>NC_052047.1:168021268-170516268 GCF_903992535.2 Arvicola amphibius
GGTAAGATATCAGTTGGAAAAACTGTAAAATTCCATTTTTATGAGATCCTAACTCAGGAAAGACTGGAGTGGTGATGGAAGAGAGGATCCAATTCATTTTGTGGTAGCTCATTGAGCTGCATGTTATGAATTGTGTATGATTTTGTTCCATGCCTATTATTTACCTTAAAAGATAAAAAATGATAGATGCGGAGATGTCCTATTGCTTAAAAGCACTTTCTGTGCAAGCATGAGGACCTGAGTTTGAATCCTTAGAATTCACACTAAGCCAGGCGTGGTTATATGTGCCTGTCATCTTTGCTCCTATGTTGGGAAGGGAGGCAGAAACAGAAGCCCTGGAAGTTTGGGGGCCAGCTGGCCTCTCATACACACCAGCAAACAAGAGACCACCTCAAACAGGGAGAAACATGAGGACTCATACCGAGGTTGTCCTCTGACCTTCACATGTGTCTCTTGGCTCATGTGTGCCTATACTCACACATGAACACACCCACAACTAAGTTTAAAATGTCAGAGGCAGGTATATGATGCCTCCTGTTCAGGCCCAGGAAGCAGTGACTTATGGGGGCACCTAGAAGTATCCCTTCAGTTTACACGATACTCCCCCAAAGCTCTCCTGGTTAAAATGAAATCCTTTGAGCATCTTTCTCCTCCATGCTGCTGTCACTTTTGGCTAGTGGCCCCATTTGAGAATCATAATTTTTTAATGGTATGAGATCCTTACAAATTATCTTTTTCCCTGCTGAATTTGACACCCAGAACTCACGATGAATTTTTCCTCTGGAGTAGCAGCACACCAACTCATCCACGTTCAGGAAGCATCTTTGAACCCACATCACCCTAGGAAGAAAGAGTAAGTTTCTTTTGCAAGAACAAAGGATAATAGGTTAATGAGCCCATCTGTCTGTCAAGACATCAACCTGCTGGAGTCACCACAGTCTTACTGAGGGCAGGGTTCAGCTGCGGGAAAGAACAGCTAAGCAGTTCACCAGCAGGAAAGGGCAGGACCCCTGTGCTCTGCTCGGGAATGCTACTCCCTGCATCTCCCATCATGGTCCTTACAGGCCTCAACACTCACTGTGCACCCAGCATCCTGCAAGCTCACTCAGCCTGCTGGGCTTCCCTGCTTCATGGTCCCTGGATCCCGGACCAGTCCTCACAGTCTATCCGTCATACAGAAAACTCTATAAAACAGGGCTTGGACCCAGAAGTATTCTACCAGAAGGCATAATGGAAGGCATTCATTCCTCTAATGGTCCCTGCTTACAGAGAAATGATAGATGCTTTGATGAGCCCAGGGTTGCTCCATGCAGCACTGTTGACACTTGGGGCTGGAAAATCCTTTGCTATGGGGAGCAACTCATGTTTTGTGGGAAGATTAGCTTATCTCCAGCCTGTAGGACACGATACATCAGCCTTTCAAGGTTTGAGAATCCTGAGTGTCTCCCAGACAGTGTCCATGTCCTAGGGAAGGTCAAGTTTCCATGTGAGACCAGAGCATCAGGGAGACTGCAGCCACAGGGTTGTATGTATCTGTCCCTCCAGACAGCAATCTGACTCACATGCCCCTGCAATTTGGTTAATATGTGTTAATTACTAATAGCAACTTAATATTCAGTGTCAATTTAATATTATAAATATATTATTAAAATTAATAATATGTTTTTATCTCTTGGGGGAAAGGGACGATGAAGAAGGTCAGGGGAGAGAAAGCAAGGGTCTAAGGGGCATTTACAGACATGGACCCTTTCAGGCCTTGGCTGTGGCTTTCAAGTGAGTCTCAAAAGCCTGCAAAGATGGGTTGGTTTAGACAACATTATTTTAGGATAAGAATTAAGAGTTAGTGTTAATAGGTAAGAAGATGGTTGGAATAACATAAAAGTTAGCAAAGATTAAGAGTTCGAGGACCTGCATTCAAATCTTGCATCTACTTAGATATGTATATTGGCTAAGCATCTTAATTTCTTTTTTAAAAAATATTTATTTATTTATTATGTATACAAAATTCTGTCTGTGTGTCTGCCTGCAGGCCAGAAAAGGGCATCAGATCTCATTTCAGATGGTTGTGAGCCATCATGTGGTTGCTGGGAATTGAACTCAGGACCTTTGGAAGAACAGGCAATGCTCTTAACCACTGAGCCATTTCTCCAGCCCCAGCATCTTAGTTTCTTGTTTCTTGCTTTTGTTACCTCTGAAAGGGCCTCATATCACACACTGCTGAATTGACACCTGCCATTTGTGACATGACATGGTCAAGTTAAGGTGGTGTGTGGGAGGAAGACATTCTGAAGTACCTAATGATGTGTGACGCTTGCTGAGCTAGTTTAGCCCTGCTTGTCCTTGGTTCTTTCCGTGTAACTCACATGAGTGGGGCCTTCAGGGAACTCCTTGCCAATCAAGGGCATTCTTTCCTAGTTCTGGGGACGGACTGAGCTAGGGTCGCCTCAAGATCATACCAGAAAAACCAAAGCTTGAATATTGATGTCAGGGCTGCTGAGTGAGATGTGAGACTTTAGAAAACCAAATTGAAGACCTTTGATGTTTTTTCAGGTATACAATGCAACTTCTATGGTTTGCATTTGAAGCGCTTCCCTCAAAGAGTTCCTGCTTTGAAAACCTGGTCCCTCCACGGTGGTGCTATTTTGGGAGGTTATGTAAACATTAGCAGACAGGGCCTTCCTGGAGGAATGAGATCACTGGAGTTGGTCACTGGTGTGGCATCTTGTTTAGGACTTCTCTGTGTCCCCTTTTCACTTCTTCCAACATGATGGGAACAGCCCGGCTTTGCTCGGTACCCTGTCTTGACGGACTGAAATAAATCCTTCCTTTAAGTCATCTGTGTCAGATGTTCTGTTACCGCGGCAGCGAAAGCTGACACACAGAGAAATTAGCTCCCGTCAGCGGCTGCTCTGGAGGCAACACGACTTGGGTTGTTTTCCATCAAAGGGAAGAGATAAGAAAGCGCCACCTCCAAAAGCTGCCTTGTTCTGCTTATGTTACAGACTGCTCTTTCGTTCACTCGAGCTCGCGGGCTCTGTGCACAGCCATTCATCCTGAGAAAAGTGCTCCCTCTCCTTCCTCTGGGGAAACAATTTGCTTGGCCTGCCATCATAACCCCCTCAGACATTTGTAGCAAGGCAGGGAGCACAGGGCACGGAGCAGCTGAGCTGGGGAAGCACTACATCAGATCTGTGGTGCTGTGCAAAGGCCACATGGCTGGGAAATGTCACATCTCCTGTCTGCTATCTTTACTGAAAGGACCAAGGAATCTCTGCAAGTTAATGAACTTACGTGTTCAACAAGAGTTTAAAGGTTCCTTAGCCACAGAGACTGGCACACAGTTCTATCCCCAGCCAAGAAGCTGTTTTTGTGCCCCTTCCCTTCCCTTCTTTTATTATTGACTCCTCCTACCACAGTGGGAAATTACCTCACCCCAATATAACATTTTTATTAACTATTTGGGAATTTCATACAATGTACCCTGATCACAACTCGATTTATATTCCTCCCAGGATCTACCCTCCCCCCAGTAAAACAAAACCCACCAAGTCCAATTTGTGCTGCCCTTGTGTACTCACTGGAGCAAGGTCAAACTCTCAGTGGCAGCCCCTCAGAGAAAATTGAGTTCTACCTCACGCAACCGGAAGCCATCAGCTGTGAAGAGCTACACTCCACCACCGTTATAGCAAGTTTTAAGGATTCTCTGCAGTAGCTTCTGGGATGAATTGTTTATTTGCTTGAGTTGTCCTTGACCGTCGGAAGGAAGGAAGGAAGGAAGGAAGGAAGGAAGGAAGGAAGGAGGCAAGGGAAGGAAGCAAGGAAGCAAAGGAAGAGAATGAAGAAAGGAAGACAAAGGAAGAAAGGAAGGAAGTGACTGAAGGACTGAGGAGTCAGCCTTCCATGCATTGCCCTTCCCTTCCCTTCCCTTCCCTCCCTCCCTCCCTCCCTCCCTCCCTCCCTCCCTCCCTCCCTCCCTCCCTCCCTTTCTTCCTTCTTGTAGTGAGGAAAGAAGGTTGACACAGAAGCTTTCCATACCTCTCATTCTCAGTTATGAGTCTGCAGTCATCTTTCTGTTATTATTGTGGTGGTGGTGGTTTTCTGAGACAGGTTTTTCTCTGTGTAGACCTGGCTGTCCTGGAACTCACTCTGTAAACCAGACTACCCTTGAACCCACAGAGATCCTCCTGCCTCTTCCTCCTGAGTGCTGGGATTAAGGTGTGTACCATCTGACTTCAGATATCTTGTTGCTAGAGTCAAGGTGATCTTATGGCTGGACAGCATGGGGGACAGTACCTTCCAGAACTCTAGATAGCTGCTGTACACCACCCTGTCCTCTGAGGTGGCACAGGGTGAGCTACATAGAAACAGCAGCAGGAGCAGGAGGAGCAGGAGGAGCAGGAGCAGGAGGAGCAGAAGGAGCAGCAGGAGCAGCAGGAGCAGCAGGAGCAGCAGGAGCAGGAGGAGCAGGAGCAGAAGCAGAAGGAAGATGAGCTGTGTCCACTGCAGCTGCATCCCACCTCCCTGTCTGCTTCTTTCTGCCATGCTACTCCATCCTGCCATTTTCCCAAATTCCATGAAAATGCAATTGTTTCAAACAGCATTTTCCCTTAAGACCTGTCTTTTAAAAAATTATTTCTTAGATGCTTCACACTTCAGGCTCCCCCTCCACCTGGAAGTCACTCCAGGAAGCCTTCATTTGTCTCTCAGGCTCACTGGAGTGACCTGGGGCCCCACACGTTCTGGCAGCTGCTGCCGTCTTGAATCTGTTGTTGACTTTCTTGTTTGTCTGTTTTGATTTTTGTTTATTTTTTTGTGTGGGTTTAATTATTTATTGAAAGAGAAAAAAACAAAGATAGGTATGTAAGAAGGTGGGTTCTGAGCTGGGCAGTGGTGGCACACACCTTTAATTCCAACACTCCAGAGGCAGAGGCAGGCAGATCTCTGTGAATTCAAGGCCAGTCTGGTCTGCAAGAGCTAGTTCTAGGACAAGCTCCAAAGCTACAGAGAAACCCTGTCTCAAGAAACTAAAGAAGGAGGAGGAGGAGGAAGAGGAGGAGGAGGAAAAGGAAAAGGAGGAGGAGGAAAAGGAGGAAGAGGAGGAAGAGGAGGAGGAGGAAGATGAGGAGGAGGAGGAGGAGAAAGAGGAGAAGGAGGAGGAGGAGGAGGAGGAGGAGGAGGAGGAGGAGGAGGAGGAGGAGGAGGAGGAGGAGGAGGGTTCTGGAAGAAGTTGAGGGAGGAGGAAATAAATGATCAAAATATATTGCATGAAAAAATATTTAAAATAAAACGTTTATAAATGTGTTTAAGGGTTCCTAAACAGGGACAAATGTGATCATCCTTTGAACTAAGGATCCTTTGAACTGCAGTAGCCCCCAAATACAATTGGATGAGGCAGAAAGGGCAAATGCTACAACTCCGTGGAATATACAGTTATCCACAAATACCTCTGTAAGGAATCTTGACTTTCAAATAGGTCTCTGATGGTCAAGAAAACCCTAGCTTTAGGAACAACAAGGAACCCGAGTTGTCACTCATGGATCTAGATGATGCAAATGGAATATATACACACTCACAAAATAGAATTGACAGCTGTTCTTTTAATGAGGTTATCAGAGATGAAAAAGATGCTCAGCTTTTGAAATGAAGGCATTTCTCTGCTGACATCTGTTTTTCTTTTAATCATATTCTCTTATTGTCATGCAGTGAAAATAACTCTTTCGTGTTTTCTTTCACAAACACACAAATGCTGACACACAGCAGGTACTTACTTAAAAGAAGCTCATGGGGAAAAATCTTCATCGATGATCCCTTCTTTGTCTTGTGCCATCAATTTCTTATTTCCATTGGTAGCTGTCTTAATCCATACATTGCTAGGAAAAATATCTGAGAGGGAAACTTAAAAAGGGGAAAGATTTACTTTGGTTTATGGTTTCAGAGATTTCAGTCTATGGCCAGCGGTCTCCATGACTGTGGACCACGGTGAGGAAGGCCACCATGGAAACAAGAGCACAAACTGGAGTAGAGCCACTCAGCTCAGGGCAACCAGGGAGCAGAGGTAGAGCGTGCTGGTGTCCATGTGCCCCCTTCTCTCATTTATTTATTTTTCATCTGAGTCCTCAGCCTATGGCGTGGTGCCACACATTCAGGGAGCATTTCCTCTCAGTTAATTGCCTCTGGGAATACCCTTCCAGGCACACCCATAAAAGGGCTTTACTCATCTTCTAGGTGTTCCTCATTCCAATCAAGCAGACAATCATGATTGGTCATCACAGCCACTGACCTTCAGTCGTCCACAGACTCAGATCTCCTCTTTCATGTAGTACCTCCTTAAGCATCCTGAAGATGTCACCTCTTCCTTCCTCTCTGTGTCCTTAACACTTCCCTCTGACTGCATCTGTTTTTGTACATCCACCTAAGTGAACTTTCTAGAATAAGCGATTATTTCACTCCTTTGCTTGGCATCTTCCCTTAGCCTGACAGACATTGCACTTGGCAGCTGAGTTCCTCTCCACTTGCAACCCTTATCTCTGGTGCGGAAGTTTGAATGTAACTGGTGTCCATTTGCCTACAGGGAGTGACACTATTACAAGGTCTGGCTTTGCTGAAGTAGGTGTGGCCTTGTTGGAGGATGTGCGTCACTGTGCAGGTGGACTTTGAGGTTTCCTTTGTTCAAGCTTTGCTTAGTGTGACACTCAGACCACTTCCTGTTGCCTGTGGGTCAATATGTAGGAGTCTTACTTCTTCTCCAGCACTGTGTCTGCCCTGCATCCAGCCATGTTGAACCATAATGATAATGGACTACACTCTGAAGATGTGAAACACCCCAATTAAACTTTTTTCCTTTATAAGAGTTGCCATGGTTATAGTGTCTCCTCACAATATAAACCCTGACTAAGACACTTGGTCATTCATTATCTGCTCAAATTACATGGGAACCCTTGTTGCTACCCATTATTTTCTAAAAACAGGGTTTTCTTTGCCACAAACCTTTCTCCCTGTTAGTTCTTTTGTTTAAATGACTTTCCCCAGTTCATATCTGAAAGATCCTGATTATCCTGCAGGACTCACCTTGGTTCACCTTGTGAAAAGAACCTAATGCTTTGTCCGACCCCCTTTGCAATCTAAAGTCTGGTCAGTCCTCTCTCCCAGTAATTGCTATGTAAATATTTCCTCTTCTGCAAGGATGAGCTCCTTTTATTCTTGAGTTTTATTTTATTCATCTTTATATCCCAGGTTTTAATACAATGCCTGCCATAAAAAGATACCCAAACGCTTACTGAATTAAATTGCATGTGGGTTCTATGCTTTAGACTTATTAGTCTTCATCAGTTCAACCTAGAAAGAGACATTCACAGAGGCATAAAGTCAGGAAGCATGCCATAGCTCTAGGGAGGTGTACAGCTAAGGATGAGCTCCAGTCTTTCAGAAGAAAACATGTTGTAGGGAAGTGCCAGGCTCCTTCATCCTGAACCTTCTCTCCCCATCTGTTTTTGATTTGATCTGCCAGAAAAGCAAAGTCTCTGGCCTCCTGGGCCATCAGAGATTCTGCACAATGTCAGGGTTCTCATAGGGAGGATGTGCTGGACCTACTCCCTATTTGCCAGAATCAACTAGAAACTGAGTCTTAGGCTAGCAAGCTCAGGCCTTGGTGCTTACATGTTCTGAGCAGGAAAATGAAATGAAGAAACTGGATTATTTTCTTCATGCAAAACTTAACATTTGCTTACAGGTCAAAGGAACAGATGCAGGCCATATGGGGAGCATCTTACAAAGCCCCGCCCCCTTCAGTCTGAGTAGACCCAGCTGGCCTTCAAGCTTCTTGTACATATTTTCTGGACTGTGCAGAGATGAGCTGCCCAGGTCCATGCTGTGAACAGAAGAATAGATCCTGAGGGCTCCCAGGCTGGCTGTGTTATTAACTGTGTTATTAACTGTGTTGATGTGCGTAGGCTTCTTAGCTTCTAAAACTAGATGGGTGGCCATGTGCATTTCAGCCCTGGCCGTGAGTCTAAAGCAGACAGGGACTTTGAATGTGGAAAGGCTTGGTCTTCCCACTCCGTCAAATCTCCTTATGTCCACATAGCAGGAAGGTTCTGTGTCCACATAGCAGGAGGGTTCTGTGCCCACATAGCAGGAGGGTTCTGTGTTACATAGCAAAAGGGTTCTGTGTTACATAGCAAAAAAGGTTCTATGTCCACATAACAGAAGGGTTCTATGTCCACACAGCAGAAGGGTTCTATGTCCACATAGCAGAAGGGTTCTGTGTGCTTGGAAGACAAGCATGTTCTCCCTATGCCTTGTGTTGAGCTCATGTCTTCATGAACTGACTCTGAAATAATAGAAATCTTATATAAAAGAAACCAATTGGATGTGCTTGGTACTGATAAATGCACAATACTATGTTCTTTATATTATTTACAGAAATAATTTCATAATATTCTTTTTAAGTACAAAAATACATGGATTTTCTATGGGATCAACACTAAAAAAATAGTCTGAGTTCTGAATCTTTTACGACCTGAGATATACCCGGAGTTATTCATGACATTAAAATTTCAAATCCAATAAAGCTATACTCATTTAGAAAGCATTCCTCCACACCTCTATAACCCTCCAGAGGAGGTTGAAAATGACGATCGACAAAGGCAAGCTCCTGTAGCAAAGACGATTTCTTATTCTAGCCCAAAGACTTTCTGAAAAGCAGCATATAAACATGCCAGAGGTGAAGCGGATGCTGCTAAGTCTGCATTAGATACCCCATCCACTTCCAAGGAAGCTGGAGAAGTCAAAGGCAAGCTGGCCATGCAGTCTCTGAAGCTGATCTATAGCTGGTGTCCCAGACGCAGAAAGCAAATCAAGTCAAGGAAGTTTCTCAAGCACTAACCCTCAATGTTAATAAGACACAAAACCAAATCGTTTAAGGAGGTAGAGATGGAGGAAAATGTTGAGTGTTTGTTTACAATTCTTCTTTCTTTACCCTTCCTCTTGAGTGCCTGCCATTTATCAACAGCTGAGAAATTTTGTAACAAAGCAGACAGGAGCTGGGACACTGGTCTGAGGGACACTGGTCTGAGTGTTGGTTGGGGTCAACCGAACCTTTCTTTAAGTCATATTTAATTTGCAACTTTCCAGAGTTTTGGCAGAGTCTTTCATTTTGTACACAGCTTTTGAATAATATTGGGTTTTCATTATCTTGTTATTAATAAGTGACTTTGAGATAACAATATGTTTTTCATGGTCATACTTTCAGTAACTTTTCCTCCTTAAATATTGTAGAGCATATTTTTTAGTGGTTACATATAAATTGTTGGCTTTATGTTTTGCTTGATTAATATAGAATGACAATATAGATGTTAGCATTTCTCTTTTATGCCATGGAAATTTCAAATTACTAAAACTAGCATTTTGCTTTGGCATTGTAAATCAAATAATAAAATTAAAAATAATAAATAAAATGTGTAAAGCCACAAAGTTCCTTTCTACCTTTCCCTTTATATCCTAGTTTCCACCGTTAGATTGAGCTGCATGCCGAATGAGTTCCTCAGAGAGCATCAAAAGACACAGTCAATCCACTGTACCTAGAACTATATTCTGTTTTCTCCCGTGTTGCAATGAGACAGAAATGTCAGGTCCCAAGAAATGCAGGTTGACCCCAAAGACTTCGCTCTTTATTGGCTGTCTTCAGAACCACAGTTCAAACAGGATTGGGAAATGATAGGTTTCCTCCTGGGACTCTTTCCTCACCCATCCAGCATCTTTGAGCCACATGGATGACTAAGAGCTGACCTCTGACCCTGTCTGTCTCTCACTTCCTACAGTCAACTCTCTGCAGAACCCATCCAATACATTCAGACACTCTGTCTCCCTATTCTCTTGCAGTAACAGAAAGCAGAGGACAGATCTTAAGATTAGTATTACCAGAGGGGGCTTGTAGGTATGACAAATGTCCTCCTTTGTTTATGACAAGTCTCCTTCCTTCATTTCACGGTCTCAGCCTGTCCCTAGGGAATAATGGTTTTCTTAGTGTCAGAGAGATAGATAGTAAGTGGCCCACTTGGGATTTAAGGACCACTGTAGCTGCTTCAAGAGCGACAGACCCCAAAGCCAGCAGGGTTAAGAGCTAGAATGATAACGTGTTAAATGGGTAGTTAGAAAGACTCGAAGAAATAGATGGGAAGGAGAAGGGAGGAGAGAAGGGAGAGATACACATCAATACCACAAAAAACGCCAAGGAAACCACATCCCGATGGAGAGGAACTTCCTCTTAGACCTGCGCTCTTGTCAATGGGCCAGGTGTCTCGCTGACAGGCTTAAGAGAGTGACCTCGATGATGAGGACAGCTGCTTGAAATTCTTCCCTCCTCTTCCCCTACCCAGACAAAGGTCATTTAGACTCATATGTATGAATCAAAGTACATGTAAAATCATTTTATTACCACATCTGCTGTATTTTCTCTGGAAAGCAAGGGTCTATCTCATAAAAGGCACATGTGTTATTGATCAGTGTAATAAAGGTACCAAAAAAATAATTTCTAGTCTTTGGTTGCCTCGAAGACCCTTTCATTTCTTTAATGAAATTATAGAGAAATATTTCCACTTGTTTGCTAGCTCTTTCATAGCAACTGTGTTTATTAGATCACGGCGTTATTGCCTTCGCTTCCCTTTGGTTAATATTGTACAGTTCTGAGGGCCGGTGCCTACTATATTCAGGATTGCTTTGTAGCAGAGCTAACGTTTTAGAAAAGAGTAATATATCTTTGCTTTTCAAATTCTTATCCTGGGAGTTAAAATTAGGCCTCGTATCTATTTATAGTATCTAAACTAGGAGAAAATTCTTATCAAATCACCATGATCTGACTTCATATAAATTACAGCCACTTTCTGCCAAATGATGAGATGAGATGTTCTATGTTGTAGATTAAACTAATATTGTACATATCTAGTATTTAACTTTTCAGTATAAATTTCAATTGGAAATGCTGTATAAACTCTCCAATAATGGGCCTTTCGGTGCCTGTAGGTAACATGTCAGGGTTCATGACCAATCTCTAATACTTAAAATTAAAGAATAGCTTGGAAATATATAACTTGCAACATTAGATTTGGATTAGGTGACAACTTACCAGTATTTCTTTATTACAAAACAAAATTCAACTGTTACAGATAAACATTGGGGCCGCTAGAGCAGTGGTTCTCAACCTGTGGGCCACGACCCCTTCACACTGGCGGCATACTAGATGATCCTGCATCTCGGACATTTACAATATAGTTAATAACAACACAAAATCACAGTTTTGAAGTAGCAACGAAAATGATTTTATGGTTGGGGGGGTCACCACAACATGAAGAACTGTATTAAAGGGTCACAGTGATAGGAAGGTTGAGACCCACACTGCTCTGGAGGCGGTAATGAGCAGGATGACAGGTTTCATTTAATGTTTTTCTGTTTATGGCCTATTGTACACTTGGAAATTGGGACTTTTTAAGTAAGTGACATTTTTATCATTGTTAATATAGCTATGTCATAGACTTCTAAGGAGATTATTTTTGTACATCATACATCAATGTTGACAGCTGTTAGTGTCTCTTTAATGTTTTGTTGGTTGCTTGTTTTTCTCTGCCAGTAACGACTTGGCTATTTCCAGGTTTTCATTTCCTTACAATGCTGTAATGAGCAACCTGGCACATGCCTTTTTGCTTACATGCAAAGTTATTCTTAAGAATGGTAAGGTAGAAAATAGAACTGATACTTCAAAAGACACATTTTAAAAAGTACTCTGCCAAATTGCTGTCAGAAAGGTCTTGTCGTATTCCAACAAATGTCTTTACTTTGTACCTTCTGAAATAATTGTTCCCGGATTTGGTGCCGCTCATCTGTATTCCCAGCAAGTGGGAGACTGAGGCAAAAGGAATTGTCAACTTCAAGGCCAGTCTAGGCTAGCTACCTCATGAAACCCTGTCACATACACCCAGGATTGGCAATCTACAAGACAGGGGTTATTAATAGCGAGAGGGAGAATCTATGGTTCAAAATCATACTAATAAAATGAAATATATTAATAGAAAATATATACACTACAAACGCTTTGTATGTGTGTGGATGTAATGTGTATGTGGAAATGAACATAAATGTGCAGGTGCGTGTCTGGGCACTTGTGTGAAGGACAAAGAATGACATCTAATATCCTGTTCCTTTTCCTCTCCACCTTATTCCCTTGAGACAGCCAGCAAGCCCAAAGGATCCTTTCTCCCCCTCACTACAGATATTTTTGACGCCATGTCTCTCTTTATGGTAGTTAATTGAAAATATAACCATACCTACATAAAGGTACCCAGACATTTGGTCAAACGTTATTCTAGATGTTTCTATGAGAGTCTTTTTAGACCTGTTTTAACATTTAAATCAGTAGATGTTGACCAAGTCTACCTCACCATGTGGGTAGACCTCACTTAATCCATTGACAGTCTTACAGGAAACAGCCTGACCTCCTCAGAACTAGGGATTCTGCTGGCAAACTGACTCCAGGTCCCAACTGCTGCATCAACTCTATCCTCTCCCCTCTGCCAGCCTACTCTGTTAGGCTATTGGACTTCTCACCCCCTGCAATGGTGTGACTCAGTGTCTTATAATATCCCTCAATTAATCAAAGCCTCTCTCCATCTATCTACTACCCATGTTCCACCCCATCTGTCCATCTTCTTGATTACCTGAATCTTGAATAGCAAACCCCCTAATTTAAAACTAGAAAGTCACATGCTTAAGTGAAAAAGATGGGACCGGAGCTCTGGGGCCTCGGCTCCTCGTCTATTGCTCTGTCCAAAAGTTTCACATACACATGAAATAACAGCAGCAGTGCTGGAGTACTTGCATATGCAACACATTGTCTTCAGCGTTGTCTGTGGACTAACCTCTCTCACCCTCACAACAACCCTGGGAGGCGAACTAGAACTTGAGCCCAGCTACACTGCTTTTTCCTGGCACCATTATTTTATTCTTCCAAGCAGCTCTTAAGGAAAATCCCCCCCACACACACACACATGCACATCTCACACACAGGATTTAGTTTTCCATGGAAGGAAGGGAGGGAGAGAATGTGAGGAGTGACGTTTCCTAAAAGGTGAAGATAGGAGAACAGCCCTCAGCCTGGCTGGGTCCCCACCACTCCCGTGTCATTGGCCTCTTCCTCTGATTACTTGTCCAAAAACTCATTCCGTGGAGATTCTTCACTTGCCTCTTAGGCCTGACCCAGTTAGTTAGTGATATGAATGTATTTCTGGAAAGAAGGACTTCAAAGTACAGGCCCGGGTGGGAAGGCAGACTGGTCCTCTGCCTTACTAGTCCTTTCATAAGGCTGTGTCTCCTTGAGAGAGTCATTGTCAGGATGAAATAAGCCAAGACCTTTCCCTTAACTGGTGTTTGTGAGCCTGACAGAGACACTCCATTTCTGGGTGGGAGCATGTGCTTGAAGCCAGACGACACGAAAGCTATGGCAGCTCTGTCACTCATCAACTGAGAGTTCTCAGGCAACTGGCACGACCTTAATAACCTAATAACTTAGTTGTATTATCCCTTTTTTTCTTCACCTGTGAAGTGGGGGTGACGATGGTCTCTCTTCGTTCTAGGGAATACTAAAAGTGCTCATATTGTAAAGCCTTAGACAGTATCTGGGAGACAGAACGCAGTGAGTGAGAGTTGGCCATTGTCAGAGAGTTGTGACTATCCTAGGACCGCTGAGACTGATCCGAAGCTCATGCTAGAGGGTGACGTACACACAGATGTCAAAGTATGAAAGAGAGGGACCAGGCCCATCATAAGGATGCAGGGAGTCTAAGATGGAACATTACCTGAGGGAGGGCCAAGGATAATGGCTTTAGAGGCAGTCTGTCCGGAAGGGCAAGAACCATGACACAAGGCAAGGCCTTGTGCTAGCTCGTGGGAAGTTATATGCTCTGTTCTTCCTCCCTAGCTCCATCTTGCCCATCCATTCTCGGTCTCTGCGGATGGCTAAACACACTTTGTCCCACTGACCTGTCTCTACTTCTCTTCCAAGATTCACATGTATATATTTATAAAAAAGATTCAGAAGCCCGTAAAGCATGAACATGTGAATACTCATGCACAGAGGAAAACATGCATGCAGATAAACAGAAATATACACAAGCACACACATGTGCCTGCACACTTACACATAGAAACGCATACAGAGACATATACATAGAGACCAAGACGTGCACGTGTACACACACACACACACACACACACACACATACATGCACACACACATGAATGCTCACATTCCTTGACTCTGTAAACACATTACAGACCATGAAAGAGCTGACTTGGTACCAGAATAGCTGGATTCCAATCCTAATTTGCCATTTAGCACCCGCGTGAGTTTTGAAAAGTTATCTGTTATTGGTACTATACAGCTCCATGATTTACAAGAACAATAAAACACAGTACTGTTCCATTCACAGACTGACAGCTTCTGCACGACTGCTCACTGGAAGGCTCACCACAGGACACACAGTGCAAAGGGCTTGCTTTGAAAGAAGCGACCCGTTCCACACCCTTGACTGTCACTGTCTATTCATCTTTCCTTATTAAAAATTTTATATTCATGGAGGACCCTGTGTGTGTGCTGATTCAGCTGCCTGCTTTGAGACAAGAAGCCTTCACTCTTCCTTGTTTTCAGCCGGAGTGAACAAATACAGATATTCTGCGTTTGGGTTTGATGTAAGTAGAGATCTTGTTTGCTTGAGCAAAAGAGTACCCCACTAAAAAGAGAGGAGAAAAGTAGAACACAGATGTGATGCTGTGAAATGCATGTTTTGCTATTTGTCTTGTTTTCTAGCATACAACCCCAGAAGTCTTTCAAATCTCCAAAAGGATGGCATCTTCCTATATGCTAATGAGTTGACTGATGGCTGAGAGCCCCTGGGTAGCTTTGGATGGGTCCCCAAAAGACCTCAACAAAATTAAAAAATATTTTTAGCCCTACTCCCCAGCCTTTAGGGAGAAAAGATGTGATCACCCATAGCTATACAATAAAGCATCCATTAAAACTTAAAGGGCTTCTTCTGCATAGCTGATAATGTAGAGGTCCCCTGGAGGCCATGGATGCTCCAACTTCTTCCTGAACACCTCTCCCTATTAACTTCTTTATCTGTACCTTAAGGACTTTGTTTTTGTTTCTGTTTTGAGATGGTATCTCATGTAGATAGCTCAGGCATGACATAGCAGAGGATTATTTTGAGCCCCTTTATGCCTCCCTCTCCCTAATTCTAGGATTTCCGACATGCACCAGCATATCTGGTTTATGCAGGGCTGGGGACCGAACCTGTTAGAGTGCTATGCATACACTCTACCAGTTGAACTAGAGCCCTAGACTTTCCGGTATCTGGTATAAATGTGCTCCCTTGACATCTATGAGCCAGTCTAGTATATCAGTGAAACCTGGTAAAGGTCTGTGCGAGTCTGTTTAGAACTGGTTCATCAATGCAAACAAAACAATCTGCAGTTTGGAACTGGTATCCAGAGTGAGGAGGCAGAGTCTTAGAGCCCGGGTCCTTAGTCTGCTGGATTGATGATCTGAAGGTAGATAGTGGCAGCAGTGAATTGGAGTAGAGGACACCCAGTGGGTGTCTGTTGCAGAACTGGATGCAAGGAGAGATCGCTATACCTTTTGAAGGCATCAAAGACTTCTGTGTTGGTTACTGTACAGCAGGAGGAGAGGAAAAGCTCTTTACTTTCCCAATGTACCCAACATCCCCAGTATAAGAGAGTATTCAGACACAAATTTCAGAGTATCTTAGCTACAGTGCTCTAGCGTTCTGGAAGTCATGCTAAGTAACCATTCGGCCATTAAGAAGAGAATTGACAGATGTCATCTCATGAAAAGATATAGGTTTGGGATGATGGTGGCTATTGCAAAGTTAAAGGGAAAGGTGACTAACAGAGTATCTGCACTATGTACAATAAATCAAGGCTGTGCACCCAGACTCTCCAAAGAGCTCCCCCAGACTGATCTGAGAAAGAGAAGCACCTCAGCAGAGAAATAGACTTGTAAACTAATAAGCAGTCTGCAGAAGAAAAGCAAAATTCAATAAACATAGGAAAAGATGCTCACCCTTACTGGTAATTATGGAAACGAAAATTAAAACTATAATGAGCTATTTTCTTCCAACTTAAAAGGCTGACAGTGCACAGTGCCACAGGGGCTTGAGGGAACTGGCCTCCTCAGCTGCTTGGTCTGGGCAGGAAATTTTGGTAGGTCTGTTGGGACTTAAAACATGTAGGCCTTCTGGTCACCTGGCTCCAACTCTGCCATGGCGCCCAGCCTGTCAAACGGTGCAAACATGTGATGGGTGTTGATTTCAACATAGTTTGAGAATGGCAATAAGAGGGAAAATAATATAACAAGGAATATCGAAATAATTATTTTTTTCCACTAACAAAGTAAAAGAATACTCTGCGGACCTTAAAAAAAAAACGTGAAATAGACATTGAAAGGACATTGTCCTCAAAGGACATTTGTACTTAAGAAAACAGTAACAGTGTAATTAATTAATTAATTATGGTTTAAAACGATGTTTAGACAAGAACAGCGATACAGGCCTATGATGCTAGCGCCCAGGAGCCCGGGGCAAGAGGCTCACCATCAGTTCAAAGGCAACTTGGCCTAGATAATGAATTCTAGGTCAGTGTTCGCCTCAGGGTAAGACCCTAAACCAAAGCAAAACAAAACAAAAAAACAGGACAAAAATATTAGATGACGTTTAAGATATGAACACCTGTTTTTCTTGAGCAAAGCAGAACACAAGGGGCCACTCCACTGAACTGCCTGACACTGTGACCTTTGACATCTGCTGGGCTACCGAAAACACTGCAACATCACATGGCTGTATTACCTAAAGTATGTACAAATACTATTAAACTAATATTAAAAGTCACATCTGAAAAATGCAGTAAAATACAGAAAGTAAAATTCAAGAAACACTTCATGCCTTCTATCATTCCTTAAGGTTTCGTAATGAATGTGCACTTAATGGTCATAAATGACGATTTCATTTTGAAAGTGAAAGCCAAGCTTCACATATTATTATGACTACTAATTACATGCCCTGTGCTGTGTATCTAGGTGACATATGGCACACAGCGAACACAGCCCAGGAATGCTGTTCAACATTCTCCAGTGCCCTGAGCAACCAAATGTCTGGTGGTGACAGTGAGAAAGCCTGGTAACAGACAGGAAATGATGAGGTGCCCAGAGCCCAGGAAGAGCAGGAAGCTGTTAGCATACGTCTGAAGGGGCATGTACCCCATGTGAAGACACAGTGAGCAGACAGCTAACCTGCAAGATGAGAAAAGGGCTTCAGTAAGAACCCAGTCAGCCAGCACCTTTATCTTGGAATGCCAGCTTCTGGAAGTCACAAGGAATACATTTTTGTTATCTAACCTCACCCTATCCCAGTCTGTGCCCTTTTGTTACAGCTGTCAGACATGACTCACACACACTACACTTTGAAGTCAGTTGTACTGTGGTCTACTCCAGGCTATCACCACATTTGGCAAGACCTGGAAACAAGGTCTTTATGCATGTTATTCTTTAATCCTGGATGCACAAACCCTGTGGGGGCCAATAACCATTCAACTAGTACACGCCCAGTCACTAACAACTAGTGTGAGACAGGTGTTATATAGATGTGATTCTCAAGAGACCCAGAAGGAAATGGTGTGTCAGAGAGCCAGCACCTCTTTATGACTCCTTTGGAACTCTGAAAGTGTCAAGAGTAACTCATCACAATGTTCCTGAAGTTCAGGCCAGGAGTTCCTAAAATAACAGAGTTACCCCTGGTTCCAGACACCCTGGGCTTTCTGGTACTTGACCTGTCAACTGAACACACTGCTTTGTTCGAGTGACCCTTTCCCACCACATATTGATGATGAAGGGGCATTCGTAATAACAAATTTGTGTGCTCCCTGTTGAATAGTTACAATGGTATTAGCTCAAAGACCTTAATCTTCCTTAAACAGCAATAGATTTGAGTAGCAGACATTTAAGGCATTTAAGTTAGTGCCATAGGGCTTCCAAAGAAGACAACTGGTGTCCTAGCAACCCAAGTTTTAGGACAAAAACTTGGTTCCACCCCTTAGCTTCAACATCTATCCCAGGATACCAATTAAAGAAGCAAAGAATGGTGAAGAGAAAGGGAATCTAATCAATGTGCATTAGGAAGAGTAATAGATACAGGGTAGCAATGTCCCCAAGTTCTTGTCTTTGTCTTTACGGTACTGATAGGAGCTTTTAATAAATGACTGGAGCAGGGGCAAGAAGTCCGCTTAATTAAACATTCCGAGTCAGGGTTCGGACCTGCCTGTCATTCTCTTGGCTCCTGCCCTGCAAGGTGGGAGGTCTGATAAGAAGTTAGCCGTTAATTGCTGTCATCTGTCATGCTGGTTCGTACAAGATGATCCATCTCAGATAACTGTCCTCCTCTCCAGGGTGGGCTATCCTGCCTGGGAGGTCCCGCTGTTCCATGTAGGCCCAAGGGAGGAGTGGATTTGCTTTTGAGCCAAAGCAGGGTCTAGGTGTCTGTTGCTGTCTGAGGAGACAGAAGAGGGCTTCTGAAGGGAAGTGGCTTTGATGACATCCTGATTGATGTACAACAGCTACAGCAGAAAGACAATGGGATTTCCGTGTGGGGGTACTTCAGAAGACCCGCGTTCAGAACACCCGTCTTTCTGCCTCCATGAGTTGTGCCATCCAGTGGTTAAAAGTTCAGCCTCTAAAAAGTTGCCAGATTCAAAGCCTAGCTCCACTGCTGGCCAGATGTGGGCTCTTAATCTCTCCGTGCCTCAATTCTACCACCTGTTTCACTAAGGCAGTCCTAGGGACCTAGTCTGTGAGCTCATGGAAAGGACCAGTGGGTGCACACATCAGATTCCTACTCCAGGTAAGCTGTTCTTAGTGCAGGAGCCCAGTTAGTTAGTGCCATTGGGGGATCCACTCCCCTATGGAGTGCCAACAGCTTCCTGCAGATGGGCAATATGAGTGCCAAGAGAATCTTTTCCTCTGTATTGTACAGCTGGGAAGAGAAAAGGCTGGGACTTAAACAGAGTTCTGCCTGCCACCATCTCTCTACCAGCCTGTCTCTACCTTTGTGGTTAACAAGTGTGTGTTGTTCTGGATGCAATACAGCGCCACTATAGCTCCATTCTGTTTCCCACTGGCGGAAACAAGAAATTTCCCTGTAGAAAATCGTATTGCTGCGCTGCCTGCTCGGATGCTGACATGGTGCCTCTCAAACATGCCTCCTCCCCCCCTCTGCAAGTAGGTTGAGAGTCAAGCAAATGCTGGTCTTGCTTGTTTTTTTACAAGGACTCTTTGTGTCTTCTAGGTGCTTACATTTCACCAATTTCTCAAGTAGTAGTAATCATAAAAAAAACAACTCCAATCATTTACTGAACACCTATCAAGTGTGCCAAACACCCTCCCGTGCACTAAGCAGGCTATGGGCTGTACTTGATTGAATTATCACAGCAGTCTCTTGCTACCCTGCTTCTACAGCAGTTGGAGCAAGGGTAGAAGGAGGAAGCTGCTTCTTCCAACTCTTACAACTGATCAATAGAGTGTTAGAACTTGACCCAGGTCTATGTCATTCCAGTCTCCTATTTTTCCCTAACTCATGACAGTTGTTCCCTTAGAATGTTTGTGAAATAGAAGATTGTAGTGGTTTGAAAAAAAAATGGCCCCCAAAGGGAGTGGCACTATGAGGAGGTGTTGATAAGTGTGGCCTTGTTGGAGGCAGTATGTTATGGTGGGGGAGGGATTTGGGGTTCCCTATGTTCAGACTATTCTTAGTGACATAGACCACTTCCTGTTGCCTGCAAGTCAAGATGTAGGACTCTCAGCTCTGTCTCCAGCACCATGTCTGCCTGCACGCCACCATGATGTACTATGAAGATAACGGACTAAATTTCTGAAAATAGTCTGTTAAATATTTTTCCTTTGTAAAAGTTGCTGTGGTCATGGTTTCTCTTCATGGCAATAGAAACACTAACTAAAACAAATATTAAGGATTTGAGTGTTGAAACCATCATTTAGACCTCAGAGTTCATTTCGGATTACAAGATTGTTTCGTATGGTAGAATTTTATCTTTTTGAAAAGAAAAAAGGGCAGCACCTGGTAGATTCTCAGTCTCCATCCGAGTCACCAAAGGTCCCAGGTACTACCCTCCTGTATAGACTTTTCATCTCTCCTCCTAACCACTGATGAGAAACTGAGGCATGAATTAAAACGATGTAAAATGGTACTGACCTCAATTGACTCTTGATGAGAGATATTCAAATGTGTATAGAAATATGATAATTCACACATGTGTAAAAGTTTGCCACTGACATTGGTGTGATGTTACATGACCAACCAAAAGGAAAATTAAAATATGTCAGGAGAAAAGGCGATAGATACACTTAGAGGTTTAAGTGCTTTCTCTAAGATAGATGGTATATTCTACTTGGCAATAGTCTCGTATATTATAGGGAAAGTGTGTCAGTGGCTAACAGTATGGGATTTTACTTTTTTTTGATGCTCTGGATCATCCTCAGCTCCACAATCTATACTGACAGAGCAGGAGTTATCTAGAAGTTTCCTAGCTAGCCTATTGAAAGGAAAGACAGCTTCTGAGATCTCATACCACGGCTTAAATGCTGACTTAGAAGTGCATGTTTTTCCTAGAAATTCATTGCCCATAGAAAGCCATGTGGTTTCTTCCCTCCAAGAACCACAGGAAGTGCCTGAAGTGGAACACAGGAAGAAGCTAGTTGTGAAGGTTTGAAAGAAAATGACTCCATAAACTCATAGGGAGCTTTTAGAAGGTACGGCTTTGCTGGAGTAGGTGTGCCTTTGTTGGAGGAAGTGTGTCACTGAGGATGGGCTTTGAGGTCTCAGATGCTCAAGCCTGGCCAGTGTGTCATAGTCTCTTCCTGCTGCCTGTGGGTCCAAATGTAGAACTCTCAGCTCCTGCTCTAACACCATGCCTGCCTGCACGCTGCCATGCTTCCCACTATGATGATAATGGACTAAACCTCTGAAACTGTAAGCCAGCCCCAGTTAAGTGTTTTCCTTTATAAGAGTTGCCATCGTCATGGTGTCTCTTCACAGCAATAAAACCCCTACTAAGATACTAGTGAAAAATACTAAGACCACTAGTTACCTGAGTGCATTGTTCCATCACTGAACAATGGATATGTGAACCCTGAATTGAACCATAAAAGCTCATGTCCTAAATTCAATGAGCAATGATGTCTAAAATACAGAGGACATCGAAGAAATCACAACCAACACTCAGGCAGCTCATGGCACATTATGCTTTAAGATAAAGTTGAATATGAACACGATATCAGAGGTGTGAAAACATTTCATTCACTGTTACATATTTTTCAGGGTTTTAAACTTATATCTGTATATTTTAATTACCTATTATAATTTACAGAGAGAGTCATAGTCTTCCAGATAATTGAAAAGTCAAGTTGTCCTTGAGTCTGTCACTTATACACATTGGAGTTGTTTTTAGAGCCGTAATGATTCAGGTCATGGCCTCGGATTCCTCAATGCCATTCCAAGGGTACATTGCTTATTTTATGATTTCTTGATGGGGACTGGAGAACTGAAATGAAATCTAGAACGTGAATAAACCAATGGTGTGTAAAACTATGCTTTATCTTGACACCAGGCCTCCAGTGAATTTGTAAAGGTTGGGCAAAACTTTGAGCAGCTGAAAAGACCAATTTCACATGCTGATGCCTCTGAACATTAATCTAAAAGTGAAGAAATGATGAAAATATTTTTTTTTTGCAGTAAGCATTGAGCTTTTCAAAAATTAGCAGAATGGGCACATTAGTGTCACTTTGAAATAGAAGAATGAGTCAGAAAGTAGTGGATCATGCTTTTAATCCCAGTACTCATGAGGCAGAGACATGCAGATCTCTGTGAGTTTGAGGCCAGCCTGGTCTACAGAGTTCCAGGACAGCCAAAGGTACAAAGAGAAATCCTATCTCAAAAAACAAAACAAAACAAACAAGAACTAGAAGAATGAAAGATTTCTCCCTACATGGTTTTAATTTACAAGGCAACACAAGCATTATAACCATAGTAGAATATATGTCAGAATTCTCTGGTGTACCTTCAGCAACTCTATTTTACTTCACTCAGTGGCAGCCTGAATGGCCTCCAGAATCATCTCCATAATTATTTGAAGCTCATTACTTCAATGGGAATATAGAAAGAAACCATTTAGAGATGCTGCTGTCAGACTGTAAGACCCTTTAGGTAAGACTTTGCCCCATTGAACTTTTATTATCTTAGCTTCTTGACTCCATTTTCTGCACACAGGAACACTTACTGTCAAGTGAATATGGGAATGCAGAAGGAGTTGGTCATGACACCATGGCCACCTCTGCACTGACAATGGGATGTGATCCTTGAGCAAGCTGTAATGCAGCATGACTGGGGCTCTGGAGATGAATAGAAGCCAGAGACCAGTGCTTGTGGAAAACACAGCCCATGGACAGGACAGAGTGTGGTCAGTGAAGACTTTGCCCCATGCACGTATGACTGAGGCAAAGATCCCTTTCACCCCTACCTGCCCAACACTTCAGCTAGTCCCTATCATGGAAGCCTTGTACATAAGCAACTTCCACCTAGGACTTCTTGACAGATGAATCCGGATCAGCCAATAGGATTGGGTAATCACCTATTGATCTCGCAAAGTGGACTATGGAATGTAATAGCTATTGACTACTGAATATCGACTAGTATACACTTTTACTCACTTCAGAGTCGAATCATGGATGTGACAACAGAAAGCTACTATGTATTCCTCAACACCCCACAACTCCATCTTTTAAAGTGAAATGTTCTCCAGTTTAAAATCCCAAATTTCAGCCTGACAGAATATTACTAACTGAACTGGGGGTGAGGGTGGAAACTTGAGGTCATGTTGCACTTTGTTCCCATACTTAGGGTATGTCCAAAATTTTACTTGAACATTCAAAAGCAATCTATCATTTTTCCTTTTTATAGTTTTTTTTATATAGCTTTTGTTTGTTTTAATTTTTTATTTTTATTTTTTTTAGATAAGACAGGGTTTCTCTGTGTAGTGCTGGATATTCTGGAACTTGCTTTGTAGACTAGGCTGGCCTAGAACTCAGAGTTTTGCTTGCCTCTGCCTCCCAAGTATTGGGATTAAAGGAATGCACCATTACCTCCTGGATAAAGTTTTTTAAGTGTGTGTGTGTGCATGTGCAAGTGCATTTGCATGTGTTTGTGTGTGTGCATATTCACTGAAGTGTTAATTTATTTAATCTTAATCAATAAAAACCAGGAGTCAGATAGTGGGGTAAAAACCTGCAAGATAAGAGAATTGGCAACAGTCACCAGTTGCTTCTTTCCTCTCTTGTTTTTAAGTCCAAAAATGGACTGAACATCTGTCTACACCCCACCTTGTCACTTGATGTCTCCACCTCCTAAATTCTGGGATTAAAGGCATGAGCCGTGAGTGCTAGGATTAAAGGCATGAGCCATGAGTGCTGGAGTTAAAGGTGTGTGCTACCAGTGCTCAGCTTCTATGGCTAGCACTGCCCTCTGATCTCCAGGCAAGCTTTATTTGTCAGAACACAAACAAAATATCACACAACATTTCCCCCTTTTTGTCTAAATGAAAAGTGAAGATTTCAACTAACATAGAAAAACTATATACAATAAGTACAATAACTATACAAAATTATATGCAGGCAGTAATCATTTTAACAATGTCTAGTCCATTTGCATTTAACAAATTCAGAGAAAATTCTTCATTATCTGTGCTGTCTTGGTGAGTCCAAAATGTAGTGCCTAATTCACTTTCTATCCTAACTTGTATTACCAACCCAAAGCTATCTTTTATGTCTCTCAACATTATACAATTTACACCTCTTTTGTGAGTTTCTTTTCTCAATTTGTTAACAAGGAAAACTCTAATTATCAAGTCTTCAACTCCATCAGTATCTGAGAAGGAAGTACTATTACCTGAGTAAGCAAAAAGTGCAAGCAAGCAAATTCCAAATAAATGTGAGAAATGATTGTAGTGATATTTTGTTTGTGTTTTAACAAATAAAGCTTGCCTGAAGATAAAAGTGCAGGGCTAAACCACCAGAGGCTGGGGAGTGGTGGCACACACCTTTAATCTCAGGACTCAGGAGACAGAGATAGAGGGATCTCTGTAAGTTTAAGGCCACCCTGGTCTACACAAGATTGAATCTGTCTAAAAGAAAAACAGGGCTCACACAAATGTGATCCCAGCACTTGGCGTCCTATGTCTTTTATCCCAGCACTATAGAGGTGGAGACAGGAGTGATGTGGCTGGGTGGAGAGAGGAATAGAAGGCAGAAGGAGACAGGAGCTGAGGGCAGTCTGAGGTTTGGTAGAGACAATTGCAGTCTGCAGTTTGGTGGAGAAAGATGGAAATTGACTCTGAAGATGGATGCAGTCTGAGGTCAGGATCATCTCTTTCGTCTGAGCACTGGTAAAGGTAAAAAAACTCTAGTGGCTGGGCTCTCTGCTTCTCTTATTTTCAGCATTAATACCTATATCCGACTCAGGGTTTTTATTATTAAGACCAACTAGATGTTACACCTGGCACCCAACTTTTGGGGTGTGAATTCACAAAAAAATATTGTTTGCCTGTGGCATTGCAGCCACAAGCATAGGCCGGAGCTACACACAGTTGGAGTCACTACCCTACTGGTTAGGTTTTCCTTGCTTCGCTCCTGGTGGGCTTTGGATCCCCTTCTCAGGCTGCTGCCAAACTAGGTAGCTGCATTGAAATCCAATCAGGCTTTAGCTGTTTTAGGCAGAAGCAGGCAGTCTCACATCTTCAGCAGCAGCAGCAGCAGCATCAGATTTGGTGAGAAAATTGAGAATTCTTAAGGGGAGGAATAAATTAAAAGAAAGAGTTTTTTTTCCCGTGGTAAAAAATGGGAAATACTATTCTGATAAACTTAGGTCTCTGTAAGATTACATAATGCATGCTTTAAAAATGGATCAATTAAATGAAGGTAGAGCCAGCAGGTCTAGGGTAGGTAAGCCTGGTGGTGTCTGGAGCCCACCCAGGTGTCTTGGAGTTTGGGTGGCAGCTGGAGATTGTTGTAGAGAGGCTGCAATATGAAAAACTCACTCAGAGGATTTGGGGAAGAAATGGAAAGGCAGTCAGTCATCCATATGGTGACTCTGCCAGGTACAGTTCTCACTGAATGTAGCTCTGGTGGGCACCAGTGTTCATAAAGCCATGGGGAAGAAGTTATATCATGAATTCGTGTCCCAAAAGTTGGACACCAGATGAAGCATTAACCTTTTTAATCTTAATCAATAAAACCGAGGAGTCAGACATCTGTAAAACCTGGAAGATCAGAGAACTGGTGGTAGCAGCTGCTTGTTGCTTCTTTCCTCTCTTCATTCCTCAGTTCAAAAAGGGCTGAGCTCCTGTCTACACCCTACCTTAATACTTCTTGTCTCTACCTCCCAAGTGCTGGGGTTAAAGGCATGTGCTACCATTGCTGGTCTTCAATGGTTAACTAGTAGCTAGCTCTGCCCTCTCTGGGCAAACTTCCTCAGAACACAAACAAAATATCACACAACAGTTCACATGTATAAAGATACCCAAGGATGCTGGAAGAAGGTGTCAAATTCCCTGGAGCTGGGATTACAGGTAGTTTGGAGCCACATGAAGAGGGTACTCAGAGCCAAACTCGGGTCTTTTGCAAGAGCAATACATGCTCTTAACCACTGAGTCAGCTATCCAGCCCTAAATCTATCATTTTTTTTAACTATCTTTCACTGCTGTCCAGTTTTTGAAGATATATATCATAGATAACTATTGACTCATGCATCCCAAGGGAGTTGAGATCTTCAGTAATAAAAAATTAGGCTCTAATGTCCTGACCCATCCCTTTCAGTTCTGGGCAATACCATGTAAAAATATAGCCTTAGTTCTGTGACCTGTTCAGACCCTCAGTGAAGATATTTTTATATGCAGTAGCAATACAAAAATGCAGATGGTCAGATAAAAGCATGTTTTAGATGAATAATTCATTTCCCTGTGTAGGATTTAAGTGTTCAACAAAATGGCATCTTATTATATACATCGAGGGTAACATAGATAATCAACATATATGACAAATTATATATGTGTCAGGGGGGTGTCATGCTCTATATTCCAGGAACTTTTGGCCACCTGCAGTGCATCTGCAGGATACTCAGAAAGCAAACAGTGGTCCCCTAACTCAAAGCGAACAAGAAGGGGCTGCTTTAATTTTGTGCAAATCAACAATTTCATTTCAAGTTCTCTTTATACCAACATAACATAGGCTGAATCATAGAGTATTTTGGGAATCTTCCTTCCTCTGTGGTTATTCATCATTTGGGGGAGGGGCTTCAAACAGTGGAAGTATGAAAGGAAAGGTGCACATTATCATCTCATCAGACCAGCATCCTGACACCCCACTCTACCGGAACTCCCTCTGCCCATGAAACGATCACTAACTTATCCCTCATGTCTGCTAATGAGGTCCTTTGTGGAGCAGGTAGCAGTTCTGTGAATCCCACACGAGGTTGGCCACAGTGAGACAATGGGAATGTGCTAGGTTCAAGTACTCAACATTTCACACAGAGCCTCTTGCTAGAGCCTGTTTATTTTTTTCCCCAGGGTGTCGCCTAGGGGCTCAAGACTAGTAACATCTTGGTGCTCAGATTTTCTCAATTTCACTGAAGGTGCTACTGACAAACCATCCTGCCTCCATCTTAGACTTGAAAGCCACATTATAATAAAGATAAGCAAGGCTCATCCTTAGTTATGATTGAATGTCTGTTTCTCTAAGATTGGGCTATGCCCCATCTGTAACCTTAATTACAAATGGTTCTGTACTGACTGTTTCAGGAAATGACAACCATGTCTTTTTTTCAAAAAGATTTTATGACCACCCTAAAGCCAGGCCTTTATTTCAGGAGATTGTTATGAGCATCTCACTGCTCTGCTTTTGCTTCAAAAGGTTATTATGACCACCTGCTCTTATGAGCGCCTTGCCATGTTGTTTCTCCAACCCCATCTATTTTCCTGCCAAATCTCCCATTTGGAAACCCCCACCTCTGAGCTATAAAAACCCATCTTCCCCACATCCAATGCTGACCTCTTGAACCACACCTTAAAAGGAGGCAGCCCATGTACATGAGTAAAAAAAGCTTGCTTTAAATAATTTCTTGCTTTAATTAATTTGGCCCTGATGATTTGGGTCAGTGATCTTTCTCCTCTCATCTGCGGGATTACCACTACCACCTCCCAGGTCAGTCATAGGCCAATGCAGAATACACCTGTGTGCCTTCTCTACCATAGTCCATCCAAGGACAGAGGCCTCTTCTAACTCATCGGGCTGTAGTGCTAGCCTGTTATTTATGCCTTGGGTATTCTTAGGACTGGACTTTTGAATATGAAAGCCTTTTTCTCTTGCTCCACTTACACAAATCACCATAATAATGACTCCCTGAAGCCTACGCTTGTTATGGGGTTACAAGATAACAGCATAAATAAATAAACAAACAAATAAATCGAGACAATTAAGACTCCCACTACTACTTTAAAATATGATTCTGTCTCAAATATACTCTGGTTTTAGTTCTCAGTTTGCAGAACCTCAGCTGACCTTCAAAGCTCTTTATACTGTCAAGAATTTCTCCTGGGGTCCTCATACAGGCTTGTGTTTTTCTTCTCAGTAGCTAATCACCAGCTCAGGCCAGAGTTTGCTCCAAAGCTGCCCAGGAAGCTTCCTACAGCTGCCCAGGTCAGTGGAGGCTTTTTTGTATTTCAGTGACCCCATGATTCCAGAGAGGCAGCACAGTGTTTCACCTGGCCTCTCTGCTGAACGAATTGAAACTGGGCAGTGAGACCTTGAGGCTCAAATGTGAGGTGGGCTCAGCAATAGACATGATCCTTGTCTCCAGCACTATTGGATCCCTGTGCACTGAACTTGTGGCTTCAATGTCACCCTGAGTCTCTTCCCACAGATCTCTGGGCTGTACAGGCAGAGGCTGCTGGCTACCCGTTTGGGCCTCTGGATGTATTAGAGTTGAATCTCATGATAGTAGTTGCTTCCCAATCTGAACCCCACCCATTGCCAGTATACTGGCATTTGAAATTCCTTCCCGGAAAGCTATTTGATCCTCCAATTAAAACTTTTCATCTCTACTTGTGGATATCAGGCTAACTTCCTTACTCTCTGCTTTGGCCTCCAAAACTAAAAGGATATCATGAGGTCACTCTGTGCCCCAAAGATATATCAGGTTATTTCTTCCCCCCTATTCTGAATATAGTACCCTTTATGCAAGAGCTGTTTGCACATGAAATTTATATTTAAAACTACTAGAGGTGCTATATTTAGATTGAAATATTTATATTTATACTTAAAACTATTAGAAGAACACAATTCTCCTTTATGGTTTGCTACACAACAACTTCTAAATGTGAGGGCTAAAGTCATGTTTTAAGCTTTAATTGCTGTGCTTAAGAGCTCTATAAAACAAAATCATCTCTAACCTGTAAGCCCCACTTGCCCAAGGACAGACAACGTCCTGGAATGCTGGAGGCTATTCATGTAAGATAACAAGCTACGTATTTCCACTTACTAGTAACATGAAACACTGATAATTTAAAATCTACGCATGGATAATTTTAAAGAAACCAAATGATATGATTCCAATTACCACCAGTCACACGGCTGGTTGTCATTTTGCTGGAGTTAAAAAAAAAAAAAAAAGATGAATGTCGCAGGATCTCACCACTATCTTGATGAGAAGTGATCACATGAAATGGCTACCTATAATACACATTGACATATCAGAAAAATAGGCCCAGAGTTGTCAATTAGTGGATTTATTAACTAAAATGGTTCTTAGGTCCCAACACCATCCCTTTAAACCCATAGTTGGGTACTGTCATCGGTACTTGTGAAGGGGGGAATGTAGGCCCTAGCCATGACAGAGACCACCCAGGCACCACGCAGGAACAGACCATCCAAGAGAAAAGTACTTAATGTTCCAACCATCACAGAGAATATCCCCTGATGTCTCTTAGCCCAGCACACACCCATCACCTTTTCACCAGGGCATTCCTAGACAAATGTGAGTCCATCAGGTGTCCTCACACCCCAAACTCTGGTATTCTAAAAACCTCACCCCAACTGAGTTCAGCACTCTCTGATCGTGCCATTGCATTGGACATACGTAGAGTCTGAGTTCAAACTTGAATAAGAATAAGGACTTTTTGCTTTAGCATATAGGACTTGGTCTCCTTGTTGGTTTTTGGGGGACTCTGCAGATCTGGGCATAACAACTTCAAAAACAAGGTTGGTTTTCTCAACTGCACAGGATTTGCTTGATCACATGTAAGTAATTTACAAACCATGGTAGTGGTCTTATTCTTGCCTGTTGGGATTAACACTAAATATATTCACATTCTATGGCTGGCCCCTGGGAGTCTTAAGAGTAATATAAATAACAAAGGCCTTTGCAGAAGTGACTGAATCCAGCCCTGAGATGGAGAAGTTATCCCAGAACATCTAGTAGACCCACTGCTGTCAGCACAGCGCTTAGAATGGAAGACAGGAGGTGGATAGAGTCTGGAAATGGTGTAAGGACAAAAGCAGACATCATGATGGGTGGGGGTGGAGGGCACAAGCCAAGGAAAACCAAACAGCGCCCAGCAGCTAGAACAGGGAAATACAGACTCCTCTTAGGAATACCCATCAAATGGCCCTGCTATAGCTTGATAAAGCCTTTAGCCCTGTAGAACTGTATATTCTAAAACTTTAGTCCTGTAAAAGCGTTTACTCTTCCGGGACTTGACTCTGTCAGTCATTCCAGACATGTGGCTTCTGGTATGGCAAAGACGTCTAGGATGGTCTCTGTGCGGTAAGTTGACAGAGCAGCCACAGGAAACGATGTGTATTTTCTCATTCAAGACCATTACGGCTCAGCAAATGAGAAGAACGACAGAGCTGGCCGAACTTCAGCCTAGAACCTGCACACACCACCCTGGGGTTGGTGAAGAAATAGAGAATTTCTTGGCAAGGAAACACTTGCTATCTGCCTGGCTCTTAGTACATGAGGGCAGCAAGCTGTCTCCGAGGTGGAAAATATCACGTTGCCCGGCAAACTTCCGATGAGGTGGAAAATATCACATTAAACCCTGACTCAGTAGACTATTTTGAACCTGGCTGCACTTGATAGCTGAGTGGCTCAAAGCCAATTACTTGACCTTTGAGGAATGGGAAAAGATCAATGTCTACTTAAACGATATCCCGGTGATCAGTGAGATAACGAAGGGAGGCCAAAGGCTCCACGTACTGAACGAGCCTTCACGGGCAGGGTACGCAGAGAGGTACAAAAGAGGTGGAGACTAGCTAAAGAATGTCAGCCATTTGCATTTCCTGCTTCCTCGGATTTCGTCCCAGGCACCGACCTCTGTCTCTCAGGTCCCTTCCAGCTCAGCCATCCTCAATTCTCAATGTCAACACGAACGATCTGACGATGGCACCATTAATTCTCTCGTGGCAGATAGATAGAGACTGCAGGCCCAGGAAGGAGACTGGTGTTGATCAGGAATGAAGGATGGACTGCTCTTAGACCTCTTGGGGGGGGGGGGGTTTCTTCGTGCGCTCTTTACTCATTTATTCATTACGCATATAATCAGGTGAATATTGCCTGCGCCAGGTGCTAGCGTAGACGCTGGCAAAGAGGAACAAAGGGTGACTGAGGATTAAGAGAGTTATGAGAATGAATCAAACAAGTTTCGTGACTGCAGGGATTTTCCTTCAAGCGGAAGCCCTAGACACACAACCAATCGCAGCCCTAGTACCCCTCAGCCTCCCACTCCTGGAGTCTTTAGGGAGGTCATAGACATTTCTATCCATATCAAGAAACTGCTTCCCCAGAAAACATCTCCTTGCAAAAACCATCCCACATCTTGTGTGTGTGTGTGTGTGTTTGTGTGTGTAGGGGGCAGGGCTCATGTAAGAACATTCTATTATCTCTCCCCGCCATTCTAGGGCTACTGGCTTCTGCTCTCACCTGGAGGGACTCTGACAACCTCAGGCTATCTGCTGCCATCAGAAAAAGCAGGAAGAGCCACTTGTTCTGCGTTTCATAGATGTGGTCACACTAGGAACTAACCTTCAATCAGGTCTTGTGACCACTAAACCACCCCCAGTTCCCTGGGGCAGATGGCGGAATCAGGCTTAGGCGAGCGGGAGAGCATTTGCGGATTCCTGCCGCCATAGAGAGAGAGATGTTTTCAGACTGCGCGGTGCACTGCGCGTCAGATTTGGCTGTAACTTGGATGAAAAGAGTTTCTGTGCTGCATGCTCAGTATCAAAATTAAACTGCTGAGTGCAGCTCCAATGTGGACAGCTGTGTACCTGAAACTGTGTGCAGCTCTGCTCCGCCATGCTGAGCTGTGCTGACCTCAGGCAGGATCTATCGTAATTACCATAATAACAGCGCAGTTAAGGTTTAGACTTGGCTGTAAACAGGCGGTACCGTATTACCTCTACCTGGCGCAACTTAAGTTTTTAAGAAGTGGTTAACCTTTTAAGAAGTGCTCCTGCATAGTAAAAAATTACAGATTCACAATATAAAAGATTCAGACATAGAAGGCCTTTAAATGGCTCACGTAGGCTTAAAAGAGAGAAAAAGAAAATATAGAGAATAAAGTTAATGCCTTTAATAAAAAAGGGTAAAGTCTTTAAAGAGACAGAGTACAGATAGTTATAGATTAAAATAAGTAAAATGATAGAGTAAATATAAGCCACGTAAAAATGGAAAATTCACAGAGAGTCTGGATTATGTATTTTATTGTGTTTTCTTTAAAATTTTTGACTGTAAAGGAGCTAAGTACAGAGAGACATTTCATTATATGGGCTGCCAGGCTAGACCAGAATGGACATCTTAATGGTATGACTTCAGGATTTGGATCTAAGAACATGATGCTTTGCAAAAGAGTTTCTTCTTTTGTTTTCACAGAGAATGAGGCTCTGTGGGTTGCTTCTATCCCAATATGGTATGATAGACCACGCCCTCCTGAAAGGTTGCTGTAAAAACCCTCAAAAAATTACTCCGCTCAACTGACGACTGAGATGAACCTAGCAGACAGTTTATACCATGAAAGACCTAAATAACAACGCCCCCATTCAGCAGGAAGCAGTTTGGAGAGAAATAACTGCGCCCATTTTCCCAAATATTGTTTATAAATGTTCTTTTACATTTAAAGGGGGATATGATATAGAGATGAATAATTTGCAATGGTATGAATTTTAAGGTCAATTTGTTATATGTATATGTATTTCTGATCTTGAGTAAGCTATTTTGATTGTGTAGTTCATTTTAAAAACTTTAATGTATAATTAGGAAATATAGGTTGTTAATGAATAATCATCGATAATAGTCAAGCTTGTAGTCATGTTAGTTAGATTTTCTAGATATATAGAGATATACTTTTGTTAAATAGGCATTCTTCATATCTTTCAATAGTCGAACTTGTAGTCATGTTAGTTATATTTTCTAGATGTGCATAGATATATTTCAGATAGGCATTCTTCATATCTTTCAAAGACTGCAGAATATGGCATTTAATGTTTTAATAACTTAGGGTTTTCATGACAATGAGACACATCTGCTCTTGGCAATACCAATCTACTTTGAGAGGAAGATGGGCATCGAAGAGGCTCCTTATGGAGTTTGTTAGCCATTTGGGCAAGAAACTGCTCTTGGCTGGACTGTTGCATAAACTGGACACAAAGAACCCGCAGAGAGAGGACTTCTGAACTTGCCTAAAGGTGAGATGGTCTTTCAGGGTTCCTGACTCATGAAAGAGTCTGCGAGACATTCTGCAGGACACAGCAGAAAGTGACTGAACTGTCTTTGGAATTTCCTGCTTCATGGAAATGTCTACTGGACACTATGGGCCTGTAGGCTAAAGATGGATGCCCCTATGGTACAGAGGAACTTTGGGTGACTGTCCAGGCAGCGAGTTGTCTCTGTCATTTCTAGAGTTTGAAAGTTACATATGACTTGTTTACTTAGGTATTATTATATCCTTCTGGAGTCTTTGATGGAGTTGAAGAATGGTTCAATAGTTAAAGTTTTCCTTAGTTATGATAAAAGATAAAATAGGTTTAAATATTGTAACTGTAATTCTTGCTTGATAACTGTTTTGTTATATGTAATTTTGCTATGTTAAAGTTAAAGCCTTTCTTTTTTGTTTAAACAGAAAAAGGGGAAATGATGGAGGAGTGTCTATGTGTTACTTTCATTATTAATAAAGATACTGCCTTGGCCCTTTAAGAGAACAGAAAATTAGGTAGGCGGAGTAGACAGAACAGAATGCTGGGTAGCAGGAGTGGGGAGACGCTTCAGGCAGTCGCGATATCCAGCAGCCATGCTTCTCTCCAAGATGGACGCAGGTTAAGATCTCTCCTGGTAAGGCACCCCTCGTGGTGCTATATAAATTACTAAATATGGGTTAAAGCAAGATATGAGAATTAGCCAATAAGAGGCTGAAACTATGGGCCAGGCAGTGTTTTAAAAGAATACAGTTTCTGTGTAATTATTTTGGGTAAAGCTAGCCAGGTGGCGGGATACAAAATGACACCAGGATATTTTGAGAGCTGTTTGTCTTTAGGGCTGAGTCATGAATCAACCTATAGAACAGGGTTGCAACTGACTACATACTTCACTATCCTGACAAAAACAAAGCAAATAAAGCTATAACAAAAAAAAAAAAAATACAAGTTTCTTTGTATGTTTAACTCATCTGATTGTCCTTCTTCCAACCATGTTTCTAAGCTCTGCTAGATAGCAAGGTGAGACATAGGAAGCGGGACAAAACTTGACAGTTGCCAGTGTCTCCAAAAGAAAACAATTCTTTTTAATTTAAATTTAAACTCTTAAACAGACAACTGCCCAAGGTACCGGCATCTGTAGACCTGGCGAGAGTGTCTGTACTGATGTGCCCTCGGGATTGATGTCTTTGAGAATGGCCCTGTTTGTCCTCAGCACCCTCTCATGATCATGGATGTTCTTTCTCTGTGACTTTCACGCCCTTGGCATGTGTTTCCAGGTGGGCTGGCCATCCTTTAAGATCCCCATGACGACTCACCAGCCTATGCAGCAAGCTTCTGAGTCTTGCTTCACCTCCAAGGGTCAGCAGAGCCAAGGGAGCTTCCCTTGGGCAACTTGTTCTCAGTGCTTCTGTCTCCTAGGGCAGACCCATCTGCTGACAGCTGTCTCCTTGTGACCAGTCCTTACTGCTCACCAGGTCACTACTGAGGAAAGGGCCATTCGCAAAGAGCACAGCTGCAAACAGAGGTTCCAGTGAAGGTAGGGGAACACAACTTTAGTTCTGGGGTCACTCAAGATTCTCCCCAAAGATGAACATCAGCAACGCATCCATAATCTTTAAAACTGGATTTATCCTGGCCTCTAATTTTTTCCTATTTTTTTTAAACTTAAAGAGGTCAGATTTCTCCATCTTTCCTGTGTGGCCAAGACTTCATCCACAGCAACTCTCGAGTGGATTTTCCCACTCACAGTTCACAGAACTCCTAGGAACCAGGGAAATGCCCCAGATTCTAATATATTGCTAGGAGCTTAAGGAATTCAGAAATTAATTTTGTCTACCAAAGCCTGGCTTGACAAATTATTAATTTGCTAATGATACAAAAATCCTCTTATCTGGTGGAAGATGAGAAATAACTCTAATAATGGGATTGGGTTCCATCTCTTCCTGGAGTGTTCTTAAAGCCAGTGACCCAGGATGACAACATTCTAGGAGATGTGATACTCCCGGAATTTATTTTAAATTATTCTCCCCACACACATGCATGTTGCAAATGAATTCAATTTTTAAAATAAATAATGATAATATTGGAGTCCTAGGGGATTAAGAAATAGACAGAAACTCACTTTATTACTCTGCCACTGGATTTAATGTTTTCTTGAGTCTATTTCCCCAACACTTGGGGTTTTGACTTTTTTTTCTAAAGATAGGCTTTGTGTCTCACCGTTTCTCTTATGAAGCTAATGCACATTTTAAAATTTGCTACACTATGGGTTTTCAGGTGAAGCAGCTGCACCGAGTCTCATAGCTACCAGTCAGGTGAGCACAATTAGCAGAAAACAATCTACACACTGGTCCTAGCTCCTGATGGAGCAGCTATGTGACTTAGCAGGCACGCTGCCCTTAAGACTTCTGATTGCTCCACTGAAAGTGTGATCCCCGATTGGGGTCATCAGCCTGTGTGCTGACCTGCACGAGGTGCTTGCACGTGCACTGAACTCTTAGAGTCACCGTCTTAGCTAACTGGAGTTTGTCATTCCCTGACTCAACTTCCAGGCCACCTCCTGGAAATCTCACCGGTTCTCCTCGTTCCCCACCATCCTTGGCTCCTTCTGTCTCTGCTGACCTTCCTCATGTTTCGTACAGCCCTCTGTGTGCGACCAGCTGGCAACTTCCCACACAGCATAATAATGAACTCTTAGAAAACACCGGCTCTTTTTATGTCTCTATTCCCGAAACCTCGGACAGCATTTGGTGAGAGTAGAGATCCTAGTGTGTGTGTGGTAATTAGCTATTTTACATAATCAGTGGTAGTCACTTTTTGTATCTGCTTTTAATCTCACATATACATGGAGGTCCTGAGTATGTAGCCCAGCATTCTGAGAGCAGGCAAGTATTTAACACTTAATTCAAATATTCACCCAGAGGACACTGAGCCATTTGGGGCCTTAAAAAGTTGGGAAAACATCTTTCTTTCTTTTTTTTTATTAATAGTTCTTGTGGGAAAGAATAAGCTGACCAGTAGTTTGATAAAACATAAGGATGAGCTTTCACGTTCATGGCTCAAGGATGAAGGGGATTTTCCATAAACTTCCTTTTCCAGAAAGGGTCAACCTTGCTTTGCCTAGGCAAATACTCCATTTTTCACACTCAGCAGAACAGTGTGGGCCAAAATAACCAACCAAGAGAAGGTCAGCTGATGGGTAAGACAGGATAACATCTCAGCATCTCCAAGTTATTGGTCCGAAGTCTGAGAGTAGTAAAAAGCAGGGAAGAACGGAAAGCCCATGAAGACGAGGCATCAGGAGGAAAGCAGAGGCGAAGGGAGGCACGGGTAGCAGAGTCCATGCATTTGTGAACAGAAAAGTAGCCTTAGAAACTTCAAGCAGCCCAGAAACATTGTCTCCTACCTCTCACTATTTTGGTTAGGAGGATGGCTATGAATGAGAAGCCAGTTGTAGCTCACACCGCAGGAGACTGGGGACTTTCCAGGGTTTGTAGCATCTTGAGTTATCACTTCACTGTAAACTGGCTGTGTATCTTAGCAACCTGGCCCCATCCACCACGCATAATTACTAATAGAGCTGTCCTCAGGAGGACTCGACCCTGAGATCCTTAGAGACACTGTGATTTCCTTTCCCCTTTAGAAAACTATTGCTTCCAGAGCAAAGAATAACGGTGGCTTTATGCTTCATGGTTCAGAGTGTTTACTGTCCTCAGAGTGATAGATGGGAATGGCGAGAGCAGAGCTGCATGCCTCTTTACCAGAGTGAGCCATAGTCAGGGCCAGATCAGTGTTGCTCAAACTGTAATGTACACATAACCATCCAGGAATCTTGCTAGAATCTGAGTCCTGACTCAGTAGGTCTGGGGCAAGGACCACAGTGGCAAAATTGCAACAAGGTCCCAGGTAGTTCTTATGATACTTGTTGGACCACGACCCATGAATGAGTAGTAAGACAACCCTTTCCTCCTCACAGGGGAAATGGGTGGCAATGTGACAGATATTGGGACTGCTTTGAGCTTAGCCGATGATGTCATGGTGTTCTTCTTATGTGGAATTCAGTCTTCTGTCGACTTGGCCTGTCTTTCTTAACACAATCCAATGAGACCAGGTTTGAGGAAATCTGTAAGCAGTGTCTTCTTCAGTCTCAGTGACACATGGAAGCCAAGACAGGTGCTGCTGAGAGTCATCCACACGGCGCACAGAATGGATGAGCTCACCGAGCAATCAAATTTCCAAAAGACTTTTCCTTATGGCCCAATTTATATCTCCATGAAGAGAAAGGGAAATGAGTAACTTTCCCAGACTCGACCCCACTTCTTTGATGGATGAACTCTGGGGGAAAAACGGGGGGAAGCATGCAAAACTTGAGGATTTGTGCAAAGTTCATTTGAATAGCAGAGCAGATACAAGCAAAAAGAATGTTTTAGAATGTTTATATTTAGGCTCTGCCCAAGGGGAGTTCTTTTTATCACCTGGATATGCCACTTCAATTTGATAAACAGCAGGAGACGAGAGACTGGCATTGAAAAATGCGTAAAACCCTGCACAATGCTGCAATTAACGGGCACAATGGATTGTTATAAAAATGTAGCTTTATTTTCAGCCCTATTGTGCTCATTTTACTCCATCTAACAAACACACACTTGAGTCTCTATTACACAGTAGCGCTGTGCTGGATGCTGAGTGCGCACACAGTGGTATGAAATAGCACCTGTCCTTGGGAAGTATTCAGCACATCTGGGAGACAGACAAGCACAGAGTTGGTGTCTGTGCAGCATAATCCAGGGAGTAAGATGGGGTCACCTCACCCATCCTGGAATGAGGAACACAGAGCAGGGAAACACAGCTCACTCTAGAAGTTTGAGTGGGAATTAGTCAGTGTGTTTAGCTTCCCGATGCTAGGGCAAAGCACCCAAGAGAGGCAATTTTGAAGGCAGAAAGGTTTGTTTTGCTCATAGTTTCAGTTCAGGGTCACTTAGTGCTATCATTAGGAGCCTGTAGCAAGACAGATTGTCATGGACAGGAGTGCATCAGATCAAGGATGCTCACACTCTGGCAGCTGGAATGTAAACAGAAAGAGAGGAAAGATCCTGGGACAAAGCACACCCTTCAAGAGCATACCCCAATAACCTACTTCTTCCAATTAAGCCTCACTCTCTCGAGCTTCTACGACCTCTCGATAGCCCTCGAAGCTAAGAATCTACCCCCACACCCTGATTAAGTCTGAAGCCCTGTGATCCAGCCATCTCCCCAAGACCACACCATCTTGTTTTTCTCTCTTCTAGACATATAATATAATCAGACCTTGTCAGGTTCATTGGTCTCACCTGCCATTCAGTAACTTGGTTACATTACTCCATCTAAACCACTCTCCCAGCAAGCTGACCTCTCACGAGCCCCTTTGGGGCCGCTGACGGAGGACAATCAGTCAGAGCTTGTAGTCTCTACAGTTACTTCCAAGGTCCGATGAAATACACAGCTGCAGAGTTTTCCAAGCACATCCTGAAGAGGCCTAGAAGACGGCTTTTGGAGCAATTTGGAGCCCTCACCCCTATCAGTTTCTTTCACTATAATGGCAAAAAGACCAGGTTGGATGAAGGAAGACAACAAGATTGAGTGGCCGAGCCTGCTGAGTGGCCAAAGCTCATCGTGAACTAGTGTCCAGGTGGCAGTGGGTCACCCTTGACAGTTTTTCATCCCTGTGCCCCAGTGCTGCTTTCCAGTATTCTCACGCCGTCCTGAATTCGAAGAAGTATTAATACGTGGCCTTCAGAGTGGATTTGGTTTTCTGAGTAACTTGGACTCCCATAATTGATTTCTGAAGTGGTTCAAGAAAACAGACTTCCAATAAGATTTGCTTGTTTATTTTTCAGAAAGCAAAAATAGTATGATAGTTCTTGATAACTATGGACATATAACAGGATCACAGGTAGTTGAGTTTTTACCTATAGGCTGACTAAACAAAGCCACACACAGAAGACAAGGTGTTTGGAAACAAATAGCTGATGTGTTTTATTAGTATAAATTTCACTAAAATGAGTGTGAAAATAGCCTTGATACAGAAAGAGAAAAGCCTTGGAGAATATAATGTGGACATTCCTAGGTGTGGCTTATAGGTGTTAACACACCTCATGTTTATTTGCCACTTCCTCATTTGCTAGAGAACAGCCTAACCTGCCTAGTTACACTATAATGATTCCATGCCTTAACCTGATGGGCTTAAATGTCGTCAAAGATGGAGTTATTACTGCCAGTATCTTTCTCACTACTTCTCACTGCTTTAAGGCCAATAGATAGAGTCAGGAGTCGGCTCAGCTCGAGGAAGAAAGTACAAAGTCTTCTTTTGGTTAAAGGATTGTCTACAAGCCAAAGAGATTACTGTGCCTGGCTGTTATTCAGAAGGCCCAAATGAACAGGAGGCACAAGAATAGATGCTGGAGGTCTTAGAGTATGGAGGGATGGGGGCACAGAGCGAATGATAGTTAGAGAAGAATTTGTTGACATGGGGAACTCACCTTGGTTTGAGATTCAATGCTCTGACTAGCATGCCTAGAGCTTGTTTTATATTCTGTTGTGGCAGATCTGAAATATCAAATATGGTGTTGGCTAATAGGACAATGAGCACTGAGGAACACACCACAGTTCACAGGGAAGCAGAGTGCTATAAACTTAACCAAGCAGTTGTCTCAGCTACAACTGGGAAGCCAAGTGGTATATTTGCTGGAGAATTTCTGCATAGCCTTTGGTCTATAGTTTATTCTTATGGATCTAGGGATTGCTTTCCCTTGGCACACAGTAGTGCAAAGAATGGGAGGCAGCAGGTCATTACAGGAAGAGGCTGGCACTATATGCTTATTATCTATCTCCAGACTTTAACATGTGCTTCAGAGACTATGACCATCTCGACACTACAGAACATCACGTTGGCCCAATATATTGATGGAACTATGCGACCTAAACTGGATGGACCAGAGATGGAGGTTTCTTTACTCACCCTAGTATGAAAGACAAACACTGTTGATTAGAAGTGGAGTACAAAGACTCTACTCTTGAAGTTTTCAGAGTTCCCGTGGTTAATAACACACCAGGTGTTGCATTCTAATGTAAAAGTTGAATGTTTTTTATACCTCTTATGTTTACCAAGAAAGAAGCACAATTGTGACTCCTTTTAGAGAAAACATATCCTATTTTAACAATAATATATATATATATCTCAAATATATATATATATGTAAAACAATGCATTTATGAGTGGACTCAGAAGACTCCGAAGACGACAGGGACATCAGAGTTCTTTAGCAGGCCCAGGCCCTATGAGTTGCAGTTCCAGGAGTTTATCAGTGGGTTGAACAGACAAAGAACGAGGTCTCTGAAAAGTTACCACAGGGTTCTGAGCAGAGACATTCCAAGTTTGGCAAATCACTTCTAGTGTGTAGATGGTTTCTAGTAGACTCCTATGTACCTAACCATGTCAAGTGCCTCTATAAACAGACATTCCTCCATGATGCAGGTGTCTGCTAAAGCAAGCAGAGTAGGCATAAGAGCAACCATTGCATATGGAGAATGCCTTATTGTTGGCTGGGTGTAAGTAGAATGTGTACATTTCAAATCAGGTATCTTATACTTCCAGATTCTCTATATTTATTGCTGGTGTGTGACAACACTTTTCCTCTGGAGATGTAACACACATATTCCTATTCACCCCAGATAGGGAATTCATGACAGATCAAAGTCTGGATACCACCCAAGTCCAGCTTGGTGAACTGGTGAGTTTTATTGAAGTTACTTACAGGAATATGGGTGAGGAATTGCTTACAGGATCAGAAATGACTCAAAGACAGCTGCATCACCCAGCATGGGTGACAGTCCACAAAAGATGGGACCTGGAGCACAGCCTACAGGCAGCTAACCAGATTGGAGAGTGTCCTTTCCAAGTGCCTCTGGTCTAGCCCTCTCCCATGCAGCTAGTCTTCTCTCAGCCTTCTCTGCAGCTTTGTTTGTCTGAGAGGGACTCTCAGCTTTTATTGCTTACGCTGGCAGGGAGGGGCCTAGTGAATCTGGTCAATTTTAGGGACTTCCTGAAGCTATTGTTTTCCTGTAAGGAGCTTCCTTGCAGAATGGAATTTTCCATTCTCAGAGGAAATTGTTACACAATTGCAATGACACCTCTCGTTCATGCCTACCTGTCACCGGGAGGGAATTTCACACTTTATTACTAAAGGAGAAAAGAATTCTAGCCCAAGTCACTGCCGGAGTCTGAGCAATATGTCAGTGTGGGTGGGAAATGGACAGCTGCTGAATTACAGTGCCGCTTGGGTGTCACCTGAGGGAAAGTGTGAAGGGAGACCCTCCCCACGAGCAGAGCTGTCAGGAGCAGGCCCATCATCAGGTCACATGGAGGGAAAGGCATCTTGGAGGTAAAGATACGTAGATCTGATAACTATGGGCAGGAAGAGACTGAAAAAAGCAAGACTGGAAATCAAAGACTAAGGGGGCTCTCTAAAAGAAGTATGTCATGGAGCTCGAGGAAAGATCATGGATGATATTCATCTCTTGCTTTTATGTTAATGCCCATCAAAAATAAAAAAACATCAATGGAGATGAAGGGAGTGGAGGGATGGCTCAACAGCTAAGAATGCACGATGATCTTACAGAACCTAAGTTTGATTTCCAGCACACACTTCAGCTAAAATAAACCTTTAATATGTATCAACTGTGAAATCTATCAGCAGTCAGAATGGCATATGCTGTACATGGCCATTGACTTTTATGGGTTGTCCTGGTGTTTCTACTATGGATCAAGCAATACAGTGACATGTAGCAGAAATGGAAGCTTTGCAAATGTACTAAATGCATACTCTCCTGCTAAGAATCATGTAGCTACTGCTGAAAGCCAACCACTCACCATCTGTGACCACACTGTGCCCTCAATATAGCACTACCCTTGGGAGATGACCCAGACACTCTGCAATAGCCTGGAGCTCTTTCACTCTGGAGAGGGTGATGACTTGGCCTGCTTATTCACAGTGTCTCTGCCATCTGTGCGTTGGGCATACAGAATGCTTCATCCTTTGGCTTAATGCTCTGCATAACACTACCTTGGATCAATGTACATTATTTATGGCAAAAGAGATGAAAATTGATTCATAATTACAGGCTTCACTGCCTTCATCATGAACTCCATCATCTTGAACTTTCGGGAGTCCTTTGCCACTTCTCGATTTGGATGAAGAGTTATCCCATAAAACAGGAGTCACAAACTATGACCTGTGGTCCGAATTTAGCCTGCTGCATGTTTTGGAAGATGTAGTCTTACTGGAGCACAGCCATGCACAATTACTTGAGCAAGGAGCATGTTTGCTTGGGTACTATCATGGGAGGTCTGGGCAGCTGTGAAAGAAACTATGGCACAGAACCCCTACATTTCACCACCATTGCCTTATGGAAAAGCTGTCGGGCCCCTGATACAGGACATGTTCTCTTAGTTGCCAAGGGTTTACCAAGAGAACTGAGCAACACAATAAAAAGTCAAGATGGGTTCATCTCCAAGAGGGAAGAAATTGACCAATGAGATACAGGAAGTGAGGGGGGGGGAGAAGTGGGGGAGCCCGGAGAGGGTAGAAAGAAGAGGGGAGAGAGAAAGAGAGTGTGGAAAGGGAAGAGAGAGAGAAAGTGTGTGTGTGTGTGTGTGTGTGTGTGTGTGTTTGAGAGAGAGAGAGAGAGAGAGAGAGAGAGAGAGAGAGAGAGAGAGAGAGAGAGAGAGAGCATGTTCTCCTTGGAACATGCTCTACTTTGTGGATTTCTTTTCTTAAAAAAATGTTTTGTTGTTATTTTGTAGGACTGGGAATTGAACCCACAACCTCACAGATGTTTTGACAAATATCCCGCTGTATCTTCTGCCCCCTAAATCAGTGATTTCATGAAAACTACTACAAGAGCTGCTTTAAAGCTTTTGTCTGGTTCTTCTTTCATCGGGTCAACTTAGAACTGCATCTGCCTTTTACTTGAGAATAGCTTTGCCTCGCCCTTTGTTTCCTGAGTTTTTAAGATTTTTACCCAGAGCATTTTGTGTGTGAGCCTCATTTGCAGTGAAATTCCGAGTCTTATTAAAATCTTCAAAAAGAGCCTTTTCTTTCTGTTTCTTGAGCAGGTCATGAGCCTGTCCTGGCATTTGAGGCAGCAGGTTTGATGCAATCCAGTGTTCAGTCTTGGCTCTTTGGATGTACTTCTCCTAGTAGGGCTTGAGAAGCTGTGCCCACCCTAAGGCTAGTGCAGTTCATGGTGTGCTCTGCACATGTGCATTTGGAGTGAGTCTGGAAATTGTATTGAATCAGATGAGAATCTGGGATAGCTTTCTTTTTATTCTCTCTGCTGTGTTAATACCATTGGCTCCAGACAGCATCGGTCACCATTCTTCTAGTCACAAGCATGGCTTTCCATGTTGGCTTTCACAGAGAAACAAGGGACAAAAAGAGAAAGGGAAATGACCAGAATTTCCTCCACATTCTGTGTACAGCATGTGCTGATTTTTCTCATTCTTCTCTATTCAGAAAGATGGATTTATCTCAAGCTTTTTATATTCATTGTGCCACAGAAGTCCCTCTGTAATTGACCTTGAGGCAGGTCCAGGGGGAAAAGAGAATGCAATCCTAACAACTAAACTTCATCACATGTCTGCTGCCAGTCTGCTGACAGAAAGCTGGAATTTTCCCTAGGGTTTTATAGCATATGCCTGCTGAAGTTTCCCCATGTGGCTTGTTCTTCAGTCAAAGCTCGAAGATAGTTTGAGGAGACAGACAAAACTCCGAGAGACTCCATCATCCCTTAAGATGTCTCCTCTCAACCTACCTTCTTCTCAGAGTCTGAAAGACTCCCCCCCCCCCCCCCACCAAGTACCAGGAGGAAGGTACAGAAATCTAGCAGAATGATGTATATACTGGCAAGGACAATCTAGAAACTCCTTCAAGTCACTGAAGAAGGATTTCCAATTTAATTGGTGTCCACATGAAAGATTAGTGAGGACCTAAAACAGACAACCAAACTTCACTTGAAACAACCTTGTCGGAAGAACCAAGGGGCGGCTGAGAGAAGAGATTCCCCAAGGCTGTCAGGTGAGCCTGGGGTGTGAAGTAATGATTCTCTGCTATCATCAGAGACCATAGTTGGAGCAGTCATTCATAATGCCTGACGAGTAGGCGCTCTCCTCCAACCACTAGCTCCTCCTTGGAAGAGCTTGACTTCTTTATAAAAATGATTGTAATTATTTAGTTTATGTCTATGGGGGCTTTGCCTGCCTGTATGTCTGTGCTCCACATGTATGCCTGGTGCCTACAGAGGTCAGAGGATCGTATTAGATCCCTTTTGGATGGTTGTAAGCTGCCATGTGGGTGTTGGGAATCAAGTCCTGGTCCTCTGGAAGATCAGCCTATGCTCTTTACCACTGAGCCATCCCTCCAACTCCAAGTTTGAACTCTTTATCCAACTCTCTACCTGAGGAGGCCATGGCAAAAGGGAGGCTCTACTGCACTCAGGAACTGGTGTTTGGGCAATAGCTGTAATGATGTCCGGCCTCAGCCTGTAGTCTCTCCAATGCCTATTGCAAAGGACAAGGGGAAATGAGGAGCCAGGGCAAAGGGGCAAAAGGCATGTGCTCTGTAGGAAGAAGTCCTGGGATGTGATTGTTTACAGCTGAGGAAGGCTTGGGCATGCTCTGCCTGAGCTCTGGCTGCATTGCCTGCAGAGCGGGAGAATGGCCCTGGTGGGGAAAGGCTGTGAGTTGAATGAGGTACATATATCGTGCCTTGTGCCTCCCCAAAGCCCTTCCCCCAGGCTCTAATGAGACTTCAATTATAGATTATCTTATTTGAAAGGGAGATTTATATCTGCAAATGTTAATTAAACTATGTTTATGATGTATTGCATAGTAAACATTCTTGATCTCCTATACTGAAGATAAGAGTGATTAACAACAGCATGCATTATTTATGAATAATGCAATGTGCATTTCAAAAAGTTTTGAAATTCACTCTTTACAAGTAGGCTTTCCTTCCCTGTCTCCACTTTATTATGTAAACTATTACTATAATAATCTTTTACATAGGAGTATTCTAAATGAAAAAGCCTGGAATTAATGTTTATTTTCATGCGATTTCTCTTTGTGTCGTTCAGTTTTTAAAGTCGTCATAACTTTGATTCATCTTTCTTCCTCCCAGGCGCAGAGACAAACATAAACAGGTACCTAGTAACTCTTGGTTGTACTAATTAATGGCGGATGACACGTGAGTAATTATTTCTCGATTCAACTCCACTTCTAATGTAAGTAGGGGAGGAGAAGTTGAAGCACAGACACGCGCATTTCGTATGACCTCTGAATTGCAGTCACTTAGAAGTCTTCGATTTCTGGGTAGAGCTGTTAATTCACGCTAAGATCTGACCACAAGAGAACTCAGCCATGACGATAACTCCACTGCCTTCCAGTTCAGTAGCTGGAGGTTTACAATAGGGAGCGTGCAGCAGTGTGAGGTGGGTGAACAAGGGGTCGTTTATCATTATTTATAGCCACCAGGTTTTCTTTCTTTTATGATGACATACTGTCAAGAAAGATATTTGTGAGAGTTTGCTGAGCAGACAGGGAACATTGGCCATCAATGAGGCTTCTCATCAGGTGGGCAATGCAGAGACTGGAGAAGCAGGAGCTCATGAATATTCATGAGCACCAGGCTGCCTTGGTAACTCTAGGTACCTTGTCTTGTATATTCCTCACCATAGAACTCTGGGAGGGGCAGATAGTAAGTGATGTCCATTGAGGGCTGAGTCCGGGCCCAGAACTTTACATCCTCCCAACAATCCACTAGGTTCAGCTACCTTACACTTTAGAAGTGAGGCGTCAGGGGTTCAATGACCTCTCCAGGGCCACACAGCTACTCAAAGTAGAAACAGAATTTACAGGCACTTAGTTTAACTTCAAAACACGAACTAGAATGTTTCTTTTTCTCCCTCAAATATAAACCACTTTTTTTTCTTATGATAGAAATGAAAAATGCTGATGGCAAAAAAGTAAATCAATGCAGAAAATTTTGCAAAACAAGTATTTATCTCTTTAATTTTTGAATAGGTAATATATTCCCATACCTCAAAAAGCAAAGTTGGCTTTTGAATGGTAACCATGGTTATTAATCTACCGTGACTACCCCTGGAGGGCTTTTATACATACAAGGATTTATTTCTTTTTTATACTGATGCCAGCCAATCCACGTCCCCCAGCAGCTTGCTTTCCCCCATTTAACCATACGGTGGAAACCTTTACAATCAGAGCCTCAAGAACTTTTCATTCATTTTAATACCTACATCGTATTTTATTTCATTAATTTCTAAGATCAAAATCTATAACTTATTGAATAATTCTTGCTTGATAAAGATTTGGCTTGTTTTCAAATTTTGGCTCTTTGAGACGAGCTGGGTGGGGTAAGTCCTCCTGCAGACAGTGACTCTTTACCTCCAACAACCAGCACATCTGTGGGCTGTGTTGTTGAGCCGGAACCTGTGCCCTTAGCACATACAGCCCTTGGGTCTCCATGGACACGTGCCAGCTTCTCCTGCTATTGGCAAAGCTTGTGAACCCTCGTTTCTCTGGGTCTCTGCCAAATACATTTGGTTTGATTTTATTTTACCATACATCTGGAGTTTTGCCAATCTAATAACACATCGAAAGTCTGAGGTAGTTTGAATTACCTCTCTTTTTTAAAAGAATGAAAGAGGTTGGGCATCGTTCAATATGTATAAGAAACAGTCTTTTCCAGCACTGATCTGTTCCCATCCTTTGTTCATTCCCCTTCCTGAACCAGGGAGCTAAATGGCTGTGATTTTGACCTGCAAGTAGCCTATTCTAGTTTGTCTCTTCTCTTGTGATATATCATGCTGTCCTCAGATCTCTCTCTCTCCCTCCCTCCCTCCCTCCCTCCCTCTCTCCCTCTCCCCCCCCCCGGGGGGGTTCTTCATACAGTCCTCTGTTGATAGACATCTAGGCTGATTCATTTCCCAGCTATAGTGAAAAAAGCAGGTATAAATATGATCTGCAAGTATCTCTGTGTCAGGTACAGGAACCTCTGAGCACATTTCCAAGACTGGTATGGCAGGGTTCTATGATTGTTCTGTCTTGAGTTTATTAATAAACTTCCATACTGGTTTTCATAATGGGTGCCCAAGTTTACACTCTCACCAGCAACAAATAAGAGCTCCTCTTTCCCCAAGATCTTGCTACAATTTGGTGTCATTTGTATTCTTGATAACAGCCATTCTGACTGTGGCTATAAAAAATTTTAAAGTAGTTTTAACTTGCACTTCCCTTATATCTAAAGATGTGAAACACTTTTCTTTTCAAAAACCAACTTTAATGAAATAATCAGTTATAATAGAATACTTATTAAAACTGTAAGTGAGGTGGTGGTGGTGCACACCTTTAATCCTAGCACTTGGGAGGCAGAAGCAGGCAGAGCTCTGTGAGTTCGAGGCCAGCCTGGTCTACAGAGTGAGTTTCAGGACAGTCAAGGCTACACAGTAAAACTCTGTTTCAAAACAAAACTATATACAGTTATTTAATAGGTCAAATTGATCTGTGTCAATGGAAGTTGGATACATTGCCTCTGGGTGATCCCTGCTAAAGAAAAGACAAGTAGGAGTCTGTGGGAGCACTGAAATATCCAAGAACTTGATCATGGGAATATTTATTAGACCTATTCACTGGGATAAACCCTTGAGAGTTGTACACATTACTTCAGGTAAATTATTCCTTTACAGACTATACAAATATTTTCTAGCATAAATACTTTGGGAACACATATCTTTGTGCACAGATCTTCGCTAGCGTCTCTGCATATGTAAATGGAAAGACAACACAGTATGGTGGTAAAGTGAGCTAATCCTGAGGTCAGGTTTCATTGACAAAAATTCTTGTTCTGAAGCTGTCCAACTGACAGCCAGAGCAATTCAAATTTTATTACTGCCAAACTCAACACCAAAATGGGAATGATAATAATATCTACCTAGTACAGATTAAAGAAATTTAACTGCCCTGGTGTATGTAAAACACTGGGCAGTGTTGCCTGTATATTTTTAATTGATACACGTCATAAAAGCTCTTAATGGAAAGGTTATTTTAGCTTACATTTCAATTGTCAGCTCTTAGAGCACTTTAAAAATATTTATTGGCATTTGTGTTTCATCTTTTGAGAACTACGTGCTCAGTTCATTAGTCCATTTAGGAATAGACAGCTTTACTAGTCGGTCTTTAAGCGTTACAGTTCTTTATACATTTTAGTTATTACCCTCTTATCTGAAGTATTGCTATTCTCCCATTCTTAGGCCATATGTTCACTTTTTGGATGGCTTCTTTTGCTGTATAGAAAGAAACCTTTAAGTTCTGTGTGATCCCATTTGTCAGCTCTGTCCTATTCCGAGAGATGCTGGCTATGCCCACACCTTGGAGGTGTTTCGCTTTTCTCAAGTAGTTTCAACGTCTTGCATTTTAAATTGAGGTCTGTGATCCATTTTCAATTGATGTTTTGACAGAATGAGAGCTATAAATTTCCTTTCACTCCCTCCAACTGCCTGTCTAGTGTTGCCACCATCATTTAACGAATGGGTTTTCTCTGTGTGTACTCCTGACACTATGTGCGCTTCTTTCCGTGCCTCCCATTATGTTCTGTAGACTTCCATGTCCATTTGCGTGGCAGCACCATGCTGTTTTCGTCACTAGGGCTCTACAGTATACTTTGAGATCAAGTATTGCATTATCTCCATCCGTGTTCTTTCTGTTTGGGATTCCTCGCCTATTTCTGTCTTTTGCTTTCCATCTGGGCTTTAGGCCTGTTTCCTCTAATTTTGCGAATAATTTCGTTGAAAACTTGATGGAGAATGTACTGAATCTTCAGATTATTTCTGGTAATACAACCATTTTCACAATATTGTTTGTGAGAATCCTGGAGTACAGCAGATCTTTTTAATGTCCAGGATCTCTTTCCATTTCTCTATTCAGTATCTTAATGTTTTTATTGTGGAGGTCTTAACCTCTATGGTTAGGTTTATTCTAAGTTTTTTTTTTTTAAAATGACTGTAAATGGCTTGTTTTTCCTAATTTCTTTCTTAGTAAACTTATTGTCGACATACAGAAAAATTGTTGGTTACTGTATGTTGATTTTGTATTCCAAAATTTTCCTGAAAGTATTTATTAGATTTAAATGTTTTCTGATGGAGTCTGTAGAGTCTAATAAGTATAGAATCTTTTCATCCACAAGCAAAGATGATTAAACTACTTTCCTACAGATATCCCTTTTCTATGTTTTTATTGTCCTATTGTTCGAGCTAACATTTCAGACACTATATTGAGTAAGAGAGAGAAGGACATGTTTGTTTTATTCTAATTCTAGAGTAAATGCTCAATTCCATTTAGTATAATGTGACCATAAGTCTATCATATATAGTCTTCATTATATAGGGGCATGTTCCATCTATTCCTAATTTCTCTGAAATTTTATTATAAGGAAGGATGAACTTTATCAAATGCCTTTTCTGCATCTATTAAGATGATCATCTGATTTATCATAAGTCTGTTTATTTGGTGTATTACATTTACTGATCTCTATCTGTTGAACCAAACTTGCATCCCTGGGATGCAGTTCACTTATCCCAATTTATGATATTCGTTTTTTTTTTTTTCTTTTCTTTTTTTTTTTTTTTTTTTTTTTGTTTTTTTCGAGACAGGGTTTCTCTGCAGCTTCTTTAGAGCCTGTCCTGGACCTAGCTCTTGTAGACCAGGCTGGCCTCGAACTCACAGAGATCCGCCTGCCTCTGCCTCCCGAGTGCTGGGAATTGATGATATTCTTAATGTACTCTTGAATTCATTTTGCAAATATTTTGTTGAGAGTTTTTACATCTATGTTCATCAAAAAATTAATCCATAGTTTTATTTCTTGTTGGGACTTCATCTGGTGTTTTTAATGAGGGGAATACTTGTTTCATTGAATGAATTTAGTGGTAATAATTTCCTTTTAATTTTATAGAAAAGTTTGAGAAGTCTTGGCATTATGTTTTTAAAAGTTTCTAGAACATTGGGTTGTGGTGGTACATGCCTTTAATTCCAGCACTCAAGAGGCAGAGGTAGGCATAGTTCTATGAGTTCAAGGCCAGTTTGTCTACATAGTAAGTTCCAGGTCAGTTAGAGATACAGTAAGACTCTGTCTCAAAAAAAATGAATGAATGAAAGAAAGAAAGAAAGAAAGAAAGAAAGAAAGAAAGAAAGAAAGAAAGAAAGGAAAAGAAAAGAAAAAGTTTGCAGAAATTGGTTTTAGTTTGTAGAAAACCTATTCTTGCTTTAAATTTGTGGCTTGTTATAGGTCTGTTTAAATTGTTTAGCTCTTTGGATTCAATTTTGATAGATCATGGCTGGCTATACTTGGTTGTCAATTTAACTATATCTGGAGTTAACTAAACTAAAATACAATTCAGAAATGGATGGCACACCAGGGAGGTTATTGTTGTTTTTCTTAATTTGAAGTAGGAAGATACACTTCTAATCTTGACCTTGAAGTGGCAAGGCACACTTTTAATCTGGGCTACTCCCATTGCTGGAAGCCTATATAAGGACACAGAAGAAAGGCACTTTTTCCTCTTTGCTTTCTTGCTCTTGCCTTGATAACAAGTCCATTTCTTCACTGGCATTAGAGCCTATTTATTTGGAATTCCAGCATCTACTGAAGACCAGCCGAGACACCCAGCCTTGGGGACTGAGCAACTTCTGGACGCTTGGACTTTCCCATCATAGTCAGCTATTGTTCAATTAATTAGACCACAGCCTGAAGTCATTCTAATAAATCCCCTTTACACACACACACACACACACACACACACACACACACACACACACACACGAGAGAGAGAGAGAGAGAGAGAGAGAGAGAGAGAGAGAGAGAGAGAGAGAGAGAAAGAGAGAGAGAGAGAGATTCATTCTATAAGTTCTGCTTCTCTAGAGAGCCCTGACTAATACAATTTGCGTTTCAAAATTTGTATGTCTTCTGTTTCCCAGGGTTTGGGAACATAAATTTTAAAATTTCATGGTATTCTCTAGTGATGTCTTGGATTTCACTGGAGTCTGTCTTAACAATTCCATTTTTATCCCCAATTTTATTTATTTGAGCCTTTTCCCTCTTTCCACTAGTTTGGCTAGGGGTTTGTCAATCACACTGATCTTTCAAAGAACTGACTCTCCCACTGGTTCTGTATATCACTCTTTTATTCTCTGGCTCATTTCAACACTGCTCTTTATTCCTTGCCCTCTACTGGCTTTGGGTTGGGCTTCTTAGTTTTTGTTTTGTTTTGCTTTGTTTTGTTTCTTGGAGGTTGAGGTACATTACCAAGTTATTTGTTTAGATCTCCGATTCTTTCATGTGAACACCTACAGCTGTCAACCCTCCTCTCAGAACTGCTTTGGCTGCCACTCAGATGACCTGCTGAACCATGCTCCCAATGTCATCTGGCTCTAGATCTTCTGATTTCTTCAATGATCTATTGCTAATTTGGAAGTACATTGTATTGTATAGGCTCCACTAATTTGTGTAGGTTTTAAGCATCATCTTGTTGAGTCCTAGTTTTAATCCATTGACATCTGGTAAGGTACAGAGGATTATTTTAAAATTTTTTTTGTGTTTTGTTTGTTTGTTTTTTGAGGCAGGATCTCTCTGTATAGCTCAAGGAGTCCTGGAACTTGTTCTGTAGGACAGGCTGGCCTCGAACTCACAGAGATCTGCCTGCCTCTGTCTCCCAAATGCTGGGATTAAAGGAGTACATCACCATCACTCAGTGTCTTTTTGTATTTTTAAGGCTTCCTTTGTGATCTATAATGATCTGTTTTAGAGAAGGCTCCATGTATTGCTGAGAGGAATCTTTATGTGTTGGCTGGAATAGTCTGTAGGTATCTGTTAAATCCAGTTCATCTATAGCATAGCTTTAGTTCTGAAGGTTTCTTTCTGATTTTTTTTGTTTTGAAATAATTTGGGGGGAGGCTGGATATCATGGAACTTGCTCTGTAGACCAGGATGGCCTTGAACTTAGAGAGATCTGCCTGCCTCTGCCTACTGAGTGCTGGAATTAAAAACATGCACCATGCCTAGCTTGTTTTGAAAATCTAATGTAAACATGGAATGCTGAGGTCTTCAACTACTGCTGTGTCAGGACCTAAGTGACCCTTATGTCTTTTAGTGTTTGTTTCATGAGATTAGGAGCCCAATGCTACTGCACATAAAAATTGACAGTGTCTCTATTTGCTTGAGGAGTTGTTTCCTGGATTAATATGGAGTGGCCTCCTTTGTTTCTCATGGTTATCATTGGCTTGAAGTCTGTATGACCAGACAGGAGAATCTCTATGCCAACTTTTTCATGGTTTCTACTTGTTTGCTAAGTTGATTTCTATCCTTTGGTCTTCATTGCTATTGTCTTTACTAACCGGGTCTGTTTCTTGGTGACAGAATGTAATTGGATCTTGTTTCTAATCCAGTCAGTTAATCTGAATCTTTAAACTGGTAAGTTGAGGTCATTCAGATTTAGGGTTATTACTGAGAGGGCCTTACTATTACTTTCGATTTTATTGGCTGTTGTTCTTTGTGTTCCTTTGTTGCATTGTACATAGGTGCGTAGAGAGATGTGCCCTCCAGTTTGGTCCTTTCCATTCTCACTGATTTTGTTTGATTCATTTTATGTGAGTCCTCCTAGGGACTTAGACTTGTTATTGGGGATCCAACTGCAAGAATAAATGTGATGGTTTGACAGGTGCGGCAGCATTCCTAGTCATGACTACAGGGCACTACCGGTTGGGGAAAATATAGCTTATAGTTTTTAAAGGGATAAGGGCATCAATAAACAAAGTGAGTAGACCGTAGGGACTAGAGAAAGAAGAGGAAGTAAGAAAAGGAAGGAAAGTATATGACTTAGAAATTCCAAAATATATATAAAATATTTAATATTAGTATAGAGAAAGGAGAGGCTTACAAGCCCTTTCCAGCCATAGACAAGTTAAAACAGAGCAATGGAATAATCAAAGCACAAAAGTATAAATAATTAAATTAAAAATTTTAAAAACTAAAAACTTATAATGGAGCAATAAAGTAAAATAGAAAACAACAGCAAAAAACAAACAAACTGTACAGACAGACTTGTGATCCCCCATATTTTTCCAGATCAGGAAGACATCACCACTCTCTCTCTCCCTCCCTTTGTGGCTTGCTTACTTACTTACTTATTTATTTATTTAAAATTAGACCCCAAATTTATTTATTTATTTATTTATTTAATTATTTATTTATTTAAAATTAGATCCCAAAGTGGATCCCTACCACAAAGAGGGATTTTGTGGTTGTAGCCCACCCTTGGCCAGAATTCCCTGGCTGGTTCCTTCTGGTCATATGTTACAAGCCTAACTGGTGTTCTGGAGGGTCAGCTGGTCTCCACCAGGTGTCATGTGACTCAAGTTGTGAGTGGGTGTGGAGGACTTGCCTACCTGTGTTTCCCTTTCCCGAGGTCACCAGGATATTGAATCAAGGTGGGCAACAAGCTTCGGGCCATCCCATTAAGCTTATGGCAGCCCGGGGTGGGGAGCCGGGTAGGGCAGTGTGTGATTGTGTGGTGTGTGTGTGTGGTTCAGACCTCCTTACCACACTCTAGCTTCTGTCTCCACAGCCTGAGTGACTCAGGCTCTGTTCCAAGTTCCAGCCAAGCAGCCTGTGCTTCATCTCTTGTTCGTCCGGGCAAGGGTGAGGGTGGAGTAGGGTGTTGCAAAATCCTGACATTCTACCACGTTGCTCCCTTCTCTGGGTCTGTGACTGCCGCTATCTGTGCTCCACTTGCTTTTCCCAGCTGAATTCAGGCACCGGATTTAGGTTCCAGCAGCTGCAGCCACCATCTCTCTGGCTCTTAGGCCGGAGTGCACTCTTATGTACCCGCCTAAGAGCCAGAGAGACTGCACCCCCACACTTCCCAGCAGGAAGATCTCATCTCAAGAAGAAGTTTGGTGAGGTGGGGGGGAACACGCTGACTTCATCTTGGCTTCTGTTTTCTGTAGCTCTTTCTCCCATTTCTCTGTTGGTGGCTTTTGGCCTTGACTTCTACCAGTCTCCCAGGTGCGATTTCTCATCTGCCCTCTTCGTCGGCATTGCTCTCCTGGTTTCCTAGCTCTCTATTGTTTAGAGTTGAATTTACCAGTCCCTTTTTCTGAGGTACCTAAAGAGCACAGTTATTGAAATCCCCACCACTCCAAGGTGAGAATCTCCAATGTGTTTAGCCAGAATTCTCATAGTTTGAGTTTCTATATTTAAATAATTATCATTTAGAAACAGTCCTACCACTGGCATTAGCTCGTGCATCTTTTTATTTAGTTGAGGATGTAGTTTCCCCCAGCACCATACACTGAATAACTTCCGCTGACTGGGATGTCTTCTTTATCACACACTGACTTCAAATCTTGGTGGAGACATACTTTTTAGGGACTTTCTATTCCATTTCATAAGTCTGCTCATACCTTCTTAGCATACTGTTTTCATAATGGAAGTTTCAAGAAAATTGTCTTAAACACCATAATTTCTACTATATCAATCATTTTCTTGGCTGCCACTGTTCTTTTTCAGGCATTTCCTGGTTATCTGATTTGTTTATCCATGGAACTTAAGACTGACATTGTCCAGTTTCTTATAAAATAGGTTGTTGTTTTTGAATAAAGGTCACACTTAAATTAGCTTAAAGAAATTCTAACCCTTTGCCATAGTGTGTGTCTCCACTGTTAACATCTTTTTTTTTTTTTTTAGCTCTTTCCAAATACTGCATTAATTTTTAAAAAGCCCTGTGGCTTCTACACATTTTTATGAATGCTTGTGTTGGCTGCTACAGTCACATGACTACCTCTTAGGTGATGGCACACATGACTATTTTTTATGAAAGCTCCCTTTGCCATTGCATTTTCCCCTCACAGTCTGAGTTCTGTTTGTTGATTGTGGAATCCTGGAAGTTATTTCTCCTGTTCCCTGGTATGGCCACCACATCCATGAGTAGTGATCCTATTCCCTCTATCCTTGGAGTTATGACTTCTCTTTCTTTCTCCCCTGTCTTGGTTAGAACTTGTAGTGCAATATCAAATTTTATTTCTGGCTTAATTTGGAAGATTTAGGGTTTCTCACTAAGAATATCACTAGTCTTGGGGGGCATTGACTGAAGTATTTCATCTCATGATAAACCTTACCCAACAATATTTAACTGCCTTTTAAAAAAATAAATAATTTTAAAATTTTATTTTTGTTTTAAATTTTAAATTTTGTTTGCTGGTATTGTTCAACACCTTTTTGTGGTCATAGAATATGAAACAAAGGACTTTGTCCTCACATATCCTAAGCATGTCCTCACATGTCCTCAGCATGTCCTCAGCATGTCATCAATGTGTCCTCAGCATGTCATCAGTATGTCCTCAGTGTGTCCTCACATGTCCTCAGCGTGTTTTCAGCGTGTCCTCAGCATGTCCTTACATGTCATCAGCATGTCCTCACATGTCCTCACATTCCTCAGCATGTCCTCACATGCCCTCAGCATGTCTTCAGCATGCTTTGTGGAATTCTTCCAGCTATGTGGTATGCATTGAGCTCATCATTTTATTGGCTGTATAATGCTCCATTGTTTTCATGTAGCTCATTGGTTTATCTATTTTCCTACGACTGACATTCACTGTTTCCTCCCCACTATAAACAAATCTGTAGTAATCATTCTGGAAAGTGCAGTTTTCTATGATTCGTCCTTTTATTTCCAAAAGCTGCATTCCCAGGGAAGGGAATGCTGAGTCAAAGGTTTTACGTCATTGTGTTTTAATAGCCACTTTACTATAGTTCTCCATCTCAGAGCTGGAGCAGCGCCTCACAGGGCTCTTTGACTCAAGATAGTTAAACTGCAACGGTGCTCAAATCACAGCCGCCACAAATAAAGCAGACCATTTGGGCAGTGGTTTCAGAGCAAGCCTCTGTCATGTCTTACCTCATGGACCAAGGCAAACAAGAAAGGGTCTTCTCCACACATTGTGCTAAGTCCCTGGGACTTTGACACGCAAGCGAATTGTAATCCCTGAAGACTTGGAGAAGCTCTTTGGCCATTTTTTGCATCTATTTGTCCATCTTGGAAAGGGTGATGAAACAAGATGTCCATTTCACACAGGCCAAGTCCAGAATGCTGGCAGCCCAAGGCGACGCATCTGGAACCACGCATGTGAGCTTCCTTGACACTTCTATTTGACATTATCAAGGTACTGTGGTTTGGATATAAAATGATGCCAAAAGCTAATGTGTTGAAGACTTGGCCCAGAGCTGGCAGCACCATTGAAAGGTAACAGGACCAGGAGCCTTGAGTTTCATCATTAATATATGGATGAATTCTGAGCTAAGGCATTGCCTGTTAGGAGGTGAGACCTGGTTAGAGGAAGCATGCTATTGGCCACAAGGGCCTTTGAAGGATTGAGCTGGTCCCTTGAATTTTATTCTCCTTCTTCTGAACTACACAGGATACGCAGCCTACCCTGCCACCACTCCCACTGCCATGATGGTCTGCTATTTCAGAGGCCCAATAGCAATGGAGCCACCCAAACCAAACTCCTGGAACCGTTAGCCCAAGTCAAGTTTCCATCTTTTACATCGCTTTTCTCAGGCCCCTTGTCCCAGCGGTGAAAATGACTGACCAGACAACTAACACAAACCCTTTCTGGTGTTGTAACGTTGTCCAGGCTGACAAGACACGTGGAATAGCCAATCCAGCCTTGCTTGGCACACAGACACTCTTTAGACCTGTGATGAGAGTCAGAGCCAAACAGTTCAGGGCAGCCTCTGCCAGTTCAGGCTTCATGAGCTCCTAGCTCTTGGAAGACTCTTATGATTCCATTGGACATCCATAAGTGACCAGGATCACGTCCTCAACTCAGTGTCTGAGCCTTTATTGCATCTGTAAAGTTCCTTTGCCACTGAGGTCACAGCTTTGTGGGTGCTGGGAACTGGGATGTGGGCGCCTCTGGAGAGACCCAGTTCTTTGTCTACTTATAACCTGTGGCTGTTCGTGAAGGCTCATTCTCACAAAGGACGCCTGTGTAACACACCTATCCTTTTTCTGCTTCCTTAAGAAGCTCCCTCATCCCCTGCGCACAGATGCAGTGTCCTGCATGGAGACAGGCAGACTGTGTGGTACCTGTGGGAGCATTAACTGGTCAGACCAGGCTGCTGAATCTTTATAACTGAAGGAATGGCAGTGTGGTTAGCTGAGTCTGCCTCCCACCTCCTGCAGGGCTCTCTAACCTGCTCCTGATGGCTCCTCAGTCGCTGGACCTGGGTCTTGTCCCTCTCCATTCCCATCTGTCTCTGGGCTCACTGCCTCTGGTTTCTAGTCTCATGCTGACCTCAGTATCAGACTCTCATGGCTTCTTAGAAACACACCACAATTGGGTGCCTTAAAGCACAGGATTTACTTTCTGCCAGTCTTAGAGGATGGAAGTCAAGGGTTAGTGCATTGGCAAATTCCCTTGGCTTGAAGTCTGTTCTCAGTTTATAGGTCATCACTTCTTCTTGTGTCTTCCCGTGGCTGTGGTTCTCTCTCTCCCTCTGTGTGTGTGCTTATCCCTTGTTTCTCATAAGGACATCCGTAAGGTTGGATCAGGAATGATTTCAACTTGACTTTTTTGAAGATGTGGTCTCCAAATATATTTATATCATATGGCTTCAATATATGCATTTTTAAAAATAGATTTATTAACTTATTATAAATACAGCATTCTGCCTGCATGGAGGCCTGCAGGCCAGAAAAAGGCACAAGGGCTCATTATAGATGGTTGTGAGCCATCATGTTGTTACTGGGAACCACACTCAGGGCCTCTGGAAGAGCAGCCAGTGCTCTTAGCAGCTGAGCCATCACTCCAGGTCCTCAATACATGAATGTTAAAGGAACATAACTCAGTGCATAAGCTCTGCCCACGCTTTTTCCCTTTTGCTTCAACTCAGACCACATCTAGTGCATGCCCTTCCCTGATCTCTCCATCTACTTCTTCTTCCTGGTACCCAGATGGAAATGAAGAGAGCCCATCTTAGGCTCTCTGCAAAACACCATCCTCTGCTAAAAAACCAAGACAGGTAAACGCAGGTGACCAGGCCAAGCCATTTGTAGCTATAAAACAATGGTTCTCGACTTGTGGGTCACAGTCCCTTTGGTGGTTAAACAAACAGCCCTTTCACAGGGGTTGCCTAAGACCATCAGAAAACACAGATATTTGCATTCTGATTCATAACAGTAGCAAAATTACAGTTATGAAGTAGCAATGAAAATAATTTTATGGATGAGGGTTGCCACAATTTATGGACCCTGTAATAAAGGGTCACAGCGTTAGGAAGGTTGAGAACCACTGACCTAAAATATTGTGATTTGGCATTCTAAGGGATGTTTTGGCTTTTGCAAAGCATCAGCTTCTTAGAACAAGGGGAAAAAGCAATGACAACAGGCAAAGCAAAGGGTCAGAAGGTGGGAGGGAAAGGGTATAGGCAAGTTCCAGTAGTTCATCTCCCAAAGAGGAGCCACATCAGGTTCAGGGGACTCAGAACCCTTGGTTAGTAACATTCTACTGCTAAAAATATAGGAAGTAGGGTCAGGGGACGCACTCATTGGTGAAGTGCTTGTTGCATGAGCGTGAGGACCTGAGCTTCATCCCACCTCCCATGAAAACATGTTGGCATGGTGGCACATCTGTGTAATTTCAGAATTAGGGAGCTAGAGACAGGAGAAACCCTGGGGGTCAATAGCCAGCCCATCTAGCCCAATCACTGATCCCCAGCTCTTAATGAGAGATGCCATCTCAAAAAATCAAGGTAGGAAGAAGAGATACCTCAGTGGGTAGAGCATTTGTGTGGCAAGCATGGGCATGAGGACTGGAGTTCAGATTGTCAGTACCCATGGAAATGCCAGATGGGCTCAGCGGCCCACCTGGAATCCCAGCACTCAAGAGCTAGAGGCAGGGGATCTGTGGAGCTAGCTGGCTACCCAGACTAGCCAAATCAATGAGCTCTGGTTTAAGCGAGATATTTATAGTGCAGAATGATTCCTAACATCAAACACTGGCTTCCAGACATACCCTGCCCTCTCCCCCAGCACCAAACAACTTCCCCAAGGTGGACATTATTGAGTAATAATAGCTGGAATTCTAGTTTACATACACTCACACCTGCACACACATATGCATTGCACACACACACACACACACACACACGTGTGCGTGCACACCCCAGAACATCTTTGAATTACAAGGTACCCATAGGAAAAACAGGAATGACCATGCTTTGATGAAAACATAAAGCAAAAACTCTTTCTAAGATCTTGAAGCCCAGACCAAATGCATAAATGGGAATTTCACTTGCTGCTTCCCAGACTCCATCCTGTGTAAAACTGTGTCTCGTAGTTTGCAATGCCGAGAGCCTTGCTGCTGCAATATTAATGTGACCATTCTTAGCCCCTGGTGCTGGCCATGCATGATAAGCCTGTGTCCTAGAGCGCTTTCGTTTTCAACTTCCTAAAACAGAAAGATTAAGGAGTCAGGGGAAAAGAAGACAGAACTAAAACCACACTTTAAATCATCGAAAAGAAAGCTTTGAAAATCACAAAATAAAACCAACTGACTCTTGAAGATGCCTCTAGGAAGGCAAGACAAGGCATAGAACTCATTGATTCTGCCTTGGGTGGTATTTGTGGTGAAACCTAAGGGTTGTTACCCAAATGTGGTCCTGCTGGCTGGAAGATCAGGGGATTGGAGGGGAACACAGCTGTTCTATGCTTCTGTAGATGACAAACAAGACGATCGGCTCCACAGGAGCCCTGCAGGCACCTTGAGGCAAGGGTAGAGTTAGTGCCCAGGCCCAGGCCCAAGCCCATGCTCTCTCTTCACCCCTAGATAGAGCACAGCTAGTAGAATGTTGGAAGACACAGACAGACATAGGTAGGGGGGGCAGAGATACAGAGAAATGAGAGAGACAGAAACTAAGACAGAGATACAGAGAGAGAGGGAGAGGGAGAGGGAGAGAGGGAGAGGGAGAGAGGGGGGGGGGGGGGGGGGGGAGGGGGAGAGGGGGAGAGGGAGAGAGAGAGAGAGAGAGAGAGAGAGAGAGAGAGAGAGAGAGAGAGAGAGAGAGAGAGAGAGAGAGAGATCTGGATCCAGCACATGAAAGAGAGAAAGAGACAGAGAGATCTTGATCAAGCATATGTTGAAAACATTTGATAGGCCCATTTTAATCAGAATATTCTCTCTTAAGAAAGGAATGAATACAATCTCCAAACACCCTTCCAAATGACTGTCTCTCTGTGAAGAACCTCCCAAAAGGTTTCCCTGCACTTACTGAAGACCAAGGACAGTCCCCATGTTCCCCTTCTCAAATGAAATTTTTATCTCATTTTTTTTTCAGCCCCCTTTCCAAGACCCTTCACCGGACAGAGGAGCGTGTGTATTTGTACCTGTGTGCAAGATGTAAAGGGGAATGACAGCAAGTGGCTTGCAAGTTAAACTCTGAACAGAGAACAGCTCTGGGGAGCAAGACGAAGCCACACTTGGCAGAAGTCAGACAAACAAAGGGAAGGAACAACTCAAGACCCCAGAATGTGGCAGGGCAAAATGGCTGTCCTCAAGCCAAGGCTGGACGGGGAGTCACATGGATGACAATGGAGGATGGTGAGGGTTTCAGAGGCGGGACTTGGCTCTGCCCCTGCCATTCATGTCTGATGCCAATAAAGGACCCAGACGTACCATCGTTAACTGAATGGCTCTGCCTTCTGCTTCCCCACCCTCAGTCCCCTGTACTGCCATGAGCAATGGGACCAGGGACACACTTCCAGTGAAGGTAACTTTAAAATCTCCTCAGCAGACAGGGAGAGTATTACACTAAAGGAGTATGTTCCTTTAGGTTAAAACTGTCCTGCTCTGAGTTTTGATAAATAGGATCCATCTTAATGCTTGTGAAGTTCAGCCAACAAATGAGGACCCTTTTTACTCTGAGTATGATTGCATGGGCTTTTGATGGTCATTGTATGGTGCTCAAAGCCACCATTAAGAACACTGTGCTGAGCTGGGAACAGAAGGCAAAAAAGTCCATAATCTACTTCTAATTCTGTCACTGTGTGAACATGAGTTGCTGACATGGGAATGTCTTTGGAGCACTGCCCCACGGGCCTTTTCATCACTGTTTGAACATCAGAGAATGTGCTTACACAAATCCAGACAGGGCAGGACGGTGACTGAGCCTCCTGATGCAATCAAGAGATGCAGTAAACACGAACTGTCCGAGGCCCCCGCAGCACTACAACGCTTAGTCTTAAGCACACATTTTATAAGCAAAGGGAATATGCAGCAAAATTTAATGAGCAGCGCTGTAATACATAAAGTGCTCCTCATCCTGAGCGCTTCATATAAGCTCCCCATAGCTGTATTGGCTGTGCTGGTTTTTATTACATTGCTTACTTATTTTGTAAGTAAGGACTCTCATGTCACAGGGTAGTTGTAGAGGTCAGAGGACAACTTGTGAGAGTCTTCTCTTTCCTGTCACCCTTTGGGTCCTAGAGATTGAACTAAGGTCATTGGGCTTGACAGCAAGTGCCTTTGTACACTGAGCCATCTCAGTGGCCCTGTGCTATCCTCTTGTTTAACTGGTAGCACAGGGCTGTTTACACCAGCCTCACCACAAATGTGTGGTGTGTGTTTGTGCACTGATATCACTAGGCAATGATGTCAATTGGAGCCACGTCATTGATTCATCAGAATCTTCCTGGATTTCTGGGGAATGCATAATCTCTGACTGAACAAAAAAAAATCACTATGTAGAACACTACCATATCAGTTATTTATAGCCAGGGAACAAATGGCCACAAACTCAGCAGCTTAAAACACAGTGCTATTATCTCAGGTTCACTGGAGTCTAGGCAAGGCTTTCCCTAGCTTTCTTTTTTACAGTTCATCCACAAAGCCCTGAGACACTAGCTTATGGTCCCTCATAAAGTGGTAACTGAGGCACTGGCTAAGACACAGTTCTCTCAAGACTTCCTTGAAGAAGGGTCTTCTATATGCTCGCAAGGGGTGTTGGCAAGAGTTACTTCCTCGTGGGCTGTTGCATAGAAGACCCAGTTTTCTTGATATAAACATTGGCTTTAGGTCATCATCAATTCTGATGGAGCTAAGTTCATCACTGTGGGCAAGTCAAGACAGCAAGAGATCCAATGAGAGAGCCATAGTCTTTCATGGTGCTGTAGTCTATATATTGGAAGGAAGTCACATGCAACCCCCATAGAAGGGCGGAGGTGGACAGCAGGAGGTGAGACCTATGGAAATTGGTTAGAAGGCTGCCCATCATAGTACTAGGCAGATAACAAACCTTAAAGGTAGGAAGATAAATTCAGTTGTCTTCAGGGCCTGGTAGCTGCATTAATATACAACAGATGGCATGTGAGACAGTGAGCAGGGATGAGGTGTATCCTTTCTGCTGAGTACACAGCCTTCAACATCAAATCCCTTAAAGCAGTGGTTCTCAACTTTCCTATTGCTGCCACCCTTTAATAGTGTTCCTCATGCTGTGGTGACCTCCAACTATAAAACTGTTCCCATTGCTACCTTGTATCTGTAATTCTGCTACTGTTATGAACTGTAATGCAAGTATCTGATATACAGGATACATGACGTGATCGCTGTGAAAGGGTTGCTCCCACTGGGGTCCTAACAAACAGGTTGAGAACTGCTGCCTTGAAGAGACATGGGCCAACCAGCAAAAATCTCAGTCCAGGTTAGACCTACAGGTCACCAGTCTAATACTGCATGAGAAAGCATGGGGGTAAGGACTATATCATTTTATCTCACTCCGTTATTCTATAAATGCTATCACTTAGCATATGACCAAAGCAAATAGTCTTGGCTGCTCTGAGAGCTGTAGGTTGCAATTCTATGAGCTATCAGATGACAGAATGACTGTAAGAGGAATGGCTCCTTAAGACCATTTTTCTGCCAAAAAAAAAAAAAAAAAAACACTGCTTACTAGAGGGAAGGGAAGCTTTTCTTGGTCTACACCCAGCCTAACTGTGCTTCTCCCATCGAACTGAACAGAGGTGGATTTTCTAAAAGGAAGCCATGCTGAGTTGAGGTGATACTTTATGATCCTGATCAAGCATCTCCTGTCAGGATATCCCGAATCCAAAATCTGAAACCTTTTAAGAGCCAACATGATATTCACACAGCGTCCGATTTGGAGGTATTTGGGATGTGAACTTCTTCAGACTGGAAATGTTCAACAGGTGATACAGACAGCAACTAGTGAAAAATTCCAAAATCAGAATCCCAAGCATTGTGGAGCAAGAATGTTCTTCCTATAGTGGTGGTGATGATGATGATGATGATGATGATTGGCACCCTGTCATTTCCTCAACAAACATTTACTGAGCTACTTTCCCCAGTGCTGAATCAGCACTGGAAAGAGAAAAAGGAACTAGACACTGACCTTCAGGATCTCCTGGCCTACAGAGGACACAGTGACACAGAGGACACAATGACCATACAGTGTGATGGGTGCAGAGTGAAGGTTGCCAAGGTTACACAACCGCAGGGGAGGAGCTAGTGAGGTTTGTGTCAGGGTGATGGTTTCAGAGAAGGCCAAGTGTAGCTTGGCCCCTTCACAGGGCAGGGTCTACTTTTGATGTCAAAATGTTTCATGATGGTATTATCTCATTAATCCCCCTAACACCCTGGGATTGCAGGAAGAACACAGGTATTACTCTGCCTGGTAGAAAGATAGCCACGTGGAAATCCTATGACATAAAGCAGAAGCCCTGCTCACTACCACACCAGCACCTAACGAGATCACAAGGCAAGGCTGTAATCCCATCCTGGAAGCAGCTGGATGTCCTGGCTCATCTGAACTCAGAAGACGAGGGTAGGGGAAATTGTATTACCCGTGGCATTTGCATATTCTGGTCCAGAATGGACTGTGCTATTGTCACTGATATGGCTGTGATTTTGTCACTGTAATGACATAAACAATCACAAAGGCACCACGCTCTGGATGCTGAGCTTAAATGTTTTTCTGAGAGCAACACAGAGACCCTATTTAGAAACCAAAGGCATCATGCTCTTTCAAGTTTTGAAAAGCTTCAGTTACAAACACCCAGTTCAGGATAAGGCTAGGTGATTGCTTCAATATGGAATTAATATTAGATTGAAGAGGGTCCTGTTTTTTTTTTCTTTTCTTATGCTATTTGAGAAAAAAAAATCAATGCTATCCTCTTTTGTTTTACCTACACTGTCCTTAAGGCAGTTTGTGACATTATTTTTTCAAAACTGCAGCTTGGTCATTATAGCCCTGGTAGCCCTCCCCACCCGAAAGCATTTGCATATAGAAAACTCTACAGACACTGTCACGACTGTCACCTTACACTGTGCTATGAGTGAGGCCCAGCAATGGTGCTTCTGTGACTGCAGAGAAGGAAAAAGGTCCCTGTACCTATTCATCCAAGAGCTGTCTAATCGGTCACCCTCTACCAGCCCTGCAGAGCCGTTCAGACAACAGCTGTTCGGATGGGAGAGCAATTCAATAATTATCCAAAGCATCGGGAAGACAGCATAAGACTCAGAGGAGCATACGGATTCTAGCAGGAAGATATAGCTGTTTGGAGAGCTTCCCTCACTCCCTTTTGTTAAGCTGTGCACTGCCAGTGACCTTCAATACCAACAGAGCCCCAGGCAGCTCTTTCAGGAGGCGCAGGGCCCCTGAGCACAGAGGGGACCCCTTGGGTTTGTAAACTCCAGAGGAGATTTTTTTTTTTATTTCATCTCCCCCACCCCAGCTGAGCAGTCAGGCATTTTGGACTTGCAAAACTGAATAGGATCTGATGCATATGTCCTGGTTGCCTGTGCAGAAAGAGGCTGCCCTTCGAACCATGCCAACACAGCGGTCCTCTTGGCCACTGATATGGCCGTAACCTTTGGGATGCTCAGAGTGGTAAATTCACACCCTGATTGTGCATGGGTGAATTGTTTCTCCTTTGACTCACTTGCATTCTCCCCTGCCCTTGCCCAGAGAAGCACATTTAGGAAAACCAGAACGGCCCTTTCTGGAAATGAACGGAAGCCGGACTTTTCTACCCAGGCACCTGCCTGGGGATCTTCATGGGAGCCCCCACCCTCGACCCCAGCTACTCATTACATTGCCACTGTGAGCATGTGACTGTCCTCCTGCCAGCAAGCCTCACGCAGTCACTCTTGCTAGACACACAAATGCTCAGCAAATGGCCTATTCAGAGCAGGTCTGAACTTCTGTCCTGTCTCAGAAATCTCTGAGGTGGCCCAGCACAAAAGGATGCAAATGACAACGGGTCAATGGCAGATGCTGTACAATGGGGGTGGGGACAAAGAGCATTCAGGGCTTCGTGGGTTTTTGTGCCTTCCTCAAATGGTACCTCATTCTTCCCGTGTCATTTTCAATTTCAGCCAGTCCTGTTTTTATGTTCAAGGCAGCTGGACTCATTGCCGTCGGAGGTTTTTCAATCCTCGGGTTGAGGCAGGCCACTTCTGCTTTGTTTGCAGAGTGGTGACATGTGTCTACAGAGCTTGGTAACAACACCTGCCCCATCTGGCCCCATGTCATCGAGAGGGTTGTGCTTTCTTTTCTGCTTTTTTTTTTCCAGCGTGTAGATCGGATAATATATCTATATGCTGTAAACTCTGTGGGGCTTTAATCCCGAATGAAGAAGACATAAGCTCCCCAGAGTTGCTGCTGACTTATACCTTAATACAAAGCACTAGATATATGTTTAAAGAAAACCAGTTTGTTCAGAAACCAAGGGAAGAATGCTATGTGTTTGTGAATGTGTATCTCCACTTCCTGCACCTCTACAGAAGAGGCAAAGCTGCTGGTAGGGCAGTAGGCACCGTCTCATCTGTGGGACAATTGGGGCATGATGCAAGCCCTTTTGATGGGAGCAGCAGATGCAGCAAGGCCCGAGTTAAGTTAACATCAGTGTCAGTACAGCGTTCTTCCTTTTATGTGTACTGATAACAATAAAAATAACAACAAGGACAAAATAACATTTGCTTAACGATGACCATGCACCAGAGACTATTCGAAGTGAGATACATGTCCCAGTGATCCTATTCTTGTGTGAAAAAAATCAGCGGGCCCAAGGAGCTTAAATAGATGGTTTAAGGGCACGAGAGAAGTCTGTAGAGTCTGGGATGGAACTGGGAAGATTCTGGTTCCTACTCAGCCCAGGACCACAGATCTTTAAGGGTGGATCATTAACAGAAAGCCAAGAACAACAGAAGAGAGCACACACAGGAATTCCTCTTTCTCTCCCTGGTTATAAAAGTTGCTTCCCAGAAGCAAGCCCAAAGCTGGCATGTTGACGCACTATCACTGGGGGTTGGATTCATTCTTCTGTACTTCCTTCCTTACGGAGGGACCAACCTTAAATCCTAAGTTCACTTAGTGTATGAAAAATGTCCATAGGATCTCATCAGCTATGGCTCATTCTGAGAAGCAAACAAGGATAGAGAAGGGGAAGTGGCCCTGCCTTGCTGTTTCTCCTTTAAGGGTTGGGCCTTGCTCCATCCAACTGCATTCACTTCTAGCCCACTGGCTGGAACTTAATGATGAGACCATCGCCACCCGCAGAAGAGCCTGGGACATATGACTGTTAATGAGAGAGTATTGCCATCCTGAATAAAATAGATTCCCATTGCAAAAGAAGAGGAGACTAGATAGTGGTGGGGAGCCAGCATGATCTAATAAGGTCCCAGGGGGGCTTAATTGGAGATATGACCCCCATAGATACTTGTCTACCACAGTTCTCATGGGAGACAAGGAGCCTTTTGGGAATACATCATATTCTTCTAGAATAGAACTTCAGACAGACAGTACCTAGTATGATCATTGGCCTGGGCAATGATGGTGGGGAGCCAGCATGATCTAATGAGGCCCTGGTGGGTTTAACTAGAAATACGACTGCAATAGATGCTTCTCTACATAGTTCTCATGGGAGACAAGGAACTTTCTACAAATATTTCATTCCCATCTAAAACTGAGCTTCTGACAAATAGCACCTAGCTTTTCATTGGCCTGGGCAAGGGTAGGTGTAGGGGATCTATAAAGCCTGACTGCCTCTCTCTCTCTCTCTCTCTCTCTCTCTCTCTCTCTCTCTCTCTCTCTCTCTCTCTCTTTCTCTCTCTCTCTCTCCTCTCTTTCTCCTCTCTCTCTCTCTCTCCCTGAAAAAGAGAGCCATTTCTGACTGTTATTTCACGAGTCACCACTGAATCACAGAAGTTGACTTAAGGATTAAGTCCTGTCAACCAGAGAGTTCCAGAGGGATGCACACCTCACAGAAGTAGAGAAAGGAGATAATAGCAGACCCAAGGGAAGGAGAGTAAGGCTAAATGATGTCATTGGTAATATGGTACGGGCAGAGGTTCTTTCCTTGGGACTGGAGATTCTGGATGTAGTGGTTTCGGTCTCAGAGAGGGACTGTGACAGCTTGTACTGTCAACACAATGTCATTTACTGATAGGCCTGCTGAACGCAGAGCAAGCTGGAGGTGTGCTGAGTCACAGAGGTTCCTGTTGGTTGCTCTAACACCTGATCCTGGAAACGCACATCAAGTGAGATGAGTTTAGTTTTCCCACTTGCCCTTCTGAAATTGCTCAGCTTCCTTTCAGTGAAACTCATGTGGGAAGATGTTGACAGAGGAAACAGAGATGGAGAGAGAAAGGAAGAAAAGCAGGACAGTAAGGGGTGGGTGTAACAAGGACAGAAAGAGTACGGCCATGCAAGTCACAGTTCCTAAGGTTCCAGTCCTCAGCGGGAACTGAAATGGGAAGGGTGACAGTGGGGATCTGTAGAGAGCGCAGTATCATTTTCAGTCTGGTTAGTAAAGTGGGCATGTAGATTGGGCAGCCTGCTTTTCAGACTCTTCATTCTGAGAACACAGTTATGTTCAGGTTATGTAGAAATTGAGCATTGTGCTGAAGGGCACTAAATAGTGGGATAAAGCAGTGGTCCTCGGGTCTCAGGTCTGTCTTCTGAAAACAGCGTTAACTGCCCCTGACTTGCTCAGCTTGCTAGGCTGCTGTGAGTTAAATCAGAATATGACAGTTGGAGAGCTTTCGTCGCTTCAGAGTTTCATGAGGACGCGAGCTGTCTTGTTGAGCAGAGGTTGAGTGCAATCTGAGCTGTCTCTCCAGGGACTGAGGAGTCACCTTCAGAGCACTTGCGTGCTCTGCACACCCTGTGAGTGCCACTCCAACAAGGGACAGAACACATGAGAAACACAACGCCTGGGAGACAGAAGTATCCCTTTGGAATTCAAGTCTGACCAGGGGTTCAAAAAATAACATCCTTAAGACAGTTTAGGATGTATCATTTCAAAGATTTAACCAAATTGTATGGAACATTTATATACAGACCTCCACACACAGACTCCCCCCCGAGAGAGAACACACAAACACACACATACACACAGACCACACACACACAGACCCCCTACAGAGAGACCACACAAACACACACACACAAATACACACAGACACTCCCTACAGAGAGAGACCACACACACACATAAACTACACACATACACAGACTACACTTACACAAGACCATACACAGAGACCACAATACACAGATAACACACACACATATACACACACAGACCACATACACAAAGAGCACACATATACACACATGTAGACCACACAAATACAGATCACACACATACATACAAACAGACACATACACACCGGTCACACACAGAGTCCACACACATACACACACACAGACACACACGGATCACACATATACATACACATAGATACACATACAGATCATATATATACACACATGCACAGATCACACATAGATCTGAGACCATGAAATTGGATCAAAACTTTAGGTAAGAAGAGCACAGCGCTGGGGAGATGGCTCGGTAGGTAAGAGCATTTACTCTGCAATCATGCACACCTGAGTCTGAGTCCCCAACAATCATGTAAAAACACATGTTTGCAACCCCAGTATTAAAGACAGATTCCAAGAGCTTCCTAACCAGCCAATGTAATCAGATCTTCAAGTCGTGTCTGATTTTGAAAAAGGTGTAGTTATTTATTGTATGTTTGTGTGTGTTCATATGCTTACCAGTGCAAGTGCATGCATGAGCATGGAGATTAATGTCAGGCATCTTCCTCAACTGGTCCTCATATTACCTTTTTTCAGAGAGTCTCTCACCAAACATGGAGCTCACTGATTCCCCTGTACTGACAGGTCAGTAAGTCCCAGCAATCCTCCTGTCTCTGCCTCTCTAGTGGTGGGATTAGACGTGTGTGCTGCTGTTCTTAGTTTTTTATTCAGGTATTGAAGAGAGCACTCTGGACAGGCAATGGTGGTGCATGCCTATAATCTTAGTACTCAGGAGGCAGAGGCAGGCAGACCTCTGAGTTCAAGGTCATCCTGGTCTACAGACCTAGTTCTAGGACAGCCAGTGCTATGTGAAAGAGAAAGAGCGGGAAGGAGAGGGAAAGAAAGAGAGAGAGAGAGACAAGTTAAACCTATAAATATTCCTGTAGGACAAAAAAATATTAAGGACAAAGAGAATGGCATGTAGTCAAAAATAACCAAGCCTCTAAAAGAAGATACCATGAGTCACAAGGAGAGAGAACAAATGAATTAACCGCCTACAGAACTTTCTGGAATTAGAAGACATTGACTGTAATGTACTATTTACAATGTATAAAGAAGAGACACTTTGAAACTTTACCCCCAAATGGTGATATATACAAAGTGACCTACCATGTATATAAAAGCTAAATAGCAAATAGACCTTCTATTCATAAAAGACAGTAAAGAAAATTAAAAGCTGAATGGATAGGTTTGGAGCTTGCCGTGGTTAATAAGAATGGTCAGATGTCAAGGTTTTAACACTTGGTCCCTGGATGGTGGTGTTGTGCACAGGGCCTATGCGAAATTTTAGACACAGGGTCTAGCTGGCAGTCGCAGGACTGAAGGGGTAGGATTGTGGGTTGGGCTGCCCTGGTTACTGTCTTCCACCATGGTGTGAAGAGCCATGGCGACCTCCCATTCCCACCATTGCAGATAGAGGATCTCTAGTTGTCATGCCTACTCTCCCATGATGGAGAGCACCCTCAGAATCCGCCAGCCTGTAATAGAATTCATTGCCTCTGTCCTCACCTGGCTGCTGCCAAGATGAGAAAAGAAGCTAGTAGAAATCTGATTAGAAAGAAATGACGAGAAAAAAAGGCTCTTTGTCGGTGATCTAGAAAGCAGCGCGGACAAGAAAAGGAATGGGAACCATGGAGGAGAATGATAAAGTAAAACAAAGGATGCGAAAAAGAAAATCCAAAAGACATCCTTGGAACTCTAGAAAGAGAAGAGGGAGATAAAGGGTTAGCCGTCATATTTAGACTTCATGTTTAGACCTCCAGTGGCGAGGAACACCAACCCACACTTCAAAAAGCCCACAGTCTGAGAACAGTGTTAAGAAAAACTCACTGAGAGACTGCAGAGGACAGAGAGAAGCTCTCAAACCAGCGTCAGTAGGAAAAACAATCAGCCTGTAAGGAGCAGCTGTTGTATGGACCCGAGCCTCCCGAGGGCAGCAGCAGAGCCAAAGGTGAATGGGTGCTATCGCCCATGGCAAATACCTCCACCCTGTACCAACACATGCAAACCTCTGAATGCTGAATGAAGGCAATGCGGGCAGCTTTACACACCTGATACTCACTGGTCTACTGATGGAAATTAAGAAACTTCTGGCAGAAGGAAAATAATACAAGTTGGCAAGTCCAAAATACAAGGGGACATAAGTCAATATAGGGAGAACAAAGGAGTCATAAGCACAGGGCTAAACGTACAAAGCGCTTAGTGAGTCCGAAAACAAGCAAAGGGGACATAAAACACGGACACATGAAACTGGAGGACTGATCTCAGTGCTCTAAGCTCTGCCGTTCTGAGGGTCAAATGACAATACAGAAGAGCTCCTGACTCTAAAACTATTTACCGTGCAATAGTAGCAACAACCACAAAGTAGAGAAACACAACATACAGCTTACATTTTAGCAAATGGAAATGTATGCGGAATGAGAAAAAATTAAAAATCCACAAAAGAAGAAAGGGTATGAGCTTGAGAACCAATCAAATACAGGGAGGAAGGAGGGAGGGAAGGAGGTGGTATTACAAAACAGATGTAATAATTATGTTAATGTAAATGAAAAAAATATCCATCTAGTTAGTGAGTGAAGATTGGAATATAGATGGAAAGTAAAAATAAAAGTAGCAATGTAATTTAATTATATACCATTTATAAGATATAAGATATAAGCCTAAAATATCAGAACCTGAAAAGTTAAACATGTAACTTCAAATATTAAATAAATTTTAAGACAAACTATATCACTATGGATACAGTCCTCCATAAGGAAAAATGGTTCACATTATCAGAAAGCTATTTTATATTCTTTTCTTTTTATATTCAATGGGTCCATAATAATATCACATATTTATGAATAGAGTGGTACGTGATATTCTAATATATATATATATATATATATATATATATATATATATATATATATATATGTTGTATGGTGATCCAACCAGAGCCTTAGAGATGTACCTCAGTGATTTTACATTGTCTTAAATGTCTTTGCAAAATAACTAATCTCTTAAAAATCAAAATTGGCATAATTATAAAAAAGAAACATAAAATAAATAATTCGAAGAAGTAATACTGTTCTCTTAAAACTTGTTAAAAGAAAGAGACCACAAAAAAAAAAAAATTGTTCAGCTTAGGGTTACTATTGCTGCAATTAAACACCATGACCAAAAGCATGTTGGGGAAGAAAGGGTTTATCTGGCTTACACTCCCACATCACTGTTCACCATTGAAGGGAGCCAGGAACTCAAGCAGGGCAGGAACTAAGAGATAGAAGCTGATGCAGAGGCCGTGGAGGGGTGCTGCTGGCCAGCTTGCTCATCATGGTACTCAGCCTGTTTTCTTATAGAACACAGGACCACCTGTCCAAGGATGGCAGCCCTCACCATGGGCTGTACCTCCCCCATCAATTGCTAATTAAGAGAATGCTTAGCAGGCCTGCCTACAGCCCAGCCTTATGGTAGCCTTTTCTTTATTGGGCTCCCCTCTTCGCAGGTGACTCCAGTCTTTGTCAGGTTGACATAAAGCAACTCAGCACAGTCATGCTATGGGATAGTTAAACCAAGTGATTAGCTTATAATTTGACTGCCTGAACTTCTATGGACATGTTATAATCAATAAGTAGAAAATATATTCTCTTTTTAAATACACAAGGACATTAAAAAAAAAAAATTCCTGAACAGCAAAGCAAGATCCAACACATTTTAAAGGAGAGACATGAAAGATACTATGCCCTGTGGCCTACTGCAAGTCATCTAAAAACCAATAGGAAACATAATTAGAAAACCGTCATTGATGTAGAAATTAAGAAAGCCACCGTAACACAAGCTGTCAGTTGGAGAACAAATCATAGGAAAAAAATTAAAAAGCTGAACTGAAAAATGAAAATTACTCTTTGGTATCCATACAAGGGAAGATATCACAGTATTTGGAGATTTATAACTGCTGATAATTATATTTGAAACAACACCTGAAAAAACAATGAGGTAGGAATTTGCCTGGGAAATCAGAATAAAAACCAAATAAACTCAAAGAAAGGAAAGGGAAGTAAAAACAAAACCAGCAAGTAGCTTTAGGAAGGACACACAAAATGAAGACAACACACAAAGCAAGAAAAGTTGATCAAACCGAGAAACTTCAGGCCAAACTGCTGAGACGCAAAGGCCACATGATGAGTGTCATAAAGGAACTGATGGAGACTTAGCAAGTGCCACAGACATTTCAGGATGCCATTGGTGGATAAGTTAGTAACTTTGTGTGGACGAGATGAGAAGAAAATGACTGAGATAAAAGACCTAGAGAGCTTAAAAACCACGAACACAATGTGTTCAGAAAAAAACATGAACACAATGTCATGAACACAATGTGTTCAGAAATCATAAGTCTGAGGAAAACATTGGTGAGTTCTCCCTCAGCTCTTAGGAAGACCACTTCAATTTCCCACAAATTTTACAAGAGAACAGCAGAGGAATGACTAGCTCCAATCTTCAAGTGTAATGTGATGCATGCTCTCTCCACCATGGAATCCCCCTGTCTAAATACAGCGGCCCACACAGGAAAATACGGACAAGGTGCTGCCGTTCTTGTCTGACCCAGAATACATGTGAAGTGCTTTGTATTCGTATTCTATTGGCTAAAAGAACGTCAAGGGGAACGAGGAAGTACTCTCTTATATAGAGAGGAGGTAGAGAAAGTGCAACATAAACACAGACAGCATCCTTAGCAGATGCCAGTCACGCTTAATGAGTAAGCATAACTATCTTATTTAAACTTTATAAAGATAATAAGAAAACTATAAGCCAATCAACCTCATAGGCACAAAATTCCTAGATAAAGTGTTAGCAAACAATCAAGTAATATATAAAAAGATAACACAATCTGGACCTACTGGTTTTACTCTGAGAATGCAAGGTGAATCAAAGACTGGTTTAGAATTCCAGTTCATGTAATTAGGCATATTAATGCATCTGACATTTCCGTTTTTCTTTCCGTTTACTTGGTTTTTACTCTGACTTTTTTCCAGATATGCAATAATCAAATAACATGTTACTATATAAAGAAAAGGCTTATGACAAATCTAATTTATATATAGAAAACCAGGGATACAAGCTGGGCGGTAGTGACATACACTTTTAATCCCAGATCTCCGAAGGCAGAGGCAGGCAGATTTTCATGAGTTCAAAGATAGCCTGGTCTACAAAGCAAATTCCAGGACAGCTAGGAAACAGAGAAACCCTGTCTCTAAAAACCAAAAAAGAAAATGAAATCAGAGATGCAAAGAGTATTGCATGACTCCTGATAAGACTCGGCAGAAATAGCAGATGGGGCTTTGCCATAAAATTTTCTATGTTGCTATTTCAACACAGAACCAGAGTCCAGTCAGCTGCAGAAGCTGGAGAAAAGGCAACAGATAAAAACAGCTTTCCCCATTGGCAGATAATACATTTATGTGTAACATAAAAAAAAATACCAAGGAAGATTTTTCTCTATGGGGGGAGTCTAGCAAGTTTCTGGCTGTACACTGAGTGTATCAACTGGAGCCAACAAATTAGAGCCCAACAGACAATATTTTGAAAATATGAACTGCTTAGGCATAAATCTAACCAAAGATATGTAAGACATTAAACTTTCTTGAAAATGCATGTTATAGACAATAAATATATCCATAAGTTATGATTGTAGACTGAAAGTCTAAGTATTATAGTCAATCTCCCATATATATAATATATCTATCTCTATCTCTATCTATCTTTATCTATATAATAACTTCTAGAAATTGACAAGTTAATTCTAAAATGCAGATGTACAAAACAGCCACATATACCCTGGTGGAATAAGGTGGGAAATATTGTTCTAAAAATTTTCACAATTTATTTCTAGTAATTATGACAGCATAATATAAATAGGTCAGAGAGACAAAATAGGTAACTTGGAAAACTTGTCTGTGTGCTCATTGTCACTCCTTGTACAAAAGAGAAGCCCTGAGGTAAGTCAATGGAAATGGTCTTTTATGCCATTTTATTTTTTTATAATTTCATTTTACATTCCAACCACAGTTTTCCTTCCCCCTCCCACCTCCTCTTCAGCCCACCTCTCATCCACTCCTCTCAATGGGTAAGGGTTCCGATGGGTAGTCATCAAAGTTTGGCACATTAAGTTGGGGCAGGACCAAACGGCTCCCCTCTGCATTAAGGCTAAGCATGGCATCCCACCATAGAGAGCTGGTTCCAACAAGCTAGCTCATGCACCAGGGTTAGATTCTGGTCCTATTGCTAAGGTGCCCTCAGATACTCCAAGCTTCACCACTGCCTCCCACATATGGAGGACCTTGTTTGGTCCCGTGGAGGCTCCACAGCTGCTGGTCTAGAATTCATGAGTTTCCACGAGCTTGGTTCAGCTGTCTCTGTAGATTTCTCCACCATGACCTTGACCTCCCTTGCTCATATATTCCCTCCTCCTTCTCTTTGACTGGATTCTCAGAGCTCAACCTGGTGCTTGGTTGGGGATCTCTGCATCTGTTCCATCAGTTACTGGATGAAGGCTCTATGATGATAGTTGGGGTATTCACCAATCTGACTACAGGGAAAGGCCAGTTCAGGCACCCTCTCCTCTATTGTTAGGCGTCTTAGCTGGGGTCATACTTGTGGGTTCTTAGGAATTTTCATAAAACCAGGCTTCTCCCTAATCCTGTAGTGGTGCTCTCTATCAAGATATCTCTTTGACTGTTCTCCCACTTCATCCCTTGCCACTTCAACCATCCCATTCCCTAATGTTCTCATGCCCCATTCCCCTCCCCTTTACCGCTCCCTTTGCCCCTAGTTTACCCAGGAGATCTCATCTAATTCCCCTTCCCAGAGTAATCCATGTGTCCCTCCTAGGGTCCTCCTTGTTAGCTAACTTCTCCGGAGCCATGGATTATTGTCTGGTTATCCTTTGCTTTGCATCTAGTATCCACTGATGAATGCATACATACTGTGTTTGTCTTTTTAAGTCTGGATTACTTCTCTCAGGATGTTTTTTTGTTTTTTCCTAGATCTGTCCATTTGCCTGCCAATTTCATGATGTCATTGTTTTTTACAGCTGATTACTACTCCATTGTGTAAATATACCATATTTGCCTTATCCATTCTTCAGTTGAGGAGCATCTAGGTTGTTTCCAGGTTCTGGCTATTATGAATAATGCTGCTATGGACGTTGTTGAGAAAGTGTCCTTATGGTATGATTAAGTATCCTTTGGATATATGCCAAAGAGTGGTATCTCTGGGTCTTGAAGTAGATTGATTCCCTATTTTCTGAGAAACTGTCATACTGATTTCCAAAGTGGTTGTACAAGTTTGCATTCCCACCAGCAATGGAGTCATGTTCCCCTGACTCCTCATTCTTTCCAACATTTGATTTGCATTTCCCTGATAATTAAGGATGTTGCGTAATTCCTTAAATGTCTTTTGGTCATTTGAGATTCTTCTGATTAGAGTTCTCTGTTAAGATCTGTACCCCATTTTTTTATTGGATTATTTGTTCTTTTGATGACCAATTTCTTGAGTTCTTTATATCTTTTGGAGATCAACCCTCTGTCAGATGTGAGGTTGGTGAAGATCTTTTCCCATTCTGTAGGCTGCCATTTTGTCTTATTTACCACATCTTTTGCCTTACAGAAGCTTTTCAGTTTCACAAGGTCCCATTTATTGATCGTTTTCTCAGTATCTGTGTTACTGGTATTATATATAGGAAGTCATTTCCTATGCCAATGCATTCAAGGCTACTTCACACTTTCTTTTCTATCAGATTCAATGTAACTGGATTTACATTGAGGTTCTTGATCCACCTGGACTTGAGTTTTGTGCACGGTGATTGATATGGATCTATTTGCAATTTTCTACATGTTGACATTGAGCTATGCCAACACCATTTGTTAAAGATGCTTTCCTCTTTCCATTGTACCATTTTGGCTTCTTTGTCAAAAATCAAGAGTTCATAGGTGTGTAAATTAATGTCAGGGTCTTTGATTAGACTTCATTGGTATACATGTCTGTTTTTATACCAATACCAAGCTGTTTTTTATTAGTTCAGCTTGATAGTAGAGTTTGAAGTCAGGGATGGCAATGCCTCCAGAAGTTCCTTTATTCTACAGGATTGTTTTGGCTATCCTGGGTCTTTTGTTTTTCCATATGAAGTTGAATATTCTTTCAAGGTCTGTGAAGAATTGTGTTGGGATTTTGATGGGGATTACATTGAATCTGTAGATTGCTTTTGGTAAGATTGCCATTTTTATTATGTTGATCCTACCTATCCAAGAAGAGCATTGGAGATCTTTCCATTTTCTGGTATCTTCTTCAATTTCTTTCTTCAGTGACTTAAAATTCTTAAAATACAGGTCTTTTGCCATATGATCATCTCATTAGATGCTGAAAAAGCCTTCCACAAAATCCAACACCCCTTCATGATAAAGGTTTTTAAGAGATCAGGTATATAAGGAACATATCTAAACATAATAAAGGCAATTTACAGCAAGCTGAAAGCCAACATCAAATTAAATGGAGAGAAATTCACAGCAATTTCACTAAAATCAGGAACAAGACAAGGCTGTCCACTCTCTCCATATCTATTCAATATAGTACGCGAAGTTCTAGTTGGAGCAATAAGACAACAAAAGGAGATCAAGGGGATACAAATTGGAAAGGAAGAAGTCAAACTATCACTATTTGCAAATGATATGCTAGTGTATATAAGTTACCCCAAAAAACTCTACCTGGGAACTCCCACAGCTGATAAACACCTTCAGTATTGTGGCGGGATACAAGATCTACTCAAAAACATCAGTATCCTTCCTCTATACAAATGACAAATGGGCCAAGAAAGAAATCAGAGAACCCTCACCCTTTACAATAGTCATAAATATAAAATATCTTCGGGTAATTCTAACTCTAGCCAGTTCTTTTGAGGAAGGGCCTTGTATAGTCCAGGATGGCACGAACTCAGTGTGTAGCTGAGCATGGTAAATTATCTTGGTAGCAATCTATTAGAAAAAAGATTAGTATTTTATACAATATTATACAGAAACGAATTCTCTATGCATACGTAAACTGTGAGAGGAAAAAGTTGCATGAATGGCTTAGGGAAGTGTCTTCAGGGAAGAACTAAGTTCTTATGCACAAGAACACACTATGGAACACAACACAGCAAAGCTGACATTAAAAATCAAGAAATGACTTTCACTGAGAATGGCAGAAGCTCTGACAAGGAGAGTGGGATGGGAGTTGATACATCAGATGAGCTGCAGGAGGCAGGGGGATCGATAAAGAAGTGGAAATCAATGAGAAATGATGCATAGAAGCTGACACAGAAAGGGGCAGGAAATGCGAACATGCATTTCGGGGAATAAGGGAATTCTGGTGGGCCATGCACAATAAGTCCCCAAGATCTATGTTATGGAGATGCCGTTAAACCACACTGAGATGCTTGCCTCCAGATATCCACAACAAACAGGCAAACAAAATCCCTACATATTCAGTCTAAAGTGTCAGCTGGCATAAACTCCGCAGGAAGTAACCTAGGATGATCAATAAACCAAAGCAATAAGAAACCCATGTCCTGTGATTCTGTAGGCCTTTTTCTACACATAGACTCATCAGCCTGCATGTATGTGGCACACATGTGCATGTTACCAGGTTCACAAACAACTCATCTGTTATTAAGATAATTTCTTGTGAAGTCAAAAAATGAGGCAAAACTGGACTGTATTGTCTATCAATATTTAGGTTCTAAAACTGTTTTGAAAAGCCATTTTGTTTAGAAAAACAAAAGGTAGAGTAGTGGTCACTGATGGGGCAGAGAGCAGGTTGAGAGAGGGAATGACTGAAGACCCTGCAGGGTGTGCGCAGGACCCTTGCGTGGCTACAGTGAGCGTCAGGGCTCTTCAGAGGAACAGAACATGCACACACAGGAAGAGCACAGGGACACAGTGAGGGACTGACATTAGGCTGTGGTGGTATCACAACCCCATGGTCTGACTTCTGTGAGCTGGTGGCAAGGGGAAGCTGATGGTGTAGATTCAGTCCTACCTAGAGGGCCCGAGCTCTAGGGAAGCATGTTAGAAATCCTAATCCATAGGGAAGCATGTTAGAAATCCTAATCCAAGGACAAGAGCTTCATGTCCCGTGTCAGGCACGTAGGAGTGAAAAACAGGCATCAAATTTCTTTTTTTCCCCTGCTTCTTCATTCCATTCAGGCCTCAATGGCGCTCTCTCTCTCTCTCTCTCTCTCTCTCTCTCTCTCACACACACACACACACACACACACACCCTACCCACTTTCCACACTGCCCTGCCCCCCCCCCCACACACACACACACTCCGAAGGACAAACTGCCTTCCTGAGCCCACTGATTCCAAAGGAAATCTTGTCTGGAAACACCCTCACACACACCCAGAAATTCTGTTTAATCTGGGCACCTCGTGGCATCGCCAAGTTGACATATACTGTTAGCTATCAGTAAACAAACGGGTTCTGTGGAAGGACAGATAGAAGCTATTTGAGCCTTCTAGGGCCATCTGGTTTCTATCCCAATTAGCCAACACTGCCGCTGTAGGCTGTAGCTGGAAGCCGATACAGATAATATGTGATGGAATTGGCAGCTGTGTTCCAATAAGGACCTGATTAGGAGGGGTGTGTGTGTGTGTGTTTCGGGTTGCATTCCACCCATGGGTCATGTTTGCCATTCTTTCTTCTAGGTAACAACTGTATATGTTTGCATTATATGTTGTGTATTTTTGTATGCATGCCATTTTTCACAAAAAGGAAAGAACTGAGAGCCAAGAAAGAAATTTAGCCCGTGCTGGGCTTCAGTGTTGCACAGTCGGGAATCCTGAGTGGGATTTGGGCCTTGCCCACTTGCAAAGTGCTGGGCCTTGGACAACATAATGTCGTCTGCACACAGGCCGTACCACACCTGCCTGACATGTTGTGCTGAGGGTTAGCTGAGGTGTTTGGCTTAGGCCCTGGCTAGAGCTTTCAGCTCAGTATTTTCTTTTTTTTTTTTTTTTTTCCTCTGACCGTTGAGTCACGTGAAGTTACCTTCACCAAGACTTTAAGGAAGCTCTCATTCTTATTGGCAGAAATGATGTCCTGAGGAAGAAATTTATTGAAGGCTCAAAAAATATACATAATCTCCTCTATACGATGTGGAGACCCACGAGTAAACATACTTTATCACTTACATGTGTCGCCTAGTATTTCTTGGAAAGCACCTGGTTCCCGGCATACTTTGAGTGCTAAACAGGGGACTTGTGAAAATGCTTTACAGGCTCTCCGAATGGAAATGAGCGGAGGAAGGGGTGTGAAGGGAAGAGTTCATTTCTCACTCCAAACTCAGAATGACTGCGCTTTAGAACGAGACGATAAAACCTGCCTGTCTACAGAAGGGCAGATGGCTGTAGGAGACATAGTCATAGTCACCCAGGGTCCCCACAGTTCAATCCCCCAAACTTTGACAGTGTTACCTTATATAACAAATGGACTTTGCAGCTGTATTTGAAATCAGAATGCTGAATGGGGAGAATAACTTGGGTGTTCTCAGTATAAATGTGAGGGTCCTTCTAGATGAACAGAGAGGTAGGAAGATTGGAGTCAGGTATAGCACGAATTCTAATTGGTCTTAATAATAAAAACTTGGAGTCAGCTATCAAGGGTAAAAGCTGAAGGACCAGAGAAACAGAGCAGCCAGCCACTAAAGAGTTCTTTCCTCTACCAATGCTCAGGCCAAAAGGGACGATCTGGTCCCTATGAATGCTCAGACTGAATCTCTCTCTACAAAATCTCAGACTGCATCTCTTAATACCCTGAGCTCCTGTCTCCTCCTGCCTTATATTCCTCTCTCTGCCCAGCCATTTCGCTCCTATCTCCACCTCCCTAATGCTGGATTAAAGGCATGGGATTCCAAGTCCTGAGATAACCGTTGTATGAGCTCTGCTTCTCTTTTAGACAGATTCAGTCTCACATAGCATAGAATAGCCTTGAACTCACAGACCTCTGTCTGCCTCTGTCTCCTGAATGCTGGGATTAGAGGTGTGTGCCACCACTGCCTGGCCTCTTTGGCTAACTAGTAGCATAAATCTGCACTCTGACCTTCAGGCAAGCTTTATTTGTTAAAACATGAACAAAATATCACTGCAGTCGGGGATGTGCAAAGATATTATGCTGATGGTTTTAAGGATGGAGCAAGAGGTCCAAAGCTAAGGAGTATGGTGTTCTTTACATGGTAGAGAAGGCAACACATAGATTCTCTCCAGAATTTATCAATGAAATGCAGGAGAATTAATGCCTTAATTTAGTAAGATTCATTCCAAACTTCTAACCTATAGGACTCAGGCAGATTTGTGTTGCTTGAGTTAATTAAGAGTGTGGTAATTTGTTAGAATAACACTTACAAACTAATAAAACTGTCTAATCGTGTCCACTTGGACTAAGCACGACTCTTTAAAACTTTCCTGGGACTCTTGGTGATGCATTTTGAAAATGTATCTAAAAGATGCTTACTAATGACCTCCTGGGTACCAGGTTACAAGGGTGTTATGCGACTCCAGTCCCTAAACACTTGAGTAGTACCCCAGGCCCACCAACTGTCTCATGGTTCTATCCATCCTGTGGACAGAGGCTCTGACAGTCTTTATTCCAGACTTTTTCACAGTGATGTCTATCTGGATGATGAACAGCCATGCGTGGCAGAAGAAGTTCCTCCCACCAGAGCAGAGGGCCTGCACCTCACAATTTAGTGACGTTTCTGCTCTTGTGAGCTCAATTGCTTCTTGGCAGGCACTGTGCTTGAACGCATCGTCTCGTCCTCATGGTGACATCTGATGGGATCTGGGGTTGGGAAATCATCTCCAGAAAATGCTGTTCCTATGGCTACTGCCATGGCTATACTAATAGACAAGCCGGGTCCTGGCCAGATGCTGCATGTGGTCAGTGGTTATCTGTGACACGGGGAGCAGGCTGGCTTGTTAGCTTACAAATGTCAGTACAGAAACCTTAGACCCTTTACAGTTTCTGATAAATAAAAGATACTACACCTCCATGAACATGGTAGATGGGGGCCTGCAAAAGTGTTTACAACAGAAATAAGAAGGAAAGAGATGCTGTCTCTACCAGGTACTTTATAAATATCCTCGTTAAGTTTTACAACACTAAGATGAGATAGATTATCTCCCATTGTAGTAGTCATCAGATGCCAGGTAAGATTAGCTAATTACTTACCACTCAGTCAAAAAACAAAACAAAACAAAACAAACAAACAAACAAAAAACCTAAAGGGACTAACTTCCTCGATTTGACAGTGACAGCAGATATTTTTGGTGACAACAGCTTGGGATAGAGCTAGAACAGCATTCAGTGGTTAGAGAACCAGAGTTTGCAATCCTCCTACAGTTAATATCACAGTCCCACAAAGAAACAGTCAATCTGAACGGCCAGGAGTGCCAGGGCCTACAGACCCCGCCTAGTGTTGAGCATCCCTGAGTTCCAGCCGTCATGACTAATTTTTCTTTGTTCTTTGTCCGTGAACTCCTCTGTCTTACCTTGGTATGTGTCTAGAAACCCATGCCTCTCACCCTAGAACTATCTCCACCTGTGCCTAGTCCACACATGCTATAAGCCATAAAATTTTGTTAAAAAAAAGTAAAATAAAATAACTTAGTCTGAGATAAGTAGTTTAAAAAAATTGCACAACAGCAAAAACAAAACAACAACAGAAACCAAGTCACCTAGGAGGAAGCCCCACCCTCAAAGCCTACTTGCCGTAGCCTGGGGCCTACTTGCTGCCTCCACCACTTTTGTTTGTTTGCTTTTTTGCTTTGTTCTTTCGCTTTTCTGCAACTCTGTCTTTGTACAACCTCCTCCTAGACCTTACAGGTACTCTAGATTTCTCTCACTATCTTCAGAGACCATTGATTAGCTAACCCCTCTTCTCAACCCAGTTCCAGGCCTTCCTTTACCAAGACCAGGGTCTTCACACGTGAGTATGCATCTGTCACGTGGGGGTTTTGCTATGTCAGTTTTATAGGTTTTGATTTTTCTAGGCATGCTTGAGAATTTACATTTATTATAAGATCCCCTATGATCTGAGTCTATTGATGTGGGGGGAGTATATATTAGAACCGTAATACCAACACTAGTAAGAACCATCCACAAACCTAGCTAAATAGAAGAACCACCATCTCTGCAGCAGAACTACCAAACTATAGAGACAGTGAATGAAGACCTTGCTCTTACCTTGATTCATCTGCTTCCAAAGACAGCAGTTTCTGTACCGAATTATCTACTTGGGTGGAAAGTGAAAATTCAGAGAGGTTCAGTAACGAAAACGTTGCAACTCAGAGCCTGGATCTACAAGATGCACGGGTCTTTCCTATGTAAACGGAGTTAGATGTAACGAAGCTCCCATTTTGGCCATGCATATCTTATTTAACAGTATGAGGTAGCCTTGCTGGGTAGAACTCACACACATAGCTCAGGACTGCATTCAATAATAGTTCAAATGCCAGCAACAGAGGTGCCAACTGTCATGTTTCAGCATTAATAGCTCCCTAGGGGAAGCAGGATGACCACACCAGCGTAGGGAAGCAGTTCGATGGAGTCAGGAGAGTTCCTCTATGACAGCTAGGAAAGGTGTGAGTGCTAGTGTGGGTGCACAAAACAAGCCTGGCCTGAGCTGGCTGATGCATTCATAAAGCCTTTGAGAACCGAGGCATACATGACCTTCATAATGAAGACTGAGCCCATCATAAGATGTCAGGACATCAGACATAATATTCAGAGAAAGTCGCCTACCAATGAATCTTCCTCTTAGTCCCTAAAGAAGGAAGGTCACGTTTATCATCTGAAGAATGGCAGGGCACTGTAGTTCAGCTGAGTCCTGGCTTGGGAATTCCATCTTGAGATGCACATTGCTAATCTGGCCACAGCACTTCCTGGAAAGTGCTGGGTTTTGGATTGCTGTGGTTTATTTCATCTATAATCTTTATAGGTTGTATATCAAAACAATCTTTTACATGATGATTAAGATAAAATCAATCTGCATGATCACGAGAATGTCTTTTTTGCTAGGTAGCAGTAAGACAAAAAGCATGGGTTGCCACAGATAATGGCTGATAGGAGATCACTGGTCTTGAGCACAGAATCTAGTTCCTTTTGACCCAGATGATATTCAGCATATGCGTACCCAGTTTTCATTTGGGAGCCACTTGCCAGGTACGGCTTGGAATGTGCACTGTCCACTCACTCCCTAGAGTTAAAGCTATGGACATGGAGTAGACACATCAGGTTGGGCAAAGCCTGAAACAAACTGTTCTGAGTCACCATGACAAGTCTGAGTGTCACTTCTCTAGAGATTCTTTGACTCTAACGAACGCACTGATGAGACAATGGAGCCCGGAACAAAGGAGAGAAGTAAAGGGAGTAAGGAAGGCCAGATACAGAAAGCCAAGGAAAGACGCCTGGAATTAGAGAGACTGGAAAAGCCAGAGATAGCTGGCAAAAACAAAGTAACATGAACCAATAAATGAGGCAACAGAAATTTATTGTCTCATAGTTAAGAAGCCAGAAGTCCAAATAGAGGTGTTGCCAGTGGTCCAGGATCCCTCTGGTATGTGCGAGGAAGGAATCTTTGCTGCCTTTGCCCACCAGGCATCCCCTGGGCTGCAATAGAATCCCCTGTGTCTTCATAGTGTGTTTCCTTTGTGTTCACATATCCTCTTTTCATTGGGACGCTGGCTACATTGAATAAGACAGCAGAATAAAGACCTTATCATGAGCTGGACTGGTGGAACTTAGGATCCAATACTTAGGGGGTTGTGGCAGGAGGATTAAGAGTTAAGACCAGCTTGGAGTATATAAGAAGACTGCCCAAAAGGAAGAAAAGAAAATGAAAAAGACATTACATTACTACATTACATTATATCATTACAGCTTCATTATGGGAAAGGCTTTATCTGCAAATAAGGTCACATTACAGGCTAGAACTCCAGTCAAAGTCTGTCTCTGTTTCTCTCTCTGACCCTCACTGCTGCAGGAAACCTTGTTCCAATCTCTATACCTGTAAAAGGAACAGTGGGCTGCCTTCCACCGCCCAAATCCTGCACTGCTAGCTTTACCCAAAATAATTACATGGAAACTGTATTCATTTAAACACTGCCTGGCCCATTAGTTTCAGCCTCTTATTGGCTAATTTTCACATCTTGCTTTAACCCATATTTAGTAATCTGTGTAGCACCACAAGGTGGTGGCTTACCAGGAAAGAGCTTAACCTGCGTCTGTCTTGAAGAGGAGAGGCATGGCGACTGCCTGAAGCGTCTGCCTAACTCTGCTTTCTTTCTCCCACAATTCTGTTCTGTCTACTCCGCCTACCTAATTTTCTGTCCTATTAAAGGGCCAAGGCAGTTTCTTTATTAACCAATGAAAGTAACAAATAGACAGACGACCCTCCTCCATCATATACCCATTAGTTAGCATTCCCTCACAACAGATCCAACACTGCAGAAGCTGTACCTCTAAGTAGTGTCCCGTACAATTGAACAGTGTAACTCTCCTCAAAACAGTTCTATGAACTACACTTCCCCGTTTGCTTAAAAGTCAAAATTCTCCATCTGAAAAGCCAACATAATAAGTAGAAATGCCCTAGGGAATTTGGTAGGGGCATGGCTTGGAAAACTATCGAGCTCTGTGTATTTGGATTCTGCTCTGTGTCTACGTGCAAGGGGAAAAATTAAATGAAAAGGACAGTGTGATTTGCCTGACAGATTGCTTCCAAAAGCAAGAGCTTAGCTAAAGCTCCGGCATTTCAATATTCACGGGTCATCATGATAGGCACGATGAAAATAAAGTTAGGATTACAAATGTATCTCCTCTCTGCCCTTCAGCTACCCTGAAAAAATGAGGGGACTTCTACAGAAAATGAAACGAAAATGCTTTTGAGGGCTTGCAAGATGGCTCATAAGGAAGAGGAATTTGCTACTAGCCTTGACAACCAGAACTTGATTTCTAAGAACCACATGGTAGAAGGATAAATTGACTCTTGCAAGTTGTCTCATGACCTCCACATACATGTGTGTACACACACATAATACATACATACATACATACATACATATATATCTATATATATATGCACACATACACACAAAATACAGGAAGTTTTTTTTTTGAAGGAAATATATTTGAGCTTGTTTAAAGAACTATAAGCCTCAGCGTAAGCCCAGGCTGGAACAGTTGTGCTACAGGCCTGGAAGTTATTTCTAATCACTCTCAAAGCCTCTGTGCAGGGGGCACCGAATCTAGAGAATACAGGCCAGGGTTTGTGTATTCCTCTGCGTTTTCCCTAATTTATTGAAAGTACTGCTATCATCTGGAGAACAGCTTGCATCCTCCACCCCCAGCCCATCTTCAGGCTGAAGACACTGCCCTGGGTCAGCACACTCCCATCCGAACACATTTCTCACACACTTTCCATGAGTACAGCTTTATCTTTACAATGTCAACTCGTGCCTTGATGCATTGCTTTCCACTGCCATATAAGAAAGCTTGGCACAGCTCATGGAACAGACGTAGAAACCTGATGACTCCTCACCCCGTGCCCCAAAGGCAACCACTGGGCATGTGGGCACACTTCCTTCTAGTCTCTCCTCTTACACACTTCTGACAGATTGCTTCCAAAAGCAAGAGCTTAGCTAAAGCTCCGGCATTTCAATATTCACGGGTCATCATGATAGGCTTAATTTCCTTTTGGTTGCTCTCAGAGAACTTGTTCTTGTTAAAAAAAAAAAATTCAAAATTGGGGTCCATGCAAGAGCAAAAGAAAACGAACAGTTATCTAAGAATCCCCTCTCTTAAAGGCAGTACTACTATTCACATTCCAGGGCTCACTTAGAAAGGAACTCTGTTCTTCAACCATAAAGGACAAACACCATGGGGAAATTCTGGTAGAGTCCTCACGACCTCAATTCAGCTTGATGTACTTCTATGAGACGTCTACAGGTGGCTTTTGTGTTTGTTTTATGGGAAGGAAAACGGTCGTTTTTCAGTCCTGTTATCTCAGAATCAGTATTTGGCAAACTTTCCCTTCTCACTCCGGGGTTCCCATCCCCAGCTCTGTCTACCACCCAAGAGGATGTTGGCTAGCTTTTCTTTTCTCCTCTTTGACTTTGCTGTTGGCATGTATTTTGTTAGCGTCTTTTCATCAGATAAAAGCGATGTGAATCCAGCCACACTTAGAGACCACAAGTGGAATCTCTGGTTTGTTTGCACTGACATTTAAAAGCCAGAGCTCTGCTTTAACCTACAGAAGTAAATATCAAATGTTTTATGCCTTTCATACACTGGGAGGGTGTATGAGAGAGACGAGGGCGGGGCTATAGTTTGGATTTGGTTTTAGTGCCTCCTGTACCCCAAGGGATCATATATCTAGAAGCTTGGTTCTCAGCATGCTGCTTTTTTAAGGGGGGGAGGGCTTTAGAGTGGGGATGAGTGCTAATTATGGACAAGGCTAGTTCCCTGTGGGCGCTAACCTCAGGGAGAGTTAACAGTGTCGTGGGCCCCAGTTGCTTCCTGAAAGAGCTAGTCTTGACAAAAGAGTCAGACTGGAAAAGCTCTTTCCACTCTCTGGGGTACTATCCTGGCAGGTGCAGGCTCTGAGAGGCACTCCTTCCATCATGACCCTGTCTACCATGAGACCTTCGCCAAGGACCAAACCAAGGGTCCCACCTGATCTTAGAATTTCAGTCCCTAAAACTGTGAATATCCTTATCTTTATAAAATACTTGCCTTCTGATATTTTGTTATATAGCAATGGAAAATGTACTTCAAATGTGTATGCTATACTACATGATGTGTGCTTATTTTTTCTTTAAAAAAACGCTATTTTTCTTGATATAAGCCTTGATTATTTAAATTGGGGAAATAAAACATAAGAAAGAAAATGAAATTTGCCCATATTCCTATGTCTTCAAGATAAGCCCTGGTAGTCGATTTTTAATACATTCTTAAGCGGCTCCTCTGCATTTCCATGTTTTACTGACTCGTGCATACGTAGGGATGTTTGTGACAGATATGGGGGTCCATCGGGGCCACCTAAGGACCAAAAGCAATGCATAATGAGGGCCAACATGCAGCGTAGGAAGCATGGAGAGCCAAGTCAGCTAATCTCACAATCCTGTTCTAAAGACTCACAAAGAAGAGGGGACTAGACCCACAGAACTTTAGCTCTGTTTACTAAGCTTCTCTGTGGAGTGAGTATGGAAATGTCAAACAGCATGCCTGGCCCCACCCTGAAACTGGAGACAGAGGCAGAGTGCAGGTCCTGTTGCTCACTCATGCCCTACCACAGAGGGCACTCCTGCCTGGCAAGTACACATACCTATACTGTGAGTCCCACTCTGATCCATAGAAGGTCCCCTGGTGGGACGTTGTCTTTTAGGCAACATTTAGCTGATTGAAGTCTTGGTTCTGTGAAAACCAAAATGTCAGGAAATTGAGAATAATGAACTGGGGTGAAAGCCACAATAGGAGGTAAACTAAAATGTGTTGCCCTTGTAAACACATCCTGTGGCTTCTTTCCCCCACTGAGAGTCTGTTTGTTAAGCATTCCTATAAACCTGAATGGAACACAGACGCAGAATCAATCCATGAGTATTGGCAGCCTTCATTCAAAAATCTACCAAGGTATCGTTACAATGATGGCAAAACCCACAAACTTCACAATTGCAGGGCCCAGATCTTTTAAAATACTTAGAATTCATCTTGCATGAAGATCAAGAGTACAAAGAGAGCAAGGTCAGAACAGAACTCTCAAACAGCATCTGCTTAGTTCCGTAGAACGCATTGTCTTGCCAGCTTAAAACTTTGTTTGGCCTGCTTTCACTGTCAGAATAATATCATGTCATCATAGGTGGACAAAGCAAGAAAGCAAACAAAAAAATGGAAAAAAAGGAACCCTAGAATTTTCTAGATGCACACGTGCATGTGCGTTAATTAACAGCATTGACATAAGCACATGAAGACAATTTGATGCCACATTTATTAAAAGTACCTCGGTCTGGTCTCATAGAGATCAATTTAGAGGCTCTAACTTCAAATATTCAAACTTAATCACCTCGTTTCCCAAATTAATCTTCTAAGGAGCCTCAAAGAATCTGGATTTATGTTGAAATTCTTAGCGTGTTGCATCATTTATAGTCTACTATACAGCTTTGTTGCCTAGGCAACACCACACACAGGCCCTCACTGCCTTTCTTTTCCTCACACCTGGTACTTCCTCCAGAAAATCTACACACACACACACACACACACACACACACACACACACACCCACACACACACACACACACACACACACACACACACACACACACACACATCTCTACTCTGGGCCTAGTGTCTCCATTCCCAGAACCTCCCTCTTACTGTCTCCATGCCAGTATTTTTTAAACAGCCTGTCCCTCAAGAATGTGCATATGCTCTTACTATCTTTGAGGCTCTCCAACATGGCCCCACATAGGTGGAAAGAATCACTTGCTTGAGTGAACAGAATTGCATATACTATATTACTATATGCTATATACTATATTACTATATGCTGATGGCTAAGAGTTACCTGACTAGAGGGGAAGGTGAGATGATTCTTCTGACCCTGGACAAGTCCTCGCTTGAGCGGGTTACCTGCTGGCACAATGCCTACCTTCCTTAGCTGAATCAGAGGATGGAGGGAGCAGAGGGCAAAGACAAAAGCAGAGCTCCCAGACTTCCGTCCGCTAGTTTCCCTTGTGTTTGGTCCTGTCATCTCTCTCCCTGCTGCCCTAGCCACGTGACTTCTCAGCACTGTTGCAGAGCAGGACTACCACAGCAAAATGATCAACTACCCAGCATACTCATGGCTGGAGTGTGGGAAGGCCCTCAAGAGTGAGTGTCTCACAGGGCACTTGCTTTGGATGACGGGTTGTGGGTTTATGTGCTTTTGAGAGCCAAACAGCAGCTGTAAGTATGCAAAGAGCATTAAAACTTGGGTATTTTCAAAACTAGTTTACTAACCATCCAAACATCACTGACTTCCACGTTATACTCCCTTGTTGTAAATTTGGAACCTCTGACTTAGAATCTTGATGAAACCCTGAAAGAGTGTCCCTGGAACCCCATGAATAGGAATTCAAATCACTTAGATGAAGCTTCTTCAGGCAACATGCACTAAAATAAAATACTGATGCCAGCATGGTTGGACAAACCAGCTTCCCACAGGCAGGAAGAGGTTAGATAACTCTGGTGGCAAAGCATATCCACTGAGGGAACAACATCTCAGAGGTTAAGGGCTCTGGCTGTTAGTATTTGGACCTCCAACTGCATTGGTTCTTGTTTGTTTGTTTGTTTTTATTTTATTCTTTACTCTATAATGGACCATCTTTTATCACCAGACAAGAGTTAGGTATTGGGATGGAGAAATAAACATGATTGCTTCCTTTAAAGACTTAGTGGAACAGGAAGGGAAGACAGACATCTGTATTGAGAAGTATGCTGAAATGTTACAGAGTCTGTAGGCTCTACAAGAGGAAATAGTCTTTACAACTGGGAGATGCTGGGTGTTCCTCCCAGGGTGAAAACCTATGTGTAGACACAGACAGGAATCTCTGCAGATGAACACATAGATATTCCTACCAGGAGACCCAGGCACAGATAGGGAGGATGAAAGCAGCCATTTTGCCATGAGTGTCTTAGAAGAATGTGGACAAGCATTATTAGGAGTTTTGCTGGGTCTGAGAGCTATAGAAGGATAAAGCTAGCAGACTCTAGATAAAGGAGGCCTCAAATGTCGGGCTAAATAGTCTGAATTGTACTCTGCTTAGAAAAACAAGTACTTGAAGGTGTGGCACGAGGATTTATTGTGATCATTAATTTGTGTTTCTTATTTATTCCTATGCAGTTAGCCCTTTACTTGCTATCTAAAAAAGGAAATATGAACTATCAAAATACTATTTTTTTCTTTTTTAAAAAAAAGCAAACAATATCTTTTTTCATTATACATACCAATCCAAGTTCCCACTCCCTCCCCTTCTCCCATTCCTTCCACACCCCCTCCACCCCACTCCCATCCACTCTACAGAGAGGGTAAGGCACATTGCTTTGGGGAAAGTCCAAGGCTCTCCCTACTATATCTAGGCTAAGCAAGGTATCCATCCAAAGAGAATAGGTTCCCCAAAAAGCCAGTACAAGCAGTAGTGATTAAATCCTGGTGCCACTTCCAGTGGCCCCTCAGTCTGCCCCAGCCATGCAACTGTCAACCATATTCAGAGGGACTACTTGGGACCTATGCTTGTTCCTTCCCTGTCCAGCTGGAGTTGGTGAGCTCCCATTAGCTCAGCTAGACTGTTTCAGAAGGACAGAAATAAGAGCAAGGAAAGAGATATCTGGATTGAGGGAACCATTATGGGGCTAGCATGAAACCTGGCTCTAGAGAAATTCCCAGGAATCCACAAGGAAGACCCTAGCTAAGACCCTAAGCAATAGAGGAGAGGGTACCCAAAGTGGCCTTGCCCTGTAGTCAGACTGATGACTATCTTAAATATCACCATAGAACCTTCATTCAGAAACTGGTGGAAACAGAGGCAGAGACCCTCATCGGAGCACTGGCTTGAGCTCCCAAAGTCCAGTTGAAGAGTGGGTTAAGTGAGAATATGAGCAAAGAGGTCAAGATGGGTACACAGAAATGCTATTTTTCTTAAGGTAATATTTGCTGAACATGAATGGAACATCATTATATTCCAGACACTCTGAGACCTACCTTAGACAACTCTAGTTAGTGATCAGAAAAAAATATGTATGTAACCATTCCCACTGTACGTACGCATGAGGGCTGCAACAGGCTCATGTATTTTCTGCGGAGTGTCTGTTCCCACATGCCCATTCCTCTGAGGCTTTTCTTTCTCCCCTTTGCACTGACCTTGACAGACATGATTTTGAAGCAAAAATGTAGCATTGTAGTTTTCATTTATCATATCTGGCATATATCTAAATGAAAGGGTAGTCAATTAAATTATTTCTTTGGAGAATTTGAAAATACGTCTGAGACATAGTTTCTCAGGTCAAAATTTTATTAAATTATTTCTATGAATTTTGTCAAAACTTTCTAAATTATTCACAAAGTAAGTCAGAACAACCTACCTTTTTAATAGCTACTCTGTCCCTAATGGTGGCTTTATTTTCATTACTAACCTTGGAGATTTGTGCTTTTCCTTGGTAATGCAAGAGTCTTATTGATTCTGTTAGCTTTCCTGCAAACAAACAAGATTTGGTTTTGTTAACTCTTTTCATGTTTGCTTTTATTTCATTAAAATCTGCTCTTATCTTTACGATCCCCTCCTGTTTGGGAGGGTTACTATCTAGTTCTTTCTCTGAGGTTTTATGATTGCTTCTTGGCTCATTAATTTTTAACCCGTCTTTAACTCTTAACGCAAGCATTCCAGACTCCATATTGTAAGTACTGTTGGAATTGCATCCTATATGGTCTTGAAACTCTTTTGTTGGTGGCATTTCGCCAGCGCATCTGATTTTATTTGGTTGTGGGGATTGACCAGAGTCAGCACTCCACTATTATCTGAGCCATAACTCCAGCACTGAAAGAAACTATTTTGTGATAATTAAGGTAAAAATGATTCTGATTTCCATTATGATTCCCACTGACTCTTGGGCTATTTGGAAAGGAATTTCTTAATTGTCCAATCTACAGTACACTCCCTAGGTGTTCAAGTGTGTTACTATAGACTTCCTGTTTTATTGTGTCTGGTGAGAGAAAAGACTTTTGAGACCCGCTTTTCAGTTAATTCACTCTTTGCACATGTATTTCTCTATGGTTGCAGCAGCAGTGAGTCAGGATTTCTTTCTCTACGTCCTCACCATTACTGACTATGATTTGCTCTTTTGATGATTGTCATTTCAATTGAAGTGAGATGAAATATTAAAGCAGTTGGGCTTTCATTCCTATGGTGGTTGGGATGTAGAGTATATTTTCAATTATTTATTTGCCATCTGCATTTCTGCTTTTCAGAATTGCCCAGTTTGTTGGTCCACTTACTGATGGGAAGATTTGAAGTGTGGGTCTTTAATTTGGAAGTTGTTTTATGTTGTTGTGGCTGTTGGTCCCTTGTCTGAACTATAACGGGCAAACTTCTCTCCCATTCAGTTACCTGTTCTGCATATTGCTGATTACTTTCCTTGCTGTGCAGAAACTTTTTAATTTAATGTCACCCTATTTGTCAAATTTGGAGATCATTTCCTATACGATTAGAATCTTTTCCCGAAGGCTATTGCCTGTGCCCATATCTTGTTAGTTTTCAAAAATTTAACTGTTTCCCTTAGGATATTCTCTAATAGTTTCAGCTTTTTCAGGCTTTGCACTATAGTCTTTGGTCCAGTTTTAATTTGTTTTTGTGCAGGGTAAAAAATATGGGTCTAATTTCAATTTTCTCCATGTGGATATCCAATTTTCTCGGCATCATTTTTAAGAGACGATCTTTTTTCTCCAATGTTTATTTTCTGCTGTTTATTTCATCAAAAGTCAGGTTGCTGTGGTGATGCAGGTATGTTTCTGCATTCTCTGTTCTATTTCATTAGTTGGCGTGTCTGTTTTTGTGCTAATATCATGCTATGTTTGTCACTATGGCTCTGTAATATAATTTGAAGTCAGGTACTATGATAGCTCCAACAATGTTCATTCTGCTACAGGTTACTTTGACCACTTGTGATGTTTTATATGAATGTCATTGTTGTTTATTCCACTGAATCTGTGCACCTTTTCAATAGTATAGTCAGCTATTTTCACATTAATTCTACCAACCCATAAGGATCTGGTGTTGCCAGTATCTTGTGTCTTCTTCACTTTCTTTCTTCATTCTTGTAGAAATCTTTCACCTCCTCAGTAAGGTTTGCCTCTAGGTGATATAGTTATTTATTTTGGAGCCATGCTGGACAAATGTTTTTCCTAATTTCATTCCTAACATCTTTTAACTGGTGAGTTGAGTCTTTTTGCATTTAAGGATATTATTGATAGAGCTTGTTATTTCCCATGGTTTTGTCAATTGTTCCGGTTAATTGGACTATTGGCAGTTATTGTCCTCATTGCCTTTTAGAAATAGAGTTTGCTGGTTTATTGGATTGGACATGAAGGATTCCTTTCTTGCTCATACATATTTTTCTCATGAAATATACTCATTTTCCCCTGTTTTCTTATGGATGGGGCTGTCTTTCTTACTCTGTGTGTAGCATTGCTTTAAGTAGTTCCTGCAGCACTGGCTTGGTTGTCATGACTGCCTTTATCGGTGCTTATCTTTTAAAGCTCTTTCTTCTCTTAAGTCATCTTCCCCTTTCCTTTCCTCCATCCAGACAGATAGGTCACAGCCGCATGGCAATACACTGATTAATAGAAATGAGTTAATTTAAGATATGAGTTAACCAGAAATATGCTTACACTATTGGCCAAACAGCATTTCAATCAGTATAGTTTCAATGTGATAATTTCATGGTCTGGGCAGCCAGAAGTGAACAAGCCTACATCTTTTCATATCCTTTCTTTGTTTTGTATTTTTGTGTGTGAATGTGTATGCAGTGTGCATCCATGTTTACACATGCATTTATAACAGGTGCACATGTACAGGAGAGCATGCACATATGTGTGCACATGTATGCAAGCTGTCTAAGGGTTTTTATTGTTTCAATGAAACACCATAATCAAAAAGCAAGTTGGAGAGGAAAAGGTTTGCTCAGCTTGTACTTTGACATTGCTGTTCCTCACCAATGGAAGTCAGGATAGGGACTCAAACAGGGCAGGATCTAGGAGGCAGGAACTGATACAGATGCCACGGAAGGATGCTATTTACTGGCTTACTTCTTATGGCCTGTTCAGCCTACCTTTCTTACAGAGACCAGGACCACCATCCCAGAGAGAGCTCTACCCACCATGAGCTGGACCCTCTCCCATCAATCACTCATTAGAAAATGTCGCATAGCTGGGTCTCATGGAGACTTTTCCTCAACTGAGGCTCCTTCCTCTCTGATGACTGTAGCTGGTATCAATTTGACACAGAAAACCGGCTAGTACAGAGGCCAAAGATCGGTGCTTGGTGTCTTCTTCAGGTGTTCTAAATCTTACATATTGAAGCAGAGTTTCTCACTTGAAGCCAAGGTTTACAGATCCTACTAATAGAGCTAATCACCTTGCTCCTGGAATCTCCTGTATCTACCTCCTGAGTACTACAATTATAGGTGGGCTATAGTGGTATTTCATTTGTATTTTAATAAATAAAGCTTGCCTGAATATCAGAGAGTAAAACAGCTACCCTGGTCATCCTTACAGACCTGGCAGTGGTGACACGCACCTTTAATCCCAGTAGCTACACTAGTTTGCCATAGAAACAGGGTGGTAGTGATGCATGCCTTTAATCCTAGCATTAGAGATCCAAACTCTGGTCCTGTTGCTTACATAGAAGTGACTGATCCACTAAGCAATCTCCCAGCCCATTTGTATTTTGGACATCTTGACTATGGTATAACATGGAGAAATTCTTTTATGATCATGTCTATTGGAGAATGTAAATGATGCTTGTGTTAGTGTATCCATTTCTTTCTCTAGGGTTGAGAAATTTTCTTCTCTTTTCACTGAATAATTGTCCAAGACGTTACCCCATGCTTTCTACCACATGACTTCTTAGGTTCTGTTTCTTGAACTTATCCAAGAGCATTTGAAAATTTGCGTCATGTCCATTAATATTTTTCTTATTTGCAACTGGATGTAACATTTCCTTAACTCTGTCCAACATCCACAAAATCATTTATTCTGTTTAGTTTTGTCTGTTTATGATGCTTTCATTTTGTTTTTATATTTGCCTCATTCTGCTGGGCTCTTTTTAAGTACCTCGATTTCCTGGCTAAATTTTTATTCTGCAGTTTAAATTTTTCTCTGCATGTTATTATCATCTGCTTTGATAACTTCTTTATATAGGTACTGAATTAATTTTATTTACTTCATTCATCTCCTTACTTTATGGTCATTGATGAGTGGTTTTTTTTTTGAGGGTAAGAGTTTATAATCTTTTTCTGGAACATAAACTATCTCATCGTCTTAGACTTCTGAACTGTTGCCTCATGCTTTGTTGTGTGTTCCCTTTTATATTTTTTATTTTTTAGGATAGATTTATCTACCAGTTGTGTCTTATTATTTTTCCACCTCTATTTGCTATTTTTGGTTGTTTTGTTTTATGTAAGTCCTCCTGGTGAGCTGCCTCCACTTGGTCTTGTTCCCAGGCAGAAGGTTGGCTGTATAACTATAGTGGTTTTACAGCAGTCTGTGTGACTGCAGAGGAGACACCTGTGTGGATCATTTGTGTCACCTTTAAGGCTCACAGTTTGTGACATCAGGGTATAGTGGGGAAACTGCAATCTATAGATTGCCGAGCTAAGGTTGTCAGATCTTTGGAGAGTGAGGTGAAGAGGGCATGGAAGGGGGAAGAGTGAGTAAGGCGAGAATGAGAAGTCAGGATTGAAGGGAGAAGAACTGGGAATATATTATAATTAGGTTTAGAGAAAGAAAGGACAGCTCTAAAACCTGCCTAGTGAAACCCCTGTTAAAACAGCAGCCATTCAATTCAAGTAGAAAAGTACGAAAAAAAAATGAAAAGTAAAAAATAAAATTTTGTATTTTATTCAAAAAATAAGCAAAAAGCAAAAGGGGTTACCATCTTGCCTTCGCTGGAGTCCTTCCTGCTTGGCAATATACCGTTCCGTGTTCTTTTGTCCTGTCTTTGTAGAATCAGTCTGGCCAGATGGGGAGGCATGGGAGTCTTTATAATTCAAATAAGCAATGACAATGTTCGCCATTGGGGCCACTAGCATACTGTGCCACATAATACTGCACACTTCCTGTGGGAGTGGAAGGATGAGACCACCTGAGAAAGTGTTGGCTTTGGAGTGCCATGCCACACTTCTGTTGCTGTCTCTCTCCATCTTTGTTGCTTCTATTAGAATTCTGCACCAAGTTCTGCTTTATAATTTTCAGGTTCCCAATACAGTGCAGCTTGCACAGACATTGTCAAGGATGGGGAGGGGTGACTTGTACATCTCTCAGCTTCAGACTCCTGCACCTTTCTTCTGGTGCTATGCCCACTGGGCTCTGGTACCCTGTCTGGGCATTCTGAATCCAGTCTTCAAGTTGGGTGTCCATACTGTCTCTCTCCAGCTCTCGGACACCCAGGACTCTTGAACTCACTTCCCAGAGAACTCAGCTTAGTAAGAGCAACTGGTGCCATGTGGGGTTGAAGGGAAGCAGCTTACTTCTCTCTAGAGATAATTTCACCTAATCATATTTTTGTTTTCTATAATTTTTTTCTCTGATGATGGTTTTCAATCTTGACTTTCTTCCATCTGATCTTAAAGATGTAGCTTCTTATCTGCCATTTTAGACTTAGTCCTTTAAATATCCAGAGACTTATGAAATAGCAGCCATGGAAAACAGCCTATAATGCTACCTAGCCAGACATAATTACTATTCCCAGTTATTTTCCCAGTTAATAGCTCCATCTTGTTATACTGGTCAACAAGTGAGCTCAGCAGACCAAAGTGCATAGCCAGATGTTCTACTCAACCTCAATGCAGAGGCAGCAGCTAGCTCAAACAGATGTCCTGACAGACAGTTCTGCCTATCCAGGATTTCTGGCAGCTAGAAATCCATTCAGAGTTGGAGCTAAACAATAAAGTTCTGTGACCACTAAAGAATGCCTGAAGAAACCAGAAGGGGCAACTCCATCAAACATGTGTACAACAACACAAAGAACCAGGGGGAACATGACACTTCAAGAAGTCAGTAGTGGCCCGCAAATGAACAAATAAACAAATAAACAAATAAACAAAGCTTTGTTAAATGACTGATGCAAGTCTCAGCAGAATCCTCTCAAAAGAGACTGGAGAACCAGAGGAAAACAGACAAAAAAAAAAAACCCCACAAACAAACAAACAAAAAAAGACAACCAATCAAGACGAAAGAGTATAATGTTTTTTACCCCGTAAGTCAGCCCTGGCAGTCTCTCTCTCTCTCCCCCTCTCCCCCCCCCCCCCCCCTCTCCCCCTTTGTGTGTGTGTGTGTGTATGTGTGTGTGTGTGTGTATGTGTGTGTGTGTATGTGTATCACAATTCTGAGAGTGTGCTGGGAAGGGCTGAACAATCCTCATTTTGATGTATGTTGGATCACAAGGAAGTTGAAGATAGGAAAAATATGGTTCTGGTGAGTGGAAAATTCCCAAAGAGTCTTTAACGATTAGGGTTTGGGCACAAGAAATGGTTTTGAAGAAGAGCCAGCCCTTACTGCTGTTATTGACATAACATGGAATTCTGTGACTAACTGGACCGTGATGATGGGGTGAGAACTTGGCTGAGGCTCATAACCCATGCAGAGCCATACATTCATCAGACATGTAATGTCTATGATGCATTTTATAGAAGCACAAGGATATAGCAAGACAGATGCTCCTTCCTTCATGGAACAGTGTGGGAGAAACACCTGTGTGCACACATTGTAAGTAAGGAAATTCAAAAGAGTTAGTTATTATGGCAAATACCATGAAGAGAAACCCCGACAGTGTCTTAGAGTCTGCAAATAGACAATGGAAGAGTTGAAGTCTTAGGTCAGCCATTCCTGTAGTCATGTACTGAGTGTCAGGCATTATGCGAGCATCAGTTCAATGTTAGATCAGGAGTTAAGTTTTGCCAATGGTATGACTTGATTTAACCTTTGGGCTTTAGAGTCTGAAGCATTGCAGCCAGTGAGCATCAGCAGTGAGACACATTTAGTAGTGGAAAGCTGTAAGCCAGGGTCTTTCATGACCATTGAATTTAGGTGGCCTTTGAGTCTCTGAACTGGGGCTAGACTAAAAGGCATTGTCAGTTTAAAACACAAGATTTATTTATTTATTTATTTTAAATGTCTTTTAGATTTATTTTATTTTGTATTTATGAATGTTTTGGTTCTATGTATACACAGATTGTTTGGAACAGAGTTAAGGATTCTGGGAATCAAACCTGGGTCCTCTGTAAGTCTCTACTGAGACTTCTCTCTAGCCCCCCCAAAACAGATTCTCTCTAGCCCCCCCAAAAACAGATTTTTAAGGATGAAAAGAAAAACAACCGTAATGTTTATAGTGGTGAAAACGAAACATTTCGCTATGATTATTTAGTACGATAGTAAGTTTAGTTTATCTTCAGCTGATGTTTTTCCTCAAAGGTTAACTATTATACATAGGGCTCACGTTACTTTCTTTGGACCATGCTATTTTAATAAAAATTCTGGGAAAGGGGTGAAATAAGCTATATGATCAGGATTTGATATAACATACCTAGAAAATATTGAATAAATGTTTCCTCCATATGAAAACAAAAACAAAAAAATAAAAAATAAAACCAGAGCCAGTGGGATGGTTCAGCAGGTAAAGATTTTTGCTAAGGAGTGTAAAAACGTGAGTTCAATCACCAGGGCCCAAAGAGCAGGAGAGAGCCGAGTCTCTGCTGGTTGTGTGCCGACCTTCATTTGTGAGCTCTGGCATGCCTTCCCCTCCAAATCAATATAATAATAATTTTAAAAACTGACAAAATTTCAGGAAAATTTCATCAACAAACTTAGATGTTTGGCAAATGAAACACGGGCTAAAAGAACCAAACAGGAGTCTAAATATTTTTAAAGCATATTAACCAAACTGACGATGTCAAAAGAAAGCCTCAACAGCAGGGTGGCTCAGCAGAAGAATTAGTGGGCTTAGAAAGAACATTGGCCAAAAGCGCTCACTGAAAGAGGGTTTCACTCTATAACCTAAGGTGGACTGAGACTCCCTGAAGGGCTCTGGCAGGTCTGAGCATCGCAAACACGGTGCACACAGGTTTTGCCTTTTACCCTTCTCCCCTTTGCTAAAAAATGTTAGATTACATCCCTAAAACTAGCTAGCAAGCTCTGTTCCCTTACTTGGCCCTTCCCTCCTCCTGAGGTTGACCACCAAGGTTCAGCTACCAAAATATTGAAGTCCAGCAATCAAAATACCCATACTGGCAACCCTAATTAACCTTTCTAAGCAAAATTAAACACCCCATCCTAACATGGGCTAGCCCCCACCCCCCCGTTTTACATTGATAAACTTCCATTTGCCTATAGGCCATGTCTTCTCTCTATCCAGAGTCAGGCCTTTGTCCCTCCAGGGCAAATATGCCCCCCACCCTTGCACCTTTCCCTCCTCCCTTGTCCTCTTTTCCATCTTTGTCTCTTGTTCCTGCCCTCTGCCCTTCTGTGGCAAATAAATCTCCATTGTGCTGAGAACTTGGTCCTGGTGTGTCCTGTGCCTACCCTGGTCCTTTCACTCAGTATGCAGCCCATGCTGGCCTTGAATTTATGTTTCATCTTCTTACATGTTCAAATTGCTGTCATGAGTCACCATGCCCAGCTGTGAAATCTTTCCGTGATAAAAGCAGGTAAAAAGGATAAAGTAATACCATCGTGACAGCCTTCGCCTAACCACTGATTCAGGAAGAACAGCGAGGGAAAAAATGCCCAGAATATATTGAAAGAAGCATTGACTGAAAGAGAGTCTCAACATTCCAGATGGCTGGGATCTCCAGGCAAACTCAACTGCAAAGAGGGGGTAGCCAAGACGCATTATAAGAAAATAATTAAACCGCAAGACAAAGAAAGAATTCTAGGAGAAAAAGGCAATAAGAAACATCATCTCCAGTGAGATCACACAACAGGTGAGGGTACTTATTGCCCATCCTGACAACCTGAATTTAATACCTGGAACCTGCATGGTAGAAAGAGAGGACCAACTTTGGCAATTTGTCCTGTCTCTTTCTCTCTCTCTCTTTCTCTCTCTTACTCTCTCTCCTTTCTCTCTCTTACTCTCTCTTCTTTCTCTCTTTTACTCTCTCTCTCTCTCTCTCTCTCTCTCTCTCTCACACACACACACACACACATGCACATCAAATAAATAAAATGTAATGAATTTTTTTTTTACAAAGAAAGTTCACATCCCAAGTTGTCTCAAAATGGCCATCCTTGGATTTCTCTGCTGAAACCACAAACTGGGAGGAATGGAGTAATACATTTCAAGGACTGAAGAAAAACTGCCAGTTAATATCTTACCTTGGCAGAGTTTTTCAGAAACGTAGGAAAAATAAAAAGTTGCCTAGACAAACAACATCTATGAATCGTCATGAGGCCTTTCTCGTAGGAAATTAAACATTAAATGCATGAATACACGAAACTTCGCAATGTGATATCAGCGCAGGCAGAACACTCTAACCCAGTAAGTGTGTTCTGTAAAGCAGTTTAGCGCTACAATAAATCCCTTTAACTACAGGGGCCAAAAGGCAAATTATTAAGGATAACTGTAACAGCAAGACACCGTTAAGGGAAACAAATTTTTCCAATACATAAAATATATCACTTAAACCGAGCAGGGGAAGGATTGAAGGTATGAGGGTTTGTATACAATCACAATTAAATTGCTATCAGTTTGAAATAGCCTATCACATATGCAATATCGAATGTAAGAGTATAGAATGTAAGAATGTAAGAGCTTTTATGTCAACTTGACACAAGCTAGAGTCAACAGAGAGGAGGAACCTCCAACTGAGAGAATGCAAGCAGGCCTGTAGCGCATTTTCTTAATTAGTGGTTGATGTGGGAGGGCCCAGTCCATTGTGGGTGGTACCGGCCTTAGGCTGGTGGTTCTGGGTTCTATAATAAAGCAGGTTGAGCAAGCCTGTGAGGAAGGCGGTAAAGAAGACCTCTTATAGCTTCTGCATCAACTCTTGCCTCCAGATTCCCACCCTGTTTGAGTTCCTGTCCTGGCTTCCTTCAGTGATGACTGTGGTGTAGAAGTGTAAGCCAAGCGAACCCTTTCCTCCTAACTTGCTTTTGGCCATGTGTTTCATCGCAGCCATAGAAACCCTAAAGACAGTAAGCTGCAATAATAATAATGATAACCAAAGAAATGAAATCAGGGAAATGTTCCAAAATGTGGCATGACAGTCAATCAGCAAATCACAAAGATGGCACAAGGAAGGGTCAGAAAACAAGATACAAAGCAATAGCAGATAGCCCTTACCTCTCAATGATCACCCTGGACACAGGTGAGTTAATTCCAGCTAAAAGACAAAGAGTGAATGAGTGGTCAGGAAAAAATAAAGTCAAATTACTTCCTGTAAAAGGTTTGCTTCATTAGTTTAAGGGCACACCTATCAACTCAAAATGGGGTGCGGGGGTAGAAAGTGATGGTCTGTAGTGATATTTTATCTGTAATCTAACAAAGTTTGCCTGAAGGTCAGAGTGCAGAGCTAAGCCACTAGTTAGCCATAGGGGCCTGGCAGTGGTGGCACACATCTTTAATCCCAGCACTCATAAAACAGAGACAGACAGATCTCTGTGAGTTTAAGGCCACCCTGGGCTCCATGTAGTCAATCCAGTCTAAAAGAGAAAGAAAGCCAGGTGGTGGTGGCTCACACCTTTAATCCTAGTTCTTGAGAGTCTCATGCCTTTCATCTCAGCACAAGGGAGATGGAGACAGGAAGGGATATGACTGAGCAGAGAATATAAGGGGGAGGAGAAGGAGCTCAGATGCAATCTGAGGATGCAGTTTGAACATTCAGTCTGAGGCTTGGTGGAGACAGATTCAGTCTGAGCATGCCATCTGAGGATTCGTAGAGACAGGATCGCCCCTTCAGTCTGAGGATTCAGTAGGGGTAAATGGTCTCTCCAGTGGCTGGCTGTACTGCTTCCCTGATATCTCAGCTTTCACCCACTAAGACCTGACTCCAGGTTTTATTTATTAAGACCAATTAGAATTTGTGCTACAATGTTCTATACAAGTAAAAAAAAAAAAAAACAAAGAAAGCAGGAATAGCCACGCTCAGATGGGACAGAGTAGACTTTAAATCAAAGGCAATGAAAAGAGGCAAAGAGGTCATCACATGATGATAAAGGGCACCCAACAAGAAAACAGTCATAAAGACAAACAACCCCGGAGAGCAGAGCACCTGAATACAAAAGGCTACCACTAAATGAACTGAAAGGAGCGGCAGACGAACAGTGCAATAGCAGTAGGGCCCCTCAATAACCCACTTGTGATAATGGACAGATCGTCTAGACAGAAGATCAATAAGGGAACACAGGACTGCGGTTCACTAATTTCATAACTAACCTCCCTCCAGGCAGTCTCTAGCTCCTACTTTCCCCCACTGCCTGTGGTCCCAGCAGCCTTCCCTCTCATCTTAAACGATATTTTTCTCGGTTAATTATTTGTTTTGTAAATTCTCTGCATTTGAAGTGCAAATCCAAATGCTTTGCATTCTGAGAAGAAAGCTATCTCACTTCAACTCCAGAGCTGCCAAGTAGCTGTTTTTTCTGGCAGGGATGTTGACGGCTCGGAACTCCTGGGACCACGCTTACTCCCTAGACATATTCGGATGTTACTTAGCTTGTTTCTGGTCCACTGGACTTAAGCAATGTTGATATTTAATATCTTAAAGTTCACTACTGCGTGTTATCTCTGGTTGTTTCAAGCATGCTTTGCCTCGAAATTATGTCAAAATAGATTTTCTCTGCAAGTTTTAACGTGTCCGATTTAAATTATAATTATAACCAGTTAAAATATTTTCTGACGTCTATGATTATACTTTTCTTTGATCTGCCGAATATTTAGAAGAACATTGTTTAGTTGTAAAACGTTGGCAGAAATCCAGTCTATCTTTTGCATTGATTTCTATATTACTTCCACTACTTTAGGACAATGCATTATTTAAATGCTTAAAATGTATCACAATCTCCTTCATGGCCAGGATGCTTGTTAACTTTGGAAAACAGCATATATGTGTTTGAAAACAATGCATCATCTAGTTGTTGGGCCAGTGTGTTCTGGTGTTAAACTTGTATTTTTTTTTCTTCATACTTCCTCAATTCTTAATCAATTCTTCTTACACTCTCATTTATTTACAAATGCTTCTGGAAGCTTCTCTGCTATTCAGCAATTCCTATTGGTTGTTATCCATGCCAATCTGTGATTTTTTTTTTTCCTTTAACTGAGTTGGACCTAGTGACTTGCACCTAAGAAATGGAGCAGAACGAGAGTGGTGAACTGTTTCCAGGATTATTCTGGAAAAACCTTCCTGCCTGCTTCTGATCCTTTATGCTCTCCTTCTGGCATCAGTCAGCAGCCATGTGGGAAGGGGAAGCATGGAGGGGTGCCTGCGGCAGGGTACTGAAAAAGGAAGGAAGGAAGACCCTAAGTTTAAAGCCTTCAAGGACCTGAATTCTGCAGCAACAATATTGGAAGCAGATTTTCTCAAAGTGAATCTTCAGATAAGATGAGCTATCTCAGCTCAGAGGGCACAGTCTGCTCCCGGAGTCACTCTGAACTGAAATGGACACAAGAAGTCTTGACTGCTTAAGCAACTACACTTAGGTGCACTTTATGGGGTAGCAATAATTATTACAAGAGAGATTGGAGTATGAAGTTTTCTGTTTCTCTTTAAATATAATATTTTAATTAATTCTTTGAGAATTTTACACATGAATAGCTTTTGCTGTTAGAAATTTTTAAAAAACTAATTTTAATAAAATACTCAAAACACAGTCTTTTCCATCTTAATTATTTTTTAGTGTTTGGTAGTAAGTACATTCCCCTTGCTGTGCAGCCAATCTCTAGCATGCTTTCATCTTGCAAAACTACACTCTCTATTAAATAATAATCGTTCAGTGGTCTCTCCTCCAGGACTTTAGTGACATCTATTCTGTAGTCTAGCTCCATAAACTTAATCTAGACTCACACAATGTTTGTCTTTTCTGCCTGGCTTATTTTACTTAGCAAATGATCTTAGGATGTGTGCCCGTTCTAGGGCCTATCAGGATTCTCCTCCTGTAACCTGGAGAGTGCTCTATTGCACGTATTCCTGCTGTGAGGTTCTGCTTCAGTTTCTCTTAGTGGCTTTGTGATCATGCATTTCTATGACAAGTGCATGAACGGTTCATGAAAGGTTGAGTTGATGCTGCTGTCTTGCTTGGTTTTTGTAGCCCTGGCAATTGACCCCTGGGTGCTGTGCATGCTAGACTACTGTTGAGTTTCCTCTCCAGACCCAAGGACTCATTTTCATAGCACATTTATTATATTCTAAGGGTCCTGGGTTTGATATTTTGGTTTCGGTTCCCATTTATGTTGGTTTCAAACTGAGCCTTGCTATATAGTCCAGGCTGCCCTCAGCCCTCTGAGTGCTGGAATTACAGCCGTGCACCATCACACCCGGTTAGTTTCCGTTTATGTTAGCTGTGTTAATGGGTATGGTGTGAGTTCTGATATTTTTGGCTTTATAGATAGTTTAAAATTGTTAATAAGTCATAATTTAATAAATCATATATTTAATAAGTCGTAAATTAGGATTGACATTATCAAAAATATCAAATGATTCTGTACCATTTTCAGCCAAGTTGCAAGAAATAAAATTAAGGTATGAAAAATCAGTAGCTTTGACTACTGATTTTTTTTTTTTTATGCCAGAAACAAACTTGCAGAGAAAGAGACCAGGAAAAATACCTCATTTACAACAGCACCAGTGGAGAGAAGGGACCCAGGAATGAACCTAAGCAAGGCAGTGAGTGGTGCTTCCACATCGCGGGACAGTTCCTCATCTGTGCCTGCTGGCTTCCTTAGGCAGCCCAAGGGCAGAACCATGTCTCATTCCCTTTCCCTCTGCGCCTGTCTAAGAATTTCTCTTAGCTTTTTTATTTCTCTAATTGCTCAGTGAAATACCAAACAAAGGTGAGCCTGGAGTACTATTCATTCAAAAAAGATCATGTGTGTATGTCTGTCCCTGAGTGAGATAAAATGAATAAATGGATACACTGGCAGAATGGCTCTTTCTTTATTCCCAGGGAATGAGGCAGGCACTTAGCTTCTAATACTGGATAGTCTTGATGGTGATTGGGAAGTGACAGATGTGTAATGATCGGGAATTGACAGATGTGGAATTGATAGCAAAACTGAATGTGTGTCAGTGTGTGTGTGTGTGTGTGTGTGTGTGTGTGTGTGAGAGAGAGAGAGAGAGAGAGAGAGAGAGAGAGAGAGAGAGAGAGAGAGAGAGAGAGAGAGGATAGATATATAGACAGATAGGTAAATGGTAGAGCTATACATACATTAGGAGCTGATCTTCTATTCTGGGCCAAAGAAAATGAACGGGTAAGGGCCAACTTGTTTATTGGTTTGCTTTGCAGTTGAACAGTTTGTGACACAGAAGAGTATGATTCTAAGAGTCAGGTATTACACAGGTACAGAGGTTTGCAGGTTTCTGAACTCCAATTCTGGGTTGATTCTGAGTGGCAGAAGCACAAAACATTGCTAGGGTGCTGAAAAGAGACCTGGTGGCCCCAGGAGATGGAGTCAGGAAGAGATCACAGAGGACACTGCACACCCCTTTCCATGCCGAGCCTCTCTCAGATCAGCCATCTTCATTCACTGTTTCTTCACCAAGTCCATCCTGGTCCTTCACTGCACCCATGGCTAGGTGCTGAGCAATGCAGACTGAAGGGCAGAGGTAGATAGGTAGATAGATGATAGATAGATACATAGATAGACAGATAGATGATAGATAGATAGATAGATAGATAGATAGATAGATAGATGATAGATACATAGATAGATAGATAGATAGATGATAGATAGATAGATGATAGATAGATACATAGATAGATAGATAGATAGACGATAGAAATAGATGATAGATGATGATAGATTGTAGATATATATGATAGATAGACAGACAGACAGACAGACAGACAGATGATAGATAAGATAGATCTCACAATATTGGGGTCTTCATATCTCCTGGAATGACAGAGAAAGAAGACCCCAAATAGGACATCATCACTCTCTGTGACAGGAACCATCAAAGGTGTGAACAGGGTCATTTGGAAGATGGTGGAAGGAGCTGCTGGTTCTGTGTGGACATAATTGGGGAGGAGCTGGCGTTTGGGGAAGACGTCACATACAGCTTCCCTTTATAATATTCAGCACTCTGGTGTCCTCCAGGCTTCCAGTAGCTTCCATTTGAGTCCTCACAACTCAACCTCATTACCTTACCTACCAGGCCTAGCACTAGCTCGGCCCCAACGGGCTTGGTTGAGTCTCATCTTTGCTGTTTTTCCTCCGGCTAGAAGATTTCAGTTGCTTTTATGATTTTGAATCTATGTGTTAAAAAGGCAACTCAAATACTACCTCCTTTATAAAGACTTTTCTGGTCACTCCAGTTCTATTTCTGAGCTCATTGTCTGGAATTCTGCCTTTAACACTTGATAGCCTGTGTGTGACATCTCTCACACCCATATGAAAACCCCCATTTCACGTTCACTTCATACAGAGCCTGGAGATACTTGTGCGCAGTATTTTTAGTACAGCTGTTCTTGACTATGGCCTATGACGTGACATCATATGGAGAATCTGGTATGTTATGTGGCTGATCAAAAAGTGTTTTGGTGAGTGTTGTTGAGACGGCTCGGTTGGGAAAGGTAATCGCTGCCAAGGCTGACCGGAGAAATTTGAGCCCTAAGGGCCACACAGTAAAAGGAGAGAAGTGACATCCACAAACTGTCCTTTAACTTCCACATGTGTGTCACGGCATATATACACATCCGTTTTCCCTCACACAATGAAATAAGTGAACTATTTGTAAATGACAAACATATGGAGAAAGAAATCAGGGAATAATTGCTTTTACAATAGCCTCAATGCAATTGCCTTCTTGGGCTGATTCTAAATAAGCAAGTGGAAAAACTTGTATAATAAAAACTTTAAGACATTTGCAGAAAGAACTTGAAGAAGACAACAGATGATGGAAAGATCTTCCACACTTATAGATTTGTAGGGGTAATATTTTGAAAATGTCCATCCTTCCAAAAGCAATTTACAGATTCAATGCATATTCATCAAAATTCCAACACAATTCTTCACAGAAACTGAAAAAGTAACCTAAAGCTTCATATGAAAACACACACACACACACACACACACACACACACACACACACACACCCAGGATAGCTAAAACATTCCTGTGTAATAGAAGAACTACAGGAAGCATCACTATTCCAGATTTCAAGTTGTATTATAGAGCTATAGTAATAAAAACAGCATGGTATTGGCATAATAACAAACCTATTGATCAATGGAATAGAGTTGAAAACCCAGACATAATTCTACACACCTAAAGACATTTGATTTTAAGAAAGGAAGTCTAAAATACACTGTGGAGAAATGACTGCATCTTAAACAAATGGTGCCAGTCCAACTGGACAGCTGCATGTCAGCAAATGAAAATAGATCCTTATATATCACCTGGCACTAAACTCAACTCCAAGTGGACTACAGAGCTCAACCTAAGAAAAGATTCACTGAACCTGATAGAATAGAGGGAATAGTCTTGAATTTATTGGCACAAGAAAGAGCTTTTCTTAACAGGACACTGATAGCAAAGGCACTAAGAACAACAATTAGCAAATGGGGCCTCATGAAACTGAAAAGTTTCTATACAGCATAGGGTACCATCATTGGGTCAAAGCAGTAGCCTATAGGATGGGAATAGATCTTTACCAATTTACATCTGATAGGTGGTTAGTATAAAATTATAATATATGAAGAAATAACAAAAGCTTGTACACCAAGAAAACAAATAACCCAATTTAAAAATGGGTATAGGAATAAGCTGACAGTCCTCAAGGATAAAATACAAATGACTGAGAAACACTTTTAAAGATATTCAACAACCTTAGCCATCAGGGAAATGCAATTAAAACTATTTTGAGATTTCATCTTATCCCAGTAGGAATGACCAAGATCAATAAAATAAGTGATATCATGGGCTGGTGAGGATGTATTATTGTACTACTTGATGTCTCTTATGTGTGGATATTAGCTTCTAAGTGTTAGACATGTGTGTTTCAATCTGCATAACCACAGAGGTCAGGTAGCTAGGAAGGAGCCAGGGGTGAGGAGGGGATCTTCCAAGGAAAGGGAAATAGAGTCTTATGTTATAAAGAGACAAAGGGGATACTAGAATGGGAGAGTAAATCGGGAGTGGTACGGGGGAGTGGAACATGAGGAGGTCAGCTAACACTAAGGCCGTTTGAAAAATCATATGGAAAGCTGCTACTGTAGAAGCTTCTAAAACATATACATACATCAAAGGGATTTAAATGGAGTCGTCATACAATGGGGCAGACAATACCCCAACTAGACATCTTATGTACTCCATGTTTTTTGTGTGCTTTTTGTTTTGTTTTAGTATTTCCTGTTGTTGTTGTTGTTTAGTTTTATTTATTTCTGTTTTTTTTTTTTTGAGAAAAAGAGAAAGCATGAAGTTGGGAAGGGGATAGAAAAGTGGGGAGGATCTGAGAGAGTCTGGAGGTGGGAAAAGAATATTATTAAAATAAAATTTTAATTAATTTTAAAATAATCTATTCCACCTTTTAAAAATGTGTTTGGATTTTTGGATTCCCCTTTAGGTGTGCTCAATTTGCTCTATTGTAAAACTTTTAATATTGATTATTACATACATTTTTCCTAAAAAGTAAAATTAAAGATATTAGATGGTAGACACCATTATCTAACATTCCCCATAATTCCTAGTAAAATGTAGACATAGTAACCAATATGCTTCCAATGAATGAATGAATGAATGAATGAATGAAGACATTTTGCTTCTTGGGAGAAATTTCAGATGAACAACCCCCAAACACATATGCACACATCTAGTCTTAATGTGGAGGCCTTTCCCTTCCTATGTCTCCAACTCTCAGTAACATTATTGGTTCCTAAAGGCCTTTACATTTAACCACTAAACAGACACTTCCCTAAGACTTTGATGCCCCATGAGACACCAAAGAAGAGGGGTTAAGCTGGAGGATGAAACGGGATGGCATTAATGGGACTGAGCCTTAGTCTGTTCACTGGGTGGGAGGTGTGAAAGCCAATTCTACCATCTGGTAGGCAGTGATATCATGAGTAGGCAGGGATTCTTGAATGTGGGGGGTCTCTGAAAGGGCTAGCAACAGCAGAGTAGCAATCCATGAAAGGCAAGAAGGAAATCTGTCTGGGTCAGTACAACTCAGTAGCCTCTGCTGGTTCAAACTTCCAGAGTCTGAACCCCAGGCTTGATGTGGAATTTCCCTCTGTATGCTGTGATTATCATTGATAAATAAAGGAACTGCTTTGGGCCTAAGCAGAGCTATAGAGGAACAGAGGTAGGCAGGGAAAACTAAGCTGAATGCTGGGAGAAAGAAGGGCAGAGTCAGAGAGAAGCCATGGAGTCACCAATGGAGACAGACATGCTGAAACTTTGCTGGTAGGCCACGACCTCATGGTGATGCACAGATTAATAGATATGGGTTAAATTAAGATGTAAGAGTTAGCCAATAAGAAGCTAAAGCTAATAGGCCAAGCAGTGATTTAAATAATACAGTTTCTGTGTGATTATTTCGGTTCTGGGCAGCTGGGACGAACAAGCAGCTCCTTTCAACAAAGGCTGTTTATTTTAGGCATATTAAAGTACAGTACAATCTGGGGAAAATTTCTAGGTGTAACACAATCCTGCATGCACAAAGAGGCATAATTATATCAAAACTCTTCTCAGAGCACATGTTGCTTCTTCCATAAAGATGGGTTCTAAAGATAGCCCACATGTGCAATCTTAAGGGCCTAGGGGAGGGTCTGGTGTGGTCCTGGTCATACAGGATAGCACAGAGGTCATCTGGACTGTTAGCCACTTCTGGTCCTGGTTGTAGAAGCTTGGGGGAGTCCCTGGCCATACAGATAGTGCAGAAGTTCTGGCTGTAGGAGCTTGGGCGAGTCCCTGGCCATGCAGATAGTGCAGAAGTTCTGGCTGTAGGAGCTTGGGCGAGTCCCTGGTCATATAGATAGTATAAAATCACCTGGACTATTATCTCTGGTCCTGTTTGTGGGAGCCTGGGAGAGCCCCTGGCCATACAAATAGCACAATGATCACTTAGGCTATTAACCACCTCTACTCCCAGGCTTCTGCCAGAAGACAGGTTATAAACCTCCTCCGTTAAAGCAACAACCCTGCATTTTACATTCCTGGTTTACCTAGTGCTTATCTGTGAGAGCAAGGACCTCTGAACTCCAACATTTGAGAGCACAAGTGTCCCCTGTGATATAATGTAGTTGGGGCTGGGGAACTCAAGGGTCTTGATAGCAAAGCCACGCTGAGGCAGCCAGCTTCGTGTGGACTCATTTTGCCTTGTGATATCCTCTAGGACATCCTAGCCCTGCCCTCCTGTATACTCTACACTCTAGGGGATTTCCTTGATAGCTTGCCATCAGATAGTTCTTCCTGGAAGTATTTTTCCCCGACAGAATTGTGAAGGCATTTCCCAACTGTTTCCCCATGACTTGAGTCAGAGCTCTGCCTGATTCTTGATCTGAGACCTCTTTCTCAGGAGGTTTTAGGCTTCTGTCTTTTCTCTGCTATGGATGACGATCTCCTTCAGTTGGTTTTGTCACTGTACTGGCTGTGCTAATTTATTAACTGCATGGTTCACTTAGCGATTTGAAGTTTATAGTTGGGTGACAGTTGTTATCTTAACGTGGCTGCAGTGTCTTGTTACTTTTTAAATTAAATTTAATTAAATTTTAAAAAATTTATTTGCTTATTTATTGTGTAGTGGGGGCATATGGAACACATGTGGTTTTCAAAGGATAAATTTCGGGGTGTATTCTCTCTTTACATCTTGTGGGATCAATTCAGGCCATCAGGCTTGGCACCAAGTACCACGTGCTGTTACTTATTTTTCTGATTCATCTTGCTGAGCCTGCTTTTTATTTTATCTATCTATCTATCTATCTATCTATCTATCTATCTATCTATCTATTTATTTTTTGGTGGCGGGGGGATTGCTAAGACAAGTTTTCTCTGTGTATCCCTCACTAGCCTTGAACTCACAGAGGTCTGACTGCTTCTGCCTCCCAAGTGCTGTGATGAAAGGCATGTGCCACCATGCCCCATACTGTCATTATTATTTTTGAGTCGTAGTCTTATATACTCACTATATACTTTTTGAAATGGAAGTGCTCATTCTTAATCCATCCCTTTGGTGATTTTCTGCTTTCAGCTTCCTCTGTTCTCTCCTGTGGAGGTTTCTACTCTAGCTATTTTGTCTGGATTTCTTTTTTAAACTGTGTTCTCTCCCCCGTCATCCCTTTGGACATCTGCCCTGCTTTCTAAGTTTTACATTGTCTTCCACTTATTCTGCTGGTTATGTTATGTCTGTACCATGTTTAGATTTCTGTTTCTTATTTCTCACTTCTTTTCCTGTGTGTTTACTATCAACTCGACAGCAAATAGGATTAACTAAAACCCAAACGGCTGGGTACACCTGTGAGGGATTGTTTTCTTATTAAACCCTCTGAGATGGGAAGACCCACTCATAATCTAGATCTTTGAGGTAGAAAGATCCACCTTCAATCTAGGCTCTGAGACACAGCAGATCCCTGTGTGCTATCTGCCTCTTCTATAACCCTCTATCAACCCCTCTGACCTACAAGTATAGCATGCCAGGCTGCCTTTCTAGATGTTTGCTGCTTAATCTGTGTCTCCTCTGGTCAACACCCCCCTCCCCACACGTCCACTATGTTATCAGTTCCTGTTATGTTCTATGATCCAAAGTGTTTGGAAATCTGTTATCTATGGTCAGGTATTAGTCCTATCTTTCTTCACGTCATATTTTTGGCACTGTTGTTATTTCTCTTTTATTCTGGAGATTTTTCTGGAGGGTGCTGAGTGGACCTGTGTCTTCTGTCGCATTTAACTGGCAGCCCTTGCATCGGAGCTCAGGCTTCCCCCCCTGATACCCTCGGGCATTGTCCTCGGTCTCACCTTCCACCCCACACTGGTATAAGGTTGTCATATTTGGCAGACAAAAAGATACAGGATACCTTGTAAAATTTGGACTTCAGACCCATAAACGCTACATGAAACACAATCTCCAAAGCTAGTCATTGTTTCTCTGAAACTCAAGGTTAACTGGAAATTCAATATTTTATTAGGAACTTCGCTTGGGCCTGGCTGTTGGACAGAATATACGGTCTGGCTTCTGAACCACCAACTTTATTCCTCACAGTTCCGTGAGGCTGAAGGTTCAAGAATAGATGGGAGGAGGGAGCATGTCCTACTTCTCAGTCTCAGATGGTAGGAAGAAGGCTCCCTGTAACCCCTTAATAAAAGCCTTTACCTCACTCTCAAGGACTCTACACCATGATCTAATACCTATTTACTTCTTAAAGAGCCACTCCTCCTAATTCCATCACATCAGGCCTCAAAATCTGGATATATGAATATTGGAGTTTGTCATACAATCTTACCCAGATGGAAGCTTCGAACCCAAACTCTGGCCTCAGAGGACCTAATCCTTATGTTGTACCGCATAGCTGGTGTCCAAGGCCATTTCTTCTACTGCCACAAGAAGATAGCTAAGGAAGCATTTACCTGTGCCTGGGGCCTTCTACACCCTTCTAGAAAAAGAGTCCTACAAAGTCTACTGATATTTTCATTTTGCCAAACTAAAGAAAGACTTTGAACTTCAACCTCAAAGCTTTGGAAACTAACCAAATATTTTAAACAAACAAATAGCATAATCAGATTTGGAGTTTTTTTTTTTTTTTTTTTTTTTTTTTTTTTTTTTTTAAAAAAAAGCATGCTATAGTAGATAGGGTGATAAGCCTAGGGGCACAGGGACATTTACTTGTCTATTGCTGTAAGTAATTCAAATGAGAAGATGTAGCACCCCAAAACAGGGAAGAACAAGTGAGATTGGAAAAGAGGGAGATGCAGACTATTAAGGTAAGAACTGTTGACTGCAGAAACCATAAGGGAATGGGGTGGGGTGCAGTCGGGTGACTGCTAAGTCATTGGCTCCCTCCCACATGCTCCCGCTATGGGGAATCCTGGGAGAGGCTCTTCTGAAAGGTCAGAGTGTCTTCTAAAGAGTACTGGCTTTTCTTCAAACTCAAGCAAGATGTATCGCTGTTACTGGTGTCGTTTGGGAATTGTGGCTCCATGCGACAGTCCTCTCCTCCTGAGGAGTGGCTGTTGGCAATGTCAGCTGAACAATACTGGAAGTAGACCTCATTTTACCCTGGCCAGTAGTGACTAACAGGAATGGCAGAGCTGAAATAACTCATCTAACACCGAGACCTGACAGAACCGAGCAGGACTAGCTCTGAAGGCAACCTCTTTATAACCCGGAAGCCTCCCTTGGCTCTTCTGTGCTTCTCTGGAGCCAATCATTTGCATCAAGCTCCCTTACCAAACCAGATCATCTGCCTAAAATAATTATGCCAGGGGTAATTTGTCAACCTCAATCAACACCAACCTGAAGAGGTGGAAATTCCGACTCCTCTGTCCTGACTTCCTTTTGCTCACACCAAATCTCATTATCGAATCGATTGAGTTGGTTGAGAGTTTAACATTAACTTTAGCGCCAGTTCTTTGCACTGTTAATGGCCAAGCCAATAAAGGCACCTGCTGTCTCTGTTAAGCTAATGAGGCAGGAGAAAAGGATGGGGAAGATGGCAGGTGAGGCCCCTTCTGCATCCGCCGCTACCACCACTAGTTTATGGTTGCCGAGGCAACTTGTCCTTTAACTGTAAATGGTGTTTTGCTGTTCAGCCTTGTTTTCTCTACCCTGCCTTAGCAGGCTGCTGCCCCAATAGATAGGTCCCTTTGCTTTGTTTTCTCAAAAAATGTGTAAGGTGAACTCCAGCTAACTGGCTCCTGGCAATCCCAGGCACCAGGTCTAGCTTCTCCATTAATTTCTACTGGTGTCAATCCTATTTGTTTTTGAAAAGGTTGTAAGAATTGGAAGCATAATTTTGCATGTGAAACGACCAGTAGGAAGCAGTAAGTGATTACAGTGCCTGAGAAAAGGAAGGCAGAAGTGGAGAGATGCGTTTGAGGGATCGAGGGGGGAGGGGCAGGTCTGAAATGCATTCCTCCCGCTGTGTAATTCTAATGAGCCTGTGCAAATACTGCTGAACACTTCTAGTGGTGTGGGTAGGTGCCAGAAGCATTATTGCACTCGCTTTAACTAAAAAACCCATTGCTGAACTCAAGTCAAAGGACAGAGCTATGACAGGTAACCTAATACCTGCTGTTTTTATGCAGGTCGTCTAGAATACAGAACTTCAGTGGAAGCAGGGGAGACGTTGTGCCTTCCAGGCAGGAATGCAACAGAAAGGAAGATTCAACTAGCGTAACTAGTGTATGTTTAGTCGTGGGGACTTCACCCCAGCCCCCTGGCATCCATCTTAAAATGCTGGGCAGAAAACTCCATTCCAAGCCCCTTCCTCATGGAAGTGGCCTAAGTCCAGACTCCACCTCCAAGAAAGCCTGCCAGAGGGTGACACCTCCCCAGGGAAGGTCAAGACAACTCTGACAGGCTATTTACACCCCTCCCCCCCAGAAAATGAACCCGTGGTCTCCTGGTTTTCTGTGATTTTTCGGTTCTCTGTTTACCTCTTCGTGTTTTTCGTGTTTTTCCCGGAGGAGGGGGACACCTGGGAGTGTTGCCGTCCATTAAACCTGGCGTCTTCTAATTTGGTCTGGTTAAAATGATTTGAGTCTGCGGAGAGGTTTGTCAGTTAAGAAAAAAATACTTAACAGTGTAGGCTTGTTTTGTTGTTTCTCTGCTTTTTAACCAGGCCAGCTTTCATGAGATAATCGTGGGCTATAATAAATCAAAGCGACTGTTCTGATGCTTTCTCCCCTAATCAATGTCTGCCTGTGTGTGTGCACGTGCATGCACGCATACACACACACACACACACACACACACACACACACACACAGAGAGAGAGAGACAGAGAGAGAGAGAGAGAGAGAGAGAGACAGAGACAGACAGAGAAGGAGACAGAGAGAGAGTGAGAGACAGAGAGAGACAGAGAGAGAGGGGGGAGAGAGACAGAGAGCCAAGTCAGTCTCTAGACCTGAATGGTGACAGATGCCAGTCATTTTACCCTTGGGGAACTGGTCTTGCCTGAGCTCCAGGGTGAATTAGCTGTCTGCCTGGGCTACATAGTGAGACCCTGTCTTGACAACTAAAACGAATCAAGCAAACAAGAAATTGAGACACTAGTCTAGAGTAAAAGAGTTTGGGGTGAAATCATTTATTCTTTAAGTCTCATCATTCCCCTCAGAAGAGAAAGAGCCATAAGCACCCCGCGTGGTGCCAGTTTGGTCCAGCTAGGACATTCATATCATTTTAGGAGACTTGCCTGCAAAGAGGAGCTTTCTGTTCCTCAGGTTCTCCATCCGAAGAGCAGGGCACTCTATCTGCTTCCTTTGTTTTCTCCTGGGAACTGCTTCCTCTGCTTTGATTTTCCTGCCAGGCACAAGGCTCCTGGCTCTAGGTCACTGAAGGCTTGGATATTTGCCAGCCTGTGAGGAGGATCCCCCCCAAAGAGCACACCATCAGAGGTGCTAATGAGTCTCTGTTTACTGTGACTGTGTGCTCCCCACAATCAGGACAGAGAGAAATACCTTGGAAAACAATTAGCTTTCACAGCCATTAGCAATTTGCTGTCATTAGCACCAAAGAAACAGCAAATAACACTCAGGAAACCAACAACACTGTGAGTCACACCATGGCTTCTGAGGAGTCCGGTGCCCAGCAGGTCTGTGGGTGAGAGCGAGTTCCCTGTGCTCACCCACTCCGGCCAATGGCCCTCTAGCTCCCTTCCATTCTATCTATGTAAAGGGCTCACGATTTGTTCCCCCTAAGACCAGGAAATACAAACAAGACCAGGAGGAGCGCTGTGAAGACAGAAATAGAAGTTGAGCGGAGCTCCTGTGAGATGCGATGATTTAGCACCAAAGCTCTCCATAGCAGCATGGCTAAATACCGGAGCCCTGTGTTTCTCCCAAGAGAGGCTGCTGAAATAATTGTGCCTTCCCCATCCCATGAATATGGACACCTTTAAAAACAGCGTGTTGGGACTACAAATAGGATGTACTGGAAAAGGTTATAAAACACTAACAAATTATTCCATTTTTATTGTAGAAATGGATACACACTAAATATCAGTTCTAACAACCTAGGTCCTATGGACATGAATGCCTTTTAATTTTATTCTCACACTGAATTTTTTGTTTCTGAAACAAGTATATGTACATGGGTACTCATTTTGTGACAGAGCAAGACAGTGCAGAGGTTCCTCCATCTTATATTCTTGGTAAGGCCATTTTAGGTTTAACTAGATCTCCTTGAATACTATAGAAAAACCATTCAACTCTATTCTAGGAGCCTGAGGTCTAGATGCGACAGGTAACTTAGCTCCTATTAAACTGCTTTACTTACACACACACACACACACACACACACACACACACACACACACACAGTACCACCTGTAGCTTTAGAGTAAGCTACCAAGATGTGGTTTTTAACCTTTAAAAGCCTCTTGCTCTAAATGCTCGGGGCTACACTTATTTACCAAATGCCTGAGTGTAGCCCCAGTGAGCAGGAATAAAGACTTTCAATTGGCTATAAACTGTGTCTGAGTAATCATCTCTTGTGGGCTCCCAGGAACACTCTGACCTACAGAGAAAGGAAAACATACCAAAGTGAGATGGTAAACCTTGTCCAGCTTGGTGGGTTGGGCATAACTTGCATACAATATTAGGTGCTTTATTGAAGCACAGCAAACATATAGAAAAGGACAAAGCTAACAAGGTCACCATTGGATAACTGTCATTGCGTAAACCAAGATGCAGACTGAGTCTTAAGTACCATGCTGGATCTCTGTGCACAGTGGCCATAGGGGTCAGCCCAGAGGCTCATCTCAGTTTGTCAACTTAAGTGAGAGTCAGGAGTGCTGTGGAGGAAGGGGGACAGTCAGGTCCGTAGATGAGACTGATGATCTCCCAGGGAAAGCTCACAGAAGGACTCAGAACTCAGAGGGCCTCCCCCGAATGGGAAGGAGGTCAGCTGTTACAGACTGAACACTGTTTAGGTGGAAGAACGGGCACAGCTTTGGGTTGTACTTTCTGTGTGCACAGGAGAAAAAAACCAAAGGTCAGGTCTGACTCAGAGGAACACGTGCCTTTGGCCAAAATACCCACTGGCAAAGATTAGACGATGTGTACAATCAATCAATACGTGACTGTCTATGTACAATACTATTATATGTAAAATTGCTCTACAATCTTATATATCTGGTCTGAGGGATATGCCGTGACATGATGTTATATGAGGTCACATACAGCATAACAATACAACCTGATGACAATAACTGAAATAGGTTGTGTAGTGACTTGACTAAGCAGGAGTCAAGGGGTTCTCCTTATGGAATTACTGATAATCACATGCGCAGGCACACTCACTGTACTCCAGAGACTAAGTGCTTGGTGCACAGTGTCTCTGACAGAGAGAGGGTGGACCCAGGCATCAGAACTACAGGCTTGTCTGTCTCTAGAGCCCTCTCTGCCTCTCCTTTGTTCTCTTGCTTCCATTGGCCTCTTTGCTGCCAGTGAGTTAATGAGCTTAGATGTGGCAAGGCCAGGTGGTGAGCGGACAAGACAGACCAGAGAGAGAGGAAGGGCATTGACTCTGGCTAGAGAAATAAAAATAATAACACCTTAAATTATTTTAAGTGTTCCGAGCACAAAAGAATTTACAGCGTCTCTGATTTACAAGACTTCCTGAAAAGAATAAAGAAGATGAAATTTTGTGGTATTTCTTCTTTCTCAGTCCTGTAATTCATGTGAATTTATGCGAGTGTTATCAAAGGTTCTCGGAAGCCACTTTCTAGTCTAGAAAGAATGCTCTTTACTTGTTATATCAGATAGTCGCTATTCTTTCCTTCAGTTCATTTACCTGATTTGTTTGTGTGGTCTCTTTCAGGCATTGGGTACCAAAGATGACAATGGAAGCAGGATAAGAAACACTGCATCCTGCCAGCTGGAACTCGGCATGCTCAGAAGATGCCTTTCCTTCTGATCTATTTTCAGCTTTCCATCATTCGCTAAAAGGCGCTCCACTCTGGGCGGTCCGCGGTCCTATCGCAAGGCACTGTCTTGTTGTAGGGAGTTGACTGAGTAGTGGGAGGAAATAAATGGAGTCTGTGGAGAACAGACACTGTTCAACATGTTCCATGTCTTTCCTATTGGAGAAAAGTCTAGCGCATAATCCCTGGGAATGTTTTGAGACACCAAATCCTATAGGATTCGAAAATACCAAGACATCTAAGAAACTGATCAGCCAAGCTTGGTTCCATTGAGATTTCCCTAGTAGGTTGAAAAGACATTTACTGGCCATAGAAATTGAAACAATAATATCTTTATTACTTAAATATTCAGAAAAAATAATTGACAGTGGCATTTTCCTACACAGTTCTGAGCTGGAGGACGGAAAGGGTGTTGTGAAACGCAGCCTTCTGAACATGATATGGCCATTGCCCTCCTGAGGCCACAGCAGCCATGGTGACCTGCACAAGGTCAACCCTGTTAAAGTCCCAGTATGGAGGGGACATGGCTTTGTGTGGGCTCCCAGGCCAGATGAGGGATGGATGGTAGAGCCTTGCCCATACCTTGGACATTTCTCAAAGAGCATGGCAGGAGTGGGGCCGCACCCTACCCTAAACAAACCTTGTCCACTCAACTCCATAGACAAAGCCCACGACAGGGTAGAGCCCATAAACTTCTGTTTCCCAGACGGTTATCCCGCTTCACAGAGTGACCAGCAGTCCGCTAACATAACTAATGAGCTTAGAAAGTCCCTGCCTCAGCTGCAGGACTTCCTCCCTGCCCTTCCTCCTGCGTGCTTTGGTATTTGAATTCGTGCCTCATTAACGTTTGCCTGTCTTCAATCAGGTCCGCATATGCCAATCAGGTGCATTTCATTTCCCTTGTTCGTTTGCCCTCCCCTCCCCCAGACTCTATGTAAGCTAGCTTCGCTGCTTCAATAAACGAGCTATGCTCTGAAACGGTCTCCTGGGTGATATCTGTCTGTCATCCTCCACCACCCTGTTCCCGGGCTCCTCTACATCCTGAGACCACTAGAGCACAACAGTCAATTGGGGACGGGAGGGGGCACAGCTTTGGAGGGCCCACCCTAGCTGAGGAGCTATTGGTAATCTATGGCTGAGCGAGAGTCATTTATCTTTGGCGGTGCTGTCATTAGGCGTTAGGTTGCCGCTGCCCCAATAGATGGCTCTACCCCTAATGTGAGGATGGGCAGCACCCATGAAACTCAGTGCATGAAACGAAACTGTAGAAGAGGGTACGAAGATGGGAGAAGGGAATGTTGGGAGGGGTCTTGGGGCAGCTGCGGGAATAGGGAATGGATAGGGTTAAGTAAGTGTACATTACATACCTGTAAAAAGAAAAGGTGAGGGAGTGGCTCAGTGGCAGAGTGATTGCCGAGTTTGTGCGAGCCAATACCCAAGACTCAAACCACAAATTACCCATAAAAAGAGTCCCCTTTCACTCACAGGGCGCATTGGGTGGTAAGTATAAATGTCTGTGTAGTTTCACTTTCAGAACCCCATGAAGAGTTTTGTGCCTCCTGCGGCTATAGATGACTTCATAGCCACTCTCCTGGTTCTGGCTTTCGGTTTGACTCACAGTCCCTAATCCCTTCCCTGAACTTCCCTCTATGTATTAAACAGCCAATGAGGAGTGACGTAAACAATTCTAGAATTGTCCACTTTTCTCTCCGCCTTCTCTTGAGCTTCTTATTACCCCATCCCCCGAGAGTCAACAGGCCCCTAGAATCACCCATCCTTAGGAAGACCTGCATATTAACACTGCTTCCGTAGAAAACAACCCCCGTTATCAATGGCAGCCAGAAGCAGCAGCTTTCCATGTCTGAAGACTCTGGCCTTTGGAGGGTGATGAATATGTCTTGGATAGAAAAATGGCAGAACGGGACCCAGGAGGCACCACCAATTCCCCAAAAGCCTGGCCAAGCAATCCTATTTATTTCTATACCAATGCACATCTACCTCTGCAAAGGAAATCACTGAGATGGGTCCCTCAGTTCATATCAAGCTAGGGCAATTTACAATGAGATCTGGAACTCCCTAATGTCCACTCTGAGGCTTATGTTCATGTTTCATGACAAATGCCCATCGAACATAAAACTGCCAGGATCTAGGAACTTTTGGAGTGCAAGGTGTTGGTGGTGTTCCCAGTCCATTCCCATAGGGGGAGCCACTCTGTGAAAAGGCACACTGGCCTCTGTAGGAGCTGGTCCCAGGAAGGAAGTCACAAGTCAAAGTACTGAAGTCTGGACAGAATATCCCTAGGTTAAAAATCCCTGCAGCCAATGAATGGACCGAGAGGACAGGCTGTCCTGGGGTGCATCTTTAGCCTCCAAAGTCCCATTTGATCTTAAATAGCTGGAAGTCCCAAGGGACCCGGAAATGCTAACACCCAGACGGTGTGCAGTGTAGTGGAGGGAACCAGTGTTGGAGTCAGAAGATCCACTTTGAGTTTCAGCTCTGCCTTGGCTGGCTACGTGACCAGAAGCAGGTCACCCAAACCTGCCCAGTGTGGGTTTTCTCGTCTGTCCAGTGGAAAGCACTATTTCCTTCCATAACGTCACGGGGCTGGTCATTCTTGACTGCTTTTTCTGCACACAGTGTACACAGCCCCTGGTGATGCCTTAATCCATCTCTGACAGCAAGATTAAAGCAGGAAAATAATCAAATAAATATTACTTTTGTAGAGAATATAACATGAATCACCATTGCTACCAGCTGCTGGTCAATTACTGCGCAGCAGACTCAGGGGCATTATTTTTTGCTCGAGGTCACATGGCTGGTAAATCCTATGGGGAACTCAACCCAGACACTTATGACTCCACAGGCAGGGTCTCAACCCTGTGTGTGCTTTATTCCTTGTGACCAAATGAGGCTCTTCGAGTCCTAGCTGGCAGAGAGCGAATGAGATGTACTGGTTCGTCTCCTAGGAGATTAATAACCAGCCAAGCAACCAACTAACCACACTCCAAGAGTACCCAAGAACAGAGACTTTGTGGTTCTGCTGTCATTGCTGTTCTACTTTGTTTTGAGCAGGGGCTTACATTTAACCTAACTGATATCGAACTAGCAATCTTCTGACATTCATTCTCCAGAGAGCTGGAATCACAGGCATGCATCTAGAAAATCCAACGTTAAATGACCATTATGGAGTTGAATTAAATAAATGTACAAGGGAAAAATGTGCTTGTATTTTCACCCGTAGTTACTAGCGATGTTTCCTCTTTCATATATGGCTTTTTCTTTGTTAGACAAAATAGGTTTCCATTCCCAACATCCACTTAGAAAAAAAAAATTAACAACAACAACAATAAAAAGAAACCCCCATCCATAGCTAAGGCCCAGGAAATCCTCAGAGTCAATATCCACTGCCAGGGGCAAGGACAGAGTATTGAAGATGGATGGAAAATAAGCTAGTGTAGCCTGAGGTTCTCAGAGAAACCTTCCCAGGAGAAGTGGCGACACAGCATGGAGGTTAAACTGTTGGAAAGGAAGGACATGGAGGGGAAAAGGAGAGAGAAACGGGCAGATATTTCTGGAAGTGAGGGCATCATTAGCAATGGTTCAGGGGCAAGACATACAGAGCCCAAAGAGAGACCCAGCAACAAGGGAAGTTAGAGCTGGGGGCAGGGCGGAGCTGAAGCCGAGCTGGTGGCATGGAGGATTATGGGTAGTGTGCCTAGAGGTTGAACTTAATGATAACCATTTTGGGAGTAACCGAAGGCCTTGATTGGAGAGAAGGTTCTAATCCTATTCTTGAGTGACAAAGTATAGAACCAGTTAGTAAACATTTTCAGGAATCCTTCCAAGAGAGGCGGGTGAGCCGGCCTGGAGTACCAGTGGAGGGAACGGAGAGAACGGTGAAGTCTAGAAATCCTTACAGGGCAACCCACATGATCTCCTGATGGAAGGATGGAGTGTAGAGGGGCTGCTGTTGGTCTGTCCTGTCCTTCCCAGGTAGCATGGTAACGACTCTGTGTCTCCTGGTTTTTAAAACCATCAGGCCATCTGATGTCCCTCATGCCCAGAGCTCCTGTATTTCAGGCTGTCTTTGCTCAACAGCAGCAACATGATGCCGGACTTACTTTACCGTAGCCTATCCTTTCTCTGGGCACTGAGGTATGCCACTCTTGTTCACAGACACACCACATAGTGGACCTGTTTATAATCACACCTGTGACCATGCTATGCACACATAGGAAAATAAAGGAAATGTGGGAAAATCCATTTACTATCCAGGGCTCTCGTGTGACAGAGTCAGCTAATTGTTCAATATGGTCTCATGGTCTGTCCATGTGTAACCATGCAGAGTCACACCTGCTCAATCAAATGTGCTTACATCATGTTCTTACTAAGGGACATTCACACTGGCAGAGTTTGGAGCAGTGTTGGGAGAGTCTGCTGGTCGGAGGTTGGAATCTACCATAGCCTGGCAGCTTCCCTTAAGTTTGGCAACATGGAGGACTCCGCCTTCCCCAGTGAGACTTCTGGCTCTTTACCTGCCCTTATCTGGAGAATATCTCTGGGTTTGGAGGACTGACCTTATTTGAAAGCTGTCCCTAAGCCTGGATACCCTATTTATCTCTAGCATGACCCTCGGCATAGCTTCCTGCTAGAAGCCCTTTCCCTGCTGTACACATGGTAATTAAGACTTGTACTGGGAGCTTTGCTGTAGGACCCTGCTGCCACATAGGAAGCCTTACGATAAGAGTGTTTCACTTCACCCAGACTAGGGTTTGGACCCAAGCTCCCCAATCCTATATATTTTTTTACACTCTGGAATAATATTGGGCTGATCCAGTGAAGTCATATCGCAGAAGGTTATCTCCATCACACCCACAGTCACCAGAACCTGTTGCCTGCTTCTGCTCCCTCCACATTCATGGACCAATGCAGCCAAGATCCCAAAGAAGAAGCAGAACAACAGGGCAGCAAGCATCCTATCTCCTCTCTCCGGTTGCCTACCAACCATGGAGCTGTTGTTACCTACTCCCCCTGGTAGCTGCTGAGCTCTCAGACTCCTAGGGAATGGTTTTTGAGCCTCCATGTGAAGAAAAACTACTGACCCAGCAGGGAAAACTCTGGTAGGAGCAAGAAATAACCTGGAGTGTTTCCAAACTACCGAAAGCTCTGCGTTAAAAAAAACAAAAACCAAACCAAACAAAAAAAGCTGTTCCCAGTTTTCTCCTCTATGCCCCATGTACAGGGAGATGGAGTTGGAAGGCAACATGCAGCAAAAGCAGTAAGACGCTCTGGGAAGATGACAGGGCGCCAAGGCTGTGTGTCCCTCTCCTCCGTGACTGACCAGACTTCCAGGGACGGACCCACAGGGCACTGAGCTTCTGGATAGTAGTGTTGTTGCTCAGGAAATCCTGCCTACATCTCTCTCGTGTGGACCAGCCTAGTGTAATGATTCCAGACACCCAAATCTCACAGAATCTCACAGAAACAAAACAAAAATCTCTGTCTCTCTCTCTCTGTCTCTCTCTCTCTGTCTCTCTCTGTCTCTCTCTGTCTCTCTCTCTCTCTCTCTCTCTCTCTCTCTCTCTCTCTCTCTCTCTCTCTCTCTCTCTCACACACACACACACACACACACACACACCAAGAAAGGGACACAGCTACTTCTGCCTTCAATTACAGTTTTTCAGGGACGGCATCAGGAAGCTCTGTAAGAAGACCGATGGATGAGAGGACTCACTAGGGGGTTGGAGCTCATAGGTCAGAAGCCTTGAAGCCAGGAGCCCTGCTCAGTCTAGAGCCCACATCTCAGAGCCAGTGCAGCCAATGAAGTGACGCAGCAAGAAGCTAAAGGCCTAAGAATGGGGGCAGATAAGGATGGTGGTAGATTCTAGAATCCAGTGCCTGAGATGGAACTCTGATCTGTTCAGGGACACAAGGAGAGGAGTGTTTCAGGAGAAAGGAGGGAGGGAGGGAGGGGGAGAAAAAGGAGGAGAGGAGAGAAGCAGGGGACAGGAGAGCCATGGTTTGGATGCCCGCTCTCAGGAGTCTTCCTTGCACATGTGATTCTTCTTTGGAAACAAGCTCACAGAACATCCAGCAGCCTCTTTACCAAAGCTTCTGATATTCTCTAATCTAGTTAAGCTCATACCTAAAATTAACTATCACAGGGGAGGAAGCTTAACAGAGAGAAATTTTTCTCAGGATTAGGTGTATATGAGGTAGGTTCCAATTTCATTTTTTACATGTTGTTATTGTTATGCCCAGATCTGCGAAGTCCCCCCAAAACCACCAAGGAGACAGAGTCCTATATATAAAAGCAAAGAGCCTTTTTTAATGCAAGTTTGCAAACTCAGTCTCTCCACAAGTCCAACATATTGGAATAAATGGAGAGCCCCGAGCTCAGTTAGAGTTGGGTTTTTATAATAGTAAAGATGGGGGTGAGTGGTTTCTGAGGTTCAGGACCACTGATTGGCTGACATTTGTCTATGAGTGTCCTGGTGAGTGTGCTGGCAGGTGATCCTATCTACAATGGTTGGGACGTTAGGCATTTCCTTTGGATGGTCTGTTCTTGGGTGGTGTTCAGGTAATCTCAATTTGTGGTTCTTCCTGCAACCAGGTATTGCTTCAGGGTAAACTACTGAGACTCAGGCCTCAATTAAATTTATGAATGACTGAGTCCTACTCTGGAAGGAGATAATGGTTGGAAGTAAAGAACTTCCTTTGGGTGGTCTGTTTCTATTTCGCTTATCATGGTTGGCTCCTACAGCTATATAGTTATAGCGTTGTTATTCGTTGACAAAAATATTTTCTTCATTAAATTATCTTATTATTCTAGTTGGAAATTGACTGAATATAAATGTAGGGTAAAATCTTGATCCTAAGTTTAAGTTGTCCAATTTCTGTTCTGCTTACTTGCAGAGGGCTGTGGGGGTATACAGCAGGTGACAACTAGTGTTTAGCAAGCCAAGCCACCAGATGAGTGAGTCCTGATGAAGCGCCCTACCTGGAAAAGCCTGCATGGTCACTGGCTGTGGAAATGGGTTGCTCTGTTTCTAATTTCTCTCATGAGTCACTTCTTTTCTTTCCTAAGAACAACTTTGGCAGTATTACCACTGCTTGTGTGTTTATCTCATCTATTGGGCACACATATAGCTGTGGATGGTCAGGAAGATAATTCCTGCTTAACTATATGATTCTGATGAATAAAAATAATACTAGGATATTTTATATTACTCAAACTGGCATAGGATTCTCAGTTGCAAAGACAGTCTTACACAGACAGCTGTTTTTAGACTCTGGGACAAATTCAAAGCAGGCTGGTGGCACCTGGAGACAAATACCTGGTTGCCCCTTGAGACACACACGAGGTCATTTTCCCAGGTGTTCCGCTGAGACAAAGTCAGGAATGAAATAACTTCAGTGCCAGGTTTTCACTTGCAAAAGAGCCTGGCAGATAAAGCCATTCTGAATTTGATAATGGCTGTGCTGAGTCTCTATGTCAATTTGAGTGGCATTTCCTTCTGTTATAGCTTCTTTTCCTGTTTCTTCAATTTAAAAAAAAAATGCCCAAACAAAAGCAGAGTGAAGGGTTTATGATGCCTTATGATTCAAGAATAAAGTCCATCAGGGCAGGGAAGTCAGGCAGCGGGAGCTTGAAGGAGCTGCTTGCATTACATTCATAACCAGAAAGCAGGCAGTGGAGAGGGAGGAAGTGGGGCAGGGTGGGGTGCAGGTGAGTGTGCCTGCTCCTCCCTTCATAGAAAGAGCTCAGGAGCCAGTCCTGGGAAGGTGCCAGCCACACTGGATGGGTCCTCAAAGGCCCATGCATCCAAGAATGCCCAGACACCCATCTCCCAGGTGACTCTAGAGTTTATCTAAGCATCACATAAACTTCAAATATTAAATCTTCCCAAGTGTAGCCACAAGTGCCTTCAATTTAATTGGGTCTTTTAATGTCTTTCAGTAATGTTTTATACTTTCCATAACACAAGTTTAAGAGTTCTTTTTCGAAAGTTACTCCTATGTTATTCTCTTTGATGTTATTGCAAATAGAGTTTCAGAATTTCATTTTCTGAATTATTTATCACCCTCATATTAAAATACTGTTTGGTTTTTTCATATTGCTATAAGATTCTGACAACTTCCTGAATCTATTCAATAGTTCTATTTGTTTTTAGAGGGTGTTTTCACATTTTCTACATATATTTGTAAAGTGTGTATTATACATATCACTTCTTCCTTTATTGTCTGTTGTCTTTGCTTTGCTTTCTTGTTTAAATGCCCTCAACAGAACTTCTGATTGTTAAACTTGTGAAAATTGATGGTCACCTTTATCCTAATCCAACTTGAGATGAAGCATAGGGATTTTCCTATTTAAAGATGACATCAGATCTAAGATCATACAAGTGACCCTTTCTGAATGAGGCTGCTCCCCCAATTCCTAGCAAACTGGGCATTTGCTGTTATTGTTTCTCTTTCTGATCATGAGAAGGATTTTGACAGAGGCTTTTCTAACAGCCATTGAAATGATCTTTGTCAAAAATATTTTTTCAACTATATGTCTAATTTTATTAACAGATGTTTTCACATCAAATCAACCATGTATTTCTGAAATAAATCCCACTTTGTTATGATTTATAATCTTTTTATATCCTAGCCATGAATATAATCTTTACCACAGGTTACTTGATTTGGCTGATTATATTTTGTTGAGTATTACATATATATTTATTAAGGATATTGCTTTATAGTTTTCTAATTCCCTTTTCTTGAAGTGCTTTTATCTTATTTGGTAGCAGCATTATATTGACAGCTAAGATGAGGTGAACAGTACCCACTAATCTCTTGTTTTCTGGAAGACCTTGAGAACTATTACTATGATTCTGTAACTATGAGGTAATATTCACCAGAAAAGCCATCTGGTCCTGAATTTTCTATACGCACAGTTTCCACAACTACATAATTATAATTACTATTACCTAATATTTTTACTTTTGTACAAGTCTACATTGATTTTTTTTTCTACTGCCTTCCCTGCTGGTTGTTTTTTGTTAACTTGACACAGCCAGGGTCATCTGGGAAGAGGAAACTTCAATTCAGAAAAATGCCTCCAAGAGGTTGGCCTGTAGGTAAGTCTATGGGAACATTTTCTTGATTAATGATTGATATGTTAGGGTACAATTCACTGTGGGCTTTTCTGTAGATGGATTTTTCCTTGGGCTGCCAGTTCACAGAAAATAACATGGAGACTTATTATTAATCATGAAAACTCAACCTTAGCTTAGGGTTGTTCTGAACTAGTTCTTATAACTTAAGTTAACCCATATCTTTTAATCTATGTTTATTTATGTGTCTTGGTTACCTTTACTCTGTACTGCCCATCCTGCTTCCTCTCACTCTACCTTCTTCCCAGAGTTCTCTCTGTGTCCAGAAGTCCCACCTAGCTCTCCTGCCTATCTATTGGTTGTCCATCTTTTTATTATATCAATCACAGCGATACATCTTCACAGTATACAAATATCCCAGGACATTTTGCCACCCAGGTAGGTGGCCCTCTGTTGTAAATAAAACAGGCTGAACAAACCATGAAGAACATGCCAGTAGGCAGCACTTTTCCATGGTCCCTGCTTGAGTTCCTGGCCTGAGTTTTCTCACTGATGGGCTAATAATGTAGATGTGTAAGCCAAACAAATCCTTTGTCTTCAAAATGCTGTTTGTTGTGGTTTTACCAAAGTAATAGAAAGCAAGCAAGGACACTTTCTGAGTCCCTTTGGTTTGCATCTTTCTAGGTCTTTATTTATCTAATCCATATTACTTAATTTGTTACCATACAGTGGCTCATAATTGTTTATGGTGTTCTCCCCCCACCCCGATATTCTTCTCATCTCTATGTGGTTGTTAGCTGAATTCTTTCTTCTATTCCTGGTTTTAATAATCTGAATATTCTCTCAGTGTCTCCATTTTGTTAAAGGTTTAGTTGACTTTTTCAAGTAATTTGCTGGTTTTTAAATTTTCTGTATTGTTTGTCTGTTCTCCACTCCATTAATTTCTACTCCAGGTTTTGCTATTTTTTCTATCTATTTAGTGTATGTTTTCTGTTCTCAGCTTCCAAAGTCTTACAGCAGAAGACTAAGTCATTGATTTGAGATTTTTTTTATTTTAAATAATAAATTTAGTTTTTCCTCTTTGTACCACTTAAGCTGACTCTCTTAAGTTTCGCTGTATTATATGTAAATTTTTATCTCAAAGTGATTTATTTTTGTTATTGTTTGACCTGTTGGGCATTTGGAAGTGTATCATATAATATATGTTTAAGTCACTTAAATGCATTTGTTATTAAGTTCATGTCTCATTTCATTGTGGATGGAGTACATTGCATAGACTTTATAGCCTTCTTAATTTATTGACTCTTTTTTCTTCCCTAGCATATGGTCTAGGACGTTCCACATGTCCTTGCCACTTCAGCTGGCAGATGCAGTGTCCGTGGATACCTGTCGGGTAAAATTCACTTAAGTGTGGCTCAGCTCCTCTGCTTGGGCACCATCTGCCTTGTTCCTGATGGTATTAAAATTGGAGCACTGAACTCTTCAACCATCATTGTTAAATCTCTGCCTTCATTTTTAAATATTTCTTTCTTTATTTTAGTTTTGGTTCACAGGATTAGGCTCTATATTTAGGTATTTAAATATCCATAGCTCCCTGGTGGAATGTCCCCTTTATCATAACCCTTTTTTTTTTTCATCTTCTGTAAGATTATGGATAGAAGTCTGTTTTGCTTGTTTGCCTGTTTTCAATCTGTTTAAGTCTTTGGGTGTACAGTGTGTCATTTGTAGGTACTGTATTGTTGAATTTGGTTGTTTTATTGGATCTGATACTCTGCCTTTTGTAGAATTGTTCAGTATCCCTCCCCTGTGTGTGACTGTTGGTACAATTGTAGCTACACCTGGCATTTTGCTTTTCTGTTTTCCATGTGCATCCATTTGCTAAAGCTACCATAAAAATTACCATAAAATTGGTGACTGACACCACAAAAATTTGTTGTCTCACAGTTTTGGAGATTGGATGTTCAAGATCAAGGTGTCAGTGGGTTCAGCCAGGTCTAGAAGCTGTAAGAGAAAGAACTTGGCTTTGGCTGTGTTCCTGATCTTGTTCATGTCGTCTGTCTATCTACACTGTGTCCAAATTCATATTCCCCTAAGGACACCTGACACATTGGATTAGGGCCAAGCATGACTTTGATGACCTCGTTTTAAAGTAAATACCTCTGCAAAAATCCTGGCTCCAGGTTATCATATCTGAGGTCCTGGGGCTCAGAACTGTAACATGGGAATTTGGGGAGAGACCTAGCACAACACATAATGATCCATCTCAAGCCTTTTCCAGTCTTTCAGTGCTTCTCTTGATTATGGGATCCTTCCTAACATCATCACCCTGTGTTTGAATTCTGCACATAGCAGTCCTTTTAAGCCTTACCATTACTAGCATAAGTTTTCAGGCTTCATTTTAGATTGTGCAAACTTTATTCCAATGCTCGGAACTCTACTGCTTCATGTCTGTGCTGCTTGTTCTCTATACACCACAGCTACCCATGTTGTGATGCAGTGCACTGCTGGAATTATTTACGCAGTTCGTGCCTCCTATAGTATCTGATAGAGGAGAGGTGATGGAGGAGGGTCTCGCCGGGCCCGCTCGCCATGGCTCCGCGATGCGCCTGTTGGGGAGGCTGAGAAGGGCAGGTGCAAGCATGTGCTTACATAGCTTGTAATGTACCTTAACTTGTTTGCCTCTTCATCTGGTCCTACAGTTTGGGGTCCCAGGTGCTGTTGTTTTCAACACAGCTTTGTTCCACTCACTCCCCTTTTTGCTGTGAGGATCAGATCAATCACATTTCTATACGTTAGCGATCCCACATGTAATTATTTACATACCGTCTCCTGCAGCTGCTTCTTAAGTGGGTTAAGATGAATGAGAAGGGTTGTCATCTGTGTTGTCTTTGTGGTTACTTAAATTAACTCTCAGGGCTCTTGGTATTTTCATGAAGGTTTAAATTACTTCCTCTGATCACTCGTGTTTTTTATCCTGAAGAACTTGCTATCTGTTGTAAAGAATTCTAACTGCAACACATTCTCTCTGCTTTGTCCAGGAATGTTGTGATTGTGCCTCTTATTTTGAAAGGTTGCTGGTGTATATAAATTTCTGGTTGACAAGCTTTGCTTTTCCTTCAGTACTAAATGCATCATTCCATTCTGTGGCCTCATTGTTCTGGAGAGAAGTTAGCTGTTACATTTGAGGGCTTCCTTGAACATGCCATGCTATTTTCTCTTACAGATTTTAGGGTTTCCTCTCTGACTTTGTCAACAGAAGTCACCATAAGTGGTGGCCGTGGAATCTTTGATTTCATCCTTGTTAGGTCAAGTTGAGCTTGTTGAAAGCACACACCACTATCATTCATCCACTCTGAGGACTTCTCAGCTACTCTTGGTTATTCACACTTCCACCACCCCCCTTCCACTGTCCCCCTCCACGCTCAGCAGTGCTCTCAGGGGCGGGCCCATGTTTCTTCAGGGCTCTGTTCACTTTTTCCTCTCACTCCCTCCATTACTTTAGATTACGTAGACTAAACCACTCTGTCTTTAAGACTGATTCACCCGGCAGTTGAGATCGGCTCTTCAGTCGGGTCTGGATTCTTAATGTAATGGCTGTACTTTCAACTCTAGAAACTTTTGTTGAGTTTCTTGGTTACAATTTCTCTTCATTTTTAGTCTCTCTCTGATCCCCTCTTCCTTTACTTCTGTGAACATGGTTTTCAGTAGTTTTAACATATTGTGGTGGCCGTGTTAAAGACCTGTTAAGAGAAGTGCTCTTGCAGGCAGTTTCTGAAACCCATTTTCCCCACTCCCGGAGTATGAGAATGGTTTAACAAAAATCTCATAGTTTATTGTTGTTGTTGAAAACTGAACATTTTTATGCTAAAGGAACTCCTAATACCGATTTCCCCCTTTCCATAATTATTTTGTAACATTCATTGTTTGTGAAGTCACTTGGTGGCATATCCTAACAGAATCCATTGCCCATGGTGTGGCCCATCTGATGGCAACCCTGAAGGGCTGTAGCCTTTGGTGTGGCATCAATCCCTGGGAGGGACTGGGTTCTATGTTCCTTTGTGATTGCTGTAGGACTGCTTGCCTTGTCAGAGTCATGCCCTACTGGAAGGGTCCACTAATTGCTGCTAATTCATTTATAAAATAATGCTTCAGTGCATGCATGGCTTCACGGTCTGATCCAGTTGAACTAGGGCTCCTTGACAATTCCAGGCTTTGGGAGGCAGGGCAAACTGCTCATCTTCACAGTCATTTCTTCACCTGGTTATCTGTGGTGATCCAGGTGGCCTGTGGTTTGCTGGTTGCTTCCACTGAGCTAACATCATGCCCGTAAGTGTTAATATCAAAGTCCACTGTCCTCTGAGAAGATCTTCTCCATACTGTTTTGAATCAACCCAGTGGGCAGATCCCTACATGCCGTGGTCAAATCTCTGAGCCACTCTCCAGGTCTGCGAGAGCAGGGTAATAATCTGCTTCTCTTACATGGTGTTCTTGCTCTGTGAGCTGGGCACTGGACAAGCGCAAGTAGCACCTAACTCTCCCAGTGTGCAACCTTCTCCCTGTGAGAAAGCTGAGGTCAGGATCATTGGACCGCCTATCATCTACTTTCTGTTCCTGGTTGAAGCAGTGGAACTCTCAATAAAGCTGGTGGAAGAAAGACGCCCTCAAAACCTTGGCCACATCAATCTAAAAACTAACTTCTGAGGAGGTGGTAAGAAAATGCTGGCTGTGTATTCATCCTAGAAAGACTCAATAACACTTGAGCTCTTTGTGGGAGAAAGTTTCCTCCTGCATGCTGAGGGAGGGGTGAAGGGTGAAGAAGAGCCGACTGAGGTTTAAGTGTTATCAGAAAGTCTACATCCCCTTTGCATCTTCGAAGTAGAGTATGTGCAGGTTTGATATACATATGCATCACATAATGATTATCACCTTAATCAATACATCAGTTACCACCCTGTTTTAAATTAGATCCCCCAGAACCCGTTCCCACTGACATAGAAATCTTGCACGCCCTTTGGTGGATGTTTTCCAACTCTGCTCACCCTTCAGCTCCGGCAGCCACTATCACACTCCAGTTTACCTCTTCAAATCTCACGTGTGAACGGCTTGCACAGTTTCGCCATTTCTGTGGCTTCTTCCTTTAGCATACTGTTCCTTAGTATCCTGAACGTGTTCCCGTGTGACAGAGCGAGAGCCTGCTGCACGCACGCTGCGCTGCCTTCTCTCCCTACCTTGGCTCCTGTGGATGTTCAGTGGCGAACATGAGCGCAGGTGTTTCTTTGCCTTGACGGCATTTCCTTCAGTCACCTCAGTGGTGGGATCGCTGTGCCACATGGTAGTTCAGACTTCACTTGTTTTTCTTCTTTCTTTTTTATTTAAATCTCTAAGTAGTTTTGCATAGGTGCTGTACCAGCTAGGATCCATACCTTTCCCCCTGTTTTCCCAGTTTGTAGGAGTCTCATCTTCATGGGGTCGGGGCTATCTTGACCAGTGAAGGGATATGCTGCTATCTCTTAATTTGCATTTCTCTAACGATTTGTGATTTTGAACACTTCATTTTATGCATTCATTGGCCACTTGTATGTATATCTAATTTGTGGGGAAAAAAATCTATTTCACTCCTTTGCTCCTTTTGATTTTGAAACATTTTTATTTACTTACTGGATGGCAGTAATTACATAGTTTTAAAGATTAAAGTGTCATGATCAGTTCATTTATACATTGTATCATTATCAACTCAAGATAGTTATGCTATTTACCATCTCTAATATTTCCAATTTATTCTAATGTTGTGATGAGAACATTAGAAATCCTCTTGTCAAGTTTTGTTGAATTCTACCACAAAATATTTTGACTATAATCATTGTACTACTATAAATTATCTGGCTGTGACTTTGCATCTGTTAGCCTATTTCTTCTCACCCTCCTCTACGTTTCCTGTTTCCTCATAACAGTTGTGAAGCATTTATCTAATTATTCTTAATCGATAAAAACTCAGGAGTCAGTCAGATATGGGGGTAAGAACCTGATTGATCAGAGAAACAGCAGAGAAGTAACGAGTGACCTCCTCTCTGTCTCCTTCCTAGACCCAAAAAGAGGGTCAAGACTCTTTCTAAAATCCCTCCCTTCTACTTGTGTCTCTCTATAATTCCCTACTCCTTCCTGCCCTCAGTCCTCTAAAATCTCTATAGCTGGTTTTGGTCAGCTAGTAGCTAGCTCTGTGCTCCGATTCAAAGTAAACTTTATTGATAGTCTCAGGAGTGTCAGAGTGTCATTAATATCTCACAATAGTTCCCCCCTTTTGTCTAAATAAAAAGGAAAGGTTTTAAGTCTAACACAGTGAAACTACATACAATAAGAAAAATTATGAGGTAAAAATTACATTCGCAATATACAGTTCATTTGCATTTGTCAAATTCAGAGAAAAGACTCCATAATCTATCCTATCTTGGTGAGTTCAAAGTTCTGTACCTAATTCACTTTCTATCCTAACTTGTATTATGAATCTAAATCTATCTTTTGAGACCTCAAAACATTTTCTTAGATAAAAAAATTAAGCTTTTATGTCTCTCAACTTCATACACTCTACACCTCTTTTGTGAGTTTCTCTTCTGAATTTGTTAACAAGGAAATCTGTAACAATAACTATCTAGTCTTCAACACCATCAAAGACCATAGAAGGATATAATATTACCTGAGTAAACAGGAATTGTAAACCAAACAACTTCCAAAACTATAGAAAGGACAGAGACATCTGGCTTCATGCAGTTACCCAAGTTTCCTCTACAACATTGTGTCATTCATTTTTGGCCTTTCAGGCTTAGAATATCTGACAGACTTTATTGTGAAGCAGAAATTTCAAAGGACTGTCCCATCTTGTCTTAGCAAAGTTTGACAGTCGTCTTATTTTGTGTCCTGTTTTTCCAATTTGAACTGCATATTGTCTGTAGTCAAGACACAGGAAGTTTCTTACACAGATGGCTAACATTGCTAAAATGAAAGCAACTCCATTTAGAGGTTCTTATGTGCTCATTATCCTTTTATAAAGTAAATTGTTGTTACTAGGAGCAGATGTGTCTCATTGTCATAAGAAGCTTCATGTTATTAAACTGTTTTAAATGCTGTATTGTCTAGGTCTTGGAAATGGTTGAAGACCATTTGTATATTTAAAATATATTGCTGTTTGACCTTAAAATCATACCTAATATGGCCACAAATTTTGATTGTTAGATGACTAACTACTAACTTGTATATTTTAATTATACTAAATAATTTATAATAATATCTTTTAAGGACCAGAAATTTACATTGCGTTGTTAAATGAGCTGCATAAGTACAATAACTTATACAAGAATAGAAACATATATACAGTATAACAAAAATAATCTTAAATTTATATCAATATACCAAAATGCATACTAATGTAAAATATTTAAGATTAGTAGTGGCCTTTTTAGTTTACAAGGAGATTCAATAATCTAACCTTTTATCTTAACATTCCTATAGCCCCCTTTTTCATTTCAGAAATGAGATCCCTGTATCTAATCACCTTTGCTTAGTTTTCTCCCTGACTATGACCAATAACAACTTTTAACAACCCTTCTATATAATGATAAACATCCATAAATTATGGACTGACCAAAAACCACCCTTCCCACCTCTTGGGAATGTGGGAATTTTGTTCTTAAAATTACTTACTGCTGTCTAAAGGTGACAGCATCTTTAGGGGACCCTGAGAAAAATAGAGATAATTGTCAAGTCCTGGGGAAACATGCTGTAATATTTTTTATGAGGTAAACTGCTTTCTTATACTTTATTAAACACTTGTCTTGGATGTAATTCAGTGGTGTTCTTATTGTACATTGTCTGAAGTATTACTAAAATCAACCTACACAATATATTATCGTGCAAATTTTTACTTCCAGTGGCCCATACAACACTGATGTATATTTTTTGACTCTTTTTCCTTGTAACATTTTAGTGTACACCAAACAGATGTGAGGCTGTACTGTAATTTAAATAGAATAGTAGCTGTGACATTTGTTGTTCAGTCTCTGTGTAATGGGAAAGTGCAGGACTTATCTGAAGTCCTGGCTAGAGTAGTCTGTGAGGACTACTGCTGGACCCTCTCAGGTAGCAGTTTTGTCCTGAGCAATTTGTAGTCTGAAACTGATCTTTGTGTGGTTTTTGTTAGCTTAATGACATTATCACAACCCAGGTGGACTCATCTTTGTGGGGTCCTATTATCCTTTTGGAGACTTCAAATGTTGCTGTTAGGAATGATCACTGTTCACTGCAAAAAACTTAAGTATTTAAAATGTCATATGCAGCAGATCTTAGAGAGGCTAATGGACCAGAATTTGTTAAGTACATCTGGGGTACCCAAACTTAATTTTTAGTTACCTACTTCAGACTCAAACCCAAAATCATGTACAGGAACTTAGATAAACACTATTTCTAGAATTATTTGGTGCTCTACAAGATCTTATAACTAAATAAATAACAAAATTAATTCAGAATCATCTGGAATAAGTGCAACAGTTTCAATACATAAAACAACTCTTTTAGTATATTGAGAGTTGGTAACTATACTAAGAGGTTCTGCAAAATCTAAAAATACCTTAAGAATAGCATATAATTCTGACTTTTCAACAGAAGGGCTTTGAGTCACTTTACTTAAATTTCCTGACTTATAACCTGCCTTTCCTGATTTATTTGCATCAGTATAGAATGTAGGGGCTCTAGAAATGGGTGTTCCTTACACAGTGTTAGGAAGGATCCAATTTCTTCTCTTTATAAACTGTAGTCTTTTGCTTTGGGATATTTGTTGCTAACCTCCCAAATTACTGCAAACTCTTTGCCAATGTTCATTTTCTGCCCATAATGACTCCATCACCATGAGTTCATAATGAGTTCTGTTCACAAGGAGTTCATTATTAGTAAAAGGCATCACAGTTTCTGCTAAGACTCTTCCTGCTAATTGACGAAATCTTAATTTTCCTTTCAAAATCAATTCAGAAATCTTTTCTATATTGGTCTTTAATTTTTTACTCAATGTGGCAAAAATATCCATTCTAAAATATTGTCTACTCTCTGCATAAGAATTCCTGTAGGATTCAATTAACATTTATTTGACTGTCAATCTGATATCATTCTACTTACAGCCGAAGTCAACCTTTATAAAGAAATAAATAAAAATAAGTGAAGGCTTCTTTTGGACCTTGTATAGTTTTAGTAAATGACTCAGTCCTCTTTCCTGATTCTTCAACCCTGTCACAAGCATTCAAAGCTAGTATACAGCATAGACTCAAGGTGTGATCATCAAATCTAAACTGGCTTTGCAAACCAGCAATCTGGCCCTCAACAAGAAGCTGATCTTGGGAAATTTCCATACCTCTTTCCACACCTTGTTGTTCTATGACCCTAGTTTCCTCTCCCCACTCTGTTTTCCTTTATAACCAAGGACCAACTTCCAATACCACTGTAGCTAAATCTTCCCAGTTTTGTTGAATAATTCTGTTCTGAGTTACCCATGAATTTAGCATCTGCTTCATAAAAACTGAATGCATACCTTATGAAACTACTGCTTCCTTAAATCGCTTCAAATCTAATATTTATATAGCATCACAGTTAACTGCTAAATAGCCTTGGAGAATATCTGGTGATCATTCTTGAGTGGTAACTGAATAAATTAAGGTTGGTTTTCTAATAACCTTGAGCCACTCCTCTTTAGTTTCATAATGCAATGGTGCAGTAAGTTCTGCTCTAAACTCCCTTTTCTGTGTTTGAGTACTTTTCTTAGTTTCATTAGTAGGTCTTTCTAAAGATTGTATCTTATCAAATTACTTTTTAAAGGATAAAATGTGAATTACCAAACTGATAATGTTTATAATCGACATTTCGTCAATTCCAGTTAAGCTTCATTTAATTTTTCCATTTTGAAACCACCGATTGTGATTTAACTCCCTGCACCATAATTTTGTTCCCCATTTTTACTGTGGGTAAAAACTATAAAACTAAATCTCCTCTTAAGAATTCTGGGGTATGTCGGCAAAGTGTGAAACTAGCTGTTGTTGTGCTCCATGTCTGGTAAGAGACATGCAGGCAGTGCAGGGCCTGGCTAAGCACAGCTGCAGCTGCTCTTGTGTAGCTTGGGGCTGAGAATGTGCGGCAGTGGCAGCAGCAGTAAAAATTCAAACAGGTGTCAAGGCAGGTGATGTGGCATGGCAGTGGTCAAAGGAGGGGTTCCAGGGGAAGCCCACAACCCATGTGGAGAGGGAGTAAGACACCTGAAAAGTAGAAACAGGGGGACACATGAAAAAAGCTCATGTGGTGGGAAGTACAAGGTGGAAGTGGCTAACTCTGGTGGTGTTTGGGGCTCAGCTACTTGTGGTATTTGGTGCCAGGGATGAGCAGCAGCTGGAAACTACTATAGGGAAATTGTAATGCAAAAACAACAGACTGGCACAGAGGGCCTTGGGGGAGGGAGAGTAAGCCAGCCATGGTGACAACTCTGACAACTGCAAAGTCAGCAACAAGTGGTCAATGTATGATTTTGTGCCCCTCACTGGATGCCAGATGAAGCATTTATTTAATTATTCTTTATCAATAAAAGCCTGGAAGTCAGATATTGAGGTAGAATTTGATTGATCAGAAAAACGGCACAGAAACGAATAAGTGAATAGTGACTTCCTCTCTCTCTTTCTTCAACCCAAACAAGGTTAGACCTTTCTAAAATCCTCCCTACTACTTCCTGTGTTTTTCTATATATCATCAGTCCTCCAAAGTAATTTTGGTCAGTTAGTAGCTTACTCTGCGCTTTGATTCAAGGTAAACTTTATTGACAGTCTTGGGAGTGTCAGGGTGTGATCAAAATTTTCCATAACACAGTTGTTTCGGTTTATTTTTCTGACATAGGGTTTCTCCATGTAGCCCTGGCTGTCCTGGAATTCACTCTATAGACAAAGCTGGCCTGAACTCAGAGACATGCCTGCCTCTGTCTCCTAAGTACTGGGATTAAAGGCATGCACAACCATGCCTGAAAAAGGCATTATAGTTAGTAATATATTTTGTACTTTTCTTTTTCTTCCTCACCACCTGGCTCAGCAGTTTTGATTTCTATGCTTTGATTTCAGCTACTTTAGATTCTCCCTGTTAGTGAAACTATGAGGCATTTGTCTTTTAGCCCTCCTTTTGCCCTTTTATAAATTAATTTATTTTTTGCTGTTGACTTGCAAGAGTTTCTTATGTATCCTGAATATTAGTTTCTTATCACATAAATGACTTACAAATGTTCTTTGGGTTGTCTTCTCTTTTGTTACCATTTCCTTTCCTTTGCAGAAGCTTTGTAGTTTGACACAGTCTACTTTGTTTTTGCTTTTGTTGCCTGGACTTTGGTCCATCAAGGGGCTTAGCCCTACCTTATTCTAAGGGTTTTATGGTTTTATATCTCACCTGCTTTTCTTTAATCTATTTGCAGTTGTCCTTATAGACAATAAGGGTCCATTTTCCATTTCATTTTTCATGTGGATATCCAGCTTTCCTAGAGCCATTTATTGAAGAAACATTTATTTCCTCCTTGTATATTCACACTGCCCTTGTCTACATTAATTGTCCATGCAGATTTCCTTGAATAAATGTTTCTCCATCTGTACAGCCTTCAGCCATGTACACAGACATTAAATAATTACCAGGCTGTTTTATTTAATGATGTCACCCGTTAAAGTCACATTCTACATACTCCATCCTGGAAGTCACATCTCTACAATTATGTTTAGATGAGACTTAACTGATTAGGGGAAAGGAGGCAAATTAATGTAAATTCAAAGAGAACAAACCTGGAGTGTAACTAATTTGGATATTAGTCGTAATTAGTATCTTCAGATAGATTTATTTGTAGCTCATTAACTGAAAACTTGCTTAATTTGTGCTGTGACTCATTAATTAGAAAGGTAGGAGGAGTGATGGGCTCTAATGTGGTTTGACTTCTTAAATAAATTCCAAGGTTTTAATATCAAATTGCAGTGAAGCATCAAATAGAGAGTGATGGGCAGCAGAGTCAGTGATTATATACATTTTATATAATGCTCATACTTTTGAATGATCTTAAGGGTCAATGTGTTTCCTACTCAGTAACTAGACAGGTCGTGATAAATCTATATCACAACTTATATCTGCAAAACTTGCACAGTACAAAGTGATTTTATTTCATAGTTAACACCGCATCTGATTTAATTAGCTAAGGAATATTTATAGAACACCCTTGCCTAGAAATTCACTGTATTAGGAAATACCGATGACTCAACAAGATACCTGTTTCCAAAAAACCCATCCCAGCATTACTAGTACATTCTAAACCTGTATTAGGGGATGATTCTGAGACAGCATAGCATAATGACAGATGAGTGGTTCAGTGGGATTCAGAGGAAAATTTGGCTTTGTAGACCTGATGTTCTATTTTTTCAGTTGAAACTCTTAAGTTATAAAGAATAGCTCCCCACTCCCTATATCTCATGGATCTTCACTTCAACCACGCATCAATGGGGAGGTTTGTTACTGTTCCATGTAGCGTTAGCTGGGAAGTACTGATATGTGATAATTGTAGGAAATATGAAGGGTTTTCTTCAACATACTCCTTCTTGGGACTACTTAGAATTACTGAAATAAATGTTGCTGTCTCCTTCGATGTTAATTTGTTTAGATGCTCCTATGTCCAAGAAGGGAGATTCTAAGATTTTCCTACCTTATCCTTATAAACCTCAACTCAGGTACTCCCAGGAGACAGCCAGTGTTTCTTTATTCCCATTTCTATGGGGGAATAATGTTCATTGGGCATGAAGAGGAGGCTAAATACTTCATCACCTCAGGCAATGTAAACCACAACTGAGGGGGGAAACAAAATTATGGAACAAAGCTGCCTATGGCTGAAGAGCCCATGAAAGACTATGATGTGCCTTCTGCCAAGAGGTTGCATTGAGAGGAGAGGATGAGACCAGGTGAGGGTCACCACTTCTGAGAGCAACTGTCACTGACAAGAGTTCCTGTCGCAGCAAGTTCCAGGGTACCGTTACTGTCAGCTTCAGTGCTTGGCCATCATCACGGATGGAAGCAGACTCAATGGGGCTACCTTATGAGACCCTGGTTAGAAACATTCACAGGTGGTACTATGAATCCTGAAACTCTTCACGGAGCTGAATTTAGATTCTGAACTATGGCACATTTTCTCTATGTTAATCAAACTGGCTTTAACATCAATGAGAAAAGGAAGGTTGACATTTAATAGATCTCAAGCAAAAGGCAGAAATTGCGATGGGAAGTGCATGAACCTTGCTGTGTGGTTGAGATGGCTTTGCATCCGTGCTCCACTACATTTGTCACCTGACATCTCCCCCGATGGTGACTGTGTTAGTTTCCTTATCACCTTAAAAAATCATAGAGTGGACATAAATGGCTTAGTGAGATAACTTATTATATATGGTATAACCTAGCACATTGCAGGTACTAAAAATACAAAACTGTAGTGCTGTTTCAACTGTATTTTAATAAATAAAGACTGCCTGGAGATCTGAGAGTGAAACAGTCCCACTGGTCAGTTTTATAGACCAAGGGTAGAGTAACACACACTTTTATTCTTAGTAGCCACAATAGCTGTCATACAAACTGGGCAGTGCATGCCTTTAATCCCACTGGTGCACGCCTTTAATCCCAGCACTAAGGAATGTAAGATGGGGAAAGACAGCTCTCAGACACAGTCTCATTCTGAGATTACAGGAGGCAGAATCGCCATTTCAGACTGAGGTCAAGGTAAGAGTCAGTGGCTCACTGTTTTGCTTTTCAGATCTTCAGGTTGAAGCCCAGTTTCTGACCCTGAGTTTTTATTAATCATGCTTCATAAAACCTATTGTGCTCTTTCTTACCTTGACCGCTAGTGAAGTGAAAAGCAATTAACATCCAAGTGGTTCCACCAGTCGAGTTTTTCAGTTACAACTTGTCTTTTATATTCCAGCATCAGCAGCCTAGGAGGATGCAGCCCAGGAGAACTGTTGGATAAAGAGCTAGAGGTCAGCCTGTAGCTGCAGGAGTTAGCATACTATCACAAAAAAAAAAAAAAATGGACCTGCAACTGTTCTTGGCAATTTCATACGTTTTGGAGACCAACATTCTCATTCCATGTGTTCCCCGTGATGACTCCAGAACATACTCTCATTATAATGTCATGGAAGCATTGCAGTTACAAAAGATTTTGTTTCCGAAAAAGGTTTCTAGTATAAGTTCCCTTCACTCCATATACAGAAATGTCAGGCTAAATTTCTTCTAACAATCTTTCTGTTTGACTAATTCTTTCTTGTCCTGGCTCTATGTGTCCTAGCAACATGTTTTGGGGCATTACTTTGTAATCAAAATCTGTACCGTCTTGATTTGATGTGCCTGATAGACAAGAAGAAGATGAGCTGTGATGCTGCGTCTTTGTGAGGTCTGCTTCCTTCTGCAGGCTGTAGACTGCCTTGCTGCTCCTAGATTCTGCGCCTCGTGTTTTTCTGATATTAGGTACATACCATGTGATGGTTTCACGTGGTTCATCCCCATGATCAGCTAAGACAGGGATCAAGGTTGACAAGCATTTCTGTGACTGACAGTTCAGAAGAATCTCAGGTCTATACTGCTTTTTCCCACTTGACTATCAGGGAAATTTAAAAGTTTTGGTTGATAGAAAATGGAAAGGATGTTTTTATTTTAAATATAATTGTTTATATATTGAGAGTTCTCAAATTGTACTGTTTTTTTTTTTCACAAATCAAGTTGTACCCACAATTCATTTACTTAAGTGACTATATCTGACATAATTGAGAAAATATGTATTCATTACAAGCATAAACATTTGAAGCATTATTATATATTAAAAATCTATGTAATTCATAGAGAGACTAATATTTTGGTTTAGTATCAAGTGACTGACATAAAGAACACTTTGAAAAATTTAAAATATTTGCATCTAGGCTATAGTACAAACAAGATAATTTGATTGTTTTTTACATATTCTATATTAACACAACCAAGTTCGAAGAAGTAAACTGAGACATTTGTTTAAGTAATAACATTTATTAAGATTTTATTTTATGCTAAGCCCTACATTACATTGCCTTTTTAAAGGTCTAGCTCTAGCTGGATACACAAATACAATGTTTTATATTGACACAGGAAACAATTACAGTGCATTATGTGTATCTTAAAGAATACTGTGTTCAGGGTCATTGAATATTATAAGTTACTTTATCTAGGATGAGGCATGGGAAGCCAGCCACTAGGACAGTGGTAGGATAAATCTTTCTGATAGAAAAACACAGCCACAAAGAATCATGGCAAAGGAAGAGATGTGAGCATCCATGGCAAGGGACACATGAACAGGGAGTATTGGGATGATATCAAGCATGTACTTTTATTATTTTATTATTATTACTTATTATTACATAAACTGAGTACAATGGTATGTAACTACAATCCTCGCAAGTGAAGGTCAAGGTGGAAAGATACCAACTCTGCTCCCAGACTGAGTTACAAAGGGAATTCCAAGCAAGTCTGAACTACATAATGAAAGCCTATCTATTGAGATGAGTGGGAAAGAGGGAGGGGGAGGAGAAAGAGGAAGAAGATGAGGAGAAGAAGAGAGAATGAGGAGGAAGAAAAGAAAGAAGAGGAAAACAGTTTAGTGAAAACATTGGTTTAAGAGCTTCAACTATATTGCATGCATATCAGAAGCCATTGAGAATTCATTTCTTGGATGTATCTTCTACCTGTAAATAAAAACATACATACATGCATACATATGTCTGTACATACATATGCTTGAGTATCCCCTTGTATTTTAACTTGACTTTGAAATAAAAATTACTTTTTATTTTCCTGTGGGAGCAGCCAGGTTGAGAGGAGCATGGCCCTCTCCTGTCCCCATCATGGCTTATGCCCATCCCCTCATATTGGTGTACTCTGAAAAGGGGAGTCATCTGGAAAGAATGTCACTTTGCCAGCTGTGTCCAAAGCTCCCATTCAACCGGATATTGTGAACTTTGTTCACACCAACTTGAGGAAAAACAACAGACAGCCCTATGCCATCAGTGAATTAGCATGTCATCAGACCAGAGCTGAGTTTTGGGGTACTGGCAGAGCTGTGGCTTGAATTCCCAGAGTTTGAGATGGTGGTACCCACCATTCTGGCCAGGGTGCCTTTGGAAATATGTGTTAGGGAGGCTGCATGTTTATACCAGCCAAAACCTGGCATCATTGGCACCGCAGAGTGAACACAACCCAAAAACGATATGCCATTTGTTCTGCTCTGGCTGCCTCTGCCTTACCAGCTTTGGTGATGTCTAAAGGTCATCGTATTGAGGAAGTTCCTGAACTCCCTTTGGTAGTTGAAGATAAGGTTGAAGGTTACAAGAAGACCAAGGAGGCTGTTCAGCTGCTTAAGAAACTTAAAGTTTAGAATGACATCAAAAAGGTCTATGCCTCTCAGAGAATGAGAGCTGGCAAAGGCAAAATGAGAAACCAACAACATATCCAGCCCAGGGTTTCCTGCATCATCTATAATGAAGATAACGGAATCATCAAAGCCTTCAGAAACATCCCTGGTATTACTCTGCTTAATGTCAGCAAGCTGGACATTTTGAAACTTGCTCCTGGTGGGCATGTGAGACGTTTCTGCATTTGGACTGAAAGTGCTTTGCAGAAGTTAGATGAGTTATGTGGAACCTGGCGTAAGGCTGCTACCCTCAAGAGTAACCATAACCTTCCCATGCACAAGATGATAAACACAGACCTTAGCAGAATCTTAAAAAGTCTAGAGATCCAAAGAGCCCTCTGAGCACCATGCAAGAAGATTCAGTGTAGAGCCTTGAAGAAGAATCCACTGAAGAACCTGAGAATCATGTTGAAGCTGAACCCTAAAGACTATGTGCAGGAATATCATTCTTCACCAGGCCAGAAATCACAAACTCCGGGTGAAGAAACTGGAAGCAGCAACAGCAGCAGCAGCAGCAGCAGCAGCAGCAGCAGCAGCAGCAGCAGCAGCAGCAGCAGCAGCAGCAGCAGCACTGGCTGCCAAAGCAGAGAAGGGGACTGCAGACAAGAAGTCTGCAGTAAGTAAGAAAGAAAAGAAGCCTGTGGCTGTCAAGAAGCAGAAGCCTGCAGGAAAAGAGGCTGCAGCTACAAAGAAACCAGCAGCTGAGAAAAAGCCAGTAGAGAAGAAACCAACCAAAGAAGAGAAAAAGCCTGCTGCTTAATCTATTAAAATTGCTTTCATTCCATAGAACAAATAGAGACAGTCTACTTGAATAAAAACCTGATCAAAGATGCAAAAAATACTGTTTAATTATAAAATACAGCCAATGCTTCTGGAGTCTGGTGCTGAAACTGAGAATGATGTCACACTATAGAAGGAACATAGGTTACTGGTGTGTTCAGACACACTGCAACATCTCAGATTATGAGGAAACTCACCAGTGGCCAAGAAGGAAAGGGTACAAGCATTCAAATGTTGGTCAAAACTTGAAATATGGGATACAAATGGTAATAACAAGGGCTGTGGAATCATAGGCCTAAGCAAGCAAACATTAATCCAGAGTACAAAGTATAAACCCAAAAGTCTATTTGACAGCACACAGAGGGGCCTTTGCTACAGTAAACATAAGGCAGATTTGCCTGAAAATCAGATCCAGGATCTGATTGTGAGAGTCAAATTGAAAAGAAGGCTTAATTTGGGGCTGAGGAGATGGCTTGATGGTTAAGAGCACTTGTAGTTGTTGCTAAGGAACAGATTTGAATCCCATAACTGATATGGTGTCTCATACAATCCATAACTCTGCTATAAGGAATCTTATGGCCTCTTCTGACCACTATGGGAACTGGGTATAAATGTGGTTCACTTACATATATGCAGCCAAACAGACACAGAAAATAAAATAAATAAATATAAAAAATTTGAAGAAAGTTTTATATGATGATCTGTGAAATCTCATTTGTGTGTGTGTGTGTGTAAGCATGTTGCCTGTTACTAGTCATTCTTTCCCCATATTCATTGTAGTATAGTCTCTCAAACAAACCCAGAACTCATTAATATGGTTAGTCCTGTTAACCAGCTTGCTCCAAGTATCCTGGGTCTGTGTTTTGAAGCTGAAATTATAAGCATGATGCCATACCCAAATGATGTTTATGTGAGTTCTAGAGATTTCAACTCAGGTCCTCTTGCATAGCTGATACATGTTTTGTCTGCTAATCCAGTTCTTTTCTTTGTTTGTTTGTTTGTTTGTTTGAGACAGGGTTTCCCTGTGTAATTGCCTTACTGTCCTGGAACTCACTTTGTAGACCAGGCTGGCCTCAGACTCATGAAGATCTGCCTGCCTCTGCCTCCTGAGTGCTGGGATTACAAATGCACACCACTATGCCTGACAAAGTCTGATGTTTTAAAACCAAGAATGTGACAGGGAAAGGGTATACCCTGGGACACAGGATGAAGTCATCTAAGGTGGCAGTTTAAGAACCCCAACTCCTCAGAACCTAAGGACTTTCTGGTCCTATAGAAGATGGAGATAGAGACAGAGACCCACACTGGAGCACTGGACTGAGCTCCCAAGGTCCTAATGAGGAGGGAGAACATGAACAAGGAAGACAGGACCGCGAGTGGTGCGTTCACCCATTGAGACAGTGGGACAGATCTATGGGAGATCACCAAGGCCAGTTGGACTGGGACTGATGGAGCATGTGATCAAACCGGACTCTTTGAATGAGGCTGACAGTGGATGCTGACTGAGAAGCCAAGGACAATGGTGCTGGGCTTTGATTCTACTGCATGGACGGGCTCTGTGGGAGCCTTGTCAGTTTGGATGCTCACCTTCCTGGACCTGGGGGGAGTTGGGAGGACCTTGGACTTCCCATAGTGGAGGGAACCCTGACTGCTCTTTGGCCTGGAGAGGGAGGGAGTGGGAGTGTGGGTGGAGGGGAGGGGAGGGAAGTGGGAAGAGGGGAGGAGATGGAAATTTTTAATATAAATAAATAAATAAATAAATAAATAAATAAATAAATATTTTTTAAAAAGAATTTAAAAAAGAAGTAGTCCCTTGTTCTTTACCTAAAGATGTTATGGATAAATTCCTTGAGGCAAGTGTTATAAAATGATGCCAATTCTCCTCAAGATTTGCATCTGCTTCTAGTAAAGGCACTGGTGCTGTTGGGCTAGTTAATGTAGAATCAGCAACTGGACAGAAAGCAGCTTTAAATACCATTTCTGCTCTCTAGACCTGAAATGTTTCTCTTTCCCTTAGCATTTTCAGAACTCCATCTATGGCAATGTTATCATACTTCTGCAGTCATGTGGCTCAGGCTGTTTACCTTAAGACTTTTGTGATGGATAATAAGCTCTGGCAGTCCCAAACAAGATCAGATTTGCTCAAGTTTATGGCTACCTCCATCCACATAAGATCTTTCTATGACAATGGTATTTATTTAGTAGTTTTACTTTTTCTTTCTCTCTCTCTCTCTTTCTCCTTTTTTGCTTGTTTTTTTTTTCTTGAGACAGTGTTTCTCTGTGTATCTCTGGCTGTCCTGGAACTCACTCTGTAGAACAGGCTGGCCTTGAACTCACAGAGATCCACCTGCCTCTGCCTCCCTGACTGCTGGGATTAAAGGCATGCACCACCATTGCCTGGATTAGTAGTTCTTTTTCTTAAGTCCAACTTCTATTTGGCTATTCAAAGGAACAGCTGGCATTTCTCCCTGCCTCAGACTTCCCTTTTAATTCTTCTGTAACACTGTCAAAACCCCTGAGATGATTATTATGTTTACTTTAAGAACTAAAACATTCTGTTGGTGGAAGAATACATGCCAGATACTTTCACCAAGTTCTTTGGCATGACAAATGTTACACAGATAAGAGAACACATCTGGCAGAACACATCTGGAATAAGTGATAGCATCTATGTAGAGGCTCCTTTAGAGTCTTTCAAATCTGAGAAACGCTACACAATAACAATAGAAAAAAAAGAGTTCCCAGTGATTTGTTTGTAATCCAGTCCATTTGTTAGCCGCCCCCCCTTTATCTTGAGCCACAATGAGGAGGGATCCACACAGTGCTGGGTGGATCCAGAGGCCAGTGCAAACAAATTTAGGTCCCTGGGGAGTAGCTCATGATTTCGTTTTTACTTAGAATCCCAGCATGGGAATTGTCCCCACTTGCTTTTTCAGTGCAGGAACATTTGATTTAAGAAAAATTGGTGAGATAGATTCAGGTCAGAATGTGTTCTCAAAACTGGAATACAAAGACACATTTATTTAAGACACGTTCCACCCTGGAGGAATGCACAGTTTGGCAGAGAAATAAGAGAAGCTTAAAAAAAATGAGGCTAATAAACCTTATTATAAGCAAGGTATCCTTGGGACTTCAGTAATGAAGATGAATTGTTAAATGGAATTGGACAGGAGTCCCAGGAAAGGTGACTCAAGCCCTGCTATGCAGAGGAGCTCAGGGATAATGGGGAGAGAAGAGGGAATTCTTGGAAGCATCTGCGAAAGCTCAGGGAGTAGAGACCCTGGGCATCACCACAGAACACCATAGTTTGGTTTGAATGAAGCAGGAAGGCACTGAAAAGAAGGTGACAAATTAAGTCTGGAAAAGCAGGTTGGAGCGGGGTTGTAGAATGCGTCATAAATCATGCAAAGGAGTTTGGATTTCATTTTCTCTACTGGAAATTCAATTTACAAAGAGCCAGATTTCCTATAGTACTGGGTGTCCCAAAGCAGTTATTCCTGGGCACATTGGTTCTGTAGGACGTTCATAGGTGGCATTCTGTAACTCCTATGTAGCAGGTAGCTGAGGGGAGGATAATTCCCCAGAGTAGGTAGCATGGAACCATGATGATGGAAAAGAGAATTCACAGAGTTTTCTGGACTTGCACAGTAGATGTATCTGAATAAGTCAAAATAGCCTCCCCTGCACACTGGCTCAGTAGTTCGTTGCCTCCTGAAAGGAGCCTGGTCTTCTGTTCCTTGGTCATCTGAGATTGGCTATGCAAAGGAGTCAAATGAGAAATTGTTTGCTGATAGGGACGGAGACATGGATCAGCCATTGAAGTGCCCACTGCACAGGCATGAGGACCTGAGTCTGAACCCCAGTGTCTGCATAAAAAGTTGAGTGTGCTGACCTATGCCTGCTCATCACAGCACTGTGGGGCTGGAGGCAGGTGGATTAACCCTAATTCTAGCTCTGCAGCTTATTGGCCTCTCAGTCCAGCCAAATCAGTGAGCTCTAGGTTCAGTAAGATGTCTCTTAAAAACTAAGGTGAGGAAAGAGAAGACAGTCTATGGTTAACGCTGACCTCCACCTACACAAGCATCCCCCCCGCCACCAAACAAACACATATGCACCCATATGCAAAGAGGTACATAAGAATTTGATACAATATTTATTAATATTCATGGTTGCTTGGTCTGGATGACCCGTTGCCTTCATCTGACAGGATATGGGTCCCATAATTGAGTGCATGTCCATTTTCAGCATAAACATTTGGAAAAACTGCATGCCTTTTTGGGGAGTTCAAGGATTTTTAAGGTATGCCAGTTTTTTTGTTTTTTGGTTTTTTTTTTGTTTTTGGTAATGATGAACCCAAGATTTTGTTTGTTGTGCTAAAATTGTTTACTAAATTCTCCTTTCACAGGGAAAAATAGCTGAGATTAAGAGAGAATGAGATAAAGATACGCGCATCTCTTCCCATTACTCAGCAACTGAGACTTGGTTGCTGTCATTCTGGTTTTTATCAACCCTACCCACTCCACCACTGTGGGCTGTTCTCCTGTATATGTGTTGCTTTACTGGTTGATGAATAAAGCTGCTTTGGCCTATGGCAGGGCAGAATTAAGTCAGGTGGGAAATCTGAACAGAGATATAAGGAGAGAGTAGGCTGAATCAGGGAAATGCTATGTAGCTGCCAAAGGAGATAGCCACATGGAAACTTTCTAGTAAGGCACAGCCTCATGGTGATACACTGACTAATAGAATTGGGTTAATTTAAGATATTAGAGTTAGCCAGGAATGTGCTTAAGCTATTGGGTAAGTACTGTTATAATTAATATAGTTTCTGTGTGATTATTCTGGTCTGAGCAGTCGGGAAATGAAAGAGCAGTCTCCGCTCCCACACTACAGTCCCTATGTGGACAGAAGTGGAAAGGTAGCATATTTGACAGTCAGAAATGTCTTATAAATCCTCTTCTCACGGTCTTACCTTCCATTAGACACACATATGCTTAAATGAACAAAGTATTGCTTGAGTAATTTTCAACTACCAAAGCCCTGAACCTTATGCTGTGGAAAACATAAATTAGTAAATCAAAGGGGTGGTAAATGGAGTTTCTAATCTGGTTAGGGAGGTGTGAGATCTTCTATGGGCCTTGAGCCTTAACTGTAAAATGGGAAAACTGGTACAATCTGCCTCATGGTCTCATTGGGCACAGCCTGGCTATATACATCTGAAGAGACTACTTTGTGACATTTAACTACCAGGTATTCACTTACTCTGTTATTTCATGGTATACTCTTGCTGTAAACTATCTTACATGTGGAGAGCATCAGAAAGTCCAGCAATCAGGGGCTCTCATGTTTTAGACATTGGGAAAATCACTTCTAGATCAAGCTACCCAGGGAATTCTGAAGAGCAGACTGCAGAGCTAATCCACCAGTTTTCCATAGAAGCCAGGCAGTGGTGGCACACACCTTTAATCTCAGCAGTTGGGCAGAGGCAGAGGGATCTCTGTGAGTTCAAGACCACCCTGAGCTACATGAGACTGAATCTGCTTAAAAGAGAAACAGAGCTCACACAATGGTGATCCCAGCACTTGGGATACACACCTTTAATCCTAGCTCTAGGGAGGGGGAAACAGGAGTGATACAGCTGAGTGGAGAGAGGAATGTAAGATGGGAGGAGACAGGAGCTCAATGCAGTCTGAGAATTCAGTCTTGAGCATGCAGTCTGAGTTTCATAGAGGCAGGATTGCCCCTGCCATATAAACATTGGTTTAGGTGAGAACTCTCTAGTTACTGGCCGTTCTGCTTCTCTGATCCTTCAGCTTTCACCCCTGATAGTTAATTCTGGGTTTTTGTTATTAAGACCAATTAGAATTTGTGTTACAAGGACCTGTAGAACGGTCTTGATGGAAGCCTAATAGAAGTTTTTAGAGAAAATGGGGACATTTCTCCGGGAAAAGAAGTCACAAGAGCAGAGGGTTCATGGAGGAGACTTGAATTATTAGTCCAGGCAAAGGTTGTCCTGCCTTATAGCTTACATGGTCAGCATCTATTCCCTGATTCAGGATGGGCATTCCAACCATACCTTGAAAGCATCCAGTGAGGGTTTTTGAGAGACTGCCAAACATTCTTTTGCACCATTGATTTACCTTCTAACCCGTAGAGAAAATTACCTTGGGGTGTGGTAATTTGAGGGGAGATAAATACACCCTGTTTGCCATGAAATTTCAAATAACACACGGTGACTTCCAAATTAAAAAAAAAAAAAAAGTCTGATTCTATTTGGGGCAGCGAGGACCTTGGTAAAGAAAATGCAGGAAAAATGAAGTGAGAAGGTGGGTCAGAACTCCCATCTGCGCTGGTATGGAACAGCCTTTACTAGGAATGTGAAAGAGAAACCCTGCCGCGAAAGCTGGACCACTTCCAGGATGGGGGCGGCAGAAAGCAGCCATCACAATGGCTGACACCCACCCTTGCCAAGACAAGGATTTCCAGGCTCTCTCTCCACATCCACCTGCTTACCTAAAGAGAAGAAATATATCGCTTTGAAATGTCCTGGAGTCTGTTATTTCTAGACCTCAGAAAATTTGGAGGAAAAACAACTGACCAGCTCAATGACGTTATTTGGGTAACAAAACACAGTCCTCCTCATTTTAAACTGCAAAGGCAGCAAGTGACCCAACAAGGTCTGCAGGAGATGTGATGGATGGATGCGGGCCCACACACTCATACCGTTGGTGACAGACACCTTCAGAGCTGAAGGGTGAGAAAGCAAGAGTGAAATTCCAGATCTGTTTTGAACTTGCTGAAATTCAAGGTGATCTATGGAACCGTGCACAGAATTCCTGCTGTCATAATTGAGAGCCATATTTTTTTAGAACACATTCTGCATTCTGTCCAAGAAAAGCACTTATGTTTTGTTTTTGTTTTTTATTTTCCTTTCTACCATTTGGTGGCCTTTTGAGCAGGAAAAGCGCATCACTCACCCGGCTGATTCATGTGAGTCCAGATCACACTCCCCATTGCTGACTCAGACCTGAACCCCCAAGGATAATGAGCTTCTCACAGAGGAGGCTTCCAAATCGAAGTGTACTGAAGAAGAAGATTCCAATATGTGCACCAATCACAATTATGCAAATACTTAGATTTTTGACAGCATGAAAATGCCCATATATCTTCCACCCAGATCAAGAAAGAGAGCAACATTTGAGTCAAGGGTGCCCCTTTATCAGGTTACTATCATCATGATTTCTAACACTATAGGCAATAATTTTTGCAAGCCTTCGGTTTATATGAGCTGATTAAGCCCTGATGACTCTTTTATGTATGGATTATTTCACTTAGCATCACGTAGTTATAAACCACTGGTTCCCATGTAGGTTTTACTTATGCAAAAGGTTATGATTTTCTATCTATTTCACTATCATAATCTCTAGTTTGGAACTAATGAAGTTCTAATGAAGTTGAACACTGTAAAAGATGTTTTAAATTATTTTTAATCATGTGGAGGGGGTGCCACTTGTGTGTGTGTGTGTGTGTGTGTGTGTGTGTGCCTATGGAGGCCAGAAGAGGATGTTGACTCCTATGGAGTTAGAGTTACAGACAGTTGTGAGCAGCCTGATATGGGTGCAAGGAATTGAACGTGGGTCCTCTGGAAGAGCACCAGGTGCCCTTAACTGCTGAGCCATCTCTCCAGCCCCAATCATTAACAGTCTTGTACATGCATCACAGATACTTGTATCATATCCACAAATGGAATTGTAACATATAGTTTTGATTCTATAGACTGGATATTCTGAAACTAGGCACTGTGGAAAGACCCAGAATCTACCTGAAAATGCATTAGGCTGCAGTGAAGGGTAGCTATGCTTCAGTGTGTTAAGGGCTGTGTGCAAGAATTTTTTGGGTTATATAGAAGAAAAGAAAAGGGAATAGAATCAGGGTGAAGCTTCCCAATGGGACTGGCACTCAAGTTACTTTCTGAGAGCGAAGAAGGGATGGGGAAGAACATTTGGAAAAACAAAAATGAATGAGAAAGTGGAACCCAGAGCCCTGTTAGAATAATAGAGGAGGGGGAATATGTGTAGAGAAGGGGACTGGGTAGGCAGCTGGTGTCCTATCTTGAAGGAATTTGCCTGCCACCTATGCAAAGTCTGCATTATTCTGAATAGAACAAGAGCTATAAAATACTCTAGGGTGATGAGATGCTATGAGCAGCTCATTCAGGGGCTAGACAGTGTCAGGGATGGAGGTCCTTGAAGCTGGTAAGTGACTATATATAAGATGCTTTATTTGGATAAGCAGATGAGACATTCCATCTTATAGCTGATTCTTTGAGGAAAGCCTGGCTTTGGCCCAATATCCTGAACAAAAATCTGGAAGGCTTCTGCAGAAACATGGAATATGCAAGAGAGACTGAGGGTAAAGGAAGTGTGTGTGCTGGGGAGCATGCCAAGTCTCGGCGTGCAGAAAATGCACGCAGTAAATCATGCAGAAAGCTTTCGGGGCCAGCAGGCCACCTGCTGACAGCAGACTGGTGCAGCCAAGGAGCCTCTGCTTGAGAGAGGAAAGGCAAAGCATATGCAACGGGGAGTGCAGGCCAGAAAGCAAGCACACTACAGCATGGAGCTGAGAGTGGTGCCAAGCTTCAACAACAGCTGCCTGTCCCCTCGGAGACCAAGGGAGAGGGCTGGGTGGAGAGGAGCCAGGTCACATCCCTCCCAGTTTCATGACGGATGCCACAGAGGCTTCTAGAAAAGCCCTTATGTGTATATTCAGAATCGTTTTGCTCCATCTCACTCAGCATTTCCATGTGTCCGTAGTACACAGAGAATATCAACACGTGGTGTAAAAGGTCCTGGAAACCCCCAATAGTTAAACCGTTAGGCCTGCAGAACACACAATGTACTAAAGAGGATACTTGAGTTTTATAACCAGAACTGGAGTTTGAGATACGACTTCTTCTCTGGTGTCTGAATAAACAAAGGCAAGTCACCTTGTTGGCTTAATACTTGGTGTCTCATCAGTACACGAAGGGTAACATCAATCCTGAAGTTCCCTTTATATTTCTCCTCACTGCTCTAAAGTCACACCTATTTAAGGGGAACCCACTTTCTCCATGCTCCATTCCTAGAAAACCCGTCAAAGGGTATAGGTTTTTCAGATGCAGGTATCATATACGCAGTGGCTTGAGTTAACTGTTAGATTGACAGGCTCTGGAATCACTTGGGAGACAGTCCTCTGAACATGCCCATTGGACATTATCTTTATTATATCGAGGCGGGAAGACCCACCCACTAAGGGAGGCCCCATTCCCACTGGGATCCTGGACTCTATACGTGGAGAAAGGAAGTGAGTGGCATGCATGCACACATTGCTCGTGGTTTCCCACTGTGGGCGAAGTGTGACAGGCTGCTTCATGTTCCCACTGGCATGATGTTCTGGTCATGATGGGCTGTATCTGGAACTGTGAATGGAAATAAAACCTTCCTTCCTTGCCGTGCCTCTCCTCAGGGAGAGTTGCGATGAAGCCAGCCACCAGGTCAGACATGCTGAATCTTTCCGGGTAAGACACCACTCGTGGTGTTACACAGATTATTAGATATGGGTTAGTCAAGATGTGAGTAAGAGGTTGAAAATAATGGGCCAGGCAGTGTTTAAAAGAATACAGTTTGTGTGTTGTTATTTCGGGGCATAAGCTAGCTGGTGGCCGGGAGCAGGGCAGGATGAAAAGCAGGCCTGCCCGCAGCCCCTCACTACAGAATGGCGCCCAACGTGGATGGCTGAATCCACAGAAAGCTTGAGAACGCTTGGGAAAGAATAGAGTAAAGCATGTTTTCTTGATAGCAGCAATTTCTTGGGTCTGAGCAAGTGCTCTCGTCTAAGAGAGGCTTCCTGACTCAGCTTCAGCTGCAAAACCCTGCAGCTCTTTTAAGAGGTCCTGCCATGAAACATTTACATAGTGTTGATGAAAAACTGAGCACGTGTTTTTTAGTTTTCAGCCGTAGCAGGAAAAAAGCTGTGCCGTTTTAAAATGCCAGCTTTCTGGGCTGTCCTGCCAGAGCAAACTCTTACTCTTTCAAGCAAGCGGTCCTGACTATGGAGCTTTTGATTGTTGTTTAACACTGTTGCAGTTAGCTTGCTGGCAGGGACCTTGAAACACCACAGAGTTGTGGTAATAAAATGGCTCTAGCAAGTACCTCTGCCATGAGGCTGGAAAGCTAAGGAATGGGATGGATCTAGCTGGCAAAGCGGCAGCTTGAATCCTACCCATATTGCTCAGTAATTTAAAGGCTCATATGGTCAGAAAAAGAGAGAGAGATATACAGTAAAGAGAGATTCACAAACAAAGAAAACTTCTAAATGATTTACACTGTGTTAAAAATATATGCATGCTAAAGGTTAAAGTTCTTAAGGGAAAAAAAGGAAGAAAGAAAGTAGTTAGGTGTGGTACTACACACCTTTAATCCCAACACTTGAGAGGCAAAGGTAAATTGACCTCTGTGACTTCAAGGTGTGGTAGCACACACCTTTAATCCCAATGCCTGAGAGGCAGAGACAGACAGATCTATGTGAGCTCAAGGTGTTGTAGAACACACCTTTAATCCCTGCACCTGGAAGGCAGAGGCAGATGGATCTCTGAGAGTTCAAGGACAGCCTGGTCTACAGAGTTATTCCAGGACAAAGATATAGAGAGAACCTGTCTCAAAAAGTAAAAGTAAAAAATAAACAAAATAGAGGTTAAAATAAAGCTGCACAAAGATGGAAAATACACAGAGAATCTTGATACTATATACTATTATGCTCTCTTTGAATTGTTTGAATGCTGAGGAAGGAGCAACAGCTGCTAAAAGATACTTGTTTATAAATGCTGCTGAACTAATCCAAGATAGATATTTTGAAAATACCTTGACTTCAGAATTTGGATCTAAGGATATGATACTTTGAAAAAGAGATGCTTCTTTTGTTTTTACAGAAAATGAGACCGTATGGATTGCTTCTATCCCAATATGGTATGATAGACCACGCCCTCCTGAATGGTTGCTGTGAACACCTTCAGAAAATTACTTCACCCAACTGCCAACTGAGATGAACCTAGGACACAGGTTACACCATGAAAGACCTAATTAACAGCGCCCCCATTCAGCAGGAAGCAGTTTGGAGAGAAATAACTGCGCCCATATTCCCAAATATTGTTTGTAAATGTTGTTTTACATTTAAAGGTGGATATGATATAGATATGAATAATTTGAATTGATATGGATTTTGCTTTAGTGATTTAAACTTGTTATATGTATATGTATTTCTGATACTGATTAAGGTATAGTGATTGTGTAGTTCATTTTAAAAATTTAATGTGTAATTAGGAAATATAGGTTGTTAATGGATAATCATCGATAATAGTAAAACTTATAGTCATGTTAGTTAGATTTTCTAGGTATATAGAGATATATTTCAGTTAGATAGGCATTCCTAATATCTTTCAAAGACTACAGAATATTCCACCTAAATGTTTTAATAACTTAAGGCTTTTCATGACAATGAGACATGTCAGCTCCTGGCAGCACCAATCTACTTCAAGAGGAAGATGGGCATCGAAGAGGCTCCTTATGGAGTTTGATAGCTATTTGGGCAAGAAACTGCTCTTGCCTGGACTATTGGCATAAACTGGACACAAGAAACCCACAGAAAGAGGACTAGAAACCCACAGAAAGAGGACTGCTGAACTTGTCTAATTTCGGGGTTCCTGATTCATGAAAGAGTCTCTGAGACATTCTGCAGGACACAGAAGATAGTGACTGAACTGTCTTTGAAATTTCCTGCTTCATGGAAAAGTCTGCTGGATACTGTGGGCCTGAAGGCTGAAGATGGATTCCCCAACAGTACAAAAAAACTTTGGTTGACTGTCCAGGCAGCAAGATGTCTCTGTGATTTCTAGAGTTTTGCAAGTTGCTTACTTCTCATTTACTTAGGTAATATTATATCCTTCTGGAGTCTTTGATGGAGTTGAATAGATAGATAGTTATAGTTTTCCTTATGTATGATAAAAGATAAGGTATATATAAATATTGTAACTGTAATTCTTACTTGATAACTGTTTTGTTATATGTAATTCTGCTGTTAAAGTTAAAGCCTTCTTTTTGTTTAAACAGAAAAAGGGGAAATGATGTGGGAAAGTCTTCTGTTCTAATAAAGAAACTGCCTTGGCCAGCCCTTAGGTGGGTGGAGTAGACAGAACAGGAAAAAGGAAGTGAGGTAGATGGCTCAGACAGTTGCCCCGCCTCTCCTCTCTGGGGCAGACTGCTGTGCCTCACCTCTTCTCTCTGGGCAGACTGCCGTGCCTCTCCTCAGGGAGAGTTGCGATGAAGCCAGCCACCAGGTCAGACGTGCTGAATCTTTCCGGGTAAGACACCACTCGTGGTGTTACACAGATTATTAGATATGGGTTAGTCAAGATGTGAGTAAGAGGTTGAAACTAATGGGCCAGGCAGTGTTTAAAAGAATACAGTTTGTGTGTTGTTATTTCGGGGCATAAGCTAGCTGGTGGCCGGGAGCAGGGCAGGATGAAAAGCAGGCCTGCCCGCAGCCCCTCACTACACTTCCTCAGATTGCTTTTGTCAGAGCATTTCTTTCCCAGCCGCTAAAGAAGAATCCGAGACACTGTCTTACTCAACCCCTTTCCTTTATAAAGCTAAAAACTCATGAAAGAGTTAAGTAAAATCTGATTGAATGAGCTCTGTAATTTCCCACCAGCGATTCTCTTTCCACATACCAATGGATTCAGAGAAACACTAACAGGAAAAAGACCTGTGATTGGAAAGAAAGGATGAATTCCATTTTGTAAGAGGTCTACAAGGAAGGGGCGGAGTAGGGCTGCCTCTCCTTGGAGTCTCACTCAGCATAATTCTCATTTCTCTTCTCTTCAGGTAAAAACAAGTGAAACCTTGGGCTGGTTTAAAGGTTCTGGCTGGATACATGTTGAAGAGCCAATAAAGCTGTCAGCGTAGCTCAGGCTAAGCCCAGGTGAGCCGGCCTCACTATAATTCTTTCCTGGCCTCAGGGTGCCGGGCAGCACATGCCAAGAGGTGCCATATGCCTGCTCGTCCCCTCTGAACTGAGTTAGACCTCAGTGATGTGAGCAAGTTTCTCTAGATGTGCTTGACACGTGGCAAAATGCCTTGTCAAACAGCAGAGCCGTGCACAGGAAAAGAGAGCGGAAGAAAACAACAGAGGCTTACAGAAAATACAGGGTCTCTCAGAGCGTCTCGTGGTTGACAGGCTTTAGGGGGGAAATGGTTCTTCATCGTGGAAGGCAATTTGGTGACCTTATGAAAAAGCATATGTACCTAATAACTGTGCACTTTTAGACATTTACCCATAGAAAGACTTACACAGCGCACAGAGCTGCCCACTACAGCGGAATCTCGCAGTGTCACCTTTTTTTATCATTTATTTTTAATAATTAAAAACAAGAGGAGACAGAAACCATCTCATTAATTGGGAACTGGCCAAGTGAACGGCATTAAACCCACTGCGCTGAAATCGTGCAGAACCGTACACAGCACTTGGTAGGGGAGCCACCAAGTTTCATTTCATTGCTAAGACATGAACTTGGAGCCAAACTGCTGGAACTCAAGTGCCCGTGACACTGGAAAAATATCTCCTATCCTGTGATCCTTGGTTTGATCAAGGACAAAACAAGATTAAGTGGTACTAGTTGAGGCATAGTTTGGGCCATAATAAATATACAACATGTTTACAACCGTATCTGACCCATAACAAAACACTAAGTGTTAAGGACTGATAACATTAAATTAAACATATCCTGCATGACTTGCTTATCTGGTAGTTGAGCCCGTTGGGGCTTAAAGAAAAAGGTACTTTCAATTTTTAAAATGCTATTTGTATTGGTTCCACTGAGCATATTTTTATTGAAATAATGGATTAAAATTACCATTCTAAATATAGTGGATGACAAGACACTTGCTCTAAAAGTTTGGCATATAACAGGGACTTTAAAAGAACCAGTCATCACAGATGAATGTATATTCAATTCATTATAGCCGGCTAGTGTGAGCTGCCCTTTACACTTAACCCTCTGAATGTGTGATGCGTTTTAAACTTAATGAATGTGCTTTTACATTTATGAGCTCATCTAATCCAACCGTGGGCCTGTCTTATTCCTATCAGAGTCTCTCTCCTGAATTGGTATGTGATAAGTAAAAAAAACCTCTGAGTTTTGAGTTTCCTTCCTTCCTTTCTTCCTTTCTTTCTTCCTTCCCTTTCCCCTTTCTTCCTCCCTTTCTTCCCTTCTTTTCTTTTGGTTGTTACATTATTTTTAACTTTTTAATTTTCCACTGGTTATTTTTGCTATTTGACAATACCAACTATGATAAGATTTTCTGATCACTCTGTCCTCCACACATCTCCTCCTATCTCCCTCTTATCCCTGCAATTTTCTTTTTTTAAAAAATAATAACTAACAAGAAAATAGACCGTTTGACAAAGTTGAAACTTAGAGTATCGCAGTCTTCATTAAGATAACAGAAATAGACAGAAAGATTAGTTTCCAAATGAAAGCTATTTCCATCAAACCACAAAACTCTATAAGCTGGTCCACTTCAGCAACAACGAAACAGCAAGACACATTTCTAATACTGCCCTCTGCCTAAGCACAAACAAATGTCTCGTTTGACAGAATTGCAAGTGTCCATGGGTCACAGGACAGAATGGCACAAATTCAAGATTTCCGAGTTCTAGTTAGAGCTTGTACAACTGCCTCGGGACACAGCTGAACCATGATTGACAAGTGACACCATAGACCACGCTCTTGGCTTTGCCCAGAGCAACCTAAGGTACAACAATGCCAGGGAGACTGAATATCATCCCTGGCTCTAAGACATAGTGACCTGGCAACACTGGTAGAACAAAAAAGTAAAACTCAAAATAGGTCCAGTGTGAGAGAGTCATGAGCATTACAGCAATGAACACATTTACAACAATAGGCCAATTAGCCGGGCACCTGCTTGACGTCTCGCAAGCCTTTTCTCCTTTTAGTTTCTGGCCTTGTCACTTGTAGAAATCAACTCATTGACACACAGCTTCTCAAGTGCATTTCACCCGTCTATGAATCCATATGAATCTAGCCTATGACAGGCACTGAGTGCTTTCCTTGAACAAGACACCGATGCCGAGTGTTATGATACAGCTGACAAGGTCACTGCGATTATGATGTTTACATTCAGACAGGAGGCGAGACAGTCAAAAAAGTAAATGAGAAATGCATCAGACAGGGATGATGGTCATCTGTGGAATTACAGTAGGCTGATGGGAAAGAAAATTACCAAATAGAGTATCTGTGTGGGAGTCTGGGGGAAGGACACTCTGAAGATGTGGTGTTGCAGATTAAATGAGAATATGACATGTAGGAAGATATGAGAGATGCTTATTCCAACCAGAGGAAGGTGTGGTCAAAGGACAGGGAGGGAATTGTATTATAAGAAACCAAACAAGGTTTCAATAGGCAAAAGGCAGAACATGGAGTTTTCTAGAAGCCATAGAAATAGAAAGTTAGTGACAGAATGTGGAGTACATGATATTACTTATGCTTTTTTTTGGTTCCTATATATAAGGTGGGGAGAAAAGATATCAGATAAAAAGTTATTGTGCTGGCTTCGAAAAACAAATGTCACTGATATCTCTGCTAAGGAAATCATCACGGAAGTGCAGAGAACTGAACATTGTTGAGGCATCTGTGGGAAGTAGAACCATGGTTATTGATAAATGACTTTTGTGTGTTACATAAAGGGAAAGACTCCTCACTTGAACAGGAACATTGCTGGGTGTTGGTTTCGTTTTTCAACGTGAACTGGAAGGTGAGTCAGAATGAAAGCTCAGGGGAGGCTCTGGAGACTTCCGTGCAGGCCACAGTGTTGGACATCTGCTGAGAACCCATGAGATGATGTCAAATGGACAGCTAGAGTGACGGGGAGAGGGGATAAGGAAAAGCACAGATACAGAAACCATTACTATGATTATATGGACAGGGCAGAAGAAAAAGATGCCAGGTAGACAGGAGCAGAGGCCAACAGAACAGGTTCTGAGTTGTTTTCATGTTGGAAGTCAAGGCGAGGCGCTGGACCTAACAAAGGAGAATGGAATGGAGGAGCCAAGGTAGGGCACAGAATGAGATCCAGGGGGCTGCTGGAAGCCAAAGAGAATCTAAGACACCAAATGCTCCTGAGGGTCTCTAGGATAATAACAGAGAACCAAACACTTGATTCCCGAGAAAAGAAACCATGTCCTAAGACACAGCACGTTACAAGCACCATGCTTCCCTAATTGTCGGAGGTTTGGGGTGGAAGTGGTTAACGGTAAGAACATTTGGGCAATCTAAAGGATTGAACTGAGTCAATGAACAAGACAGACTTAAAAATAATGTCAAGATATCACTATATAACTCAGTCTCCATTGGCCTGGACCTAACAATGTAGCTATTTTAGCCTAACCTGGAACTCAGAATCCTCCTGCCTCAGCCTCCTAAGTTCACCAGGGCTTTCTGACATGACTGTTTAAAGATGGAGACAATCTCGAGCCCTTGTAAAGAGAATCAAGTGTGGTTTCAGGGCTCAAGAGGGCTCTGTGATTAAAAGCACTTGCTGCTCTTGTAGAGGACCTGAGTTTGGTTCTGTGCACCTCCAAAAGGTGGCTCACAGCCCCTTGTCAAGTGGCTCACAGCTGTACATAAATAACTCCAGCTCTAGGGAGCTTGACACCCTCTTCTGGCTTTTGCACGCACGCGCACACAAACACACACACACACACACACACACACACACACACACTACAAAATAAAATAAATCTTAAGAAACAATGCAAATGTTGAAAACTAAACCACAAACAAACTGGAAAAAATGCATGAAGGAGAAAGGGGTGTAAGAGAGACATCTTTAGCTGACCTAACAGCAGAGCTACATTCCATCTGGAGTGGGGAATGCTAACTACTGAAATGAATGGCTAACTACCTTGAATTTGTCCTGAAATAATGGAATTTGGTTAACTCTGGCTATTTTTTTTTCTGACTATTAGTAAGGAAAGGGGGACGGAAGAGGACCAGTTGAACTTGGAGGGATTTTAATGTGGCCTTAAAGATGTATAGTGCGAGAAAGCATCCTGGAGTTTCCCTCCTTCATCCACTCCTCAGGCCTTTAGCACGGCCCCTTATGGGCCTAAAAGACATGTGTTTCTGTCTATAAAGGCAACCTTCAGGGCTGCTGCGGTAGGTACTTGTCTGCGGCTGTGATGAAGCAGCATGTATGAGGGAACTTAAGGAAGAGTGTATTTGGCTTTTGGTTCCAGAGGGTTAAGAGTCCACTATGGGGCCAGAGAGATGGCTTGGTGATTAAGAGCACGTGCTGCTTTTCCAGAGGACTCCAGCTCAGTTCTAACACCCGCATCAGACAGCTCACAGCCTTCTCCAACCCCAGAAGCAGGAGACCTAACACCTCTGTTCTTGGTGGCCACCTGAAGTCACAAAAATATACCCGTATGCAGACACACACACCTCCACATATTTAAGAATAATAAAAATTTACATGAAAAGAATCCATCCTGGCAGGGTCTTGGGGAAGAGGCAGCAAGCATCAGGCCTGACAGCAGCAGCAAGAAACTGGGAGATGGAGTCTTTCACCCCAACCCATGCTCACAGAGTGAATCTTTCCAATGAGGCTATAAATCCTTAAAGCCTGCCCCAATGATAAACTTTTTCCCTCAAGGCTCTTGCTACCCCCCTAAAGGCTCCACAGCCTCCACAGACAGTGCTCTTACTGGGGGCTAAGTGTTTAAATACCTGAGCCTGTGGAGCATACTCTCATTCTAACGTCCCCGTCTCCTAATGATAAAGAAGAGGAAACAACATTTTTCTTTTCTTAGTTTCTTTTTTTTTTTCAAAAAGCTCTGACCCATAGGATTATATTACATTTACTTGTAAATGAAAAGAATACATTTTGAGTTGAAATTATATCTTCTGAAACCGAAAGTCACATTACAAACCCACCAGTTAGAAACAGGCAACCTGTAAAGGAATATATATCCCTAATGTTTGGGGAAATTAAATGGATAAGAGGAAAGATGCCAAAAAATTAAACATTAAAGGCAATTTAATGGAAGGAAGAGATCACCAGTGCAGGTTGTCCTAGTAAAGATATAAAGCTGAAGGCGGCTCTGATGCTGCCTGAGCATCACACAACACTCTAAAGGAAGCCCAGCAGTGAGCATCCTAATGAGTGTGAGATGCTAATTCTTTTCTCCATCTGTGAGTCTTCATCAGGGGACTCTCAACCCTTGGACAGTGCTCGTTCGTGCTGAATTAACACTAACCAACATGGAGGGAGTCCCATCAAGAAGCATTTTCAAGAAGCAGAGATGTGTTTGTATTTCAGTAAAAGTGTGACGATTTCTACAACTGAAATGGAGACGGCTGCTCCAGAAACCAGATGGCCTAGAGGCCCTGTGCTTTGCTGGGTAACCTAGCAACGTCAGGTTGCTGCTGACATACAGCAAAATGCTAGTCTTTATTGCAGGCAATCATATTTCCTACGGTGTCCAAAAGACACAGTACCCAGGTCCAGGGACACCTTGTTTGGGTCACAGAAACACCTCAAGAGCTATCTGAGGACAAAAATCCCATAGAATGTCAGACAGCACACATTCTATAGCATGTGTAGGAGGTAGGGGTCCTGCAAGCAGCAAAATAAGCACAAATAAGATCTATTCTAACCAGCTAAAATCCAGGATAAATGGCCACAAATACATAACTCCCTGGATTTTGATGTTTCCATCAATAAACAGGACACTGAGTTTGGAGTTTAATTCCTGAAACATTTTTCTATAGAACCAAACTTATAATAACCTCCCCACAAAGATACATTTCAGTTTATATTCAGACTGTTCTCGCCCAGGTTAGACCTATGGGAGAAAGAAGGTCAACTGAGGAAGGGAATAAATGTGTTTGTTGGGTATTGGACTAGAGGCTTTGGTTATGGAATCATAGCAAGCTCTCAGGATCCTAAGCAAGGAATTATCCCAATGCTAAACAACTAGAAAGCAGTTTACAATATGTGTAAAATATAGATGAATGCACAGCAGAGCTGATATATTAACATGAGGTCTTTCTGAATCTTAAATCGAGGCTATTTTTGCTATCTTCACCCCGAATGCATTGCAACACTGTTCCCAACAGCCAAGAGTGGGCTCATCTCAAGTGTACATTCATGAATGGATAAAACATGTGGACTATATATCTACATATACATACATATCAAAGTATATTGTATGTATGGCATATATAATATGCACACACATACCAGCATGTTTTTCAACCTTAAAAACAGAAGGAACCCCTGCTGCTTGCCATAACACAAGTGACATTGTGCTAAACACTAAAAAACAAATACCACATGACCTCACATACAGGTGGCATTTTAAGAGGCACCCTCACAGAGACAGATGCTGCAATAGTGACTAAAAAGGTTGGGAGTGGGAGGGGTTGAAGGCATCTTGGCCAAAGGATATAAAATTTCAAGTAGAAGGAGTAGGTTTGAGAACCTATATCCCACACAGTGACTATGGGCCAACAACCTTGCTTCAGGTATTTGCACAGGAGAGAGGAGGTTGTGTTACCACCACAATGGTAGGTGTTCCATGTAGTTAACTTGTTTGAGACATTCTACAAAGTGTGTGCATTTTAGAACATTATGGTACGTATAATAAACACAATACTTATTATTCAGTTAAAAACTATATGAGAGATAGATAAATTAGGAACAGAAAAGAATTCTGTATTATTTTTTAATCTATACCTGTTTTTTGGATAAATGCTAAAGCCAGGCCATTGTTTTCCTTTACACAGTACGGTAGGGCTGCCGCTAAGATAGGCAGTATATCTCATTTGTGCCTGTAAGCTATACTACGGATTCTAATAGATTCACAGTTATCTCTAGTTTGTCACTTAGATCTGCTTGTAGCACATTTCTGGTTCTCCAAGTATTTAGACATTTTAATCATTGCTTCTCTCCTTGCCTTTCTAAATTGGCAAGCATTGTTATCCTTACTTAAGAAGCCACATTACCTAGGGAATAGCCTGGATTAGGAGCTACAGACACCCAAAGCTCACGGGTGAGTGCTTGGGATCTCCTGTCTAGAGTCGGTGAAGAATTCAGAGGACAGCTGCTGGAAATCCAGTCAGTATTCTGCCAGTGCCGATTGGTGCTTTTAGAGCTCTGGCTTCCGGAGGTTGGCCTTCCTTGTGTTTCCCTAGGATCTTTCTATGTCTTAGAGAAATCCTTTAAGAGTTTCTCTAAGGCTTGGGACCCAGCCTTCTCCAGGAATCTTCTCACTCATTTACACACAAAAGCAAAAAGTATTTGTGGTCCTATTGTGTGTGCCTGTTGGTCCATTTCTGACTCTTTTCTCTGCTCCCAACCCAACTGGTCAGTCTGTCCAGACTGCCCCTGTCAGACAGTGGCTTCTATGGCCCTGTTCCTCTGGCCCTGGGAGAAGGCAGGCAGCATCTTCCAGCTGTTTGTCTTCCTGGTTACCTCGTTGCTGCTTCTTTGGCTTCTTAGATTTTCCATTACCCCTTTAACCGACTATCTGTGTTCAATTCCATCTCTTCAGAAGACCTCAAGGGTTATTTCTTGGCTAGATCCTGATGGCCACAAACAACATTCTCAGTTACAAGCTACAGGAAACTAACACTGATATTTTACAGGAAAGAGAGATTGATTAGAAAAAAAACTGGTGAGATTGAAGAACCAGTCCTCAGAGGTGGGAAAGGAATAGCCCTCAAAACAGATCAAAGCAGACTTTTCCACAAAGCTGCCATCACATCCATGGTTGCTTGCTAAGGTTTCACCACAGAAGCCACTGATGTTAGGTTCCAGAAGCTACCATGCAAGCTGTCTGCCACTGTCTGTCAACCGATATATCTGTGAGCACCTCTTCCTTCTTCCTGATACAAGCTTCCAATTTAGAGGCTGGGATGAATATAGATGCTTATCCCAGTATAGTACCAAGCCTAGCTGCAAGGGAAGACAGACAAACCAGCATTTTTGTGTTATAATGAGAGCAGCACTGCCTGCACAAAGAACAGGGGAATCAATACTCAAAGCATATTTTAGTTTGAGTGAACCTAAGACAAAGTTTCAGTTGTGTGGATTGCTTGGGAGGAGGGAGAATTCCAAAAATCATTGGTAAGGAAGTAAGATAAGAGAGAAGACGATAATTTTTCAAGGAAGTCCTTCACTAAGTGGGCTTGGATGCCACCAGGGAGACCTATGGAGCCATATCTCAGAGTTGCTGTACGGCTTCCCCTAGGGAGACATAAACAAATTTCTGCTCATCCCAGATAGATCACGGACAACAGAACAAAGAAATTATTCCTCTCAAGTCTAGCTTGACAAACCAGTGAGTTTGCTGGAGTTAATTAAAGGAACATGTGTGACTCAGAAGTAGTCAGTTGCATCACAAAAGCACCAAATCCATGGTGAAAATAAAAAAAAAGCTATGTCCCTGGGGCCTTCTGTTCAGCTTGCCACTGATGGGAGCACCTCCTTCCTAAGAAAGTTCTGTTACAACCATGTGGGACAGGGTTCCTACTATCTTGTTACTCTCTGAGATTCCTAACTTGCATTGGCTTCATTTTTCTTCTCTTTCCTTCCTCCTTTCTTCTTTCTTTCTTCTTTCTTTCTTCTTCTTTCTTTCTTCTTTCTTTCTTTCTTTCTTTCTTCTTTCTTTTGTTTGTTGTTATTTTGAGACAGGATTCTCTGTGTACCCCTGGCTGTCCTGGAACTTGCTCTGTAGACCAACCTGGCCTCAAACTCAGAGATGAGCCTGTCTCTACCTCCCAAGTGCTGGGATTAAAGGTGTGTGCCACCATGGCCTGGTTCCTCAACTTTTTTCTTCATTACTATGTGCCCACTACCTCAGAGGAAGGAATCTCATTTCACAATACTTTCCTCTCCCAAAAGACCAGACATATGGGACAATCTATACTTGCTGTGTGACACCATTGACAGCAGCTGGGGATGAGGCTCCGCTCTCAACAGCTACAGCCTCCCTCTTCTGAGAGCAGACAAAGCCAGCAGGAAAAGCAGATAGGTGCTGGCAGCTGGGAAGTCTGGCAGGTGTAAGCAGAGGGGTCAGGAAGAGAAGATATGGCCAAATGCCTACTGCATCTGTGGTGGGAAGATGGGTAATGAAGGGTCACCAGCACGAGGAGCAGCTATGTACTGAGGATCCACAGCGAGGAGGAGAGAAAACACCCCGGCTCCCTATGTTGATGGTCTTGAGTTCTGGATGCATAAGCAAGCACATACCATACCACGGGACAAGAGCGGTAACAGAAGCACATGGGGTCCCCAGATAGGTTCTGTCTGGTCATGTGGGGCTCAGGGATATGGGACAGTGTTTTACGTGCTTTTGAACCCCATTGCCAAGGATGATACTTTTCAGCTCATCTATCTGACATACACGGAAACTATCAGGCACATCCCTGTGCGTCCATTTATTGTCTGCCTCTCTGCAATCCAACAAGGAAGAGAAGTATGTAGTGCCCCAGTTTATAGGAAAGAGAGTCAAGGTAGTCCTTATGTTCTCCTGTCTGACAGCTCCTGAATGTTGCTTATATCTCCATTTCGATATGACTTTGCTGAAAAGTTTGTGCACCATCCTCAAGCCAGGGTTTTATCATTGACAATTCAATCTCATGTCTTTTCCTGAGTTCCGTCTATGAGAACAGGAACTAGCTCCTGGGTCTCCTGATGCCAGCCTGGCATCCAAGCTCCTGCTGGCATGTTCTTAGGCACAAGTCTCATTAAGACAAGCATCTTTTGAGTGCCTTGGCTATGTGAGCACACTCAAAGGTGTCAAGTAGTTTGACCCATCGCAGAGCCGAAGAGACGGCACAACTGAGGCTTACTGTGGCATCTGTGTGACATCCACATCGCTCCTCCACTTTCCATCCGAGACAACCAGAAAACTTAAATTGCTTAGGTGATACTAGTACTGAGGCTAAAGTAATGGACAGAAAGTTCCTAAGAACCTTCCACAATCCTCTAGGGTGAAGAATTACCAAACAGCTCCAGACTGGAAGCCGGAAGGACCAGTCCCCATATCCAAAAATTCAGCTCAGCTGAACAAGTTTTAAAAAGACCCCAAAGTTTAACAACCTAAATTTTGAAATTTTTTTTGGCTGTGTGTGTGCCTGAGAATCCAGAGTAGGGTGTTGGATTCTGAATTATCTGCAGTCATGAGCTGGGAAGTGACCTGTAGTCCTCTGAAAGAATTGCTGAGCATCCTCTGCAGCCTCCCCTGCCTCTCAGTTCTGACATATTAACTCTAATCTATAAGCAAAGGGAAGATTGTTCCCTCTAGTGCCAATTGACCTTCTCGGGTAAGTAAAATAAACCCACAAAGCTGGAGATAATGTGGCCTGTAAGTCACCTTACAGCATTTTCACGCTCCTTTAGATGCCCCAGAAAAGTTCTCTGGAGTGCTGGCACCCATTAAACCTGGGTATCTTTAACTCGGTCTGATCTGGTCTGGTTGGGATTATTTGCGTCGGTGGAGAGGTTGTTGGCCAGGAAATACTTAACACCCAGCTGTCAGACACATACGGCTGGCTACATTCAAGTCGAAATCGAGAGACAATAGTTCGGAAAATTCAAGGGAATTTTTATGTTTTCTTAACCAATGTTCTCATTCAGTTCTGCGGAGTCACTGAGAGCAATCCATCTTCCACACCTGCATTTCAACAAAGTCCCGACTTGAAAATGGCTAAGAGCAGCCTGATTTAACAGCTCTTTGGCAGAAAGGGTGGGAGTGGGAAGTGCAGGTGGGGAACAGACAGAAAATCTGCACGGAGTAAATGAGCACAACCTGATTTCAGAATGTTAAAGCATAACCACGAGAAAGCCTTAGGAAAAAAAAAAACTATGCTAATTGCAAATGAAATCTTCAAAGAAAAAATGTTCAAATGATATTGATGCAGAACCTATTTTATTTTGTCTAAATGATATGTCTAGAGATAGCTGAAATGTAATGGCAGCAACAAAAGGAAGCTTCCTATAACTTACAGTTTTTGAAGACATAAATGCATTTTAAACCTGTTGACTTCCTTAATATATTTGGATCTAGCCAATTGAACCAGTGTGTGTGTTTGTGGCTTTGTGTCGCATCTACTTTCAAAGTTTGGTCTCTTTCTTCTGGAGGAGATGCCTGGCCCATGGCTTTCAGACGGAGATCTGTAAGGGCAGACACAACCTGAAGACACACCCGCTCAATCAGCTACCTATCAACCCGCGCAGTGATGCAGAAGCTGCGCTGTGGACTCCAGGCTGGCTGTCATGGTTTCCAACACATAGCGGATTTCTAGCCCACCCCGCCACAGTGTTGTCAGCAGGATTGAAAGGACAAATGAAAGCATAGCACCCTTGTCCACAGAGCAACATGGTGTGAGTCACTGAACAGTGAGCCAAGTTAAGGGACAACGAGGAAGACATCCACAGGGAAGACATAAAAGTCTTTATCATGTAGGACTAGGGGGGAGAAATGTCTGGCATGGGTCTCACTGCTGCCTGTCTTATTCCCACGTTCTATGCATCCCAAAACCAGAGGGGGCTTAGCACACGTTCCTCAAAAGGCCAGGCCAGATGACTGCACCGAGACCGACAAAATTCTATGTTCCCATCAGTGGAAACCAACGTATACGTGTCTCCCGCATAAAGGCTACAGAGGCCATACTGAACTATTGGCACAGGTTCATGACTGTGCTATGCTTTGTGCCTCAGTTTCTCCATGTGGAAATACCTTTATCTACTCTGTCTGTGGAAATCTTGTGTTTTGAAGTGCTATATAGCAAAATCACACTTCTGAGGGAAGGCTTGTCCACGTCTTCTTACTACTCATTGCTGGTACTTGTTCATTTATTTTGTGTTGGTGTATGGTGCCTGAGGAGTCTGCAAAAAGAATTCCAGCAAGATTGTCATTATACTGGTTATCATTATTGTTATACATATTTACATATAAAACATATTACAGTCGCAACACAAAACCCAAAGAGAAATAATGATGAGCATTCTAAATTAGACTGCCTTTCCTTGTTTGTTATCAGGCTGTGACTTCCATGTAAAGCGAATGAATATAAAACAGTTTACTGTAAGCCTACATTACTGTTCGCCTGAAACCAGGACATTTAGATGTGACATCACTTCACGCTGGAAGAGCCTCAGCCAAGGTCCAGCTGTCTGACCTCACTGGTTCACAGTCCAGCTGAGATCAGAAGTGTGGGGGATCCTTTGGACTCCGTACACTGCTTATCTTCAGACTTGTCCTGTGAGACAACATCTTCAGAGTGTGGGATCCAAGGGTTTGTGATTCCTAAGACCCCCTAGCCAAGATGCCGAGTAGCCAAGCCGAGCCTCTTAACTGATAAATTTTGCAGTGGAGAGGCTGGGCTGGGGGTAGTAAGAAATGACTCTTGCATGTCCAAATGCACACTGAAATACTGGGGTTCTATCTATGCTGCCAATTTCAGAGAAGACACAGTTCAACCGCTCGCCAGTTTGCTATTTCAGCACTATCGTTATGTGAGAAGAGGGATGGCTATGTGTTTCAAAGTTAACAAATGTCTGAAATATAAAATATTAACTTAATAGTAGTTTTCAGAAAATTTTTGGGAGAACACTTTTATTAAAATGTATAGATATACAAGTAAGATCATACAGAAGAAGCAGATTATATTTTTATATTTAGGAATTAAATATATATGCTCATATTTGTGTAATAATATATTTAATTATATACATATAAATTGTATGTATAATTATATATACATATATATATATATATAAACAATTAAAGAAAAAGAGGCCATGAATTTGAAAGAGAACATAGAGGGAGGAAAGGGAAGGGAGAAATTATATATTTACATTATGATCTCAAAAACTAAAAAAAATAAACTAAAATTTCAACATAAGAGTAGGAGTAAGGGGTTTTATGTACAACATGAGGACTTGACTTCAAGTTCCCAGCACTCACAGGAAAAGTTAGTATAGCCCCAAACCCCGGGGCTGTGTGGGCACAGACGGCCGATTACTGGCGCTAGCTGGCCAAAAGCCTAGCCCCGGGTGCACTGACAGAGCCTGTCTGAAAGCAATAAGATGGGGAATGATAGAACCATACACCCAGCACCCTCCTCGCTTCCACATGTGCGCAGAGACCAAAGGTATCTGCACATAGAAGTGAGCATACACCAAACACAATTTCACTGCCACAAATGATCATGAATTAACGCCGTCCTTTTATCCATTTTAGAAGATAGTCTGAAAGTCTAGATTTTACAATTTTTGTTTGGACTTTGTAAGTTTTGTTGTTTTTATACTACTGGGGATTAAACCCAGGGCATGGTGCATGCTGGCAAGTGCTCCATCACTTAGGTGCACCCCAGGGTCAATACATGATGCGCAAGTGATCCGTCACTTAGCTCCACCACCCCAGCCCCTTGTTGCTGTACACATTAAGCTTGTTGTAAATGGAATTATGACAAAGTAACTTAGTTTTAAGTCTTTTATTATGTATATGATTTTAACTTCTCAAATGAGGCAGAATTTGGGCACGTTCAAAGAAATAAAATATATAATAAAAGTGTCTTATAAACTGGAATCCCCGCAGTATGTAATTTATATCTTGTTTGGACTAGCAATTCACACACAAAATGAAAATGGTCCGAGTCTCATGGGCTCTGCCAATGGGATGTTTCCTGTCAATCCTCTAAGCATGGCTCACAGTAGTCAATAATGCACACTGATTAGTCTCCTGGTAATGATGGTTCTGTGTGTCTGGAACCAGAGCAGCATGGACTAGGAACAAAAAGTTGATTCAAATATATATAAATAAATAACATAAGAAACATACTTGGCTCTCAAACAACACATTAAGTGTATCATAGCCTTGCATAAAACCAGGCTGGTAGATAGGAAAGATACTGATGTGCACTGAAGGCAGCCATTTAAAATTCCTCTGCAAAACATTTATTTTCATGAATTTTCCTCTGTGCCCCATTTTTTCTGCTTGAGGATTTAAGCTTGGAAATAAAAAACAAATAGTGGAAGGTTCACCAGTCCCTGGGTTAGATCAGGCCAAAGGTAGACAGCTCTGATCCTTGAAATACATCAATTTATACTTTAAGTTAATATTAATTTCATGGCACGCAGGAAAACTGATTTTAAAAGCACAGCCTTGCCAGGCATTGGAAAGACCATGAGATAATATCGAACCCTCTCGGTTTTAGGAGGAGCAGGTGATCAATGAATGCCAAGATACAGTGAAATATGAATGAAAGTTTTTGCTGTATGGTAACAGTAAATGATCTCGATGTACTATTGCGTTTGAGAAGGCCAGAGGAGTTGAATGTTTTTACCAATCAAGACATGATAAATATTTGAGGGGCTAGATATATTTAACCTGATAAAAAATGTCACATGCACAATATATACACCTATCCAAATACCACACAATATCTCATAAAATATGTGCAATATTTATGTCTCCATAGTCAAAAATAAATTTAAATTTAAAAACCTCTGCTTTTTCCCACTTAAGAATTTATAGTTCTTCTAATGCATAAATTCTAGCTGGGCAGTGGTGGCGCACATCTTTAATCGCAGCACAGGGGAGCAGAGGCAGGTGGAGCTCTCTGAGTCAAGGCCCAGCCTGGTCTACAAGAGCTAGTTGTAAGGACAGGCCCCAAAGCTACAGAGAAACTCAGTCTTGGGGAAAACACACACAAACATACACAACACACACAACACACACACACACACACACACACAAAACTAATGCATATATCCTGTCTTTAAGGAACATGTAGCAAATTTTCCATATATTCACTGCAGGTTTGGAGATGGACTCACTGTAGCAGACTTATGTTTTCCAGAGGTGGTCATATGAATATTTCTAATTTTACATGTTCTTGCAGAATGGTCACTTACCTTCAAGGGGGACAGTGAATATGATTGCCTTCACTATAGCAATGGGGAGTGGGTGGGGGCCAAGAGACTGCTGCCAGGTCCTATGAGTTAACAGAGCATCCACCTGGCCCTCAGGACTGTCACACTTGCAGCTCTGTGGCCATGCTATGAAGGAAGAGAACTGGTCACATGGAAGGTCGCTGGTCAGTGTCGTAGCCATTGTCCTTAAGTCAGCAGTCAGCAGCCATCGCAAGACATGAGGGCAGGGTCCCTTGCAGATAACCCCACTCGCTGGGATCTACTGCTCCACAAAATGTCCTCACCATACCTCCACCAAGCTGCAAGTCTACAGGCAAGAGAAATGCTACGCTTGTTCAGAGCGACTCTTCTGGGTGCTTGGCCCTTAATGGGACATCTCAGAGTGATGTTTTATAAATTACGCATCATTGTTTTCCTCCAAAGTTTAAGTTCACAAATCGGTAAACCCCCATTTTTAGCATGGAAATCCTCGTTCTCGCATGACCTGTAACTTAGCCTCAGGACTCGTTGTGTGTGCGCAACTTTTCAGCCCCCAGAACTAGAAATGCTGCTCTCCTTCTTCTGGTAATCTTCTGACTTTGAAGGTTTAAACTTAAATATCCGTCGTCTAGGAACACGGTGTTCTGCCATCTAGTTCATACTACTTTATTACATTCTAGCTTTCCAGAGTCCCCTCTCACTCTCCTTATCGCAGGCCGAAATAAAATTATGTTTGTAAAAGTAATATCTCTTCAGTTTGGCCTTAAGCTCTTGGCTGTCAAGGGTAGGCTGTATGTAGGCCGCAAAGCTCACACTGGCTTGCAATTGCTGATTGCATCTTCTGGTGGTGCGGGACCCAGAAGGTTTGCGAGTGGCTTCAATGGGATACTCACACCACAGAAACTGGAAAATAGTACGTTTTAGAGGTTTTGTTTCGGGAAACCCAGATGTTACACATTTGCCAGCAGGAACAATGATTGCCTTCACTTAGTAACACATTCTCAGCACCCACAACAGTGTGATGCAACGAAGACGCTCAATAAATTCAGGCTCAGTGAAAGGAAGACAGGAAGGAAAAAAAGAAGGAAAGAGAGGGGGTTGGGGAGGGGAGGAAGAAAAGAAGGAAGAAGGGAGGGAAGAATGGGAGGAAAGGAGGGAGGAAAGGAGGGAGGGAGGGAGAGAGGGGAGGGGAGGGGACGGAGGGATGGAGGGACGGAGGGACGGAGGGAATGGAGGGAGGGAGGGAGCTGTATTCACAGGATCAGGTGTATCTGCACAGTTCATGCTTCTTAGGAATCAGCACGCTTCTGAAATGCAGCAGCCACTATTTGTTCTTTGTTTTCATGTTGTGCTCTCTTTTTTTTCTTTTCAAAAAAGTAGGTTACAGTCTCTCTGAGTTGCCAGAGCCAACCGGCCTGCTTGAAGCATGTGACTCATTGGGAGGCACAGCTAACCAATAGTCAGTTACTGATGCAAAGGGCTCATCAGACCTCAAAATCAAAGACTATCACTCCCCCTGCTTTTCCTTTCCCTAGTTTCTACGGCTTTAAAAGTCGCAATTTCCCCAGGAACAGCCACATTAATAAAAATACGCACAGAAGCAACACATACACCATGGAAGCATGTGTACATACGTGTGCTCATGAACATACTTAGGCATATGCTGATCTCTCTGGGGCGCTATAGAAGAATAAATCTCTCTCTTAAGCAGAACTAGATCTGGTGGGTGTGAGATGGGGAAGAAACGGTGAACCATGAATGAATGGTAGAGCCACTTGGCTTTTCCAGCTGCTAGGCAGCTTTGAGGGCTGGCAGAGTGCTCACCTCCTCAAGGTTACATCAGCTACCTGCAGCGATAGAATTAGATCCAAAGCCAAGAAAGTGTGATAACAAACAGGTTAGGAGGGCAAGAGCTGTCTCCTGAAGCACAGTTATAGACAGTATTTAAGGCATGGTGCTCCGGCTTTTCAGGCCACTGGCAATTATCACAGTCTACAGAGGGAGAGATCTACATGGAACTTCTTAAGGACTCCACCTCTGCTTAAAAGTACAAATGTTGCTGGGTGGTGATGGCACATGTCTTTAATCCCAGCACTCAGGAGGCAAAGGCAGGCGTATCTCTGTGAGTTCGAGGCCAGCCTGGTCTACAAGAGCTAGTTTCAGGACAGGGCCCCAAAGCTACAGAAAAACCCTGTCTTGAAAAACAAAACAACAACAAAAAAAATTACAAATTGTTCCCGACAACAGATAGACGCTGCCAGCTAACTTCTCTTGGACTCCTAGAGTCCTATGGGTGTCCTACCCCTAGAGGCTAGACATAGGAGTAGATTGAAAGACAGTGTGCCGGCGCTGGCTTCTTCACTGGTTAGTTTGCAAACTCCAGGGAGTACTTGGAACTTTCTGTTTTCTCTGTAGGAAAGCTCATCATGCCATGATAGATACTCACATGGTTTTAGCCAGAATCGGCCCTCACCCCTGCAGGCATGTGCTCTGTGAGCCTCAGCACTAACATCTGTCTGCTACGTAAAATACACCTTCCACCCCTAAAGACTTTCCATGCTAACAGCTCTGGGGAACTGTGAGGAAGTCAGGAGAAAGCCTTGCATTCCTTATCCTTCTAATGGAACCTGAAGAGAATCCCGCTGAAGGAATGCCTGAGCCATTTCTGGCATTTCAAAGCTTTTCCATTTCAGAAAGATAAATGGGCTGAAGAACAGCTTGAAGAACCAACTCGCTGGCTAAAAGCACTTGCTCCATAAACCTAGTGACCCAAGTTCAATCCCTTGAGCCCACCCACGAGAGAGAGAGGGAGAGAGAGGGAAAGAAAGGGGGAGGGGTAGAACTGACTACACAGAATTGTCTTCTGACTTTCACATGTCCCCTGTGACATGTGCCCCCACCACTGCATACCACACACACACCACACACTACACTGCATATATAAACAAACATACACACAATAATAAATAAATAAAATTTAAATATTAAATAAAAGAGGTAATGCTAGAAACACTCTGTAGTGCAGCATGTTGACTGTAACGTTAGAGACACATCGTAGTGCGGCCGCATTAACTGTAACGGTAGAGGACACGCCATTAGTGCTGACTATAACAGTAGAGACACGCCATAGTGCGGCACGCTGACTGTAAAGACATGCGTTCATTTCTGACACAAAACAAACAAATATTTCCATGGAGAATTAGAGACGCAGGGTCTCAAGTGATTTTTTCACAAAGAAAAAAATGACTTCAAAGGGAAAAAGAAAATGACATTAAGAACTGATCCTTGATAAATACTATAAACACTTCAGCAGAGCTAAACACAGGGATAAGAGAACAAAGCCATGCACAGGATGCAAGGAGGAGAATACAGGATGCCCTCTGAGACTGTTCTGTGAAAGAACCCCAAAAAATCTAAGAGGAATAATGTACAAAAGAAAGGTCATTTTCAGAAGGGACATGGTGAGTCACATCAGGAAAGGCCGAATAATTGTCTCGTATTCAAGAAGATGTTTGCATGCCATGGTTTTTTTTTTTTAATAGCTTTAATGAACTATAATTCACCGCTCATAAACTTTGTCCTTTGAAAATATACGAGTCAGGTGTGTCTACCATAGTCACGGATGTGCAACCATCACAGCATCTCACTGTAAAATATTTCCCTCACCTCAAAGCAGAGTCTCATAGTCAAGAGCAGCCACTTCATAGTCTCATTCCCAATGCCAAGCCTCCAGGAGACACCCGTCTACAACCTGAATGAAGAAAATGATACTAATCAAAAAGGAACGGATAGGAGTGGTCCTTAATTTCAGCACCAGATGAATGGACAACATTAAAAGGAAAGGCCATGACTGCTCCAAGCTGCGGTGGAGGAGAAAGTTTATTGTAGATAAAAGGGAGACATAGCCAGAGGCAGGGATATCTGGGAGAGTCCAGCATGGACATGACCCTGTGCCATGTGAGGAGAGGCAAGGAGGGAAAGGAAGAGACAGGAATCAGGTGCAGCAGCCAGGAGGCCCAAAGAAAGCAGTGGCGGGGATAACCAAAATGGCTGGATTATATAGGGAAGAGCAGCCCAGCCTTCTTGGCTGGGAAGTTCAGAGTAAAGGGCAGGGTATGCAAGCCAGAAGGACCCTAGTCAGTAGGGCCTGAGGGATGCTGGGAAAACCTGGCAGCCAGGTCCACTTTGATATGTTAAATAGGGCCCTTCAGCCATTTGTGGGGGAGGAGAGGGAGGTTGAAACCTAACATCTTAACACTACCAGACTCCAGACTTCCTTCTCCTGAGCCTTTTATATACAATGAATGATACAATACACAGTCATTTGTGCCTGGCTTGTTTCTTACTTAGCGCAATGTTTTCAAGTTCATCATAGGTAGCATGCATCAGTAGTCACAGAGTCTCTGCTGTGGGACCTCTGTGGTCACTCAGCTCCTGCTCGGTGTTCTCAAGGTCATCTATGTAGAATGTATCAGTATCCATGGAGTCTCTGCTGTGAGACCTCTGTGGTCACTCAGTTTCCTGCTTCCTTCCTGGAATGAACCTAAATATTTGAACGATTTTTTTTTGTCCCTAGATGCTCTTTTGTCCCTCGTTGTTTGACAAGGAGACATGTATGGAAACCAGGGGCCTCGGTCTGTGCTGCACAAGGATGCTGAGAAGTGGTGTCAGTAGGGGTTTCATCGTGGAAGCATCACAATATGGACTTACAGTGCGAGAGAATCGTCTGTATTCTGTCAATCATGTTTTAAATAAAAACTGATTGGCCAGGCAGGAAAGTATAGGTGGGTCAACCAGACAGGAAGTAGAGGCGGGACAATAAGAACAGAAGTATTCTGGGAAGCAGGAAGCTCCCTCCGCACTCCTGCCCAGACCACCAAAGAAGCAATATATGACCTTCCCTGCCGAAAAAGGTATGGTGGCTAACATAGATAAAAATAATGGGTTAATATAAGCTATGAGAGCTAATAAAAAGCCTGAGCTAATGGGCCAATCAGTTTATAACCTAATGTAGACTCTCTGTGTGATTTTTCTTTGGGGCTAAACAGATGCAGGAACAGGGCAGGACAAAAACCCCAACAGGCCTGCTCCTAATGTTGCAGACTTAGACAAACTGAGTGGTGTATACAGGCTGGCACGCATGTTGGCTAATGGTTATGTTCACTGCATAGTGTTGCTCCTAGGCAACTATGGCTGGGACACTCTAAGCGAAACCAAGCACAAGAGAAAATGATGCAGTCAATAGATATAGTAAAGACCCCGATTTATGGGGCTCTGGCATGCATAGCACAGTATACTGTTTGCAATAAACATTTTTATTAGCAGAATGACTACACTTTAAAGTGACAAAAAATTATAAAATGGAGGAAATGCAAAAAGCAGTAATCTAGTCATTTATTATCAAGTGCCATTACTATACTCAATTATGTGCATTGCGGTTTTCTATGACTGTGAGCACAATAGGCTTGTGTGTACCATTAAAACGCATAACTAATTCATTGCATTAAGAAAATTAGAGTGGCTTCATGATCCTAGGCTGCAAGAACTTCTCAGTTCCGTTATAATCATCTTTAAACATGGTTTCGGAATAAGCAGTATACATGTTTTATTGGATACCATGTTATGTTTGAATACATGTGTTCATTATGCAATGTTCAATCCAGAGTCCATGTCTTTAGCTCCCCAAACATTTACTATTCCTTGTGGTGCAGACATTCCAAGTCTTTTCTTCTATAATTTTGAAATACACCGATGCAGTATCTCTATTGTTAGCCTGTGTAATGGGACACTAGGTCTTTCTCCTCGTCGTCAAGTACTACCCACCGAATGGCCTTTCCTTACTCCCTCCTGTTCCTTACTTCCCCCAGACTTCAGTGGCCATGACGCTATTCTCAAATTCTGTGAGACTGATAATTTTTATTCACTGAGCCATGCACTATTATCTTTCTGAGCCTGATTTACTTTGTGTAGCATAACGACCTCCAAGTCATTGCAGATGAAAGAAGCACTTTCCCTTTTAAGGCTGGAGAGCATCACACGCACTCTCTCGCCCACCCACCGCATGAGCGATAACTGTTGCTCCCATTTCTCTATGACTTTGACTGGCGTGGCGCATGGGAAGTACAGGCTCCTCTTCAGTATGCTGACTTCTACCGATTAGTGAAAGCTTAACTCCATCGTGTTCTCTCCTGGTCACAATGTATTCAAATCAAAATTGGCAGGATAAAGACTTTAGAAGTCATAAAAATACGTGGAAATTAAATACCAGTGTGCTAAACAGGTCAAAGAGGAAATAGAGAAACTTCCTGAAACAAATTAAAATGGAAATAGAACATATAAAAAGCAAAATCACTACTGAAAAATTGATTGTAATTAGTATCCAAACTCATTACTACCTTAAAAATCAACCATTGTTCCCTTAAGAACTAAAAAAATAAAATAAAATAAAATAAAATAAAATAAAATAAGAACCCTCCACAGCCCAGACGACTAGAAGGAAGAGAATAATAGAGAGCTGAGCAGAAATCAATGAAACTGAGACCGAAACCTTCACAAAAGATCAACAAAATTAAGTCGGTTTTTGAAAAAATAAACAAAACTAATGAACCCTTAGCTAGCTTAAGTAAGAAAAAAGAGTAAAGGCTCAAATAAAATTAAGAACAAAAACGGAGACATAAATAATTGACAGTATAGAAATAAAAGAGGTTACTGGAAGCAAACAGGAACAAATTTATTACGTCATTTAGCTGTAGAACAGCCCTGTGTTCTTCATGCCCTTGGTTTCTTTGGTTAATGGGTAAAGAAAGTTTTCCCAAATTACAGAGTTATGAAGTAGAAGAGTCAAACAAAATTTGAAAATAAATTAGATTCAAAGCAACTATGCTGTTTGGTGTTTGCCAGCTTGACACAAACCTAAACATATCTGGGAAGAGGGAATCTTAATTGAGAAGATGCTTCCATCAGGTTGGATGTAGGCAGTCTGCACACATTTTCTTAGCTGGTGACTGATGTGGGTGGCCCCCATCACTGTGGGTGGTACCATCCCTGGGCAGGTGGTCCTGGGCTGTATAACAAAGCAGGTTCTGAAAGCTGGGAGGAACAAGCCAGGAAGCAGCGTTCTTCCATGGCTTCTGCTTTGGTTTCTTCCAACTTCACGCCTTGAGCCCCTGCCCTGACTCTCCTATAATCATCAGGGACTATAATCATCAGGTAAAATAACCCTTTTTTTTCCTCAAGTTGCTTTTAGCCATGGTGTTTATCACATCTCAAAACCTAAGATTGGATATGAAATGCCTCCTCCCATACGTTGCCTTCTCCTGACTCTTATTTACCAACTCCTTGGGCATGTTCTCCAGAGCTTTGTGACCCGTTCAGCCCCGTCTCATGTGGAAATGTCTCTTTTAGATTTTTTGAGCCAGACTCTACTGATTTTATATTTACAATTTTCCTGCTTGTCTGTATTGGCTTGAATTCTGCCCAATGTAGCAAAATGGCAGAGTTTTACAAACAGCTCCCAAAAGCCATCCTCTCTGCTCCAGATCTCCTTTCTGCACTCTGAGGAAGTGTGATATAGAAAAGGTTTTCCTCTACCTCGCCCCAGATGACCACCACATAGCCCTGCTCACACAGACTGATATGGCGTATGCAGCGTCTGGGTATGCTTCTGTTGGAGGGAGCAAGGACGAACTATGCCTAAGAAAAATGATGCAGATGTCAATGGGGAGGGGCTGTGGACAAAGATTTCATTATCTCCAAACCACAGGAACCAGAATCCCATCTGGCAAAAGAAATAAAGCCGGAGATGTGAGGAGGAATGAACAGATTAGGAGGAACCGTGAAGATGGGCAGCTGCGCGGTAGGTTTGATGTGGTGGGAAACAAAGATCCCTTAAGGGTTTCAGAGCATGGGAGTGACGTGATGAAAACAAGCGAGGAAGATGAAATACAAGCACGACGAATCAGAGGGAAGCACCAGACACAGACAGGAAGCTGTAATCCAAGCCCCAGGGAGGTGAAGAAAGCCAGGGTAACGGGAGAGAGAGTTATGAATTCTCTACAAATTAATTAACACGTGCCCACCTCTAAGTCACTTTACTACCAAGCTACTACCTAGGATTTTTTTTTAATGCTCTTACTGTATTTGAGAATGCAAAATAAACCCACGAGAAGCTGAATATTTTCACTAAAATGATAATATAATTTTCATCTCTGTGAATATAATAGTTGAATATAATAGTTAAACTGTCTGGGCCCCCTGCTGTGCAAATAAGCTTTATCATGAGCCTGTGGAACAGTTTGCTGTGAGGAAATGGGCTTCAGAAAAATTTACATTTTAGCCCCTTATCCGCAGAATAAACAAACACAATGCAGATGGATTAAGTTTTGAAAGTAGACTCTCGCAGCTGATGCCAAAATGTCATAGAAAATATGTCAGTAGCAGCCCAAGATGGGGTTGACCTTATTGCCCTGTTCCTCTCTGAAAGTCTCTTACCCAAGTCCCCTTCTGAAGTAGCAGAAAGAATGGGTTACCTGTCAGGCAGGGAGTCAACAGGCTTTGCCTAGACCTGACTCAGGAAACGCTGCATCCTAAGCAAGCCAGTTCTTTAATCCTGAATACAATTCTAAATGTCCCAGAGACTCACACATTATTTTCATTCAAGTTTAAATCTTAAAAAAAAGTCTTTGAAGCTATCTAAATCCAGAGTTTAAGAATTAAGTTTCAGGATGTACCAATTTTGCCAATTAAATCCGAAGGAAAGATAATGGTCAAATATTAGAATGGGTTCCTTGGGTAAGGACAGAGGTGAAGGGCCCAGAGCATCACCAGCTCACTCCCTGTCCCTCTGTCCTTCCTGGATGTGCACACACTAGAGCAGAAGCTCAGGCTGTCAGCAGGACCCTGGGATCCAGAGAGAAGTATCCGCAAAATACTCGAGTCTGGTCTTTCTGTCTCTCTGTCTCTCTGTCCCTCTGTCTCTCTGTGTTTCTGTTGCCTCTGCTCTCTCAGCGTATGTGTGTGTGTGTGTTTCTTGGCACCAATAAGAAACCATGACCCAGAAAGCTTAAAACAGGACACTGAATAGACAGAAAGCTGCATCCCAACAGGACATAGAATTCTCCTAAACGCATACAATATCCATTTACTTGTTTTAATACATGAACTCACAAGACCAGACCATCAGTTTGCACACCATGGGCATTCCCCAAGACAAAGCAAATTCATGTCTCTGCAGTGTCCCTGAACTCTGGGGAATGTGATTTATCAGGCAGTGGGGCTACTTCACTACATTGTACTTAGAAGTTTTGGAGTTGTGGGGAAAGGGAGTAGACTACATTATCCTAAACTGGATTATAGTTGAATAAAAAATAAGATTTTATTTTGGAAAATTCATGTCTTCTCCATATTTATATACATATACATACATAGATACAGCACATAGGAGTGCTGCTTTTCCACACAAAGTATACCTTTTCCTGTGAGTACAGAAAAATGCTCTGAAACCTGTCATCTCCTAGAGACTTTTGTAAAACATTGTTTGTGACAGAGGAAAAGGAGGTGCAACCTAAATGCCCAACACCTGCGGAATGGCTAAATATGTAGTGGTCTGTTTGGGAAATCGTATTTCACGAATCAGTTCAATGAATGAACCAAAAACTAATCCGCTGAAACTCTAGTGTGAAACCTTAAAGCAAGTTGTAGACTCACACGGACGGTGTGCTTTCATGAAGTTTTGTTCGGTACAATGACAGCAATATCTCATCTCACTGAACTACACGTGTACCCAGGAAAGCGTGGAAGCCAAATATAGTGCTCACTTTATGGGTGGGAGAAAGAGAACTGGGATTCAGGAGATCTCAATGGCCTCTGGTGCGAGCCAGTCACTTTCTTGTGTTGTGCCTAATTGGATGACAACACACAGAGTTTTCTTATTGTGTTTAGTTTTGTTATTGATATAGATGTAAAATGTTGGTTTATTTCTGCTTTTTATTTATTTTTTTAAACAATGCTTTCTCATTTTACATACCAATCCCAGTTCTCCCTCCTTCCCATTCTCCCACCATCTCCCCAAGCCACCACTATCCACTCCTCAGAGAAAGTAAGGCTTCCTTCCCATGGGAAGTCAACAAAGTCTGGAATACCACTTGGAGGCAGGACAAAGCCCCCCTTCCCATATCTAGACTGAACAAGGTATCCATCCAAAGAGAATGGGCTCCAAAAAGTCAGTTCAAGCACTAGGGATAAATCCTGCTCCTACTGCCAGTGATCCCACAGACTGCCCCAGCCACACAACTGTCACCAACGCTCAGAGGGCCTCATTTGGTCCTAGGCAGCTTCTTCCCTTGTCAGTCAATGAGCTCCCACTAGCTCAGGCCAGTTGTTTCTGTGGATATCCCCATCGTGGTCTTGACCCCTTTACTCATATTATCGCTCCTTCCTCTCTTTGATTGGACTCTGGGAGCTCAACCCAGTGCTTATCTGTGGATCTCAGTATCAGTTGCTGAATGAAGGTAAAATGTTTTCTTAAGGCACAGGAAGTGGCCTGAGGCCCATGGGTTGATGGTTGACATTGGGTCTTCCACGAGTCCAAGTCAGCTGTCTTTCCCCATGGCTCTCAGTGAGATCAACTTGCAGAGTGAAGGATTTGCACCATTTGGGTCCTAATCTTGATAACTCATTTTTACCTGAGGGATATTATTCCCTACAGTCTGTCAAGGCCAAATCTGCTCAGGCCAGAAATGGCCCAGAGCGCATTTATTCTGTGAAGGCTGAGCTACTATTTCACTGCTTCTCACTTGGCTCTGTGTTTCAACTTTGCTCAAATCCTACAACAAAATGTTAACCTGTTGAAAGGTCAGCAGAGAAATGATGTGTGTGTGTGTGTGTTTGTGTGTGTGTGAGAGAGAGAGAGAAAGAGAGAGAGAGAGAGAGAGAGAGAGAGAGAGGAAAAGAATGACGGAGGAAGAAACAGTTTTGTGTGGGGAAACAGATAAACTCACGAGACTCATAGGAAGCAATCAATTTAAGTAAGACTATCGCTGAGAAACTGGAAAGCAACCACAGATTGCTTAATATAACAGGAGCAACTTCAAATAGTACAAATAGTAGCATGTTATAGCCTTTAATCACAAATTAGCTTTTTTTTGTCTGTCTTAAGCATAAAGCAACAGACAACAGACACCCTGGCCTTGACGGGAAACAGTCCAGGGAGATTTATGATATTTTGGGGAAGCTTAGGGCAGTGGCTTTATCCTTGCCTCCTTTCCGCCCTCCTGGTCATGTAAGAGTCTTTCACTTCTGCTTCTCCTTTCAGATCAAATACTCAGTCTAACCTGCAGGTCAGCTTTTGCTTTTCCAGTGGGCAAGTTGAGCTTTCTGCTGTTACACTGGCAGAAAATGAAGATAACCCTGGGGGTTCATGGTCGCGAGCAGATCAGTCCATAGGGTTAAGAGAACCTGTCCTCAGTTGTATCTCTGGAATATTTCCTGCCCTGGAAAGACTGCCCTTGCCATGACCGGAGACAGTCGTCCGTCTGGACTCTGAAGAGCTCTCAGATCTGAATCTGCGCTCCTGCAGCTGGATCCGCAGCCGTGAGCGGCAGCTTCACCTTATGAAGCACCCGCGCTTCTCAGTTACCGTCTCAGGAAGGTTCTCTTGCTGCTTTGTGTTGCGTATGAACTGCGGAGACACAGGCAGGTTCAGCCACACACCTCAGCCTCAGTTTCAGAAACAGGACTTACATCTGGCTGTGTGGTCCTTACAGTCTGGCCTTGTAGGCTCCACAGGCGCTGAGTCTCAGAGTGACAATTAAAATAAGAGAAGGGAAGGGCCAGGAGAAGGCTCCGCGGATAAAGCGTTTGCTGCGCAATCACGAGTCCAGATCCCCAGGACCCACATAAAAGATGAGGGAGCACGGCAGCCTTGCAATCCCAGCATTGGGGCAGAGGAGACAGAGCATCCCCCAGGTAAGCTTGCTAACTAGACCCGCTAAATCATCAAGCTCCAAATTCAGCAAGAGACCTTGCCTTAGTATGGCAAGAGATGGTAGAAGATACGTGACATCAACTTCGGACCTCCACACACATGTGCAAATGCATACACGAGAACACACATATACACACATGCTCGCTACACACATATTTACACGTACATACATAAAAATGTTTTGAACATGAAGAGCAGCTGAGAAGATACTGCAGAATGTTTTGATGGAAGCCTCGCGGACCCTGCTTCTGCGGGTGGACTTCCTGGTGGGACACTTCTTCCACACAACACTGATAATGAAGGCGTGACACCCAAAGCTGATGGCCTGTGTTTGGAATCCTATTTCCCCAGAATACCTACCTCATAAGTGCAGTAGGGACCTCACAGCACCCATATGAATTTCGCCCTACTTAAATCATGGTTAATTTCTAATATGCCATCACCCCACTACACAGCCGCATCGGAGGATAGGACTACAGATGGACTTAGGAAGGGTATCAGGTAAGCATCAGAAGTCCTTACCTGCCACCTGCATTGCTACTGCCAGCTAAATAGATTCAATTATTTGGGTCTTACTTTCCTTGTCTATATATGTGTATATATGTGTATATATATATATATATATATATATATATATATATATACACACACACACACACACACACACACACACAGAGGAAGGTGCGAGACACAGAGGTGCCATAACCACCACACGGTGGACACATGAGCATCTGGTTTTGTCTGACCCATAAGATAAAGAGGTCACATCACACCACAGTGACCCACTCATCTGTGAAAGTGCTGCATGGACCCAGAAGAACCTTCCTTTGTGGCGTGACCATCCATCTTGGGCAAGTGACTGTCTCTATTTGCATCTGGAATCCCCAAGTTCTGTTCAGTTTTTACATTTTGTATTTTTGTGTCCCAGGTCTAGGAGATATGAATCCAAGGAATTTAAAGAGGTAGGCTGGGTGCTTCTTGGCAACATTATCCTCCTAAGGTGGGTGATCACACTTCTCAAGTCCCACACTCCCACAGGCAAGATGACTAACTGCCTAGAGAAACCATGGTCCCAACCACCAGCAAGTTAGTGTCAGAGGAAAGAGAAGTGGGTTTTTACCATAGCTGGTAGCGGTCCAGCTTAGCAGGCGCCCTGTTTGGAACTGGGATGGTGGCATTCCAACACTTTGCTCTGGGTAATGACAGACAAATGAGGTGTGTAAGACAGGATGACCTTTGAGGGAGACTGTGGTCCTGTGATCTCATGTGACTGCTTCTCTGATAAGTATCACTTGAAAATGACGCCAGGCATGGGCAGCTGTGACAGGCTGTGAGCCACCCCGGGCTGCATGCCATAGCTCTGGGCTCTCACTACCTCCCTAATTTTTTTTGTAAAGGTCTCTCCATGGGTAGCCACCAGCAGGAGACATGTGTGACGTGACAGCAGGACCTTGAGGGGGTCACTGGAGCATGGCCTGGAAGCAGCTGTGTACCAGCTGAATGCCTTGCCAATCTCTCCCGCACAAGACTGGCCCCACGCCAAGGGAATCTAGCTCTGGCTGTGCATGGGAAAAACCAGTCCCCTGGGGAGCTGGGGCTGGGAGTGATGAATCCATTCGCAGTGGCTTGAATGGACAGAAGGCGGTCAGTCTGGGAGGGCACTACCCACCCACATGGACCCCAGCAATTCCATCCTCTGGGCTCTGATAGTTGCAGCAGATGGTAGAAAATTCATAACCCACACTGTATTACACAGAGTTCAGTCAGCAACCTGAGTTTTGTGAGGGATAAGGCGTGGAGATGGTGGTGCGGAGGGCATCCCAAAACCCCTGCAGCGTGTACCCTCTCAACCGCCACCTATTCCTCTCCAGCAAGTGAAGCCCACCCCTATGTTACTGCCTCGGCTCTGGTCCTTCAATCCTGATAGCCTATCCCGAGTGACCTGGTCCTCGAGGCTTTCTCAATGTTCTTTACGTCATTCAACTCTCATTTCAAGTACCACTTTCTTAGATCTTGGTGTTCTCAGCCTCTCTTACCAGCACAACACTCTAGTTTACATTATATAACCTGCTCCCTCGCCGCCCTGAAAAAGCCTATTCATTTTATTTCATGTTTACTGTTTCATCCCTTTTGGGATGCCAGCTTAAAGAGAGCCAGCATCTTCACCCTCGGCCTTGAGCACTAGAATAGCTCCTGTAAGGAGGGATGAACAAAACTCAATTTAATTAATTTGTGAATGCCAGCTACAACACACAGGCGGGGAGGCATGAAGAGTTTCTCTGTGCTCGGTAGCAGCAGGGAGGGTTCAAGGCTGCCGGAACCCTCGGTGCCCACGCTCCTCTCTGCTAACAGAGACTGAATCACTCTCTGAGTCATCGTTGCTGCCTCTGGGCACCCATGTTTTCACTACATAACTCTCCCACTTAGGAATGCTTTGGTTTTTAACTAAGAACAACAATAATCAAGATGCGATTTCAACAGAGAGACTGCCATTTCTCTCAAATAAGGAACGATCAGGAACTTCCTAGTTCGGCATCATGGTGGCAGGATGGCCATGAAGACCTTATCACCTTGCTTGTGCCTTCTCTTGCTGACGCTAGTGCACATCTTGTATCCCCTGTCTGTCACCTCATGATCACAATAGCTGCTGCTCCACCGAACATCGTGTCTGCATCCCCAAGAAGAAAACGGAAAGTCACGGTAGAAAGAGTCAGGCCAGGTGAATCTGTCCCCTTTACATAAGGAAAATGAAAGCTACCCAGAATATATCCAGCCAGATTCCAGTTAGAACTAGATCACATGGCCAACCACCGAGAGTATAAACAACCATAAAAATGGATTCTTTTCCCTAAGGTTGAGCTGTTGCCCATCTTCTGAGTAAATCAGGGTATTCACAGAAAAGATGAGACTGCTATGTATTGGCTATGCGAGCACTGAGTAGACAACAGTAGGCGTTCGATCCCAAACTGGATCAGAAAATGCCCTTCCTAAAAAATTATCGTCAAGGCACACAGTGATTGAGTCTTTAAAATCACTTTTGCTGGCATGTTTTCCAACCTGAAGCACGGTTAATAAAAAACTCAGAGAGAGAAACTGGGGTTCAGCCTGAAGATCTGAAAAGCAAAGCACTCAGCCACTGGCTCTTACCTAGACCTCAGTCCAATAATGGCGATCCTGCCTCCAGGAATCTCAGAATGAGACTGTGTCTTCTGAGAACTGTTTCCTCCGATTTTATAATCCTCTCTAGGGCTGGGATTAAAGGTGAGCATCACTGGGATTAAAGGCATGCACCTCCTGGTTTCTATGGCAACTCCTGTGGCTACTGGAATTAAAGGTGCCTGTCACCATTGCCGGGATGTAAGGTAGCGTGGCTGTTTTACTCTCCTGATCTCCAGGCCAGCTTTATTTATTAAAATACAATTCAGATGTCACTACACCAATCTTAAAGGGGTGTTTCAATTCTTTAAATTTTGCCTTTTGCTTCATTACCTTCCTGCAAAGATATCTTCTTGTCTTCTCTGCAGTTTAAAACCAAAGGGTCTTTGTAGCAGGAGCATCTACCTGCTAGCTCTGCCAGGTGGCTGTCCTGCCTCCCTTGGCAGCTGCATGTCTCACTGGACCAAATGCTGCTTCTTCAGGGTGACACAGGCAGTGTAGACATTATGTCATCAGCTCAACAACACCCTCCTCTTCACCTTCAGACAGCTGAGCTCGCATAGGGAGACAGGCTTTGTGGACACCAAACACCAAAGATGAGGTGTGGTAGGGGGTTGGGACACTCACCAGTAAAGCCCAGCTAGAGCTGGGTGACAAAGGCCAAGGCATCTTCTGCCTTCTGGTTGCTCACCCAGGGTCACCTGCTTATAGAAGCCAAGCTCACACTGACTCATAATGCCACCCCTCCCACAATGAGGAGAGATCCCAAGGGATGCAAAGGCTGTGACCCCAGTTCAGCCCCCTTTCTCACTCCAAGCCATGGCAACATTCTGTGTCATAGTATCAGGACTTTCCCTTTCTGTGATGCTCTTGCTGTATTACCTACAAACTTGACATTCAGCTTTCCAACGCACATCTGGATCCTAAGCTTATACAGACTTTAAACAGGATTTCTTGAAAACATGATGCTTGCATGTTCTGTGTGAACAAATGGTGTCTTGATCAAGAAACTCTTGGACACATCTGATTAAATTGAAACCCCTTCTTTAAAACGTTTAAAAGCATTCTGCACTCCAATAGACACAAAGGTGTCAGGAAGGGTGCAATATAGGGCATTTTCCAAACCTGTCTAGGCACTGACATTCTTTTCCTTGGAATATAGTGAAATAATGTCCTAGGGGAACTGCAGACTCCCCCACTCCAGAGCATGGACTGAGACAGTCTCAGGAATTCCCTTGAGATGCTCTGCTAGTGGTATTTGGGGGTCACAGCCTGAAACCCACTACTACCTCAGTCGGTACCAAGTATTGACACAAAAATACAACCCTCACCTCAAAGGAGATACTGCTAAAATAATTCCTTCCCTTTGAGACCACATCCAACACCTCCTCCTATGATACCAGCATTAAACCGAGGTTCTGTTCCACCAAGATTCACCCCAGGGAAGAAATGAGTTTATTTGACTTACTTATAGAGTGTGGGTAAAGGGTAATGAGCAGCTACAGTGGAAATCTGTACCCAGGATGACAACTCCCACATGGCTGTATATTTGGAGCCCTCTCCCTCCATCCTTCCCCAGCTATATATTCTAGTTTCTCCCAGAGACGTATCCACAATTAGGGCAGAATTGCACATGACTGACTGTGGTGAGGAAGGGTGTAGCTGGATACTCAGTTAAGGGTCCCATGAAACTTCTTCCGCTCTCTTTCCAAAACGGAAACTCAAGAGTCAACAAGCCAAGCTGTGATGATCTTTGGCAAGCAGGCCTAAAAATGGGGTGTGGCGGGGGGAAGTAGCCCTTTGGCTTAGAAGAAAGTTCTATAAAGAGGAGATAAGAAGTAGTCTATTCTGAAGACAGATATGAGTGGCCATGGCCTAGGAACACAAAGTTCAAAGTCAATGTTCCAGTGTGGTGACAGTTCGATGGTGTGTTACAGTGACACAACAAAGAAAGTCATAAATAAAGACACTTGACAAACACATCCCCAGAAACACCAAGCCAATGGATTCAAGTAAAAACAGAAACATGTTGCAGCCTTAAGCTTGTATCTGCCAGCTTTTTGGTTGGTTGGAAACTGTCTGTACAATCCTAATGACTTTCCCAGTACTCACAAAGCTGTTGGGCCTGGTGCAGAGGCAGGCAACAAATGACTTAATTAGGAAAGCTAAAGATGGCCCAAGATAATTTGTAATTAGGCCTAGACTTACAACACTCCAAGCCCTTCACAATCACTCATGTTCTGAAATAGTCAGTTAACTCTGCAGAAGGTTCAGTTGAAGATGCCCTTCTGGACACTTCCATGTTCTCACAAGAAACATGTCCATGGGAAATTAGCCATAACCTTCTGCTCTTCATCTGGACCTTGGGAACTCAGTCCAGTGCTCCATTGTGGGTCTCTGACTCTATCTCAAGGAAGTCAGTGCCACGAGGGGTTCGTCCACCCACTGAGATGGTGTGACTGATCTAATGGGAGCTCACCAAGGCCAGCTGGACTGGAACTGAATGAGCATGTGATCAAACTGGACTCTGAACGTGGCTGACAATGGGGGCTGACTGAGAAGCCAATGATAATGGCACTGGGATTTGATTCTACTGCATGTACTGGCTTTTTGGGAGCCTAGTCCGTTTGGATGCACACCTTCCTAGACCTGGATGGAGGTGGGAGGGTCTTGGACTTCCCACAGGGCAGGGCACCCTGACTTCTCTTAGGACTGGAGAGGGAGGGGGAGGGAGAGTGGGAGGAGAGGGAGGGAAATGGGAGGAGGGGAGGAGGTAATAATTTTTAATAAATAAAGAAAAGAAAAAAAAAGAAATTAGCCATAAACCCCCCAAATAGTACCACAAACCAGAGACGAAGAGTTCAAATACTGTGTCTACTGGGAACATTTCTTACTCAAAGCCCAAATACCTCTCCTTGGTCCTTATAAGCCCTTGGCCATATCATAATATACAATGTGTTTATTATAATTTCAAAGTCCCTAAACTATCTCAATGTCGTTTTAAAGTCCAGAGTCTCTTTTGGGACTGAAAGCAGCCTCTTAACGGTTACCCCCTTGTTTAAGGAAATACATCTTGCATACTCTCAGTATACAATAAGAGAGAATATATGCTATCAATCTGGAAAAGGAGGAATGGAAACATAGGGTAAGATACTGGACCAAAACAAGACTGAAATCCAGTAGGGCAGTAACCATATTCTCGAGCTCTGTGGCTGATACCTAGGACTTTGTTTTCAAAGAGCTTATATGGTTTCACCCCTCCAGTTTTACCGTCTGCAACATACACTGCCCCTACACACACACACACACACACACACACACACACACACACACACACTCCACTTTTACTCTCTCTATGAAGTTCTCCTTGCAAGAATTCTCATGGCTCTGATATCTCTAAGATCTTGACTTCGTTCCTGACACTCATGATTCAGTCAATGGCCTCTCACAGACTCATGGCTTCCGTAAGCCATCACCTTGCAGCAACTCCAGAACTGCCACACAATGCCTGACATTAGCAGCACCCTGAGAACATGGAGGAAGAATCCATGACCCCCTCATGCCTCCAGAGCTGGAACCACATAAATGACACTAGCTAGCAGCTTGGAGTGGACCCTGGCCCCTTTCAATCACACTTGCAACAACTTTTGTATATTGAAGCAATTGCTTTCTAGGAACAAAAATCCTTAATTCTTTCTCCTTTCACAAGTTAGATTCTTAGCAGGCAGTGGGGTCTCACCCTGAGGGCATCCTTCCCATTGCCCCATCACAGAGCAGGATGTTTCTCTTTAATGGCATTAAGCTCTTTAACAATTATATCCTCTCTTTCAGCACAGTCTTTGGCTCTTAATTAGGCTTCCTAGTATTCCTTTTCTCTCCAAACTGTAAAATTTGTATCTCTTTTTGCCATACTCCCTCTTTTTCTTCTTAGACCTGTGTAAGAGTTGCCAGTAACCACCATGTAACATACTCAGAGTTACACTGTTTGATATTTCCTCCACCAAATGGATGGGTCCATTAATTTTCCCTTTAGTTCTAGGCCAATTCTTAGTGCACAGGCAGAGTCTGCTAAAAAAATCATAAGAATGGCCTCTAGCCCAGTTCCTAACAGCTATGTGATTCCCCTCTGAAACCTCCTTAGCTTCCCCAATCCACATTATTCTCAGCACCTTCTGTCTCACAGGCTCTGACTAGAATGGCCCATTAAGTTCTGCATGCAGAACATTTATAGTCCAGAGTTCTGAATCTTCCACATAAAAAGGAAGACGAGGGGGGAAGGAGGAGAAGAGGAAGGGGAAAAGGAAGGAGGGGGGGAAGAAAAGGAAGAAGGAGGAGGAGAAGGAGGAGGAGGAGGAGGAGGAGGAGGAGGAGGAGGAGAAGGAGAAGAAGAAGAAGAAGAAGAAGAAGAAGAAGAAGAAGAAGAAGAAGAAGAAGAAGAAGAAGAAGAAGAAGAAGAAGAAGAAGAAGAAGAAGAGCATTGGCACCATCAGGTTCTTCATATAAACAGCCCACTCTCTAGTACCAACTTTTGTATTGGTTCCTGTCCATTGATGTAACAAAACATCATGACCAAAACTGACATATGGAAGAAAGAGTTTCTTTTGACTCATGGTACCAAATGGAGAGTACATAATGAAAACCACCACATATGTGTCTAGTATCTTTAAAAATCCCAGAGCTTTATTCTCCTATCTGTAGCACTGGGGTGAACAGCCTTTGAAAACCTTAATTTCTTCATGTCAAGGATGGTGACAGCCTATCACTAGGTCTGCAGAGATCTTCTTACATAAGTCTTTCCTTTTATCTTCATGAGAATGGACCAGAGACAGGCTGGGTTTGAACCAGCTTTGAATATCCTTCCTGGCCTCCTAATGCATTCTTCACTGATGTCTTAGGAAGCAAAGGAGGCTCACAGTGACTCTCACCGAAAGGTAGAAATAGACAAGATCATGTCTTTTCACACGAAATCATTGGGAAAACTCACAATAGATTCTAAGAGACAGTGAGCCCAATAACAAACGTCAATGTTAGGATATGGCTCTCCATGTTAAAACGTCTGCAAACACGAAAAGCGCACATTTCCCCTTCCTTTCATGGTCTGTTACTGGGTTATCTTTCACTCACACGTTTATCATGAAACATGTTTCAGGGAAAACTATCAAACTCCTGAGTGTTGCTATTCTCTTCCATCCCACCAATAAAATGATAATCGCGATAACTTTTGCATCACTTAGCAACCCCTCCTCAGCTTGTTTCCTCTTGCTGTAAACCCAGACCATCAACATACTTTCAAAGCTACAATAGAGAACTGATGTGAATGGGAGGTACGTTGTTGGCAGCGGGAAGTGCAAATCTCAATGCTGTAGAGCAGAGCAGGTGCTAGGGTTCCTCTCTGCTGGGCCCTTGTGCCAAAGGAAACAGGAAGACAGGCATTTTACTCTCTATGCTTTTATTATTGCAGACCGGGTGTCCTTCACGAGCAGCTGAACAGCTGGCATGGTATCAACTGTAGTAAAAGAAAAGTTAACACACTCAGCAAACATAAATCCAGCATTCACAAGACCACTTCTGGTTTTGGGTCCCAAAGAGAGGGAACACTCCTATGAGGGTGATTCAAAGAAGGCGTATTGACTAAGGAAGCGTCTTTTATTTTTGTTTTTTTTACAAGTGTGTATATAGGTGTAACAGAACCAACCACAGGATTGACAGTTGACAGAAACTGAAGCATTTTGCCCACTCCCGGGTTCCAGAAGACCAGAGGAGTTACCAGATTGTGAGAGGAGAAAGGCACAGAGAAAAGACACAAGGTAAATGGCGACCTCACAGGGAGGGAACAAGACCTTGTTTAGTTGCCACCTTGTTTTTACTCATCCCCTTCCCATCAATTTCCTGCCAAGTGCTGGGCCCCCTGTGATCTTACCCAGACAGGGATAGAAAGTATGGAACCCACGGATGTGATCCACAAGGGTTAGTTCCTGAGACCAGATGGTGATGTGGGATTCCCCTCTGTATGCTATGAATATGTTTTATTACCTTTGGCTAATGATGAAGCTGTTTTGGCCTATGGCAGGGTAGAATATAGCTAGGCAGGAAAAATAAACTGAATGCAGGGAAAAAGAAGGCAGAGTTGGGCAGAAGTCATATAGTTGCCCAAGAAGCCAGATGTGAGGCAACAAACAATGAGACGCATGGTAGAATATAAAATAATAGAAATGGGTTCATTTAAGATGTAACAGTTAGCTAGGAATATGTCTGAGCCATTGGCCAAACAGTATTACAATTGATATAGTTTTTGTGTGATTGGCCAGAAAACAAAAGTGCAGCCTCTATTTACAAGATGGAGTAGATTCAGTGGCTAAATGGATAGTATGAGGCATTGTGCTGAAGAACCTAATAAACATAGCTGCAGACTTTAATATTGGGAAATTTAGCTGGGCGGTGGTGGTGCATGCCTTTAATCCCAGCACTCTGAGGCAGAGGCAGGCAGATCTACAGAGTGAGTTCCATGACAGGCTCCAAAACTACACAGAGACACCCTGTCTCAGAAAAAAAAAAGAAAGGAAGGAAGGGAGGAAGGAAGGAAGGAAGGGGGAGGAAGAGAGATAAGGGGAGGGGAGGGGAACGGAGTGGAGGGGAACAGAGGGGAGGGGAGGAGCGGAGAGGAAAGGAAAGGAAAGGAAAGGAAAGGAAAGGAAAGGAAAGGAAAGGAAAGGAAAGGAAAGGAAAGGAAAGGGAAAACCTGGGAACTGAGAATTTTTTTTCTGTTCACCATTTATCCCCAGTTACACCATTCATAGTTGATCACTATAGCAACAACTAAGAAGCCAACAATGCAGTCTCTTCTGATACTAGTCAATACAGACCTCACAAGTAAAGGCATAGAGCCAGACAATGTCCCCACAGTAGACACTAACTACAGAGATATTCCCTGGGACAACTATACTTCAGTCTAACCCACCACAGAGTTAGGCACCACCCCCCACATACACACAGGTTTAGTCATTTGCTAGAGTGACTCACAGAACTCAGGAAAGCTCCCTACTTTCTCTTGTGGTTTTGTCATAAGTGACACATCCCAGGAAGAGCCAGTGGAAGAGCTCCATGGGACCAAGTACAGAATGGGGGCCACTGAACTTCCAGACCCTCTCAGGACATGTCACCCTCTTCCAACCAGGAAGCTCACTTAGCCCTAGAGCCATTATAGAAGCTTCATTTTTATAGGGATCAATTACTAAATCATTAGCCATTGGTGATTTAACTCCATTTCCTGTCCCCTGACCACCTCCTGGACATAGAGGTGACATGCGGAGCTCAGAGCGCTAATCCTCTGGTGACCAGCTTCTACCTTCAAAGGATCTGTTTCTGCCCCTGCTTTGGTTGCCTCATTAACACACAAACTTTCCTCTCAGAAAACTTCACAAATTTGGGATCTCTGTGTTCGAAAGGGGAACCAAGACTAATGTATCTTAAAACCATATCACACCAACACATTGTACCACAATGCCTGACACACAAGGGACGGGAAAGAGTTTCTTGTGAATGAATAAGGTAATCTTCAGTAGGCCACACCGGAATTATTTCTCCCTTAATAAAAAAATTAATGAAAAAATAAATCTAAATTCCCATTTTAAAGGCTTCCTCCCCTTCTAGTTGGGTAACCGAAAGGAGACAAACCCTGATGGCTCCCAGAATCTGAGATTCTTCACACCCCAACAGCTTGGGCACAGGGAGACTAATGAGAGAAACATGAAGATTTTTCAGAGAAAGAACCTGACCTATTGATTTTTCTATCTGCCCTTTATTTCTCTTTTCCATCATAACCCAACAGGCTCTGAGGCCCAGCAAATAAGGAGAAAAGTGGGGCTGGATATGTTCGTGGCTGGTGGAATAGCGAATGTTTATTATGCCACACAAAGCAATTTGTACTCCAGCTACTTTCCCAGACGTTGGGTCTCACCTTACTCTTTAAACGCTCGAGTGATCAGTATTACATGTCACAGGGACAACTGGGTTTCCAACAGGAAAATCTAAAATCAGGGAAGAGGAAAACTTCTGAATGTAGTTGGGCTTTTCGAAAGGAACTTGAAGGGAGAAAAGAGAACGAAAACTAACACAGCACAATCAGGGATTTAACACTTCGAAAATAAGATGCAAAATTCCCAGCAAAAAATGGGTGTGGGGTGACGCTGCAGTGGCGTTGAGATCCTATGTTTTCCCTGCAAGAGGGCCTGGCCATGGTGACCATATGGTGGGGCTTGATGATATGGCTGTAGGAACTGCCTGGGATTTGTACAAAATGGAATCACTGGAGAAGAGGGTATGTGTTGAAGTGTGGGAAGACAAGGTGTCATTGCCTACTGTGGCCCCTGAATCTGGGGACTGTTCCATGGCCTGCTGCCTCCCAGTATATCAAGGGCATTTCACCACCTCACTGGACCTCAGACACTCTGGCGCTGTCCCAGACCTGGGGACTCAGAGCCAAGCCACAGGGCTATGCATCTAAATTATAAGATACTAAGTTAAGATAGTCATGCTTGGGGTGGCTTCTGATCCAACAGGCAGATGAGGTTCCTTTGAAGGAATGTAGAAACATGAGCAGGTTTCAGAATTGATCATACCAGGAGAAAATGGCATTCAGAAAAGCCCCCCACCCACCCATCCATTAGCTCTGACTGGCCAACCATCCTCCCAGTAATAGGAAAGCCATCCTGTTGTAATAACACCAAAAAGTGCAGCCACAGACTCAATTAACTCTGAGTAGATGACCATAAAGTTGCAGGTGTCCCCAAGGAACCAGGCAAGGGTTTATGGGGTTAGAGTAGAACCACCCAGACTACCTTAAATCCAGCATATCCACAGGATATGGTGGACATGGTGGGAGGCAAATATGGGGCTGTTGCATGATATTTCTTGGGAAGAGATAAAGAATATCTATTCACCCCAGGAAGGACACGGACATACCAAAGAAAAGATTCCATCTTGATCAAGCCCGGCAAGTGAATGGATTTATTGAGGGTACTTATAGGAGCAGAGAGCTACCTGAAGAGCACAGGAAACTCAAAGATATATGCACCCCTGAAAAGTTTCACCCCAGCATGGATAATGACTCACAAAATCAATATCACTGGAGCCCAAGCCAACCTTCTACCACTTATATACTCCAGCATCACCCAAGACCGCATGCAGCTTGGTGCATAAGCAGGAAGGGGTGTGGCCTAAAATCTCAGGTGAGGATCCGGTGGACTCTTTCCCTAGGCCACCTACAAAGAAAAAATAAGAGCCATAGGTCTGATGTCACTATATTGTTTTGCTTATTTCATTACTGTGACTGCAAGCCAGGGGGTAATGGTTCATCCGGGGAAATAGCTCTACTGACCACAGGAGCTGTCTCTGGCAGGTGTGTGCGTTACCTCTCTCATTGCTGTGACCAAACACTAAACAGAAACGATTTGTGCAAGGGAAGCTATCTCTTGACTCACAGTTTAGCAAGGTCAGCTCACTGTGGTGGGGAACACATGATGGCTGGAGCAGTTCAATCTGCAATGGCAGGACCTTACTGTAGCAGGTTACATCGCCACAGTAAAAAAGAAGCAGAGACCTCCTCTGGCTGGGAGCAAGACTGGATTATAACCTTCAAAGGCTATCCCCCAGTGACCCACCTCTGCCAGCCATGCCTCTTACCCCACAGGATCCAGAATCTCCTGAATCAACAGCATCTATGCACATGAGCCTGTGGTGGACACTTTTTAAAATAGAACTGTAATAGAGGACCACCAAGATATGTGATAGAAAATTATAAGAACAGGTCTCTTCCCTGTGGAGAAACACAAGCGTGAGAAGAAGGATGTTAAATTTTTCTCCATCAGTGGAACTCATTATCACTCTCATGGATTGTTGGGCTTATCAACGGCTAGTAACCACTTTCTAGTAGCAACAAAAATGGGCAAAGCTCCATGCAGACTTTGGGCTCTTACCTTAAACCTGCATCCGAACACTTGAAAAGATCCCTTCAGAGGATGCTGCAGCCCTGCCCCACACTCACAGTGCGCTTGCCTGTGGAAGTGGGTGCCCTTCAGCTTGAGTGAAAACCAAGACTGGTACTTTGTCAGCTGGCTGATGCTGCTTTCATGCACGGGATACGGCCTTTGATCAGCAGCACACAATATTATCATTCCAAGTCTCTAAGAACAGATAATAGGCAGCTGGCCAAAGTGAGATAGGCACTCACTATTGGAAAAAACTGCCAACAGTCACTGCTCTGAACTTAACTGATGACGATCCTAACTCACTCAGGAGGAGGATGGATGCATAGATTTTTTTTTCCAAAGAAGGACACAAAGAGAATAGGGTTTCTAGGCTCCATCGAATCACAGTTTCTCAAGGGTGGGGTCTTTGAAAGGTCACATACTCCTTCCTACAATGACAAAAGGCCCACTAATTGCCCATTCCACAGGTGTAAACTAGACTTCTCTGGATTGCAAATGCTGTGGTTTGGAGATCAGACATTTGCTTTCCTCCCAGCTCATGTTTTGAACATAGGTCCCCAGATAGTGGCACTGTTGTAGGAGGTCCTTTCACTTGGGAGATGTGCCCCAGCTAGAGAAAGTAGGTCACTTGGGATGAGTCCTTAGGGGTATGCTGTTCCCAGATACTGCTGGTGTGAATCTCTGTTTTCTAGTCAGTATGAAGCGATCCAGACCCTTGGGCACACACTCTGGCTAATCAGATGCTCTGCCCAAGTATGCAGTGCTAAGCAAACACGGGTCCAACCTTCTGGAACCATGAGCAACACAAATCGTGTCTTGTTTCAGTGTTCCCGTTAGGTTCTTTGTATTTTAGTCATAGTAATGCAGAAAGTAACAAACAAAGTTCACTTCCCAAGTGAATAACAGAGAACTAAACACACACACACACACACACACACACACACACACACACGGGGTTGGGGGGAGAAAGGCCCTATCCACCTGTCTGAAAGGTAGATACCTGCCCTACCATCTGCCTACAAGGTGTGGCTAGCACCCTTGTTGAGAGATCCCACGGCACATTGCCCTCTTCCTTCGTCTCACGTGCCTGCAGCTGAGATCCAGTGAGTGTTAGCTCTACATTACAGTGAGTTACTAAAAAGAAGTATAGAATTTGGGTCACCTCTCTTAATTCCCTGCTGACACACCTTAATGGAACAATTATTTAATAATGCACGCTTAGATCAGCAAAGCCTTACAGGGTTTCGCTACTTAGATTTTACGTTGTCACAGTTTCCTGAAAAATCTTCAATCTTCTAATAAGTGACCCAGCATCCATGTGTAAATGACTCTCCTAATTCCAGGTCAGTAAAGAGATGGTCCCAATAGCTGCACATGACTGTGCCTCCCTAACCAACAACAACGACGAATTAACCCATAGCATTGCTTCAGAGCCTCTGCTCAGAGACTGATGACATCAGAGCCCGTGTGACTCAGTCACTGCCTACTGGTTGGATCTGCCCAGAGAGGACTCTGCCTTCAATAAATGAAGCTTCTGGGTAGATACTTCATACCCCAACTATAATAGTGCTGTCCGATCTTCCAGGCAGTATCTATGACCAAGTGTCTCCCCAGACACTGGGAGTACATGGACCAGATAGGAAACTCTTAGATGGCTATGAACTTAGGAAAAAAGACACACTTCACTTAGATTCTTCTTTTGTATTACTATTATTATAACTATTATTATTATTATTATTATATCTCCAGTACCCACTGCCTACAAGGTGTGACTTGTACACTTGGTAAGAGCTCCTCAGGACCCATCACCCTTTTCCTCTTCCTTCAGATGCCTGGTGCATGAGACACAATTAAATTGTGGGTTGGTAAATAAATAAAGACCATACTTACTTTTTAATTTTTAAAAATACCTCCTCAGAGCCGGGCGGGTGGTGGCGCACGCCTTTAATCCCAGCACTCGGGAGGCAGAGGCAGGCGGATCTCTGTGAGTTCGAGGCCAACCTGGTCTACAAGAGCTAGTTCCAGGACAGGCTCTAAAAAAAGCTGCAGAGAAACCCTGTCTCAAAAAACCAAAAAAAAAAAAAAAAAAAAAAATACCTCCTCAGTGCTTAGCATTGTGTAAGATATGATCAGAAACCGCTTTCTGGAAAGTTAAATATTCTTAGAAAATGCAAGAATTCCTATCACTGGTGGTTTGAGGAAGAGAAATGTTAGGGAAAATAGCTTTTGCGGCCCTTGCTGTGGGTGGAGTAGTCTCCTGGCCTTTTAGGGTTTTCAGCAAGGGATAGGATGTAGAATGGAATCTTTTTGTTTCCAGATCATCAGCGAGGGGTCTTCGTCACGCCTCTCTTCACCCAAGCGCATGTAGGTATATTCTCTTTCTTAATGCTTGCTGCAGTGCACCATCCCTAGAACAGGCGTGGAACATGCTTCCTAGAGCCCCAGCTGCCCCACAACCATGCCAGAGACTAATAGGATGGTTTCAGTTCTCTGGTTCCGGAACCTGAAAGTGATGTTTGCAACTGGTCGTGCATTTAACACTTTTTTCACCATCAAAACCCAAACAATATTTCTCTCTCTAATTAAGGCCAAACCTATGCCTAGGGGTGTCTCACCCACCTCTGACACACAGAGTAAGATGCTAAGGAGGGAAAGGCATTCCTATCACATACAGATTCAACACACAGCACACTTCACACAATCTGCCCTTCACTCTCTATTTATTTCAACTCTGGGTTCTATTTTAAGCTTCCGGATAAAATTTTTAATTTAGCCGGTAATAGCACTCTCTAAAGGCCACCTCACAGGCCTTGAGCTTAAAGAACTGCTGCATTCAAACAGCCAAAATCATTAAAGCAGACTACCCTACCAGGCCAGATTGCTTAATATAATTAATGGGCAAAAGAAAAGGGAGGGAGAGCAGGCTGTTTGTAGACACCATCCTCCCACAGAGCAGCGGATTGCGGGTTACAAATTAGAATCGCCCTGGGAGTTCTCAAAGGTCCTGGAGTTCAGGCCACAGTCCAGACTAAACCAGAATCTTGGGGGTGATGCTGAGGCATTCAAATCTTTTAAGTAAACATTTTATCTGAGACTAACTTTAGGTTTGTAAATAAGTTGAAAATTATAAAGATGGTATAGAGTTTCCATTTATATCGCACCCAATTTCTGCTATTACTATGCTATATTATTATATTTGTTATTAAAAGACTGATTTTTCCTTTCTCCTCCTCCTCCTCCTCTTCCTTCTCTTCCTCCTCCTCTTCGTTCTCTTCCTCCTCCTCATTTCTCCTCCACATCTTCCCTTCTCTGCTTCCTCATTAAACCTAGGGTCTCTCAAATACTAGCCAAGCATTCTACCCCTGAGCTGTGTCTCCAACCCAATGATACATTATTGCTGACACAGTATCACTGGGTATACTCAACACTTCTTGCCTCGGGTTTTACCCAGCATCCATCCTTCTTTCCCAGGATCTCATCCAAAATGTCCCACAACGTGCACAGCATCTTGTCTCCTTGGGCTCCTCTTGATGGTAACAGTGCCCGAGATTTCCCTGGTATTTTTGACCTTGATTCATTCATTCATTCATTCATTCATTCACTCATTTATTTTCAGGAGTACTGGTAAGATATTTTAGAAAATGCTCATCACTTGGAGTCTGTTGATGTTTTCCTAATGACTTAGATTCGGTGTATGGTATATGTGCTTTGGTAATGATCACAGCAGTAATGGGTCATTCTGACTACTCCTATCAAGGGTGCATGCTATCAATGTAATTTCTCACCTGATTATCAAGCTAAGGTGGGTGTGTATGCCTGTTGTCCTCAGTATAGAGTTCCTCTCCTTGTCCAAACTATCCTCTTTGGAAGGAAAGGATTGCTTTCAATTTACACTTAAGCAACAGAGAATTATGCTAATTCCTGAGGACAGAGTGTCTATACACATTACATGGAATTCTTTGACACAGAAAATTATTTATTTATTTAATTAACTTACTCCTTTTTGGGATATATATATATATATATATATATATATATATATATTCTACTTCGGGTTTCAACCCACTAGTGATTTATTTCTTTTGTCATTCAAATGTCCCACTCTAAGCCACTGGGAGTTAATTGGTTGTTTGCACTCCTTTGGGAAATCCCCATCTGTGTGTACACGTGTCTGTGTTTATGAGCGTTTTCTTTTCATTCCGGTCTCATCTTTGGTGCCTCCCACTTTATTTCTAGAGCCAGTCATTTATCTAAAATGTGTTCCTTGTTATTAAAGAATAACATTGGAAATCAAGATCTGCATAGTAGGTGTCTGCACTTAGGGTAGTATTAATATATGGCACCCCAGCTGATGAGGTAAACAGACATCTGTGTGTCTACTGACACATATATGTAGACAAAAGTTTCTGTCCTGCCCAGTCCATAGCTGTTCAGTCCCAAAGAAAGACAGAGGCTTATATCAATTATAAACTGTTTGGCCTATTGCTCAGGCTTATTAACAACTAGCTTTTATGACTTTTCACCCATAATTCTTGTCTATGTTTAGCCGTGTGGCTTGGTATCTTTCAGCAGTAAGGCATTCTCATCTTGCTTCTTCTGCTTCTGACTGGTGACTATGTTTATGCATTTCCTCTTCCCAGAATTTTCTTACTATGATTGCCCCCACCTATATTTCCTGCCTGGCTACTGGCCAATCAGCATTTTATTAAACTAATACGAGTGACAAATCTTTACAGTGTACAAGAGCATTAACCACAGCACACATACATACATATTTCTGTGTTATCTATAAATACTTCTATATGTAACAACCCATGTCTATATACAATGAACAAAAGTTATGTTGAAACCCTCAACTCTAGTCCAGTACCACAGATTCCAGATTCCTTCCTTTCCTCCTCTGTATCATCCCATGACAACCATGAGACAGACACCTGACTCCTCTCACTGCCTATGCATATAGATATTCAATTCTAGCATGCATGAAAATTGCTAATGTAAACCACCATGAGAAATGTTGCCAGCTAGAGTATGGTGCTTCTGTATCAGACATCAATCGCTTCCACAGTTACATAGGTCAGCCTCCTTTTGTCTGAAAACTAAAAATATTTATCACAGTTCCACATTTCCTACCCCCTGCATGATTCATTCAGTTACTATACAGTAAGACCTTATATTGCTGAGTTTCTGTAGGCCTTGAAAAATCACAGTGTAATTAAGGGGAATATATAATATAGAATGCCATAATATAATACATGATATATATTAATATATTATTTTCTATAAATAAAATTGGATCATTGTATAAAACAACTGCCCATGCCTTCATTTATTCTGTCCTCGTCACTGCCTCCTGAGCCCTTGGGACCACTGGCCTTTCTATCATCCTGACTGGTCTTTTCTAGAATACCATATAATGGAATAATATAACACACAGCTGATGTGGGATGTCCTTCTGTATATGTGTTGCTTTTTATTGGTTGATGAATAAAGCTGTTTCGGCCAATGGCTTAGCGGAGCAAGCCAGATGAAAAATCTGAACAAAGATAAAGAGAGAAGTAGATGGAGTCAGAGAGATGCCACGTAGCTGCCGAAGGAGAAAGACATCAGCCAGAACCTCACCCGGTCTGGGTGGCTGGGAATGAAAGAGCAGTCTTTTCTTACACAAAGCCTTTTCACAATGACTCTGTTCTCTCTCTCTCTCTTCTCTCTCTGCCTCCTCTCTCTCTCTCCTAATCATCTCTCTCTCTCTCTCCTCTCTCTCTCTGTGTGTGTGTGTTGTGTGGTGTGTTGTATCTGTGGACTGTCTTCCTCAGTTGTCAGCCATCTTGTTTTTCTGTTTGTTTTGTCTTTGAGATTGAGTCTCTTGTTGGCCTGTATTTACTGAGTGTGCTAAGTCGTCTGTCTGGTCAATGGTCTCTAGGGACCCACCTGCCTGTACTTCTCCAGTGCTGGCAATACAAGTGAAGCACCAACCCTGGCTTTTTTGCCTGAGCCCTGGGGACTCAACCTCGGGTCATCAAGTACTTTTCCCTTTTGAGCACTCACTCCAGTCTCACTATGACCTGTTGTGTGTGTTCACAACTCTGTTTCTGCTCTGCTGACCCTACTCTTTTAAGGATGTAATATGCCTAAATAATGAAACCCTTATAGGAGTTTCTGGAAGCAGATAGCATCGCTCCTTTTCAGCGGTGTATCAGGCAGAGCTGGTTTTGATAGCTTTCCAAATGAGTTTCGATGCCTAACCAAAGGCAAGGACCTCTGCCTTTGAAGCTACTGGAGACAGAAGGAAGAACAAGCAGCCTTTGACATTCTTGGTCTATAAGCAAGACAACTGAAATCTTGGGCATTAGTTTCTTACTCATAAAACTCTGTCACAGTGCTCTTGTGAGAGACCACCATGGAGGACCCTGCTCTGGGTGAGCAGCCGACTACCCCAACATGAGTTCCCTCCCCTCTGCTTCCAAAGCATCCATGTCTGGTTTCACAGGGTACTCTCTTTGACCGTCTCATTGCCAACATTATGAGGGACCAGCGTCGTCGCTATTACCATGAAATACCTCAACAGGTTCATGAGCAGTGCCGATGGGTTATGGCTCAGACTGAGGCTTTTCTTAGAGAAATGGTTGTCCGAGTAAAGAAATAAGCTTACTTGACAATCTTTGTGGAAGATGTGATTCATTGTGTGCCCAAGGGGGAACTAAAATCGATCTATTTTTTTAATGACTTGGGGTAGTAATGAGAATTTACTGGTGCTATAGAAGCATTAATAAAAGAATTGAAGGTAGCATAATCTAAAGGGCAAAGAAGATGCTTTTCTAAAAAATAAGGCAAAGAAAAAAATGATCCGAGAGATCACTGTGTAAAGCAACAGTCACTCTTGCTATGACCATAGCTTTGCAAATTTTTAAAATTTGGATCATACTTTTAGCACACAGTTATGTGAGACTATTAAATCAAAAAATTTTGTCATTTAAGGATTGTCATATCAATATCACCTTTCTTTCCAAAAACCCATCCATCATTTTACAGAAATCTGTGTGTATATGTGTGTGTGTGTGTGTGTGTGTGTGTGTGTGAGAGAGAGAGAGAGAGAGAGAGAGAGAGAGAGAGAGAGAGCAAGAAAACAAACAATAACAATAAAATCAAGGTCAGGAATGGTGAAAAGAGGGGAAAGTTAAGCTCACATTATCGAGTATGTATATGCTCTAGCTCCATGCTAGGAATTATACACATTTAAATTACTTATTCCTCTGATGACAAATTTAATACCATTCTCACCCCCACAGAGTCTCAGAAAAGCTGTGCATGTATCTTGCTGGAAGGCATACAGCTAGCGCCGCAGAGCCAGGATGTTCCCCAAGTGAGCCTCAAATCCAGGCTCCATTCCCATCCCAGAAATCACCCCCGCCATAATGGCCTGACTCTTTAATTTCTTAACAGGAGATGCGCATGAATAAAATTTTAATTTCCCAAAATATCCCCCAAGTTTCTAGACATTTTCTGAGTTGAACCCTAACTCCTCGCCATGTTGTATGGAGAAGCTAACAATGCCAGCCTGGTTCCTTCAGTGATTTTTAAAGGAAAGAAATGTTTCAGGCCCTGCTGGGCACAAACAGGTATACTTTCCCCATGGTATCCCCTAGGCAGCACCCCACCTGTTGACTCTCCCTGGGTGTCATTAGTGAGTCCCATGGGCCTCCATTCCAGCTATCAAGAGGTCTGCCTGTCCAGCAGCAGTGGCAATAATGAGACATAGCAGCCGCTCAACGGAAAGCAGGGACTCCTGCAGGAGAGAGGGGCCGGGCCCTACCAAACTCCTCACAATAAAACTGACAACAAGACTCGGGGAAATGAAAATGCCAGGGGGTCAGATCTGGCCACGGAAACCACCACAGAATCCAATTAAAAGTCGGTGTTGCCCAGCTTCTCTCTGGACAGGTACCTTGTGCACAACTCCCTGTCATTCCCAAAGGAGAGGTAATGAGCTGCAGCCCAGCAGAGAGGAAAACTCAGCCCTGTGAGGAGCTGCCGTGGTTGCCACAGCAGCAGGTGCAGGGAGATTCTGGGGAATTAAAGGCACTCAACAGAAACAACCCTCTGCCATTGCCACTCGAGCTGGCAGGGAACAGGGGGAAGTGACCTAAATTCTAAGAATTTAATAGATTCGTTTAAAAATGCTAATTGATATGTTTGATACATTTCTCTCTCTCTCTCTCTCTCACACACACACACACACACACACACACACAGCCTTGTTCTGCTTCCAGTTCTGTTGCTTTGATAAGCATCCTGACCAAAAGCCACACAAGGGAGGAAAGGGTTTATTTGGCTTGCATTCACAGATGGCCGCCCATCAGCGAGGGAAGCTGAGGCAGGAACTTAAGATGCTCGTCACCACGTAGTCACAGTCGAGAGCAAACAGCGACACACAGACTGCCTGCCTGCTTGCTTGCTCTCATCCCCCTTTCTTCACTGTTAAGTACTCAGGGGTATGCTGCCTAGGAAATGGTGTCACCCACATCCTTCTGTATCAATTAACAAACAAGAAAAATCCACTCCGGACATGCCCACAAGCCAACCTGCTTCCTGCGGTTCCTCAGTTGTGACCCTCTTCCTAGGCAACCCTTGACTTATCAAATTGACGGTGCAAGCTAACTAACACAGATGGAATGGTCAAGTTGGAGTTATTAGCATTTTCCTCTCCTCCATTGGTTTTCATTTCTTCGTGTTGGAATCTTATAATTAAGACTCTTCTAAGCCCTTCTCCTCACAGGTAAACTGGAAATGTGGGAACGTTTTGAACAGTCACACGGCTTCATTTCTGTCACCCTGCCAGCAAACACAGCAAATAGGCTTCTCTCCTATCATTACACAGATTGTCCCATGTTCACCCCATGTTCATTACGAATCAGTGAATGGGAGGGGCGCATGCAGGGCCTCTTCAGACCTAGGCTCAACACTGGCACACTGGCCCTTCCAGCAGGTTCCTCTGACCGTGACATAACTTTAGACTGCCCAGGGAGATGTGTGGAATTGGGCTGTACACGCTAAAGGGATGAAGCATAAAGTCACAGTACATGAGGCCCAGCTACAGGAAGGGAACAATTACAGCTGCCTTGGCATACATCTACCACACTTCCCTTTCTCAGGCTCTTACAAATTGAATTAATAAGCAGGAGTTGCTTGGTGAATGCGAAATCAAGTATAATTGGATGTGCTCAGGGGTTATTTATACCAGGCTTCAAAATAGCTTGATGAACTGTATTGGCCCCAAACCCAGAGGAAACCAGAATGCCGCAGATTCTCTCTCTGTCCCCTGCCTCTCTGTCTCTCTTGTGTGTGTCTCTTTCTCTGTATATCTCTATCTCTGTCTTTCTGAATCTCTCTCTCTCTCTCTCTCTCTCTCTCTCTCTCTCTCTCTCTCTCTCTGTGTGTGTGTGTGTGTGTGTGTGTGTGTGTGTGTCTGTCTGTCTTTCTCTCTCCCTAATACACTCCAAGTGTGCATCTGAAGCTCATTTCTCAGTTAGACCCCTTTGGCACATATCCACCACTAAGCAGTGGCCCCTCTCCCCACACTGCAGATTTGCTTTCTATAGATGCTGCAGCAATTGCTATGCTTGGCTTATAGTCGATAAAGGTTTAATGGCGGCTGAAACTATTTCAGAAAGATGGGGGGAAGTCTCTTTATCTCTCATCCACTTTTCGGGAGCCCAGAGATAGTGGCTCTCCTGAAATGTGGAAAAAGAACTCCCCTCTTCATGTTCTTATTAGCTAGAGCTCTAAGAACCAGGATTCTCTGGCCCTTACCCTATAACCCAGTGGCAGAGCCCGTGTTTCTGAAGGCTGCTGAGCTATGGACACCAGGGAGCATGTCCTGGGGGTGATCTGAAGCTGCAATCTGATTGTTCTGTGAAAATCAAGGAACCTAAACTCCATTAGAGCAAGTTAACAGTCTGCTTTTCGACATGGCTTTGGAATGAATCCTGCAGGAGAAATGAGTTCTCTGGGCCAGTGTTCCATCCCACGCTGCCTTCCTTAAGGAGCGCAGAGACAAACCTCTCTGCCTGCCCAATGGGAAACTTGCACTGCTTTTAGCGTTTGCATGTTGGTGTGTGGTTCTTCCTCTCAACAACACAGATCCTGTGTGTGAGGGCATCTCCTTTTGTATATTGCCTGCTGGCCAGTTCAGTGCCAAATCCAAAACCATCCCTGGCATGTCTACAGGCCCATCTGGTGTGGGTTTTAGATGTTTGTTAGCTGCACATCACACTGCCTTTGCCTGAGATGCCATAGTTCTATATACACGCGGCTCTGCTTCTTTGTCTAAATATTTCAGCATTCATTCTCTCCAATTTCAGATGCTTATTTAAGCAGCTTCAAGTGCTTTATGGAACCTCCAAGAGATGGGAGGGGGATAAATAAATAAATACCACTTTCCCAAGAAAGCCCTCATTTGAATGTTTCTTTTTTGAATACTTCAAAAGAACCCTCAGCTTCATGTAAGTTGAAAGAATTCTTACTTTTTAAACCCAGGTCCCAAGACTGGAGACATATTCCTCAGTGTTCATTAGCATCTTTGGTTCAGCCAAGACCCCTCCCATTCTGTCTCCTGTAAGGTGCTCATTCCCCCTACTGCCACAAAGTAACCCTTCTGAACACGTCCCTGCACTCCTTTATGGTTTGGGGGGATGCATACTTTTTGCTCTGGCCTGAAAAACTCCATGCAAATGTAACTTTTATAAACCCAATCTGTTTCTTTTCCCGTCCTGGGCTGCTTTTAAGATGCGAGTGTTTTTGCTACAAGCACATCCAGTCTGTTGCTTCTTCTCTGTGTAAGCGGGAGGAACCTAACAGGATTTGCCTTTCCACTTCCCACATTCCAAACCTGCTGAGACCATTGCTATGGTTTGAGTGTAAAATGTACCCCAGAGACCATGTGCTTCAGCACTTAGTGCCCAGCTGGTGGCGCTGTTTGGAAGGCTGTGGAAACTGCGCGGGTTGGAAGCTCACTGGAGGCCTTGGGTAATGGGAGGTGAGTCTAGCTCCACTTCCTGTCTGCTCTCTGCTTCCAAGGAACTTGACATGACCAGCAACCTCCTGTGCCTACTGTGAGGCCTTCCCTATCAGGGTGGCCTGCGTTCTTCTTAAACTATAAGCTGAAACAAAGCCTCCCACCCCTAAGTCTCTTCTTGGCAGGGATTTAGTCATAGCAGTCACACAGTGAGCCACACAGAAAATTGATAGGAAGAGCTTTACTGGGATATGCCTGATGGTGTGGCTTGTAGGCCTTTAGAATGAGTTTTCAGAAGGAATGGGGAAGAGCTTGGACTTGTAGGGTGGGGGAGCCCTAGAACGCTATAAGCAGAGCTTAATGGGTCATCCTAGTGGGAGTCTGGAAGACAGAGATGCTGAGAGAAAGGCAGGCAGCAAAGGCCCAGCTCATAGGATACAGTAGCAGATCAAGCATTCTATTGGGGACTGGGATAGAAAGGCATTTGTATTATAGTTCTGTCAAAGAATCTGGCTCTGGGGCTATCAAGATGTCTCAGCAGGTAAAGGGCCTGCTAAGAGTCTAGTGGTGTGAGTTTGATCCCCGGAACTCATGGAATGGTGGAAGAATCAACTCCATAAAACTGTCCTCTGACCCCACATACACTTAAACACATGCACGCGCACACGGGCACACACACTAAAATTTTTGAAAATAAAATTAGAAAACAACAACAACAACACAGAACCTGGCTTCATTCTGCTAATATTCTGGGAACTTGAGGCTGAATTAAAAATAAAAAGTAATATAGTAATTCATTTTGCAGGGGAAATCTCAGGACAGGGCCATGTCATGGTTACTGCTCACTGCTCAAAATCAAGTTCTGCAGTGTGAGAAGACAACAGACGCGACAGAAAGAGTTGACTCGTTGAGAAGGGTGAGTGACTGGTGCACATAAGAAGGGAACAAAGGCAGCTAAAAGAATGAGCCCTTTGAAAAGAAGCCTGCTGTTCTGCTCTGAGACAACAGGAGAGAAGGCCCCACCTACTGATGGTTCCAATTTAGGTAAATGCTCATATATTTGAAAGGAGAGGCCTGAACTGAGAATGTTATCAAAGGAGTTCCCCAATCAAATTAAACTGTCCACTGAAAATATTTTCTCATATTCATCCACCCAGAGAGGCCACTGCAGCTTTGACCCAAGGGTGATGGATTGGAGGTGACCGCATCTCAAGCTGGTAGTAGAATATGCAAAACTGCATCCACCCAGTCCTGGTTTTTCAGGGATGTGAGATGCAACAGCGAGGGAGCGGTGGAGTCTTGTGTCAAGGTTCCAGAAGACCACTGAAGCCAGGCCCTGAGAAGATGTAAAGGTGACGTCTATGTTACAGGGAAGGTTCCAGAATGATGGTGATGCTGAGACAGTAGAACCTACTCCAGTGTAAGCAGCAGGAGTAGGGCAAAACTGGCCCAAAGATAAGCCTTGTGGGCTGTAGGCAGAAGAGCTGAAGGAACGGGGCTAACCAGAGTCATTGGAGCCTGGGTGAGTGTCATCAAGAGTCCCAAATGCTGGATGTGTAGCTATAGAATATGTGGTTTGGCCTGATGGGTTGCCTTGCTCTAACTTTTGCTTGCTCTGTTTCCATTGCCTCTTTTTTTTTAATGGAAATCTTTACTCTGTGCCATTATATATTAGAAGTATGTAACTTTTAATATTTTTAATGGAACTCACGGGAGTCCCTTTAGAATTTAATTCTTTTAACGCGCGCACACACACACATACACACACACACACACATATATTGCATGTCTCTGTGTGCACATATACACATGCATGTGCAGGTGCTGTAGAACCCAGAGGACAGTATCACATTCCTTGGAACTGGAGTTATAGGCAGTTATGAGCTGTTTGAAATGTGTACGGGAAACCAAACTTTCATTCTCTGAAGAAGCAGCAAGTGCTCTTAACACCTGAACAACCTCTCTATCCCTGAGACTCTGGACTTTTGGACAATGGTGGGATTGTTAAAGCCTATGAGGACCTTTGAGACTGCACTAAATGTACTTAGCATCACCAGTCAGCCACCAGCCTATGGAGACCGTGAAAGGAATGGTGTGGTGGAAAGGTAGAATGGATTTCAAGGGCTCATGCGTTTCCCATCTAGTGTCACCACTTTAGAAGATTGCAGAACCTACTAGAAGGAATGGACCACTGAAGGTGACACTAGCCCATTACCACTCCTTGACTGACCTTTGCCTCACCACTATGGATTCAGTGTGACCATCACTTTCATGCCTGCCACCATGCCTTGGGCAGCACCGCACCCCCACTCCCCCAACTGTTATCCAGAATACCCTCTTAAATTGCTTCTTGTCTGCTAGTTTGGTTACAGTAATGAGAGAAGTAATGAACACAAGTACAAGTAACAAATACCCTCAGATAGAGGGTGAATAATACTCTCAAAATGAGCGAGTGACATTAACAACTACATCAAGACCAGAGTTGTTTACTATCGCTGTCCCAAGCAAGCTAGGACACCGCCTTCTTTGGCTCATGCAGAAGGCATATGGGGTTTTGATCCTTTGTGAAATAGAAGTCTGGCAGTGGGCTCGGCCAGCTATATCAGAGGAGACACAAATCTAGTTTTCTACTGCCACTAGAATGTCCACACAGATTCTACCCCATCAGCCGTAGATGAGTGCTGTGGGGCAATAGTCTTTTACCCTTGTTTTACCAAATGCTGATTGGCCAGTAGCCTGGCAGGAAGTATAGGCAGATGACCAGGCAGGAAGTAGAGGCTGGGCGATGAGAATTCTGGGAAGAGGAAAGATTCAGTCTGCAGTCGTGACCCAGCCACAGAGGAAGCAAGATATGACTGCCTCGCCGAGAAAGGTACCAAGCCACATGGCTAACACAGACAAGAATTATGGGCTAATATAAGTTATATGAGTTAATAAGAAGCCTGGGCTAATAGACCAATCAGTTTATAACTAATGTAGGCCTTTGTATATTTCTTTGGGACTGAATGAAGGTCAGGAGGGACAGAAACCTCGGTCAACAGATGAGGGTCTCCACAAACCCAGTTCCATGCTAGCTTTTTAATCTTGCTTACCTAACACATGTAAGATGATAAAATTATATCTCATAACTAACTTAATTCTGTATGTTAACAATTCTGGCACCGCCTAGCTAGCCCCAAGGTTCTATGGCCACACATGCGCTGTCAGTACCCAGGCAAATATCTAGCCAGTCCCAGGGTCTTATGGCCACGCATGCGTTATCAGTATTCAGGCAAATACTTAGTCAGCCCAGGGGTCTACTGCTGTGTCATTACGTAATCTATACGCATGCACCGCAGGGCTACATAACTCTCTGTATGCATGTGCCAAAGCCCCTTTAAAAGAAGGCTCCGCCCATCCCTCGCTTTCTTCACCACTTCCTTTTTCCGAGGCAGTCTGTTAATGAACCCTTCTTTACAACCCCATCAATAAACTTCCACGTGGATTTGTTGTACATTGTGGTTCATTCTTACCACTGCTAAACTACAACACTGTATCTTTCTGCCAGTAATTAATGGAGCATCTCTTCCTACTCTCCCCAACTTCTTGAATCTTCTCTTGGCAGTTTAACCCTCTGAATCTGCCCGTTTCCCATTGGACCTATCTCCCTGTGTTGTACTGAGTGGTGGGAGCTAGAACTTCTCCACTGCGCAGATTTTTCTTGTCTTCTAAAGTGGTGCATAAGGAACATGACTACACTTTCTCGAAGAAAAGGGACCCACGATGAAAGCAATAGCACTCTGATTACAAGATGCTGCCAGATGCAGAGTTTAGTATCTCTAAACCAATCAGCAGAGAGAAGCCAATCTTCACACTTGTTATTTGTATCTTTCTTCCAAGGTACAATAAAAGGCGCCCAGCTGTTAGAAGCTGATTGAGGCGCTAAACAATGGTACCTAGGCTATCGTTCCAGGGAAAATTCACCAAGTCATCTGCTGCAGAAGACTCGTCCCAAATGATTTTTTTTTCAGATTGTAGCAAATCTCTCTTTAAAAACCATAGCGGTCAGTGTCATCTGTCTTAACAGCATCCTCCCTCGTGGCACAAACAGTAGTAGATCGTGGGTGTTGCTAGTCAACTCTTACCCTCTCTTTTATGTAGCTCCTTCTGTTTATTCAAAGATATGAGAAAGGATTATCCATCATCATTTTTGACTGTAACTTCTGTAGGAGTTTGCTTGAAAACAGAAACATTCTTCATTTTCAGGGGGAAAAAAATCACTTCTAAAGATATGTCACGGGATAAGGGTAAAAAATAATGTTTTTTTTTTTTTTCTTTTTGATACAGACTGAGATCATTACAGGAAACTACAACAGAAAGTAACTGATCATGGAATGCCCACCACAAACAAATATATCTACAACATAATTCCTACATCTAAGGCACAGGAAACAATACCCAAAGGGGGATAGAGAGATAGTAAGAGTCCAAGAACAGGAAATTTTCTATGAGATGCTGTCTTCTAGAAGTGACAGGGAAGCCTTTCCTGTGAAAGCTCAACAACATGGCTGTCTAAACAACGATCTAGAACAAGGACAATATAGACTTGCTGACACGGAAGAAGGAAATCTCATTGAGCCCACAGACAAAGAACTATAGGCAACTGAAGGATCCTGAGAGCAGAAGAAATAGTCTTCTCCATGGTGGAGCCTCCAAAGTATTATCTAACACCAAGTAGTCAGCTCTGAAATCATATACATACTCACAAACTAAAAGAAACCAGAAGGTTGTATTTATATATTTATGTATCTAAAATACATGTAGCAATAATAATAAAAAAAGGCCAGGAATTTGAGAGGAAGAAAAGTGGGTGGGAAACATGGGAAGAGTTGGAGAAAGAAAAGAAAGTGGGAAGAAATAACATAATTATATTTTCATTTTTAAAAAGTAAAAATAAAAAACTTATAAAAAGAAAATAGAAAATGTTTTCTAAACTAGGTTTAGTTTTAAATGCTATCATCACTGTCACTAAAATGCATATATATATATGTAATATATACATAATAAAAAGAATCTGAATATATATATATACAACACCTAATAAAAGAAGTCTGAACACACTATGTTTTTCTACATGAACATTGACAGTTACCACCGCCAATAATTGAATCTGTTCCTCTCCCACAAATCTAATTAATTCATTAGAATTGACTCATCCAAAAAATTTAGTTACTTATACCATAATACCCATCAAATTAATAACAATGGCAGAGTATTGTGTGGAGAAAACTTTGGAAGGAAGTATAAACTCAGTGGATAAAAGTTCCACTTTTAAGTGTTAATATTTGTCACGTCCATTTAGGGGGTGTGGATAGGACCTGTGTTTGTCAAGTCTATCTGAATATTTCTCTCATTGTCCTTTAATGTCTGACTAAGAGAAAATATAAATCCTGACAAAGGCACCTTACACACATTCTGTTTGCAAAATTGGAGTCCAGAAGTTTATTGTATTATTTACAAGATAAAAGGAAAATGTTTTTTATTACCTGTCATTTCCATTGTCTCTTCTAGAATCTGCTTAATTAGTAGTAGAAGTCAAAGCTAGGCAAGGTACCTCAACCTAACATTCAGAGGAAGAGGGAGGAGGGAGAAATATAGGCCTGTGATTATAGCAATATCAAAATCGTAAAAAGGAATACATAAATAATTAAATGAAAATAAGTCATTGAGCATAGTATCCTCAATCACTGAGGTCAGTTTGTTTGTTTGTTTGTTTGCTTGCTTGCTTGCTTGAGACAGTGTCCTCTCTACATAGCTGGCTGTCCTAGAACTCACTATGTAGACCAGGATAACTTTGAACTCACAGAGTATCCACCTGCCTCTGTGTCCAAGTCCTGGGGTTAGAGATATGTGGCCCACCAAGTCCAGCTAGGATCCCATTTTAAGATATGGCACAAAGGATCAATGAAATCAAGCAATTTCTTGAAATAAGCAACTTCCTCAAAGTGCTGGATGCAGTGAGACTTCAACCGCAGAAATCTTATACTATAGTTATCAGTAGTAAAGATCATATCATCTCAATGCTACAAAAAATCTAAAAAAATTCAAAATCAAAAGTAAAAAAGGCAGATACCTCAGGAATTGATGCTTGGTTTTAATGAGAGCTGCCTATGAAAAATGGCTCCTAATTCTTAAATATATTCAATAATCCTGATTTAGGAAATTCAAACAAAAAATATAGAACTAACCAGAAGAAAAATGTTATTTATGCTTGTTATATCAACTGTGCATGTTAAAAGCTAGTCAACAAGACAGTCACAAACAAAACATCAGTCTAACAGCCAATGGGAAAAAAGATCTTAACCATTCCACATTGGATAGGAGACTGATCTCCAAAATATACAAAAGAACTCAAGAAATCAGGCATCAAAAGATCCAATAAACAGACCTAAACAGAGAACTCTCAACAAGGAATCTTAAATGGCTGAAAGACCTTAAGGAAATGCTCACAATCCTTAGCCATCATAGAAATGCAAATCAAAACAACTCTGATCCTCTTAATACCTATAAAAATGGCCAAGATCAAAAAAAACACTGATAACAACTTATGCGGAAGAGGGATGTGGGGTAAAGGAAACACTCCTCCATTGCTGGTGGGAATGCAAACTGGTGCAGCTGCTTTGGAAAATCAGTATGGCGATTTTCTCAGAAAATTAGGAAACAACCTTCCTCAGAACCCAGCAATTCCACTTTGTGTATATACCCAAAGGATGCTCAATCATACTACAAGGACATGACAATCAACTATGTTCACAGCAGCATTATTTATCAGAGCCAAAACCTGGAACAACTAAATGCCCGTTGACTGAAGAACGGGTAAGAAAATGTGGTACATTTACGCAACGAAGTACTACATGGCAAAAAAAAAATAATGACATCTTGAAATCTGCAGGCAATGGATGAAATCTAGAAAAAACACTAGATTTGATTGAGGGTAACCCAAACCCAGAAAGAGAAAATATCATATGTACTTACTCTGAGTAGCTTTTAGACATAAAGCAAAGAGAAAACCAGCCTACAGTTCACAATCCAAAAGAACCTAGATATCAAGAGGACCCTAAGAGAGGCATACATGGATCCAGTCTCATGTGAAGTAGAAAAAGACAAGATTCTCCTAATAAATTGGGAGCATGGGGATCGTAAGAGAAGGTAGAAGGGGGAGGGGGGTGGGAGGAAGGTAGAGGAGCAGTAGAAAAATATATAGCTCAACAAAAACAGTTAAAGAAAAACAACCTAGCTGGGCGGTGGTGGCACACGCCTTTAATTCATGCACCAGGAGCACCCGGGAGGCAGAGGCAGTTGGATCTTGTGAGTTCGAGACCAGCCAGCCTTGTCTACAAGAGCTAGTTTCAGGACAGGCTCCAAAGCTACAGAGAAATCCTGTCTCAAAAGCCAAAAAAAAAAAAGAAAAGAAGAAAGAAGAAAAAGAAAAAGAAAAAGTAAAAAGAAAAAAACCTAGCCAAGGGTATTAGGACTTTTCCGAGGTGAGTCTAAGTGGAAGGAAGGCAGGTCTTTAGGGGTGTGTTCTTGAAGGGGATATTGGGAACAACAGTCTCTAACTCTCTTTTTTTCTCTCTTTCCTCTCTTCCCAAATACTATTAACTCTGGTCCACCCTTGCACCTCCCTCTACAATCCACGGATCAACCCAGCCAATCAAGTGTGGGCTGAACCCTCTGAAACTGACCATCCAGGAAAACAAAAACAAAACCTTTTCCTCCTCTAAGCCAACCATTCTCAGGCATTCGGTCACAGCAATAAAGAGCTAAGTAGCACACTCATCCATGGGTTTCTGTAGCTTTAATGCTTACTATGGTGAGGTTGACATAGATTATCTCATTTCATCCCCAAAACCATACTAGAAAGCAGTTGCCCATATAATATACATAGGAGACATTCTATCCAGATCACATAGCTGATATATTATGGAGTCATGATCTCCACCAAAGTTTTCTGACTCTAGAAGCCAAATTTTAAACCTAATATGTGACTCTTCATTCAACGTCTACAAAGGTCTATTTAGGTTCACTCCAGGATAGGCACAAGAAAGTGCCTTAAACTGGCCTTTAATTGCTTACCCCTTGCAAACATAGGAACCTTAAAATCTGCTGTGTGACCCTGGAAATGAGCTATAAGACAGCAACAAATCATTTCAAGATGCAAATGTTTTCAGAAATCAGTTTTTGTTTCCTCTGAAAACTCATGCAAATGTTTTCAGAAATCAGATTTTGTTTCCTCTAAAAACGCACTGGATTTTTTCTGTGGTTTCGATGACTTTCACTTTGTTTTCCATATGATCTCCTTCTTGATACCTGTTTCCTCAGTGATGAAATGTGCCTACCCTCAAATATACTGGCATTGTCCTTAAACATTTTTGCTTCTTTGGTTACCAATGGGCTAAAGATACTGGGGGCGATACATGATTTTCCCACTGTGGAAAGCTGTTAGGTTTGGTGATAGTACTGAAAACTTTGTTTCTTCTTTGTTTTGTGTCTCACGTTGGCATCTTGTATATTCACAGGTATCCTGCTTACTCCCTACACATTCACAAAGAACTCCTGCAAGCTGCCAGCATAAACGTCACTACAATCCTTCGCAACACCTAACCACACACACCGGAGTTTTTGTACAGACTCAGAGTATCCAGCTTGATGAACTTCTCCAGATCACCAAGCTCTCTGCTGAACCACCTTGGGCTTCAAATGGATGCCCTGTGTCTCTATAGAAGGGAACGGAGTGTGGTACAGATCCTTACTACACAGGTGCCCTCTCTCAGTCCTCCCCCAACCTCATCTCCCCATGAAGAGCCAACTTCCAGCTCCTCAAAAATGATAGACTTTCTCAAGTTTCAGACACTGAGGGATTCCTTCTTGCTTCTTTCCTGGTCATTGTATCCCTGTTCAGCGTTCTTATGCATCTCCATTCAAAACCTTCAGGACCAGGCTGCTTTTTCTACCTTCTACTCTCCTTACATGCATTCCACACGCTTGTCTTTTCTGGTCCATAGTTATTCCTCTCCTGAGCCTGCTATGCGGGGTGACCCTTCCATTCCAGTGCTGTTCTTCAGTTTCACCCCGTGGATCTATTTCTCCCCGTACAGACCCCCCTAAAATTGCCCAGCAGCTGGGGGTGTATGAGTATGCACTTTTCTAGGGAAGGGACTGTGGCAACCCCCTACGGACAGCCTATACTCCTTGTGGTTCACAGTTACCCTGCCCCTTGGCTCCTTCCCAAAGCAGATGAAAACTCAGAATTTTTAAAAATTAAGCATTGCTATTTTATTGTCATTGTCACCTTGCTGTCCTGTTGGCATTGGAACATTGGATGTTGAATGACAAACCCAAGTTATTTAAGCTACCACAACTTTGCCTAGGCAGTCATCTCTCTGTCAAAGGCAAAGCTGAGGCTGCCATTGTGTTTGAGCCTTTGTGTGAGTCACTGTGAGTAAGCAATATGAAAAAAATACAGTCTGAAAAGAAAACAGAATCTTGACTGTAGAGTGGTTCTTTTCTCAACTTCTTTGTTTGGCCCAATCTAGGAAGAAATCTCTCCTTGAATGGAAGGCCAAATGTTAATAGGAGAAAAGCATTCCCTCTCATTTTCCTTGTTCCAGGCTGGGGCATGAATATAAAATGTAAACATGTAGCAGTCCTCTCACAGGCCTGGAGGTGGCAGAGAGCTGGAAGGAATGTCAGCTGCCAGGCCACCATCCCAGCTTGTGACTCTTTACCTGCGGACATATTTTTGCAAGTTATTAAATATACATTGGGGGTTTTAAAACAAGAGGTAAAAATACAAGCATGAGTTGGGAGCTATTCTCCTGCTCCCAGCATGCCTTGTGTATATATGCTCTAGGAGCAAGCACCTCGGTCTGACCAGCTCTGTCCCGAAGACCCAGGGTTTATAATGGGGGGAAATCAGCAACTCAGACAGCACTGCCAGGGGGAGGGAACGAACCAGGAAGGCATGCTATAGAGAACGCATAATCAAGGGCAGTCCATTCTGTCTTATAGATGAAGCTCTCAGTATCACTAATGTGTAGTATGCGATGAGGAATAAAGGGAAAGAAACTAACGTTAATAGTGCACAGACATGTCAGGTGGTGGTGTTGCACACCTTTAATTCCTCCAGCACTCAGGAGACAGAAGCAGGCAGATCTGTGAGGGTCGAGGCCAGCCTGGTCTGCAAAGTGAGTTCCAGTACAGCAGGGCTGTTATACAGAGAACTCTTTCTCAAAAAAATAACAAAAAAGAAAGAAAGACTAAGAAAAAAGAAAGGAAGGAGAAGGAAGGAAAGAGGAGAGAGGGAGAGAGAGAAAGGAAAAAAGAAAGAAAGGGAGAAAGAAAAGAAAAGAGGAAAGAAAGGAGAGGAAGGTAAAGAGAAGAAAGAAAGAAAGAAAGAAAGAAAAGAAAAGAAGAAAGAAAGAAAGAAAGAAAAAGAAAACATGGTACAAGACAGGGCTCACCTGCCTTCCAAAAGCCACTGTTTCTTTCAAGGTGCCTTTGTTGGCAATGCTGAGTGCCTCACCCCACTGAACAGACACGCTCCATGTGGCATTGCCGCCTGGGATGACCAACGCCAGGCAGGCATTGGTAGAGGTAGGAGAAGATGTCTGACTTCAGGTGGCCTCCAGCCAGCACTGGAGAAACAGAAAGCTAGAGGCAGAGAACGTGAACACCACCACCTCAGCACCCTGCCCCCCACTCCCAGAACTTGTCTGTGACCTTAGAACTTAGTGAAGGTCACGCCCTCCACTGCTCAACATCAGTGGATCCCAGCCTTGCCTCTTTGCATTTAAGTAGCATTTCCCCAATTCTCTTCCCTGTCAGGATGGCAGGCAGAGTACATTGGCTAGCACTGGGCAGCACTCTCCTGCCTTTTTAGGAAAAGGCAAGAGCAAGTGTCTTAGGCATAAACACACAGGCACCCCGCATCACAGAGGCTAGAGGCAGCGCAGAGAGACATCTAGATCCTGCTCCATCATCAGCATCACCACTGTCCCAGCCTCTCGCCTGCCCCTGTGTATTGCCTGGGAAGTCTCCCAGCTTTATCAAAACCTCGCCAGGGAGGCTCTCTCTCCTCCATTTTAAATTTGAAGAGACTAATCCTTACCCCATTCATTTTGTTCTTCCACAAGCTAGAGAATCAGTAGTTGAACTCAACTCTAAGTGGCTTCCAAATGTAGGCTTTCCTAAAACTTCAACTCTGACTCAATGTTATTTGATCCGTCACGATGGAACCTGTTTAATACTATCTCACAATTCTTCTCTGGGGATTCTTAGCTGGTGGAGCCTCAGAAGATCCTGCCCACTGCTTCATCCTCTCCCGTGTTGCTGAGGGGGACACTTCTGGAAAGAACCTGTTTTTTTTTAGCAGCTGGTGAGATTCCGCTTGATTAACACTGTGGGAACTGTCTTCAGACTTAAGATGCTGCCTAATGAACTGCTTACATAAAGACTTGGCACTTTCTGCCTCTGGTTCACACTGCCAGACTCCACTTCAGCAATAATATTTACGTGATAGGCAGGAGTCAGTTCGTGCTTTGATAGAGACCCTAGGCAGGTGGCTTCCCCCAAACAAATGCCCTTGATACCCTCGAAAGAGACTGTTCCCCCAGCAAAAGCCACCAGGAAGACAAATCTTCTACAAACTTTCCAATAACATATTGTATCTATGTGTAGAAAGCATTTATTTACCATTCTTCTAGTCCATGTGCCAGGCAATACCTAGGTTTATGGAAGCTTCCAATAAAGCAGAGAATTACTGAACAGTTAAATCAGGTTAATGCCGATGTTTCCTCTATTTTCCCTCTCCTAATTTATTTTTTATTTTGGGTCCAGGATCTAATTATCAAGATTGTTACATTATATTGAGAGATACAGATTATTTACAGCTGGTATTTCACAAGGCATTCGCTAGGATCTTCCAATATGTTTTCATGAAAAGCTAGAAGCATATAGTTTTTATGACACCATAAGTAAGTAAATTGTTATGTTAAATGACCTCCAGGATGTGAATGGCAATGTCAAAGCAGAAGAGGAGGCAAAGAGCCGAAAGACTGTTCTAAGCAATCTTTAAGTTGGTAGTCTTGATAACGATCCAGAAAAAGCCCAGCAGTGACTTCAGCAAGCTGAAGTCTAGAGGAGTTAAGGGTTTCAGGTACCACAGTTCTGGTGAAGTCCAGCACCATGGAATTTAGTAGGAACGAAGGCCAAAGAACCGCCAGTACTAGGGGGTGACACAGAGCGGGAAGGCTCACTGACTGTCATCAGTCCCAGTTTAGCATGAAGAGATGGTACTGTGCCTGGCCCGACTGCTGACTTCTCTAAGTGGCTGCACTTGTAAAGAGAGAGACTGGTGAGTGTCAGTTCACCTTAGCCATGCCCTGCCTTTTCTTGTTGCTCTCTCAGACGCATGAAAGTTAGGCATACACAAATCGCTAGATCCTCTTTTAGAATTTACATGTGCTTAGCAATTCTGGGTGGTAAGGATTACCAAGAATAGGGTAATGTCTGAAGCTGAAAATCTATCTCTTTTGTAAATTCCACATTACACTGAATCTGAGTCTGAGCCACAGCCACTGTGAGAGTTTTATTTAAAAGCACATTATGTACCACTAAGAGAAGATGCCTGCAATCACACAGTGCCCTGTACCTTTGCACATTTAGGGTCAGTTGCTCCCACAGTCACCTTCCAAACAGAACTGGCACACGTACTTGGTGTCAATGTCATCAAAAGTATTAAGAATATAGCATTCGCTTTAAAAGAATTGCATGATTGTGGGGGCGAAAGAGATGGCTCAGAGGTTTGAGAATTCTTCCGGCTCCTGCAGGGGTGCAGAGTTTGGTTCCAGCACCCACATCAGGCAGCTTACAACCACCTAGGACCTCTAGCTCCAGAAGATCTAATGGTCTTTTCTGGCTTCCACAGACAACTGCACAGGAGGGAGGAAGGAAGGAGAGGAGAGGGAGGGAGGGAGGAAAGCAGTGGGAGGGAGGGATGAATGAAGAGAGGGAGGGAGGAAGTGAAGGACGAGGGAGGGAGGGAGGAAGGAGAGAGAGATGGGAAGGAAGGAGAGGGAGGGAGGAGGGAGGAGGGAGGAGGGAGGGAGGAGAAGGAGGAGTTGGAAGAGGGAGAGAGGAACGATTCAAAATATTAAAGTGTTAGAAAGATGAATCAGTGGTTAATGGCACTTACTGCTCTTCAGAGGACCTGAGCTCAGATCCAACACCACAACCACTTGTAACTCTAGCTCCAGGGGACCTGAAACCCTCTTCTGCATTCTTGGGTACCCACCACACAGGATATATACATCACACACACACACACACACACACACACATACACCACAGCGCATACACATATATGGTACACACACAAACACACTAAAAGCAAAATTAATCTCTTTGAAATGATCATGTGCAGAAGTTTTCTCTAAGCAACAAATATTTGGAAAGCTTCATACACTATTGCATTCAAGCAAACAAACAAAAGAAACCTAACCTGCAGCATATGGCATCACTAGACTCCCAGACAGCAACAGGGACTTACTTTTCCTCCAGATGACCTGGGACTCGTCTGTTGGCTGAAACTTTGAGTGAGGAATTAGAGGTATCCAGTGAGCCACCTTGACGAGCAACAAAATCCCCCAGGTGCGAACAATGATAATTCTGGCCCAGTGGCACCAGCCTAGCAGATGTCTGGCATGATGAAATGTGAAAGATGGTTTATTCAAACAGATCAAGCACAGCCACTCCCTCCGCACCCTTTGCTGATGACCCCAGCAGCTTCCCAGCAGCCGCGAGAACCTCGGAGCATTTCTTTATTTAGTCTCCTTGAGTTCTTTGCGCTTCCCTTATTTCTATTTTATAGCCAATCTGCGCAGTCTCAGAAAGTTTCCCAGTCTTCTTGTTTCAGTTCATTTTCTCTTGGTTGAAAGAAAACACAGCAGAAAATGGAAAGGTCAGCTGAGACTTGGCATCTGGAAGAAGGCATGGGGACTGGGAAGGAATGCGGTGGCAGGCTGCTGGGTTGCCTACCTTTTGGGGTGCCCCTGGGTTGTTTTTGTCCAGAATGATCAAAACAAACAACAATCCCCCCCTCCAAAGTTATTTTTTAGGGGTGGAGAGATGCCTCTAGGCAGCTGAGAGCTGTACTGCTCCTGCTAAGAATCCCAGTTCAGTTCCCAGCTCTCTCACAGGAAGGTTCAAAACTGCACTAACTTCAGCTCCAGGGGATCCTATGCCCTCTTCTGATCTCCACAGACACTGAACTCCATTGTCTATACCCACTTATACACACATACATATACATAATTAAAATACAAAACAAAATAAACATTCTTTCAGAAATAGACATACTTCACTACTCACTGATTTTTTTAGGAAGAACTATACATATTTAAAATCGAGAGGCAATTATTTATCTATTTATTTTTGATATGGGTTTCACTATGTAGCTCTGGTTGTTCTGGAATTTCTATGTAGACCAGACTGGCCTTGAACTCACAGAGAATGACCTGCTTCTGTTCCCCGAATGGGATTTAAGGTGTGTGTCTCTATGTCCAGCTAAGAGGTAGTTATTGATCTTACTGAAATAATCTGTAGGGATTTTTTTAAAATGTAGATTCCACTGGGCTCTTGTTATACCCATTGATCCTCAGGTTGAAGGATATGGGTACAGGAAGAAGTAAGAATATGTATTTTCCAGAGTTGCGCAGATTAAGGTGCCATTCCATTTAAGTTCCAAACCACCATGAACAGAAGAATGTGGGACATTTTCCAGTTCACCTGGGGACAACTCTCCTGTCACACACTCACACAAATTTGAAATTAAGAGGCCCAATTCTGGGTGTGCAACAGAAAACTTGGATGGACCACAATTTCATTCAAAGCATGAATATTTCACACCATTGTGTCCTCAGTAGGACTGGCTAAAAGGGCATGCTGGAAGCTGAGATGACTGCCTGGGGGTGGGCACGGTGAGGATACAGACAGGAAATAAGGATGAGGGGCTCTTTCACCAACCCTCCAATGTCCAAACACCTCCTGGTCCAAAGCCGCAGACAATGTGATCTTATCCTGCGTTCTCCAGCCATTGTTCAGCAGGGCCATTTCAGGGGCAAGATGATCTGAAGCCTAATTAAAGGATGGCTCTATAATAGGGATATTCCTTTGAGGATTGTTCTAATGAGGTCTTATACTCAGAAATATGCAAATCCCAGCATAAAGGGGCTCAGGGTTTTATGGCTGTGGAGAGCGCTGACATTCTCCCCTAATCACCTCAAGTTCTAGCAAAGTCTTTCTACATTTTCCATGAGCATTTTCTCTGCTCCGGTCTGGTCTGGGTTTAAACAGATGATTGGAGGGTCTGTGGCTTTATTTATTTTTCTTCAGAGATTTCTAATGCAGTTGCCATGCCTAAGGCAGGTCACTTCTGCTCACTATATAGAACCAGAAACTTCTTCCTCAAAGCCAAGAAAGAACCTAAGATTGGCGGTCTCCTTGCATTTCTTTTTCTTCCAGTCCTAAAATAGAGACTGGAAGTAAGAATGGCTCAAATTCCAAATTTCTAGAAATTGTTTGGATGGCTGAAACATTGTGGTCCCCTCCCCCCATCAGCTGAACACACAGCAGGTCCCAGGACCATCATTTATGCTGTCTTGACATTCCCCATATTCTACAAATCAGGCATTGCTGCCCACCCTCAATTTAGGAAGGGGAGACAGACATGGTATAAAACAAAAACATGGTCAAAGCCACATACAGATGGATTGAGTGAAGAAATTAATGCCACATCTGGTTCCAAAGGGCTCCCGGGCACTGGGAGAGTTTGAACCTTTGCAATGTAGTAAAACTAAACAAGCCACATGCAATCCTACTGGGAGCATGCTTGTCTCTAGATCCCTTCTGTCTCCCCCCAGTGGCCACAAAGGAAGCCGCCTTTTGCTAGAAGATTACAGACTCAGGAACTAAACTATGACTATTATATGAAGAACAGGGCTTCTGAAAAGGCATACATCATCTCAAGCAGTTATAGTTTTAAACAAGACCCAGAAACTTATTTACTTAATTGTGTGTTTATCAATCACCGCCGTTGTCTTCTCGGAGCTGTACAAAATGCCCAGAAATGTCTCCCTCGGCATCCTCTCTCAAAACAAAGCACATACCATAAATACCTTTCACCAAACCAGACATTTCCCTTGGAGCACACAGAGGTGTTAACTCAAGGCAACAATCAGATCAGACCTGTTCAACCTTTCTCGGCTCCTCTGATGGCTTCAATAAAGCCAGGACAGACGGCCCACCATACCCAGCCTGCCTGACTTGAAGCAGTGCATGGCAAGAATCATCCACGTGGAGAGTTAAACAGTGATATTTTCTAAGCAGACGCATGCTGTGAGAATCAATAACCTCGTCGAAAACCAGCAAATTGGTTTCAAGCGTTTGGTTCACTGGTTCCATCCCACAACTGCGAATAAGAGGCCACCTCCTGCGTGAAAGCGAAGGGAGAGATGAATTCTTGAAGGAACATTCTCATCAGAATTCCTGTTCTTGCTGCATGGACAGCGTTTGTGGGCATTTTATATTTAGTTTCAGAAAATGTTCTTTGTTGAGACTTTGGCTTTGCCATTTGTGTTTTTAGAGAGAGTGTCTCATCGTAGCTCAGGCTTGCCTTGAACTCATTGTGTAGCTGAGGATGGTCTTGAACTTCCGATCTTCTTGCTGCTGTCTCCCGGGAGCAGGCGCTAGAACTACAGGGCATTTACCACCGTGGCCAGTTTCGGCAGTGCCACAGATCAAACCCAGGGCTCCTTGCACACCACTACTCTACCAGCTGAGCTCCATCTCCAGCCTTTGTTTTATGGGAATTGAAACAATAAACAATTTTTCCAGGGTATATGGTCTTAGTTTCATGAAATGAATCATGAAAATATAATTGTTTATAAAATTTCACATTTTCTAGGTGCTAGACTTCTCTTAACTTCTCAGCCAGGCTATTCTTTCCAAAGAAAATTAATTCTCTACCAAGATTTATCTGAAACAAGAAGGCAATCGACCAAGCTCTCCTCTGGAAATATTTGTCAGACAGTCTAACCACCAAAAGCAGCTTGTGTGTGTCCTTGCCTCTCAGGCAGGTAGTCTGTGAGTTCTTCCTTCCTGTTTATTGCCTGAAGACCCTCAACCTTCTTTCTCCTGGGTGATCAACGTCTGTCATCACCTCCATGAATTGCCTTTACTCTCCTTATCAGAAGGCTTTGGAACAATCCTGAAGCTCGGGAATCTTTCATCTTCTTCCTCTTATCATGAAGTGTTTACAGAAAGTCTCACCAAGCATACAGTTACCACTGGAGTCTGAAGGGGAGAGATGTCTCCTCCCCTACCCCTACCCCCACCCCACTTCAGGTAGACTGTCTTCTATAGACTCTGTTCACCTACTCTCAATTACATCTGTAGAGGAGGAAGACAGACCTAGCCTTTCAATCTATGAGCCATATAATGAGCAACTTGCTCCTTGATGGTCCCCACGACTCCCCTCTACTCCATCACCCTGCCCCAGCTCATGCTGACTGTCAGAACTGAAGACCTAAGCAATGCCTCTGAGGAGCTCTTTCTTCTGGGTCCCTCTGTTGAGCTGCTTACTTATGATTGGAGTCCTCTTTCCCCCTACGTCGTGGGCGGGCATCCCTCCCAAGTCACATGGACTTAGACTTCAAGGACTAAATCACCATCTCGAAGATATGGATTCAATAATGGCTAGGGAGATGGCTCAGCTAGTAAAGTGCCTGTCCCATGAGCATTGGTGTGCTCAGATCAGAGTCTTCCCAAAACCAACTAGGAGACTGAGTCCTGTATGTAAAAAGCAAAGAGCCTTTATTCTTATACAAGTTTGCAAATTCAGACTCTCTGTGTCCATCTGTGTGTGTGTATGTGTGTGTGTGTGTGTGTGTGTGTGTGTGTGTGTGTGTGTATTGGAATGGTCAGAGAGCCCCAAGCTCAGTTGGGGTTGGGTTTTTGTAGTAGCAAAGGTGGGGGTAAGGGATTTCTAGGGTTCGAGACCCCTGATTGGCTGACATTTGTCTAGGGGTGTCCTGGTGAAAAGCAATCAGTGTGTGCTGGCAGGTGATCCTATCTACAACAGTTGGAACGTTAGGAATTTCCTTTGGATGGTCTGTTCCTGGGTGGTGCCTGGGTCATCTCAGTTTGTGGTCTTTCTTGAGACTCAGGCCTCTATTGAGCTTGTCATGGCTAGGATCTACAGTCACGAAGACTTGAGTCCTATCCCCAATACCGGCATATAAAAGCTGGGCACTATAATTGTTCGGAACCCCCACCACCCCAGCCCCACCTTCAATAACCCAGCGACAGAGACATCATCACCAGCCACCGAAATGTGACATATTTTTATTGTCGCCACAAGTTGTGTGTTCTCCCTATGCACCTGCACTAGACCCCTTTATAAAAAGCTGGTGCCCCCATGGCCCACTCTCTTTTTCTTTTCCACCCTCTCTCAGAGGCAGCCTCTGTATACCATCCCTCCCCTGATAAATCTCTTGAGTGAGCTCTGTTGCATGGTATGACTTTGTGGTGTTCCTTAGCTCCAATCTACCAAGGTTCCCTTCTTTCTACCTTGAAAACGTAACAATAGTAATGTATATCTGTGAACTTCAGTGTTGGGGAAATGAAAACAGACAGATCTCTGGATCTCACTGTCCAGACCAGCCTATACCAATTGGTGAGTTCCGAGTCTACCAGAAGACCTTGTCTCAAAAAATTAAGGTAGAGAGAGATTGATGAAGGACACACAATGTTGACCCCTGGCCCACAGAGGCAATATACTCACGTACCACTACCACTACCACAACCACACCGCCACCAACAACAACAGGCTAAATTATAATTTATAGGGTTGCTAGGAGCAAAACAAACAGTAATTGTTAGCATTCAGGTGTTGTAAGGAGCTGCTTGTTCATTTCCGGCTGCTCAGCCCCAAAATAACCACACAGAAACTGTATTAATTAAATCATTGCTTGGCCCATTAGCTCTAGCTTCTTATTGGCTAACTCTTATATCTTAATTTAACCCATTCCTAGTAATCTGTGTATTGCCACAAGACTGTAGCTTACTGGGTAAAGTTCAGGCTTCTGTATCTGGCAGGACTACATGGCTGCTCTCTCTCTCTACCTTCTTCCTCGCAGCGTTCAGTTTAGTTTTCCCCACCTACCTAAATTCTGCCCTATCAACAGGCCAAGGCAGTTTCTTTATTCACCAACGGTATTCAAAGCACACAGAGGGGAATCCCACATCATGTTGGCCTGCCCTCAGGGTCCTCAGCTGCAGCCGCTAAGAACATTCCCTCGTGCATGTGTTTATTAGTACTCAGGCATTTATACTGGCCATAATTATACTTTATTAATTACAAAAAGTACTATATTAATATTCCATTGCTAATGATGTTCATAAGTTATCTATTGTCTAAAAGAAACTGTAAGTTGTAAACAAGTGAATTATGCCTCAATGTGTGAAGACAAAAACTGAGTTGAAGCTTTGTTCTGTTCCTCTGCTCACTTTTTATTCGGTTTACCTTTCCATGTGTTTATTAACTCAGTGATGCCTGTTGACACCGTTAGGTACACCACCAGCTGCTGTGACCTAAACAACTGAAGAAGGATGAGTGCACAGCCCTAAAGTAGCAGGAATCCTTCTAGGGATAGAGCCCAAAGGAAGCTGGTGACAGAATGTTCCAGGAGAGGAGATAACACGGGTAAAAGCCTCAGAGGAGAAGATGCTGACAAGACATGGACCTGAGACGAACCGATTCAGGGTAGGGATCAGGACGGAGTGGAGCACAAGATGAGGCTGGACAGGTGTGCTTGATGGGTCCTGACAGAAAAAGGTAAACACTGTCATTAAAAGTGTCACTTGGAAGTGGTGACAGGATAGCCAGGAAGTTGAGAAGGTCACGGGCCTCACGGGGAGCTGAGTCATGGATGGCAAGGGCATCTGTCAGCAGGCTCCCTATAGTGAGTATCTGCTGGAATTCTCATAAGAAACAATGAACATGTATGCATTCAAGTGGGTCGAGACAAACTCGAGACCGTGGTATGGAAGAACACACAGGATTTGGTGATGGGTTGGACAGGAAGACTGCACTGCCAAAGATCAAGAAACAACTTCATATATCGTGTGTCCTAGAACTACTGGGTTCTTGGCTTTATTGTTTAATATTGTCTTGTCATTTCAGGTATTGATTTTTTTTTCATCTTAAGGAAAATCTTCCTATTGCTTCAAAACTAACAAATGCATAAAGCCCCTCAGTATTGTTTTACCAATATTTTAAAATCGAAATCCATCTTAGTGTTTTAAGAATCCTAGATGACTCAGTTACAAAGTTTGGGGAGGTTTGTTTCAGTGTTGAGGGGCAAGCTAGGGCCTCATATATGAAAAGTAAACTTCCTATCACTGAACAATAATAATCTCCAGTCATGTTCATAATTTTAAAAGCATATCGCATAATTCCCCTTGTATTTATTTTTCTGCCAAGTATGATTTCCTTCACTGAAACTGGAGATCCAGATGTTTGATACAATGGGAGATTATTATTTTTTTGCCACAAGTAAGGAAAACTAGCTTGAATCAACTTTAATACTAAAGGGAATTTATTATAAGAATATAAAGGTGTCTTGTGGACACTGCAGAAATGTAGCCAAGAGAGAAATGCGTTGAAATCCCTCTGGATCTTCATCCCCTTTCTATCTGTTCCTCCCTATGCAGTAACTTCTGCCTTTGATCTTTGGAAGGTTGGCTTCTGCTACTCTTAACTCCCAAAGTGGTTGGAACAGCACCTGTGTTTATGTGGTCTGGGCTTTGTCACATAAACTGGCTTTCAGTCTCTAAGTCTTAAGTAAATGTAACCTGGATACAGTCAAGGTTCACCTCTAGTCAGTGAAGTGTGAGCGGGGGTGGGGGGAGGGGGTGGATTGGTGCAGTGGTACAGGAGTTCAAGGAAGGACTAGCCAATACCAATTCTGAGTCTCCAGAGAAAGGAGAATTGTTAACGACTTGGCAAACAGCCCACAAGGAGAAAGAGGGAAACAATAGCTCCTTTACTGTGGTGAGAGTGTGTTAAGAAACAACCAAGCTCCTGGGCCAGGCCAGGCTCATAAATATGAAACATAGGGCAAAAGATTCTACCTCCAGGGTCTGGAGAGGTGTTTGCTACTCCTTCAGTGGACCCAGGTTTGGTTCCCAGCACCTATATCAGATGCTCACAGACACCTGTAACTCCAGTTTTGAGGGGATTGAACACCCTCTGACCTCCTCAGACATCAACAAGTGTGCCAGGTATACACACACACACACACACACACACACACACTCTCTCTCTCTCTCTCTCTCTCTCTCTCTCTCTCTCACACACACACACACACACACACACACACACACACACACACACATATAAACATTTCAAACTGGCAAATTCTACCACAGGAGCTCTTTGACGTAGTGGGGTGGAGACGGGCAGTCAGTGCTCCTCTCTGATCTTCCCCTGTAAGGTCCATTCAGTGTGTTCAGTGTGAGGAAGTAAGAATGGGAAAGAATTCTAAGTCTACAGTTAGAAAATGAAGCCCAGAGGAGACAGTCCACAGAGAAGTGTGGCGTGTAAAGAGTTAAGGAAGTGGAATCCCACAGGACCTGGAGGGAAGCTGGGAGGCTGACCTAAGGTAAAGGCTTCCTGGGAGACACTGTCCTAAGAGATAAGGTCAGACAGGAGCCTTCTACTGAGGGCTCAATAAACATCATAAAACAAGTGGCAGCGGAGGAACAAAGAGAGTGGACTTAAACAGGCAGGGCCAGGGAAAGACCTGAGATTCCGTGGTTTGATGACCAGGTGATTAGGCAGCAGGCTGTCTGTTTCCAGTCCATCCCAACTCATGCGGCATGTCTCATGTGGTGGGGGATTTCTCACTTTGTAGATTTCACTGTGTTTAATCTTTACTTTTCAAACAACACTCACGATCCGGGGAGTAGGGGAGAACACCTAGTTATTGTAGAAACTTTGACCCACAAACAAGGCAAGTTCCTGTTATTTGTTTTCAGCTTCCTTATCCAGCGAATTACCTGGCCATCATATTGCCGCTCAAATTCTTTTATGTTTCCTTTTTACGATGTTGCATTCAGATCACCTATCTCTCAGGAAAACTTTAATCTTCTTTCCAATTGATCCTGTACTCAGGCCTCAACCAGATGTGATGCTTTGCTCTTTCAGATTTCAGGAAAGCACTATGCGTCTGTGTGAGCATCTGAAATCAATTTTTGAACATTCAGCTTTGGTTTCAATTTGATCCCAAAAGCAGAAAAGGATTGCAATGCCACTTTTATTTTTTTAAGATTTATTTATTTATCTGTATGATACATTAGGCTAAGGAAACAGAAGCTTAGTCTTGTAAGGTATGGAGACTTAATAACAATGTGCCACAATGTGACTCCTTAGCAACAATGTGTCTCCTGTTCTGGTTTCATACCAGCCGTGAGAAACTATGCACAAGATTGCCCAACACACACACACACACACACACACACACACACACACACCATCTCAGATCTCATCCTGACCATTTCCATTTCTGACTATAGTTTATTAAGCATCTATTTTGTGAGTATGTTGCCACTGGTGATTTAAACATGAGCTAAGCAGTCCCTATACTAGGGCGTGTCCTGGTGTGGAGACGGACACACAGTCAGTTCTATAGTGTGAAACTGCTATCCAACAGATCAACCTTAAAGAAGTGTGGGTGACTCAAAGGCACCTAGCGCATTAAAATGATGACATCCCCGTCATGGAAGACTAGCCCGGAATGCTACATCGCTAGTAGTCCCAGAACAATACAGTCAGCTCCTCCTGAGCCAGCATCCTTTCTCCTGCTATTGTTCATAGCTAGAAGCTCACCTGAACATTTGTGAGGGTCATACTGGAAAGCTCCATTATCTTCCTGAGTTTATTGGCCTCCCTCCTCTCTCCAGGAGGCAAATGCAAACGAGGGTACCCTCTGAGCACTTTTCCAGCGAGCTCAGACAGGGTATCACTCTGACTCCCTGTTTCTGCTCTCCTGGAAACATGTCCTGTTTTGAAGCACTTCTAGTCCCAGGCTTCGCATAGCAGGCATTAATCAACAGCTTTCACGGAACACCAGCTAATTGCCCGTTAAGAGGGTGCAGACTGTAGGCAAGCCCTTTCTTTCAAGGAGAATCTGAGCTCAGTTACAGATACATGTGCACGTGCTGGCCATACCTGCTAATATTGAGCAAACACTTGGGCAAATTCATTCCATAACGTTGGATTTAAAGTAACAGACTATTTTATTTCTCCCTGCAGCCAACAAAGGTCTTGTGGGCCATACCTTGAGACTACACAAATCTCTTTGCTCCTCAAACTTCTGCTCATTGCTCCGCGTTGGTCAGTACATTCACCTACAATGGTTGTCACTATGGAGCTTGCTGGCAGCCATTTCTATGTCCGGCATTATCGTCACACGCACTTCTTGAGAAAGGAGTTGTGGCTCTGTCACACATGGTTTCCACTATTAGTATATGTGTTAGGATTTACCTGCATACTAAAATGTCTGCGTAACTCCGAGATTGACTTTCTGTTAATCATTCACAGGCACATGCGCATTAACAGATGAGCGTGAACGTCCCTGTGCACACTCCCGGCAGAGGTTAAACGAGGCACCTATACCTTTGGATTCCATCTCTCCCACTGGAGATGTCTACTCGACAGTCTGTTTAGTGCCAGACTTTGTGCATTCTTGTGCTTTAGTTGATCATTTTGCTGTTCAAACTGTACTCAGACTTAACATGGAAGTGCTATCTTATGTTACTAAGCACAGAAATGGTTATAGACAGGAGTATGTGCTTAAGACTTCATTCAAGCGTGAGTTACACCATGTTTGTGAATCAAGAAACAGAAAGTATAAAGCAAGATACGTGACCAAAGTGCATAAGGGTAAGGTTCTCAGATTAACATTTGCTCCTGCAAATATTCTTAGACTGAGATGCCTCAGCATTCCTAATGACGTTCTAGTAGAACTCTGTTTTAAGAGACTTACATCACCAACGTAAGAGAATGTCCATTAGGTACTGATACACAGATAATTAGTATTCAGAACCAACGATGCAACACTTTATAGGCTAAATCCTTTCTATATGATAAGAAAATATGGTCATTTGTCAGATGTGGCTGACTCCATTAAGAACTTTGACTTTTGCCCATTTTATGAGTGATAGAATCTGAATCACTTAGGAAGAACAGGATTGGGGAACAAGCCATGTACTTCAGGCTGCTCAGAGTGTGGGAGCCACTCTGCCAGAGTGCAGGGGAAGCAGGTGAGAGCCATTCTGCCAGGGTGCAGGGGAGGCAGGAGTGGGAGCCACTCTGCCAGGGTTCAAGGGAAGGCAGGTGAGAGCCATTCTGCCAGGGTGCAGGGGGAGACAGGAGTGAGAGCCACTCTGCCAGGGTGCGGGGGAGGCAGGTGAGAGCCACTCTGCCAGGGTGCAGGGGGAGGCAGGTGAGAGCCATTCTGCCAAGGTGCAGGGGAGGCAGGAGTGAGAGCCACTCTGCCAGGGTGCAGGGGAAGGCAGGTGAGAGCCATTCTGCCAGTGTGCAGGGGGAGGCAGGTGTGAGAGCCACTCTGCCAGGGTACAGGGGGAGGGAGACAGCTGTGAGAGCCACTCTGCCAGGGTGCAGGGGAGGCAGGTGAGAGCCACTCTGCCAGAATGCAGGGGAGGCAGGAGTGAGAGCCATTCTGCCAGGGTGCAGGGGGAGGCAGGTGAGAGCCACTCTGCCAGGGTGCAGGGGCAGGCAGGTGAGAGCCACTCTGCCAGGGTGCAGGGGGAGGCAGTGGAGGGAGAGCTAATGAGAACCCTTCTCCCTAATGAAATGGTTTCTCCTGCTCCCGTTCTCACATGACAAGCTTATTGACTGCTGGGACCTTTGAGAAAGGACGGGAAGTGGGGGTGCAGACAAGAATGGAGAGCTGCCCTGTGCTGTCTTTCTGCTAATACGTCTCTGCTTTGATTTCTAGGAAGCAAGAAGAGGGTTTTGACAAAAAACATGGAAACTTACACATTTTGAAGCATATATATCATATTTTAATTGTTTGATCTAAGCCTAATAACTCATTTGATTTTCCCCTTTTATTAAACATAGATTGTTTTTTATACAGTATACCTTGATTACAGCTTCCCCTCCTCTCAGTTCCTCCCTGCTTCCTCTCTCATCCAGATTCATTCCCTTTCTGTGTCTCATTAGGAAGAACGGGCTTCTAAGAAATAACAAAGAAACATAACAAAATAAAATAGAATAAAGCAAAGCCATCATATCGAAGTTGGACAACACAAGCCAACAGAAAAGAAAATAAGAGCCCCAAGAGAAGGCACAGGAACCAGAGACCCACTTATTCACAAATTCAGAAGTTCCATATATACAGAGAACCTGGTGTGGACCAGTGTAAGCCCTGTGCTTGTTACTTCAGTCTCTGTGGGTTCAGATGAGCTTTGCTCAGCTGCTTTAGAGGGCCTTGTTCTCCGGGTGTTCTCCATCCACTCTATCTTCCCCCAGCTCTTTTGCACCCTCTTCTGTGGGGTTCCCTGAGCTCTGAGGGGAAGGATTTGATGGAGACATTTCGCTGTGTAATATCTGGCTGTGGGTCTCTGTTTTCCTCTGCTACAGGAGGAAGCTTCTCTGATGATGGCAGAATAACTCACCCATCTAAACTCATTTGATTTTTAGGCTAGTAAACAAATGAAAGCATTCAACTTAAATAGTAAAATCCAGTGTTGATGAAACTCACTTAGCCCAGAACTAACACTATGATCTCTTGTCTTCTGGGACTTCATCCTTGCTCACCAGTGAATAACTTCCTTCTCTAGGCCCTATTTAATCAGTTTTAACATGAGAACAAATCAGTTCATATCACCTAGGTTTATAATGAAAATCACATGATTTAATATACATACAAAGCTTGGCACCAGGTCCGGTAAATGCTCTACATACAAGAACTCTCACCATGAGGTAACGTTTTTTTTTCCCCTCGAGACAGAGTTTCTCAATGTAGTCCTAGCTGTCCTGAAACTTGCTCTATAGACCAGGCTGGCATCAAACTCAGACAGAGATGGGCCTGGCCTTGCCTCCTGAGTTATTATAGGCATGCACCACCACTGCCTGGCTATGATGAAACTTTTTAACGACGAAAAAAGAAAAAAAAATCCCTTGGGTGTACTCCTACACTGAACAAATGTGTCAGGAAGCAAGAGAGAAACACAGCAGGTGTTACTGCAGTAACTTCTGAAGACCGTGTTACTGCAGTAACTTCTGACCGGCCAGACTGAAGGGTTTACCATTGCGTTTACTAGGCTTCCTTCTCCTGTCAAATTGCCCACAATAGATCTTGAAACATAGTGTTTTATAGACCAATCAAGATGAAAAACAGCTGCAAGCCCACAGACAAATGCTCCTCTACCTTCTTTTCCTTTCGGTGACGACATTGTCTCGTCATCAGCTCCCAGACAAACAGCTGGGCACCTAAGAGAGGGTCATTTTTACCCAGCCTTGACTAGAGTCACAGCATGATTAGAAGGTGTCTTCATGCTCAGGAATAAAAAAATAATACATCTTAATCAAGGAGGAGCAGAAGAGGGAGATCTGCATGTAGTGGCAAAATCAGCACAGAGGAAGAGGCAGGGTATCAGAGGCTCCCATTTACCACTGGAGGAGTGTCTTTGGAACCCGGCAGAGATTCCCATTCTGTCCAAGCATATGAGGAGCTCAGAGGTTGCCCCAACATCCTAACAGTAGGGCAGTGCAAAGTTAAACACACCAACAATCAAGAGCTCTTCTTGAATCTGGGAGAGAAATGAGGTTGCACCTGGGGTAAACTGCTCCCCATCAAGGAGAAACCCAGTAGACACTGAGAACCACAGCGTTCCTGAACAGAAGCTCAAAATCCTTGGCGAGAGCCAGTGCTGATCTGGGGGTCAACAGGTGAATCACTAGAGGCACCATAGACAGCTCTGACAGTGAGCCCCACCCTCACTCAGCCACTCCCCCCCCCCAGATTCTGCCATTGGGGCCTCACACATCTGCAGGGTCTCCTGGGTCTCCACCAGGTTCTCATATACCAGAGAAAAAAACATCTCATGTTCCAAGAAGGTGAGGAAGACCTCTTTTGAAATACATCAGAACATTTTGTACCATCAAAACAAAGCCTGACACCAGGAGAAACTATTAAAGCGAAATCTAACCTGTTAGGCTCTTACTGGGAGAGGGAAAACATCCAATTCCAGGCCCTCCAGCCATCCTGTCTCATCTAAGAGAGAAAACTACAGAAGCCCTCATGGAACTCACAGCTCGAAAGCATAGGCTCACAAAGCAGTGGAGGCCAATCCCAGAATCCTTCCCATTCCCATCTCACCACAATAGTCCCAGACCCGTTTACAGCATTAATTTTATCGACTACCTCATGCCTGGCTACTAGGAAAACACTCTGCAGCGTATTATAAAACACACACAAGTGGCAGACTCAGGCTCAGATACGGCAGGCAATTCACCTGCTGATGACAGTCCTGGACAAAGCAGACAGCATGCTGTAAAACAGACCAATGAAAGCAGTGAGAACTTCTAAGACAGATCCTGGAAACACACGCAAACAAACAGAAACACTGACAACACAGAGGGAGATTCTTCTGAGCTTGAGATTCTCACCAGAAATCTCCAGAATTGGAGAAAACAAAAACCAAACCCTGACGTTTTAAAAAAATAAAACCAGGCTTTAAAAAACCGTGATGTAAATAATCATAGAACATGGACAAAGAAACTCAGCTGAGGGAGAAACAGAAAAGCACAAAAATATTGCAAACCATAATGCCTGGTTAGGCATGGTGGCTCAGACCTTTAATACCAGCACTTGGGAGGAAGAGGCAGGCGGATCTCTGAGTTTGAAGCCAGCCGGATCTACAGAGTGAATGTCAGCACGGCCAGGGCTACACAGAGAAACCCTGCCTTGAAAAACCAAAACCAAAACCGAAACCAAAAATCCCATAATGCCTAAGAAATTCTTGGAAGCTAATGTCAAGCACCAAGTCACAGATTTGTGAAACTCAAACACGAGCCCCAAACGGGGTTGGAACCAACAAACAGAGACTCCAACACCAGCAACAAAGAGGGCTCAAATAGACATATTTCAATGTAGAAAATTATAGGTTAAAAACCACTGGAAAGAAAGCTAAGGGAGACAACTCTTTCTACAAGGAGAGAAATGAAAAGGACTTTACTGAATGTCTTTTTTAAAATCTACACGCACAAAAAAAGGTTGAGTGGGTGTTTCTGGTGCTGAGAGATATGAGGAACCAAGCTAAACCTCAGAGCCATTCCAAGTTCAGTTCTTCAGAGATAAAGAAAATATAAGCATTAAAAAAAATAAAGAGATGTGAGGGATCTGCTGCAAACTAACTAGCCTTCAAGAAATATTCTTGGGCTAATGAGATGGCTCAGGAGGTAAAGCTGCTTGTCACACAAACCTGGTGACCTGAATTCTATCTCGGGGTTACACAAAGGTGGGAGGAGAGAACAGACCCCCACAAATATTTTCTTCAACCTTCACATAGGTTCCTGCACATCATGCACACATATATACACAAGAATATCATCTTAAGTAGCAATGTTCAGCTTCTGGTGTTCTTTTTAGTCTGGGGTAGAGCTGGTAAACATATTCTCCCTCTGCAGACTTTCGTCTAACAGTACGGAACGTTTCCTTTGCTGTGCATGGACAGATTAATTTAAGGACATTCCAAAGTCAAGATCTCAAAACATATATTGTGGATACGAGCAAACTGATTCTGAAGTTTACATGAGGAGACAAAAGATCAATAATAAACAACATGGTATCAGCACAACAGACAAAAGTTGGAAGACAGACACCAGAGACTTCAAGATATATTATAAAATCGTAACAATCAAAGCAGCATGGTACTTGGTGAAAGAATAAAGAAACGATTAATGAAACAGAAAATACAGCCAGCAATAGACCCATGGGCATATAAACAACCAACCTTTGAGAAATAATTAAATGCAATACTATGAAATAAAGAAAAAGATTCAACAAACTACACTTGGATATCTGGGAAATCACATGCAAAACATTTTTCCTTTAAAGAATTCAGGCATACATTTACTCCCTTCACAAAAGGAACTCACGTAGACACAGAATTATGGACACAAAGCTATAAAATTCCTTGAAGGTAAGATGAGAATATAGTTGGTTGACTTTTTACTCTTTTGGCTCTTAAGGGGGCCCACCACCCAGCTCTCAAATAATCACACAGAGACTTATGTTTTCTTATGAATGCCTGGCCTTAACTTGGCTTGTTTCTTGCTAGTTTTTCTTAATTTAAATTATCCCATTTACCCTTTTCCCTGTGGGCTTTTACCTTCTCTTTTTCTGTGTATCTTTTCTTTCTTTATTAGTCCATGTCTGGCTGGATGGCTAGGTGACTGGGTGGCTGGCACCTTCTTTTCTTGCTCCTTGATCCTCTCTCCCCAGATTTCTCCTCTATTTATTCTTTCTGCCCTCCAGCCTTGCCTATCCTTTCTCCTGCCTTGCTGTTGGCCATTCATCTCTTTATCAGAGGACCATCAGGTGTTTTAGACAGGCAAAGAATCACAGCTTCACAATGTTAAACAAATGCAACATAAAAGAGCAGCAAAACTTTGCATCATTAAACAAATATGCCACAGCATAAACAAACATAGCACATCTTTAACTAATATTCTACAACAGGAGTAAGTCTGGCTTTGAATTTGAAAAATTTTGTTTTAGATAAAACACAAAATATATAATTTGTGAAGGGAAAATAGTTAATAAGGCAGAATTTGTTAAAACTAAACATCTCTGCTCTGTAAGACGTATTAAGACTGAGGAATGCGAATCCACAGAGAAAATGTTCAGGCAAGACGTGTAATAAAGGACTAGCATTTTATCTGAAACACATACAGAACTCATAGACCCAACAACTTGACTCATCGAAGCACATTAACACCTCACTGGAGAAGGCATACAAGTGACAGATAAATTTATGAAAAGATGGGTTAGATCCCAATCAACAGAGAAATGAAATTCAAATTAAGTAGCATCACACACACCCCTTACCCCTCTTAGAACAGCCCAAATCCAGGACAATACAGAAGGCCTCACCACTAGTGTGAATCAGAAAAGGTCTCACTTCTGGCTAGTGGGAATGTAAAATAGTACAGCTACTTTGGAAGGCAGTTGACTTTCCCACAGAATTTAGCACACTTCTATTTTAAAATTTAGCAATCATACTTTTTGGTAGTTACCCAAAAGAATAAAAAATGTTTATGTTCATATATAAATATACACATGAATGCTTATAGCAACTTCATTTCAATTTCGAAGGAGAAAAGAGCCAAGATACCCTTTAGTAGGAGGATGTATGAACAAACAAACTCTCACGGGAGCTGGAGAGATGACTCGCAGCTAAGAGTGCAAACTGCTCTTCCAGAATCCCAGGCTCAGTTCCCAACACCCACACCAGCTGGCTCACAACACCTGTGATACCATCTCTAGGGGGGTACAACACCTCTGGCTTCTTCAAGGAATGGCACATAGCCACACACAGAGAGTCACAGACACAGACAGGCGTGCACGCGCATGCACACACACACACACTCTAATAAAATAAACCTTTGAAAAATAAGCTGCCATATATCTGAATATTAGAATATTATTCAACACTAAGAATGAGGTGAAGCATAAAGCTATAAAATGGCAAGGAGAAAACTCGTTTATATTAGGAAGAAAAAGGGTGTTTGGACAGACGTGACTTCATGATCTTTGGCAAAAAAAAACAATAGAAACAATCAAAGATAGAAACAACACAAAGACAGTTCATCTGTGTACAGGTGTCTGTGTGAGTGCATCAGGATTGAGGGGAAGGAGGCATCTCTTATTAGGTAGAACGATGCTGAATGTTACTGTATGTTTTCCTAAACCCATGGTAGCCACCACACCATTAATATTTTCCTTCTTAGCCTCACTGGAGCACATAGATCAAGAGAATAAAACGCTTTCACAGCCACAGTGAGACTCAAAGAAGACACTGCCGTTCAAATATCATCACCTCTACCTTATCGGTAAAAAAGACACAACACACACACACACGTGCACAGCAACACTTTCACTGCAGGGTGTGAGGAAGATTTGCTTGCTTTTCTCCCCTTGGAGTTGAGTGAACGTGATAGGTTTATTTGACTGTATAAATTTATATTTGCAGTGTTCCGGGATATAACATCATCGATCATTAAGTTCGTTATTTTATTTTATTCTTTTCTTTCAAGATAGGGTTTCTCTGTGCAGCCCTGACTGTCCTGACACTTACTCTGTAGACCAGGCTGACCTCAAACTCAGAGATCTGCCTGCCTCTGCCTCTGAGTGGTGGGATTATGTTCCGCCTCGCCCAGTTTAAGTTCATTATGTTAAAGGAAGTACACCACCCACATATTGTGGGGGTGCTAATGCCTTATCTAATCTAGCTGGAACATGTGAGGTACAAAAGTCAAGAGATACTTTGCGCTGTTTAGGATGACTGTAGTCTGACACTGTTTGAGAGCCTCTATGCTGAAGGAAGGAAACTAGCTAAGCTTATAGGACCCAACCACGTCTGGGAGAGTTTAAGTGTTGGTAGCCGGGACTGTAGCATGTTATTATAGTTGGCATTGGTCTAATGCAACAGTTCCTGCTAAGGACTGAACTGGCTTTTCCAAAATTCATAAATTGAAGGCCTAATTTCCTTCAGAATTACAATTAAGCCTATTCCGAGATAGGCCTTTTAAGGAGATGGCTAAGGTTAAATGAGGTCATTAGGGTAGGACCTAAGTTCAATAAAAGTCCTGTTTTTATAAAAGAGCAAGATACCCTAGTGTGAGTGTGCTTGCTTCTCCCTCCCTCCTTCCCTCCTTCCCTACCTCCCTGTCCTCACACCTCACATACAGATAGTGCCTTGTACAGACATGGTGTTAAGACAGATATCCATAAACTAGGAAGATGGCCCCACCATCTTGTGGGTCTGGGGTCATTCATATTCAGCAGTCTGGCTCAAGTTTTGGTTTTAGTATTAATTTAGATTATTAAATTAGATGTTTTAGTATTAATAATTAGTATTAATTTAGTTTCAGCGTTTAATTAGAGGCTTTATGAAATACTGGTGCTGGCTAGCCATGGCACCAAGCTTGCAATCCAGAGCACTTCCAAGATGCAGAATCTAGTCATATCCTAGGGCTTATAAAATCAAAACTATAAGATTACACATATTTTGTCATATATATATACATACATATATATATATATATATATATATATATATATATATATATATATATGTATATATCTTGCAGTTGTCCCGGTCATTGAGCAGAGTAAGCAAGTTTGATTACAAAAGCAGAAATAGCAGTTAGTCTTATGACTATTAGAACAGCAAATTTTACAAGATCAGCCAATTTTAAGAATAGTCTTTACAGTCAGGGGAAAAAGGAAATGTGCTGCCTGAGCCCAGCCTGGACAAGGCAAGAGCTTAGATGTTAGAAGCAGTTTTTTGCTTTTTGGTCTCTCAAGCATAGTAAGTCTAAAGGCAATGTTAACCATCATATCACCAATGTTCCTTCTACCTTAATTTTGGCTTTTTAGATACCAAAAGTGCTAGAAAGAATATCTGTCATTGAAGCTACCCAATCTACAGTCTTTTATTAATGGCAGCCTCAGGCGACTAATAGAAGTTCCCAACATTTGAGTGTAAAAAAAAATGAATGTCTTCAAACTATTTGTTGTATATTCACTACAGTTAACTGTAATTATATGTATTATGTGTATATATGTATTATATATAAATATGTATGTATTCACACACACAGAAATTCAGTAATACTTTAGTATATCATCAATCATAATAATATGTGACTATTTGATATCTGAGGGAGGGAAGTAATTTCATATTTAGCCTGCACATAGTGCTAATCTGTTCTCACTGTCAATTCCCTTACAATTATATCGCCATAGAGCTCCTGGCATGCTCAGTCTTTGTGGTAAGAATCGTCCACTCACAACCTCTTCTGAGTCCAGTTATATTAGCATTGGCTGCCTGAGCCACTCTTCCACAGCTTCTCCTTGACCGGGGACGTGGCATTCATAGAACGACTTGTGTCAGTCACTGTTAGAGAAGACCTTCTAGTTATAGACATCGGCATGAAAGAGTTTCAACCAGGAAAATGTCATAAAAGGCAGGCTGACCTGCTGCTATCCAACGTAAAAGATATCAGTCTTGTTTGCTGCAGACTGGAAGATCACAGGAAGAAGAAACAACATCTTCATCTTAGACCAGTGGTTCTCAACATTCCTAATGCTCTGACCCTTTAATATAGTTCCTTGTGTTGTGGTGACCTCCAGCCATAAAATTATTCCATTGATACTTCATAAATGGCAATTTTGCTACTGTTGTTAATCACAATGTAAATATTTGATATGCAGAATATCTCATATGCCAACCCTATAAAAGGGTCCTTTGACCCCCCAAAGAGGTCTCTACCCACAGGTTAAGAGCATCTGTCTTAGATATCCTTCTATTACTTGTGGCCCTTATGATTAAAAAGAGAATAATTAACACTGTTGAACACAGGGAGAGGGGTGATGCTTAATCTTCATTGCCAATGCAACTAGATTTGAAATTATCTAGGAGACACGTTTCCCATCATGTTGTTGAGATGTTTGTAGAGAGGTTTGACTAAGAAGGAAAGACCTACCCTGAATGTAGGTGGTACCTTCCCATCATCTAAGGTCCCAGAGAGGATTGAAAAGAGAAACAGAGAACCAGATGAGTTCAGTATTCCCTGCTTTCTGCTTCTTGATCCATTAAGGTATGAGGAATCCCAGTCCTGTGCTCCCACCACCATGAACTTTGCCATACCTTTCTTGTGGTGATGGACTGTATCCTCTTCAATCACAGGCCAAAATAAACCTTTTTTCCCAGGTGAGTAAGCTGTAAATAGCTGGGTGAGCTTGGCCTGGGTAGGATGGTGCAGCCCTACCCAATGTGCCTCTCACAGTCTTCTATCAGGCTAGACTAGTGCGTTATTTCAATAGCAGCCTGCCTACCTTCATCAGCTATTTTGCCATGGAAATGAGAAAAGTAGCTAATAAAAGTTCTAAAACTAGAACTTTTAGCCTGGGACATCATCAGTAACACCTAGCATGTTTTTAAAACTATGGAAATGGTGGTTTGAATGAGGAATGTCCCCTACAGGCTTAGAATACTTGGTACCTAATTGAAGGTGCTGTTTGGGGACTGTGGTAGTTTGAACGTAACTGATGCCCATATACTCATGGGGAATGGCACTATCTTTGTTGGAGTAGGTATGGCCTTGTTGGAGGAAGTGTGTCGCTGTGGGGTGGGTCTTGAGGTCGCCTGTATGCTCAAGCCATATACAATATCACAAGCCATTTCCTGTTGCCTGCAAGTCAAGATGTAGGACTCTCAGCTCCTTCTTCAGCACCATGTCTACCTTCAGGCCACCCTGTCGCACCATGATGACAATGGACTAAACCACTGCACTGTAAACCACCCCAATTAAATGTTTTTCCTTAATAAGAGTTGCGTGGTCATGGTGTCTCTTCACAGACTGAGACGGGGACATTTAGGAGGTGTGGCCTGGCTGGAGAAATCATGCCACCGGAGAAGAGTTCTGAGAGGATGTACTTCCCTGACCTTACAGTTCATTCTCTGCCTCACGTGTTCGGTTGAAGATGTGACCATGCTCAGCTTCTCGCTGTGGCCCCTATGACGGGTTCTTATCTCATTGGAGCTGAAGATCTAAATGAATCCTTCCTTCTCTAGATTGCCGTGGTCATGACATTTTATCAAAGCAATAGAAGTCGATACTGAGGGCAGGTTGTTGCTATGAAGAACATGACCATGTTGTTTGGAAGGATGTGGATGGTTTTATAACTTAGAACCAGAAAAGCAGCTGAATGCTGTAAAGGACTGTTCTGCTCTGGAAGACAGTAGTCTGAGAGCAATGCAAATGGGTACAAGTCCAGATTTCAGAAGGAAGCAAGGACTTTAACAGCAACTGGGGAAGAGGTCATTCTTGTGATATTTTTATAAAGAATCTGGCTACCAGCCTTGTCCTAAGAGCTTACCCGAGGCTAACTTTAAAAATAATAGACTAATTTCTTTGGTGGAGAACTTTTAAGATAATGTGATATTGAATCTTTGACCTGGTTGTTACTGATAACATTTTTTAGGCCTACAATGAAAGAGAGAGAGAGCGCAAGTAGGGCAGAAAGAAATACAAAATATACAGGCCAGAGAGAAAAAGAGCTCCTGGAAGATGAATGGCGCAGCTAAGACACGTTCTGGAAGGGAGGATGCCACCTGCTGCCAAGCCGCCCTCCATCATGGACTCAATCCCTCTGCAACTGTAAACCCAAATAAACTCTCCTATAATTTCCCTTGATCATGGTATTTTTACCATAACAACAGGATAGCACATATATAATAGATAACAACTCTCCCGTGGCTCTCTGTTAGGAAGGCGGATGTCGGGATTTGCATTGTTACCACTCCTGCTTCAATTCCGCTGAAGCCATTTGGGTACAATTTCCCAGATTATAGTTAATAGCTGTGCTAGATGCTAATCACTAATGGCCTCCATTCACGTCCCTCATGACCTCTCACTTCGCCCCACGATTTACAGTGTCTGCCACTCTTTTTCTCAAGCCACCGAAGTCACCTATTCTGGCCACTCGATTGTAAGAAACATGCCAAAAGCTTAGATCAGCTTTATGATTCTATTCAGATGCCCTTCTAGAAGAACATGAGTGGCGTATGGATTACAGCCACATCATCTCAGCTGCAGAAAGGCTAGACCAGCTACCCTCAGCCTACGGACCAGCTGATTACAGACACATGAATAAGACTAGCTGAGATTAGTCATGACCGACGCACATCTGCAGAATCACTCAGGGAACTAGAGACTTTGGAAAACCTATAATCAATGGCTATTATTTTGAGTCACTAAGGACAGGGGGAGGTTGCTCTATAACACAGTTACAACAGTCATGGCAAACAATGACCAGAGGAACAGACAGCTGAGAATGAGGTCAGTGAGTTTGGTAAAACTTTAAGTTGCAAAGTTGTGGGAGTATGAAAAGAAAAATAAAGGAGTGTTTCCACAGTTAGGGGTCTGGGAAATGTGAAGGCAAAACTCAGTCTAGCTAGCTTTTTTTTTTTTTTTTTGTATTAAAGGATGTCAAATCCTTTAGTATGGTTGATGGTAAATCTTCCAAAGGAAGGGCTGATAAGCAATATTTCCCAAACTTGTGTGGCCACAGAACCTCTATCTCCCACCCCATGCTGAGAATTGGGCAAAAGGTAATATGTCATAGGATATACTTTTGGGTCTAATTGAAGATGAATTGTTTTTCATCCTGCTCCAGGTGTTCCAGAGGATTGAAACATGTGCACGCTTGAACAAAACAGGGCAAGAGATTAGAATTAAATAAGGGGCCAAGTAAGATTCTATCAGCAAAGAGAGTTGTCTCAGAACAGATGTGGCAGCTTTGTGACGTGACTCCGAAGCCCATGCCTGAAAGCAGGCAAGAGACGAGCATAGAAGCTGGAGGGCGTTGGTGGAGGCCTTCACTAGACTTTTTCTCCTAACACATGACAAAGAATTCAGATTACTTCTTTCATATACAGCAGTGAGATTGTTCTGTGTGTCAGTTTCGCCTAGCCTACAGTGGCCCACGGTTTATTTAGACACTAGCCTAAATATTGCTGTAATGGTATTTTTAATATTTATTTTATTATTTTTAATATTTATTTATTATGTATACAATATTCTGTCTGTGTGTATGCCTGCAGACCAGAAGAGGGCACCAGACCTCATTACAGATGGTTGTGAGCCACCATGTGGTTGCTGGGAATTGAACTCAGGACCTTTGGAATAGCAGGCAAATGCTCTTAACCGCTGAGCCATTTCTCCAGCCCCTGTAATGGTATTTTGTAGATATGCTTAAAACTCATAGCTTGTATACTTTATAATAAGGGAAAGATTATTTTCCATAATGTTACTGGGTCTGTGGGCGGGTCTGTGAGTGGGTCTGCGGGCGGGTACTGCAGAATCCAGGGAAGGCACAAAGATCAGAGGCTGAGGTCTCCCACAAAGGAATTCTGCTTCAACACTGCACATGAAAACATTGCCTGAGCTAATTTTCAGTCTGCCCTGCAGAAGTTTGGCTCCATAATGATGTGAGCAAATTTATTAAAATAACTTGCCTCCCTCTGTGCCTTTCTGTCTTTGCCTCTGTCTGTCTCTGTCTCTCCCTCCGTGTGTGTGTGTGTGTGTGTGTGTGTTGTGTGTGAGTGACTGAGCATGATGGTGTATGCCTTTAATCCTGGCATTGAGAGGAAGAGGCAGGAAGATCTCTGAGTTCCAGGCTAGCCAGGCTCACATAGTAAGATCCTATATCCCTTCCCCAATAAATAAGTAAATAAATAAAATCAAATATAATAAAATTATTCAGAAATTTTCTTCTCAATGACTCTTATCTTGTGTAAGTAAGCTAGCATTAGGTTTTCCAGATGTCCTGTTTTGTTCCTGAGGACTTCTCTGGGCAGTCAGCAAAGAGAAAGAACTCGTAATTGTGTTATCATGAAAGATAGCTTAAAGGTGACACTGCTCATATTCCCTTTTTAAGAGGAGCAGATGTTATGAGTCACCTTGGGTGGCACAGCAGTTTCGCAGCTACGCAATGTTTGTAAGGAACTGATAGTCCCTATGAGCCACAGTAACCCAGCTTGGCAGGGCCCTAGCACCTATTTATGGTCTGAAATCCAGGGGAAGAGGTCACGGGAGGTGGTTCTCTCTTCTGGAACTGAGTCAGACATGATAGCACTGCAGGTCAGAGGTGACTCCATGTTGGGTTTAATGCAACATGTTCCCTGAATGCCTTCCTGGGACCTAGCTGAACTACAATAAACTCTGGGTTAATGATACAACATCCAGCAAGTTAGAAAAAAACATGAAAGAACTGGGGAAAGTCAATGAAAAATAGCATTGATAATGGGAGAAAGAGAAAAGGAAGTGGAGTCCGGTGTCTTGAAACAGAAGTGGAGCAGCACCCCAGCAGGCTATGCGCTCTGTTCAGACGTCCACCTCACAGTGTGGCAATAGCCGCCAGGACTACATTTGGAAAACAAATTATGTGCCAGCCGAGCATGAATTTCCTACATCTTATTCGATATTTAGTTCCCAGCCTGAGACTTAAAATATCAACCCAGGGCTGGGCATGGTGGCACAGGATTTTAATCCCACCGCTTACTCGGGGCGGGGAGGGGAACAGATATAGGTAGATCTCTGTGAGTTGAAGGTCAGCCCAGTTTACATAGATAGTTCTCCCTACGCCAGCCAGAGCTACCTAGAGAGGCCCTTTCTCAAACACACAAGTAAAAAAATGTCTACTTTGGATATAAAGTACTTCAGATTTATGTAGACAAAGAGTACTAGGCAGGACATTCTTTTTGCTGTTGTTTTTGTTTGTTTGTTTGTTTTGGGTGACAGAGTTTCTCTGCATAATAGCACTGACCTGCTCTGAAAGGCTGGCCTCAAACTCACAGAGTTTGACCTGCCTGCCTCTCGAATGGCCGGGGTTAAAGGCATGTGCCACCCTTGCCTGGCTACTCAGGGCGTTCTTAGGAGCAGCAACTCTTTAGGTTAAAACAGGAGACTCATTTACATACAAGCCATAGCCAAAGAGCGCTGACACTGAGATAAATTGCATTGACCATTCAGAGATGAAGTCTGCTGGGGTATCAGCTCAAGATAACACAGAGAAGTCTGTTGGCGCCATAGTTACCGGAAGTACATTCAAGGGTTAAGCAGCTGTCCCAGTCAGGCTGGCTGTGTTTCCGCCTCTGCCAAAGCCAACAAGACAGCAACAAAAGGCAACATGGGAGCACTTAGCTATTCTTCAGTGCCTTTCTTGTTTAACCCCAGCCAGGCATCCTTGATGCAGATCAACAAACCATCAATAGGAGGCTGACGATGAAATTATTGAACATTCAATGTCTAACGTTCTGTATCTCCCCCGCAGTTTATTATTTAACTCTCATCCGTAACTGTTACAGCTCTGAACCTGAGCTACATACACTGTGGGCCCTAACTAGGTCCCAAGTCCACTATCTCAACCAACCACAGATGTTGTGGTTAGGAGTCATTGGATCAAACATATTTGGGGAACAAATGCATTTATATTAAACATCAACAGCCTTTCCTTGACATTGTCTCCCAAACAGTACATTGTTTCAAGTAGTTATAGAGAATAAACATTCTATTAGGCATTATAAAAGGGAGAAAATGCTTAGGTTATATGCAAATACAACATCTATAAGGAATCGAGTATCCTCTGATTTTGTTATCTCTGAGGGGCTGGGTATTCCTGAAAACAGTCTCTAAAAAAGACTATTTCTGCTCTAGCAATGCCCTTATTATATATCTCGGGGTGAATGGGAAATACTAATTGCTGCCTCACTGTTGGGATGGATAGAATTAGAGGTTTGGGACAGAGTGGCAGGCTAGAGACATAGGTGAAATTAAGATCTGTGCTTTAGACATAGTACTAGGATTCCCCAACAGAATTAATGCATGAAGTATAACACATGATACATGAAGTTACCAGAATGTGGTGACTTGGGGTTACTGGAGAGAAGCAGACCCTTCAAGAACATAGACATAAGGGAATAGGACCACACCAAGGCATCGCCCACCTGAAAGCAGGATCCAGTGGCTCCTAACCACAACCTGCGGATTACCTAAACACAACCTCAGGCAGGCACTGTGTCAGCCATTGAGACAAGACCTCAAAGGTCTTAACATCCCTAAAGTCGGCACATTCAACCAAGTGAGGGTTTCTCAGACGTGGAGGCATATATAAAAAGAGAATTAGAAAGATACAAGCTCACTGTTCTGACTCATACTGCATGGCTCAGTCGTATCCAGCATGGGTCAGTCCTGGAAACCTAACAGGGGCAATGAAGGAAAGAAGAAAGCTGGGATACGGTGGGCTGTGTGTTTCAATGGAAATATAATAACTGCAGTAGCAACACAGAACCTCAATTTATTTTAAATATCTAAATCAAGAAGGTGGGTTTGTTGTATACAGCTGAAAAAGAGTAGATTCATTGTGCACTGCTGAACAAGGAGACAGGTTGAGCCCATATCAGTAGGCGGTCTCTGTAGGAGAATAGTCAGAGGGTAGTCAGTACAGAGAGGAAGCTGTGGTTGATAGTTTCTGTACACACCATCAGCACTGGCACTTGGACCAGAGGAAGGCTTTGTTAATTCCCCAAGCCTGACCCGGGGAGGGCCTTGCCATTCACATGAGGCTTAGGCACTGGGGACCTTGTTATGGCCGTGTCAGCAATACACATCCAATCAGGACTTCATCAGCTCCTATTTTGTTCCTTTCCAAATACCACCCAGCAGAAGCAGGGCTTTGCCAAATAATTTTAATTATTATGGTCCCATTGGCAGGGCTATGGCTACGGTAGGAATTGATAAAGGGAATTCGAGCCAATTGACTTCAAGCAGCCTGGACCTTTTGCAATCGAGACCTTATTGTGGAGATGGATGCAGATTGCTTGGCAAGTGCACAGGCATAAGGCAAATCTGGCTACTGCAATCACAAGCAAACGGCTATTAATAGGAAGAGTCGGAACTGAGAACAAAAGGGCACACATTGGGAAATCACTGGTCCTTGCCAAGGTGCAAGAATTGTGGTCAAACTGAAGCCCTCCCTTGTATGGAAATATAAACCCATTTAGTACCTTTTTAATTAAAGGGCAATAAGCCTTGTCACACACCAAATTTTGGATAAGAAAGGACTGTAATGAATTTTCTTCAACCTTGGCTCTGGGTAGCAAAGAGCCTAGTAGACTGTTCTCCATGGCTAAAATATCCAACGTTAAATTTGGTTAGCTCTTGCATAATTCAGTTAAAGGAAATTATTCTTTGAAAATGGCATCCCATTGGCTGACCCTAGAAAATACTTATTAAATGTCTGCTAATGCATGAGATTTATCAAGGCTCTGAAAACAAACCATTCCACCTAAATAGATATTTCAAATGATTGACTGCAACCAGCAGGCACGCTGATACTTCAAGAACACTGACTAAAGCAATCTAAAAACTGCTTCCACTTTTTCCTACATTCTTAAACAAAGGGCATGGAAGATTTAGATCTCTAACTATAAATATCAGTAGTCATGATGCCCTCCATCATAGAGGGACATACCTTAGCACTAAATGGCTAGCTATAAAAGTAAAATTAGGATGGCTTTTCTCAGGTCCCTCTCTACCGAGCAACCACTTTCTCATTTGAATGAGTTTGTTGTCTTCTGTTTTATTAAGGTGCGGTGGGCTGAGTTGTGTTACCCCCAAGTCCATGTAGTGGGGCTGGAATGCAAAGGGATGGCATTTGCACATGGGACTTTGGAAAGTAATTAGGACTAGGTGGTCACAAAGTCGGTCCCATGCTCAGGTTAGGACTCTCAAAAGATTAGACTCAGAAGAGCTTGCTCTCTGTCCATGTTCGTACATGAAGGAAAGCTCACGCAAGAAGGCTGTGGGTAGCCAGTTAGGAATGGATGCCTCACAATAAATAAATCAGCCACATCTTGACCTTGGCCTCTAGGTTCTGGAACTGTGAAAAGTGAATGTCTGTGGCTACAACTACTTGCTCCTTGGTATTTGTTGTGCCAGCCTGAACTGGCTTCTCATGGGGCAAGCACAGTGAAATTTCACACTTGTGAAATTCATTGCTTCCAATCGGCTATGACCTGCTTGACCAAACTTGGCATAAATTAAACAACTCAATGTGGTCTCCAGTGCTGTTTCTTTTGCTTTGATTGCTGAGAGCCTTTGTTACTACATTTAAACTCCAAAATAAAACTTTGATATTCGGAATTTCATTATTTACATCTGTCTCGGACAGTTATAGTTGAATGCTTAGGAAAATGAACAGTGTAGGTCATAACTGTTGCATTGTTTTGCCTTTTAGTTGTAAAGCGAGATCATACGTCAACGTCCCTCCCATCTGAATTGAAATAAAAGTCTTAAAGTACTCTTGAGCTTAAGGAAGTAAGAGGTCCCTTTGCGAAAATAGGAAGGCAAGGTCTAGAAGGATGAGACGCGTGGAGAAAACAAAAGCAGACCAGCAAACCACAGAAAAGGATACGTAGCATTTCTTTTGTCTTCAGGGATAGGTAAAAAGATAGTTTTAGTTGTTAGCTCTTCCTGGGAATTTGGGAGTATTTGGGAGCTCAGCAGTCCTACGGCTAATGCAACCTCTAGAATAACCAAGTAATTAGTATGCAGGGCAGCAAGCCTGCTCTTCCTGGGGCTGGTGACACAATAAGAATAAACTGCAAAAGCTATTGTTCCCGTAGTAAATAATGTGACTTCTGGGCAGTTTCTGGCATTTGCTGGGCTAAGGAGAGCTAGCAGGGGGTGGCAGCCCTTCCTCCCTGGAAGCAGTTGTTCTGTGGATTTTAGCAAAGTGTTCAAGACCAGGACCTGATGAGTCCCACTTAGGAGAGGCGATTTTAAGATTCCCAATTGCTAATAAGGCCCCAAGGAGGGGGAAATGCATTTTTGCAAGTACTGATTTGTTATTTCACGGACACTTGAAAAGTAATGTATACATTATGAGGGTTCCCGGATGTAAGGAAGGAAGGAAATGAAACTTAGTTATAACGCAAATAAAGGAAGCATTTACTGATTTCAACTTCCACCTTTGGCACGGAGCCGAGGGCGTCATGTGGGGAATGTGGGGAATGACGACAAATACCCTGGGGGCCAGGTGCCAGAACTTTAGGAGTGGCAACCAGAAAGTGAAAGGTGAAATAAAAACAAGGAAGGAAATGACCCCACCCTCTCTTGTCACGAGGTTCCCATTAAGGAGCACAGTCACATGTCCACTATCTCTCTCCCGAAGACACTTTACAACACGCCCGAGCACAGAGGCTCACACCCGTTAGGGCAGCTAGTAGATGTTTGTGCAAGACACCAACTGCAATTGTCACGCAGCTCTAAGTACTCACACCTAAGTCATCCTTGGAATCTGGTAAGAGAGATGGCATTACCCTTCCTAACATATGGGTGAGGAAGTTAAACACAAGAAGTCATGCTCTTCGTTCTATAACAACGACAAGAGCTCTGGGTCCAAACTCGGTGCTTTCTCCGTCTGCCATGTCAAGGGAGCACACACGGGACAGAAAAACCTGCTGTTCCTATAGCACTGGGCTTGAGCACAGCCTCCCAATGCCATATAACTAAGCCACAAATAATCCATACCAGAGTAACCAGTGTCACAGTCCACCTTCTGGCTCCTCACTTGTTTCAATAGGCCACCCCGCCCCCAAAGTACAAGTGACACCCTGGCTCAGAAAGACCAACTTATTATACTAGCCATCCCGTGTCCTTAGTCACTGAGAAATAATGCAATAGCTCACTGGCTTCTTGACTATTATTCTTTGCACAGCTTTCAATCAGCAGTGAGCAATGCTGGGAAAGACAAGGCTTGTTTCAATGAATGACAGGGTAATTTCCCACGAGGCACAAGCTCATGGGCCAGCAAGCTTAAACATGTTAAGTGAATTTGAAAATGCCACCACATCGAATGGTTTGAAAGTGTTTGCAAGCTCTGAAGATTTTCTAAGATAAGCACCAGCATGACAAAGCTACTCGTGTGTGTTGTTAGTCGGATTGAAATAATTTAGAGGGGAACTTTACATAGCGCCCCTGAACGGAGATTTCCTTCCCCCCTAGAATTTCCTAGTCAAAATCTCCTATCCTCTGTGATGTGGATCCCACTTAGACTATTTTCTTTGCTTCTCTGCCACATTCCCCATAGCCTGAATTAGGACAGGGCCCCTGAATCGCCCCAGCTTTACCCTAAGACACGGTGATTCAGGGGCCCTCTCCTAATTCAGTTTCTTTGACAGTCTCCTTTAAATCATTTAGTTTGACAAATAGCGTGTGTGATATTTCTCATAGGGAGCAACCTTATCCCTCGTCAAGATAATACTCTCCTTGAGGACAATAAGGACTCTCCCGTGAAACAGTACTCTCATACCACAGAGAAATCCAAGGGGTGGGTAAGTCACCTCCTTAGATCTTTAAGGTCAAGTTAGGAAGAGCCATCAACTGTGACGGGAGGACTGAAAAGTCAAAGGAATATGTCGTCATTTCCAGGGCATCCTCCAGCAAGACTGCAATGTCTGTGGGTCAGTAAAGAGAATGGCGATGAACCACCCCGGAGATGGTTTCAGGGAATGGTGTCTGCTTTATCATTGAGTGCCCTGCTTACAGAGTGGAAGCCTGTGATTTGTTAGCACATTACTTCAGTTTCAGCAATGAGCACTGTACCTCTAGGGTCTCTTAGCACCTACAAGGAGACGGGAAGCGTGCGCACTCAACAGCAGGGCAGCTATTGGCTACTCGTGCTACTTCAGAATGAAGTGTTCTGACTTCTGAAAGTGCTCGGGAGCGTGGTGTGCTGTGCTTCTTGTTTAGGAGTACAGTGTGCCGGGTAGGCTGACTGCTATGTCGTGCCTGCATTTTCTCCTATGGGAATAAGACACCCCACAAGTTAGCAGTAGTAGGATGCCTCTTCCACCCTTGGGGGTGGGGGAGGAAGTAAGGCAATGGTGATATTACATTCTAGATGGCAGGTACTAGGGAAAGAGCTAGACCCATAATGAGGCTAGAGCTGTGGATTGACCTGGTGCTAGGCTAAACAGTGACCAGGGTGCCCTGACTTTTCTTCTGAACTCTTCACCTTCCAACCTCTTGCCAGGGTCTTATTTGAGTCATACTTACTTGAAGATCAGAGATGGGGGGGGGGGGAGAGCAGAGAGATGAGAAAAGAGGGGAGGGAGAGGAGGGGAGAAGAGGGAAGGGAAGAGGAAAGGTGAAGGGAGAGGGGAAGGGGAGGGGAGGAGAAGAGAGGAGGGCAGAAGGGAGCAGAAGAGAGGGGAGGAGAAGGGAGGGGAAGGAAGCACATGGGAGAGTGAATACTTTTAAAGGAGCGAATGAAATAATTTCTGGTATTGAAGTGCTCTCTTTTTTAAAAAGGCTCTTCACGACTGTTCTGAAACATATTCATGGACAGAGAGCAAGATGGCTGCTACAAGTCCCCGGGCGGCCGGGACAGAACAAAGCCCCCCCCCCCCCCACGCCTACTCAACAAGTCCCTCCACAAAACAGCAGCAAGACAAGACAACAAACAGAAAGCGAAGCCTCTCATCCCTGTTTGAGGCCAAGCACTGCAGTCCAGTGGGGATGTGACAGCTGGTTTGCAGAGCACAGAGATGCACGGTGGCCTTGTAGTGATCAGAAGATAAGCCTGACCCTGAAAACCGTCTGGAACCCGGATAGACAACACTGAGGCAGGGGACGTAAACCCTGAAGGGGAGACTGGAAGTTGCTACTAACTCCAGGGAAACCTAGAGTATTTGCTATGGGGAGACTGGAGGCAGTTTGAGGAGCCGTTTTGGGTATGACACCACTCTGTTGCTCTAAATGTGGAATCCTGCCATACTGTACCTTGACCATAACAGTATCCAATGCTGGGTTATCCCTTGGGGACAATTGCCAATTTAGGAAGAGGCATCCAAGAGGGTAAGTAGCACTCTTGATAGCATCAAGTCACAAATGCTTTATTCTTGAACCTGGTAAGAGACCTTGGGCTGTCTTGGCAGGTTGGACCAGAAGCATACAGGCTCCCGCAGGAATTCCAGCTAGGAATCATCTTTATATCTGAAATTGGATTATGGTGATTGCTGATGCACAAGATGGCACATAATTGAAAGAAAATATAAATCCTCCTGCAGGAAGAAAGTCTCCTAAGTATCAAATTAGTTCTACAAGTGATTATTCAATATAATTTCCTAAAATACAATAAATAATATCAAGAAGACAAGAGCAAGAGCCTACAGGAGGAGGATCAGACAGTGGAGAAAGATCAGTAGCAGATCCAGGTACTAGACTCTCCAGCAGCAAACTTCAAAGTAGTGGCAAATTGTTAAATCCAGATGAAAGAGGCATATGTGTTCATATTCTTTCCGTGTCAGAAATTTTCATAAGAAAAGAGTTAGAATTGCAAAATGGCTCAGTTGATAAAGAGCTTGCCTTGCAAGCCTAAGGACCCACTGTGTCTGGATCCCAGACCCCATGTAAAAGGCCAAGACATAGTGGGGCATACTTGTACTCTCAGCTCTTGGGAGGCAGAGACAGGAGGATGCCTGGGACACACTGACAAGCCAACCTGACTGAAACAGCAAGCTCCAAGTCCATTGAGAGAACTTATCTCAGAAAAGGGAGTAGAAAGTAATTGAAAGGAACATTCAGTGTTGATCTCTAACACCTACACACATACACATACAGACAAACACATAGACGTATACATATACAAGACATGCACACACACAGGGTTGGGGAGACAGGCAGACGTCAGAGAGGAGATGTGAGAGAGAAGTTGTTGAGCCAATTCGAAGAGGATTCTATCTGTCTCTTTGGTATGTCTGACATTATCTGGTGTGACATCATAGCAAGGAAGCACCGCACAGTGATGAAACTTTGCTTATTTTCACCGTGGAATAAACAACTAGATTGTGAATTGGGCTCAAAAGGGAAATTATTGGAAGCACATACCAAATTTAAAACCACCTGAGTAAAACTTCTAGGCCTGAAAAACATAATAGTCAAAATAAAGTGGCATCTGTTTAGAGCAGTGGTTTTCAACCCATGGGCTGCGACCTCTTTGGGGAGTTGAATGACCCTTTCACAGGGTCGCACACAGACACCCCACATATTATGTATTCATTACAATTCATAGCGGTGGCAAAATTACAGCCATGAAGTAGCGATGGAAACAATTTTATAGTTGGGGGTGACCACTGCCATGGGATAATCTTTCTGTACACTGTAAAAATATGTTGCTCTGATTGTTAATAAAAAGCTAATTGGCCAATGAGTTGGCGGGATTTTGAAGGCAGAGAGAATACTGGTGAGAAGGAGGGCAGAGTTGGAGAAACCACAAGACACAGAGTAAGCAGGATGGGAAGTAGGTACATGAGTTAAACAAGCCTCAGGGCAGCAAACAGATTCGTTGAAATGGGTTAATTTAAGTTATAAGAGCTAGCTAAAAATGAGCCTAGGCTATCAGCTGAACATTTCTAATTTATATTGAGTCTCTGTGTGATTATTTGGGAACCGGCTGGTGGGTCAGAAAAGTCCACCTACACAACACAGTATGAGGAACTGTATTAAAGGGTTGCAGTATTAGGAAGGTTGAGAAATGCTCGTTTAGAGTGTTCGGTACACAGATGAAGAAAGACTCAGGGAGGAAAAACTAGTGAATGGGGGAACATATGCAACTCATATGGAGGTGTAGGGACACAAAAGGTTGGGAAATGTATCTTTAAAGAAGGCAGAAGAAGCAGAGAGAGAGGTTCCGAGATACTTCTGCGATTGGGGAAGGAAAAGCGGGAAGAATGAAGCCGACCCAGCCAGGCAAGATGGCTGAGCACATTCTAAAATAATGAAAAACAACGAACCTCAGACTCAAGATATTCTGGGAGCTCTGGGCAAAAGGAAGAGATCCTCACCTGAGCCTGTCGTAATGAAATTACTGAGATACAGAGAGAACAAAAGTTAAAATATGCCACAGTCAAAATAAAATCATTGGCAAGAAGTCTTGAGGGCCAGTACCCATTCTCTCAGGAGACACCGGTGAAAGATGGGTGCCAATGATGACTTCACCATAACAGCTGCCTTAATTAGGGAAGGGGAGGATGGAGAAGATGTAGGGAGACTTGAGGAGCATCGGCTATGGTTTACTCCTTGACCTGTCATTGACTCTGCGAACATGCTTGACTTAGATACTTAGATTTTCTGAATGAATCACTCACATACATTTAAAGACTGTGTCATAGTAGAAATCATTCTACTTCTTCAATAACCATACTATGGCTTTATGTGAAAACAGACTTGACTGTATGGTAAAATCTGGGGCTATCCAAGGACGAGGCTGCATACTTGAGAAAAAGAAGTTTCATGAGTCCCAATCTACACCTCAAGCTAGCTAGCCTCATCTTCATTTCTCTGTGATCCTAAGGAATTCTAGATGCAATCAATGAATGAATACGCTAACCGCCAGTGTATGTCGCATGTTAAAGACGCTCAGTTGAGATGTTTGAAAGCCGGTTTTCCTTAACTGTCTACTGTTGACATTGGCGTTATTTGTTGTTAAAACGTCGTAAAGAGTCTATTCAGGTTACTCATACGCAGAGTAAAGCACTGCTTATTGAACTATTTCAGCTAATTTTTTTTTTTATAACAGAACTTCTGTGCTTCCAAAATGATGGGAAGGAAAACAAGATGCTACTCTTGCATGCAGTCGTGCCAGGCCACTCTCCCCGGCTGCCGTAAGATCCAGAGGAGAGGCTAATGGCACATGGTAAGAGTTTTAATTGACGAGTACCTGACCATCACTGTCACTTGCACTTCCAGAAGCATCCCAGCCGGCATGGTTATAGAGTAGCCTAGCTGAGAAGAGGGGGACTAATTGGAGCAATTAATTAAAAGAGCACAATTAGCTTCCGTGGCAGGGAATTTTTTAAGCTTGTTTTCATTGCTTGAGGCCTGTGAGGGTTTTATTGAGTCTTAGTACACTCAGGTTGTCTGAGCTGAAAATTAACGAGGAGAAGACTAGGAAAAGGGGTACGGAGCTCACTGCCAACCAGGTAATGGGGCTTGGCCACTTTCCTCCTTGGTAAACCAAGAACAAAGCAAAGACCTTGGACCTAAATGGGAACACTAGATGAGGGTCTACATAACAGCTGGGAAAACAGAACTTGGGCTCACCTGCCTATTTCTCCATCTATAAAGAAGATAAGTAGTCTTCATTTGCCACAGTTATGAAAAGGATACATCAATCATTAGCACGTTGGCATGAAAGAATGCTGCCCTTTGCCAGTGAGCCCCACTGGTGCCCAGCCAACATTTGAGGGATTTAAACATCTCATGGATGATTTTCAGGAGTAAGCCTGACTTTGTTCTCTTTTGTGGCTCCACCTCTGAATGACACGAAGGAATTGAGACCCTTTAGAGAGAGTCAAAGAAGGGACATTCTCTCCTCACTTCCTGATTCAACAACCTGAGCCACTTCTCACTTACGAACACTCCCAGAGCCTCCCAAGAAGCCTACTGCACAGGAGGGAGCACACAGATCCCATATATAGGAAAAGTCAAGGTGTCAGGCTAAAGCTGGCTCTGAGTCCCCTGCCGCAAAGGAAGCCAACAGAAAACCAGCTGATGTGCTGATATCCTCAGTGGCTTTCTCGGGAAAAGGCCATCGGTTTAATCTCCCGTGTTAGATGTAAAGGATCTGCCTGGATTTATGTTGTAACTGTGTCCTGTGCAGTCTGCTAAGAAACATTCTCCAAGGCTGTTTGCTTGTTTGCTTGCTTTTGCTTTTTCTACCATGCTCAATCTCTGTCCCAGTCAGATTGAGTTAGAATCATAGTCACAGGCCTTTGTAAAGAAGATGCCAAGGAATCCATGAAGTGAGTTAGCATCAAAGAAAGTTGCTTTTCACAGGCCCAGAACATGTGACACCTGAAAAAGGTGAACTTATGGATTCTTGGGTGCAACTAGATCTTTGCTTTAGCATTTAAGTACAAGGTCAAAATTGCAGTTTCCCATTGTTCCCATTATAATTCCATAGACTTACGATGCTTTGAAGTAGCTGGAAGGTGGAGGCATACACCTTTAATCCCAGCACTCAGGGCAGAGGACCATGGACCTCCTGAACTACAGAGTGAGTTCCAGGAAAACCAGGGACATACTCTGGCTCGAAACAAACAAACAAAATAACAAAATAACAGAATAGAACAAAACAAAAAGATGATTTTAAGTTATATGTAGCAGAAACATAGTAACCAGGTCTGTCAAGAGGGAACCAGTGAATGCTCAGAAAATGATACAAAACTCATTTTAAAATCTCTTAGCTAAAAATGGTAAGTAGCCAGTGAGAGAACGAAAAATTCATCTTCATTCTCCAGCTTGTTGCCACACGTAGCTGTCACGGCAGTGACTGAACATATGACGTGCTCCTCCTTAATCCCAAGGGATTTGCATTTTCTTGGCTCCCCCCAGCTGCATGCACATAAATCGTAGCTACTTGTGTTCAGTAAATATGTACATCACATAGCCAATCAAAAATTTATGATGCCTCGGTGACTGCTGCAAAATGCCAAAAGGTTTTAATTGCTTTGTATACCCAAGGCTTCAAGCTCACTCTATCAAAACCAATTAAGACAGTGGCCAAAACATTTGTAAGCACAGAATAAATATATGTAAGTTCAATTACATCCATTACCAAAGCCATATCAATGATTAAGAGTGAAAGAAATTGTGTCAAAATTGGAATAGTGTAATGTACTCAGATGGCAAGAGGTACTGATAGACTGTCTTAGACATCTCATGCAAGCCTTCCCAGGCTTGTAAAGGACAGCAGTCTACAAGAATCTGTGATATTTGCAAACAGTTTTTATTATGTGTGTTTGAAAATTTCCCAGTTCAAATCTGAAAGCTTGTAGAAATTGCTACAGAAAACTATCTTCACTTGTTTCCATTGAATTAAAAAGGTAAATAGATTTAATCTGAAGCATGCTCACATTCCAGCGTAAGTCTGGAATTACCAAAAACAGATAGCAAGAAGCAATGGCTTTCTCCAGTTCTTGGTCTCAGTCTTGCCCAAGTCTGACTGCTGCCACAAGGGAGGAAGGCGAAGGGTCTTTCTCAGCCAGGACTTATACAACAGCAATGGAGACAGTAAACACAGCCAATGGCTGACTCCAGTACTGACCAATAAGTAGGTAAACCAGGAACACTTCCAGTCATAACTAGGACCAATGGTATCTAGCCCTGGCTAAGGATGAGTTTGCCTCGTGAGAGAATGTGGGCAATAGTTAGTGGACACTCTGGTCTCCACAATTCTGTTCATCTTTTTCTCTGGCCTGCTAACTCATGTTAAGTGTAAGCATCTCCCCTGAACCCAAGGATAGAAAGGAAGAGGATCCACGGTGACACAAAATAATCTTCTCCCCCAAGCCCTCTGTAGGGTTAGAATTCGAGCATGTGGCCGTTGATGATGGTGAGAGCATGTGGGGAAGTCAACCTAAGAAAAGCTGCGCAGTTCTCAGGGACGGCCAGCACGGAACAGAAATGAGAAAATGACACTCCGTAAGAGTACATGGATAAACATCTGACCTGAGATTTTGAGGTACAATTATTTAAAAGGAAAATTTTTCTTCTCTTATTTCATAAACATATGGGATTATTTCAAGAACAGAGGGAAGGCACTGTCTGTAATCTAGCTCCAAGGAGAAAGAGACAAGACAGTTAGAGCAAAGGGCTAGCCTAGGCTGCATATCACACCTTGTCTTACAAATTCAAAGGCTGGACTTTGGAGGCGGAGACAGCCTGGGGCTGGAACAACGGCTCAGGGTTAAGAACACTTGCTGCTCTTGCAGGGGAGCCAAGTACAGTTCAGCGCACCCATATTGGGCATCCACAAGTGCCTGTAGCTCCAACTCTTCTGGCTCAGAGGGCACTTTTGTGTGCATGCACATACCCATACATAGATACACACAACACATACACGTAAAAGAAAAAAAGTAATCTTTTTAAAAAGTTTGTCATACTCAATTTAATTGAATATATATTTTTCTTCCTGTTACTAGTTTAAACGGAACATTTATCTTTCCTACAAATGTACTTATTTTCATTAAATATATGTGCTGTGTGTCTATGAATGTCCAGTAGTGTTTTGCATGTTTTAAATTTCCCATCGCTGCTTCTCATGTGGCATCAATTCCTTTGCAGTTTATTGGTTTTGCCTTGAGTTCACACTACTCACAATGTTGTCTTCAACCTTCCACAGGGCAGAGGCTCAAATCCAGGGTGTGTGTACACTTGTAAATTCACAGCACTGGGCTACACCCCCAGTTCTGAGCTTATGGTTTATAAATACATTTTTATTTGGGGATAACTTTATTTTTTATTTGAGCATTCATACACGAGTACACTGGATTTTCTGCCTTTCTAGCCCACATCTGCCCCTTCAACTGGGGGTAGTTTTAGATTCACAGAAAAACTGCAAGGGTGTTAAAGTATGATTGTTAGTACAAGCCTGTACTCACTTCTTCCACGATAAAATGCTTGCCTACCATGCCCAAGGCTTAGGGTTCAATCCCCAGTGCTTCAGAACAAGGAAGCAAGCAAACAAAACCAAAAACAAAAAACAAACAAACAAAAAAAAACACACACACACAGAACCTGGGATACCATGTTACATTTACCTGGCTGTAGTTTTAAGGTCTATGATATAAGGCATTCAAATTTATTAACTCCCATTAGTTATAATCCCATTGTGGGTGTGTGTGTGTGTGTGTGTGTGTGTGTGTGTGTTTATTGATTTTATTGAGCTCTGTGTTTTTCTCTGCTCCCCTCTATTCCTCGCCCTTCCCCTTCAACCCTCTCCCATGGTCCCCGTGCTCCAATTTACTTAGGAGATCTTGTCTTTTCCTACTTCCCATGTAGATTAGATCCATGTATATGTCTCTTAGAGTCCTCTTTGTTGTCTAGGTTCTCTGGGATTGTGAATTTAGGCTGGTTTTCTTTACTTTATGTCTTAAAGCCACTTATGAGTAAGTACATATGATATTTGTCTTTTGGGTCTGGGTTACTTCACTCTATATGATGTTTTCTAGCTCCATCCATTTTCCTGCAAATTTCAAGATGTCATTAATTTTTTCTGCTGTGTAGTACTCCATTGTATAAATGTACCACATTTTCCTTATCCATTCTTCAGTTGAAGGGCATTTAGGTTGTTTCCGGGTTCTGGCTATGACAAACAATGCTGCTGTGAACATAGCTGAGCACATGTCCTTGTGGACCAGTTGAGCATCCTTTGGGCATATAACCAAAAGTGGTATTGCTGTGTCTTGAGGAAGGTTGTTTCCTAGTTTTCTGAGAAATCACCACACTGACATCCAAAGAGGCTGTATCAGCTTGCACTCCCACCAGCAATGCAGGAGTGTTCCCTTTACCCCACAACCTCTCCAGCATAAGTTGTCATCGCTGTTTTTGATCTTGACCATTCTTACAGGTATAAGATGGAATCCAAGAATTGTTTTGATTTGCATTTCTCTGATGGCTCAGGATGTTGAGCATTTCCTTAAGTGTCTTTCAGCCATTTTTGATTCCTCTGTTGAGAGTTCTCTGTTTAGGTCTGTACTCCATTTTTTTTATTGACTTTTAACTAGACAGCAATGGATTTACTGTGCTATTGGTAGCTGTTTAGGCTGCACCTTTGTTTTGTGTTCTAATACTTTCAGGAAACAGAAATACCTATTTGTATTTTGTGGTAAAGTTAAGCTTTAATCTTCCAAATTGGTTTGTGACTTTCTTTCCTAATTCCTATCCTTCTAGATTAGCCCCCAGATTTGTGCCTAAATTTTCTAGCTTTATTCAGTATTTCTTGTTTTCAAGCCTTGCCTGTTCTTGTCGTTCTTCTCAACCCATCCTCAGACCTAGCAATGACTTGGAAAGTTGTATGATTTAGGAAAATTGGGGTTGGTACAGAAAGCATGGGCTTGGAAAGAAATGGACTTAGGATCATATCTGTCTTCTTGTTCAGGTAGTGAGTATTGCCCGTCTTTCCTATGTCAGCACTGAGTAGGTATCCAAAGGTTTGTGCTTAGCTTCTTTTCCTAATCCCCAGTGATCTCATCCCTTCCAATGACTTATAAACTAAAACCCACAACTGCAGCCCAGGCTTTGCTTTCTATGCTTTTGACCCATCTACTTGCTCCTTAGAATGGATGCCCCATAGATTGTTTTAGAGAGGAATTCATCATCTGTCCACAGTGCCTCACTTCTGGTTTTTCCTTCTAAGGGAAAGACATCAGTCAATTCCCAAGGATGCAGGGAGATGCTTATTTTTCCCAGTGACAGCCAGAGGAAGGACCAGCTTCCATCCACGCTGCAGCCTTAGAGTTTTCACTCTGGCCAAAGCATTCAATCTTTCAGCTTAACATTTCTTCAGTACTTTTCTTGTATCCTAACCTGGATACAACCCTGGCTGTTGTTTGTTGGGTGGGGTGGGGTCTTGCATTGTAGCTCAGCGTGGGCCCCGGCGCTCTTCTTGTATCTGCCTTCCGAAAACTCTAATTACAGGTGCGCACCATCATGCCCAACTCCAGAAGTGTAGCAACTTCATTATTCATTTCTTGCCTACCCATTTACAGTAGAAATCCCTTGAGAGCACGGACTTTGTCCTGTCTTATTTACCCTCGTATCTCTAGCACTAGCACCAACACAAAACCCAACCAAAACCCAAGGGCTGGTGATGAGCTCAGTGGTAAAGAGCTTACACCACAGTCAGTTGTTTAAAGGGATGAGAGAGAGCAGAGTATGATACATCAGCTGACACTGGCGGGGTGAGTGAGCAGACTTCCCTGGACTGTCGCCATCAGAATTGTGACCCAGAAACATTAGGTGCCTCACTGAATCTAATCAGCACTGGCAGGTTCAACTTGTACACAATTTTTAGCCTTTTTTACTATTATCTATTTAAACACCATCTAAGGTATGGGGGAAATGGTGCCACACAATGATCTAGAAGAGACCCTTGCATTTGACGATGCGTGTCCCAGTGTTAAAAATGAAATGTTTGACAGTCAAACTGAACAGGGATGAAAAGGAGAAGGCGGTATGAAATTTACCATTTCTGAAGAGCTTCAAGCAGAAAGCTTAGAGGTGACATAAGGAAAGCTCCTCTAACCCTTGTCTAGGTACCAGTTGCTGAGATGGAGAGGATGCTGTTCAGATGCAGGATGCTCTAATTTTCTCTGATTCTGAGGGCTCCAGATGCAAGAGAGGGAATTGATTAGCTTCAGATGGGACGATTTGAGGAAAATTCCTTCCAAGTACATACACACTTGAGGAGTTATTATTCCCTAAGTGATACAGTGCAGCAAGTCTTTACATAGAATTTGGATGGTATTGGGTATTATATATTGAATGTTATTGGGTATTATAAGACTTAGGGATGATATATGTTACATGCCAACACTGTACTTAAGGGGCTTGAGCAAAACACTCTAGGTTCCCAAATGTGCCCCAGAGCCAATCCTTCATAACAGCCACGACACAACTGTATGTGCAAGTGGAACACCACAATAATTTGGCCAGAATTCTAACTCCATATCATGCTTTTCAAGCTAATAAAATAACCAGCATACATTGCTTAAATTCTAATTTGCCTTGAGACCATAAGGGCTTTAGAAGAGAGCATTTTTATTTATTCAATTAACAGAGTGGTTCTACTTAGCCACCAGGGAAATGCAAATTAAAATCTCATTGAGATTCCTTCTCACCCTACTCAGAATGGCAGTCATTGAGAAAACAAACAAGCACAAATGGTGGCCAGGATGAGGTGAGCAGCCACCCAGCCACCATAGAAATAAGTGTGGGGAGTCCTCACAAAAAAAAAAAAGAAAAGAAAAGAAACCCCACTAAAAATATAACTAATTTTAAATGTATTAATTAACTTCATATTTATTTACTTACTTATTTTGAGATAGAGTCTCACTATGCAGCTCTGGCTGGTCTGGAACTTTCACCATAGCCTAGGCTAGCATCTAACTTACTCTGTCTTCAGACCTCTGCCTCCAGTGTGGAGACTTCAAACATGTGCCACCAGGCCTGGCTAACACCACCATTTTAACCAGCTAATGTCATCTGGATGCTTTCAAAGTAACTAATTCCTTGGCTCCCCAACTTTTCTCAGACATTCCAATTTAATTGGCTTAGGAGAAAGGTCAGCCATAGGCACATTTGGTACTTGGTGTTGATTCTAATATGAGGCTAAAGCTGAGAAACACCCCAGGGAGAAAACAACTCACAGTGTTAATTGAAGATGTATTGGGGTACTTAGAAATACCAATACATGAAGTTTAGGAACATCTGCTTAAACATATTTGGCAATATGTCAGATGTCTAAGTAAATTGACCTTTTTTTATAAGAGCCTCTTAAAGAAATAGACCAAAAATCAAAGATTAATATACTGAAATATTGGCTGCAACATCATAAGTTTTTTTAAAAAATCAAAGAATGCTATTAAATAGTCTGATACACTTGCACTGAGGAGTGTCAATGAAAAGCTCAAAACTGAGATGGCACTAATGACATTTAAACCAAAGTAGGCTATAAGCATATCTATTACAGTTGGAGTCACGTGATGCAAGCGTTGCACGCATATAAGAAAAGCAAGAAGACCATTAACAAGTGGGAGTAGCAGACTGGGGCAGAACTACACTGGGGTTTACTTTATACCTTCCTGTGTTCTTACAAATATTCTATGTACTCACTGATTTTATGATCTGATAAGGAAACATTTCTCTCCAAAGCTTTGCATGACAGCAGCCTTTGAGGTCCCCTTTTGGCTGGTAAATCCTTGCCTTAGCCCTGTGTATTGACTGAGCACGGGTATATCCAGTCTGCAGGAAGAAAATACGGGTTCTCATCATTAAATGACTGTTCAGAAAACTGGAAAGACTGAAAATATTTTTTTAAAACTTCTTATAGTTCTTCAGTAAATTAACTTTTTATGTGTTTGTGTAAAATATAATTTAATTCCATTTAAAGGAGAAGGACTGAATGGGCAAGCTTGTGGAACTTTGTAGAACACGGATGGCAGTGTTTTCTATACTATGCTTTCCAAATGTCTTGGCCTCTACTTAAACAGAAGTTTTTCTTCATGTTTTCCAAATTTGTATTTATTTTTATTTTATGTGCATTGGTGTTTTGCCTGCATGTGTAGGCATATGCGTGAGGCCATCAGATCCCCTGGAACTAGAGTTAAGGACAGTTGTGAGCTGCCATTTGGGTGCTGGGAATTGAACCCAGGTTCTTTGGAAGAGCTGCCAGTGTTCTTAGCCACTGAGCCATCTCTCCAACCCCCAGAAATAGTTCTTAACATGTTAAATGTATCAAGTAATCCTTGACGTAATAACTGCTATGATCTATCCTGTCAGCTGGTTACCCTGTACCCTTAAGAGATAAGCCCCGCCCACTCCTCCCCTTCTGCTGCAGCAAAGTGGATCTTCCATTCCTCCAGCCTTCCCCCCCCTCTTTCTTCTTCCCCCTCCCTCTTCTCCTTCCTTTTCCCTTCCATAACCCACTAAATAAATTCTATACTCGAACTCTCTCTCTGTATGGAGTGTCTCTCAGCAGTGGCGGCCTCAGGTCACCCACTGCAGCCCCTTGTGAGACCTGCCACCCCTCATGTCCCACCGCTGACCCTCGGGGAACCACTGCCCCTTGGGTAACCTCTGGGTCACCTGCCACTGCCCCACTTAGGACACCCACTGCTTTTTGAACAATAACAACATAGGGAGTCACTCTAATGGTCCCATCCTGGGTAATCTCTTTCTCTTTATCCTCAGGATATCCCCTTCTGAAAGAGAACGACTTTGATGTCTCACTGGCCTATAATATCCTTATATTTATAGTTACATGTACAACGTTGACTTTTATTTCATGGCAGTTCATGGCTCTTTCATGCGTATTGCAACACTGGTTTCGAATTTTACGTTCCCCAGGGAAACAGCTGGCTTACTGTCATTAGTACTGAGTTAATTGCTCTTCTGATGATTAAGAGAGATGGCTTGTGCGACCCCTAATTTAAAGGTTTTCAGAAAATGAGCAGTAGTTCCGGTAGGTGTGGACGTGAGCACAAGCTGAGTCACTATACTAAAGATGGAAGAGGAGCGCTCTGCTGTCACACTGGCCGGAAGCTAGGCAGAGACTGACAAGGTTGCTGGCTCTGTGGGGTGACCCCCCCCCCCCAGCTGTGGGTATGGAAAAGGACTCTTGCTCAATAGCTTGGGAGAGACAGCCTTGAGCCTTTACTGTTCAAGTCACGAGGCTTTTGCCCACAAGAGAGAAAGGTAGAGTCGTTGTCATGAACACTCCGAGGAATACTGCAGCTTATGTGGATTAGGTTCAGCCCAATTAGTGAGAAAAGCAAAGCCAAGAGCCAGTGTGATTAGACAGTCCACGTTTGTTAAAGACAAAGACGGTGAGCTATATATAGACCGTATCCCAAGCAGGCCTAGTGAAGGGGCTGCTGGGAAATTAGCTCAGGAAAACCTAGAAACCAGGCAGTTGGTCTCTGACACTTCTCCCCTGCTCAACACACTGCCTTTCCTCAGTACCAAAACACAGATCAGACTTCTGCTTTCAAGGATCAGCTAATCTCACTAACTCTAATACCATCAAAGGGTTGCTTTGTGGTAACACTCCACATGGTGACGGTTCTTGGGTGTACTTACATTTTGGAGGGAGAAGAGAGGCAGATATATGGACTCCAGAACAAAGAACCTTCTTGGGTCTGGTGGAACCAGTAGTATCCCTTCTTACAGGATGCCAGCATCCCCCTCTCCACCATCCCCCCTCTCCACCAGCATCCCCTCTACCCACCAGCATCCCCCATCTCCACCAACATCCCTCCTCTCAATCCATGCAGCCATAGTTTGTACCTCCATCTCTCTGCTACCATCCTAGGAGAGGTTGCCTCTGTTTCCATCTGCCAGGGAAGACTATGCTAGGAGGAAGGGCCCTAGTATATAATAAGACTTTATTTACGTGAAAATAAACAATAGCCACCTTCATCTTCCATGAAAAGACACTGAACAAATGACTAACATTTATACACTTCACTTTGACCTTATCACAACTCTGCCAGCAACCCAGAAGTTCAGCAACGTTTAGTGATGGTTCCTTTTGTTCTGGTTTTATCTATTTATCATCTATCTGTCTATCTATCTATCTATCTGTCTGTCTGTCTGTCTGTCTGTCTGTCTGTCTGTCTATCTATCATCTCTCTCTCTATCATCTATCTATCTATCTATCTATCTATCATCTATCTATCTATCTATCTATCTATCTATCATCTCTCTCTCTATCTATCTCTATCTATCTATCTATCTCTATCTATCTATCTATCATCTATCTATCTATCTATCTATCTATCTATCTTTTATTGAAAAGGTCTTTCTCTGTGACTCTGGCTGTCTTGGAACTCTTTATGTAGACCAGGTTGGCCTGCCTTGAATTGACAGAGACCTTCCTGCTTCTGGCTCCCAAGTGCTAACCTTAAAGGAACATCCTAATATTTTGATTTTGGAGACATTGTTAGCAATAATTTTATAATAGCTAACATCTAGTTGACACTATTTTGTGTGTTTGTTTTTGGATTTAGCTAAAATTTTAAATGAACTTGACGGATCACCATTACCACCACCACCATCATTAAGTCTGAGATACTGAAACCTCAGGATGGGGAAAGGTTTTGCCCTGGGTGACATAAAAGAAAGGATGGAGCCAAGACAAGCCCCGCATAGCCCCATGTCAGGACTAAGCTCTGAATCACTGTAGAAGGAAGAGGCAGGTTGAAGGGTTTTGATCCTTTTAGTCAATGGCTACTGGGGATTACAAATCCCAGGACACGGTCCTGTCTATGGATTTGACAATTTATACATTTTGGGAGAGGGTCTCTCTCTTGCTCCTGTGCTCTGTTTGGTGGTTGGAACGGAGCAGGCGGCTTGCTCTTCACCCCTGGACAGAACAACTGGATGAAGGCAGCTGGATCAGAGACGGCATCTAAACTGTTCTGTATCAGTGAGTGTTTGCCCCTATTTGATACCTATATAAATTCTGGAGAGCCCTTGCCAGACTCTCACGGCATCTCATTACGGTAGCTGGTTTCACCTGTGTGCAAATTCTACACTACCTTCCATGCTAAACACCTGTCACACTTTTCCGCTGTGCATCTCAAAAACCTCTATAGGCTTGTTTCATCACACCCTACTCCCATATTTCACATGACAACATGATATTAAAAAGGGTTCTATGAGTGACCAAATGTTGGCTTCTTTGAGCCTCCAGTTGCCAGGCTTCTCAAGCCTCTGTCTTCCCCCAGTCGTTGCTAGGCCTCCTTATTCGCCAGGGAAAGGTGAGTGTGCTATCCACTCATTCCGCAGCCCCAGGAATCAAGCAGGAACTCAGTTTATTACTGTGAGTGTCAGCTTACATAGCTTAAGTGACATGGTGTGATGTAGGGTACCTCCATCCAATGAGAGGCAGCCAAACCCTCCCTCTGACTGGAGGGGCATCTACCTAATTTCTGCTCTCTCATCCTCACTCAAACTCAAGCCAGGCTTTTCTCTGTCCTATAGGCCTCGAATTACAGGCCCTGAGATAATTTTGGCCCAGCAACCAAAGGTCCCCAAACTGATAAATTCTGGAGTCAACAAAAACCCACATAGTTAGATGCCCCAGTGACATTTGACCCACACTTTCTGCCAACAAGAGGCACCCACAGAGAAGTCTGACTGGAAATATATTCTTTAAGTATCTTTTTTTTTTTTGAAGGGTAGGAAATAATTTCACTAGGTCTTTCTCTGTCTGATGTTCGATATCATTTTGTTTGTTTTCCTTCCAAAGACTGGAAAGGGAGGAGGTAAGAGAGTCTTCTCATGTTGTAACTTAACCTTGAGAAAAGAAGACGCCATGGCACAGAGAGAAAATGGCTCAACTACTCTTTTCTCACAGACCACAAGTTAATCACTGGGGGACATAAAACCAAGAAAGCTAAAAATGGAATATGCAAAAATAGAGCTGTTCTTGGGGACCACTTCCTCTTAATAGAAGCCGAGACGCTACCCACTGACAGCAGATGCTAAGTGGGGCGTCAGCCCTGAATTTCAGCTGCCTGTTGGAGTCCATGACTCACCGGTTTATTTTCCTGGTTATTTGATGCAAGCGAGAAGGACTGAAGACGATTTTGGCAGGCTTCATACAAGGCGGATCGATATTTTCCATTTCTCCATTTCCGTAGCCCTACAATTCACTGGCCGAGGGAACAAGTTGACCAGGTGCTGCATGAGAACGTCCAGCAGACCCATACGTCAAGGCAAAGAGAAAGAAGGCAGCGATGGGAGGAAGCTGAAGAGCTGGAGGGAGCAAAGCAAGAAGATACTCGTAAAGGAGTCTGCTAACTACTACTGCGCATGCGTTCCAGCACAGATGGCGGGCCCAGGAGAAGGTCCCCTCCCATACTCAGTGGTAGCCCAGCGCTCCTCATTTTGCACTCTGTATCACAGTCAAGAACACCTGAAACCACAGACATCAGAAGCTTCACGAAATCCCAAGAGAAACTAGAACCCAGATGCTGAAACCATTGGCACCATTCCTTAGTAGATGATCATCAGACTTGCCTTGGTAGGCAACTGGTCAGCTTTTGGAGCTGAGGTTGACAACTCAGGCTTCAGGCTCCCTGTCATGTTTTTTTTTTTTTTTTTTTTTTTTTTTTTTTTTTTTTTTTTTTTTTTTTTTTTTTTTTGTGCCTCGCCTCTAGAGTCTACATTTATTCCCAGAGAGGTGAAAAATGCCAATAAAGGAACAGGGTTTGCAAACCTGGCCAAATATTAGCCAGGTGAGCAGCAGATTTTACCTAGGTTCAAGCTTGCCCTGGTGGGTTAGGAGGAGTCCTCTCTATCAGAAGTCACCGTATAGGCTCTTCAATTAGACAAGAGATAGGAGATGGTACAAACTTAAGAACATGAGAACGAAGCCAAGACATGATCAGGGAATTAGGAGACACCCACGAGACAAATGACCCTGCCACAGATACTAAAATCTGTGGAAGACAGTGACAGTGAATAGTATGGAAAAATAGATTGCCCCTAAACCAGTGGAGAAGATTCAAATTTAGGAGATAAAGCAATGTAGGCAGGGCCTTCCAAGCTTGAACATGTTCTATACTATTTTTAACAGAAGCATTTATTACATTTATTTCTGGATTACCTAGCACATGGGTTGAATACCCCTTATCTAATTAAAATGGTGGGGACAAAAACTGTTGGACGTTCCAGAGCATCACAGGTTAGGGGTGCTTAAACTCTCTCTTGATTTAGTGATGCAGAGCAAAAAGGCATCCCTTCTGTGACGCAGATGCTGGCAGATCTGTGTGGACAAACAAGAGATGGGGGAGTCGTATAGTTTTCTGAGATACTTAACAGGTGGTCACCTCCAGGAAGAAGAAGAGAAAGAGAATACAATCCAAGTATCCAAATGTTTTCAGGGAAAAGCACCTGCCCTCCACATCTGACAATTTGAGCTAAATTCCGAGAGTTGTCCTCTGAATACATGATGGGGTACTCCAGCACTGTGTGTGTGTGTGTGTATGTGTGTGTGTGTGTGTGTGTGTGTGTGTGTGTGTATTTGTGTGTGTACAGCAACATACATGCAGGGAAATAATAAAATAAAATTAATTTTGTAAAGCCTTGATTTTATTTATAACATTCTATGATTGAAAAGTAAATGAGTTTGAAGTGTTGTTTTTAAGAGCTATATGCATTGGCTCTAGGTTTTAAGGTAGGAAAATAAAAGGAAGACGAGACCATCCAAAGTGATGAGCAAGGAGGGTTAGGCAAAGATGGAACAGAGTCAGGAAAGGGCAGGGGGTGTCCTTCTCCACGGTCTCCCTCTTCCCCTGAGGCAGGGTATCTCCAGGAACACATTTTCTCAGCTGAGGCGGAAGCCAGCAAGTCCCCACAACCCTCCCATCTCCATCCACCTTGGATCTTGGGCTATAGCTCAGCACTGGGTCCTCAGATTACTGATTTTTTTTTTTTTTTTTTTTTTTAGCAAGCACTCCTAACCACACAGACAGCTCTTCAGACCCCAAGATAAAAGTTCTGAAAACCACAAATAGAGAAATTGTTTTAATCTAGGAGAGGACCCAGAGACACCCTCCTAGGAATGGTTCCACTGGAACGCCAAAAGATCGGCGTCAACATATAAATTTCAGGATTTGGCCCCATTGGATACTCTAAATGCATGCATATCACCTGGCACACAGGTGTTTCTCTGAATTTAAAATTAAAGTTTGTGTGTAGAGAGAATTCATTGCACAATCAAATTCTGAATTGATGTCCCAGGAAATGGATAATCTGGTCTGGTCGTCTGTACAGTGGGGCGCGTTTACACTTCTGAAACCCCAGTGAGGGCCCTGAAGAAGCTGAGCACCTGGTGCTCACCACCTGCTGTGCTTGACACACAAAATCCCCTCCCATTTTGACCAAAAATAGGCCTTTGTTCTATATTTCCGTTGGTATTTACTGTTAAATATTTTAGTATTTAGTAGTAAAGCTAGCAACTTCTGAGGTTCGCTGTGTTGGCTAGAGAAAGAAAAACATTGCAAACGTGTATTGATTGCTCCCTGTCATTAACTGAATGTCAGATAATGGAGGAGTCTCCCTCACTGCAGGCAGAAGCCACCCTCTCATTAATCCCAGATGCTTAATTGAATCAACCAAAAGCTCCTAATTTCATTGTGTCCTTTCGGATACCCACATTCATTCATTGGGAAAGGAAGACTCTTAGACACTTAAATATCATGTTGGTTGGATGACTTCTGAGGAAACAGTCTCCATAGCAAAGGGGTTATTAGAGGCAAGTTAGTGGCAGGTTCTTCCTCCCTAATTTTTAAGGTTATCGTGTATTAAGATCCTGATTTCTGAGAGCCTCATCATCTGGTAAGGCTCTACTAGAATTTAAGAAAATACAGTTCCATCCCCTTCCTGAAACAGAAGTAACACAGAGAAGCAAGGGGGCGGGGACGACCTACTTCAAAGCAATGTAATAGAGCCCTCTGCAAATGGATCGTAGGAAGGGCATCAGAGCCTAGAGGTCACTCAAGACATGCTGAGGATACAGCTCAGTACAGTGCTTGCTCTCCTTGCATGCAGAAGACTCTGAGTTCAGTGCCAGCATGTACACATGCGTGCGCACGCGCATACACACATATTAATTAATAATTCTGTTTTCTAAGGCTGAAGACATGGCCCAATGTCCACATCAGGTAGATCACAGTTGTCTGTAACTCCTGTTCCGGGTAATCCATGTCCTATTCTAGAGTCCACAGGCACATACATGGCATACATATGCACATGCAGACCCAACACTCAAACATATAAAAAATAAAAAATAAAGTGAACTTTTTTCTTAAAGACACGCTTCTAATGAATTTGCTGTTGAATTAAGAAATTAGAAATTCTTAATATCTGGGAAGGCAGGATAGAAAAATGGAAAAAAAGCCAGGGGCAGATGATTAGGCATTTACATGGGAGAACTAGTTCAAAAGTAAATACCATATCTCTTTCTGTAATTAAGATTCTTTTCTGCCCCCCCTTCCAAAGAAAGCCATAAGAGAATTTCTTGACCACAACAAAAGTGGCCTCTGAAAAAGCTGCTTTAAAGGAGGGGAGGGGAATCTTAACAAGTCACATCAGCTATTGTCACTACCAGCAGCTGCTCTAATTTCACCTTCGATGAAAGGGCAGATGTCACACACATTTAGTCTTTTCAAAATTGTCTCAGGAGGCACAGCAGTTCTGTCCTGAGACACATAGAATTGAGTCCTCAGACCCCAAGGCTCCTCAACTCTCCATTGGTGTAAATTTCTACAGACACTTTCCCTTCTGATTCCGTGTTACCTGAACCTCCCCTGTACCCAGGTCTCTCACCTCCCACTATCCCCCCCATCCCTGGACCGATTCTCATCTCGTTAAACAGCCTCTTTGCCTAATTTCCTAAGGCATCATTCACTGGTGGCATGTGGCATATGACATACTTTATGGAAGGTCTGAAGCACAGTGAAGATCATATCATAGCACCCTGCACGCTCTGGTAATATAAAATGTAATAACCTATTTTATGCTGCTTGGTTAAGTGAAAAATGGAATGAATTTGTATGCACACCCTAATAGCGTTAACATTACCCATGAGAAGTTTTTTTTTTTTTTGAAGATAGAAATATGCACAAATGTGACAAGCAGTTAAGGTAATAAAATCACTATTAATTTCTCTTCTTCCCCTCCTTCAAATTTTCTGCCTCTTCTTGGAGGTGCTTGCTTTAGAGGCACGGTGGCCTTTCTTTGGCCTCATGCTTTGGGCTCCCTTTTTCTATAGCTAAGGGGATGTTGTCTTTGCCTGGCTAAGGGAACTAGTCTGGAGCCTATGGCTTTGTACTTGGGTACCTGCTAAGCAGAGCCGTGTGCCCTTGTGGCTCATCAGAGGTGACCTCTAGCTCTGTGGAGCTCCATGCTTCACATGCATTCATTCAGTGACAATAAACAGTGAGAATGGATGACTGCCTGCAACTTATTTCCCTTTATGGGACTGGACTTTGGCATGATACCAGTGACAGCCATTGTACAAAGCAGCCCTCTTCAGCTCGATGGCAGTCGGTACAGGGACACCAAATCATCAGCGCTCCAAACACCCTTTTTACAAGTAGATAAGAAAACTCACTTCTGTTCTGTGTTTAAAGGAGGATGGAGCTGTTCCTGAGAACCTTTATTTCTCTTTTCAATCAGGCAAACAGACAAATTAGGTTCTTTACCTTTTAGTTCTTGTCACCAGGACACTAAAAGACAAATTTTTATATCACAGGAATGAATTTTCTATAGCTTACTTCACCTTATGGCTTTCATGTTTTCTCTTTAGTCCACATTTATGTTGTTAGAGAGAGAGAAAGAGAGAGAAAGACAGAGAGACAGAGACAGAGACAGAGAGAGAGAGAGAGAGAGAGAGAGAGAGAGAGAGAGAGTCTCACATAACCTAAGAGAGCTTTAAACTTATTATTTTAGTACAGACTGGCATTGAATTCTTGATTTTCCTGCTTTCATCTCCCAAGTCCTGGGATTATAGATGTGTACCAACACACCCAGCTATATTGTATCCTGAAAATAAAGAAAAGAAAAATAAACCTCTAAATATTAGTGTCCTAGCTGGGTTTTATTGTTGACTTTATACAACCTAGGGTCAGAGTCACTGGGGAAGAGAGACCCCCAACTGCAGAATTTTCTCAATCAGACTGGCCTGTGGCCATGTTGGGGAGGAATGTCTAGATTAATGATTGATGTGGCAGGCTCCAGCCCGCTGTGGGCTGCACCGTTCCTAGGAAGGTGAACCTAGGGCTGTATAAAAACACTAGCAGAGAACAATCCAGCAAGCAACATTCTTTCATAGTTCTCAGGTTCCTGTCTTGAGTTCCTGCCCTGGTTTCCCTCAAGGGTGGATTGTGCCCTGCAGTGTAAGCCAAATAACCCTTTCCTTTCCGAGCTGCTTTTGGTCAGGGGGTCATCACAGCAACAGAAGGAAGGTAGAGCAGCAGTTACAAGAGGATTGACTACTATCACAAAGAGAAAGAAAAATGGAAACTACCTATGGAATGATGGCCTCCCGCAATCGGAACCGCCCTCATTCTTCAGGAAGGGCACCGCCTGCATCTTCCTCAGCAGCACAACACTGATAAAAGAAAAGAATGCTTGTCCCAGTTCAATGCTTGCTCCCAGAGTCCTGGACCACTCTCCCTGATAAGCCCAACTCTTTCCCAAGGTCTAAGCGGGCAAAATGCTTTCATTGCTCATAGTCAAAAAGTTTGTCTCAGGGCTGGAGAGATGGCTCAGAGGTTAAGAGCACTGGCTGCTCTTTCAGAGGTCCTGAGTTCAATTCCCAGCAACCACATGGTGGCTCACAACCATCTATGAGATCTGGTGCCTTATTCTGGTGGGCAGGCATACATGCAGGCAGAACATTGTATACATGCTAAATAAATTAATTAATTAAGAAAAGAAAGAATACTTTTAAAAAAAAGTTTTTCTCCAGGCTCTGCTCAGGGAAAGCGTATGTGTAGAAGACTGGTCACTTGCTTGCCGTCTGTACACACACATTAATATTCATCCATCCATTTTTTTTAAGGAAAAGAAAACCTTAGGCGACTCATAAGAATTCCTCTTCAAGTATCATCCTCTGCACAGTGAGAGATTCCAGGTCTGCTGAGCCAGGGGAGCTAAGCATTAAATAGCAAACCTGGAGCTTCATGAGAACCTTGTGGAGAGCCTCCACACTGAAAAGCATTGGTTCCAACCCGTTGGCCACAACTCCTTTGAGTGGCGGGGTCAAATGACCCTTTCACGGGGGTTGCCCAAGACTTTGGGAAAACATAGAATTTTAAAATTACATAGCAAAATTACAGTTATGAAGCAGCAGCGAAAATAATTCGTTTGGGGGGTCACCACAACATGAGGGACTGAATTAAAGGGTCACAGCATTGGGAGGGCTGAGAACCACCGGTGTAAAGGTTACACACACTGCAGTGACTCCGAGGTTCTGTTGGAACTCAGAATGAAGTATTAAGAGGGAATCCTCTTAATGCCAGGAGTGGTGGCACCTTTGTAATCCTGGCTCCCAGGAGAGGTTGGGGGGCTGGGCTGAGGCCAGTCCGAGATGACAGGGAGAGGCCAAGGGAGAAGCCACCCCCAAACAACAGCAACTGCAGCAACTGTGGACACTCCTAAGCATGGTGAATAAGAGAGGTGTTTTCTCTCAGGCTTAAAACGTTCCATGCAATATGATCCAGAGTTATTTTGGTTTTCCTTTGCTAAATTATCATTTTTCTGGGTAAAAATACCTATACCCCTTTGTGCTGTGAGGGAGCCACAATTTGTGACAGAGTTAGTCTCTAAAGTGTCTGTTTTGATTGGCTTCCCTCAAAAGAATAAGCTTCCTGAGGCAGGGGGTGCACACTGCAATCTCAGTACTTGAAACGTAGACACAGGAGAATCAGGAGTTCAAGGCTAGCCTCAGCTACATTAACCTCTGTTTAAACAAACAGTAAACTAAATCAATAAGCTTCCAAAGATGACTACATTATCATAATTAACAGCAACTAAATGGAGCAAGTTCAAGTTCATACCATGTGTCTGGGACTAAAAAAAGTTCCTTATGGAATTACTTGTGCCATGAAGTTGCAGTGGTCTGCAGGCTCGCATTCCTCCTAAATTCTCAAAGTCAAACTCTGAGCTCAAGGCGGAATCTTTTGTTTTTTTGTAACAAGGCAAGACATAGCCAGGCAGTGGTGGCGCACGCCTTTAATCCTAGCACTCGGGAGGCAGAGGCAGGTGGATCTCTGTGTTCAAGCCAGCCTGGTCTACAAAGTGAGTCCCAGGACAGGCTCCAAAGCTACACCAAGAAACCCTATCTCGAAAAAGCAAAACAAACAAACAAACGAACAAAAAAGAAACCCCTAGCACAACTGTTCACAGGTTGCAAAGACACCTCCAGTCAGTTCCGAGTAGTCCCCATCACCCACTCCTCCATGAAGATTTCTGTGACCTTTTGCACTGAGATTGAGATCGTGGTCTTTCTCCCAAGGAGACCTGCTAGATTCCTTGCACAAATGATTCCTTACTCTTATTTTACAACCTTCTCTAGAATTTAAAAATCAGAATATCAACACACGGGCACAGCAAATACCTCACCCGAAGTAGAGAGGGAACCATGTCTCCCAGCGGAACTAAAGTGAGGCCCAGAAGGAGTTAAGGGACCTTCGGAAGAGGCGCCGAGCTCATAAATGGCAAAGCCTGGATAAAGACCCCAGCTTTAGAGCCCAAATGGCACCACGTAAAGGTGATGAAAACGGAAGAGCTTGTGGTTATTCTAGAGTCAAACGAGACCCTTCTACAACAAACAACACTGCGGAAGTTTATCCTCTCCCTCTTACACAAAATAACTAGATTCAGCCCCTGGACAATCAGATAACAATACTTAGAATGCAGAAAAAGTTTTCTAATGGATACAGGGCCTCAAGCCTTTACAGTACACACATACTCACAAAGACACACAAACTCCTGTTACTGGCTCGATTATTAGTGGTCCCTGTCCAGGTGATGGGACTTTGTATGTAGATGCTACAAACTTCAATATTGAATCATTAAACACCATGGGCTTATTAGATCCTTAATTCCAGAACTTCAAGGTCTTGCAAAGCCGGGAAAGCCGGGAAAGCCAGAAGCTCCAAGAGTGCGATTTCCAGGATTTTTCTCATGGTAGTAGAGGAGCTATGATCCCAGGAGCTCTAGCGCTTCATATTACAGAGCAGGGGAGACGGCCTAGTGGATAAAGTGCCTGCTTTGTAAGCATTAATACCCCAGTTTGGACACCAGCTCTCACATAAAGAGCTGTTCACGGCCATGCGCCTCTGTATTGGTTGGGCAGAGGAGACACAACTAGCCCCCTGTTGCTCCCTAGTCAGCTGTTCTAACCAGTGAATGCCAAGTTCCATGAGAGACCTAGCCTCAAATACAAGCAGGTAGGTGTAACTCCCACTGCCCCTCGTCAAAAAAAAAAAAAATACTTATATTTGCAGCAGAAGACTACTACAGGATCCACAGCTGTTTAAAATGCAGATAAATAATGACCTGGGGCATCTGCTTATACATGTGCACATATGTTGCATACACACACACACACACACACACACACACACACACGAAAGTCATATTGCTCTGAGAAGGTCATGCTTCCTTCTCCCTCAGATGACACTGGGCAGCGAAGCACTCTGCTCATGGGTCATCTCAGAATCCTTGGAGAGCATGCCAGACTCGCACAGGATGGCTCTCCCGAGCATTTTCCAGGCTTGGTCCAGATGTAACTGCTCTGAAGGCACATGCAGATCTCAAGAAGAATGGCAACAGCTTCCTTCTGGAACATAGAAAGTCAGTGCTTGCTACCTCTACTGGGCTGTCTCCATAAAGAAGACATAGGACAGAAAAGGAACCTTCAATCTCCTCCGTCAGAGTATAAACTTAAGATTAGTGCCTGATCCACATTGTCTCCATCAGTGAATACCCACAGCATCCCACTCAGTAATTATAGCATACAGTGACATGTTAGCATTAATTTCTTTCCAAGAAACAACATTTGTTCAAGATGGATGTGGCTTGTACAGAGTCCAAGACTACGCTGCAGTTGTGCTGGGAAATTGGTACCATGTGTGCTTTTAACATGCTGGGTATGAATCTAGGTCCTTAGATGGATTTAAGTGGCTAAAGAAAGTACAGTAAGTAAAACTGAGCTATGGTACCCTCATTACAGGACCTAGAGTACTTGTTGGGAAAGAGTATGCCCTGAATATCATGGGAATATCAGCACAGTCAGAGAAAGGTTAAAAATAAACAGGGTAATGCTTTGTGATCCCGACTTTGTCAAATATGATGACATCTCTGCAATGACAACAATGTCACAAACCCTTCCCACATGATATGGCCATCAAGAGCGAAGGTAAGTATGAGAAAAATACGTGATTGTATCATGCGATTCTGTGTGGGAAGAGGGGGTAGGAACTCAACATGATGGGTGAGAGGTGGCTAGAAGGGCCAATACAAAAGTATTTACTAAGCCTTTGGAAGGAGAGACACAACCATTTCTCAGCAAGAATAAAGTGTACAGCAGGTAAGAAGATGAATTTGGCAGTACAATTCTAGATACATGGCCAGTAACACTACGTTCTTATTCAGTCCAAATAAATCCAATACCCCAACCATAGCCTCACGAAAGTTTTTTTTTTCTTTTAATTGTTAGTATTTGGGGAGAAAAACAGAGTCCTCCCCAAATCCAGGTAACAACAAGAAAGCTATTGCCAACAGACCGCTCAGTATACGTCTTGTCAAGTCTAAATACAAGACAGGTGTTTATAGCTGAGTGAGATTTATCTGGGCGGTACTGTTTCCTACCCAAAGTACCTTGGTAATTAAGAAACAAAGAATCTGGTGGTTATCAAGAGCCTTAGGGAAGGGAGGAACAATGGAAGTTGTTGGTCAAGGGGTACAGATAGAAGGGAAACGTTTTTGCTATCCAATACACAGCCAATTGGGCATAAATCAAAATAGCATATTTTGTATTTTGCAACTGGGAGCCGACGTTTCAAATGTCCTACCGGAAAAAGTGATAAACAAATGAGGTAAGGGGCTGATTAGCTTGATTTGATCATGCAACATTTATATAGAAACATCACATTATATCCCATAAAGGTGGACTGTCACGATTTGTTTATCAAATACAGTGTTAATGTAATTTAAAATGAAATTTTATTTAAAAAAATAAAAAAAAGTGGAAGCAAAGCAAGGCACTAATGGAATAATAACTGTCTGACAGACTATCAGACCTATTTGTAAAACTCAACTCCAGGCCGCTCAGGTCAGAGGCAAAGGAAGCTGGAATAGAATTTGGCCTGAGAAATAGTTCCTCTTTTCAATGTCAATTTCCAAATAACCCTGGCTGCCACAGTTCCGATAATTTCTCCAACGACTGTCTCCTGAGTTGAGGAAATGTTATTAGATCCATAAGGAGCAGTTCCATTTTTCTTCATATCCTAGGAACTTTCTTCCTTGGTCAGAGCTCCTAAGATATTTTCAGACAGGCAAGCAGAAGAGAGAAAAGGGTTTGGGGATAGAAGGGAATCAAGAGAGAGAAAAAAATACAAGCAACTTAACTAAGATGTGACAGACATTTTCTTGCAACACACACAAAAAAAGAAGTTATAATGACTGAAGATGGTAACTCTAGCTTATAGTGTACACTTCAAGTTGTTAGCAAGATTTTGGCAACTGTGCTTTACTGAGAAACAGCAAGAGGACATCAGAGAGGATTTTTTTTTTTTGTCTCCTCAGGGAGCGCTCTGAGACTCCAGACTTAATTCCAGGGGTCCTGCTATGCTACTTGGTATCTCCTTTTGTTCTCACTTTATTTTGCCTTGCTCAAAACAAAGATGTTTGATAAGCATATCTAAGTCCTGAGACTGATCACTAGGGAGGAATAAGCAAAAAGTGAGGATACTTTTCAGTTTGTCTTCTTAAAGTGTGACTTTGCCAAGAGACCTCGCTTAAACTCATCCAGCCGAACATGAGTAATATGGCTATTCTCCTATACGGAGGGCTAGGATCAAATCCTTGGGGGACACTGCATGAACCCAAAATGGGCACTTGAGCTCCCCAAGCTCCTGAAAGGGAATTATTCTCCAAGCTGTTGGTCTGCAGTCTCCTCCCAAGGAGTAATGATGTCATGTTTGTGGAGTACTTTGAACCCACACAGAAGAAAGGCAACACACAAGTTGAAGACATTTTTCTCACGCTATGTAAGACATAGTTATCATAGTTCTGTTCCGCATGTAGAAATAATCTGTTTCTCTTGCAAAGTCGGCTCTATAAAGTCACTACACAAAGAGACAGACGATCCTCCATGGTCCTCCTAGATTATTGAGGCCTTTGAATAGTCTCTCCTTCTTTTCCTCTTCCTCATTCTCTGTATTCCAATCTCTCTGCTCTGTCTTTCCCTCTGCCCCTTTATTTCTGTATTTTTGTTTATTTGTTTCTTCATTTGTTTGCTTGCAGGCCTTAGCAAAGGGAAATAAAGCACAGAAATACAAAGGAAACCCAACAATAGTCTACCTTCCTCATAGACACCCATTGAAAGGGGGCTGTTCTAGAATTCACCCAAAGAACCTGATGAAATATCTCCCAATACTTTTATTTGATATTACACAAATATGTATTCTAACCATAAGTTCTGCCCTCAGGGTATATATACTTCTTACACAGATAGCAAAGGAACATGTTTTGATTGCAAAGAAATATTCTGGTTATGTTAGGGACAATATGGTTGAAAGATGAAAGTGTCAGAAGAAAGAGACAAACCTTGAAAATGCTACGTAGCCCAGGCTTGCCTAGAACTCATGATCCAGCTTCTCCTTCCCAAGGCTGGCATTATAAGGGTGAGCCACCACACCTAGGTTTTCTTAGGATTTAGCAAAATAACCACATTATTATGATGTCTGCTGAATGCATTATTCCTTTATGCTCCGAGTCATAATCTATTTTCTGTAGAGCTCATTGGAAAGATCTTTTAGAACCCTCAATGGAAGATCCAGCTCTGCTAAAGAGCTTCCCTAGTTGTAACGAAATCCACCCCCAACTCTTTGATCCATCTGTCTATTTGTTCCAGACTTCTGACTCGAAGAATCCTTAAGCGGTCTTTCCTTTCTCAGATGGCAAACCCTGTCATGCCTCATAATTGAGTGGGCACTCGATAAATGAATGCTATAGAGCTCTGCAAAATAATACACTTCCTATTGGCAGCAAATCCAAGAGAAACTTCCTTAGAAGAAAGGACTGTCAGTTACCACTTAACAAGCCTGAGTTGGCTCCCCATAGAAAGAAACTAACAGAACAATAGCAACTTGCTCCCCAGCAGCAGCCGCATGGCTATCTGGTTGCTGCCTCCAGTCACCTGGCACACTGCTGGTCCCACAGAAGGAGCTCAACAAGCCCTTGTTGTTAGATTGATTCAGAAAGGCATGCGACTGGTGATATGTAATCCATCACCTGATAGGTGGACGCCAGCTGGGTTTCTCACAGCCTGGCTGTGCCAGCTTTTGACCTCCTGTGGTCTTGGCTCCCTTACAGCTGACAAATTTAGCTGAGTGTGAGATGCCAGGCTGGGAGCAGGATGCCCAGAGCAAGGACTGGAAGCCTGTTCTGGAACTCTGATGGCCGATTAGCTTTTGCAAGACCCTCGTCCTCTCTACGGATAGTGTCACCTTCAAGTTTTATCCCAAGATGTCCTCTACAACACTCCCGGCCAGAATTTCAGATTAAACAGGAGTAATTCAGAATTTGAACGTACACCAGACTTCCTAGGGAAGCCTGAAGACGCTAGTGGGCAAATCCCAGTTAGAATTATTGCTATTCTTTTTTTCTCCTCCTTCCCCCTTTTTGATTTTTCCTGAGACAGGGTTTCTCTGTATAACCTTGCTGTCCTGGAAATTCTCTGTAGACCACACTGACCTCGAACTCACAGACAGCCATCTGTCTCTGCCTCCCGAGTGCAGGTATTAAAGGCATGTGCCACCACTGCCCGGCAATTACTGCTATTCTTAAGAAAAACACCAGAGATGACATTCTCATAAGCCAACCAAAGGGCCTAGGTGCAGTATGGATCAAAAAGCATTACCCTTACATTTTTGCAAGGCCTGACTCCTTCTGCCTCGCTTTTCATATCATCACAACAATAAACCTCACTATTGTTGCCGATTGGAACCTTTTATTCATAACTGTTATGTGCTGGATGCTGTTATGAGCAGTTGTTTGAATGTAGATGATCCTTGTAAGAAGTGGGTATGTTTGCTAACCCACTTCCAGGTCAGGGAGGGCTGATACAAAAAAGTTTTAAATAATTGGGCTAAGTTCTTACAAACCAGTAAGCATTCAGAGTCAGGTTTTGTGCCACCAAAATCCTGCCTCCATTCCCCATTCTCTTAACCACTGACCCACACTTCCTCCTCCATACTCACTCAGTGGCAAAGACTTTCAGGTACCTAGAGGGTGCTCTCTGGATTCTGTGCAAAGAAAATCACCTTCTGGATCATAGTTCTAAACTATGTGTATCAGCTCACGTCAACCTCTTGAGCCCAAATCTTTCATGGTGACCTAGGAGCTCTGAACAAAACACTCAGAGAAGATACCAGCATCTTCCTTAATCCACCAATTTCCCTGGTACCTCCACTTGTTTTAAGTTAATCTGTTTTCCTATCACTCCAAACTACCTGCTGTTTCTAGGTCGAAGCTAGTTTCAAAAATCTGGGCCTCTCCTTTTGTCCAGAGATAAGCTGCTTGTGTTCAGTATTTGAACTCCAGTAAATACATTTCTGAACCCAATAAAGACGTTTGGATAGTGCCCTCCCAAGAGCCAGCTGGGAGGGAGCACATGTCTCCTTCATGGAGTACTACCTGCGATGTCACAGAAAGCACACATAACCAACTAAGAAAACATTAGATCTATCGCTTCTGCCCATACGCAAATCTTGTAAAAGTTCAAAACTGGAATTATCATGATGAAACTTCATGCATTTCAGGTCACCCCCCAAATCGGCTCTTCCTTCATGCTGTCACCATGATAAGTTCTGACCTAACCCCTGCCACATTGGTTAGAAGCAAACGTCTTTCTAACCAAGAGAAATTCTGGAACTAAGTTCTTGGGCCTCCCCACAACTCAGCAGACTGGGGATGGGTGCTTAAGGCTTAAGTCTTTAACGGTCACCTGGGGACCGCTCTGAATAATCATGTTCTTAAAGGAGGAAGTTCCACAGGTGGGTTCAGGGGTGATCCTCAGCGTGCATTCCTTGACTAACAGCATCAGTATCCTGGGGAGTATGTCAAAAACTCCAAATCCTCAGCAGCGCCCTGATCACAACCACTCTGGGGATGGAGCTAGGCACTCTACTGAGATTGGCCTTTCAAGTGGCTCTGATAGAAGTTAAAAATGTGTGACATCTTAGTTTACCACCATCAGGCCATGCTCATGAGGCCAGGAGAGAAGGTGAATCTGTGGGTTTCGTAGCCTCTCTCACACAATTTAGAGAGGGGTGGACGGGAGGCCTGGGTGTAAGCATCTCAGTGCATCGAGAGGGTCAGCTCTGTTCACTCTGACTGCCAGGCTTCAGCGATCAGCAGTACAAATTAGTCAGGCTGGTTGGAAGAAGACTTCTAAGACCTCTATGTGTTCACCTCAGGACTATTGAAGAGAGGGAGATGACAGGACGGGATGAACTTTGGCATTTTTCCTGTGGTCCTGCCCTGATGAAGCTTCAAAGAAATTGCGCAAATAAATTTACATAGTTTTCACAGGAAAAAAAACCCCACCACTTCTCAAATCAAACCACATTGGAGTCATTCTCTAAAAACAGCTTCTTTGATACATTTTTATATTTTAAATAATTTATTTCAGAGGGATTTTATGGATGTATACATTGAAATATGATCATCTCTGCCTCCCAAATCACAGGAATAAATTATACATACAGATTTCTGAGGAGCTGTTAAGCAGGATTTCCGAGGAAGAGGTCTGGGAGTCTGCGCTGAGAGCAACAATTCTGCTTCCCGTTCTCTAATACACTCCGCCCACCCAGCATCTCTAGGTTTCGCTCCTCTGATGTTAGTCTGCCCTATCTCATGCTGCCACTTCAGAGTCACCTTTTGAAAAGAAACTGATTGCCAAAGCCCTGATCAGTTTTCTACCCCCAGGCCTCCCTGTGCTTTATATGGTAAGCCCCAAAGCCTTCCGGTGACTCGCCAAGCCCCACTAAACCAGTCCGTGCCTCATTCTTCAAAAACGGCTTCCCACCCTCTAGTCCCTTGAGCAATTCTAAATTCTCACACTGCCTTCAACACAAGCTGCTCTTGTGCCTTGCTTCCTCAATCTCCCTCTAAGCCTTCCTCCCTCTCCTAGAGTAGCAGTAGCCAAGTTACCCCAGGTGACATTGTGCACAAACTCTCTGCAGGTTAAGTCAACATAGATTGGTTTCCTCTCTGTGTGTCAGTGGTTAGGCAAGCCTATCAGGACAAATGATAAATATTTTAGGCTTTGTGAGCAACACGGTCTGTGATATGTGAGTACATGTCTTCAAGCCTTTAAAGTGTATTTAAAATCCTTCTCACGCACAGCATCATCAAAGATGTGTGTACAGCGACTCACGCACGTCAATGAGAAAACCTGGACGAATGGCACAGCCACTTCTTGAAGGCTTCCTGTTGCCAGGGAAGACAAAAAGAGTCTCACACAAGCAATTCCACGGCCCAGTCTGGAAGGGATACCTTGTAACGTCTGTCCATTAATTAGTCAAAGTTAGTGTCTCACTCAACCAACAATGAAAGGTGGAGACAGGATGTGACTTACTGGGTGAAAATGCTGAGTACATCAGCTCAAGGGCAAGCATTGAGAAAAGTCTTTTCTTGGGGCCTCCTCCTGCAACAAACTGGGATGGTTTTTTCCCCTGTAAAACCATTCATGCATGCATGCATGCAGTTCATTCATTTGTGATGCTTCAGATGGAATGCACAACCTGTGTATGCTAGGCAAGCAACCCACCACAGAGCAACAGCCCCGGCCTCATCTCTGTATTTTATAGCATCTCAAACAACTCTGGATTACAATTGCTGCATGTAACAGCTGGAATTTCAATACGTTTGTCTTACCCGGACTAGCTCCCATGGCCTCTTCAGATGAGTATCTATGTATGGTGTTGCCTTGCCTAGCACCACCCCTTGCAGCATGGCTCAGTGTGTGTTGTTTAGACAAACTGACTCATGTGGCGGACCATGGGAGTAAATAGGACCACCGACACAGTTACCTGAAGGCTCCTGAATCCCTGTTGGTTGGCGCACATCATCCACTCATGATTGGTTTATTCTGTCAGTTATTGGTTACTCTCTATATTAATCATGTGCATGCCTCCTTGTCACTTCTTCCTGATAAATAATGAACACCAAAGACAGCTGGTTCTTGGGCCACAGAAAACTTTATCACATGGGCTGTTTTTGTTCGCAGTCTACTGGTCAGAGGGCAGGCCAAGAAAAAGGAGTGGTTTGGATTCTGTAGTTTGAAGTTGTGCAGCCAATCAGAGGCAGAGTGAAAATGACCGACCAAAAAGCTGCTGGATGGAATGCAGAGACATAATTAAATTTACCAAGAGTTTATTCATGTTCAGAAGCAGAACACATGTTTGTCAAAGATAAGTCTTACTGTACCATATCAATGTTTCCCTTGTGGTGTACCTTTCTCAAGGAAAACATTAAAAAATAAAAAGCACGTGACGACGCATTAATCCTGGGTTTTTAAATATTGACTTCACCCTTTGTTCCCACCCAATCCATCAGCTATAGCGTGACCATGAACTTTTCAAGTCCCAGGGATGCTGAAGATTCTGAAGGCCGAAAGTTAGACCATCCCCCTCAACTTGGTCTGTGAGGTAAATAATAGCTGTGAACACCTGTGCTGTAAAATGGCATGAATTTGGTTTGCCACGCAACATGTGTGTGGCTGGTGCAGTTTTTGCCCATTTCCTACCCACCAGTTTATACAAAACAGCGTTCACATTGAGCTGCTTAGAAAGACTGCTTCTGTATGTGGGCTTATCAATCAAAATGAGGATAAATTATAGGGACCAAAATGTGTCCTGGCTGAGAATTACCCGGCCTCTGGGTACAGGAAGTTCTCAGATAAACATCCCTCCTCGAAGCCTGCCACTGACAATTGCTCAGGAGAACCAAGGGGAGCAGAGTACAAAGCCAGAAGAGAGCTGGAACAGGAAATCGGAAATCTGTCAACTCTGTTTCTTTCAAGTTGCAGCAACTTATAAAAAGGAGAGTACGCATACTATATTAGCAGTGAATTAGCTCAGTGCACCCCTTTACTCTGCTTAGGCCAGAGCAGAGAAGGCCTCTCAACTGGGGGACGGTTTCCAAGAAAACTGAAGGACAGGAAGAGCTAATCTTAAGACTCGGATCCCGTCTGGTAAAACCCCAAAACTCCATCCTTTCTGGGAGGGTTGACTTTGCTTCTTCCTTCTTTGCTTCCTCAAGGCTTATAATTGAATGTTACTAAGTATACCAAGAATAAATCTACCCGGGTCCCCATCCCCCAAACAAAAAAAAAAGGTTAAGCTTTTAATTACAGGCCCTCAAACTATCATTTTGTGCAATTAGCAATTAACTATAATCGTTGATGAGAGAATGCAGAGCTGCGCTGGCAATTTCCCTCCTCCCTGTCCCAGACTCGGTTATTTTAGTCTTGTTCTATTACAGAGGAAAAGCCACAACCACGAGAGCTCTCATGTTTTTTTTCTCTCTCTCTCTCACACACACTCTTACTTAAAGACACATTTAATTTTTAACAAAATGGCATCTCAATTTGCCTTTGAGACGGGACTCCGAACCCCACAGCAGAGCAGCGGAGATTCGCAGCCCTCCTCTTCATCACTTTCAGGCCGGAAAGAAGAGTCCCCAGGAAGATGCTACCTACCGACCTCACAATACCAGCCCTTCCTATGGGGCTCAGGAGAGGGAGGTAGAGGGTTTCTTGCCGCCCCCAGACCCCTCAACTGACAGCCCGGGGGCAGTGGCAACCGCAGCGATAGTTGCATCAGCGCTCTCGGCCCCGGCGCCTGGAGGGTACAGTAGCGACTGTAGGGAGCTAGGGAGCGCACAGCTGCTGCGGCCGCAGGTTCCCTGGATCAGGAAATTAGGACAGGCACCCGGGATTGGAGGTGAGGACGGTGTGCGAGCCAACCAGCGGCCGCCCCGGGTCCCCCGTGAGCCCCGGGCGGACGCGCGGAGCAGCCGGGCCCCTAGAGCCGTCCGGATGGCGGCGGCGAGAGCCCCAGCCACTGCCACTCACGCACGCACGCTGCCACTTGCCCCCGCACCCTCCGCACCGCGCGCGGTAAAGCGGTGCGTGTGGGAGCTGCTGGGCTGAGCTCCCCTGCTGGGGTCCCCGCGCCGCTCTGCCGTGCTCCTACCGCCGCCCGAGTGGGTGCCCCGACCGCTCGCCTTCGCTGTCCCTGGCGAACGGGCTCCCCGCCCCCTCCTCCCGCGCCGTCCCCTCCCCTCTCCCTCCCCTCCTCTGCAACGCCTGCATTATTTTCCGCCCGCAGGGTCCGCGCGCACACCGCGGCCTCGGCGGGGGGAGGTGACCGGGTGGGTGGCTGGGTGGGTGGCTGGCGGGGAGTAGAGCGTTCAAGTTGCAGGGAAGGGGTACCCGCTCCTTCCGCGCTCTCCGTGCTCCGGGCTCCTCACTCCTTCCCCCTCCTCTTCGCCTCCTCCCTCCCCACCCCCACCTCCTTCCTCCTCTCCGAAGGGCTGGTAACTTGTTGTGCGGAGCGAACGGCGACAACGACGGCGGCGGCGGCGGCACCATCCGGGCGGGCAGCATGGGCACGTCCGCGCGCTGGGCGCTGTGGCTGCTGCTCGCGCTGTGCTGGGCGCCCCGGGACAGCGGCGCCTCTGCAAGCGGTGAGTGGGGACGCGCCCCTCCGCACTCGGCCCGTAACAAGCCGGGGCGCCCGCGATCGCTGCGTTTTGGGGGGCCCTGAGGCTCCTCTTGCCAACCCCCCTCCTAGGAGGCGCCTAGCCGCGCTCCTCTCCTGCCTCCCCTCCCCGCCCGGGTGGCGCCTCTGAGCTGTCAGAACCGAGGCTACTAGGAGCTGGGCCCGGGGGACGGTGGGGTTTAGGGTGTCCTAAAGCGTCCCTTGAACTTGTTGTCATTCCCCCATGTCCTCTTTCTTCCCAGAACCTCTGTTTTACATGGTTTTCATCTCCCTTGACAAGGGCTTGGGGATGTGAGCTTTGGAGGCACTGAACAATGGTTCTGCCTCCTCTGCCAGGCGGGCTGTTAGGACCGTGGCAGAGCACCGGGCCTGAAAGCCCGGGTGCGCCCCTCAGACTTAAGCAGGGTTGAGAGCGCTCAGTGGGTGAAGGTGGGCGTCTCCGAGGACACCGGGCGCCAGGTGCCGGTCGGGCAGGGAGTCCTCGCGCAGCCGTGAGCAGGCGCACGTTCGGTGGGCGGCAGCCTGGAGGCCGAGCCATGACAAGTGCGCAGCCTGCGCACCGGGACTGCGACTCCCCAGGCGCCGGGCCGTCTCTCAGGCTCCAAGAGTGGCTTTCAACTGGACTGTCCTTCGAGTGCTTTTCTTCCTTCTCCGGGGATTCCACCACTAATGCGGCGTTTGTATACCTCTGGGTCTCTGTGATAACTGAACGGGGGAGGGGAGTAGGACCCAGACTTAATCAGGTTACTTTGCCGAGCCTCGTTCTGGGTTACGCTTCCCCCCAAAGAAACTGAGTCCCAGTATAGTGACGGCAGTTAGCCTTTATTCTACACAATAGATCGAAAATGTAGTGCTAGAGCTGGGGTGTGACTGTGGCTTGGGGAGGGCGGGGGTCACTATCTTACGTCCCCAGGGGTCAGCGCACTGACTTGGGATCCCTGTGTGTTTTCAGTCTCCCATCTTGGTCGCACAACTTTCCAGAGCAGGCAATAAGACGCCTTCCAAACAAAGGTCCCGCTTGTTCCTTGGCAAGCCACTTAAGAGGTCTTAGAGGTCTAAGAGGTGACACCAAAAAGCTTGCTTGCAACCAGCTCTAGGTAATTAGGGCAGAATACTGTCCCAGCTCTAGAGAGTCCAACAGTGCCCATCTCCTGTCGCCGGATAGCTTAGAAGGCCGCCTGTGAGCGGTCCGGTGTGTCCTGCATAGTGAGAGCGAAACTTTCAAGTGTGTGGTTCAAAGCAGTCCGTCGACCTATAATGGGTGTGTTTAATCTCCCAGCGCCCTGAGCCTTTGGCTCCGCTGTCCCGAGCGGTGAGAAGCTGGCAGGGCTTTTCTGCCCCATGCGATTGGCTGGTTACTGGATTGCGTTTAGCTTGATCACGGTGTTTTTCACGGGCTTAATTGAGCCGCCCCAGCTTGGGTACCTTTAAGATCAGCCTGGCTCAGAGGGGCTGTTCCTTCTGGTGCTTTCTCCTGCTGCGCTCTGAAAAGAGTCCATGTGTAGTGAGGCTGGAGAACTATGTGTGGCGAGCCAAACAAGCCCAGCGAAGTCCCTGCTTCACAGAAATTTTCAGACGCTGACATTAATCATTAATGGATGAGTAACGCTACTTATTAAACCATCCCTCAGAAAAAGTGACTTGATTTGTGTTATATATTTTGTAATATTTCAAAGCATGACTGTATAAAAAATGCATTATTAACTGTGACCCAGGGGAGGTAGGAGAAAAAAGAGTCACTTAGCTGGCAGGTCCCTTTTGTGTTCTGGGAACTTTTGATGTGCTAACTTTCCATTAGGTGCTGCTTTTTATGGGGTGGTAGGAAAGCACCCAGGCTGCTGCACTGAGCTAGTCCAAAGTCAGAAGCTGTTCAGTTGGGATCCGTAAAGGGAGGCTACCCTTTGCTCCCCCTTTCACTGCAAGTGGATGATGATGGTGCTGCAAAAAAGGTGAAGGGAAGGAGAATAAAAAACCTGACCCCTAAACCATCAGAGCAGGGGGAAGCAATTCTTTCTGAACTGCCCAAACATGAAGTTGTTTGAAGCAGGGTATTGACCCCAAGCCAGCCCAGACTGTCCATGTCTTCAAGTTCAAGTACCAAGATATGTGACTGATTTTTCTATCCCTGGCCTTCTATGCTCGAATTTTCCAGTGTCAGCCTTTCTCCTTGCCTGCCATATGCCATGCCCACTCAGAGCCTGCTCTAGACTACCTGACATGCGTCAGCGGGTTTGTACTAATTTCCTGCAAGGAACTTAAGCTAGACTAACAAGAGGCGGTACAAGGAATGATGACAAAATACATGGGAGATCTGGGGCTCTTTCCTCCAGCCTAGGTATAGAGAGAGGTGAGATGCTGTCCATTCTCAAAGCCAGACTTATGCAAGAGCTCTTCCAATGTGCCAATGCTCTTACGTCTTTTACTCTGGGAGCGAGTGACGTACCAGCAGTGCTAGGAATCTGGAAGGCCAGGCAAAATAATGCCTGGTTTACCAGTGCAACCAAGAGAAGAGAGAGACCTAGCAATCTCATCTACATCCAAGAACGGCCTTGTAGACAAGGTGTTCTTTTCTTTCCCCCCTTTGGTTTTTCGAGAGCAGAGTTTCCCTGTGTATCAGTCCTAGCTGTCTGGAACTAGCTTTTGTAGACCAGGCTGGCCTCGAACTCACAGGGATTTACCTGCCTCTGCCTCCTGAGTGCTGGGATTAAAGGCGGTGCGCCACTACCGACCCAGCCAACGGTGTTCTTTTTTAAAAGAGGGTCATAATCCCAACTTGATGGGTAGTTCATTTCCTAAAGCCGTGGAACAGCCTTTTTGGCTAGAATCATTCTCTTACCAGAAACTCTAATGGCTGGCCCTGTGGTATTTCAACTCTTGATGCTTGAGTCTCCAGGAAGACCTACAGCATGAATAATAAAGGCCAAGCATTGCAGAGCTAGCACATGTTAAGACTTCAGGCCGACAGATTGTGTTTGCCAACACTGTGCAGAACTTGTGAAGGTAGTGTGGTCTGTCTCTATCTTCCAAACAATTACCAGCTGAACCATTGGGCTTCTGCTTCTTTTTAAAAACCGAATAACCATATACAGATTTATCTCTAATACTTTTGGTGGTGGTTCTGGGAGAGCCAGAGTGGTGTTGTGATCACCCTTCTGTTTCCCTGAAACCTAAAGTTCTTAGAGCCAGCCTTAACGTCAAGGGCGCAGCTAGGACCCCAGGCCTATGGCTTCAGGCTTAGATCCTCAAACCCTGCCACTTACCAAATAGCATAGAAAGAAACATGTAGTAGGAAATATTTCCTAGCCCCTCACAGAGTGGCAGAGTTGTTCTCAGTAAGAAAACAGGAGGGGATGGGGGTAGCTCCCTCTTCAGATTCTGGTCCTGGCTCTGATTGGCGTCATTGACCTTGCTTTGGAAAGCTGCTTGTCACACAGGCTAGCCTATGAGACATTAAGCACATTACAGAGCCGAAGTGGTGCCTGAAACGGTGCTTGACACACATATACTTGGCTAACACGAGTGAGTCTCATGGCAGGCTAAGGCAGCTGCCCTTCACACATGTAGGAGATGGATTCTTCTAACTTGAAGTAATCTCAAGAGGTCGCCCAGACTACAGCATAGTAGATGACTTTTAAGAAAAACAAAAGCCCTTCTTTGGAGGTTATGCGGGAAGTTGTACATACTGAAGAGGAGTAATCTAAGGCTGTCTTTCCTCCTCGCTAAGGAGGGGACAATCCGAGGACTGGTAGTTTGTTCTGAGGTCCCCCAAGGCATATATAACCCAGTTCTGATTTTGTAAGTGGAAAATGGCTCAATTTTACTCTCTATATTTGTTTTTGATATAAATCGGGTATATCTCTCTGCTAAGCTCTAGTGTTAATTTACAATCAAGGCCCTGATAGTGGTAAATCCCAACAAGTTAGACATGCTAACTGTTGTTAACTAACTAACTGAGAAAGCAGGTGCCACCTTAAGGTGGGTCCAGTTTTCCTTCATGCGGAGAACCCTGGATGATTTGGGCCTGCCAGCCATTTTTTAGGCTCTAAATTAAAAGTGTAAGAGAGAATCTGCTATGCGTAGGGAGAGTAAGCACACATATCGTCTAGAAATGTTTCAGCGTTTCTGCAGAGGGGCCATTTTGCCAGCTTCACGTGTTAGAGTGGCTCTGTCGGGGAGGGGAGAGAGTATGCCAGAGTCAGCATTTAAGAAGTGCACTTTAGGGCAAGAAACTACAACTCAGAAAGGTTAGGCACTCACTCGAGTGGCCAGTCTTGCCACTAACGTGGGGCATCTGGGTTGGCAAGGGTGGCCAGTTGTTGTGTGGGCCAGAATAGTATTGGCAGTGGAGGGAGGGGGTAGTGGGAACGTGCAGTTTGCCAGGAAATGATGAATTGACATTTGAGAGTTTACACGTTTATAACTTAGCATTTCCGGCAAAGACGGTTAGTGTATACTATCTGGTCTCCAGGCCTGCCGCTGATCTTCACCTGCCTAAGCATGCGTTCCTAAGGTCGAAGTTCTAGCTGGCAGGGAGATTTAGCAGACAGGCTAGAAACTGAAGCCAGTCCTCTTGTCCCTCTGCTCAGGATCACTTGATGGTCAGGCACAGAAACAAGCTGGCCTCTTTGTGCCATTTTGGTTTTTTTTTTTTTTTTTTTTTTTTTTTTTTTTTTTTTTTTTTGTAGGAAGCCAAACCAGGAAATTCAAGATCCAAAGAGAGAGCTGAGCATAGAAACTGTGAATGGAGTGAGCAGAGGGGGGGGTTTCTTAGTCATGAACAGCCACAGACATCAGCTGAAGATGTCGTGAGAGTCCCCACATGCTGCTTTTGATTATAGCTCATGATGTTTCTCTAACAATCACCAGCAACTTAGACTTCACGATGCCAGCGCCAGAAGGGGGTGTTTTCTCTCTGCCAATGGTCCCGTAGAGGTGATGATTTAAGCCACAGTGGGCGATTGCCAGCATTTCCCGAAGAGCAATAACATGTCAGAAGTAAGTCTTGGGTCTTACACAAGCTGACTCCTCTCCTTACCAGATCTTCCACGTGGTTAGATCTCTCTCGTGTGAATGTGGCTGATACACTAATTATGGCAGACAGATGTGCAAGGTATGTTGTTTTTCAATTGACTTACTTGCCACCCAGATGAGATGAAAGTACCCTCACTGGTATAGGAAGCGGGTACCTTCTAAGCTTTATCTTTCAAAAGTTTTAGCAGGCAAAACTTCATTTAGCAGGCCACACTTCCTTTCTAGTTCAGAAAAGCTGAAAAAATATTTGACAAAAGTCTATAATCACACCAGACTTAAGGGTTAATTCATAACCAACTAATACATTCATGATATTTGGGTAGGACTTTGCAAATCTTTGGATGCTAGGTGACAAGCCCTAAGTGCACGGTGGCACTGGGACAGCTATGAAAAGTTTTTGGGAAGGAAGCCAGATCATAGTTGTTTCTGGGGAAATATTTAAGGGTCCATCGGACCTTAATGAGGAGTGCTATCTGAACGTGCTCCCGTGGGGAAGACCACAGGACCATATGGACAGACAGAAACAAAGCATTGGCGAGGGCGGTCAAAGGCAGGGAAAGTAAGGGAACCTCTTAGAGCTGTTAGGCTCAGCTGTGGTAGCCTGAGCAGATGGTGGTGTATGGAGGAGAGGAAGAAGTCAAGCGAAGCTGGTAGGGAGCTGAGACTCAATCCTGGAGTCAGTGGGAAGCCAGGAAATGATCCTATCCTTGGCCCTTCTGGATATTCCGAGGGGCTTAAATCACTGGTTTAATTTGGAGAGAGAAGGAGACAGCCTGGAGGCAAAGGGAAGGGTGACTTAATTTAGATCAAGTGAGCGATGTAGGGATTAGACGTGGCCAGGATTTGATGACCCAGTGTCAGGGAGAAGAATCCGAGCTCCCTCTTGGGCTACTGATTTAGAGTAAGTGACAAGCCCACTAAAACGAAGTAAGACACGAGAAGAGGGTACGTTGGGAACACGCCGCTTTGCTCGCAGTGTCTGCTAAGGCTGATGTATAGGCATGGATGGATGTTACCTATACAGTGTCCCCAAAAGCTGTGCTCAGGCTGTCATCGACAAGTGTTATAAAACACTTCCATTTATCTCCTGTCTGCACACAGTGACAGTCATGAGGGCTTTAGGGGGATTAGCAGTATATTCAAGGCTACAACCTTGAGAACAGAGCCTCTTCCATGATTTGTTGCCTCTGTAACTTCTTGGTCTTCATGCTGGTGGCCCCTGAGCTGTTCTCTATCCCAGGTGGATAAGGTGGGGATATGACTTGGTTAGTGCATCCCGCTCAGAGAATCAAGAGACTCAGTCCTTCTAGGAGAAGCCACTGCAGGGATTCCAGCAGCGTATTTAAAGGCTACGATAAGAACAGGAAATAGGGCTCTATCTCATCCATAAAGCCATACAGGTAGAGTGTCTTTTTGAGAAGGAAAACCTTTTCACTCCTAATCGACACAAGCAGTCTGTACTAGCTAAATTCCAAGCAGATTGGAATATTTCCAGAATTATATAGCTTCTAGTTGGTGACTGCAGTTGGTGTGCTCTTGGTAGCATGGCATCTAGAGCCAGACTCTAACCTAGGTTCAAATCTTAGGTCAGCCCAGTGTAATCTTGGTCCAAGTCACTGTAATGTTCCTTCTTTGTCCAAACTGCAAAGAGGAAAAGAGGAAAGGTCACAATAGAACTAATGAGTTAAGACATGAGAAGTCTTAGGGCGGAAATTGGCCAACAACACAAAGCATTTGGGTATGTCTTTGGATGTAGATGCTCTCGGCCAGGTGGAAATGGACCAGCTTGCGACGGCTAAAGAGTGGAGTTCATTCCTGGGCAGCTCAGGATCTCTCCCAGGCCACCTTGCTGCGGCGTTTTCCTCTGACAGCCTCCTCATTCCTGTCGGAAAAATTATTTTGGCTGAACTCAGAAGTCTGCCTGTCCTAAAAGGAGTTCAGCCTCTGAATAGAAGGGCTGGCATTAAATTAGCAAGCAGTAGAGATGAGGTTAGTCTAAAAATAATGCCCTTGGAGGGCCTAGAAGTGCCAAAGCAACGGACTGGAGAAATACCGGCAGATGATAACACCTTCATGTGTAAGCAAGTGAACTGAATGCTGAGCCTGGCAGAGTGTGCCAACATGAGATTCTAAGTTCTCTATGAGCCTGATACTCTCGGCATCTCCTCAATATCCCAGTATCCAAGCAGAGGACTCCTGCCTATGGGGAATCCATGGCCCATCCTGAAGGCCAGCTAGGCTATTCACTATCAGGCCAGTGCAGGGTTTTGCTGAAGCATACGTGCTGGTTTTCCAAGTTAACCCTCACAGAAGCAATTAGATAATGACAAGCTGACATCCCTGTACACTCAACCCATGCCTGCTGGAGCCAGTGAACTGCTGGGTGTGGGTCGCAGTCACTGTGAACTATTTAGGTGAGCACAGCTCCTGGGGTAATGAACGCCTTCGAGTAAGCTTGAAGTCTGGTGACATGTACAAGTGACAACAACAGCAGACATTCCTTGACATTTTGGGACATCTATTATTAACTTTAACTGGGGGTGGGTGGCGCACACCTTTAATCCAGCACTCAGGAAGCAGAGACAGGCAGATCTCTGTGAGTTCAAGGCCAGTCTGTCTACAGAGCGAATTCCAGGACGCTAGGACAGTCAGGACTGTTACACAGAAAAACTCTGTCTCAAAAAACTAGACAAAAAGAAAGAAAAAATAGAGCTTTCAGAAACCTAGACAGTTTAATCTCTCAACAGAAGAGGACCCTTTTCATATTTCTAAACTAACACCAAGAGTCTTTCTGGCTTATGATGGAGGCAACTCCAGGGTCCCTGCCTCTCCCCCATCCCTTTAACCCAAGGTATTTCCTGTCAACACTGCAGTTTTAAGGAGCCCACTGAAAACTGCATTTTACTTCATCTTTCCATCTCTCAGAGCAGAGAGATCTAGGGGTACAGAGTCCCCAGCATTTCCACTCCCAAGGTTATTTATGCCTTACTGTGACTTTAGTTCAGCTTAACAATGAAAAGAAACTCAGCTGTGGATGATTTCATGCCTGCTCTGTTCCCTCTATGAACTGTAATAGCGAGTTTGAGATTTAACATTCATGGATGAAAATAGACTACAGGTCTACAATCCTATAATCCCCAAAGCTCTGAGAACCAAAAGCTTCTTAATTCATGTGGTGCTTTCAGTCCTGGACCTCTGAGCACCAGTGGTCTCAGAGGAACACCCAGATGGGAGGTAGAATCTCTTTGGAACCTGCAGGGAAAACCCACAATGTTCTGGGCGGGTGGCTGAGGTCTCTGCACTCTACTTAGTGGCTGAGCTCTTCAGGCTGCGCGTGAGACAGAGAACTAAACAGAAGCAGGGAGCACCTTCTGCCTAGTCGTAGCCTCTCAAAGTGCTTAGCAAGCTAAGAATCTGAGAGGCATGGCCGAAAGCTTCCAGTCTTTTCGTTTCTCTTTAGAGGATCCTTTATCAGTCTGACTGGCTCTCCATCCTCCTTTCCTCCATCACCTTTTAGACAAGCAGGGACATTGGGTACCTACTGTCTTCCTTGTATAAATGAGGGTCATGTGTGTCATGGTGACATGTCACTTCCCGATGAGCAGGCAGAAGCCTGGGTGATGTGGGCGCATGTGAGATATGAAAAGGTAGAAGTTTCAACTTCTTTCTGCTTTAGGGGCAGACGAAATGCTTATGTCTGGTCAGAGCCCGCATCCTGAGCCAAACCTCTGGGATTTTTAACACAATCTATCACTGTTGAGAGTTTGTGTAATTACAACTAAGTCCAGAGTCCAGAACCGCCATGAAACTGTATATTAGCCCTAGCATGTTACTATGCGGGGCTTTAGCCCCAAGACAGCTTGAATGTCTACCGAATCTACCGCATCGGCCTCATTTTTGAGGAAGTTCTCCCACAGGCCTTGTCCTAGAGTTTTGTTTTGCTTTTATCTTCTAAATCTCTCCCCAAGTCTGATGGCTGCTCATCGTCCTCACTAGATAGAGTTCGATGGTTTGACTCGCGCTTCAGAATGAATGCCCTTAAGATGTCAGTCTTTTAGCCGTCACTGCTTCCTGACTGCAGTGGACAATTCTTTCTGTTTCCTCCTTTATTCTCTGACTGCAAATGCCTTTTTCTAATAAAGTCCTCAAAGTAGATTTCTGCCATTCCTGTAGTCCTCAAAGCTGGAAGGACACAGTCATAGCTAATGGCCCCTGGAAACATATACCTCCAGCTTGGAGAATATGGAGAACATTCTGGAAACACAGCGGCAATGGAGGGAGGAAGGGAGGAGACAGTCAGGTATCTCACACCTTGGCTTGTTGGCATTAAAATCAAACAACCAATGCTCTCCTCTTGTGCTCTTTGTAACTCCCCTAGTGTGTTTTATTCAATAAAATATTTGTAGAATGAATACACATTATGAAATGTTGGTAGAAATACTATCAAGTTACACTGCTGTGTAGCTATGTTCTAACTTGCTAAATGTTTAAGAGCCAGAAAGGTTCAGAGAGTTTTAAAAACAATATACACAGTACCTGAAAGTAGCTACACCATGTGGGTGATCTTGGCTTGAGCCAATTTTCATCTTGGGGAATTAAGCCACAAAGTGCAGAATTCTCCCTGACAGCAGGGCATAGTTTGATACTAGGGAGACCAACTAGGGCATTGTGCCTTTCACACAAGAGTTCCAGTCTGTGATTGCCTTGCCCTGTCTGTTCCTATGCCATGCTATGCCCCCAGCTGCAAAAGCTGAGAGGTAGCAGGAAATCTGAAGGCTTTCTGCTGGCAACCACCCTCCCCCCAGCAAATCTGCATGCATCCCAGGCTTTATGCTGGGTTTTGTAGGGCTGTGTGGTGTATTTAAGGGACAGGAGCTGCACCTCTTATCATCAAGCAATCTGGTCTTGCAGAAGGATGGAAACGCTAATGACGAAAGCACCAGAAACATCCTGGCCGTGGAGGACCTCCATGAAGTCCTAGTTCACACCTCTGTAAATAGCATGACTATCACGAACCAAAGCAACTGAGCTCAGGAAAGCAGAATCGGGTCCGTGGCTCTAGCTTGCTCTCCTTTTGTCTCATCACTGAGTTAAAAACACCACCCCACTGCCTCTTAACCACGTTTTCTGGATGCTTTTGACTTGTCTTTGGAACTGGCTTGTGAACACCTATTTTCCAAAGGAAGCCTCAGGTTTTTGTTTGTGGTTTGGGTTTGGCTGGTTTTTTGTTTTCCAAGATAGGGTTTCTCTGTGTAGCTTTAGAGCCTATCCTGGAACTCCCTCTGTAGACCAGGCTGGCCTCAAACTCATAGAGATCCTCCTGCCTGCCTCGCGAGTGCTGGGATTAATGGTGTGCGCCACCACCACCAGCTTGGAAGCCTGTTTTTAAGATATCCCTTCACTTCTACTCTCTCCTTGCCACCTTCACACGTCATTTGCTCTTTGTTTGTGAAAGCACTGTCACTCTTGAATGAAGCTGTGGATGTGGCCAGGAAGTGCTATTAAGGGTTAGGGTTGTCTGCATGTTGTTGGTGACACACACAGTTTATGCGAAGAAGAGTCCAGAGGCCTTGGGATGGTCCCTTGTGTCTCTGGCCTAGCTAGGTTCATTAATCTGGGGTTGAATTCAAGACCAAGACCTCTATTTCAACTACCATGCCCATTTTTTTAGACATTAAATGGAATATTATTACATTTATTTACTTATGTATTTTTGTGTGTATGTGTATGCACACATGTTCCATAGCATGCCTAGGAGGTCAGAGGACAATTTATAGGAATCAGTTATTTTCTGCCCTATAGGTTCCAGGAATAAAACTTGTGTCTCAAGGTTAGCAGCAAGTGTCATTTCCTGCTGAGCCATCTCGCCTCTGGGTCCTGGAAGTAAAAGGATTAAAGGGAAGGAAAATGAGGTCCCTGTTCTTTTAGAGCTATAACCACGATGCTAGAGAGAAGTGCTAAGAACGACAGTGTTGAGCAATTCATTGCTCCTTTACTTAAACACACGGTGATGCTGTCTTAGTTACTTTATTGCTGTGATGAGATACCATGACCAAAGCGACTTCTAAAAGACAGTTCTTAATGGGGGCTTGCTTACAGTTTCAGGGGGCTATTCTATGACCATCATGGTGGGCAGCATGACATCTGGCAGACAGGCATGATGACACGACCCATAGATGAGAACTCCCATCCTGATCCATCTGCAGGCATCAGGTAGAGAGAGGGTGGGCAAGACTGACACTGGGCTTGGTGTGGGCTCTTTTTCTTTTCTTTTCTTGCCTTCCTTCCTTCCTTCCTTCCTTCCTTCCTTCCTTCCTTCCTTCCTTCCTTCCTTCCTTCCCTCATTTATTTCTTCCTTTTTCTAAAATCAAGATAGAATTTCTCTGGCTATCCTGGAATTAGCTTCATAGACCAGGCTGGCCTTGAACTCAGAGAATCCAAAGAGCCACCTGCCTCTGCCTCCTGAGTGCTGGAATTAAAGGTGTGCACCACCGCGTCTGGCTGGTGTGGACTTTTGAAAATTCCCAATCCTTTCCACACCGTTCCACTAACTGGCAACCAAACATTAGAATTTATGAGCCCATGGGGGTCACTCTCATTTAATCACCACAGTGGGTTAGCAGACTTCCTACCTAGACGATGTCGGCTAGCCTGTTGACTCTAGGCTACCTGTACAGAGCAGGGTACTTGCACTAAATACTGGACGTAGGCAGCTATAACACAATGGCCAGTATGTGTGTATCCAAATATATCTAAACTTGGCAAAGGTACAGAAAAGTCTATCTATAAAAGGTTAACCGGTGCCTCTGTGTAGGGTAATAATGATGGATGGGCTTGCAGGGTTGGAACTTGCTCTAAGTGAGCCTGTGAGTGCATGATAAGTGGAAGCCAAGGCCGAGTACACCGCTGTCACTTTAGAAACGCTGTGTTCTCAGTGGACCTTCAACTTAGAAAAAGTTCATGAAACTAGTTCTGTCTTCAATGATGAATTATCCTTATTTTTCTTTTTAAACAGTTAAAGATTTTATGTTTGTTTCCTTCCACCATGGGTTGCCAGGGCTTGAACCCAGAAAGTCAGGCTTGGCAACGAGTACTTTACACACTGACCCATCTCACTGGCCCACTGTTTAAAAATATAAACCCTGATAACAGCTTAAAATGCATGCTGTACAGTTACACAAAAAATATTTTCTTTATATGCTTACTCTATAAATTTTTCTCTATTGTTGTGGTGTGTGTGTGTGTGTGTGTGTGTGTGTGTGTGTCTGTGTGTGTCTGTGTGTATTTAAAGCTTTTCCTAAGAACTAACACATAAACATAAACACACACCTTCTCTTAGGCCTATAGAGGGTCAGGCCCACATGTACCTTACCCTATGGGTATTAAGTCCTTCTGGGCTCTCTCCTGAAGGAGGGAACTGGAACTTTCTCTGGGTCAGGTTCTTCCTTCGTTCACATTTTTCAGAAATATGCCCATGGTGGCTTGGCTGCTCTATATTTTCTTTTCAGTCAGACAATTCTCTGTGAATAGCCCTCTCGGTCTATGAGGACACTTTAGTATTGGGTATCCATGTCTTCCAGTGCATCCCTGAGCTACTTGAAGTCTGAAATCTTCTCCCAACCCTTCCACCGTCAGTTTTCTCAGAGGTGTTTCTTCTTCTTCTGCAGTTTTCTTTTGCTGGTTCTTCAGCTGTGTGTACTCTAGACGCTGGGGTTATTTTGCCCCGTTACAGTTTTATGGTCACCATTGGAGATGAGATACCTGTTAGCACACTGACTAAAACATCACTGGCCGGCATGTGATTGGACTTCTCAGACGCTCTATAATCCACAATCCTTTTCTGTTTCCATTCCACTAGCGAGAGCCTGGCATCTCGGCTGTGCCTCTCTGGGAGAAAGGCTGGAAATCTAGTGTTCCGTTTCAGTTCGTTACTAGTGAAGGACTCTGCTGCTGTTGTTCACTGTAGGCGGAAGTATGTGAGTCCACGAGAGCCCGAATAAAAGGATATCAAAGATTTATTAGGAACATTCACGAATACAAAGTTAGAGAGCCGCCTCTGTGGTCTTTTGTTCTGCCCTTGGGTGAATGGAAACAGCAATCCGGATCTCTGACCACCAACCACATGAGAAAGCGAGCACCTGCCCCTCTCTCTCTTTTCTTTTTTTCTTCCTTTCTTTTTCTTTCCTTTTTTTTCCCAAGACGGGATTTCTCTATAGCTTTGGAGCCTGTCCTGGAACTGGCTCTTACTTATAGACCAGGCTGACCCCAAATTCACAGAGATCCACCTGCCTCTGACTCCTGAGTGCTGGGATTAAAGGCCCGCGCCACCACCACTGGCTTCCCCGCCACTCAGCCTGGCTCCCCCTCTTTCTTTTAAAGGAGTTATGTCAGCAAACTAGAAGCTCCGCCTCTCTTGGGTCAGAGAGCCCAAGGTCATAAGCATGGCAAATGCTACAGTGCACTGCCCCCCCAATCCATCCAAACCTGACCCCTAGAATGTTACAGCATGCCTAGTCTGCAGCTGTCCCTGTCGGCGGGCTTTGGGAGACTTGTATCTCTAACTTACCTTCTACGCATGCATCGCTCAATGTTCCTTCCTCATCCTAGGGAAAAAAGCCAAATGTGATAATTCCCAATTCCAGTGCACAAATGGCCGCTGCATCACTCTACTGTGGAAATGCGACGGCGATGAAGACTGTGTTGACGGCAGCGACGAGAAAAACTGCGGTAAGTTTCACTTGTTACTCCTGCAACGGTTCACTGAAGTGCGCCAGTGTTCTTTGGTGTCTACAACTGTATTGAGACTGTGTAAATAAAATCTGCTTTAAGGTATGACTGTGAATCAGAGTCCAGTGAATCTATACTGATCGGGAGACATATAATTGAGTATTTGACACGAGGTAATGGAAAGGTTTTCTTACCCTGATATTAAGGCTCTTCTCCAATGCAGTAAGCCAAATTGAGCCGAATTAAAAAGTAAAGGACCATGTTTAACCTGAGCAAAGCACTCCTGGGTGATTCTCTGAAAGGGAGCAGGAGAGAATTCGCGTGGCTGGTTTAGGGGCTTCCACGTAGGCCTTGTCTTGAGCTTGGGAGGAGGAGCCTGGACTTCTGGCTGTCTCTCTGAGGGGAGCAGGATTCAGAGAGGGAGGAGGGGGGCTGAGGCAGAGTATTGTGGTGGAATTTCCAGCCGAACAGTAATTAACTTGAAGTGGAAGTTCCTTCACGTGATGAGACCCAATCTATCTCACCTCAGACAAGCATGCGATATAGGAAGCTGAGAAAGGAAAGAAAAGACCCGACGTAGAAGCAGAAAGAAGATTGCTTAAAAGTAACTTTATACATTTATAAACCGGAGCAGGGCAATATATGAGAAATGTCTTAGTGCTTAAGATTGTGTTCAGCTTTTCCAGAGGGCCTGAGTTCAACTCCTACCACCCATATTGGGCAGCTCACAACTGCTAGTAACCCCTGCTCTAGGTATCCGATGCCCTTACCTGACATCCATGAGAATCCCCTGCACTTACACACACACACACACACACACACACACACACACACACGGCATGCAACTATGCAGACACACACACGTACACATAAACAAAATAGATAAATCTTTAAATTCACAAATGGCTCTGATTCAAGATGATAGCAAGCTATGGACACAACAAAATCCTGTAAAGTTTAGTTAGTTAACTAACTCTGGCATAGAAGGGACAAGCCAGCACATATCAAAGATCAGATAAGGCGTCTTCTAATTCTCTGCTCACAGTGCTTACTTACTGGAAAGCATTAGGCAGGATAGAAGACATTCTCTTCCCTAACGAATGTGACTATAACAGCATAGCCTTGATCAGAAATGATCCAAAGGTTGCTGTGTGAAATGCCTGTGTGAAAGACCCCATAACCTCATGTCGCCAAGAACAGATCACACAGGCCTGGAATTCTTGCTGAGGTTTACCTTTTCATCCCTCTGGTCTCCATTATAAAAATCCCAGAGCAGTGTTGAGTGGGAAGATTAGCGTGAACACTGTCATTTGCCTTTAGAAAGATGGTCCATACAATACTGGGTGTAGAGGCACATGCCTATCCCAGAACTTGGAAAGAAAAGGAAAGAAAGGCCATGTGGGGTTTCAGGGACTGCCAAGTTCATTATGCCACTACCTGCTCCTTTGTTTATCATCATTAAAATGCTGCAGACAGCATCCTCGGCAGCAATACCCAAGCGACAGCGGCGGCTCTGAAAGCCCATTCTAAGAAAAAAAAAAAAAAAAACGCTTACGAAGAATAGTTCTCCTGCGCTCTCCTTTTCCTCGTGTGCTTTTAATGTAAAGGTTTCAGTCTGCTCCACAAAACACCGATTTCCCTATTTCTAGGTTGCCTTCGGAATACAGTTTTCTCCATACATATTTCACTAGGAGGACCTCTTTTCATCTGTTCTCTGGTTGCAAGCGGCAAGGCTTCCAAGAAATCATGCATGGGGCAAAAACTATCTCCCACCTATTTTTATACTTCCTGTTACAGAAGGTTTTATCATCTAACTCAACAGAGACACCTGGGTCATCTTCGGAACAATGACTGGATTTTCTTAAGTCCTTTCTGCATAGATTCTCTTTACCAGCCCCATGGGAGAAGGGCTTGGGAGAGGGGAAGAGAAAGATGAGCAGCCTAGTGAATCAAGGCACGTGAGGTGGGATAAATTACACACATCAATGGGCAGGTTCGTTGCTGAGTCCCAGGTATGGAGGTAAACGGGGAAAGTGCAAGCATACCCAAAGCAGTCTTAAATGCATGTTTGAAATGGAAAAGCTATGCATTTACTTAAAACTTCCAAAGCCTCCTTCCAGCGTCCCCGACTGACCTTTAACCCATACTTAGTTGTAATTTTGGGGAGGGCTCACTTTTGAGCTTGACAATCAATTTGAGTGTAGATTTCATGTCGCTTGTTTCTGTGAGTTTCCAAAATAAGTATCTAATAGCTTTCCTCCCCCATGGAACACTTTCTATCTGCATGCCAGTGTGTGATTCAGATATCCTTTCTTTGCCCTTACAGTGTACGCTGAGAACTGAGAAAGACGATCTCTGTGAAGATACGCCCCTATTTATCTTTGCTCAAACTGTCTGTTGCATAGCTGATCTTTCATAACGTCATGACATTTTCCACTTGGCAAAACCATCTGCTTTCTTTCTGGCCATTCCCCTGTTCTCTCATTTGCCACTTACAGAGGTGATCGCAGGGTGAATTACAGCAATAAGCCCCGTACCTTGGCCTCTGTTTCCATATGGGCCCAGGAGATCACCAGCCTTGTATAGCATTTGCCATGTTAATGCTGTGTGATGGTGATTTAGAAACAGGGGTGAATTTATGAGCTGGCATGGCTTTCCTTGCTTCCTTAGCTATGTAGTTCAAGGATATGAATAATCCCTTAGGGATCATCATAATTTTCAGCCCATGTTGAATGTTGCAAACTGACTATCTCCCAAGTTTAAAGGCTGAATGAGGGGGGCTTAAGAGTAAGCCCTAGCCTCCAAGCCTCCCTACCTAGCTTAAACCCCTCGTGCCAGGGGATCTCTTTTAAATTTACAACACACTGCAGGCTTTGGCTGATTTACAAACACAATATTGATTAGAAGGATGCTTTAGAACAGAAGTCTAAGCAGAAAGTATAGGCATAGAGGTGTGGGAGAATCTAGTCTAAAAAGACAATCACAGGCTGTGGGTGTGTCTTCTCTGGCTGCTTTGGCAAGAGTTCCAGATTCTGGGACTCCTTCACAGGCATGGTGGCCAAGCTACCTGGTTTGTTTGTCTTTACTGTCCTGGTCTAATTAATGGATGACACATTACATTGTGACTCTAAGTCTGCCCTAGGAAGAATTAGTAATAGAATTGATATTTTTGCCTTAGGTTGTTTGAATGGACACTGTGAATTATGGGACTTAGTACAGGTAGCTTCAGTGACTTTGGGTTGGTTGGTGTTAAACCAAGTGTTGGCTGAAGGCCTGAAATCTCTTTGAATTCCAAGTCCTACCACTTGTTTTAAGTGTTATAATTGGCTTTAAGTTTGTCTAGTGGATGAATTTCTCTGCCCCAGTAGACCCGTTAGAGTGGCAGTGTTCAGTTTGGAAGCATCAGCATATCCTCTACACTAAATGTGTGTGTTGTGAAGGGTGTTCCTGAAGCAGGCTTAGTTTACACTGCTGTGACAAAAATATCATAGGTAGAGGGGCTTAAATGATAAAAACCTGATTTGGGGGTTCTGGGTATTAGGAGATCCCCAAACTAAGAAGCAGCAGATCCAGTGTCAGATGAAAGCCCTCATTCTGAGTTGCAGATGGCTCTTCCCTCCCCTCCCCTCCCTTTCCTTACTTTGGTTTTTTTTTTTGAGACAGGATTTCTCTGTGTAACAGTCCTGGCTGTCTTGGAACTCTCTTTGTAGACCAGGCTGACCTCAAACTCACTGAGATCTGGCGTCCTTTGCCACCCAAGTGCTGGGATTAAAGACGTGCACCACCACCTGGCAATGACTGATTTCTTAGTGTGTCCTCCCATGATAAAGGAGAGGGAGACAGAGAGGGAGAGAGAGAGAGGGCACAAACAAGCACCAATGTTTCTAATGAGGGCTCCAGTCCCACTTGCGAAGGTCCATCCATCCTCATGACCTAATCATCCCCCTCAAGTTCTCCTTCCTAGAACAGCATGACATTTATGAAGACACACGTATTTACTCTACAGGAAATAGTTATCCCAAGGGCCAGTCATAGGATACAGTGTTTGGTTGTTAAAATAACTTTTCTTTGGTGTGTCTCCCCTGGAGCTCACGCTGCACTGTGATTTTGAATAGTATGTTGAGAGGTGGCAGGGCATTTATGAAGTGATTAGGTCTGTGGGAGGGAATAAATCCTTTCTCCCTGAGCAAAATGAATTACTAAGAGAGTGGGGGGAGGGGAGGGAAATGGGAGGTAGGGAGGAGGCGGAAATTTTTAATAATAAAAAAAAAACTCCATAAAAATAAAGAAGAAGCAAGGCTCAAGGCCCTCACCCAAAGCTAAGCAGGTGCTGGGTGTGCACTTAGGATTCCCAGCATTCAGAACTCTGAGCTGAAATAAGTTTCTCTCCCTTAACCCACTCTCGAGTGTTCCATTTTAGGGACAGAAAATGGCCTTGGAGAAGAACACCTCAGAGTTTGTGAATAAGTTGGAAGAAATTCATTGGCTTTAACACTGTAAACCAACTTCCTTTTAAGACGCCCCCGGGTCATAAGACAGGATCTACTTGGATTCAGCCTTTGCCTTCCCTTGACTTTATTGTTCTCCAAGTCTCTCCAATGAATAACTCCCTCCTCTGAGGCCTATGAAGAAAAAGATGAGTTTTCTATCTCTCCCTAGATGCCGACAGATAAATGTCAGTCAATTGGTGCAGCATTCCTTTTAAAGGAAAACAGGCCCAAATATAGTTTTTACCCGAATAGGAAAGCTGAGGTCTGGGGTCATTGACTTCAGTTCTAACTCTGAGAATAAACTCCTGTAGTAAAGAAGACGTGTGCCGAGTCTGACTTCGTGTGCAAAAACGGCCAGTGTGTTCCTAACAGATGGCAGTGCGATGGGGACCCTGATTGTGAAGACGGTTCTGATGAGAGCCCGGAACAGTGCCGTGAGTGTGCCTTGACTTGCTTCGGACCGGTCCTCTTTTGTGCTGTTCTGTCTCCGTTCTAAGTGATGCTTTATCGATTGCTTGGCATTCATTTTTCTTTGCCTGCCTTGAACTTGAGGCCAACTGACTTGAAGGTCATTCGGGCTATTCACAGTTATTCCATCTCCTTTAAAGACTGCTCTCCCTAGTCTAACAAGACTGACATTCTCTTGGGTAGCTTCGCCTTTGAATACTTAAGACTGAAGCCAGCAGATTCAATTGAGAACTCCTTGACTAGGTGCATAGACTTCAGCTGTTTGACAATAACTGAGCAGATGGTTCCCTGATCCTGGAAGTTAAGATGTGAAGGTTTTCTAAGGGCCACATGTAAGCTTTGAAATGCACGGATTTTCATATGATGAAAACATGCTATTATTAAGACAGCAAGGTGATTAGTAATAGGGTAACCTGGGGATTTTAACAAATGCATAGCCTAATGCAGGGGCCATACAGTTTGTTATTGAATAAGAAAAACTTCATAAAGGTGCAAATATGTCTCTTTGCCCATAGGCTGATATGTAGGGGGAAGTCCCAAAATCACAGAGAAAGGTGTGTTGAAATCAAGTAAACTGGGATCATTTGGATGCTAACATGCTGAAAGGCCTGAGGATTCATGGCAGTAGGGGCCTGCTGACACAGAAGAAATAGGATTGACACGAACCAAGTTTAGGTTAAGGATATGATTATGAAAATAACCGAGGTGGAACTTTGGTTTTCTAGACAAGAAGTGAACAATTTTGTTAGCGAGTTAGAAACCCGAGGGTCCTAGACTGATCTACATGCATTCAGTCCCGTGTTTTAGGGGTTAATGACATGGTCAAATCAAGACTCAGGCCATGTTCTTGCTTTACATGTATAAAGAAAGATGTGAATAGAGGCAGAGGAAGGCTACTATTCCATGGACACTCTCATAGGTATTAGCCCATCTGGCCTTTAATAGAGTCATATCTGGTGTGCCCACTGATATCCAAACATAGGTAGGTAATGGACTAGGAGCAGGCCAACAAATTAACTTAACGGTGCCAAGGAAAACAAAAGCCAGAACTGAGCATGCCGCAGAACCTTGAAGGAGTGGCATGGTCAAGGTTCTCGGGGATGCTGCCAGGTGGCCTTGCTTGGCACAGCTTCTAAGGACGGAGCTGGCGAAGGATCTGCCCGGCTTCCACTCGTCAGTGTGCCCCGTGTACCTGACCACTGAGTCCCAGGTGTTGCAATTCCAGGCAGCACGGGAGCAGCAGCTTTGCACTGACCAGTTTGGAGGCTCTTTTGAGACTGTATGTCATCAACAGATATGAGAACATGCCGCATAAATGAAATCAGCTGTGGCGCCCGGTCCACTCAGTGTATCCCAGTGTCCTGGCGATGTGATGGTGAAAATGATTGTGACAATGGCGAAGATGAAGAAAACTGTGGTAAGAAGACCAGTGTGCCGTGGCATCCCCCAAAGACCCTTGTCCTAAAGAAAGGCGGGCAAGGGACGCTAACGTAAGCCCGAAGACACGGTGCCACTGAGTCGCTTTTCAGTGGCTTTGCTGTCTGCTCAGTGTTGGTCCTTCTAACCACCATAAAATTGTGCGAGGCCTTTTCCTGGTAATTGGCAACTGCCTGGTATATCAGCCAGGCAGATCGAAGCAAGCAGATAAGTCCTCTTGGTGCTTACGTTCAGCCAAGTGCATTTAGTATGGCTTCGTAAGGCAGCGGCTATGTGGGTCTTTTTCTTTTATGACAGTAACTACTCATGGACCTTCCTTATGTTGGCTCAATAAAGCTAGGAAGTAATGGGGCCAGCAGACACATTCCTAGGGTTCGTTAGATTAGCTTCCTGGGAGAAGGTACGTGAGTATAATGTAAGCATTTCCACCAGCTGGAGTCTATGGTTACCTTAGCAGAGAAGCATGACATGTTGCCAGCAGATACTTAAAGTCTGCCCAACCTTTGTGTCCTCTGATGATTCCTGTCTCTAAATGCTAGCACTGTTTCCTATTCTTTCACGCTTCTGTTCTCGGAGTGTCTAGAATGAAGTGTTCCGTGTTAGAGGCGAGGCCCTGGGGACAATCTGTAGGCTGAAAACATAGTCTTGAGTGGTCTTGCAATCTACCACCCCTTTATAGTGCTTGTCAGCCAGAGTCTCATGAGCTTAACTGTAGTAGTAGCCAAGAGAGTCCAGGGTCCTGGCAGGTGGAACACTAGTCTGGGGCTCAAGGTCCTGGCAGGTGGAACACTAGTCTGGGGTCCAGGGTCCTTGAAGGTGAAACGCTAGTCTGGCCTGTACAAGTCTCTTTGTGGGGGCAATACCACTGCACCTAGTCCAATGAGTTTCGTGTTCAGTCATAGAATCGAGCTTCAAACATTGCCATGGCAAGCCCCGGAGCTGCCAAACATTTCCCTCGCAAATATACACTTTGCTTCCCAAGAGAGTCGTGGTCTCCCTTTACCAATTACCATCAAATTGTGACCTTGGTATGTTTGGTAGGAATTGAAGTCAAAACCTAAACTGGCTGCTGTGACTACCTTGTCATCATTACCATGCAGCGTGGCTAGGCTGTGATTCTGGTCCTAGCAGTGACTTAAAAAAAAACCTGAAAATTATTAAGATGCTATTCCTAATATTTATTTAAAGGATCCAAAAGAAAGGAACCATGTAGAACGTTCTTTGGTTTGTTTCTTCCTGGATAGAGCCTGAAAACCCGTTATACCTTGCCCATATATAGCTGATGCATAGTCTCAGCTAGTGATGTGATTTGGGCTGGCATACAAGAGGTTGGTCTAGGTATGACTCTGCCTTCCAAAATGAAGTCCCTGATAATTGATCACTGTCCCTTTAAGTGTCAGTTGTGGTTCTCATCTTAAATTAGTTTCTAGCCTTCTATTGTTTTCTCGGTCCTTTATTTCTGCTGTTACACATCGTATGGCTGCGTCTTATTTTATACTGTGAAACCGTTTTGTCGTATCTCAGAAACTTGTTCTCAATAGAACAGCACTATAGCCTTTAAGTTAGAGAGCTAAAATTCATCATCAAAGATCAATATATTGGATGTGGTGATGAGAGTCTTGTATTAAAAAAAAATGCTGATGCACTTTCAATGGGACGTCTTCCCTCTAACAGGCAACATAACCTGTAGCGCTGATGAGTTCACTTGCTCCAGCGGCCGCTGCGTCTCCAGGAACTTTGTGTGCAACGGCCAGGATGACTGTGACGACGGCAGCGATGAACTGGACTGCGCACCGCCGACCTGCGGGGCCCATGAGTTCCAGTGCAGCACCTCTTCCTGCATCCCCCTCAGCTGGGTGTGCGATGATGACGCAGATTGTTCGGACCAGTCAGACGAGTCTCTCGAACAGTGCGGCCGTCAGCCCGCGATGCATACGAAATGTCCTGCCAGTGAGATCCAGTGCGGCTCTGGCGAATGCATTCACAAAAAATGGCGGTGTGACGGAGATCCCGACTGCAAGGACGGCAGCGACGAGGTTAACTGCCGTAAGTAACTTTCCAGTTCTCTCCCATGTCCCGACTGGGGGAACCATTTGGCTGGCTTCATTCCATTGCCTTCCCTCCTTCCATAGCTTCTCGAACCTGCAGACCTGACCAATTTGAATGTGAAGATGGTAGCTGCATCCATGGCAGCAGGCAGTGCAATGGCATCCGGGACTGTGTGGATGGCTCTGATGAAGTCAATTGCAAAAACGGTGAGGTTCTCTGCATCGCGTTCAGGTAGAACCATTGGTGCTCTGGTCAGCCCAACCATGGAACTTCTCTCCTGTGTTTGGCCTTATAGTCAATCAGTGCTTGGGCCCTGGAAAGTTCAAGTGCAGAAGTGGCGAATGCATAGACATCAGCAAAGTGTGTGACCAGGAGCAGGACTGCAGGGACTGGAGCGATGAACCCCTGAAGGAGTGCAGTAAGTGAGGGGCTTGCTTAAGGCCAGAGCTGGGGCGTTCCATTCAGTTTGTCAGAGCTAATGCTGTTTAGACCCTGCTTGATGCCCCGTTGAACTCAGAATGAACTAAAAATTCATATAAGCTTGACGATCAAGTGTTATGACGTGGGATTCTAGCCAATGACAAACTGATTTGGAGTTTGGAAAGATGACTAAAAATAATAGCAAAATAGACAAATCCTGCATAACTAACTGGTAGCCTACCATCCGACCTGAAATGTTTATCTACAAAGCAAATACTCAGATCTTAGCAAGGCCATCAGCAGTGGTCTGAGTTTACAAGTGAATAAGATAAATATCAGTTAAAAATAAGATGTCACTCTAATTTGGACTATGGGTTATGAAACAGAAAAGAAAACGAGCAATTGAAACTGGGAGGAAGATGTTTGTGCAGCATCTTAGAGCGTTGGATGGCGTATGGGATGAGAGAGATGATCAAAATGCATTGTCTCTGTATGTAGAAGTCTCTAAGACTTCCATAAATCTAATATATTATATTAAAAACAAAGAATTAGCTTCCAGGTGACTTTTGCTCCCCTTTTATTCCAGATGTCAATGAATGCTTGGTCAATAACGGTGGCTGCTCTCATATCTGCAAAGACCTAGTCATAGGCTATGAATGTGACTGTGCCGCTGGGTTTGAGCTGATAGATAGGAAGACCTGTGGAGGTGAGTTGAAGCCAAGAGCCTAGCCCCCGGAGGACACGGAAAAGGGCAATGTGCTCCGGGTAAGGCACCAGAAGAGCAAGGCTTATTCTGATTTCCCTCCTAGATATCGACGAATGCCAAAATCCAGGGATCTGCAGCCAGATTTGTATCAACTTAAAAGGCGGCTACAAGTGTGAATGTAGTCGTGGCTATCAAATGGATCTTGCCACTGGCGTGTGCAAGGCAGTAGGTAAATGGACACGGGCTGGTGTTGCTCTGGGATGGTTATGAGTTAGATATTCCACAAGGGATGTCCAGTGACTGGGACAGTCGAGCTACACCTAAAGTCATACTCCAGATCAGTGCTCCCAAACTCCGTGTGCAGCAGGCTCACCTTCCCGTGCATGTGCCTTGTAGGCAAATGACTTGCTTATCAGCCACCCTACTGCTGGATGCTGTAACCCCAGGACTGCCTTCCTAAATAGGACAGACATACTTACAGCTCCAGGGGGCTTGAACTCCAGGCTGAGGACTACCAAAATGCTCAGCAGGATCTTTAGACATGGTCCCCTGTGGAGAGGAGGTGACTTAGGAGATCTTGCTTTATAGCAAAACTAAATCAACCTGGCTTATGTCTTATAGGCAAAGAGCCAAGTCTGATCTTCACTAATCGAAGAGACATCAGGAAGATTGGCCTAGAGAGGAAGGAATACATCCAACTTGTAGAACAACTAAGAAACACGGTAGCTCTCGATGCTGACATTGCAGCTCAGAAGCTATTTTGGGCTGATCTAAGCCAAAAGGCCATTTTCAGGTAACTTTCACTTGCATTCCTGACATCTGGACACACAAGTCACTGTCATTGGGCCTGTGGAAAGGATTGGGGTAGGGGATGGGGCTTCTCATGTCTCTAGCTCCCGTCTACCATCTCGTTAGTTGGGATTATAAACCCCACACTGTTATTAAGTTACCATAAACTGTTATTTAGGAATGAATCATTGGCCATGAAGGAAAAGGATCTGAATTTCTCATATTTTCTCCACCTATAGTTGTGAACGGTCTTCTCTTGCTACAAATAGAAATGATGGTCCTAGCTTTTGCTCATTGGAAACTGTAGAGCTGGGGTGATGGCTGGTGAATCAAATGGTTTTCTTCCAATTTTGCTGGGCTTGCACCTAGAATACATCGCTATAACTAGATAGGCTACAATTTTCCATCCCCAAGCAACATGGCTGAATAACTTCAGCGGTGAGCTATGGGGTTCCTAGAGTCTTCCCGAGTAAAGTCCTAGACCATTTTATAAGTAGTAAGTCCAATCTTCAGGGTCCAATAGTGACAACTTTTAAATTTCTTGTGACCTATTCTGTTTCAGTGCCTCAATTGATGACAAGGTTGGTAGACATTTTAAAATGATCGACAATGTCTATAATCCTGCAGCCATTGCTGTTGATTGGGTGTACAAGACCATCTACTGGACTGATGCGGCTTCTAAGACTATTTCCGTAGCTACCCTAGACGGAGCCAAGAGGAAGTTCCTGTTTAACACTGACTTGCGAGAGCCTGCTTCCATAGCTGTGGACCCATTGTCTGGGTTCGTATTCTATGTTTTCCTTTGCTTAACCTTTTGAGTGCTAGAGATTTTCTAGCATCCTAAGAGTGCCCAGGAACAGAATTATCTGGTTCAAGACATCAATGCCAGTATTCGTTGTTCAGCCCCTCCCACTTTCCCCTTAATTCTGCCAGCTAATTTCCTTTCTTCTCTTATCTCATGTCTCCCTCCCTACCTCCCCCCTCCCACACACACACATACCACACACAAACAAACAATTTATTACCTTTATAAAATCTAAGATCTACAAGTAGGAAAAAAAATGTGATATTTGTTGTTGGAGTCTTACTGTACCTAATATGATCACCTCTGGTTGCCTCCATTTTCCTGAAAATGACATAATTTCCTTCTTCCTTATGACTAAATAAAACTCCATTGAATACATGATAAACTTGAATGAAAATACCTTCTTGAATCCAATCACAATACATAATGTATACTAATAAAAAGAAAGATGTTGTGAGTGACTAAATACAGAGCAGTCCTGGAGCAGCCCGTGTGCATGATGTGCCTCCCAATCTCACTCCTGATTGTCCTGCTGCATGACGGCACTAGTGATACTTTAGATTTATGTATGACATATGGCAAAAGTGATGTCCAAATCCTTTGCCCATCCAGCTTCTGCACAAATGAGTGTGTGTGTGTGTGTGTGTGAGAGAGAGAGAGAGAGAGAGAGAGAGAGAGAGAGAGAGAGAGAGAGAGAGAGAGAGAGAGAGAACAGTTTGCTGGGTTGGTTAGGTCTGGGTAATCAGATCTTGGGCTCAATGAAAATACTGGTGTTGGCATAACCCTGTTCCCTCAAGTTTCCATCTAAAACTGCAAATTGTGTGAAAGATCAACTGTAGGGAACAGACTTTTGTCAAAACGTTTCTGTAAGGAAGGCAGCTTAGAAAAAGCTGACTGTAGTCATCACAGCTGATCCCTGTGAAATACCATTAGAGTATCATCACCAAGCTCCTCCTTTAGAGCTTACAGAAAATACCTCCTTCATGGATCCAAATAAATGTGCCTTTAGAAAGGAAATATCCAACCTTGTGACTTTGGGCTGAGACTTATACATCAGCTCAACACAGACTAACACAGTTATAACTTGGAGATGATATTGTTTCCTGGAGTCCTGAAGAGTAGACCCAAGCCTCACACAGGGTAAGGCAAGTATTCTTCCACTGAGATATAGCTCCAATCCTTGTGCATCCTCACCGTTCAGTTCCATATACTCAGAACAGAATTAGAGCCTCAAGCACCAGCATTTATCTTGAGAGCCTCAAGTTCAAGAGTTTGGTGTGCCCTCTCTAAGTTTTGGATTTAAGCTGCAGCTTTCTTTCTTCTCAGCCACTAAGGCACCTTTCTGATTTGACTCTTCCCAGCTTTGTCTACTGGTCTGACTGGGGCGAACCAGCTAAAATAGAGAAAGCGGGGATGAATGGCTTTGATAGGCGTCCACTTGTGACGGAGGACATCCAATGGCCTAATGGAATTACACTCGGTACGTGTGACCTTCCTCCTCCCTCACTAGCTAACTCCCTTCATTGAGTTTAAACGGATGTCCACTCTAAGTGTGAGGTTCTATCCATAGCCAGAGAGAGCGGCTGAGAAAACACGGTGGACTTCACAAATTACAGGTGCCAGGATGGCTGGCTTGTCATCTAGTTGGCCTAATATGCAATGGCAACTCAGTGAATCTTGGATCTTTGGGGTTTTTCACATGGAACACAACAGGCATAGGTGCCTTAGCCATTTCTGGGTGGTAACTTGTAACTGTTTCCTTCTGTGTTATCTGGGAAGAAGTGCGAATACAGAGCCTTAAAAAAAAAAACTTTCTATAATGTAACGTATCTTGTGTCAATGACTTGAGAGTCTTAGAAATCCCATTGGTCCTTGTAGAGGGAATACAGTTACAGGTTCTATTGCTGGCTTCACAAGTATTATGGTGTCCCCATCAAGAGCTTCTGATGGAGAAAAAAACACAAGACAGAATAGATTCTTTGGATTTTGTTTGTTTGAGACATGGTTTCTCTGTAGCTTTGGAGCCTATCCTGAAGATAGCTCTTGCAGACCAGGCTGGCCTTGAACTCACAGAGATCTGCCTGCCTCTGCCTCCCAAATACTGGGATTAAAAACACGTGCCGCCGCAGCTCATATCATGTCCATTATTTTCTTGCTAGACCTTGTCAAAAGCCGCCTCTACTGGCTTGATTCCAAGTTGCACATGCTGTCTAGTGTGGACTTGGATGGCCAAGATCGTAGGATAGTGCTCAAGTCTCTGGAGTTCCTAGCTCATCCTCTTGCGCTCACCATATTTGAGGTAAGACATGTGCCTAACATCTAAGCGAACACTTTTAGAACAGGTGTGTGGGAAGAGGAAGGAACAGTAGACAACTGAAAATTCTTTGCCTAAAGACTGGTACACATTAGATACTAAGCCCTCAAAGAACTTTAAGAAACCTGAACTTGCTTTGCTTACCCTTCGTACTCAATGTCCTGGAGAATCATTAACCTCAATCCCATTAAATGACGAGTAAAATATATTAGAACTTGATTTGTGTCAATATTGGATGTACATGCTAATTGTTGGGGGTTCTGTTTTAGGATCGTGTCTACTGGATAGATGGAGAAAATGAAGCAGTGTACGGTGCCAATAAATTCACTGGGTCAGAGCTGGCTACCCTAGTCAACAACCTTAATGATGCCCAAGACATCATTGTCTACCATGAACTCGTTCAGCCAGCAGGTAACATGAAGAAACCCATTCCTTACTGACCACGCCAAAGGAGTAGTATGATCTAGAACCTACTACCTACTGGCTCTTTAGCTACTCAACTTCCTTTAAAATGGAGCCTTTGTCCTCGTGAGTCCTGGCCAAACTCTGTACTTGATGTCTGATATCTCATTCCAGCCATCTTGGAGAAATGGCTTTAGAGTCAGCTCCTAGCTCTTTTCAGTCCTCAGTGTCAACAGCCTCATCTTGATTTCTTCTGGGTCCCCCTTGCTAAGCCTAAGGCAGCAGCTTCCGCAGTGGCCTTCAAGCCACAACTACATCTTCGGGATAGTTTTCTAGGTTTGCTGTAGCAAAGTACCACAAATCAAGTGCCTTAAACAACAGAAACTTATACCTATCACAAGTCTGGAAACTAAAAGTCCAAAGTCAAGGTATTGGTAAGTTGGTTCCTTTTGGGGACTTGAGGGAAGGCTCTGTGCCAGACCTCTCTTCTTGGCTTATAGATGGCCATTTCCCTGTGTCTAGTCACACCTTTTATTGATACATGCTTGTGCCCATATTTCATCTTCTGAGGACATTTGACACGTGGGGTTAAGATCTACCCTAACGACCTCACCTAACTTGATTACCTCTGTCAATACCATATCTGCAAATAAGAACACATTCTAAGAATTAGCAGTTAGGAATTCAGTGTGAAATTTTTATAGAGACATAACTTGTCATACCTATTCTCCCCTATGAATCCTTATACAGGATTCAACAAATCATCAAACATATCTAGTCATCTTTTCTCTTGCCCGGGACACTGGCTCATCCATCTAACGAGAACCTCGCATCTCCCTGTGGCTGAGTTCCCTTTCATTTTGTAGGAGTTAGTCAGTATAAAGCCAGGAAAATGTGATTTGCCTCCCTCCTGACCCTTCAGTCTGAGCTTCGAACCAACAGTGTGAGGCAGGCCTGATCCCTCACCTCCCTTCACACCGACCTATGGAAGATATAAGTCTTATTCCACTTCCAAGAAACCTCCGAATCTGGTATCTTCAGATTGTGCTTCCAGTACAATGATTGACACCCATTCAACATCAAAGATACACAATCTTCACAGACATTACTCTCACTTGAGGGACTGACAGAATAGGCAAATTTAGCTCCATGGGGAGTGTAGATGGTTAACACCGCAATGCCTATTTTCAGGAACCTTTCTTGTTCCTGACTAGGTAAAAACTGGTGTGAAGAAGATGCGGAGAATGGAGGATGCGAATACCTCTGCCTGCCAGCACCACAGATCAGTGACCACTCTCCGAAATATACCTGTTCCTGTCCCAATGGGTACAGTCTCGGGGAAAACGGACGAGAGTGCCAAAGTAAGACTTTCTGCATTTCAACTACAAGCAAGACATAAAACAAACACTATGAGCCACCAGCTACGACAACTTGTCCAGATTTGAGAAATTCGGGTGTAGCTAACTTTTGAAATAGATTACAGAATATTAGGTGTTATTGTTGTGTGGCAGGCATTCACGATCAGTACTTTGAGCTGACATTTCAACATCAGATGAGTTTGTCAGTGACTGGTGTCAATGTGTCACACACTAGTTTGTACCCGTCGCTCTGTCACCTGAGCTAGTCAGTTTTCAGGTAAAGTCCTCCACAGAATGCAGAAGAAATACACTGAAGACATTTAAGGAAGGAGGCCGTGGTTGCAGGATACTTACTGACCTCAGTAGATGACATAAGTTTAAGCTCTTGGAAAGTCTGAGCTTAAATTTTAATATTTTGTTCTCAGCTTTTGATTAATCAGTGAGCCGATTGCAAGCAAGGCGCTCACATAGTGATTTCTTAGCATCATTCTGCGCCATACTGGGGACCTACTCAGTTTGCTGAGAAAATAGGTGCAAGCCCACAGGATCTGCATAGCACACCAGAGCATTTCTGAGAATATCTGTGGCCATTCAGGAGCGTGGAGTTTGCTGAGAGGCAATTTGTACGGTGGTGAATCTTTATGAGTTGTCAATTTCCACATGCTGATTGCCCTGCCCAGAGTTTCATATGTTTCTGGTTTCTGCCTGAAACTGGCTATTTCTCTCCATTCAGACATATCCACTTCACAGTTGAGTTCTGCAGTGGCTTGTCTGTTTCACCTGGAGTTAAAATATCCTTTCATCACAAAGTGTCTGGACTATGCCACCAGCCACGCAGGAACCTTAGCCTTAACCAGGTCCTTGGTTTTTATAATCCAGGTCCTTCAACTCCTGTGACTTACAGTGAGACAAAAGATATCAACACAACAGACATTCTGCGTACTAGTGGACTGGTTCCTGGAGGTACTGGATCCAGTACTGCAAACTGTTAATCTCAACTAACTGCTGCTTAAATAATTAATGCAACATTTAACTGCTGGTTCTGCCCCAACTGGCTACTTGTGCCTAAAGTCCAAAGATTTCAGAACCTGTGTATCCTGGATTTCTCTGACTTAATTAAACTTGTTGTTGAATTGGCCATGTAACTCAAATAATTCTAATCCCAAGTTGTTCTGGTTTGGAATTATAATAGATACTAGAGCTCAATGTTAGCTACAAAGGTATAAGGATCTCTACCTAAGGGTAGATTTCTAAGTCTTAATTCAAGTCCTGACAGACTGATTCCTTGTATGTCCTTGTAGAGATCAATGTGACTACAGCAGTATCGGAGGTCAGTGTTCCTCCAAAAGGAACTTCAGCTGCCTGGGCCATCCTCCCTCTCTGTAAGTACATTTGCTACTTCTATAGACCCGATAGACAGTTCTAGGTCATCTACAGCCACCTTCCTGTGGCCTCTTATGCTGTCATAACACACGGGACACTGAATTGCATTCACTCCCTCATCTGACTGGTACCCACTCTTTCACATGCAAATGGACTCCTGTGAATAGTCACCAGAGGTCTTACTGCTCCCGTGCTGAGCTTGCTAGCCTTGCTTACCCCTGCACACAGCAAGTCACGTTAGGGTTTTGTTCTAGCCCCATTAGTTGTATAGAATGATTCAGAAGCAGGTAAACAAAGAGTCAGGTGCTTTTTTGAAAGAGATGTAGAATTCAAAAAGGGTAAATTGGAGGGGTTGTTGATTGGTGTGTGTGTATGTGTGTGTGTGTGTGTGTTTTCAAGACAAAGTTTCTTTGTGTAGCCCTGAAGTAGCTCTATAGACCAGGCTGGCCTCGAATTCACAGAGATTTACCTGCCTCTGCCTCTGAGTGCTGGGATTGAAGGTGTGCACCACCACTGTCCAACCATAAAGGATAACTTTACAGTAATTAAAGAGTTTTAAACTCAGGGGAAAGGACCTCTAAAGCCACCTTCAGGCATGTGAATTGTAAGTCATTTTGATTGACTTAGCTTACTGGTTTCCCTAATCCACCAGGACCACCTGACTAACACTCCAAAGTGTTCTATAATTTTCATGGTTTGGCCTAGATTTGGGATTCAGGACTCTGCACTTCCTGTGTGTGTAAAGTTTCAGGGCAAATCTTCACAGAACCACTGGGCTGAACGTATTTCAAAATTTTGTCTCATCTGTATTCCAACTTCCAGTTATCCAGGCTCCTGAAAATGGAACTTTTATTAATGTCGATTGCCATAGATCCATGACTATTAGACTTCGCTTCTGACTTTTTTTTTTCAGTGCTCTTGGTGATGGCAGCAGTCGGGGGCTACTTGATGTGGCGGAATTGGCAACATAAAAACATGAAAAGCATGAACTTTGACAATCCTGTGTACTTAAAGACCACTGAAGAGGACCTCTCAATAGACATTGGTAGACACAGTGCTTCTGTCGGACACACGTACCCAGCAGTAAGTCTGCCTTGTCTGTAATCACTGTGGCTTGACATGAGTTTCTTCAAAGGAGACCAGAACCTTTCGCTATGAGTACCTGGGCTGGGAAGGATCATGGTATCCCCAGATGATCCTTTATCTACTGGCTGCGTGTTAGATGCTGGATGTCTGGCCAACTAACACAGTCAGTTGATAAGCATCTCGCCCACAGAGCAAGGCAGGTGAATCCGATTTGCCATTATTTTAGATTACAAAAATGACATGAAAAGAGCAGTGTGAACCAACTGGCTTGTTTTTGAACTTCAGTTCCTTGCCGAGTGGATAGCTAAAGATAAATCAGTATGGGCATGTGAGGATTGTGTGTAGGGAGTTGACCGAAAGTCAATAGCTTGAGTAAGATTCAATTTAGCCAAAAATACTAAATGCATGCCTTAGAGAGTTGCTGCATCCCACCCCGGAGAGCCAGCTTTCTGCAGGAGCAGCAACTGCAATCACGTGTTCCTCCCCTCGGAACCCAAGTACATATCCAGCCTCCACTTCATTTTCGTGCTGAATGAAACATGCTGAACGGGAACACTGCCCTTGTGAGTTCCACAGTGACTTGGAACAGTGTTCAGTTCACATTATGAGTCTTTTCATATTTGTTTCCAAGGTTTGCACTTCTTAAACAGAATCAATCACAGTTTGTTTGCTTGTTTGCTTCTCCTAGCAAGCAGGTACAGGTTATGTAGCCCTTACATGAAATACTTGGTGCCAGAAGTGTTCAGGGTTGGGGATTTATTTTTAGGGAGCATGGAACTTGGAGGTTTTACATATGCAAAAAGTCTGAACACAAAATCCATTCATTTCATGTGTTCTTATACACATATTCTAAGTTACTTTACATAATATTTTAATGTGTCTTCATGTTGACCACAACCAATAACATTAAGGTGAGGTGTGGAGTTTTCTAGAGTATCATGGTGGTCCTCAGAAAATTTCAGATTTAGGAACCCTTTGGGGTTCCAGATTTTCAGGATGGGAACACAAATCCAATTCATGTGTCTGGCCTCCATTTCTTTGGGTCTGTGAATGGTCAACTCAAAGTCCACTCCGGAGAGCTGCTCACAGTGAGTAACCACCAAGTCGAGCTCACCTGAACCTTTTTTCTCCTCTGCAGATATCAGTCGTAAGCACAGATGATGATCTAGCTTGACCGCTGAGGTCTGAACCAATCACACCCCACTCCGGAACGGTAACCAAGCCAGCGCTGAAGTCTCCTTTCTTCCTCCCATCCGGAAGAACATCAAGATATCTTCCTGGGGATCAAGTTTGTGTACTTGGTCATTTTTATATTACTTTTGTAAATATTCCTGGCCACATACTACTTCAGCTTTGGATGTGGTTACCAAGTATGTGTAACCCTTGAATCTCTAGACAGTATTGCCATCTCTGGCCACATATGCACTTTCCCAAGAAAGCCATATTCCAGCAATGAACCTTGTGTGGTAGCGACACCCACCTGTACATACATTGTATAGGCCACCTGTACATATCCCAGAGAACAATCACTATTCTTAAGCACTTTGAAGATATTTCTATGTAAATTATTGTAAACTTTTTCAATGGTTGGGACAATGGCAATAGGATAAAACGGGTTACAAAGATGAAATTGCCAAAAAAATTTGTAAACTAATTTTGTACGTATGAATGAAATCTTTGACCTCTGTGGAGGTTTGCAAAGACTGACTTCAAACTACTGTACATTTTTTTTCAAGTGCTAAAAAAATTAAACCACACAGCTTAACCATGGTTTTGATTATTCCTCTAAGATGGACTAGGAACAGCCTGTGTATCACCAAATGTTCTAGATATCTGAGTTATAGCTCTGGGTGTTGTACACCTAGCCCATAACTGGGCTAGTATCTTTTATAACCAAGTCCTAACTATAGAAATAGGTACCATTTGATATTGGGGACACACAAATTATCACCAGGAGGAAGGCCTCCTTTCCTTCCTCCTTCCTTCTTTTTCCTCTGTCCGGGAGGAGGAAGGAAGGAAGGATGGGTTCTTTTCTTTCTTCTTTTTTCTTTCTTTCTTTTTTCTTTCTTTCTTCTTCCTTCTTCTTTCCCTGTCTTTCTTCTTTCCTTCCTTCCTTCCTTCCTTCTGTTCTTCCTTCTTTCTTTCCTTCCTTCCTTCCTTCCTTCCTTCCTTCCTTCCTTCCTTCCTTCTGTTCTTCCTTCTTTGCTGGACTCAAGATTGCAAGTCTCCTGCCTCAGCTTCCCAACTTCTAATATTACACGTCTCACATTTGGATCACTACACTCAGCCAACATATTTATTTCCTAAAAAACACTGTTTTCCCCAAATTCCTTTTGCTCACAGAAGATTCCCTTTTCCCCTCCTTTTCACATTGATCTAGCAATATATGCTAAGATTTCCACAAGTTCTTATGGTTTTTTTTGTCCATGTTCTGTCATAATTTGTAGGTCAAAGACAAGTGCCTTCTACGGCATAGGGAAGGGTTTGTTCTTACAAGAGCCTGACTTGTCCTACCGTGAAGATGGGTAGGAAGGATGCTAGGCAGCATTGTTGTTAAACAATCTAAGCTGTGGTCCTCAGCATGCCCCGGGAAGAGCAGTAGTGGCTGCTAGGAACTTAGCAGAAATGAATCTTCTTGGGCCCCACCTGAAACCTACTTAATCAAAAGCCCCAGTAATGGGGACCAGGAAACTGAGTCTTCACAAACTCTTCATGTAGTTCTGATATAACCTAAAGTTGGATAAAAACTAATCTAATGTGGCTTTATGGAGAATATAATTGTAACGTAGTCAACACTATATTGTCAGTCTATGGCATCGCACATATAGGGATGTTCTTCCTATAGGGCATTTGTGGAACTTTGTAGATAAGGAGCTGGAGGTGGAAAAGTGGTACTGTGTCAAGGGGGGAGTTTTGTGAGTTTGCCATCATACCCTCACTCTGAAGTCTCCAGATGCCTAAAAGTGAAAGAAGATGCGCGGCTTAAAGCCCAGACAAGATACTTTGATAACTCCACTGTGAGGTGGGCACTAGAGAAAGGGCACTGATTCCTTGGGGATGAAATGGCTGAACAAGCATCTAAAACAAACAAGGTCATTTCATTTTTATACACCCAACATTAGCTAGAACTCACTGTGTTTTAAAAGGCATTTCACTTTTTAAAAATTAAGTGCTTAAATATTGAAAGAACATGTTCAGTATTGCTAGGGTAGTTAGTTATCTGGCAAGACTGCTAATTGGGTCAGAGGACAGTAGTTCACAAGGGATGAGAACCCTGACCTTTACCACCCAAACAAGTTCTTAAGAACTGTATGTGAGCTGGGTTGACCTAAGCTGGCTTCATCTCTAGAGTTTAATGTAGTGGATAATTAATTAAGAGGTGAAATCTGAAACATCAAATTCTTAGAAAGGATATTTATAATTAAACCAGCTTGTCACATGAGGCAGCAGTGAGTGGAACCTCAAGGGACTTGAGGAATATCTGCAAAGGATAGACAAATCAACAGATTTGTGGACCCCGGTTAAAAAAAGTTCAGTCAAGTCTCAGAGTCCAAAATGTTAAGAGGTTGTTGCAAGCTACATGCTCCTTGGGCAGAAGCAGACCTAGAAGATTAGCAGTTCCCTTGGGATATTCTAACAGCTACTTTGAAAATTTGGCATCAAATCTAAGCCTTTGGATCTGGATAAATAGGGGCAAAAATAATTCTTTGAGGCTTCAACTTGGGCACTTACCTTGGTTCCAGACATCTCCTTTAAGAAATGAGCAGGCAGGTTTTAAACAGCACAGTTGCTGGACAGGTAAAGGAGTCGCTTTTCAGCTGGGAACACTGCAGAAAGCTGAGACCCGCCTACTGTCTAGCTTTTAAGTTCACCCCAACCCAAAGATGCAGGTGGGCTTCCCATGTATCGTGTAGTTGAACAGAACTGATTTCCTAGCGTGCTTACCTAGCCAAGTCTCTCCTACTGGAACAGTATATCCCCTTAAGCCCAAATGAATGTCATGCTTCTTTCTTTCACTTGTGGCAAAACAAACAAATTAAAAAAGAAATCACAGACCCTTTTGCTTCCTTAGGTTCCAGAACAAAACAAAATGCTACTCCTGATCCAGAACTTTGAGCCTTTTTGTTTCTAAAGTCGGTGTTTCAGCCTCTTTGGAGAGACTGAGAAAACGTGTCCCCTATTTCAGTTATATTCTAGATCCTTAAACTTGGCAAATTCCTGAAATGGAGAAAGGTCTGCGAAGGTGTCTCGATTTCAAGGAGAAAGGAGATGGCTTGGAAGATGGGACGGTCATTGCTGGGGAGTTTCCTGCTGTTGTTTGTCTGTTCACAGACGTTCCAGCTCACAAGAGCTTCATGAAACGATAACAACCACCATTTCTCATGACTCCCACTCCCATCCACCTTCAGCAATGAAAAGCTGAATGTAGTAGGTTAGTAGAGAGTCCTAGATGGAGGTTTGTGATCACGTGTGCCATGTCATATACAGTGGCACTCCAATCTGGTTCATCCGAGAAACAGGAATGAAGTGGGACCGGAGACCTAGAGGCCATTTAAGCCTCCCTATATGTGTGTATGTGTGTGTGTGAACCCTAGGACAAGAGTGAGATAGGGAGCCTAGGCGGTGTGGGCTTGGCAGGAGCTCTGGGATATCTCAAGAATAGCTTTCTTCTTGGCTGTGCTAAGTGAGATGGCGGCTGGGTGGGTATGTTTAGGGTTCTCCATGTTATGTCAATAGCACACACTTCTCTGTTCCGGATGTGCTAGCTTGAGCAAGTCACTAAGCATCTCTGATGTGGAAATGACATGGAAACCCTGGGGCAAGGAAATGCATACAGCAGTGGAGCCTGAGAGCTCAGCACAGCATCTGGCATTTGGTGTCCTTTGGCAAATGCCCAGACTATCACGGTCAGTATGTGTTGGTTCACAGCCCGAGAACTGGTAAGGGACTTTACCCAGTGAGCCTTGCAGGCAGCTTCACTCATGGAGTAACAAAAGCCTTTTTCATACAGAATAGTTCTTCCCCATCATACTGAAGTCTGAGGTTCAGGAAGGATTTCATCTCCCACAGGTGAAAAGCCTTAAAGGACACTATGGTTTCAAACTCAGAATCATAGCTGGTTTGTGTCTGCTTTGGCCTTTGACTGCTTCTCCTAGGACATGGAGACACATATTGGCACCTGCGGAGTCTTTAAGTGGCTAAGTGTTTTTAATGACCCTTCAGTTCCTACCATATGCTTAATGTTGTGCTAAGTAAGTGTTCTTTCATCTTATTAGATCCTCACAGTAACCTTAATAGGCAAGTATCTTCGTTAAGATAAGGTCATCAACCATGTGAGATTCCAAACTAAATAAGCTTGCTGCCATGGTTGTGGGGGAGGGTGCTGTCCTGTGGATATCATATTGTGTTTGCTGAGTCTCTTTTCCTACAGATTGTAGAACACGTCTTCCAGTTTCTCAGTTGTTTTAGACTTGGTTTCCAGCACGACGGTGCACAGAACTCTAAAGCTGGCATGGTACCATGTATATAAGTCAGTTAAGACACACCTTCAAGACGCTAGACTTGGTAGTAGCCTTCAAGAGATGGCTTTGAAGGAAAAGATCCAGATTCCCTACAGGAACTTGGAGACATCATGTCCTGCCCTAGCAGAGCATACTAGGACAAACAAGCTACCACCCGGGAATTCTCAGTTTCCGAGGCAGCCAAGTGGAGAGCACACCAGAGAAGACGGGAGGGAATGGGACTTGTTCACAGACTGCTGGTATTGTGACTTCCCAACTGCTCCCAAGTGTTCTAGAATCTGCCCTAACACCCAGCTGGTTCTCAATTTACATGTACCCTTGAGGAGAAGAGAATGTTTTTTAACAAAATGACTGGCTTTCACAAAACTGTCTTGCCTTTTTGAAGCATCACACTTGATACGAAAAATATGATTTAAGAGCGTGTGACACCTCGGGAGGCCCATGCGCATGACCCGACCATTGCCTTAGGATTGTCACTGCTGTTGAGGCCCACCTTGGAACGCGTCCAGTCCCTGCTGACCTGTAGATAATTATTTTTCTCTAAATGAACTGTACATTTATGTTCAATAAAAATTTATTTTTGAGATAACCGTTGCAAGTCCACTTTTTCTAGGAATCTTTTCGGAAAACATTTGCTTAAATCTTCCTTCTCACTCAGCTGAATAACGAAGAATGACCCAACTGCCCTTTAAGGAAAACACTAAGAATCTTCCAGACCTGAACTGGTCAGGCTAAATGACCACTCTCTTTGCCACACTGAGAAGGACAGTAGGGCCTCACTACAAGTGACAGTGTGTTAGTTACCTCCTCACACCCCCCCATCTCTGTCCCTCTTTCCATGAAAGAAGCAAAGTCAAAGCCATGTTCCAAAATAATAAAGAACAGCCCTTCCCTCTGAGGATGGCTAGACCAGGCTGCACGTGCCTACAGGGACGATGCTCCAGGATGGCAGATAAAACAGACATTGGCAAGCAGGGGAACCATTCCTGCATTTTCTGCCTCTTCGACTTTTCCAAGATCTGTTACAATAGATTCATGATAAAGTTAAATCTTCATGAGCCTTAGAATTTTTCCACATGAATCTTTTCTAAAAAAAAAATGGGCCTTCAGTGTTTGAATTATATTGGCTGAAAAATCTTGAAATTGACTCTGGGAGCAGATAGGTAAGTTGAAAGATAGAGAAACTCAAAAAAGAAAGACAGGAAGGGGGAAGAAAGGGAGGGAGAGAAGAAAGAGAAGAAAAGGGAGGAAAGGGGAAGGAAAGGCAGGGAGGGGAGGGATGGAATCTTGGAAACACTGAAGGTAACACACTAGAGAGCCCTTAATCCATGCAAAGAGGCACAGCACATGGGACTGGCCTCCCACCCCTTGGCTCTCTGTGTGTGCAGACCTGCCTACCATCTCAGCTCTTCCAACACTACCACACCCACCCTCATAGGTGCCTCGGAAGGAAGCAGTGAGGGACAAGTGGATCATTTAATTTAGGTAACGCCTGCTCTTCTTACACTATCCCTAAATCAGCACTATAATTTTCTCCCACATAGAAATATTTTAAAATTTGTTTTATGTGCATTGGTGTGAGGGTATCGGATGTCCTGGAACTGGAGTTACAGTTGTGAGCCGCCATGCAGGTGCTGGGAATTGAACCCAGATCCTCTGGAAGAGCACTGAGTCATCTCTCCAGCGGTCACTATTATTTTTTAGTAAAGTTAAAATCTTTTGCTCATGCACACTTAGGGATCAGGTTTCTGGTCTACCATCTTGTATTAATCTCGCATTTACAAGTGTTCCTTCTTAATTCTCTCCTTGAAACACTGGCATCGGTGACCTTTTCTACACTCCTAAAAAACAAGAAGATTAATCATCCTGCACTTTTTGGCTTTGCAGGAAGGCTCACACGTAACTTTCTGCCAACTAAATAATGCCAGTGGTTGCCTAGGATTCACCAGCTATATAGTGAGGTCTTTTTCATCAGTGGGGGATGGCAGGCTATACCTCACTCCACTCAGGAAGGTGAGGTTAGCACACCCTTTAGATTAATTGTGTTCGGTAGATAGGTCTGACCTATAATCTAGGAAATGAGAGTTCAGGTCTGAATAACCAGCTAAGTGTGGAGTGTTTAATTCTGGGACAGAACGTTAAGCCGTTAGTCATTATATTTGTTTTCTTTAGTTTAAAAAGATGATTCTGAATTATGTGTAGGTGCACGTGTCTTGTGTGGATATGTCCACGTGAATGCAGGTGCCTGTCAGAGCCAATGGTGTTGGATTCTACTGGAGCTGGAGTTACAGTTGGGAGTCACCCAACACGGGTGATGGGAACCAAACACAGGTCCTCTGCAATAACAGTTTAATTGCTATTAAAGAATTTGAAAGTTATTAAATAAAAAAACCAGTTTTTAATTGCTGAGTCATCACTCCAGCCCCTGTATTTGTTTTCATTCATTCATATGTGACATTTTCTGAAGATTAGTTCCTTAATATTGAAAGGAAATCTACTTTCTCAGCCTGATTCCAATTGAATAGGCCTGTGGTTTTCTCAGAAAAGCTTCTCGATCGAGGATAGAGTAGGGTAAAAAAGAACAGTGTTCTTCCCTTGGGCCTCAGAAGAATAGTGGTGACAGTCTTAGAACTTCTAGGACAGTTTTGAGATGGGAAGATTCTAGATGGAACATCAATTAGGGCAAAATGCAAAACTCTTTGAATGAAACTAAATCAGGATGTATGGGCCTTCATAAATTACTCCACCACACACATGCGTGTGCGCGCACACACACACACACACACACATCACATCACATCACATCCCTTGTTATCCTTATTTCATTTGCTTAGCTTGCCCTATTATGAGTCAGGCATTGTTCTTGCTGCTGGGGAGTCAGTAAGACAATGACAGACAAAGCCACACCCTTCATGATGCTCACTCGAGCTGGGAGCCAGGAACTGAGAAGACATTAAGCCAGATAGAGACAAGAACTAAGGCAGAAAGTAAAAATGGAACACAGAATGACAGCTGTAATTTAGATAACCTGTCAAGGATACCCTCCAGGAAGGTGACTGGAAGAGAAAAACCAAAGTACAGGGCAAGCCCATCAGGGGAGGAGCAAGGTCCTGAGTGAAGAGCATGCATGACTCATTGGAGACAAAGCAAGGTGCTTGTAGCTACAGGAGGCAAAAGCAGAGTGGGAGGGAGGAAAGAAGGCAGCGAGGACCAAATGCGGGCAACTCCAAGAGTCATGGTTAGAACTCAGGCATGTCGAAGTGACGGGATAACATTATGGGGAGGGCGGGGAGAGATAGCAGAAACACACGGGATGCTTTGCTTAGAGCACACTGCAGGGGTGCAAATACAAAATGGGGTGTAAATTAGAGGATTATGGCAGTAGTTCTGGAAGATGCCCATGGCTGGGGTAGGGCTGGCAGAAAGCTACGCTTCACCTGAATTACGTGAGGAAGGTATGTAGGGTGATGTGTGAGCCACATGTTCCTTCCTCCAGGCTCCTGTCTCAGCTGCGTTCTACCCGAAGACACCAAGGAAGATACTAACTAGACAGTCCCTGGCTGACGAAGGATGCTGGGCACAAACCACATAGATGGAATCCCCCCGACAGTGCTGCATGCAATATGGGAAGAAAGTTCATGGTGCTGCTCCCAAGCCAAAGGAAGTCAGACTCTAGAAGAATCTAGCAGCACCTGGAGCATAAGCTTTCACCTGCGGCACAGGGGCTTCAACATGTCAGTCCATCCTTTTCTCTCTTCCAGGAGAAGTCCTTCCAGGAACACATTTGGATGGGGTCATCGGAGGACAAAGCCCCAGGCCAGCTCTCAAACACGCCCCTATGGAGACATGCTTCCTAAGGGCGGTATTTTCTCTTTTATAACACAGCAGTCTTAGACGGTGTTTTCTGTCCACCCAGCCGCTTCTCCTGTCCCTGCTAGCCATTTGGCTCTTAAGAGCTTCAGGGAGCCATTCAATTTGCTTTCTCTAGAAAACTCTGGGATCCTGGCATTTCGGAGATAAGGGAGCTCCTGAGGCATTGAGCCTGATACTGGATGGAGAAAGACGTGACTGTTCTGATGCAGCAAAGAACCCATTCATAAGACTGGCTTCAAGGCGCCCACAGTGTAGCAATAATTCTTATCATAGGCCACAAATTTTCTGACAGCACATGCCCTTCTGATAAAGAGAGAGAGAGAGAGAGACAGAGACAAAGAGAGAAGAAGGAAAGAAAGGATAATTGTCTAAGAAAATAAGGTCTTCCTAGGATCTAAAATGTGAAGGATTTTACTTAAATGTGCTAAGACTAAGACATAAACTGAGTTTCCAAACTGCCACCTGCATGTCACAGAACAGAATTCAAATGTTAACAAGCAGCATATGAAAACAGAAAGCCACTTCCCACACATCAGCCCCAGTACTGGCTTCTCAGAAGAGCAAGCCTGCCTCTTGCTATCTCAGGATCTGGTAACCTCCAGGAAGGACAGTGCTGAGAAGAGACTACGTGCAGCTCTCCTCACAGCCCTTCCCCAGCAGCAGACACAACGTTCCCAACACTCTATGACCTGTCTCCATTGGGAAACAGATAAAGATTTCAATGGGCCTAATTAATAGCATCAATTCACCAGAAGTGGCATACTAGTTTGCCTTGCAATCTCAGGCTCTCAGGAACCCAGTGAAATTGAGATGGAACGGTATCTGCTTTTGCCTTGGCAGAAGGCCTGAGAACATAATGTCCCCGGGAAAGGCAATTTCTATATTGCTGTAGGGATGGGAAATCTTTATATTTACTGGAGAAGATCTCTGAGCTGAGACTGGGGAAGGGGCTTAGTCACAGATCCAAATTGTACAAAGAATCAGATCAGGTGGGAAGAAGGTGAAGCCAATAGTGCAGGGAGTGAACATTTGCATCCTGAGTAAACAGACAAGACCAATGTGAAATACACAATTTTGGATTACTCTCTCTCTCTCTCTCTCTCTCTCTCTCTCTCTCTCTCTCTCTCTCTCTCTCTCTCTCTGTGTGTGTGTGTGTGTGTGTGTGTGTGTGTGTGTGTGTGTGTGTGTGTTAGATGAATCCTACCACCTCCACCTCCATGGTCCTACAATAAAATTTTCTTGAATGGCTTTTGATGAAAATGATAGCGAGGCCACAGTCCTAGACCTGGGTGGACATGTCAATAGAGCAGTGAGAGGACGTACCAGGCAACCCGATAACTGAATAAATTGAGTCACTGGAGAAGCATAGAGCCCAAGAGACTGAACACTTCAGGGAGTTGTGTTCATTCATGGTTCAAGTGCTCTTATACACATGGCTTGAAGGTGACCCTTAATATAAAGAGTTTGATCATTTTGTATATGAAACAAGGTTCATAGTATAAAGTTTTTGCCTTCTGATGTCATGTTAGAGCTTAAAAGTTCCTATTTGGTGTTTTGGGGTTATGGATGCACAACCTGCAATCTTGACATGATTTAAAGTATAGGTTATATGCAAGTACTACCATTTAAGGAAACATGAGAAACTCTTCCATCCATGAAGTTTGGCATCGACGGGGGTCCTGGGATGGATCCCTGGTGGATACTGAGGGACAACTGAAACACAAATTCTCACCTTTAGCGTCAGCGACCCAGGATCTCCTGCTGCCTACCTATGGAGTCTAAAGATGTATACAGCTCAGCCTAGAATTCTCCAGTTCACACATCTCCATAACTCCAAATTTTCTATTGCTGCTTTCTTATTCCCAAGACCCAATATTTAAATCCTAAATTTATTTAAATGCCACCAAAATGGACAGAGCCAACCAATGTAAAAGCAAAATATAGGATTCCTTTATACAACTGTAACAATTCAAAATTTCGCAAAACACCCAATTCTACATTGAAGACAACATGCTTTGCCTAGAGGACACAGAGAAACCAGGCTGGAGCTGAGCTGTAGGCGTCCTCCCCGCCGGTCATTGTACATACTTTCTGGTGCTATGCGGGACTGCTGGGGAAGAGTTGTTACTAATGGTCTTACTGAACTTTGAACCATGTGTGCCCTAACATCAACCTACCAGACAAGATTTGCCTACCTGTGCAATGGTAGTATGGCTGTTTTGTGGCAGGGGTTGGGGGAGAGATAACCAACTGCTTTCTGACTGGATTGAAATCCTACTCCATAGGAGGGAATGCGTTCCTGCTATACGCAGTAAACCCAGCCAAAAGCCTACGACCGGTGAAAGAAATGTAATAATCCAACTCCGGGAGTGTAATGTTGACTTTAACTGTGGCTTGGAGAAAGGGGCATGTTCTGATCTTTCAAACTGAACACTTAACTCTCCTATCTGTGCTTTTGTTCTAGAGAAAGCCCCACAACGGTAAGACCATGAGAGCCCGAGTTGGAAGCGATGGATTCTGATCTTAGTTGGTTTTTACTTGCCTTATAGTCCTGGCAAATTCCCTGCTATCCCCAAGTCTCCATTTCTCCACCTTACAACAAGCCATTGATAAACTCTGCCTCAGTCACTCCACACAGCTGTGAGGAGGACCAGATGGGAAAACAGATGTGCACCATTCAAATGGGAGCTCTCTCCCCTCCCGGAGCTGTTTGAACGAAAGGTTTTTGCCAGTGTGCACATTTGGCAAGTTCACAGCCCAGATAGAGGCTGTGCTGAAGTTTGACACCACAGACTTGGGGTTTACAGGAAGAGCCACAGGGGTGGGGGGTGGGGGGTCTGTGGTTAAGATAACGACAAAAGTCAGTCATTCACACTGAGGCCAGAGAGCCCCTATTCCCTAATCCATTACATCTTCCAGAGACCCTGACCGTGCCTTCCTCCTGACAACAGTTCTTGATATTAGCAAGGTTGCATGCTTTACTAACATGCAGGCTTTGTTGGACTTTGTTGGGCAGAAAGAAATCCCAAAAGATACTCTTAGAAAACTTGTGTCTTAGGAGATATTTTCATGAGCTGCAACGGATTTACAGGATACAGTGGTTTTGACCTTCAAATAAGCTTGCGTCACCATTCTTACAGCTGAACTTACTAAGTATTTCTTTGGCCCTGGCCTATCGTGGAAGCTGATGCAATGCAGGGCAATTCAGTGTGAGCAGCTGCGGCAATCCGGTCACATGGCAATGTTGTTCTCTTAAACACAATGAGCAGTATAGAAGAAAGTATCTTGGACACCATGTCCAGAAGAGAAGACCGAGTCCAGATTGTACTTGTTCACATGACACGCCTTCAGAGATGTGGGCAGCCAGCACCTTCACAGAGCGCTGTCAGGACGAGTTCCTTTGGATTTGTTTCTTTTCTGACTGTTTAAACATACAAAGAAAAGGAAATCCAAAATAGTCTTTGAAAACCCCCATCAGTTAAAAATGTTCTGGTCTAATTTCATCCCTGACACTTCCTAACGCGTGTGTGAAGCCAGTCTGAATTTGCTTAGCTACACGAGGACTCCAGGCAGGAGGACTCACTCCTCAGTGGCTATGATTTCAGCCTTCTTCTAGCTTTTCCGTGAAGAAGACGTTTTCTTGCCATTTTCACCAGAAAGGGTCATTTTCTCTCCGGTATTAACAAATCTCCCCAAGTCTTCCAAAAGCAACTCAAAACTTTATCTCTGGAATGTTGCCAATCAGAATATGTTTTTCTCGGTGCTTGTGCTAAGCCCGCTTGCTACTTACAACTGCCAGATCCAGTTTCTCAAGCTAACTGTGTAGATATTGTCTTTTTATACCAAAGGTACGCTTATGAGACTGGTGTTCAAAACACTCCTCACCAAGTATTTAAGAAAGCCATAGCACTGTGGTTATCGAATATATTCTAAAAAATTGAAGGCCATAGACTATTTCTTAAATTATTTCTAGATACAAATGTTATTTTGATACAAAACTAGATGAAATATTACAAGAAAATAGGTCAATGCACCCCATGATCAAAGACACAACAATTCCTTAGGTATAACTGTTCACTGATTTAATACATTATTAAGAAAGAAACATTGAAATCTCTTATTATAAATATAGATCATCTACTGCATGTCACTTAGAGTGAAAATAATCCTACCCTGCCCCAACATTGACCGATTTCATGTATGCATATACAACCACATTCACACAAATTTACATATTCCCACTAACATACAGATCATTATCACTTATGAAGGCAAATGGAAAAAAAAAATCCCAAAGAAAATGCTAGCAAATTCAATTTGAAAGTATTATAAAGTGCAAAATCTGCCGTGACCAAACCATAATTCTTAAGCTAAACTAGAAATATTAAATATTTAGCAATCTAAATGACGTATCAATGAATCAAGTAAGGAAAAGCTTATGGAAGGCATTCTGTAAAATTCAAGTTTAAATTGTCATTCTGTAAAATGACAAGTTTAAACAGAAGCCCTTGGAAACCCAAGACTGTCAGGAAACTTCATTACGATGGTAAAGAGAGAGGAGAGGAGAGAGAACACACTCTTGAAAGTCAACAGGCCATTTTCAAACTGACTGACACGTGACTAACATTGTTTCCAGGACTCTCAATAAAGTGAAAATACAGTGTTTGTCATGGATGCTTGCTTATTCTTGCTCCCCATGCTGTGGCCTCCCTCCTGGTCCCAGGGCCCTTGAGTTTCTCTAATTTAACCACAGGTATTGGCTATGGGCTGCTGGGTCACTTGGTGCCACAGACCTCAGATTGTATTTCACCTCCTATTTTGGCCAAATATCTGTGAGTCACACAAATGACAAGAGGTAGGGGAAAAGCCAGAGCAACTGAGAATGTAATCTTCTACATCATCAAAGGAGAAAGCTTTCTGAAAAGACAAGTCTTCAGTTTTATATTTAACGAGTCATATCTCCTCGTTTATCTTAATACAGTTTTTGTCTTGTTACTCAAAATATTTAAGCATGACAACAATTTCACAGTTCATTTTTTTGTTTGTTTTGTTGTAAATATATTGCCAGGTAGTGGAGGCATATGCTGTTAATCCTAGCACTCAGGAGGCAGAGACAAGCAGATTTCTGTGAATTCAAGGCCAGCCTGGCTACAGAGTAAGTTCCGGGACAAGAGTGATGGTTACACAGGAGATATATTGATCAGGAAAATAGTGATTTTTATTTGCCTGTAAGTATTAGTTCTCCATTTAGGCTCACTGTTGGTGGGAGGTCTAAGTTTGATAGACTAGCTAGAATTCATCATGTGGCTATTAGTAGAAAAACTATTTGTAACTCTCGAGCTATGATTATTGTTTGGCTATGAATACATCATAATTAATACTTGCTAGACAGAAAAGTAGGGAAGAGGACCCAGAGATAGGGGTTTCTACATAGGCTTTTGGAAGTCATAGGTAGACACCATATAATGGTATTTTAATTAGGAAAGTTATTACACATGCTAGTCATAGAATATTGGTGGGTCATGTTTGGTTAAGTGAAGAAGTGTTTAGTGGGAGTAAAATAAAACTGAATGTTTCTATTAAGTTTTGGATAGACAAAAAGCAATTAGTGAGGAATTGAACCAACTAGAGTATAAAATAAGAAGTAAAGTCCTGTGTTTAAATGTTCTGTTTGATTGCCTCAAACAATAATGTAATAATATTGCAATAATGATAAGTGTGGGGATAAGAGTAACTTCAAATAAGATATAAAATATAATAAGTTTATTTGCAGAGAATGTTATGATTAGTAAAATTTGTAGTGATACTAGTATGGCAATATAAATTTTTTATTATGTTCAGATTCCTTTTTAATGTGATTTTTGACTAGCTAGTAATATTAATGGTATATATATATTATGCATAATATATTACATCTTCTATCACATGAACTTTTTATTATGAACATTTTCCTATGTATCAGGTTTGTCTAATAATTATTTTATCACCCAGATATCAGGACAAGATTGATTTTGTTCCTACTGTTTGCACTGCATTTTGTCTCCAGTTCTCCTAAATATTGTATTTTAAAGGATTACATAATCTTCTCTCATCCACAAAGCAAACTGAAAACCCTTCAGATGTCTTTCATTCCCCAATCTCAAGAGGAATCTTCAACTATGCATTCTTAAAGGTACAAACCAGAGATTTTCCTTAGAAAGTGGGATAATCAAGCTGGGAATCAACATTGTCAACCAATCTTGTTTTCAAAGATTTATTTATTTGTATGTGTTTGGAATGTGTACTTTCATATGGGTGAACATGCACATGAAATACGTATGTGTATTGTGTCTGTGTGTGTATATGTGCATGTATGTGTGGAACATGAGAGTGTAGGTCCCTGTTGAGGCCAGAAGAAGTTGTCAGATCTCCTGGAACTAGATTTCCAGGCAATTGTGAACCAACCACATGGGTGCTGGGAATTCAACCCAGGTCCTCTGTAAGAGCAGCAAGTGATCATAACTGTTGAGCCGCCTCTCCAGCTCCCAGAAAGTCAATCTTACCCATAATGTTTCAGGTAAAACTTATATTCCTGATCATTCCTCCAGTACAAATGTACATCACAAAGGACCAGCAATTTTGATACACCAAGAAAAGGAGTCTATGGTCAGGAGTTCAAGAAAGTCTCTCTAAAACGGCCAGGTCCTAACCTGTATAAGGAAAACTTGAGCCCACAGTTCTGCTCATACAAAGTTCTAACCATTATTTCAGCCCTCACTCTTAAGTATGAACAGCAGAAGACCAAACATTTCAAAATAGTCAGAGTGAGTGGAATAAAGAGAACTTCAGAAGAAACTGGGTCAGTGAAAGTAAGAGAAGAAAATGAAAAACAAAACAAAGCACTGTGTGGAATTCATACCTTTAAGACAGAAGATACTGCTTATGTTTAAAAAACAACAGGACACTATGAAAAAGGACCTTTTAAAGAGCAAGAAAAGCTCTTCAAAGTTAAAAATACTAAATAAGTATAAATAAAAAATACTACAATAAACAAGTTAGTAAAAAAAATCAAAGACACCTTTTAATTCTAAAAAATAATACATAGAAGGAATGGGAAGGAAGGGAGAAGAAGGAAACAGAGAACATAACAAGGAGAGGTCTGGTCTAGGAGGCCTCCAGACAAAGGGAAAACGCATTGCCAAAGGGACGACGTGAGTTTCCTGGAGGAAGAGCCACAAGTTCCAGATGGCTGGGGACTACTGACTACCTCACCCAGTAACAAGGCTGGACATCTCAACACTCAGAAAACCAAACCTAGTCAGATCAAAGAATAGGCAGAGCAACAGGTCACCACTGGACGTCTCAAACATACAACTGGATAACACAGTAACAGCACTAAGATTGGGTACTGATAAATCCTTAAGAATTCTATGCCCCGTCAAACTATCAAGCAGATGGAAGGAAAAAAAAGAAGCATGTTATCAGATACAATATCTTAGAAAGATTTTGTATCTTTCTAAGAAAGAAAATTAGAAAATTTTTCTAAAGAAAAATTCAGTTAGAAAAATATAAAGGACACTAAAAGTGATTATGCAAAAATTAAAACATGCATGATGCAGTTGAGGACAAGACTTACATTGTTATAAAAATGTAAGTAATCAGACATTAATATAACCTAGTGTTGTTTAATAAAAAGATGTAAGGAGGGAGAATGCGGGCTAGAGAGCTGGGAGAAATTTTAAGTGAGAAAATTCTCATATTTAATTGTTAACAAGTTAATTGATCTAACTCAATGATAAAAAAGCAGAACAGTAAAATTATATAATATGTAAAATGGAATATGATAAATATTAACAATGAAAGCAATAAGAGTTGATGATACTTGTCTCTCCATAGCTAGATTCAGGAGGAAGGATGAGCAAGAAAGAAAATGCTGGGTTTCGCTATAATTGCTTTAGTAATTTTTGACGTTTAAAGCTGCCTGCTTTAAAAATAGGAACTTTACAAAAGAAAGCCCCGAGCACATAGGAGGAGGCTCCTTTGGGCTTCAGTGCAAGGAAGGTAAAACTGACATTCTAAGAAACTGACTGGATCTAACTCTGCAGTGATGGAGGGACGATGGCTGCATCGGCAACAACGGAGGCACAGAGGGGCATCTCTGAGTCCCAGCTGAAGCAGCTGCACAGCCTTCCTCGATGAACTTATCTGTTCTATTTTCCTCATATACCAAGGGGTATACATCTACTTGTATCTGACTTACTAAGCATGATATTTTCAAGGATCAACCACATCATAGCATACACTCAAACTTTATTTCCTTTTCAAGGCTAAATAATGTTCTATAGTAGCTGCCTCTCCATCTTACTAGGAGATATAGACCTAACTTTCCTCGTTCTCTTTTTTTTCAGTTGATTCTTTGGGAATTTCACATCATGCACCCCAATCCCACTCATTTCCCAGTCCTTCCATAGCTGCCTATCTTCCTTGTAGCCTCCCCTTCCCCAAAAGAAAAGGAAAAATATTTCAATCCTCCATCTTTCCCACCTCTCTATTAAATATTCTTTTGTTGAAGTGGCCTTGTCATGCAGTGTGTCCCTTTGCCCAAACAGTTTACTTGCGAATATTCATTGCAACGAGTTGTTGGTCTGATTCAAGGCCTCTCTGTCGTCTGCTACATCATCAATACTTGGCCTTCACCAAAACATCTCTTGGATATCCTGCCGCTGCTAGAGTCATTGAGATCCTCTATGTTTTAGCAGTACCAGTATCTTCATGGTGGGCCTCCACTAGGACCTCCCACCCAGGTAAGGGTGGGGCTAGCTCTTCTTCATGTGGGACCAGCCTGAGAGGGGGAGGTAGTTCTCTCAGTGCAATTGTAGGTTAGGGCCAGCTCTCTTGTGCCCACACCACTGAGGCCAGTTCTTGGGGCAGGAGGGACAGGTCTCTTGCTGAGGTGGCTGGCAAGGGGCCGAACCAGCTCTCTGGTGCCCAGGCTACTGGGGTCATCTGCATTAGGACCATGCCTGGGTGTCACCATGGCCTGGGTGGCTGCACATTATCACAGACTCTGGCTGCAGTAGGGGAATGGACCCTACATGGCCTTTGGCTGCACATTATCAGACTCTGGCTGCAGTAGGGGAATGGACCCTACATGGCCCTTGGCTGCAACTTCCACATTCTATAATCCAAACTACATCGAGGGTGACTCCAGGACCACTGAGGCTGTGGGTTACTGTTATGTTCACTGTTATATACAGAAGGAGATAATGATAATGTAATATATCTTGACCTTGGTCTTAATTAAATAATTTTTAGTTTTACCATAGAACGATCTGTCTGTACAACCAAGTGACATATATATATATATATGTATATATATATATATTCATTCAAACTTCATCTTGATACACAGATCTCTTAATTGTGAAATTCCTGGAAACTTCTGTCTCCATCCCCATCACTTCTACCATTGCTCCATTCAGCTAAGCAACATGGCCTCTGAGGTCACCTCCCATGCTGTGATATAACTCAGTGACATTTATATATAGTTTTCTTTAGTATGAATTGCCCTTGTCCTAAGTGCCCTTTTCTCTAATTTTTCAAACACATTGACAGGGACATCATTGTTAAGAAACCTACTTTGTCCTCTGACACTAGGCCACCATTACCTTCACCTCCCATTGTGGTTCTCATCGAGAATGGCTAATTGCCCACACATCTGCCTTCCTTGGGGTAAGCTCCTTAGGATCAGGTACTTTGTCATACTCCACTTTTAATTTTCCATCTACCATCTCCCTAGAACAGAGGAACACTCAATAGATGTTTGCAGAATGAGCGAATGCTACCCCACTTCTTATGTCTTCTCTCAATTCTCACAAGCTCTTACTCCCCTTAAGAAATTAAGGCTTCTCTTTTATGGGCTAATTATCTCGCTTGTGAGATGTGATTACTAATAGGCAGAAATTCTTGGTGAACCCGGGTTGCCTTGAGTATAAACTCCACTCTCTTTGCATCACACCAATCTTCTGCCACATGGGTCCAACCTCAGCAATGGATATACAGCGTGCAATTAACCCCATGAGACTCAACCTCCCTTAAAAGGATTCTGGACCTTGAGAATGGAGGGTGCCGCACATGCTACCTCTAACCAGCGCCTTTACAATCAAAGCAGGTCTTGTCATTGCAGACAACTGAAAGTTCACTCATAATACGGAGTGTCCGCCTGTCATAGCTACAAGAAACAACTGGAGCGCCAATGTGACGAAGGGGTGAGAAGGAGAAAAAAGAGCAAGATCAAATAGACAATAATAGCTATGAATAAAAATAAAAAAAACCTAAGACAGCTTGTGAGTGAGAACACCAAGAGCCCATAATTAAATGTAAAGGCTCACTTGCTACAAATGGTGGCACCTGGCAGTCAGATGTCAGAGAACTCACCTTGAGCACAGTCGCCTACTTGCTCCATTTTCCTGTTGCAATGGCTTTGGGACTCCTCACTTGGAGTTCTATGGTGACTTATAAAAACAAGGATCGCCCTGGAATCAAAGCATACAAGCAGGTCACTAAAACTGTACAAAAATTCAATGTACCTGAAAATTAACTTTGTCTTTTAAACAACTGCTTACTTAAGTATCAAGTGTGTGTGCACATGCATGCACATGTGCACATGTGTGTTGCATTTTGCAATTCTGGTCTTGAGGGAGAACCTGTAATGAAGCAGAGATAAGCTGTAAGAAACAGTATTATCCAGCAATTAACGAATATTGACAGGTCTAATAATAGTTCATCCTCAGCTAATCCTATAATTTGCTCCTATAAGGCGATGGCTAATCATGTGGAGGCCTGAATCTCTAGCAAGCATCCCTCAGCACCCAGATTCCTGTTCGAGTGGATACCGAGTGAATACTAAACCAACGTATCTCTTCTATAAAGATTCCAACACAGAAGTATGGGCTTTACCTCCATTTTGACATGATTATTATTGACAGAATTTTGCTTTTGCCATGGATTTTTACAAACAATTAGAACATGTTTTTGTTTGCTTGGTTGGTTGTTTTGCTAATGGCAAGGAAAAAAATCAAATTTAAGTCTGCATAACAAATTTCAAGGTTATTGTATTTTAAAATAGAAAATTCTACCATACCCACTTTCATAGATTATTTTTAAAACTACCCTAATGGGTGATATCTCAACATAGTTAATAAAATTTGCAACAGTACTTCCTCCCCACCCCAAAAAAGAGTGATACTGCATTCTTCCCTATCTTAGTAGATTTTGTTTCTTAAGAATTATTCATAGCAGAAGAAAGAACATAAAATAAACTGTGCTAATCTTACTGATCCATAAGCATGGGAGATCTTTCCTGCTTACAACATCTTTTTTGACTACTTTCTTCAAAGACTTGAAGTACTGGTCACACAGGTCTTTCACTTGCTTGATTAGAGTTACACCAAGATATTTTTTATGATTTGAGACTATTGTGAAGGGTGTTGATTCCCTGAGTTCTTTCTCAGTCCTCTTATCATTTGTATATATGGGGACTACTGACTTTTTTGTGTTAATTGTGTATCCAGCCACTTGACTAAAAGTGTTTATCAGCTGTAGGAGTTTTGGGGGTCACTTATGCATACTATCATATCATCTTTGAACAATGATATTTGACTTCTTTCTTTCCAATTTGTATCTCTTGATTTCTTAGTAAGTTCCATAGTACAGATGCCCACCTTACCAAGACAACCTACAGATTTAATGAAATTGCCATTAAAATATGAACACAATTCTTTACAGACCTTGAAAGAACAATACTCAACTTTATATGGAAATACAAAAAATCCAGGATATCTAAAACAGTCCTGTACAATAAAAAAAACTGGAGGTATCACCATCCCTGATTTCAAGCTCTACTACAGAGCTATAGCAATAAAAACCACATGGTATTAGAATTAAAACAGACAGGTGGATTAATGTAATTGAACTGAAGACCCAAACATACATCTACACACCTATGGACAAAAGATTTTCAGCAAAGAGGCCAAAATTATATAATGGAAAAAAGAAAGCATTTCATCAAATGGTGCTGGTCTAACTGGGATGTCAGCACGTAGAAGAATGCATATATATATGTCTCAAGCTGCAAAGACCTAAACATAAATCCAGATACACTGATCATGATAGAAGAGAAACTGGGAAATAACTACAAATGCATTGGCACAGAACACCAATAGCACAGGCAATAAGATTGATAATTAATAAATGGGACCTCATGAAATGGAAAAGTTTCTATAAGGCAAAGGACACCAACAATATGTCAAAACGGAAGCCTATTGAATAGGAAAAGATCTTCACCAACCCTACATTTTACACAGGACTATTTCCAAAATATATAAAGAACTCAAGAAACCAGATATCAACAAACCAAATAATCCAATTTAAAAATGGGGTACAGGCCAGGCGGTGGTGGTGCACGCCTTTAATCCCAGCACTCGGGAGGCAGAGGCAGGCGGATCTCTGAGTTCGAGGCCAGCCTGGTCTACAAGAGCTAGTTCCAGGACAGGCTTTAGAAACTACAGGGAAACCCTGTCTCGAAAAACCAAAAAAAAAATGGGGTACAGATTTAAACAGAGAATTCTCATCAGAAGAATCTCAACTGTCCACGAAACACTTAAGAAGATGTTCAACATCCTTAGCCATCAGGGAAATACAAATCAAACTGACTCCAAGACTCCATCTTACACCTGTCAGAATGGCTAAAATCAAAAACACAAGCTACAGCTCATGCTGGAGAGGATGTGGAGCAAGGGGAACACTCCTCTGTTGCTTGGGAAACCTTGTGCAGCCACTTTGGGTGTCAGTGTGATGGCTTCTCAGAAAATTGTGAATCAGCCTACCACAAGACCCAGCTATCCTGCTCTTGGGCATATATCCAAAGAATGCTCAATCATACCACAAGGGAACTTACTTAGCTATCTTCTTAGCAGCTTTATCTGTAATAATTAGAACCTAGAAGTGACCCTGTTGTCCCTCAACCAAGGAATTTAATGTCAAGCACGAAGCAGAGAGAGCAAGTCAAAGGTCGCCCATGTGAGACTTTAAAAATCGCAAAGCCTATCCCCAGTGATATACTTCGAGCAAGGCTTCATTTCCTATAATCTTTCCAAATAGCACAAGCAATTGAAAACCAAGTGCTCAAATGCTTGACCATATAGGGAGAATATTTTCATTCAAATCACCACACCATCACTATATGGGACATTTTTTGATTGTTCGCATTTTGCATAGTTCCAAAGCTAGAAGGAGCCTTTGCTATCAAATACCACAACATTCTCATTTTTAAAGTGAGGAAGCAGAAGCCTGGAATATAAAGTCATTTGGTAGACAGAGGTTATACCTGATGTTTTTTTTATTACCTGTCATTTGCATTTTCATGGCACCAATTTTTCTAGGCATGAAATATTTTATGCATATAAACAGAGTTTGTCATATGCCAACCTAAGATATGTCTGTATTGGCTGTAGGAGGTCCCACAGCATGTCTTATGTTTTTAGAGAGAATAATTACAGAATTATTTTCTACAGGATTCACTTAAATGGCATTAAGATAAAAATCTTTCTAAAATTTGTCCATTATCTCTTTTAGGATAGATCGCTTGTAGGTCGTAAAATGCATGAGTCATGGCTCTTATACCTCATCCCAGACCCTATCCCTCCCAGTCAGCTCTTTGGGTGGTTAGGGAGCCTCAGTCTGGATGACAGCGAGGTAGCTAGACTCTTCAGTGTTATAAACCCTCTGCTATGCATTGAAGTCATGAAGTGTGCTTTTATGCCAACTTCACACAATCCCAGAGTCATTTGGGAAGAGGGAATCTCAATTAGGAAAATGCCTTCACCAGACTGGCCTGTAGACAAGAAAATGGGATGCATTTTCTTAATAAGTGATTGATGTAGGAGGACCCACATTACAGGTGGCACTACCTCTGGACAGGTGTTCCCAGACCAGGGGGTGGGGCAGAAGAAAGCAGGCTGAGCTAGCCTTGGGGAGCAACTTGGTAATAAGTACCTTTCCATGGCTTCTGCCTCCAAGTTCCTGCCTTGAGCTCCCGCCCTAACTTCCTTTGAAGGGGGACTGAGACTTGCCAGTTGTAAACTGGAATAAACCCTTTGATCCCCACTTGCTTTCGTTCGTGATCTTGTATCACAGCCATAGAAGCCCTAACTAAGATACAAGGAAATGCCTGCTTGTACAAGTTTTGTCTCCTGACTCTGGGATCTCTATTAGTGGAGAATTTCTGGAAAGATTCAGAGCCACCGAGCCTTTTCATATAGTCTGGACAAGAAAAATGCTGTGGACATAGTCTACTCTGTGGTCAGAAACATCATTATATTTGTGCCAAATCTATCATTCTTCTATGAATTTTTCTACAGATATTCACAGAGGTTCATGAAGAAAAACGTGCAAAGTTTTCTGTAGCTGCGTCATTTATTGAAAACAGATTTCTGCATTTTAGACAGTTCTTAGTGCCCACTATATCACAGCATGTTCCTAAATTGCATAGGAGGAACAGAAAGAGAGAATTCTAAGAATAGAAACCTTAATATAAATATCCTGGTGCAGAACAATATGACATAAAGCTGTGTATAAAGAAATAGAATGAAGGGCTGGAGAGATGGCTCAGAAGTTAAGTCTCTGCTGCTCTGCCACAGCCCCAGAGTTTAGTTCCCAGTACCCACCAGAAGGCTCATAACTGCCTGTGACTCCAGCTCCAAGGGATCTAACACCCCCTTCGGAACTCTGTGGGCACCCACACACAAGTGGCACATTCATACAGATGTACTGTCTTTGTTAGGGTTTCTGTTGCTGTGAAGAGATACCATGACCAGGGCAATTCTTTAGAAAAACATTTAGTTGGGGTGGCTTGCTTACAATTTCAGAGGCTCAGTCTATTATCATCATGGCAGGATGTAGCAGCATACAGGTAGACATGATGCTGGCTACACCTTGATCAGAAGGTAACAGGAAATGGTCTCAGATACTGGGACAAAGCTTAAGCAAAAGAGACCTCAAAGCCTGTCCCCTACAGTGATATACTTCCTTTAACAAAGCCACACCTACTTCAACAAGCCCACAGCTCCCAACAGTGCCACTCCTATGAGCTTATGAGGGCCAATTACATTCAAACCACCACACACATATTAAAAAAAAAAAAAAACTGCCAGGCGTGGTGGTGCATGCCTTTAATTTCAATACTGTGGAGGCAGAGACAGGTAGATCTCTGTGGGTTCAGGGCCAGCCCTGTCTACATAACGAGCTTCAGAACAGTCAAGGATATATCAAGAAACCATGTCTTAAAAAGTCAAAATAAAATAAACTTAAAAATGGAAGGAATATACATTGAAATGTGATTGAATATGCAAAGATCTTTAGCTAGGATCAGCAAACTACAGCCTAAGGGTCAAATCCAACCCCATATTGTTTTTATATACTATGAAAATTATGTGTGTGTAGTCACTTATCCATCTATAAATATAGATAGATAGAAGATAGATAGATAGATAGATAGATAGATAGATAGATAGATAGATGATAACCCAATTACACATGTGTTGTAGGACAATGGTCTTGTACCCTGTCACTTATATTGTGTTGTTTTAATAAAATGCTGATTGGCCAGTAGCCAGGCAGGAAGTAGAGGTGGGACAATGAGAACAGGAGAATTCTGGGAAGAGGAAAGAGTCAGTATGCAGTCGTCACAGAGGAAGCCAGACACAGAGCAACAAGAATGCCTCACTAATAAAAGGTACTAAGCCATGTGACTAACATAGACAAGAATAATGGAATAGTTTAAGATATAAGAATTAGCTAACAAGAAGACTGAGCTAATAAGCCAACCAGTTTATAATTAATGTAGACCTCTGTGTGTTTCTTTAGGACTAAATGGCTATGGACCTGGCAGGATGGAAACCTCTGTCAACACACATGTATGCATGTGTATGAGTACATGTATAATATACAGATATTACTTATAGTAGTATCTATGTTTTTATGAATATTGAAACACGTGTCTACATTAACTGTTTTTATTGTGAAGTTAAAAAATTATATTGCTGTATTAAAAATTATATTATATATGTTTAGATCATTTTCTCTGAACTTTCAAAAGTCTTACATTTTTAATTGACAATTCATATGTATAAGGCAAAATATGTTGTTTTGATATATGTATATACATTGTAGAATAATAGAATCAGGGAAATTACCTTGTCTGTCATCTCAAATATTTATCATTCCCTCGGGGATTTATCACCTGAAATATTTTATATCTTTTCTTTCTTAGCTGTTGAGAAACATGCAGGCACTCTCGGGTATGGTCACCTTGATATGCTTGCTCTGTGTCCCATCTATTTCTACCATTATATCACCTAGTGGCTGGGGAAAAAAATCAATAGAACAAGCTCAGAAGAATAACACAATTTCACGAAAGTTCATGGAATTCCAATTTCATTGTCTGTAAGTTTTCTCAGAACACAGATAATACTCCATATTTCTCAGGTGCTTCTATGACTCTCTGGTCAAGATGAGGGGTTGTGATAGAGACTTAGTGGTCTATGCACAGTAGCAGATCTATCGACTGGCTCTCTGCAAAACAAGGCCACTGATCACAGCTGGAGGAGCTCACAGAGCAGCGAATGACTGCAGTGTCCTCAAGGGAGGCCCAGGCAGATGAAGACAAAGCAAGAAGGCTTGTGGCTTACCTGCTGGCCTATGGTACGTTTCTGAATTTTGTGTAATGGGCAAATATTACCTAATCTAAGAACATGAATAATTGATTCATTAATAGTTTTCTTAAATTGTTTAATTAACAATGAGATAAACCTCTGAGCTGTCTGCTCGGGATAAGAACTCAGGTGTCCTGATGTGGGGCTCTCTCACGGGCACACCTTCCCAGCACCATCCTGGAGAGGGTCAAGAGTTAGGGAACTAGGCAAGCACGGGCCTCATATTTTTCTTATTTTATACCCAAGTTGGAAACAAACACCTGTGTCTTGAAGCATACAAAAAAAAAACAGGATTCTGAGTGTCATTCTTTCTTCTAATAGGGAAACACAAATACGCAACAACTTCTTGTTTTACACAGCAACTCAGTACTTCTTGGTCCTGAAAGGAAAACCTTCCTGTGGTTGTTTGGTCAATGCTGAACTGGTATCCTCAGATCCAGGACTAAGAACCTTCTCTCTAAGGGAACATCTTAAAATTTTGCTTTAGAATAACTAGGAAGAAGTCAAGGGACAAAATAAAATCAGCCACTCATGATCATGACTGTCGATCAGTAGACAGCCTCAGAAAGAAGCATGTGGCCTTAAAACTGGTTTGCAGCATCCTAATGCTGCGACCTTTTCACACAGCTCCTCGTGTTGTGCTGACCCCCAGCCACAAAATTATTTTCGCTGCTACTTCATAACTGTAATTTTACTATTGTTATAAGTCATAATGTAAATATCTGGCACGCAGCCCACCTGATAGGTGAACTTTGTGAAAGGGGCCATGGCCCACAGGTTGAGAATTACTGTCTTAATGAAAACAATCTAACTTGAAGTCTTGAGTGAACAGGGAACACCTTAAATGCAGCTGAGTGTCTGCAGGTGGCCAGTTTACACTCCCTACCTCACCCCATACCCCCCCAAATTCTCATAGAAATTCTTTTAATATGACTTTCACATTATAGGAATATGAAATATAAAAAAATGCCTTTCCCATTATAGGAACGAGTGCCCTGGGTAAAATATAGAAAGTAAGTGTTGCAACACGGCAGAAGGGAAACAGCGCACTAACGCGTCCCGCCTTTCCCACACACACAGCCTCAGACTCAGCTCGCTGACCCCAGGCATAGCACCAGTTCCAGCTTCCGAGTGTGGAGCCTGTGTTAGTTGCCTTTCTGTTGCCGTGGTAAAACACCATGAGCAAGGTGACTGATAGGAGGAAGGGTTTATTTTGCTTACTGTTCCAAGGGGTAAAAGTTCCTCAAGGTGGGAATCATGGCAGCAAGCAACAGGCATGGCCGCTGGAGCGGAAGTTGAGAGCTCACGGCTCTTATCGCAAACAGAAAGCAGAGGAGGTTGTACTTGGAATGGGAGGAGGCTTTTAAACCTCCGGGTCTGGCCCAGTGAACGACTTCCTTCATCAAGGCCACACCTCCTCCAGCAAGGCCACACCTCCTAAACCTTCCCAAACAGCATTACCAACAGGGAATGGGGTATTCAAATGTCAGAGAATATGGGGCATAGCTCATTCTCACCATTACAATATTTAACCCTAAGTCAGGAGGAAGCTGGAGGAGGAAGAGGGAAGGACATATCAGAACACAGTCGTTGGCAAGGATCTGAAGACTTTGGGAAGAGCCTAATCTAATAGGATCTCTGGACAGCAGGCCGAAAGCTGATTGGAGTTAGCCTAAGTGTTCCCGAATCTTAGCTAGGGCCTAAGGTCAAAGGAACAGAGGGAGGGAGGAAAGACTGGACTGTGGGCTTCTTGCTTCCTGATGATCATAGGAAACTCATAACTTCCCAATGCAACCCATCCAGCTGTCAGGGTCACCCCACATCTGTCACCCTCACCACCCCACCCCACTTTATATCAGAGAAGTGGCTGAACTCCAACAAGAAAAATGACCAGATCCCAGAGGTGCTTGCCAGTCTCAAAGAGTGAAAATAAACAAGGAGTAGGGAGGGTTCCTGATCAAAGTGAGCTGAGGAGAGCAGGGAAGCACAACTTACTAAAAAACAAACAGCAGTCCCGACTTATCCACAAGTGACAAGTCCCAAAACAGTCCTCAAATACCTGAAACCATGGGTAGCATCAATTCTGTATACACAGATTCTTTGGCCTTTCATATATATGTGTGTGTGTGTGTGTGTGTGTGTGTGTGTGTGTGTGTGTGTAGATATATATCAATCACAGGAGAGATATATGATATATCATATATCATATCTATATAATAAATTTCATTTTAAAATTAGGAATAATAAGATATTGACAATAATTGTTAATAAATAGAGTAATTATAATGATATATTATTTGTGTATGTTGCTGACGTATTGTGCATCTAAGCTAATGTTCTACCCCTGAGCTATATCTCCAGCTGCCTCCTTTAACAATGTCCTATAATAATTTTTTTTACATATATGAATCTTTTACATTAGAGATGTCTATTTAAGATTTTGGTACTACAAATGACCTTGGGTAACTAGAATATCTGGTGTGCAATTGTGCACTAGAGGGACAAAGAGTAACAAAGAAGTCATGCTCAGCATAAGACAAAAGATGTCCCTAGAAAGATTTCAATTATAAAGAAAATCAGCAGATGAATTCAAGGAGCAGATCAGTGTTGATACTCAAACCCCCTGGCCTGGAGACTGAAAACACGAACTGAGGGAAAATTCAAGGCAGACAGCACACAGCAAAGGAGCACAGTGGACCCATGAACTAACATCAGGTCCCGCAAGACAAAGAAAAGACAAAGGGAAAGAAATGGTCAGAAACCAAAGTAAAACCCACCTTGAAAAGGGATCTGAAGGTTTGTGTCAAAAACCTTCTCACGGATGTTAAATGATATCACCGAAAGATAAAGCGGATTTATCTATGTTCTGGAATTAACTTCCAAACACCAAGAATGAAGAGAAAAATCTCACAAGCCTCTAGCTGAAAGAAAAGTGAGCTTAAAAGAGAAGGGAATCTACAAGCCAGAAAAATCTTACAGTGGAAAACAAGAGCGTCGTATTTCTATGAGAAGTGCAACTGAATTGGAAAACTGATATGAGATTTCATATGGCCATTAATAAAAAAAACACTAAAAGGACACACTTAAGGGTAGTCGCCATGCCCAACAGTAGATTACCAACACACAATGAACTCAATGGTGGTTTGGGAGGGTTTTTCTGTTTTCTGGTTTTTTGCCCCATAATACTTTATCTGAACATGTTTTTAACTTTACAGGTCTTTTGCATATATGTTATTACTTCTGGTTTTGTGATTTTTGTGAATCTGTGTCTTTCTGTATCTGTATGTGTTTCTTTTTTTTGTTTTTTTCTTCCATTTGTTTTGTCCTGTCTGCTTTGTTTGATTTTATTTTAGCTTATTGTATTTATTTTTAGATGCCAGTTTTCAATGAGAGAGAGAGAGCAAGAAAGGGTGTGGATTTGGATGAGTGGGGAGGTGGGGAAGAGCTAGGAGGAGTTGGGGGAGGGGAACCATAATAAGAATATACCACATTTTAAAAAAATCCACTTTCAATAAAGAGAGAGAAAAGACATTAAAATGATTCTCTAGTTATAATAAAAGCAAAAGTATAAAGTAAAACAGCACATCAAGAAGTAAAATTGGATAGTGCATTATGACTGAAGCAGCTTTACAGTGTACATATAAAAGCTGGAATAAGCAGGTGAACTAACAATAGTTTACAACAGTGATGGGATCGTTTCTACAGTATCACAGGGATGATTGCTTTTAAGTAAGAGTCCATGTGAAATTAAGGAGGTGTGGCACTCATCACATGGATAAAAATCAGAGGACAACTTGGGGAAGTTGGTCCTCTCCTATCATTTGAACTCGAGGGACAGAACTCAGGTTGGCAGGCTTGTTGGCAAGTGCCTTTACCCATCGAGCCATCACTGGCCACCATCAGGTGGGCTTTATAAGAGATCTTTCTTTTTCAATGAGTAACATGAGACAGCCATGGATATAACTTGTAGGCACAAAGGGATGTTCACACACGGTACATTCTTTGCAACAGGACCAGATGACTCAGCTCCAGGGTTAACATGGCATTATCATTTTAAAGACGGATACTGGCCAGGGCAAAGATTTGCCCTAAAACTTTTGAGGTATTAAATTATCATTGCATGGAATGAAAAAGGCCTTGATGCCCCCTTGTTGTCTGAGTGTTTGAGAAGATTCAGAGCCAAGTTGTACTGAAAGCACGCCCTCTTCCTCATTATACTGTGGGTGCACATCCTAGTCACTCTACTAAACACATGGTCTCAGAAAAAGAACAGTCTCCAGAAGTCAGGCGCCAGCTTAGCGCTCACAAGCAGGTCTTGCTTGCCATTGCTAGGAAGCAACGTCAGGTCACTGTAATGAAGTGACCCAAAATAAGCCTGTCATACAATCGTGTCTGAGTACACACAAAAATAACGTCATCATAATCACCACCAGCCTCTCTCCCTATGCTTGAGAGTTTCCTAACAATCACAGCGTTAGCCATGAGCCATCCTTTCTGTCTTCTGAAACAACAATGCAGACACACAATCAGAAATGTCCAAGTTCCCAACGGGAACCAATTCAGAGCAAGTTCTTGCTTCACAGAATTCTCTCTCCAAATTACTCCACACACAGTAAGACCCTGACCTATGAACCCTTCATACCTTGTTTCTATGCTTCCCACATGTTCATCCCTTTCAAGGTACCAAGCCTAGGGCCCAGCTCATCTCAACTCCAAGTGTGTTCCTGGTCTTGGACTTCGAAGCACTTACAAATGGAATGGCATCTTGGTTATTGGCTATATACACCTTGAGAGCCATCAAGCAAGATTCAGCCGGTGACCCAGAATGGCATGCTTCCTGCTGCCGTTACTGAATCCATTGCTTATTGTTACACTGTCATTGCTTGCTCTCCAGTAATGACAAATCCCAATGGAAACAACACGATGGTCACCTTCATAACCCTCTCTCCCTCAAAGTCCAACCAAACTCGCTCTCCATCCAAGGAGACCAGCAGAGACTTCTGCACTTCAGCTCTACAGTGTGGCAACTGCTACAGTTTGATGAGGTACACACATGTACACACACACACACACAACACACACAGGCACGTATGTACAACATACATTCATACATGCACACACGCACCCCTAGGCACAAGGCTCACGTATTGAGGTATGGCTCCCAGTGTTGCAGTTTGGTGAGGTACACACACACAATACACACACACACACGCACACACGCACACACACACACACACACACGCACACATGCACACACACACCCATCAACACAAGGCTCATGTATTGAGGTATGGCGCCCAGTGTTGCAGTTATGGATCTGGGAGGTAATAGGGCCAGGAAGGCTCTGAACAGACTAGCAATTAGTTCCCTGATGCTTTAATACAAGGGAATAACAAGAGGTGGTAAAAAGCAGGAAGTGAGGCCCATTTAGAGGAAGTAGGTCATTGGGGTATTTCCTATAAAGATTTACCTTGACCCTGGGCCTTTGTCCTCTCTCTCCTCCAACTGCCAGTAGATGAAGGACTCTGTCCACCATTCCCCAGTCGCCATACTGTGCTTCCCTACTACATGCCCAGAAACAATGGTGTCACCAAAAATGGCCTAAAACCTGACACCATGAAGAAAGATATACTATCCCTCCTTGACAGTGTTTCCCTCAGGTGTTTGCCACGGCAGTGACAAGACGACTAACAACACCTGTGTGGTGGCCCTTGCTAAATTAGACTTTCATTTAACTGTGAGTACGTGCATCGAGTCTCATTACCAGTCCTGCACTGATGATGCTCCTCCTTATGTTAAGTAGTTCTAGAACTCTTAGGAGAGATGGGTTTCTCTGGCAATCCCGAAGACAATTATCCTTCTCCTGAGCAATCGCTCTGTTTCCATCCTGCACGCAGTGTGAGTCTCAGAACTGTAAAGTCTCCCTTCTCAGATGGCTTCTTCAAATGAGCCAAATGTACAGCAAGATGCAGCGTTTGGCAGCTTGTTTCCAAGCTGACTCCCTTTTAGAGCTTTGCCATTGCTTTATTTTCTCTCCTGTGTGGAAATGATGGGTTTTATTGCATTTTATGACTTGTGTAAGCTACTTCGATTTTTTTTTCAATTGGGTAGACTGTTGGAAGAAAGAGAGAGAGAGAGAGAGACAGAGACAGAGAGACAGAGACAGAGAGACAGAGACAGAGAGACAGAGACAGAGAGACAGAGACAGAGAGACAGAGAGAGAAAGTTGAACCCCAAAATTGTACTGTAAAATTATAAAGTGGGGGAGAACATATAGAAGATGAGCATTCAAGAACTAGGCCCTGAAGGTCATGCATGTGGAAGAACAAAGAAGGACGCCCCACTCTAGAGAATCAGGATCCCGCAACTAAGAACACTACAGAGCGTTTGGGAAGGACAGAGAGCATGGCAGCGGGGAGGCGCACCTGATTACCACGCACCCTGTGGGATGCAGAACAGATGAAGCTGTGCGCCTGCGCGATGTAGAACAGGTGAGATGGAGGAGGATCTTAGAAACAAGCGGCAGGAATTTGGGCTCGATGGGGATCATCTTTCGGCCTTTGTGTGTGTTCCCAAACACAGGCGCCCTTGTCTGCACACTCCAGAGACCATATGGCAGAGATGGGGCTGCACTCATCAACTATGGCTGTCATAGTCGGCCCTCTCCCAGTACCCTCACATGGCCTCTCTTAGTGAAACACTGTCCCGATCTCCTCTTCTTCTAAGGATACCAATCACGTGGAGCCACTCTGGTGGCGTCATTTACCTCAATTACATCTTTCAAGTCTTGCCTACAAAACACCCACAGGCACAATCCACAGCAATAACATATTTCATCACCACATCACTTCTAGGATAGTTTCAACTCTTTGGATGAATTGAATGGGTCATGGTGACCCACAGCAGTTTGGGGTTGGTCATCTAAAGACAGGCTGTAGGGAAGGACATTTCAGAGGGTGGCAGTTATAAAGAGAGGTGTACATGAGTGACACCCATCATAGCACACACTTTTGTACTTTGCTTTCAGGCCTATATATGAATGCAATTCGTATGCTTGTAATAACTGTTATACTCAGGAGATTATTCCTAGCTCACGTGTGTGTTTGCAATGACACCTATGCTGTTGTCTATTTTGTTGTGTAAAATGTTCTGCTGTGCTCTTTGTTTCTCAAAGACCCCCTCACTTAAAATATAAGTAAGCTTCTATAAGGAATTATTCAATTTATTTGTTCTAGAAATATATTTTCAAGATCTTGATCCTTTGAGACTTTGCCATTTGAGAGGTTTTTGGCTTTTGAGATTGGGACCCATACCTCTTCCAAAACTCTGCCTCCGAATGTAGTTACAGCCTGAATATTGGAGATGAGAACTGAATTCAGCCCATAACAAATACTTGGGGGGGACCTTCTGGGAAGAGCATATAGCATGTCACAGCTAAGTCAGCTAGGGTCAAAACGGAAGATGCAGTTTGTCTCTCTGAGGTTTAGAATACCTGATTAAGGGCTGGGGTGATGAAGCAACACCGCCCTAGGCCCCCTAAGTCAAGTAGGGTTCGTTCTTTCAAACACTGAACAGCATCAAGAGTTAAGGGTGAACTCAGGCTTAATGAAACTGACAAAAGACCTTTGGTGAATGAAGATAATCAAAACCACATACAATTTATTATTTCTCAATACCATTAATGATACAAGACATGCAATGACTGCTCATAGGCGATTCTCCTGTCAGTATACTGAGGAGAGCAAGGTTGTGCTCTGTTGGGTTTTTAGGTTTATTTATTTTATGTGTAAGAGTGCATGCTTGTCAAGACACCCTGTCATGCCTGGTGCCTGTGAAGGCCAAGGGAGGAGTCAGATTCCCCAGACCTGGAGTTATGGAAGGTTGTGAATGCCAGGAATCAAGCCCAGGTTCCCTGGAAGAGCAGTCAGTGCTCTTAACCACTGAGTCATCTCACAGTTTGTTTGACTTGGATGATCATTGTCTGCCTTCCAGACTGTCTCCCATAGACTCCTGACCATCTGGCTGAGATCACCAATTCTCCCTTTAGTGAGTGTTATAGTAGGGATCAGACTCAGGATGCTGAGCACAAACTTCCATGAACTCTCTTCCAGTCTCGAATTCTCCCTTTTTAAAGTCCTGACTGTGTTTCAGAAGCTGATCACAGAGTCGGCTAACCGGCATCTCAACCTCGTCAGCTGAAAATGCACCACCAGTTGAATTCTGTTATGGTTTGCTTATTCTCAATAATTCCTGTAAGAAAATGCTGACTGCTTTTTATGTGATCTTAATGAACACTGGGGAGCCAGGGTGAGGCTGGGCCCCTCTTCCTCGCTAACATGAGTTTTAGCTTAGCTTCAGCAGCTGTGTGTGAGTCATAGGAAACATTCTCTCCATGAAAACATCATTTCTGACAAAAACCCCCTAACTCTGCCCATGCGAAGGAAATGGTACATTATTGGTAACAGGATGGATTACATCCTCTTATAGATTCAAGTGGAAACCAAGTCTTTCCTTGGAAGAAGGAGCACCCATGACATTTTTATACTACCCACTGAATAATTCTAGTAATAACTGATGCTACAGTGGAACCACCTCAGCATTAGGTTAACAAGTTAGTTCCCTTCCTGCCACTCTTCTAATCCCTCTGGGCAGACTTTTGTCTTTCTGTAATACCCTGATAATGCAACAGCTCATGCGTTAACTACTATTCCCAAACATACTGCCATTATAAATTCAGCTGACTGACCTTGTCCTCTACTATCCTAAATGAATGTTTTCTCTTCATATAAATAAGTATGTTATCTGTACAAAATTAGGAACCAGATCTGACTCCAGAGGGCTTATGCTTGAGAAAGAGTAACTGACAGCTTTTAAAGTAAACAATTAAAACCCAGAAAGTTCTACTCATAACATTCAAGGCAGGTAAGTGTGGGGGAAGACTGAGGACGGAGGATGCCCCTGGAGGCATTTCCCATAACCCAGACCTGTGGTAACTGTCTAAGCTCCTGAGCCTTCCAAAGCTGGGAGGACAAAAAGGCCATAGACAAAAGAATCTTAATAAATGACCACAGTCAGGGAAATGAGCGTGTAGCCAAATTGATAAGACGAAGGCCACTGGGAAGAGATGACGACGTACTCAAAGTGCTGAGCTACAAACTTTTAAAGACCTTATAGCTCACCTGTTTGAGTTTTAATTGAAGAACGACAGCTTAGAGGTCAGCTCAGTGTCTCAGGCCCCAGACTCCGTTCCCCCTTGCCTTGTTTAGAGGGCTCTGCATGCAAGGTCGTGATGGATGAGATATTCCTAAGAGCAGCCATTTGCCTTTCAGCATCTTTCTATGAATCTCCAATCTGATTATCTTTCTAGCCTGCCCCCATTTGGATACTGATGGACTGAACAGCTATGATTTATGCCACCTGTGACTGCTCAGCTTCACCACCTGGCTAACTCCACTGGCTGAGCAGCTCTGATTTAGTGATATTACACTTGTTGATGGAACAAACAACTGACAAAAGTCTGAAGCCAGCAATAAAAGTCAATCACTTCCACTTCCCTTTCCAGGAGGGAAAAACACCTAAGAAAAGATAGGTAATATACTAAAGCGCGCGCGCGCGCGTGTGTACACACACACACACACACACACACACACACACACACACACTCCTCACCCTTACTAAGCAATAGACGTCTTGCTTTCAGGAAAGCCTTGTGTGCCAGGGCCACGGTGCAAGGTCAGATTTGGTTCTGAGAATGAGGGCTGATGGGAGGCTGGTGAGTGGGTCAAGAAAGTAGATACCACTTGCCCCATTCTGTGTCTTTGGCTGCCTCTCTGGGATTCAATTTCCTCATCTACAAATGACAGCCAGAATCACACTCACGGATTCCTTCACAAGTTGTAAAAAAGATATACAATGATTCTGATAATACAGAAAAGGCCTTTAAAAAACAAACAGCAGCCGTGACCATCGTTTAAGAGAAATAATATTTTAAGATAAGCCATTTAGTCATGAGTATTTACCCTGCTCTTTGCATCAGGCAATTGTACATGAATTACCCCCATTGGATTCCTGTATCTGTTTTATAGTATAGATTTGGGTTTCCTGGCTTAGACAGGTAAAACTACCAGCCCAAAGTCTTTTGGCCATAGTTGTCACCCCAGGTCTGTTTCCTACCCAAGGCTTCTACATGACAGGCTCAGTTAACCGTGTTTTGATGGCTCAGGGCAGGACATTTGTAAAGGAACAGCACTATTTCTCTGGGCTTTTGTGACTTGGGCCATTCCTTTGTAGGAAAGTCTAGGTATTGTGTATAATCTCTTGTCTTGCAGAGGAAACTAGACGTGCATTTGCATTAGATTTCACTCTCCTTACAAGCAAAATCTCACTTTCAAAACGTTTAAAAGAGAAATTTAACAATGCTTTAGCCTTGGATCAGGGCAGAATCAGGACTAATATTTAGACTTCCCACTGACAAGGAGGCAGGTAGGGTGACAGATAGACTGAAAGATGGACTGATTAGTTAGGGCTCTTCAGAGAAATAAACCCAATATAGTGGATCACACACACACAGAGAGAGAGACATTTATTAGAACTGGCACCTATACTTAACAATGTTAAGTCCCACCATCTGTTTCTTGCAAGTAATGGACCAACGGAAGTTAGTTTGTAATTCTAGTCAAGTACCAATTCTGAGAAATGAGGGATCTGGAGAGCAAGGACAGGAGAAGACCTGTGTCCCGACTCATATAGACAAGCAGGAAGAGAAAGGAGCCGATTTCTGCCCCTTCTGTATTTGCTCCATTCCGGCCTTTGGTGGGTAGATGATGCCCACCCACACTGGGTGGCAACTTACTTTATCGCATTCACTTGTTCAAAGAATAACCTTATTTGAAACATCCTAATAGGAACATCAAGAAATTATGTTTAATCTGGGCACCTCATAGCTCTGTGAAGCTGATGAAACATAAAATGAACCACTGCAGCAGCTGTAAGATACTGAGATCATACATATATAAATATACAAACTCAATAGGATCCTGTGTGTGTGACTGTGTGTGTGTGTGTGTGTGTGTGTGTGTGTGTGTGTGTGTTAGTACATGTATCCGCTGTTTTTCTTTCCTTTTTTGACAGCACATTTATGACATCGACTTTGAGATCATTTCCTATGGTAAAAAGGACCATGAACCCTCATTATTCCTTTGTGTAACCAATATATATCCTTGCAACTTCTATGAGTAACATCTTCCTGTTTCCTTCCATATTGCACAGCCAACTCTTTATTTCCTATGAATAACTGAAGCTACTGGATCATTCAAAATCCAGCTAACACCTTGCCTTTTTCACCTGAAATGGAAGAGGAAGGGAGTAACCACAAAATATTTTTGTAGTCATTGTGCTGGAATGCAAAAATAAATAACAAGAAGCCATGTTTTGAATGTCTTAGAGTTCTTGTTTATAACGATATTCTGCTGCTTCCTACTCATGATAGCTTGAGACTATAAGACAAAACAGTGCCTAGAAAGTAAAGTAGAGGTGACTGGGGATGTGGCAAAGTGGGATGAAAAACGACTTGTCTTAGTCACCATCATATTCCTATGAGAAGACGCCATGACCAAGACAACTTAGAAAAGGAAGCATTGAATTGGGGACTTGCTTTCAGTTTTAAAGGGCTAGTCCATGACCATGGCAGGAAGCAGATAGACATGGTACTAAGGTGCCCTGATCTGCAGGCAGCAGGATGACAGCATGACCCTGGGTCTGTCATGAACTTCTGAAACCTCAAAGCCCCACTCCCAATGGTACACTTTCTCCAACAAGACCATACTTATTCTGACAAGGTCACAACTCTTTGTGTGGGATATATGGACACTGCGTGAAGATGTATTTGCTGTGATTGGTGTAATAAAAAGCAAAATGGCTAATAGTTAGGCAGGAGGTATAGGCAGATTTCCAGGGAGAGAAAGAAAGAGGAGGAGAGTCTAGGCACATGGAAAATGCCAGGAGACAGGGAGAGGAAACAGGAGGTGCAAGATGGAAAGAAGGGGCAGTAACACGATGTGATAGAATGTGGATTAATATAAATGGGTTAATTTAAGTTATAAGAGCTAATTAGGAATAAGCCTAAGCTATAGGCCAAGCTTTCATAATTAATAATAAATCTGTTTGTGTCATTATTTGTGAGCTGACTGGTGGGACAAAGACTCGATACACACCTTTTAATCCTTCTAATTCTTCTCATACAGTTCAATTCTTTGGTGACTAAGTATTCAAATATATGAGCCTGTGGGGGGTCTTTTTTTTTTTTTTTTTTTTTTTTTTTGGTTTTTTCGAGACAGGGTTTCCCTGTAGTTTCTAGGGCCTGTCCTGGAACTAGCTCTTGTAGACCAGGCTGGCCTCGAACTCAGAGATCCTCCTGCCTCTGCCTCCCGAGTGCTGGGATTAAAGGCGTGCACCACCACCGCCAGGCGGTCATTCTTATTCAAACCACACATAACTGCTTACTACAGAGTTTCTGCTTGGGATCTTGAAAAAGTTCTGGAAATATATAATTATGCATGTTGGAATATGTATGTCATTGAAATGTACGTTTGAAATTATTCAAATAATATATCTTATGCTATGCATATTTTACCACAAGAAGGAAAAACAACAAAAATCTCAAGATTCTACAAAATAAATACTAATTATTACAGGTTTAACATTCATAATCTGAAAAGTATGAAATAAAAATTTGTGAAATTTACAGTTTTTACATGATGACATGACATTATGAATAGAAAGTTCCATGCCATAAAACTTTTTTTAAAATGCATAAAATTAGTTTTTAATTATATAGAATTATCTTCAGGCTATATGTATCAGGCACAGATGAAACAGAAATTAATTTCAGGCCTACCCTTCAGTGGTTCATGTTTGCACATAACTTCTATCCCTAAGCCTTCTCATTATACATGTGTAAGTATTCCTAAATAGAGTCCCAACCACCATGCATAAGGATGCTCATCCTGCACTTTTGCTACGATTCCTTTAACTTCTCCTAGCCCTGGTAGCCCCACGGAAATGGAGTAAATACCACCAACCTGGCCATTATGAAAATTAAACCCTAATGGAGGGAGAACACCCAGTTCAGTGTGAGGTCTGCTGTGGTGCTCTGAACTCTCACCTCTGCTTCTTCCCCAACACCAAGAGCCCCATTGAGTTACACTCTTGATTTTATCCCACATTTAGCCTACTTATTTCCAAAGCTGCCACTTGAACTGCAGTTTTACCATCTCTAACAACTGGAGCCAATGGGAAATTGGTGTTTGGGGAGCTATCTTGAATTGGCACTCGTTACTTAACTCTCAGTGAGGAGATACACAGTGAAGTCTGAAAACCCAAAGCAGGCATTAACCGGGGTCACTTTTCATTTTTAAGGTTTCATAGAGTCAAAAGAAGAGTGATCTTCATGGGGCTGCAAGATGGCTCAGTGGGTAAGGATACTGTTCTGGTTAGTGTTGTTGTTGTTGTTGGGTGTATCAACTTGGCACAGCTAGAGTCGTTTGGGAAAAGGGAACCACAGCTGAGAAAATTTATCTTTAAGACTGGCCTGAAGGCAAGCCTGTGGGACAGTTTCTTAATAATGGTTGATGTGGAAGGGCCCAGTCCACTGTGAGTGGTGCCACCCACAGGCAGGTAGTCTTGGGGTGTACTAAAAAGCAGGCTGAGCAAGCAATGAGGAGCAAGTCAGTAAGCAGCTATGGTTCTCAACCTGTGGGTGGCGACCCCTTTGGAGGTTGCATATCAAACATTTACATTACGATTCATAACAATAGCAAAATTACAGTTATGAAGTAGCAACAAAATTATTTTACGACTGGGGGTCACCACCACCTGAGGAACTATATTCAAGGGTCACAGTACGAGGAAGGTTGAGAACCTCTGCTCTACAGCCTCTGCATCAGCTCCTGCCTCCAGGCTCCTGGATGATGACCCGCAACTATGAGATGAAACTAAACCCTTCCTCCCAAGTTATATTTAGTCATTTTTATCACAGTAATAGAAGCCCTAACTTAGACGGGTGCTCATCTGAAGACCTGAATTTGTGGCATGGGGTGTGTGTGTGTGTGTGTGTGTGTGTGTGTGTGTATGTGTGTGTGTGTGTGTGTGTGTGTGTGTAAAATAGTAGTTAAAAAAGAAGAGGTCATGAATTTGAGAGGGAGTAGGGGTTGGGGGGCAGAGTAAGAGTCTCAAGAGGAGAGGAAGGGACAGAAATGACGTGTGAATAGAGTACTCAGTTATTAAGTTCTTAAAAAAAGATTTTTAATTTAAAATAAAATATTTTTTAAAACGATGATAATTATAATCACATAATTAAGCCTATATTGCTTTGAAATTCAGAGCAGAGAACATAAAGGTTCATGCCACAAATAAACAATGTCCAAAGGCTATAGTAATTTCACTTCATTTTCTGGTGATTTAAGTGCAGAAGATGGGGTTGAGTGAAGAAAGTAAAAAATGAATAAGATCAAGAGAAAGAAAAAAAAACATAGGCGATCGGGCAGGATCAAAGGAAATATGACATATACAGATGGACATAAAACAGAGAAAATGAGGTGTGTGGAAGGCATAGACAAAAAATGATTGGCGGATTCAGAGGCAATTTCAAGAGTCCATTGCTTTCGTCACATTCTGTAACCCTTTCTCCTGAGTCAGGCGTTGGTGACTTAAGGAGTCCTGTTGCCATCCTCACGGTCCCATCTCTAGAGACATGATGATTTGCTCAAACACTCTATGCAGAAAGGTAGAGACGCCCAGCCATCTCCACCCCTGCTCGCGACTGCCGTCCCTCCTGATGGTGCATCTCACTGCCGACTCACTTCTGGCTCCGCTGGCCAGCATGGTGCTCTTCTCACACCTAAATACAGAAGCGATCGCCTCCTCTTGGGAAAGGATAGCAAGAACTGACAAATGGGATCGCAGGAAATACAAAAACTCTGCATGGCAGAAGAAATACCTAACTGCGCGAAGAGCCAGTCTGCAGAGCAAAGTTTTCGCTGGCTACTTATTTGACAAGGGCTTAGTATCTAGATTATATAAGAAACTAAAAAGAAACTTGAATAATCTAATCAATGAATTAATTGGAAGATAAATGAACGAACAATTCTAATAAGAAGTACAAACAGATAACTAATACATTAAAAAAAATTGCTCAGTATGCTTAGCCATCAGAAAATGCCGACGAAACTAGATTGAGACTCCATGTTGGTTGGCCCAGTAAGAATGGCTGTAGTCCCTCTAACAGCACGTGCTGGTGAGCATGAGGGGGAGGAACCCTTGTAAGCTGGGTGTGGAAAGTAAACTAGTAAATTCACTATGAATGTCATTATGGAGGTTTCTTAAAGAATAGTAATCGAACTGTCATGTGATCAACTTACACTATTCCTGCATAAATATACTCGAAGGAATCTAGGTCAAAAATGATGTGTACATCCTCACTTACAAACGCGCTATTCACAGCAGCAAAGCACCTGACATCAGTGTAGCTGGCTATCAGCTGATGAATGTACAAGCACACAGTGGAATGCTAACCAGCCACAAAGAGGAATGAACTTACAACCTTTGCAGATAATACGGTAAGCGGATGAAACTGGGTTTCATCGGTTAGGCCAAGGAAGCCAGAAAGACACATATTTTGCCTCACCTTCTAAGTATCTATTTGTGTGTGTGTGTGTGTGTGTGTGTGTGTGTGTTTATGAAACACAGGACAGAGTTTATTTAGTGAAAAGAAAGGATCAATGGAAAGAATCCAGAGAGAGCAATGGAGATTGGATGAGCAAAATACATCATATACACATATAAAAATACCATAATGAAACCCATCATTCTATGAATAAACAAATGCAAATAACGGAAAAGGCTGCCTTCTAAAGCAGTACAGAATGCCCACGTTTCATCTCTCCCACTGGGATGGTGCGTTCTAATTGTCCACTTGACACACTCAGGAAGGGAGACTCAATGAGAAATTGGCTAGATTAGGTTGGCCTGCCGGCATGTCTCTGAGAGATTGTCTTGATTTTGTTAATTAAGGTGTGAAAACCTACCCAATATGGGTGGCACCATTCCCTAGCAAGGCTTTCTGAACTGTCTAAGAGTGGGGAAACTAAGCTGGGTACCAACACACACACACACACACACACACACACACATTAATTCACTGCTCTTTGGTCTTGACTGTGGATGTGATGTGACCATTGCTTCAAGGTCCTGCCATCTCGTGTTCCCTGTAATGACAGACTGAAGCCTGGAATTGTGGGTTCAAGCAACCCTTTTCTCCTTTAAATTGCTATTATCAGGATATTTTATCATAGCAGCTGGGGGAAAAAATGACATTGGTTGGCAGTAATTTCTAAGCAGCAATCTTCCTTGTCCTACGTTTCTGCTTAAGTGTTTTTTACTTATTATGTGGCAATAAATGTACACAGGCATGCAGCTGTTACAGACATGTGTAGGGGTCAGACAACAACTTTGTCCTTCCACTTGTGTTCCGGGGTTTGAACTTGGGTCACCAGACTTACACTGCTGGTGCCTTTACCAGCTCTAGGCTTCTTTTGTGTCAGTTAATAAAACAACATACAAGTATCACAAGCCCCACATAGGAGAATTTATAACATTCACATTGTTCCTCCTCTATGTCACTGGGGGATGTCTCTCAATAAGCACAGGGTAAGTTGAAAATACCATAAAATGACAGCACACTTAATACACATAACAGTATAACTTAACGACAGGGAACACCATGATGTATTGGTTGCTTCCCCTCAAGGTCATATGGCTGACACGAAGCTATGACTTGATGCTGCCCCCAAGAGAGTATCAGCCCATATATTAATGGAGACACTTGAAATTCAAAATCCAAAGTATAGTCCCTATTGGATGCATGATGCTTTTGTGTGATTATATTCAGAGCATCGTAAGACGAGCCTCTACGCTGGGACCATCTGTGATAGATATAACAGAGCTTTTCTCCTGCAAGAAATATCAGGTTCAATGGACCTCACTAAGTCTCACTAAAGCAATGTCTAACCCTCACTCAGAGAAAGCAAAGATCCCAAAGGAAATGACTCCAATCAATGAGCACCTGAGCAAGACCAGTGGCTGCTGGGCTCTGGGGATTGTATGAACGGGACGAGCTTCTGTACGGCAGAGGAAACAATGAACGGAATGAAGAAATGGGCTATGCAATACAAGGGAAGTGCCATCTATACAGCTGACAAGGGGTTAGTGTTAGAAAACCTAAAGAACTCCAAACAGTGAAGCCTGCAAATCCCTCCCAAGCCGACAGAGCCACCCAATCAGGGAAGTGACGCAGGAACTGACAGTTCACAGAAGGAGTCATTCTAGTGGTCCGTAAGACATCCTGTGTGTGTCAAGAAATAGCATTTGATGGTGGTAGTTGGGAACACAAACAATGACGGTGAAAACTGCACGGCTTAGCTTTGTCTACCAGGTGTTACACTGGCGACAGATCCGCCTCACTGGGACGAAAGTATTTCAGAATTGCTAGTCTTCTGGCTTCCCCACTATTATAAGACCGCCAAAGCCCCACCTTTACTACCCACATGGGCCATTTCACAAGAGATAGAGGCTGGGCCCCTGGCTCATTCATGACCCTGCCACTTAAGATCTCTGCAAGTTCTTTCCTCCCTGGTCAAAAGGGGTTTCAGACACTGACCTCGCAGGGCTGTTGAAAGGCAGAATTGAGAACCCAGCTTCAGGAAGCACTTTGACAAGTCTGAGTTGCCAGATACTTTTGTGGAAGTTTTGTACTCATCCAGGGCCCTGAGCCTGGGTCTCAGAGTCCTGTGCCAGCCCGCTAATCAGAGCTCTCGTTCTGTTCTGATGCCCCACCTCCCAGGCACAGAGGTTGAATCTGGAACCCATTGGTTCTCAAATCCTGTCTGACTGATTTCCCTCCATTTGGCAAAAGCACCCATTGTTGTATCTTTCGTCATGCGATATGAAATAAGTAAGACCAGCCTGCCACTATGTAGCTCAAACTAAACTAACCAGGATGGCTGAGCACTAGCGTCCTAGATGGCAAGGGGGGGCATTATGTTAGTGGGGTACCCCAGTGGGATGGTACTGACACATGGCCATTTGGACATGAACTTTTCACCTTCTACTGCTGCCTTCTGCCCATCATCACTTTCTGTATTGTCACGGGCGACCTCATGAGGCCACTGTACACACATGTATCCCAGCATCACTGTCACAGAGTAACACTGACATACATCTTGCAGCCACCTCCATTTACATCCAATACTAAGGAGACAGGTGGAGCAGGCTCCAGAGCATCCCGGATATGCCTTCCCGTACGCGCACACACTCGCAGCCTTAATCCTGTCACAGCTTCGAAACAACCATGGTATTGAAGTGGGTAAATCCTTTTATCAGAAGAGCAAACCAGAGACAGAGAAAATAAGAGCCAATGCTTAGTCATACAGTATCAGGAAACAGAATTCAAATGGACAGGTTTGGTTGTTTACAAAATAATTGTCAGACTGGAGTACACAAATAGTCTTTGTGGAGGTCAAGACCATGATGGGGAGATCGAAACAGGTTACCTGAGCTAATGGGAGCTCACCAACTCCAGCCGGACAGGGAAGGGTCCAGCATAGGATCAAACTAAACCCTCTGAATGTGGGTGACAGTTGTACGGCTGGGGCAGACTGAGGGGCCACTGGCAGTGGCACCAGGATTATCCTACGTCTTGTACTAGCTTTTTAGGAATCTGATCTCTTTGGATGGATACCTTGCTCATCCTAGATATGGTAGGGAGGGCCCTGAACCTTCCCCAGAGCAATGTGCCTTACCCTGTCTGAGGAGTGGATAGAGGGTAGGGAGGGGGAAAGTGGAGGGAATGGGAAGAGGGGAGAGAGTGGGAACTGGGATTGGTATGTAAAATGAAAAAAGATTGTTTTCTTTAAAAAAAAATAAATTAAATTAAAAAAACAGCCTTTGTGTTTAACCCTCAAAAACAGCAAAACAAAAACCCAACTACCTACTTCCTCCTTATGTTTCAGATCCTATTTCCATCAGATTCCAAGGAAACACAGAGACACCCAAACCTTGATCTGCAATGCTTTTTCTTTTATTCTCCTACCTTCCTTGACCCTGGACATAACACAAAGACGGCAGAATGAATAGCTGTGCACTGAGATGATATTATGGAAAGGGTGCTATCCAGCATTAATCACACACCGCACCCGTAAGCTGAGAGAATAATGCAGATAACCTCTTACACTGTTCATCTCTGTTCTCATGAAACGACTGGTAACGAGCAGGGGAGATGACAGTGTTCTATGACTAGCTGCTGCAATCGTCCCATAAACTACCCTGCAAACAGATTTTTGTGTAAAGAAAGAAGTAATAGATGAGGACAAACGGGACAAGGACAGAGGCATTCCATAAGCCTGCTTGCTCCCCAGACTAGCTCACCACCAACTTTGAACTGTGCATGAGTTGGGAGGGGGTAGATCATAATATGTAGCTGCTCAGGTCTAGGTCAGAGCCCAGGAGTGAGCATCTCCCATGAGTTCAAGGGTGGAATTTCTTTGATTTCCTCTTATCACTAGTTGGTACAAATGAAGTTAGTCTCTCTGAGGACCAGTTTCCTTCAAAGACATTGGCATAGGAGACAATTTTCTACAACAGAAAAGAAAGTTACCCCAAAATCTAAATTTGGATTCTTTGAGGGGTGGTCTAAGGACAGCATGATGGCATGAGCTCCTTAGTCCATCTCCACACTCCTAAGTGCTTGTTTTTGGCATCTTTTCTGTATAAGGAAGTGTAACTAGAGGTTTCTTTCCCACCCGCCAGTTCCTAAATAACCACTCTGAAGCTTAATATTAATTACAAACTGTTTGGCCTATTATCTCAGGCTTATTACTCACTAGCTCTTACAACTTAAATTAACCCATTTCTATTATTCTATATTTTACAACAAGGTTCATGGCTTGTTACCTCACATCTTGCTGCCCTTGCAACTTCTTGCATCTCTCTTATTCTGCCTTCTTTCTCCCTGCATCTCTTGTTTAAATTTCCCACCTAGCTATATTCTGCCCTGCCTTAGGCCAAAACAACTTCTTTATTAACCAATGGTAATAAAACATTTTCACAGCTTAAAAAGGGTCATCCTACATCAAGGAAGTGCAAACGAGTTTTGCTGCGCACCACAGCCCCCCCCTTCTTGCCCTATGCTCTACAATACAGTTCTCGAGCTTCAGGCAAGGGGTTGGAGGTTGAAATACACAAACACACACAGAGACAGACAGACACATGGACGTCTAATCACTGGTAAAAAAAAAAAAAAAGCCCTTCTTTAATAGCACCATGAAGGCTTAAATACCCAGCAGTCAATGGCCAACAGGTGAGAATCCCATCCTCTGATCCTCTAGCAAGGCACAGCTTTTAGTAACTCCAATCAGAAGGCTCTAGCAGGGAAGAGCAGCTGAAGGCCAGGACTCCAATTGGTCCCAACAGAGTTTGTTTTGTATTACTTCATTCTGTGTTCTGCAACACACAGTAGGAGGCACTCTGCTGACAATTAAGTCTATCACAGCACTGAGGAGACTTCACACAAGTGGGATCCCTGAGCTAGCTTCCTTCAAAACTTCTCTATTGTCAACCTTGTGTCACAGCTGAAATTCAACCCCGACAGAAATCAAAGACAAGTAGTGCAGGAGCAGGAGACGTGGAGTTCCCCTCCTGTCCCCAGAGCAGCGTGAGCAAGGACACCTGGCTGGCTCCCTTCCATCAGATAGACGGCACAGGCCAATTCGCCTAGCATTTCAGCTTCCAAACCACTTTCTCTATCCTTACACTCCCACCCAACCTTCAGAGTAGCCCACAAAAATAGGAACTGCTTCCTCCACTTAGCCTAAGAGGGATGAAACTCAAACACGTTGAATGATTTACCCGAGGTCTCACAACTAGAAAAAAAAGACAGCCTGATTCAGAGCTGGGATTTCAAGTCCTCATGAAACAATTGGCCAGCCGTTAGGAAGACCTGATAAACACTGGTGGAGGGATAAGCGAAGCGATGGGACAGAGAGAGGCTCGGTTTTGAAACAAGCACAATACGAAAACCATACATAACTCTAAAGTTTGATACAGCCGAGGAAGATATAAAACCCTAAACTGAAACTTATTAGAAATGGACTTCAAATGTTAGTTTGCTGGTTGCTCTGTTCCAGAGTTGGCATGTGTCTGAAAATATCTTCTGAGTTCTCCCAGAGGAAGTATGATTTGGCGATTATGACTCTGGGAATGGACCAGGGAGATGACTGGATCGGTAAAGTGATTGCCGTGCAAGTAGGAGGACCTGAGTTTGTAGTGAACTTGCCTTGGAATCATATTGACCTGAATTTGATCCCAGAAAAAGCTCCTAAAAAACAGCTGGGCACTGTGGCCCATGCTCAGAGTCCCAGCTACAGGGAGGCAGAGATGAGTAGATCCCTGGGACTTACCAGCCAGCCAGCCTAGACAACCTGGAGAATTCCAGGTCAGGTGAGAGATATTATTTCAAAAAACAAGGTGGACAGGACTTGAGGATGACACACAAAGCTGTTCTCTGACCAACACACACACACACACACACACACACACACACACACACACCTGTGGAAGTGGGTAGCCTGAGTTTCAAAGCTTCAGTCCCACGTTGACCACTTACCAGCTCTGCAACCAGGTAGGAAGTGTTTATTTATGCCTCGGCTTCTTTGTACACAAAAGGGATTGTGCACAGCCTACACCATCAGTTAAACCTTTGGATATCAGCTATATGTTACATAATTGAAGTTGTGCTTCAGATGGGCGCCACCGCTCAGTGATACAGCAGTTGAGCAGCATGTGCGAGGCTCTAGCCATCATTGCCAGCTCTGCGGGACCACATAAAGAAAACTGAAGTTGGGTTGCTGATGCACACTTGTAACCCCAACACTTGGGATTCTGAGCCAGCCTGAGCTACAAAGCCAGCCTGACACTTTCTCAAGTGAGTAAACAAATAAATAAGTAAATAGTGTTGTTCCTAGCTAAACTTTTATCTGTTCTAATATCTACTTTCAGATTATTTCTTGTTCAGTGTAGATATGAATGTGATTCTTACTAAATCTGAGCAATAACTGAATGCCATCCCCCTCCCATCAAACTCTGTCATATACTAGCTACAACTCAAGGACAAAGTGAAAAACCCAAGGGCAAGGAGGACCAACGTCTAGGCAGCCCCCAGCAACTGTTTCACTTAGTAACACAGGCACATAGTGCAAAGTACTGGAATAGTAATGACACTTGAGGAGGTGGCTGTGGTGACTAATTGTGACTCTTGCTCTATAGCAGACACCAAATAGCTATTGAATATAAAAGGCGGGTTTGATGATTGATCCTGTCAATCTGCCAGGATTTAGAATTGTCTAGGAGGTATTACTTTCCAGAGAGGGTAAAGGGAGGGGGAATATCTGATTTCCAAGTGGGCTTTGTGAATATGAAAATGCCCCCAGGAAGCAGGAGCATGCCTACACCCGCCTTTGTTTTTCCTGAGTGTGTCTATCAAGCGACTGTCATGCTCCACTAACAACAGCGGCAGACTTCTTGGGCCTTCCAAAGTGAACTCAGTACTAATGCCTCTCCAAGGGTCTTCCAGGCTTTCAGAGACAGATTTAGGATGGAGCAGCAGCCATATTTATTGTCCCTCTGGCATGCTGACAGCTGTTGTTGGGCTATCTAACCCTCGCTGTGAAACGAATCTAATAGTATGTGCCTTCTATTAGTTCCATTCCCCTGGAGAATCCTGCCTAATACAACACTTCAGAATGTTTAAGGGACAGATAACATATTGTCAAATTATGACTTAGTCACTTACAGAGAGATACTAGGTGAGTTGTCTAATCTTCCAGTGCTGCAGCTATTGTCCTGGACCCTGAGGATAACATTACAACCAAGCTCAGAGGGTTCTTGTGAGCATTAGGTAGCTAATATAAATGAGGTCTTAGAAGAGTGCCTGAGCCGGGTGGTGATGGCACACGCTTTTAATCCCAGCACTCAGGAGGCAGAGGCAGGCAGATTTCTGAGTTTGAGGCCTGGTCTACAGAATGAGTTCCAGGACAGTCAGGACTGTTGCATAAAGAAAGCCTGTCTGGAAAAAAAAAACAAAACAAAAAAAGGAGTGCCTGAAACCTAGTAATTGCTGTGCAACTGCTTGTTTTTATTATTATTAAGAAAATAAGAAATTTTGGGGGGGTAAAGTGCTCATGAATTGGAGAAAAAATATGATAATGGTGATGCTTTTTAGCATGCATATTATTTATTGGGTTTTATATTGGCATAATGTTTTACAGAGTAATTTGGCAACATCCTGAGAACTTTTAAACACTTGTGCTTTCTCATTTACCAGTTCCATGAAAAGACTATAAACGATGGATACACAGACATAAGGAGGCAATAAGGAGTAAGAAAAACCTTTCCTCCTCCAAGAAAAATGTCTATCAGAAACCTAAGAAATAAAACGTTAAATGAAAAAATATCAGAAACTCCCCTTAAGGCAATAAAAATTATGTTTCTACTATTTTGCAAATTTCTTATTCATGTTCCTTCTTAATTTGTTCTTCACTATTGTTTTAGTCAAAAGACAAGAAAATAAAATAAACTGTTCATACATTAGAAAATATAAAACTCTTGACTTGGTGATGACTTAATTTTACTTCTGGGAACCCTAGAACTCCTAGTTTAAAAAAAAACTAAGAAAAAAATCACCAAACTATCCAGTTTTATAGGATGGCTTAATCCAAGATTAATCAACAGAACACTGATAAGTTTTTTCTCTTCTAGCAATAAGCATCCACTAATGGAAATAAAGGTAATATTTAAAAAGACAAACAAAGTTAAAGTATTTCAGGAGAAATGCAACAAAACAGGCTTAGTACTCTTACAAATAAATCTATACAATAGAGACCCACGTGGACATGTACAATCTGTGCTGCTTGCTGCCCAATGCCTTGGTGTGACGTCCTTGGGCTTCGCTGCAACAGGAGCCACACTGATGAGAGCAGCCTGTATAACCTCCTAAGGCTATATTGAAGTGTGTGGCCCATGCAGCCACTGAGGGCCATAGTTGAGTCGGTATCCCTGATACAGCCAAGGACTGTGTTGATCTACCACCAAAGCCCATGTGGATGTAATGTCCTGGACTGCCTCCAGAAGCCATGTTAACGTCCTTGTGTACAGGAGAGCTGGCCTTGCCCCTCATGGGAGAGCTGGCCCCACCCTCACCCCTCACTCACTGCTGATGGTGTAAATCACAAACAATCCCACACCAGTTTGGAATTATGATTAATAGAATGGTTATTTATTTAAAGGGGAAAAAACTTACAGATCACCGTCCCAGACAACAGCCCTCTGCGCAATCAGGAAGGGAGCCTAGTTGTCAGAAGCGGAGCCGGAAGCCAGAGAGCGAGCGGAGGGAAGTGGCCGCATTTTTAAAAAGAGAGACCACGCCCCAATGGGCTGGTATCTCCGCGGCTATTGGCTAAAGGAGCAGAAGGAGCTCCCGCAACACACTGCACTATGGTGCAGGCCATGGCATGGGGGGAGAGAGAACTGGCTTTGGCCACCATAACGCTCTCCCTAGTTGATGACTTCTGGAGCAGAGGCAGACGGAGAAAGACTCATCCTCCCTTAGGGAGTAGACATTAGGAATCTGACCATGCTCCAGTGAATATATGGACAACACAAAGTGGACTTTTTCTCTTGAGGGGAGGGGCTACAGAGGAGGGCTGGACATGAAGAGATTGGGAAGTGAACCTATTTCCCATCACCCATACTGGGCAGGTCCCCTCACAGGTACCTCTGTGTACATGGTGCATATAACACAGGCCAGCCTGGTTTATAGGGGCACACACACACACACACACACACACACACACACACACACACACATCCACTAATAATATATAAATTTTGTGGTTAATGGGGAATGAGGGGTAGCAAGAAGCCTCAGCAAGAGAAGTGCTTGCCAAGCTGACAACCCGAGTTCAGCTCCCAGAACCCACTGTGGAAGAAGAGAACCAATTCCAAAAGTTGTAACCACCACATCATAGCACGAGTGTCCATGTTCTCTCTCTCTCTCTCTCTCTCTCTCTCTCTCTCTCTCTCTCTCTCTCTCTCTCTCTCACACACACACACACACACACACAAATAATATATGTTTTTAAAACAGGGGAAATGTATGTATGTTTGGTATTGAGTAATGCACCTTTCTAAATTTTTAGAGTAATTTGGATATAATATAAGCACCTATTACAGTCATACAAGTAACTCAAAACTGATATTTATACAATTTAGATATCAAAGTTGACATGTCAAGGCCCAACACCACATCTAGAGTTCCAATCACATTATAAATATGAAACCCTATTGTCTCAGTTGCAACCAAAAGGGACAAAGGAAGATGCTGGTAAGGACTTCCTTTCAAAATATCACTGTGAAGGATTCCTTGTCACTTCTGACTCTTTCCATAGTCTCTCTCCCTTTTCTAGTAGCCTAGAACGCGGACTTGATAATCTTGTGGTCAGAGGCAAAAGGCCATGGGCTCGCTTACAGTAAAGTAGAAACAGGCATCCTTGGTGGCTGTCTCATCAGTGTCTCTCGCCCCAGACTGCTTGTGTATCTCATCATAGGATGGAAATGATGGCTGTCTACAGAAGCATCTTCCAGCTTCATGTACTACACAGAGCCCTCAAGAATCAGTGCAATAAGGCTGGGTGGTGGCGGCACATGCCTTTAATCTCAGAACTTGCAAGGCAGAAGAAGGTGGATCTCTGTGAGTTCAAGACCAGCCTGGTTTATAGAACAAGTTCTAGGACAGCCAAGGCTACACAGAGAAACCCTGTCTCAAAAAACAAAAACAAACAAAGAGTAAGTGCAATTATAATATTACAATAGCAGTTCTCTTTAAATTGATTTGACTCAGTCGCGGTTTCAGTGGGCTAATGTTCTGTCGTAACAGCAGTAAAATAAACTTTTGCCAAGTTATTTTTAGAAGAAATCAAAGGTAAAATTTTAAGAGCAAGGGAGGTTGTGACCTTTCTCAAAAGATCGATACATATTAGTCTCCAGCCCTTTAGCAGGTCCCAGCCCAAGGCTGCATGCTCATACTTATTATATCAATTGTAATCTTTACTCTCCCTTTGTTGCTGATGCCCTAGCCAGCTTTTGTTTCCTCTTCTGTCCAGTAGCCTTTCCCGTGGTTATCTGACATCAGCTGAACGCTCTGAGATGTAACTGTATCAACTTAAGAACAATATAACCCGAAATACATTTGTCTAAGCTCTTATTTTGATTTTTTTCAGTGTGTCTCCCACACAGATCATCAACTCGGGACCAGCCTTTCTGTTCTAACTTCATGAACAACCCTTTAAGTTAAAAAAAGCATCTTTCTGAGCACTTCAGAGTAGAAACAAACAAACAAACAAACAAACAAACATTTATCAGCACCACACAATTTTGCCATGACTGACTACTGGTGATCCGCACCCCCCCCCAAAAAAAAACCAATTCATTCTAGAGTAAAGCTACAAAGGAAAGTTGCATAAAACAATTGAGACGAAATTAATCTTTTGTCCTCTTTTTCCCTCAGCTGCGTGTACTAATCCTTGAAAGGTTTTCAGGGAACCGTTTTATTCCAATGTTCTTCACATACCATCTGTTCCAGCACACTCCTTATAGTCTTACTAGGTTTCACAGATGCCACTTTTTAACTCGGCAAATCTCCTTGGGAGCATCATCTGGCTCCCGTCACCCTACTCCAGGGAGCCCCTGTCACCACGGCAATGGCTGCGTCAGAACAGATGTTCCTCATTCTCTTCCATATTTCCCTGCCTCAGTAGAATTTTGAATGCAAATTTTGAGATTGGGGGGGAAAAACCCTCATAGGCAAAAGGATTTTCTGCAACTCCTTTCTGTTCTTCTGAAGTCTAGGTCAGAGGGCACCTTCCTGTTCAGAGCGGAGGGCACCTACAGTGGTCAGAGATGGAGTGGAAAGCCAGAGAGAGTTAGATGCAAACCAGTGTCCAATTATAAAAGGTCAGTTTGGTTCAAGGTCAACAAGGAGGGGCGGTTCTTCAATAGGGAATAAGATATGGAGAAGAAAATCTATTTTTTTAATGTATATGACACTTAGTCCTTGACTACATGTGTATCAGCAAATGGTGGTCAGAACTATTCCATGAGATTAGATCAGTGAGGGCAATTAACTTAGATAACCGATCCTCATTATTTTAATGCTAGCCTCTGACATTTTTTTTCCTCATTTTTTTAATAAGTTTTTTTTTCTCATGGTTTATTTTTTTTATATTTAAAAATTTCCATCTCCTCCCCTCCTCCTCCCCCTTCCCTCCCCTCCTTCTCCCCCTTCCCTCCCCTCCCCTCCACCCATACCTCCCCTCCCTCCCTCTCAAGGCCAAGGGGCCATCAGGGTTCCCCACTCTATGCTAAGACCACTTATACTCATAACAGGAAAAATCCATCAGAATGAAGTCTCAATCCTGAATATCTATGCCCTAATATAAAAGCTCCCACTTATGTAAAAGAAACACTTCTAGAACTCAAGGCAGCCATCAAACCACACACACTAATAGTTGGAGACTTCAACACTCCTCTCTCACCAATGGACAGGTCAATCAGACAGAAACCTAACAGAGAATTGAAAGACTTAATGGAGGTAATGAACCAAATGGACTTAACAGACATCTATAGAACATTCCACCCAAATAGGAAAGAATATACCTTCTTCTCTGCGGCTCATGGAACCTTTTCGAAAATTGGCCATATACTTGGTAACAAAGCAAACTTCCACAGTTACAAAAAAATATTAGTAACCACCTGTGTCTTATCGGATCACCATGGATTAAAATTAGAATTCAACAACAATGCTACCCCCAGAAAGCCCACAAACTCATGGAAACTGAACAGTCAACTACTGACCCACACCTGGGTCAAGGAAGAAATAAAGAAAGAAATTAAAGTCTTTCTTGAATTTAATGAAAACAAAGACACAACATACTCAAACCTATGGGACACAATGAAAGCAGTGCTAAGAGGAAAGTTCATAGCACTAAGTGCCCACTTAAAGAAAACGGAGAAAGCACTCATTGGTGATTTAACAGCACACCTGAAAGCTCTGGAAAAAAAAGAAGCAGACTCACCTAGGAGAAGTAGAAGACTGGAAATAATCAAACTGAGGGCAGAAATCAACAAAATAGAAACACAGAAAACAATCCAAAGAATCAATGAAACAAGAAGCTGGTTCTTGGAGAAAATGAACAAGATTGACAAACCCTTAGCCAAACTAATCAAACGGCAGAGGGAGAACACACAAATTAATAAGATCAGAAATGAAAAGGGGGACATAACCACAGACACAGAGGAAATTCAGAGAATCATTAGATCTTACTACAAAAGCCTGTATGCCACAAGATTGGAAAATGTAAAAGAAATGGACAGTTTCTTAGATAAATACCATATACCGAAGTTAAACCAGGACCAGGTAAATGCTCTAAATCGTCCTGTTAGTCGCGAAGAATTAGAAACTGTTATCAGAAACCTCCCTACCAAAAAGAGCCCAGGACCAGATGGTTTCAATGAGGAATTCTACCAGAACTTCCAAGAAGACCTAATACCTGTACTCCTTAAGGTATTTCATAATATAGAAACACAAGAGTCACTGCCAAATTCCTTCTATGAAGCTACAGTTACCCTGATACCTAAACCACACAAAGACTCAACCAAGAAAGAGAATTACAGGCCAATCTCACTCATGAACATTGACGCAAAAATTCTCAATAAAATACTGGCAAACCGAATCCAAGAACACATTAGAAAAATTATCCATTACGATCAAGTAGGCTTCATCCCAGAGATGCAGGGCTGGTTCAACATATGAAAATCTATCAATGGAATCCATCATATAAATAAACTGAAGGAAAAAAACCATATGGTCATCTCATTAGATGCTGAAAAAGCATTTGACAAAATTCAGCACCCTTTTATGATAAAGGTTTTGGAGAGATTAGGGATACAAGAGTCATTCCTGAATATAATAAAAGCTATTTACAGCAAGCCGACAGCTAACATCAAATTAAACGGAGAGAAACCAAGGCTATCCCACTAAATTCAGGAACACGACAAGGCTGTCCACTCTCTCCTTATCTCTTCAATATAGTGCTTGAAGTTCTAGCAATAGCAATAAGACAACATAAGGGAATCAAGGGGATTCAATTTGGAAAGGAAGAAGTTAAACTTTCATTATTTGCAGATGATATGATAGTGTACATAAGCGACCCCAAAAACTCCACCAAAGAACTCCTACAGCTGATAAACTCCTTCAGTAACGTGGCAGGTTACAAGATCAACTCCAAAAAATCAGTCGCCCTCCTATACACAAAGGATAAGGAAGCAGAGAGGGAAATCAGAGAAGTATCACCTTTCACAATAGCCACAAATAGCATAAGATATCTGGGAGTATCTCTAACCAAGGAAGTGAAGGATTTATTTGACAAGAACTTTAGCCTCTGACATTTGCGTTGTTTGAAACACCGGTTCAGCATCCACACCGTGTCCATGTTCCATGAAGGTACAAGTTCTAAGTGGAAAACAAACCGTGAGACAGAATCAGGAAGTTAGAGGGCAGGTCCACGAGCCTAGAGTCAGAGAGGGGTCTAGAAAGATGTAAGGGCTAACTGACCTGTCCGTGGGGTCCGAAGCCTGTCATTAGACCTATGTGACACCTGAACTTCCTTGGCTATAAAGTGAGCAGTGGGACTAGATGCTGTCAGGGTCACCGGGAGCAAAGGTAGCATAGTGACCTGTATGCAGTAGGTGTCCTTACTTTGTGTTCAATGGTTTGCATCCGCTTCCACCACGGCAGAACAGATAACGCGGAACAGATAATAGCTGCTTGTATTGAGGCAAAACCACCAATGCCGGGAGTCGGTTCCAGAATATTTAGAGGGAGAAACAAATGAAGATCAGAATCCAAGACAAAGGTTTTCTAAATAGCAAACCCCTAGGGACTGGACTGACAATTCGGCCACCATGGTCTAGAGTGGCAGTTAGACTAGACAAGACTCAGATTCTGGGGCCAGCCCTGAACTCAGGTCCTCACATTTGCTGTTGAAGCTCTCTACTTCCTGGGTCATCCCTCTAGGTCATACAATGAAGTATTTATGTGGGAAAATCTCCCCAAAGGATAAATCCAGAAAAAGTGTTTGCAGTCCAGACTGCAGGTGAACCGTCAATCTACTTTCATGATGCGTTAAACTCTTGTGCAACTCGGTAAAAAAAATGATCCACAATTCAATGAAAAAAAAAGAACAAAATACATAAACAGACAATTCTCAGAAAAAAATGACAGTTGTAAATCACATAAATAAATGTTCAATTGTGTTCATGAAAAACAAACAAACAAAGACAGAAACAAATAAGTAGGTTTGCAATGGAGTGCAGACAGTGACGAGATACACAACTGGTCAAAAACTCTCGGTAATGGAGCACTTGCCCAAGGTTGTAAGGACCTTGGTTGAGTGGCCACCACCACAAAAGCAAAATGAAATCAGAACAAAACTAGCACACACATTACCATTTGTACACGTATAACATGCAGTTCCAAAAGTGATCATAAATTTCAGCCATTGACGGAGGATTGTAACCTGGGAAAACTTCGACAGAGGAAAATTTCGCACTGTCAATCAAAGTTAAAGGTGTGTAGTTTTTGACTTCATAATTCCATCTCTAATAATTTATCCCTCATCTATCTCAAATATGTAGAAAGTAATAGACATATGAAGCTATTCGTGGCTCTATTGTTTTTTGTTTCAAAGCAAGAAAACAGTTATCTATTATCATGTCCTGTTTCCTAGTTTCCTTTCCGTTGCTGTGAAAAAGCACTTTGATTAACAGCAATGTGTAGGAGGAAAAGTTCTATTTGGCTCACACTTCCAGGCCACGGTCTATCACAGAGGGTAAGTCAAGGCAGGAACCTGAAAGCAGGTCAACTTGCTATTTCAAACAGCATTGCCTCTAATCAAGGATCTCACTTCATTGCCAACTAAATACAACAAGAATTATGGAAGATACTGCTAGCTGGCTGGTTTCTAGGCTCATGTTTATCTCGCTGTTTTATACAGCCCAAGGAATGGTGCCACCCACAGTGGGCTGGGTCCTTCTATGGCAATAATAATCAAAACAATCCCCCACAGACACATCCACAGGTCAGTCTGATCTGAGGAATCCTCCATCTGTGACTCCCATCTCAGCTGTGCTGGGTTGACAGTTAAAACTAACTGTGAGACCCCACTTAGTGGAGAGTTTCAAAATGAAATAGTTATATTAACGTATTGAAACATCTTTAAGATGTATGTTTACTTGGAAAAACATCATTATGCCCTAAAATTTGTGCTAATGGTGAGCTGATAATAGGACGAAGATGAGCAGATTTTTTTTAAATTGTATGTTCAAAATATTCCTGGAAGGATAGCCAGAAAACAGAAACAGTTTTTGCTTCCTTGGTGGTAACCTGACAGCTGGAGGCTATGGTGGAAGAATGGACTAATTTTACTCTAATGACCTTTGTGTCTCCTAAAGTTTTAATAGAATATGCATTAGCTAACCAAAATAAATAGAATTTCAAAGTCAAATCTGAGTGTACCTCACCTGTTCCCCTGTTCATTTGTCAATATCCTAACAGATGTGCATCGTCAACAAGAAGTGATGAGCTCCTTCGGGGGCACCCTTCCGTCCTACCCATGCTCCCACCCTCAGCATTTGAAACGGTCTAAAAGATGATGAAAACCCTCTCCCTGGAAAGAAGTCCAGCACATTTGAACAAGGTCCTACAAACTTCTTTCATTCCATTGTGGGGTTCTCCCTTGAAACCTGTCCTTAGCTTTTGTGTTTGACCAAGTGTCAGTGCTTGACCTGTGGGTCATGACCCATGGTGGTGGGTCAAATGACGCTTTCACAGAGGTCGCCTAAGAACATCAAAAAACACAGATGTTTACATTATGATTCAGAACTGTAGCAAAAACAGTTATGAAGTAGCAACGAAATAATTTTATGGTTGGGGGTCACCACAACATGAGGAACTGTATTAAAGGGTTGCAGCATCGGAAAGGTCGAGAACCACTGTGTTCAAAGAAATACAAAAAGAAATAGGGTAAAATGGTGGTACAGACCTGACTCTGATGCAGAGCTGTTAAGGAGAAGCACATGGAGAAACTCAACTGTGTGAGTGGAAGGGAGGAAGTTGCCTAAGACCCTACAGGTTCTATGACCCCACACGGTCATGACCAGCAGGTCATACCAATACTGTACCAGTACATCTTGCTTGGCAAGTTGGTATAGTTTGCAGGGTTTTGGTTGGGTGTGAGCCCTGCTCCACAGGGAGGCATTTCACACCTTGTACTATAATCGTGGTCAAAAGCCCGGGGCTGGGAAAGATCACTGGCCCTGAGTAGAGTCTATTATTGTTATTTTAGCTAAACGGTCATGTGGTTGAATTGCCTTCCAAATATTTATGCTTCTACCTCTAGACCTGGGATGCTCTCAGCCTTGATCAGAGAAGCTTTTAAAGGGGATCACAGCCAATGGCAAGAGAAGACACATAACTGCTCCAAGCGCTGGAATAAGAGTGGGCGCTCAGCTCTAAATGGGAAAGCTATATTAATGCCACCACCACCACGGCTCGAGGAACATCTTGGAAAAGAGGGTGGAGGGAATGTAAAATTGGAAGGCTGAGGAGGAGTGCTGTGAGATGCTGGCTTCTGGACCTGGCATGGCTGTCACAATCATGAACTCAGAGCAGCTGTGGTTGCTCTACACACTCTCCAGAAGATCAAGCTGGGCACAACCTTAGCCTTGATTGACAGACAATCTCTAGGCCCCACCGCTTACTGAGGAGTTCTTGGCAGTGGTAGCTGCCGTGGGAGGGAGAGTCATTCTTTTTAGAGGATATACCTACTGAGGTACTTCCCATGAGCCATTGGATTGCCCCTCCCCAAGCACCCAAAGGCAACACTCACAGTACTTTGTGGGTGTGGTGGTTTTAGTAAGAAATATCCACCATAGGCTCATGTACCTGAACATTTGCTCACCAGTTGATAGCACTGTTTGGGGAGATTTAGGAGGTACAGCCTTGTTGGGAGAAAATGCTTCCAGGAGAGTGCCGCCTTTGAAAGTACGTAGTCCCCTTTTACCGACAGTTTCTGTACTTACAGGACTGAAGAGGTAATCTTCCAGCTTTCACCTCTGCCCTCCTCTGCCCCTGCCCCTGCCCCTCCTCCTATTATGTACTCTTCCTCTGGAACCATAAGCCCAGATAAATGCTTTCTTTTGTAAGCTGCCTTGGTCATGGTAGTTCATAACAGCAATAGGAAAATAACTAATACAGTCAATAATAATAATATAAAAGAGATGAAGCTAGAAGGGGTCATACAAGGGGCAAATAAAGGGGAGATGGGGGTAGATATGATTATATTCCACTGTATACTCCTTTGCAATTTTCAAAAATAAGGGAAGAAATGCAATGGTGGCACAAAGCTGGTGGGAATGACTAACCAATACCTGATTCAAACTAAGGCCCACTCCATGAAATGAAACCCATACCCAAAACTGCTTATGTGACTAAGAACTTGAGACTGAGTAGGCCAGGGACCTGGGGGAAAAACCAAATACTACTGTTTTGCTAAAAGAATGCAGAAAAAAAAAGACTCCCAACAACATTCTGCTGTACTCATAGACTGGTGCCTGGCTCAGCCATCATCAGAAGCTTCCTCCTGCAGCAGATGGGAACAAATATAGAGACCCACAGCCAATGTGCAGAATGAGAGACCTCGGAACACTCAGCCCTAAAGTGGTTGTCGTCATCAGATCTCTCTCCTCAGTCTCAGGGAACTCACAGAAGAGGGCGTAGAAAGACGGTAAGAACCAGAAAGGATGGAGGACACCAAGGAATGAAAATCTTCCAGACAAAAGGCTGGAGCACATAAGAACTCACAGAGACTGAGGCAGCATGCACAGAGCCTGCACGGGTCTATACCAGATAGGGTCCTAGAGCAAAGGAGAAGCGGGCATATGCCCTCATCCCTAACCTAGAAGCTCTCTCCAGTTGATAGCCACCTGCAAACGGAAGCTTTCTCTAAGGGAGACTCATTGGGGACACAAAGCACTCCTAGGAGTAGGTCCCATGCCCAGTAAGCAGCTAACACTACACTGTATCAGTGGCATCTTTGAGGTTCTGTATCTCATAATACTAAATCAGGGCATTTTTTTTAATCTTACAGGTTCTTTGCATATCTATTGTGGCTTCCGGTTTTGTGTTTTTATGGGATGCCTGTGTGTGTGAATATGTGTGTTTCTGGATCTTTTCCTTTGGCTCATTTTCTTGTTTTTCAATTTTGTCATATTCTGATTTGTTTTCTATTGTATTATCATTCCTTAGATGCCTGTTTGCTTTCTACGGAGAGACAGAAAGGGTGTGCATGTGGATGGGAGTGGGGTGGGGAAGAACTAGAAGAAGTAGGGGGAGGGGAGGGGAAACCACCAGACTACATTGTGTGAAAAAAAAAATCTATTTTCAATAAAAGGAAAAGATTTCTAGAGGATCTAAACAAAGGGTCATAAACTGGCTAGTCACAAAGTCAGCTTTCTGCTGTCATTTCTGCTCACAGTAGGTCTTCTGAGGGCAGAGGCTTCAATCTCAAGCTTTAAGGATGAAGACAGGGGCATCCATATTCTCTAGCTAATTCAGTTGGGTTTTACCTCACTTAGCACACATACCCTAAGCACTTCCCCAGGGCAAGGCTGACCGACATTTTTATTAGCAATAATCTCTGCCTTCTTCTGATTATCTGGAGATTTAAGACCACATAATCACCCTCCACGTCAGAGGAGGGGGGGGGAGACCTGGCTAAGAGGCCCCAAATCCCTCCTAACACTAGCTTCTTCCCTATCAGCAAGATTAGAGCACTCAAGTCTCTGCCCGCTAGTGTTCAGATCTGGCAGGCTAGCCTGGGCTTCTTCAGTTTTGAGGGTAATGCCTGGGGCCCAGGTACGCTGATCTCTCTGCCCATCCACCTGCAGTGAGCAGACCAAGGGCCCTAGACAGCAGAGACAGGCAAGCGGTCCAACTCCCACAGCCATGCTCAAACAGAACAACGAGAGGAGATTGTCCTTGAGGTACAATCCTTGGAGTATTCCAGAGACTGAGGAGGGAGCCAACACCAGTAGCAACCAACACCGCAGAAGCATCTGCTCCATAGGAGCCCGTACTGGCTCTCAGGCCAGCATCGCAACACCGTGGAGTGTGGGCGACTACAATTACTACATTGAGGAAGATGAGGACGGAGGGGAGGAGGGAGAGGATTGGAAGGATGACCTTGTCGAAGAGAACCAGCCTCCGGAGTGCCCCACAGCCCTGCTGGATGACCATACTGACACTCCAGTCCAGTTGTCCACGCTGAAAGTGAACGTGGGCGGCCACAGCTACCAGCTGGAATGCTGCGAGCTAGCCAACTACCCCAAAACGCGCCTGGGCCGCCTGGCCACCTCCACCAGCCGCAGCCGGCAGCTGGGCCTGTGCGATGATTACGAGGCACAGACAGACGAGTACTTCTTTGACCGCGACCCTGCAGTCTTCCAGCTCATCTACAACTTCTACTTATCAGGGGTGCTGCTGGTGCGAGATGAGCTGTGTCCCCGCAACTTCCTGGAGGAGCTGGGCTACTGGGGCGTGAGGCTCAAGTACACACCACGCTGCTGTCGCATCTGCTTCGAGGAGCGGAGGGACGAACTGAGCGAGCAGCTTAAGATCCAGCGGGAGCTGCGTGCACAGGCGCAGGCAGAGGAGGCGGAGGAGCTTTTCAGGGACATGCGCTTCTATGGGCCGCAGCGTCAGCGCCTCTGGAACCTCATGGAGAAGCCCTTTTCCTCAGTGGCCGCCAAGGCCATGGGGGTGGCCTCCAACCTCTTCGTGCTCATCTCCGTGGTGGCCCTGGCACTCAACACAGTGGAGGAGATGCAGCACGAGGCTGAGCAGGGCACAGGTGGTGGGGACCCGAGGCCCATTCTGGAGCACGTGGAGATGCTGTGTGTGGCCTTCTTCACTCTGGAGTTTCTATTGCGCCTCGCCTCGACCCCCAACCTGCGACGCTTCGCACGCAGCGCCCTCAACCTGGTGGACCTAGTGGCCATTATGCCCTTCTACCTGCAGCTGCTGCTCGAGTGCTTCACAAGCGAGGACCAGAGGGACGGCAAGGGTTCCCCGCGGGAACATGACCTGGAGACTGTGGGGCGCGTGGGGAAGGTGGGCCAGGTGCTGCGCCTCATGCGGCTCATGCGCATCTTCCGCATCCTCAAGCTGGCACGCCACTCCACCGGGCTGCGTGCCTTTGGCTTCACGCTGCGCCAGTGCTACCAGCAGGTGGGCTGCCTGATGCTCTTCATCACAATGGGCATCTTCTCCTTCTCGGCAGCTGTCTACTCTGTAGAGCATGATGTGCCTGGCACCAACTTCACCAGCATCCTCCAGGCCTGGTGGTGGGCTGCGGTGAGTAGCATGGTGCTTGGGCTTCTTTATCCTTCCCACCTCCTCCCAGAACGACACACTCTGCCCCCTCCCTTTCTTTAGTCATCAGCCTTGGCAGGCATGTCTCTTGATCTTTCTTGGTTTCGCTGAAGGATAGTGCACCTCTGTACCGCATGGTTGCCTCCAACAAATAGATGTTATAAAGTTGGAACGACGTCAAGATTGTTGCTTAATAACTGAATTTTACACGTTCCTGCGAATTTTCAAATCCAGATTTGATCTTAAAATCTTTGACAGGAGCTGGCTAGGTGTTGCATGACTCCTGTAATCCCTGCACTTGGAAGGTACAGCGAGGAAGATCAGGAATTCAAGGCTAGCTTGGCCAGATACCCCACATGTGAGTTAAAGGCCAGCTCGGGTTACTTGAGAGCCCCCATCTCAAAAAAAATAAAAACAAAAGAGAATGAACAACAACAACAACAAATACAAAACCTTGGAAAAAATCTTTGGTAGACAAAACTTAAGAAAACTTAAAAATGATTCATGTTTCATGGCTGCAGTATGCTTCATCACTGACCAGCCACCACTTGTGGGATACTTAGTGTCCTAAATGATTTATAAAGCTGATTTTACTTAAACATCACAAAGAAATAGTTGTTGTCACCATTTCTTTTTAAGAGGAAAAGTAAGAAGTAGCTTCAGTTTTTGAAGGACACTATAGATAGTTACGGGGTGGGGGAAGTGGGGTACGAGTTGGCTGAGCAAAGTCGCTCCTGAGAAATTACTGCCTCTTGTTCTAGCTACGTCTGAGTGTGGACAGATGCATCTAAAATTGGAAGGCCTTCTAACTACAGCATGGGTCTTTTAGGATAGAGTGTGATTCTCCCCTTTTGTAACCAGTGGCACTGGGGGCCAGAGGGCGTGGGTGTAGGCACAACAGCTGGAGGTGGCAGATGCAGGGATAAAATAGAAGTCTGTGCTACTCTAACTTCCATGCCTCTTCCTTGTTCTGCCACTGTGCCTTGCAAGCTTTTGGTCATTGTCACACCTTGCCTCGTGACAGTTAATATACTTCTTATTCTTATCATTATCTTGGCTACTTGACTCTTGATAGTAATTCATGCCATTTATTTAGAAGGTCTCTTTCTGGTATACTAAATAAACCGCTGAAAGATGCTAACCAACTCACCTCCGACTAGGGAGTCAGCATGCTGGAATGGGAAAGAACTGAATAGCTTCATTATTTCTCTTCTTTAAAGTAGATGGCAATGCTTTTAGAGACATTAAGCAAGTATTAAAAGAGCGGATATTTACAACATTAACATTGACGATGTACAAAATTCTGAGATAAAACCAACCCCAGGGCACTGTAGCAAGAAGGGAAACTCAGAAGGGGCTAGCCTCCACTACTCCAACAATTAGCTGTGATCCTGGGTAAATGATTGAGATTTCATCCCATCGCTTGCTTCCCTCAGTCCCACATCTCTAGGAGAGGAAGTTGGACTTGAAGTTCCCCGCAGCTTCCTTCCCTTCCAAGCTACAAGTAAGCTGACGTTCCTCGGGAACAGGTGCTGTTAGGCTCCGCTGAACAAGCTTGTCAAAGGCTGCTGCTCTGATCCTATTCCGACGAAAGGTCATCTCCATAGTAGATAAACCATGTGTACAGATGGAGTTCTTGCCGGATGATTTGTCCCCAGCAAGTGACATTTACTTTGGAGGTGGCTAACGTGGGAGTACAAACAGCAAACCCACATGTTGACAATATAATACAATGGTTTTTTAAAAATTTATTTCATTTACTTTGGTTTGTCTGTATGAGGGTGTTGGATTCCTTGGAACTAGAGTTACAGATAGTTGTGAGCTGCCACTCTGTGCCACATGTGGGTGCTTGGAATTGAATCCGGGTCTTTTAGAAGAGCAGTCAGTGTTCTTAACTACTGAACCATCTCTTCAATCCCCTAATACAAATGTTTAAAGGCAAATCTTCATTCACCCAAAAATCTTAAAAGGCAATGATCTACAGGCAACAGACCTATGGGGCTTTCAACTCATTTTAACCCACAATATTTGTGTTACACTAACTAATATAAATACTTTTATTAGACGTATTAATACTGAATTTTTACCTTTAAAACATTTCTGATATTAATGTTTATTGATAACTTAATTTCCTGTGCTGATCAATGCAAAATTTTGTCTTTTGTTAATGAATTCATTTTATTCAGAATCAGTGCTTTTTTCCTTTTTTTTCCTTTTTTTTGGTTTTTCGAGACAGGGTTTCTCTGCAGCTTTTTTAGAGCCTGTCCTGGAACTAGCTCTTGTAGACCAGGCTGGCCTCGAACTCAGAGATCCGCCTGCCTCTGCCTCCCGAGTGCTGGGATTAAAGGTATGCGCCACCACCGCCCGGCTCAGTGCTTTTTAAAAGTAAGTTTTACAACGAAAGTTAAACCACCATTCACGTTTTTAATCTGTGAAAAATTTACTTGTTGCTTTGACCAATGTGAAGGGTTTAGAGTGTAAAGCCTTTATCTTTATCAAACATGGTTTTTACAAACCAAATCTCACATATTCTGACCTCCCCATTCACCAAAGTTACCGCATACCAATGGCCTTTATCCAGTTTGTTTTAAGATGTACACAGGACAAATCATTATGAAGTACACCAGTGACTGCTAGCTTGTATTTTCTCCCTGGGCAAACCTAAGAACCCAGTGGGAACAATTTCCTCGATTATTCTAGGACTGTGACATTCCTCAGAACTGATGCTAGAAACCCAGCCCTTTTTGGTACTTTGATTATCTTGCATGTTATGTACTTGGGCATTTTATTATCAGAGCAAGGAGGAAAGGACACCATGAAATGATAGATACAAAGTGTTTTGGTTCTTATATGTAGTTGTAAAGAGGGAGGATGTAAAATAACCAGCAAAAGTCTACCTTCTTCCCTGAGGAATTTGCAGTGTGTTAGGTCACACTCTACACACTAAGAAAGTGGGTATACTTCCTCCTAAAAACTTGAATAAAACCCCCCAATACATATACATTTCTTTGTTTATAAATGATGTATAAATTACAAGCTACCTATTGCCATAGCAATGGCATGCCATAACCCATGCCAACACTCGGTGACTTAAAGTATCAAACATTCATTTGTTGCATGAATATAAAAGTGAGCAACTTAATCTGGGTGTGGTAGTACGTGCTTTTAATCCTAGCACTTAGGAAGCAAAGCCAGGCAGATCTCTGTGAGACTGAAGCCATCCTGGTCTACATAGCAAGTTCAAGTCTGCCAGGACTGCAGAGTGAGGGCTTGTCCAAACAAACAAACAACAAAGAAATGCCTGTGAGCACCTAGTCTGCTCTGTTGAAACTAAATGTTCTTTTCGTCTGGTGACACTCGTCCTCATATCTGTTGGACTAGCTGGATAAAAGACGGTATGAAGATATGATGAGGAAACTGGCTATGTGTCCCTCAGGTTCTGCAGACTTGTCTCTATGGCTGTCTCTGTGGCAAAGGTCAGGAGAGAGAGAGAGAGGGAGAGAGAGAGAGAGAGAGAGAGAGAGAGAGAGAGAGAGAGAGTCTAAACCTAACTATGCAAGCATTGTATCATACCATTTGCTCAGCTCAACCCAAAGTAAGTCACAAGACCATACTCAAGCAAGTTGGGTCAGGGAAGGTCAGCCCAGGAAAAGAAAACTTTGTGAGACTTATAAAAAAAAATACCTTGATGGCAGGGAGGTACGGTAAGTTATGCCTAATAATACAATCATTCTACTTTAATAATATATTACTGCTTGAATATATTATACCCATACACTCACACACTGAAATGTCAAGATGAAGTAAAAAGAAACATGATAGATTTTTTTCCTTTGCCTTCCCACCCCCCCTTTGGCATGGGGTCTCACAGTGTAACTCTGACTGACTTGGAACTAACTCACTTGGACCCCAGTGACCTTGAACTCACAGAGATCACTGCCTCTGCCTCCCAGATGCTAGGATGAAAAGTGTGTGCTCTCACACCTGACTATCAACGATAGATTCTTGTGCTACTCCAGAGCCAGAGCCGTATCCTTTGTACCTCACCTTAGACATAGTCTCCAACTCATTCTCCCTCCCATGTATTGTTTGTTCCTTACCAGAATTTAGAGAACAACTCCTAAGGTGCTCGTTTCTAATATCCTCTCTCTCTCTCTCTCTCTCTCTCTCTCTCTCTCTCTCTCTCTCTCTCTCTCTCTCTCAAATGCCAAGGATCTTTCAACCCTCTATAGTTCAAGTCAGGGTTTTAAAAGGAATAAGTCACTTTTGTGGTGTGAAGAAGTCTCGCTATATCTGCAAGAACAAATCCCTTGTGCATCCTTACATCTGCAGCTGCTCAGGTAGGCAAGCTAGACCCTTCTCAACTGCCAGCTGTTGGTTATTTGTGAGCACTGTTGTAATAGGAAACACATGCAACACACTAGCCTGTAGGAAGTCTGCGATGAGTAGAAGCTAACGCGTCTTTCTAGCCGGTAGTCTTTATCACATGGAAGCAATACCCTTTGGCTCCAGATTCATTTTCGGAGCAATTAAAACAGGAGTGATCCCTTCTCTACCAGGGGAAAGAAACATTGTGAGACATACAGAGGGGCAAGCTTCTGAGTGTGTAGATCAGCAGGCCATGACTGGAGCAGCGCCAGCTGTGGGGGGTTTTCAGGATTACCCAAGTGGTAAATACATCCTATGGGCCAACAGCAGTAACTCTGTAATGAGGCTGTCACCATCAGCCTCCGGAGTGGGTTTGTTTTCAAGTAAGAAAGGCCAACTGGACTGTCAACGGACCATTTCCTTTGGACTCTTCCAGAAAAACTAAAGTTGTAGGAGTCAAAAAGGAAACTTCAACATAAACTCATCACTTTTGAGACTCTCCCGAAGGAAACTGGCCTTTGGGGGGCACCAGGCAGCTGTGCCCCCAGAGCTGGTTCCCTCTGAGCTTTCCTAAATGATAGTATCGTTTCCTTGAAAATAGTTGGGCTTCCTAAGATCACTGAAATTTGTTTTAATGGATCGCTGGGAAAGGACGCATTTGTGAAATGAGAGAGGTTACAGTCGGGAAAATGGAAATCAAGGTGAGGGTCTGCTCTGAGGGAGCAGATGCATAAGCGACTAGGAGGGCAAAAGGAAAAAATAGCACAGGAAGAACAGATGGGACAGGGTAGTGTTGCCAGACTTGGACCTACAGAGGTGGCTCATGTGCAGCCAGTGCACAGATTTATAAGGTGGTGCCACAAGGCTGATGCTGGGAGCACTGGGAGCATCAACCGTCGGAGCCGTATGATTGACGGTGGGGATCAGGTCAATGACAGAGACCCTCCTCTCTCCTCCCTACCTCCCAGTCTCCCAATCATGTCTCTGCTCTGAAAAGCAGCCAGTAAGGGAAACGGAAAAATGTAGGTTGGAGAATCCCAGTTGCAGAATTAAAGAAAAGGATACTGGGCTTGGGACCGAACTGGACTGCCCGTAATTGGCACGGAAAGTGCTGAGGTTCTAGCTTGTCCGGAAACAATTACAATGAGGCATCAACTCAAAGACACCGGGTTTTTAAATTTGATTTTATATTTTATCTTAGGGGCTCCTGTTTTGGGAGTGGGCCCCTTTTATGTCTTTAAGTATGTTCCTCCTCTTGTTGAAGATGACTTCAGTGGGACATGACTGAGTATCAAAGGGATGGAGAGGTGTTAAACAAGCTGAAGATGCTAGGCCATGCTCATGGTCTGCCTTTGTGTACACAGATTGCTAACACCCCCCACCCTCACCCCCAACTTGTATCTGTGATTTTGCCTTAGCTTGGGCCAATCTCCTCCTTTCTGTACCACTTACACTCACGTTAAAACTGTGACATACCATAACACCCAAATGAGAGTTCTTGTTCACAGTGTTAATTTCATTCTTACTTCAAAATACTTTGAAGAATTGCCCTCAGAATGATTGCATTCAGTATTTGAGGTGGGCAATTGACACCGAGATTAATTATCAGGATAGGTACAGCGACTTGTACCCATCTGAATTGTTTCTTTAGATCATATTCCTAAAGAGAAATCTTGTTGCAATAGTAGCAAGGATAAAAAGCCTTTGAAGGACAATATATACTGTTGAGTATAGCTTTAAGACAAAAAAAAAAAACTGCCTTTACTGGTTCTACTTCTTTGGGAAAACATGAAGGGGCACTAATTATTTTCTAAATTAGCTGTATTTCCTGGAATTATACTTCCTCGATGCATGAACTACTGGCTGCCAAGACATTTCATCTATACACCATTCTTCATGAGGGAAACAAACCTTGCTTCTTGAAGGAGAAATCCAAGAGCGATATTCCTGATGCTTGTCTGAACAGTGGTTGGCAGGTTAGGATTAGCTGGGGAGCAGTCATGCTCTCAGTCTTGAAACCCAAAACTAGGAGAAATCTGTGAGCTTTCAGTAGCATGGTCAGCTTCCAGTTTAAGACTGGTTAATTAGCCAGTTTTGCCAGGGTTTTAGAGAAAGTGCAGACACTTTGATCACATTTACCAAACTCATCAACTGCTAATGGACAAACTTACTCTGGAAGGTCATTTGCTCAGTCTGGAGCCTTCCGTGTAAATACTGTCTATGGAGATATGATTGATCCTATGTAATCTACAGAAACTTCCCTAATCTAAAAAATCCTAAATCCTACCCACAGAAGCAAGGGACAAGAACAAGGTGGCAAACTGGGCATAATGATGAACACTTTTCCAGAATTTGGAGGACAGAAGCAGGCAAATCTCTATGAATTCTAAGTCAGCCTGCTCCGCATAGTGAGTTCCAGAATAGCCAGAGCTACATAGTGAGACTCTGTCTCAAAAATAAATAAATAAAAAGAACAAAATTAGATACTGAATAAAATTATCCACAAAACAGACAGCAAAACAACTCTACGTTTTAAACATATTCTTGGGGACCTGAACTCTTCTCCAGCAGAAGTCTCTTCTCTGAAACTGGGATCCAAGACACTCAAGATTTCTCAGACCTGATTATGCATATCAGATTTTATTGTTTGAGGCAAAGCAATTTGCTTTTGACTTTTGACTCGAATTTCAGCCAAAAAATAAAAATGATGTAATTATAAACGAAAAAAAAAAGAAATAAAATGAAAAGGCCTTACTAATTTATGGGAAACAAAACTTAAAGAAAGTAAGGTTGGGGTGAAGCTGAGCAAGTATGGGAATTAATCAAAAGCTTAATAGCAACACACTGTCTTAACCACTTCCTTTCCTCTGGGTCTCCTCAGCCCTTTCCCCGACTCTTGGACCCTCGTGCGTCCGCCTAACTGCAGGGCCCTCTCCTCTGGACCTGTGACATGTTCTAAAACTACCCCTTCCTGCCATCACTTGTCTCCATAGCCAAACTCTCTTAAGTGGCCACCATAACAAAAATAATTCATCCTGGGGTGTAAGCGATGGTGTTAGTGGTAAATGGGGAGTGTGGCGAGGCTCACACACCGGAGCGAGGCATGACTGTGGCATGGCCAAGAACAAGACATAAATGCAGACACATGGGCAGATGTGGAGACTAACTGACGTGTGACTTGCCTCTGCTGCTCCTTATGTTTTCACCCAGAGTATAGGGAGAGAACATTCCCTACTAAAGCCACAGGGATGTTGCCCTGAAATCTCCCTCACCCAGCATTGAGCCAAAATCCGGATGGGACTGTTTCTATAGCTTGTGAGTTTATCGGACACAAAAGAGGTCAAGTTCCTGGTGGGGAGTAGGCTCCATAAGTGTTTTTGTTTGCTTCCATTCAGTTGGGGCTCGCTTTAAGACAGTCCCTCAGGTCACCTCTGGCATGCTCATCCACAGCCAGTGGGTAGGACACCTTCCATTCCTATTACAATCATGCAAAGTAGGTGCTATTATCATCTCCGTATGCCAAAAGTAGAAACTGAGGACAGAGAGAATTTAGCTGCTTTGCCCAAAACTCACACAACTGTGAAGTGGGTTCAGACCCAGGAAGTCAAGTGTGCTCTTTTTTTTTTTTTAAAAAAAAAAAAAAACTCTGTCTACATCATCCTGCCTCAGTCATGCGTGCTTGTGTTCTTCTATCGCAGGAAACGGCAGTTCTCTTGACGGAGATGAAGCCGTGAGCCTTGAGGCCAGCCCTTCCTTGGAGACACACCTGTCCCTTTCCAGTGGGCCGATGGGTCTATGGCTCTTATCAGTGCCACCAGCTGGCTCTCTTCTCCATTTCATTCCAATCTATCAACCACATCTGAAAGTTCAAACTAACCCTTGCGTCATGGGCACAGGAGTGCTTACATTCCTGAGCCAAAGGCCGTCTCCGGGTGGCGAGGGAGTGACTTTGTATAATGACTGCCATCTGTTGGAAGATCAGGACAGCCATCACACAAAGCCGTGGAGCAACAAGCAGCCCTGGAATTGGCAAGAGGACATTCCCACTGCTATAGGCCACAGCCCCGCTCCAGAGGCTCCTGGTGACTTAGTCTGGGGACCAACTGAAGCACCCGAGGCATAAAAATAGTCCCCAGGGGGCTTCCCCCCCCCTTTTCTCTGCCTACACTAAGTGATAACTAGTCTCATGGGAATCTGCATTTGAAAGAGGAAGCTTGTTAACCTAAATAAATCTCTAATTAGTGGGATTTAAAGCAGTGTGACAGGAAGGATGAGAGCGTTGCCAGGAAGGTGACAGATTTCTGTTCTGTGAGGTCTTCTGAAGGTCCTTTCGCGAAGTGATGAGTGTTGCTCTAGATGAGAGCAGTTCAACTGTCTCCATTAAAAATGAAAACAAACAAAAAAAAAACCAATTGAACTGCACAGCAGCTCTGAGCCTTTGAAAGCGGAGGGGAGCACAGTGGAGGCGTTCGTTGCCCTGGGTGCCTGTTGGAGACGTAGTTTTATATGTATGTGTGTGTATGGTTTATATGCAGTTTAACACTTCATCTTTACTAGATGTCTGAGAGATGGTCCCAGCGTCTGCGCGTACGTCCCAAGATCGACCAGCTGGGAAGGGTCGGTCCGAACTTGAACACTGTTCTGATTGCTTCTAAGCTCAAAGTTTTTCTCAGACATTCATGGTGAAGGTGGATCCAGGGAACCCCCCTGTCCCAACACAGCTGTGGAAGAGGTGTGGAAACAAAGACAATAACTGAACACCTCCTATGACAGGAATTCAACCTGTGTTACATAAAGCTTGTTCTTACAGCTCTTTAAGGCGGATCATATTTCCCCCGTGCTGCTTATTAAAACAGCGTGTGCCGAGGTCGGGGTTTAAAGCGGCCTTTCAGCCCCACAGCTTGCATTCTTTCCATGGCACAATCTCGCTGGCAACTCTGAAAGCTGGCTCCCTGGGAACTCTGAACATACACAGGGCACACACAGTGGGGACAAGGCTCTTTACTGCAGGGCTAACCATTCCATCCTGCCTTCCCTTTTCACAGGTAAGCATTTCCACGGTGGGCTATGGAGACATGTACCCAGAGACCCACCTGGGCAGACTTTTTGCCTTCCTCTGCATCGCGTTCGGGATTATTCTCAATGGGATGCCCATTTCCATCCTCTACAACAAGTTCTCCGACTACTACAGCAAGCTCAAGGCGTATGAGTACACGGCCATCCGCCGGGAGCGGGGAAAGGTGAACTTTATGCAGAGAGCCACGAAGAAGATGGTGGAATGTTTATCGGGAAGCAACACACAGCCCACCACAAGGCAAGAGAACTAAGGCTTCATTAGGATGCAAGGCTGCTAGAATCTGAGAACTTCCAAATGTCGTTGCTTCTTTTAAAATTATGGTCCCCTCTGGCAGCAAAGGGACACGTGAAGCCTGCACACACAAAGAGCGTTCAGTTCAAAGTTCCGTCTCTAGGAATGCTCATTTGGACCCAAACTCAAAATGCCTCACTTTGCTTTTAACTGGATTGTGTTTATGTATGACGTCGGTGCTGGAAATGGCTCCAACGTCTTAGATGTCTCTTTTAGCTTCTCATGGCATCTAGCTCAATATGTATTTTTAGACTTGAACTGACTGGAGATGAATTTTCCTAGTTCAAAGAGGGAGGAAGGGCTCTTAATTTTCCAGAGAATGGAGTGTTACAGAGGGAGCTGTTTGAGCTTCGGAGTTAAAACAACCTCTAAGTCAGAATCCCAGCTCTACCAGCTCGGGGATTTGTGGGAACTCACTTTGACCCTCTGAGCCTCAGTCTCTCCAACTGTGAGATGGTACAGAGTTATGCCTACCTCTTAATTTTAGTATTGGGGTTGGAGAGAACATTTGTAAGTGCTCAGCATTTGACAGTTGTCCCAAGTGGCTGAGCTGGGACTGCCTCGTTATGTTCTCTACCGGTGGTGCACAACCAAAGGCAGTTTTTGCTCCCCAGGTCACATTCAGAGATGTTCTTGACTGTCACTATAGTGAAAGACCAGGCAGGCTCCCAACATCTAGTAGATTCAAGGTATGGAATGCTGCAGAAGTCCCTACAGTGCACAAGGTAGCCCCTGTGCTACAAACCACCAGATGTCAGTGATGCCAATGGTGAGGAGCCTCTGTCTACAATTACTATGGGAACCCAAACTTGGTCCATGAAATGTGCCTGTATTTGTGAATTTCTTTCCCCTTTGAATGGAGCCCTGTTATGGGGTTGTTTTACTCTTTACTCTTTTGAGGGGGCTTGCCACTCAGCTCTACAATAAATAAATGGAGACTTTTCTTAGTTATGAATGCCCACTTTATCTTGGCTTGTTTCTAGCCAACATTTCTTATCTTAAATTATCCCATCTATCTTTTGCCTCTGGGCTCTTATCTTTCTCTATTTCTCTATACTTTTTTTCTTTTTAAGAAACAGGGTTTTGCTATAGCTTTGGAGCTTCTACTGTAACTAGCTCTTTTAGACCAGGCTGGCCTCAAACTCACAGAGATCCACTTGCTTCTGCCTCCCTAATGCTGGGATTAAAGGCGTGCGCCACCACTGCCCAGCCTGCATAGTTTTCTTTATTTCTTTTTCCATGACTTGCTGTGTCCTGATGTTTTCCTCTTTGTAGAAGGAAGCGGCGGGGCTGCGTCCCGCCACCCGGCCGCCGGCTAGCTTTACACCCGAAATAATTACACGGAAACTGTATTCTTTTAAAACACTGCCTGGCCCATAGTTTCAGCCTCTTATTGGTTAATTCTCACATCTTCCTTTAACCCATATTTAGTAATGTGTGTAGCACCACGAGGTGTGGCTTACCAGGAGAGATCTTAACCTGCGTCCATCTCGGAGAGGAGAAGCATGGAGACTCATATGGCGACTGCCTGAAGCGTCTCCCCACTGCTGCTACCCTCTTTCCCAGAATTCTGTTCTGTCTACTCCGCCTACCTAATTTTCTGTTCTCTTAAAGGGCCAAGACAGTTTTCTTTATTAATTAACCAATGAAAGTAACATAGACAGATAACTCTCCTCCATCACCTCTTCTTGTTCTATCTTGTTCCTTCCCCCTTTCCTACCCGATTTCTCCTTCTATTTATTCTCTCTGCCTTCCTTGCCTATCCTTTGACTATTGAAAGCTTTATTAGACCATCAGGTGATTTAGACAAAGAATCACAGCTTCACAGAGTTAAACAAATGCAACATAAAAGAATGCAACACATCTTTACATCACTGAAACAAATGTTCCACAGCACAAACAAATGTAACATCTTAAAATTAAAAGCCTCCACTGTCCTCACCTATAACTCAGACTTCTACTCTTTCTGTTTTTCAGAAAAGGGGCAGGGGAACAAACCTGGCTCTTCAACAAATGCTGTCTACTGAGCACTACAGGAAGGGCCTCTCTAGACTGAGGGTTGACAGCCAGTGTCCTTGGGTGTCTTTCCTTAAGCCTGTTCTTTCTCATTTCTTTTTGGGTCCACAGGGCTACTGTAACTTGAAGTCTTGAAGGCTCATTTGAACAGAGCACACAGAGATTTGCCCCTGTCCTCTCAGGGTATGACCGAACTATCTATATCATAAAAGGAGTAATTGTGCTATTAATAGTGGCAAATGTTAGGCAGTGTAACATACAGTATGTAACTTCATTGAACCCTCCACACATCCCTAAACTAGATGCTGTGGTTTTCTATTTAAGGAGAAATGGAGGCTTAGAGAGGGTAAATGACCCAGGTACATTCACCTACTCACTAAAATAGTGGGACTGGACTTTATGCCTAGGTTCATTTGATGCACAAAGCTCTGTATGTGGCTTTATCAGACATTATGGTGTCATGTCTGAAGGGTGGGCAGAAGTGCACTGCTCTAAGATTTCTACATCTAGGAGGTCAAGACATCTGTTCTGGATAGTTTTTCCTGTCAACTTGACACACCCTAGAGTCACTTGTGAGATTTCTGGAATCAGAGTGGTCTGTAACCACAGCTGTGTCTATGACAGGTTATCTCGACTGACGATTGCAGGGAATCTTGGCTCAGTAAGTGCATGCTGGAGCTCTCGGGTGACTATTGTTGAGGGTCTAAACCACTGTGGGCAACCTCCCTGGCAGGTAGGTCTAGGTCACAGAAGAAAACAAGAAGGACATGAGCCAGGGAACAAGCCAGAGAGAGAGCCAGCAAGCATCATTTCCCCTCATGCTTTCTGATCCAAGCTCCTGCCCTGATTTCTCTCAATGATGAATTGCAACATGGGAACGGAAGCTGAAATCTACCCTTTCCTCCCCACGTTGCTTTTGGTCCTGGTGTTTCACTGCCACGGCAAATTAGAAGACTACTTTGCGATGCTGGAACAGAATACTGTGGTCCGAGCAATAGATAAAAAATGTGTTTATGTCCCTCCACTCTGCAGGATAGGAGTCCAAGATCAAGACACAGGCAGGATGGGTTGTGGGTCAAGATGGTGCCTCCTTGGTGCCTCTTAGGACTATAGCCTAACAAGGCAAAAGGCGAGCTCACTGAACACTGCTGACAAGTATTTTGTACGGGTCTTGATCCCATCACTCGTGAAGGAACAGCCTCATGGCTTCCTCAGCCCTAAACACCTCAGCTGTGATTATTACCACACTGACAACATGCCTGGCTTACAGAGGGAGCTGTTCAAACCAAAGCATGGGGTAAACTTGAATTTTAGCCAAGCGTCAATTTTTAATAACAATATATGCCAAATGTTGCATGGTGTATACTCCTAACACTCAGATTTAACTGCAAGCCTGACCTTTTCCTTTGTGAAATCTGGCAGTCAGTCCTATACAGGCACCCCCAAGCCCTAAGACCACAGCCAAAGAGCACACCCTTCCACCAGGGAATCGGTGGGCTTTGAATCAATCTCCTCGCCAGAAGTAATCCCACAAACTGAGCCAGCTCATATATCCACCTAACACAAAGGACAAGGCAGCTGCCCTTCCACTGACCCCTCGTCCTCCTGCCCCACAACTCTAGGGACACGTTTGCTGGTAAAGTGAAACTCCAGGACTATGAAGGGTCTTAGGAACCAGGGAAGACCTAATGTTCATAACACCTCCCTCTGCTCTGGACACAAGAGACTGTCCCAAAATTGCAAGGCAGAAGAAACCCCCTGAGAGACAGGAGTAGGGGTGCCTGGGGGGGTGGCACTGATGACAAAGCTGGAATTTTCCAGGTCCTTGGGATCTAGTCAACCACAGCAGACCTCCTCCCGGTCTCACTGGCCACATCTGTTCAGACAGCTGTGCACTGCTGTCCTCAGGGAGTAAGAATGACAGGCAGAATGAAATTAACACACACACACACACACACAGAGAGAGAGAGAGAGAGAGAGAGAGAGAGAGAGAGAGAGAGAGAGAACATTTTGTGAGCATCACAGAATATTATTTTATTTAATACTTCAGTTGCTTTCTAGAGGCTTCATTGGTCACTCACAAAAGCTTAGTCATAACGAGCTTGCTCTTGGTGTTAAAGCTGATCCTGCAATATATTACACAAAGCTGAACCATATGAAGTTGACATTTTCATCAAACATGACTGAATATTGGCAATTTCATCCGGCATGACCTAATCGTTATGTGGTTGCAATTTTTCTCAGCTTGTTTCCACATTGTTAACATGGAAATAATAGAGCTGTTTTCCTTGGGATTTTGATGGCAATTAAATGCCATTGTGTATTTCAAACTGTAGCACCGTGGCACATGTTCTATATTAAATAAAGGTAGGTCCTCCTCTTTCTCTTCATCAACATCATTTCTATTGTGTTGCTGTACAAAAAAAAAAAAAAACTGCACAAGCTCAGCCAGTGTCCTCTGTCATCAAAGAGAGGAGCTGTGCTCTGTAGGGCTTTGTGGTTGACCTAACTCAGACAACAGAGAATGAAAAAAGGACAGACACTTGTACAGAAACCTGGGATCCGGTGGGCCAAGCACTCTGACGGAGGCGCAGGAACCCAGAAACTCGGCCTATTTCTCTTATACATCTGAACTAGGGTGGCAGGTTCCCTGTGTCCAGCTGCCCCAGGAGACGACAGCTCTACTGTGTACAGGTGACCAAGGAGGCGGCACGCTTAGCTGGTCTCAGCAGAAGGGGTAGGGGAGAGCAGTCTCAAGCTGCACACATCCAGGAGGAAGCTGCGGCCGAAACTTTCTGTGCACGCTGTCAACATTCGCATGAAGACCAGGGACATGTTTTCACCACTCTGATGGGTCTGAGGCACTGGGATCCTTTGCGGGGCCATGTACACACTCACAGCAAACAACACACAGCCACTTAGGACTCCTCTACTCCCCAGAGAGAGGGCTCTAAAGAAGTGGTTCTTACCCTCCCAAGTATAGCAACCCTTTAACACAGCTCCACATGTTGTCATGACCCCAACCATAACATTATTTTTGTTGCTACTTCATAACTATAATTTTGCTACTGTTGTGACTCATAATGTAAATATCTGATATGCAGGCGATCTGATGTGCAGACCCCCAAGGGGCTCACGACCCACAAGTTGAGAATAGCTCCTCTAGAGGAAGGCAGTTTTTGAATCTTCACCATCCTGGACTGTGCACAGGGTCCTAGGCCAATGTGTTACAAAGAACTTTCTGTAGAGATGAAGACAAAGCCATGCCTCATATGGTAACCACCAGCTAGCTCACAGCTGCTGCCCCATTCTACCTAGACAGAAAAAATAGCATGTTGGCAAGGACTTCTCTTTAAATTGAAGGAGACGTTAGTTCATCACTGACACAAAACAAACAAATAACAACAATGAAGCTATGCAATCCTAAGGATTTTAGATCAAGGAAAATGGGTTGAAATACTATTTACCTCTAAATGCTGGTAACGTGTGCAATCCAGAACAAGACGAAATGTGGTACCTGTAGCCCAGTGTTCCTTTCTCTCCCTGCTCTCCGGTGATATCTCTGATACTATTTACTCCTTGCTGCCTTGCTGTGTGGCCAAAGGGCTCTGTCTCCAGGTCTGAATAGCTGGATTCCAAGTCCTCTGCCAGAATACCTGGCAGAGAAGAGAAAAGCTGAGTTCCCTTAGCCGTGGTTCAGCTTACTAGCCCCCATGTTTGGTGACAGCATTCACAAGTACCCTACAAACCCTATTCCTCCTGCTGTCTTCAGGCAAGGGGTGGAAGTGTTCCCTCACTGTGGCTTGTCCCTGATATCTTACTACTCTTGCTCGGTCCCTTTCATCTTGACCTAACCTTTATAAAGAGAATGTTTGTTAAAACTGCTTCAATTATCTTCTTGAAAATGCCATCGCTTCCAGCCAAAATCCTGATTGATGTACCTAGTGTATTTTAAGAAAAATACAGTTTGCATTCCCCAAATTGCCAACAAAACATTAACATATGGTTGGGTTTTTTGTTTGTTTTTTGTTTGTTTGTTTTTGACAGTCATGCCTCCCCAGGTTATCACCCCAGTAAACAAAACCCAGTCCTAAACTTTAGAAATGGAGAAGCACATCCAGTTCCCAGACGATTGTTAGGACAGGGATGATCGGTACCTCAAAGTTAGCTCTCCTGTCAAGGGCTTCCAGTTCTGCCCTCTGCAGAGCACTTTCTTCAATTATTCAACCTGTTGGGGTTGCTTAGTCAAGCCCATTCCACACATACAAATAGAGTTCCATGAATATTTGATATGCATGTGGCCAGCTGGAACCTTTGCAGCAAGGAACAGAAGCTCTGGTCCCCTCATCTTGGCCTGGCTCCTACCTGCGTTTGCCTTGTTTTGCAGGTGATACCATGGCAGACAAACGCACAGGGACTTGGTCTGCATGCTGCCATTTTCCTCTATCCAGGTCAGACATTGTTAACGAGTTATATTACTCTTTCAGAAAGCTTTCATGAGCTGTCTAGCAACTAATACCAACTGTCTCAGGACGTATTTGCTCTCCGACATGTTCCCAGACTTGAAAAATTAAGAAAATGAACTAGAAATAAGTCTGTTATTGCCTAGTGCCCTCCTCCTTTTTTTCTGCAGGATTTTCTTATTAGAAATCTAAATTATGTGGTTGCCTAAACAAGACTTGCAATAATGACTGAACTGATCAACATGCCAATGGGGATGGAAGAAATTTCACAAAGTCTGACCCCTAGGTGAAGAAGTCCAGGCACTCTGTGGCTGCCAAGGGAGGGAAAAATCTGTATTATCCAGGAATGAGCCTCCTGAGAGCATATCCAATCCCAGTGTTTGGCCCTGAATGCATCTATTTATGAGCAAAACTATATGGTAATGGGTCCAGTGCCCATCATACAACAAGCATTTTTCTAGGTTTCCCCCAGTGAATACCTTTAACAACACATATCGCGTACAGTAAGCATCCAGATTCACGGTCAGCATCAGCCTCATGCATCACTGCCATCGCTATGATGAAGTTCTTAGAACAGCTCAGCGAGGAAGATACAGTTATCTTATCACTTGGCAGAGATGGAAACTAAAGCACAAAGAAGTCACGTGATATACTCAAGGTTCCAGAGGCAAAAATATGAACCAAGGCTGAACCTAAGTGTGACCTAAACCCAAGTCATGTCATTTGCATTCCGCCTCTAGAGCAGCTCAACAAATACCACTAGAATCTGGTAGTTCAACATGAAATATCAAAACTGGTTCCTTGGTTCCTCCTTCTACGGCTGTTTTGGGTCCATTTATTGAGAAAGAAAACCGGGTTCCCCTAGATCATCCATCCCATCTAAATTAAAGTTGGCATGTGAGAAGAGAGCTATGGTTTAGACCAGCTTCATGATTTAGCACTGAGGAGTTTCTCCTCCACTTCCTCCAAGGTCTCTGAGCTCAACTGTCAGTCATTTCATAAGCAGCATGGGACAATGGGCTAGTGCCAAGTTTTCCAGCCCAACTCATCCCTGAGAGATACAGAGGCCAAACCATGGGAGAGAGAGCCTCGACACGGTGGCCCGGTCACCTGACCTCCACACAAACGAGTTTCCTCCAGGCCATTTATTTCATTAAAGCGCAGGTGCTCAAGGGAAACTCAGGAAAGGGGACAATTTCGTTTTTCCGGTGCCTTGGAAATTAAAGTTCTTTCTAAAACATAATTTGCTTTGTTCTTTGAGAAAGCTAAGGAGAGGAAAAAGAGGGTCAGAGGAGAGTGAAGAATAAAATAAGAAGCATAGAGGACAAAAGGGACGGTAGAATTTTTAAAAAGGCATAGAGAAGAGGGAAAATATAGAAGATACCTGGGGACAAAGATAGAATACCAAGTGCAGGGCATGAGCATGCCCGGCCAGAGAGCAGCCCCTGGAAAGGAAGATTTGCAGCCAGTTATGCTTCATGAGTCATAATCCCAGCACATCTGTGGCTAAGGCCGGAGGAGGGCCGCGAGCTCCTGGACAGTAGTTACATAACAAAACCCTGCCCTCACCTCTCCAAAGAGACTTATTCCATTCAGGAATGCCCTCATGGCCCCAGTACATCCAGGAGCAATGCGAGGGAGTGGGAAAGTTTAAAAACGATCCTGGTACACCCAGAATTATTGAAGTTCGGCGCTTGCAGGGAACGAACTGGAAGAAACCAAAGGATTGATCCAAAACTAAGACTTTTGAAACTGACTTGATTGGTTGTTGTCCCTGAATGGTACAACCTAGAGTCAGACTGAGAAACAGTATCTAAAGATGAAGTTGGAGATAAAGGGTATTTCAACTACATCTTAGTAGACATGACAATTCCCAAGTATTACAGAGGATGGGGCTGGGGAGGGTGACAAAGAGCTAGCACATACTCTGCAAGGAGTTAGAAGGAGGATGCGGGGACCAGCAGATGTCTGAGACTGGGAGGGAGATTCTGAATACTTGCCTTTCAGTCTTGCTTCGAACTGTTAGGAAGGAGGGACACAGAATGATCTGGAAGCAGTGATAAGGAGTTAGGAAGATGCCTACTTTGCTCCAGGCTGAATAGGTAGGAACCTCTGGATAGAATGCCATAATTAGCAGAGAGGATTACAAGATACAAGAGAGGAAGGGTCACGGGGTGGTGGGGGGGCGAGGGAAACAGGAAGAGTTAGGGTCATCAGCATTTTACTAGGGAATACACGGGTACTCACTAGATAGGTGGTCCAAAGACTCTACATGGCAAAGCGATTCTTTGTTACAAGGCAAAGAAACACCCCACAAAATGAAGATTTGTGCCTTCTTTCAGAACACTGATACAGACAGGTAATGAGACCATCCAGCATGGAATGGTAAGGTAAGAAATGCAGGTGTGCTCACAGGTGATTGACATTGTGTTCCAGGGGCCCCAACAGAAGACTTGTAGGATGTGCAAAGTATGAGTTGTTGTTGGGGGGCAGAGATAAAGGAATGAAGAGCCTGGGCTCAGTGAGCGATTTACACAGTAGTCCCAGGCTTCTTAAATATCTGATACAAGCATGAGGTGAGATGGTGAGACAGCCCTGAGGGCCTCAAGACAGATGGCAGTGCAAAGCTGTGTGCAGAAGGTAGGAGACACATGTTGCCCTGGATACATCTCAATAGAACCAATCAATGATGGTTACAGGGCACTGAGACACTAGGGGAATGTTTTGTGAAGTACCAAGTTCCTGATGCTCCCTCTCTGCTCCAGAGAAGACTGGAGGAAGAAAGCTTTCCACGGACCTTCCAAATTCCTCTTGAGACCTACCACTTCCATGCTAATGTCCTTAGGTAGGACACTTAATCTTGCTGAGTCTGTTTGCCATCTGCTATGGTGGCCCAATGAGAGTCGTTTCTCAGAATTACACAATGTCTTCCTGGTATCTAGAAGACAGTCCAGCTTGCTAGGTGCTTGCCACTGTGGCAGCCACAGTCTCTGGCTTAAGTCCCATGTAGAAGGTCAAACTCCACCCCTGCTTCTGACCATGGGACCAAGAGCTGGTTATTTAACACCACGGGGTTTCTATTTCCTTGTAAATATGATGGGAAAGCCATACCAGGTAATAGGGCCCTTGAACGGAATCATTGGTAAGAAAATATAACAAGCTATAAGCTTTACTTTCTCCTTGTTGGAAGAGACTCAAAACCTCAAAAAAAAAAAAAAAGAGTTTTCTCTGTCTAGAGATTTCTGCACCAACCATGAGGCCCCCTTCGCTCTGGTTCAGAGATGCTCCTCGGGCCTTTGGGAGTCTGGAGCACCCAGCTTCAGGGTGATATCCTGCTCAGTAGAAGAACAACAGAGATGAAAGTTTGAAGTGACACTGTCCTATGTGTCGCCAAGCATGAGGAAAGGGACTAAGCAACAGAGAAGAAGGAAAGGGAGGCCTGGATCCCACAAAGAAGTTGCTGTTATCCCTTTTTAAAGGGGGGAAAGGGGGAGGCAGTTCCCATGAGGGAGTTTATTTAGTGGATTATGGAAGGGAAATGGTAAGAGGAAGAAAGAGAGAGGGAAGGGGGGAGATGAGGGGAAGAGAGGAGAGAGAGGCAGCAGCTACCTCTGTAGAAGAGGGACTGGGAGAGAGAGTACAGGCTGGAGGAGGTGGAAGATCCACCAGCCTCAGCTGAAGGGGGAAGGGGGGAGTGGAGGTGGGAGGGGCTTGTCTCTTGAGGGGACAGGGTAACCAGTTGACAGGACAGACCATAACAGTTGTAGGCACCGATACAGTACTCAGGGCAGGCTTGGCGATGGGACTGAACCATGTGTGGCACACATATGTGACTGTAAAAGCTAAGGTTACATTGAAATTTTAATTACTATGCCGTGAAACAAAAATGCCTCTGATCTGCAAGGCCCTGGCCCAAGAATGGATAGTCCCTGAAATGCTGGAGGCTGTTGTTTCTGGGAGATAACAGCCACGTGTTTCCTCTCCCGTACACAATGTGTAGCAGATGTGCTTGATGATGTGCAGGCGGGAGGTTCACAGGCAGGAACTGTTAGGATCTACAGTACACTTGCTCCTGATTGGATGTAGGCTGGAGGGATGTCAGGATGTATGTTTGCCCCTGATTGGACCTGATGGGAGACACAATGAATTATGGGTTTTTCCTCTTAAATCGCTGCAAACCATGATTCTGGGTCAGTTCCCAGGAACCTGGGTATGGACCTGGCCAGAGCCTATCCACCTGGCCCTTGTTTAACTAAAGTTTACTTCAAATTTGGATTGGAACTGTGGTCTCGGTCTTTTTTCTAAATCAATGGGATTAACAGAGACCCCAGCATATGGGAGGCCAAGACAGGAGGATATATGTCAAGATCCTGGAGGGGAGGTGGGTAGAGGGAGCCAGAGGTGGGGCGGGGTGGGAGGAAAGTTACTGAAAAATACAAGTCTTCTACCGCAGTCCTATCAGGTTAGTGGCTGATTCTGTAGCCAGGAGGTCAATACCACCGTGTTATACCACCATCATAGACACAGCAAACGTTTTTACCCTTTATCTGATCTTGGTTTGGGTTCATTGTAGCAAGCCACCTGTTTCAAGAAACACTGAAATAACTAAGGAGTCAATGCTGCCCTCTACCTGGGTATCCCTGGAGGCTAGTCATCCCTTCAGTATAGTGTGGTGATGGTTACCTGCAGTGAAGCTACCTTGCCACTGTACATAGCTGGGTTGAGGTCATCTGTCATCTGGCACCATCAATTTCCCAATTCACTTAGCTTCCAAATTTCAAACCCTCTCTGTTTCCTCAACTCTTTGTAATTTAGGGCCAGTCATTCCTGCTTGCCCCTAGTTCCAGCCTGCTCTCTGTGTGTGTTTCCTAGTCTCTGACCATGGAACACTCACCATTACTGAGACCTTCTTTTGTTCTTAAAAACTGCTAGCTGATACAGCTGCCAGCCCAGTGGGCTGGTGTAGCTGCGCGGAGACTCACGGAACACGTGTGACCAAGGCCGCGGGTTAACGGCACAGACACAGAAAATAAGCATAAAGCTTTATTAAAGGAGAGAGGGAGAGGGAGAGGGAGAGAGACAGAGACAGAGACAGAGAGAGAGAAAAACAGAGAAGGGGGAGAGACAGGCGCGTGTGCACACACAAAAGGGGACAGTGAGAAGAGAGGGAAGAGAAAAGATTCAGGATGACTCCGAGAGACCAGAGGTCGCTGGGGGTGGGCGTGGAAAGGGGCGGGAACCAAAAGAATAACACCTTCCACCTCCCTTCCCTCGGTACAGGGGGGCCAAAAGTGCAAAATTAATACAATCTAGAGCCAATACTGGGTGACTTTAAACAGGTCCGTTTGTCACCCTGCACAATGGAAGGAAATTGCTTTCTTAGCAATGGTCACATGAGAAAATGCTTTACAAACAGCAAAGCGTGGTGCGAGTATAAAATTCTGACAAAGAAAATGATGTATGGATTTAAATATAAAGTCCTTAGTGTGCCTCCAGCCTGGCTGGCAATAGAGAGAGAACAAATGATAGAGTGTATCCTACTAACACGCCCTCCTCTAGGAAGGTCAAGTGATGTCAATGTTTGCCTGACCTCTGACCTGGGTCCAGAGTCCAGTTTCCTCCTAGAAAGCTCCATCTACTTTGAAGCTATGCCCAGTTTACAGGCAACCAGAAGCCACTCTACCCTCAGCTCTGCATAGGAGAGGTAGGACTGGGACCACAAAGGCCGTCAGGGTGACCTCTCAGGAGCATTTGACAGTTTCCTTGCTGTAGGATCTGAAGCGACAAGGACAGCCTATGGGCATGGGATAGAGTGATAGGAAACAGAATTCCTGAAAGGCCAAGAGAAGAAGACATGGGTTCCCTTCTCCATTCTTTCCCGAGGGCTTGGGTGTTGATACCAATCTCCAAGTCAGGGATTAATGGAACAAGGCAATGCATGGCTACAAAGAGCTATGTATCTCTTGCCTTTACATAAGAACCACAGTTTGAGGTTCATCATGGGTGTAATGTGTCCCTGCTCAAACACAGTGAGTCCTTACTCCCTGTGTCTGTGACTATGACTCATTGGGAAAAGGGTCTTGGAAGTTGATCCAAATAAAATGAGGTTATTAGTATGTGCCCTAGTCCCACATACCTGTACTCATATAGAAACAAGAATTTTTTTTTCTTCCCCAGGGCATACAGGCATATACAGGAAGGGTGACGTGTGAAAATGGAGGCAGGAGATCAGGTCACAGGTCTATGGACCAAGGACTAGCAATGATTATCAGCAAGTTCCAAGAAGCCAGAGAGAATCAGAGAAACATCCTTCTTCTCTCACTGTCCCCAGAAGCACCTGACCTCCCCAAACATGACCTAGGACTTGCTACTCCAGAAACGAGAGGCAACGTTCTGTTGTTTAAGCCATTCAGCCCAAGGCAAGAACATTAGATACCTTGAGCGCAGAGCCCTGGGGGGTCACACAACTGAACCGAACCTCTGCACCATCGCCTCCTACTGCTCACATCCCATATTAGGTCACCATTTCTTCACCTGTTAAATAAGGAGCCCTCCATAGCTTGTGGGCACTGAGAATCAAAGCAAGTACTAGAGGCAAGCACCCAGCTACAAGGCCCACCCTATAACTCTTGCTCAACAGTGGCAGTGTGGGTGTGGTTAGCAGAGGTGAGAGTTTATCTCACATTCCTTCACCCTCCAAACCGCTCCACCCTCACATGGCCTGCAGAAGGACCTGTGTCCCGCCAGGCTGTGGGAACACCTAGCATAACACAGGGGAAGATGGCATCCAACAGACACTCGGACGGCTGAAAAAAGTCAACGGCTTTAAACTCCTGCTTATCTCATCATTAAGTAGACGAGAAACCTGTGCTAGAGTCGCTGCTCAGGGCCTCACTCCTGAGGCTAAGATTACTTAAATCTCACCTGGAGGACTTGGTATGTACCAACTGCTTCCTCTGGAGCTCACAGGTTCCTGGGAAAATCCAGTTCTCTGCAGTTGGAGCAGAGGAGGGGCTTTGTTCCAGCTCCTTTCAGTTCCTCCTGTGTGTCAAACTTCCTTCTATCTTGGACCTTCCTGACTTCTGCTACTGGCTGCCCTTAGTGGGCTCTTGAGATCACTAAGCCTGCCTAGATAATCCCCACAGCCCACGTGTTCAACACATAGTTATCTGAAACACTTGTTCAAAGGCAGTCTGGAGTGGGACCTGGTGACTCAAATATAATCTTAGCAGTCAGAAGGCTGAGACAGGCGGATTGCCATGAGTTCCCAGCCAAACTACACAGTAAGCTCCAGGTGAGCCTAGGCTACAGGGTGAGACATTGTGTCAATAACAAACAATAACAACAACAACAAAAAGACAGAAGGGTCCAGAAGATTATATGGAGATGGGAATGTATTATATTATGACAGAGTTTTGTAGTATTCTGAATAAAGGAAACTGGAAATTTATAGCAAGTAACAGTAGGTAGAAAGTCACTGACACAACCATCAGACATAAGGAGCGATTCTGGCTAAACAGACCCAACAGGATTCTTGCTCAGACCTCATCTGGAGGTAGTAGAGGGAGAATTTGGTTGGATATGGGGGGGGGAGTGATCAAGCATCAAGCGTGGGGGCTTCTGGCTACACTCACTCAGCAAGGTTTTGCTTAGTTAGGTTCTTGGTGACCAGAAGTGAGGCTTGATAAACTGAGACTAAGACTTGATTAAGCTGCCATAAGAAACAATGTCACCCGTAGGTGACCCTTCACAAGTCTGCTTCCTGTGTGTGTTCTATTGTTGGTTCCACCCGTAAGCAAGTGAGAAGCCCTGTATGAATCCTGTCATTTTTCTGAGCCACAGATTGCTTTTAATTTGAATAGTCTGCCCATGATGAAATCATATCTTCTTAACTCTCATATGATCTGTTTCTTCTTTGTGTATTAAAGTTAAAAAAAAGTTTGTCCTCAAATGAGCTCTCCAACTGAATGCAGGGTTACTAGGCCTTCAATGAAAACTAGGTTGGCTGGGAGCTTTGAAAATTTCCAGGAGATGGCCAGGGGAGGGCCCCTCCTGGAGATTCTGATTCCCAGAACTCCAGGAAAAGCAGTAGCAGAGAATAAGAATGTCTCCTTCCTGACTGGAGCTTTCAGAGACCGGGTGGAAGTCTTTTGTCTTTCAAGGTTGGGACAAGGCTGAGGGATTAGCCAACTGAAGTTCAGGGCAAGATTGTTCTCCAGGTCACACGATTTCAGTTCTGCACAGGTACCTCTTACTGGTAATCTCTAGGGGTAAATGGAGGACAGAAATTATTACATGTATTTCTACAGGCCTCAAATACCGGGTCCCAGGGGAGTGGCTCTCGGGGCTGTGTGTTTGAGGGCACACACATGCCACAGCCTGCATGTGGAGGTCAGGGAACAACTTTGTGGAACTGGTTCTCTCCTTCCATCTTTGTGTGGATTCCAAGCGTCAAACTCAGGTCATCAAGCTGGTATGTCAAGTGCAGTTAGTCACAGAACCATCTCCCTGTCCCGGAGCTTCCTTTAAATATAATGGAAGGTATTTAGAGGATTCTTTGAAGTTATCCAGTTCTAAAGAGGTCTCTTTCACTGTCCTTGACTAATGTGCAGTCACACAAAGAACCTGAGGATATAGCAATTCATAATAGAAATCTAACATTTTGTTTGAGGAAAACCTATAGTAGATTATTATTGCCCTGTTGACACTGTAGTTTTCTGTTCATTTGTAGGTATTGATAAAGCTTCTCTCACAGAACATTTTTATGACAAAGAAACAAAGGTAGCGTCCCTGTTCTTCAAAGGGAAAACTTTTTTTTTAATTTATTTTCCTTCAAAGAAAGCAAAGGCAGTCCAGGAACACAGAGGCGCAGAGATGGGAAAAAGCAGACAACTATGGGGGAAAGATGGCCTCTTGGACCACGTGAGTGAGAGCATCACTCACTTACAGAGAACCTTTGCCAGGAATGCAGGCCCAAAACAAACTGCCACAGGGAATATTGAACCAGCCAAGTAAAGTCAGAAGGGAAACCATTTCTTTGAACGTTTCCTTGCTTTGACAGGGTCATGCTATGTTAGCCAGGCCAGCCTTGACCTCTCAATTTCCTGTCTCAGCTGGATGAATGCTGAGATTATCACTGTGCATCACCGTGACCAGATCCTTATTTGAAAATTTCAATAAGTCCAGACTTTTAACCAAGCCTATCTAGAACATTAGCCACCATGATAAAATCTAATCATTAAGTACTTATGATGGATGGGGAGCTTTCTTTGATAGATGGAAAAGATCTAAACATCTGTACCATGATGTTAAAATTTCAACTCTACTCAGACACACACGGATGTGAGCCTGTTCCACGTTCCACCTTGTCTGAAGGTCAGAGAGAGAGAGTTCCATCTCATTTTTACTCTCTCAAAAGTTGTTGACAACAGGTGTGGCTACAAAACAAGATATCTTGATCTAGGGTGTGGTTATTCGATGTTTTAGACATTAAGATGGCCCATAGAGGTGGATCTGCTCTCGCCTGACCAAAGGTCAGAGAACTCAAGCCTATTCCTGCTCCTTCAATTTAAGACAGGAGGTTTGACATAGGGAGTGGCTGCCTACAGGATACTTGGTCTAGTGTATGTTCACTGGATATTCCTACCCCCAACATCAAATACCTTTACTCAGAAAATAATGGCTTGATGTCTCAAGTATTGAAGCAAGTAACTGTTCTGGTTGTCTTTTGTGTCATGTTAAAACAGTTTTGTTTAGTTTTTGCCTTCTTCCTCCCCTCTTTTGTATCGGGGTATAAAAGTGTATAGAAAATAAATGCAGGTGAATTCAGCATTTAGCATTTGCTGAGTTGCCCTCCTGGTACTATCCTATGTCTCTATGTTTCTTTCATAACTCTATTTATTCTACCTAATGTTCTTGATCCTCATGCCACTACCCTGGAACATATGAACCCGCTGTGGCTGGACCATGGTCACCTCAAAAGGTGACTTACGACACAACTTATAAACTTGCAACTGTAGTCACAGTTCTTTAGAGGGACAAAACCAACTGATATGTGCTCAATTAAAAGAAGATGTTATCTTATTTGTTTATAACATCTAAGGCAAAGTAACCCTACAATGCCTGGCTGCTGGCTGGGGAGCTGGGGATGCTTAGTCTAAGAAATAGAAATTTCAGAACAAAAAGGCACCTGATACAGCTGCATTCAGAAGCCAAGGGCCAGAGATATCTTAGAAAATGGTTGGTGAAAGCCCACATTCAAAGCCTGCAGAAAGTGGGCTCTGATTTTCACAGGGATCCACCATGGCAAAAGTAACATCCACTCAAGAGAGGGTTTGGTATGTACTGACACAGGCTTCCCTTTCTGCTTTGAATTTCCCACTTCCTCTAGCCTTTTGGACCATACCACCCCCATTCAGAGTGGGTCTTCCCCATATAGTTCATGACTCACATGACAACGTCCTCTGAAAACACCCTCACAGCCATGCCCAGAAGTGTGCTTTGCCAATTTTCTAAGCATTTCTTAATGCAACGAGGGAACTAAGATTAATCATCATGATAACATGTCCCTGTAAGCCTGGAGACCCTGTCACAGGACCTAAATCTAAAGTGTTAAAATTTCAACCACAATAAGGTTGATACTTCTGGGTTCTAGGCCTCCCGAGTCTCATAGCACAAGGGCTTAGCTAAGTAATAGTGCACATGTGTGAGCCCCATCATCTGTATATGACGTAGTCACGTCAACCTCCTGTGAGCATGTGCTAGGCAGCTTTTAAAAGCTGGATGCATCCTCCCTCTCTCTCTCTCTCTCTCTCTCTCTCTCTCTCTCTCTCTCTCTCTCTCTCTCCATACACACACACTGACTTCCCCAGGTCTATAAACACCCCCTCTAATAAACTCCTAAGTGGGTTTGTTGTGTGTTCCGTGTTCCCTTCTCACTCGCACCAGGTAATTTCATTGGTGCTGTGAGACTCAGGATGCTCTCCTGCCCAGAATCCAGGTATTATTTTTTCACAACAACCACATGTTTCATCTGCCTAAGCATGATTTCTAGGCACACCACCGGCTTCGATTGGTGAATTTCCCCCATTCTGGTCAGCATAACTGTTTCTCCGAACCCGAGGGATTGACCATTGCACTCCCAGCAATCTTCTGGTGTTCCTAGAAATGGGAGCTAGACCCCAACCACAGACGTCTCACGGCTATGGTTGAGCTTGTCGCTGACATTCATCTCTGGATTGCTCCCTTAGCTAAAATCATGTTTGGACAACCCAGGGTCAGTCCTCCCGTGACTGGGGGGCCCAGGGTCCCTTAGATTTTTCTTTCTCCTTTTTTTTCCTTTTCTTTTGGACCACTCATTAGTGGTCTTAACCGTGGCCTCTCTGGCTTCTGAGTCACCCCAACTGGAGCCAGTCAGGTTTTAACACCCCGCCTGTAGGTAGAGGATGCGCTCCTACAAGCCCTGTGGTGTTTATCACCATTTTACACCCTGCCTATAGAGGGGAGACACCCCCCCATAAGCCTTGTGGTGTTGCTGTTTTCACGGGTTTTTACAGTTTCAGCTAGGGGTAGCAAGTCATCCAAAGCCATCAATCCAGCCTCTCCCCCCTAGGATGCCCTTTAGAGATCCTGAAACCCCAGGCCTTAAAGTTAGATTCCCACACTTGTCCATCTTTGTTTAAAAAAAATGGCCTCGTTACAATTTAGATAACAATTTAAAGTGTCCACCTAACGGCACCTTTGATCCCAATATTTTATGGGATCTTTCTAACTACTGTCAGTGCACAGACAAATGGAATGAGTTTCCTTATAGCCAAGCCTTTTACTATCTAAGCTCTAAGTTTAAGCCCTTTGTCCTTGCAAGTTGTTTGCCTGCTCACATGTTTCTGGCTATTGCCATCTGAGCCAGAAGAACAGTCCATTTCTGCTCTGGACCCAGCTAACAAACCCTTTCCTTTCCAACCTTAGTGGGCTGCTACCCCCATTCCTTCAGTTCCTACCCCCATTTCTTCAGTTCCTACCCTTGTTCCTTTGGTTCTTACCCCCATTCCTTCAGCTCCTACCCCCATTCCTTTAGCACCTACCCCATTCCCTCAGCTCCTACCCCCATTCCTGCAGCTCCTACCCCCATTCCTGCAGCTCCTACCCTTGTTCCTTTAGTTCTAACCCCCATTCCTTCAGCTCCTACTCCCATTCCTTCAGCTCCTACCCCCATCCTTTAGCACCTAGCCCATTCCCTCTGCTCCTACCCCTGTTCCTTCAGCTAATACCCCCATTTTTTCAGTTCCTCCCCTTGTTCCTTTAGTTCTTACCCCCATTCCTTCAGCTCCCACTCCCATTCCTTCAGCTCCTGCTCTGGACCCTGCTAAGGAATCTACACCTTCCTGACTTCAGCAGTCAGATACTTCTACTCTTTTACTTCCTGCTGCCTCACCCCCTCCCTCTGCTTGCACCTGTTCTGCACAGGCTCCACTACCCTTATTAGCTCTCTCTCTCTCCCCACTAACTATTCCATCAGCCCCACTGGATCATTCTTCCTCTCAGGTGCCTGGCCGCAGCAGCCGCCTGGCTCTGGCACCCACCTTTACCTCTCCTCTCACACGCTCATGTGCTGCTATGGAACCCAACCCTGACCAAGCCAAGCCAGCTGCAGTTCTCCCATTGCAAGAAGTGGGCAATATAGATGGATTGGTTATGGTACATGTTCCTTTCTCCTTCTCAAAACTCTCCCACATAGAACAAAAACTGGGTTTCTATACATCTAATGCTACCTTTTTCATAAAGCAATTCCAATATATTACACAGTATTATAATCTCACCTTTCATGACATCTTTATGAGCCTATCTAATAACCTACTTCCTGAAGAGAGCAGGTGAGTTTGGGAACAGGCCAGACTACGTGAAGATGAGATTCACCAAACACACGCAACACACCCTTCAGGGGCAGAGGTGGTCCCCGAGCAGGAACCACACTGGGACTATAACACTCAAGGTGGAATTTTAGCTAGGGACTGGGTTTTGACTTGCCTCCTGGCAGGTTTCCGTAAGGCTGCCCTCAAGCCAGTAAACTATAATAAGCTCTCAGAGGTCACTCAAGATATGAAGGAAAATCCTTCTACATTTTTGGAATGCCTCACTAAAGCCCTGTTACAATATACCAACTTAGATCCAGAAACCACAGAAGGCAGACAGTTACTCATGACTCATTTTTTCCCAGTGCTACCCTGAAATTAAGGCTAAACTTAGACTTTTGGAGAAAGGCCACTTGACCCAGCAGGCAGAAGTCTTATAGTTGGCTTTTAAGGTGAGGAATGACAAAGCTCACAATCATCACTGTCACGTGCTAGCTACGGCCCTCCAACTGGCCCTCCAACTGGCCACGACAACAGACCATTCTATTCATGCTGTCTATGCTGCTCCCTTGACCCCCTGGGCTCAAGAACTGCCAGGCCCATGTTTCAAATGTGGTAGAGCTGGTCACTGGGTCTGAGCATGCCCTAATCCTATTCTTGGTCCCATGAGATCTTGTCCAAGATGCCATAGGGAAGGACATTGGGCAGTCAATTGTCCTCATGTACATAGTAACATAGAGACATCAAACCCAGAAAATTCCCAAGTTGACTTTCTAGATCTGGCCATGGACAAGTGAGGCTGCCTGGGCTCCTTTGCCCTGACCACAACCATCATCTGTAACAGGGAGCCATGGATAAACATCATGGTATCAGGAAGGCCCATCTCCCTTCTCTTGAACAGCAGAGCCAAATAGTACTGAGGGAATTTTGGGCACCTACCTCTCCTTCTAATTTCCCTATTGTCACAGAAGGGGGACAATCTTATCTACCTCAGCAGATCCCACCACTTAACTGTGTTTTTAGGGGTATTTATCTCACTCATTCATTTTTAGTCATGCTGACCTGCCCAGTACCTCTTATGGGAAAAGAAATTTTTAGCAAAAGTAGGAGCTTCCATTTCATTTGCTCCTCCCATTTACCTGACTCCACACTCGCCAACAGCTCCCCTCCTCCTTCTTCTAGCCTCCCTACCTCCCAGCTCCAATGTGTCTTTTCCTCTACCAGCCTCTCAGGTGAACCCCCAAGTCTGGGATACCCTAAACCTCTCTGTTGCTAAACACCATTCCCCCATTCTACTACCTCCAGGTAGTAGATGTCAAACTTACTTTCCAATCCTGCCCACCCCTTAATATCTCAAATCTCCTACCTCAACCTAATTTAATTATTCCCCATCTCATTCCTGCATAGAAACCTTAGAGGACCTACTGCTCCACCCCTCACATATACAGGAGGGCAAACTGTCCTAGGCCACTTATACCTGGCACACAGATGGCAGCTCATTTTTATGTGAAGGGACCCATATAGCAGGCTATGCCATAGTGTCAGATACTGCGGTGGTGGAGGCACAGGCACTCCCTGGCCATACCACTAATCAGTAGGCTGAGTTAATAACCCTCACCTGTGCCTTCGAGTTAGCAAAGGGACAATCTTTAAATGTTTACACATACTCCAAATATGCCTTTCATATCCTCCTGTCCCACGCAGCTATCTGGAAGGAGCATGGGCCTCTTACGACAAAAGGAGGATCCATAACTAACTCAGGTTACATTATGGACTTGTTGAAAGCCTCCCATCTCCCCAAAGCTATAGGAATTTTTCACTATTAATCTCACCAGACCAACAGTTCCATTATTTCCAAGGGAAATAACTGGGCTAACCGAGCAGCTAGAACAACAGCATTCCAGAGCCCACACCTACCTCAAACACCTCAGAGGGTTCATACAGTACAACCCACATTCTCACAGACACCCCCTGACATCCAGCAAATCCTGTCCTACCTACATCAGCTCTTTCATCCTAATAGCAAAGCTCTGTTTCATTTTGTCAAGGTTCACCTCCAACCCACCCCTAAGGACTTAGAATTCTTAAAAACTACCATTGCCTCTTGTAAAATCTGTCAAAAGTCAGATCCAAAGACCAAATATTGGAGCCTCCCTTTTCCCACCCACCAGGCCAGGGGCTCCCTTCCAGGAACTGACTAGCAGCTTGATTTTACACATATGCCCACAGTCAGATGAGTTAAATATCTCCTGGTTTTGGTGGACAACCATGTCTGGGTGGATTGAAGCATTTCCCACCACTAACAAGAGGGCCCAGACAGTTTCCGATGTTCTTCTCTGAGAAATCATCCCCCGATTTGGAATCCTAACCTCTCTTCAGCTGGATAATGGCCCAGAGTTTACCTCCCAGATTTCTCAAACTTTATCTAAGGCTCTTAACATTTCCTGGCATTTTCATATCCCAAACCATCCTCAGTCTTCAGGGAAGGTAGAACAAACTAACCGCTCCTTAAAAATGTTCTTGTTCTTCAGGGAAACCCTGTCTCGAAAAAAGCAAAAAAAAAAAAAAAATGTTCTTGTTAAGATGTCACGGGAGCTTCACCTCGACTGGGTGAAACTTTTGCCTCTGGACCTTCTTAGGCTCAGGGCTCTCCCCAAAGGCCCCCTTTATATCTCACCCTTTGAACTCATGTGTGGGCGGCTGATTTTAACCCCCAGCCTCTCACCCGAAACTTCTCCCCTTCCTGATCATCTGTTTACTCCATTGTTATCCCATCTTTGCTCCCTATTGTGGGATTTTACCAACTATTAACTACCTCAACCATGTTCTAATTCATGCCCACCGCCAATTAAAATAGGAGATGAAGTACTATTCTTTCCCCCAGACCAATGCCCCTCACCCTTCCCCCCTAAATGTAATTCTTGTAACTCCCACAGCTGCCAAGCTCAAGGGACTCTCTCATTGGATTCACCTGTCTCACTTTAAATTTTTTACTCTTCCAGCTAGCTCAAGATACCCCTTCATATATGGTAACTCAAACAGGGCCCTGTTTCCTTAAGTTCCAGAAGACACCAAGATCAGCCACTTTTTCTCCAGTTCTAGAAAAAAAAATCTCATCACCATACTCAACTCTACTGTGCCAAAAACTCCATCTCCTATCTGCTTTAACAAATTCTCTGTATCTCCAATGTCATAATTAAACCCAGTACAATAATAATATTTAAATTTTATTTCTGATACAGTGACATAGATACAATTTACAATTTTATTATTGTATCTCATGCTGATCATAAAAAATGAACAAATAACTCACATGCTATAGTCAATACACAGGGGAAAATCAATTTAGTTAAATGAACCCATTATTATTGACATTAACTGGAAACTCAGAACCACTAAATAAGAAAATAGTTCCCAGCTCACACACATAGTCCCACGATAATATATTTGAAATTACCTGGCACGAACAAGAAGGAAATATGTAACACACAACAAACCTGCTTAGGAGTTTATTAGAGGGGGTGCATACAGGCCTGGGGAATCAAGTGCAGAGAGAGAAAGGAAGACGGCGCATCCAGCTTTTGAAAATCTGCCTAGTACATGCACAAAGGGGGTTGGCGTGACTACATCATACGCAGATGAGATAACGCAGATGACAGGCTCACGCAGGGGCTTAGCTGAGTCATAGCGAACATAATCATGCATGTGTGCAAGGGCTTAGCTGAGTCATCGTGGATGTAACCACGCATGCACGCATGTGGGCCACGTGGGATCCTTTAACATTCAGGAACCTCCACGCCAAGAGCCCATCTGCACATGCACGGCTCCAGAACCCGGAAGAATCAGCCTTATGTGGCTGAAATCACTACAATATTAAGCAATGAGAATAATTAAAGAGAAAGTTAGTCCTATAGGCATAATGAAACACACCTTTAATCTCAGATCTTGGTGGAGTACAGAGAGATGGATCCCTGTGAGATCAGCCTGGTCTCTATAGCAAGTTCCAAGCCAGCCAGGGATACACAGTGAGACCATGACTTTTTGATAAGGTAAATCAACTTTATCCAGCTGTGAACACAGGAAGCTACAATAACAACTGACCTGACAAGGCATGCCCACTTGTACATTAGTGGTATGAATATCATGGGAATAATCAATCATGTTCTGATTGGATTTACGTCATGTTCTACCTAGCACTGCTGTTGGAACAAGAACTTGTGACCAGACAGCTCGTAGGCTCTAGGAGATCCTATTAGTGTTATTCTGCATAATGGACACAGTATTTAACTACTAATAGCTTATCGTCTACAAACCGATTAATGCATATCTTGACCCTCATCAGAGAAGCTTCAATTTGCAGGAGACGGGGATTAACACACACATCTGGCCAAGGTGCAGAGAATAAGAGACTGTGGAATGTGCAGCCCTAAATACGACAGCTCCTCCTTGGAAGGCCCAGGGATCACTGTGGTAGAGGGGCAGAAAGTGTGTAACAGCCAAGGGTTGTAGAAGACTACAAAGAAACAGTGTCTTTTAGACTCAACAGGGAACTGCATTTATGAACTCACAATGGTTATAAAGACATGCATTAGACTTGTGCAAGCTCAAGCCAGACAAGATCCCAGCGTGGAGAAGGTACGTGGGCATGAAGTCCCACTCCTAGTGGAGGAGCTGCCGACAATTGTTAGCTGGGAGAGGGAAAGTCAGTTGTCTTTCAGAGTGTAGCTAGCCGTTGGTACATCCACCTGTTCCAGTGAACGGTCACACATCTAAGAATATATGGACAGTACAGAGTAGACTCTGTGTGTGTGCGTGCATGTGTGTGTGTGTGTGTGAGAGAGAGAGAGAGAGATGTTTAAAGAGAATACAAAGATGTGTGGGAAGAGAAGGAGGATGAATCTGGGATGATTTGGGGAGAGAGGGGGATATGATCAAAACACATTATACAAAATTCTCAAAAGAAAAATGAAGGTGTGCTGCAAAAAAAACAGACTCAGAAATTCTCGCCACAGTTATGTCATGTCCTCTCTAACTGCACAGCATTATGTTCTAAAAAAATATCCTGCACATATCAAAATGTCTCCAATTATCTCAGGTATCTATTAAAAACAACAAAATCCAATTAATACAAACACACTGCTTGATTGTTTTGTCCCTTTACTTTCATTTTGTGTAACTCAGCTTCTTCCCATTGAATTCTTTGAAAAGTCACACATTTGATTTGGTAGCGGTCTTGTGATGTCACTTAACCTACTGTATTGTTAATGCTGTTATCATTGTAACAGAATGAACACGGGACTGTTACTAAGGTTATCATTGTAACAGAATGAATGCATGGATAGAAACAACTAAAGGGAGGAGAGATTTATTTCTGCTTCCAGCTTCTGTCCATCATGGCAGGGAAAGCATGGCTGCAGGAGCGTGTAACACAGTTTGTTCACATCTTAGTGTATCATGAAGCAGATGCAGAATAAGAAGCAGGGGTGAGCTGTGATCATCCATGCCCATGTTGACCATACAGACCCTAAGGCCCTGAGATTCCGAGACAGCCTCCCAAAGCAATGTCACCAGCAGGGATCAGGTGTTCAAGCACATTAGCCTATGTAGGACATTTATATTCTACCTATAATACCTACTTCTATCTCACATGCATTTTTCATAAGTTGGAAATGGAATCTGGAGATGAGATTCAGGCTAAATATTTTTGTCAAAAAGTATTTCATTTGTGGTGTACACCTTAAATATGGTACAATAGCATCGTGTTTGCAGGTATTCAGTATCTAGTCATCCTGGAAATAAGGGATACTAGCTTTACTTGGCTAATGGTCTCTCCTGAAGTGTTACACTCTGCTTTGAAACTTGTATGAAATTGGAGGCATGAGCCTTTGACCTCTAACAACCTATTTTCCAACAGATTTTTTTATACATTGATAATCCTCCACTGATTTATGGCATCAAGGTGAAATTCCTTCTAATTGCCAAAACCAAATTTAGAAAATAAAGGAAGAAAAAAGAAGAGAAGACTTCTACCCTTGAAAGCAAGCAAACAAACAAGCAAACGAGAACCAGGCCTTTTTGATTGATAGTGATGAGGAGCAGAGAGCTTGACGTCCCATGCCCAAGGCCCTAGCCTCGCCCACAGCAGCAAAAATAAAGAGTGAACTAGAGCTACAGCTTTCAAGGTCTGAGTTTGGATCTGGAAAAAGAATTTCACTTTGTTCCCTAAAATCCCCAGCACCAGCCCTTCCCCAAGGTGCTGAGAACTGGCCTTAGTCCCAGCAGGTAAAAGTGGCAGAAGGAAGAGAACTTTTCAAGAAGACATACTGAAGGGACTATTCCAGATGTTATTCAGTTATATAAAGTGTAAATCCTGCCAAGCAGTGGTAATAGAAAATCTTAGATCATTGCTGAAATGAGTGAGTGATAAACATAACATGTACACTGTTGTGGGACGATGGTCTGGTACCCTGTCACTGTTGTGGGATGATGGTCTGGTACCCTGTCACTGTTGTAGGATGATGGTCTGGTACCCTGTCACTGTTGTGGGACAATGGTCTGGTACCCTGTCACTTGTTTTGCTTTTAATAAAATGCTGATTGGCCAGCAGCCAGGCAGGAAGTATAGGCAGGACGAGCAAGCAGGAAGGAGAGGCGGAGCAATGAGAACAGGAGGATTCTGGGAAGAGGAAAGATGCAGTCTGCGGTTGTCACCAGAGGCAGAGAAAACAAGATGAGAATGCCTTACTGAAAAAGGTACCAAGGCACGTGGCTAACACAGATAAGAATAATGGGCTAATATAAGTTATAAGAGTTAATAAGAAGCCTGAGCTAGTACCCAACTAGTTTAAGATTAATGTAGACCTCTGTGTGGTTCTTTGGGGCTGAACAGCTGTGGGACCCGGTTACACAGAAACCTCCAGTCAACAGTACACAGCCTCACAGACTTCTCCCCATCCCCAGAAATTACTAATTCAAAAAGAGAAAGAAGTGGCTTCAAACTAGTGGTGGTAGAGCCTTCTTAACTAAGTGGTCAAAGTTAGCATCAACCAACATTAGGGAAATAAAAACAAATGTCGTTTAAGATACTGAAGGATTTCTATGCTATCGTTGCTCAGACTGTAAGCTCTCTATTTTATCAGGAAGATTCAAGTTTATGGACATTCTAAATCAAATCTAGATAAATCTCTCATAGAGGCTAGAGTCTGGTCTCCTAGATGACTCCAGAGCCTTTCAAACTGACAATATTAACAAGCAGAAGAATCATCACAGCCAATAAATTAATTTTGAGAAGGAAACTCCATTCTCCCAATATCAAGCATAGCTAGCAGAGTTGGAGGTGAAGCTCAGATTACTTGACTAGCTTGTGGAAGATACAGGGCTCAATCTGATGCCCAGCCGTGAAAGAGGGCAGGGAGGGAAATAGGCAGAGACACAAAGATGCCAAAGAACTATTCCACATCAAGAAAAAAAAACCCATGATGGTCTTCCCCAGCACCCCCCCCCCAATCATGTGGAATTTCCTACTCAAAGATGATGTCATTAAAAAAGAGTATTTTTAGAAAGCAAATAAAGGGTGGGAGAAATGGCTCAGTGGCTAAGAGCACTTGCTGCTCTTCCAGAGGACTTGAGTTTAGTTCCTACAACTCCCATGGCAGCTCACAACTCTCTGTAACTCTAGTTCCAGGGAATCTTATGCTTCTGGCCTCTCCAGGCCCCTCTACTCACATGCACAGGAGCATATGCAGATGTGCACACCTATACATAATTTTTTTTTCCTCAAAAGAAACAATTTATTTAGAATAAAACAAAAGCAGCTCAACTGTGAGCCCATGTTTGAGTGACAGCTACTTTTAAGCTGTGTGAGCCATAAAAAGGGTTTTTCTTTACTTTTCCAGAAATCTTGTGTACACAGCACAAAGCAAAGAGGTCATTTTTCCACTTAAAACACCGGCATTGGCATCACAATAGCAGATACACAATGTTAAGCTGCCATTTTAGTAAAATGCACAAAATACTAAACAGATTAGCTTTCTTCCATCAGAGGCCCATTTCCATGATCTATCCCATCACCTTTTCTTTTTTTCTTTGTCTTTTCTTATTTGAGACAGGGGTTTTCTGTAGCTTTGGAGCCTGTCTTCAAACTCCCTCTGTAGACCAGGCTGGCCTCGAACCCACAGAAATCCACCTGTCTCTGCCTCTCGGGTGCTGGTTTAAAGATGGGCACCACCACCACCCAGCTTCCCCTCATTCTTCTATCCTGTGAGGGGCCAATAACCCCTTATTGAACCAGGAATTAAACTCTGCAGGTGGCATCTCAACCCTGTACTCCCCAGCCTCCAGGATGGGAAGCAGTTGCTGTTGCTTAGAAGCTTCTTGTCTAGGATACCTTGTTATAGCATCTCAAATGGAGAAGACATAAATGGAACAATCAGTTGCAAGATATGAATCTTGTCAGGACTCCCAGACCAAAGAAAAGCAGCATTGTGAATGGAAGTGGAGAACATCTCAGTGGGCGAAGCCAGGCAAACACAGAAAGGCAAACACCATTCCAAGCCCCTCCCCTCAAAAACAGGATGAAATCGTAGACACCAGAGATGGGGAGGGACAAAGAAGGAGGAGGTTAAACCTTTAAGGACTGGGAAGGGTGCTGAGGGGAAGGAGAAGGAAGTCAAGAGTAGAAGGGTGGAGGGGAATAACTGACACCTGATATATGCTTAGACAGAAAAGTCACAGTTGACCTAGGAATTTGTACAATTAATGTAAATTATAACAATGGAAAGCAAAATATCAAATGAAATGTTTTAAAGGGGAATACCTCCATAACTTTAAAATGTTTTTTTAAATGCAGATTCATTTGCAGAAAGGATGGCGAACAAGTCTAACAATACAAATAGGGCAGGTGCTCAGTCACCCTGTCTGTAGAAGAGGAGGACACACAGTTCTTCCTGTAGAAGGACCTCCAAACGAGGCTCTGTTGATTAGATAAACAAGATGAAAAGAAAGACAGGATAGGGAGTGAGACCGTGAACACATTAAGAGCCATGCTAACTATCGACATAATGAAGTGGAAAAGAAGCAAGCTGACAGCACTGAAAACCAGAGGGGAGATAGGACAATCTCAGTGGAAATGGGAAGCCACTAAGTCAGTGAGAAACTAATGACAGAAAGGCAATCAAACAGTATTGCAAGTGCTTCCTTAAATTGGAAAATTCTATATAGAGAAAACAAAACATACAGAACACATAAATATATAAAACAATCTTCAGATCAATGGGGCAAGCCAGAAGCAAGGAATTTTTAGATATAGCCTACTTAACCATTGAAAATTAAAAGCTTAACATGCGGGCAGAAAGCAGGTTTCTTCAGAGGCTGAAATTTAGACAGGCTCCAACTTCTCTACACCACAATTTTAGAACTAGGAGGCAGGGAAGCTGTTATACTGAAGAAGAACCAAAGTCCCTCCATTTTGTCCTCCATCTTGTTTCTTGTGTAAGCTATTTTCCAAAAAATTTTAAGGACACGAAGCATATACTTCAGTACATGAAAGGACTCATTAAGTACAGTGCCAATATATAGGGATCTGTGATCAGCATCCAGCAAATGTACAAAGAATTTAGAAGAAAGAAATCATGAATGAAGACACAAAAACAAGACTAAAGACTGAGTCAAATTCGGCTGGTAGCAAGTTAATAGTAATGGGAATAATGGCTGTAGACAGAATGGAATGATTCCATAGGTGACAGCAAAGTATACAGCACTAGTCAGTACACACGTGTGTATGCGTCTGTGAGTACAGATTCACAGATATAGACAGCAGTAGTCGGTATACACGTGTGTATGCTTCTTTGTGTACAGATTCACAGACATACACAGCACTAGTCAGTACACACATGTGTATGTGTCTATGTGTACAAACTCACAACATACACGTGTGTATGCGTCTGTGTGTACAGACTCACAGACATATATAGCACTAATCAGTATACATGTGTGTATGCTTCTGTGAGTATAGACTCATGACATAGACAGCACTAGTCAGTATACACGTGTGTATGCATCTGTGTGTACAGACTCACAACATAGACAGCACTAGTCAATATACACTTGTGTATGCATCTGTGAGTACAGACTCATGACATAGACAGCACTAGTCAGTACATGAGTGTGTATGCATCTATGAGTACAGACTCACACACATATACAGCACTAGTCAGTATACACATGTGTATGCATCTGTGAGTACAAACTCACAGCATAGCACTAGTCAGTACACATGTGTATATGCTTCTGTGAGTACAGACTCACAGACACATAGATGCAAATGTAACAAAACAGAGATCTGGAGAAGATAAGGAGAAATGTGTATTCAAACGATGTCCTCCATAATGTAAAGGTAACTAATAGCACTTACAAAAAAACCTCTGCAGGGGGAGGGGTAAAGGTGGTGTGATCAAAGTGCATTGTGTGTGTGTGTGCAAAAAGTCATCATGAAATCATTATATATGCTAATATATATTATTACAAACCCCTGATTTCAATGTTCCTCACAATTATTACTTTTTTAACCTTAAATTATCCTCCTCTTATAGATAAAAATAGAATCATCCTGAGGTCTAATTATCCCTTCATTTTTAACCTATTTCTATTTTTCTGCTAATTTTGACAGACTTTAATATTTTTATCTACAAAACCACATAGGGCAGAATGTTCTTTTAAAAAGCAAATACATTGTTGCCATTCAATCTACCTACTTTGTCTTCAAATTGAATGTGTTTATTAGGAAGTATCTGACCAAGCTGGGTGCAGTGGGACATGCCGGCCTCTCAGTTTTTGGGAGGTTGAGGCAGGAGGATCTTGAAGTCAACACTAGCATGGATACATGAAAAATTTGAAACCAGTCTGTATTCCAAATAAGACTAACTAAAACACATAAATAATTACAAGTTCGACTAACATTAATAAGGAATATTTCCAGGAGTCATATTCTGGGTGATTATTGTTAAGCATTGACCTTTGTGCTGCTCTCGATCATTTGCATTCCTCATAAGAAGCATCCATTATATTTAAGTTACAAAATTTTCCATTAAAAGAGAAAAATGCCTGCAAGTATCCGAGTTAAGATGTTGAGCAAGGGAAACAGGTGGGCTGAGCAAGGGAAGCCCAGGTGGGCTGAGTGTTGACGGTCATCATTACTTATTTTTATAGTTTTTAAACCTAATTTACTTTCATTTCCATTTGTTTTATTACTTCTTTCGTTTTGTTGAGACAGGGTTCTCACTACACAGCTCTGGCTGTCCTGACACTCAATGTATATAGATCATTCAGGCCCCGAACTCTGAGCTCCTGCCTCCGCCTCCTCAGTGCTAGAATTACAAGCATGTACCACCATACTCAGCGCTATTCTTTACAGTTACTTTAATTTTTTGAGGGAGAAGAGAGAGAGAGGCAGGGTCAGGGAAAGAGAGATCCAGAGATAAGTGAGAAAAAGCAGTCGGAATGGGGAAGATGTAACTCGGTGTCCGAGCATTTCGATCGACAACCCCCCAGATTGGTTACCGTTGCCAGGACTCACGGACCCACATTTGGGCAGGCCTAACTTCATCGCCTGCCGGGCTGGGTGCCTCTGGCTCGCTAATGCCGCGCCTCACTGTAATTTTGCTTTTGTTTTCAGGCTCTCAACACAACCTTCTGATCATAAATTGACTGTGTGTGGGGCTTCCCTATAGGGAGAGGATGAACAGATGCGAAGCACGCAAGGGCGAGCCCCAGGTTGTCTTGTTCAGTGCTGTAGCCACAGCATCTGGTGTTCGGCCGACTCTCGATGACGTCACCTAGAGACAGAATCTCAGCTCGCATCTGCTGGGAAGTTACACCTGCCTGACTCCAATCAGTAAATTGCCATTCTGGGTTTCTGACTGGACCCAGGCAGCCCGACTCTCAAGCCCCATCCCCCTCTCTCCTCTCTGAAAGACTGAGCCTCTGGTTGGTGACAGGATTCTGACTCACACTTTTCAAAGCTACCAGCCCAGGCAGGAACTTTCCTGACACAGCCAAGGTCATGTCTTCCTGGAGCAGGGATTGGTCAGCAAGGCCAAGCAAGGCCCTCCGAAGCTTTTCTGTTGTCTCATTTCTCAGACGGCTGGGCAGGGTACCAGCTGCTAGGTCTACTTCCTGTGTACTTGTTTATATAAGATAGAAGAATTCGATTTCATAATTTAACTTCCCTTTACTACCATTTGTGACTTAGATAAGATGAAAAGATATTTTTATGCCTTTCATGATTTTAATATATTTGAATCTCTTGACTGAGTGGGAAATTTATAATTTTGCTATTTCAGGACCCAAATCAAGAATTATAAGAAGATTCCAGCAGTGTGTTTATGTATGTACGAATGCAAGTATTATGTATTTTATTTGGAAGTTGGAGGAGTGAGGTTTTACTAAAAGAGAGGAGACGATAAAAGCTGCTTAGGTTAATGAGGTGGAAGGGGCATTGTCGGGGAAGAGAACACAAACCTTGTCTTTCTGACAGCTGCGACCTGCACCAAGTCTCCGAGGGAGGATGCCTGCAGGATGCAGGTGGTGTGCAGTCTAAGAGCTGCAGTTCCAAGTAGTATTGAAGGTTAGGGTGAGGGAACCATTGAAAAGATCTCCTTGAATTTCCTGGATGGGGAGAGTGTCTACCAGATGCCAGAGTTAATCAAGCCAGTCAGAACCTGTGCCAATGGCAGAGGCCACCACGTACCTAGAACCGGGTTCCCGCCATCATATGGTGCCAGGTTCACTAAAGACTCACTTTGGTTATTTGGTAGCCATCCTCAGAGCCCTGATTATGCTAATCTGATGGCAAGTTGAATTTGCCTGGAAAAACAGTCTTCTTACAGTATTGCTGAAATTCATTTCCAAGATATGGGCATATCTGTATGTGTGGCCAAGAGTTGAAAAGGCATGTTAATGTGTTAGTTATGTTTGTGACTGCTTTTCCCTCTCCGTGTTTGCAAACATTTCCTACTTTTCAAATATCAGTGGGGGTATCCTGTGCTGCCCCCCTCCCCCATGCTCCGACTGGCCATGGACCATCCCCTAGTCCTGTTGAAGTTCATGGTGAAGCAGCTGGAGAAGCTAGCCAAAAGGGCAGAGAAGGACTCCAAGACTGAGCAGGCCAAAGTGAAGAAGAAAACGGGGGCGTTTGCTCACACGTCCCATGTTGATGCAGTGGTTTCTAAGGTGCAGACAGCTGTGATGACAATGGGACTGATTCAGTTCAGTACAAGTGACGAGAGCTCTAGGCAAGGCCTTGAGTTCCATGGATCCACAGAAGGTGTCGGCAGTGATGGACAGGTTGGAGCAGCCAGTACAGGACCTGGACATGCACACATCAATGCTGGAGATCCTGCACACTTGGCTACAATGTCTGACGACCCCTCAGGAGCAGATAGACAGCCTGACTGTGCAGCTCAGTTGGGAAAAATAACCAGCCCAAGCAGCTTCCAGAGGCTGTCCCTACTGTGGGCAAAAGCGCTGTGCCTGCAGGGAAGACCAGCTATCTTAGGGTTGGCAGCCCTGAGGAATTAGTGTGGCCTGGGCAGGTGCTGCCCCCCTGCCTCTGACATACTGCAGACTTCGCCCCTCCATGTTTGCCTTTCACTGACCCTTCTCCGTGCCTGCACTTTAGAACTGGTTCTTAGTTTGCGCAGTGGTGTGTCCTGGGGTTAAATTTTCACAAATGTGTGGGTGAGTTCTGTGGCTCTGGCCCACAACTGGAAAATGGCAGGCTCTGCTTTGTCCTCTGCCTGTTTTCCAACATATTTACAAGCTGAAAAAAAAAAGCAATTTAAGCCATTGATTAAATATGAATATCATTATGTAAATAATATTAGGGCTTTGATTTTCAATTGGCGATGAAACGGAGAGTCATTTTGGGGTCTTGAGCAGAAACATGATGATCTGATTTATTCATAAAAGGATTATTCATGACGCTAATTAAAATAAATTGTGTGGGTCACAGAAGGGAGCAAAGGATGGAGAGGGGAGGGAGGTGAGAGAGGAAAACCCACCAGAAGGAAAATGGCTGTTATACTAGTTGTCTGGGAAGACTTTTAGCAAGGTATTACTGAATATGGAAAAAGCGTATTATGATCTATTTGAATAAGACAGTCAGTCAGAGAAAGAAGGAGAGAGAAGGCAGATAAATAAAAACATGCTGTATCATCTTCAAAAGCAGCCATGATCTACCTCCAACTACATTTTTTTTTGTCAAAGTACATGTTTTTGTATGTGCTCCCATACACAGAGTGGGGGAGTAGTCCCCAAATCTCCTGCATGGCAGGGAAGTGGGCAGTGGCTCAGAAAACCTAATGACAGAACTGTGGTCAACAAGCTCAGAGGCACTGAAAGCCTTGCCAGGGAGGGGGCACAAGCTGGCGTACATTATTACACACACTACATTTTTAAATCAATCATTTTCTTCCTGATATCATTTAAATAATGATATTCACATGTAATCAATGACATAAACTTCTTTAAGCTTACTAAATCTGATGTAAAACCTTATTTCTAGAAGTTTATTTTAAGTAGGAGAGGAGATATGTATGGCATAGCCATGCCCAAATCTTCTGGCTACTTTCCTTTCTTGAGACGTTATTAATAACCAATGAAAACTCTCTCTCAAACTCTTTCTCCCCCCTACTCACTCAAACTCTCTCTCTCTCTCTCTCTCTCTCTCTCACACACACACACACACACACACATGCACACACATACACACACACACACACTTCTAGACAACATGCTGATAAGGACAGCAATTAGTTTATCAGTTCTAAATTACCAGCAGTAATTACTAACAGGGAAACAAGCCAATTTTTCTCTCTCCCCATTCTCCTCCTCTCCCCGGAAGCTAGGGAGCAGAGAAGAGTTTGTTCAAGGTGACACAGAAGCAGTTGACTGTAGCGCTTTCCAGGAGCCACTGCTTCTCTTACGCCTGCTAAAGTCAAAACGGTTCCAATAGTCAGAATGTTTAGTTGGGCTTCACTGGTAATGGTGTCAATGAAAAGAAACGAAGATCAATGGGCTAAGCAAACACATTAGCCTTCTTTCTCCTTCTACTGTGATGTTCAATCAGTCACGTAGACCCTTTTGATCATGAGAGGCTGATGACTTGGTCAAACTCCACAACTCTGAATCAATGCCACATCCCCTATTTTTCAAGAAGCTTTTGTAATCTCACTAACAAGCTGTCCTGTGTGCGCTGCTCTGCTCGCGAACACCTTCGGGTAAATGATCTCATTTCACTCTTAACTCCGAGGGAGAAATGCCACGCCTTCCCTGGCACTATCTAGTAGAAAGGCAAGAGGGTTAGAATGGCTTGCCCATGGTCATAGAGGCAGCAAGAAACAAAGATGGGACCAGAACCCAAGAACAACGACTCCTTCTCAATGCTGAGGCTATGCCGCTTCCTGACCTGACAGCCCAGACCTTGGTTTTATTTTCATGTTCTGTCCTGAAGGGCAGCTGGAATAAGCTTTGGGAGGCAAAGATCTAGCTGTGTAGATGATGCCCCCAAAACAGGATTTGGGGTATCGGGAGTATGTCAAAGCTTCTAGACTCAGTCAAGGACGAGGCATGTCACCAGAGATGGAGATAAATGCATTCATCAGTACAGCCCTTCAAACCCAAGAGCTCCTCAAACAGACCAATAAAAGCAAAGAAAGAGTCAGTGACTGGATTTGATGGTACATGCTTTTAAGCCTAGCACTCCAGAAGGGAGGCTGAGGCAAACAGAAAAGGATCTGTGAGTTCATGGCCAACCTGATCTACATGTCAAAGATCCAGGCCAATCAGCGTCTACACAGTGAAACCCTGTCCAGGCTGGGGGATGGGATATTGAAAGGAGACAGAGAGAGAGAGAGAGAGAGAGAGAGAGAGAGAGAGAGAGAGAGAGAGAGAGAGAGAGAGAGAGAGAGAGAGATTGAGAATAAACACTGGATGAAATAATTTTTAATGGATCAGCTATTAGTAGTTAAGTAGTTAATGTCTTGGAGCCTGTTCCTATTGTATACATCAATATATAATCAAGTTCAAGGAGAAGACCTCAGTCTTGGCAAGGACTCCTGGAGGGCAGAGTGTCCCGTGGAAAATATGACCTACTGGAGAGCTGAATCCTTCAGAAGAAACCCTATAAAGGAAAAGGAGTTATAGCTAATGTTCAGAGAGTACTGTTCTGTTTGGAAATCCACAACTTGAAAGAGACTGACAGGGAAGGGCATTTGGTAAAGGGCGGGGGAGAAGGAAATTTAGCATCTCTGTGGCAGTATGCATATATCAACGGACTACAAAAAATATTATTTATGATAGAATCGATCTGAAGGCTGGAGGAAGATTAGGAAAGAACTCTAGCTTCTTCAAGTAGAGTAGGCCTCTAGAAACATTTGAAATTGAGACTCTGTTGGGGGAAAGTCAGATATTGACAGAATTAAAAGGATACAAATGGTAAGGTTATACAAAATCGCAACTCCAGCTGTTTCTGGTTTTTCCCACTATGTAAGTGCAGAATAGCTGATGGCCGTCAACAGATGGGCAGGCTCAGCAGCGAATACCTATTGTAGTAGCACCTGAAACACCAAGGCAGGAGAATCTCAGTTTGAGGCCAGCCCGGACAACATAAATCAGACAATACCTTAAGATGAGGGAGTGGGGGAAGGGAGGAAGGAGACACTAACAAGGACTGGATGGAAGCACATTAAAATTTCCAGTGGAAAAAAGGAATAGAATAGATTCAAAAAGTAGTGAGACCATTGCTCTGCCATCCAAACTCTTAGCCTGGAGGGTTTATCTGGTGATTTGCCACGCAGAACGGAAAGTGATCTATTAGAAGCATGGACTCCTAAAAAAAAAAATCAGCCATGGTAAGGTAGAGTTATCTCATTTCTTTGTCCAGCATAATCAACTGGCTGACAGAATGATTCAGGATACTGGAAATCCTTTTAATTATCAACTTTTTCCATACAATATATTTTGATCATATTTTCCCCACCCCAGCTCCTCCCAGATCCTGCCCACCTTCCTACCCCCCAACTGTTCTTTCTCACTGTCCTGAAACAAACAGAAAACAAAGCAAATGATAAGAACCATTAAAGAAAATAAACCCCACCAAAACAAAACAAAAACCCACATACACAATGGAATTCATTGTATGTTGGTCAACTGCTCCTGGGCATGGGCCTGCCCTGGAATGTGGTTGGTAAACCCAGTGACACTCCATTAGAAAGAACAGATTTTCCCTTTCACGGAAGATATCGACAACAAATAGTTTTTTGAGGGGAGGGACTTGGTGTCCGCTTCCCCCTCTCGGTGCTGGGATTCTGCGTGGTTTGAACTTGTGAATGTCTTGTGCGTGTTGTCATAGTCTCTGTGAGTTCATGTGTTCATATCAACCCTGTTGTGCCTAGAAGATGCTGTATCTTGGAGTCATCCCCCACCTCTGGCTCACACAGTCTTTCCTCCTCCTCTTCCACATAGATCTCTAAGCCTCGAGAGGAGGTTTTGATGAAGACATCCCATTTAGGACAGAGTTCCCCAAAGTCTCTCACCCTCTGCTCATTTGGTTATCCTTTTATGCTGGACAGAAGGGAAAGTATAAGCAGCTAAACGCAGAGCATGGTTGACTTCCCCAAACAGTGTTGGTTACAGTACTCATGCCAAGTTGCTATCAGAGGAAGGTTCCCTAGTTGATGATTTTGGCTTGGCTTTTGGGGGAAGGGGGAGCAGTGCCCTGAGTCTGGCTAGTGAAAGCTGCTGGCTACATTTTCAGAGTACCTGCGAGCGCATAGGCTTCCCGTCAATAGCTTGTGTGCTCACAGAGAATGTTTAGACTACAAAGTAGGAAAGCGTGACACATCAGGTATTTTCCCTTCCCCTCCCAAAGAGAACGGATCAGTAAACACTTACTAGCTCTCCACTGCACAGAGAGCCAGAATGTTAGCTAGGACTCTTGAGTAAGGCTCGAATTAGTTTAAACAAACAGCACCCTACCCCAGCAATTTGTGCCTCCACGTAACTTGCTAATGATAAACTTCTGTAGAGACTATTATTGAACTGCCCAAGAATAAACATTCCTTGTCACCCAGCCAAAAAGTTAAAAACTATTCTTATCTCCCCGAATTGCAAGCTGTAACCATAAACAAGATTCAAGGCTCAATGGGTCAGCATGACCTTAGAATTCCTAACCAGTCAGCTACAACAAGCTTAGGCAGTATTGCTGCCCTAAAAGGAATGTGCATTTCAAGTAGTCCGTGCTGGCAGAGAGCAAAGCCCTTCATCATTCCAGCTGTACAAGCTCGGTCCTACCTGCTGTAAGCTGAGTTTCTGGCTCTTTTGACTTTGGAATTTTCTGGATTGGTGTCTGTCCTTATCTTACTGCCGCCAGGTAAAGAGTTCTTGGCTTTTGTTTTCCTAGAGGAAAGAATTCAGGAGAGAGAGAGAGAGAGAGAGAGAGAGAGAGAGAGAGAGAGAGAGAGAGAGAGAGAGAGAGAGAGAGAGAGAGATACACAAACACAGTCAGACAGACAGACACACACAGACACACACACACACACACACAGAGAGAGAGAGAGAGAGAGAGAGAGAGAGAGAGAGAGAGAGAGAGAGAGAGAGAGAGAGAGAGAGAGAGAGAGGTTTATAGTAAAGCTAAAATACATTCCACACAACTCAGGAGTGGGCTCACTCAAGGGTAGGCAGCAATGAAAGATATTGGTTTCTTCTCAGAAGTTTTAATTACTATGTGAGGTGGATGATGCATCCACTGGGGTTAGATGATAGCTTTTTCCTCTCCAATTATGGTAGACTGAGTTTCTCTCCTGGAATATTTCTCCTCACAATCCTCTTTAAAGGCTCGTATGAAGCGGTCAACACCACAGTTGACCACAGCTGAGAAAATGACTTTACAGTTAAACGTATCTACTGCTCTTGCAGAGGACCTAAGTTCAACTTCCAGCACTTACATGGTATATCCATGGTACCTCTCCAGCTCTAGAGTATCTGACCCTTCTAGCCTAGCCTCTGTGGAAACCTGAACTCTCTCTCTCTCTCTCTCTCTCTCTCTCTCGCTCATTCGACGCACACACATGAACACACACGCATTAAAATTAAAACATTAAATCTTAAAAAAAATACCCTCACAATTTAATGATAGGTAATGACAGTATAATGAGTTAAGATGGTTGATATATTAGTTACTTTTCTATAGCTGCGATAAAACACCATCACCTGAGCAACTTAGAAAAAGAAATGTTTAACTGGGCTTGCAGTTTGAGAGGGCTAGCGTCCATGACACCAGAACAACAATATGGTAATGGGAACATCTGAGAGGTTATACCCTGACTGACAAGTGAGAAGCAGAGAGAGGAATACTGGGAAGGTGCAAGACTTTAAAAACCCCAGAGCCCACCCCCAGTGACACACCTCCTATTCCTTCCCAAACAGCTCCACCAACTAGGGGCCAAGTATTAAACATATGAGTCTATAGGGCCCATTCTCATTCAAACCACCACAGCCGAGGACAGGATTTTCTATCTACTGAGCATGATCATGCTGGGACAGACCCCGTGGCATTTTCTTTCCCTATTTATCACAGTGTGCCTAATCACTAAAGAGGTTGGGCCAAGGTAGAGTCTGGGTGGAGACTAGGCATACTCTCCACATTGGCACAGAAGGCCCGCCTCCCTCCTTTTCCTGTCTTCCCATGTCTTTATAGTATTACGAAAAGTTTGGTCTAGTTTTGTGTCAGAGGAGGGATATACAGACAATCCAGAGAAGCTGCAAAGAAAGCCAGGGGGACTCACAGAGCCTACATGCTTACTTCTTCCTTGCTTCTTGGAGTTCTAGCATTAGCATCCTCTGTAACTCAACTGCTTACCAATTTTCTTGTGAGGTTACTTCTTCAGAGAACACATGGACTCTTACGGTCAATAGAAAGTCTTTATAGCCAGGGTTGCACAGGGGCCTTGCACAAATCATGCAGCCCCGAGCCTTACCAGTCTTTGCTTTTTAAGCACAAAAATCACATCTTGGGTTGACACACATCAGTTAACAAGAACAGCTAGCAGGAAATGGAACTTTAGCAAGTGGACTTGATCTCTGTTCCTTTTCAGTTGGTATTGTGTAGATACTGGGTTCCAAGGCCCGAGTGCATGTCTATCATGGCATCAGTTGTGCTAAGGTCTGAGGGTCAGTGGCAGCTTAAAAATAAGTTTATGTTTTTGGAAAATTATCCTTAGTGAGCTTTGCTAAGGGTAATTTAGAATTGTTGTGGCCACTTTGGGATCTCTACCTTAGATAAAATAGTTCTTATTGGAAGTGCTTTGAGAAAGAGGTTGTAAAGTGTTAGAAAAATCTCCCCAAACCATGGGCTGCATTATTTAATTGGCATATAAAGGTTTCTAAAAGAATTACACTCCAATCCTCCCTATAAGAATCTTAACGACATGCTAATAAATTCAAGGCTAAAATCAGATAGGACCCACTTTCTCTCCTCTGTTTATTTCCATGGCCTGACTATTTTGAATACACTGGCCCTGTTGATTCTCCTTCCTCATGAATTTCTTCATCCCAGATGTCATTTAAGGTGAAGTGATAAACTTGAGGCACCTGCATAAGCAGAATTGGAACCTTGGTCTCAAGACATATTTCGAGCCATTGTAAAGTATTTTTCAGACCTGAAAAACAAAACAACAAAACAAAAAAACAAAACAAAACAAAACAGAAAAACAAATGAAAGTACGGGCAAATCGAAGTTCTTTGTGTGTAAATTCCAAGAATCCCTGATTCTATCTATCCATCTACTTGGAGTCCTGGATTTAGCCTGGAATGGTCCCTCTAGACTTTGTAGCAATCCTATGAAACGTGTCTCCAAGGATGGATGAATAGTAGCTAGAAAAACAGAAAAGTAAATCTTAAGAACATTCTTAGCTTTTCTTTAAGAATAAAATAAGAAAGACAAGTCTGGAACAAGCGGGAGAGAGGAGAAGAGTAGAGCGAAGATGCTCTAGAATCGGAAGATCTAGTCGATCGTAGAGATCCTCTTCATCTCCTCTCTGATATCTCTCTCTCTCTCTCTCTCTCTCTCTCTCTCTCTCTCTCTCTCTCTCTCTCTCTCTCTCTCTCTCTGCTGTGTGCTATTATCCGTACCTAGAAGAAATATTTCAACAGCACTGCGGTCTTACTGGCTGATCTGATGAAGCGGTTTTGTCATTCCATTTTGTTAATGGACAACGTACAGAGATAAGCGATTGATTTGAGAAACATCTGATAGAATGGGAAATGACTCCCCTGATAGAATTACAGCATTTAGCAGACCATTTTGAGAGGACATTAGGACAGAAGAAGAACCACTGTCAAGCAAATCAATGACTTTGTATTTACAGCTGTTCCAAGATATTTGCTCTAATTTGGCTTTCTTGAGTGTGTGCGCGCGTGCACGCGCGCAATGTTCATATATACATTTGTGTATGTAGGAACAAGTGTGTGTGAATTCAGGTGTACGTGTGTACCCACACATATGTGGAGGCCCAAGGTTGAACTCAGGAGTCTTCTTCCATCCCTCTCCACATTTTCTTTGAGGCAGGGTCTCTTAACTGAGCTAGAGTTTGCTGCTAAGCTAATCTGCCTAGCAGCTGACTCTGGAGATCTATCACTCTACCTTCTGAGCACTGGGAATACAGGTGGGCCACCATATCCACTAGATATTTATACGGGTGCTGGGGACCTGAACTCTGGTCCTCACATCTTTGTGACAAGTTCTTTAATCACCCAGCCATCTCCCAGCCCACTTACTCTAACTTGAAAAGCCTTATAGATTACACTTCTTTGGATAAAGACACTTGTCTTTGTTACATGCAGAAAGAGCATTGAATAAAGGATTGTCTAAGCTATACAAGAACTCACTTTTTAACTTGGTACCAGTCCACAATGGTATTCTCTACCATGTCCACTAAAGACAAAAATCAAAACAAAACCAAAACATGGATAAGAATGGAAATTTGCCAGAGATCTTAGAGTTGAAAGTAAAGCTGTTAGTTCAACAACTAATGTGAGGTGTGTGTGTGTGTGTGTGTGTGTGTGTGTGTGTGTGTGTGTGTGTACATGTGTGTATGCAGGTGTTATGTGCATGCTAAGGCCAAAAGGTAATTAGCCTTCCTTTATGGCTCCCCAGCATATTTCTAGAGAGGTCTCCAACTGGCTGGAATAGCTTCCCAGTGAACTGCAGGGATCCCCTTTGTCTCTGGCTCTGCCTCACACTTTTAAGTGGGTACTGAGGATCTTAATTGTGGTCCTTATGTTTGCAAGGCAGGCAGGTAGTTTACCAACTGAGTCATCTCCCCATCCCATGTTACTCCAAGAGCTTCCATCTCGTGCTAACTTCCTATTGGCAAAGGTACCAACTGAGCCAAATGGTCTGCAATAGAAGATTTAGTTCTATTAGTTCTAGTCTTTAGCATCCCTGTAGACAAAAATGAACACATATATTTGTTATGGCTTGGGGGGAAAATCAATAATACAGTTGATACTTGGGCAGCAATGCCTCACAGATAGTATTTTTTCAAATAAATATAATTTGCTCCTAACATTCCATCAGGATCTGAAAATTCTTCAATTCCTCAGAACGTCTATCCCGATGCTGTGATTTGCTTCTTGGCTTTGATTTATCAAGGAGGGCTCAGGAGTTGACCAAATCAATTACTGCAACAATTGCCTTTCAATGGCCATAAACTTTGAGATAAACTTCAGTTCCCCAAAGTCGTACTGCAATGCTGAGGTCATGATGTAGCTGCAACAGGAATTTGTGTCTTTCAGAAAGGAACGGCTATTGGCCAACATTTCCCTAAACTAGTAACGATATGTGTGGAACTATGATGCTGCCCCAGATGCAAAGGGGTCTGTAGATCATGGGAGCCCAATTTTTCTTTATTATAGACTCTCATCTATAAACCAATTTAAAATCAGCATTCAAAAATCTCCTTTGGAAAACACAACACAGGAAGCCCTTTACTAAACTTAAACCGAGTTCACAAAATCCCCCCTTTCTTGGACAATCTCACCAGCTTTCTCCTGGTTAGTTAAGTCTCTTGAGGAGTACAGTAACAGACCCCTGAGTCCATCATCAAATTCATTAAGTGTCTTAACTTGATTTAAACTACACTCATTCAAAATGGCAACATTCAGGGGTCAGTGTGCAGGAAATAACCATGGCGAATTCCTGGTGGGTAGGGCTGGCTCATATTAAACAATTCATGGAACACATTCAAGGAAGGACAAGGAAGGAAGAACGGGGGAAGGAAGGGAAGGAAGAGAACAAAAAGAAGAGAAGAGGCGGGAGGTGAGGATGGGGAGGGAGGGAGGGCTGGAGGGAGGGAGTTATGCTTTAGTACTTCCTTCCTTCCTTTCCTTGACTTCCTGCCGTCCCTCCTTTCTTTCTCTCTTTCTTTCTTTCTTTCTTTCTTTCTTTCTTTCTTTCTTTCTTTCTTTCTTTCTTTTTTCTTTCCTTTCTTCATTTCTCTGTCTCTCTCTGTCTCTCTGTCTCTCTCTCTTTTCTTATATGCATTGCTGTTTTATCTTCATGTATGTTTGGGTGAGGGTGTGTGGTCCTCTGGAACTGGAGTTAAAGACCACTGCGACCGCCATGTGGATACTGCGAATTAAACCTGGATCCTCCAAAGACCTCTGAACCATCTCTCCAGCCCCCGTAACACTATGCTTAATATTGCCCCCCCCCCACGGGCAGACTATGACACACACTAAGTTTTTCTACTCAAATACTTTGAACACTGAGTTTTACTAGGGCATTTTCCCTCAACCATGGCTTTTAAACTAGGGGAAAAAATCACTTATCAATATATCTAAGCTCTTTTAAAATCACTTTAATGAGGTCTTTCTTTAAGAAACACTAATGAAACAAGCAATTTAGACTCAGCTGTATACCAACAAGAGCATTCTTGGAAAACTCACTGCTCAATAAGGAGGAGCTATGTGCCCTTATAAGAAAACAAAGTGGCATGTTCTATTAGTAAATCAGAGACTGTAGTCCTGAAGGGGAGGCCTGGACAGTCATGCCCATGTATTCTACCTAACTCAGTTGACTTGGTCAACTGATTGATTAAGTTTCAAATGTGGGGGCCCTGACTTGCGGGTATGTCTTACTCTTGTTATCACCTTCCTATTAGTCATATTGAGAATCATCCTTGAATTCCATTTTATAAAAAGGCTTACAGGTTTGAGGCCACTAGCTCATGGGATGGAACCCTTGAGAACTGAGCAAGAAAATAAAAGGAATAAGAGGAACACTGACCACAGTCATGTTCAACTCACCTGAGAAAATGACCAAAAGGGGGGAGCTAGTGAACTTTCTGGAGGCCATAGTCTGAATAAGCCCTTACCACAAACATCCATGATCACACAACCAAAGCTGAAAACAGCCCCCTTCCTCAGAAATGCAAGCTCCACCCACCAGCAGGCCAGCATGAACCTTAAAATGCTCAGGCAATTAGAAATGAACATGGAAATTCACGGAGCACAGCTACCTGGAAAGGAATGTAAGTTCAAGTCCATTTACTCTACTTAACTGAGAAAGCTGATCAGTTGACGTGTGCCTGCCATGTTACTGACCTGTGTTATCACAGAACAGCTGAGTTTAGTGATGACCAGTCTGTGTACACGAGGCAAGGTCAGCTAAGAGGAGAAGGCAGGACCTCTATTTTATATTTGTTTTTTGGGGGAAGGGTTTTGTTATATATCCTTGCTAGCCTGCAACTCATTATGTTGACCAGGCTAGCCTCAAACTTCCATCAATCCTCTTCCCTCTGCCTCCTGGGTGTTGGGATCATGGGCATACACCACCATACCAAGTCTTCAGAGCCCCTCTTTCTAAATAGGCTATGGAATGAGACATTAACATCATAAAAGAAGAGGGCATCGTTTTAGTCAGGATCTCTATTGCTGCGAGGAAACACCAGGACCCAAAGCAAATGTCCAAATCACAGTATATCATCCAAGGAGGTAAAAGGAACTCAAGGTAAGAACCTGGAGGTAGGGGCTGAGGCAGAGACCATGGAGTGTTGTTTAATGGTTGGCTCAGCCTGCTTTCTTATAGAACCCAGGATAACCAGCCCAGTAGTGGCGTCACTCACAATGGGCTGGATTTTCCCGCATCAGTCACTAAGAAAACACCTAACCAGGCTTGCCTGCAGCCTGAACTTACAGAGCTATTTTCTCAGTTGAAGGTCTGTCTTCTTAGATGACTCTAGCCTGTGTCAAGCTGACATAAAAACTAGTCAGCACAGGCATCTTCATGGTTTAGTAGCTTCAAGGTGGCCAGCATATTCCTTTGACTTCTTTGAGAAAAGTGAATCAAAAATAGTAACAACAAGCTGGACATAGTGACGCACGCCTTTAATCCCAGCACTCAGGAGGCAGAGGCAGGCGGATTCTCTGTGATTTTAAGGCCAGCCTGGTCTACAGAGTGAGTTCCAGACAGTCAGGGCTGTGTAGAGAGACTGTGTCTCAAAATTAATAAAAAACAATTAAAATTCACAACTGATTCCACAGCCATGTTGTGTAGAGGAGCGACTTGCAAGATCCTCCAGGGCCACAAAGATAACACATTATTCTCCTGGTTCTTTTAGGACAGTAGTATACTCACTCTAAGACATCATCCATTTAAATCCAGCACGGCGCTCTCAGAAATATCACCCTGGCATGGAGAAGCAGAGAATGGATTCCCAGAGAAGAGGACTGAGAATGCAAGTGGACAACACCGGGGAATTTCTAGAAGGAGGTGGAGAAAGAGCTTTGTGAATGGATGGGAGCTCCGCAGGAGACAGAACAAACTCTCTCTGCTCAAGGGCAGACAAATGAGCAGATAGTTATACAGCCAAAAAGCAAGGCCACCAGGTGACATGTAAGTCCCTACAGCATAGTTCTAGCCTGACCGTATGTTCAGGAGAAAATAATCTCATGTAAGGAGCCTTTAAAGAACTTTATTTTTGCCATGGATGTTTCTCAGCAAAAAAAAAATCCCACTGGAACACTGACTGCATGATGTTATTTAGGACAGTTAAGGGAGATTTTGGAATTACTGCCATGCCGTTTAAATTCATTACCTAATGCTAATTAAAATGATCTGTTTCCCTGTCACCAAGGAAAATCTTGTTAGGGAAACTGATGAGCTGCAGCGAGCTGTTAGCGAGCTGGGAACACGTTATCACAGAACTGCCTATCGAGGGAGGATTAGCCTGCACCTGGCCTTGGGTAGGTCCAAACAGCATCTGGGCATCTGAAGAACACTGCCCAGTACAGCAGAGCTGCCTCTAACTCTAAGCCAGGAACCTTGGATTCAACCACATAACCTCTAGGCGGGCCAAGCCAGAGGTTTTCAACCTTGAGAGCCACAGCGCCTTCATCAAACGTCTTTTAATATTCCAAGTACTGATCCCCACCCTACACAATTACCCAGGAATCCCTGATAAACAGGCTACGTTCTGTAGATGAGTTCAAGGTGCAGGGGGCACTGGCTGCTCTTGCATTAAGAGGACTCTGTAATCCCCTTAAATTCTAGGGCTCGTCCCCATTTCCAGACTGAGGGATGGGGAAGCCACTGATTTTTTTTTCATTATCCTCTTCCAGGTTTAGGCACTGGCTATGATGCTTAATCTTCATCGTCGGCTTGACTGGATTTAGAATCGCCTGGGAGATTCACTTCTGGGTATGTTTGTGAGTGTATTTCTAGAGAGGTTTAACTGGGAAGACTCACCCTGAATATGGGGAGCACCATCCCATGAACTGGGATCTTAGATAACATATGAGAGGGTGGGGTTTAGCTCAGCAGCAGCACCCCTCAGACCACATACAAGGGGGGTGTCAGCTCAGCAGCAGCACCCCTGTTTCCTGATGGCAGAGTCACAGGGACTGGCTGCATTGTTACACTCTGGCCACCACAGCTAGAGCTGTCCTCAGCACCCATCTTCCCTTCCGTGGTTGACTCACCTATCGAACTGAGCCATGATTCAACTTTCTTTCCTTAAGTCACTATAGTCAAGTATTTTGTCAGAGGAAAAAAAAAAGCAATAAGCACACTGGCTACCAGTCGGACCGACGGGCATTCCTGTGAATATCCGCTAGGCAGCATGTGCCTGTCCTGGTCATCTTTATACATGCCTAGCACAGCCGTGGCCCTCCGTGCACACTTGATGCATGAATACTGCAGAGGGCAGCAACGGAATTTGCAATTTGCCTTGACTTTCTAATTCACATTGAGGGAGCACTTTAGCCATTTTACTGTGCTTTTTTTTTTTTTTTTTTTTTTAAAAAAAACTTATCAGCACAAGAGGAGTGAGCTATAAAATGTCAATAACAACAAAGCATCCCAAACAGCAGTGGCTTATGGAAGGAGCTGTTGCTTCCTAACGTACAGTCTCAGCTTTCACTAGTGCCATCCACATAGCCTCAGAACTTGTTAGAAGTGTCAATGCTTAGACTTCAAACCAAATCTACACCATGGGACACTTTCGAAGTAGGATAGAGAATTCTTTTTAACGAGTCCTCCATGGATTCAAGAATCATTACCATAAGAAATTGAGAAGGAAGCCACCCAAGGAAAAGTCTTACAGAACCAGGAAGCTTCCAGGAATCAATACTTCCTTCTGGTCACCAGTTTGACCGCCGTGTAATGAACAATGTCCACAGGTTTCACCACGACGGCCGTGGGAGCCCAGTGATCGTAGCTGGGTCTAAGGGAATGGAATGGAGAACATTCTCCCGACTTTAGCGTGACTTTGTGTCAGAGCACAACAAAGCCTCTTATCACATTCCAAACATAAAACTGAAATAAAGGCCAAAACAAGACACTTTGCTGTGAAGAAAGCTGGAAAGGATTGCTAGTGGGATATTTGACTACCCAGTTCAAGATCGAGGTTTTGAAAAAGAAAAAGAAAAAGGTGATGCTGGTGGGGTGTGTGTGTGTGTGTGTGTGTGTGTGTGTGTGTGTGTGTGTGGTAGGGTACTGTGGTGGCTATATAACCACATCCCAGTGGTTAAAGCATTTGCCAGACTACTTTGGATCCTCAGAACCTACATAAATGCTATCTGGGTCTGTTGGCCTGCCTATAATTCTGATCTCAGAAGGCAAAGACAGTATCGCCAGAGCAAGCTGGCTAGTAAGACTAGCCACACTAGTGAGCTCTAGGTTTTATTAAAAAATCCTACTTCAATGAATGAAGTTGCAAGAGTGATGGAGGATGATTCTGACAACCCAGGCCTCCGCATGCACATGCACCCACGTATGTGTGCCATTCTCCCCACTGCACATGTATATCACACTTGAAAGACCATGTATACATACTACACACACCCACAAAAAAAAGAAAGAAATTGAGGACCTGCCTCAGTAGTTTGGAGAGAGTAAACCAGCTGTTTCTGTTGTAACCAGTTATCCAACGACAGTAATAAGGAAAGCAAACCTATGTGCGCAATCTATGCGTGCAGACTCTTCTAAATCCACAGTGCCATGGCTTCTCGGTCCTTCCTCACAGTTCTGTGGGGGAATTGTTATTCATATTACAGATGAGGAAAGTGGAGCCTGAAGAGGTTGTCAAGAAGTATCCTAGTCTGCTTTTTGTTGCTATGACAAAACTCTGACCCAAACCAACTTGCAGGAAGGAAAAAAGGGTTTATTTGGCTTACACATATCACACTCCATCGTGGAAGGAAGTTAGAGCAGGAAATCAAGCAGGAACACAGAGGCAGGCACACAAACAGAGACCATGCAGGAATACTGCTTTCTGGCTCACTTAAATGTTCCTTACACAGCCCAGGTCCATCTACCAAGGCTGGCACAGCCCACAGTGGTCAGGGCCCTGCCACAGTAGTTAGTGTGCTGACTTATATATGTCAACTTGACACAAGCTAGAGTCAGTGGAGAAAAAGGAACCTCAACTGAGAAAATGCCTTCATACCATTGGGCTGTAGGCAGGCCTGTAGGGCATTTTCTTAATTAGCAATTACTGTGGCTCAACCTGTGTGGGTGGTAACTCTCTGGGCTAGCAGTCTTGGATGCTGTAGGAAAGCAGGCCGAGCAAGCCATGAGGAGCAAGCCAGTAAACAGCATTCCTCCGTGGCCTCTGCATCAGGTGCTGCCTCCAGGTTTCATCCCCTGCCCCCTACCCGTTTTGGGTTCCTCCCTTGCCTTTCCTGAATGGACTGTGATTTGGGATATATAAGCCTTTCTCCCCCAAGTTATCCTTGGTCACGGTTTCGTCACAGTCAATAATAATGCTAATTAAGACAGTCAGCAATTAATAAAAATGTCTCACAGACACACTGATAAGCCAGACTGATGGAGGCAATCCTGCCAACTGAGGTATCCTTTCCACGGGTGACTTTGTTTCAAGTTGGCAAAAGCTAACTCGCACAATCCCCCCGTGTCCATGAATGTATAGGCGTGGAGATGGACAGAAAGCAGGAAGCATCTTCAAGCAGTCCCACCTGGTGCTTTGCAGTCTGCCTCGTTAGCAAGACCATCACTGACTCGGCCAACACTTAATACGACTGAGTTTGCGAAGCTACTTCTACCCACTCTCTAAATGGCTTGAAGATTCTAATGCATTCCCAGACAGGTCTGTAAAAACGCCTGCACAGTAAGAAGCATAGGGCTAGTACAAGGCAGCATGGATCCAGCCCAGAGTTCTGTGCAATTTAGAATCCTTCTTTTGGAAAGAAACACTAAATCATGAACACGCAGCTATGTAGCGTGGGCTCTGAGCTATCCACAGGAAGGGCTTAGTCGGCTTCGTGGAAAACGTGTCTCCAGCCTAAGGCTTTCTTGACCAGCAGTGCCTGCTGACAGCACCAAGGACACAGGGAGGGTCATCACAGTCAGGTAATCGAGAACCCTTTCATCTGGAAGGAACACTGGAGATGACATTAGTGAGCGGTTCTTTAGCTTTGGTTTGCTGTTTCCTAACCACTGCATGCTTACGAAAGTCCGACTCCGAATCTGAACACATTAAGCAGATACAACTGGGCTGACTTGGTTGACCCCAATCTGCTCTGCCCCGATCCTGCCCCACTCAGTTGCTGATGCATCATGCAGAAGCCAGGGCTCATGGGTCTGGTTTGAAAAACACGTGATGTATATCAAGGTCCCCTTTTTATGGGGGACAGACTAAAGACCCAGAAAACGTGACTAGTTTAGCCCAAGTTACATGCGTAAGTAATGTACTGAGGGAGAAGGTCTAGAACTCTTGTCTACCCTCAGATCTTACACTGTACCGTAACACCCTGACTTCAATGCTGTTTTATCAAGCTGTCTCTCACTTTGTCACAGAGTAGAGGTATTAGGAGGGTAAGTAGATGGACTTACACCAGGTATTGCCCGGTGTAGGGAAAGTCAGAAAACCTCCCCCTCATTGTGACCCAGGAAGAAGGTGGGGACTCCTTCCGTCAGTCACATCACTCACTGGAGGCCACTGCCGTGTACAGGTCCTGGCTGCCCTTACCTCCCACTGCATCGCTGGCAAAGCCTCTGACATACACACGGAAGTCAAGAGGCAGAGAAGGAAATGGGTGGGCAACACTGACTCCAAGAACCATGAACTACAATGTATCTCTAGACAGCTGTGGCCATAGGCCCTAGGGCCCCTCAGGATATGTTGATAAAGTCCACAATCACTGAAGCATATCCCCCTTTATGTTTTAAGTCACCCACCAAATATATATATATATATATGTATATATATATACATATATATGTATATATATATGTGTGTATGTATATTATATAATCTGCATAATACCTATTGTAATGTTAAGCAAATATTTTTCTACAGCTTACGACAACATAAAGTCTACACATGTTCAGCACACACATAGTGTGTGTAGGTATGTGTGTGTGTACACGCCTGTGCACAGGTATTCATGTGGAGGCCAGAGGTAACTACCAGGTGTCTTTCTCAGTTGCTCCCCCTTATTTTCTGAGGTGGGACTTCTTGCTGCACAGGAAGAAGCTCATCTATTTGACAAGACTAGCTGACCCATGAACCCTGGATTCTGTCTTCACCCCCTCTCTCTAAGCACTGGGATTTGCATGCTGCCATGCTCAGCTTTTTTTTTTTTTTTTTTTTTTTTTTAAACGCGGATGCTGGGGATCTAAACTCAGGTCCTCGTGCTTGTGCGGCAAGCACCTTACTGATTGAGCCACCTCTCCAGGTCCTGGATGAAAACAATGAACAATCTGTTTTCTGAGGCTGGGGAATATAGCGCAGTTGGTGAAGTGTTTGCCAGGCCTGCATGAAAAGAGCTTGCTTTTCCTATTAAAAATAGTTACCACCTGGCTTATGTTCCCTGGGTCTGGCCTTAGCAACACATTAACAGGTCTGTTGGTGCCTGTCTATAATCTCAGTACTTGGGAAGTGGAGGCATGAGGATCAGAAATTACAGGCTAGCCAGAGATACAGGATGCAGTCTCAAATTACTTTTGATCCTCGGTTGGCGTGAAGGGTCTGAGAATAAGAATATAAAAATATAGATTCCAAAAATAAGAATGTAGAAATAAAAAAAATTATAAAGTTATAAGTCTAGGAGAATGAGAACAGACTGTCAGCACCTGAGGATTAATTAATAGTGGGTTATTTCGCTTTACAACCCATAGCTCTATTTACAAGGCCAAAGCATCTATCTCTCTGCAAACTGAGAGCTAGCCTATGGATACGAGCTGAGTCAACTTTTAAGAAATAGATATATGACCTCTGGGTTATGCATCATCCCTGCTATGTGAAACTGGCAGCATCAAAGGGGAGAGCACAGGGCTTCAGTAAACACCACCTAAAAGTACCAGAGAAGACAATAGATAAACACTAGTTTAACTGAGAAACTCTGTTAATGGAGAGTGTAAAGTAAGGCAATCTGTATCTGAGTTTTACCTTGAGATTGTAAAAATTCCTTTGTTCAAACCTAATGCTTGGTGCCCCTACTATAAAAAGATGGGTTCAGAAACCAGCCTCTGCCACAGCCTAACACACACACACACACACACACACACACACACACACACACACACACACACAAATCTCTGGCTGTGGTCTCAGCTTGCTGATAAGCTTTTTGTGCCCCATGGAGATTTATTTTATTTTATTTATTCCTGGATTCTGGTTTCTGGAATAAATGCTTCCGGTTTATTAGACTTTGGTGGTCTGTCCCCATCTTTGCGCGACGCCCCCTGGACCCAGCAGGCGGAATCTACACATACAGAGAGTTGACTATATGAGTACAGAGAGAGTTAGACAATATGTGAGCACAGAGGGCAAAAATAAAACAAAACAAAAAGGAAAGAGGATAAAAGAAACCATCCAAAAAGCCCCAGGGAGAGCTACGGAAATATAAGTACGCATGAAGACACTTGCTTTTCTAACTTTCATTTTCATTGCTGACAGACTTAATATGAGCTGCAAACTTATTCCTCCCCACTTGCTTGGACTTCATGCCTTTTTTTTTTCCTTTTTGACAGTGCTTCTCTAGAGAGGTATTTTAAGTTCTTTCTCATATTCATAGAATATCAGGATGGATATATATATTGCCCACATTAGTCTTGAAACAAATGTTCCCTGCATGCTATGTGCTTTTCTTGATTCAAACAATTCCATTGTAAGTCATGTATGGGCAAAGTTCCCTGGCTTAGGTCTTCTCATGAGAGAAGTCCCCTGCTTCCCCTCAATTATAAAGCTTCAAGGAACAAATTTCAAGCCAGCGAGAAGCTTTAATGTTCCTCAGTGTGGTGGTTTGGCGTAGGAATGGCGTCCCCTGGCTCACAGATTTTAATGTTTGATTCCCAGCTGATGGACTGTTCAGGGAGGATTAAGAGGCGGGGCCTTGCTGGAGCTGGAGGGCTTAGAGGTTTCAAAGGCCCACGCCAGGCCCACTCTGGCCTTATTTCTGCTGAGTGACTGATGGAGGAGTGTCTATGTGTTACTTTCATTTTTAATAAAGATACTGCCTTGGCCCTTTAAGAGACAGAAAATTAGGTAGGCGGAGTAGACAGAACAGAATTGAGGGAAAAGGGGTAGCAGGCAGTGGGGAGATGCTTCAGGCAGTCGCCATAGTGAGTCTCCATGCTTCTCCTCTCTGAGATGGACGCAGGTTAAGATCTCTCCTGGTAAGCCACACCTCGTGGTGCTACACAGATTACTAAATATGGGTTAATCCAGATGTGACTAAGAGGCTGAAACTAATGGGCCCGGCAGTGTTTTAAAAGAATACAGTTTCCGTGTAATTATTTTGGGTAAAGCTAGCCGGGTGGCAGGACGCAGCCCCACCGCTTCCTTCTACAAGTGACTGTGGGTCCTATGGGAGCTCTTAGCTACTGCTCCAGTTCCATGCATGTCTGTTTGCCTGGCACCATGCCTTCTGCCATGATGACGTGGACTGACCCTCTGAAACTGTAGTGAAGCCCAATTAGATGCTTTCTTCTCTACGCTGCCTTGTCACGGGTGCTTCGTCACATCAACAGAACAGTAATTAAGGCATCCAGTAATTGAAAAGGTCACTCTGAAACCCTTCCTTCCAAAGCAAACTTAAATGCAATCTGCACAGGAGAAAAGCGCTCCTCACAGCATATCCATACCTGCACTGCCCTGCACTGCACTGAACTGCTGATGATGTCACAGCAGCAGGGGGAAGCCTAATTTTTCTATTTGGGAATAATTTATTGCCTTTTACCAGGGTCTAGGTTTTGTTGAACAGAAAGGTTGCAAAATAACATAATTATACCTAAAGCGATGAACACAGAAACAGCAAACCACAGCATTGTAACTGCAAAAAAGAAATTCATCCTTACACAAATATACAATAAATCACAGATCTACTTATTAATAAAAAAGCAAGCAGGATGGTACAGTAAGTTCAAAGGAAACAGCAGACTGAAATCACACAGACACACACAAATCACGGTCCTAGGATAAGGTGGCAAATTTAGACCAACATGGTTAATTCTAGAGGTCAACTCATCTCAGGAATTCCTGTACTACTGGAGAGCCGGCGTTTGCAATTCTACACACCATACTAACCTCCACTTTGCAAACATCCATGTCTCTCTCCCTCAGAAAGACTGACGCCCCGCGGGCAGGCATTGTTCTAGCATGCCTGCATGGATCAAATCTGAATCATTTTGTCAGATAGTAGAGGTTTGGATTTTCCCTCTTTTCACCATCTTTAATTCTATAACCTATAACTCTGTAATATAGGTCTGAAACAAGTCTAGGAACATGTGACCACCTAACGTTCCCAGGGCCATTACACACACAGCCTCTGAGCCGGACACAGCATCCTGAGATCTTCAGGCACTCCTACCTTCCCACGGAGAAGAGTGGCGAGCTCTGGGGATCAATCTCTGCCCACATTCCTGGTCAGAATCAGGGCCACACTGCACTAGCGAGGTTCTGAAGACAGATCTGGCAGGGGGAGGGTCTTGCTTACATTCAGCAACTCTACTGCCCACCAGATGCTAAGTCGATGGCATTACGCAGGTGTTGTGCTTCATAAATGAAGAAACTGAGGCTCGAGATCACCTACTGGCTAGTTGGCAGGCCCCTATAGTTGCCAATTCTCCAAAGAAATCCAAAGGTTTTTCTGGTACAAAATCACCAACTGGGGTTAGCCTGTCTTGCCCCTTGGCACTATCTCAAACTTGACCGCTGGAGGCCAGGACTACAAGGCAATGGGAAGGCCCCTCTTTTCTGCTGTACCTAAACCTACTGAGCCTAGAAATAACCTCATTTTACCCTCTTCCTCTCCCCCCCCACCCCCCGTGGAAACAGCCTCCCTTTCTAATGGAGCTGATAGACTTCACAGGATGGTGTTGTGACAGGCAACAGCTCAAGGTGCTATTTCTATCAGGGTGATTTGCATTTCAAAAGGATTCTATTTGGGCTCAGATGATTTCCCTCAGGCTTCCTAACCTGTAGGCAGAAGTGACTGGAGGGGATCGAAGCTCTGTTCTTACCCTAGACAATAGCTGAAGCCATTAATGCCTAGCTCTAGGGAAGCCAGGGTGCAGGGAAGCGGAGGCAGAAAGGCAGTCTGGTTCTGCCTCCCAAGGCTAGAGGGTTCATTTCACCTGCAAGTCACAAGTTTCAGAGTTGTCACAGGGCCTTTTGAGTAGTTTCCAAACTGGCAGTGATCCCACCTTTGTGTAGGAAGCCAGGCCTGAGAACGACCCGTGATTGGCTAAACAAGGACTCCGGATGGGGTCGGGCCCGATTTTAAAGGCTTCACAGGCAAACTCATTTAATCTTCACAAAGCCATGGGGATGGGGTGGGGTGAAAACACTGAAGGTGAAGTTGTGCAAACTTCCGACAGTCACCCGAACGGCAAGGCGAGGCCTCGGTCCTCAGCTGTTCCAGGCTGGCGCTCCCTCCCAGACAATATCCTTTATTGCTTCTCACTTCACCTGGTTTTCATCTTCCCAAGGGGTGTGACCTGTATGCAAATATGTTCCAGAAGACATGCCTCCTCACCCTGCTAACCCCAGATCTCAAGGACCGAAAGGCTATTACAGAAGAACAAACCAGACCGCTGCAGAGAAGACAGCAAAAGGCAGAACGCTGTGCCTCATGAACATACCTTGAGCCCAGGACTCTGTTATCCTACAGCATCACCAGAAAAAAATAAGCGCCTTCCAAATATTGATCATATTAATACATCCCCGTGGGTATGCAAACTGGAAGATGAGCTAGGGCATAATTATAAGGTGTGCAGAATGGAAGGGATGGAATATGGCAATACCCGTGCCAGCAGCTGCAGTCAAGGACCCCAAGAGCCCGGGATTCCAAGGAGAGGGCATCTTTCACTATTTTGCACACAGAAGCTGAAGAACTCAAATGTTCTGGATTCTGACTGCATGCTATTAAGCCGAGTGCTTGGTCCATTAACCAACCACTGTTCCCCAAAGAGTCAATTTGGGGACCTGTGGTCACGGTTCCTAGGTTGAGGAGGGCCTTCTCTTTCCCACCAAGATGACCATGAAACTCAACTGCTGGCAAGGTGCCAGAAGACAAACACATGCGCCCAGAAGGCTGTTTTCCGTAGACCCGTGTTTATAGGCTTAGATACTGAAATACAAATGGCAGGACGGGTGATGTGGATGAATGCGTCCCAGAGAACACGGTCCTACGGTGACGCTGGCCTTGAGTCCCTTTCTGCCTGCTGATGAAGCAACCATACGTCTGTATTCACTGGCAGATGCATGGGCAGGGCTAGGAATATGAGCTTTAAGCACAAGAGAAGTTCTATTTAAAAGGAGAGTGTTTTCAAGCATCTGGAAGTGATTTAAAATAAATTATTCATTATGCTTAATTGTAGTCATTACGAGCACAAAGTCAGATGGTTCTCATGACCTTAACAGACGGCTATCACCTCCCACCCAAGCAGTCAACACGCAAGGAGTTAAGAGACAACCTTGTTTTCCCAAGATATAATTAAGAACAGAGCACAGGCCAAAATGTCTGATTCCCACATCTTTGCAGCTCATCCATCTACAGCTTACAAGCATGCTTCAGTTGGATAAAATATTATAAATGAGCGAGACATTTTTCTTTTTAGGAAGAGTTCAAAGCACCATTCTTTGGCAGCTCTCAGAGTAGAGGCGTCAGCGATGTCTTCAAAGGCACTGACTGGCGTACAGTCATGTGCACAGCGCTGTTTGCAGGGTAGTGAATGCAGAGCAGCCACTTGGCACTACCCGTAAGATGCAGGCAAGACAAATAGCACGCTGCATCTCCTGGGCAAGCTGACTCATGGGAAAACCTACAGAATCCATCCAGAAACAGGGCTTTGCTCTGTGCAGCTAGGTCCTGGAAACCTGACCTGGGTGGCAAGGAAAGACAAGACAGACACAGAAAAGCTGGGATCCAGGTGGATGGGACTCTCCAATGGAGTAGCCACGTGCTTATTATGCACAGGTGAACAGGAAGGTGGGGTTATTACACACAGCGGAACAAGGAGACAGGTTTAGCCAATCTCTATGGGGCTGAGACGCACAGCCACGCCCATGTTAGCAATCCACTCATTTAGGATTCTGCGTTCTCTGCAACAGAGGCTAGGGATTTGGGGCACTTAGGTGGTGTCTCAAATTTGGAAGCAATGACGGAGAGCATGGTATGTATGACCTGTCTCCCTGGCTAAGCCAGCCTTCCTTGTGTTCTACTCAACCATCATTCTGAACATATACTCACACTTCTGCAAGACTGAACTTAAAAATCTACATGTGTCTGTTGCTGGGTCCGAACATCTTCCTCGGGGGAAGAACGTGTGTGTGTGTGTGTGTGTGTGTGTGTGTGCGTGCGTGCGTGTGTGTGTATGTGTGTGGTGCAGTCATGCTCCAGTGACTTTCTGGAGAGAATCTGTGGAAGTTGGTTTTCCCCTTCCACCAAGTAAGTCCCTAGGAAACAAACTCAGGTTTGGTGGTAGGCATCCACTGGGCCATTTTGCCACCCCACGTTTTACTATTAGAAGAGATTCAATTGCTCTAATTAATATGTGATTTGTATAAGTTTCACTGAAAATGAGATCTGCCTGCCTCTGGCTCCCTAGTGCTGGGATTAGAGGCACGCACCAACAACACCTGGTCTAAACTCCTATCTTAGTCTTTTGAGTTTGGTCACATTTAGTGGTACGCGCCTTTAATCCTGCATTTAGGAGATTTCATCCCAGCAGGGAGGCAGAGGCAGGCAGATCTCTGTGAGTTTGAGGCCAACCTGGTCTACAAAGTGAGTTCCAAAACAGCCAGAGCTACATAGTGAGACCCTGTCTTGATAAGACAAAACAAAAAGAAGCCATGTCCTCTGAGTTATCCCATTATGCAAATGACTATCACACTGGACTTGAAAAAAATGGGCCTGCCCCTTTCTCATGGGCAACGTCTGACTCTTTGAGGAAGCAATGTGAACTATGAACAACTGAGTTTTCTCATTATGGAAACTCTCAAAACCTTTACACTTACCCACGGAAAAGAAGTCTTTTAGGAAGCCAGAACTATGGTTTTCATACTTAAAGCCATTTGAAGACGGTTGTTTACAAACTGGTATATCATCTCTGTTCCTTCCATGTATAATAAAGAACTAACAGTCATATTATAAACCCACAGGAACAAAGTAAACAGGAACTAGCTCAGACGGTTATCCACTTTTTCCCAACCCTACACTTTGTGGACTACTCCAATTGCTGAGTACCTTTCTTCCAAGAGTCCAAGATTACTCGGCTGGACTCTGTGCTAAGCCTACCCATGCTCTTGTGCCCGACTCGGAGATGTGCATGTGGCTGGATATGTAATACACACCTGTGACCCATAGGAGGCACTGTTGGAGCACCCTGGGTTGTCCCCGGAGCAACCTCGGGGAGCCACAACAAACAAACAGCAGAGGAAAAAGGCTGTGGGGAAGGTGGTATGGCAACCAAAGAGTGTAAGGGATTCTGGTGAGAAGTTTGGGGGCAGGGCATCTGGTAATAGGGATGTAAAAACCCAAGGAAATAAAATAAATCTGACAGTGACTAATTACAGGAAAAGTAAAACGGCAGTGAGTACAAAATAGCAGCTCCATATGTCATAATCCAACTCAACAATCTATGTAGAACCCTTGTATCGGATGCAGCTGCACTGGGGGGAGGAGAGGAATGGAAGTTCGCAACATGTATTTTCTGCAGTATGATGTCACAAGTATATAACATGTATATATTCAAATACATAATAAAAAGCATATTTAGAATTTGCCAGAGCTAAGAATGCAAGTTATTATGGGAAATGTGAGTTTGGGGCTTAGGAGATGGCTGTTTTTGTTACAAGCTGCACAAAAATGCTTTTTAAAATTACACATGTGCTCATCTTTTGACTTCTAAGGATGAAACACGGAGCACCTCCATCTCTCTGAGTGGCCTTGAATTTCTATAGAGAACTCAAATCCAACAATGATACGTTAATCAGACAGAAGCAAAATCAAATTGTCTTTTCCCATTTACCTTCTCAGTCCATGCTCAGCCGCCCTGAGAATCTGACCAGTTGCGACAGGTGCCAAGCTTTTGAGAGTCCCAGATGCCACACTAGTAGCCCTGGGACCCTGAAGTCGGGGCATGTAAGGAACAGCCAGTACCCATCAGACCATCTGGAGGAAGGATGAGGCTCTGGACTGTAATGCCTGCCACACGAGCCCCAGCGGTCTACAGCCCTTCTCCAGCTTCACTGCCAAGAGCCAGCAGATGCCCCCCTGCACCCAGACCTCTACACTCTAGCATACTAGCCCTTACTCACCCTAAGACTTATGGTATTTTAGGGGCTGTCCCAAGGGAGAATGCCCCAACACAAGGTATTTACTCTGTAGGCTGAAATCCAGAGGTAAGACTTTCCCAGCGACCTCGACCTTAGCAATGATCCAAGGTCTAATCCCACTAGCATACGGCCCCCTGAACTTACCAGAGCAGCTTTCAAAGATAACCCGCCTGAACTCAGTCTGCACAGCAGCCAGAGAGGCAGCTATTCCCAGCACAGGCTGCCGCCAAGGGCAGTTCACATTACTGTTCTTGCTACACACAACCACAAAGCTTTCTCATGCCCTTCCTTCTTTCGTCAGAGGTCCTCAAAAGTCCACTTTTTCCAGGAAGCCTTCTCAGACTGCAGCTGGCTCCTCTCCTAAGTCAAGCCATTCAAGCACACCGTACACACCCAGGCCCATCAATCCCAGCAGTCTAAAGTCACACTGCCACAACGCCATCGGAGAGTACTCGGCCTGACGGATGACACAGCTGGTATCAAACAAAAAGTCTCTTTCAGAAACAATTTTATATAAATAGGTCCTTTAACAAAGAATGCATGTACAGAGTGTTCATGTATGAGTATGGGGATCCGCCCTTCTCCATGGAAGCGGGTCCCAGCTTGCTCGCCTATGCGGTCAGCTTCTCCAGCAGAGTTTCCACTCCTCTGCTGGTGCTCTTGTTTTTTTCCAACGTTGGAATCAGGCTTTTGAGTCCAGCTTTGACTTTGTTTACAACTTCCTGGTCACAGCTCTGAAGAAGGCTAGACAAAGGAAAAGGTTTGACAAAATTAAATGTCATCAAAGTCCTGACCCTGCACCACCACCATAAGGACAGTGTAACCAAGCCACTGTTCAGTCACCTCCCGCAGCTATCTCTATACAGTGTTTTACACTGGTTTAATAATTCACTGGATGAGGGCCTAGTGAGAGGACTCAGCAGGTAAAGGCCCCTGCTTCTTACCAGTCCCGATAACCTGAGCTCCATCTTTGGAACCCAGAGGACAGAAAGAGAACTGACTCCCGCAATTTGCTCCCTGGCCAGGACATGTTTGCTGTGGCGTGTGTGTACGTGCAGATACCCACACCTAATAAACAAAGAAATGTAGTTGAAAAAATTTAAATTCACCAAATGAATGAGAGCCAGCAGTCTACATTCTGAAACTATGGAAATGCTTTATAATCTTGTGGGGGGAGTCACTGAGACAAGATGCCATTCACTTACTTATATCTGCCTTAAATTGTTTGGCAGGTGTGGTGGTTTGAATAAGAATGGACCCCACAGGCTCATATATTTGAAAGTTTGGGTCCCAGTTGGTGGAACTGTTTGGGAAGGATCAGGATGTGTGACCTTTGGGGTTTCAAAAGCACACACCAGACCCAAACTTGCTCAATCTCTCTGTCTCCTGCTTCCGGAACAGAAGTAAGTGCTCAGCTACTGCTCCAGTGTCCTCTCTGTCCCTCTACTGCCATGACTTACCTCTACTCACTGACTTACCTCCTGAAAATATAAACAAGCCCCACTGCCCCAGAAACTTTTCTTTTATTAGCTGCCTTGGTCATGGGTGTCTCACCACAGAGACAGAACAGTGGCTCAGAGCAGGCTACCGTCTTACCTGGGCAACTGCTGAAAAGCGAGACCACAGGCTTTGTTTGCTTGCTGACACTACAGTGCCACAGGCATAAAGACGGCCAAGGAACACTGTGAACTCACCCCAGCGAACACATGTGGCAGGCAAATCACGGAAGGGAGCGAGGGTTAGTGACCACGTGACTGAACTCTACACCTAAGGGCTTTACTAATAACGGCCCTGACTGGGCAAGAAACCTTCTCTGTCAGTAACCACACAACTCAGAGCATGCTGACTTTCTACACCTCAGTCTCCTGGTCTGGAGAACAGGAGACACAATTCACCTTCTCATCCAGGTTCTTACACATACTGGGTACAAACTCCACCACTGACAATGTGCACTTCAAGGCTGCACTCTGGTGCCAAGCTAAGTCACACTCAACACACTAAGACACACTCCCCCTATTCTACGCTCAAGACTGAGCCGCACTCATGCTAAGCCTACACTCACCATTAAGCCATATTCACGGCAAGCCCACATTCAATCACTGAGCCGTACTTAGGCTAAGCCCATGATCAACCACTGAGTCAGGCCCCCAGTTCCCAGAGGGCTGCCTTTTAAGGTAGAGCTTGATACTTAGTAAATACTCAATAATGTGAGCCATTAAACAAGGTTGGGTTACAGGCACCAGACTGTGGGCCACCAGGCCCAAGTTTCCTTTTCCCTCCCAAGTTCTTTAGGACCACATTTAAATGTCAACCTCTGAAATATAGTCTACAAAGAGATTACTTGGCATTTTCAAAAGTCCCTAGTGCCAGTGACTTCTATGTCCACAGAGAGGAAGGCATGTGAGCAGCACCAAGCAGCATCCCACAGCTAAAGTGCCCTGAAGTAGATTTGCCACTTGTTCTTATGTTAACACCCTGGCTAAACGGCCACACAGTACACAATATTAGTACAAGTTAGCAGCTATTAAGTACCTGCTAAACACAGTCACAGTGAAATGCAGTCTACATGCCTTGCTTTCTTAATAAATTTAAGATTATCATTAACTTTTTGTCTTATAAGCAAAAACACCCAGCAAAGCTCAATGATTTCCCAAGTCACACAGGAGACAGGTCTTGAAGCTGAGGCAGACTGACTAGGGCCTATGTTCTTAGGTGCTACAGTGTCTTCTCAGCCAGCATACAAAGCTTTTTCCTCTTTCCACCCAAAATGCTCTTTCAGTAACTCATTAATGACTGGTGAACAGACAAACACAGCATTATATATTCCCCAAAGAAAATACACACTCCAACAAAAATGCAAACAGGCAGAGAGTTTGGCAAACAAAGGCTATTCAAGTATCCAGCAAATTAAGATGGTTGCATTTAAAGCCACAACAGTTCAACCTCTGTTTGGAACCTCCGACACTGCATGTGTCTCCATACAGTTCCAGGCAGAGCTCCGCAAGAAGCACACTGGATCATTCTTCTGTCTGCGATGAAACCCACGGGACTGCTGACCAATGAGCACTTTACACACTAATTTCATGGCATCACTGAGCAGAAAGAATGCATGTCAGTAGATGTTAACATTCCAAATGCCTGGTAAAGGAATGCAGGACAAAAAAACTTCCTGTCACAGCCAACGGGCTCTGACTCTTTAACATCCATTGCAATATGAACTCATTTCTCTAAAAAGCCTGATCTGCATGTAGTACCCATATAGTCGAGGACCTGAGTGACCTAAAAATGAATTCTCGATATGTACAGCAGACCAATGGTATGCTGGAGTTTTTTTTTTTTAAATATTTTATTTATTTATTATGTATACAACATTCCTTCCATGTATGCTTGCATGCCAGAAGAGGGCACCAGGTCTCATTAAAGATGGCTGTGAGCCACCATGTGGTTGCTGGGAATTGAACTCAGGACCTCTGGAAGAACAGTCAGTGCTCTTAACCTCTGAGCCACCTCTCCAGCCCCTATGCTGGAGTTTTTAACCTAATGTTTACACACCACACAATATAGTGCACAGTTCCACAAAGAAGGTGGAAGCTTCAAACTGCAGTATCTGTTTTCTCATTGTTAGCGGACGTGCTGGTTAGTTTTGTCTACTTGATGCAAACTATAGTTACCCAGGGGAAAAAGAAACGTTATCGAGGACCTGCCTCCATCAGACTGGCCATGGGGGCATTTTCTTAACTGTTAATTGATAGAGGAGGGCCCAGCAACTGTGTCAAGTACGGCTTGGGCTGGGTTAGAAAGGTAGCAGAAGGTACTGGGAGCAGACTGGCAAGCAGCATTTGTCCATGGTCTCTGCTCCAGGTCCCTCCTTGAGCTTTCGCCCTGACCTTCCTCAGAGATGGATGAGAGTTGTAAGGTGAAATAAACCCTTTCCTCACAAAGCTGCCTTTGGCCAGTTTAATAACTGAGAAGCTAACTAGGGCAGCAACACAGTAGAAGAAAAACAGTAGCTGACTCAAACAGCACACCGATGTTATAAGGCGGACATTTTAAACAATGATCTGGACATTATAAACTCAACATAGCCTAGCCCAGAGAGCAATCAGAAGCAAGGTCTCCATTTACATATTAACTTTTCTCATTTCACAAACCCTTTACCAATTTCGGAATCCCTAAGGACAATGAGAAACAACACTATAGTTCGGTGTGACTTAAAGAGCTTTGTGCCAGCTTCCAAAGGCATATAACCTACTCAATAAGAGAAAATGTAAGTGTGTTTTGGTCAAAACTATAAATCTAATGAAACTATGTACACCATAAATGCCAAAATTCTGTGCCCTCTGACACTCAAAAGATGATTTAAATCTGAGGACTGAAGAGCTATATTTGTTTTAAGTTATGTCTGTTTACTGTCTGTGTGTGAGCGCACAAGGCTCCTTGCCACACTGTGTGTACAGGCCAGGGGACTACTCAGGGGTGTTATTCCTCTCCTATCTTGTGGGTCTCGGAGATGCAACTCTGGTAGCCAAACTTGGTGGCAAATGGCTGTGTCTCACCAGCCCCTACATGAACTTTTTAATATTTGTCTAGACCATGAGTGATGGAGCAGCCCCACATTATTGGGAATAAATTCTAGAAAAAGAAACAAGGTAAAGGAGCGTGCATGTGTGCTGCATGCGCTACCCACTGACCTGGAAAGAATAATGGCGCCTCGGTTGATGCTGGCCCAGGACTTGAGGTTCTTCATGCCAACGCACTCTACAAGGGTCTTTGCGAAACAGCCTGCAAAGTAGAAGGGGACTCAGTGAGGACATGCATACTCCCAACCCGCACCTCAATGCCCTAAGTTCCAAATGTCTCAGCAGAAAAGTTAAAAATAACCCTCACCTAAAACCACTAAAACGCTAGCACAGATTCAGTACGATTTTGTAATTCTGATGCGAATTCCAAACTATTTTTGGCAGTAATTACCCAAGAAAAAGCAAATTATTTTAACAGGCTCATTTGGTCACATCTACATTTCTTTGTAATATTTAATGATTCAACCTTGACCTACTCGGTAAGTAAATGTTTGACAGTGCTACTTCACATGTGGCCAAAATCGGTCCCCCTGATGTAGAAAAGTTTAACTGGAAGGAACCAATAATGTGGTTAGTGGCTAAAGAATGACCATGTGGGTTAGTCATGGCAATTTCTCTCTATGATGCTTGCATGGCCGTATATCAAAAACAATTGTGCCTGCTGTCCCGGCTCTAAAGGTCGAGGCAAGCATCTTATTCATTGTGTGTTCTACATGCAACTCACTCTCAGTCAGTTCTAGTGACTGGGATTTGGTGCGGATGGAGGAAAGTATGGCCTATGTTGAAGGTGAAAATCCCAAGTAGGTACCACGCATAACAACGAAGCCAAAGATACTCAGGGAGCCCACCTAGCTCTTCACGGTAAACAGGGGCAGCAATCAGCCAGTGAGGCTGCTTGCTTTCCAAAGGTGATCGAAACATGTTCTACACTGTGTGCACTTATTTCTAGGTGCTACCAGTCCCCCATTCCCCCATTAAGGGTGGACTCTAAGTCTTCCAATGACTCAGGATAACCGAGAGAACATGGGAAAAGTAACACGGGATGACTTCTGAGGATTAACCATGAGGCATAAGCATACGTGTGCTTTGCTTCCTTGGGATGCTCAGTCTAAGAACCAATCAGCAGGTACAGCACTTACTTACTGCATAAGCATTGAGAACCTCAGCTCAAATTCCTAGAACCTATGTAATGCGGAGGAGGTTATTATTATATACTCACTCCTATAATTTCAATGTTCCTAGGTGAGATGAGAGGTAGAAACAGGAGAATCCCTAGAAGCACAATGGCCAGATAGCCTCACCTGACCTCCACACATGTGCCATGACACACATATGTCTATACTCACACACGTATGTGCTACAAACAAAAAATTAAAAAGGAACCACCATGTGTGCAAGCTTTCTAGGAAGAAGTGAGGTTGCTGGCTCCAAGCTAAAACTGACCATTTTGTGAGTGAGCTACGGTGACAGTGGTACCGACACCCAACTGTTTGCCCTGAAAGGCAGAGGCAAGCTCCACCAAACCCCAAATGACTGCTCAGAGACCCACTAAGCTCTGAGGTAGTTTGTCACACAGTACTACAAAACCAGACAGACAGACACACTCATTTGTGCTTGAAAGTGACAACCACTCCAAGCCAACAGCCATCTTTGAGGACTTCTAACATTTTTATTATGAAAAATCATTAGGAAATTCTTTGGACACTAACAACTTGTCTAACTCATTTAAACTACACATAGACTTTTTTTTTTAATAATGAAAGGGTTGCTTCAACTACATATTATCCTTGAATACTAGAAGCATCTTATCTAAAAACTGGAGCTAAAAACAGTCCCAAGCCATTACCTTATGATGGTGCTGCCCTACACTAATGGCCCAGCCAGCCACAGCACTGCAGGCTGTCTCAAAAACAAATTCATAACCTGCCACCCCTTTCAGCCGCTGTAACAGTTCAGACGGTATGGCTGGAAAGCGGTCCACCACTGCGCTGCAGCCCTGCCCTTGAAATTTAATCATTACCTACTCACAAGCATGATTTTCACACACTTAGCAAATCCCACCGGGACCTAAATGACCAGTATAAAGTCCAGAAATGCAGAAAAAATCCAAGGAAAAACGCACATGAAAGTAAGCCACACACCCTACCTTCTCTTCCATTTTCTTTCCTCTTTTTATCTTGCTCTATTAACCATTTGAGAACGAGATGTCCTGCAGGATGCTCAGCAACATGCAGCTACAAGAGAACCCGAACCGTGTTATTTCAAAAGCTACCATCTATCTCTGGCCCATGAGCCTATCTCTATCCCATGTATAGACAAGGATGCAGTTAAGTTTCACGGTTAAAGAAACCTTTATCTAGAAAACCCATCACATTCCCAGGGTGCCACAAGCACAGCTATGTGGGAGATCTCAGCCCCTGCAAGGTAGTTCAGCGATTAGTTGAGTTTCTGTTTGAACAGTACCACACAATGCTTTACAAATCAGGTGAACCTGCCACTCTCCCTACGGTAATACACTGAAGTGAGATACAAATACACCTCCTGGGAGAACACTATACGGTGTTTAAACACCATTCACTACCATGACCTGGTAAACAGGCCAGGAAAACATCTGCAGCTTACTTGCTGGCCTTACCAGCTGTTCCCACAGTAACAGCAGTCTCCCCTCATTTAGTATGAAAAGTAATGAGCGCTATCTCCATTGAGAGCAAGATTTCATCACATGTTCGTCTGATTTGCTCTAGGAAGCCAGGGGCCTGAGCTTGCCTCTTCCAATCTACGCGTCAGTAGCACGCCAGGCACTCAACACCATACATCCTTTTAATTCAGAATCAAATGCATGTGGGCATTAAGCATTGCTGAGTGCCAGACTTGACCTAAGGCTAGAAGAAAAGAGATGGAAAGAGTAACTCTGCTGTGAGAATATGCTGGACTGTTTACTCAACTGGCAGCCCCTAGCCTGTTTCCCCTAAAGGCTGTGTACTTTATTCCCCCCAGGGAGGTAAAACTCAAAAGATCAGGGAAGCAGAGCAACCAGCCTCTAGTTCTTACCTCTATGAAAACCTCAAGACCGAAGGGGGTATCCTGTCTCTACAAGCCCTCAGCCTAAGCTGCTGTCTCCTCCTGACTTAAATTCCTCTCCACCTAACCATATCACTCCTGTCTCCACCTCCCTAGTGCTGGGATTAAAAGTGCGTGATCCCAAGCGCTGGGACCAAAGATGTGACGAGGCTGTGTTCTTATAGGCCACATCCTCAATGACTGTAAGCAGACCCAGGCATCTTGTCACTCTGCCAGAGATTGGTCTGGAAGCAGACTGACTCAAACCAATTCTAGCAATGACACAGCAGGAAAGCTGCCTGGAGACCTTCTTCCAGCCAAGAAAAGTCCCCACCACGAGGAGATGCTGATGCTGTGGAAGTTGGCTGTGACTAGAACACAGCACATGGGAAGGTGGCAGAGAAGAGCTGAGCAGGGGAGGCAGACTCTGTCCAGTGCAGCAGCACCTCTGCATTGTGAAGACTTCACGCTGCTACCACAGGCATCCATTATTTGCAGCCTATGGACTGTTGATCAGAACTAAATAGATTACTAGTTTCAAGTCCCTGGAACTGGACTAAAATGCAGATGTTAGCGTTCAGCTAACACAAAGGTATGCATAAAAGTGACATGCATGCTGTCTCTCTAATGAATTCCAAACTCTAAAGGCAGGGAGTATCTTTTTAAGCATTTCTGACAGATTTATTACTTTTTCGATTAGTAAATGAAAGGCTTAGAACTTGAACAGCTTACTTTATATCCTTGAGCAATGCCAGGGTTCATAATGAAAGGTTACTCTATTTAGCACATAAAGGCTTTTTTGAGACTGAGTGACAGCAGAGGTCAAAGCTTCAAAAACTGGTCATTCCCTAGAACCAGCTAGTTCTGAGCTCTGTGCGCTTAAAAGCCAGCACAGGACAAAGGCCCTGTGTGATCTGGCCTCTGCCTTCCTCTTGTTTGCTTGCTATTTTCAACTGGGAGTCTTGGGTTCAGTAGCTCTCCCTTCCTCAGGCTGCAGGACCCTCCCCACAGCCCACATGCCTTTTGCTACCATTCTTGCCTGAGCTGCTAACCCTTCAGGGTTCAGTTTGGCTTTTCTGTTTCCAGGAAGGCTACCTGGGGACAAGCTGGGTTTTACACAACCCCACCGAACCCAGTTTTCCTTCATAGTTTTTGTTTCAATATTAACTTAAATAATTAATATTCAAACAGTGTGTCTTCCAAATGGCAAGCTTTTGGGGTGCTAGTTAGCACTTAATGTAATCAGTGACCTTAACATGCAATGCAGAATCACACCATGCCCAAGAAAATACAAGCAAGAGTGATCAGAATGAGCAAGTGTATTGTTTGAGAGAGAGTCTAACCAGCTCAGGCAGGCCCTGGTCTCCATAGGTAGCAGAGGACAGATAACCTTGAGCTCTTTTTCCTCCTGCCTCTGTCTCTTAAGTCTAAGGTTTGTAGGTATGCATCAAGCTGAACAGGTCTTTTTTAATAAGTCAAAATCAGGGAAGATTTCACAGAGAACTCTGGGCCCCGGGATGGGTTAGTCTTGTACTGAAGAAACACAGGCAATAGAGAAAAGGACAGCATTTCACACTGCAGGAGACAGCTGCAACAGCAAGCACAGACTATTCTGGAAAGGTAATAAAGGGCCAGTCTCAGATGTTTAAGAGGCAGAGCATGTGACTTCAGGCAGTATAGAATCACTGCATTTCTGAGAAGGACAGGCACTCCCACTATGGCGCTCTGGTCTGTTTGAATGTGCTACTGGCATTACTGCTAACACTCTGTAGTGTGCATGACTGCGGCTCTTGCAGGCCCCGTGGCTCTGCTGCCTGTACTATAATCAACTGTACATCACCTCTCCGTCCTTGCCACCAGGATGCAGTTCCGCAGCTGCCAAACTGGCAATGGCATCCATGGCAGGCTGAACATCTCCAGTAGCAGATCCCAGGATGTCAGACACCAACACACACGCAGACCTGTCCAGCACCACCTCTTGTGCATGTCCTTGCAGGTGGTTTAGCAATGCTGGGGAGATGGATTCCAAGAGCTCACGCCGGCGGATGGCGGCGTCTTTCTTACTGTCAGAATAAGATGAATGAGGTGGTAAGATAAATGGCAGATCTTGTTATCACAACCCTCTAGGAGCTTATCCCAACCTGGGGTACCCGCTGCCGTTAACTGTCTGTCCTTCTGCTGAGGATGCGGACAGTGAGGGAGTGAAGGCTGCAGGCTGGCATCTTTCCATTCTCATGATCTCAACACTGCCTGGCAAGGAACAGGACTTCAATAAAGGAAGTTGCTTTCTACACTACAGACAAATAAGTAACCCTCCCAAATCCAGCCAGTCTTAAACCAAGTAATGACAAATCAACATGCAAGACAGGACGTGCTCAGAGTACTTCATAAGACTCTGCTCAAGACATTAAAACACATGACGCCAGGAGCCTTGAAAGTAAAGCAAAACAAAAAAATCAAACTACACATTTGAGTGCCTACTGGGTGCCAGGTCTGCTCAGGGGGACCTTCAGTCTGACACTGACACTTCCTTTCAAGGTATGGTCTGAGACCGTCAAACCCTCACGCATAACAGAAAATTCACTAAGAAGTTTTAGAGAAACAGAGGGAGAGAGGGATGCGCGCACAAAAACTTCTTGGTGCATACATCCCTCACAAAGAATCAAGCACCCGGGCAGAGGAACAAGGTGCCAAGCTATCAGCCACCAGTTACCTGTGTGCATTGCCATCACCCTTCTGCAGAAGCTCAATGATTTCTGGAACCGTGTGGGCGGGATCTCTGGGACTCAGCAAGTACAACAGGACTTTCCTCCCGTATTTGTCATTTACTATGCTGGGCAGGGAACTGATGATTTCCTATTTAATTAAAAAACAAAAAACACCCTGCAGCACTATTTACATTCCAAGTTCAGATGGGATTTAGTGGGAATGAGCAACACACCCTTGGCTATTTCCCTCCGTGCACCCACTAGCAAATGTGAAGTTAATTCTGACATGTCTTATCAAAACACGAAGAATTACATTCAGAACATAGTTAATTATCTACTGTGGCTGTCATTAGTGAATAACCTGTTCGTATTAACTGATCAAGCCCAAGGACTTTAAGAGCTTGGAAGAGCTATCTCCACTCATGAGGAGGGGTGTTTGGACTGCTGTTACTGAGGACAGCACCTGGTGACGGAGCAGACGAGGGTCACTTTGCAGGAGCACTCTGTGTAACACGAGCCTTGAGGAGGCACAGGCCTCAGAACTTCCCTGCTGGGACAGGAAAGAGGAAGCTGCCCTGTGGAGCAGGAAGTTGATACAGGCTCAGCTGGGCTGCTTATTCATAGCAAACGAAGGCTGCTTACTATAGTGAGAGACACAGGCAGGTGATGTGGAGTCAGAGCGACTTACCCACTAGCCACGTTTACAGGTCAGGATCAGAAGCAGGGATCTGACTACTCCTTACCCCAAAGCTGTCATATCCAAAGGAAGCATACACCCTCCTCCGAAAGGAAGAGACCCTCTCAAGATGACATAAACTCAGGATTGTTATTTTTTTTAAAACAATTTAAAAAATGTTTTTATTGTGTGTACGGGTGTTTTGTCTACGTCCATGTCTGTGTACAACATGCATGTCATATCCACAGGAGCCAGAAAGGGGTATCAGATCCCCTGCGATTAGAGTTACAGAGAGTTCTGAGATGCTATGTAGGTTCTGGGTATTGAACCTGGGTCTTCTGGGAAAGTAGCCAGTGCTCTTAGCCATGGAGCAAAGCCACTGCTCCAGTCCCCAGTCTGTCCTTAAAAACCAAACCAAACCAACCAAACAAACAAACAACCTTTCATTATTAAATAGTGATTTTAGTAGTACACAGGGCTAAACTAAGAAGTCAGTCATCAACCATGGCTCAGAATACAGCAAAACTCAGAATCTCATGTTTGTTAATAAAACCCCAGGCTTCCCTCAGCTTTCTGCACCAGTCCATATCCTTCTGATACCTAATGACAGGCGCTCACACTGGCTACATGCTGAAACTGAAGCAGACACCGCTTAGCGCTGAATGATCTCCCTCGTAACTAGCTTCCAGAACTACAGCTGGCTCCTCAGCCAGCTCTCTGAATTACCTCTGAACCCAAGGTCACAGCATGATTTCCACACAAACATGAAGGCTTTCAGAAATAAGTCTGACAATCTAAAATACATCTATAATTTCAATCACACCAGAAAAATGCAGAATTCATTATAGGGTGTGGAGTTCTTTTCATTATCTCAAAGTAAACAAGTCTTAAAGTAGCATTATTATCCATGCTTTTAATAATGAGATGGTTAATGACTCCAACACAGAGAACCTTCAGTATGCCCTCAGTGTACCATGAACTGACATCTTGCTCACGGCATAATGAAGAGCCACCACAGGGGACTCCACTGACAGGCCCCACGCACAAGGACTGCTTTTCATGGCACAGCCAGTGTGCACAACATCTATGCATAGACACATTCAGTTCATTTGCTCTGACCTTGTCCAGGCTCCATGGCATTCTTAAGAGGGCTAGTAGTTCAAAACAAAGGCGCACACAGGAAACGGGCACACATTTCCCAAAGGCGCACACAGGAAACGGGCACACATTTCCCAAAGGCGCACACAGGAAACGGGCACACATTTCCCAAAGGTGCACACAGGAAACGGGCACACATTTCCCATAAGGGCAGAAACAAGCAGCAGAAGCTTGAGCCTGTAGTAAACACATTGCTATAATAGGACATATATGGGAATGATGAAACTGGTCACAGGGAGCTAAAATCTAGTAGAATAAGCAAGAGAATTAATAGAAAGTTAAAAATAAATAGGAGAGACTTAAGTACTAGACAGTTGAGGGAGGTTAGATCACTAGGAAGCCAAGTGCTGTAAAGATAGGACTTTACCCAGAGGCCACATTTTGGCTGCACTAAGGGCATGATGTATTCTCTCCATTCTCAACCCCCTCCCTCTTTACTGAACACCTAGCCTATCTCACTCATGTAAGCATCTGGTCGGTGGGCATTTCTGAGTTTATAAGTCCTGTCAGATCACAGCTAACTGCTAAAAAATGAATAAAAACAAGCAAAGGAAAAAGTCAAGTGAGAGGCAGACGTGGCTGAGAGAGCAGAGAGCACTACCTGGCATTTGGCCATAGGAAACAAAGAATGATCATCAGCCTATGATTTCAACCTGACATTTTGGTAAAACCCATTACTCTGAAGACAACACCTAGCAACACTGGGTTTTCTTAGTGCCTGGGTGGGAAAGAATCACAGTACTCTACTGGTTAGTGTTGACTATCAGTTTGGTACAACCTAGGATCATCTGAGAAGAGTCTCACTGAGGAATTATCAAAGAACAGGTTGACCTCTCAAGCATGACTGTGGGTGAATCATCTTGCCTGGTAACTTATGTAGGAAATCCCAGTTCACTGTGGGAAGCTTTATTCCCTAGGAAGGGGTACTGACCAGTATAAAGAAAACTCTAGCTAACAAGCAAGAATCCATGTGTTTACTCTGTCTGTTCACGATATTTAAGTGCCTGACCTGACTTCTCCATAATGAGAATAAATTGTAAGCCAAATAAAACCTTCTTCCCCAAGGTTGTTGTTTTGCTTTTAAAGTTTCACAGCTACAGAAATGAAACCAGAATACCCATATATGTGATAAGAATTCTATGGAATAGCAAAAGCCAATAAAAAGGAAAAACAATTTCTGGGGTGTTCCGGTTTTTGTCACTGTTCGCTTGCTTCTGGTTTGCGGTGTTAGGGACCCAGTCAAGTCTCTCATGTGCTTTTGAGGTGCTCTGACCTCAACTACACGCCCACTCCTCCAGAAAGGGTTTGGTTTCTGTTTTTGTGATAGAGTCTTATGTACCCCAAGCTGACCTCAAAGTTGCTTTGTGACCAAGGATAACCTTGAACTTCCTATTCTCCTGCCTTCACCCTCTAGTTTTTAAGAGTCTAAGAAATACTAAACACCACCATGAATATAAAAACTACAAACTTCAGTGCGTTCACTAGCGGACTACTTCCTACTGGTCATTGAAAATGAAATAAATGAAACACACAAAGGTGGGAAAACTATGCTCGATAGGGCAAATCCTGTCTATGCTCACTTTCTACACACCCATCAAGCTAAGAATGCTTTTTCTTTTCCTTCCTATTTTACAATGCAAACCATATATGGCCCATAAGGCCTCAAGTAATTACTATCTAGCTCTTCACAATAAATGAATAAATAAATAAGTAAATCTCACTATTGAGCCCAGGCTGGCCTCCAAATTCATGCCCATCGTCCAGGTTTGTTGGCCTCTCAAGTGGTGGGATTATAGGTGTGAGCCATTACAATCAGCCAGGTTTTACTTACTTGTGTCAAATGATAGAAGACTAAGCAGTTGGCCTATTATTCTTAGTAACTTGATTTAATTTACTAAAGATATGGCATTTAAAATATGTATCAATACTTCTTCATTCCCAAACAGCAAATGACCAGGTACCCATCCCTTTCTTAGCAAAGCTGTTATGAAACCAGCCAAAGCACATGAGAATAAATGGAATCGCTTCCTTTGGAAGTGTGTTCATTCTGGGGAGGAAAGCAGGTGGGCGACAGCTTGAGTTTATTTTGAAAGGTCAAAGAAAGGTACAGCTGACCAGGCTGAGATTCCCACTCGACATTCTGGGAAGCGTGGATACCCTGAGTGGAGTGCTTGGCAATACTCAACTTTTCTGGTTATTTTTAAAAAGCACCGCAACCAAATCCTGTGGTGGATGGGTGGGAAAATGCAATGAACACATCACAACTTTATCACTAACTCCGCGGTTTAATGAATCACAGAAAGGTGGAGGATTTGTCAGCGACAGGCACGTCCATGAGAGCTGCCTCAAGTTCGCCCTCAGGAGTGTGGGTTCCACAGCTGTGGACCTCAAACACATGAGTGCAAGAAACGAAAATGGCTTCAACAGCAACTTGAAGAGAGATAAATGGTTGGAAAAGACTAACCCAGTAGATAAATCTGGCAAGTTCTGAGGGGCGCTTGTTTCCCTTGAAATCCATTTGGAACAGCAAGGCACATTTTCGTTTTTGTGAAATATTACACAAAAGCAAACTTTGAATAGGCCAGCCAGTTTCCATTTTCGTGGAACAGCTTCATTCACAGCCGATTCTACGGCCTCACGTCTCTGTCACAGGAATGAAAACAACCACTACTGACTGGAGTCAAAGGGAACTAACGTCACAGGGAACATGTCAAAATAGTCAGTCTGGGACACAAAGTCTTGCCAACTTGTTTCTTCCCACAATCCCATTCCCCCAAAAGTCACCACCACTTCAAGAAGAGTCAAGAACGGAGCTGGAAAGTGGCAGCGGGGGCATGAGAAACTCGCAAGTGGGATTTCCAGCTGCCCCCCTCCCCCCTTCTATTAGGGATAAACTCAGTAAACACTCAGCTACCCTCACCCTGTCGGACTAGAGAGGCCACAGCACCCCCACCTGACCACAGGCTTTGTTCCACGGACCCTGTAGGAGTCTCACTTGTCGATAAAATTTCTCCAAGACTCCACATGCAAACACAAGAGTGCATGGGACTTTCTGGTGAACAATATGTGCTTGTAAAACTAATCAGTTTTAAAAACATTTCCAATTTTGGTCATTGCTACCAATACTGCAATTACTTGTCCCTAGTTTGGCAATCTCTCCCTTGTCCAGCCAAAACTTGTGCATAGTGCACAGAATGCAGGGCCAGAGAACCAGAATGAGAGCAGGAGGGTCAGAGAGAGAAGGAGACACCCAGCTGCCACCACAATGTCTACTTTGGGGCAGCTTTGCCAAGAGTTCTGAAGTCAAGGGCAAGGATGAAGACATTTACTCACGCATTACCACCTTATGGTCACTGTATTAGACCTGAGTAATCACTAAGAAGTAAGAAGGCAGTTACAACACCGATTTTAACAGAAGCTTTTGTTAAGGGGTGTCACAAGCACAGCTGAATGGGTTTTAGGTGTTCTCTTCTCCACTAGCAGCTTAGCCAAGCACATAGGGACAGGTGAACTGGATAGCTGTACAGAGGCTGCTTGCCCACAGCAAGTGTATTAAATTGTAGAATCACTAAACAAGGCAATCACCAAATAATTACCAATCACATCCAAGCACTGCTTTGCTTAAAAAAAAAAAAAAAAAAAAAAAATCCAAAGCAACCTTAATCCAAAGTCAGGTAGAAATGTCAAGTCCTGTTTTAACCATGGTCATTTTGGTCTTTAAAGCTATTACTATCCAGTCACAAGGTTGGGATTCACACAGGAACAGAGCAAGTCTGTAAAATACGACACAGCTAAGGCAACTAAAGTCACAGTGAATATGGACAAAAAGCACAGGCAAAGAGTTCACATAACGTGAAATTAAACTCCAGCACTGGCCGATGTGACCAACCCCAGCCCATCCCAACTACTTACTGATATGATTATCTGCTTCACAAGCTTAGTATCATCAATACAATCAAATGCTGCCAGTAAAACCAAATGCGAGTACTGGCCCTGTAAGAATGGGGAGACAGAAAGGGTTAAAAACAATTGTATGGTGAACTGGTGAACCGGCTCTTGTGGGTGAAGGTGCTTGCTGCCAAGCCTGATGACCCGAGTTCAAGCCCCAGGACCCGAATGGTGGAAGAGAACAGACTTTCCAGAGTTGTCCTGGCCTCCACATATGCGCCCAGCACCCATCTCCAACACAGAAACTAAACACTAAATACAATAAAAAATTAACAAGACAAAGTAACAGCAAACCTAGAAAGGCAGGCATGACAGCATATGCTAGGCAGACAGATGTCTATGAGTTTGTGTGCAGCCTGGTCTTTGCTATCATGACACGGTGATAAGAAAACAAAATTTTCCTCGTACACACGCTACCCACAGAGCCTACGCAATAGCCTGTCCAACCTCATGCAAACAAGGTGAGTCAAAACCACTCCAAAGAACTACCTAATTATTGAGATAAAGTCGATTTAGCAAAAAAGAAAAGAAACAGAAAAACATATTTGTCAAATAGGACAAAACCTAAGCAAACATCCAATTAATGAATGGCTACTTCAAAATTTTAAATGAGACAATTAAATGAAAGGTTAGTTGGGGGAGGAAGGCATGTGCACACAACTACATACATAAACTATTCAAGTTACCAAAAAAATGGCTAATCTCAGAAAGATTTATATACACATACATAAATATACATCATAAAATATATACATACATTCATAAAATTATGAATATATACATATTTATAAATTTTCTGTACATACACAGAAAATTCTAGAAGGCAAAACAGTCACCCCGGGTCAAAGGACTACAAATTATTTTGTTGTATTTTGTCCAATTGCTTTTATTGTACATTGTTGAATTTCTTTGAAAATAGCTATAGAATAACAGGCACCAAAGCTACAGAGAAACCCTGTCTCAAAATAAGCCCCCCCAAAAAGCCGGGCAGTGGCGCACAACTTTAATCCCAGCACTTGGGAGGCAGAGGCAGGTGGATCTCTGTGAGTTCGAGGCCAGCCCGGTCTACAAGAGCTAGTTCCAGGACAGGCTCCAAAGCCAGAGAAACCCTGTCTCAGAAGAAAAAAAAAAAAAAAAAGCTATAGATATTTAAAACCAAATAGTGAAAACAAAACAAAACCTCAAACCATATATAAAAATTGGATAAGAGCTAGGTACTGTGGTGCATCCCTATAACTTATGACACCTTTAGGTATTGAATAGAGGGAGACCAGAAGACTTCTATATGTTTGAGAACATCCCAATCTACACACTTGAGTTATAGAGGCTACATGGTTGGTTTCTTCTTAAACAAACAGCAAAAATCCACAAGTTCCAAAATAAAGAAACAAACAAACAAAAAAGAAACTCCCCTAAATCTACACACAACAAAAAGTGCGCCAACTATATACACCATAATGGCCCAAGAAGTAGATAAAAATCACCGCTTATAAGAGTAGAAAGGGGCACTCACAAACACACTCTGTCTACAATCACCTCTTTGAGTTTAACTTTTGGGGGAAAGCAGTCACCTTCATGCTGGTTAGAACGTAAAGTGGTTTTCTTCTTTGGAAAGCAATTGGCAACATTAATACAACATGCATGTATGTTCTCGTCTAGCAATTTTAGCTCTAGGGATTTACCCTAGACATGCTTCCACATACATACATGCACAGACACATATAATAACTGATATATTATCATACTGATAATTTAAGGACTCTAGAAACAATTCAAGATTTCAACAGAAAGGACTGGCTAAGCAAATCATAAGACTAAGTGAATCATGGTATAGCCATACAATGGAACACTGTATGCACACAATCCAAAACTCCTTGTTTCCACTGTCAGGCAGGCACAGCACAACAAACTGCAAGCAAGGTATTTCTGTATGAATACAGATGTTGGCCACAACTCAATTTAAAATGCAGACGCAGTAGTACCATCTTTTAAAGGCACCATCACACTGAACAAAGAGCAATGATCATCTCTACTGAAGTTCGGCAATCATCCCATATTAATTATACAAGGGAGCAACAGGCAGTCCCACAATCACATCTAGACACTGAACAATGCTTCTCTCAGGAGCCGAAACCCAGAAACCAGCAAACACCACCTTGGTCTGACCGACATTTACTGACTCCCATAAACACTCCACAATAATTCTGCTCAAGGCACTGAGACAGACCTAATGCCAGGCCTGAAAGAAGTCTCGATAAAATTTTAAAGACTGGAATTATAAAAACCTCAAAACTGAACAATAACATCTGGAATTCTAAATAACTTACAGTTCAAATCTATTAAGTTCTGTGTTTACCTTCTCCCTCAGAGGTAATTCTTACAGACGTCAGATTGCTAGGTTTTGTTACCACCACAATGCCAAACTCGGAAAAGATCTCAAAAAATGAATTGGCCAATTACCTCATGTAATCAAAATTTAAAATAAAAAAAAGCCTAATTTATTATTTAGAAAATACCTTATTAATACAGTTTAGATAGAACTTTCAACTAACAACTCATTTTTACTCAATTCCAAATTTAAGTATTTCAATTAAATATCATACAAACTTAATTGTGAATAAAACATTCTTGTACATCACAAGCTGGGAAAAGACCACATTTCCCCTCCCAGAAGTTAGTGACCTACCAAACAGTTCGATACTAACTCTTCCCATCATTCCCTGCCACAGAAGACCACCTGGTTCACACAGTATCTATCCTACCTTGGTCTGAACAACTGACTTAAGAAAGAATTTGGCAAATCTAGTTGTTCTCATTGGATTTTTTTTTTAAAGGAAAAAGTTGAACAGAGAGTAGTTTCCATTCATCAGTAATTGATAAATTTACTGAATTATATAATCAAAATCACATTCACTACCACATATAACCTAGGTTTAGCATTACTTTGTATTGCTAGCATGAAAAAATCATTCGACATTTCAACACACAAACATTTCTATTATTTGCATCACGATGTGGATGGTAATGCACACGTATGTGGGTGAGACTGCCTGTGTACGCGTGTGCAGAACCAGGGCTCAACGTTAAGTCCTGTATCCACTGCGCTGCTGCCCAGCTACAAATATCCTATTTTAGAAAAGAAACAAAACAACCACCACCAACAAAACCTCTGGTATCTAATGCTAATCCTTCAACAGATTCCAAGGAGCTAAAATATTTAATAGCTCAACTTTTTCATGACCACACCATAAATTATATCAAAAAACAGTCCGTTTTTAATTTATTAAGGTTTTGGTGGTAGCAAAAACCAGTCTTAAGTTTCTGAACTACAACCTGGCATTATTTAATTACATATATAAGGCTTAAATAGGCAGCATTAATCCTGTACTTGGTGAACAAGGCTGAAGACAGGTATAAAACAGGTACAAATGATCAGTTTTTATACATCACCACCAAACAGGGCCTGGGGTGTAGTGCACAGGCAGGGTACCTGCCTAGAACACATGAATTCCTCTCTTTGAGCTCCAACAAGACACACATACATACAAACAATTCATACGTAGAGAGAGAACTATAGTATGAACTCCATTTTGTCCAAATTAACCTAAAAAATGGGTAGAAAAGATGCGATCAACAAATGCAAACAATTTCCTGTAGTTTTCCGCTTTCCCCAATAGACACTGCTCGACTTGATGAACGTGATTCTGTCGCACTTACGTTGGCCACTTTTTCCACGTAGGTCTTCATCGTTTTCACAATCACTTTTCTGTCCTTAAAAAGAAAAAGTGCCCCAATCAACTTTTAATTGTAGATTAAGCTGACTGCAAAGTTAATATTTATGTAGTATTACATCTTCGTGAGCATCATCTCTGTTAGTGAAAAAACCAGTTTACGAAGCAGAATGGAAAGCGGTGCGGGGTAAACCAAAACTCCTATAAAGAATTATATAATTTTCAGTTTATGTCAACCCATTTTGGCACAAATATGGAACCATGAAATAATAAGGCACAGGCAAACCTAGTGAAGTCACCTTTATAACCACCTCTCTTCCAATGTCTGATATGCCTTCAAGAATCTAACATATAGATGTATTAATATGTTTGTGCAATACTTACATTTGCAGTAAGTATAAGGTAGACAAAACACAACTAACATTTAAAGGACGAAATATGCAAAATTCTATGATCTAGATGGATGTTCACCTTTTTCCTCAGAGTATTTAAACCACACAGGGACACACGTCTGGTGTAGTTAATTATTAATTATCTCTGCTTTCCTCCCATTCTTAATATGCCCATTAAACGAAGAGTAAAAGAACAGAACATGGGTCCCCAGACCCGTGTAAGCCAAAGCAGAATATAAATGTGTCGCCTAACTGGAGGATTTCTTCCTAACTTTCAGTGAAGCCCCGGGAGGCCCTAAGATACAACTCCCAGGAGATGACACTTCTATACAACTGGGAACCAAAGCTGTACAAGGTAAGACTAAAGCCTACTGACTCGAAGCTTAAGGATCAAGTCCAGACTGCAGGTAAGGCGTGGCTGACTTACCTTGGGTGTACCATGCCACAAGCAGTGCATGGCCACTCTGGCGCCATCGTGTGTGTGGGCCAGGTATACCACTGCTTCCCGGATAGCTTCAATTAATTCCTAGAGAACGGTAAAGCAGAGAATGAAGAGGGACCCCAGGCAGTGAACATTGCAGGTTTCAATCCTACATCCAGCCTCTTTCTAGACACATTCTTTTCCAACAAAAGCAGCAAATGTAGCTCATAGAAATTTCTAATAAATAACATAACCAATTTCCCCTTCATCTAGTTGTAAAGTCCTCACAGGTGACGTGCGATATATTTCAATGAATACAGAAACAGCAGCCAGAGGTTGTGGTTCTTAGGCAGTGTTTAACAGAACAGCTGGGAAGAGAACATGCTCTCCCACATCTGTCTTTAACAAACACAATCAAAACTCATTCTGACCGAAGTGTCTGTGGTTTAGTTTACCACAGGACTGATCACCTCTACAAGTCAGATGACTTGTGCACCAAACACTTAAATAATATTTCTCAATGAAATCTCTGTGCTAACATTTAACCTTTACTCAAAGATAACCATTTTGTAAAAAGAGAAGGGGAAAAACACCATTTAATTTCTTATTTCCAAAGTCTAAGCACCCAGGATATAAATGAGCTGTGGAACTGAATCACTACAGGGCTTCTGAATTAAAATTTTATATTGGGAGAACTTATCAAAAGTCCGGAAAGAAAAAGAGCTGCACGTAACCCTAAGGTACCGCCCGCTCCTAGGATGAATCTCAAGACTAGATTTTGGGTTGCATATCTGAACTTCAGAATTTCTCCGAAAGTGCTCTACTGTAAATGGGGTATATAAATCATAGCTCCTCCCCTCAAGGCTAAAGGGATATTGTGGAAGGATGGGTAGGAAGATTCTAGGAGACATAAGGCAAACGGTCTCTGGACTGGACAGGACAGACCACTACATCCATGAACCCACAGCAGCAGCTACTGCCAATCAACATTCAAGCCGGGCACCCTGAGCTGAAGAGCTATTGAAAGCTGATGGCTTATAGGGGAGGGAGACAATCTTTAATAGTATGGCCAGGAGGTGGCCCCCAAACTGTGAATGTATGTGGGTTATTAAAAAAAAAAAAAAAAAAAAAAAAGATGGCAAGGAATTGGGGGTGTGGATCTGGGAGGAATGAGGATTAATAAGATCAAAACACATGATATATACACAGGAAATTCTCAAAGAATTAATAAAAAGCTATTGGGCTGGAAGCTAACTGGTGTGGGAGGTAACACAGGTTCCAGTTGTGTTTCCGAGATCTCCAGAGAAGGTCCTGTCACTTGATGTCCACTCCAGATGTTTGCTATGACTGAATGCTGCCTTCCACTGTCACCAAAACACTCTCAGCACAAAAACTCCAAGATCCTGGGCTCTGTAGAGAAGCGGGAAGCTCCTAGGAGAGCAGATGCCACTCTTCTGGCCACAAGGTTGGGGGGCTGGAGGGTGGGTAGGCTGCAGAGAAATTATTCTTCATGCCACTTAGAGGGCTTCAAAATCCCCAAGGAATGTGCACTAGGCATAGATGTTAAAAGAAATCAGATGTGTTATCTTAGTCAGCGCTCGTGATTAGAAAATGAGAACCAATGGACAACAGGTCACAGCTGATGAGATGAGCAAAGTTCGGGGAGGTAAAGCATGAATTCTCATTTGTATTCCCACTGCTGACTCCAAGGGCAGTGCAATGACCTTCACTGGTCCTCTGCCTTCCATCAGGTAAGGTCCAGGCTTTCATGGACCATTTAGTTTTACACTAAGCATCCTCCCATAACCTTTTAAAGCGGGCATTTTTTTTTTTAATTTAAATTACTGGGAACACTGAGGAATCCTCCAATGTAAACTGCCTTTTTGATTAAATTAGCTAGAGGACACTCCCTGGATTGTAACTAAAATGTAAAAATTCAGGGCCATTACTAAAACTAGGGTCAATTCTATTCTTTTTCTGGGGGAACGGGAGGCTGGAATTAAAGAGATTTAGTAGATTTGCTCAGTGCATATTTAGTGGGTTTCTAAGGGAGAAAGGAACAGTGGTGTTCAAAAGCGCCAAATCTCAAAAGTGTGTGCCACCACGCTGGCTTTACACTGATTCAAAGACAGAAACCAGGACTTACTGATCGAAGTTTTGGGGGTGCATAGGTAAAAAAGTCCAAGAATACTTTATGAACCAGTGAGTGCTTAATCACAGCTTCCCTGCAAATGGAAGGAAAGACAATCAGATCTAGCGAAGCAACAACACAAACACAGGTGACCTAAGGTCATCCAAACAAGGGAAATGGATTTTACTAAATATAATTTGCCATAAATCAATTTTATCTTTCAGCAATACTAAGATGTTTAGTGTGGTTTAGTGTCATCACAACTGAGAACAGTATGAATTTCCAGGCTCTATAGCAAGATGATGCACTGGTCCCAGCATGTTCTACATCAGAACAAAGACAGCTGCAGTGTAACCCCGCCCCCAGTACCAGACACTTCATTAAAAATTCACAGGTAGAGCCATTACTCGTGGTTATTTTCTGTCAAGCATTCTTCAAAATGTCTCAGAATCATAAGTAATTTTAGCAGCAGTACGATCTGAATGAACGACAGCAGTGCCACCAGCAGCGACAACCCCTACTCATCTACACACCCCAATACGATGTGGTGAATTCAGGAGTGCAGTGCTGGCTGATGTTCAAGATCAAGAACATGGAAGTTCACATAAAACATGCAGACACACTACAGAAACGAACGCCTTGATGAACAAAGCACTCTTCTAAGGGCTTTGCAAATATTTTAACCTATTTCATCTTCATAAACCTTACAAATGATGTGGTATTATCACTTCAGTTCCACAGATCTGGAAACCAGGCCCAGAGAGGTGAAGTTGTCCACGTACACGCAGGATTAGGGGGTAAGGGGACGTGATATCAGGAGTCACAGTCATCCTGCCTGGTCCCAGCAGCTTTGCTCCCAACCATTTTGTAAAGTACCAAAAACGTGGTGACAGAAAGTACAAACTTGTCTATAGTGCAGTTTAAACAATCAATGGTGTAAACTATTTAATATATAAAGGCTCAGTTAACACTCTGAAAAAAAAATAAAGGTTTTATGACTTTAAAAATGTTGATAAGCCACCATAAAAAGTTAGCCAATAAGATACAAAATTAAGAAGAACCACATCTACCTGCATCAAGAATAGTTTCAAACAAAATGTTTTATACTCTTATTTATGATAGATTATTAACAATGTGGATGAAAATGTCTCCTTTCTGGCAAGGATTCTGTAAAATGTGGCTCCTTCAAATACCCATTTCAATCTGTAATAAAAACCCGTCTTACTTTTGGGCCATGGGAGTCAGAATCTGCTTCATCTCTTCCATGATGAGCTCCAGCTTTCCCGGCTGCACCTCCAGCACCTTGTCCAGAGTTGGGTGACTGGCCGACTGAAACAGAACAGGAACCAAACGTCTCCCAATGTCATCACTTCCGGACAAGCAAGAACTAGAGCCATGTTAAAACAAGTTTAAAGTAATTTTGTGATGTTTTCCATTTCTAGTACGAATGCCCACAGAGTGACTCCTCGTGATCTTCCCTGCCTGTACATCTGCCAGTGTGTGAGCACCCTGTGGAGGATTGGCTCTAGCCATGGATATAAAACCTGCTGACACTTAAGACTCCCCATAAAACAACAAATTATTTATATATGACCCATAAGATCCTTCGGTATATTTTAAACCATCTCAAGGCTACTTACATGACATAACAAAACATAAATGCTCGACAAATATTATACTATTTACAGAACAATAAGGAACATAATCTATACATGTCCAGTACAGACATATACTTTTCATTTCTTCCCCCTTTGGTTTTTCATCTGGGTTTCTCTGTGTAACCCTGGCTGTCCTAGAACTTGCTTTGTAAAATAGGCTGGCCTCGATCTCACAGAGATCTGCCTGCCTCTGCCTCTCAAAGGCTGGGATTAAAGGCATGCACCACCACCACCCAGCCATGTCCCAAGGTTTGAAATAGGTCCCATCACTGGTTGGTCTCAGAATCAACTTCTGTATTTCAGGCTCCTAGAACCCTCCCTCTCCAGATCCAATCAGACAAAGGCAAGGCAAAACTGGAAAGAAACTCGAGACAGTCACAAGAGGAGGCGCAGTGCCCCTTGGCCAGAGCTGGCTACGGAGCAGCTGTACACTATGCTCACTACAGCAGTCTTTGATCTCTGACTGCAGGAAGAGACCGCTGAAGCATCGTGTACACAGCTGGAAGCAATAAAAATGGACCGATCTAAAGGCGATCTAAAGACAGCGTTCTGAGGGAGAAAGCACTTGTTCCTTACTGCAAGGACATAATCCAAGAGAACAAAAATACGAATAAACTCCTGAAGGACTAGCTTGGTAAAAACACATCTTATATACAGGACATTGAAACTTAATGACCACACAGAAAAATAAACACACGGTGTAAGAACTTGTAGAAAGGGCACCTTGTAAAGCTGAAACGTGTTCCCATAGAGCTCTTCTGTCAGCATGTTCCTCTGTTCCAAAATGGCCTTGTCATTGTACGCATACTCCACGATGGCCGATGCCTCTGAGTGCCGCAGCATCTTCCTCACATGACCTTTAAAGCTTCTGATTATCTCTGCTATCTGAGGTTTACTCCTAAAGTCAACAGGAACATGGAAAAAGTAAGTGACAGGAGAAGGCTGGGGGACAACAATACAGCCACGCTTACTTTTCCAAAGGCCAACTCATCAGTGTTGGTAACACCAATACTGAGGGGAGTTCTCCTATGTGGGGAGGCTTGTAGTGAGCAAATTTTTAAGGCTTAGAAGACAAGTAGGCTCTAATACTTGGTGAGAAAGCCCGGCTCTGCTGACCAGCTCAACGAGCCAAGCAGGTTTTTTCTTAATTTATTATGGGCAGCACTGGGGATTGAACTGAGGACTTCATGCATGCAAGGCAAATGCTCTATCACTAAGCTACAGACCCAAGCCTGTGGTCTTACAACTTCTCTGGGCCTCAGCTTCTTCATTCACAAAATTGGGGAGCAGCTGCTGTGAGAACTGGACGGACTAAGATGCATCAAGAACAGTGACCAGCACACAGAAGGTGCCCTGGTCATTCCTTAAACTAGCCCAAAAGGAAAGTTAGGAAAGGACAGTCAAGGAGGCAAACAGAAATAAACTACTATTTTCTTAAAAACAACAACAACAACAACAAAGAAAGAAAAGAAAGATTTATTCTAAAGCATTTGGGCAGCTAATAATAGCCAGGAATGGTTAGGAAAAAAAATGTTATCAACTGTATGTCACTTATTTTTTTGCTGCTATCACGTTCGGGTACATCTCACACCCGAAAGGCTGGTCTAGCTAAATACCAACAGCATGTCATTAGTAAGTCATCCTTGACACGTGCTGACACAATGAACTACCGCAGAGTCTGCTCACCTGTCCCTCTCAACTTTCCACCCTGAATACTAGTAATCCAAGTTAATTATCCTAATGCTTTGCTCTTTAACTTAAATATATGAAACAGGACCTTAACAATGGAGAAGGCAGCACCATGATTTTAGTTGGTTTCAGTTGTTATTTTAAGGTGTGGTGCTCTAGGAAGACCACAAGTGTCTGGAGGTGATTACAAAGACCAGAGATGTTAAAGAAGCATTTGGGCAACAATGAATCCACAAAACCAAAAGCCAAGGGGAAAATTACACTTTATACCAACTTACCCATACATGAGAAACTTCTTGACGATATTCCTGGAATATTTGGCTTTACTTAGTTCAACCAAGTCACCTGGTGGAGAAAACAAAACATCCCAATGACCTGGCTTCTTCATTTCAGTTCTCCAGGAAAATAAAAAAAAAAAAAAAAAAAAAAAAGAAAGAAAGAAATAAACACACAGGATTCTGGAACATGGCTTACTCTACTTGGCCCAGGCAAAGAAACAGAGCAACGAAAAGAAGTCTTGCAGAAAATATGGAACTACTCTCCAGGATATTCTTCAGCCTTACAACTTTATCACAAACTATAAAAATACAACAATACCTTGCAATTCTTCAAAAGCCTGCTTCCTCTGCTCTTCATTCCCATACTGGATGAAGCACTGGATCACGCGTGTTGAGTCGTGTGCAAAGGCAATCTGTAGGCAAATAGTTGGGACTTTCTAGACTCACACTGTCTGAACCAGCTTGTTTCTACTAGTTACACTATTTCTTACAACATACATTTTTTTCAGCTTAAACTACACTTGCCTGCTTGAGACAGAGATAAGTTAATTATGTACTGAAGTACTGTCTGGCTTTGCTTCCTATCACATTTCATAGCTGAAAAAAATGCAAGAGACAGAAAAGTCTATCACCTTTGAAATTCCAGTCCTAATTGAAAGTACACTCACAAGGACTACACAGACTGTGCTTTCATGGCCTTTAAGGCTGCCAGGCACTGATGTGGGGCAAACCAATCCTGAAGTGCTGTTGCGCTGGTAACCATAACCAAATACACAGGACATGCTTCCCCGAGAGCTGAGAACCCAGGATCTCTTTAAGAGTTGGAACCACAAGCACAGCTTACTCACAGTTTTGATTTTCCCTTGGATCAGCTTCTGCAAGTCACTCATCAGCTTCTCTCTCTTTCCCTTGTCACAGTCCTTCCTGCAGAGGAAGCGCAGCCGAAGCTACTTGAAACACGAAAACCAAATCGCACGCAATCTATGTTCACCAGTTCAGGGTGGTTTCTCTGACATTAAAATTATTCTGGAGCAGCCAGACAAAAGTAATTTTCTCAGAGGCAGAAACTCATCTCACAAGGTATAATGTAATGCATCAATCTAAATCTTAAGAGCCAGAACCTCAGAAGCAAAGAAAAATAATAAAACAATCTAAGATAGCAAACATCTCAAAACCTAGCTGATAAGAGACCGTCCTTCATTTTCTGAGAAATCTTTCAGGATAGCTATCTGAAAATCCATTTGACTCCCGTCATTTCCATAAAGCCATCTGACACTATCCTAATGATTGCACACATTTCTGCACTCGGCAGACACCCACACTGTGCCAGGATGGGGGCTGAGCATGCATCAAAAAAACCAGGTGCTGCCTGATGTTTAGGACGCCTGCCTGCTTACAGGGCAAACCTTAGTGTTTCCCTAGTCTCGGCCAGACTAATAACAGCACTGTTAAGCGCCAGTACCTTCTCAAGCTCTCCCAAATGTGTTTTGCTCGAACCACGATGTCATAGTTGGTCTTATCACTGAGCTGCCTGCTCTGCTTCAGCTCCTTCTTCTTCTTTTTGAAGTCATCCCATTTGGGTTTCTTGGCTGCTGATTCTAGAATTAGATTCAAAGCATTTAACATTCCAAATACTATACAAATATGAATTTAGTACAGAGGGCAGTCACCAGGACCAATGTTCTAGAAGTCACAAGGAGAAGATGTAAGCTGGTGGTGAGGCTCAGTGGTAGAGCACTCACACGTAAGAAGCTCCCCGTTCAATACAGACATCAAAAATAAAATAGAATTGAAAGTAAAACACCACTCTTCTGAGAGCTGTCGTTCATTGTTTAATTATTAGAGCGTGAGGTAGGTAAGTCTTTGATCACCCCCTCCATGCCTAGGTACCACACATTCATTAATCCAAGACCACCTGGGGCTAGAAATAAGACACAAATCCAGGGACAAGCTACAGCTGCCTTTCACTCATGACAATACATAGCAAGCTTCTACAGATTGATGACAGAAACATTGAGTATCTACGTACGTATTCCTGCATCTCTGAAATTTAATTATATTATCAATTAAACAGTAACAAATCCAACAAGACAGATGAAATGAATATTTCACTAGAGTGTTATTTACATGAGTATCTCCCCCCAAATCCTTTGGAATTTAGTTATTTCTATATATTTCCCTACTTATGATTATAAAATTCACTCACTGCAAAAAGCAAAAAGTAAATTGATTCATACGGAAACAGAGGTACAAATACCAACTATTTTCTTCTTGCCACTTTCCTTCTGTTTTAATCTTTAAAATGCAAGAATCTATATTTAACATTATCAGTCTCTGCATTCCCCATTAAAACTACCAGACAAGCTACAAAAGGAGGGAAAAGAGAAACCTGGAACAAATATTGGGCCTGGGGAAAGGGAGAAAAAAATTGAAAACAAGAGGAGGGGAAAAAACCCCACACAAAAGAGAGCAGGGACTGCAATGGGAAAGGTCTCAGAGACACCGAGAAACAACGGGATTCCTATTCCTCCCCTGACCTCAAGCATGCTGTCCCTCCTACAGCAAGTAATCCTTAGGAAAACTGAAGACTAAGGAGCAGACTGGAAGGCTAGATAGGAAATATGCCAGGCAGTAATCTCGGTGGGCAGGTAGGGAGCACTGTAAGAATACACACCGTATTAGGGAAATAAACCGAGAACCCACAATGGGAGCACTGTAAGAATACACACCGTATTACGGAAATAAACCGAGAACCCACAATGGGACAGGATGGGATGTGTAGGTCAGTATGAAGGAGCTGCTCACTGGAGACCAGTAAGGGACAAGGCACAATGGGGCCATGTTGTACAACAGAGCATATGCTGGTGAGGAGTGAGTCCATGGATATCGTGATAGAGAGAATGGCAGCTCATGACGATGACAAAGAGAAACCCCAGGAACAATTCTCATCAGGGAGCAAATTGTCCTGAAGGAATGAAAGGGAGGAATCTACCAGGGGCATACCGCACATCCACAACTACTGCTGCACGGGAACCATCACACGAGTTGATCACATTAGCCTGGTCTAGGCCCCAGGAGAGCCGAGTCTACAGAGCTCTTAATTCAGTATGGTTGACACCTGAGCCGGAGAACTGCGTCTGAAGGCCAGCTTCTAGGACTAGCTTACTGATTTTAAAACTACCTATCTCCCAACACAATGAATGAAAGTTAGCTGGACATGACAGTGCATGCAGGCGGATCTGTGAATTCAAAGCCAGTCTGGTCTACAAGGTGAGTTCCAGGCCGCCCAGAGCTACATAGTGAAGCAGTATCTTAAAAAAAAAAAAAAAAGAAAAAAAGGTAAATATCTCATGAGTGAACAAGTAAACTGAGTTTGGCATTCAGAAAAGAATGTTTTAAGTTCCCTGCAAAAGACACAATTTAGGTTAATTACTTGGCTATTATTATCTGATTACTTGGCTAAAGAAAGAAAGATTTCTAAGTATGAAAAAGTTCAAAACATTTTGGATTCATTTTACTAGTGTTTTACTTGCATGCATGTGTGTGCCCCACAAGTGTGCTCGGTGCCTGAGGTCAGAAAGGACACTCAACACCTTGAACTGGAGTTACAGAGGGTGCCATATAGGTGCTAGGAATCGAACTCGGGTCCTCTGCAAGAACAGGTGCTCCTAACTGCTGAGCCAGCTCACCAGCACCAGAATTGAGAGATTTCAGCAAACATGCTGTTGTGTACTTCAGCCCCCCGTACCTCCTTCCTTCCACTCCAAAACGCTGATTTCTAGGAACAAGGACAGGCAGCCTCCAACACAGCAGAGCACCCGGGCACCGAGGTCCTGCCACTCACTGGCCTGGGAAGGCGTCTGCAAAGACTCGAAGAGCTACACTTACCATCACTTTTACCATCTGGCTGGAATTTCCTCTTCTTGTTGAATTTATTTGGCTTCTGGAATTTGTCCTTAGGTCCTTTGCCCCCCTGTGGCTTGTTCTTGAACTGCTTCACACCCTTTTTGCCAGGTTTGGTGGCACCTTTCTCAAAGTTCTTAGATGTGACTTTAGGCCCGCCTTCCTTACCAGCTTTCCTCGGGACAGTCTTTGAAGAACTGGAATCTAGTGATGACAATGGATTTACATTAGTTCACTGATTATGAGCCTAAAGCTCTGGTATCCATTCAACTGTATGCTGCAAAGAACCACATACTTTTCAATGCAACCAACAGCCTTACTCTCAAATATATATTAACCCTTTTGAATAAATTGGTATTTAAATAGTCAAACCAAAATTAAGAGAAAACTTTCTGATTATAAAGTTGAATAGGCTAAGCAGGGCAGTGGTGGCTCACACCTTTAATCCCAGCACTTGGAAGGCAGAGGCAGGCGGATATCTGTGAGTTTGAGGCCAGACTGGTCTACAGAGTGAGCTCCAGGACAGCCAGGGCTACACAGAGAAACCCTGTCTCAATCCCCCACCCAAAACAAACCAAACCAAACCTGTATAGGTTAGTCATATAAAACCCTGGAAAGTAGAGGAATTAATAATAAGCTATAATTTACCTCCTAAAAATAACCACTATGGTTAGCATGGCATATTTCTGCAGTTTTAAGCATATGCTACTTAAAATATTATGTACTCTTCCATTTTGTCTTATTAGCCCTACTGTCAATATCTGTATTAAAATCAACGGTTCAATAAGAGTTCAGATAAGAACAAAATGAACAGTTACTGAAATTAAAGCATATCATGAAAATGAACTAAAATATATTTCTGAAAATGTCTAATTTTGAGAAAAAATTATATCCTATAATAAAAGTATTTGGCTAAAATTTTTAGTCTAAAAGCTTATACACATCTAATAAACAGGATGACAATAACAACAGCTATGCCTTAAGACCATTACAAGGGAAAGCGGAAGACTGCCTAGGACACAGTTATCTCTATAGGCCTGGACTCTTCTACTCTGCAATACTGACCCCTGATGGAGTAACAGAGACATTACCGTTTGGAATTCAGAAGGCAAAAGCTGAGTGGACTCCCAGACCCAGCTCCTCAAGCATTAAAATGCAATGCACAGCGAATGAGCAAGAATATGAGGAGGCCACATACATTGCTGACACGGAGGATCTTTTACAAATAAAGCATGCCTCAATTATCCCGGCAATTTCTTAAAAGCTGGAGTTCCACGAGGAACAGGTTATCATCTTGTGGGCAGTAGCGGTGACTTCCTTCTACCATGTTTACTGCAATCCAGCCCATGAAGAGGGCAGCACCAGCTACAAACCTTGCCTCCCCAAATCACATCTTTAAGGTAATCAGCACACGTGGGCAAGCTCTCTTACCACTGTTTTTATGAAATCTATTCTTTCCTTGTGCTGTCTTTGGCCTCTGTCCCGTGAATTTTTTCTTCTCTTTGACTTCCATCATAGCAAGTCTGGAAAACCAAAACCAAAACCAAGTCACAAAATAGTCAGTGCAGCATACAGTCCTTGCGCTCAGGTACAGTATAATAAACCATCCAGCATAGCCTGGGGGTTCTCAAGTCCACCAAGTACACACATACCTCTAAGACATTAAAACAGAGGATGGAAAAGATACCAACACAAGAACTCAGGACATGTACACACCCTGGCTAGTGTGTGACACACCTGGAGGCAACACCGAAGCATCAGCACTGGCTAAATATGGATCACTTTAAAGATAAACACTACTGTCTGCAGCTTTTAACCTGGGAGGGCTTGCTGATCTTGGGCATCTACTTTACAACGTCAGGAATCAGCAAGAGGATGTATTTAGCACATATTGCAACTTAATGAAAGAAAATCCAATAAAGCTAAAACAAAGGCTACTGGACAACTGTTTTATAGGCAGCTGGATGACTGGCTGACTTCCAAGTCACACTGAACTATTTAGTATTTATTGGAAGGGATATGTCCACTGTGTCACTGTTTGGGTTCAGTGACCTTCATTGAGCATAGGTAAAGTAACAGCCCTCACCAACGGACAAGCTGCGCCAGCAGAACACGTGTGGATACAAACACCACCAGGCTCATGTCTACATTTTGAAAAGTTACATGCCCACTTCTAAATGACCCTAAAGGTCAACTGCAGGAATTCCTACACAGTGTTTCCAGATTAGACACTTCCATTCCAAATTAGACACTTCCATTCATGAATTAATTTCCTGCTAGATATGTACACACACACACACACACACACACACACACACACACCTATGACTTTAGCTTGAAGAGACTGAGGCAGAAGGATCACTGTGAATTCAATGCCACCATGGCAACATAAACTGGAGGCCAATCTGGGATACACAGTGAGATACTGTTTCAAAAATCAAAACAAAACATGATTAATTCCTCAGGACACTAGACTGTCTTGGGAAGAAAAGAAAAGCAGGGTTCCAGGTTAAACATTTGAGGAATAGTAAATTAAACAGCAATAGTCAGCAAGTAAGAAAAGATTTTCCAAGTTCTTAATTTGCTACTATGAACTACCCACTGGAACACTGCCCTGGGTTCAATGCCCAGAACCACATAATGGGTATAGTGATGTGAATCTAAATTCAGCACTGGAGCCACTCAGTATCCTATGGGCATTTTAAATCAGTCACTTTATCACTTGGCAAAATAAAGTCACATTTGCATTTCTGCATGTAGGTTTCATGCAGGTACCACATGCTAACCAACTGTGCCACTGGCCCTCAAATGTAGGTGTCTAACTATACCTTTATTTACATACTAAGTCTGCATATTTTATTTTAAAACAATGTGTCTTACAGAAGAGTTAAAAAGATATGGAGCCTTTAGATCATTTACCCAGCATCCCCTCTTGTTAACATATGACATTGTAATGAAACTATGAAAATTAACAGTAGCACAACAAGGTTTATTTGGATATCAATTTTCTTATTCATATCCTCTTCCTATTCCAACATACAATTAAGCAAGCCATCATGCCTCTTCTGTATTTTTGTAGTTTATGTTCCCTTTGAGATTAAGATTTTTATTATTAAGCCAGGCAGTGGTGGCACACGCCTTTAATCCCAGCACTCAAGCAGCAGAGGCAGGCGGTTCTCCTGAGTTCAAGGCCAGCCTGGTCTACAGAGTAAGCTCCAAAGCTACAGAGAAACCCTGCCTCGTAAAACAAAAAACAAAACAAAACAAAAAAAGATTTTCATCATTAGACTGAGGTTATGCTTGGTCTGTGTTAGCAAAGAAGTACTGTTCTCACAGAACCATAGGAAATGTACAGTCATGATTTCCTCCTGAAGTTAACCTTGATCACTCAAACAGTATTTACCACGTTTCTTCACTATCAAATTAACTGCTGGCTAGCCCAAACGCAAAGACAAGCAAATCAGGTTTTACTTCCTAGACATACAGCCCTGTGTACTCGGACACTGGTTGATTATGCACATAACTGGCACCTTACACTTAAAACACAATTCTCTGCATTCCCGCTGCAAACAGCACATCTCTTTCTCTCCCTGCCGATTCTCACCGTAGCCAATGGGCCATCATATATTTTACTGCTCTAAAAAAAACCCGAGCACTGCCCCTGATATTTACTTCTTTGTGTGTTAATCACCTTGAACTTACCAGTAAATTATCTTGCAATCCCCTTAGAAACCTTTATCTCCACTACCAATACTCAATACAAACCATCAAAATTTCTTTACAAACTTACAAATTAAGTATTTTTTTTCTTTAAGAGAATCAAGGCCTGTCTCTTAAAAGGGGGAGCCGCCTCTCGCCTTTTTCTAAGAACCTTTCAACACTGTATATGCTTAGGAACACAAGGAACAATGCTTCCCATTACACGAAAATACAGAAACCACACCATGGCCTTCAAACTTCTACCCTTCCTTTATCCTGTCCGCGGTACTTCTACCTCGGACCTCCAGGACTTACCCCATAGCCCTAGCGTCTCTTATCAAGCTTTAGGTCTCCGTTTATGGATCACTTCTTCGGTTTTTCCTGCACTACTCCTATGGACAAAATCTGTCACAGGACGGGCAGGGTGACCGTGACCCGCAGCGGCCGGGGTTTGAAAGCGAAGCTCGTTCCCCTAGCTCTGCGCTAAGCAACGTAACCGAGAGGGTTTAACCCCTGCCCTCGCCAGGCTCCCGCCAATCCCCCAAATCCGAGCCATAAAAGCCGGCGGGGACGCGGCCGTGGCGACGGATCTGAACTCGCCCGCTCGCCCACGACCCCGCAAACTCTCCCCGCTCCAGAGCGGCTGGCGGGAACTTGCACCGCACCGCCCGCATCACCCATCCCGCAAGACTCACCGTACACGTGGGGCAGAAGCTCGCAGCCAGCCACTTTCCGCTGCTTCCGCTTCCGTGTTTTGCCCCGCCCCGGGTCCTCTGATTGTGTTCTTCCGCCTCAGTGCTTGGGGTCAAGGGACGGAGCGTGAGAGGAGATACAAAATTCGTAGTTTCTATTGGTCCGCCCTCGCCACACCTCCTATGCTGGACTGCGCGAGTTTTGGCTCTTGAAGGGATCCGTCCCGGGGGGCGGGGGAAAGACCAGTCGTTGGCGCGGAAAAGTGACGTTTGAGCCTGCGGTTTCTGGGAAAGCCTCAGGTTCTCGCGAGAGTCGCCCCGTTAACTCTGCAGCCCGGGATAGGTTGGGGTAGCCCGTGTGTTGGAGTGTGTAGGTCTGCGTGTCTACTTCGTCTGTCGGTCCCGAGGATAAAAGCTCTCCCGGAGTCGGTTCTGGTGTAATCCTGTTAACAACCCCTATCTTTCCCGTATTCCCCACTCTCTCTGAATCTCTGGACAAATTAGTCCCTCAGGAATCAACGTAAATGACCGTGCAAAGCTCTCCGTAAGGGTTTGGAGTTTTAAACGGCGACCCTTTCTCGCACACTTTCCCTTTTCTTCCCCCTCAGGATATGTATTTATGCTATTATTCAATTCTACCGAGGAAGCAATCGTGGGGGCTGAAGAGAGCACTCAGTGTTTTCTCCTCTTGGAGAGGACCTGGGTTCGAGTCCCAGCACCTGCATGGCGGGTCTCTGTAAATTCAGTTCCGAAGGATCTCACGACCCCTTCTGGCCTCCTGTGACACCGCACGCACTTGGTGTACTTGGACTTGGAGGCAAAATACTCATACACGTTAAAAGAAACCGAACAAACTTGATCATGCTGAACAACAGTATTGCCTAACGGCTTTGAAATACAGGTGTTGGTCGGGCGGGACCCCCTTTGAAGCCCCAAGGAATAAACAAACGTCCCATTTATCTGCAGCATCTGGTGGTCCAGGCGATCCTTGGCTTAGGGTTACCTGGTTCGGGCCTCTCTGCATTCTGCCTTCCTTTCTTCTGCATCTTTGTTCTAAGAGTGCTTGTCCTTTTGTTTGATAGCTGGAAGCCAAGCTTGGAGACCATAATCCCCTGTGGACCCTGCCTCCTGTGTCTCTAATAACACAACTGTTTTAAGAACGTGGAATATACCACAGTTGGTCCTTCTTAGAATTAACATGCAAAAAGGAGGAACTGCCCCTCAATATTTAAAATACCGTATTATACTGTTAAAAGAGGCTTACGAAATTCTGTAAGTACTGCATGAAAGGGATGGAGTAGCAGGGCTTTATTATGGCACATCAAGGAAAGGCAATGAATATCCTGGTAACGTATGGTCAATTCATTTTTTTAAACTTTAAACAAAAATGTTCAGTTGAAGATTTTCTGACTCGGACCTGAGGCATAAGTCTGGTACTAGGTGGAGACATATTCTAAACTGATCAAAAGATAAAATTAGGAAAATGTATTAGCCCCTCCACAGTTAATCCAAATGGGCCTGTCAAACTTCTGGGCAGGGAATGCACCTCAGAAAGCTATCTGTTCCGGAAATGTAACAAAATATGATCAACCTAAAGGCATGTTAAGATGGGAGGCATAATTGTCTCCTCAGTGAAACTTGCACTTATGAATATCCCAGAAGTTTCTCCCCCAAAGCAGTTGCTCACCAGCCCTCACTCAGCCTGCTTGCTTTCTGAATTATAACTAACTTTTCCATCTCCTTTTTTGGTACTCATTTTGTAAGCAAGCCCACAGTTAAATGCTTTCCTTTAAGAGTTGTCATGGTCATGGTGTCTTTTCACAGCGATACAATGGTGACTATGACACTGGCCTTAAGAATTTCTGACATTCCAGCTCACTCAGTAACTTGCCCTTTGAGACATTCAGCTTGAGAAGCACAACACATAAGCGAGGGCAGTTCTCTGGGCTAGAATCCATATTTACATCTCGGGTCCCTATCCCACTGCTCAGTGCACAGATTTCACAAATACTTGTCTGCCTTTGTTGTGACAAATACATCCCCCTCCAAGTGTGTGCAGGGCATGAGAGTAGAAAGGGAACGGGGGCATGCAGGGCTTTGAAGGGAGACGGGAACAAAAGGAAATGATGGTAGATTTGTGACAGGAAAGCGGAGTAATATTTGAGAGGAAGGCGGCCAGAAGGCAGATTTTTCTGTCCCACCAGCCAGCTCCCAAATGATGTGGAGTTTTATTAATTATAAAAGCTTGGTCAGTATCTTAGGCTTGTTTCTAACTAGTTCTTATAACTTAAATTAACCCATATCTTTTAATCTACATTCTTTTACATGGCTTGGCTAACTTTATTTTGTAAAGCCCATGCTGCTTGCTCTGCATCCCTGGCATCTCCTTGTGACTCCACCTTTTTCTTCCCAGCATTCCCTCAGCCCTGAAAATCCTGCCTAGCTGTTGGCTATTCACCTTTTTATTAAACCAATCAAAGTGACACATATTCACAGTGTACAAAAAGATGTTTTCACAACAAGAAAGAGGAGAGGTGCTATGCAGAAAACATTGAAGGGTAAATTGTATATATATACATATATATGTATATATACATATATATACAAACACACACATATGTATGAAAATTTCACAATGAAACCAATAGCTTTTTATGCTAACTTTAAAAAGAAAAAAGTAATTTTGAAGGTGACCTTTTGTCATTCAGTGAAGGAAGGGGATAGATACACTAGCTACGGTTCCAAAAGCTAGATTCCAAATCCAATGTAGCTGCCTCTGAACTGCTTTAATTAACTAGACTCTGTTTATTATTACTTTCTTTTGGGGGGATTGAGACAGGGTGTAACAGCCCTTGCCATCCTAGAATTCACTTTGTAGACCAGACTGGCTTATAACTCACAGAGATACAGCTGCCTCTGCTTCCTCCTGAGTGCTGGGTTTAAAGGTGTATGCCACCACAACCAGCTTCCATTAGTTCTTTGATAAATGTTGAATAAAGGAGAAAAAGAAACAAGAACTCCAGGCCGGCAGGAGCCTGGTCCGCACTGTCTACTGAACAGACACTACAGTGTGGATACTGGACACTTAGAAAGCTCTGACAGAAAAGGAGTTACAGGACACACTCCACCAGACAGTCTGGGAATATCTGTCTTCAATTCCAGAGACAGAAGCACCCCATTTTGGACACATCTAAGAAACTGCTTACACATACACACTTAACTCATTTGCCTGTTCCTCAAGGAGAATATAAACTTGTTATACACCAAAGCCCAACTATTAGTAATGATGCATTTTAAATTAACTCTCTTAAGCTGTCAATGTGGATTAATATAGGAGTTTTGTTTGTTTGGAGTAAGAAGGTTTTTCATTTTTACAGAATAATACAAAAGAATTACATTTTCTGATTTTGTTTCTAACCCAGTATCTATTCTTCATCTAATGATTTCAATGTAGATCTTCATATTTATAGACATCTTTGATGCTATAAAAGATTATAAAAGTTTCATATGTGGTTGGTGTAGGAGTTCCTTCTGTGTGTAGCTTTAATTGGATAATGAATAAAGAAACTGCCTTGGCCTAGTTGCTAGGACAGAACTTAGGTAGGTGGAGTAGACAGAACTGAATGCTGGGAAGAAGGGCAGAGTGGCAGATGCCATGGATCTCCTTCCTGAGACAGATGCTGGTTAGAATCTTGCCGGTAAGCCACAGTCACATGGCGACACACAGATTAATAGAAATGGATTAAATTAAGATATAAGAAGTAGCCAATAAGAAGTTAGAACTAATGGGCCAGGCAGTGTTTAAATGAATACAGTTTCTGTGTGATTATTTCGGGTGTAAGCTAGCTGGGCGGTCGGGACAACAAGCAGCCTGCTCCTCTTGTTACCTGTGGTTAGATGAGTTTCTATCCCAAGTGTTAGTCATTACTATAGCTATTACAGTTCAGAGCACTGATATCCTAGTCTGCTATGGAATAATCCTTCTGTACACTGTGTTGCTCTCGTTGTTAATAAAACACTGATTGGCCAGTAGCTAGGCAGGGTTTGGGGTACAGAGAGAACACTGGGGAGGAGGGCAGAGTCATGGGGAGTCACAAACCAGACACAAGAAGCAATGTGGGAAGTTCATAGATGAGGTAAATGGGCCTTAGGGCAGCACATAGATCAGTAGATTAATAAATAGGTTAATTTAAGTTGTAAGAATGGTTGGCTGGTGATAAGTCTAAGCTATTGGCTGAGCATTTATAATTAATATTAAGTCTGTGTAGTTATTTGGGAACTGTCTGTCAGGACAAAAAGAGAAACAAATTCCTACAAATGGCCTTCCAATGTGGCGCCTGAATTTTCACATAGAGCATGAGAAAGCTAAAACAACAAAAACTCCAGCAAACTAAGTAAGAATGCTTTCCTTAGCAAGGGCACTGGCATCCTAGAACCTGGGGATTGAATGCCGTTCCTGGTTAATCAATGCAACTCTCAAAGAGGCCTGTGGGGCATAGAGCTCATCGTCTCTCACAGACCAATGAGTGTAGTGGATTTCTCTCTCTCTCTCTCTCTCTCTCTCTCTCTCTCTCTCTCTCTCTCTCTCTCTCTCTCTCTCTCTCTCTCTCTTTCTCTTTGGTTTTTCTAGACAGGGTTTCTCTGTAGCCTTGAAGCCTATCCTGGAACTAGCTCTTGTAGACCAGGCTGACCTCGAACTCATAGAGCTCCACCTGCCTCTGCCTCCTGAATGCTGGGATTAAAAGCGTGCACCACCACCGCCTGGCTCTAGCCACACTTCTTAGCAGTTTAAAGGCTCATGTGGGCAGAAAAGGATAGAGATAAGCAGTAAAGTCAGATTCAGATGGGAAAAAAAGCTCTAAATAGGATACCAATGTGTTTAACAATGGCGTAGGTGTAAGAAAGAAAAGAAAATGGGTATAGGCATCATTTAAAAAATAGTTTAAAAATAATAGTTTTTATAGAGAGAGTAAAAGTAATATTAAAAGAAATGTAAGATGGGAAATACAGAGTCTGGATCCTTTCTTATTGTGTTGGTTTTAAATGTTTTGAATGCTGATGGGCAAATGACAAGCCTGAAAGACTTGGGGTTGTGAACTGGTTCGCTAAATTAAGCCAAGCTAGATCCTTTAGAGCTATCTTAACTTTAAAAAAAAAATAAAAAATACCTTACTTTGGAGAAGAGGTTTTACTTTTATTTCCACAGGAAATGAGATGCTGTGGATTTTCAGGGCAGAGAGAATGCTGGGAAGAAGAAGGGCAGAATCTGAGGAGTCTTGAGCCAGAAGTGAAAGAAGCAACATGGGAAATTCATAGATAAGTTAAGCAAGCTTCAGGGCAGCACGTAAATTAATAGGAATGTGTTAATTTAAGTTGTACGAGCTGGTTGGAGACAAGCCTAAGCTATCACCCAATCATTTATAATTAATAATAAGTTTCTGTGTGGTTATTGGGAGCGACTGCCAGGACACAGAAAAATTCCGCCTATATGGGTCCACTTCTGTGTGGTGATGGAGAACATAGTTAGCCTTTATTTATTTAGTGCCTGCTGCTCTCTGATGGCCAGATGTCCTCTTCTGTTCAGGAGGTATAGCAGAGTCCTGGGCCAGGGAAATAGGAGAAGGGGTAAAGTTCACCTCCCCCACCCCCAATAAGGCTCAGTTCTCATCCCAGAAGGAAAAGACTCAACAAGGATGCTCTTCTATATCAGGGCTAAAAACTAGACTGCACAGCCACTTCTGGGACTGGAAAGCTAACCATTAGATATAAAATTAGTTATAATTCTTTAAATATCATTTTTTGAAATTCTTTGACAAAATTAATGATAATTTGGTTTTCTGTGTGGCTGCAGATATTAATTTGTAGCTTACATGAATATAGTTTGAAGCTTAAAATAACTTTAATATCCAAAGAAATCTATATCAGTCTTGGAAGCATACCAGGATCACCTGTAGAGGAAAATAATGTAGATAATTCTCATTTAATTGATTTTGAGTGGACATAGGTGGAGAGACTGTGGAAGCTCCCCAGGTTGCCCTAATGTGCAGCTAATCAAGAGCCACTTGTTTAAAGAATGAGCTTCAAATTGTTGATTTGATTTTCTAATTAAACCTCACAATGTCCAGGCCTTCTCTTTTATTGCAGTCAACAAAGATAAAAAATTAAATGTATAATACACTTGTTTCTCTAAGTAGAATATCTTGGTCACATCACACTGTGTTTCATTGACTGAGGTCTCCTATAGTGGTTAAACACCACAAGACACTGAAAAATCTAAATTTGAACTGTATACTTCAAAACCTGCTTGGGAAATGCTTCTCTTTTTCTTTTTTTAATATTTATTTATTTACTTATTATGTATACAATATTCTGTCTGTGTGTCTGCCTGCAGGCCAGAAGACGGCACCAGACCCCATTACAGATGGCTGTGAGCCACCATGTGGTTGCTGGGAATTGAACTCAGGACCTTTGGAAGAGTAGACAATGCTCTTAAACTCCGAGCCATCTCTCCAGTCCCTCTCTTTTTCTTTTTCAATTCAGCATGACTTTGTACAAATTTCTCTCTTTTCCTCCCCATAAGAATAAGATGTGGCAGGTATTACCTCCCACATACCTCCCTTCTCCTAAGTTCTTTAGAATTCTAATTATCGTGGTGTTATTTTTAAACCAATTTGGGTTTTCTGTTTCCCAGTTGTAAAATCAGGGAATGTTGATGTACAGCATAAATAAATGAAAATTTAGCAAAGATGGTCTTATTTTCAAAATCTATTAGGATGGTAAAGTCATTGAAATGGAGCCATCATTATTGTATTTTCAATTAGAAAAAAAGAACTTATTTAGAATAAGAAACTTTGGTTTTCCATACCATAAATTTATTAAAACATGAGCTATACTACAGTCTAAACACTAATTCATTATGTTCTACTTGTCATCCAGTAAACAAGAAGTTAATCTTGTCATTTTTTTGTTTTTGTTTTTGTTTTTGTTTGGTTTGGTTTTTTGTGTATGTGACATGTTTGGAGTGGAAGAAGAACTATGTGCCCAGGGTAAAGGTTGATGTAAATGCCATATTCTGTAGGTCTCTGAAGTGTTTGAAGACCATTTGACTATCTAAAGTATATCTGTTTGACCTTGAAAACATACCTAACATGGCCACAAATTTGATTGTTATAGACGACTAAATTACATTTCTTAATTATATTAAACAGTTTGCAATAATAATCTTTAAAGACTAGAACTTTACATTTTAAAATAAGCTTCATAGGCACAATACCTCAAAAAAAGTAGAAACATATATACAGTATGTTACAACAAAAATAACCTTAAATTTGTATATCCAAAATCTACACAATATAAAATAATTAAGACTGGCAATTGTTTTTTTTAGTTTAAAAGTGGTTTCAGTAATCTACCCTTTTATATTTCATTCCTATATCTTCCGTTTTAAGAACGAGATCCCTGAATCTAATTTCCTTTGTTTAGTTTCTCCCTGACTGTGACCACTAACAACTTGCAATCAACTCCCTAAACAATGATAAACATCCATAATCCACCGAGTGACCACAGTAGAGCATGAGACTTTTAATCTCAGAGTCATGGGTTTGTGCCTTAAACATTAATTATCTAAATTATCTAACAAATTTAAGAAAAAGTTGGTAGTCAGATATCAAGGTAAGAATCTAAATGATAAGAGAAACAGTGGAAAGGCAACTGGTGACTCTTCTTTCTTCTTCCTTTATCCAAAAAGTCCAAAAATCTAAGCCTCACCCTACTACTTCCAGTGTCTCTCTATATGTTCTCAGTCCTCCAAAACCTCTATGGCTAATTCTAATCAGCTAGTAGCTAGCTCTGTCCTCTTATTCAAAGTAAACTTTATTGGCAGCCTTGGGTATGTCAGAGTGTAATAAAAATCACCCAACACAGCCCTAACTTCTACTGATCAGAGTTAATTGTTTTGGCAATTACAGTGATTCCTCTTCTCACCTGCTGATCCTGGATACAACCAGTCCAAAATGTCTAGGTGGCATCCATAATTCAATGGACTCTTCCTCTATCCCCTGGCATGTGTATTCCTATTAGGCTGGGGAAATGGATTTTTCACCTTGAAGAGCCCGTAGTTTGAGACAGGAAGCAAAATTATTTTTTTAACAAGGTCATTGAAAATGATGGCAATTGGCTCCATTCATACTGCTATCCCATGATTCCTACACACATTTATTATCCACTTGTTCTGTATCCTGAAGGATGGTAGTTCATTTTTATAGACTTTTACCTCTCAGCCAGTGATTCAGCTGTGTATTCAATAGGCCATCATAGTGCTCTATCAGGCTGTCTGTCTCTGGGTGGTCCAGTGTGTGGTATGGCCCATGGATGTCAATGCATGGACCCACCCTGTCCCTGCTGTGCTCTGATGCAAATCTCCTGTGTGCAGGTTATATTATGTAGAATTTTGCACCCAAGGATCAGGTATTTCATAGGCAAATAGATTCTGATGTTACTGATGTTAGAGGCTCTTTGAATGGGAACTAGGGAAACGCATAAGGGAAATAGGACTTTGCTTCTGTGAGAAGGAACCTGTGGTCCCTACATAATGAGTAGAGCTAACGTCATTAACTTGCCACCAAGTGGCCTACCGGTTTTCTTAGGAAACAAGGCCATTTCAAGTGCCCTATACCGGTTTTGGTTGCTGGAAGTAGTAGTCAGACCGGTCATGGTTAAGTGAATATTTCTGCTGTGGGCCTGTATCTGGATCCCATTTCTGCCACTCTAGTTACCCCACTCACACACCCCTCAAACCCACTGCTGAAGACTACTAATATCAACTGAAGTGATTGTTCAGTGCCTCTTTCTTCATGGAAAGCAAACATGTTTCTACTTTATGTCCACTCCCATGCGATTCTTAGAAGTGTTACTGAAGTGGCTCATCTTGAAATCTTTGTAGGGTTTGCGCATGCCCTATGGGACACATGTTTTCAGTCAAGGTCTTTGAAGTGGCCCATCTTGAAATCTTTGTAGGGTTTTCACATGTCCTCTGGGACACATGTTTCCAATCAAGGTCTCTAGCATTCCAGCCATGCTTTTTTTTTTTTTAATTTATTGATGTAATGGTCTGATGTGACTTTCTGTGTGGTGTCCAGATGGCCAGATCTCTTTTGACTGTATTAAGACAGAGGGTGGGCGAGCTAACAGCCCTGGCACAAAACTAGAAATGAATGTTGTTCACTCCAAGGAATTTAAACCGTTTCTCATTGTATTTCCCAATTGTTTTCATTATCTTTTACAATGTGCTATGATAACAAATACATTTGGGAAGCCATATAACAATGTCTTTACCTGACTTTTGGAGATAATACCAAAGTGCTAAGAATCATGCCTTGAGAAAGTGACCCTAAGTATGTCTTTACATTTTCACTTTTCCTGTTTAGTGCCTTGGTCCAGCATCCTTGTAATTCAGTTTCTCAGCATTCCTCTGCACTAGACATGGGTACTGGGAAATTCTTGAGAGTCTGCTCCCAGATAATCCCCAGCGTCAGTCCCAGCATGCTGCTGTGATTTCATCTTAGTTCTTTGTCTGATGGCCAGGAGTGGCAATGAGGCAACTGTTGCCGGGGAAGAGGAGATGGGGGTTGTCCTCTGTACATACTCTGTACATCTTCCTGAATAGGGTGGGGGTCTAGATTAAACTAAAAACGGCCCAAAGAATCAACAATATAGTGAGAGAGAAAAGGGCCCGCAAGCTGCATTAATTTTAAATTCCTACACTGTCCATGGACTACTGGTCCTTGCCAAGTGAGAGTCTGTTCCCACGGGTGCCTGGCTCCCAGGAAACCAGTGGACAGACAGCCATACGCTGATCTGAGACTAGGTGGCATGACTCATGGCAGCCATGTGTTTTAACAGCTGGTAACCCATTGTTTAAGGAGGCTGTGGAACCTTTGGGATTTGGGACCCAGCTGAAGGAGGAGGCTGGTTGCTGAAAGGCTGACCTTGAGAGTTGAAGGTCACCATCAGTTTCTGCTTGGCTCTCACAGGTTCCTGACTGCTGATCTTCAGTCTAAGTGGGAACCCCAAAGACATAGGTTCTAATCCCAGTGATGAGATTTCTCAGCAACAAGATAGATGAACTTGTTATCAAGAGTGAAGACACGAAGGCAAAGCTTCCTTCTTCTGTGTCATTTCCTGTAGGCTACCAACAGAAGGCATGGCCCAGATTTAGGGTGTGTCTTTTTACCTCAAATAATCTGACTAAGAAAATCCCTCAGGAGTTCTCAGCAGGTTGGGTTTTAGTTGTTTCCAGATGTAGTACAACTGGAAACCAGGATTAGCAACCTCATGGACTCTGTCACCATAAACTGGGAGCCAAATTAAATAAATAAAGACTTCACACTTTTCACACACACAAAAAAATTAAATAAATAAATAAATAAACTGGGAGCCAATAAAAACATCTCTTCTCCTAGGTGGTTTCTGTCAGGTATTACAGGACATGGACAAAACACACAATTGAAAACTTTCAAATGCCTGAACCACTGACTGCACTGGCAAGAGAATGTCCATCAGATGCCCTAACCCATTGATAGTGACTTGCATAGCAATTCAGCAGCCATGCTGCATTTTGGACTGTGTGTGCCCCTTATTCAATCTGGATTTGGTCCTCCTTGCTAAGTGATACTGAAGGAACCATTCAGAACCCCGTCCTACTGCCAAATGTTCTAGAGCCTCTTTGATACCTATTGTATTGGCCATCTGTTGCAATAAGAGGAAGAAAAGTGCAGGGAGGCTGTACTGGGAAGAAATGGGCTAAGTGACAAATCCTCATCCACAGAAAAACTGATGTTGCCAAGGTTGGAAAAAAAAAACCTTGTACACATACTTGCAGTCTTAAGTTAGATAAAGAGACTAGAGAATACCTGTTGCCAGGTGGGGACCAGGAATTTCCAGTTTGGGAAAATCATTAGAGTCATCAGGAGAGAAAAATAACTATGGTTTTAATTAAATGATTAATTTAACTGAAAGCAAGATTATTCTTCCCTCCTTTGTCTACGTAGATTTGCAGGTTTGCTGGGAACACAAGTTGTTCTAACGAGACCTATTTATGACACCCTGAAGTTTGGAGGCTGCTAAGCAGAAAGAGCTTTATTTTTTATTCCAACACTCAGTGACATTTCCAGCTACATAAGTGTTCAGGGGGAAGGAAAGGAGGGCAGCACCTTAGTCCCAGGTATGAACTTGAAGGTGTAAGTCACAAAACAATCCCATACTAGTTTGGAATTATGATTAATAAAAAGGTTATTTATTTAAAGGGACAACTTACAGACAGATCACTGTCGTAGACAACAGCCATCTGCGCGACCAGGAAAAGAGTCTAGTAGCCGGAAGCAGAGTCCGAAGCAAGAGAGCTAGCGCATGGCTACTGCTGCTTTTTAAAGCAAAAGAGACCACACCTAAGTGGGCTGGTATCTTAAAGGCTATTGGCTGAGGGAGCGGAAGGAGCTCCCGCAGCACCTCCCCCTTTTGTTTAAGTAAGAGAGTTCCAAACCCAATACAAAACAATATATACTAGGAACAGATATTAAGTATAAGATTAGAATTACAATCAGCATAAACAATATTAAGCAAGGAACATATGCTAAATGTTTTAATAAACATTCTATCCTAAGGAGTCTAAGTCTTGTATTGGAAATGGCTTGGCTAGATCATAAGAGGACAGTAACTACGATTATCTAATCTTCAATCCCACTGAAGGCCTGAGAAGGGAGATAATATTACTTGAGCAGGCAGGAAGTACAATCAAATAGCTTCCAAACCTAGCAATATGTGACAGAGACAACTGGCTACCTGGGCAATCACCCGAAGTCTCATTTGCAATGTTGAAGCAACCAAGTTTGGCTAAGGCCTAGAATAACTGACAGACCATTTTCAAAGGCATGAAAATTTTCAAAACCATCTTACCCTGTCTTGGCAAGATTTGACTCTTGTTTATCCATTTCTGGATACTATATCTTGTCAGTGGTTGAGGCATGGGCATTTCTTTACCCAAAAATGCCAGTTTTGCCAAGAAGAAAACAAGCTCCAAGAGGAGTATCTTTGGTGCTCAGGAATAGATTGGTGCTGTCAGAAGCAGTCATGTCTCATGTCAACAGAACCCTAAGTTATTTAAATGCCATGTTCCACAGAACCTTGAAGTGGTTGAAGATTACCTATCTAGACAGAATATAATCTCTATGTATCTAAAGAACCTGATTGATCTAACTGTATGTACAGCAAGCATGAACAACTATTGACCTATAATAATTAATACCTATATAATTTAAAGACTAAAACTCCATGTCAGAATATTAAATAACCTATAAACAAATGTGCAGCAAATGAGGACAATGACCTCAAAATGTAAACAATATATAAGTATCTAAGTAGGAGTAATATATAATGCAATATGAAAATATATACTAAAAGTTGTATCAATATACAAAAACTATGTCAATGTAAATTATCCATGAATAATAGCTTACAAGTATTCACTCTATTACCCACTATTACTATCCCCCCTTTTAAAACAAACATACTTTTCACCCCAACCTTCTATCTAATACAAGTAATAATCAACAACCCCAAAGAGTGTTCCCAACCCTATGGACAAACTTTATAACAGGAGGAGTGGGCTTGCTTGTCTCCCTGGCCATCCGGCTAGCTTAGCCCTGAAATAATCACACAGAAACTATATTCATTAAAACACTGCTTGGCCCATTAGCTCAGGCTTCTTATTGGCTAAGTCTTATAACTTATATAGCCCATTATTAGCCCATTATTATTATTATCTGTGTTAGCCATGTGGCTCAGTACTTTATTCAGTGTGGCAGGTCACATCCTGCTTCTTCCGTGTCTGGGCAGGACTGGGGAAAGAGCTTCCTCCTTCCCAGAATACTCCTGTTCTCCTTTCCCCACATCTACTTCCTGTCTGGTTGTCCTGCCTATACTTTCTGCCTTGGCTACTGGCCAATCAGCATTTATTTAAAAGGTAATTGACAAAATATAGAATTGTCACCCACCATGAACTCACTTGCTCTTGGTGATAAACTATCGTTCTCTCTTAAGCAAAATTATATATTTTAATTGTGTGTGTGTGTGTGTGTGTGTGTGTGTGTGTGTGTGTGTGTGTGAATGCACATGCATGCCATGGCAGCAAGTACCTTTAATCCACTAAGTCATCTCAACAGTCTTACTTAATTACCAGCCTTTGAGTGTGGCTGTCACCTGACAGTACAGTCATTAAAGCAGAACAAGAATTTTCAGAGAAGAGTGGGAATAACAGCTTCATTTATCCATTCATTCAAAAAATAACTTGTGCAGAGCCCAGAATATGCTAGGTCCTGAGTGAATAATGCAGCTGGGGTCTGTTCCCAATTTCTGCCATTTAGTGATCTACTGAGGCAAGACAGAAAAAGCAATGCAATCTAAATGTGAAGAAGTGGAGATGGGTATGCATGGCTACACAGCATTATTTACAGATGGTGGCTGCTATACATGGGTAAGGAAGAGCCTGTAATATGAGTCAAAAGACAGATTTAAGTCCCAGCTCTGAGACTTACTGGATGGCCATGTCAGTAATCCTCTCAGGGCTACTGTGAAATAGGTACAGAAACCTGCTGTCCCATCTCTGGTGGGGAGTGTGAGAGGCAAACACTGCCCAGAAGTGCTCTGGCAACTATCAGTTTCTGAACTAGTGTCTCTCAGCCCTGGCTGTGCCTCATAATCACATAGGAACTTAACACTGTCGGATGCTTAGGCCCCCAACTCAGGCTGTGTCAGAAGTTCACACTGGATGGGGGGGTCTTCACCTCAGGCTGCGTCAGAAGTTCACACTACTGGGGGGTGGTCTTCACCTCAGGCTGCATCAGAAGGTCATACTGCTGGGGATGATCTTCACATTTGCTGTAGTTCTTTTGAGATGGGGGGGGTCTCACTATGTGGCCCTGGATAGCCTGGAAATCACCATGTAGACCAGGCTGGCCTCCAATTCTCAGATATCTGCCTATTTGGCTTCCTGGGTGCTGGGATTAAAGGTATGTGTCACCACACCTGGTGAGTCTACACGTTTCTTAAAAATGTCCATTCCTAAGGAACAAAACTAACTCAAAATGGACAAAAACTTAAATACAAGATCCAAAATTGTTATAGGGGAAATACCAGGACATTGTTCTTGGTCAATTGGCCAAGTTTTTTTCTGTTTGTTTGTTTGTTTGTTTTTTCTTTTGCTATGACTCCAAAGCATTCTTGACAAACCAAAAATGGATGAAGGAGACTCTGTCTATCTAAGCAGCACATGTGAAAAAGGAAACAGTCAAGAGAGCGAAAAGAAAGTGAGAGAAAGTATTTCCAATTTAGAATACAACAACATATTAATACCCAGCATATATGAGTAACTCGATAGCCATATAGTACATAATAATACTCATTCAATTAGACAGGAAACAAATGAGCTAAGTAGATATTTCTCAAGAGAAGATGTTCAAATAATCAACTGGTATATGGAAAAGCCTCAACAGTAATAATCGTCAGAGAAATGCCAATCAAATCAACAATGGACTATGATGCCCCCTCTGTAAAAACAATTTTTCATAGAAATGGCTACATAAAATCAGAACAATAGCAATATTAATAAACACGGTAGCACAGACAGAGGAAAATCTCAAAGGTCCCACCCTTGGACAAGGAACTACAGGCAACTGGTGACTGCTGAGACAGGGACAGTGAGCTCCCTCCAGGGACAAGGCCTTCTAGTGCTTGTCTAATGCAGAAGGGTCAGTCCTGAAGCCCACACACACAAACAACAAAAATGGACTCAGCAGGTTGTATTTATGTATTTGTGTACATGTGTAACACATTCAACAATAATAATTAAGGAGAAAGAGGCTATCAACTTTAGAGTGGGGGGGCATGGAAAGAGTGGAGGGAAGAGGACTTGGGAGGTGCTTGAAGGGGGAAAGGGAAAGGGGACAGTGATGTAATTGTGTTTTAATTAAAATGTATAAAAACTAAAAGAGAGAAAATAAAACAAATGCTGGCGGGCATCCACATAGAGAAAGGAAACTCGCATACACTATTGGTAGAATGTCAATTTGTAAAGCCATTATGGAAAACAAAATTGCATGTTCCTCAAGAAAATAGAGTTAGCATATTATCCAGTTATCCTGACACTAGGCATGTACCCAAAAGAAATAGATCAGTGTGTTAAAGAGACACTTGCATTCCTATATTAATAGTAATTAACAAAGCCAAGATATGGAGTAAACTCTTGTCCACTGATGGATGTTTAATGAAAATGTGGTATAGAAACAACAGACTATTATTCAACCATAAAGAATGAAATTCTGTCACTTGTGTAGTAGCATAGATAGACCTGGAAGATACCATGTTAAGTAAAATAAGCCAGATGTCTTAATTAGGGTTTCTAGTGCTGTAAAGAGACACCATGAAAATGGCAACTCTTATAAAAAAACATTTAATTGGGGTGACTCTCTTATAGTTTCAGAGCATTAGTCCATTACCATGGCCTCCATTCTTAGATTCTCCTAACAATCCCTGGTCTTAATGGCTTTCTTTGGGCATAGAGGCAAATTCCATAACCTGTTCCTTCTATCCTTAACTCTAAAGACAAAACCACATGGCCAAAGATGTCAAATTCTGCTGCTTAAAGGGGCTGAAACATGGCCCCTTCATTCAATTACATCTTCACCAGCTTTCTGTCCTTGACTGCTGAAGCTTGGATGTTTTGAAACTGGATCTCTAGACTAGGCTGGCCTTGAACTCAGATCCGCCAGCCTCTGCCTTCCCAGTGCTGGGATTAAAGGCCTGCGCCACCACTTGCAACTCTAAGCAGCTTTTTCAAAGTTTCTTTTCACAAGTTGGAAACTCAGCTGGGCAGGGTCTTGCCCTGAAGTTACCACTCTTTACTCCATGACTTCTTTTTAAATCTATTTATCTCCTTGAAGAATTTAGCTTCATTCCACTTCACGGTACTCTTTTCTCCTAAAATTTACATTTTGCAATTTGCCCTGTTCAGCTTGCTCCTTTTCGTTATAAATCTTCATAGGAATCACCACTAATAACCACACGACAGAGTCTGTATGAGGCTGTTTTGAGATTTCTTCTGCCAAATGGAATTAATCCAAACCTCTTTCTTTAGCCTCTGACAGACTCCTCAGACAAGGGCTAAAAGCAGCTACTTTCTTCACCAAATATCACATGACCAGTTTCTAGGTCACATGCTAACATTCTTCTCTTTGGAAACATCTTGGTCCCCACAGTTTATCAGCTCACATTCAGCACCACTGTCTTCCATGCTCCTATTAGTATGGCCCATTAAGCAGTATTTAAAGCATCCCACTGCTTTCCTAATCCAAACCCCCAAAGTTCATATTACTCCAAACAAAAACATGGTCAGGCCTATATCATAGCTATAATTCAGTCCTTGGTATCAACTTCTGTCTTAGTTAGGGTTACAATTGCTGTGAAGAGACACCATGACCATAGCAACTCTTAGGAGGGAAACATTTAATTGAGGGGGCCTGCTTACAGTTTCAGTAGTTCAGTTCATTATCATCACAATGGGGAGCCTGGCAGGATGCAGACAGACGTGGTGCTGCAGTAGTATATCTGAGAGTCCTACATAGTGCAGGAAACAGGAAGTAAACCTGAAACATTGGCCCCATCCTGAGCATAGGAAACCTCAAAGCCTGTCCCCACAGTGACACACTTCCTCCAACAAGGCCACACCCACCCCAACTAACCATACCTCCTAATAGTGCCGCTCCTTGTGAGCATATGGGGGCCAATTACAATCAAACTACCACACCAGACTTAGAAGGACAAAGACCGTATGCTCTCACTTAGAGTTGGAAGTTAAAAAGTTAATCTCACAGAAGCAGAATAGTGGGTCCCAGAAGCTGATAAGGGTGACAGGAAGGAATTGAAGACAGGATGATCAATAATATAGGGGTACAACCAGAGGAGAGATTATGGTCTAAGAAGGCAGGATGAGTTTAGATGACACATGAGTATTTAAAATACCCAGTAGACATGATTTTGGGTAGTTCCCACAGAGAGACAATATGTATTTGAGGCGATAGATATCCTGGCCACCCTGATCTGATCAGTACATACCATACACATGCATTGAAATGTCACCTTGAAATCTGTAAATATTTAGCATAATTATGTGTCAATTAATATTTAAAAATCTCTAAAAACTAATACTTGTTTAAAAACCCCCATGGAGAAGCTAGATTTGTAGATACTGTGGACTGTTGGGACAGTGCCTACCTGTCATCCCAGCATTCGAGAGGCTAAGACAGGAAGATTGCAGTGAGTTCCAGGCTAGCCTGGGCTACAAATGGAATCCCAGACCAACATTGTCTATGTATGGAACCCTATGCCAGCCTACTCTATATATGTAATTCCACACCAACCAGGTCTAAGTGTGGAATTCCACACCAGCCTGGTCTATACATGGAATCACATACCAGCCTGGTCTACATATAGAATTCCATGCCAACCTAATCTATATATAGAATTCAATGCCAGTTGGGTCTAGATGGAAAGACCTCATCTTAAAAAAACCCAAACTGAGGCCGGGCAGTAGTGGCACACGCCTTTAATCCCAGCACTCGGGAGGCAGAGGCAGGCAGATCTCTGTGAGTTCAAGACCAGCCTGGTCTACAAGAGCTAGTTCCAGGATAAGCTCCAAAGCCACAGAGAAACCCTGTCTCGAAAAACCAAAAAAAAAAAAAAAAAAAAAAAAAACCAAACCGAACCTAACAAAACCAAATATTGTCATTTTGTATATGGTTACTTTTTCAATGACTCAGGATGATGCTTCTCCTGGATCCTGGAGCAGCCAGGGAGGGGCCAGTCTTGCTGCAGGCCTACTGACAAGTGCAGGATGGTATCTTAGTGGAAGCTCATGGGAGTCTTACAACTGTAGACACTCCATTTTCTGTCCCACTGTACGGTGACTTGCACTGGGGACTCGACACTACACTAGAGACAACTGTCTACCTTCTCACGGAGATTGCTTTAGCAGTGGAGGGAGCCAACAGAAAACTCATGAAGTACATAAAACATTAGGTGAAGATAAAGATATAGAGAAAATCAAATCAGGGAGGGGCGGAGTAGAGACCCTGAGCCTGGAAAGGACTGAATGAATTCTGTTGATATTTGTTGCTTGGGGAGAGGAGGGCAGCTGCAGCAAATGCCTGAGGCACAGGAAAACACCACGTGTTCTGTGTCGGAGGGGAGGGGCTTAGAGACTCATCTGCAGGGCAGATGACAGTGGCGACTTCTTTTACACTGAGGGGTGGTGAGTCCAGGGAGACGCTGTGGCCAGACTTGTGCTTTCAAAGGACCGTTCTGGATGTCACATAGAGAAGGAAGTGATGGGCTCAAAGGAAAGGAGACAAGAGGCCGTTACATAAACTCGAAGGGGAAAGAAAACTGTTGGCTTGGAGCCTGGCAGGGAGTGGTGAAAATCTGAAGAGTGGGGAAGAAGAGTGGGGCGTGGAGGGGAGGAGCCTGAGGCACCGGCACCACAGTGTCTGAGCCAGGGAAAGTTGACCAGGGTAGGAGACTGTCCCTAGTCAGGGCCCTGAGACTCCGGGACCACTGAAGCTTTAAACTATCAAAAATGTGTGCTCCCTGGAGCCCCACCATCTCTCTGAGCACTCTGTATTTAAATTATCCAGATATGAACACAGGTTAAAGTGATCTTTTGAGAGTTGGGCGTGTTGGCACACACTTGTAAACCTGGCCCTTAGGAAGTGGAGGCAGGCAGACAGGAGAAGTTGAAGGTCTTTTGGGGGAAGGGGGTTTCCCATTTGTAGTGAAACCTTAGGAAAACTAGGGTTTGAACCCTGCCAGGCACTGTCCCTACTGAACATTGATAATCCCAAGGTCGGAGTATATTTCTTCAGACTGCTCTGTGAGCCTAGTCGTGGCACACAGAGTCTGTGAAGGTTGAGAATGAGTAGGACAGAAAATGGGCAGACTGGAGAGCAGCCCTGAGCACCTCACAGCGTCATTGGTTTGCTGGGAATACTCCCAATTACAGGACAGAGAGAAATGGGGAGGAAATTGGCCACCAGATGGCAGTATGTCCCTAGAAATGTCCGATGGCTCTGCAAACAGGGTGGAACAATCTCCTGGATTATCAAGGAAAAATTAGTAAATTTTTCTCCTCTTTTCCAAAGTCTGGTGCCTAGACCCCTTGAGGTGGAGTGAACCTGTCACCCTGATGTGGTTCTGACTGTTCTGGGCAAATCTTCAGGCCGCCCACACAGGACGCCTTCAAAGGGCTGTTCTTCCCAAACAAGTCCACGACAGAGTGTCACACAGAGCTCCTTAGACCCCTGGTAATCTGTTAGATCTCTGAATGCTGCAGCACAGTGCCTTTAAAAATATATAGAATGGTAATACTGGATTACAAAAACAAACAAACAAAACAGCCAATGTTTAAATGTGGTGAATATTTAAGAAAATGTGTGGTGTGGTAAAATTTGGGGGCGGGCCTCTTATCCATCGTGATTGTGGAACAGGTGTGGGTTAATGACATTTCAGGATATTTACAGTTTCCCGGGATGTTCGTGGCCTACTGTCACATTAGATACTCTTTATTATTTTAGTTGAGGTCAGTGAGAACAGAGATTCACCATCTTTTCCTTTCACACACACTCTCTAGACCCCCTCGTTCAGTTCCTGGATCTCTTCAGTTTGCCCACGAGCCCGTCAATATTGGGAGACCTAGATTAGCAATCCTTAGCAACCTTTCTCAGTCAATACCTTCAAAATGAGTTAAAGTGGAGGTTGCTGAGGGTGTCTGCCACGAGTCCTTACATGCCAACGACAGCACAGAAGCTGACATCCTGGGCAGGAGTTTTCTCTCTGGCAGCTGGGGTTCAGGCCTCGTGGCAGTGGTACTTCAACTAGGGCAGGCAACCACCTATTTAAACTCCACCTAAGGGTGAGCTGTCCCAACATGTCACTTCTGTTGCCCGTACCGCTATTCCATTTTCTGTCTACAGTGCCGTGTGACTACGTGTCAGGCTGGAGTTCTCAGAACCTCTGCTGGTTCTGAGGGTTGCTGGATTCATTGTTAAATGCCAGTGGAGACATCTGAGCTTATAATTATTCTCTTATAATTTTGTCTACTTATCATAAATTTTGCTGACTGAGGGCGGAGAGAAGACCTTGTTCAAACAGGTTATAGAGGCTTTACCCAACTTGAAGAGGAAAGGAGTCGATTTCAGGGCTCTGGAGCACCCTTCCTCCTGTGGTACCCTCGCCGTGGTCCTCCTTTCTGACAGTCCTACCTCCCACTCCCCTTCTTCCTTTGTCTCCGGGGCACTAGGATATCCATGTCATCTCAGCTCTTTCCTTTATTCTTTGCCAGATGTGATGGTTAATACTGATTGTCAGGATCAAGAATCACCTAGAAGGCAAACCTCTGGGCATGTCTGTGAGGAAGTTTCTAGAACAGGTTAATTGACATGGGATAGCCCACCCACTACGTGGATGACATCATTCGATGACTTGGTGTCCTATACTTAATAAAACAGAGGAAATAAGCCAAATGCCAGAATTCATCTCCTTCTGACTATGAATGTTATGTGGCCAGCTGCCTGAAGCCCCTGCCCTGAGAACTTTCATTCCATGATTGACTATAGCCTCAAACCATGAGCCAACATTAACCCTTCCTTCCTTCCTTTGTCTGTCTCCCTCCCTCCCTCCCTCCCTCCCTCCTTCCCTCCCTCCCTCCCTTTCTTCCTTCTGTTATTTGAGAAAACAGTACTCTAGCTCAGCCTGAGCTGCTTCCTGGGACTTCTTTGCCCTTCCCTTCGTTGTTTCACCCAAAGTCAATGTTAATTTCACTCAGTCCCAGGAAGGATACAATAGTTGCTGGAAGCCAGTTAATTCCAGTGGTTACAGAAACAAGAAAGGCTTTTGAATCCCCACATCGCTCTATTTAAAGCATCCCCTTAACCCCCATGCCTTCCCATAATTCCTATCTTCCACCCTGCTTTACTTTCTTCATGACTCTTTAATTACAATCTAAAATTGACTATTTACCTTATTATTGTCTGTGTCCCCCCAAAGCATGCGTGTTTCATAAGGCCAATCTCTGCAATACCTAGCACAGCCTTGGGTATGTAATAAATATCTAGCTAATACTGGTTAAAGGAATGGATGGACTGAGCTGGGATGGGGCGCCAGCAATTCTTGAGCTTTAAAATTTCAGTCTTTTGTTCACTGTTGCTTTTCATTGAAACCATGAGCATTAAACATCATGGGTCAGTTACACGGGGTTATTTTATGGAACAAGGTTAATATGACAAGTCAGTTTTCTCAGCACAAATAAAAGTCCTTTAAAAACATTTTCCCCTAAGTGTCTATTTTTATCATCATGCACAGGATGTGTATGCTAATCATTTCATTTTCCTGTCCTGTGGTCTGCACACTCAAGGTACAGCTTCCCAGGAGGGCATGCATAGAGCTTCACCTAACAGTCGCTGATACTCCTGAAATGTATCAACCAGGACACTGATGCCAGCAGGGGGCACCAGCAAGCAACCACAGGGACAAATACAGCAGAGTAACTGCATTCTCTTTCATCTGCAGCTTGCTGGATTGGCTTGACGTATCAACACCACCGACCACTGATTCGGAAGCTATCTTAGGACCTCAGAGACCTCAGGTGTCTTCCCAAACAGGGAGAGCCAAGAGGTCATTTATCAAGTTGCCTCAGGCATGCCATGAATTGAATCTTTTTTTATATTGCTTAGGATTTCTTTTCTCTTTTAATTTTTATTTGGAAAAATTACATTAAATATACATTTATGTTTTGGTGTGTGTGTGCATGTGTGTGTGCATGTGTGTCATGGGAGGGGCGCCTCATACTGTAGCCCAGGCTGGCCTAGAACTTACTATATAGATCAGTCAGCCTAGACTTGGGCTAATAGCAGAAACCTTCCTGCCTCGGCCTCCTGAATGCTGAGTTTACAGACATGAGCCAAACTATATCTGGACTTACACATCTCCATCTTAATGCAGTTTAAAAAGCAGTGTGAAAGGACCTGGGAAATGAGCATCCATGACAAGAAAGGCAGCATCCTCAGAGTCTCAAATGTCTGTGGGCCCTACAGCCCACTGATGGAGGAGAATCATCTGTCTATGTGTTACTTTCATTGGTTAATAAAGAAACTGCCTTGGCCCTTTAATAGGACAGAAAATTAGGTAGGCGTACTATACAGAACAGAAATGTGGGAGAAAGAAAGCAGATTCAGGCAGACTCTTCAGGCAGTCACCATAGCTCTCCTCTTCAAGATGGACACAGGTTAAGAATCTTCCTGGTAAGCCACCCCTCGTGGTGCTACACAGATTACTAAATATGGGTTAAAGCAAGATGTGAAAATTAGCCAATAAGAGGCTTAAACTAATGGGCCAGGCAGTGTTTAAATGAATACAGTTTCCGTGTAATTATTTCGGGTGTAAAGCTAGCTGGGTGGCGGGACGCAGCCCCACCATTCCATCTATTGCCCACATTCTTCTCCACCCTCTTTTTAGGCTCATTATGCTCCCCCTTCCCTTAACCCTTAAATACAAATGTGTATCCTCAGAAGTATACCTTAGCATTTGCCATTTGGAGTAAGGAATCGAACTCAGAAACTTCTGTGCACTAAACAATACTTTGCCACTGAGCTATAGTCCCAGTCCAATTGTTTTTGTTTGTTTTACAACTTCCATCTTTATAAAAATGAATTCATAAGGAATAATCTTTGTGTCTACCTTCTTTGTCAAATATTTAAGGCACCCACATTGTTGTTTGCAGCTATTGTTTGCTGAAGTTTTTTTCCTGCATGGGATGTTATTAAGTAAAATTTCCACAATGTATTTATCAATTTTATCTTTAATATTCCTGCTTTTTTGTTTTTGTCTTTTTGGTTATTATGAGTGTACTGTTCAGTTGATTTTCCGACTTCTCTTCTGATGTGCCTATGCTGACATTTTCTAAAGAGAATATATCTAGAGGCAAGATTGCTAGGTTCAGGAGTACATAGCTGAAGTTGTGCTAGATAAAGACACACTGTGTTCCAATTTCATACACACATTTATAACCTGCTAAAAATTCATGGACTTTTTATTATATCATGTTGTCAAGATTTGCTTCTGTCTAACTTTTAAAGTTTAGCCAATGTACACTATGGGTAGTGGCAACATATGTTCATGATGGCTTTGTTAAGTCTCTCCCTCTCCTTTTCTCTCTCCCCTCTCTCCATGTGTGTGTGCACTTGTGTGCCCGTGGAGGTTTTCCTGCGTTCTTCAGAAAGAGTCTACCTTGCTTTCTGAGGCAGCATCTCTCTCCTGGTTTGGAGCTCACAGGCTAGGCTCAGGCAGAACCACCTGCTTCCTCTCCCCCAACACTAGGATTACAAGTGTGTGCCACTATGCTCAGCTTTTGCATGTGTGTTATGGGAACCATTCAGATCCTATGCTTCTGAGACAAGCACTTTACCAACTGGCCTGTCACCTCAGTCCCGTCTGAGGTGTATGCACTTGTTTTTGCTCATGTTTTCTATGGAAGTGTAAGTCATATATTTTATGTATATGAATGTTTTAAATAAAGGACTAGATTAACAAATCAGTATATTCTTTTCTTTGTTTATTTCAGGATAGTTGTCAAACACAACTTGTTTGAAAGGATGGTCCTTCCCCTGTGCCTTTGCATCTATTCTTCAGTTGTGCACTAAGTGATCGTGGATGTGTGAACTTACACTGGGGTGTACTATTTTGAACCATCAATCCTTCCTCAAATGCCCCCCTGTCTTCCCATCTGCCCCTGCAGAGTGCATCTTGGTATGCGGTGGTAGAGCACATTGACCTCTCTTGCTCTCCAGGAGCGCCTGGACTATTCTCTGCTCTTGGCTTCTGTAGAATCGTTGCTTTTCTATTTCCCTGGCTAATTGTTCGCTGGGACTCTTCTCATAAAAATCCACTTTATAGAAACAGGCTGCTTATGGAGTTCATGTTCCTTTCTTTCAGTCTCAGAAGATTTGAATTAAAAAGAAAAGCATGAATTTTCTTCGGGAAAAAAAGCTTTTTGCAATATACATATTTAATAGGGTGGAAAGGAGAAGAGAGAATAACTACCCCCTAATGTCTTAGTATCTCATTGACAAGCAATCCCAACGAGTCGTTCAAACAAACTTTATATTTTGCGTTAATTTAAACAAGACGATATAAACCGGTAGAGTGCCCACGTGCCTTTGTCCCTGCGACACCACGCCAGTCTCTGTGTTGACAGTCGCCAGGTCCTCCCTCACTCTTTCCAACACCTCTTCCGTGATGTTTACCTGCATTTCCTCACACACCAGTAACTCAATCTCATGCTTTCTCTTCTTCGTTTTCTATCAAGTCCCCAATAGCTGGCACTATATTAAAATCGCTAATAAAACCTACATCGTTCCCAGTGTATTTAAACATGAGCCAAAGACAACAGGTGACATTTTATAAGTCCGAAATAGCATCTGAGTGCTGCCTTTCCTTAAGAATATTGACAAAGCTCAGCTTTAGGGGAAATGGGCTAGATTTTACAGGAGTCTACATAGGACTCATAGGAGTCAACCTATGAGCATGCTACACTTCAACACACATCTTGAACATTCTCAGGGAAATCTGGATGGCTATATGAGTTTGGAGATTAAACATGCTGTCTTCTCCAACAATGTCTTAAAAATCAAGAATGGAATATTTTAAACCCAAGAAATTCCACCAGGCCAAGTGATACAGCTTTAATTATAAATTATGTTAATGAACCCCTGTAAAATTTCCAGGCAAAATAGGGTCCTATAGACCCCCAAACATTATAGGCTATTACCAATACTTGGCTACCCTTCTGAATTTGACTGTAAGACTCTATTGCTGAAGGAGCCACATACTTGAGTCACAGAATATGGAGGAAGCAAGCTGGTACTCACCTGGAAACTTCATCTCTATTGGTTAGCTTTCATGGTGCTGAAGAGGGGAACACCTACTAGCAGAAGAGAAAAGTCATCATCGGTGCTACCCAGTGTGAACTCTCCAGGTTACAACAGTGACCGCCCTGACAAGATATTTTAACTGGTGCAATAGTGGTATGACTATCACGGGAGTAACCATCCACTTTATGAACAGATTCCAAAGCTGCTTAAATCCTATAGCTAGCACAGTTAAAGTAGCCAAGAACCTGTGGTTAGGTTGGTCATAGGTGCTAGGGGGAAACCCAGTACTATTATTCTGCTAGATGGATGTAGCACTAAAAGGAATCCTAGTGGCTCATAGACGCGTCAGTCAGTGCATCTCTCACCTCTCATCAGAAAAGATTCTTCCTGCAATAGATGAAGATTAACATATGCAATTCACTATTAACTTTCAACAGTCCAATGTTCAGAGAATAAGAGACGTGGAATGCTCAGTCTTAAATGGGAGATACATATCACACTCCTTCCCCCAAGACTTAGGGATCTTCATAGAAGAAGGGCCAGAAAGATTTTAAGTGCTAAAGGCATGGATACCATCAAGGAAAGAGTATTTTTCAGACCCAACAGGGCATTCACACACCACATGAATTCACAGTGATTGTCATAAACATGAACAAAACCAGCTCAAGTTCAAGCCAGACAGAATCCCGACATGGAGAGGAGAAGGCAGGCATAAAATCCCATTCCTAGATGAGGAGCTATTGGTAACTGATAGCGGCTAGGAGAGGGAGAATGGACAGTCAGTGGGTAAGAATAAGGGGATAGAGGAGCTGAATATGGGAGAGGTTGAGGGAGAGGAGAATATAATCAAATTACATTGTATAAGAGCTCAAAGAATTAAAAGACTTTTTTTTTAAGGTCCAGGCAAGGAGAAGATTAGAAGTGAGGACAGTCAACAAAGAGAGGACTTGGCTAAGCACACATGACAATGTCTGAGTGACAACCAATGTGAGCGACTGTGAATTTTGGAGCTGCTTCTTTCTGGTTAGAATTGCAGGCTTTTCCGAATTCCTTGGACCTACATTGTGAGGTGTAGCATTGAATTTACCCTTCCCTGGAACATTTTCTTTTAGCTCCATCTCAACAAGGTTCTAAATAAAGTGTCCAAAATTCCCAGGGAGGAAACACAGGTTATAGTTCCAGAAGACCAAGAAGAAGCAGAATTCTTTTTGGAGTTGATATCACACAGACCTTATCTGAGTGTTGCCTTGCCTGATGACTTCTGCGCAGGCAGTCTACATGTTCAGCCACTGAAGCTGGCCGGCCCATCTTTTACCCATGCCTTCACATAAGTTTGGAGGCTACATTTAAAAGTTGGACAGATGATCTTTTCATTTCTACTTCTAAAGCCCAGGTTTTTTTCAGTTTAGTTGGATATGACCTGTTTGTACATCATCAGACACCTTCTAGTACTTGAACAAAACAAACAGATTTGGAGAAAAATATAGCTAGAAAATCAACACTTGGTGATGGAAGGACAGTTTGAAGTATTTCAATCTCACCCAAATGATGAATGAACACCTGAGCAATTTGGGGCAAGAGTACTCAACCTTCATTAAATCTTTCAGCTTTGAGCAGCATGTAATTGCTGGTAACCAGAGAAATGATCTAGGTGGCTTGAACAACTGAAAGAATCATCTTTGGAAACAAAAATTATTTCAGAAGCAAGAAACCCAAGGCTGATACAATGACTACCATGGCCATCAGGCGTCATGGAATGGCAACTGCTCTTTTCGAGGTTTAGTAAAGCCTGGACCGTGTGAACAGATTATAGAGGATGCCAGAGAAGGTAGAGAGACTGCCTGTGCAGGCACCAAGAGAGAAGAGGCAACGAGATTTCCTTTGAAGAGCAGAGGTTGGGCATTTCCACACAACACACACATGCCCACAGATTTCTGAACTAATTAGTACCTTTAAATTAGTCTCCAGAGAGGCTGCAACCCAGCAGTGTATGAGCATCCCTTCTCACGAACCTTAGCTGGCAATGTTTGGCCTCAGCTCCATATACCTAGTGCCCTCAGCTCCACATACCCAGTGCCCTCGTGCCTTCTGCTCTGTTTTCTATCAAGCCCTAGATTCAGGTAGCAGCAAAAATACCTGATTATCAATAAAACCCACAACTCTCTGAATTGGTGTATGTATTTGAACAGTTGTCAAAGGCGTTCGAAGTTGATCACCTTATATCTGAAGAGCTTTGTACTTTTTCCACTCAAGGATTAGATTTTTATTTTATTATTATATTTCATATATTAATTTTATTATCAGAGAGTTGGGCTTTTCATATTGCTTTTAACTTCTGGGAATTTTTCCTCATATCTTCAGTACATTTAATAATTGGCACTGTGTTTGGTGATGTATGATGGTATCTAAGCACTTGGGAAACTAAGGGAAGGGAATTACTAGTTTGAGGCAAGCCTATTCTAGCAAGAGCTTGCCTCAAAAACAGATAAACAAACAAATGAACAAAGAAACCCCCAAACAAAAATTGAAATTTCAGATTTCTTTTTAATTTTTTTTGTTTGTTTTGTTTTGTTTTTTCGAGACAGGGTTTCCCTGCAGCTTTAGAGCCTGTCCTGGAGCTAGCTCTTGTAGACCAGGCTGGTCTCGAACTCACAGAGATCCACCTGCCTCTGCCTCCCAAGTGCTGGGATTAAAAGCGTGCGCCACCACCGCCCGGCTTCTTTTTAATTTTGTATAGGTTCATTGTGCATTAAAGAGATCAGCTTATGGGCTGAGAGATGACTCAGAGGTTAAGAGCACTGACTGTTCTTCCAGAAGTCCTGAGTTCAAGTCCCAGCAACCACATGGTGGCTCACAACCATCTATAATGAGATCTGGTGCCCTCTTCTGGCCTGCAGGCCGATGCTGTATACATAATTAATAAATAAATCTTAAAAAAAGAGAGAGATGAGCTTATTGCCTATCATAGTGATTGCAAACGGATCTTCCCACTGGTTCATTATCCAGCTATACTGATTGCAGTATTTATTCCATCTCTTCAATTTAGTTACTGTCAATTTGACACAAACCTAGACACACCTGGGAAGAGGAATCTCAGTTGAGCAATCACATCCATCAGCGTGGCCCATGCACATGTCTGTGGGGCATGTTCTTGACTGCTGACTGACATAGGAGACCCCACCCACTATGGTCAACTTTATCTGGGTAGGTAAGCCTGGGCTGTGTAAGAAATGGAGCTGAGCAAGTCAGGACATGAAGCCAGTAAGTGCTGTTGACCTCTCGCTTCATTGCTTGCCTTGAGAGCCTGCTCTGGCTTCTCTTGGTAATGGATTGTACCTGTAAGTTAAAATAACCCCTTTCTTCCCCAAGTTACTTTTGGTCATGGTGTTTATCACAGCCATAAAATAAATGAACTAGGACAGATTTATTCATCATTTTCATTTAGTTAGGCTTTACTTTTGTTCTTGGTTCAATCAGATTCCTAATGGAGTCCCTTACCATAAGCATGGTTTTACATAAGCATGTGTGTTGAGTTAAGGTGAGAGGGAGAAGGGGGAGTGAGTCCCAGGAAGGAACCCTGGATAGCCACGGAGCCATTGCTGCTCTTTGTCATTTGTTGACCTCTGGTTGGGTAACTCTCTCAGTCAGCAGCACCCCTTTAAAGTCCTGGCAAGAAGTTGCTCAGTAGGGAGTCCTTCCTTTGGGTCATTAGCAATGGTTTGGGGATTGAAGGGAGGTGGATAGGAGTGGATCCCACTCATTTTGTGCCTCTCTTCATTCACTCTCACCCAGCAAGACATTGGAGTCTGTGCCTTATGTTGCCCCTTGGACATCCGCAGGGAAGGTCTAGGAGTCCGCAAGAAGCCAAGCAGTAGAGTCAGTAATTGTCCCGAATAGCCTTGAGGGGATGTGTGTGTAGACTTTAACTAGCCTTCCTCCAACTTTTCACTATTTCTTGAGGTTACCTGCCTTTCCCAAAGCGGCAACTACCAACCTGAACACTTGATCTCTACTGTCTAGGGCTCATATCTCCTTTTGGTTCATGAGTTTCTCTATGGTTGAGGAGTAGACTGAATCGTACTAGATTCTTAAGGTTGTTGCAAAAAAAAAATTACTTGAAACTAGGTAATACAGTGAGACAGAAATGTATTCTCCCACAGGTCTTTGAGAGCAGGAGTCAAAAAAAAAAATAGAAGTTTACTTCCTGGGGGTAACTCATCCATGCCTTGCTCCCAAGGCTCCAATTCTGGTCTTTGCTGGTAATCCTTGGACCTTCTTCATTCACAGGTGTGCTGCCCCATACCTGATCCCTGCTCTGTTCACATATTGTTCCATCTGTTCCGTCAGCACCTTTTTTTTTTAGAGCTATCTGTTGCTATATCGCTAGCCCATGGAGTTAATCCAAGATGATCTCATGCGGAGATCCTTACTGCCATTGTGTCTTCAAAGACGCTTTCCCAACCAAGCAGGCTCTTGATAGTTTCTAGGTGGATTTTTTTTGGGGGGGGGGCACCCACCACCATCATGGCAGGAGTAGAAATTCCTAAGGGGAGATTGCTCTCTGCCTGCTTTCAAGTCATCCCAGAAGAGCATTGTGCTAGCCTGATGCTATTTGCTCAAGACAGGCTTTCTTGGGCTCATCAGCTCAATTTGCTGGTATGCAGGCAAAGGCCCCTTGCCTCTCTCACAAGTCTAAGAGCTCTTGCGAAAGAGCCATTTCTCAGTCTGGCTTGCAGGGAAGTCATGCATTTGTCCCAGGTCCTATGACCTGCTCTGTCCTCTGTCAACCTTAATAGAGACTTAATAGACATGCTGAACTGGGCCAGAGTATATAAAAATCTATAAGCCATTAACTATAGCTATATTAAACTAATAAGAATCAATTCCCACACTTGCCTTCAAAGCATGTTGGGCCTCAGAAGCGACCTGAAAAATGACAGTCCGCAGCTGAGCTTGCGATCAGGGGGGGCTGGCCATGAGTGTCAGCTCCCCAGAGCTTATATTGTCCAACTCTCTGGAGCAGGCTCCCAGCTTAGCCTTTGGAGGCTGATTCTTCTGTGTTGAGGCCATTCCTTAACACCAGAGTGGAGGCCTAGGAAGGATTTAACGGGGAATTAGTAATGGCCAAGCTCCTAAAGTAATTGGGCTTGAAAACGCCCGAGTTTTGCTTTTCTAAATGGCCCTGGGCTGCATTATACCTATTGATCTCCCTGAGCTTTCGCAGCCTGTAAATGATGAGCCTTTTAGCGCACTCCATGACTGAAGGGCGCACCACTGTGAGAACAGCTCATTTCATTTTTTTCGATTTATACAAAAGATGCTGTGGCCCAAGCCCTCTAGGCACCCATCTCAATACATAAATATGCCAATTAAGCTAAATGGAGATCCTGCAGGTTAAAAGTGCCTGGTAAAAGATGGAAGCTTTTTCCAAAGCCAGAAGAAAGTTGATCCGCAGAGGGAATGCCAAATCAACAAAAGTGGGGTCGTGCCAAACTGTGGAGGTCAAAATACAAAAATAAACAAAATAGAAAAAAAAGAAATCAGGGCTTCTAAACTTCCAAACAAATGTGGGAAAAATATCTTTAAGCTGTAATTGCACGATCCTTTAAATTTTGCTTTATTTATTTGTACGTATGTGTGTTTGTGTGTGGGTATGCCTCTACGTGCAGGTGCCCATGGTGACCAGAAGGGTGTATTGGATTGCCTAGAGCTGGGGTAACAGATGGTTGTTAGCACCTAAAGTACTGGGAACTGAACTTGAGTCCTTTGGAAGAGCCAAAAGTCCTCTCAATCACCGAACCATCCCTCCAGCCCCGAATGCTGATTTCTAAGCATCTGCTATTACATTTTTTCTTTGCACATTTCCAGGTTAGGGAAAGAGAACAAAACACTCTCAAAGCTGAGCCGACTCTAGGATTTCTTGTGGACACACCACATGCTACCAGAGCGGGTGTGAGCACAGGGTCGGACTTACTATAGCTGCTCTATAGTTAACCATCCCATCAGCACCCTCAGTGGGGGAGACAGCCAGCCAGGCTCCGCCCACAGAGGGAACTGGTGAGGTGAGTCTCTTCTTTTTTTGGCACGATAGCCAGGTGATTCTTATGTCCAGTAAGGTTTAAGAGATTCTGATCCATACTAAATGATCGGTGGCTTACTCGTCATCCTATATCCCTGTCAAGCTCAGGCTGTTCCCGACTAACCAATTGTACTGACGGAACAAAAGTCTAGATCCTGGAAGGGAACAGAGGGAAACGGGCTAATTGTCCTCCAACCTGCCAACAAGTTAAACAATAAATACTCATCTCAACTACATACATCTCCACGTCCTGGATGATCAGCTTCCACCCCCAACCAACATTCCTGGATCTTCTCTGATGTTCCCCTTATTGCAGATCTCACACAGACGGAGGGCATGCAGAGACAATTGGGCAGTGTAGAAGCTGCAGGTAGGGCAGGTGAAAGGAATTTTGCCTCATGCTCTCAGCCCTCAGCGCGGTCTCAGCTGTTATTGACTGTAGACGGCACAATCCTCCAGCTTTTCTCCTACTCTTAGCAGAAAGCCTTAAAGATGTATAGGCTCAACAATGTGACTGTTACCCAAATCACTTAACCCCAGGCGCTCGGCTTCCTCAGCAGCTCCCTCGGCCAGCGGTTCTGTGAACAGCGGTTCTGTGAGCGTTGCTTTATCATCTACTCAACTCCAGTCACCCGCCCCCAGTTGCTGCCCTGCCTTCCTTCCCCACTACACATTGGTTATCAGTAGCTGCCTTCACTTCCTTAAGACCTCTGATTTCCTTTATTCCCACTTGGCCACAGACAAAGAAGTTTCAAAGACCCTCTAATCTCTTTGCCAGTTGCAAGACAGAGAACGCGAACCACTCACTAGAAAAAAGAAACAGGAGGAAACATTTATTCTCTGGTTTCCATGGTCCCCCAACCTCTTTACTCTCTGGTCCCTGTAATCCCCTTTTCCATTCATTGTCTCCATTACCTCAGCTCATCTCCAGCTGGAAGGAATGAGCGATACTTTTTGGTTTCCATTGAAAGATTGTGTAACTTGTTTTCAGAGCTGATAAGGTGTGGGGCAGGCACTCTGTTGGGTTTTCACCTCATAGTCTCAGCTAAAGTCACTGTCTGCTGCAAAGCACTTGAACAACTCATCCAAGGCTATATAACTGATTTCTGGAGGGCCGATTGTAACCAAGCTATAGTAAATAAAAAAATCTGTCATGCCCCAGGGACCTGGAAGCACTGACAAAACCTTTAGATCCACAAGACTCCTGTATGGATGGATGATTTGCCAATGAGGGATGTAGGGAGGTCATGTCACAGAGTCACTTGGGAGAATAAAAAAAATGCTAGTCATTTGCCTGGCCATAGTGGCACATGCCTTTAATTCCAGCACTCAGGAGGCAGGGGTAGGTATATCTCTGAGTTTGAGGCCAGCTGCTCTACAGAGCGAATTAGAGGACAGCCAGGGCTATACAGAAAAACCCCATCTTAAAAAGAGAAAAAGAAAGTTAGCCTCCAGTAGTGGGTAAGAAGGGTGGAGCCATACAGAGGCTCTGCAGAGACCAAGAGGAAGCTTGGCCTACTGAATCTTCACTTCTTTTCCCTATAAGATCTTGACTCTAACTATCAGTTTTCAAATAGATTTTACCAAATAGATATTACTGGTCTGGACAGTAAATACTGCCATGGGCTTCCTCTATGTCTGATGCTGTCTGCAAATCCAAGATGAAGAATCACATTGATTCATATGTCCACTCTTCAGCATTAGAGAGGTCTTGTTTTCCAGGCAGGAGTTAGCCCCCATGGACTGTGTAGCCTTCCTGATACAAATCATATATCTCAATGAGCCTCGGTTTCTCCATCTGCAGGTGGAGAAAATGATGTGCCTCACTTACTCCGTGCAATGTATGAAGGGCTGCAGGAGAAGTTCTTGTGACTCAGAAGTCGTCACAAGCTCTAGACTGTGGAGAAAGAAAAAATATCAATTTATCCTCAAGGGCTTCTGGGAGGGGTAGAGAAGAGGTTTGGAAATGGAGGGAGGCATTACTAATTGACTATATTTATCTCGTGGGATTCCTGTGAGCAAAGTATTTATTTATTGAGTCAATGTGCCATGAGACTGTCTCTCTTTACCATGCCAATGACAGAATGAGGGAAAGGGATGGTAATAGCAGGGAGGCAGATCATAACTTATCAAGAGTAATAATTCTCTAATAACAAGAATTGCCATCTGGGCATGGTGGTGCCTGCCTATGATCCCAGAACTTGGGAGGCTAAAGCGGGAGGCTAGTGAGTTCAAGGTCAGCCTGGGCTGCTGGGAAATTCTATCTCAAACAATGGTAACAACAAAAAGATGTCAATAATATTGGTACTGCTACTAATGATGATGATGATATTGATAATAATAATAATAATAAATTGCCACACAGTAAGCTGGAAGGAGTTTTCCAACACTGGAGCTATGGCACTCAAAGATGGGTTGATCTCAGTAGGAAAGGCTATATAAAAAGGTTTGCAGAGAATGATGGAATTTGTATTGTGTTCCTCCGGCCCATCTGCCTGACCTTTCTGTGGGACTGTCAAAGTCAGAGCATGTTCTGTCTTCTCGGTCCTTCCATCCACTCTCATGGACCACTTTCCCACCACTGCCTTGCCTCGGGGCTCTCATCTGATCTGCAGACACTACATCTGTTGGTGATTGAACTTAGAAGGCTCCAATCCCCTAATTCCCAAATGGACCTATCATTGCTCTCCCCAAACCTGGCCCTTCTCCACTTTGTGAGCCAGGACTCAAAGGCATTTCACAGGCTTGTCACTTTCAAAGGACTCCCCTGCTGAGTCGCAAAGGGGAAAAAAAAAAAAAGCAAGCAAGCCAGCCCTGTCAGTAGAGGGAGATCTCAGATAGGAGAAGCAGCAGCCTATAGGCAGTGTGTCAACATACTTTTACATCTATTTTTTTAAATTCCAAAATAAAGTTTTTAAAATTTGCTGTTTTTCCAACCATGAAAAACCTAATGTTGCTGTTTCATAACCTCTGACAAGGTTTTTATTCCCTGTACCTACGCAAATTCTTTCTGCTCTCTTTCCTTATGCAACAGAAGCAGACTTGCTACTTGGATTTTAATGTCCACAGAACTCACAAACGCTCGCATCCACTCCTTTGCCTTTATATAGAGGCCACACCCCTGAACCCACAGGGTGCTGCTGAGTCTAAGCCAGACAAAACAAGGTGGCTGTAGACCAAATCCCAGGTTTACCAGGATGCTTGGTCTGCTTCTGTTCCTGCCTTCACTGTTGCATGGTCCAGTCATAGAAACTTTGCAGCCAACATCACTCTTAGTTCCATTCAGCCTTTTAACCTTGTACTTCCATAATTTCCTCCCAGTATAGTTTCTATTATACCATTATATAAACTTCTTCTTGGAATCTAATTTAAACCCCTTTATAAAAAGGATAGATGGATACATGGGAAGACAGATGGTAGATAGCTACTCTTACTGCCATGTTAATAGAAAGGCTACAGAAATACTATTTCTGTTAATTCTACCTGAAGTTAATTTACCCTTAATTCCATTCCTTTTTCCCCTTCATCTCATCTCCTGCCCCCTGTACTAATTCCTATTACCCATCCTGTCTCCAGGTCAGGATAGTATTTGGGCAGTCATAGGCGGGACACTCAAGCTTTCCAGAGAAGTGCAACCGAGCATGTTCTAGTCAAGCCAGCATTCACCTCCTTGGCCACTTTCCTGTCCTACTTCCATTTCCTTGTTCTGTCCCGGTCTCTATTCTGGAAGATTCACTTTTATTTAGTGTCCTACCCAAGCTGGCAGCAGTATGGCTTTGTTCAAAAACCAAAACCAGTTCCCACCTCAGACCTTAGGGTGCAAGCCCTATGAAATAGGTAGGATCTCTACATCTGGGGAGACTTGAAAGGACTATCCTAGAAGAGAGGATCACAAGAAGCTGTTTCTGGGGAGGGGGGTCGTCTGCAGGGAAAAATGTGAGGATGAGGGAAAAAGCAATCATGCACGTACACAGTTCCCTCCCCCACACCTCACACTCATTCCCACACAGACAGTAGCACACCCCTCCACATTCCTATATTTGCTCTCCAGGTAAGAAGTGCCCTCAGCTCGCATGCTCCTCAGAACACAAAGCTTCATAGTCAAGGGTTTAGGCACGAGAACCACATGAGCCTACTCACTCAGCTGGCTTCACAAGGAGCCTCATGACAGTCTGGAAGAACTCAGCCCACAAGTATGGATGGAGTGTTTACTGCCTGCCAGGGAAACTTACAGGCATAAGGGGTGGACATGGGAGTGGGAGAGTAAAGATGTTTGTAAGCCAATCCCTCAAGACTCTTGAGGGAAAATCACCAGAAAGAAACTAGTTATTCAAAATTGACAGTATGGTGGTATGAATCAGAATGGTCCCCTATGGATTCATGTAATTGAATGAGTTCTCAGTTGGTGGGACTGCTTGAGAAGGATTAGGGAGGGAGGTGTGGCCTTGTTGGAGGAGGTGTGTCACTAGAGAATCTCCTCTCTCTCTCTCTCTCTCTCTCTCTCTCTCTCCCTCTCTCTCTCCTTCTTCTTCCTCTGTCTCTGTCTCTGTCTCTGTCTCTGTCTCTCTCTCTCTGCCTGTGCTTGTGGATCAGGGTGTAAGCTCTCAGTGACTTCTCTTATTACTATGCCTGCCTTTCTGCTGCCTTGCTCCCCACCATGATAGTAATCCTGGTATCTTAAACTGTTGTTACAGAAGGGCCCCTTTGTTCTTCCCAGCCACCTGGCTAGCTTAGCCCCCGAAATAATCACACAGAAATTGTATTAATTAAATTACTGCTTGGCCCATTATCTCTAGCCTCTTATTGGCTAACTCTCACATCTTGATTTAACCCATTTCTATTAATCTGTATCACCATGTGGTAGTGGCCTATCAGGAAAGAGTTGGCACTTCTGTCTCTGGTGGCTCCATGGCAGTTCTCTGATTCTGCTTCCTTCCTCCCAGAACTCAGTTCTGTCTTCTCCACCTACCTAAGTTTTGCCCTATCAGGCCAAGCAGTTTCTTTATTGATTAACCAATGAAAGCAACACATAAACAGTAGAAACTCCTACACCAAACTGTAAGTCCCAAATAAAGGAATTCTTTCTTTATATAAGTTGCCTTGCTCATGGTGTCTTATTACAGCAATGGAAAAGTCACTAAGAAAACAAGAGACATTGAACTGTGTTTGTGCTCAGTTTACATCAGTATGACAATAACCAAACTAAATCCTTTCACAGTATATAGAAAAAAAAAAGAGGTAAAATTTAGGCCAAGACAAAACATAGCCATGGGCACCAACTTCTCCAGGAAATGTGGTTATCATCAAGCAAGTTCATAACCAAGTCATCAATAGCTAGGAAAAGGTTAGTCCCAGACCCCAGGAAGAAGCATGGGCAAGGAACCACTAAGCACTTCCTGAATTCCAATAGGAAGAAGCAGAAAATATAGGTAGCAGCAGAGTAGAATACTAGTAAAGTGGCCAGAAAAGACCCCATGCAAGGAAACCAGATTCCCTGCTTGGTCTCTTGGTTGTCTGGCAATGACAATGGTTATTTTTTCACGCCTAGCATTGCGCTCTGCTTCGACACTCTGTGTTCCCTCCCAGCCTCTAAGCTCAGGTAGGAAAACAGTTCAACCACGTTCTCTCCTCAGATGCTATCTCTCGGTAACATATTATGACAGTGCGTATAACCATGCTTCACAAACAGTAGAGCAATGAACGCGCATTAATGGCTGTAATTACGAGGAGCTGTTCTGAGTATCTCAAGCTGATCTCTAATCACAGTTGCTGTTGTCAGGTCAAATGTGAGAAGAACTCATGCTCCTCGCCTCTGTGATGATGGTGCCAGTGAGGCATGGTGCTGTTGTGACAGCTGGGAACGAGCTTCACTTCACTGGGCATGTCAGATGGTCATTTAAAAAGCTGGGATCTGTTTTTGTTTTTTTTAAAAAAGATAATAGAACTGGTTTATGTTCAAGAAGCCTATACCTCTTGCTAGGAGAGGGGCTCAGGCCAGCAGCTGAGGGCCAGACTTCAAACCAGGAGCTTGGGGACCTGGTGATGCCGTAGATCCCATGGGGGCATTGCAAGGATGGTCAGCCAAGAGAGAGGCGTTTGCAATACAAAGCCAATTTTGACAGAAGACAGGTGGTGATCTTGGCAGCCCATTAGCTTCAGAGAGAGGCAGCCAAGGGCCTGTGGGTGTGCTGGCAAGAGGGTAGGGTCTTCCCAGAAGGGTTGGTGATGGTGGCAGACACCAGTGATGGCAGGTTCCGTGACATCTCTGCTTGTACAAGAATGCTTAAGCACACTCGTTAGGTCTCTTACACTTGCTCTCCCAGGTCCCTTCCATCTTCCCATAGGTCAGGTCATTCAGCAAGCATCTCTAGACACGTGAGAACGCAACCCAGACACCACTTATCATGCTTTCTATGGAAAAAATACATTCCCTCGGAATATTTATCATGAGTTCAATACAGGTTTTGTAGGACTAACAAAAATTCACTTCTCTTCTTGCTGTCAGATTCCTGGCTTTGTAGATGCAGAAAGAAGTTGTGGAGTAAAATATCAAAAACTAGAGAGGGGAAGGTAAACCCAACATATCACCCCTTTGTTCAAGGTTTTAAGTAGCTGTTTTCTCCCTGGGTTCTTCTCTCAAAACTTCAGGAGGCCGTCTCATCAGTGTGACAATGGCCACTTTGGTGAGGTTTCTTGAGCAACAGCCTCCAATATTCTGTATCCTGTTTTTCCATATACATTTTCTTATATAGAAGATTACTGTAACTATTTATCAACGAAGCAAGTATCACAGACTTTAGATTCATTTAATCCTGGAAGCAAGACTTTGAGGTCTTTGTTCTTATCCATGTTCACAGATGAGAAAACACAGACTTAGCTTAAACACGGTCACTGGTTCTGGTCTTCCCTAAGCACCCTCTTGTTCTAAGACTGGAAGATACTTAAAAGTAGTTGCTGGAGATGTTTACCCATGGCATTTGTTCCTTGAGGGTATGGACAGGGTTTTCCAGGTGAACCCAAGGCTTGGCCCAGGGCAGTTAGAACTCATTTACCTGCTAAAGGATGTGTCAAATATGACAACAGTCATGTTTTAATTTTCTGAAATTATAGCTCTGGAGCTCAGGGTGGAGAACACACAGTGATTGATGGAAAAAGAGCAAGAGAGCAATTTAAATCAAAGATTTGGTTTTTTGCTTCCACTAGACAGCCCCTACCAGGAAGCCTGGCTTTTTCCACTGTTGGAAGTGGAGTTCACTGGCCAGGAGCCTCTAGCACCAGGAAGCTTGTTAGAAATACAACCAACTAAAGGACATCCTAAACCCACCCATCAATTTGGAATTATAATGAAATCTCCCAGTTATTCAATGTCATGCTAAAATTCAAGGAGTAGCCCTGTAGGGGTCACCTTGACCTCTTTCTCCTGCCTCAGTACAGAGCCAACTTCTGTAACTTACCAGGAGGGCCAGGGAGACCACAGAGCTGTACCCCCTGCTCATCCTTTGACCTCAGGGGAATGATGATGGAATCCCAAGTGCCCAGAACACCCTCTACAGGTGTTACCATTTCAAACCAAATTCCCTCTTTCCATAATCACGAATGATGACTCAAAACTACCACCTCAGAGGCCCGCCTCTACCTATAACCCTCACTGGTCCACCCCTACCTTTAACTTTCAAAGGTCCACCCTGCCTATAACTCTCAGAGGCCCACTCTACCTATAGCCTTCAGAATCCTAGCCCCATCTCTGCAAGCCAATGACTTCTACCCCACAGTGTCTAAAGTCTTCCCATACAATGTAACCATCCTGAAGCCAACTGTTCAGACCCACGAGTCTGTGGGGGGCACATTTCACATTAGAACCCTAAGAAGTACCATGCTTAGAAGGTTTGAAGCATAATGCTTTGGTATAACTGCCCTGAAATAGTTAATTTTTACCTTTGAATTCGTGTTTGTGAGTGACATATGATGGGACAGTGGAGTGTGGGGCCCTGGACCACGCCCTCTCTAGACTAGGTTTTCACCCACATGCTAAGCTACAGATTTGCGCAGACTCCTCTTCCTCTTTCTGCCCATTTTTTGTTGTTATACCCATGCGTGTTCAGGGTGGGTTACTCAGGCCCTGCTGCTGCATTCTGCCCTGGGGAGGGGAAGTTCTACATACCAAGTACAGGAAGAGTGGGGGGTGTCCTTCTGCATTATAGGACAATAAGACGATGTCATGCTGATCCACCAGGGGTTGGTGCTGTTACTATATATTCAACAGGCACATAAGTACTGGGTAGGAGGTTTCAGTCTTTTGGAAGCCACCCATCCCTGCAGGTTGGAGCAATGGACCTAATGGACCCCACAATTGATTTATGAAACCACATCATCTTTCTGAACTGCAAATTATGAGGCCCACCAGCCTTGTCTATAGCTCTTTGAAGTATGCTTTTGAATATGATGTCTCTTTGAATCCAGTGTGATTGTGAAGTCACAATAAACATATGACATTACTGTTATTTCGAAGGGTGCTGAGTGCAAGACACTAACAATTTAATAAGTTGGGCTTTTGCACTGACCTATGTTAATGTGCAATTTCATGCTTTTGCACAGCAAGGGAGAAGTGCTTAAGAAAGCATTTGATTATAAGATCTATGTGAAAATGCATTATCTGCCTGCCTTGAGCATGGTCAACTGTTGACCTCGCCAATTAGTCGATTCAGAATGAAGATTCAATTACAATGAACAAATATTCCTTGAATAATTTCTATGCGTAAAGTCCTATGCTGGGGCCAATGGGGTGTTTGCAGATGTGTGATATCGCTTCCTATCTTTGGGATGTTTGCAAGCAAGTTGGAGGAGGCATGGATGACTGAAATGTCAGAGAGGAAATGGGGCTTGTGAAGCTGGACTGTTGTGGGCCAATCCCTGGCAGTGAGGTCTCTTTCCTAGTTCCATTCCTATTCTTTGGGACAGAAGGTCAGCTTGTTTTAGGGTTTATCTTTGGGAAGATGAGCTTACCTCCAGTTCGGGGATAAATCTTGATTGACTGAGTTGGTTCCATGCTAATCTTGTGTCCCTTGTCAAGTATTGGTTGACTATGAACACTGACTTGGTTCTGACCAATGGAACAAACAACAGAAACTTCTGGACTGCTCTCAAAGGTTTGCTTATGATAGAGCATGCTTCCGGGCTAGAGTGAGCTGCTTGGCTTACTCCCCTGGCTCCAGGGCTGAGTCTTATAAGTGACTCAGCTGTGCTCCCCTCCACGTCTTCATCTGTTAAATGGGGTTAATGATAGCATTCACATAGTGGGTTTGTGAGGATGGAAAGTAGTGAATGTGCACAAAACATTTAGAAGATCTTCAGGGTTGCTCAAAGGAAAAGATAATGTATCAATATTTGGCTTCTAAAGGCCACAGCTTCCCCCCCCCCACCCCGTGTCTTCTTGTGCAGACTGATAAGGCTTCCTCGAGGGGAACGGTCAAGAAAGACTGAATCCAAATGCAAGTTCAACAGGAAAGAGCACTGGGATCAGTGAGCAGAGGCCCCAACATCAGTCATATTGTATTTCTAGTAACTACTTGTCATGCTTAGAATCCTATTGGAGCAATAGCCAACCACATTTCCTAATTCTTGTTACTCAAGTCCAGGATCAACTTACCAAGTAAGTACATATTTTGAGTACTTCTGAAGCCTGAAGCACACTGTTAAATATTAGGAGAAATTAAAAACCAAATCAGATGTGGACTGAATCATAAAGACTATCTACTAGAAAATAAAAGTATATGCATAAATCTGCGGTATGGACCATAGAAGGAGGGGACAGGGACACATCTAAGGTGGGTGAGAAAGGTGTTTGACAAAGGTCACTGGTGAGAGAGCCTTGCTGAAATGTTAGCAGGACTGTTCTGTAGACACAAGGGGCCAGGGAAAGATGACTTCCAATGAGTGGTCAGAATGAGCCAACCACCAGAATGGACAGCTGAAAGTCCTGGGGACAACCACCAAACATCTGGAGAAGCCCTTCACTGCCGCTTACAGAGTTGAGTTGTCTGGACAGAGTGAGCATGCCTGGGGACCCTGTGTGTTAGCCTGCTGTGCTGTTGTGTAGGAACCGCTTAAGCTGAGTGAGACCTGGTCTTCAGAAAGACCATCCTCTGTCATCCTCATCTGATAGGGGATCAGTGACAAATGCTGTGACGTAAAGGAGAGGCCCCACCTCCATGGTGTCTTGCTTTGCATACTTTCACTATAAGACAAGGGAATTGATAAAGGCTTTGTCATCATACCTTAAGGAAACACAAACGCATTAGCCTGCACCAGAGAAAGATGCTCCTGACCAGAGAAAGACGCTCCTGACATCATACTAAGCTATCACATAAATAAAGGAACAAGAAAGAAATCCTGACCATGCGGTGCTGGTGCTAACTTTTGATTTGTTGAAGATACTGGCAAAAAGCTCTGATGTCTGTCATCTATATACAGGTATAAAAGCATGAGGTAGGGGTTTGTTAAAATTTCTGTTTACTTATTTTTACTATTTTAAGAGGTCAGATGACTTCAAACTTACCACGTAGCTGAGGTTGACCTTGAACTTCTGGTACTCCCTCCTGCATCTCCTAAATGCTGGGACCACAGGCATGCCCCACCCCACCCTGTCTATGTGGCACTAAGGATTAAATCCAGGGCCTCAAGCATGCTTGGTAAGCACTCTTCCACATGAACTGCACCACCAGACAATGGGGTGTGGCAGGGAGGGGCTGCTTGTTTGTCCAGGCTGCCTGGCTAGCTTAGCCTCAAAATAACCACACAGAAACTATATTATTAAATCACTGCTTGTCCCATTAGCTCTACCTTCTTATTGGTTAACTCGGTTTGAACCGGTCAGAACTGGCCTGAAACGGTCAGAACCGGTCAGAACCGGTCGGAACCAGTCGGAACCGGATTGAAACGGATGGAACCAGCTGGAACAGGTCGGAACTGGTCTGGACCGGTCGGAACCGGTCTGAACCGGTCTCGACCGGTCGGAACCGGTCTGAACCGGTCTCGACTGGTCGAAACCAGTTTGAACAGGTCGGAACCGGTTTGAACCGGTCAGAACTGGCTGGAACCGGTCAGAACCGGTCTGAACAGGTTTGAACCGGTGTCGACAGGTCGGAACTGGCTGGAACCGGTCTGAACCGGTTGGAACCGGCTTGAACCGGTGGGAACGGGTTTGAACCAGACGGAACCGGCTGGAACCGGTTTGAACCGGTCAGAACCGGCTGGAACCGGTCTGAACCGGTCGGAACCGGCTTGAACCGGATGGAACCGGCTGGAACCGGTTTGAACCGGTCATGACCAGTCAAAACCGGTCAGAACCGGTCAGAACCGGTCAGAACCGGTCGGAACCGGTCTGAACCGGTCGGAACTGGTTTGAACTGGTCAGAACCGGCTGGAACCGGTCGGAACCGGTTTGAACCAGTCGGAACCAGTCTGAACCGGTTGGAACTGGTTATGACGGGTCAGAACCGGTTTGAACCGGTCGGAACCTACTGGAACCGGTTTGATCCGATCGGAACTTGTTTTAACCGGTTTGAACCGGTCGGAACAGGCTGGAACCGGTTTGAACCGGTCGGAACGGGTCTGAACCGGTCTCGACCGATCGGAACCGGTTTGAACCAGTCGGAACCGGTTTGAACCGGATTGAACAGGTCAGAATCGGCTGGAACCGGTCTGAACCGGTCGGAACCGGTCTGAACCGGTCTGAACCGGTCAGAACCGGTCAGAACCGGCTGGAACCGGTCTGAACCGGTTTGAACCGGACAGAACCGGCTGGAACCGGTCTGAACCGGTCGGAACCGGTCAGAACCGGCTGGAACCGGTCTGAAACGGTCGGAACCGGTCAGAACCGGCTGGAACCGGTCTGAAACGGTCGGAACCGGTCTGAACCGGTCGGAACCGGTCTGAACCGGTCTGAACCGGTCAGAACCGGCTGGAACCGGTCTGAACCGGTCTGAACCGGTCAGAACCGGCTAGAACCGGTCGGAACCGGTCTGAACCGGTCTGAACCGGTCGGAACCGGCTGGAACCGGTCTGAACCGGTCGGAACCGGTCTGAACCGGTCGGAACCGGTCTGAACCGGTCTGAACCGGTCAGAACCGGCTGGAACCGGTTTGAACCGGTCGGAACCAGTCAGAACCGGTTTGAACCGGTCAGAACTGGTCGGAACCGGTCGGAACCGGTCAGAACCGGTTTGAACCGGTCAGAACCGGTTTGAACCGGTCAGAACTGGCTGGAACCGGTCGGAACCGGTCAGAACTGGCTGGAACCGGTCGGAACCGGTCGGAACCGGACTGAACCGGTCGGAACCGGCTGAAACCAGTCTGAACCGGTCGGAACCGGACTGAACCGGTCGGAACCGGTCTGAACCGGTTTGAACCGGTCAGAACCGGTCGGAACCGGTCTGAACCGGTTTGAACCGGTCAGAACCGGCTGGAACCGGTCGGAACCGGTCGGAACCGGCTGGAACCGGTCGGAACCGGTCTGAACCGGTCGGAACCGGTCAGAACCGGTCGGTTCCGGTCAGAACCGGTTTGAACCGGTCAGAACTGGCTGGAACCGGTCGGAACCGGTTTGAACCGGTTTGAACCGGTCATAACCGGCTGGAACCGGTCTGAACCGGTCGGAACCGGTTTGAACCGGTTTGAACCGGTCAGAACCGGCTGGAACCGGTTTGAACCGGTCGGAACCGGTTTGAACCGGTCAGAACTGGCTGGAACCGGTCGGAACCGGTCGGAACCGGCTGGAACCTGTCTGAACCGGTCGGAACCGGTTTGAACTGGTTTGAACCGGTTAGAACCGGTCAGAACCGGCTGGAACCGGTTTGAACCAGTCGTAACCGGCTGGAACCGGTCTCGACCGTTCGGAACCGGTTTGAACCGGTCTGAACCGGTCTGAACCAGTTTGAACCGGTCATAACCGGCTGGAACCGGTCTGAACCGGTCGGAACCGGTCTGAACCGGTCGGAACCGGTTCGATCCGGTTTGAACCGGTCGGAACCGGCTGGAACCGGTCTGAACCGGTCGGAACCGGTCTGAACCTGTTTGAACCGGTCGGAACCGGCTGGAACCGGTCTGAACCGGTCGGAACCGGCTTGAACCGGTCGGAACCGGTTTGAACCGGTTTGAACCAGTCAGAACCGGTCTGAACCGGTTTAAACCGGCTGGAACCGGTTTGAACCGGTCGGAACCGACTGGAACCGGTTTGAACCGGTAGGAACCGGCTGAAACCGGTCTGAACCGGTCGGAACCGGTCTGAACCGGTCGGAACCGGTCTTAACCGGTTTGAACCGGTCAGAACCGGTCGGAACCGGTCTGAACCGGTTTGAACCGGTCAGAACCGGCTGGAACCGGTCGGAACCGGTCGGAACCGGTCGGAACCGGTCTGAACCGGTCGGAACCGGTCTGAACCGGTCGGAACCGGCTGGAACCGGTGTGAACCGGTCGGGGCCGGTTTGAACTGGTTTGAACCGGTCAGAACCGGCTGGAACCGGTCGGAACCGGTCTGAACCGGTCGGAACCGGTTTGAACCGGTTGGAACCAGCTGGAACCGGTGTGAACCGGTCGGAACCGGCTTGAACCGGCTGGAACCGGTCTCGACCGGTCGGAACCGGTTTGAACCGGTCAGAACCGGCTGGAACCGGTCTGAACCGGTAGGAACCGGCTGGAACCTGTCTGAACCGGTCGGAACCGGTTTGAACTAGTTTGAACCGGTTAGAACCGGTCAGAACCGGCTGGAACCGGTTTGAACCAGTCGTAACCGGCTGGAACCGGTCTCGACCGTTCGGAACCGGTTTGAACCGGTCTGAACCGGTCTGAACCAGTTTGAACCGGTCAGAACCGGCCGGAACCGGTCTGAACCGGTAGGAACCGGCTGGAACCTGTCTGAACCGGTCGGAACCGGTTTGAACTGGTTTGAACCGGTTAGAACCGGTCAGAACCGGCTGGAACCGGTTTGAACCAGTCGTAACCGGTCAGAACCGGTCGGAACCGGCCGGAACCGGTCTGAACCGGCCGGAACCGGTCTGAACCGGTTTGAACCGGTCAGAACCGGCCGGAACCGGTCTGAACCAGTTTGAACCGGTCGGAACCGGCTGGAATCGGTCGGAACTGGTCGGAACCGGTTTGAATCGGTTCGGACCGGTCATAACCGGCTGGAACCGGTCTGAACCGGTCGGAACCGGCTGGAACCGGTCTCGAACGGTCGGAACCGGTTTGAACCGGTCGGAACCGGTTTCAACCGGTCAGAACCGGCTCGAACCGGTCGGAACCGGCTGGAACCAGTCTGAACCGGTCGGAACCGGTTTGAACCAGTTTGAACCGGTCAGAACTGGCTGGAACCGGTCGGAACCGGTCAGAACCGGTTTGAACCGGTCAGAACCGGCTGGAACCGGTCTGAACCGGCCGGAACCGGTCTGAACCGGTCTGAACCGGTTTGAACCGGTCGGAACCGGTTTGAACCGGTTTGAACCGGTCATAACCGGCTGGAACCGGTCTGAACCGGTCGGAACCGGCTGGAACCGGTCTCGACCGGTCGGAACCGGTTCGAACCGGTCGGAACCGGTTTGAACCGGTCAGAACCGGTCGGAACCGGCCGGAACCGGTCTGAACCGGCCGGAACCGGTCTGAACCGGTTTGAACCGGTCAGAACCGGCCGGAACCGGTCTGAACCAGTTTGAACCGGTCGGAACCGGCTGGAACCGGTCGGAACTGGTCGGAACCGGCTTGAACCGGTCGGAACCGGTCGGAACCGGCTGGAACCGGTCGTAACCGGTCGGAACCGGTTTGAACTGGTCGGAACCGGCTGGAACCGGTTTGAACCGGTCGGAACCGGCTGGAACCGGTCTTAACCGGTCTGAACCGGTCTGAACCGGTCGGAACCGGTTTGAACCGGTTGGAACCAGCTGGAACCGGTGTGAACCGGTCGGAACCGGCTTGAACCGGCTGGAACCGGTCTCGACCGGTCGGAACCGGTTTGAACCGGTCAGAACCGGCTGGAACCGGTCTGAACCGGTCGGAACCGGTTTGAACCGGTTTGAACCGGTCAGAACCGGCTGGAACCGGTTTGAACCGGTCGGAACCGGTTTGAACCGGTTCGAACCGGTCAGAACCGGCTGCAACCGGTCGGAACCGGTTTGAACCGACTGGAACCGGTTAGAACCGGTCAGAACCGGCTGGAACCGGTTTGAACCAGTCGTAACCGGCTGGAACCGGTCTCGACCGTTCGGAACCGGTTTGAACCGGTCGGAACCGGTCTGAACCGGTTTGAACCGGTCAGAACCGGTCTGAACCGGTCGGAACCGGTCTGAACCGGTCGGAACCGGTTCGATCCGGTTTGAACCGGTCGGAACCGGTCTGAACCGGTTTGAACTGGCTGGAACCGGTCTGAACCGGTCGGAACCGGCTTGAACCGGTCGGAACCGGTTTGAACCGGTTTGAACCGGTCAGAACCGGTCTGAACCGGTCGGAACCGGTCGGAACCGGCTGGAACCGGTTGGAACCAGCTTGAACCGGCTGGAACCGGTCTCGACCGGTCGGAACCGGTTTGAACCGGTCAGAACCGGCTGGAACCGGTCTGAACCGGTCGGAACCGGTTTGAACCGGTTTGAACCGGTCAGAACCGGATGGAACCGGTTTGAACCGGTCGGAACCGGTTTGAACCAGTTTGAACCGGTCAGAACCGGCTGCAACCGGTCGGAACCGGTCGGAACCGGCTGGAACCTGTCTGAACCGGTCGGAACCGGTTTGAACTGGTTTGAACCGGTTAGAACCGGTCAGAACCGGTTAGAACCGGTCAGAACCGGTTGGAACCGGTTTGAACCAGTCGTAACCGGCTGGAACCGGTCTCGACCGTTCGGAACCGGTTTGAACCGGTCCTAACCGGCTGGAACCGGTCTGAACCGGTCGGAACCGGTCTGAACCGGTCGGAATCGGTTCGATCCGGTTTGAACCGGTCGGAACCGGCTGGAACCGGTTTGAACCGGTCGGAACCGGGTGAAACCAGTCTGAACCGGTCGGAACCGGTCTGAACCGGTCGGAACCGGTCTGAACCGGTTTGAACCGGTCAGAACCGGTCGGAACCGGTCTGAACCGGTTTGAACCGGTCAGAACCGGCTGGAACCGGTCGGACCCGGTCGGAACCGGTTTGAACCGGTCGGAACCGGTTTAAACCGGTCAGAACCGGCTGGAACCGGTGTGAACCGGTCGGAACCGGTTTGAACTGGTTTGAACCGGTGAGAACCGGCTGGAACCGGTTTGAACCGGTCGCAACCGGTCAGAACCGGCTGGAACCGGTCAGAACCGGTCTGAACCGGTCGGAACCGGTCAGAACCGGTCGGAACCCGTCAGAACCGGTTTGAACCGGTCATAACCGGCTGGAACCCGTCTGAACCGGTCGGAACTGGCTGGAACCGGTCTGAACCGGTCGGAACCGGTTTGAACCAGTTTGAACCGGTCAGAACTGGCTGGAACCGGTCGGAACCGGTCAGAACCGGTTTGAGCCGGTCAGAACCGGCTGGAACCGGTCTGAACCGGTCTGAACCGGTCTGAACCGGTCGGAACCGGTTTGAACCGGTTTGAACCGGTCATAACCGGCTGGAACCCGTCTGAACCGGTCGGAACCGGCTGGAACCGGTCTCGACCGGTCGGAACCGGTTTGAACCGGTCAGAACCGGTTTGAACCGGTCGGAACCGGCTCGAACCGGTCTGAACCGGTCGCAACCGGTTTGAACCGGTCGGAACCGGTCTGAACCGGTTTGAACCGGTCGGAACCGGTCTGAACTGGTCTGAACCGGTTGGAACCGGCTGGAACCGGTCTGAACCGGTCGGAACCGGTTTGAACCGGTCGTAACCGGCTGGAACCGATCTCGACCGGTCGGAACCGGTTTGAACCGGTCTGAACCGGTCAGAACTGGCTGGAACCGGTCTGAACCGGTCGGAACCGGCTGGAACCGGTTTGAACCGGTCGGAACCGGTTTGATCCGGTCAGAACCAGCTGGAACCGGTCTGAACCGGTTCGAACTGGTCGGAACCGGTCTCGACCGGTCGGAACCGGTTCGAACCGGTCAGAACCGGTTTGAACCGGTCGGAACCGGTCAGAACCGGTTTGAACCGGTCAGAACAGGCTGGAACCGGTCGGAACCGGTTTGAACCGGTCTGAACCGGTGAGAACCGGCCGGAACCGGTCTGAACCGGCCGGAACCGGTTTGATCCGGTTTGAACCGGTCGGAACCGGCCGGAAACGGCTGGAACCGGTCTCGACCGGTCGGAACCGGTTTGAACTGGTCGGAACCGGCTGGAACCGGTTTGAACCGGTCGGAACCGGATGGAACCGGTCTTAACCGGTCTGAACCGGTCGGAACCGGTCGGAACCGGTTTGAACCGGCTGGAACCGGTCTCGACCGGTCGGAACCGGTTTGAACCGGTCAGAACCGGCTGGAACCGGTCTGAACCGGTCGGAACCGGTTTGAACCGGTTTGAACCGGTCAGAACCGGATGGAACCGGTTTGAACCGGTCGGAACCGGTTTGAACCGGTTTGAACCGGTCAGAACCGGCTGCAACCGGTCGGAACCGGTCGGAACCGGCTGGAACCTGTCTGAACCGGTCGGAACCGGTTTGAACTGGTTTGAACCGGTTAGAACCGGTCAGAACCGGTTGGAACCGGTTTGAACCAGTCGTAACCGGCTGGAACCGGTCTCGACCGTTCGGAACCGGTTTGAACCGGTCCTAACCGGCTGGAACCGGTCTGAACCGGTCGGAACCGGTCTGAACCGGTCGGAACCGGTTCGATCCGGTTTGAACCGGTCGGAACCGGCTGGAACCGGTTTGAACCGGTCGGAACCGGCTGAAACCAGTCTGAACCGGTCGGAACCGGTCTGAACCGGTCGGAACCGGTCTGAACCGGTTTGAACCGGTCAGAACCGGTCGGAACCGGTCTGAACCGGTTTGAACCGGTCAGAACCGGCTGGAACCGGTCGGACCCGGTCGGAACCGGTCGGAACCGGTTTAAACCGGTCAGAACCGGCTGGAACCGGTGTGAACCGGTCGGAACCGGTTTGAACTGGTTTGAACCGGTTAGAACCGGCTGGAACCGGTTTGAACCGGTCGCAACCGGTCAGAACCGGCTGGAACCGGTCAGAACCGGTCTGAACCGGTCGGAACCGGTCAGAACCGGTCGGAACCCGTCAGAACCGGTTTGAACCGGTCATAACCGGCTGGAACCCGTCTGAACCGGTCGGAACTGGCTGGAACCGGTCTGAACCGGTCGCAACCGGTTTGAACCGGTCGGAACCGGTTTGAACCGGTTAGAACCGGTTAGAACCGGCTGGAACCGGTTTGAACCGGTTTGAACCGGTCGGAACCGGCCGGAACCGGCCGGAACCGGTCTGAACCGGTCGGAACCGGTTTGAACCGGTTAGAACCGGCCGGAACCGGTCTGAACCGGTTGGAACCGGCCGGAACCGGTCTGAACCGGTTGGAACCGGTTTGAACCGGTCTGAACCGGTTAGAACCGGTCAGAACCGGTTTGAACCGGTCGGAACCGGCCGGAACCGGTCTGAACCGGTCGGAACCGGTCAGAACCGGTTTGAACCGGTCACAACCGGTCGGAACCGGTCTGAACCGGTTTGAACCGGTCACAACCGGTCGGAACCGGTCTGAACCGGTTTGAACCGGTCAGAACCGGCTGGAACCGGTCTGAACCGGTCGGAACCGGTTTGAACCGGTTTGAACCGGTCAGAACCGGCTGGAACCGGTTTGAACCGGTCGGAACCGGTTTGAACCGGTCTGAACCAGTCAGAACCGGTTTGAACCGGTCATAACCGGCTGGAAACGGTCAGAACCGGCTGGAACCGGTCTGAACCGGTCAGAACCGGCTGTAACCGGTCGGAACCGGTCAGAACCAGTTTGAACCGGTCAGAACCAGCTGGAACCGGTCCGGTTCGAACCGGTTTGAACCGGTCAGAACCGGCCGGAACCGGTTTGAACCGATCTGAACCGGTCGGAACCGGCTGGAACCGGTCTGAACCGGTTTGAACCGGTCGGAACCGGTCTGAACCGGTTTGAACCGGTCAAAACCGGCTGGAACCGGTCTTAACCGGTCTGAACCGGTTTGAACCGTTCGGAACCGGTTCGAACCGGTCGGAACCGGCTCGAACCGGTTTGAACCGGTCGGAACCGGCTGGAACCGGTCTGAACCGGTCGGAACCGGTCTGAACCGGTTTGAACCGGTCAGAACCGGCTGGAACCGGTCTGAACCGGTCAGAACCGGCTGGAACCGGTCTGAACCGGTCGGAACCGGTTTGAACCGGTTAGAACCGGTCGGAACCGGTCGGAACCGGTTTGAACCGGTCAGAACCGGCTGGAACCGGACGGAACCGGTCGGAACCGGTTTGAACTGGTCGGAACCGGTCAGAACCGGTTTGAACCGGTCAGAACTGGCTGGAACCGGTCGGAACCGGTCGGAACCGGCTGGAACCGGTCTCGACCGGTCGGAACCAGTTTGAACCGGTCGGAACCGGTTTGAACCGTTCAGAACCGGCTGGAACCGGTCTGAACCGGTCAGAACCGGTTTGAACCGGTTTGAACCGGTTAGAACCGGCTGGAACCGGTTTGAACCGGTCGGAACCGGTTTTAACCATTTTGAACCGGTCAGAACCGGCTGGAACCGGTCGGAACCGGTCGGAACCGGTTTGAACCGGTCGGAACACGTCTGAACCGGTTTGAACCGGTCAGAACTGGCTGGAACCGGTCGGAACCGGTCGGAACCGGCTGGAACCAGTCTGAACCGGTCGGAACCGGTTCGGACTGGTTTGAACCGGTTAGAACCGGTTAGAACCGGCTGGAACCGGTTTGAACCGGCCGGAACCGGTCAGAACCGGCTGGAACCGGTCGGAACCGGCTGGAACCGGTCGGAACCGGCTGGAACCGGTCTCGACCAGTCGGAACTGGTTTGAACCGGTCTGAACCGGTCTGAACCGGTTTGAACCGGTCGGAACCGGCTGGAACCGGTCTGAACCAGTCTGAACCGGTTTGTTCCGGTCTGCACCGGTCTGAACCGGTCGGAACAGGTCTGAACCGGTCTGAACCGGTTTGAACCGGTCGGAATCGGTCAGAACAGGTCAGAACCGGTTTGAACTTTTTAGAACCGTTCGGAAATGTTCTGAACCGGTCTAGATCGGTCTGAACCGTTTAGAACCGGTTGAAACTGGTCTAGACCGGTAGGAACAGGTTTGAACCGGTCTGAACCCGTTTGAACCATTCGGAACCAGTTTTGAGTAGGTTGTAACTGGTATAGACTTTTATTTATGTGTGTGTCCCACACGTGTGCAGGTGCCCAGGAAGCCAGAAGAGGGCATCAGATTCAGGAGGTCACACATGTAGTGACAACACAAAATATGTTAGTATTGCTACTGGAACCAAAAACAATTACCAAATTTTCTAAGTAAGCTCCCGAGTTCAGAGATTCTGACAAGCATATTGGACTTAGTTCAGTGCAGCAGTCTGAGGGGAGGAAAGGGCATCTCCTACACATCTGAGCTCACAGAAAGCTGGTGTGCCCATTACCCTGGCTGGGCTCTGCAAACCACAATGGGGAGTGTTGTGTGCGGTTGAAAGGCTTCCAGCTCAGACTTCCACAAGCTGTCTGCCACAGGATAAGATCTGTTGTGGTCTCCCCATATCTGCAGGATTGGTTGAGCAAGAACCCTTTGAGGTGTTGACGTGAATAGACTTCACACAGGAAGTGTCACTGTGTCCATTTTTCTGTCCCTTCAGAGAAGGCATTTCAACCTGGCCCTCAGCCAGGCACAATGAATCATCCACAAAAAAGCAAATCATAGCCTTCTCTTCAGGATATATCTTTGACAGGTATTTAAATAAAGAAAAGCCATAGGGGAGGAGAGTATACACATGAGGCTAATAGCTCAGCCTTGAAGACCTAATGGCAGGAGCTTGAGTCCCAGATTTGTATTTACTTATTGTATGACAAGTCACTTGATCTCTGTGTGACAGAGACTTGGTAGGTATACTGGCTGGTTTTTGTGAGCAAGCCATGTGAAGCAGCTCCCCTCCATGGCCTCTGCATCAGCCCCTGCCTCCAGGACTCTGCCGTGTTTGAGTTCCTGTCCCGACTTGCTTCAGTGATGTGGAAGCCTAAGCTAAATGAGCACTTCCCTCCGCAACTTGCTTTTTGGTCATGGTGTTTCATCACAGCAGCAGAGACCCTAAGATAAATTGGTGCCAGCGTAATGTAATGTCACTGTGACTGTCTTGACCTTGTTTTGGGGGAGGATTGTGGAGGGCCTTTGGAACTTTGGGCTGGAAGAGCCATTCAGTATGAAGAGCTCTGCTGGATGTTACGTGGGAGCTTAAAAGATGAGAACATTGAGAGCAAAGAATGGACGCCTGGCTTGGGAAGTTTCAGGGGGAAGTTTAAAGACTATCAGGGCCACTTGTTATTTTGAATTAAGATTTTTGTGGTTCTGTATGTTAGCATTTGAGTATTACCTGGTCAGCCCCTTGGGATCCTTGCCAGTAAGATTTCTCTTCTTCTCTCTCTTCCCCTCTCTCCAACCCTGCCCCCCTCTCTATTTCCATGAGGAGGCTGCTCTGTGATCCCTTTCTCTCTCCCCTCTCTCTCCCCACCAATAAAACAAAACTTTGTTTTGCTGGGATACCTAAAGCTGGTAGGCTGGAGGTAAGAAATTAGTGGCGATAGGAAGAGACTAGCATCACTGAGGTGAAATCTTCTGGGAAGTATTTCCTGAGAGCACAGAGAAGCTGTGGTCCAGAGGCAGCCAAGGTTGTGCCTTGCACTGGTAGCCAGACTTGATAGTGTGTGAGAGTCATCCAGGTGGAACTGGTTTTGAAGGCATGAAGGCTCATGGAGAGCAGCTGTGGCTTGGCCCTGTGAGAGACTAGGTGAGGTCATTAGCGAAGGGGCATCTTCAGTGGCAATTGAAGGCCCAGGACTAAAGGGAACATACAAAGAAGTTGAGACTTGGAACCATGAAGAGAGCCTATGAGAGACTATTGGTGAAAGAGTAGCCCAGTTGCAGCAGAAAGACCCTAGCATTGTGGAGATGCCAGTACCACGAGACGACCACCAAGAACAGCAGCAGCAGTGGAGTGGAGCCAGCCAGAGCCTGGAAGACAAGTGGTGTACACTGCAGAGGGCCGAGCTAGAAACGTGACCCAAGACCTTTGGAAGAGTCCAGAAGATCGTGAGTGGATCTCCAGACAATAGACAGTTGGAATTTGGTTTGCTTTGGTTTGATTGTGACTGTGCCCTGACTTTTCCCTCTCGAAGTAAGAAGGCATTGGATTTATTTTGTATCCCACTGGCACCCACAGTTGACTTTGAATTTAAAAGACTTTGTATTTTAAAAGAAATTCGCTACTTTGAAGGGACTGAGATTTTAATATGTTTAAATTTGTGAAGCCTGTGGGATTTATAAAGTTATGTTTTTAGTGTGAGATATTGGGGATGAATAAGAAAGGACAGATTATAGCTTAATGGTGATGGGTTTGTGTGTCATGTTAACAAGGGGTCATTTATTCTGACTGGTTTTGTGTGTCAAGTTGATGCGACCTAGAGTCACCAGAGAGAAAGGAGCCAAAGTTGAGGAAATGCCTCAATGAGATCCAGCTCTGAAGCTCAGTTAGTGATCAGTTTGGGAGGGCCTAGTCCAAGGTGGGTGGTGCTATCACTGGGGTGTGGTCCTGAGTTCTATAAGAAGGTGGACTGATCAAGCCAGGGGAAGCAGCTCCCCTTCATGACTTCTGCATCATCTCCTGTCTCCAGGAACCTATCCTATCTGAGTTCCTATCCTGACCTCCTTCAGTGATGAACAGCAATGCTGACGGATAAGCCAAATAAGCCCTTTCCTCCCCAACTTGCCTTTTGGTGTTTCATTACAGCAATAGAAACCCTAACTAGGACATCATCTGATTCCTTTATCATCTTCATGAAGTCCTCAGTGAGTAGAACCCTCCCCATCTGTCCTATGGAATTGATTCTGGTTGGAAAACCAATCCTCTTTGTCAAACATTGGTTTAACAAGCTTTATCTCTAGTTGAGTATGCAACTACAAACTTTTGAGACTTTCCGAAGTCAATCTTGTCATCTGTTCATTCAAGCATTTAAGTGATAGCAGCACCTACTCTGTGGAAATGGATATACAAATACAACCCCTGTCCAGACAGGCCAACCACAGGTCAGCAAGAACATCACTATATTATAGAAATAGTGGTCCTTGAAAGGGAGCAAACAAAGAAAGAGCATTTGATGGAGAACAAAGGGAATTAAGTTTAGAGAGCCCATCTAGGAAATGAGAAGATGATATCTATAGATGCCTAGAAATGGGAGTTAACAAGGGCAAAGTGGCGGAGGAGGTTCCCAGGACTGCAAAGGGCTACTGTAGTAGGAGTTCAAGAGTAAGCAAAGGAACGTGCCTCAGGATGAGAAGGGAAACATGCAGGCTCACAAACATGGCTGCGGTCTAAGAAGAAGCACAGCTGGTGTCATTTCTAAGAACAATGAAAAACACTGGGGAACTTAAGCGGATGTTGTGCTGTAGTTTGGTGTACGCATCCAAAGGCCTTATTCAACTGGAGAACTTACTGAGACAGAGGGACGTGCAGTAAGATCCACTAGGTGGCTATTTCACTTCTCCAACACAAAGATGGGGGTGTCTTAGGGTTTCTATTGCTGTGAAATAGGGTGTCTTATGGCTGAGGCAAGTCTTATAAAGGGAGACTTATTTAATAGAGGCTGGCTTAGAGTTTCAGAGACTGAGTCCGTTATCTTTATGACGACATGCTGGCAGATATGGTGCTGGAGAAGTAGCTGAGGACCTCAAAGCCCTCCTCCACAGTGGCACACTTCCTCCAACAAGGCCACACCTACTCCAACAAGGCCATTCCTCCTAATAGTGACACTCCCTATGGGTCAAGCATTCAAACACATGAGTCTGGGGGAGTCATACCTATTCAATCCACATTCTATTCCTGGCCCCCAGACTTGTAGCCATAATGTAATGCAAAATGCATTTAGTCCAACTTCAAAAGTCCCCGCAGTCACACAGTAAACCCATTTATCCATATATCTTTACTTGCAAGTGTTCATTGCAAAGAGTCATTGGTCTAGTTCTAGGCCTCTGGTTCTGGTTCCTGCTACACTGTCGATGCTAGACAGTCACTGGAACTCCTCTTGGTTATTCTGTTATTACCCTGTATCATAGAGATCCTGCAGCTTTGGGTCTGCAGGACCAGTTCCTTCACATGCAGCTTCCATGATGGGACTGATATTTTTTTCTCTTAAATTTTACTTGATTTTATCAGGGAGGGAGGTTGTAAGGGCCGAGGGTAGATATGAAGGGACAGAGAGCTGAATGGGATGGAGATGCATGATGTGAAAAATACAAAGAATAAATAAAAGAGAATGTTTCCTTAAAAAGTCCCCACAGTCTATCACAATCTCAACAATGTTTAGAAATCCAAAGTCTCTTCTGAGATCATGCAGTCTCTTAACTATAAAATAAAATCAAAATCAAAAGCAGATCACATACTTCCTATATATAATGGCGCAGGATATACATTATTGTTCCAAAATGGAGGAAAAAGAGGATAGTGAGGAAATACTAGACCAAAGCAAGACCAAAAATCAGCTGAGCAAACTCCAAATTCTGCATCTCCATGTCTGTTATCAAAACACTCTTTAGATCTCCTTTTATCTTTGTTGACTGCAACATATTTCTTTCTCTTGGGCTGGTCCCACTCCCTGTTAGCAGGTTTCCGTGGCAGGTACCATACAGCTCTGGCAACTCCAACTTCTCAGGGTCCCCAAGATAATGCAGGCTTCACCTTCACAGCTTCCCTCAATGACCTCTCTAGGCCTCCACTCAGGAACTCTCCTGATGCATGCCTGGCCTCAGCAGCTTTCCTGAGTAGAAGAGGCCGATTTCATAACCTCTTTCTTCTATCCTTGTCTCCAAAAACAGAACCACATGATGGAAGTTGCCAAGTTCTGCTGCTTACTGAGTCTGGAATATGATCTGCTTTTCAATTGTATCTTCACTAACTTTCTATTTTTGATGATTTCCTTCACAGCCTAAGAGTGACTGTCTTGGGACTTGAACTTTAGACCAAGTTAGCCTCAAACATTGAGATCCACAAACCTCTGCCTTTCAAGGGCTGGGATTAAAGGTGTGCACCACCACACTGGGCTCTAAACTTTTCTTTAATTCCTTTTCATAACTTAGAAATTTAGCTGGGTGGGATCTTGCCCTGAGGTCACCACACCCTTTATTCCCTTTTCTTAATCTGTTTATCTCCTTGAAGGGTGTTCTCCATTCTACTCTGTGGTGCTCCTTTTCTCCTCAGTCTGTACATTTTGTACTTGTATTTACTCAGCTCACTCCTTTTCATTATAAATCTTCATAAGAGTCAACACTAGTAACCACACAACAGTCTGTCCTAGGCTGTTTTGAGATTTCCCCTACCAATGCAATTAATCCAATACTCTTCACTTTGGCCCCAGACAGACTTTTCGGAAAAGAAGTAAAAAGCAGCCACATTCTTCACCAAAATAGCACAAGAACGATCTCTAGGCAACACACTAAAATTCTCCTCTGAAACCTCTTGAGTCAGGCCCTCACAGTTCAAATCACCCCAGTACCAATCTTTCCCATGTGTCTACTAATATTTGGTAGGAAACATGGTAGCACACAGGCAGGCATGGTGCTGGCGAAGGAGCTGAGAGTTCTACATTTTGATCTGCAAGCAGCAGAGAGTGACTATGTGCCACACAAGGCAGAGCTTGAGCATGTAAGACCTCAAAGCCTTCCTCCACAATGACACACTTCTTCCAACAAGGCCACACCTCCTGATAGTGCCACTCTCTATTGGCCAGTCATTCAAGCACATGAGTCTTTGGGGACCACACCTATTCAAACCACTACAGGGGCCAAGCTGCATTAGCAAGATGCTATGGCCCTGAAGGTAAGGGTTGTGTGAGAGAATTGGGGGCAAACCCTTCTCATTTCCTACTTAAACAACTGGCCATCTGGGTAAGCATTAAATAATCTGGGAAAAGGCAGGGAATAAGACAATTTAGGAAATAGGGGAATGAGAAATCTCATCTTAGACTCGCTCATTTGAGATAAGATTTAAGGCTGGCATGGCAGGTGCTCTCCCCAGGCTGAGCATCCACCCCCACTTGCCATGTCCCTCTGATTGTCAGTATCTACGCACCCAGATATCTCCAGGGGGAGAAACTGTCCTCCTCCATGAGACACTCTACTTCCTGATCTTCAAAATCTTCCAATCTATTCCCACCCAGAATTTACTGCCAAGTTAATTGTTGTTGATTTGAGCTGTCACTCAGTGGCACTGAAAACAGTGAAAATCCAGAGATACAAATAAGGCCACGGGATAACTGAATTCTCCTTAATTTTTTTTTTCATTTTTATACAAATTTAAAACACATTGAAGAATTTAGTGACAGAAGCCTAACAGGCATAGGCTAACACATCTCTCCTGGTGCAGACATGAAAAAAATCAGTCAAATTTAGCTGTAGCAAAAGTATCTTTCTGCGTCTTGAGAAAGAATGTGTGTAAATTTGACGTTAGTGCCTCAGCTGAATCTTTGGGGTGTCTCAGAATGCTTCAAGGATGACCATTCTCCCTTATTCCTTCCTTCTCTTTCCTTTCCCCTCCCTTTCAGGCTCCCTGTTCCCAAAGGTCACCATTGTCTTCTAATAATACAAGGCAGCCACTGCCAGAGCCAAGGCAGACCTCTTTTCAGACCTCGTGCTATTCAACAAATTTCTCATTTTCTCCCTTTATTTAAAATACTAAATTTTCTCACGATCTTGACCCAGGCTTCCTGATATTCACTGCCACTAATCATGAAACTGATGTCCCTGAGGGCAGTTAGTGAACCCTTCTCCAGCTCCCGAGTGTCTCTTTGACAGACCAGGGGCATTCAGAGGTCAGTCCTACTTCTTACCTGGTTCCCTGTGTGTCTTCTCCCATTCAGGAAGAGGTAGAAACTCACCCATGTTAAGTAGCTCTTAGTTTTTCCATCCTTAGTCCAAATGTTATTTCCTCCACAGAGACTACAGTTCTCCCATGCTTGTATCTGCCTTTCAGGGCCTAGATCAAGAAAACCACCCTGTGAACTGGGCCCTGAAGAAGACCTTCAGGTCCAGAAGAATCTTAGGGTGTGAAGAAAAAAAATGGAGGTGACTCCTGGCACATTTTTTCACTTTCTGTACTCAGCTGAGTGTGCACATTCCCTAAAACCGTGTGTGTATTGCGTGTATACATGTTTATATGTTTGCATGGTTCTGTAAAGGTGTGCTTGAATATATGTGGAGGCCAGACATTAATATTCTCAATTTCTTCTCTACCTTAGTTTTTGAGACAGGGTCTCTACTGGCCATGGAACTCACCAGTTTGGGTACTCTGGCTGGTCAATGAGTTTTGGGATCCCCCTGCTCTCTGCCACTCCTGTACTAGGACTATAGAGCTATACAGTCGTGCCCAGCAATTTACTTGAGTTCTGGGGATTCAAACTCGGGTCCTCGGGCTTGTGCAACATACACTTTGCCAAAGGAACCATCTCGAAGTCTCAGTCCCTATGTTGTCTATCCTTTCCTCCTTTGTTCTTTTGTTGATGGAGAAATTGAACAGAGAGGTGAGTGATTCTGTTACCATGACTAGTTTGAGAGGCAGGTGGACATGTGGGAGGCATCAGCCCAGTACAACTACTCATTTCTTATAAGAAATGAGCTAAAATGAAAAGTGGCCATGTTTCTTTATTGGAAGAGTGAAGAAATTTAGACATTCCCTTCAGGTACCAAGAACTTTGTGTGGTAGTTCTATCAAGTCCTCCTTGATAAAAAGCTGAAGTAGAAACAACCAGCTGATGCTAAAGACAGAGCATTGAAGTTTCCCTTGCCTTCCTAACAATAAATTTCCCATGACACCAGTATTTTGTGCCAAATCTATCCCCTTTGAGACAAGATCTCACTATGGGCCTGGACTGGCCTGGAAACTCATTATGTAGATTAGGCTAGCCTCTGCTCTTGCTAAAATCTCCTGCCTCTGCCTGCAGCATACTGAGAAAATGGGCATGAACTCCCACCCCTAGTCAGCCAGGTCTTTGGATGGTAAGAGCACTCAATCCAATCCACTTGAAGGGTGGTGTGGTGATTTGAGAGCACCAAGGGAGTCTCAGAGGAGCCCAGAGAGCCCAGGACACACACAGGCTCCTCACAAGAGACAGAACCAAGAGACCACTAGATACAACCAGACCACTTCGTTCTCAGCACTCACCTGCTTCTCTCAATATACTTGCTCCATCTCTCTAGCGCTGCCCCCATCCGTTGCTCTGGTCCTTCATTGTCATTCCTTCCTCAAAGCCCAAAGGTGTTCTTCGGTCTCTTGTCACCTCTAACTTTGCCTATGATGTTCATTCCCTAACTAATTCAGCCTTTTGTTTAATTAGATTTATTTACTTAATTTTACATGTGATCGTTTTGTCTGCATGTATGTATATGCAGCATGTGCATGCTTAGTGCCAGCAGAGGAACTATAGTTACAAATGGTTGTGAACCACCATGTGGGATCTGGGAAATAAACTCGAGTCTTTGGCATTAGCAATAAGAGCTCTTAACTACTGAGCCATCTTTACCAGAGCCTGATTTAGTCTTTTGGTGTCCCAATTCTTCCTGACTGGGAGAGAAATGTGATTCACCCTAAATAGAAAAGCATGTTGGAGCTGGGTGTGGTGCTTCACGTCTGCAATCTCGGCATATGAGAGGCTAAAACAGGAGGATTGCAGCAGGTCTGAGACCAGCCTCAGCTGCATGGTAGGACTCTGTCTCAAAGAGCAAAATATAAAAAGGAAAAACATCTGGAGCAAGGTTACTAGCCTGACTGTGGCTGGCTAGGTAGCCTGTATGTGTGTGTAATGTGTGATGTGGGTAAAGTTGGGGTAAGTGACCATAACTGTGAGCACTCATTGTGAACAGCTCTCTTCTTGGAAGGGACCTGTGATTAGGCACCTATGAGCTATCATCAGCCCAAATGGCAAAGGTGATACAGACTCAGTGTGAGGCCTAGAGGCTACATCAGGGCTTCTCTTCAGTGAGCAAAGCACCAAGAAACAAGAGTACTCTGACTTCTTTCATAATTTGGAAATCTTGCCTATGCAGTTTATTACTGGGGCTTACTTTTTATTTTGATGTCTTTAATAAGGGTTGAACACTAAGAAAGGCCTTTCCAGTCACACATTCATAGAAAGGTAGTTCATCTTTAAATAAGTGGGGAGAGATTAATTCAACCCCTACCACATCCCACCCCCCCACACATGCATAATCTCTTAGCCTTGTATTTAGTTAGAGAAGTCCATGATGAACTTGTGGAAACAGCTGTGAGTAAAGGAGCTAATTGGGCACATTCATCAAACAGAATCTATAATGGTCTGTCCTGTCCCTTTAAGAGACAAGCCCTACCCACTCCCTCCCCCATCCACTGAGGCAAGTGGATCTTCCTTCTGATTCCAGCCTGAGCTCCTTCCCTTTTATCTCTCTCTCACAAAGAGGTAGCTGCTGCCATGGGTCCTCTCCTCTTCCCCCATACCCCCCTCTTTCTCTTTCTCTCTCCCTGTCTCTATCTCCTCATCCCTCTTCTCCCTCCTTCTCTCCTTTCCCCTTCCCTTCCATAACCCACTAAATAAATATCCAACCTCACTCTGCATGGCATGGCATGCCTATCTGTCTCAGTCTCTCGCCTGCCACATGGCTTCCTGCCTGGGAACTGCTGCTCCTTGTGGTCCACTGCCCACTGCTGCCACTGTGGGGACAGCACCATTTTATTTTTACCATAACAGTATCAACAAGAAAAGTATTTGCTATAGCTGTCGTACATCCCAGAATTTGGCCCTAAGAATTTAGCATTAAGGAAAATTGTCTGTATGGAATAGTTCAGAATCAAATCCCTTTAAAAGAACAAATAACCAAAATGAGTAAATGGTGCAGGAGCCACATTTGGAGAAAATTGTCCTAGCTCTGCCACTGTGGCCTCCGTGTTGTAGTGACTAGGAGAAGCCCCGATGTCTGATCTGTTGTGTAACTGGCAGAGCGAGTGTCATAGTTGCTACCTTGTTGGCTTCATCTTGTTTAATGGTTACACTATGCATCTGACACCTCAGCCAGGATGCAGAGTTCTGAAAAACTCCTATTCTCAAGGAAGAGTTAAATTTTGAAGAGTGATGAAGGTGGTTTTTTTTTCCTCTTTAAATACAAAGATTTTTTATATAGCCCAATCATCCCTCAAACCCTCCATCCTTTTGCTTCAGCCTTTGGAGTGTTAAAGTTACAGACATGCATCTGTGGAGCAGAAGGAACCAACAGGAAGAGTTGGTCCTAGCCATGCCTACTTAGTATTAAAATTAAAAAAGACACTTCTGGTCAGAAAATAATTATAGATACACAATAAAGACAGATTCAGACAAAAATAAACCTCTAAATGGGTTTACATAGGCTCTCTATATAGGCTTGTTAGAGGGAGGAAAAAGAATATAGACAGTTATAAAAATGGTTTTAAAAAATAAGAGTACAGACAGACATAGGTTAAAGGTGTAAAGATAATAAATATTAAAAAGTAATAGAGTAAAACAAGCCACAGAAAGATGAAAAATACACAGAGTCTGGATTACGTATATTATTGTGTTTTCTTTGAATTTTTTGACTGTGATGTGGTATCTACAGAGAGACATTGTACAGGCTGCTAAGCTAAACCAACATATATATTTTAAAGGTATCTTGACTTCAAAATTTGAGACTAAAAATATGTTACTTTGGAAAAGAGGTTGTGCTTTTGTTTACACAGAAGATGAGAACCTGTGGATTCCTTCCAGGCTAATGTGGTTTGATGGAACAAGACCTCTCGAAAGGTCTTCATGAACCCTAAAAATACTTTGCCCAACAAACAGCATGAAGCAGTTTGGAGAAAACAATGCTCAAATTCCCAAAATGGTTGTTTATAAATGTTTGTTTTTCATTTAAAGGGGGATATAATATAGAGATGAATACTTTGCATTGGTATGGATCTTAGTCTACTGATACATACTTAAGGTTGATTTTGTTACACTGTGTATATGTATTTCTGCTCTTGTTTAGGGTATTGTGTTTATGCAGCTCATTTAAAAATGAGTTTTAGGTTTTCTAGATATACAGAAATATATTTCAGTTAGATAGATAATCTTCAATACTTCAAAGACCTATAGAATATAGCATTTAAAATATTTTAAGAACTTAGACCTTTCTTGACAGTGAGACATGTCTGTTTCTGGCAGCACCAATTACTTCAGAGAGGTTGATGGCATTGAAGAAACTCGTTATGGAATTTGCCTTCAATGTGATAAGGCTAGTCATTTGGGCAAGAAATTGCTCTTGCCTACACTGCCTAATGGTATGCTGTATGACCTGGACGTGCAGGACCCACAAAACAGTGAATGCTAAACTTTCCAAAAGATGGGATGGTCCTTCAGGGATTCTGCTTCACAGAGGAAACTGCCAGACATTCTGCAGGACACAGAAGAAATCAACTGATGAACTTTGCCATTACAAGGCACAATGTATCTTCAAATTTCCCGCTTTGTGGAAAAGTCTGCTGGATACTATGGGTCTGTAGGCTGAAGATGGATGACCAATATTACAGAAGAACTTTGGGTGACTGTCCAGGCAATGAGATATCTCTGTCAATTCTAGAACTTTGGAAGTTGCTTATAATGTACTTCCTATTTACTTAGGTAATATTATATCCTTCTGGAGTCTTTGAAGAGTTGAAAACAGATAGTTATAGTTTTCCTTAGTTATGATAAAAGATAAATTAGATATAAAGCTTTAGACTCACAAAGATAGGATAGAAGATAGTTTCCTTAATGTGCCAAATGTAAATGGACTAAATATTGTAACTATAATTCTTGCTTGATAAATATTTTGTATATGTAATTTTACTATGTTAAAGTTAAAACCTTCCTTTTTATTTAGACAGAAAAGGGGAGTCCTCTGTATGCTATGAATACCATTGGTTAATAAGGAAACTGCTTTGGCCTATGGCAGGAGAGAATATAGTCAGGATAGAAGAGATATAGAGAGAGAATAGGTGAAGTCAAAGAGATGCCATTTAGCTCCTGAAGGAGATAGACACCTGAACCTTACCCAGTAAGCCACAGCCTTGTGGCAATGCACAGAATAATAGAAATTTGTTAATTTATGATATAAGAGTTAGCTAGGAAAATTCCTAAACTATTGGCCAAAGAGTGTTGTAACTAATATAGTTTCTGTGTGATTACTTGGGTCTGGGTCCCATAATATTCATATTGCCTCCTGTGTGACTGTCTATGCACAATTCCTTAGTGATAAAATAGCTATAAAAAATACACACCTAAGAAGCCCTTCCTAGCCAGGTGGTGGTGGCAGTGATGGAGCACACCTTTAATCCCAGCACTTGGAAGGCAGAGGTAAGATTTCTGAGTTCAAGACCAACCTGATCTACATAGTGATACAGGACAGTCAGGGTTACATAGAAATTCTGTCTCAAAATGACAAAGGAGGGAGGGTCTTAGACAGGAGATACGGTACTGTGTTCTTTATGTTCGAGAGCATGAAACTAAGAAATGGGGGGATTTCCCTTCATTAGAGAGAAGGTCAATAGGACTGACCTTCTGAGCCTGTACAGGCTTGCTTCTAGTGCAAGAAAATTCTGTGCAACTTAGAGGAAAGACGACGTCTTCCTAGTGTGGCAAGCCCAGTCCCTGGACTGGAGGCATGGTGGACAGAAAGCTCCGTCCCTGCTTTAGTTACTTTTCTCTTTGCTGTCACAGAATACAATTCTGTGACAGAATTTCAAGTAGAAGGTGTTTATTTGGCTCAAAGTTCAAGGGATACAGCCCACCATACTGGCGGAAGGTATGGCAGCTGAGGGCTTGGTTCATAGCAAAGGAAGCTTGAACCACAGTCAATCAGAAAGTAGAGTGTTCAGGCCGGAAGTAGAGTGATCTGAAAACCCAAAGTCCTGCCCCTAATGATCTACTTCCTTCAACTGACTTTACTGCAGTGGTTTTCAACCAAAACATATATTTCCAATGATATTAGGAACTCCCAACCATAAACTTGTCTTGTCGCTACTTTATAACCGTACTTTTGCAACTGAGCAAAATTTCCCAAGACCATTGGACATGGACAGAGACTCACAGGCTGAGAACTGCCAAAGGATCCACAAGGTCCCCAAACAATGCCACTCACTACTTAGAGACCGCTGGTTGAAATATGTGGGAGACATTCCACATTCAAACCCTAACAGTCCTCATCTTGTCCCTTGAACAGTGAGCAATTTGACTGCCTTGCCATGGTGAGTCTGTGCTTATGCAAAAATCCTGGTTTTCTTAACAAAATAACAAAGTAGGAGGAACTATATTAAAGGGTCACATCATTAGGAAGACTGAAGACCACTGTCCTATAGCCTACCTCTGAGTGTCATAAGGGAAGTGAGCTATTAGAAGAAAATAAAAAAAATCCACCCAGGTCAATTAGATGAGTTGAAACAGAATTAAAAAAAAATACAATATTGTTTTATTTGATGTGTGCCTATAATTTTCCTCTGATTTGTTTGGGCCCAATAAAATCTATTACTTGGGTTATAGTTTTCATGTGGCCTAACATTATATTTAAACCTGCTCTGGTCACTATGGGTGATGATGGGGTAGTAAAGATGGAGACTTGATGTTGTACCCAAATTTCTGGAATTTAGGAAAGAAGCCTGGTAACCAAGTTAATCCTTAGCATTTAACCACATACATGTAAGACTGGGGATGAGGAAAAGAGGTTGTGAGAATAGCACTCCCCTTGGTAGATATGGAGGCATCCAGTACACTTTCAGGGGTACATGTAGTGGTGAGTGTTTGAAGCCTTACATATGCCCATACATGTTAACATGGTGAGTTTGCCTCCAAGACTCTATGTCAACAGAGTGATTGCAGTACATAAAGATGTACCATAAGGACACCCTTTATAGCATTTTTTCCAAAAGCATATCTTGCCATTATAAAAATGATATTATAAAATATAAGCATTCATCCTGTTACTAAACAAATAGTGCTCTGCCCATAAAATTATAAAAGTTTTCAATAATTTATCTCATGGCATAACACTTGCTTATGTTAAACAAAAAGAAAGCTGTCAGACAGCACTTAAACATTTACATCTGTAACCACATAAATGAAATAGAAATGACATCCGGCACAGTTAGCTGACAAACATCCTCATCCAGGGGCATTATGAGAGGTCTTCTTGACTTTTCCCACTTTTTGCTTTCTCTGCAGTGAATGTGTAGTCCTTTATAATCAGGACATATGCATTACCCCGAATATCCAATAAAAACCTTTGTAAGCACGGCTCTTTCAGATCAGCCGTCAAGGACATCCCAGATTACATATTGTTATCAGTCAATTCCTCTCTCTATAATTGCATGAGCTTTCTTCTGGGGCCCCTTAAACTCGATCACATCTGTTAGTTGTTTACATCCATCTGAGATTTAGCTTAGCTGAGCCTTCTATGATTAGGAAGGCACTTCAGTGAAGACCGTGGAGCATCTGGTCCTTAAAGTCCCTTTCTGTCATTATGTGAGGAAAGTGCCCCACACCAAACACTTTAATCAACCAGGAGTACCATTAACGGTGTGGTTTTTAGATCATTATAGTCCTCGTCTGTTCTCACGGATCAACAAGACTTTCAGTGGCCTTTGTCAATATTAATAGACTGTAAGTAAGCCAACAAGAGTATAGTGAGACACCAAAGCCTGTTCGTGAATTCGCAGTGTGCGTAGCAAAGCCCAAAGGTGTGTGTGCAGTGCTAACTGGCCTGTGAGGTGGTGCTGTGTCTCTATCCACAGACAAGAGCTGTGGCTTTCAGAATGGAACACTGGGAAACCAAAAAGGCTTCAGATCTGAGAACAGCCTCAGTTTAGACTCTTGCTGCCAGTAAGAAACGCTCTATGTGTCTCTAAAAACTTACATGTTCTTGGAGATAGGGTAAGGGTTCAGAGTAATGCTGACTTTTTGACTCAGATATGGGCTCAGTGGTTTATGATCCATGACACAGAATTTGGTACATAGCAACTGCATGCTGAAGGAGTGCTGGAGAGTCCCACAAAGTGAGACTTTGAGTTGTATGGCTTGAAGCATCACTCAGTCTCTCCCTGATACTGGTTTTCTTATCAACAGGCATGGAGTTTACAGTGTTCTTTGGCTTTTGTTCACTAAAGAGTGTTTGTGAGGCAGTTATTCTAATACACTCGAATCGTGAGTCCCTTAAATTACATTTTGATGGGCTAGATCCACAGTTAAAAGTGCTTGCTTGTTCTTCCAGAGGACCAGAGTTCGGTTTCCAGGATTCAAGGTAGATGATGCACAACTACCTGTAGGTGCTTTGGTAGCTGGAGTTACAGGTAGTTGTTACAATAAATCACACATCTAAAATTTATTTGACTTTAGATTGCGTGACTGAGAATATCTCTCTTTAGAAGTTATGCTTACTATATACATGAAAATACCATACCACATTCTATCATTTGCCATACAAAGTTTAAAAACAATTGAAAAGTTGGGAAAATAAAAATAGAGGTATAATATGTAATATGTGGCATATATAACCTAATATGTATGTATGCTAACAGTTTATTTTTGAAAAGCATAAAGCTAATTCAATGGGAAAAGAGAAAGAAGCTATACATATTTACTGTGATACAGAGAACTTGCCACACTGAGACAGACGCAAGAAATATGTTGCAGTTCTATTTCTCTTGCCATGAAAAAACACCGTGACCAAGGCTACTTAGCGAAGAAAGTATTTCATTTTGGGGACTCACCGTTTCAACAGCTTAGAGTCCACGGTTATTGTGTTGGCAGCAAGCAGGCGCGGCATTGTGCTGGGGCAGAAGCTGAGAGCTCACAGTGGACTCACATGTAGGAAACAGAAAGAGAGCAAACTGCAAATGGCATGGTCTTTTGAAACCTCAGAGGCCCATCTCTACCATGACACACCTCTGCCATCAAGGCTATGCACCTGCTAATCCTTCCCAAACAATTCCACCAACCGGGGACAAAGCATTCAGACATAAGAGCCTCTGGGGACATTCATTCAAACTACCACAAAATGTGTCTGAGAAACCCCCCCTTCTTTCTAGCTATATAAAAACTACAGAAGAAACTAGTGCTGAGGAAAACTGTGGGATAGTGACACTCTGCCTTCTTGAGTGTTGGAATTAAAGGCATGTGCTACTACTAGCTGGATGCTTTTGTTTTCTTGATTCCATTCTGACTGGGGTGAGATGGAGTATCCGCGTGGTCTTAATTTCCATTTTTCCGATGCCTGGTGAGATTGAACATCTTCTCATGTGTTTACTGGTCATTTGTGTTTTATCATCTGGGAACTGTCTGTTCATTCATCAACCCATTTATTGGCTGACTTTGTTATTTTTCCCTGTGAATATATGTAAGCGTTCTATATTTTTGGACTTTAAGTTGTTTTTACTGGCATTCATTGATCATACATAATAATGGGTCTCCTTATATGTTCACACATGCACATAATCATACTATCGCTTCCTGGTCCCCATCTTTTGGTGTAGCATTTTTAGTTCTGTGTAGATTCTAGATATTAATCCTCAGTTGGATGTATGGCTAATAAAGATTTTCTTCTTTGTTTCTTCGATTCTTTCCTATGCTGTCAAGAAGCTTTTGAGGGCTGGAGAGATGGCTCAGAGGTTAAGAGCACTGACTGTTCTTCCAGAGGTCCTGAGTTCAATTCCCAGCAACCACATGGTGGCTCACAGCCATCTGTAATGAGATCTGGTGCCCTCTTCGGACCAGCAAGGATACAGTCAGACAAACACTGTATACATAATAAATAAATAAATAAATAAATAAATAAATCTTTTTTTTTTTTTTAAAAAAAAGAAGCTTTTGAATTTCCTAGGGTCCCATTTATCTACCGTTGGGCTTATTTCCTGAGAAACTGGAGCCCTATTCAGGAAGATGCCAATGATGGTAGGATACATGAAGATGAAGAATCACAGCTCAGGGAGATCAGTGAGAGGTTGACATTGCTTGTCACAGCCACTCAGTGTCTGTGGCTGGGTGAGGAGGGAGACGGGCACTCATTGATTTCATAGTGAATCATCTGACCAAGGGGATTGTGGGATGAACTGAAATTGTAGGAAAACAATGTAAAGTTTGTGCCAAGACACCCTGGAGGTCAACATCAAACCCGGAAATTAGAGCTCCAGGTTTCAATGTGAACAATATTAGATACCCATCCCCAACTGGCTCTACAGAAACCAAATCACCATGAATTATTTTGAACAAGTTATTTGACCACATATTTTATATATGCATTTATACATTTGTGTACGTGTATACTTAGAAACCCGAGATCTTTGCTGGACTCATTCACTCATCATAAACATTGCAGAGGCAGAGTAGGGAGCTTGAGTGAGAACTACTTTAGTTCAATATTGAATATAAAAGCCACTCTTTCATATGTCACCATTTTGGTAACAATCAATAAAATACTGCTTGGTCATAACAGACAAAGAATGTGCCTTTATGAGACTACCATAATTCTAAATAGGCTTATGGGTGATCATTAGGAAGAATGGGATGGGGAAACAGAAGTGGCTGGAAGCGTGGGGAAAGCTGAGCCCATCAATGAGGATTTGTTGATTATGGAAGGCGTGAACCGTAGAGCAGTATTTATTAGAGGGGTTTGAGTTTTTCCCAGAGAAAATGTGGGGTATCCTGGGAGGATGGAAAAGATATTTAACTATTACTTTTAGTATTTTAGCTGTCATAATAGATAATATTGTGTCTCTCTGAAATTTATGTTTCAGTTTAAACTACAGTAACTGTAAATGGGACATTGTCTGGCCATGTAACCAAGTTTAGATGAAGTCGTATTGAGTTACGCCCAGTATAGACAGGCAACCTTAGGAGCGAAAATGATGCAGGACACATACAAGGAAGAAGACCATGTGGGACAGGCAGAGGTGCTGGGCACTGCTACAGGGAACGCCAATCATCAAGAGGCACCAAAACCCTGAGAAGACTGAAAACCCCAGGGCAGCTTCTCTACTTGAGTTTCATGCATTGAAAGGGAACAGGTTCTTAGTCACTCTTTGATTTCAGACTTCAGACCTCTAAAGCTAAAGGACAAACCATTGCTCTTCTAAGCAACCTGGCTTGTAACCGCTTACTGCGGCAGAGACAGGAAAACAACACAGCTCTTGACCAACACTCCGGTGACTTCCCTCGGTGCGGGTGAGGGTGTAACCACATAAACATAAGGCGCTATTATCTTTACCGAGTTGTGCAGCTTTTGTGACGATGGGGTGTGTTGCTCGGGAAGACTCTACTTGCCTCTTCGTAACGGGGCACATCTGTGGTGATGCCCATCATGTCAGGGGCACACAGAGAATCTGAAGCGCTAGAGCAAAAACGGTCATGTGAAGCTGAGCCATCGCCTTCCAGACCTTCACTAAGACAGCATGTGAACGCCTCCTCCCATAATTCCCCTTGCTACAGCTGACCACATGCACAGTGGTCCAGAGGCTTCACTTTGCATGGAGTCCTCTGGAAAGCGGCTTGATGAAGAGTTGCTAGAATAGCCCTTGAGGCTTCCAAGGGTTGAATTCTTTGATAAGCACTTCTTCCAATTCTGTAAACCACAAAGCTCATCAAATTCTCTCTAAATCCTTTGCCAAACCCGGGTGTAATGGGCCTTCATGGGGATCCGCAATGTTTAAAAAGTATTTCAAAATATTTTGGCATAGGGTAAGAAGCTGAATTAGATCCAATAATCTGTCTATATTTAATACTGTCAATGCATCATGTTTATTTCTAATTTGGTCTGTATTATAAAACACAACATAAGTTTCTATACATGTACACAATCTGTCTATGCATGGATATGCATGTGTATATACACATACATGCACAAATATTTGCTAGTTCCGCACTTTCTGTGATTATTGTTGTTGCTGAACAAGCTCACAATTGAAAGATTAATTTGAAGCGCTCAGGAAAGATGTCCATAAAGTGGTTTTACTCCCAGTAGCTGATGGTCCAAAATACTTCAGAGATCACATCCGTGACCTTTCAGAATACGGTTTTCATAAAGTTGGGAAAAGGATAGGTTCTATTTTATTGCTGCCATAGCAATAAACTAGGTGATAGCTCCACAGTGATGGAGCTGTCAAAAATAAAATGCTAACACCACAATTGCTAAGGGTCCTGGTGGGGAAAGAGAGGGCAGGTATTGTCACACATATGAGGCTGCAGAGGGACTTATAGGAGTTCAGAGTTTAAATATTTTTTTTTTTTGGCAATTAGAGAGGGAATCCCATCCAAGGTATTGTGAAGGGATGATACCCTTACTGGAAAAAAATTCTGGAGCTAAAGACATTCAAGTAGTGCCAAAGCTTACAGAAAATATCAATGAAAATAGGAGTTCTGAGCAGCAAACATATAAAGCACCATGATAGAGACAAGGGAAGGGACTTACCGTGAGTTCGCTGTACATTCATTACTGCAGGAGCTTCCCCATTAGTATTTGTAAAGACCTTGTGAGGTGGTTATTACAAATGCTACTCATAGAAGATGGTGGGAGGAAGTTCTGATGCTAAACAGGTCCATTAATCTGTCTGAGGTCATGAAGCCCCAATCAGCACACAGAAGAAATGAAATGGAAGCAGGGTACAGCAGACTCAAAGTAACAACCTAGTGATAGACGACCCCCTCCATTCTTTCCTTTCTTCCTCCTACAGTGTTGCATGTCCATAGCTTCTTAGCTGCTGCTTCCAATTGTGCCAGACTCATTTCTTAGATGCCCCTCCCTCCATTTGGTTAATCATTGCTTGTTGGGAGCAGTGAGACCCCAGATCCTGAATTTCTTGTAATCCCCTGATCTGCCTACAGCTGCTCTGAGCACGAGACCTTCAGGAGTTCCTGATGGCAGGAGAGTGGTTTCTGGTGGGTTTGGCTGGGGCGTGGCTATCTCTATATAATCTGCTCCTGAAGACAATAAAGGGGACATTCTTGGGGAATTCAAGGATGACCCGTGTCTCTCTCTTTCTCTCTGTGTGTCTGTGTTTTCTAATCTCCAACCCCTAGCCCGAATCTTGTGAACTGGGTGCCAGCGCACCGAGTGCAGACACAGGGGCGTGGTGCGCGACAATTGCTCAACACTGCTGAGTCTCTGAAATGCACTAAGTGAACGGGGGACACAGCACAGACTAGGACTCAGTCTCTCTTCTCAGGATGGTCACATACAGACAAATAGAAAAGTGGCCCCAAGCTACCACAAGGCTTCAGTACCTGTGGGAGCAAACCTAGGTGGGGAGTGAATGCCTTGATATCCTTTTACCTTAATATTAGGAGGACATTTAGATAAGAAAGTAGACAAATATGGCAATATAAATGGATGAAACCCAAGGTCTGTCAGATTAAAATAATAGAAGAATAAAAGGGTTAAATTTTACTCAATTATATATACTATGAGATACTTTAAAATACATAATTATTGAAAGGCAAGAACTATTAACCAGGTTTGCTAAAGGCATAAAAGATAAAGATGAAGTTCAGACTGCAGGTACATGCTGGCCCCTGCTCCATAGCACTTTTTATTTTATTTTATTTTTGTAGAATCCATCATCTAGCAGCTGGAGGATTCAGGAAGAAAAAGCTAAGTTCCAGGAGGAACTTGGTGTGAGTCAGCATTTTCTATAGTTTGCTGGAAGCCACCCAAAGCAGGGAGAACAGAACGCTTCCTCAGACCCCAGAGCCCATTTTCTATAAAACCGGGAGAAAGACATCTGCAGCCACCAACATCCGTGCAAAGGCTGGAAAAGCAGTTGAGATTAGAACGAGACAGATGGGTGCATGTACAAGAGAAGTACACGCGACCACAGAGCCCAGGAGGCCCGCATTTTATAATGAGAGCAGACACTATGTCACAAAGTTTAAACCATGACAAAGCCTTGACCTGCATGAAGGATGTAATTACATCAATGAGAAAACATGGTGCGGAAGTGCAACTAAGGGAAAGACCTTGATGGGCAGAGACAGAAACGTCCTTGTGACGTTTTACTAACTCAAAGATTAAGATGAAGTAAAGCATTAAAGATGTAGCATTTAAATCTAGAAGCAGGAAAAGACTCCTATCACCACAGTGTTTTCTTGTACATCCTTAGTGAAAATTCTAGCTGTGTGGTAGTGGGCACACGCCTTTAATTCCAGCACTCGGGAGGCAGAAGCTTGTGGATCTCTGTGAGTTCAAGGCCAACCTGGTCTATAAGAGCTAGTTTCAGGGCAAGTAGGACTGTTACACAGAGAAACCCTGTCTCAAACAAACAAACAAACAAACAAATAAATAAAAGAAGAAGAAGAAAGAAAATCTAGGAGGACATACAAGAAACCATAACATGTAATGTGATGTCAGTGGTTATCGGATGGGGCAAGAGGGAGGTGAAAGAAGTCCCTACTGAGAAAAAAATTTGTCATTGCCTCTTAACAGCATACTCGAAATGACACAGCTGTATCAACACTTCAAAAACTTAACCTTCAGGACTGAGAAAGTAGTGACAATCAGAGACCTGGATGTTCCCACGAAGAAATTAAATGAGAGTGCCACACAGCCAGCTGATCTGCTGGTCTCTCTTTTCAGGATGGTGGTTGAGAGGGACTAGAGTGGATCCAGATATTCAGCTCTGGGTACAACTCTGGTGAAGGATGGAGAGTATTTCCTCTAGCCCAGAGAGAGGATTGTGGATTTGACAGAAACACAAGTGGATTCTGAGTCATTTTCAAGACCATATAAAGAAGGAATGGAGTACGCTAGAAAGGACCAACTTTGAAGGAGGACTATATTATTTCTTCAGGAACTGGTAAGTATGATTAATATGTTACACAAAAAGGATTTCAAGAGTAAACAATCCATCAGCTCTAAGTAAAAATATAAAAACACCAGAGGGGTGCATGGACCGAAAAATACCAAAACTTGGACTAGTAAGGCAGACAAAAGAAGAGTTGTATGTTAGGAAAGGGGGAGATTGTGGCTTAAAAATAGATCCTGTGAAAATATGCTTTTCAGCTTTAATTGACTAGAAGCTTGAGTAAGATGAATCTCCAACTTAATTGAAACTCACATCACACTATGCCATTAGAAGCAGGATTCAGAACATTCACAATCTGTTCTCTGTATCTGACACTCAATGGAATACAGAGACTTCCCTGAGTTTTGTTCTGGGAATGTTTCTTAAAATGACATTGACAAGTCAGGCTGCTTCATAGAGAAAAACTAATTATGGTTAAGAGTCCTCGCCATTCTTCTACATTACCTGAGTTTGGTTCTCAGTATCTAGGAAAGGTGGCTCACAACCATGTGTAACTCCAGATTTAGGGGACCAGACACCTCTGGTCTCTGTGGGCACCTATGTACTTACATACATACATACATACATACATACATACACACACACACTATATAAGATTTCAAATTACTTACAAAAATCTGAAGAAATTTTTGGATCTATCAAAAGTTGTACAGACTGAAAAATTCAGTTTAGCAAAGAGGTAGAGGAATGAGCATGCACATCTGTTGCAGGCCAAGGCAAGATATTTGTGATCTGAGAGAGGTAGTGCCTTCTAGAAGAGCATAAGAAGCATACAATTTTTGATCCAGTATTTTCATTTCTAGACATCTCATTTGAAATGCCACTGTATAGATTATTATATTTGAAGATGTTTATATGGTAAAAGTAGTAGAAGCAAGCCAAATGCCATTTTATTTTATTTTATTGTTTGCTTTTTTCTACAGAGGGTCTTGTTATGTCAACTAGGCTGGCCTAGAACTTGTGATACTCCTGCCTCAGCCTTCAAAATGCTAGGCCAAGGCATGAATTAGGGTTTTTTTTTATTTGCTTGTGTTTTAGACATTAAGGCATATCCATGTTCTGGGCTTTCATGCATCTACTAAAGAGAACAAAGCAGACCTATCACTGGAGATCCAGGAGTGTCTTAGTTATGGTTTCTATTGCTGTGAAGAGATACCATGACTATGGCAACTCTTATTAAAAAAACCCAGTTAATTGGGGTGACTTACAGTTTCGAAGGTTCAGTCCATTATCATCATGACAGGTAGCATGGTGGCATGCAGACAGCTGTAGTGCTGGAGCCGAGAGTGCTACATCTTACAGGCAACAGGAAGTCAACTGACTGTCACCCTGAGGGAAACTCGAGCCAAAGGGATCCCCAAATCTGGCCCCCAGAGTGACACACTTCCTCTAACAAGGCCACACCTCTTAATAGTGTCACTCTCTTTGGGGGCCATTTTCTTTCAAATCATCACAAGGACTTATCCCTTAGGATGAAGAATATTAGGAAAACCTTATTATGGAAATAAGAACAATATTATATGTAGGTACATGCATAGGAAATCATAAATACATAATTATACAAATTGAATTGTAACGAGGGGGGTGAAATGAGGAGAAAAGATGGTGGACTCTATATGGACCATTTTGTAACTTCTGGTTAATGTGCGAGTATGTTGGGTTTTGTAATTAAGGAAATTATTTTAAACTAGGAGGATATCTGACATGGTCAGCACTGGAATGTTTATGGCTGGCCCAAGGGAGACTGGGTGACACACAGGGGGAAAACTGGATGAGAAGACCTCTCACTGAGTGCTCGCAATACAAAGTGTCCTAGAATTATTGTCTGTTCTTTCCTCTCCAACTCACAGAGCCAGGTCCAAAAAGGTAACAGAGGGCAATTTTTAAAAGACATTCATGATGGTATTCCTAAAGAGATTTCTTGAAATACACTACCGCAGGGAACAGGTAATTCTTCCTGACATACCACTTTAGAGCCTCAGAAAGACTGCCTCCAAACAGTGGATATCAATTTCATGGGGCTAAGGATACAAATACATCCACGACATTACATGATGTCTTTGTTCACTTTCTATTGCTGCAATAAAGACCACAACTGAAAGGAGCTTAGATAAGAGAGGGTTTATTTGGCTTGCACATCCCAGTCATGGCTTCTCACAAAGGGAAGACAGGAGTTCAGGGCAGGAATCTGAAGGCAGGAACTGAAGCAGAGGACATGGAGGCGTGCTGCTTACTGGCTTGATTCTCCTACCTTGTTCAGTTTATTTTCTAATATACCCCAGAACCACCTGCCCAGGAAGGGAACACCCCCACACACAGTGTGCTTGGCCCTCCTTCACTAATTATTAATCAAGGAAATGTCCCATAGATTTGCCTATGTGGTAATCAAGGCACTTTTTAAATTGGTATTGCTCTTCCCAGATAACTCTATCTAGTGTCACGTTGACAAAAACAAACAAACAGAAAACTAATAGGACACAGGGGTCTAAACATTCGTTACCATGACAGGCTGATTTCCTGTCTCCTCCTGTGGTTGGGTGGAGAACACTGCTCTTTCACTAAAAAGGGAGAAATGTTTCCTTCAAGCTTTGGGGCCTTTCCAGTGCTTTCAGTCCCATACAAAGGTAGTGACATCTCAAGGAGCCTCTGGTATCTTCCCATTTCTACTCCAAAAGCCCAAGAAACAGGTGAAGTTGCATGTGTGCTCACCTCCTTACCATTTATTGGCTACAAACTGCACTTTCCTGTAGTGCCCTTCCTTGAAAAGAGTGGTACCCACAGAGAAGGAGACATACTTGAACCCTTGAGTCAGAGTTGGATTAGTGCTGTTGATAGGCATACTGTTACTTTGATGGGGAGGCAAGAAGAGAGTTGAAAACCCCATAACCTAACAAGATTACATGAATGAGTCTAACTGGGGACTAAAACTGATAAGCAAATTTCATTCTGTTTCGTTTTGTTGAGCCATGAGCCACTTTAACATAAGGGCATCTCTGTAGAGCAATGGCTATCTGCTGAGTGCGAACACATCAAAGAACTGATAAACATTATTAACCCATTAAATCAACACAACAGAGCCGCAAATGAAGCCTGGGGAGATTAAATGACTGGCCCAGCACTACACAGGCGACAGCTGAAGAACTAAGTTTCCAACTCCCAGACCCAAACACATTGTCAACCTGTTTTTCTAAGTCAAAGTTAACTGGACATCCCATTGGTAGCAGAGTTAAGCTAGGAACTGCTTCTTCTAAAGCATTGTTGTAAGGGAAGAGCCTAGAGTTTAGATGTCAATCTCTTTGGAGGTTATGAGGGGGCTTCAGGAAGCAATATAAACTACTGGAATAGATTGACTCTACTCACTTTCAGGAAAGACACCCTTTGCTTATACGTGTTTAAATGGGGGTTCTTTATTTCATGCGAAGAAGTGAGGTGATGTTTCTGAGCTCCTAACTCTCTACCCACAGGTCCTGGGGCCAGGCAATGACTTTTAGGGTTCATTTCTGAAGACTTAAACAAAGGGGTATGTAATTAAATTGTTGGGTGTGATAAGTTACCTTTCTATCTAAAGTTCCCAATATAAAGGAGAAGACAAGTTGTCCACATTTTAAAAAGTCGAGCTAGTGAATTACAAAGAAGCTTTTCCGTTGAAGAAAATCTCTTCAAGTTCATCTTCCTTATCTTTGTAGGGAGAAATTCAACTACGTGGGGCATTACTGAGATAGACTTATATCTATATTCCTTGAATAAATGTACATACATGGAGCATGACATGTATCATTTTCCTCTCTGGTTGTCACCCTAGAAAAGGAGTCTGTGGGTCCCCCATCCCCTGGTTTTCCTCACTTGACCCTCTATCCACCAGCATTAACAGAGTCCCAAGGATTTCTTTCTAAGCAGGCACAACAATAAGCCTATATGCTAACATTTTCATGGGTACAGGACCTGGATAAAATCTTTCTGCTAGTTGAGGCCCTTGAGGAAAGTTGGGCAAAAAGTTATGAATTCAAGGAGAAATATCAGTTTGGGAGGGGGTCTAGAGCATGGGAGTGGTATTGCCCATCCAAGGAATACCAAATGGGCAGTCAACTTGTAGGTGGCCTTTCTTCTATTTTCCCTGCAAAAATTATTGCAGTAGGAAGAAAGGAGAACACAAATACAGAAGTTGCTGCATCTGCAATTAGTGTTGGTAAATCATGCCTCTCTGATCATGAGGGAAGGATGCTGGGTTAGCAAGGACCTTGGGGAATGGAATAACTCAGGCAATTACTGACATAAGAGGTTGGATAACAAGGCATGAAGATTCCACCTGATCATCCTGTGAGGAACCAGAAGGGCTCAGAGGATGCAGACCCTCTTTTAGTCCCCTTGTTCTCATTGCAGTTATCAGCTTAAAATGGGGAATCAAATTTGATATTATACAATAGAAAGCCATCTTATTTGTGTTCTACCCTAAAATATAAAAATATAAAGTATATTTTTAAAAACAAGCACTATTTTCTTGAAAACTAAAGAAGTAATCACTATTTTTGCTTAAACTGATTGCTAAGAATTATAAAATTGTGGTTACAAATGTAAGTACTGAGTACACTAGGTTAGGAAGCTGGGGAATGCATAGAAGACCCAACAAAGGCCATACTAAACCAGAATGCCAGGCTGTGCAATCTGGAACACAAAGCAGATTTTTACTCTTCAAGGAAATAAAAATAAGCAGGCATGCAGGTAGAAGGAAACAGATCATTGTTTTATTGACAGATATGAAGAGAAATAATTCATAGAACATGCCATTTGTCTTGGATACCTTTGCTTCAAGAATGAAGTTTCTAGGTATTTAATTACGATTAAGGGGTGCTATGAGATTGAGAAGCTGGTTCCTTGACAAATCCCTGCAAGATCATACCATCTCTATTCAGGAACCCAGAACTGCACAGGCTGGAATATAATGTACTGATCTAGACTGATTATTGAAGAAGATCTGAGCTGAGAGCCATCCTTCAAAAAGCCAAAACATGGTTGCTGCAATTTTCACACATGGCTGTTTGTAGAGGGGCTATTAATACACCAATGAACAACAAAAACCTTGCAGCCGATTACAAGGGCATCATTGTGATTAAAAAGGTCATGGGCATAGCTGACTTACTTTTTAAAAGGGAAGCAGTTTAACTTCCCACCAGGCCACAGCAGGAGTCATGCATAAATGGCCATCACTTGTGTCACATGCAGAGTGAGCAGGGGATGTGGGGAACAGCAGAGCACAGTGGAGACATTGGATTTGTTTAGCTCTGGGGCCTTATCTGAGCCTCAGAATTGTCAGGTGTTTCAAAGTGATAAAAACAATTCTTACATATGTACATGTGCACACGTGTGAGCGTGTGCATGCACGCACATGTGTGTGTGTGAATGTGTGTGTGTGTGTGTGTGTGTGTACCAAACAGAGAAAATGTATGAAATGGGGCTTTGTAAACTTTAAACCTTTGCACATCTGAACACATTATCGCTTTCCCATGCCAGAGCCACATCATCCAGTGGTCCAGAGGCATCCTTAGGAACTTGTGGACTATTTGCCTTCATGGTGTTCCCAAAGGCTTAGTTTCTTTCTCATTCAGAGATCAAAATGTTTCTAGAATTTTCTACCATAATTGGCATATTACAATTACTAGTCCTACACTGAAATTTTTCTTTTTTTCCCCAACATAATATTTTTTTTTCTTTTAAATACTGCCTGGCCCATTAATTCCAGCCTCTTACTCACATCTTGATTAACCCATATTTAGTAATCCGTGTAGCACCACAAGGTGGATCGCTTACCAGGAGAGATCTTAATCTGCATCCATCTCGGAGAGGAGAGGCATGGCTACTGCATATGGCGACTGCCTGAAGCGTCTGCCTTCTCTTTCCCAGAATTCTGTTCTGGTTACTCCGCCTACCTAATTTTCTGTCTCTTAAAGGGCCAAGGCAGTATCTTTATTAATAATGAAAGTAACACATAGACACTCCTCCATCATTTCCCCTTTTTCTGTTTAAACAAAAAAGAAAGGCTTTAACTTTAACATAGTAAAATTACATGTAACAAAAGAGTTATCAAGCAAGAATTACAGTTACAATATTTAAATCTATTTTATCTTTTACCAGAACTTTGGGTGACTGTCCAGGCAACGAGATGTCTCTGTGATTTCTAGAGTTTTGGTTTTTCATGACAATGAGACACGTCTGCTCCTGCCAGCACCAATCTACTTCAAGAGGAAGATGGGCATTGAAGAGGCTACTTATGGAGTTTGATAGCCATTTGGGCAAGAAACTGCTCTTGCCTGGACTGTTACATAAACTGGACACAAAGAACCCACAGAGAGAGGACTGCTGAACTTCCCTAAAGGTGAGATGGTCTTTTGGGGTTCCTGATTTGTGAAAGAGTCTGCGAGATGTTCTGCAGGACACAGCAGAAAGTGACTGAACTGTCTTTGGAATTTCCTGCTTCATGGAAATGTCTGCTGGACACTATGGGCCTGAAGGCCAAAGATGGATGCCCCAACGGTACAGGCAGCAAGATGTCTCTGTCCTTTCTAGAGTTTTGGAAGTTGCATATTTCTTGTTTACTTAGGTAATATTATATCCTTCTGGAGTCTTTGATGGAGTTGAAGAATAAATAGTTATAGCCAACATAATTTTTTATATGAGTACTTGCGAATTTCATATAATGTATCCTGATCACACTCACTTCCCAGTCTTCCCTGGTCCACCCCTACCCTTGTGACTCCCCCAGAGAAAAAAAAGAAAAGAAAAGAAATTGTGTTGTCCATATACTCACTGGAGCATGCTCAAACTTCTAGTGACCAGACCCTACCTCCACCCCTGCCAGAAACTATCAATTGTGAAGGATCCCTATCACAATTTTTAAGAGTTCTTTTTCACTGGCTTCCTGTTTAGACTGTTTCTTTTGAGGGGTGGGAATAGGGGAGGGAGGTTGTCACAGAAACCAATGTCTCTCATTCTCAACTTTAGGTCTGCAGTCATCAAAACCACTGAAAAAGAGGCTTCCTTGTTCTTTACAGTCAGTGGTGGCATGGATCATGGACTTCTGTATGGTTTATTCTGTATGGTTACAGACTACAGACATCAACAAAACTGGCCCTGAGCCACAACTTGGACCACTGATACCATCGTGACCCTTGCTAGCAGCACACACCATGAACATCCACAGGACCTTTGGTAGTAACATGGATTACAGATATCGACATGGTCTCTAGCAGAAGCCCAGACCGTGGACATCTACACAGCCTCTGCCCACAGCATTGACCATGGACATCAACATGGCGTCAGGTGGCAGCACATACCACATGCATTCACATAGCCTTCAGTGGAACCAAAATAGACAAGGTATGAAGCTTCATCTCAGTGTCTTCAAGTGGAAAGAAAGAGGGATTATTACTGAACTTTCTCTTAGAAGTAGGCTAGTGTCTACAATAGATTTAGTACTTGTTGCTGACATATAGAAGGCACTCAGAGCCTTCTGCTTGTTGTGCTTGCTATGGCTCCATGAACCTGGTACTTGCTTTTATGGAAGTTGGAGCCTCCAGAGCTATCATCCTACAGTAAGGAACAGGATTAAATCAGAGGGTATAGATTTAAGTGCTGAAGACCAAAACCCAGATCCAGGTGACAGGGACCCTTGCACCAGGCATCAAAGGCACGCCGATCTCCAAGCTGTGGAATCTTTGTGGGACAGTCATTACATTTCTGTTCAGGCCAGTTTGGTTTGGGCTCCTTCCCACTTGTTTGAAGCTTTTGGATGAGGCAGAGATGCGCAGTATCACACAACAAGAAGAGGGCAGGGTTGAAACTCTAGACGGATGAACAGTAAAGCTCCTCCTAGGCTACCCCATTATGCTTCATTTTCTATCATTCATCAGTCTACTAGGATCAACGAGAGGGTGTAAATTACTGTACGTGGGTGGAACTGATTCTGCATCTGGGGTGGATCAGGGCAGTGAAGGAAGCAGGGACAACACACTGAAAGGTAGATGGACAATGTCCTTGTTTTGAGAAGTCCTCTCTATGATAATTTTTTTTCACTGATTGGGAGATTTGAGTTATAAGGCTTAGAAACATGATGTTGCAATTGTGGAATATCATCGTGAGGAGCAGAGGAAGCCCTGAGTGAATGTATATTGCTGACAACGAGCTGGGCCTTGTCAAGGACCCCAGTGGCTCAGACCCATGGGAATGATAAGACCTTCTCCTCATCAGGCTCAGGGGAACAGCAAGGCTCTCACCAGCGTCTTATTCATGCCTAACAAGTATTTTCCTGCTCCATTCCTGATGTCCAAGTGCTGAAATGAGATGTCCTTGGCCTTTTACTGTTCCAACCTAGAGCACAATTGCAGATCTCCAAAGCCTCTCGACATCCCTGATGTTTTGCCGTTTTTATTCTTCCATAGAACTGCTCCACGCCTACACAGTGATCGCCTACACAATGACCTTGGCTGCCCGTCTCCAGCAGCAGGCTGTGAATCACAGGGGAGTGGAAGCTGTAGCTGACGGAGAACTGAAAGGGGCTCCCACCAGTTCACCAGAGCCCACGGTACACTCTGTCTCCTGATCCCTCTGTCAGTGACATCTGGACCATGGCAAGTGCTAGATATTGTGAACCGTGACTTCATACACTGGCTAATCTACTGCAGATGTCAAGCAAGCACCAGGACACTCATGGCCCAACATGCACCTGCAGCAACAGAGACCATGCACAGAACACAGCAGGAGAGTTCAGTGTCAGCCTGGCTATCAGCCCTGGGTGTAGGGGTAGAGATGAAAAGTAATTGTGATTCCAGCCCTGCCACCGACACGCCATGACTAAAAAAGACACTTGAGCTCAATTCCGCATCTCTGCAGTGGAAATAGTGATAAACTTAGCATAAAGGTCCTTGTGGGGTTAAACAGTTTAACAGAGGGAAGCACTCCGATACTTGGCCCTTTTCATTACCATGTAATATTGTCTATTGTCCTCAGAATTACATGATCTCAGATAAGTTCTAGGAACTAGGAAGTGATTCCCACAGTGACTGACACGTTATTCTTAGGGGGAATTTGTTACAAGTTCAAATTTCGAGGTCCAGGTTCACAAAGACTTGGGAACTTGCCTGTAGGGATCGAAAATCTTTTTCTTTATCTGGTCCCTCATGGATGTGTATGTATCTGAGCTGTGCTTCTATGGATCAGATGTCCTTTCAATTAATCAGTTCCCACCCTCCCTCTCCCCAGGTTCCACCTCACCAGTCTGCAGGGAAGAAAAAACAAAACAGAGAAACAGAATAAACATAAGAGGATTGTGGTGTTACTAGCTTTTGGTAAATAGATCAGGCAAAGTAAGCTTGACCAAGGAATGCCAGCGTCAAGTGCCCACCCCCCAGGCAGCAGGATTTTCCATCCACACACCTACAGGCCCACAGTCAGTACTCAACTGGCAGTGAGTGAACCCCTGAATGACTGACAGATTCTAGCATGGTGTAAACCATTTGTCACTTCATAGGCCTTTGGTTGTTTCTTACTTCATCTAGAGTTCTCTTTGTTCTGTTAATTACCACTACATCTTGAAGATTCAGCTCTAACATTTCCATTAGAAATTAAAAAAACAGTGTAATAGTTGAACATTTACATTTTGCCCCCTTAGAAGAAGTATTTTCTTATTCATTAGTGTATAGTTGGCATTTAGCATGGACCATGGAATATTATCACAAACTAATGAAACCAGAGGGGTGCTGGCATCTTGCTGGGTCTCCTAAAATACACTGTGGATTAGGGATGGATCAAAAGTTCATCTGCTGACTTTAGAGCAAGGGATAGTTTCTGTTGTTTTCATTTGATCTATGATTACTTATTTTTTAATTTTTAAATTGTTTTTATTGAGCATTATATTTTTCGACTCCCCTCCCATTCTCTCCCTTCCCCTTCAACCCTCTCCCATGGTCTCCATGTTCCCAATATACTCGGGAGATCTTGCCTTTTTCTATATCCCCTGCAGATTAAACCTATGTATGTCTCTCTTAGGGTCCTCTTTATTGTCTAGGTTCTCTGGGGTTGTGAATTATGGGCTGGTTTTTCTTTACATCGAAAAGTCAGTTATGAGTGAGTACGTATGATATTTGTCTTTCTGGGTCTGGGTTACCTCACTCAATATTAAGTTTCCTAGCTCCATCCATTTGCCTGCAAATTTCAAGATATCATTATTTTTTCTGCTGTGGAGCACCCCATTGCATAAATGTACCACATTTTCCTTATCCATTCTTCAGTTGAGAGACATCATTTAGGTTGTTTTCAGGTTCTGACTATGATGAACAATGCTACTATGAGCATAGTATGTGGTACGATTGAGCATCCTTATTGAGTATCTTATATTGATTATATACCCAAAAGTGGTATTGCTGGGTCTTGAGGAAGGTTGTTTCCTAATTTTCTGAGAAATTGCCACACTGACATCCAAAGGGGTTGTACCAGTTTGCACTCCCACCAGAAATGGAGGAGTATTTCCTTTACCCCACATCCTTTCCAGCATAAGTTGTCATCAGTGTTTTTGATCTTGGCCATTCTTACAGGTGTAAGATGGAATCTCAGAGTTGTTTTGATTTGCATTTTTCTGATGGCTAAAGATGTTGAGCATTTCCTTAAGTGTCTTTCAGTCATTCTCAACAAAGCCACTACTTTGTTGAGAGTTCTTATTTGTTTAAGTCTGCACCCCATTTTTTATTGGATTATTTGCTCTTTTGATGACCAATTTCTTGAGTTCTTTGTATATTTTAGAGATGAGCGCTCTGTCTGCTGTAGGGTTGGTGAAGATCTTTTCCCATTCTGTAGGCTGCCATTTTGTCTTGTTGATCATGTCCTTTGCTTTACAGAAGCTTTTTAGTTTCAGGAGGTCCCATTTATTAATTGTTTCTTTCAGTGTCTGTACTACTGGGGTTATGTTATGTGCCAATGCGTTCAAGTGTACTTCCAACTTTCTCTTCTATGAGGTTCAGTATGGTTGGTTTTATGTTGAGGTCTTTGATCCCATTTAAATTTGAGTTTTGTGAATTGTAATAAATATGGATCTATTTTCATTCTTCTACGTGTTGATATCTAGTTATGCCAGCACCATTTATTGAATATGTTTCTTTTTTCCCATTTTACATTTGCTTCTTTGTCAAAAATCAGGTGTTTGTAGGTGTGTGAATTGATATCTGGGTCTTTGATTCAGTTCCGTTAGTCCTCCTGTCTGTTTTTATGATAATACCAGGCTCTTTTCAGTACTGTACCTATGTAGTAGAGTTTGAAGTCAGGGATTGTGATGCCTCCAGAAGTTTCTTTATTGTACAGGATTGTTTTGGCTACCTTTTTTTTTTTCATATGAAGTTAAGTAGTGAGGTCTGTGAAGAATTTTGCTGGGATTTTGATGGGCATTGCATTGAATCTGTAGATTGCTTTTGGTAAGATTGCTATTTTTACTATGTTATTTCTACCTACCCAAGAGCAAGGGTGATCTTTGCATTTTCTGGTGTCTTCTTCAATTTCTTTCTTCAAAGATTTAAAGTTCTTGTCATACAGGTCTTCCACTTGTTTGGTTAGAGTTACTCCAGGTTATTTTGTTATTTGGGGCTATTGTAAAGGGAGATGTTTCTCTGATTTCTGTCTCAGCCCCTTAGTCATCTGTATAAGGAGAGCTATTGATTTTTTTTTAGTTAATCTTGTATGCTGCTATATTACTGAAGGTGTTTATGAGTTGTAGAAGTTCTTTGGTAGAATTTTTGGGATTGCTTATGTAAACTATTGTACCATCAGCAAATAGTGAGAGTTTCCAGAGGTTCTGTAAACACACTAGTGTGGGATTTTCCAGCTTCTTCATGTAGATATTTATTGCTATGAATTTTCCTCTTAACAGTACTTTCATTGTGTCCCATAAATTTGGGTATGTTGTGTGGTAATTGTCATTGAATTTTGGGAGTTTTTTGATTTCTTCCTTTATTTTTTCCTTGGCCCATTGAAGATTCAGGTGAGCAATGTTTAATTTCCATGTGTTTTGGGGCTTTCTGGAATTAATATTGCCATTGACTTCTAGTTTTAAGCCATGCTGATCTGATAAGAAACATGGGGTTATTCCAGGTTTTTTTTTTTAATCTGTCGAGGTTTGCTTTGTTACCTAGTATGTGGTCAGTTTTTGAGAAGGTTCCATGAGGTCCTGAGAAGAAGGTATTGATTACTTATTTAATAAATGCTTTATTCAGTGAGTGAATTGGAGGACCTGGAACCCCACATGACTCTAAACATGGGTGTGCATACTCATTACAATAATGGGGTGGGGAGGGACGGGAAGTCCTCTGCCTGTGTTTCGACAGCTTCTTTCATCATCTCCTAACCTTTCTTTTTTCCCAAGAGCTAGAAAGAACTAGATAACATCTAGAGATGAACAGTGCTGCCCATCACTCTAAATTCATGCGTCAAAAACAATGCCCCCATTTCCCCAGGAAACAATGTTTCAAAATAAAACACATTTGCTTAGAAAATATTTTAGCATTTAGAAGTATAATTGGAGATTGAACGCGACAGGGAAGAGGCGAGTCTGGTCTCAAATGGAAAGCCATGATCCAAAGGATCCAGGAGGGCTGAGGGAGCTGTTGTTGGTGCTCTGAACTTTGAAACTACAGATGATAGCTTAAGGGAACCTTTGGAAAAATGTGGCACACTTACAGACTGTGTAGTAATGAGAGATCCCCAAACAAAACGTTCCAGGGCCTTTGATTTTGGAACCTGCTCTTGTGTCGAAGAGGTGAATGCTGCAGTGGTTGATGGGATTTGTGCTGGAAGCAAAGAGTCATTTCTAGGGAGGATTCTGTCAAGTCTGCTTCCTGTTTAACAGTGAAGGAATTTTTTGTTGGTGGTATTAAAGAGGATGCAGAAGAATATAATTTGAGAGATTGCTTTGAAAAATATGTCAAGATTGAAACCATAGAAAGTACGGAAGGCAGGCAGAGTGGAACAAAGAGACGGTTTGCTTCTCTAACTTTGGGTGATCATGCCACAGTTGACAAACCTGTTATTTAGAAATGCCACACTATTAACAGGCATGACTGTGAAGTGGAAAAGACCCTTTCTAAACAAAAGATGCAGTCTGTGGGATGACCCAGAGGTCACGGAGACAGATCTGGCAACTTTATGGATCATGGCAAAAACTTGGGAAGTAGGGGAGGTGATGTTGGTTGTGGTGGAAGAGGCAGCTACGGTGGTGGAGGTGGTGGCAGCAGAGGTGGTTATGGAGGTGGTGAGGGTGGATATAAGGGATCTGGAGGTGACAGTGGCAACTCTGGTGGTGGTCCTGGTTATCGTAGTAGAGGAGGCTATGGTGGCCGTGGACTAGGATATGGAAACCAAACCAAAAGGGTAGATATGGTGGTGGTGGAGGAGGGTGTGGTGGTTACAATGGAGAAAGATATTTTGGGGAGGTAACTTTGGTGGTGGTGGGGACTATGATGACTTTGAAAATTATAGTGGATGACAGCAATCAAACTATAGACTCACAAAGGGGGATGGTTTTGGTGGAAGAGGCTCAGGCAGTCCTTATGGTGGTGGCTATGGATCTGGTGGTAGGGGTGGTGGATATGGTAGCAGAAGGATTTAAAAATAGAAAAAGGCTACGGTTCTTAGCAGGAGAGAGAGCGAGGAGCTGTCAGGAAAGCTGCAGGTTACCTTGAGACTATCATCTCAACTCCATTAGGACAGTGTTTCTGTGGGTCATGACCCCTTTGGGGGGTTAAATGACCTTTCACAGAGATTGCCAAAGACCATCAGACATTTACGTTATGATCCATAACAGCAGCAAAATTATAGTTATGAAGCAGCAACAAAAATAATTTTATGACTGGGGGTCACCACCCCATGAGGAACTGTGTTAAATGGTTGCAGTGTTAGGAAGACCAAGAACCACTGCAATAGAGAAACTGTAAAAATCTGCTGCAGAAAGGACAAGTTACTGCAGCTTGAACAGGAAGCCCTCTTGCTCAGGACTGTCATAGCCACAGTTAGCAAAAGGGGCAGCTATTGGTTAATGTACTGTAGTGTCAATTAGATGCCCATTCCTGGGGTCTTTATCTGTTGTGGCTTTGTCTTTTTCTTTTTGTTACATCAGGTACATTACCCTGTAGATTGTGGTAGTGGTACCAGGAATAAAAATTAAAGGATTTTAACTTAAATTTAAAAAGTAGAATGAGGTGCCTGGTGGAAAAAAGTCACTGTCACAAATCTAGTATTAGAAGGAGTGAGAAGGGGAGACAGTAGAAGGAAGAAGAGCGGCAGAGGGAGAACACGCAAATTAATAAGATCAGAAATGAAAAGGGGGACATAACCACAGACACAGAGAAAATTCAGAGAATCATTAGATCTTACTACAAAAGCCTGTATGCCACAAAATTGGAAAATGTAAAAGAAATGGACAGTTTTTTAGATAAATACCATATACCAAAGTTAAACCAGGACCAGGTAAATGCTCTAAATAGTCCTGTTAGTCGCGAAGAATTAGAAACTGTTATCAAAAACCTCCCTACCAAAAAGAGCCCAGGACCAGATGGTTTCAATGCGGAATTCTACCAGAACTTCCAAGAAGACCTAATACCTATACTCCTTAAGGTATTTCATAATATAGAAACACAAAAGTCACTGCCAAATTCCTTCTATGAAGCTACAGTTATCCTGATACCTAAACCACACAGAGACTCAACCAAGAAAGAGAATTACAGGCCAATCTCACTCATGAACATTGACGCAAAAATTCTCAATAAAATACTGGCAAACCTAATCCAAGAACACATTAGAAAAATTATCCACTATGATAAAGTAGGCTTCATCCCAGAGATGCAGGGCTGGTTCAACATATGAAAATCTATCAATGTAATCCATCATATAAATAAACTGAAGGAAAAAAACCATATGGTCATCTCATTAGATGCTGAAAAAGCATTTGACAAAATTCAGCAACCTTTTATGATAAAGGTCTTGGAGAGATTAGGGATACAAGGGTCATTCCTAAATATAATAAAGGCTATTTACAGCAAGCCGACAGCTAACATCAGATTAAACGGAGAGAAACTCAAGGCTATCCCACTAAATTCAGGAACACGACAAGGTTGTCCACTCTCTCCTTATCTCTTCAATATAGTGCTTGAAGTTCTAGCAATAGCAATAAGACAACATAAGGGAATCAAGGGGATTCAATTTGGAAAGGAAGAAGTTAAACTTTCGTTATTTGCAGATGATATGATAGTGTACATAAGTGACCCCAAAAACTCCACCAAAGAACTCCTACAACTGATAAACTCCTTCAGTAACGTGGCAGGCTACAAGATCAACTCCAAAAAATCAGTCGCCCTCCTATATACAAAGGATAAGGAAGCAGAGAGGGAAATCAGAGAAGTATCACCTTTCACAATAGCCCCAAATAGCATAAGATATCTGGGAGTAACTCTAACCAAGGAAGTGAAGGATTTATTTGACAAGAACTTTAAGTCTTTGATGAAAGAAATTGAAGAGGATACCAGAAAATGGAAGGATCTCCCCTGCTCGTGGATTGGGAGGATCAACATAGTAAAAATGGCAATTCTACCAAAAGCAATCTATAGATTCAATGCAATCCCAATCAAGGTCCCATTAAAATTCTACACAGATATTGAGAGGACAATAATCAACTTTTTATGGAAAAACAAGAAACCCAGGATAGCCAAAAAAATCTTATACAATAAAGGTACTTCTGGAGGCATTACCATCCCTGACTTCAAACTCTATTACAGAGCTACAGTATTGAAAACAGCTTGGTATTGGCATAAAAACAGAGAAGTCGACCAATGGAATCGTATAGAAGACCCGGATCTTAAACCACAAACCTATGAACACCTGATTTTTGATAATGGAGCCAAAAGTACACAATGGAAGAAAGAGGGCATCTTCAACAAATGGTGCTGGCATAACTGGATGTCAACCTGTAGAAGAATGAAAGTAGATCCATATCTATCATCATGCACAAAACTCAAGTCCAAATGGATTAAAGACCTCAATATTAATCTGAACACACTGAGCTTGATAGAGGAGAAAGTGGGAAGTACTCTACAACAAATGGGCACAGGGAACCATTTCCTGCGCATAACCCCAGCTGCACAGACATTAAGGGCAACATTGAATAAGTGGGACCTCCTGAAGTTGAGCAGCTTCTGTAAAGCAAAGGACATTGTCACTAAGACACAAAGGCAGCCTACTGACTGGGAAAAGATCTTCACCAACCCTGCAACTGACAAAGGTCTGATCTCTAAAATATATAAGGAACTCAAGAGACTAGACTTTAAAATGCTAATTAACCCAATTAAAAAATGGGGCACTGAACTGAACAGAGAATTCTCAACAGAAGAAGTTCAAATGGCCAAAAGACACTTAAGGTCATGCTCAGCCTCCTTAGCTATCAGGGAAATGCAAATCAAAACAACTTTGAGATATCATCTTACACCTGTCAGATTGGCTAAAATCCAAAACACCAATAATAACCTTTGCTGGAGAGGTTGTGGAGTAAGGGGTACACTCATCCATTGCTGGTAGGAATGCACACTTGTGCAACCACTTTGGAAAGCAGTGTGCCGGTTTCTCAGGAAATTCAGGATCAACCTACCCCAGGACCCAGCAATTCCACTATTGGGAATCTACCCAATCATACTACAAAAGCATTTGCTAAACTATGTTTATAGAAGCATTATTTGTAATAGCCAGATCCTGGAACAACCTAGATGCCCTTCAGTGGAAGAATGGATGAAGAAACTGTGGAATATATACATGTTAGAATACTACTCAGCGGTAAAAAACAATGACATCTTGAATTTTGCATGCAAATGGATGGAAATAGAAAACACTATTCTGAGTGAGGTAACCCAGACCCAAAAAGATGAACATGGAATGTACTCACTCATAATTGGTTTCTAGCCATAATTAAAGGACATTGAGCCTATAATTCAGGATCCTTGAGAAGATAATAAGAAGGTGAACCCAAAAAAAAGATATAGTAATCCTCCTGGATATTGGAAGTAGACAGGATCGCCAGGCAAAAATTGGGAACTTGAGGGTGGGGCGAGAGGGGGCCAAGGGAAGATGGGGAGAGAAAAGCGTGAAGGGGAGAATGGGGGGAGCTCGGAGGAATGGGATGCTTGGGATACAGGAAGGGTGGATATGGGAGCAGGGAAGCATATATCTTAATTTAGGGAGCCATCTGAGGGTTGTCAAGAGACTTGACCCTAGAGGGGTTCCCAGGTTTCCAGGGAGATGCCCCCAGCTAGTTCCTTGGGCAGCTGAGGAGAGGGAGCCTGAAAAGGCCAGTTCCTATAGCCATACTGATGAATTTCTTGCATATCACCATAGAACCTCCACCTGGCGATAGATGAAGAAAATGACTGAGCCCCACATTGGAGCACCAGACTGAGCTCCCAAGGTCCTGATGAGGAGCAGAAGGAGAGAGAACATGAGAAAGAAAGTCAGGACTGTGAGGGGTGCGTTCACTCATGGAGACAGTGGGACAGAACTAACAGGAGATCACCAACTCCAGTTGGATTGGGACTGATGGAACATGAGACCAAACCAGACTCTGAATGTGGCCGACAGTGGAGGCTGACTGAGAAGCCAAGGACAAAGTCGCTAAGCTTTGACTCTTCTGCATGGACAGGCTCTGTGGGAGCCTTCTCAGCTTGGTTTATCACCTTCCTGGACATGAGGGGAGTTGGGAGGACCTTGGTCTTAACATAGAGTAGGGAACCCCGATGGCTCCTTGGCCTGAAGAGGGAGGGAGGGGGGTGTGGGTGGAGGGGACGGGAGAGAAGGGGGAGGAGATGGAAATTTTTAAATATAAAAAAATAAACCAAAAAAAAGAGTGAGGGAGGGAGGAGGGAGGGACCAAAAGACAAAGGAATTTTCCAGGAAGCTCAGAAAGCCTCACCTTCATCTCCCCTTCATCACTAGGAAGCTACTTTAAAAGCACTGATGCTCCTGGTATACCCATTCCTGGCCCGTGACTGCCTTGATCTGAGGATATACCCAGGGCCTGTTGACTTCCCATGCTCACCAGGTCTATCTAAGGCTCAGCCTAAGTCGGGTACCACCTAAGTCAGCTGTTCCAGAATCCTGGCCAAATGGGTAAAAGAGAAAACCCACAGGACAGAGACATCCTTCCACCCGCAGTGGTTGCTTTGAAAGTTCCTTTCTATGGTTGGACTCAACCTCAACTCTCAGAGGGGATGCATCTGTGCCATTTGCTTTGTGTGTTCAGTACCAATTAAAACCCCACAGCCACAATCAGTGTGGGACAAATGGGCACCATTCCTGGGGCAGATGGGAGAGCTGTGGGCAGAAAGCCTACTGCCTGGGTTTTTTTTTTTTTTTTAAAAAAAAAAACAATCCTGGCTGGACCACATTTCATATTTCTAGTTCTTAGAAATTTCAAGTATCTTCCTGTACTACATCATAAAATAATGGAAGCAGATGGGAGCTGGCTCCTGGCTGGGTCTCCGAAGAGTCACCGTGGGTGGGGGATGGACCAGAGCACTCATCTGTTGACTTGGGAGGGAAGGATTCTTTCCATTGTGTTCTTCATATGTGGGCTTTGTTTTCCAAGTTTACTTATGGCCCCTCTATGGGCACATGAGAAAAGGGTCTCTCTCTCTCTCTCTCTCTCTCTCTCTCTCTCTCTCTCTCTCTCTCTCTCTCTCTCTGTGTGTGTGTGTGTGTGTTCTTTCTCTGAGTTCATATCTGCAGTTTTCACCCCGTTGCAGCTCAGAGCTTCCTCTCAGTCCGCATCACCATCCCTGTGCATGTGGCATCCGGAAGGGCTTGTCAATACTGTCCAGAAGATAAATGATTTCACTTCGGGTTTAGTTGCATTAATCCAGAATGTTTGGGGTCAAAAGTGTTTCAGGTTTGTTTTTCCCTTTGGTGCAGTTGCACGTTCACGATGAGATATAATGGAGATGAGTCTCAAATGTAAATAAGTTTTATGAATACTTTGTACACAGGATTGCAAGGAACTTTATATAGTATTTTTAGCATACCTTCATTTTGATTTTAACTCCTCATATTTGTAGCATCGCTTCTACACTCACACGGTTGAATTTTGAGACATTTTGGACTTCAGAGTGGGGATGCGTCACCTGGCTTGGCTAGTCCCACATGAACCCACTGTGCAGAGAAGGAAACAGCCCGCATCCTTGCTGATTCTCGCCACTCTGTGCACTCAGCCTCATTTGGAGCCCTCCCTCCTTGGTCTCTGTCACATTCTTGATGTCTCTCTCGCCTTCCATTATCCTCCCTAATCCCCACCCACCCACCCACAGTGATGCAGCCTGAGTTTCTCCTGTCTGTGTCCACATTAACACCCTGTTCTCTAGCTAACAGGAACTAGGTCTTGCATAGCCAAACTTAGACATTTTATTTAGATAGAAAGTCTTTGTAAGTTTACTGTACTCTAACAAAACCACAGCTCTTCTCTGTTAGGAAACTTTCCATTTTAAAGAAGGAAGTCAGAAAGAGGGAGGGAGAGGGAGAGGGAGGGAGACAGAGACAAACAGAGAGACAGAGTGACAGACTGAGACAGAGAGAGAGAGAGAGAGAGAGAGAGAGAGAGAGAGAGAGAGAGAGAGAGAGAGAGAGAGAGGAGAGAGACAGAAAGGGAAGGCAGGCAGGTAGATGAAGGAAAGAACAGTAAGGAAAAGAGATGGGCAGGGAGGGTATTTGAGAAGTAAACAAGCTGCACGCCTAAGCTTCCTCAGAATCAGTCAAGGTATGCTTAAGGCCTGTGCCCCTCCAAGAACTTGAAAACAGAGGCTAAGAGAAAAGGATCCAAGAAGGTCACCCAAGACACCATGGTAGAAGGTAGCTCCAGGAACAAGTTGCACCTCCATTTACTGGTTCACACATTGCATAAGAGCAGGACTGGAGGCTTGGTAACTTTTTGACAATTTTCTTTTTAAAATTATGTTAAATTCTATGTGGGTTATTCTATTTATCTAAATAGCATGGTAAAAACACTCGTCATGAAACCTGAAATGGCTGAACAGTGAGACTGTCTCAAAGACAAAGCAAAACAAACATATCAAAAACACTTTATATAAAAGCAATCCTCTTAAAATATAAGTACATGATATACTGTTTCTGCCTATAGGTACAGACAGTACTGTATAAAGCAGCAGCTCTCAATCTGTGGGTTTGGCCCCCTTTAGGGGTTGAAGGACTATTTCACAGGGGTCACTGAAGACCATCAGAAATCACAAATATTTACACTACAATTCACACACTAGCAAAATAACAGTTATGAAGTGGAAATTAAAATAATTTTATGGCTGGCATAAATCACAACATGAGGAACTGTATTAAAGGGTCACAGAATTAGGAAGGCTGAGAGCCACAGGTATAGAGGATTGTTAGGGATTGTTTAGATGACTAAATTCACTGTGAAGGTTCCAGAAATTGAACTCAGTTTGTTAGGCTTAGCCTCAAGTACCTTTTCCTGCTGAGCCATCTTGCGAATTACTCTACACAATCTTTCTAAAGTAGATGCACTATTTTTTTTCTTCCTGCCAGCACTGCATAATAGTTCCAATTGCCCCATATCTTCAATCAACATTTACTGGCTTTTTAAAAAAATAGCCACCAAAACGGTGGAGGTAAAAGAATTTTCTACATCAGTATGCAGGTATATGATTGTGTTTATTTATTACATGTCTGATTTTATCTGTGTAAGCATTAGCACAACAGTATGGTTATTTATTTTTGTAATTGTAAATGTATAGTTTTCTGTGGAACAATGATCTCGTACCCTGTAAAGATTTGACACTTTTTGGTTTAATAAAATGTTGATTGGCCAGTAGCCAGGCAGGAAGTGTATAGGTGGGGTGGCCAGAATGGGAGAATTCTGGGAAGAGAAAAAGCTCGGTGTACAATTATCATCCAGATGCAGAGGAAGCAAGATGAGAATGCCTCGCTGATGGTACCAAGCCACATGGCTAACACAGATAAGAATTATGGGTTAATGTAGGATGTAAGATTTAATAAGAAGCCTGAGCTAACAGACCAACCAGTTTATAATTAATATAGACCTCTGTGTGTTTCCTTGGGGCTGAATGGCTGCGGGATTGGGCAGGAGAGAAACCTCTGTCTCAGGTTCTTTTTACCATAAAGAAGAGGAGGAAAAATGGATGTACGTGTTTTCAAAAGAAAACTAGCAACAGATAGTGCCTCTTTTTGTAAACAGGGTAAACTAATTCTGTAAAGCAATCCACAGATTTAGAGATGTGACAGCTATATCTAGGCATGAGTGGTTCCCCTATAGAGGCCATATCAGAGAGAAGAGTGGGTCGGTCACTTTCAGTATGGTGGGGCTTCACTGCCTCTACCTCCGAAGACTTTTTCTTATGATATTAGCAGAAGATATTTGAGGGGCTGGACCATCACTTTCCTATTTGGAATGCTTGTGATTTGGATGATTTTGATTCTGGCTAATCAAGTGACACACCTCATCACTTTGATCTTGGTGAAGAACTCGGGGTCAAGCATCTGACCCAATGAGAACCAAGTTTACGACATTGGTTCAGACTGTGGTACAGGAGAAGGAGAAACAGAGCTACGAGTCTCCAATGTATATTTTTCTGGTAAAGCCTATTAAAGAACAAGCCCAAGCAAGAGGTAGAGCCCAGAAGCCAACATGAATGTCTTTGCCTTGGAGCCATTTCTCATTGGATTTCCATCATTTAAATCCCAGAATACCTTTATTAAGAAATAAAGAACAAGGCTGAATTCATCTGTGCTATCAATATATCTCTAAGAAGAGCCATGCTGTAACTTCCTAGTTACACGAAGACCAAGCTACATGATTCTAACTTAGAATGTAGCTTCAGGCCAAGGGGGGATACAGTAGATATCTACTAGACTTAACAATGCTGTCTGAGGCCCTGGAAACTGACCCCACAGATCTGAGTATGAATGCACCCAGAGGTGGGACACTGCAGGACAACCATAGAGTGTGAAACAGCTTCCAAAAAAAGATAGAGATACCAAAAAAGTTTTATTTTAAGAGCAAAAGCAAGATGAATTCAAGAGCATCAGATGTAACCTGTGATGCAGTGGAAACAGCAACAGCTAACATCAGCAGCCAAGAGTCTAGACCATCAGTTCTCAACCTTCCTAATGCTGCCACCCTTTCATACGGCTACTTATGTTATTGTGACCCCCACCATAAAGTTATTTTGTTGCTACTTCCTAACTGTAAGTTTGCTACTGTTAAGAATCATAATGTAAATATCTGATATGCAGGACATCTGACATGCTATCCCAAAGAGGGTAGACCCACAAGTTAAGAACCACTGGCCTAGGCTGAGGGGTTATTGAAATGTAAATGAGACAAGGAGACCATGAAGAGGCAGGCTTGATTACATTGGTCTCAGGAGTATTATGGGTATCTTTCTATGATGCTTTGTGTGATATCCTTGCCTTCTAACAAAAAAAAAAAAACAAACAAAAACATGGTTCTATCACAATATAATTTGAACTGTCCTTTGATCCACATGGTATTTTTATGAACCAGTGACTCTTACGGTCAAATATATTTCATAGAAAGACCCCAAAGCCTTGATTTGTGCAAAAGAAATTTTAGCAAGGATTTCAACACCGGGTCTAAATTAGCCTAGACACAAACTAGTCATTATATTCACAACAGAATCGAGCAGCATGCTCATTCTGTTGAATGACTCTCCTTAGAATATAGAGCTTTACAGCAGAAAGCAGGATCATGGCCACCTAGGTTTTTAGGAGGTCCAGAGTAGAGGTGAGTAAGAAGTGAGCTGTCACTTCTTGTAGCAAAATTCTACCCACATTTATATTCCCTGTCCTTCATGAGCACAAGTTTCTGTCTTCTATGAAGGACAATTGGCCCCAGATTATTACATGAATGTCCCTTGCATCACTTAGGTGGCTTTGCCCCTGTCAAGCATCACGGATGCCTACCACTCACTCATGCACACTGAAGAGGAAGTATTTGGTTCCTGCTTTGGTATATTTTCTTTTCAGGGTCACCTTAGACCCTCCCTGTCTCAGATGACTCTGGATTCCTAGGACATGTGTTTTATTTCAGTTTTGCCAAAGTACGGGCTCAGATAACCTTTTCTGGGCACAGCTCAGCAATGCCACTGTCCTCCTGTGCTGGGGCATCCCTGTTGTCTCTGAGTATGAGATGGCATGGGACCTATGGCGCAGCTCTGAAGTGAAGACTAGTCAATGTCTGAGGCTTGAGCTTTTGACCAAGGAGAGATGACAGCTACTTTAGAAACTCTTTTACCTCCCATCCTCTATGTAAACTGTCCTGAAATACAACTCATTTAGCTGCTTTAAAATGATCCTGAGATATCAAGTTGTCTCCTGTTAATTGATGGATACTACATTGAGGTCATCTTGGGAGGGACACTTGCATCATCTCTCTCTCTTTGCTTGCCTCCCTCCTGTCTAATAACATCTCACTGGAACAGCTGTTAGGAAAAATCTTAAGATAAGCCCTTCCATGGACACAAAAGAACTCCAATCAGACCAGATCAAACCAAATTAAATGCCCGTGTTTAATAGATGGCACACTCCCAGGTGGCCAGGAGATCATGGCAAGGGAAAAACAGAGGGAGCACACATGTAGATCCAAAACTATGTGTTCCTTGTTCCTGTGTGAGCCTAAATACCCTGTGGGGGTGATTAGTGCTTGGCAGGCTGGGAATTGGAGTCCAAGCATGAAGCACATGGAGGGATGGGAGTGACACTTCCAACTCAATATTACATCCCAGCCTCTTTGGATATAGGGGCGTTAGAGGACTGGGGTCTCACTTTTGACCAAACAGTAGCATTCCATAAAGAGGCAGGCTACAAACTCTGCCTTTTGAAAACCTCCAGCCTAGATAACAGATACCATGTGCAGTTCTGTAATGTGGACCCTCAAGATGGACTTGCTCTCTGGTTTGATAACAATAAATTTCTCACTACATGAGACTGCTAACCCATGGACAGATCCATCCTTAGTTTTAAGATCTTCCTGGGGGTTAACTAGGAAGTAACTGAGGTGAGAGATGAAACATTGGCTTTTATGGTGATTACGCTTGACGTTTGCGTGGGGGATGAAAATTGTGTGGAATGAGGAAGAGGCAGGCCTCTGCTAACAGTACTGGAAGAGTTGCAAATGCAAAATTATAATCTGAGAGCAGCCAACTCTCAGTCCAAGACATAAATCCCAAAGGCTTTTCTAGTAAAATTAAAGGAACTTTTAGTTCTTGGTGCTCTAGGCCTACACTGCAGAAAATAAGGTGATTTCATAACCAGAGGTCTCATCTGTGGAATGAAAATTACCCTCGCTCCAAACACATCCAGTAAAATAAAACAGTAGAATGGGGCAATCAGATATGGGACCTTCCAGAGGAAGAGCAGGGTGCTGAGACCTGGCAATCTGAAAGTTGGGTTAAATGGAGAAAACCGTGGAAATATCTTTCCAATGTTCCTGAATCCTGTAAGCCAGAGGAGACAGAACTTTGCCCCCTCTTACGGAAGAACAGTCTTCCTTCACCTGAAGTCTGATCAGCAACTTTCATGTGGTAGAAAGATAAGTATTAATCAATTCAAGATCTGCCTGTAGGCTAAACAGTCTCACTATTGGTGGACTGATTAGCACAGTCTGTGCAATACATGGATGTCCTATTCTGGAATAAGAGTTTATGAAACTGCAAATACTAGACAATATTTTATACTAAGAACCCAGAAAAACAATAGGAGAGGGGATTGTATTTGAAAGAGCAAACTGCAAATCTGGACAGGTATAAGTTATATACATGGCTTCTCATATTGAATGTCTTGCTAGGATGTTGCTTTAAAGCTTGGTCATCATGTGGGGTTCCAGTAAGTGATACAGAAATTCATACTAAGATAAGGAAGGTGGAAGTGCTATGTGGATATATTATGGGGGACTTGAGAATTTTTGACCTGGTTATTCTCACAGAGGAAGCTCAGGAAACCTTCCTTTCACAAAGGCAAAATGGAGACAATGGTGGGCTCTTTGAGAAGCTTAGCATAACTGTGCTTGGCAATCTCCAAAGGGAGGCATGTAATGATGTAATTACTGTGATATGTATCAAGTATGGTGAAACCCATACTCAGCTGATATGATTGTTAGTAGATCCCATTGTTACCGAGAGCAGTGCACCGGATGGACAGTGAGGCCAAGTAATGCTCAGTATGTATAACAAAACATTGAGCAGAAGTTTGGTACCTCCTGTCAGGAAATATCAGGACCCTAATTGTGTTCCAAGATCTAAGTGACTTGTGGGTTTAGAGTTTTCTGGACTCTGGTTAAATTGAAGATCCAATCTCTGGAGAAAGGACTTCTACTGTGGCCCATTTCACACATGATATGCTTTCTTCAGAGCAGTAGAGCAAAAATAATTGGGAAAGGAGAATATCTTGATGCCTTTAGGAAAGGTAGACAAGGAGCCTGAGGTGGTAGTGATGCCAAGAGATCTAGAATAATCCAGCATCATTTCAGGAATGATGACTTTTAGAGAATGGGTGGTAAATGGAGTTCTGGGTCATATTCAGGTCATAGTGCAGCCAATTGCTTCAAAGGATCCTGCGGTCATTTTCTCCCTCCCTACTTACACATTGGGGTTGATATAGGAAACATCTGGAAGAACCCTCTTTTCGGTTGCAGGACCTCTGAAGACAGAATCATCACTGCAGGAAAGCACAAGGAAGTGACTCCCTCCCTGGAGTTTCCTCACAGGCAGATTCAATGTATGAATAAAGAAACTGTATTTCAGAGAGAGGAAATTCACATGGCCCAGCTCTCACAGTTGGCAACTGACAGGATCAAGAATCAAATACAATTCAGCCTTGTTCTGGGGCCCAGTTAGTCTAGTTTCACCATCCTACTTGCTTGTTTATGTTCTACAACTTGGACAAATAGACAAATTCTCAAACTTTCTGAGACTACTTCGTTGGTCTCCTTAATTGATCCTACAGTTACAGAGTTGCCGTGGTCATGGCCACAGAGACCCTAACTAAGACAATGTCTGTCACAGAAAGAAGGCTTAGAGGTGGAAAGATGCTTCTTCAGGCCAGAGCCTTGCTCCCAGGAGATCCAGTTTAGAAACGTACTTAATGAGGGCTGAGGAATCATCCCCACCACCGTAGTAAACAGAATGATTAATTTTGTAGGTGATTGCACCTGGCATCCAAACCCAGCAAGTAGCTTGCTCAGAAAGGATAAAGCAGTATAGTGATGACTCTCAGTATGTTACAAAGAACTTTAGAACTGAATGTGTTTCCCCCCCCCCTTGTCACTGTTGTTAAATGAAAAATGGAAAACCACAAAGGAAGTAGGAAAAAGCAAACACCAGACTCATGGTGGAGAAGGAAATGAAGGAAAATAAGGAAAGTCCTGGTGGGTCTAGTTTCATAGAAAGAGTGAAGCTCTTCTGTGATAAAATGTTTTCAGAAGGAAAGAGACAGGGTAACTGGAAATTCTGAAAAGAACATGAGAGAGTCTTAATATTTTTATCATCTAGGCATTTTTACAAATCTGCCCATTTATCGTTGTCAGCAACAATGCACTAACCTTTGCTGACTAGAATGAACAATGGGGATAAGAAAACAACCAACAGTAGTAAAATAGCTGTTCTTATAAAACATATACAGTCATTTATTGTATGTGTATGCATGCATGCTTGTGGAGGTCAGAAGGGGGCTGGTTTTCTTTTCTAGCATGTGCATTTTGGGGATCAAACTTGTGACAGATACCTTTAGCCCCTGAGTGAAAAGAGCCATTTGTATGTGGCGCACGTAGTCTTGCCAGGGGAGGGAGACAATAAGTAAGTGGCTAAAAGCAGGGGTGCTGCGGGTAGTAACAGGCGCTGTTGAGAAGGGAGAAGAGTGTGCTCAGGCCTCCCAGGAGGGAAGGACATAGCGGGGTTTTTTTAAAATTAATTAATTTACTTTTCCCAGTAGAAGGTTTATCTAGGAAAATACTGTATGAGTAAAGACACGAAGGAGAGAACAGAAACCTCAGGGGTGTCTGTGAGAAGCAGAAGGAACGCTAGTGAGATGATACCTACTGTATCTCCAGGGGAACATAGGGAGCAAGCCAGTGTGTCCAGAGGGAGGAGAACATGAGAGCAAACAGGGAAAGATGAGGCTGGGAGGGTGGCAGGGCAGGATCTGAACACTCAGGCTCTTACCATCCTTTATAAGAACTTTGGAAGGCAGCAGACGCTTCTACAGAACTAAATCACAATCTGGCTTGTGCAATCATTTTTTTCTTATTGCTAAAGAAGAGAAAATAAGTTAAGGGGCTGTTGCAATCCTGAAGTAGAAATAGTGTTTGTTTTATTTTTGTTTGTTTTGTTTTTTTTAGGATAAATGAGAGTGGGCGAGGGGGGCCAGCAGCTTGCATTTGGACATATTAAGTCTGAAATGCACAGCAGACATCCAAATAGACATGTCAACAGCTTGCTGGGCATCCAAGTCTGTAGTTCTGGGCAAAGGCCTGGGCTGGAGTTCTGTCTGAGTTGTTAGCATACAGACAGTGTCTCCAGCCAAGACACAAGTCAGATGGAGTCAGAAACTAGATGAAAATAGGAAAGGGAAGTCATGTATGAGAGATGCATGGAGCTGCACCAGCATTAAAGGCGTGGACCTTGAGGAAGAATCTGCCGCAAAGGATGCTGGGAAGAAGCTAGTGAGGCAGGAGGAAACCCAGGTGTGAGTTCCAGAAGGAAGATGAAGAGAGAATCAATTATGCCAAGTGCTGTTGATAGAAAGTCAAGTGAGGACTGGTTACTGATTATGTCTGATGTGCTAATTTGGCCTCTCAGTTCTCCAATCTTAACTTGCTTCTTCAAATCTCATCCAATTTTTTTTTTTTGGTGCCACTCTGCATCAGCCAGTTTCCCACATCCTTTTGTCTCTTTCTGCAGACACCCTTCACCATCCCCACCAGTTCTCTGGATCACAGCAGTTGATGGCTGTGGGGCCAGAAGTCTTATGCAGAAGCCTTTTTGTAAAGGGAAGGCAAGCAGACAAAGGAAGCCTGTGAAGTTTGATATTTATATATTTTAAGGAGTTTATTTTTTGTTTGCAAAAATGAAACCACTTTACATGTACTAGCTACCACAGAAATATTGATTAAAATAAACTGGTGACCCGACTCCCCTAAACCAGATTGGCATTTTAAAAGGCATACCTTGCTATGGGCAAGACACAGCAGGCATGCCTTATCCTGCTGGTGGAAGTGTTTATTACTAAAACTTTTCTAAGAGCAGCTTGGTAATACAGAAGAATATATTTTTAAAGGTTTTGCTTGACACCTTTGTTTCCAATAGTTTTCCTTTTAACAATTTATTGTAAGGAAAATCATCAGATTATGCATCTAGACTTTTTAATAAAAGGATCTTCACATCAGTGTTATTTCTTATACAACTTAGGATATGGAATTAAGTAAAAATTTCTATTCCCACAGAACACTGAAACACCTGAGCATTGTTTCCAACAGGACTTATAGGCTCAAAACAGCAATGAAAATCAAAATCATTTAATATTCCACTTTGGAGCTTAAGTCAGCAAATTCTGACATAGATTCAGAACAAAACTCCCTGCAGAAAAAGAATTTTAATGATATGAGAACCTGTCCACAAAATGTAGTCAAAGAAAAAAGGAAACTAACTATAAAATGATGGCAGGATTCCACTTTTAAAAAGAAAGAATAGCAAAATTTTTTTAAATGTATCAACAGTAATCATTTCAGGATCCTCAATAATAATTATTCTTTAACTTACTTGACCTTATTGGACTTTTTACTCACCCTAGAATATTTGCTGAGGGCTTGTTATGTGAATCTTTGTGATGCATTGGTGAAAACCAACAATTCCCACGCTTGTAGAGTTTGCAAACTATTGAGGAGATAAAGTTGATAGCCTACAATGCAGAAGAAGTTGAATAACCTCTTATAAGGGGTGGTACGTGCTGGAGGAAAAGAGTGAATGCACACGAGAGTGGCTGGAAGTATATGGCTGTGTGATGGTTGATCGTCATCATTAACCTGACTTGATTAGGAATCACCATAGGAACACCTCTTGGCATGACAGTGTTGGTGCTTCTGGAGCCACCCTGAATGTGGGCAGCATTGACCATGAGCTGGAGTTCCAGACTGCTTGAGAAGGGAAAAACCAGCTGAACACCAGTGTTCATCTCTCTTGGCTTTCTGACTATGGCTGCAGTGACTACCTGCCACTCCTGCAACTCTGTCACCCCTGCCATATGGGGCTGTAACATCAAACTGTGAGCCAAGATGAATCCTTCCCTTAAGTAGCTTTTGTCACCTCTCTTGTCAAAGCAACATGAAAAGTAAGGAGTATAGAATTCAGCAGTCATGGCGCATCGAGAAGAAGGCAATGGAGGAAAACATCATAGATGAGAGGAACTACCACTTGAATGTTGGCAAAAAACCTTTCTATGTAAGAGACTCTACAGATGTGTGGGAAGTAGCATATTGATGCATCTGAACAGTAGAATGAACATGGAAGCAAGAAATAAGATCAGACTGAAACAAGGAGCTGGGGGGGGGACCCATGGTCTGACTTTGGCTGTGTTAAGACACACAGGTTTAGGAGTGTTGCAGTCCTATAAATAAGAGCTGTTGCTGCTGCTGAGATCAAGGAGAGCCATAATCATGTGAGAAGAGGTCAGATTCTAGGTCTGTCTTGGAAGTAGAATGAGCAGAACTTCTCGATGTTTGGATAAAGGGCATAAAAGGCCTTCCCATCTTTTGACCTGGATGATTTGAAGGAAAAACTCATCAACTGCCATAGAAAGATTATGAGTAGAGCAGGGTTTTTTTTTTTTTTTTTTTTTTTTTTGGTAGGATTGGGGTGACGTGAGCTGAGTTTTGGATATGCTAAGCCTCTGTTAAGGACAATGTCAAGGAGGAAGTATGCAATTAGAGGACACATCAGGGTTCGAGGGATAGATCAGGGACTCTTTATCGGATAGGGAGTCTCTGAAGCTACCTTAGGGAGGAACTCACCAAAATGAGTACCCATGGACTGTGAAGAGCTCCAAAGTGTCTTAGGTCACTTCAACAGCAGGAGCTTAGCGACAAGTACAGCCAGGGGAGGGGTGACTGAGAAAGCAACTATGGAAGCAGAAGAAAAATCAAAGGACATGGGACAATCAAGTGCTTCACACACTGCCATTTTGTTGAGTTTAAGTGAAAAATGACAACTGGATTTACCAGTGTGGATGTCAGGGCACTGGCAGCCATGATTTCAGAGGCAAAGATAAAAGACAAAGCTGAAAGTGGCTTTGAAAACAAAGAATTTAGACTGCTGTTTGAGGAATTTTGCTTCAGAGGAGCTTAAGAGATGGACGTGGGTACTAGGGAAGGGAGATACTGAAAAGGTTAGGTTTTTGCCTTTATCTTTTATTATTATTTTTCTATCTATCTATCTATCTATCTATCTATCTATCTATCATCTATCTATCTATCTATCTATCTATCTATCTATCTATCTATCTATCTATCTGTCTATCCATTCATCCTACCATATCTCTATCTATCTATCTATCTATCTATCTATCTATCTATCTATCTATCTATCTATCATCTATCTATCTATCTATCTATCTATCTATCTATCTATCTATCTATCTATCTGTCTATCCATTCATCCTACCATATCTCTATCTATCTATCTATCTATCTATCTATCATCTATCTATCTATCTATCTATCTATCTATCCATTCATCCTACCATATCTCTCTCTCTCTCTCTCTATCTATCTATCTATCTATCTATCTATCTATCATCTATCTATCTATCTATCATCTATCTATCTATCTATTTATCTATCTATCTATCTACCCATCCATCCTACCATATCTCTGTCTGTCTATCTGTCTATCATCTATCCTCTATCAGATTGGGAGGACTAAACTTGCATGAATCAATTCTCTCCTCCTAACATCTTAGCATTCACCTTAGATCATGAGGCTGAGGCGAGTTCATTAACTTAAGTGGCAGTCTCATCATCTCTGCTTTTTTTTTCAGTGTAAAGGATGGCTTTACTTCAGTGTAAAGGTTCTATCTGATCCACTGTGATCATTAATTTTATTAGCCTTATTAGGTTCCAACAGATAATATGGCTAGAAGTCACATAAGAACTGTCTGGATGGCAAGACTCCAGTGTAGCGATCTGCTCTATTCTGCTGCCCAAACCTCTTTATGTGACTCAGGTCACATGCAAAATACAAACATTTAAGGTCAACATAAATTCAGAGAGTAATGATCCTACTCAGGGCAAGCACCCTCTCCAGTCTTTCCTATCTACCTAACACACACACAGACACACACACACACACACACACACACACACACACACACACACCACGAAGCTATTTATCTTCTTTGGAAAGATTGAGCCTTGGAATCTTAGAAATAAAGATTGAGCAATACCATAAATCCATCTTAAGAAAGCCAATTTTGCAAGAATTGAGAAAAATAATCTTAGTCTTTTGACCTCATATTCCAAGAACTTTTTAATCCAGGAAAACAAAGATTCATCTGTTTGAGGTCTTTTTTTTTTTTTTAACTAAGATTTAAAAGAGGGGAAATGATGAAATAAACTTTGGACATCTTAGTGTTGGAAGACGGCCTTTGCCACAGCTACACTGAAGCATTAAATTTTAGCACCTTTTCCCTGTAGTACCTACCTCTGCTTCCTCCCATATGTGTACCATTCCCTAGAGAATGACGCCTCTCATCTCTCTCACAAGGGTGCAATACTGCCATTCTGCTTCCTGTAAGAACAGTAACCTAATAAGTCATGGTGGTTTAGAACTAGCAGGGGTTTTATATCAGTTTCTATTAGGCAAACCAAGAAACTGAGTCTCATAGGGGTGAAATGAATGGCCCAAAGCCAACAGCCAGTTAAATTGATTTGGGATTTGGGAAAACTCCCAGGAAGATTTGATCAACTCATTTACACTGACATGTATTGATTGATGTGTTCTCTGCACAAGGCATATCTGATAGAAGCTATAAATGAAATAAAAATAGATGATGAAAGTGGAGGGGTCTGAGAAATAGGCTATTATCTTAACAGCTGTGTTTTCGGGTTTGATGTTCTATTGGCAGTTACTTGCTTTGTCTGTCCAGTTAATGATTAGTGTTTCTTCACTAGGAATGGATACTAAAAGTTAAGGTCTGAGTTCTAGAGGGACATTTGGCAATGTCCTTGGAGGCATTTTGGTTGCCATTCTCTGGAGATACATGTTACTAGCAGTCTAAAGGGGGATTGCAAAATATCCCTCAGTGTGTGGAACAGCCCTTTCTCTTCATTATCTGGCCCCAAATATCAGTAAATCAAGGAACTCTGGTTTTCTCTGAAGGCAAAAGAGAGAAAGAAAAGAGACCCTTACCAGAAGATGGAGTAGCGTTCTGTGCAGAACTGTCATCAGAAAAGGGCCAAGTGTGTGTTGCTGAATGTTGGCAGCATCATTCCTAATTTGCAAAGGACAATGGACCCAGAAATTGAGTTATGGTTGAAAGGTACATGTATCTGCCCCCTGGGACCAATTCCATTCTTTAATTTTATTTCAGTTATTGCATAAGTGGATAAAATGGAATTTTTCCTCAAAGCAAGGCTAGAAGTGAGGCAGAATATTCAGTATGAAAAATCTCTGTGTAATTTCCCTCTGTATTCTGTGAATATGTTCTATAACCAATGGTTAATAAAGAAGCTGTTTCTGCTCATGGCTTAGCAGAACAGAGCAAGGCAAGAAATCCAAACAGAGATATAGAGAGAGAGTAGGTAGAGTCAAGGAAATGCCATGTAGTTGCAGAAGGAGAAGGACATGTTGGAACCTTACCCGGTAAGCCACAGCCTCATGGCGATACAGAATAATAGAAATGGGTTAATTTAAGATATAAGAGTTAGCTAGAAATATGTCTAAGCTATTGGCCAGGCAGTGTTGTAATTAATATAGTTTTGTGTGATTATTCATGTCTGGATGGCCAGGAATGAAAGAGCAGTGTCTGTCTACAGTGAAGCAAATCCCACAGCTCTAGGATGACGACAGCTTGCTATCTCAGGTAAGTCATCTGACCTAGTGCAGATGCCTTCCAGTTGTTTTGCCTTCAATATGTCCTCTGCTTGGAATTCAGGACACTGTCTTTTAGTGTTTCTTTAATTCTCTTATCTAGTGTGAAAACAACTTAGCTTTCCAAATTAAGCAAACTCCTGTCATTCCGTTACACCGCTGTTTTTACCCTCACACTACAACCCTTTCCTCTCGTCTTGGTGCAGGGGAAACCTGTGCTTCTATGGATGCTCACTGTCCTCCGATGGGGAGCTCTCCCCTATGCTTTGCTCCTAGCATCTCCAGGCAGTAGACAAAAGGGAGACTCCAGACTACACGAGAGAAGGCTGGTCTTTCTGAGTAGATAGATATGTTGCATGGCATTGTTTATCTTCTTATTTTAGAGACAACCTTACTGTGTCATTTATTAAATTGTACTTAAGTCTATTTCAGAATTGAGAATGACCTGAGCAACCAGAGATGATATAAAAATAACAATAATCACTCACTAGTGTCAACTGTCGTGCACTCTCTATGGACTCCTATGGTTTTGCTCATTTAGTCTTTATCAATATAAAGCAGGTTTTATTGCTGTATCCATCTTACACACGAGGAAGTGAAATAAAAGAGAAATAATTCAATTAAGGCAGTCAAGGTCACAGAGCTAAGAAACAGAAAATTGAAATGCAGGCAGTAGAAGCTCATCTGATTGTCACTGTCCCATGCTTTGTGTTGGCCTTTAGGCTTTTTAAAAGACAAGTTATCTTATTTAAGGTATTATTCAGAGGTTTTTATTTAGACCCCCTAAGTTGGTGTCAAAATAATGACGATTGTTGAATGGGTTTTTCAATTCTGAGTTAGAAGGATTCTAGCTAAGCATAGTAGCACAGTCCTATAAACCCAACACTTGGGAAGTTTAGCAAGGAGGAGGAGTTCAAACCATCCTTGGTTACTGAGAGTTTGAGGTTGTGCTATGTTAGATCCCATTTCAAAAACAAAACAAAGCAAAGCGAAAAGCAGTGGAGGAGGAGGAACAGCTGAGGCTGGTTGCTGCTAAACTTGTTAAGCGACCTGGGAAGCCATATGTATCAGTTTGTTCTTTATGAGTAGCTCCAGAGGATATTGTGAACCCCCAACTTTCTTGAGCACCTTTTGTTTAGAAGTTACTAAGAACATCCTCTGGTATAAAAACAAGAAAGATGTAGACAAACAAAATCAAAGTCAAAAAGACAAACAAAGTCAACCTGTGGGAACAAGAGGGAGGCAACGACTGAGCAACTACTGATAGGCAGGTCTTCTCGTGTATTTTATGTTGTGATAAATGCCATAACCAAAAGCAACTAGAGGAGGAAAGATTTTACTTGGCTTACAGGTTAAAATCTACCAACGAGGGAGCTAAGGCAGAAGCTAAAAGCAGGAACTGAAGCATAGACTATGGAGGACCACTACTTACTAGCTTGTCCCCAGGCTCTCTACCTTTCTTATACAGCCAAGGCCCAGCTGTCAAGCGATGGTATGGCCCACAGTGGGATGGGCCCTCCAACATCAATCAGCACTTGAGACAATGTCTTACAAACATGACTGCAGGCCAATCTGATGGAAGCAATTCCTCAGTAGAGATTGCTTCTTCCCAGGGGTGTCAAGTTGACAACTGAGACTAGCCATCACCACATCTGTCAGATCTCCTGGGGCATGGAGCCATGTATCAAAGGATATCAAAACCAAGCTAATGAAAAAAGCAAGGTCAATAATTCCAGGGAAAGCAAACTAAACAAGATGGCGGATTATCTGCTAAATCAAGTGACCCAGCAGTCAATAAGATGTACGTCACATTATATATTACAGCATGGCAATGTCAATAGCTATCACTGATTTAATCAAATAATGACCTAGGTCAATATTTCCTCATCCTAATTATTAGAGGCTAGAAAAGCTGTAGAAATCAACCTATCTTAGTAGTTCTACAGTAACATCATTGATGGCAAATTCTGATCTGAGCTGATAGGTCTATTTATAGTCTTTATTTATCCCACTTGGTATAAATATTCATGTTTTGTTGCAGAAATGTAATGTGTTTCATTATAAGGTGATGCCGCATATCCCAGTGGGAATGGTAAGTAATACATGGTCTAGGATCATATTATCTTTCTGAAGGCCTTTAGGTATGAATTTTGAAAAGCATCAGGCTCTGAGTGTTTGGACAAAGTGTAGGGAAGCAGTGTAAGTCCATTGAGAGGTGGGACATAGGGAGGGAACACCACAAAGAGAAGGAGCTGCTACGTGTGGTAGCTGGACTCTCAAGCACAGAGTGTTAGTATAATAATTTATGCAGGACTATGTAGGCAGAATACAGATGAAGCAGTAAACGGAGTTCAAAGTGGTTGCCACTAGGGAGTGTTGGAAGGGAGGAGGAGGTATGGTCGAGGCTACTATTTTCATTTATTCAGTTTTCTTATTATTTGATGTCTTAAACTACATACTCTTTTGATGGGAAATAAAAATAATTTTAGAAATCAATCATCCTTCCCTTGAGGACATAGACGATAGAAGGCCAGTAAAAAAATCAGCGTTCATTTCTACTTGTCTCATTAAGTACATAGCCTAGAAGGAAATTACTCATTCATTTCAATCATCTAGGGAGGAAACAGGATTCCTAGATATAAGCTCTAAACCTTCTGCTTAGGAGAAGCTCAATGGGAGCATGTTAATCATGAGATTTCAAATCTCATCATAGAGAAATAGGTAATCACCTAAAAAAATCCAGAAAAATAAAACCAGAAATGTTCTTCTAGAGGGCTCCTGGAAGAAAGCCACACAGCTTTGTTCCTTCCCTTCTGCCTCCTGTGGTTCAGCTTCAATACATGGAAACAAAGCTCCCAACATTATCCTGTGCTGCTTCATGGTACTTCTTGACACCAGGGACGCTCGGCCTAAGTTTATCTATCTTTACCCATGATGCTCAGGGCCTTTGTCTGAAATCCTAAACTCTGAAACAAGTAGGAAATTACAGAGGAGTTTCATGCCTCACTCATGTTGCCTGGAGTCATGGACAATATAGCTGGTGGAGAGGAAGCGACGGAAACCACACTGCCTTCATTGGATACCAGGGTAAGGAGTAACAACATTGGCAGCTTAAAATCAGTAAATCAGGCCAAGAAGCTGACATGCTTGTGCAACTTTTAAAATTGTCTGGTTACCTACTGTTATTTTGCTAATTGGTCATGCAGTCAAACTGCCTTCTAAGTATGTTTATATACATAGGTTTATAGTATCCCAACTTTGATCAATGACATTCTTTTTGCAGGAGGCAGTGGTTATTGCAGACTCATAGCTGGTGAGAGCACCACGAATAAGCAATTGTGAGGGATCAGCTGTGGACAGGTCATCTAATCAATCTCCCCCATCCAAGAAAGACTATAGAAGAGGAGCAGAGAAAATGGGGAGCAGAGAGTTGTGACACGGTGATCTCTGGACACGACAGAGCTGTGGCACACATAAACTCATAGCAGTTATGCAAGACTTACACTAACTCAAGGCAGTCAAAGTTACAGCACGGCTAGGGTGGGGCCCCGGAAGCCCCACCCTTGGTAAAAGAGCTATTGAGAGGAAGAATCACTGTCCTTTGGGGCCATTGCCACTGATTGGTTGCTCATGTCCTAGCGGATGGCCACACACTCATGTACACATGGAGAGCACTGATTGTACTCAAGGCACTATCGATAACAGCAACAAAAGGAGGACATTAGGCTGGATGTAGTTTCATTAGGAGGACATAGTCACACACCTTTAAAAATGCACTGGAGAAGCAGAAGCAGATGTACATCTGTAAGTTCAAGGCTACTCAGATCTATATGGCAAATTCCGGACAAGTTAGGGTTACCAAGTGAGACACTCTCTCAAAACAAACAAACAAATAAAGAAAGAAAAAGAAAGGCAGACATAAAGTAGATAAAGTAGGGAAAGGAATGGATCGTTGGGGAGGGGCAAGTTAGAAGAGCGCACCGACATAGTCAAAATACATTCTATAAATGCATGCTTAAAAACAACTGGGTATGGGTGCCTTGCCTGCATTCATGCCTGTGTTCCATGTGCATACCTGTGCCCCACATACATGCCTAGTGTGTGCATAGGCCAGAAGATGGCATCTGGTGCCCTGGAACTGGAGTTACAGACACTTGTGAGCTGCCATGTGGCTGCTGGGAATTAAACCTGGATATGCTGGAACTCAGCCAGTGCTCTTAACTGCTGAGTCATCTCTCCAGCCCCATTGTTTTTTTCTAAAGAACTGTTGGGTCATGCTAACATGGTGATAAAGGGTGGAAAGGGAATGTGTGTGTAGGAGACACGAGTGTCGACTTCAGTGCCACACCTGGGTTCAATTCCTGTGGTTACATGTGCTCTTTCCAATGTGCTTTGTTTCTTCTTACAATAACATCAGGATCCTGATCTACAGAGCAGGAAGAGAGAGACTGGGCTTGAAATGGGCTTTTTTAAACCTCAAAGCCCATGCCCAATGACAACACCTCCTTCAACAAGGCCATACCTCCTAATCCTTTCAAGTAGAGCCGCTCCCTGGTCTACAAGGGCTAGTTCGGGGACAGGCTACAGAGAAACCCTGTCTTAAAAAACCCAACCAACCAACCAACAAACAAATTCACTCTCTTGTGATAGTGTGCTGCTGTATTTACCTTTCTTTTTCTTGTGGTGGTTGAAATGAAGCAGCATCTATGTGATGAGATGTAGGCACTGTGTTGCATGGCCAGGGTGCTGCAGAGGGACCACTGGAACCTAAGCATCATGGTACTAGCACAGCTGAGCTTGTAACTGAGATGATTGCTTAGTGAGAACAGGTGGACAGGATCTGCATGGTGGAATATCCTGGGCAAAGGGATGATATCCATCCTGGGCAGGGTGGAGCCAGAGAGCCCTAGATTTCACCATGCTTTGCAGAACGATCCGTAATCTAAAACTTACGAATTATGAATTTATGAAATTTCCCATTTAATATTTTGGGATCTCTGGTGACAGTGAGTAACTGGAACACTGGAAAGCACAGGCATGGATAAGGGGAGATGGCTGTAACACTGTCTTGTGGGTGGTGGTTATAAAGAAGGAGAGAGATTCTGTAAGGGAAAAGTAGCAAAATGAAAAAGAAGACCCCAAGGGTTTCACACCTTCTAGAAGGTCAGCCATGGGAAAGGCTTCCAAGACTGTATGCAATGATACATTGTTATGTGAACAAGGGGACAGGGTTCAGAGGGCCAAGTTCATTAAGAAAGAAAGTGACAGAATCAGGGCAGAAGCATGGTTTTTGACCTGGCCAGCCCTTACACCACACTGGGCTGTCTGCAATAGACCTGTGTCCTTATGGCTGGAGATGAGCTATTTCATTATCAAACCCAGACATGAAAAACAATAACAAAAATCAAAAGAAAAAACAAAAAACCAAAAACCAGTAATTGAGTAGAATGAAAAATGTTCTATCCTCCTTTCTGGACAAAATCAAACCGGGAAGCCAGAGAGTAGCTGATGGCCACCAAGAATTTAGCTTCTTTTCTAAGCTGTGCACTGACTAACTCACCATTTTATTTCAGCATTTTTTTTAAGAGGAAGCTTTCAGTATCCTTTCATGGAAAAGCATGCTTCCCATTTGTGGTGGCCTGAACGAGAACGGCCGCCATAGGCTCATAGATTCGAATACTTCGTCACCAGAGAGCGGCACTACTTGAAAGGATTAGGAGGTGTGGCCTTGTTGAAGGAGGTGTGTCATTGGGCATGGGCTTTGAGGTTTAAAAAAGTGTATTCCAAGCCCAGAGTCTCTCTCTTCCTGCTCTGTAGATCTGGATGTAGAATGCTCAGCTCCTCTCCAGCTCCACATCTGCCTGCATGCCACCAAGCTCTTTGCCTTGATGACAATGGAAACAAAACCTTTGCAACTGTAAGAAAGCCCCAAATAAATGCTTTCTTTTGTATGAGTTACCATGGTCATGGCGTATCTTCACAGCAATAGAGCACAGACTAAGACAACACTGGTTCAGAAACTACAGCCTGAAGAAGGGAGATTTCTTCAATCCCCCCCCCCAAAAAAATAATGATGTTGTCAGAAAAGAGGTTATTTTTTGCTAACATCTGAAAAAGAGAACCTGGGGCATAGATGCTGTTTTTATTCAGGACCTCAGGAAGACTAAACTGAATAAACACAGAATTAAGAAGATCATAGCAAAAAGAAATAAGCACCATATTTCTAGAAAACTTCTGAAGAAAATTACCTTATTTTTCTTGCTCTATTGGTGGTGCAGTTTTATGACAGACAAATTAGAAGATGCAGATAAGACACTCAAAAAATTTAGACTCCTATGAAATATGTTATCTGTAGTTCTCAGATGTTTATGTGTTTGTATGTATCTATGTGGCATATATGTGTGGACAAGCACATATTCTTTTAAGAGTTTGGCTTTTGTATTAATGGCTTCAGCTTATTGTACTTAATTAATGTAACAAACAACAAACAGCCTGTATAGAAATCTTCCACAAGTTAATGATCCTTATCCTCACCAAATTATCTCTTGGTCTACTGATTTAAGAAATAAGCAATACTTTGATCCCAAACATTCTTTTGAAAGTCCATTTTTATAATCATGTACTCATTTTCTTTGATCTTTTTTTCAGACTCCAAGTGAAGATATGCCTCCCCTCTTCTGTGAGATCTGACAGAAATACATGAAATTATATTAATGAGAGAGAAGCTTTGACATACATGTACATTGAAAAGAGACAACAAGAAAAAACTTTGGCTTGCCCTGAAGAAGAAAGAGAACAAAATAGATTGGCTTGATTGGGAAGTGCAATGCAGTATTCAGAATCTATTAATGGGGCTAATAAATATTCTCTAAGTAAAGTGAAATTGCCAGAAAAATAAAAATTTGGGGTCAGTTCAAGCCAAAAATTAGAAGCAACTCAAAAGGCCGCCATCTTGGTCTGGTGGAGCTCTGTAGTCTTCTCTTTTGCATGTGTAGACTGTATGATTCTGACATCACTGGGGTTTGTCACCTGACTGGAATTCTTAGTGCTACTTTTGGTGAGAGCCCAGAAAGGAGACCAGAGAGAATACTGATGCTAGGGAGATGGGGGAACAGAGTCAAATTGGGGTAGCATCACTTCCAGCTTCTGACCCTGTGAGTTGGGGCTGGGGTTGGGGCTGGGGCTATGAACCAGCACCATCAAGATTGGTACATGGTCTTTTTGTCCATGCACTTTCCAAGACACTCACCCATCAGGGTATCTTCTCTGGTTGGGCAGAGATATTGGTCAGTTCTTTTACAAAAGGGGCCTGTTGGGGATGCAGGTCGACACAGCTCTGTGCTATGTCCCCATTGCTTCTATTAAGAAACAGCCACCAAGAATCAACAGATTTCACACAAGCAAGTCATGTGACTAACTCTGCCTGCAGTTAGAGTGATATTTAACCCAACAAATGTCAGAATTTTCTTTTAGTTGAATTAGATGTCTTTGAATTGCATTCTGTATGGTATTTCATACAATAAAACTGAATAAATCATGATTTACTGAGGTAATACAAAAAGAAAACAAAGAAATAAATCATACTAAAGAGAAAGTTAAAGATTAATAAACAGAATAAATGACTTCAAGGGAAACAATATAGATATAAAAATAACTAACAGAATAACATAGATTTTGTAGTCATAAAATAAGAATAAATTGGCATAAAATTAAGAATAGCTTTACTGGAGAGACTGATGAATAGTTCAACGGCAAAGCACTTGCCTAGCATGACTGGGGCCTTCATTTTTATCCCAAAGGCCACGAAAATAAAATACTTTTTAAGTGAAAAAAATTGCTGAATAATAATTTACTCAGTGAGCAGCTCAAGCTGGAGTCCGGGATAGTGATTAGTAAGTTATTTTTGAAACTGAGAGTCAGTTGGATTTGGACATAATAGTTAAATAAATTAAAAAAAAATATTTCCAGAGTTCACAAAGATCTTAGCACCCAGTTCAAAAGGCTCACTGAGAATGGGGAAGAGTAGAATAAAGACTGCTTGGTCTACTTTTCGAGACACCTCAATAAAACTGCACAACTTTAGGAGGAGAGAGAAAAATCCCCAAGCTTTCAAAGTTAGGGGGAGGAAAAACCAAATTAGCCTCAAATGAGCCAGAATTACACCATTACCAGATCTTATGAGAAACACAGATGTGAGCAGAAAATGAGGCAAATTCTGAGGGGAAATGATTTCTAGACTTCAATTCTATACCCAGACAAGAATCCACAAACCGTGAAGAGATACAAATCATTTTCAGGCATGAAGGGCCTTGAGGTATTTTAGTTATCTATGACAAGGAGCAAACCATGGGGAGAGGTGCAAGGGAGGCAGCTCAGTGGAACTCGCCTAGTATGTGCCCATGGAAAGAGCTTGGTCTCCATCCCGGAACCACCAAGAAAACTAAGAAAGATGCACTTTAAAGAGGAGATCCTGAGGAAATGGTGGTAACCTGAGTGCAGATTAGAAGCCAATGAAGCATCGCCATGCCTAAGGCTGGGGAAATGGCTCCGTGGGTACAGGCACCTGCCTCCAACTCGGATGATCCGAGTTTCAGCCCCAAGCCCCCCCCCCCCCATGTGGTGGGAGAGAATCAGATCTAGCAAGTTGTTCTCCGACATCCGCACGGGCACTATGACACGTGTATACACCCCCAAATCATAAATGAACAAAATTTAAAATGTTATAAAGGAAGAAGTAAGTTTACTTATCATCTCTCTATCATCTCCATCATTCATGTTCTTTCTTTGTTGCTGTTGTGGTATTGTTTTTTGTTTGTTTATTTGAGATATGGCCCCACTGTGTAGCCCTGGCTGGCCTTGAACTCACAGAGATCCACCTGTCTCTGTTTCCAAGTGCTGGGATTAAAAGTATCTGCCACCACACCCATCCGTATCACTCTTGGAATGGCAGGAGCTCAGTGACAGAGGACTGAATTTTTTTTCCTATGGGTCCAGCGGAACTGACCGATTCCATTGTAAGAGGCTATGTTTCGGTTATTCTATTTAGGATGCTTTCATGGGACAGAGTTTTGAGAAGCAGGCTACTGTCGAGCATCAAGGACTTGGCCAATTGTCCTATATTTCAACAACCTAGGAACACTACACCCAAGCAACACTGGGACTCACCAGAGAGGAAAGCAGCTCTGTTGTATGGGGGTCACCAGCATGTGCAGAGGTGAAACTTCTGGTGCCAGCAATGCAGTCCTTGTGACATACATTTGTGTTCACCAGACAAAGCACGAAGAGACCATAAGCTTAGGGTGCTAACATTAGTGAACATGGTGCAGCAGCTAGTTTAGGGAAGGAGGAACTGAACTTGGCTCTCAGTTTAGAGGGTATAGCTTATCAGGGCAAGGAAACATGGTGGCCAGGGTAACTCAACTTCCAGAGGGAGGAGCCTATAGAGTGGGACTGGAAGCAAGGCAAGGTTATGGCTATCAAACATCCACACTTGGTGGCCTCTACAGATGAGGTAGGCCCTCGTGCTAAAATTTCCACAGCTTCTCAAAATACCACCACTAGATGGGACCAGGTAGTCAAATGTGATCCTGGGGTGAAGGAACATTTGTGATTCAAAGAAGAACACAGGCAGGCATGAAGATGGTGGGTGTGGATAATAGCTTTTAAATTGGGATCTTCTGGGTTTTGCTTTTTCTTTCCCCATGCACAGGGTTTAAATGAAAAGAGAGAGGGAAAAGTTCGACTCTTTACCGATCATTTTCTTCCATCCTTTAATGGAGGATTCTGAAGACTTGCTTAAATATTTATAAAAAGCCACATTCACTTTACCACTAGAAATATCCGTAGTTTTAGTGAAAGCTGGACATTTAAGCTGAAGTTCTTTAATAAGGACCTTAATAACCCAGAACCTGAGATCTAGAAGAGGTGCCGTAAGTAGTGCCAGACTTTGTAGGAAGTGGTCATATCAAGGTGTTTTAACAAGTTTAGTTCATAGTTACTAATGGAAACCCTTATATTATGGTTTGGATTCTTTCTGAGTAAGGTCTGTAGACGAAGTCCTGGAGGCCTGTGGCAATTTAGTCCGTCTCATAATCATAAGTGTACCTTTACCAACATTTCATCCCAGCCTGATAACCACCATTTTACTTTCTTCTTCAATGTGACGTATATGCAAATGACTTTGCAGATATTTATGAACATTGGTAGTATACTCGATGTTATTTTATTGCAAATGAGTATACATTATGATAAAAATGTCTCTTACATGCTAAGAGATTGGAACTATGGCTGGGCATGTGTACTATGATAATCATTTGCTGAAAACAGAACCCAGGAAGGAGGTCTTATACAATGAGTGGGCACTCTATGCTTTGTAACATCCTATTAAAGATGTCTGTTATGCATCTCTCAGTCCTTCTCTGGCTAATGCTTTCTGCACTGTTCAGTAAAAGAGACAGCAAAGATTTGTCACACACACACACACACACACACACACACACACACACACACAGGGAAAGAGAGAGAGAGAGAGAGAGAGAGAGAGAGAGAGAGAGAGAGAGAGAGAGAGAGAGAGAGAGACACACACACATACACACAGATATACACAGAGACAGACACGGTCAGATTTACAAGCTGGCAGCCAGGCATAGATTCAGACTCATATAACTGTACAGACATGATAACGGAGGACACAGGGAGACAGAATTCAAATCGGGGCTCACTCTTGGTCAAAGGATACCAAAGGAAAGTCCTTTATTATTTTTCTTAATGTGACAGGGACATGTTGTTGGTGACTGAGTTTATCTTAACGCATTCAGACCAATGGAGGGGTCAGTGTCGTTTCCTATTCCTCCCCAAGGACAAATCCGTCCTGTGTCTGTCACCAAAGTGAATTCTCAGCACTACGTAGTATCCTTCTAGACTTTTGGGGTGCTTTGTATGTTCAGAGAAAAGGCCACCAGAAATCTGGGGCCATTAAAAAAAAGGGGGGGGCCCTGCTACCAGCCAGAGATGTGCCTCTGCAAAAAACACCTGGCAAAACCAGCTTGCCAGCAGGGCACTGACAAACACAGGTGGGTGGAGAGAAAGAGAAGCACAGGGGTGGGGCCAGAGGCAGGGAAGGAGAGACCAAGCCTTTCTTCCTGCTTGCCTTCATCCTGGTTTAAGGACAGAATTTGAGGAGTTGAGAGCGCTTCTCTGCACTGAGCAAGCATGGGCCCCTTGTTCACCACAGACACTCCCAGGTGGCAGGAAAGTCACATGAAGCTTTTATGAAGGAAAGACTGCCAAGGCCACAGTTGGGCTACCAGAAAAAAGAAAGCCAATGTTAATACACATAGTATTTTTCCTGTGTTGATGTTCCAAAATGCTCTACACCTGGAGGAAGACAACATCAAAGAAGCAGATGAGCTTTGAAAGCTTGGGGGAGGGAGGTTGACCAGCTGAGAAAGCAGTCCTAATAAATATGCATTGTCTATAGAAGCAATGTGTGCATGCATGCATGTGCACACTTTTTTTTTTTATTCACTGTATTGGCCAGTTTGTTTGCCAATAAAGGAAGCAAGTTTTCCTGTTGAAGCATCTGGCAGTAGGTGCTACATTTACTTTGCCCATCTAGCAGTGTATCTGGCTTCTTAAAAGCATCTAATACCTATCTAATTATCTCAACCAAAGAAGTCATGGCAACTATTAGAATTCAGTTTTCTAGGGAGTGTGGAGAGGCTTCAGCAGTTAAAGGGCTTGCTTTAACCTGCTTTCAGAGTTGGAGTTTGGATTACCAGAAACCCAATGAATGTGGTAAGCCAGCCTCAGATGACAGAAATTGGATTCCCAGAGCGGGCAGGCTAGCAGGACCAGCTGTATTGGTGAGCTCTGGGCTTTCTTAAGCACTCCTGTCTCAATGAATAAGGTAGCAGAGTCAACAAGGTGATTCTAAACTTCAACCTCAAGCCTTCATATCCACTCTTACATACATGTATGTGTACCTCCATCAACTGTAGTTTGTAGGAAGAGAAGGCAGTGATACAAGTAATCTTTCTAGCAATGAGAACAAACTGTTGGGCTGAGGTGCCATTGTATATGATTCACAGCCACAAAAGTCTCCCATCTCCCATCTACTAGGAATTTCAGCACTCCTCATTGTCTGTAAATACAGTTTTTAAAGACCCTTTGAACTTTATAACTTACAGGTTCACCTACTAATGAGTTGAGTAAACTATCTCATACATATCTGTTTGAAATTTATAAGGTGTATCATGATTTTTAAAATACCTAAAAATTGCATTTTATATTTTAAAAATTCATTTGTATGGCCTTTACATTTATTTTTATTTACTTTTTATTATTAAATCTATTTGTATGTGTATGCACGTGTGGTTCGTGATGTGTGCATGGGTGCACATATTCCATAACATGTGTGTGGATATCAGAAAACAGCATGAAGGTTCTCTGCTTCCTCTGCGAGGGCCCTACAAACCTAAAGGTTGTGCCCAGGTTGTCAGGCTTGGTGGAAAATACCCTAACCTACTGAGTCATCTTGTCGGGCCATTTTTTTACATTGTAATATCAAAGTTTGGAAACCTTGTTTCAGGGATTCCTTTTGTTCTCACCCTGTTTCATGACTTTCTCCTTTTCCAGCCTGGGTGCATGTCAGCCTGTGCACATGTGTTCATGGGTTTAAAACCGTTCTCAGTGTTGTGGTTAAGAGTACATAAGTGCTTTCTGAGACTGAAAACCTAAGGTCAAGGTTGTGCTCCTTCACCTCCTCGGAATGTTGGGTAAGTACCCTCACAGCCTTAAGTCCTCTGCATGTAAAATAGGAATAAAATAAAATTAGCATTTACTTCATGGGTTGCTCTGTGACTTAACAGCGTAATTCATGTAAAGTGGTTGTCCGTTGCTCAGGAAACGGCAGGCTTACAATAGATGCCATCACCCCTTTTTCCCTATGGTAGAGGGGGGAGAGGAGTAGTGGTCACTTTCTAATGGAATGGAGGTGGAGCTCACTGGGACACCAGGTAGCAATTCTCCCTGACCATACATTCTTCTTCCTACAATTTTCTCAAAATGCCCCCAGACAAATGCCTTGTGTGGAATCTGCTACTTGCCAATCCAACATTCATTCTTACCTCTTATGTTACAAAGAAAATGCCTGTATTATTGGAGACGAAAGTATGCCAGTTAAAACACTACATTTTCTCACCATGAAGTATGGCTAAATTATTGCCTCTGGTAGAGATTTAAGCACAAAATTGTTGGAAAACAGTTCCCCAAAAGGTTTCCTTAAAGGGGAGAAATGGCTCTAGAGAGTGACCTCTGAGTTTCCCTCTCTCAGTCCTGTTGCATAAAATGAAGATTTGGTGATGAATTGCTGGCAGCCAGTAGATCCTGAGGTAGCCTTCCCTTATTAGCCATGGATGATGTTGGCATGAGAAGAAGATGCAAGGGGCTTGGGGCTGGCTCTGTGATCATTGTTGTAGAGCTCCAATTCTCAAGACTCCTTTTTGCAAGAGATAAAACAACTCTGTGTGGCACTGATTTAAGTCTAAACTAACAGATTCATCTTGCTGTCATCTCAGCCTGTAGGTGGGTATTGCTCTTTTGTTTCCCTGCCACTCAGACCCGAATAATCACACAGAAACTATATTAATTACAACACTGTTTGGCCTTTTAGCTCAGGCTTCTTATTAACTTACTCTTACATCTTAAATTAACCCATTTCTGTTTATCTGTGTATCACCACAAGGCTGTGGCTTACTGCATAAGGTGCTATTCTGGCATCTTCCTCCTTTGGCAGCTACATGGCGTCTCTTTGACTCTGCCTCCTCTCTCTCTCTCTCTCTCTCTCTCTCTCTCTCTCTCTCTCTCTCTCTCTCTCTCTCTCTCTCTCTCTCTCTGCTTAGATTTCCTGCCTGGTTTTATTCCTTCCTGCCATAGGCCAAAGTATCTTCTTTATTAACAAATGGTAATAAAACATACTCACAGTATACAGAGGGGAATTTCACATCATCAACCCAAGGGGGTCTTGCAGTCATGATAGTCCTAATCTTGCTGTATGAAGACCACTTCTACTCCTTTGCTCTGCACAGTTGGTTACTTAGAGTTTCTTGGGAACATACTCCATTTCATACCAACATGCCAATTTCCTTACTAGGGAAGTTTTTCAACCTAAAGTACCCTGGAGGTGTTCTAGGCTGTTAGTTCCCTACACAATTATAAGTTTTAAAGAAAGGTCAAATATTAATATCTAAATAATTTGTTTCTAATTTGCCTCTTATGGGAAGGCACATCAATAACATATAATTGTGTAATGAAAGCAATATAGTTGAGCTTCATGATTGCATTGGGGGTCTTTGGTTTTTTATTAAGTCAATGATTGCATTAGACTTCCACCTTCTGCAAACTTTCTTTGCTACCTCCTGTCTACTCCACAACACTGAGATAGATGTTACCATTATCTGTACCACATAGACAGGAAGACTAAACTTCACATTAATGAACTACATTAGGGTTCTTCATTCCTTTATAGCAGTGGGCCAGTAAAGACACTTGCTATCAATTGGGATTTTTTTTTTCAATAGCAAAAATAATTTTTAAAATTCTACCAAAGATTTAGTTGGAATTAGAGCTATTATGTGATTGTCAAATTATATATTTGACTCTGGCTGTTTAAAAGTTATAGAGGAGATATAAAAATTGATCAATGGAGGGGATGAAACGAGGAACTTTGTTTTAAAGGACTTAGTCTATGAAGTAATTCTGAGAAAGTAAGAATGTGGCCATTTAAGAAGGAATTGGATTGCTTTGGATTTTATTTTCACCAAATACTGTATGAGAATAAAATTTCTTCCAGAGTTAACCAATCTCAAATGTTTACCTTTGCAAAGAGTTTATCTTCAAACATGAAGCTCAGCACATGAGCCTGCTGCTGGCTTTGTGACCAACCTGTAACCTGGAAATATCCAGAATTCCAAACTGTAAGCAGCTCCACTGAGGTATTAGGCCAATACATGGAATGTTCCCTCCATAGCCACGGTTAACTGAGTGCATACATCACAGAAGCACAGCCACGACATTCTGAGGGCTGGAGCATACAAAATGGAAGCACAGCCATGGCATTCTGAAGTTTCTTTCCTCTAGGTTCTTCTTGTTAAGAATACATCATCTGCTGAAGATGTTCAGTAAAACACACTCATACATACACGCACACACACACACATACATATACACACATATACACATACACTAGATTTGCTTAATACCTTACCTCTTTCAAAACACTGAGAATTTTGTTTTGTACGTTAAGAAAACAACTATTGAGCAGCAACATAAACATCCTATTTCCGAGTGGTCAGGCATGCAGTGCTTGAAGAACATGAAATATTCATGACGGCCAACAGATCTGCAGAGAAGGCAGCATTCACACAGAGCCCCTTCATGATGGGAATAGAACTGGGACTCAGTAAAAACAACAACAAATATCAAACAACAAATCTCAGATAAGAAACTAGGTCTGACCAAAACACATTTGCTACGAACCTTCCACATCACAGGTCCCTAGGATTGGGGTCTAGGTGTGTCTTCTTCTACCTTCTTTCTGAAGTCTTTCTAAAATACAGTGATTTGTTGACCAGACTGTGACCTCAGAACTTCACTAACCATATCCTCTCATGCTTCAGAGAATACTCAGACATGTGTTGAGCCAAGTGACCTAGATCACTCCATCCCAACAGAGCTTTCTTCTAAAATGAACCAAAACCACACACCAACTTACGTTTTTCCACCACCATTCAGTTAGTGGCTTAACTTACGTCTTGGGTACCACTTTAGAGCATCCACGCAAGAATGAGAAGCTGGCTGACATATTTCAGCCCACATACGTGTTTCAGTCTACTACCAAAGACCCTGGTCCTCCTGGCAGGCTCCAGGTTATCTTTCTCTCTTAGTTTATTTTATTTCAAACTTAGCAAAAACTCACATGCAAAATGATGGCCTTTGTACTTACACATGGAAAGACTTCTTTCCAGAGCTACTAAGACGTCTCTCAGAACTAAGAACAGAGGCAACCCTGCCCACTCTGTGTTTCAAAAGACGTTCCTGTGGTACAGTCAGGGTCTTTCAAGTTTCAAGTCCCATCTGAGACAGTCCTATGAAGAACACAGAGAACTTGACACTGAGCTCCAAGCAAGTCAGAAACCGAGAGTGAAAGAAACTAGTCTAGAGGGTCCAGAGCTGTAGAAACTATTCTGTTATGGAGGAAGAGGCTGCAGAGAAAGCACCTCAAAGATCACAACCATATATCAACAATTCTGTTGAAAAGAGGAAGGGGTATATGAGGGAAATAATAAGACTTGTTGACCTCAAGAAACCAGATAGTAACCCTGCCAAAGCGGGATGCTGAACCCACCGTCCGCTGTGCAAGTACTTTCTCATCTAGACACTTGGATTCCTCTCAGAGATGACCTCACTAATGGCTGGAACAAGAGGTGGAGAAAGACGGCCCAGGGTCGAGAACCAGCCTGTGCCTCATGTGTACTGAACAAGGGACTGCACATTGTTTCCCAGTCCATGCTTTCTGTAGAATAACTAAGCCACTTTCCCCATCATTAGCTGCTATTTGGACCATTTGAGGAGTTCTCATGCTGATGTATTGGTCTCTGCTGGGCTCCGTTCCACCTAATTCTCAAGCAAAGCAAAGAATAGCTTTCTATTAACTTGGAAGTCATGTAAAGTTGCAGAGGTTAAAACAACATCTCTCCTGAATAATTCATATTCGAAGTCACCCAAAGCATGTTATTAATCTGGCACCCAGATTTAAAGATTGCCATTGGCCCACTCGGGCCTCTGAGGGGCAATAGCATAGTGTGCGTCCATCTGTTTCCTTGCCTTGCGCAGATAATATTACAACCGAGCAGAGAACCGCAGGACCACAGCATTCAACGCTTCTAGTAACTCAAGGTAAATGGCTCAGGCGAGGTGCTCAGAATATCTCAAGACAATGACATTTGCATGCAGAATACCAAATCCCCAGGCTTTCTCACAAAGCAGGAAACCTTGGGGAAGAGACAAGAAGAAAGACAGCTTTCAAATTCCTTGCAGAGAGAGCCTCTGGGATCTAACTTCATGAATGCGCTGGAAGCATAATCTGTCCAAATGCACTATCGCCCAAATGCAGGCAGCCTTTCAATCTGAGCCTCACTATCGCTCCACTTCAGGGTTAGTTTAATCAATCAGTTCAAAAGTGACGGCTCAGAGAGGACATGGTTATATGTTCTATCATATGTGATCGAATCCCACTGTGTATTTGACTGTGCACATTCTCCCCTCACAACAGGTTAATGAAGGAGACAGACACAGACACAACCTAAAACACCAGCTTCTGGCAGGACTGTCTGACCTGGGCTGGGTCCTGACTCTGTGCCTGGGCTATATTAATTCATTTCAGTGTATCACAACCTTAGACAGTGGGCTGTGCTGTTATTGTTTTAATAACATGGGAATCGGGATCGGGTAATTTACCATTTGTGGTAGTTTGAATATAAATAGGGAGTGGCACTATTAGGAGGGGTAGCCCTGCTGGAGGAGGCATAGCCTTCTTGGAGGACGTGTGTCTCATTCTTCTTCTGCTGCCTATGGTTCAAGATGTAGAACTCTCAGCCCTTCTCCAACACCATGTCATCCTGCACTCTGCCATGCTTCCCACCATGATAATGAACTGAACCCTGAAACTGTAAGTCAGCCCCAATTAAATGCTTTCCTTTATAAGAGTTGCCATGGTCATGCTGTCTCTTCACAGCAATAGAACCCTAACTAAGACACCATTGTCAGAGGTTGGCTTGTGGCCTCCCAAATTTGCATGTTGATATCCCTACCCTAGGACCTACCAATGTAACTTTATTTTGGAATAGAGTGGTTGCAGATGCTATCATTAGATTCTACTGAGTAAGTTCATCTCTAGTCTAACATGACTCATGTCCTTATAAAAGGGACATCTTGGGAGGCAAGTATATGTAGAACAAATTCTAATTGTTCTTAATAACAAATACTTGGAGTCAGCTATCAGGGGATGAAAGCTGAAGGATCAGAGAAGCAGAGTGGCCAGTCACTAGAGTTCTTACCTCTACCAATACCCAGACCAAAAGGGTGATTCTTCCTCGGACTGCCTCCTCAGACTGTTCTGAGCTCCTCTCTCCACCCACCCATATCACTCCCATCTCCACCTCCCTAGTGCTGGGACTAAAGGCGTGCACCAAAACTACCACCCAGCTTCTAGTGGTTTAGCTCTGCACTCTAATCTTCAGGCAAGCTTTATTCGTTAAAGCACAAATGAAATATTACCACAGGTATCTACACAAGGGGCATATCAGGTAAAAATCAAGTCAGCATTATGGGGAACGCTGTATAGACCAGGACCAACAAAGCCTCAGCAAAGAGCCCAGAGTAGGCGCTGGTGGAACAATTCTCTTTTGCTACCCGCAGAAGAAACTTTCCCTGCCAGTTCCCAGATCACAGACTTGAACTGTGTCATGAAATTTCCCATGCAGCTGCACAGTTTCTGGTACTTTCTTAAGTGACTCCTGGAAGTGGAAGCCGCCAGCAAGCCAATAAACAGTGAGGTTAGAATTCAGATCCAGGCAGCCCTGGGCCAGATTCTGTACTTTGGGTCCTTGTACTAAATTGCTGATTGTAAGAGATGCACGCTGAGCCACACCCTGCATTTCCCTGTACACAGGCAGGAGAGGGCCGGCGTGGAAAGGGATATTAGAGTGAAGGAGTTTAAACACCAGCTTTCGCCTATCGACATCAAATCCGTCACTAAGGGCAAGCAGGATGGTTCGATCCATAGAAGATACTTGTGGCTGATCTGACAATCTGAGTTCAGTGCCTTGGACCCGCGTGGTAGAAGGAAGGACTCCTGCAGGCCGTCCTCCCATCTTTTCATGCACCCGCTGGCGTGTGCATGTGTCACAGACTGATGGAGCTCATGTTATTATCACTCTACTTTTCAGGCCTGTGTCACAATAGTGTTAATTATGATCGCAGACAACCCCTCTCCCCGTGTGTGCGTGTGTGCGTGTGCGTGTGCGTGTGAGTGTGTGTGTGTGTGTGTTCTTTTCTGAAAGCTGTCAGTTGCTTTGTGTTAGATTCAAGGCCTAAAATGTCAATGATTTAGAAGTCAACTCACAGAAGAGTAACCTAGCTGGTCAGTAGACCAGGGAGAGTGTCTTAGGATTTCTATGTGATGAAACACCATAACCAAAAAGCAAGCTGGGGAAGAAAGGGTTTGTTTGGTTTACACTTCCTCATTGTAGTCCATCGTTGAAGGGATCCAGGACAGGAATTCAAACAGGGCAGGAACAAGGAGGCAGGAACTGATGCAGTAGCCATAGAAGGTGCTGCTTACTGGATTGCTTCCCATGACTTGCTCAGCCTGTTTTCTTACAGAGCCCAGATCTCTCACCCAGGGGTAGCATTACCAGAAATGGTCTGAGTCCTTCCCCATTAATCACTAATTAAGAAAATACCCCACAGGATTACCGACAGCCCCATCTTATGGAAGCATTTTCTTAATTGAGAGTCCCTCTTCCTGGGTGACATAAAATTCTCCAGCATGGAGAGTGTCACTTAACTTCTCCTTCCCTGTTTTGGGAACAGCAGGAGCTAGAAGAGAAGCATGGTTCACAAAAAAGATACACATGTATGCACAAGCGTATACATGTGTATTTATGCATGTGTTGACATAAAAATTCAACTCTCACTGTCACAGAGATAGTTGATTCTGAAGCCAAATATGAGTGATCGTGGCCCAGGAACACAGCTACAGGCTACTCCAGATTCCGTGTTCTAGTGTGCAAGTGGTTTCATGAAGTTTTCAAGGTAACAGAACAAGGATGGCCAAAAATCAAAATATTTTCCAATGCATTGGTGGGCATACCAAAGAGGTGAGTAGCAAACCTTTGTCGCAGGTTGTACTGGCTATTTCTTCTCAACTTGACACAAGCTATAGTCATTCTGAGAGGAGAAAACTTTGACTGAGACAATGCCTCTATAAGATCAGGCTGTAGGCAATCCTATAGAGCATTTTTTTTAAACTAGGGATTGATAGGGAAAGGCCCAATCCATTGTGGGTGGTGCCACCCCTGGGCAGGTGGTCTTGAGTTCTACAATTAAACAGGCTGAGCAAGCCATGGGGAGCAAGTCAGTAAGCAGCACACTTCCGTGGTCTCTGCATCGACTCCTGCCTGCCAAGTTGGTTCCTGCCGTGACTTCTTTCAGTGCTAGACTGTGATGTGAAAGTATAAACCAAATAGACCCTTTCCTCCTCAACTTGTTTTTGGTTACTGTGCTTCCTCATGGCAAGAGTAACCCTAAGTAGGACATGGGCTCTAGATGCTATCTAATGACACTCTTAATGTTTGGGTTGGTGGAAGCCAGTGCCCTGGGAGTACTTCCCAAATGACTTTCCCAGTGGCCGTGAAGTTGTTGGTTCAGGTACAAAGACAGGCAACACATGACTATTAAGAGGACTAAAAATGACCCAAGGAAATTTGGCCCTGGACTTGCAACATTCTAAACTTCAGACATTCACTGAATTTCTAGCTAGTTAATCAGTCTTGCAGAAGAAAGTTAGAGGTGCCTTTCCATTCTGCGAACTTTTGTTCACACGTGTCTGAGTACATGTGTGTGGCTCTCAAATGAGGCAACAACTACCGGACACAGTCACTAGTAGTCTTCTCCTACACCCAGATCTTTTTGCAAGTATTTTGGTTGCTCTTAGATCTGCAAGCTGCTGGCCTCTTGGGGGGGGGGAGGGTTATGATTTCTTTTCTGATTTCATTATATGGGTACTTCTTTCCGCAGGTGTCTATTGATTAAGATATCATGGTGGTGTGCTTTTCTGCCTTTGGCCTTGCCTCGTGAGCCCTTTCAAGCAAACTGTGCACAGCTGCAATGCAGAGCACACCGCCTTAAGCACAGGAATTAAATTAAACATCATTCAGTAAGAATGAGATACAGGCAGCCAAGGCATCGAGAGGAAAAGCGAAAAATTCAGTCAATTTGTCCTGAATCCTCCTTGGCTTAATTTGCATATTTGGAACTGCTGGGGCCTGGCTGGAATGGAACTGTCCTTCAAGAGTGGGCTTGTGTCTTCTTCTTCTTGAATGTCCCCTAGCATGAAGCCAGGAGCATAACGGCACTCAGAAAACCCATGTCTCACAGGTTTCCCCATTGCAGCTAGACAGTTGTTTTTATGTAGATACAGTCTCATTTCTAAGTAACAAACAGAACTTCTGGATTCAGTGCTAAACAATTTTTGATGGTGACCTCTTGTCTATTTACTGCATCTTTACTGTCATGTGCCGAAGCGTGGAACAATAGTGGTTTGCTACCAGCATTAATTTACTCGAGTAAGATAATATGGCTCTTTATTTAAAAGGAAAAAATAATAGCATCAATTAGCACTTGGACAATGCTTTGCCATTTACAAAAGGCTTCCACACACTTTATCTTATTTAGAGTGGGGTAGGTGTGCGTTCTTTCTGTCAAGTTCACCCGTTCTTTCTCTGGAAAGTTCTGGTAAGCTCTTTCTCTTCTATTCTGATCTATTGTGATGCTGGTGATGTTGCCAATTAAAGTTGCCTTCCCTGACCCTGGCTGTAGACGTGGACAGGACCCAGGTCCAGCCCACCACGGCCTTCTCATTCCTGTGACAATAGTGACAGGAAAGCAGACATGAAACCAAACTCTTTTCCTAAAGTCTCCACAAATTCAGAACCATGGGCCTCGACGTAGGTAGCTAACAAGCAAGTTACTAATTTGGAATGTGTTAGGTAGAAAAGTACCATTAATAAAAACAAATCAAGGCAAGGCAAAGATCCAAGGATGCAGAGGGAAAGGTGTCTTCACACTGGGAGGCTCATCAAAGTAACATCCCTGGAATATTTTCAAGTGGGCCTAAGAGACATTACTTACAAAGAATCCTCAGTGACATTATAGCCAAAAGCTTCATCAGAAATTTTAGAGTCAGAAGTTGGTAGATATATTCAATGTGCTTAAAGAAAAAAACAAAGGTCAGGAACCAAGAGGTGGTTGGTGGTTAAAGAACACGTCCTGCTCTTGCAGAAGAACAAGTCTGGATTCCAGCACCTCATGGTGATTCGCTAGGATCTGTAACTCTAGTTCCTGGGCATCTTCTGGCCTCTGCAGTCTTGAGGCACACATACAATGTCCATGTGTACAGCCAAAACACTTGTAAACATAAAACAAATAAATACAGTTAACAAAGAGCACAATGCTCAGAAAAAATGACCCTCAAAATCAGGAAAAAAAATAAGATGTCCCCAGATAAACAAAATCTGAGAAAATGTGTTACTGCTGTACCTCTGCCTGCTACAAGAAATTCTCACTGCAACCCACAAGTTGAAATAAAAAGACACCAGATGGTAACTCAAAGTTGTATGAAGACAAAATATCTCAGTATATGTAAATATATGGATCTTTCTAAAATCTAGTACTGTTAAAATTATGGTTTATAACTTCACTTTTATTGCCTACATAATTTAAAAGAATAATGTATTAAAATTGATGATATTTATGAACATATATATACCCAAGGATATAACCTCTCTGTATGAATGCAAATGGAATTAGTATTTAAGGTATACAATATGATGATGACTTTATATACTTATAATGAAATTATTACCACAGTAAAGTTAATTAACAACTTAATTGTGACAGTAATTACTGAAAGAGGTAGAGTTAAGGCTTGGAATGAGCAGAGTTTTGGTACATTATTGACGTTCAGATGGTATAAATTCAAATTAGATCGTCATACTTTAAGATGTTAGACATGCTCTCCATGGTAACCACAAAGATAATTAGCTATGTAACATACACAAAAGGAAATGATAAAGTAAATTTAAACATTTTGCTATCAAAAATTCAACTAAATACAAAAGCAACAGTATTGTAGGAAATGTGATACAGAAAAAGCCTATGGCATATAGAAAATCAAATAGCCCAGTATTAGTCCCTTCTGACACATAATTACTTTAATGTAAGTGGGTTACATTCTACAATCAAAAGAGATAGGCTTAGTAATTTTTAAAATAAATATATTATTCCATTATATGCTGTATGCAGGAGAGTCATTTTAGATTCAAAAGCACAAGTAGCTGAAAATGAAGAGATGGAATGATATTCCATGCCAATAGGAGCAAAATAGAGCAAAAAGTTGCTTTTAATATTAGACAAAATATATGTTAAATGAAAAAAGTTATAAAAGTGAAAAAGGCTTCATTTTAATAAAGAATTCTCCAGAAGAAGAAATAGCAGTTTTAAACAGTTGTATACCAATCACAGATGTATACTTATACATATATGCATATATATGCATATATGTCCAAAAAGATCAGATTTGACGGAAGAAATGAACATTTACACAATTGTAGTTGAATAATTTATCATCCTACTTTTGTATAATGTACAAAATGTCTTAAGCAATATAACTGATAAGTTAAATTTAATGAACATACATGGGACACTTTAACTAAGAACAAAGCATCCACAGCTCTCCAGTACACATGGAGTATGTTTCAGCATATTCCATATATTAGATAATGAATTAAAGTTATGCATTGAGAAGTGAGAAATAGTACAAATTACTTTTACCCAACACATTGGAATGAATTATAAATTAAAAAAAGACAAGGCATAAGAATACAGCATCCTATAAATCAGGGATCTCCAAGGGAGCAGGCCTGAGCCACAGAGACCTCTGTAGTACCAGGCTCAAGCCAGGGACCTCCACAGGAGCAGGCCCAAGCTAGGGATATCTGTGGAAATAGGCCTGAGTCAGTGACCTGTATTGAAGCAGGCCTGAGCCAGTTACCTCAGCCAGAGCAGGCCCAAGGCAGTCACCTCCACAGGAACAGATACAAGGAAGTGACTGCCAAGGGAGCAGTCCCAAGTTGGAGACCTCTGGGGACCAGGCACGAGTCAGGGACCTCCAAGGCAGCAGGCCCAAGCAAGAGACTTCTTATGGGACTGGGTCTGTTGACAGTAATTTCTGTCCTGCCTAGTCCTACAGCTGCTTAGTCCCTAAGAAACACATAGAGGCCTATATTAATTATAAACTGGTTGGTCTAGTAGCCAGATTTCTTATTAACTCTTATATCTTACATCTTAACCTATAATTCTTGTCTGTGTTAGCCACGTGGCTTGGTACCTTTATCAGTGAGGTATTCTCATCTTGCTTCCTCTGCATCTGCAGACTGAACCTTTCCTCTTCCCAGAATTCTACTGTTTTCATTGCTCCACCTCGACTTCCTGCCTGGTCGCCCCACCTATACTTCCTGCTTGACTACTGGCCAATCAGCATTTTATTAAACAAGTACAAGAAACAAATTTTACAGGGTAAAATCATTGTTCCACAGCACTGGGTCCAAACCAGAGAACTCCATGGGAGCAGGCCCAAGCCAGGGACATTTGTGGGACTGGGCATGAATTGGCAACCTCGAAGGGAACAGGCCTGAGCCAGCAACCTTTGCTGGAGCAGGCCCATGCCAGCGACCTCTGCCAGAATAGGCCCAAGGGAGCGACCTCAGTAAAGCAGCCCCAAGCAAACAAGCTCCATGGGAGCAGGGCTGAACCACCCCTGGGATTGCAGAGTGATCCCCAGGAGTACTGAGAAGCCTCTAGGAACACCAAGTAACCTCCAGGGTGACTGGAACCATGGGGGGTGGGGTGACCCACCATGAGGAATAACCATCTGAGCCTTAGATCCACTGGCACCTGAAAGATTGATCACCAGAGACACATCCCCAACTACACCAAATCAGAGGAAAAGATGGATAGACAAAGAAAGAACAGACTCAACACTATAAAGAGCAATACAACACCAAAAAAAACCCTAGTGACCCTACGACAGCAAGACTTGAACACCCAAATATAGGTGAAGCAGAAAAAAATGACCTAAAAATAACTTTAGGAGAATGTTTGAGGCCTTTAAAGAGGAAATTAAAAATTCCCTCGAAGAAATAGAGGAAAAGACAAAAAAAGGAAAAATCAAACCCCTTAAAGAAAATCAAGAAAAAACAATCAAACAGATGAAAGAAACGATTCAAGACTTAAAAACTGAAATAGAGACAATAAAGAAAACACAAATTGAGGGAATTATAGCAAGGGAAATTATGAGAAAATGATCAGGAACCACAAATGCAAGCATAAACAGCAGAATGTGAGAGATGGAAGAGAGAATCTCAAGCGCTGAAGATACAACAGAGGTAATAGACTCACTAGACAAAGAAAGCATTAAATCTAATAAAAGCTTAACACAAAATATTCAGGAAATATGGGACACTATGAAAAGACCACACCTAAGAATAATAGGGATAGACGAAGGATAAGTCCAACTCAAAAGCACAGAAAATACTTTCAACAAAATCATAGAAGAAAACTTTCCAAACCTAAAGAAAGATATGTATATGAAAATACAAGAATCTTACAGAACACCAAACAGACTGGATAAAAAAAAGTTCCCTTGCCACATAATAATCAAAACACTAAACACACAGAATAAAGAAAGAATATTAAGAGTGGCAAAGGAAAAAGGCCAAGTAACATATAAAGGTAAACCTATCAGAATTACACCTGACTTCTCAACTGAAACAATGAAAGCCAGAAGGTACTGGTCAAGCATCATGCAGACATCAGTCTTAAAGAAACCACAGATGTCAGCCCAGACTACTATACCTAGTAAAACTCTCAGTCACCATAAGGACAAAACAAAATATTCCATGATAGAACTAGATTTAACCAATACCTAGTCACAAACCCAGACCTACACAAAGTGCTAGAAGGGAAACTCCAACCTAAGGAAGTTAGCTACATCTACAAAAACACAAACAATTGATGATCTCACAGCAGCAAATCCCAAAGAAGAGAAAAATACACACAATAATATCAACAACAAAAATTAAAATAATTGGAACTAGCAATCATTGGTCATTAATATCCCTAAATATAAATGAACTCAACTCACCTATAAAAAGACACAGGTTATCAGATTGGATATGAAAACAGAATCCATACTTCTGCTGCATACAAGAAACACACCTCAACTTCAAAGACAGACATTGCCTGTCCAATCAAATGGACCTAAGAAACAAGCTGGTGTAGTTATCCTAATATCCAACAAAACAGACTTCAAACTAATATTAATCAAAAGAGACAAAGAAGGACATTTCATATTAGTCACAGAAAAAAATCCATCAAGAGGAAATCTCAATATTGAATATCTATGCCCCAAATACAAGGGCATCATCATATGTAAAAGAAACACTATATAAAGCTTAAATCACATATTAAGCCCCACAAACTAATAATGGAAGACTTCAATACCTCACTCTCACAACTGGACAGTCTATGAGACAGAAAATTAACAGAGAAATAAGGGAACTAACAGATGTTATGACTCAAATGGACTTAACAGTTATCTATAGAACATTCCACCCAAACATAAAAGAATATACCTACTTCTCAGCAACTCATGAAACCTCAAAAATTGACTACATACTAGGTAACAAAGCAACCTTCAACAGATACAAAAAATTGGAATAACCCTATGTATCTTATCGGATCACCATAACTTAAAATTAGAATTCAATAGCAACATTAATTTCAGAAAGTCCACAAACACATGGAAATTAAGCAATGCACATATGAATCATAAATGAATCAAGGAAGAAATAAAGGAAGAAATCAAAATCCTAAAATTCAATGAAAATGACCACACAGCATACCTAAATTTATGGGACACAATGAAAGCAGTGTTATCAGGAAAATTCATAGCATTAAATGCTTATATAAAAAAACTAGAAAAATTCTATACTAGTGAGTTAAAAGAATGCCTAAAAATTCTAGAACAAAAAGAAACAGACTCATCCAGGAGGACTAGGAGGCAGGGAATAATCAAATTGAGAGCTGAAATCAACAAAATAGAAACAAAGAAAACAATACAAAGAATCAATGAGACAGAGTTGGTTCTTCAAGAAAATCAACAAAATAGACAAACCTTTATCCAAACTAACCAAAAGGCTAAGAGAGAATATCCAAATTAACAAAATCAGAAATGAATGGGGGGGCATAACAATAGACATGGAGGAAATCCAGGGAATCATTAGGTCATATTTTGAAAACCTGTACTCCACAAAATTGGAAAACCTAAAGGAAATGGACACTTTTCTGGGTAAATATCACTTACTAAAATTAAATCAAGACCAAATAAGCAAATTAAATAGACCTATAACTGCTGAAGAAATAGAAACAGTCATTAAAAGTCTCCCAACCAAAAAAGACCAGGGCCAGATGGTTTCAGCTCAGAATTCTACAAGAATTTCAAAGACGAACTAATACCAATACTTCTCAAATTGTTCCACACAATAGAAACAGAAGGAAGATTGCCAAACTCTTTTTATGAGGCTACAATTTCCTTATACCCAAACCACACAAAGACATTACTAAGAAAAAGAATTACAGACCAATGTCCCTCATGTTTTTAAAACAATATTCACTAAAATACTGACAAACCAAATCCAAGAACACATCAGAAAAATTTGCAAGTATGATCTGTCAATGTAATCTACCATATAAACAAATTGAAAAAACCCACATTATAATCTCATTAGATGCTGAAAAAACCTTTGACAAAATACAAGATCCCTTCATGATAAAGGTCTTGGAGGAAGCAGGGATACAAGGAACATACCTAAACATAATAAAAGCAATATACAGCAAGATAACAGCCAATAGCAAACTAAATGGAAAGAAACTCAAAGCGATCCCACTGAAATCAGGAACAAGAAAAGGTTGTCTACTCTCTCCATATCTATTCAATATAGTACTTGAGGTTCTAGCTAGAGCAATAAGACAACAAAAGGAGATCAAGGAGACACATATAGGAAAAGAAGAAGTCAAACTCTGACTATTTGCTGATGATATGATAATTTACATAAGGGACCCCAAAAATTCTACCAAAGAACTTCTACTACTCATAAACACCTTCAGTAATGTAGCAGGATACAAGATTGACTCAAAAAAATTAGTAGCCCTCATTTACACTGATGATAAATGAGCTGAGAAAGAAATCAGAGAAATATCACTCTTCACAATAGCCACAAATAACATGAAATATCATTGAGTAACTCTAACCAAACAAGTGGAAAACCTGTATGACAAGAACTTTAAATCTTTGAAGAAAGAAATTGAAGAAGACACAAGAAAAATGGAAGGATCTCCCATGCTCTTGGGCAGGTAGAATTAACAGTAAAAATGGCAATCTTACCAAAAGCAATCTACAGATTCAATGCAATGCCCATCAAAATCCCACCAAAATTCTTCACAGACCTCAAAAGAATAGTACTCAACTATATATGGAAAAGCAAAAAACCGAAGATAGCCAAAACAACCCTATACAATAAAGGAACTTCTGGAAGCACCACAATCCACGGCTTCAAATTCTACTACAGAGCTACAGTACTGAAAACAACCTAGTACTGGCATAAAAGTAGACAGGAGGTCAAATGGAACTGAACCAAAGACTTGGATACCAATCTACACACTTATGGATACCTGATTTTTGTTAAAAATGCAAAAAAAATATAAAATGGAAGAAAGAAAGCATATTCAGCATATTGCCAGAGATACCACATTCTTTGGTTGTAAGACATAAAATAAAAACCAAACTGGAAAGGACGAACACTCTTGGTGTTCACAGTCATGGAACTTATGCAAATCACCGAGGGGAAAAAGATATGGATGGGCTTATCCAGCAGCGGACCTTGCGTATTACAACACTGAGCTACTATGCAAGATTTACCTACTAGTACAGAAGCAGAAGTTGCATGACTGCTATGGGAATAAAAACTGATATCTGATTGGATTCAAGAGCTGCCGCTGTAAATCTGTTCAAAATCCAGGGCTGGGAAGGTCATAGGTCCTATGGAGAGAACCTCCTTCTCTTGTTGTTTTCCTAAAGGGATATGCTGTCAAACTGCCTTCTAACAATTGATATTTATAGCCAGAGATTAGTGCCACTCTCAACCTTGACCCATGAAGCACCTTTTCGCATTGGGTAGTAGTTAATGCAGAAACTCGTAGCTAGTCAAAGAGGTGAGCACCCGTGGCTGTGGAGTCCCCAGCCCTGAATGAAATATCCATATCAACTCTCACCAAGGCTTAGGAAACATCACGACACAGGGGCAGAAAGAGCGTAAGAGCTAGTGGATAAAGAAGAGTGTTGTGAAAGCTGTCTTCTAGATACAACACGGCAAACAGAGGCTGGGGTGACCTGCACAAGAATTACACAGACCAAGTCAGTCAATGTGACAGCATGGTTGGGGGAGTCCTACCCATAGTTGAGAACATATTGGCAATTGATGGCTTCTGGAGAAGGAAAGTCTTTTTATTTCCTTTGTGTGTTCCCCTGGCAGATTGCCCAAATACCAATGCACATATACCCGTAAGCACCACTAAGTAGATTTGGTGATTTGTAACAAAAACCGAGAACATGAAAGTAGATGGGTATATTGTCAGGACGAGGGGTAGCGTCAAGGAGAGGGAGAAGGAAGTGGGTTTAAATATGATCAAGATACATTGTATATATGTATGCAGTTATCAACCAATAAATAAATAATAGAAAAATTACCTGGTCTTAGATATTTCCTTATTATAACACAAAATGGTCTGAGACATAGTCCAAGTGTCCACCAATACATGACTAGATAAGCAAAATGTGGTAGGCACGGGATGTTTATAAGACTTTAAAATGAAGGAAGCTGTGGCACTTGTTACAAAATGAATGCACCTTAAGGATATTGAGCTATGTGCAATCAATCAATCAATCAATCAATCAATCACAAGGAGTCAAATATTGTCCGAGAAGTGGCCATCACAGAACCAGAGAAAGTAGAATGGTGGCTGCTAGAGACTGCAGGCTGGCAGAGATGGGGAATTGTTAGTTAATGAGTATAGAGTTTCCTTTTTGTAAGAATTCTTCTGGAGATGGATGGTGGCGGTGGTTACACAATGATCTGAATGTACTCAGTGCTGATATCTGTGCTTATGTAGGGGGAGGACAGAAAATCTTTTGCTATGTGTATTTTACAATAAAAATGTTAATGCCTTTAAGTGATAGTTCACTGTTTATAGTACCTGGTAATAGCAAGGATTTGTCCTTGAAAATGTGTGCAGCTGCAGGCCTATCCTGTTTTTTTTTTTTTCCACCATGGAGAGCTTAAAGGAGCTTCTTCACTTTCAGATCAATCATGGGACTTTCTCGTTCAAGGCAGAGTCACAATTTGCTAAAATTTCCTGTGATGACAAGTAGCTGTCAGAGCTATTCTACTCGGGAGGTATTTTAGAAAGAATAAACTTAATTTTTCTCTTCTAAGATAATGATGACTTTTGGTAATGAACGGGAGAAGAGCTATCTTTGAAAAGGGAGTCTTGTCGCGGAAAGAGCATTTTCGAAGTGGTTCTTTGGGGGTATTTCATTATGTGATTTTGTTGCTGAAGATGATATTAAAAAAAATCTCATATCTGCAAGAATTTTTAAGCGTGGTAACACAGTTTTTTAGCTTGTTCCAAAGTCTTCCAAAAGAAGAATTTAAAAAAAAAAATTAAGCCTGCTTCTGAAAAAAAAAAAAAAAAAGAGTATGCAACAACTTAGTTTGTAAGATCTGCTGACTGGTTCTAGAAGCAACACATAAGCGACGGCTCCAGGACGTTGTATAATGATGGCTGGCTTTCAAATTGAGTATTGGGATTTATTTGGCTCAACTCATTTTGGGTGTCTTCCATTTGAATGTATATATTATCAAATTTGCTTCTAGTCATAGCAACTGTCATTGCCAAGTGTCAAAAGAAGCTAGCCGTACTCCATCTTTGAAGCAGGTCATTGGTAAACATTAAATGAGCGTTTTACGTTGCATACTAACATACATTTGTGTGTGTGTGTGTGTGTGTGTGTCTCATTGGTTTGCAAAGATGGATTTAAATTGCTTCTTTTATCTTTATCTTTCCCACCTTTTCAGTTATTTCTTTTCTTTTTAAGTATTGTTGCACAAATACGTTCAGATAAAGCTAACTAGAAATTCACTCTTGCCTTTGAAACCTTGTCATCAAGGCAGGCCATGCACACAGGAAAGAGAACTAAGTCTAAGCATATAGTTTGATGTGTCATAATCAATACCTACATCCAAGTCACACCACAGCCATGATATAGAAACTATACATTACCCTTCATGATTCTGCAGCCGGCCCCAATCTCAGGAAACCATTGATCTTCTTTTGGTCACACTAAAATCGCTCCTCTTGTTTTAGAATTTTACATCAAAGCATTCTGTGGTGATCTGAAGGAGAAATGTCCCCTGTCTCAGACATTTGAACACTTGGTCTCAAATTTGTGGCACTATTTAGGGAAGTTTAGGTGGTGTATTCTTGCTGGAGAAATTATGTCACTGAGTGCAGAATTTGGGAGCTTCGAGTCTTGTCTACTTTCAGTGTGTTCTCTCTGCTATGTGCTTGTAGTTCAAGGTATGAGCTCTCAGCTTTCTGTTTCTCCTACTATGCCTCCACTCCACCATCATGGACTCTAAGCCTCTGGAAACATAAGCCAAAATAAACCCTTCCTTCTATAAGCTGCCTTGGCCATGGTTTTCTATCATAGCAACAGGAAAGTACCTAAAAACCCATATGGTTGGTGTTCTTTGGCATCTGTCTTGGCTGTCGGCATAGTGGGTCTGAGATTTCTTGGTACTCTTGCATAACCAAGCAGTTCTTTCACTGTTATGGCTTATCAACACTCTGGTGTCTAGATAGCCTAGAACTGGCTTACCCTTCCATTTGCTGAGGGCTCCCTGGGTTGTTTCCCAGATCTAAGGCACAAATTTTTGTCTGGGTAGGTATTTCCTCTTCTCTTACTGAACGTTGTGGGTCTTGGGCAAAGCTTATGTGGAGTTTTGAGAAGCTGAGTGTTTTCGAAAGCTCTATCATTTCCTTTTCCATTTCTCCCAGCAGAGGGAGGGCCCGCTGGCTCAGTGCCCTCCTACTTGCTGCCTGTGAGTCTTATACATGTTAGCTATCTTTGGGCGTGGGGCAGAATTGTATGCTTCGGCTTTGGCCTCTGTTTCTGACAAACAGAGTGTGAACACAGCTATACCACCTGAAATTTCCCAAATACATAATTTACATGTGTCAACAGAAGGGGTAGCCCTAAATCGCTGCTGTGCTATGCAGCCCAGAGTTGCCTATGTATTCCCACAGGCCTGCCTGCTGTTCTGCCATCAACGCTTGCCTATTCTTGCCTATTCTTGCCTATTCCCCAGCCATTATCAAGTTGCCTTTTTCAGACTGCATTACAGACATTTTGGGGTTTTTAACATTTTATTTCTTTTAAGAGTTAGGGAGGTGAGGGAACAGTTATCTTGCTTTCTCCTAACTTTGGTTGCTGTAAACAGGGGTTTTCTGTGACTTGGTAGCAGAGATGGCAGTGGGGTCTCCATCCCAGTGTGGATTAGGGTGGCTTTGGTTTTTACTATGAATGGAATACAAGTAGGGAGACCAAGATGAAAGCTTGGTCCCTTTTCCAGCACTGCGGCAGGAAGCTCTGGACCTCAGCATCTTCTCGGACACTCTCCTTGCTATTCACATGGAAGTTTCCGTACACTCATCCGTCATTTCAGGGCTTCTTGGCAGCAATGCCCGAGTGCAGATACGAAGACTCCCCAGCAGTCAGGAGGCCTCATGCAGGCCTGATGCCCGGTAATATGCGCAGTGTGAGAGTTTCATCAGAGCTGCCCAAGAGGAGCAGGCGTTTTTACTTTTCAAGAAAATCTCTTGTCGTATAGCTATTAGGTTGCTGAATGAGAAGCGGCACAAAAGCAACGACGGCTCCTTGTGGTCTTTCAGATCATTAAAAAGTAACCCAGGTGCAAGGCCACTGATCATTTTCTGGGCTCCAGGAGATGAAAGAGGAAGATTGGCCGTCAATCTGAGGGTACACGAAGGCCAAGCCATTAGCCCAGGGCAAAGGCAGGGCCATTCGTTCTGAAAGTCAGGCTCAGAGCGGTTGTTTCACGCTTCGTATTGTATGGAGAAGCAGCCTGTCTCCACTAGGCTGAGTCCGCTCTTGCAAAGACTGTTTGTCTGCACGGAAGAGCCTCCTGATGGAAACACACGGACTTTGTTCTTCTTGTTCCTCTCACCCAGTGAGACCCCAGCGTCGTCGCTCCCCACCCCACCCCCCAGCTCTGGGGAGGTAAATCTGAGAATTCATGAATTCAGTGCTAGGGCAGAGGGGGTTCCAAGAAGCTGTTAGCAGCGAGCAATCAACCACCCGCATCCATTTTGGTTTCAGAGAGCTTATGGGTGCAGTCTTCATCTGGCGAATTGAAATGACCGTCTCTGCGCTCTTGCCAAGAACACGTGGGGTCTAAATCACAACTGCCTTAAAATGTGTGGCTGCTGTGCTAGGAAAATGCTCCTGATTAACCAAGCGTTTTCCCCAAACAGGTTGCTTCGCTCCTTGAATGCTCAGGATCAAACTGCCCTTAAATAGAGCCCTTCAACTGCGAGGTAGCGAATTGGAGAGAAACCTCTAAGAAGATGGCTAACGAGGGGCTGAGACAGAGCCAGCACCGCAGCCAATGAGCTAAGGTTTCAGAAACTGCAAAGTAACCTGGAAAAAAAACCCAGAAGAAGTAAGATTTTAATACTAAGATAACACGTACTGCAGCGAAGTTGTCTTAGTCTGCGCTGCTAAAACAAACTGCCTGAGTCTGGGACTCAGACCAAGAGTAAAAATTTACCTCCTATAGTCATGGAGGCTGAGACGGTCCAGATACAGAAGCCTACCATTAGGTTTCAGGGACAAGCCTGTTCCTCATGGATGGAGCCATGCTGTTGTCTTTACTTGGCATGAGATATAGAAAAAGCAAGAGAGGCAGTCTCTGTCTGTAGGAAGATAAGGCCTATCAGGCCAAAAAAAAAGAAAAAAAAAAAAAAAAGCCAACCCAAAGTCTGCCTGGCACCGTCAGAGGTCCTGATCATGCCTAGCCAATAAGGAACAATTAATTGGTGTTTCCTGAGTGCCTAGCAACAGGCGCTGTCAGAGGTCCTGATCCTGCCTAGCCAATGAGAGACGAGCATGAGAAGTCAACAGTCAAGGATCAGAGTGCCTGGGTGCCAGGAGGGTATATAAATAAGTCCCACCCCCGCCCCCGTTGTTAAATAAACAAGTTTGCTGTAAGTCTTCTACCTGACTCCCAGTGTCCGTTTTTGTTCACATCGCGCCTTCCCCCCCTCCCCAACCCCCAAGGAAGTCATTAGGGCCCAGCAACATCTATCATCACACATAGAGGAGCAGAGGGCGTAATGAGAAGGGCTTAAGTCTTCCAGCCCTGCCTTGAGCCTGGAAGTCACGCCTTCACCCCTCAGAATCGCTCACTTCCTAAAAGGTAGCTCTGACTTCACATCCCCGCAGCAACAGTTCAGTTTCAACACGCGAACCTGGAAAACATTCAGACCATAGGAAGAGGAAAGACCACTGTGGGTCAGAACACATTCCTTAACTTCTCTAGGGTCCCCCCCTCATCAAATAGGGAGACAAGAACTCAGTTCAAAAGGCTGTCTTCTTCTCGAGACTCTCTGCTTTTTAGATCAAGCACAGGTTGATACAGAAGCCCAGTGAGTGACACAAAAAACTCGCGCACAGGTCAGAGGCTTTAGGGAGGCAGGCTTGCTCCTGCTCCAGCTCTCGTCTCTTGCTCACTCTCCAGATGATCTGTTTGGGGGCATCTTAAAAGTCACCTTGGTAAAACCCTGCTCAATGTTGCTTAGCTCCAATGTCACATATCCCTACATTGGTACTCACGGTGGCCACCATGGCAATCGGGGTAGCTGGAGAATGCTAGGCACCATGCTGTTATGTGTGTAGACTTTTCTCACCAAATTCAAAATATCCTTAATGGAAGATTATCTATGATTATCTATCATTTTACTGGTGAAGATGGTGATGAAGATAAAGGTTAGGTAACTTATGTGGAGGGCAGATTAATGACTTTCCAAAGATGTCCACAATCTAACCACTGAATGCTTCTGCATGGTGGCTACTATAATGGGGGGCTTTCACATGCAATTATGTTAAGGATCTTAAAAGGGGAAAAATACACTGGATTATGCAATCTGCATGAGCTCATTGTGACCACAAGATTCCTCACAAGGGAGAGGCAGAGAATCTGAGTCAAGAACGGAGATGTGATAGCTAAAGCAGAAGCCAGGGAAATGTTCTCCAAGTCTCTCAAGACAAGGGATGGCTCCTCCCCTGAAACCCTTAGGAAGAGCACAGCTCTTCATTTTAGCCCTTTAAGACCTGTTTTGGATTTGTGACTCCTAGACTAGCAAGTAATGCATCTATACTGTCCTAAGCCCCAGTAGTTTCTGTGGATTTCTTCTTATAATAACAGCATTAAGAAACAAATGCCCTTCCATGTTGTATGGTCATGAGAGTGTAGGTAACCCCACACAGTCTTGCTCTGAAGTGATACTTTAGCTTCTGGATCAAACACCGAGTTTCTGTGATGTGGGCATGGTGTTGTCTGCATGACTATCTTCCTAAATCGAGCTCCCTAAATTCTGAAACTTCAGCTATGCAAATGATTATTATTGTTTCCTTAACAGGTTCCTTATTGCCACCCTTTAACTCTGTTGTCGGTGCAAAAATGAAAAGTGCTGACAGGCTGGACAGAATTCGGTGACTCATGCATTTGGTGTCCGTGGGAGAGTGGGGAAGAAATAGAAGCTAGCAAATGGAGACACTGAAGTGATGGGAGGAAAAACCTGAACGCCAAGAGGTGAAGTCAGGATAAAGCCATGTGGGGAAATCTCAAAGGGTGTGCATTTTTAGTATTCAGGATGAAAAATTAGAAGTGACTTTCCAATAATTGGCTTTTAAAGTATATATGAAGCGATGATCAACATATTTAAGATGGGGAATCCTATGGGAACCTAAGAGAATTTAAAAATCTTTCGGTGGGAGTAGGATCTGAGAAGATGCACAGTAAAACTCTACTAATTCTTATCCTTAAGCAACCAATTCCTGGCACACTTCTTCTCTAAGCTTCCCCTTAACCAACCCAGCCCAAAGGCATTCCTCTCCACTGACACAGAAATCCCAGTTCTCCCATGCATGCGCATTTGACATTCACTGTCTGGTTTTAAGAACTTCACTTTTTTGCCAACCAATCGCATGACAAGCCAGCATAAAGAAGGGGTGCATCTTGTATGCGCTGTATGTTCTCATGAGCCACAGAACATGCAGAATGCTCCTAGTCAGTTACTATACCCAGTTCTAAAATCTTTTGCTCATGAAAAAAAATGATCTGCATTATCTTGTCACCTCTGCTAAATTTTTGGATTCATCCATTTGTCCATCATGTGGAATCCCATTGTTTGGTTTAACATCATGTGTATCTACTGCCAGTTTTCTTTGGTAGCCCAAAGTTGGATCTTGCAGAATGTATTGTGATGGACACACAGGTCTTTCTGTCAGGTGGGGACACTCATTGTCTGGCAGCTGAGGATAGAGGGATGGTGGTTCTCAGCTGAGGTGTGCTCTACGTAGGTACTCCCTTCATCATGAGAGGACCACCTTATTTACTTATTACACCCATTCTGAGGACACAGTCATAAAAGTGTATAATAAAAACCCACCTGCCTCTAGGTGGTTCAACTCTGAAGGGCCAGCCCATCTTAAAAATCCCTAAAGGGCCTGGCTGAGCCCTTTAGTACAGCTCTATTGCAGCTTAATCCTTTCCCAAGCCCACCTGGCTGTCTTCACGTCTCCACAGGTGAAAGCAGAAAGCTTTCCCTACTAAACCCTGTCTCCTACACAATTTGCTCAATGGTAGATTCTCACACACAAATGCTGGTGGTCTGAATGAGAGTGGTCCACATAGCCTCATATGCTGGAATACTTGGTTCCCAGCTATGGAACCACCAGGGAAAGGATTAGAAGGTGTGGCATTGTTGGAGAAGGTTTGTGACTGGGGGAAGGCTTTGAGGTTTCAGAAGATTATACCATCCACGATCTCTCTCTCTCTCTCTCTCTCTCTCTCTCTCTCTCTCTCTCTCTCTCTCTCTCTCTCTCCCCTCTCCATCAAGCAACCCCTATCTGCCTCCAAAAACTTGCAAATTAAGATGTAAGCTCTCAGCTGTTCCTGTTGCTAGGTCTGCCATCATAGTCTTGGAAACCATAAACCCCTAATTAAATGATATCTTAATAAGTTGCATAGAATCTTGGTCATAGAATCTTATCACAACAACAGAAAAATAATGATGACACAAATAAAGGTGGAATAAACAGTATGCACAGCAAGAAGGACCGGAAACTTCGCTGAAACCAAGCATTCTACCCGTGAATGGCAAGTGAGCAGAGTCACCACCCTTGGCCATTAAATGTCAGACAGGTGCAGATCGGGTATATCAACCTCTATCAAAAGAACTTTTGTGAAGATTGGAAAGATGTCCCTATTCCTGTGTTGTGCAATATGATAGACATTAGCTATTGAAATGTAGAAATTCTTAAGTGACTTGGGAGCTTAAATATTTATTGTTCACTTATATTCAAGCTTAAATGGCCATGTACATCCAAATGGTACCATACTGAACAAAAAGCTCCCAAGATGATGAACTGGGAAGTTCTGTAGAGGCAGGGTACCACAGTGTTTCTGAATCTACCTGCTTTTATGACCACCACTCCATGTTCTAGGAATACTCTGTCTTATGTTTCTTCTTTCTTTCTTTCTTTCTTTCTTTCTTTCTTTCTTTCTTTCTTCCTTCCTTTCCTCCTTCCTTCCTTCCCTCCTCCCTCCCTCTTTCCCCCTCCCCTTTAGATCCATTCCTTCTCTATTTCCTTTCAAAAAAAATCAGGCCTCCCAGGGATATCCACCAAACATGGCATAACAATATACAATAAGATACAATATACATTAAAGCTGGATGAGGTAACCCAATAGGAGAAAAAAGGCCCTAAGCACAGGCAAAAGAGTCAGTGACACCCCCACTCTCATTGTTGGGAGTCCCATAAGAACACCAAGCTACACAACCATAATTTATATTCAGAGGACCCAGCTGGGGTCTTATTTCTTTACAATTGTCCAAATGAGGCATCCATAGGAACTGCGCACTACCGGTCCAGTTATTAAGGGGAACAATAATGATCATAAATGTTGTGTGAGTGATAGAGAACTTTACTACAAGTTGGTAACAATGTTTAGTGTTACCAGGCGCGCTCATTTCCACTATCAGCATCCTGCTACATCTTCAAGGAACTGTTCTTCAGACGAGGTAAGATGTGTATCTGAGTTCAAGTTTAAATGAAACAATAGCCCCCTTCGTCGAATACATATGTGTGTGTGTGTGTGTGTGTGTGTGTGTGTGTGTGTGTGTGTAAATTTGAGTAATCCCCTTCCATTTACCCATATGCTCTGGAAGGTTTAGGTTCATGTTTCACACTAAAGTAAAAGAAGGAGAATGGGTAAGATAAAAAAAATAACAAGAGCTATTTGCCAGCATGAGCTGGGTAGGTTCATAGTTTTCAAACCTGTGGATGCCTTTAGTTCTGTCTTGTCCCTTGATTGGGATGGCCTCTATTTCTGACCAAGAAATGTCACATGGGATCCAGAATGAGAATATAAAAGTGCACCTCAGTTCGTGAACACCCCCAGACTGAATCCCTTCAACACATGTGCCCTAGGCCAGCAGTCATCCCCTTCACTGCCTACTGAGGACCAACCCTTCCAGAATCAGGCTGAGCCAGTAATTGCAACTGATATGGAACACGATGCAATTTGAAAATATTCAGTTTACTGAAAGCCCAGAAGCCTGGTATGTGAGGAAGAATCCAGGCATGAGCAATGGTCGTTAAATTTGTACATTTTTCTTTCTTGTTGCGATTTTATCTTTTCTGAGCAATTTAATGAAGACTCCTGAGGAAAGAATTAAATGTCTGCTGGTTCAATTACCAAATAATGAAAAGGCCGAAAGGAGCGCCACGCGCTGTGTGCCGGGCTCCCGGAGCAGCCTATTCTTAGGGGCAGAATCATTTTTTTTGTGCTGTTCACAATCACATTTTGCCACCCACAAACCATGCAGAGAAGAGTTGGTAGAAGCAGCAGAAACCATGAACTGGTGCTGCTCACCCTCCTAGGGTAAAGGGACCCAGTCCACAGGGAATAGCCCTGACCCACACAGGAGGAAGTCTGTGTCTTTAAAACCCATCCTTGGAGAAAATTCTATGTGTCCAACAGAGGAGAGTACATTTTTAACCAGTCAGCATTTAGACCACATGCAGGGAAAGCCTGGGACAGAGCAGACTGAGTAGCAAGGGTTTCAAGGACTCCCGGTCTCCAGTCCACCCCAACAGTACACAGAAAAAAAAATTGTGTGTGTATATATCACAACACCAAAGTCCTCTGTAAGCCATGTTGATTTGGTAAGTATGTTACATTTTAATTGCGTTTCTAAATTGACACACAGTCATGCAAGAGTGTGGAGGATAGTGACTCTTTGAATGCATGTGGATCCTGCGCAGTGATCACACCTGGGCACCTAGTTCATCTATCATGCCAGGCATGTCATTTTTTTATGTCAGGAACACTCAGCATCTTTTCTGCTACCTATTTTGAAATACGCAATGCATTTTTTATCAGCCCTAGGTAACCTGACATTCTCTCTCTGGCCGCACACCTGGACCACTCCCCCTCTCCCCCGCAAGCTTCCCCTGAATATTAGTTTCAGTGCTGTAAAAACATCAAGTATCCCTGGAAATGTTATTCAAAGAAGAGGCAATTAAGCAGTTCCTTCTCACCTCAACAACCAGGGCTACAGCCTCTCCATTCATGCTGGGGTCTCCATTAACTCCATGAATAAACTTCAGCGTTGGATGACTCCATATATTATCACATTACAGCTTCCTTTTTGCTTTTAAATTTAGTTCTTTTTTAGTTTATGCAAAAGAAGAGCTTAGGTCTTAGGAAAATTCACACTGATCTATTTAGACAAAGGCTATGATGTATGTAACTGACCCACAGAAAACAGGTGTGTATGTTTTTAAATATGTGTGTCTCTTTGCGTATAAACACACACGTACATGTATGAATTATATGCATGAATATAGTCACATACTTAAATGAGTTTATGCAAATGTTCATGTGTATGCAGTTATGGTAATAAAGAACAAAGACATCAATGGGGTAAGCATAAATAGATGAACCAACTAAAGTTACTGGTTTTGAAGCTTATGTGGAAGTTGAAATTATTTCTAAATAAAATGTTTTACAACTTTGTTTTATCCCTTTCTTCCTTTCCATATTAGCTTCTTGCCTAAGGCTCTTACAGTCGTGTGGCAGCCACACTGAGTGAAAACACATTGTAGATTCATCTGTGAGGGCCACCAACCTGCTAAGGTACATAAATGAAATGAGAATTTCTTTGCAGCTGTCAATCAAACTGAGGGTTCTAGAGTGGTCCCTGAGAATGACTGGGAATCTGTGCTGGAGCTAGAGACCAGGTTAGCAATGGGGAACGCAAAAATATCTTCAGTTAACTGTTTTCTTTTTCTCTTAAATTCGTACAAAGGAGGATCCTCGATTTTTAAGATTAAGCTTTTAAAGATAACTACACTGTCTTCACCATACTTTAATATAAATGAGAAAGCAAGCTCTATGAAAAACAGAATATGTCTAACTTTTTTCACTGTGCCATGGGGAAGGGTTTATTGCTAACAGTAAATGCCTAGGCTTAATTCCTTATTAGGATTGAAATTTTGACTTAAGAATACATATTAATCTTTATTATTCCTCCTATACTACCCGGTAACAATGCTAAAGGACACAACACAACAAAGAGAGCAACACCTGAGACCTTAACACCTCATCCTTGGGGACACATCTTAACACCCAAGCAGAGGGGTTTTCATACATGACGCTCTCTTTATGCAAGTTTCACCTCTCATGTTTTTGAAGACAAGACCACCAGGAAGGAGTGACTGTTATATGCAAACTGGGGGAAGACATTTGCCAAAGAGGTTATATAGCTCATGTAGGTTAACACAGAGGCCACGAAACTTGTTACTACGAATGAATTAGAATTGATTCACATGGAAAATTGTCCAAATCTATGAACAAGCACTTTGCAGAAGATAGAGCACAAAAGCCAAGAAGCATAGTTATCAGTAAGCAAAAATGCAAATTAAAGCCTTTAGTATGTCATAAACACCAGGTTGGTAGGAATGACTGAGTTAACAGCACTGAGTACAACGAAGGGACAAAGCAATGATGTGCTCACACCTTGCTGGAGAGTGAAATGTGATATTCATGCACTGGAAAAAATGGCAGTAGATAGCGAAGTTGAAAGACCTGCATGCTGTAATAGCCAACAATTTTATTCCTAGGCACACACCCGAGAAAGTCCAGCAAAGATGTAGTGTATGCTGGGTAAGGATTTTCATGTAAAGACTTTACAATGGAAGCCATTAGAGCCTTCCAACCATGTGGGAAAACATCAGCTTGAGGCATGTCAGACAAGGAGAGGCTATGCGACATGTGCTGGTGTAAGAGGCCCTTCAGTCTATGTGTTGCTTTCATTGGTTAATAAAGAAACTGCTTTGGGCCTGTTGATAGGGCAGAACTTAGGCAGACGGGGAAAATTAAACAAAATGCTGGGAAGGAAAAAGGGGAGTCAGAGAGACGCCATGGATCCACCACCAGAGATAGATGTGCTTTGCTGGTAGGCCACCGCCGTGTGGCGATGCACAGATTAATAGAAATGGGTTAACTTAAGATGTAAGAGAGGAGGCAGAAATTTTTAATAAAATAATAATAATAATAATAATAATAACAATAATAATAAAAAGATGTAAGAGTTAGCCAATAAGAAGTTAGAGCTAATGGGCCAAGCAGTAATGTAATTGATACAATCAGTTCTGGGCAGTAGGGACAAATAAGCAGCCTCTCCCTGCAACAATGTGCAATATAAACAACTGGAAATTTGAACAAGAAACAAGGTTTTAAATGAGCATTAAATAAACAATAGTATCAATAAAGATGGCCCTTAAAGTTAATTGTGTGAAAAAAATCAAATTTAGTTGATCCAAGTCTTAATTTATAAGACATTCTTAAATGATTTGCTTTAAGGACTAGCAGCATATGTGGTAAAATTATACCAAATGAGAATTCTAAATAAAAATTCAAGATTAGCTTATGTGAACATTAGCTGATGTGAGCAGGGTGAGGTACACAGGCTTTTAAAGGAAATATTAATGGTTTATTTTTATTTATTTCTTTTTTGAGATGGGGTCTCATCCAAGATAAGTAGCCTTGGATAGCCTGGAGCTCACTATGTAGAGCATCCTGGCCTCACAGAGATCTGCTAGCCTCTGCTGGGATTAAAGGCATACCCTACCAAGGCTAGCCATGACTGATTTCTTAAAGTGAGTATTGTATATTTACTATTCATTCACTGTATATATTTTATAATTTTGTTTTGTATATAGCCAGTATTTAATAAAGCAACTTTAAGGAAGTGGTGATGTAGCAAAGACTGAAAATATTTTCTTCAGGATTCATTGCAAGAAGAAAGGCAAGTGCAACAGCACGTGACTCAGCAGCCTTCCCCCCAAGTGGGCCACGCTTCATCATCCACTGCCCTCCTGATCCTGTCAGGTTAACCACTCATTCCCAAACTAATGAGTTCTCAGAGTTCCCGTGGTCCATGGATGGAGTCAAGTTTCATCATCAAGCAGTAACCAAGGTCTCCTGTCCACCATTCCATCCCTCATTAAAACATAGTCCTCCTTCAATGAGTGAGTGACAGGCCTGCCCCCAGTCATATAGTTTATACACATCTCTGAAGCTGTGACTGGGTCCTCATTATGCTTAAACATTACCGACAGCCTTTATGGCCCCACTCCCCACTCAGATATTTTCCTGATATTTGTACACATTCCCTATACTCTGATCCACCCCCCATATTTGTACATATTCCCTAATGATGGAGAGATATTTAAAACAAAGTATCGTATCACTCTATTCTCTATTCAGAGCCTCGAATTAGATTATGTCCCCCACGCATGGATACCTTCTCTTCCTGCCACGACACTCCTGTGGCACTGCCCATGGAAAATGCAGCAGTGAGATTGAGAACGTGATGTAGTTACAGTCAGGACAGTACTTTAGGGGTGAAAGGAATCTAGAGGCAGGGAGACCTGATTCTTCACCTGGTCATCAAAGATAAACACATACTCACCCCCTGCCCCACACTACCTGCCACAAGGCAGATGGGAAGGGAGAAACCATGCTCTGTCTTAATTTTTAAACTAAATTTTAGATTAAATTAAAATTTAAAATATAAAGAAAAATTGTTTTCTATCAACCACTACAAAGAAGTTGGGCTCTAGCACAGCAACATTCCAATGGGGGGGGGGAGAGAAAAATCATAACATAAATATATATATATTATTCTAAACAACCTACCAGAAGGTCACATCATTTGATACCCTGAAGCATTCAAAGACCAGTTAAAGGTTCACCTTTAAATACAAGCACTTACCTAAGCATCCTGTGCTACTTGAGCAGGCTTGCACTGCATCAAACTTCCTCACTCCAGCCTTCAGATCAAAAAATAACAGTACTCCCAATCCACAACAAAGATCTAGAACAACCTAGAAGAGGGAAAAACATAAAAGTGGTGAATATACCAGCAGGCACTTGGTTCTTGGCCCAAGGCCAGCTTTAAGCACAGACGTCAGACTTAGTTAAAGTACTGACTTGTACTGATTTTTGGTTATGGTTTTACTTTGGTAGAGTTAGGAATCTCTTAGATTTGTTTTTAATTTAATTAAAACTAAACAAGGTCACTAACAGTCACACACTAGGTTGATTGTGGGGACCAGATAGTGTAACAACAACACAGAAAACACTGGTACTTCACTTGTGCTCCTCAAATTGTCCCTACAATTACGTCGATCTCTTTGTAACAAAGGCTGCTTTCAGGGGTGCTTAGGACCAAGAAGAGGCAGAGTTTGTCTTCCCAGATCATCAGCATGAGCAAAATGCAAATCCTCTCCAATACTGTGGAATTAGAGATGTCGAGCAATGCATGGTGGGAAAATCTTACAGAATCCCAAAGTGGGGCATGTGTCTCTATAGTCTCACTCCACAAGGTTGGCAAAGCTCCTATGTAAGGAGGGCAAGCCCTAGGATAGAAAGTTGCTAGAAACGTTTCTCTATTCTCTACATGTAGACCCAGAGTTCATGTAAGAAAAAGCATCATTCTCTGGGCCAAGGTGCTACACTTCAGCCTGTGTATTAAAAGGAAGAGGTTGTACGATGGATGCTGAGTTCCCCCTTCCCCGGAACGACTGAAGCTGAAACCTCACGGTTTGTCCACTGCAATTTCAAACTACTTAAACTTCTGTTTCTTTAGTGACTTTGATTCTTAGTCTCTTCGGGTATTAGCTTTGAGTCAGACATTTAACTCGGCGTGGGCATGTGTATGTGTGTGTGTGTGTGTGCGTGTGTGTGCGCGCGCGCGTGCATGCTCTAACTGCAGTATCACACTGTGCTGACACAGACATGATGCCATTACTCCAGGAGAACATGCTGTCAGTAATGGGTTCACCGTGCTCCCTCGTATTAATTCTAGGGTGGTGGCTGCATTCCATATGGTTTCCTAGGGCTTGAGTAATTAGGAGCATTACCAATTTGAAATGTCACCCAGACTCCAAATTGGCTGTCAGACTGTCTATGCTTGCAGAAATACCAATGTTCTCTTCTCCTCCTTCTTCCTGGGCATGGCATCATCTACTTGGCATGGTCCATTTTGAGAGCTGGCATGGCTGTCATTTAGGATGCTGATGCCATACTCAGGTGGAGAGAAAAATCCATGTCCACAAAGAGAGAGAGGCACCATAATTATAAGACTCTGTAGAACGCTCTTCTTCACCTTAGAGTTGAAGTTCTCAAGGAAGAACGGCACTTGTACCTGGCTGTAAGGGACACTCTGGTGACAGTTGCCTTAGAAATGCCTCTACACTATTCTTCCTCTAGTTTTTTGGGGTGTCAGAAAACACAACTTAGAACAGCATTTTCTAATTTTCTTGATCATTCGGATTAAAGCAAGTAAATATCTAGCTTTAAAAGAGAGGTGGAAGCAAGACAAGGGAAAACAGAGAGTAAGAAATAGGGGGCGCTTAACAAAGCAAAGCTTTTGCCAAATTGGTCCATTTGGTAGGATGGCCCATTAGCAGACTCTGATCACAGTTACTAAGAAACATGAAGTGTGGAGCTGTATTTGTTACCTCTCTTGTTACTGTAGCAAAATGCCTGACAAAGGCCACTTAAGGAAAGGTTTGTTTGGGCTCTCTCTTGAAGCCTATAGCTCATTCTGGAGGGGAAGGCACAGCAGTGGGAGCATGAGGCAGCCAGTCACACCGCATCTGCAGCTAGGAGGCAGAGATCTGTGCTCAGCTTGCTTTTCCATTTTCTGTGCACCACCACCTGCCCCAGCTGGTAAAGTGAAGTTCTTCACACTTAGGCTGAATCTTTGCATATCAATTAATCTAATCGAGACAGTTCCTCACAGACCCACCCAGAGAGTTGTCTCCAAGGTGATTCTAGATCCTGTCAAGTCGTCAATCAATGTAAACTAGCACACAGACTAAGGCAATTTTCTCAGTCAAAATACATCCCCCCCCCCCCCCCCCCCGTCTCTGAATCAAAATACCTTTAGTTATATGGCTGTTTCCAAAAGGAGCATAGGCTCTGGGAAATAATCTGATCATTTGCTAACATGATCCGGATAATTCCTCCAGCATCCTGCCTGTGTGTCTATTTGAAAAGTAAACAAGTGGATTTTTACTCCCGTGACAAGGAAGTGAGGGTGAGGAATGCAGAACGTGTTGCCTTATGGCCCTAAGTCATACAACTTCAAAAACAGGGGATGGGGCCAAGGAGAAAAACTATGGTAGAACAGTTACATGCAGAGGAAACACTTGACTATCTGGAGACCTTCTGCCTGAATGCTTCCCAGACGGGATCTGCAAGAGTGCCCACAAGGATAGGCCCACAGACACTCCATTCCACTTTCCCTCACAACACCTCAGGAAGCCAGAGTGTCCTCTAATTATATCTCTTTGTTCTCACAGAAAAGTATATTGAGCTCATTTGTTATTCTACCATTGGTAGAATTTCACAGAATTGGTTATATTTGAGGACATTGGCAGATGTTAAATTATATTTTGATGCCCTGGGAAAAAATATCCCCCTCAGAAGGAAGCCACAGAAAGCAAGAAAATCTTTTCATATTTGCAGGAACGCATACAGCACCAAAGAATGCTCCCATATATTCTGTCTGGTCTTTGTTTCTCCCTGGGAAAGAGAACACACAGAAAACAAATCTTACATACCTATCTTACAGAAAACAAAGATGACTCTTTCCTAATATATAATATGGTAATATGGCAAGTTAGTAAGAGAACTTGTATGATAATTCAATGGCTAGCTCTTTACGCTGCTGTGGCTCTATTTTAAGATTTATTTTTATTAAGGTGTGTGTGTGTGTGTGTGTGTGTCAGAGAGAGAGAGAGAGAGAGAATGCACACACACATGCATGTGAATGGGGGTGACTGTGGAGGCCAGAAGAGAACATCACATCTCTTAGAGTTGGAGTTAACTGTAGGAGAGAGGCCGCTAGTTACTGGCTGCTTATCCCTGAAATAATCACACAGAAACTATATTACTTAAAACATTGCTTGGCCCATTAGCTCTAGCTTCTTATTGGCTAACTCTTACATATTAATTTAACCCATCTCCGTTAATCTGTGTATCACCACATGGCTTTGGCTTACCGGGTAAAATTCCCAGCGTCTGTCTCCTTTAAGGGCTACATGGCTTCTCTCTGACTCCACCCTTCTTGTTTCTAGCATTCAGTTTAGTTTTACCCACCCCTAGCTCTGTTCCCCTATATCTCTGCTATAGACCCAAAGCAGTTCCATTATTAACCAATGGTAATCACAGCATACAGAGGGAAATCCCACATCAGTTAACAGACAGATGTGACCACCAATATGAGTTCTGGGAACAGAACTTAGGGCCTCTGTAAGAGCAGCAAGTGCTTTTAACTGCTGAACCATCTTCCAGCTCCAGTGGTTCTCTTTTTGTAGGGGAAAAGATGAGAGAAAAGGGCAGGGGAGATGTACTTCTGATCATATTTCACCTCTGATGGCCTCACGTATCTGGAGAAGAACAAGAAGGTCACTTTGGGCTGTTTCTGCTGTACTAAGCAATAGAACAATCAAGCTTCTTCCATGTTCTTCTCTTTTCCTACTCTTCGAGAATTACATCCCTTTCCTGATTCTGGCTATATCTGGTGCAACTCCCTGAGTTGGTATCATCAAGCAATGGTTCTTGTTCTCTCAGTACAGAGTCGGTCAGAAGCTACCACCTCACTAGGACAACATTCCCTAACTCTTGTACCTGTACTTGCAAAGGGTCACTTATGCCAAGAGTATATTCAGGGCATATGATAGGTCATTTCAGGCTAAGGGTCCAGCATATGCTTCCAACACCAGTACTCTTGGGTTTACAATGGGTACACTGAAGAATTTCTGACTTTATAGAGATTCAGAAAGGATATATTTTCAGCAGAAACTGTACTACCAGTTCTGAAGTCTGAACATTCTCTGCACTAGTGATGTGGGTATACTGCCATGGGCCATGGAGCGTCTAAGGTGAGTTGCAGCTCCCAGTCACATGATGCTGCCTTTGTGTACTATGATTTGGATAGGTTATGTGTGTTAAATACATCTCTGATTTATGACAGTTCCAAATTAAGATGGGATGAGAGTGAAGTAACCTGGAGAGATAAAAAGACATGTTTTCACTGATATGTAGGTAGATCCTATCATCAAATCTTTCAGTTTGTGTGTTCAGTTTGTAGAATCCTGAAAACTAGAAAGGGAACCTACAAGTCTTGAGCACTGGTGCTTTCTGCTCCTTACCCAGAGATAATTGAGATGTCTATTCATGATGAAAAGAATATGTGTTTCTAGGTTGACTACCCAGAAGGCACTAGAGATGGAATGGACAAGAGTACATTATTATGACAAATGATTGAGACATAAAGGTGGCTTTTTTTTAGTAATTGAAATAAAATGATTAATTATTTTATTTTGATAATGTTGCTCTGTTAAGTTTTCTACCTGAGAAACTCATTTTCCAAGATGTAGCTTGAGGATGTGTTCCCTGACTTTCTCACCCATTCTAACCTCTTCCTTCCTAGTGAATAACTATTCAGCTCTTTATTAAACCAATCACAGTGACACATATTTATGTAAAATGGAAACTGCACCTTCATTTTCCAGCCACCCAGACCTGAATGATCACACAAAACAGTATTAATTACAGTACTGTTTGGTCAACTACACCTGAGCTAGGTGTATTCCTAGTTAGCTCTTACATCTTAAATTAACCTATTTCTATTATTTTATATTTTACCACAAAGCTCGTGATTTGTTACCTCACATTTTGCTTCTTGGGTGGCTCATAGACTCTTCCTGACTCCACCTTCTTTCTCCCTGCATTCAATTTAGTTTTCCAACCTAGTTTTATTCTGCCCTGCCATAGGCCAATAGTAATAAAACATACTCACAGTGTACAAAGGAGAATCCCACATCATCTCCCTCTTTCTGTCAAACAAACAAAAACAAACAAAAAAAGATTCTGCCTCCAGAAATCCTCAGAATAAAACTTTGTCTGAGAGCTGTCTCTTCCTGTCTTATATTTCTTCATAGGTCTGGGATTAAAGGCATGCACCACTATCACCCTGTTTCTACGGCAAATTAGTGTGGCTCCTGGGATTAAAGGTGTGTATCACCACTGTCTGGTCTGTAGGGCTGACCAGTGGGGCTGTTTTACTCTCTGATCTTCAGGTAAGCTTTATTTATTAAAATATCACTACATATTTTCACAGTGTAAAGGAATATTCTGCAATATTTTCCCCTTTTGTCTAAATGAAAAGAAAAAGTTTTAACTTTAACATAATAAAACGATGAACAATAATAACAATTATCAGATGAGAATTACATTTTCAATGTCCAGTCCATTTGTATTTGGCAAATTCAGAAAAAATATTTCGTTATCTATCCTCTTTTGATGAGTCCAAAGTTTTGTACCTAATTTACTATCTATCATGACTAAGGGAAACTGTAACTCTAAGTATCAAAGATCCAAGAAGGATATAATATTATCTGAGTAAACAAAAAGTGCAGAACAAGAAACTTCCAAAATATAACAAATAATTTAAACAGCTGGCTGCCTGGACAGTCATGCAAGTTTCCTCTGTAACATGGGAGCATCCATCTTTGTCTTATAGACCTAGAATAGGCAACTTTTCTGTGAGGTAGGAATTTTGAAGGATTGTCTCACCTTGTCTTAGCAAAGTTATAGTTGCCCTCTCTTGTGCCCTACTTATCCAGTTTGGAGAGCACAGTATCAGCAGTTGAGGCAAGGGAAGCATCTTTGCCCAGTTGCCAACTTTGCCACAAACTAAAGCAAACTTTTTTGGAGTAAATTGGTAGTCAGGAGCAAACTGTCAAGAAAAGCCCTATGTTGTATATTGATACAAATTTAAGGTTGTTATATTGTATACATATTTATACTCCTGTTTAAGATATTTTTACATATTAATATAAATTTAAGGTTATTTTTGTTATACTGTATATATGCTCCTATTTTTGTTTAAGGTATTATACCTATGCAGCTCATTTAAGTTTGTAAAGTTCTAGTCCTTAAAAGCTATTTAGTAGAATAAAGAAATACAGTTTAATAGTTATTTGTCTATAACAATCAAACTTATAGGCATGTTAGGAATATTTTCAAGATCAGTTAGAGACATTTTAAATAGATGGCCTTTAAACACTTCAAAGATCTACAAAATATGATATTTTAATGTTTTAGTAACATAGTCCTGTTGGGTGTACTGTATTTTTTTTTCTGAGGATCCTTGCTGATTCATTAACTCATTCTTCAGATCACAGGTACCTCTATCTTCCCTGGACTTTTTACCTTCCTTAGCTAAATTCTCCTGTTATTTGCTTTCTTATTTTCACCTTTTCATATTCTTCCTTTATAATATCTACAGTTGTTACCATTTTTACTGATGAATGGCTGGTTGATTAGTATGATGGTTAGTTTTAACTGTCAACTTGACACCATCTAGAATACCTGGGAAAGGAATTTCAATGAATGATAATTAAAATTGGTTACCTTGTGAATTTTCTTGATTACACTAGAATGAGAAGATTCATCCACCACGGGTGTCACCATTCCCTAAGTAGTCATTTATTTATTGTATGAATGACAAATATGTGTGTGTGTGAGAGAGAGAGCACTAGCATATATGTATTAATTCATTGTTTTTTTTGCTCTGACTGTGGATGAATGTGTCCAATTGCTTCAAGTTCCTTCCATGGTATCTAGAATAGGGCATCAAATCCCCTGGAGTTGAAGTTGTAGGCAGCTGTCTGTCTTGGGTGCTGGAAACTGAACTTGGGTCCTCAACAAAAGCAACATTAGGTCTTAACAACTGAGACATCTCCCTAGTCCCTAATCTAATGAATTCTTTAAGCCAGGCAGTGGTGGCACATGCTTTTAATCCCAACACTTGGGAGGCAGAAGCAGGTGGATCTCTGTGAGTTCAAGGCCAGCATGGTCTATAAGAGCTAGTTCCAGAATAGGCTCCAAAGTTACAGAGAAACTCTGTCTCAAAAAAACAAAAGAAAAAAAAAGAAAAAAGAATTCTTTAAAAGATTTTTCTTTTGCCATTGACATTTTATTATTACTTTATAATCCAGTTGGCTCTTGTGTCCCCTGTCTCTCTAGAGGGGAAGTTCATTCTCAGCTGCCTACTAGATACCCAGGCAGTAACTGTAAATGTGGTCATTTTTTTTTCATGTAGCATAAGAAAGTAGTATGAAATGCCTGCAAGGACACTAAGAAAAGTCAGCAACTCATCCATTGTAACACTGGCCAAATGTCCTGTGAATTTATTGACAAAGTTTGTTTATTTTATTGATTTATTTCCAGAATATCTTTTTGATTTCCTGGTCCAGAAAAAAATCCTGTGTAATGTTTGGACAGGAATAATATAGCTCCACGTGCAATATGTACACATATATATATTGCACGTGGAGCTATATATATATATATTATATATATAAATTATATATATATATATAATTTACTAGGTTGAAATTAAAAATGGAATATACAAATTATTATGAAAAGTATGAAAATAAACCATCCAGAATAAAAGAGTAAAAATAAATATTAATTGTGTGCAGTTTTCACATGCTGTATCTGCCTCTCAAGTTTGTGAATGTTGCCTTCTTTACAGGTGCTGAGGACCCTCAAAGACAGTGCTGTTATTTTCACTGTATTATAGGTACAGACAGTGACGATCAAAAGAGGTCAGTCATGTACTTGATGAATGGCAGAGTCAAGATTGTCTAATCATCCAACTCTAGCCTTAATTTCTTAGCCAGTCTCTTTGCTTTCCATTCTAAGTTATCCTTTGTACCATCCTGCCACACTGTTGACCTTATTTTTGGCCCCAGTTATTCATAAATTGCCTTCACATGTCAGGGTCCTTACTATCCTACCACTAACTCTCACATGAGGCTTGTTATCAATTTCTCTTTCCTTGTTTACACACATGAGAGGTGGCTCAGAACTGCAATCCCCCAATTGCCATGATTGCATATTTTATATTCCTAAACTCTGTCCCCTACCCAGCCGTGAACTCCTGCAGCCATCACTTTCTCCAGCCATTGTTTATTCTATCTGTAGTCACCTCCACCAGGCAGCCCAAAGTTAAACGTGACCCAGGCTCTGGAGTAGGCTTCATCAGCACTGTTAGCAGCATAGCTCCCGAGACCACACTCAACCCTGCTGGTGGGCTAACTACAACCTGGCAGGTTGGCTGAGCAGTAACTCAGTGTGGAAACTGCACCAGTTTCTGCTGTCAATCACACCACTAACTAAGTATCTCAAGGGTTGCAGAAGATTCCTTTTGCAGCCTTTGCAGCTTGGGCTTAAGTCTTGTTCAGATAATTAGCACTTTCATTATGGCAGAATCCTGCCACAACAGCTCCTCATAAGACAGAATTCTGTATCTGCTGTGCAGTGTAACTTCCTTTCACCCCGAGGGCTGCCCGTGTTTAAATAATGCAGAATTAATTTTTATGAATACCCGTATTTTATTCTCCTGGTATTCCAGCAGGGAACGGATAAATGTATCTCTCATATGCTATCCACCCTTTTGCCTATGATTTCACAACAATTCTCTATGACTGGAGAATCTATAAAGCATATTGGCCACTTTTACCTTATCTTCCTGCAGTTAGCCCCTCTTCAGAAGGCAGGAATAGATTCTGACACCATCACTTGGCCCCAAACCTCAAGCACTGATTCCTTCATCAGACATCTATTAAGTGTGTCTTACTGTTCATTGTGCCAGGCACTTCTAGGTGCTGGGAGTGTGAAAAGGAATCAAGCATGGCTGTTTGGCAGGAGGAAAAAAGCATGTAGGAAGAGGCCTGTTAGAAAATAATGCAGCAGTGTGTTAAAGTGGCAACGACAGAATTACATAAAAGGCACAGAGCATGAAGGAGGGAATTCTCCTGTGTCAAGGGAAAGACCTCACTTGAAATGACCTGGAGAGCTGTCATCGTTACTCTTCCATCGCTGCGAAAAGACAGCATGGCCAAGGGGACTTATAAGGGAGGCGTACAGTCTCAGAGGGCTGGTCTATCCTCATCATGGCATCACAGCATGTAGGCAGGCTTGGTGCTGGAGAAGAAGCTGAGAGCTTTACATCCTCATCCACAGGCAGCGGGCATAGAGGCTGGGCCTCATGTGAGCACTGGAAACCTTAAAGCCCACCCCCAGCAACACAACCTCCTTCAATAAGGCCACACCTACTCCGACAAGGCCATACCTCCTCATCCTTTCCAACAGTTCCTTAACTGGGAACTTAGCATGCAAATACATGAGTCTATTGGGGGGGGGGGAGGGGGCGGCATTCTCATTCGAAGTGCCACAAGAGTGAGCGTTATAAAATGAGTCAAGGCTGTACAGATTGAATGCAGGGCTAGGTAGAACTCTTGGGAAGTATGCATGAGGCACTTAAAAATAACAGAGTTGGAAGCCAGTGGTCGTCAGGAGCATGAGGTATCAGAAGCAGAAGCGTTGGAGTAGCATGGCTGAGACATGAACGTGCAAAGCAGGAGAGAAAAACCAACCGGTGGAGCTTTGATCAGGATTCTTATGAGGATTACCACTGAGTCATCAATAGGCCAACGTGGCAGCTGTCTATAGTAGAGTCCCATCAGCGATGTGGGATTCCCCTCCCTATGCTGTGAATAGCACTGGTTAATAAAGAAGCTGTTTTGAGCCTATTGCAGTCCAGGATAAAAGCAAGGAGGGAATTCCAAGCAGACAGAGGAGGAAAGAAGGTGGAGTCAGAGAGACACCATGTAGCCACTGGAGGAGAAGACGCGAGCAGCCAGCCGGAACCTTTCCTGGTAAGCCTCTAGCCTTGTGATAAAATATAAAATAATAAAAATGGGTTAATTTTAGATGTAAGAGTTAGTAAATAAAAAACCTAAGCTAATAGGCTGAGCAGTGTTTTAATTAATACAGCTTCAGGGTGATTATTTCAGGTCAGGGCATCAGATGAGTACCAGACAATGATTCCTAACTGACAGCAGCCACCTCACCTTCCCTCTTTCGATAAGGACTTCCCATTTACTGTATGTATCTCCTCTCCCATGGGGGTAACCATACCAGGTTCAGCAAGTGGGTTCTTCCTGGTCTGGGCCAAACAGCTGCCTTCTTTCTTCTTCCCAATTATGGGCTTAAGTTTGGCTGATAGGAATTTGTTAATGAGGCCTGAAGGGAAACCTTTTAGGAGGGATTCCTGGGAAAGATTTTTCTCCTTCCTAAACATGCAAAAAAAAAAAAAAAAAAAAAAAAAAAGATGTCTCTTGTTTCCTGGGTATGGTTATAATTGAACATGATGCATCTGGATTAAAACATCATGGAGCCAGGCATGGCAGTGGATACACTTGGTATGATCCAGAGTTTGAGGCTAGCTTGGGCTATAGTAAGACTGTTCAATAGCAACAACCCCACAAACCCAGAAACCGAGGAAAAGGGCTATGCAGCCACACTGTCTTAGAATGGTTTTAGCCAGTTTGGCTGGGGATTACGCTCACTCCTCTGGGAATGAGACATTTATAAGAACAAGGAGAAAAAAGAAGTTGGGAAACATTTAGATTATTCCAGGAATGGTATAATATGAGTGATAACTAACCCTGAGCTGCATGATGAAGGAAGTGATAGTGGTTCAGAAAGGTTGAGCTAGGGGCTGGAGAAATGGCTCAGTGGTTAAGAGCACTGGCTGCTCTTCCAGAGGTCCTGAGTTCAATTCCCAGCACCCACATGGTGGCTCACAACCATCTATGAGATCTGGTGCCCTCTTCTGGCGTGTGGGAATACATGGAGGCAGAATGTTGTACACTTAATAAATAAATCTTAAAAAAAAAGAAAGGTTGAGCTAGTAGAAAGAACAGACTTGGAGACTGGAAAGGAGAAGAGAAAGCTTGACCTGGCACACCATTGCTCGTCCGAATTCACTCTCACTTTGCATAGCGGGGCACATGCCTTACAGTTTCCCCAGAGGGGTCTTAGGAATTATTCGCACTGACTTTTGAAACCTGCAGCTGGGTTCTATCACTAATGCCATGGCTCTACCAATGCCTGCCTGAGAAACCTGCTGCCCCAGCCTCTCCTTGCCTCACACAGGTTCTGGGTGGGCACCATGAACGAGTGTGCACCTCATTTATGTTGTTGATTCTGAGGCAGGAGAATAAGCACTATAGTGCCTGCTTGGCGCTCATACAGGGCGCTCACAGAGTAGAAGGGTGTGAAGGCTTATATTAGGGGTGGCTCACACTGGCTATGTGGGATGATAACTCATGAGAAATTTATCCTCATTTTCCTTCCCTGGATGGAGAGTCCCTCTGCCACTGAGCAATCAGAACGTCGTCATGTTTGTTGATAGCTCCCCATGATTCTGTCTACTCCAAGTTCCAGAAATTTCTCAGTTCTAAATGGAAGCCACTGCTTGGAGGTAATTGTGTTCACAGTTCAGATTTTGGAAATTAAGTGAAAAGAGGGTTTGGGTGGGTGGTCCAAGTTCATCAGAGCTCAGCTTCTGGTTCAGTGCCAGACAGAGAGCTCCTAGTTCAATACTTTGACAAATTTAGTTTGACTGTCTTTTAGCTGCCCTGCATCCGGATGTGCCTACTTCTGCATCTTAGACAGCAGATAGTAACATGAAGCCATGAGCAATGGAAGCCGCTGTTCTGCAGTATTTTAGATTAACATTTAGCAAGTCAGTAGTTGACCCAAACTGACCCTTTGCAGCAATGCCGTGGACAGAGTTTAAGGTTTAGGAATGCAACACCAGTAGCTTTCTAACAAATCACCGAGCAGAATTTAATTCCAATAGGACTATTTAACGGAAATATTAATTATTCAATACCCCCTTTCTTTATAATTTATTTTCAGTGAATAGTTGGAATTTAAGAATAACGTCTTAGCAAACTGGCCCCATTTGGATGAGCTCACAAAATGACACCTGAGGTGATAACCATTAGCGTCACGCATTCCCGGTTTTTCTTGTGCACACAAGCATTCCTCTGCCCTTTTGGAATTCAGAGTGATTACATGACTTACAATGGCCCATTGGCATGGTAAGAAGAAACACTGGCCACTTCTAGGTGGGAGAGTTGAGAAGTAAGACGGCGAATCTCCTCTCTGCAATAGGAATTAGCGATGCTTCACAGGAAGGCTGGAACAAAAAGGATCCCTGTGCAAAGCATGATGGGTGGGTAACGTTAGTGAGAGGTAAGGTCCTGGCGGTGGGAGCCACCGGGATATAGGGGTGAATTGCCACAGCAGCATAGCCTAGTCTGTCCTGCCTCACAGCCTGGGTAGGCTCTGTGAAGTTCCTGCAGGCTGATGCTAATTCCCCAGTTATGGGTGCAGCATTTGGGACTGTGCTAAGATTCTCCACACAGTCACTGCTAAATTCTTGGAGTCACCATGTAGTCAGCCTCTTGTCTCAATTTAAAATTAACTGAAAAAGATCAGGGTCATGTGTCGTCATGTCGAAGGGAGCAAAGATGGGCTGTGCATGCAGATATGTTAGTTAAAATGTCCACCTATTGGAGCGTGCCCTCCAGTCCCCAGCTTCTTCTTTCCCAATTGCTCTAAATTCCAGTCTGAGTCCCTCCCTTTTTGACAGTTCTCCTTAGCTGTCTATGAAGGCCACTGCTTCCATATTAAGTGAAAGCCCTTTCTTCTGTGGATTCCGGCATCTTTCTCTACTCTCTGTTTGAGACCAAAATCTACACAAGTGCAGAACCTGCAGGTGTACACTCTGCTCTACACTCAGAGTGAGAAAAACCACAAAGCATTTTCTTTTGGTCTTAAGGGACCACAGAGATCAGCAAAAACACACACTCATTTTCTACGTTACGGCGATGTACAGTTTAACTGTTCTGAAGATTCCCTAAAGATGTGTGTCTACTAGAACCTTGAGTGTGAGCTCACTTGCAAACAGAACTCATAAAGCTATGAACTGAGTAATATATGGTCCTGCTGGCTTCAGTTGGGACTTCAATACAGTGTGACTGGTGCCACTGTGGGAAGCGAACCTTGCACACAGACACCAAGAGACCCAGGCGAGCACAGGCACAGGCTGGAGAGACGTGTCTAAGAGCAGCCATTGCCAGCAACCTACAGAAGATGAGAGGAGTCAAGGGCAAATACTCCCCTACATCTGCCAGGGTGAGCTCGGCGATGGAGGCATCTTCATTCCGGGGCTGCAGCTCCAGACTTACACAGTGTCTCTGCTGTTCTGTGACACCCCATTTGCAGTAATCTGTTATAGCATCCCTGGGAAACTGTGATAGCATTCAAAGCACAAGCTATAGAAATTAGAACCATCTCTCCACGCGGTCTTCAGGCTGGTTTTCATCTTTGCCCCCTATACAGAACAACGGCCTCTGAGCGTAGCAACCATCTTCTCCCAAACAGCTACGACTGTTCTCAAAGGGCTGCTAAACTCCAGCTTGCTGATATCCCTTCATAGAAAGAGCAGTAGGGAGGGTCGCTAGTCTGGATCTCTGCTACTGCTTCTGTCCATCCCTGCCATCTCTATGTAATTCTACCTCAGCCGCACATGTTTGGGGCAGGGGAGGTCCTTGAGTATCTAGAGAATGGAAACTTCATACAGCTAGCTCCAAAATGTGGCTATGGGGAAGACCTCATTTATGCTGGAGTGAGAGTCTTTGGTGGATCACTGCTCCGGGGTAACCGACATTTCTGTAAGAAACCCCTCAGCCCATAAACCCAATAAACTCATCAGTCTTCCGCGTTGGACCTTGGTGCAATTATTGTCTTATTTTGTTATTGAGCCATCTAGGCTCTGTCAGTACTTGTTCACATCTCCCAGGAAATCTTCAGGCAATAATACACAGATGAGCCTCATTTCTGCAGCTCTGGTTCTTTCCTTCATACTAGGCCCCTAACGATTTGTATGCTTTTGTTTGGCACACAGTAGAAAGCATCTGCCATTCTTTTGTGTTTTAGAGAGGCTGAACTCCTTTCTTTCTGTGTAGGGAATGCCCCACCCCCATCCCATGAGACAGCATCAGCCCATCAGAGGTTCCCTTCCAACATGTCTACAGCTAATGCACAGGCATGATCGAGGCTCTGTAGTTAAGAGACACCTTGCACGGGAGGTTAGTGGAGCAAGGGCCAGGGGGAACTCAAATTGTGAAGACACAGGCACTGTATTGAGTTTGCTCTGGTGAGGCCATGGCTACCTCCAAATTCCAGAGCAGCCGGGAGGTACTAAGGACAGAAATCAAGACGAGTGTAGAGTGGCTGCCTTGTAGGGCAGAGTCACTGCCTGTACTGCACTCCCTCAAATTGACCACACAGCAGGGGTTTCCAAAGTATTCTGGTTTATGTAGCCTCCAAATTATCTGAGGTTTTCTTTTTTAAGGGATATTTTGTTTCCCTTAAATTAACAGCATTGGGTTTTGATGCTGGCAGCCCAGAACCATGCCTAGCAAAGGAGGATGGAACGAGATAGGGGATACAGAGCTGCTAGAAGGATCTGTGAGCTGTTCCCTGACATGGCTCTGAACAAGGCCTCCACTGTCACCGCGATAGCAACAATGCTCAGGGTGAGAAGGGGAGGGCTAGAAGCACCAGACAGAAACAAGAACTGACAGAAAGAACCATGGGGCAGTCCTGGGCTGCATCTTCCATCCCTGGAGATGATTAAGGTCAGCCTCATTGGCCTAGCAAGTTAGCATGTGGTGTGTGGCATTTTAAAATGAGGAGCGTTTCAGAATAGGACTGGGAAGAGACCTAAGGAAGGATTTTTGACCAAACTGACGCTAATCCTACATCAAATAAAATTCCCATGAGAAGAGCCAAAGAGCAGCCTCTGCTGCTCGGCGGATCAGCTGACAGCCTAAATAGGGTGCTTTGCATGTTTGTTATTTATGCTTTCCGTTAAGCCTTCAAATCCCCAAATTCCTTCCGGCTGTGCCAACCTCACATTTGGAGGCGCTAAGCTGTGCAGCAACAGGGGATTCTCTCCTCCGTGAGAATGCTGATCGCAAAATCTAAGCTCTCGGCTCCTGCTTACTCTCACGAGTTTCCAGCAACTGGTGCCCTGACAAGCCAAGTGTCAAAACATTTCCAAATGAAAGCCCCACCGCTCGTGCAACCCCACTCCCACAGCAGGACGGACTTTTCCTGCTTGCACCCAGAACACACTTGAAGAAACTAAAAATAGCCAGACGGCAATTAACAGGAACTCCAAGGAAGGGAGATGGGGTAGGCCCCAGCAGGGTCAGTTTCCTGGATGGCTTCCAAATGGAGCTCTCAGCCAGCAATGCTCTGGCCAAGAAAGGGTTTTCATTAAAACTCCATGAAGGAGGCAAAATGGAGGGAAAAAATTAAGATTAGAAAGATTTGAAATTGTAGCAGAGATAGAAAGGACAACATCGTCCCCCAAGAGATAATGGCAACAGTGTTTGCTAACGTGTGTTGAGTTCACATTCGGGGCCATCCTCTAAGCACCCCAAACTCATGGAATTATCTCGACCTGGCAAGGACTCTAGGAGGTAAGTATGGTTTTTTATCACCGTTCTGCTCTCACAGATAAAGTGACCAAAGCCAGAGGCAGCAGACAATTTGCCCAAGACCCCATAGGAGCAACAAGAGACAGACCAAGGCGGGTGAATTGCATGGGGTCAAGCTAGATTCAGTAGCTCTCAGGCTCTGGAACTGGTGGCCATAACCACTGTGCGGTGCTACCTAGTATGTTTTGGGGCTAGCTAAGTGGCCAGAGGGCTTTCATCTGATTACTATTCCTTCCTGGGGATACCATCTCCTGTAGTATTTCCAGTCAGCCTTCCCACGGCGATGGCTTTTGGGATTGTGCATGTACTCTGCAGACAGACTAACTAGGTCTTAATTTGGCCTTTTCGTTGCTATTTGCATGAAATCAGGAGACTATTAGCCTTTTGAGGCCGTAATTCTCTCATCTCTGAAAGGGCAATAATATTAGCATTTATTTCATAAAAAAAAAAAAAAACTGTCAGGAAAGTTAAAGGAAATGGTGTGTGGAAAGCCCTGAGCTTGGGGCTTGCCTGCACTAAACTTCTGTATCAATAAAAACCATTGGTCATTCTAAACCTATGCCCTTTTAGGAATCAGTGTTGGTGCCCTTTTAGGTGAAGATTATGGCGGGTTTAGCCAAAAGGTGCCACACTCTATAGACTCACTGGCATTATTGTAGAATGGTCTTCAGTTAATACAAGCAGACAGGCCTAAAACCAGTTTTAAATTGTGATGGATTTGGAGTCAAAGTGAGTACTCTGTTTCATTTGTGAAAGGGGATCGGGGACAGCCTGACACTTTCATTTTCAGAGGGGAGTATAAGAGGGGATAGTTACCTTCCCCGCCCACCCCCCATTGAAGGAGTGACTGGGGACACTGGGAAATGGGACTGAAAGCAGCCCATGGGTGGGCTATCTTGGCCTCTCTGATTTAAATGTGCACTCTTGATCTCCTATAGAAGGAATGCTTCCTTAATATCATCCTGGAGGCCAATTGTTTGGAATGCACATGGGTGATAAAGTTTAGTTGGGGGAGGAAAGACGAGGAAGTTTTATTTGGCTGTGGGTCTGAGCACCATTCTCCAAATAGCAACACAGCACAACAGATACTGTGTTTTCTAGTTGACATTTTTGTCTACTTCCAAATTGGATTGGAATTCAAAGGGGGAAAGGGATGTAATTAATTATCATCCGTGTGATTAATTATCACCTTCATAAACCCCAACAGATGGATGCTTATTTTATTTCACTGGCAGATAAACTGATTTCGGGGTAAGCAGGAAAGGAGGGGTACATTTTGTGGTCCAATATCTTCATTGTTTTCAGAGAGAAGATGAAGAAAGACAATGGCTAAGTCACAGAATTTCCTGAACATTCACAACACAATGCTTAGTGAGATGAGGAGTTGGGGGAGTCGTCTTCAGAAGTTGTCATCAGAATTAACAGTAAATAATAATGTCAGCATGGCTGAGGGATACCAAGGAATGAGTTAACTCTGCCAGCTCAGTCCCCCACACAGGGAGAGAACTTTCCCATCACGTCCGAGAAACAACCCCAGATCACGAAGAAGAAATCAACAGCTCGGAGATGATTTAGTTTTTAAACTGATAAAAACAAAACCCGCCATAAAGTCAAATGCAATAGCTCACCTACAATCTTAAATATCAGTTGAGATGATAAAAGAAGCATGCTTTTCTCTCCCACTCTCACACCTTCTCCCATTTTCAGATTTTTTTTTCCTTTGGTGGCAACATTTGCTTTGTAGCTATTAGACAGTCACGACTTACAAAGCAGGGTTCCTCGGTGCCTCAAGGCCGTGTCAGAAGAGATGGGTTTGGTTCAGTGCAGCTGATACTGACGTTCTCTCTCTCCTCCCCATCATCTTCACTAACCAGGTTATCTAGAAACAGTTTTTTGAAAGTGTCCAGCGTGGGTTAAGCCAGGAGTCCACATCCTTCATGTTCCCACTGAACCCATCTGTCAAACCTGATGTGATTCATGGGATATCTAATTTGGAATTCCAAAAAAGTATATAGTAGCAGTCAAAAGGGGGCATTCAGAATTCAGGACACAACAGAGCCACAAGTGTACTGAGTCCCTTTTCTCCTCTTCCCATAAACTCCGGTCTTGTCTCAATGCTCCAGAAATGGGCGCCAGGCACAGACCACAGACTCTCCTGAGATCCACCTAGCTCTGGCCGTAGCAGGGGGAGAGGGACGGCTATTGTGTGAGTGTGGAAGTCCTGTCTAATTCTCTCTCATCCTCTCCCTCTTCTTTCTTGCCCTTTCCTCCCGATTTCTTCTATCCTTCCATATTCCTGCCTCAGTGGTATTGCCATATAGTAACATCAACAAGTAGGAACCAAAGCTATGAGGGAGCAACCTCCTCTCCACTCAGGGGCACTGTCAATCTAGGGGCTGGGGTGATCCCCTCTGCTGGTGCTCTCCCTACCCCCGTGTCTATTCTGCTTGGCCAGTATGTAGAAAGGGAAGCCATGGGCAAATCAACTTCTTCCAAGTGGTGGACTGTCTATCACTTTTATGCATCTTCTCTTTCCTTGGGTGAAATGAGAGCTGACACAATAGAGCAGGGGGGATATGAGAAATAAAGTTAGTTCCCCCATTCCGTGTCAGGGCTGAACAGTATCTCTGCTGCCCTTCCCCAGATCTGTCCTATTGTAGAAGATTATTTAAAGATGTGTTACAATTGTTTATGCTATGGAACATTTGCTTAATGATGCAAAGGTGTTGCATTCTTTTGTGTTGCATTTGTTTAACTCTGTGAAGCTCTGTTACTTTGCCTGTCTAAAACACCTGATTGGTCTAATAAAGAGCAGATCAGCCAATAGCGAGGAAGGAGAAGGGACAGGCGGGGCTGACAGGCAGAGAGAATAAATGGAGGAAGAAATTTGGAAGGAGGAGGAAAAAGGAGCAATAGAAGAAGGAGAGGAGGATGTTAGGGCCCAGGCGTACAGCCACCCAGCCAGCTACAGAGGAAGAGTAAGATATACAGAAGAAAAAAAAAGAAAAAAGCTCAGAGGCAAAAGGAAGACAGGATAATTTAAGGAAAGCTAGCTAGAAATAAACCAAGCTAAGGCTGGGCATTTATAAGTAATAATAATCTTCCATGTGTGATTTATTTGCGAGCTGCGTGGTGGGCCCCTTAAAGAGCCTAAGAGTTAAGACAGAAGAGTAAAAGCTAAAGATCCAAAAGAGTGAAAAACCACCCAAACCACTGTCCCCCTGTATGTTTGTCTCCAAGGGTTGGTTGGCCTTGGAGCTTCAGGAGGGCCCTGACTCTGCAGGTTGGGGCTGACTTGGGTTGGCATGCTTCACTCCTCCCGTGTGTACCCTCAGCTCCAGGAGGCAAGTCTTGGGCACCAGAGTGTGACACAGGATCCCTAGGTTTGCTGAAGCCTGGGACCCTGGAACTCATAGAGAACATTGCCTCTGTTACAAGGCCAGCGCAAAGTTAAGGGCTAACAGGCCTCTGAAAGGAGATAGCTCTATGGCGTGGGCAGGGGGATTGAGATGGAGATAGGAATCACTGGGGCTGTTGTTTCAAAATTCTATTGTACTCACCGAGGGGAAAAACGTTGTGAAGCTCAAGGACCATGGGCACTAACCATTACCCTGGGTGAACAGAAGGATGCTGGGCAAGTTATGTTTTAGTTATGATCACACAGTCGGCAGAGGGGGAAATGAGAGACTGATGTCACAGCGGCTGATCCCCATGACCAGTGTCCCTGCCTGTGAGATGAGATGCTTAATTTTTGTTTTTTTTTTTTTTGAGCATTCTGGCTAATTGACAAGTAGAAGAATTATTGGACCACAGTCGCACAATGTGCTAGCAATCATTCGCTATTCAGATCTGTTTAGCAAACGAAAAGGATGTCAGCACGCGTGGAGCCAGTGGGAGGGGAAAACGAGAGCAAAGTGCCTCGCGAGGAGCTATTCATTACGTGGCAACAAAGGGCTTCGCTGAGTCTGGGTTGCAAAGCATAGAACATTCTGTCTCTGGAGTCCCTGGCACTCAACGCTTAATTTTTTTTTATTGAGGTAAAATTCACATAACATCAAATTAACCATTTCCAAGAGCATAATTTTGTGTCATTAGTATATTCATTATGTGGCACAACCATTACTTCTATCTAGTTCCAAGACATTCCCACTATACCAAAGGAACTTCTACCCCCTCTAGGCATTCCCTTCTGCCCCCTCCAGCCTGGCCACAGCTCTGGCAACCACTGGGGTACTTTCTGTCCCTTTGATTTACATATTCTAGATGTTTCACATAAACACAGTCCACCACTTGACCTTTTGTAACTGGTTCCGTTCACCTGCTGTGTTTCTGAGGTTCACCAGAGTGGATGCAGATAGTGACATTCTGTCCCACTTTATGAATCACAGAAGTATGAATAATGTCCTATTGTGTGGCAATGACACATTTTATTTATACACTTATTAGCTGAAAGGTCTTCCACTTTGGGGCTGTTTTGAACAGTGCTGCTGTGAACACGTGTGTACAAGTGGCAATTCCCTCACACCTTGGTTTCCATTCTGGCCTTGAGAAATTTCCTTCAGACAGTGTGAGGTTAGTCATCCCATGCCAGCATTACCTCATCTCTAAAGGCTGTGTGGCTCCAGAGGCTCACCTGGCAGTAAGCATCAGTCCTCATGAAATCTTACATTATCCCTGCCACTAAAAATGAGAATAGCTTGAAAAGGGAAAGAGGAGCAACAATCAAGAGGTTGTACCCCCATCAATATCTGACTTTTATAGACACCTTGGACAAGACAGACATAGCTTATAAGACATGGAGAAACTGAGGCCAAGTCTCTGTAGTCTAGTTACATAATTTTAACCAGAAACCATACTTCTGACCCCTACTGCACACAATAAGTTCATGCCTAGGTCTTGATGGGATGGCTGCTCAGGGTTCCTTATTAACATGGAAGCTGAGAGCATAGTTCAGTAATTATAGCAAGAGAGAGGGGAAAAACACACAGAAATGGACTGTCTTGCTGGGAATCATCAGCCTCAAAGGGAAATAGAGCTCAAGAAAGTACGGGGGAGAAAGCAGAGAGGGTAGCGTTGAGAAGAAAAGGGCTTGTGAATGCACAAACACCAGCAGTCTAAACCATGCCATTGCCGAACACTGTGCCAAGTGCTTCACATCATCCAGCCGACCTCAAACATCACAAGTGAATTGGTCCATGGTCCTCAGTGAAGACAATGAGGATCAGACAGACACAGCAACTGGCCTACATGCCGACAATCTAGTGACTGGGGATTTAAATCAGGTGTCACTGCTGGTGAAGGTGACAGTCTGGGGATCTCTCTTGAGTACCAACACAAGGGAGTATCATCTACTCCTCACCACCCACCTTGCCTGGGGTGTCCACAGGTGTGAGCCAAATCAACTTATTCACCAGGGGTAAAGCCTCTTTCCTGTCCCGGTGGTAGTGTGCGGCTGAAGCCTCCTCTGTTGGCTGGATGAACACCCACTATTATTTTTCTGATTCTGCCATCATTTCCATGTGTTTGAAAAGGCAGTAAAATCTGCAAGGAAAATAAGAAGACCCGTGGCTTCATCTTAAAAACCACAGAACTCACCATCACACTGTGTACAAATCCCAACCGAAAAAATATTAGAAGACAAAAAAAGTCATATATTTTCTGGACGTGCACATGGTAAGAAAGGGCAAGGTGGAAATGTGTCCCACTCTGAGTTGGGCCACCCTGATTTACACTTTTGTGACATATCTGCATTTGGAAATGTCAGGTAAGAGCATTGTGAGCCCCAGGCAGAGACTGGGCTATCCTGATTCTCCAGGTGAAGTCCTCGCTCAGTACACACACACACAAACGCACACACACACACACACACACACACACACACACAGCCTGTATGCTAGGGAAGGTGATCAATGATGTTAAGAAGCCCCTGAGAACAGTAAAGGACAATACATAAATAAAACCTTGCTCTGTGATTCTAATAACTTTCACTCTCATTTTGTATTCTTTAGCTGTCTAGAGGAAGGTAAAATAATAGGCTGTGTGAATACAAGAGAATGTATTTTATTATTTCAGGAGGAAATACAGGAGTGAAAGCAGAAAAAAAATCCCACTAGCTCTATTTCTGATAACCCAATGAGTGCCCTCGAAAAACTCTGCAGCTCCCATGTCAGATATGTGTCCTGAATCCTGCTTAGCAGTCTTCACCCTCTGTGACCCCAACCCCCTCCACCAACGGTGTTTCCACTAGATCTCCGCTTATAGTCTGTGGTCAGGCCCTAGTGCCCATGTACTCCTGGGTCATGAGAAGCACCAACCCTCACATTCCAGAGCCAGCTCACGCATTGCCATATGCCTCTGCTTGTATGCCCTCTGAACTCTCTCCTGCACTGCAGGAGACCTGATCTGTGCCCTCAGCACCCCTGCCATGCCTCAGTCCCATAATTTCCTCTTCAGTTAGTCCTGGCTGTGCCTCTTGACCTGGGAACGCTGCCCTCACCTTTCTGCTTCTGTTAGGTGATGTGTGGAATACCAGGAAGGAGGAATTGTTGCACGGTACTGTGCCTCCGAGTTCAGAACCATCTGGGGAGGTTGTTCAACCTGGGCCCTTATCTGGTCGGTGCCTTTTAACAGTGGGAGCAAGGTCTTTCTCTTCCAAAAGGTTCCATAGTTCTCATCTGTGGTAGTTTGAAAGTAAATGGCTCCTAAAGGGAGTGGCACTATTAGGAGGTGTGGCCTTGTTGGAGGAAGTGTGTCACCGAGGTGGGAGGCTTCGAGGTCTCTTCTCAAGCTTCAATCAGTGTGACAGTCAGTCGACTTCCTGTTGCCTCTGAAATGTAGGCCTCTCAGCTCCAGTACCATGTCTACCTGGCTTCTGCCATGCTCCCCACCATGACGATAATGGACTGAACCTGTGAAACTGTAAGCAAACTCCCTTCAATGAAATGTTTTCACTTATAAGAGTTGCCATGGTCATGGTGTCTCTTCACAGCAATTAAAACCCAAACTAAGACATCAGCACAACTAGGCATGATGATCCTCGTTCTAATTTCGTGGCTTACTACAGGTACTGACTGTCAAGTTTTAAAAATCTCTGTCTATCTAAATCAAGTTCTTTGATCAAATCTTATTATGTATCTCTAGTCTCCAAAATACAGTGATAACATTGTTCAAATAAATCTGAGATGAAGCTTGGGAAGCTGTTTTTGATGAACAAAACAGTCCTTTGAGGCCCTGGTGCTAGCCTACTCGGGAGGTATGAGAAAGATCCTGCTGAAGAACAAGGAAACACGTGTGACTGCTGCCTGTGCTGTCTGAAGAAAGGCAGTCTACAGGGACACAGCGAGGAACGTCCAGTGGAATTCAGTCAGGATTAGATTTCTCATGTGTATCAGATACTTTTCTCATTGCTATGACAAAATACTTGATGTAAGGCAACTTGAAAGAAGGAAGGGCTTTTATTTTGGCGTAGAGTGTGAGGATGTAATCACCAGGAGGGGAAGGCGCTTAAGGAGGCTGGCCGCAATGCATATGCAGTTATGAACTAGAGAGCTGCTGTTCTTCAGCTGGGCCTCCTTTTATTCTGTCTGGCAGTGGGGCCACCCACGTTTAGGGTATATGCTCCCACATCAAATAACCCAAAAACTAAAACTCTAAAATCTAAAAAAAAAAAAAAAAAAAAAAAAAAGCTAACAAACTCCCTCTCAGATATGTTTGGAAGTTTGTCTCTTTCCTGTAGTTGACAGTATCAGCCATCATGCCGTGAGCCCTGAGCAGGAACTGTTTCCCTGGTTTGGAAAGGTCCATCCCACTGGATAAACCCTCACCCTACTGTTGCTTCCATGTGGATATCTCTTTTACAAAATTGGAATAATTGGTTGAAAATTGATTTCCATTATGAAACGTTATGCCGACACTTCATCTTTTGCGAATAATGATTTTAAAATAACCACAAACACAAGAAATGAAGTGTCTAAAGAATTGACTAAATGAAACCATTAAAAAGGAAAACAAAGCACCAATTCCATTATATGACCAAGCAATTAGTACTAATATTTTCATGTGCATGTAATACATGTATATGTAAAAATATATTGTTTATAAGAACATACATTGTCTTAAAACCATTTATCTTCATTTTTGATGCTATGCATGACCCTGATGGGGTAGTCTTCTCTGCCTCATTGTTAATGGATGTATGGTTTCAGCTTTTATGGATGTAACATAATGTAATCAATTCCCCATGGTTAGGTCCCCACGCCTTATCACAGGGCATCTCTGTCAGAATGACAGAGTCCAGCATCCATACTGAGTGTCCCTGGTGGTTCTGGTGACAAAACACCTCTGAGAACTCAGTTAATAGAACGTAGCAACATTTGTAAGAATTCTACATTATAATGAGAGACCCCTTCACAGTATCCTCCTCCATGTAAAGTCAATACATTAATCAATACTTCTGATCACTTGTGGGTTTGTCTTTTGACAACTTCTTTTACTGCTAAGAATAACTTGTCTATAACATAATCATACAGATTCAGAAATATTGAAAAGAAAGTCAAAAAAGAAAAGAAGTTCACAAATACAACCACTAATAATAGTCTGTGAATCTCCTACAAATTTTACATGTTTCTCTACCTCTATATTACAGCAATAGAATTGTGTTCTACTGTTTTACAGCCTGTTCTTTACTGAGTATTTTATTGTTAGATTTTCCTTTGTCACTTCTTTTTATGCTGGCTCATTCACCTTTAAAACACTGCTCAGCCCTCCACTGTACTGCCATTTGCCCTGTGTCTCTGATTTGTTTTCCGAGACACTTCATAGACTCAGATCTTAATATATGTGACTATTTCCCCTCACATTCTAGACCTAATTATTTGCTGATCAAATTCTATGGGGGAATCAAAATTACTGGGTCTGTAAGTTATAATTTCTTGTATTTGCATTTTTCTCCCTCAAAAAGATATCAGACAATATTTACCCAGCTCCTTCTGGCCCCGCTCCAGCTCTCTATGGGTTCTCAGAGATTGCCAGCAGCAGCTCTCCTCACCCATCTGTGAGGCCTTTGAGTCCCGGCATTTCCATTGTTTGGGCTTTCAAAGCCTGTGGCAAATTAATTTGTTCAACAAACAGTCTTTAGAATATTCTCAACAGTTACAGATCTCCATCCTCTGAAGGAAAGTTGAGTTTTTAGTTCAGCCTCAAACACTGGTTGCTTAATTTGGTGAGCAGGGGATATGGGCAGTTGAAAAGTACTATTTTTTGTTCAGTGATGTTAGTTTTTATAGTTATGAATGTTTCAGAGATGATCTGTGATGCTCACCAATTGTCTCCAAAGGAGAGTGTAGATAAGAGCCTTTATGAGAGCTGTGTGCCGGCAGACACACAATACCTACATAGTCACACAATAAGGACCAATCTGGGGGCCCCAGCACCATTGTTTGGTGTTCTTTTTAAAAGTCAATTCGCCCCCCCCCCCCCCGGACAGGTTCTCACTATGTAGCCCTGGCCAGCCTGAAACTCACTTTATAGACCAGGCTGGCTTTGAACTCACAGAAATCCTCCTACCTCGGTTTCCCAAGTGCCGGATATACACCACTGTGGGTTTTTTTTAATGACTATCTTACTTCATTCCTAGTATTGCCATGATTCGCTTAAGCTTCTGTTTTAGTTAGATTTCTATTGCTGTGTTAAACATCATGGCCAACGGTGACCACAAGCTGTAAAATGAAACAAACCCTTTCCTCCCCAAGCAGCATAGGAACCTGGAGGCAGGAGCTGAAGGAGAGGATGGGGGGGGGGGTGCTGCTTATTGGTTTGCCTCCCATGACTTATTCAGCCTGCTTTCTTATACAACTAAGGGCCACCTGCCCAGGGATAGCAGAATCCACTGCTGGGCCCTCCCATTCAATCACTAATTAAGAAAATGTCATACAGGCTTGCCCGAAGGGCAAACTAGTGGGGGCATTTTCTCCACAGAGGCTTCATGTTCCTTCTTCTCAAATGATGCTAGCTTTTGTCAAGTTGATACACGACCCAACCAGGACAGCTTCCATAACAAAATGTCACAGATTAGAAGGATATAACAATAGAAATTTATTTTTTATAGGTCTAGAGTCTGGGAAAACCAAGACCAAAAACACTATTTGGATTTGTTGAAAAGGTCCTGACCTGCTGTATACTCACAGGGCAGAGAGTAAGGCAGGGGCTCTTTTTTTCTCTTACTATACAGGCGCTAAATAAAGACTCCACCCAGACACTTCACTTTCCTCCCTTACTCTCTTACTCTAAGAAACACGCATGGCTGCGTAGCCGTACTGGGGGTTAGGGTTTCCCTTATGAATTTGAACAGACAGAATTCAGTCCATGCTACACACAGTAGTCACAACTTTCTATGGTCCTGTCACGGAGTTTGCATTTGATACAGCAAGAATTAAAAGCCTTTTGTTGGACATGCTTGAGCTATGAACTGGGTTGACCGGACCTGGGGCATCGGGGGTGCAGGAAAGAATCGCCTTCAACAGGAGAAGGCCTTTGCAACTCGCCCACACATTTATATCAGGGGTTAAATAAAAATGTAAAACTTAGGCAGTACTTCTACAAGATGAACAACCATGCAAAAAATTAACACACAAAACCTCTGTTCAGTGGAAAAACACCTCGATTATTGATTTTTCACCCTCTCAGTTTCGCAAGGAAGGACTTCATGGAATCTTTAGAAAGAGACCTTAATTCACTATCCTAGCTTTTCCAGTCCTCCAAGCTGAATGATGGGACTTTGGGTTAAAAGAAGAGAGAGAATCTCTACATCTAGCACAATGGAAGGACGTTCTGGAAGGTAGGCCATTGTTTTGGATGGAAGGTCTGCAGGTACTTGTGTTGAGGGTGTGAGCATCTGTAGGGAGCAGGTACCTTGTGATGAGAGGGTGTGGTCGTCTGCAGAGAGTTCCAGAGTCAGAATGAGAGGCAAGAACGAGCAGCTGTTTAAAACACAAACAAGTGCTAGAAAATGAATGGGGGGTCCTTCTCAGTGCAGGTGTCAAGCGGAAGCTGAGAATGTTCAAAAGACACACCCACCCGCTTTTTCTCCAAAGGAGGTGACCCGCCAGGATTGTCTTGTGAAGCGACCTGTCTACTCTTTCCACCAGTGATACAAAAAGTGATTTCTTCTGTCACGTAGATCAGATTTTAACCAAGGACATGGCAGCACCATGCTGTAGGCACATCCGGTTACTTCCCTCTGATTCTCACGTGTAAGTTTCTTCTTGACAAAGCACTAATTTTCGATTTTAGCACATGGTCATACGTGTGGATCAACGCGGACTTCTCAGACACATTCTATTTTGTTCTTCTTGAAGACCAGATCAAAGGGTCTGTTGTTGCTTGCTTGCTTCTCTTAAGTAGCTTCTATTTACAAGAGATAGGGTCTGTGTGACTTTCAATACGAAGAGCTTGTTTACCAAGATCCTGGCATCTTTCTGTGCCAGGAAAGGGTAACACCTGTCTCACAGATTTAGGTGTCTCGACCACATGTCCCCACATCACAGCACAACATACTCAACTGACAAGATGATGTCACCCATTTCATCCTGTTTTGCCCAATATGATACAAGACAAAAAGATTTCAGTGGAGATCAAACAATTGTTCTCCATTTATTCATTTCTAATGCTTCAAGCAATATGTGACATTTAGTGGACACCCAATAAATGCCCTTGTGTGCTTGAGAAAAGGAATTCATGGGATATTTCTTCCCCCTTCTCCTCTCGGCTTTCTCCTCCTTCCACTTCTTCTTCTCACCCCATCTTCTCTTTCTTCTCCTTCCCTTGCTTCTTCTCCCTTCCTCCTTTTATGTTTTTTTCTTTCTTCTCCTTTTCCTTCCTGCCAGTTTTCTGCTTTCTGGCCATATTTCCATTCCTAGCCCATGGATAGTCCATTTTTTCTCCAAACAATAATTTAGAACTGGGGACTTATTTCCTGTTTAATTGGAGATAGAAAAAATCTAGTTATCTGTGAAAAAGAAAAGGTTAATCAATCACAGCTGATTGCCTTAGTTAAGGTCACTACTGCTGTGACAAACGCCATGACCAAAGCAACTTGAGGAGAAAAGGGTTTGTTTACCTTACAGTCTCATATCACTGTTTTCCAACAAAGGAAGCCAGGACAGGAACTCAAACAGGGCAGAAACCTGGAGACAAGAGTTGATGCAGAAGTCATGGAGGGATGCCTCTTACTGGCTTGCTCACTCTGTTTTCTTATAGAACTCAGGATCACCAGCTCAGGTTTGGCACTACCCACAGAAGGCTAGGCCTTCCCTCATCAACCACCAATTAAGAAAATGCCCTAGAAGCGTGCCTATAGCCAGATCTTATGACGACATTTTCTCAATTGAGGTTAACTCCTCTCAGATGACTTTAGCTTATGTCAAGTTGACATAAAATTAGCCAGTACACTTATGGCAATCACTGACCAATTAAGTTATCCTTGATACATATGGGTGTTTCAAATATATTCCGTATCTAGTCATCATTTGAACCTTTGAACAACACATTTCTGATTTCCTTTGTTTTTAATAAACAGAAATATAATATTGATATAAGATGGTCCCTATACTTTTCCACCCTGACTCTCACAGTTAAGTAACTACATGATAATTTTAAAGCTGTTTCCCATGCTGTGTGTATGACTTTCCAATGAAAGCCATAGAGATAGAATCGAAGTTGGACAGAAAAAACGAACACACCCGAAACCTGTACACAAGAGGGCTTTGTACTGCCGAATGAAATTCCTCATGAGGGCTTTCTTAATCTTAACACAAATGTGATTGCTTAGTGAAGGAGTCAGTGACTTAGTTTCAAAACAGATTCCCTAAATGCAGAGGAAAAATCATGCATTTGTGAGATACTGCGCGTTCTTATGGTATACAAGAGAAAACTAGAAAAAACAGACAGTGTCACCTAATTCCAAGGTTAATTTTTCCTCTTAGTGCTTTGTCTCCACTTGGAAAGGTCTTGTCAGCATTCTTTGAAAGAGAGTGTCATACCAGATTCTCCTCAAACAATGGAACCCAGGAGCTCTGAGGAATGGAAAGCATTGTTCCAATCTCTTATCTAAGTCTTCCTTGCTGTAAACAGTCAAACCTGACTCAGAATACTCAGAAGGACTGTGAGAGAGTGTCTACACATCTGTCCCCGCTCCAAGACAACTTAAAATGACTGGACTCATGTCCTGTGGAGTAGAGACACGTTCTGATGGAGGAAGATACAAAATAATTCCACACTAATTCAGAATTACGTATAATAAAGGGTTATTTATTTAGGGAAGACTTACAGATCACTGTACTAAATCACAATCCTCTGCACAAACTGGGAACAGGAACAGAGTCTAGCAACTGGAAGTGAGAACCGGAAGCAAGAAAGCAAGCACAGGCTTTACAGCTGCATTTATAGTAATAAGAGACCACACGCAAGTGGGATGGTATCTTAAAGGCTATTGGCTGAAGGAGCTGAAGGAGCCGAAGGAGCTCCCACAGCAATGTTCCATGGTTCCATGAATGTCTCGACAGTAATGTGAATGGTTACCAGGTAAGATAAACAGCAACCCAAGAATTGGTAAAAAATAGTAATCCTCCGCATTTAGGGAGGCAAGAAAAGTAGTTTCCATTTGAATATTGAGTCAGGTTCAGGTCTCTAATCCCTGGGAGCTCCTACCTAGTATACTGGTTCTGATGCCCCGCCCATGCAGGGGAAGACCAAAAGCTTAAGAATGTCAGAGTCAGGACAGACATGGTGGCACATGCCTTTAACCCCAGTATTTGGGAGGCAGGAGCAAGTGGATTTCTGAGTTTGAGGTCAGCCTGGTCTATAGAGTGAGTTTCAGGACAGCCAGAGCTCTACAGGGAAACTCTGTCTTCAAACACACACACACACACACACACACACACACACACACACACACACACACACATATGCTGGAAGAACATCAGAGTCTCCCATAAGCTGATGGATCAGGGGTCAACGGTGGACAGAGAAAAGTGGGGAGCAAGAGAAAGAGAGAGACAGAGAGACAGAGAGAGACAGAGAGAGACAGAGACAGAGAGACAGAGAGAGACAGAGAGACAGAGAGACAGATACAGAGAGACAGAGAGAGAGACAGAGAGAGAGAAAGAGAGAAAGAGAGGATAAAGACAGGACAGAAAAAACATCTGGAAAAGCTACATCAGTGAAAACCGTTTTGCTGGGCCAGTGATAGAAAAGTGAAGTCTCGTCGAAGGAGAAGGAAACTCGTGGTACAAAGCTGCAACACACAGGATCAAATTCCACTTTCAAGAGCGGCTGTGGCCAGGAGCGCTTCAGCTGACTGCTGTTACAACTTGATCTACCTTGCTTGCTTGCCTTCGGCCTCCTTCCCCTTCTCTATTTCTCTTTTATCCTGGGTCTTAAACAGGTTTCCTCTTCAGAGTGCAGAAAACCACCAACAGCTTTAGGCTTCCACCAACCAGCTCATCAGCTCAGGTCTTTTGCTATGTCCCAAGACAAACTCCAGATTGTCTCGTTGATCCAGATAAAGTTATGGCTCCCTCTCTGTCTCTGTTTTTATGGCCAGGGATCAATGCCAATTGATTAGAGTTGCACCAACCCTATGTGAACCCAAAAGGAAATTTGGGTATTTCACCAAAAAGAAAGGAGAGATTAAAGAGAAAAAAGAAAACAGTGTGCAAAGTCGTCGTTGACTGCTACCAAAAAGAGGTAGAAACATTACAGAGAAAATAAAAACAGAGAAGGTAGGAATGAGAAACCCTGTGTAAGCTGAAGGAGACTGATCTATGCACAAGAGGTTTGGCTTCTTGGCCCTTGACTCTCAGAGTAACCTAAGCCCACATCAGCTCGCAGCAGCAGGGGCCATGGGAAGATGCCACTACAAAGCAATTGATGTACCATGTCTGCTTCTGTGCCATGACGAATCTTTGACCCCGCCACAGTTTTCAGCTCTAGTTCCGCAACCACACCAGCAAGCTCATGGCTCCGTATGCTGTTAACACTGGTGGACACAAGCCAACCAATAGCAATTGTCCAAGCAGTGGATGAGTTAAGGGTCAACTGTTGACCAAAGGGCAACTCAGCCTGGATCCAAAGACATAGGCTCTGTGATTAAACAGGGAAAAACCCAGGGCTCTAACCAAGGCAGTGAAGATTCTGTCTCCGTTTGCCTGGATGTCATAATTGATGCCTCTTTTCCTGGTGAAATGATTGACCCCACCCTTCACACTGCACACTGAATCATCCTGGCTAAGGACTATGAGGTAGTGACAGAGGAGCTGGTCATGCAGGGTAAGAACAAGACAAATAACTGAGGAAAACAGTGAGAGCTATGGACGGGGAGATGGTGTGAGGGCCAACAGAGAGTTCGAGAGAAGCAAGACCTGTGTTCTCACCGTTGTCCAACTGTACCCTGATTCTTGGTGGGTAAGATCTGGCATTCCGGAAGATATTTTATTACATATTGCTGTCTCATTTTGCCTTGAGCTCTTGTTTAGACTAATACAGATAGTTTCCAAATTAAAGTTGGTTTCAAGTCACTGACAATTATCCTGACTTGCTGAAATTGTCTATGCTTCCCATTGATAGTTTTGTGTTTTACACATGCTGAATGCTTTCAAAATCCAGACAATACTTTACTTTACCTTTACAGGTGAGAGTCCATAATCTCCAGCCCTTATTTTGGAACTTGACGCAGGGCGGTCTGCCCTGACCTTTGCTCACATCACTGGGATCAAGATTGCATGTCACCCATTTGTGTAATGACAAATGCTACCTTAGTTCAGTAAGTGAAGCCAGAACTCACCTTCTGGTGCGTTTGACGGCTGCTCATAGAGGGAAGAATTTGTTTATGCAGCAGCATGTTCCATTATTCAATTAGCAGTCATGGCTGCCTAAGGCTTCCCCCTGCCTCCCCGAAAGAGCAGCAGAGCCGGTGAGTACCAAACAGTGGCACAGAGGCACCTGTCCAAGTTCATTAGAACAAAAGTTCTTAAAATGACACCTGACAAGTGAAATCAGCATTTTTAGGACTTCTGGTATCATGTTCCCTACATTTCAAACAGATAACTTCAAGGAAGCCACAGTAATCCAACATAAAATTTAAAAAAATCGCAACATCAACTTATACCTTCGCTACATAATGTTGGGGCTACTTTCTTTTGCTGAGTGAACACTTTGCATAATAGGTAGCTTTAGATTGCTCCCCGGAGTTTCTCTTTATACTTTATCCATTGGCACATGAGACAAAACACCCTTAAACTAAGATAAAAAGTCCTGTTCCTGTTCCAGTGAAGAAGAAGGTATTTTGAACTTGGAAGATGAGGAATTTCAAGTCACATGAAGTATAAGTTTGGATGACAAGTACCTGTTTGTTAAGTTTTGTCATTTGATGTTTAAGAACCAGTCTGTTCTCAAGTGCACATTTAACAGTACCCCCCGATTAGGAGTACTGCATCCTGCTCAAGAAACAAATCTCGCCTTCATATCTCTGAGCCCCAAATGCATCTCTATATTTCTCGCTGAAATGTATCTAGGATAATCAGGTAAGAGCATGGATGCTCATGGACCTTAGCTCATTCCTCTTTAGCTTTCTCTTTCATATTTACATAGGTTATTGGCTGGGTGAAGATGGGCAGAGGTTAAATTCTGTCTATAGGCATGCTTTTAACATGACCATTTGTGTTTCAAAACTCAGAAAACACTGATAGTAATAGTAACAAGTGTCTGCCTAAAGTCATGTGACATGGAACACACCACTGGGCTTCTATGTCGGCTCAGTTCCTCCGGTGGCATCTTTGGAAAGGTCTGACATCCCCTGCCATGCCAGTTGTCCACATTCCCGGTTATTTGTGGTCAGCCATTTTCATGAGTTTTCTTCCCCTTCCTACCTTACCCTTGAGGCATCTGAGTCTACACCTCTCATCTATGCAAGTCCTTACAAATCTCAGTAAGTCTAAAGCTAACCGGGTCTCCTGTCCCCTTCCAAGCCACGTGAAATCACAGAAGCCAGCAGGAATTCTAGCTAAGCCCACCTTGTTACCTGTTCTCCTTTCGATTTAATGAGTAGTTTGTAGAAGTTGTAGAGTTTCTCGTCAATGGCTTTATTTAGTCATTTTGTGGGCTCATTAAGGGAGCTTCATCTCTAAAGCTGTGTGATAACTCTTAGACAATTGGCCGCCATCATTCGCAAACAACTTACAAAGTGACTATGTTGACCAGTGCTTAGTGAGATTTCATCTATAAAGGTCCCCAAGTCCTCCCTATAACCAGCAACAAACTATGGAGATTTGGAGTATGGCATCTACCACTACAGATGGATTAGAGAAGATGACCATAGCATCCACTGTATCGCCATCAGCCTGATTAGAGAAGATGCCCACAGAATTCACTGCATGATCAGCAATCCACAGACTCAACAACCAATGGACTCAACAACAGCTCAATTAATTCCTGGTTGACATCCACCTGTGTTCTCCTCTGTGAACCCAGGAAAATTAACCCAAAGATATTGCTTACCATTCAATATTTTAATTAAAAAGTTACATTTGTTTATGAATTTTTTGACATGCGTGTTTTGTTTTGTTGTGTTGTCATTGGGGGCTGTGCGCACGCATGCGTCATGGATTAATAATAATCCTCATGGGTCCTTTAATATTCAGGCTTATGTTTTAATTACCTCTTAGCCCCAGCCTTCTGTGGTTGCTCTATTTTATTGGACTTTAAACTTCATATTTTATTATATAGGTGTATGAAAAGCCTCAAAATCTCTGTGGTAGAAGTTAGGGCATGGTTACATAGCTGGGTAGATGGTTGGATAGATGGATGGTTGAATGAATGGGTGGAGAGAAGGCTGATCATCTACTTCCCTCTACAGTAAAGATGATACAGACCATGCTGCAAGTTTTTGCCTCCCTTCCACACAATAACCCACCCTGCTCTGAGCAGCAAACAGGAGGACTTTGGAAGCAACAGCCTTGGTCCCATATGCTGGAAGCAGATGGGAGCTACACTGTCTTCACAGTAGCAGCTGCCCAGGAACCAAAGCGAAGAGGATGAGGCCAGGGGAAGGAGGACCGAGGAAGAGAACACAAAAGAACAACCAGGAGGAAAGGCGAAGAGGAGTCCTGCTGCCAGTCTCAACCAGGGTCAGGAGTAGACACGCCTGGGCCAAATGCTCCTTAAAGCAACATTTGCACATTTATGGTACCCTATAATTGGATCCACTCTGCAGAGTGCCATGACACTGGAGAACAGATACAGGCTGTTCAGAGGGAAATCAGGCCAGTGTTCATTCCAGCACCAGATTTCAGAAAGTGGGAAATTCTGAAACATAGATGTCCCCAAGGGGACGGTTCTAACTTACTGATAAGCTGTCTGAGTATCAGAGAAGGATGGGGGAGAAGAAAAGCCTCAAGGACGAAATTAAAGTGTAGGAAAGCTAATAGGGATGTGTCTTCAGCTCCCACCAGAGGAATCAGCCAGACAGGGAAGAGCTTTTGATCAAAAGTGTAAGGAAGTGAACACAGCAAAAGGCTCTCGGTGTGGAGCGGCAGACAGTCCCTCTTCAGGGGTAACTCTTTGGACACTCGTTATCTATTATTCTAGGCTGGCCAAAATTTGCCAGGAAATTTATTTAAAAATATTCTCCATCTAAACTCTTACTGTCCTTAGAAGCCAGGTGCCTATCAATTGCATGCCCTGATCGATCACAAGTAAAGCCATGGAGGCATTACGTTTATATATAATATTAGACTTTAAAATGGTTTGTCTGTGGTCTATACACACACAAACACAAGAGAGAGAGAGAGAGAGAGAGAGAGAGAGAGAGAGAGAGAGAGGTAATGCAAAGTAAACAACTCATACTCCAACCTGGCTGTGTGGTTTGGGATAAGTTACTGGCCCCCACTTTTGTCTTTTCTAAAATGAGTATGATAATACCTATGCTATGTTTGTGAAAATATATTTACACATAGGCATGTACACACACATATTTACACACACAAGACATGCATGTGTGTCATATAGTAAGTAACCAGGTATTAGCTTAAATTTTGCTAAATTATCCAAGGGCCCCTAGGGGTGCCATCTACTGGGACTTTTTTGTTTTCTTTCTTTTCTTTCCCCCACAATTAACTAAAGTAGATTTTTTTTCCCTGTGAGTTTTTTCCTTTGAAGGTCTAGCATTGAAATTCATACCAGCTCTGTGGAAGAAAGCCAAGGCAGCTTTCCTTGGAAGGCTGCGTGCCACAGTACAACTGAGCCAAGGGCCAGAGCGCTGGCGGTGAGTCAGCTTCAGCTGCTTATTCAAAAGCATTTATTGATCACCTGCTGTGTGTGCTAGGCACAGGAGTGGGGGCTATGGAGGGGGCTACAAACAAAATTAGACATGGAGCTACCTCCCTCCAGGAGATGGGAGGAAGAGAGAAGTGGGGAGAGAGAGAAACTTATTTTATACAAACACTCCGACATGTAGGGTACATTGTATTCACAGAGTTGGAGGCCTTGCCTCTCATCAACATAGGCTGCTTAGAGGGCATAAACCTGAGTCCCGGACAGAGGGGCAGGCAGAAAGGGAAGAAGAGGAAAGTGGCCGGGGAAAAAAGCCTTCAGCAGGAGATCTGAGAATCTCTATGGCAGAAGTGTGGCCTGCTCTTCCAGTGTCAGCTAGCGGATAGCTGGAGTTTCTGAAGAAAATTTAAGGTGAGCAGCGAAGCCACTCGGTGACATGCTAACTGTGTGGTCATGCAGGCAATCTCCTGCAATTGGAGGTTTGTGTGGGTTTTCTGACAGTGATTTCAGCTTTGCATTCATTGCGCTTTGGTTCTGGCACACAGACCACTGTTGACCTTTTGGCTGATATTCATTAGGTTACAACTGCTACGAGGGAAGGACACCTGCTGCTGGCTTGTTCCACCATTGCATAGGGCAGTGACGGGCACATTGTAGGAAGTAATCACTCTTCAATGAATAAACACAATTCTCCCATCTCATATTTAAAATTCTTGGAAGAGGACTAGTGTCGCTGCCCCTTTATGGCTTCTCATTCTTCTCCCTTTCATCCTTATTCTTTTTCATGAGAGTGTTAGGATGCTTACCACTGCTAAAACAAAATGCCCAAGACTGGATCATGCACCAAAGGGAGAAAAATGCCTATTTAACTCACAGGCTTGGAGGCTGAAAATTAAGGACTGGAGAGCTCTATTGTTCAGCTTCTGATCAGCTCTTATATGGTGGACACTGGGTGAAAGGAACATGCACAAAGAGACCACATGGTGATACGGGAAGACAGAGGAAAGGTAGGGGCCAGTGTTATTCTCTTCTACCAATGCATGCTCGTGGGAACCAACTGGGATTCCACAAGAACTACTTACTGCTTTCTAAGGGCATGCCTGCCAATAACCTGCCAATAATCTAGTCACTCTACTCTAAATCCTGCCTCAAACATGTTCCACCATCTCTGAACATCATCACAGTGAGGACCCACTTTCTAAACAGGAACCCTTGGCAGGCATGGAAACCACCCCAGGGCTCAAAGGAGCCCTGAGCATCGGTCCAGGTTGGCTGCATCTTATCAGGCAAGTTGTACAGTACCCAACTCCAGACTGCAACATAGGCTATGGAGAGAATGGTATTCCTTGGAGTGGTGTCACAGAGCAGCCAAGTGCATCTTTTCATGCTGTCCCCAACCTGGAAGTTTCTTTCATACTTCAAAATTCTAGAATAAGCTCAAAAACCCATCCTGCCATCCCAGCAGAAGGCCCATCAAAGCGTCACTCCAGTAGAAAGGAACTGTAACAGTTCAAAAAAAAAAAATGAAGCAATTCCCAAGGTAACTGGCAGCACTGGGTATTTGAGTGTTAGAATAAAGGAATTTCCTAAAGAGTTTACCAAGAGAGAGGACAGAAAGATCACAGCTCTCAAAGCTGAGCCCGAGTAACGCTGTCAAAGGCAGAGACGGCTCTGTGATAGGCATAAAACACCCAACTCCAGCGCTTGAGAGGTCAACTCAGCACAGAACAGTGCAGGATCTGAACAGTGTGGCACGCAGAAGGAGTCACGGTGACGCAGATTCAGGAAGAACTCGGGAAACAAAGGCACGGTGGGAATGGGAAAGGTATCTTCCTGGGGAAGTCGTGGGCTGTTGGTATTTCTACATCACTTTTATAGCAATGGGTTCAAATGTCTTTTCTGTAGTCTACACATTATGTAAAAGAAAATGATGTAGAAATCTATATGCCATTAAAATATTTGTACTTAATGTTACATTAATTTATGGCACTGCACACTGTTATCTTTGGTCTTTAAGGGCTAAGGTTAAAAAAAAAAAAACTCTGTAACTTGCTGGACATGGTGACACATGGCTTTATCCCCAGCCTTCAGGAGGCAGAAACAGAGGCAGAGGCAGGGGCCTCTCTGAGTTCGAGGCCAGTCTGGTCTACACAGTGAGTTCCAGACCAGCAATGGCTACATAGTAAGACATAGCCTGTTTCAAAAAAAATGAAACTTCTGTAATATAAGACCAGAATTATTACAGGAGGTGTCCAGGTGATGAGCTCAGTTAGGATCCTGATTGGTAGTCAGATGGGTAGAACAAACACCCACACCCCAAATGAGAAGAGCAGCACTCACGTTTTAAGCAGAAGTTATGCAAATGAAATCGTAAATCGCCATGTCCGCCACCTTGTCTGCAAACAGCTTACCAACAACAGAGTGTGCGCGCTTTGTTAGAAGGCCTTTGCATCTGACAGAAAACATCAGTGGCGAAATATTCTTTGACAGAAACTTAGCAAGGCTGGGCTCCCTTCCAGAGTAAAGCAAAGCTGCACCGTTGTGACATCCCATGGTCTGGGAGCTGAGGGAAGAGCCTGGGGTGCTGGCAAAGGTAACTAGAAAGCCAGACTGGCCGTGGCAGTATGCGGCTGTGGAAATCAACAAAAGAGCCAGCATGGCCTCTCAGCGGCAGGCCTCAGCAGCTAGGATCTGTAGAGACAGAGCGCTAAATCTCACAGCCTTGCCAAACCCCAGGAAGCACCGCTGTGACAGGGAGATGACAAACTCTCCCTGCTGTGCCTTCCTCTCAGACCACATCACTCTCCTAAGTACACAGTGACTGAGGCTTAAGGCCACCCCCCTGCTAGTCTCCCAGCTCCTGAACAATCTGCTGTGTCTGGTTCACTTAAGAATCTCTCACTGTGTCAAGTCCACTACTGGGTCTACAGTGGACCCTCGGACTGTGTCAGGGCATCTACTTTCCCTTCCGTGATCTCATTAATCTGGGAGCTGTGTTGTGTATGCAAGCAAGGAGACCTGGGTTGAGCAAGATGGAGGGGCTGGTGGTAAGTTACATAGCTGGCCAGCAACAGTGCAGGATTTACACACACACACACACAGCACACACAGCACACACAATGCAAAACAAATGCTACACTTAGTTACCACATTATCTGTCTTCTAGATAAGGGGTTGATGGACAATGGCCTTTGGACCAAATCCTGTGCCTGTGTTCACACCACCTCTGAGCTAAGAATAGTTTCTATGTTTTACATGATCTGAGAAATTGAAACAAAAATATTTTGTGACAGATTAAAACCATATGAAATTCGGATGTCTGTGTCTCTAAGTGACGCTTCGTGGGAACACAGCCCACCCTTTTACTTACCAATGTTTATGCTCCCTTCAGCCTGCAGTGGTGAAGTTGAGAAAATGGAACAGAGAGCAAGGACCACAGAGCCCGGGGAATTTATTACACAATCCTTACTCCTAAGATTTGCCCAGCCCCGCCTTAGAGACAGACACACTCAGAGGCAGGTTTGCCTCTCTGCTCAGCAGTGTGGACTCAAAGAGAGACCCTGGAGGGCTGAATTCAGGTTAATCAGAAGCATGCCTAGTCCAAGTGCCAAGGCTGCAGACTGCCTACACCTGGAAGCGGTGAGGCAGGCAGCCTGGGCGTTTGACTTGGCTCAGCCCACTGTTGGCAACAGGGGGAGAACCGATCATAGCTCTGAAGGTTAGCGTGGATGCTCAATAAGCCACTGATTGATCTGGCCAACGCGCAAGCAAGACAGATCTTGCGGTTGAGTAGGCTCTGCAGCTGGTATGAAAATCAAACTTAGCCTTGAGTCAGCAACCTCCTTCCCCAGTGAGCCCTCTGAGGAGCAGCTGACAAGCTGCACAGTTGACAGATTTGAGGATCAGCACCTCTGCTAGAGATGCTAAATGAGGGGCACCATTGCCAGGAGGCAAACAGCAGAAAGGAGAAGGGAGGTGAGCCAGGTGCCTGAGTAGCCCAGGATCTAGAGATGAGAAGGCCCAGCTAAGCCTTCTCTATGGCCAGCCGTGACAACCCGAGGTTTCTGAAGATAAAACACCAGCCTGGGGTAGGGCTAAGGAGAGGAAAAGGGACACTCCCCTCTTTTGCCTATTGTTTAAGGTCTTGTGACAAACTGCAGCATCAAAGGAGTCTATCTAAGCAGAAGGTGGAACTCCTCACACCTCTTCTCAGGAGATGTCCCCTATAGAACATCAACCATCAAGCACGACAGCTACCTCTAAAATATGTAACAACAGAGAGAGGAGGCAGTGGAAATCACACCCTTAGATAAAGCTATCCAGCACACAGGCATGAGTTCTCAGCTTTGTTTCTGACACTATCCCCTCCTTCTAGAATCTTACCTAGTGTTTTCATTTTTTCAGATTCTCAGTAAAAGCTTCCATAGATGATGGCAGTTCCCTCTGCCATCAGCAGGAGCAAGTCTGTGTATATAACACAAAACAACTGGCTGAAATGGGTTAATAATTTCCGTTCATATGCAATAGGTCTAGCATCAAGTGACTCAGGGCTAGAACCACAATTGGATAGACGTGGGTGCTGTGAGCCCTTCTCCTCAGACACCTGTAGTGTGGTCTCCAGTCACAGTGTGTCATCTGTCACAGAGGATCTGTAGCTCTTATCACCTTATCTATCTTCCAGGCAACAAGAGGCTGGAAGGGGCAATGGATAAATGAGACTTTCTATCCAAATTAATTCCTGTTATGGCAAGTTCCCAGAAACATCATCCTGCTACCTTTAAGTGTGGGGTTGGATAGAAGACACCAACCTGGGTGTCTCTAACAAACCCAGGGATTCTCTTAGAAAGAAAGGAGAGAAGGAAAGAACGAGCAGACTTGGCTACAGATGTCTACTCCCAAAGCTGATGCTATTCTCATTGACTAGGGTACAAAGAGGACATCATGAGCATGCAGTTATGACACAAGGAAAACTCTTACCTACTGTGGTCTTTCCTATGATGGCCTCCCAGCCAGTTCCCATTCTGTTTCTGCCCAGCCTGGCCCTCTCCCGCTAGAAGTCACTTTGGAGTTCCAGGTTGGTTTAGAGTCTCTTTGCTGGACTCCCAGAGTGCTCTGGGCATTCTCATCATTCTTCTCTAATCTTGAAGCAACCAGCTCGTATCTCACTCCTTCCCAACAGGCACGCAGTGGCAAGTGCCATAGCCTCCCGCCACCTATGACAATGGCTCCCACAGCTTGTGGCTGTCTAGATGTTCATACCCCATTAAGTATAAAAATGAAATGACCCAGATTTCAGAAACACAGTACAAATGTAAAATGCTTTCATTTTCTATGCTGGTGTCATGTTTAAGTAATAACATTTTAGATGGACTGTGTTAATGAAGTATGGTATTAAAATGAGTTCCCCCATCATTTTTGACACTTAACATACATGTGTATATGAATGTCCAAATGTGGCATATACTTGTGACTCACATTGTATTTTTGGACCAGTACTGCTCTAGTGGTGGTTTCTTAAGGGCAAAGGTAAATTCTACTGACACTTGTCTCTAGTATATGAATGGTATTTGTTAGGCAGTAGTTGGCTCAACAAAATCCTATATCATATGATAATCCTGATGCCACTTATGGCAAAGGCAGGCAAGAGAGAAAGACAGCATCAGTGAAGGATATCAATCCATTGGAAATCAAATAGACCAAGAGAATTTCAGAGGAAGACAGCCATGGTATCTCTCTATAGACAGATGTCTATCCTAGACAGTTTTACTTATCAACTTGACACAGGACCTGGAATTCCTGCTGCGGGCAATGCTCTGTACACTGTCAAGATTTGTCACTCATATTAGTTTAATAAAATGCTGATTGCCCAGTAGCCAGGCAGGAAGCATAGGTAGGGTGACCAGACTAAGAGAATTCTAGAAAGCGGAAAGGCAGAGAGGCAGTCACCAGCCAGATGCATAGGAAGAAAGATGAGAATGTCTCACTGATAAAAGGTACCAAGACGTGGCTAAACATAGACAAGAATTATGGGTTGATTTAAGCTGTAAGAGCTAGTTAATAATAAGCTCAAGCAATAGGCCAAACAGTTTATAATTAATATAAGCCTCTGTGTGTTTGTTTGGGACTGAAAGGCTATGGGACCAGGCAAGAGAGAAACTCCCACCCACAAGTTACCAAGAAATATATCTCAATTGAAGGATTGTCTTGTTCTGATTGGCCTGTGGAAATGTCTGTGAAATATTGTCTTGGCTGTTAATTTATATAGAAAGGACCAGACTACTATGGGTAGCATTAATTCTCTGGGCCCATAGCCCCTAAATATATTAGTTACTTTTTGGTTGCTGTGAAAATAAAACCTCATGACCCAGGCAACTTGTAGAAGGAATAGCTTATTTGAGGCTTACAGTGCCAGAGGGATACGAGTGTATCACCGTCATGGTGGGGAACATGGCAGCAGGCAAACCAGTGACTAGAATGGCTGAGAGCTCACATCTCAAACCACAAGCCGGGAAGAGAGAGGGAAAAGTACAGATAGGCTTTGAAACCTCACAGCACTGTGGAGGGAGTGGGATTGAGTATTCAAATTCCCAAGACTATGATGGACCTTTCATTCAAACAACCCCCTTAAATGCAAGCCTGAGAGTGAGCCAGCCTTTCTCTCTGGTGTCTGCTTCAGGTTCCTGCTTGAGTGCCTGCCTTCACTTTCCTCAGGAAAGGATTGTAAGCTACCGGTGTAAGCTAAACAAACTCTTTCTTCCTCTAAGTTGCGTGGTATTTTTCACAGCAACAGAATGAAGCAGCACAGTGTCCTTTGTCACTCAGTGACTGGTGCCCTCCCGTTCCGGAATTCCACACAGTGTGATTCAGATCCTGATGCTGCTATTAAATAGTAAGACAAATGGGATTCATCTTGAGCCTCAGCTTCTTCATCTTAAACTGGGCATGGTTTACTACTGACCTCATCATCTTTTGAGGAGAAATACTGGAGACTATATCAGTAAGATGCTTGGCACAGTTCCTAACATATAATGAATGATCAATAAATGTTAGCTCTGTTTTATTAGTTTTTATGGGGTTGTTGCAAAGGAGAAGCAATTTTTTTAAAGCTGCCCGAAGCCAGCCAGCATTAAGTCGTTTCCATGATGAATATTAAAACAGAATTTTTAATCTGTGATGACAAAAATAATTTGAACTGGCAGATGGCATAGTGTTGTCACCCACTTTATTGCTCAGAATCAAATGGATCCTACATAAATACCATGCAACTCTTCCCGTGTTTGGAAAAGCGCCTACTCGGAGGGGCACTGCAAGGCTCTGGGTGTTAAAATGGCCCTGTGCTCAGATCCTGGGTAATATAGCCTCTCAGGACGGTGTTGGCCAGGTGCTGGCAGTCAGCATCTCTGGTTTGGTGGCCTAGGACTATGGATGAAGACTAAAGGAACAGGGTGATTCCTGCAGTCACTCTATGGTGTCTTCTACAGAAGTGACAGTCCTTGCGTTTATTGACCAAAGCAAACTGTGTCACACCTAACTTCAAGGCAGCAGGAAGGAAAACTCCCATCACAGGACTAAAGGGGCTGCTCTGACTGTCCCTGCCACAGGAGGAATCCTCCTGATGGTAGACAGATGATGTCCAATTGATGTCCCACGATCATACTTTGATATGCTAACAAAATCTTCCTTTGATTTCACACTAGTAGAGAAAAATGAAACTCAAATTTAAATGATATTCTGGCTTTGGGGTGTGTGTGTGGTGGGGGAGGAACCTGGGCTAGTAGACAGCTTTAAAAAAAAACTTTGACATCCTTTTTTTAATTTTAAAAATTTTACTTTACATTTTTTTTCAATGACACACCACACCTAATCATGGCTGGATGGAGTCATCACAGCTCACAGAGCAGAACCTGTGTTTTAGACAGCAGCTGGCTGTGTGCAATGGAGCAAGAAGCACAAGCCCATGCCCTCTGACACTAGCTCAGCTCTCAGGGACTGATGCGATGAAACCACCCAAAAGCTACAGCTCAAGGACGTTTGTCTACAATACACAATGTTACTTATTGTGATAGCAAAGAAATACAATAATTTATATATATATATATAAATTGCTTATAATAGACCTTTAATAGACTTTATAATAGACTAAAATGAAAGCTATTTAAATCTTCCACCACAGAGGATAGGCTAGGCAAATGACAATCATTCTCAAATACATCCTCAGGGCTGTTTATCAACTCTAATGGGGAAATAAGCTGATGGTTCAGTGCGGAATAAAAGGAAAAGCACGTAAAGAATGACCAAAAGAATTCCCAAATGCCTGCAAAACAAAACAAAAAGCCATCATCAAACCGAAGTGCTAGTAGTAGTTGTATTAAAATTATTTTAATCTTAAATGTAATAATGTAAAGGTGACTTTAAAAGGAACCCAAATAAACGACACTTCTCCCCAGCATAGAGACTCTGTGAAGTGGCAGTCTGAAGAGAGTGAATATTGGGAAGCCTTCATTGAGCACTTAGACATATCGCAGGGCCACATCAGGTCGGTGCTCAGAGCAGCTACTAGACAAACTACAAGGAAGGGACAAAGGAAACAAAGGAGAAAATGAATGCTGAACTGAAAAGAACTGAAAACATGTAAAAGGAAGGACCATCATTTTTATTTATATTTTTTGGGAATTTTATACATGAGTGCACTGTGTTTACATCATTTTACCCATTCCCCTCTCTCCCCCAGCATCTCATGTTATCAGACTCCCTCTTGAACTGACTCCTCTTCCATAATCCATTCTCTCTCTCTCTCTCTCTCTCTCTCTCTCTCTCTCTCTCTCTCTCTCTCTCTCTCTCTCTCTCTCTCTCTGTGTGTGTGTGTGTGTGTATGATCTATTAAGTCCAGTAAGTGTTACCCATATGTGCATGTATTTAGGGCTGACATTTTAGGACTGGGAAACCTATCATGGAGCCCAGGGGACCATCTTTTCTAAGAGCCCTAACTTGGTGATATTAGTCACTACTAAGTGAAATGGTTTCATGCCTATGAACAATAGTTAACCAGGGTGAGTTCTAACTGATCAAGAAAGTGCTAGCAGTTAAGAGTCTGGGGGGGGGGGTGTTCTTTTCCTCTCTTGACTTTCATTGCTCTATAAAAATCCAGATTAAAAAAGACAGGTCTCTTCTACATGCCTTCAAGCTTAATTTGAAACAAAATCACCCTGTAGGTCAAAGTATGACTCCTTCTGATAAATGTATCTTTTAGTCTGTCAGTTTGCAAGCGCTAGTGCTTGGTCAAATAAATGATGGGGGGAAGTGGGCAGGCTAGAATTCACCTGCTGTGCTTTCAACTTTATCTTTACATTGAGAACTTAAAACCTACAGAAATCTCAAAACCTCTCTAGAAGAATGATTCTCAGTCAGGAGTAGCTTTGCTCCCCATATTTGGTAATATCTGGTGACACTGTGCTGTCACACAGGGATAGGATGCCTCTAGGGTCTGATAAGTTTAAGTTAAGAATGAGGCTCATAGCCATGAGGACACAGAGGAGCCTCCACAATAAGGGATATCTACCCTGAAATGCCAGCGATGCCTAGGCTGAGAAACTCTGGTGTGAGTATTGGTGTGGAGATTTAAAACAAAAGGAGAACTATCAAAGCTTATAGCTTAGTGTGAACAGAAAGGTAAGGGCAGGAGATACGAGAAGGGTTGCCAATTTCTTGACTGAACACATTGAAAGGGAGAAGCGAGGATTATGAGAGTGAAGAATCACTAAGCAAATGCTCCTTGCACTCCACATTCCCTCCCCACCTCCTGACTGTGCCCACAGACTCCCAACTTCCTACATCTGTGAGCTGCGAGGAAAGGTTTTCCTAGCACATGCGCCATTGGATGAAGGGTTTTGGCATCTTAAGTCCTTGCCTCACAGGAATCTTTACCTGTCATACTATTTTTGCTGCTAAATAAGGACATTATGAAAATACTTGCTTATAAAGAGGCTGTGTAGTTTGCTTCAGGTCTACTGTGCTATTTACAGACTGGCCTGAATACGTGTCTTCAGCAAGTGACTTCAGGGGAGAAATAATTGATCGATTTCAAACTACCAGGAATAGATGTTAACTCCACTCTTTCCCAAGATTGGCAGTGACCACACATCCCAGGCAAGGCTGGGTACTATAAGTGGACACACAGCAGATTGCTGCATCAATAAATTCTTCGTGGAGAGCATCTTCTCTGAAGGGTTCATTTAAGCACACTCTCTGTTCATATATGATAAGTGGCCCACACAAACCATAATAAAGTGTCATGCAATTGATGAAGTGGTTTTTTCTATGGATTCCCACCATACCTTGGAACCAAAGGGTAGTATCTCCCACAAAGAGAAAATAAAATGCTTGCCAGATATGCTGGTTTGGTTAAAAAAAAAATCCTTAAAAAGAAAAGAAATTGGGGTGCATGCCTGTAATTGCAATGCTTAGAAGGTTGAGGAGAAGGGGTTACCACAAGTTCAAGGCCTATCTGCACTCCAAAGCAGACTCCTTTCTAAAGCTACCACCATCACCATTAAGCTATAAGAATAATGAAAAAATGGTTTGTTGCTGCCTCCCAATACAGGGATGAGGGCTACAGGTCTTTCAAACACTGGGTATATTATTGTCATATGTGTTTAAATTGAGAGTCTGCCTGTAAGTAAAAGCATGCAATATTATTTAAAAATAAAAAGCTCCATTCTGCAGGACCAGGCCCAGGCCAGTGACCTCAGCAGAAGCAGGCCCAAGCCAGGGACATCCTGTGGGACCAGGCCTGAGCCAGAGACCTCCATGGGAATAGGCCTGAGTGAGCAACCTCCACAGGACCAGGACCAGGCCAGCAACAATCTGTGGGAGTAGGCCAAAGCCAGGAACATCCATGGGAGCAGGCCTGAGCCAGTGATCTCCACCAGAGCAGGCCAGAGGCAGTGACTCCCCTGGAACAGACCTGAGTCAGTGACTTCCACAGGAGCAGGCCCGAGCCAGTGACCTCCAGGATTGCAGAGCAGCCTCTGGAAGCACTGAGTGACCTCCAGGAATGCTGAGTGACTTCCAGCTTGACTGGAACCATGACCCTGAATCTACCATGAGGAACAACCATCTGAGCCTGGATCCACTGGTACCTGGAAGAGGGATCACCAGAGACATGACCCCAACTACTCCAATCAGAGGAAAAGATGGGTAAACAAGGTAAGTCCACACTCAACACCACAAAGAGCAACATGACACCAACAAAAACTAGTGGCCCTACAAACAGCAAGACTTAAAAACCTCAATACAGATGAAACAGAAGAAATTTACCTAAAAATAACTTTAGGAGAATGTTTGAGGCCCTTAAAGAGGAAATGAAAAATTCTGTCAAAGAAATGGAGGAAAAGACAAACAAAAAATTCGAAGAAATCAACAAATTCCTTAAAGAAAACCAAGAAGAGCAATCAAACAGGTGAAAGAAACAATTCCAGACTTGAAACCAAAATGGAGACAATAAAGAAACACAAACCAGAATAAATCTGGAAACAGAAAATAAGGAAAAATGAGCAGGAGCCACAAGTTCAAGCATAAACAGCAGAATACAAGAGATGAAAGAGAAAATCGCAAGCGCTGAAGATACAATAGAGGAGTTAGACTCATCAGTCAAAGAAAACATTGAATCTAACAAAAACATAACACAAAATATCCAGGAAATATGGGACACCATATAAAGACAAAACCTAAGAATAATAGGGATAGAAGAAGTTCAACTCAAAAGCACAGAATGTATATTCAACAAAATCATAGAAGAAAACATTTCCAACCTAAAGAAAAATATGAATATGAAGATATAAGAAGCTTACAAAACACCAAATAGACTAGTCAAAAGAAGTTCCCTTGCCACATAATAATAAAACCACTAAACATACAGAATAAAGAAAGAATATTAAGAATTGCAAAGGAAAAAGGCTAAGTAACATATAGAGGCAGACCTATCAGAATTATGCCTGACTTCTCAATGGAAAAAATGAAAGCCAGAAGGTCCTCGTCAAGTATTATGCAGACAATAAGAGACCACTGATGTCAACCCAGGCTACTATACCCATCAAAATTTTCAATCACCATGGATGGACAAAACAAGATAACAGAACCAGATTTAACCAATACCTAGCCACAAACCCAGCCCTACACAAAGTACTAGAAGGAAACCTCCAACCCAAGGAAGTTAGCTACATCCACAAAAACACAGACAATAGATGATCTCATAGCAGCAAATCTCAAAGAAGGGGAAAATGCACACAATAACATCACAAATAATAAAAACTAAAATAATAGGAACTAGCAATCACTGGTCATTAATATTCCTTAATATAAATGGACTCAACTCACCTATAAAAAGACATAGGTTTACAGATTGGACATGAAAACAGAATCCATCCTTCTGTTTCATACAAGAGACACATCTCAAACTCAGAGAAAGACATCACTTCAAAGTAAAGAGTTGGGAAAAAACTTTCCATTCAAATGGACTAAGAAACAAGCTGGTGTAGCTATCCTAATATCTAACAAAATAGACTTCAAACTAAAATTAATCAAAAGAGAAAAAGAAGGACATTTCATATTAGTCACAGGAAAAATCCATCAAAAAGAAATCTCAATACTGAACATCTATGTCACCAACCCAAGGGTATCCTCATATTTAAAAGAAAGACTACTAAAGCTTAAATCACACACTAAACCCCACACACTAGTAGCGGGAGACTTCAACACCCTATTCACACCACTGAACAGGTTTTGCAGACAGAAAATTAACAGAGAAATAAGGGAATTAACAGATGTTATAACACAAATGGGCTTAACAGACATCTATAGAACATTCCATCCAAACATAAAAGAATATACCTTCTTCTCAGCACCTCATGGAACCTTCTCAAAAATTGACCACATGCTAGGTAACAAAGCAACCTTCAATAGATACAAAAAAAATGGGATAACTACATGTATCTTATTGTATCACCATGGCTTAAAAATAGAATTAAATAACAACACTAATTTTAGAAAGTTCACAAACACATGAAAATTAAACAATGCTCACCTGATTCACCAATGGGTCAAGGAAGTAATAAAGAAAGAAATTAAAGACTTCCTATAATTCAACGAAAATGACCATATAACATACCCAAATTTATGGGACACAATGAAAGCAGTGTTAAGAGGAAAGTTGATAGTACTAAATGCCTACATAAAGAAGCTAGAAAAACCCCACAGTAGTGAGTTAACAGAACATTTGTAAACTTTAGAACAAAAAGAAACAAATTCATCCAGGAGGAGTAAAAGAAAGGAAATAATCAAATTGAGAGCTAAAATCAACAAAATAGAAACAAAGAAAACAATACAAAGAGTCAATGAGACCAAGAGTTCTTTTTCAAGAAAATCAATCTAATACACAAAAATTTATCCAAACTAACCAAAAGGTAGAAAGAGAATATCCAAAGTAACAAAATCAGAAATGAAAAGGGGGACATAACTATAGACACCGAGGAAATCCACAGAATCATTAGTTCATACTTTGAAAGCCTGTATTCCACAAAATTGGAAAACATAAAGGAAATGACATTTTCTGGATAAATAATACTTACCAAAATAAAATCAAGACCAAATAAGGAAAGTAAATAGGCCTATATCTGCTAAAGAAATAGAAACAGTCATCAAAAGACTCCCAACCCCAAAAGCCCAGATGTTTTGGCACCAAGTTCTACAAGATTTTCAAAGAACTAATACCAATACCCCTCAAATTGTTTCACATAATAAAAACAGAAGGAACATTGCCAAACTCTTTTTATGAGTTTACAATTTCCTGATACTCAAACCACACAAAGACATTCCTAAGAAAAAGGATTACAGGCCAATCTCCCTCATGAACACTGGTATAAAAATACTCAAAATACTGGCAAACGGCCGGGCGGTGGTGGCGCATGCCTTTAATCCGCACTCGGGAGGCAGAGGCTGGCAGATCTCTGAGTTTGAGGCCAGCCTGGTCTACAAGAGCTAGTTCCAGAACAGACTCCAGAAACTACAGGGAAACCCTGTCTCAACAAAACAAAACAAAACAAAAATACTGGCAAACCAAATCCAAAAGCACATCAGAAAATCATCCACCATGATCAAGTAGGCTTCATTCCAGAAAGGCAGGGATGGTTCAACATATGAAAATCTGTCAATATAATTCACCATATAAACAAACTGAATAAAAACCCCACATGATCATCTCTTTAGATGCTAAAAAAGCCTTCGATGAAATACAACATCCCTTCGTGATAAAGGTTTTGCAGAGTAGCGATCTAAGAAACATACCTAAACATAATAAAGACAAAATAAAGCAAGTGAACAGCCAACATCAAACTAAATGGAGAAAAATTCAAAGCAATCCCACTGAAACCAGGAACAAGACAAGGTTATCCACTCTCTCTATATCTATTCAGTATAGTACTTGAGGTTCTAGCTAGAGCAATAAGACAACAAAAGGAGATCAAGGAGACACATATAGGAAAAGAAGAAGTCAAACTCTGACTATTTGCTGATGATATGATAGTTTACATAAGGGACCCCAAAAATTCTACCAAAGAACTTCTACTACTCATAAACACCTTCAGTAATGTAGCAGGATACAAGACTGACTCAAAAAAATTAGTAGCCCTCATTTATACTGATGATAAATGAGCTGAGAAAGAAATCAGAGAAATATCACTCTTCACAATAGCCACAAATAATATGAAATATCATTGAGTAACTCTAACCAAACAAGTGGAAAACCTGTATGACAAGAACTTTAAATCTTTGAAGAAAGAAATTGAAGAAGACACAAGAAAAATGGAAGGATCTCCCATGCTCTTGGGCAGGTAGAATTAACAGTAAAAATGGCAATCTTACCAAAAGCAATCTACAGATTCAATGCAATGCCCATCAAAATTCTAGGACCATGAAAGAACAGTATTCAACTTCATGTGGAAAAAGCAAAAAACCCAGGATAGCCAAAACAATCCTGTACAAGAAAGAAACTTCTGAAGGCAGCACAATCCCTGACTTCAAACTCTGCTACAGAGCTACAGTATTGTAAACAATCTGGTTTTGGTATAAAAATGACAAGAGGACCAATGGAACCAAATTGAAGACCCAGATATCAATCGACACACCTATGAACACCTGATTGTTGACAAAGAAGCAAAAAAATCAAATGGAAAAAAGAAAGCATTTTCAACAAATGGTGCAGGCATCATTGGATATCAACACGGAGAAGAATGAAAATAGATCCATATCTATCACTATACACAAAATTCAAGTGCAGATGGATCAAAAACCTCAACATAAAGTCCACACTGAACCTCATAGAAGAGAAAATGGGAAGTACACTTGAACACATTGGCACAGGAGACTACTTCCTAAATATAACCCCAGAAGCACAGACACTGAGAGAAACAATTAATAAATGGGACCTCCTGAAACTGAGAAGCTTCTATAAAGCAAAGGACATGGTCAAAAGACAAAATGGCAGTCTACAGAATCGGAACAGATTTTTACCAACCCCACATTGGAAAGAGGGCTGATCTCCAAAATATACAAAGAACTCAGGAAATTGGTCATCAAAAGAATAAATAATCCAATAAAAATGAGTACAGACCTAAACAGAAAGCTTTCAACAGATAAATCTAAAATGGCTGAAAGACATGTAAGAAAATGCTCAACATCCTTAGCCATCAGAGAAATGCAAATCAAAGCAACTCTGAGATTCCATCTTACACCTGTAAGAATGGCCAAAAACACTGATGACAACTTATGCTGGAGAGGTTGTGGGATAAATGGAACACTTCTGCATTGCTGGTGGGAGTACAAGCTGCTTCAGATCCTTTGGATGTCAGTGTGGCAATCTCTCAGAAAATTAGGAAACAACCTACCTCAAGACCCAGCAATATCACTTTTTGGTATATACCCAAAGGATGCTCAATCATACCACAAGGACAGTGCTCAACTATATTCATAGCAGCATTGTTTGTCATAATCAGAACCTGGAAATTACCTAAATGCTCCTGGACCAAAGAATGGATAAGAAAAATGTGGTACATTTACACATTGGTGTACTACACAGCATTAAAAAAAATAATGACACCTTGAAATTTGCAGGCAAATGGATGGATCTAGGAAACATCATATTGAGTGAGGTAACCCAGATCCAGAAAGACAAATATCATACGTACTCACTCATAAGTGACTTTTAGACATAAAGCAAAACCAGCTTACAATTCACAATCCCAGAAAACCTAGACAACAAAGAGGACCCTAAGAGAGATATACATGGATATAATCTACATGGGAAGTAGAAAAAGACAAGATCTCCTGAGTAAATTGGGAGCATGGGGACCATGGGAGATGGCAGAAGGGGAGGAGGGAAGAAGGGAAGGGAGCAGAGAAAAATATATAACTCAATGAAAACAATAAGAAAAAAGCTTCATACTCACATGTGCTCCTCCTTTCTTTGGGTCCCTCACCCCACATTGCTGTCTCTCTCCTATTTTCATGTCTCATATATGCTATTTTTATTAAATCTAGATTCTGCCCATGAGATAAATAGGATTTTTTAAGAGTCTTGTTTATGCTGCTTTACACAATGTTCTCTAGATCTATCCATTTTCCAGCTTAGAAATAATTCATTATTTATGACTGTAGAAACACAACTGGGATATTTCTTATATGATCTGAGGTATATCCAGTTAAAAACTCTTAATGAAAACTATTTTTGTCAAATGTGGGATATTCTCAACTGCCTTAATTGCCCATAGACTAAAGATAGATCATTTTTGTGGCTTTCAGCATTTTCCTACTACAGATGGTATGGGATTCCCCTCTGTATACTGTGAATACCATTGGTTAATAAAGAAGCTGGCTTGGCCTGATAGGGTAGAATAGAGCTAGGTGGGGGAAATTAAACTGAGTGCTGGGAAAAAGGAGGCGGATTAAAGAGAAGCCATAGAGCTGCTACCAGAGACACACATGCTGAAATTTTGTGTTAAGCCACAGCCTCGTGGCAATACACAGTACTAGAAATGGGTTAAATTAATATGTAATAGTTAGCCAATAAGAAGTTAGAGATAATGGGCCAAGCAGTGATTTAATTAATACAGTTTCTGTGTGGTTATTTTGGAAGTCTGGGTGGCCAGAAAATGAACAAGCGACCTCTCCTACAACATACATACAGTATTTAATGGTAATATTTTATAGAGTTATTATTTTAATAATATGGAAACATGTACAAAGGTTAATTTCATAGGCTGACATCCAAGAACACACCCATTTCTCTTTTGAAGAATCTCACCAGATTGCTCTCCACAGAGGCTGTGACAATTTCCATCTTGTAGGTTGTCACTAAGGTATTCTGTTAACTCCTTTTATATGATTAAATAAGTTTAAACAATATTTTATTGACACATTTTCTTTAGTGCTACCTTGTCATATAAGCCCCTTTTTCACTTAGACTGTTTCAATAGTGGAAAGATGTGTGCTTACTAGTGCTGGTCTGTTCAAAAGCAGACAGCTATGCTCAGGGTAGTCTAAGGTCTCTTGGTTGCGTGCAGAAGACCCTGTCTATGAGGATTTTAAGGTTCTATTACTCAGCCATACCAGCCCTCTACTGTAGCTGCCATAGTTGCAATGGGGCCTTCCTATGCTCCAAGATATTGCATTGTGAATGTCAGATGACTAGCAGAGGGTCAACCTGCCATTCGATGTGATTTGTTTTTCCATAGCTCATTATACACTTGTATTTCATGACCTTTCCAAATATATATGATTTATTATTATCATAAAATATTTAAAACATACATAAAGTAGAATAATATTGTGGTTATATTTTGTTTGTGCTATAACAAATAAAGCTTGCTGAAAGATCAGAGAAGCAGAGCAGTCAGCCACTAGTTCTTACCTCTACAAAATCCTCAGACAAAATGGGGTACTTTGTTTCTACAAGTCCTCAGACAGAATGCCTTGAGCTCCTATCTCCCCCCACCTTACATTCCTCTCTCTGCCCAGCCATATTCCTTCCTATCTCTGCCTCCCTAGTGTTAGGATTAAAGGCATGTGAATACCAAGAACTAGGATCAAAGGTATGAGTCACCATTGCCCTGTTCTGGTTCTCTTTGAGACTGAATCAATCTAGGGTAGCCCAGGGTGACCTTGAGCTCACAGAGATCCACTTGCCTCTGCCTCCCTGAGTACGAGTACTGGGATTAAAGGTGTGTGCCACCACTGCCTGACCTCTATGACTAACTAGAGGCTTGCTCCACACTCTGATCTTTAGGAAAGCTTTATTTGTTATTGTACAAACAAAATATCACCACAAATATAAAGACTTCCATTAACAGGATTTAAATTTTATTAAGATTTTGTCAAAACATGCTACCTCTACTGCCATGTACAATTATGATTGTGTGTGTGTGTGTTGGGTTATTTTGAAACTAATTCTAGCCAGCATGTCAAGTCACCCATAAATATTTCAGTACAATATAAATGTTTTATTCACATGCCAATGCGGGAACAGGGATTACAGTACATGGTTACTATAATAAACACCCAAATCAGGGGAACACAGGGTAGCCATGCTCCAGTTGGGATTAAGCATGGTATGTGTATTCCCACAAGAGGAAAAACATTAGAATGCAGTCCCTAGAAACTAGAATGGTTACTTTTGCTTTCTTGAGCCATTATCTAAAGTATAACCTGACAATATTCAATGGCACCAAACTTCTGCATATCAAAGGGTGTAAGGGGTACACAAACAGAGCTAGAGCTGTAATTTCAACTCTTGTCTCTCAATATCTTACAGAGAAAGTAAAATAAGGTCCATTATAAGGCATAACCCACCTGACTTTAGAGAATATTTCAAATATTAGAGAATAGTAAAAGTGCTCTATCCAAACACTCATAGAAGAGCAACCAAGATGGACAGACTTACAACTAGAAGGGAATAACAGTTTCAAACCCACTGATATCCTATGAACCATGTTCTCAGACAACTAGAAACCATGAAAGGTCAGTATGTAGAAAAACTCACATTTATTTGGAAATCAAGGAAAACACTTAGAAATAATATACAGTTCAAAAAGAATTCACAGGTCAAAGAACAAACACCAACCAACAAAATAGGCAAGGGATAAAAGATAATATTAGAACAATGTTAGAAGGGAATGGAGAGCATTAATGTATATAAGAAATATAAAAGAGCTTAGATTAATAATTTAAGCATCAGCATTTAAAAGGTAGAAAAGATCAAGTATGCAGTGACCAGAGGAAGGCACAGATATTACCATCAGTCTGTGTATTAAATGTTTTCTAAACAAGCCACTTGACATCACTATTAAATATCCCCACTGCTTTTGAAAGTATGCTGAGTCAAATTGTGTCTCATGGGCAAGCTGCCTTGTGGGTAAAGGCACTTGATGGACCTGAGTGGGACTTCCGGGACCCACATCAGGAAAAGGAAGAAGCTGTTCCCATCAGTTGCTCTGCCACATCCATGTGTGAAGCATGGCAGTGTGCACCTCTGGTGTGGGACAATGGTCTGTATTCTGTCAACTATATTTTAAATAAATGCTGATTGGTCAGTAGCCAGGCAAAAAGTATAGGCAGGACAACCAGACAAAAAGTAGAGGTGGGTCAATTAGAACAGGAGAATTCTGGGAAGAAGGAAGCCCATTCCTCTGCAGTCCTGGCCTAGCCACAGAAGAAGCAAGATGTGACTGCCTTACCAAAAAAGGTATCGAGCCACATGGCTAACATGGACAAGAATAATGGGCTAATATATGTTATAAGAGTTAATAAGAAGCCTGAGCTAATGGGCCAATCAGTTTATAGTTAATGTAGACCTCTGTGTGATTTCTTTGGGACTTACTGATTGCGGGAACTGGGCACGACAGAAACCCCAAGAACACACCCCTGCTCTGCCACATAAACAAAATAAAAGAAAATGTAAAGGAAATTGTAACATAGGTTTCAGTTTTAAGTTATCACAATAGTCTTTAGGATTACCATAGGTTAGTTATTTAGCATGTGACCCAGTCAGGGTTGAACTCACTGAGTCACAATCCTAAAGGAGGGAGGCTGGGAAGAGGCTCGCATTACAGAGATGAAGACCTAGTGGGATAGTAGATCGTTTTTCTCACCATGATCCCACATAATTCTCAATATGGCCACACCCCTGCGCTCATCGTACTGTTTTTCTCTAATCCTAACTTCCATTCCAGATGCATGGCAGCTGTTCCTTTGCCTGTAAATAAAATGAAAGCCTCACCCTTCAGGCTTGGCTTTGTCTGGTTCCACGAAGGGGGAACACATCCTGAAAACTCAGCAATTATATCTGATAGGCAGTGACACAGGACAGCCAGCCTCTGTCAACACCCCTGCTGACAAATGACAGTCAAGATTCCACTGCTGCCTGGGACCTGGGCCATTTGGGACCTTCCAAGTCATATCTCAAGATAAGACTCATCCTGGTTTTCATTATGGAAGGAGTTTCTTGTCTTTATTAAGAGCGACCCGAACATAACCCCCTCAGAACTACAGGCTGTCATATCTGAAGCACAAATACGGCTTTCTGTCTGGGAGTCCGTTGTGAAATCGGGACTCTATCACAGATTTTATGATTACAGACAAGACCCCACTCCATACTAAAAGTGTAGTTATTAAGTTTTCTTTGACTTTTAACATGGAAGCCCAACCGGAATGCCTACATAAATCTCTCCACTCAGGGCCACCAATGATGCTACTGTGGGATCTATGCTTAAAACATCCCTTATCCCAGACTGTCATCTCTGGCTTTTGGCATTGAGTCTCTGGGGTAAGTGGGATTTTGTACTTACTAAATCTCCTTCTAAATTATCTCTAGTTTATTGTAACCTGGATTTTTCATTTCATTTGTGCTTGAAACACACTAGAATTATTTTTGCATAACGGGTACTTGGTTCCCGCCAATAAATGAAAGCTTCCTAGAATTTGTGATTTATCCTAATTCATTGTTGTTTGGCCACAATTTTCAGGATATTTTGAAGGCTTAAAGTCAGAGAGATTTAAGTCTACCCAAGCATGAGGCCTGACCTAACTATTCTGCTGTGAAGTGGGCACTGTGTGATACTCACACCACCAAAACAGTGGAGTGTTCACTTGAGAAGAAACACTGGATTGTTCTGTCTGTTTTTATTAAAAAGACTGTTAACATATATGCTTGTATTTGATTTGACATAAGAATTATATATGTGTGTATATATATGTATATATATAATATGAAATTGGAGGTATATACATAATATCTCCCATTTATAGAGCATGGATTTTCAGCTAGTAAAGTCCATTTTTTAAAAATAGTCATAAAATCTCCAAAATCCTAGACATTTTTGGCCACGAGCATCTCTGATGAAAGGCAGTAACAGGTACCCATACTCTCTCTTGTGTTTATAAATGACAAAGTGTTCTCCCTCTCTCTGACAAAACAAACACATTCAGAGACATTCCTTCATGGGTTTATTACATCATTTTAACATATTTTTGAAAGTATAACACCATTTCTTTCTTCCCTTTCTTCCCTCCTGCCTCTCCTACTGGTATTAGATATGGGAGCTTTCCCAGGAAAACAAGTTCTTCCTCTCAGCATTCCTTAACTGCCCGTGGTTCTTTGTCGAGGGTTGGGGCCCTGCAAATGTCCTCCTTCCGTGTTATCATGTCCCTGGTACTATTCATGAGACTTCATGGGTTTAGGAGACACAGTCTCACAGAAAACTTTATGTTCCTCTGGCACTTACTACACAAGCTCTTGTTCTTTGTACTCTCTAAAAATTAGTTTTTATTTTTTGTAATTATAATATAACTTCATTATTCCCCCTCCCTTCTTCTCCCTCTAGACTTTCCCAGGTCCTCCCTTCACCTACTATGCCCTCTTTCAAATTCATGGTTTGCTTTTCTTTAATTGTTGTTTATTATATATAAATATAAATATATATACCCTATATAAATAAATATTATCTATATATGTATATTCTCTTTATACACACATATAGAGAGAGAATATTTATTTATATATAGGACATATACTATATATACATAAATACTATATATAAACATACATAGAAAATGTTCAGTTGTATAATGTTACTTGTATGTATATGTTTTTAAGACTGACCATTAGATACTGGATAACTAATTGGTATATTTTTCCCTGAGGAAGACTATTTCTCTAGCTCTCTGCTTTCCTTAGTTTCCTATAGTTCTTTGTCTAGGGATGAGTCTTCATGAATTTTCCCCCACCCACATCAGTATGTTTTATTGGCGTTGACCTTGTTCAAGTCACGTTTAGGTAGACTGTTGAAAGCTCATGGATGTAGCTTTGGACATTTATAGGAGACATTTCCATAGCAAACCCCATTCTCCTGGCTCTTATAATCTTTCTTCCCCCTCTTTCAAAATGATCCATAAGCCTTAGGTCAGGAGATGTGTTGTAGATGTATCAGTAGGGACTGAGCTCCATAACTTTGCATTTTGATTGGTGGTTTTCTGTAATATCCTCCATCTGTAGCAAAGAGGAGATGCTTTCTTGATGAAAGGTGAGAACTATACTTATCTGTGGGCATACAGATCAATAATTAGAATGTAGTTAAGGATTATGCTGGTTTAATAATGTGGTGGTTGTGGATTCTCCTACAAGATCCATGACTTCACTAGCTCTGGTTTCCAGTGCCAGACAAAATATTTAAATTATATATGTATGCTTATACACTGACTGACATGTATCATAGGTATTTTTAGGTAGATGGTTAATAGTATAATTCTTTATGATATTTTCAGACTTCCCTTGTATTGAGTGGATCTTAAGTTCAATTAGAGAGCTGTAGATTACCACTGAGGTATTATCACAATTATGAGACCCTTAGCATCACTGGGCCATGCTAGTGGTTGATGTGTTCCATAGGTATCATATCTGGGAAGGACTGTTGATTGATTTCCTCCTTTGGAAACTTGCATGCTGCCTTTTACTATCAGGAGAGTTAGCCTTCAAGGAGGAAGCATTCTGGTCAGTCTAACTCAGGACCTCTGAGTCCTGTGTCCAAAGTGCATGGTGTATTATGAAATGGGTACTTATCTTCCACCTCTGGAGGGCATTCAAGGGCAACAGCAACATCTTATAGTATTCTTGGAGTCCCTTGAATAACTCTGACCAACAATTCAGAAGAGGGTTTTTCATACCCGATGTTGGGGTTTTTGATAGATGGTCTATGGCTCTTGGGAGAAGCACTGTTGGCCCAAATGACAAATATTTGAACTATACACACATGTTTATACACTGACTGACATGTATTATAGGTATTTTTAAGTAGATGAGTAATAGTGTAATTCTTTTTGATATTTTAAGATATCCTTACCATTATTTTACCTCCCTTTTCTGTATTTATATCCCTTCTTCATCCCTAATTAGATCCCCCATTTTTTTCATATTCCCCTTCAGATCACTTAGGCTCTACCACTCCCCTCTCCATTGCTCATCCTACCCCTCCCCTGCAATGGTACCCATCTTTGTTAGGGTTTTTATTGCTGTAAAGAGACACCATGACCACAGCAACTCTTACAAAGAAAACATTTCATTGTGGTGGCTTGCTTCCAGTTTCAGAGGGTCAGTTCATTATCATCATGGTGAGGAGGATGGAGGCATGCAAGCAGACATGGTACTGGAGTGGTAGCTGAGATGAGATCCTGCATCTTGCATGCAACGGAAGTCAACTGAGACATTGGGTAGTATCCTGAGTACAGGAAACCTCAAATCCCACCCCCAAACAGTAAAACACCTCCTCCAACAAGGAAAACCCACTACTACAAAGCCACATTGTGCCACTTCCTATGAGATTATGGGAGCCAATTACATTCAAACTACCATAGTACCCTTTTACTTTCCTAGTTTTCGTGTTACTCCTGATTATATACTCAACTCTACAGATTTGTAACTAGGGTGTAATGTTTGTCTTTCTGGGTCTGGGTTGCCTCACTCAATATGATCTTCTCTAATTCCACCCATTTATCTTTTGGACAGCCTGAGAGATGTCTTGCTGAGCATGCTGGGAATACAAGGCTTTGGCTGCTTTTTGCCTGAGCTATTTCTCAGGTTTGCGTGTGTGAGAGACGAGCAACCTTGAAGGATAGAGTAATATCTTCATCTGAACAAAGACTATTGCTTGCTGCAACGTGGTCAGTTCTCAGGCTCAGTGTCTCACTATAAGGCAAAGGATGACACCAGCCCCTCCACAGCTTTTGTTCTCTGATTACTGTTCTTTCCTGAGTCACAAGCTCTCTCATTTCTGACCCAGGACTCTCTGTCATTTGTCAACACTTGTAACATAGCAGTGACCTAGTTCATTAACTTGCAGATGGGATACAGTAGACATCTCATAGCTCTTAGCTTATTTGATTGAAGTATGTATGGGGTGGTATAATGTGCATGTGAGTACAGGTGCCTGCTGAAGCCAAGAGAGGGCCTTAGATCAGCTTCCTTGGGGCAGGAGTTTATGGGTGGCTGTGAGCGCCCTAAGGTGGGTATGGGACCGGAACTCACGACCTCTGCAGCACTCATTCTTCAGTACGTACTCGTTTCTTCATTCCTTAAAAATTGAACTCTAGTATGATTTGAAATTATGGCTCCTGTGTGTTGGTAGGAAATAGTCTAAGATCATAGGATGATAAGAGCAATATCTTTCTACACGTGTCATAGTAATATTAAAGGTAAAATGGTAGATGCATGTTTTTGAAGAGAAGAGCTGGTAAATACTTTCTAAATGTGAATTCATCTGGCCCAGATTGGAGAAAAGATGCTTCTGGATTTTGGATTATGTAACAGTTACACAAATGAGATGAAATGTATGCCAGCATGAGAATATAGACGGAACAGACACATGGATTGCTTTATGACTGCCCAGGAACCCAAGAAATTGGGGAGCCAGGTTGGGGGCAGGACACACAAGTAAGAAGTTGAGAGTGAGTGCTGCTCTTGTAGAGGACTTGAGTGTGAGCCCCAGCACCCATACTAGATGGCTCCCACTTCACTTCCACCTTTAACTCCAGCTCCATGAGATCCAACACCCTCTTCCTGCCTCCATGGACAGCTGTATCTATGTGCACACATCCATACTCAGATACACACATACACATGATGAAAAACAAAACATAATCTTGAAAACCACAAAAAGACATCTGAAGTGTTGAGGACACAAATTGCTTTCTCTTTCACACACACGGAGGATTTCTGCTTATAACCGAAGGCTAGTTCCTACTATGCTTTTGTCATGGTTTGTAGGTAAAATGTCCTCTACAGGCTCATTCATGTGTTTGAACACCTTGTCACCGGCTGAGGGAGATCTGGGAACTTTAGGGACATTGGATCTGGGTGGCAGATGCAGGGTCCAGCCCTACTTTCAGTCCTGTGTTGAGCTTTCTGGTTGACCGCATTGTGACATAGTCCTGTGATTTCAAAACTCGCGCCACTGAGGCAGGAGGGTCGTGAGTGCAAATCCTCCTTGAGCTACATAGCGAGGGCACATATGGAAGGGGCTAGGGAAAGAGAGGAGGCTGCTAATGCAGCCATAGCTTCTCTCCACTGCTCCATGCTGCTAGGAGGCTCTGCCTTGCCCTCCCCAGCGTAAAGGACTGCGACCTCTGAAAGCATGCACCAAAATCAACCTTCTTCCTTTTAGTTGTTTTTCTCAGGTGACTAACATATTTACCACCCTGGATTGGGAAAGTTGTACTCTTAAAAATAACCTGTCTCAATTTTTACAGGGTGGGAAGGAGACTCAGTGAGGCCAAGAGCCTTTTCCTGGATCATACAATCAATGTGCACTAGAAAAACTGCAAGGCAGGGGAGCCTTTGCCAATCCACTTTCATCCCATGGCCAAGGCAATCCATGTGGAATGAGACACGATGTCTGCTCTTTCAAAGATCTGGACTGTGAAAAAGCCTACTTTCTCATACGCTTTTATATTTTTAATGCTACTAGTTTCTTTACATGTTTATATTCAAGTATAACAATAATATGAAGAAACTTGGTAAACACTTTAACCAACATCCCCCTAGTGACATTTCACAAAATGACAACACAGTGTCACACTGGATGCTGGCATCCACCCATCCTATTTGGATTATGTAAGCTGGTTTGTATTCATGCATACATGCCTTTGGGTTTAATGTATGACTCCCACTATCAAGAGACTGAAAAGTTTTTATCACTGCAAGTGTCCTTCACGCTGCCCCTGCTAACATCACTTCCTTCCTTACCCACCTTCTTCCCTAAGTGCCATTACCAACGGTCTTCTTTCCATTTCTAAAACACTGCCATATCACAATGTATATAAATGGAATCATCCAGTAGTGGCCTTTCAAGTTTGCTAATCTCCCTGGAGATTCATTGAAGATGTTGCGGGTATCAATCATTGGTTCTCGTTTTTCTCTGTTAAGTCCTATGCTATGATATAGAAGTACTACAGTTTTAGTACCATTCAAATATGAATTAGTCATATTTAAGTCATTTATCTAAGGCACTTCTGGCTTGGGGCTGCTAATACTAATAAAATCGTCATGGATATTCACATCTAAGTTTACATGGGTGTAAAATTTCATTAGATAATTGGGGTTCAGTTGCTAGGGTGATTGAATATAGATCTATCTATCTATCTATCTATCTATCTATCTATCTATCTATCTATCTATCTATCTATCTACTAAATCTGTCCACTTAGTTTCTCAAATGACCATATTATTTTTTTCCCTGCTGCAATAGATGCATGGCCCATGGATGTTGCTACTCTCTCTCATGGTAGACATTCTGATAGCTGTGTGGTAGAGCTTCATCGTGGAATGAGCTTGCATTTCCATGAGGAATAATAATGACAGACATCCTGTTATGATGGATAATGATGACGGATATCCCGTCATGAAGGATAATGATGACGGACATCCTGTGCTTTTTTGCCAGCTACAGATCTTTAGCGAATGTCTGTCCATTCATGTCTTTTACCCTCTTTGGGCTCGCATTGGTTCTAGACTATGGTCCACTGTCAAATATGTGGTTTCTCAGATGTTCTCCACTTTGTAGTTTGATTTTTCATCCTCAGGACGGAAACTTTCAGAGATCAGAGGTTTTAGTTTGGATGAAGGCCAACTTTGCAGTGTTTCTCTTTGATGGATCATGCTTTTGGTGTCAGGTCTAGAGAAGCCCACTCACTGGACAGTTGGGAGAGTGTCTCCCTCACTCCCTGGTAACTGCTTATGCCACTGAATGTGAGCTCAAGCCGCTGCAAACCTGTAGGTTACAAACAATGCAGCATGGCTGCCTTTACTCTGTTCCTCCCCTGAGGAGCCACTCCATGGCACTTTGACAAATATCTAGTGAAGTCCTCCAATAGTCTCACCACACAGAAAATGCCAGTGTCTCCTGCTGGAAGGCAAGATACCCAGCAACTTACACTAATTTTGCCAAAGCAGTTCCTACCCTCTAAACAGCCTCCCTACTCTGCCCAAAGCAGCTGTCAAGCACATGCAAATGGCGCGTAGTTACAGTAGTGACAAGAAGGGTGGCAGAGAAGTGGATCTGAATGCAGAGCACGTGGGTGCTCACGTGTGTGTATGTGTATGAAGGCTAGAGGTCAGGTACCTTCTTCTATCATTCTTAAGCTTACCTTTTCAGATGGTCTGCCACTGAGCCTGGAGGTCACTAATCCGGCAAGAACAGTCACACACCGCGTTCCAGACTCTCCGGTCTGTCCCTCCCCAGTGCTAGGAGCATAAGCACATGCTGATGTGCCTGGCTTTTTAATGTAGATAGCATGGGTTTGAACCTAAGCCTTCAGGCTTGTGTGGCAAGTACTTTACCAACTGAGCCCTTTTTCTGCCACAGAAAGTGTTGCCTAATTTAGCCGTCTTCACTCGGCATACCACCACCTCCAGGGAGCCTCCTGTGATTGCTCCTAAGTGCCATGTATTTGTCTCCTCATCTCACTAACTCAATAGTGCTGTGTACCCATCTCCTGTACCACTTGGTTTGTTCTTGCCTGGTCTTATCCATTTCCTAAAATGCCTGGATGCCCAAGGGCAAACATTGCATTCTTTTCTTCCTTGGTACCCCTGAAAGATCTGGCACACAGCAAAGACCAAATATCATTGAGTTAATAAGAAACAACATGGAATCAGTGCAAATACACATCCCACCATGCCCACTGTTCAGTCAAAGCAGATGCAAGCAGAGTTGTCTCAGTGATGTCTAATCAGTTTTAAGAGCTATCTTTCTAGAATCCTTTCTTTTCTTGGGTATCCACCCTGAACACCTGACAACAGCAGAAAGAAGGGCAACATGGAAACACTGAAACTAATTCCATCCTGGATACTTAAACTCTTCTGTGATCAGTATTCGGTGATAGCCATTCTTCCCATAATGAGCTGGCAGGCCGCATCCCCAACAGCTTGCTGAGGAGATACCTGACCCCTCAAATGTAATACCATGTCACGATATCAATTTTCCAGTGTTCTCTGAAACTGAAAAGTGACAGAGTCTAACTGTCGGGACTCCTCGGGAAAGGAGTAGCTCTTTTCAGATGGCAAATGTTTTCTATAAAATGCATGTCAATTGTTTACAACACATGGAATATACTTTGTATATGCTAGCTACATGAAACACCTAGATCAATACAGTCATGAAAGTCTTGTTAGCCTCCTAAACCATTTTATAAAGACAAAAAAAAAAACTCAGAGTTTTACAGATAACACAATGTTATTCAAAGCCCTGTTATATTTTTTTCTTAGTTGGTATTTGTTTTTTTCCACTTTGGCAAATGGCTTTGGATCTCCTGGTTTATTAAAATGTTTCTCTGATTATAATGATCAATAAAAGCCAAATTCCTCATGTCTTTTTAGAAGTTTTCATTTTATATATTGTTATGAAAATGTGTGCATGCACACACACAGCACACATATACATGTACACTTGCACACACATGCACGCATACATACACATGTACACATATACAAGCACAATGCACATGTTGTGGCATACGTGCAGAGTGTAACTTCGGGGGGTTAGTTTTCTTCTTCTTCCATGTGATCAAGTCCAGGTCATCATGCTTCTTTACCTGCTGAGTTATTGTACCCACCAATCTCATTCCTCCTTCGCTTTTCTTTTTCCTTTTTTATTTATTTCTTTTTTTTTCCCCAGACAGGTCTTGCTACATAGACCAGGATGGTCTCAAATTCAAGACAATTCCCGTGCCTTGCCTCCTCTAGGCTTGGGTTATAGGTGTGCATTCCGTGCCTGGCTCTCTTCATTTCTTTGTAGGGAGATAAGTAAAACTCTCGACTTTCCCACAAATGTCTGTTTTTCTCAGATTTTTGGGTGTTACCCTGAAGGTCTCTGTAAGGTAAACAAGTACCACAGTCTCTATCTTGTCTGGGTAAGACTTTCAGATCACTAGGGTTCTTGCTGCAGTTTCCAGATACTAGTAACTATCACCGCATAGACCCCAGTGAAAGAGAATGGCACTGATGCAGGTCCATCAGCCGCCATTCGAGGCCAGCCAGGTCTACAAAGTGGATTCCAGAACAGCCAGGGCTGTTCCACAGAGAACCCTTGAAACCCTGTCTTGGCAGAGGTGTGCAGGGAGAATACACAGTGGGAGCTTCCGCCAACAGATCACGAAATAAAGTCTGTTGTCAAGAGTTTCTCCAAGCTAGGCAGTGGTGGTACAGGTCTTTAATCCCAGCACTCGGGAGGCAGAGGCAGGCAGATCTCTTTGAGTTCGAGGCCAGCCTGGTCTACAAGAGCTAGTCCCAGGACAGGGTCCAAAGCTACAAAGAAACTCTGTCTCAAAAACAAACAAACAAACAAACAAACAAAAAAGAGCTGCTCTGGAATTTGTTCCCACCCTGCAGCAGCTGTGCACAGCAGCCACCTTTATTGGGGAATCATTTCATACATGCACTCACAGCTAACCGTTTTGAACATCTGTTATCTGCTCTTCACTATTTATTGCCACTAAGGGAAGATGCAAAAATAAATAAATTGTAGCCACAGCTTGCAGAGAGCTCACTCTGCAGAAAAATAAAGTTCTGAATGCTATGAACCCCCAGCAAAACACAAAAGCAATTTTAGCAATTTTGGCCTGGGAAGCCTTTCATTGGCATTATAGCACTGGCACTAAGTATTAGAAAGAACGTGAATGCTTGCCAAGTGGGAAGCAAAGAAGGGAGAGGGGTCAATCCAAGCAGGGGAAGCTGCTTGTGCAAAGGGCACTGAAGGAAAAAGTCATGACCAAAATGGCCAACCCAAGGATAAGGCTGGTGGAGGGTGGGGAGGGTGTGCCTGTAAGACATCCGAATGCACAGGTAGATTGGAGCAGGCATTTTAAAAGACTTTGATTTGCTGTTACTAATGATCCCATTTTGACCAACAACAGCTAATCACTATAACGGAATTCCCCTTGCTCTCTGAATGAATGGGGTACTGAGGCTTGGTTGTTCCAGGACTGCTGAAGCCTGCCCTTGTCTTTATTGCTGGGAAAGGCTGTTGGCATTACTCTCCATAACAATTCCCTCTCAGAGATGGAAAAACAAAAGGACTTCCAAAAATGTCCCATCCTCTGAGTTCTAGGAATCTGGTTGGTTGTTTTGTTTTTGTTTGTTTGTTTTGTTTTTGTTTTTGTTTTTTTTTCATGACAGGGTTTCTCTGTAGTTTTTGGAGCCTGTCCTGGAACTAGCTTTTGTAGCCTATGCTGGTCTCGAACTCACAAAGATCCACCTGCCTCTGCCACCTGAGTGCTGGGATTAAAGGCGTGCGCCACTACTGCTTGCCTAGGAATCTGTTTTCCATGTGTTTTGTTTGTGACTAAGTACAAAGGCTCCCTCCTCAACTCCATTTCAGCTACTGAAATCCCATTTTAAAGCCTTATTAGAAGGGGCTGGGGTCAATGGCCCACAAGAACCACCTTGTCAGGAGTGAATTAAAGTCAGTTTTCTTGGTAACTTCATTTGTTCCCTACACCCTTTAACTCCCCCTGCCCTCTCCTTCAAATCCAGCCTTATCTGCTGGCGATCCTACAGTGACTTATTAAAGGCCTTTGCTCCAACTCCCTTCCCTATCCCTTCCTATCTCATCGCTATACATAAGGAAAATGATGTTTCCATTATTCAAATCAAGACTCTGCCCTGGTTCTAAGAGGAAAAAATGAAATTCAGTAGAATTTTATCTAAGAGAATGTTGGAGCCCAAATAATTTTACAAGAAATATTTTATTCAATGTTTAAGAAACAGGCAATTTTTATTCTATTTAAGCTCTTTCAGAATAGACAAAAAGATGGAACATTCCCTAAATCATTTACTAAACCAATACAGCAGAATGATAAAATGATGAAAAACTTTCAAAGTAAAGTTGAACCTCCTCTATGAAACAGAGCAAAATGAAGACAGCCTAGATTTGAATCGGGGTTATCAAACTCACTTGGTTCATCTCCTCAGAAACACTTCTGTTTCATAGGTATTATTGTCATTAATAAGACAATAAAACCCAACAACAGAGCAACATAATATGCATTAAAGATTAAGAAAATTGATGATAATAATGCTTCAATTGGCTTCTTCCCAAGCAATGTACTAAGACCTTGCTATGCATTCATCCCGAATCTTTCCAATGCCCATGTAAGGGACTGTTATGTCCAAATCCACAAAGTCCCCCAAAAGCCAACAAGGAGACCTAGTGTTATTCTTTTGGCCCTTTAAGGGGCAAGCCACGCCCACTCCCAGCGGACCCCCCCCCCACCTCTTGCCGCCATCTTGAATCTCTCTCTTCCTGTCCTTTCTTGGCGTGTGCACATATATCTCTCTGTCTCTCTGTCCCCCCTCTCTCCTCTCTCTCTCTCTCTCTCTCTCTCTCTCTCTCTCTCTCTCTCTCTCTCTCTCTCTCTCTCTCTCCTTTCTCTTCTCTCTCTCTCTCTCTCTGTCTCTCTCTCTGTCTCTTTCTCGCTCTCCTCTAAGTAATAAATGTCCAGTTCTGTCTATGCCTGCCTACTGTGCCTTTTACCTGCCACATGTCCACTCCCGCCTCCCCCCCACCCCCCCAGCCAGCCGCTCCAGGGTTCCGCCGGGGACTCGCTAGCATTTCCCACCACGGGGCTCCCGCTGCTCTGTGAGCTCACTGCCTGCTCACATGGCCCCTGGGGATCTTGCAGGGACCCACATTGTCTCTGCCTTGGGACTGGCTGCTCCTAGAGTCCACTGCTTGCCTACAGCTGCCGCCTGGGACTTTATAGCATTTTTTAAAAAACAACACCTAGTCCTGTATGTAAAAGGCATAGTGCCTTTTTTTAAACGCAAGTTTGCAAACTCGGTCTCTCTGTATGTCCAACATATTGGAATAAAAGGAGAGCCCCGAGCTCAGTTGGAGTTGGGTTTTTATAGTAGTAAAGGTGGGGGTGAGGGATTTCTAAGGTTCAGGACCCCTGATTGGCTGACTTTTGTCTAGGGGTGTCATGGTGAGTATGTGCTGGCAAGTGGTCCTATCTACAGAGGTTGCAATGTTGCAATGTTAGGCATTTCCTTTGGATGGTCTGTTCTTGTGTGGTGCTCAGATAATCTCAGTTTGTGGTTCTTCCTGCAACCAGGTGTTGCTTCAGAGTAAACTACTGAGACTCAGGCCTCTATTAAACTTATCCATGGCTGAGTTCTACTCTGGCAGGTGAAAATGGTTGGAAGTAAAGAACTTCCTTTGGGTGATCTGTTTATATTTAGCTTATCATGGCTGGCTCCTACATGGACAATATGCTAATCTTAACTTTACAGGTGAATTAACCAAGACAGAAAGAAGAGAACCAGCAGAGTAACACAGCTTGTATTTGATAGAGCTTGCCTACAGGTAGAGAATATCAGTATTCTCCCTAAATACACATGCTGAAACTCGAGGAACCGAGTTGATAGTATTAAGAGATAGTGTCTATTGGACGTGATTAGATCATGCTATAATCTAAAGAAGAGACTGGCTAGAAGTCTGTGGGCAGTGAGAAGTGTAGGCAGAGGGTTGACTGCAGACTGTAGACTTTTGTTCTGCTTACTTTAAAGGCTGGTTCAGTCACACATGGTCCTGTGGTCAACAAAGCATTGTGAGGACTGCAGAAAGATTCAGCCCAGCCTTGAGAAAACACTTCACATTTTAATGCATATAGATAATCATCTATTTGAAAGTTGCTTAGCAATGAGGATTATGTTGTGTAGTTGGACTTTATTTTTGTCGGGACCGTCGGCTCCCCAATAATGACATGGAGATTTATTATTAATTATGAAAGCTCAGCTGATATCTTAGGCTTATTTCTAATTAACTCTCATAACTTAAATCTTTTAATCTAGGTACTTTTATGTGGCTCAGTCACCTTTACTCTGTATTGGCCATGCTGTTTGTTCTGCATCTTCTGGTATCTCTGTCCTTCTTCCCAGCATCCTCTATGCCTGGAAATCATGCCTAACTATTAACATTTAGCTTTTTATTAAACCAATCAGAGTAATACATCTTCATAGAGTGCACAAAGATTATTCCACAACAGTATAGCCTGTGCTATCTGGAGTAAGAAAAATTGAGCCATTTACTGGAAATAAAGGTCGTTAGTTATCTTCCTTTGGTAGTTTTATTCGCTAATTTTCCTGAAGGAAAGACAACATTACAAAAGATTTGCTTCAGCATGAAGACTTTTCTCCTCTCTGGAGACGCTAAGTGCTGAGTTTCATGAGCAATCCAGAAACAGGATCAGAAACTCCGTATGACATAAGGAAATCAGGGAATGACATCAGGAACTCAGGGAATGGCATTAGGAACTCAGGGAATGACATAAGGAATTTGGGGGATGACGTAAGGAACTCAGGGATGACATAAGGAATTTGGGGAATGGCATAGAAACTCAGGGGATGACATAGGGAACTCAGGGGATGACATAGGGAACTCAGGGGATGACATAAGGGACTCAGGGGATGACATAGGGACTCAGGGGATGACATAGGGAACTCGGGAAATGGCATCCACTACTACATGTCATAGGGAAACAGCTGGAGTGCATCTTATACTCTGAGATGGATGATACAGTGCAGACATTAAAATCTAGTACCAAAGAAACAAAGACAATTTAGAAAGTGGAACAAAACAAGATCTCTCGACTGGCATCACATTCAACTTCAAATGTGAAATGAATATAGTATCTGCAGAGGATGAAAACCAGCATAAACATAGAGAACATCAGGAAATAGGTGCTGTGTCTTCAGTTCCAGACAACTCAGAGAGCAGAAAGAGAGGTTAAATATCAAGAGACCAAAAACACACAGCAGAGGGAGGACTGACCATCAAAGAGATGAGGGGAACCCATGGAGACTCAAAGCACAATTAACACTGGACTCATCACTGGACAGTTTTACAGGCTAACTACACAGGAAGCCTTGGGTCTGCACTAAGTTCAAGTGTCAGGAAAAATCTTTCTTTCTTCCAGCATCCCACCAATAAAGTGCCAAGAAGCCATTATAAAAAGACCCCTAGTAGGACTGAAGTTAGGTGGTCTTGCGGTCAACAATCCCTCTTTACATATCTTACTCTGGGAATCTAGAGCAAATGTCTGACAATTGTTCTCAACTGATTTGCAGAAGCTCTCTGTCATAGGAGAAAAACTTTTGATTCAGAACCACGGAAAGACCCACATACCCTCACTTCCCTTCCCCAACATTAAAATAGGGACCTAGCTACCAAGCAAGAGGTGGAAGGGGGTGGGCAAGAAATGGCCAAGGAATACAGTCAGCAAAGTTTCAGAACCACTGTGCTCTAGCACAAGCAAGAACATTGAAGTAACCCCTCTGGTCCAGGAGGACAAATTATATATACCTCAAAGCTACATAACAACCCAACCACATAGTATATTGCAAATATTTCAACTGAAAGGATACAGTGATTTAAAATCCCACCAATGACTTAGTCCCAGATGTGCAGGTGCCAATACAGAAACACCCTAGGTGTGATAAATTAAGACAGTGTGACTCCCATAAAAGCAGGGTTGTGGTAATAGATTTCAAAGAGTATGAAGTCAACAAAATCCCAGGCAAAAAACTCAAAGAATGATTAAATGTTCAACAAGAAATCACAAATCGACTCCTGAATGTATTTAAAGAGAATGCAAGTGAACTACTGAATGAAATGCAGAACACAGTATAGGATGTTATAGTTATAGCCTATAAACATAGAAATACCAAGGAAAAGCCAAAATGAAATTTTGAAAATAAGAAGCTCAAGAAGTCAAATAAAAAGTTCAGTGGAAAGTCTGACCAAAAGAATGGATTAAGTAGAAGACAGAATATCAGAGCCTGAAGACAAGCCATGAAATAGAGCATTCAAAGAATAACATAATATAGTATAAGAGAATATGTAAGATCTTTGGAAAGCTTCTAATAGACAAAATTTATGAATCATAAGCATAGAACAGTGGAGGGGGTACAAACTAAAGAGTCAGAAAACATATTCAATAAAATATAGCAGAAAGTTTCCCAAATATGTAGAAAGAGATGTCCATCCAGGTAGAGGAATACTTTAGATACCAAAGTGTTAAGAGTAGAAAAGAATCTTCCTATTTCATAATACACTAAATATGCAGAACAGAGAAAAGAGCTTGAAAGCTATAAGCATGACATTATAAGAAAAACCCAATAGAACAATAGCAGGATTCTCAAGAGAAACTCTAAAGGTGAGGAGGGTACGCAATGATATATTTCAGTGTATATAAGAGAATAATTGTTTCCCCAGATTACTGTATTCAGCAAAGCCATCCCTCATAATTGAGAAAGAAATCTTTCACTATGAACAAAATCTAAAGAATTCATGATCACTAAGCTAACACTGCAGAAAATACATGAAAGAAGCTGACAACTGGAGAAAACAATAAAAGTCCATTAGGCCAGGGAGAAAGGGACCAAGGGGTGGGGTACATCGGAGGGGGTGGGGGGAAAGAAATGGAAAGAAGAAAATGACATATTTTTATAACATTTTAAAAAGAGTAAAACATATATGCATAAATAAATACTTAAAATAAACACTAAAAACCAATGCAATAAAAAAAGGATAAATTGTGCTAGATCACTAGGTAAGTACATGGTCATTAGGGTAATACTAAACAAAGACTACAGAACAACCAAATGACAGGAATAATGCATAACTTTTCAATGATAACTCTGAGTTTGATGTTCTTAATTTTTTCAGTCAAAAGATAGAAACTAGCATTATTGGATTAAAAACCTTGACCCACATTACATTGACATAAACAAATACAGCTGTAGAGTTAAAGGATGGAAAAAGATATTCCCAAGAAGTAGAACTCAAAAGTGAGTAGATGTAGATGCATTACTGCTTGAGAAAGCAGACATTAAGCCAAAATTAGTCATACAAGAAAGATCAGAGGATATAACAATTCTAAGCATGCATAGCAAATGTTAGTGTATACATTTCCACAGAAACAAATATTAATGAATGTAAAAGTACACGTTGACCTCAACACTATAATAGTGGCTGACTTCAATGTCCAAGTCACCAATAGACAGGTAATTCATACATAAAAGGGACAAGAAACATCAAAGTTATTAAGATCAAATGGATTTAATTGATAGTTACATAATATTTCATCAACAGCCACAACATACATTCTGTTCATCAGTACATGGAATTTTCTTCAAAAATAGATCATATTCAAGAAAAGAATAAACAAGTACAAGAAAATATCAAAAATAATATTTATGCAATAATAGCATGTCCCAATTTTAAAAAGCCAAGTGAACTGCTGGATCCTACCAGACACTTATGTAATAATTGTCACCAACTGTTTTCAAATTATTTTATGAAGCAGACAAAGAAATAATGCTACAAAACTCATTTTATAAACTTAGTATTATCCTAGTACCAAAACTGGATAGAGATGAAGCATAGAAGAAAAATACAGACCAATTTCCCTAATGAACATAGGCTCGACAATCCTCACTAAAATACCAGCAGACTGAAAAGTGTTCATCTTTTTCCATCCTAGGGATACAAGGATGGTCTAACACATAGAAATTAATTGCATTATAATATCCCAATAGGTCAGAAATCACATGACCATCTCGATAGTTTTATAAAAGGCCATCAACAAAGCTCAATATCCCTTCTTAATAGAATCCTTGGAAAAAAAATCAGAGACAGAAAGAGCACAGCTCAAGACAATAAATACTATCTGTGACAAATCCATAGCCAGTATTTCACTACAGGAGCAAAAGCTAAACGCATTTCCTCTAAAATTCGGAGTGAGACAGGCTGTCAGCTCGCTCTACTCTTATTCAATACACTGCTTGAAGTATCTGCTAGGACAATAGCAGGATAAAGAAACAGGGCTAGGAATAGGGATGAGAGAAGTCAAACGATCCCGTTTTATAGATGATGCATTATACTCAAGAGTCTTTACAGGCTCCCGCAGAACATGCTTAGAACTGATAAACACTTGCAGCAAAGTAGCAGCACACAAAAGCTGCAGCTTCCCTGCAGACTCGTAACAGCGATGCTGAGACAGAAACCTGGAAAATAAACACGTTCAGGATCATTTCAGAAAAGTACCCAGGAAGAAGCATAATTCAGAAAGTGAAAGACCTTTAAAATAAAAATCACAGAATACTAAAGGAGGGTGAATGAAGCAAATAGAGGAAAGTGGCACGAAAGTGACAGAGTTACTGCCATGAGGATGGCTGTCCTACCAGCTACAGGTGCAGAGCTAGGGCTCCTCACAGTCTCTGTCAAAACCCGGTGACATTCTCCACAGACTTAGAAAAAGCAACACTAAAATGCACATGGACGCAGAGACCCTGGAGGGCCAAAGCAATCCCGAGTGAAAGGAGCAAGGATGGAAGTATCACAATCCCCAAGTTCAGATTATACGCCTGAGCATAGTACCAAAAGTAACATTACAGGTCATAAAAGCAAAAGTACAGACCAAAGGGATAGAGTAGAGGTCCTAGAAGTAAATCCAACAGCTACAACCTGGTTTTTATAATTTGGGTTGAGAATTTCGTACACAAAATATGTGTTTTGATCAAATTCGCCCCCATTACCTTCTCTCCAATTCTTCCTTTACCTCCACACTTTTCCTTCTGAACTCTATGAGCTCCTTTTTAGAAACCACTGAGTCTATGGAGTGCTGCCCAGATGTGCATGCGTCCAGAAGAACCTCCTGGAGAGTGGGCAGCCTCTTAGTGACTACATCCCTGAGAAAACTTGACCTCACCAGGAGCCTCCAATTGTCAGTCGCTCCCCAGCAAGGGGAGGGACTTCATGAGCCCCTTTCTCATCCCTGCTGGGATTTTCATTGGCTTTGTTAGAAGATCATTTTTCTGAGTCACCTAGAGTGTGAAATGTAGAGCACTTTCAGCGTCCTTTCCCATTTAGGGGACGCTAGGAAGTGCTTTCCTCTTGTCCCCCACACTCCAGGTCTTTTCTCAGAACTTTCCAAGAAGTTCTAGGCTTGAAGGAAGGGTGACGGTGACCAGATGGCTCTCGGAGGGTCACACTAACAGCCAAATGATGTTTGTGCCACTTTTCACTTTAGAAGGGAATCGAGAGTCCTTTGCAAATGATTTCCTCTCCTATAGCACTTGGGTTTCCCCACAGCCACGAAAAGTTGCTTAACCACTTAGATCAGTACATTCTCACAGAACACAATCTGAGGTTCGCAGTGACTGGAATCACCTTTCAACTTTATAAAGTACAGATGAGATTACTTATTTAATTATTATGATGTGGCAATTGGATAATATCTGAGGAGTAGAAATTGTCACGTTTCTACCCATCACTGTCCCCCCACAAATACATAGCAGTAAAGGCTTATTGAAGAAGTTAAAAGTATTCCCCCCCCCCATATATATATGCAAGTAGCTATAAAACTGCAATATTTATATACAATTTGCAGGCATGGTAATACGGGAAACAACCATGAGAAACAAACCAAATGCATTGGCAAACATACTCTTGACAGTACACACATGGCAAGTTAAATCCAAAGAAGACCCTGAATATGTAGGCAGAGTGAGAGCTTTAGCGACTCATAAGAAATAATTCTTGTCTGCCAAATATGTAAAGATATTTTCAACGTGCTAGTGAGTGTGGTTAAGATACAGAGAGGCAGCACTCAAGTAGGAGGAAGGGCATAAAGTCAGAAACTTCCAGAAGGGCAATTTGCTAATATATATTGAAGGATTTTTTTTAAATAACCATGCCATTTGACTTCATAATTTCGATTTGGCGAGTGTATCCTTGGAATATAAAAAGATGTGTGGAGAGATTTAATTGCAGTTCTATTCATTACCATGTTGCTTGCACTTTTGAGAAATTGGAAAAAAATTAAATGTCAAGCAATAGGGGATTAATTAAATAGATTATAGTTCATGTGCATAAAGGAACACTATGAAATTGTAAAAATATGAACATGGAGAGTTGTTTCTCATGTGTTATAAAAGTAAAAAATGTTTTATGTAACCTAAAGTTTATAAAAATACATATAGTTAGAAGATATATATATTTATAAAATTATCTGGAAATATAGATGCTATAACTTTAATAACATTGTGGACTTTTAGTTGTAGAATTACAAGAATTACAGGTTATATTCTGCTTATCCCCATATTTTTATTTTCCTCAAGTAATTAATATGCATTGTTTGGTGGCAAGAAAAGATAATAATTTTTTTATGTGAAGCATGAGCACAGCATACACATCAGACGCTCTGGCTTGCTAATGACTTGGGACTGTCTTAAGCTGGAAACCACAGGAAATGAGCCACACGCATCCACCCAGCCCCATGGATCCTGAGTCTGGGGAATTAGTAGAATGTATTGGCACTGAATTTGCTAAGTGTCTCATAAAAAATGAGGGCACCAATGCTGTGTATGCCTGACTTCCTACATCACCCCAGAATTTGCATAGATTCCCATAGAAATTAAATGAGTGTGCATTCAAAAATACTGTTATATTTCTTCCAAGCTCACTACTATAAAAAATGGCAATGCAGTGCTATGTTTGATCTGCCTACTTTCTCTCTATATATCTTTTTAGTGAATATTTATCACAGAATTAATTCATCAGTCTAATACACAATCTTACTATCAATAGGAAAAATACCTTTAGTATGTATTTTATGTTTGACCTTAAGATCAAATTAAATTAACTAGATCTGATGATAGCCTCTCTAATCAATAATATTTTTATTTAACTGATCATCAAAATTGTATAGGTTCATGGCATATGCCATGATGTTCTGAGGTATGGTTACATTGTGCGCTGGATAAAATAAGCTGTTTAATGCAAGCATCATGTCATCATAATTATTTTTTTTGAATGCGGAACAAACATTCTTTTGAATATTCTTTACTCTCAACAGTTTTTACATATATACCACATATACATATATTTTACATATATATATATACATTCTGCATATACATATATACATATTTATAAATATTTATACATATACACAATTTTCACATATACACCAACACTGTTAGCTACAGTCACCTTGATATCCAACAAATCTCTTGAACTTGTTTCTGGAGGGGAGGACTGAGACAGTGTCTTATTCTGTAGACCAGGATGGACTCAAACTAACAGCATACCAAGAGCAGGAATTACAGGTATGAATCACCATGCCCAGTCAATACACTAATTGTAAACGAAAATTGATCAACTTTTCCCCAATGTCTCCAGTCTCCAGCCTCTGTAACTACCATTCTATCCTGAGTTTTTGAGACTGATTCTTTTGTTTGTTTGTTTGTTTTTGTTTTTGTTTTTTGTTTTTCCAAACAGGGTTTTACTGTAGATTTGGACTAGCTCTTGTTGACCGGGCTGGCCTGGAACTCACAGAGATCCACCTGCCTCTGCTTCCTGAGTGCTGGGATGGGATTAAAGGCCTCATACTTATCTACAAATCTTCCTGATAAAGCCAGACCTACTTGTGCCACTGGAAAGCCGTTGAGTATTCAGCCAAGCACAAACCAAAGAGCCTGGGTCGTCAGCTTGCTGACACTGTCCTGAAATACTGTCATCATCAATTTTTAAAGAAAAAAAAAGGGATTATTTTGACTAAGATTTCCTAGCTTCCATCCCATAATCCATTGGCTCTGCTGCTTTGAGTTTGTGACTGGTCAACCTAATCTTGGCAGAAGCATGGGGTTGAGAGAACCTATTCAGTGTGTGGCCAGAAAGCAAAAGAGATCAAAGCGGGGTCCATTGTCTTCCAATACCCTTGAAGAGAAGGCCCTCAATAATTAAAAGGCCTCTGACAACACCTACTTTTAAAGGTTCTACCTCCTCCCAACTGTGGCTACAAGGGGACAAAGAATTAACCCTTTAGCCTTTGGGCACACTCAAGATCCAAACTCTAGCAGCCACTGTCACAAATACTCCTCTACCCTATTTCCTCCTCTATGCCTTATTTCTGGTGAAGATTCTCTTTCATCAGGGTGACATATTGTAAAGACTAGGATATAAACACTAGATCCCTAATACCTGGAATGATGTGGTTTAAAAAATATATGCATGCATTAATATACATTTATATGAATAAAATATGCCTCTTATATAGGTCTAAAGTACTATTCAATAAATCAGAACTGACTGATAGAAACTTTGGGCATGTTTGCCATTGTTGAGTCATTTGAGTTGTTTTGAGATAGGGTCTCACTGTGTAGCCCTGCTTGGCACGGAACTCACTACTTAGACCAGGCTGGCCTAAAACTCACAGAGTTTTACACACCTGAGTAGTGGGGTTCACTACTATGCCTGGCTCACACAGACTTTTAATTCTAGGTTTCCTTAATATATTAGATGCTATCATTTGAGTAACTACATTAAATGTTTGATCTAATTTCACCCTATTCATTGATTGGTTGGAAACACCCCTCTTTCCTCATTGTAATTAGATTCTAAGTTACTCTAGAAGGAACAGATTTAAAAATATATATCTTTTTGACCAGCCCTACAAATAGAGCCTACACTTGACTTCTTTAACAGATGTTCTGGGGTTTTAATCTACTTTCTGGAAGTGGTCTTTCGTCTGTCTGTGACAGTTCACACACAGTCATAGCAATGCTCCCAGTCCAAGAACTGTTCTGGAAAGCAAGTGCTGAAGCGTCAGAATGCATCAGGTTTTGCTAAGAAGGACCGGGAGCAGCAGCAAGAAGTTTTGTCCCTAATCTAGTGTTACACCAACAGTGCTTCAAGGACAGTATGCTCAGAGGAAGCCACGCCTGAGTATGGAAAGGATGGCAGGCACCCCAGGAAACGACTCTAAATATAGGCTTAAAAAAAATGAGTAAGCAGGGAAATGACAAAGAATTTAGTCAGAATGGTAGTGGGTACAAAGGCAGAGCAGGCTGTAGGGGGCAATACCAGCACAGTAGGGAAGCAGGAAGGATGCCTATGGCTGGGGCAGGGAGGGATGTGTTAGTAGGAGCCTCCTGCACTGTGTTCATTTGTCTGACTGTAGTTGAAGGATGGGAAAACTTTCTAGTTAGATTAAATAGAGATACAATAAAGAGAGGGAGCTTTGTGTAAGAGTTATACAAGCACCTCCAATGCTCTGTTCAAGCATTGACCCCACAACTCCCTCTCCTTTACTCCCATGTACCCCCCCAGCAGAGCTCCCATAATGATGACCTGTACAATTCAGGGACACCTTCTGTAGTTGATGGCTCCAGGGCTGCACTCTTAGCTGTATTAGTGCCTGCCAAGTGGGTGCTTCCGTTCTACCTCCCAACACAGAAACTGAAGGCAAGAATCTGGGAATACGGTTGCCTCTATCACCAAAACACATACTGAATTTAAATCCCCAAATCTTCCATGATGGCAAAATTGGAAGGGATGACCTTGCATCATCTCTGAGTCCCCCAAACTTTCTCAGGTCCTCATGACTGAGGAGACTCCAGTCTTCTTGATGTGGAAGCATGCTGCAATCCAAACCATGATTTTCACTGCACCATGAAACATCCGGGTTTCATGCAGAATTTTTGTTTCAAATGCAATTCACCTGCTATAAAAGTCACCATTCTGAGCAGACAGCTCAGTGGAGCTTTTGTTCATAGGCTGTCTACCATCTAGCCCAATAACAGACTCCTCATGTCTGGTTACCCCAGCTCCTACAGGCCTCTCCCCTTCGATGTCTCTGTATGGTCACATTTCCTGAAAATTTCATGTCCGCAGAGCTACAAGTTCACATTATAGAATATTTGTGCCTGGCTTATTTTCACTTAGCATGTTGTCAAGGCTCAACTTTGACATATCATGTACCACCACCTCATTAATCTATAGCTTAATGTAGTAGTCAGAAAGAGACTGACCTCCTAACACTCATATGTTTGAATAGTTGGTCCCCACTCAGTGGAACTGTTTGAGAAGGACTGGGAGGTATGGCCTTGCTGGAGTAGGTGTGTCACTGGGGGTGGGCTTTGAGGTTATAAAAGGCCAGGCCATTTCCAGTGGGTCTCTTTCTCTGTCTTTATCCCTTTTTTTTTTTTTACCAAGATGTAAACTGTAAGCTGTTCCTGCTGCCATGCCTTTGCTCTACCACGAAGGACTTGACCCTTCTGGAGCCAAAAGTCCAAATCAAACATTTTCTTTCAGAAGTTGCCTTGTTCATGGTGTCTTATCACAATAGAAAAGTAGTATCTCATTACTTTACACAAACAATTTAAACTTGTTTCAGGATCACTTTGGGAGTCCTTGTAGTTAGGAGATAGGGGTACCCTAATGTGACGAACTTTTTGACCACTTCCAATAGTTTGTGGTTTGGGACAGAGACTCCCTAGATTTTATACATACACACACACACACACACACACACACACACACACACACACACACACACTGACTTCTTGTCAACATAATGCTTGATCAATTTTAACTTTTTTATCTGGCTGTCCTGGATGCTATCTCCAATATAATATTGAATGGAACAGGCAAAAGCAGACACCCTACCTCTCTCTCTTGGTCTTTGGGGAAATACTTTCAGTTTTTCTCCATTAAGCATGATGTCAACGGCAGTCACCAAGGATTTTCGCAGGAGATTGACAGGTTGGAAGATTAGGAGCGTGAAGAGTCAGGTTATTACCTGGGAGCTCACTTTCTCTGCTTCACAGACATCACGGGTTTGGCATGTACAGTCTTTCAAGTGTGCTGTATTTCTGCTCATCCTACTTATATACTCTTTGGACATTACAACATTATCTATAAAGTTGACACTTGATAACCACACAATTGAGCTATCAAGAAATAAACACACACACAAAACAAACCTCTTATCTTTTTAAGTCATTTCATGAATTTTTTGTGTTGGCTGCATTCATAACTATCCTAGCGCTCATGAAACCTGGGTCAGTCACAGGATGAACGTGTTTATGGGGAATCTATAAGAAAAGAACAATTCCCAACTTTCTGCTTCCAATGACATAATTTCTTTCCTATCCTACACTGCCTTTCCAAAACAAAAACAAAAAAAAAAAACAAAAAACCCCACAAAAAACAAAAAACCCACAAAAACCAAAAAAACAAATAATAACAAAAACAACCAACAACAACAACAACAAAACAACTAACAAAAGCGAGAGTGGTCCTGAAGGACTTTATGTATAATTTTGCCTGTCCATTTGCCTCACATTCAAGATCCATCTCACCACACATCCCATCCCTGTCCCTTCTTACATATTGGAATTTCAAGTCTCTTTGACTGTTCATCAACCTGACCCATCATCCCACAATTCCTAAGATTCTACTACCTTCTGGTACACCAGTGGCCTCTTCTTCCACATTACCATCATTTATCTAATGTTCTTTTCTTATTTTGTACCAGAAATCTGGCTGACTTGAACAAGTTAACATCTCGAATAAGCCCTCAAGTAAATGGTATTTTCTCTGACACTCCCAGTATATTACTTTTCTATTTCTCTGAAGCAAAGTGTTACAAACTCACCATTTTAAATCAATATAAACCCTTTTAATTGAATGCCATTGTTTCCTGGAGTCTTTGGTATATGACTCCCTTATTGCTACACAAACAAATTAATGGGGACTTGGCAGTCCATGTACCAGTGTGAGTTTCTTAGCTCATAGTTTTGTAGATGCAATGTCCTTTTCTATCACACATGACTGCCTCCTTTTTCCCCATTCAGATACAACCTTAACCACCAACCCTAAACGAAGACCCTCCCTGCCAGTTCGTTTGCAGCAGTCTCTCCTTTCAGAGTCTCCGTAGTATGTTGTAGTGGCGTTTCAATTTGTATTTTAATAAATGAAGACTGCCTGAAGATCTGAGATTTAAACAATCCCACTGGTCAGCCTTACCGACCAGGTTATAGTGACACATACCTTTAATCCCAGTAACCACAGTGACACGCAGCTTTAATCCCAGCAGCCACACTAGTTGCCATAGAAATCGGGTGGTGCACGCCTTTACTCCCGGCCCTAGAGAGGAGTATAAGACAGTCAGGGAGACAGCTCTCAGAGACAGTCTCATTCTGAGATTCCTGGAGGCAAGATTGCCATTTTCAGACTGAAGTCGAGGTAAGAGCCAGTGATTGGCTGTTTTGCTTTTCAGATCTTCGGGTAGAACGCCAGTTTCTGACCCTGAGCTTTTGTTAATAGTGCTTCAGTTTGAAGTCTCCAGGTGCCTTTATCATTATTCAATATCTTTAAATCATAGCATATGATAACGTCTTAATCATCTTAATCTAAGCTTCTGTGTGATCCTTTTATACATAGCATTGTTTTCAGTTGAGGCTCATGTTTTATAAATTAAAAAAGATCTGATCAAGCAATCATGATTTCTTTTCTACTTTTGCTGTATTACCTAGAATGCCAGCAACTATGACAAAGTCAGATTGTCAGTTTACTGACACAGCTGCCTATTTATTACCAATGCCTCTGACTCTAACCTCTAATCTTTCCTTATAGCACAGAAGTGCTATAATAATTTAATAGTAGTTAAAATATTCAGACTTAATTGATAAAATATGTAAAAATAAAAATTCATATTAACAAACATTTGTAATTCAATTTAATGAGAAAACAAACAACTTAAAATAACAATATTGGGACTGGAGAGAAGGCTCAGTAGTTAAGAGCTCTTTCAGAGGGACCAGACTTTGGTATTTACATCTGCAACTGACAACGCCTGTAACTCCAGCTGTATGGATTCAACATTGTGTTCTGGACTCTACAGGCATCTCACTCACATACACACATACCCCCTACAGACAGACAGACAGACAGACAGACACACACACACACACACACATACACACGCACATACACACATACGTGTATGTGCGTGTGTGTGTGTGTGCAAAAGCAGAACAAATCTTTTGAAAATAGCAATGTTGCTGGTAGGAAGAAAAATTCCCACAAAATAATAGCATCTTAACATGCTGAATTATATGTAAATGTGTTTTATATAATTTTGAACAGTTTTCTTGATTTTTATAAGCTAAACGTCACAAAGCACTCCCTTTAAGTCACAATGAATTCCCTCCCCCCACTTTGTCACAATGTACCCCTCCTTGATCACAATACACCCCCTTTAGTCACAATGCATCCTCCCGTAGACAGAATGCTCCCCCTTTCTCCAGAGTCAGGTCATAGTGATATGTTTGGGAAGGTCCCTTTGTTTACTCATATAAAATTCTCAAAAACCCACCGAGAGAACGAAGAGACAAGCTACAGACTAAAGAAAATTATTGTGAATGGCATATTTGAAAAAGGACTGTTGCCTAAACACACAAAGTTATCATAAGGTTGAATAGCAGCAGGTAAAGTATGTACCTGATGTCATTAAATAGTTTCCTAAGAAAATAATGAATAGCCTTACCTGTGAAGAGGAACTCCATGCCATGTTTTAAAAAGAAAATCAAACTAAATTGAGAAGGGGGAAGATTTATCCACTCCTCCTCTATTAGGGAGAACAAACTCCAGAGTCCCGACTGGATAGGAGATGGCAAGGCAGTGGAGCAACAGGAACTCCCAGTCTCTGTTGGGAAGTGTAAGAGACTACAGCCACTTTAGAAGGAAGTTCAATGACGTCACATGAAATGAAACATGCTTTCAAGAATTGCACTTCTTAGTACTCACAGAGGACTTGAAAATTATATCCACATAGAGCGCACACACAGGTGTTTGTACTTGGAGGCTAACAAAGAAACGTTTTAGGTGATCAGACAAATGGACTCTAGTGGATCAGCGAAGGGACCATTTACAGAGCTTTTAAAACAAAAACAAATGAGCTATAGGATTGAAAGATATAGTAGAAACTGAAATACTTATTACTAAGTGAAAGATGCCAGTCTGAAAGGGTTCCTTATAGCTCCAAGTAGACAGCAGTGTGAAAAGGCAGAAGGAACAAGAGCACTAGTGAGAGGGGAGAGAACAGAAAGAACGCAGATGGTTTTTATTGACAATAAACATATTCTGCATGATACTCCATATTCATTACACATTTGTCCCAACTCGGAATCACACCCCCAAGAGTACACTCTACCATGCACACTATAGATTTGGGGTGATGATGCAGCAATTTGGGGTTATTGGTCACAAACACTCTGGAGGAGAAGGTAATGGCAAGAGGACCTATGTAAGATGGGGCGGATGGCATACAGGAAGTCCCTGGAGTTTAGACCCAGTTCTTTGTAAACCTGAAAGTGTTGCAAAATATTGTCTTCAATTTAGAAATGAGAAGTTTTACACTAATAAAGAGCAGAACCAGCACACGAGGTTACAGAATGCTTCCCTGCATTATGAACCACAGTTCTACCACCTGAAAAACCAACAGCAAAATAGCAGAAACAAAGCACAATTCAATGACATCATGAAGTTACAGTTCATTTGCATCATATTTTAATATTACATTGATATCCGTTTGCTTAGTTTGCTATTCTCTGAAGGTTTACAACATAATTGTACTATATTATGCATTTATTTAAATTATATAGTGATTTGTCTACAAGAAGAGTTTCATAAGATATTTGTGAAAAAATCTAAGATTTAATATTTTAGATATAAAAGAAGAATGCTTGATTAGCTGTTGAAAATTTACTTAATGAATTTAACATTCATTTATAATAAATTATTAAATCTTTTTAAATTACATAACAAAACACTATATAATTTCTGTCTTAGCTGAGAGCAAACATGTGCGGATGAAGGGAAGCAATCCTTTGTAATTTCATAGGAACTATGAAGTTCTTCGTAGCAACTGTCTTCCTATGAAGGTAGTTCTATGCATTTTCACATCTTCAGTTCTGCTGAAGACTGGCCCGAGGTTGCTTTATTCTCCTATGTGATTCATCTAGGACTTCTCGTTTCTCTCTTGAGGATAAATTTGTGTGTGTGTCTTAGGAAGTTGAGCAAATGCCCGATGTAGAATGATTATAACAACACTGGTGTTACTTTTTCCTTAATGATTCTATGAAATATTCTCCCAGTAGACCCATTGGATCCAGTAAAAAAAAAAATAGCATTTAAAAGTTTCTTCAGAGTTACAGTCTTTTGTTTCATGTTGGGAAATGCAGCCTGATCTATATGATGATGTTGGCTTTGATGAAGTGATCAATTAGAGAGAGATTCTCCGATCAGCATTTTACCCAAGTGGAGAGGAGGAGGTGAGGGACAAGGAAGAAGAGCATGGTTGGTCCATAGAAAACCACGGTGTACTTTATCATCTCCAGAGAGTGTAAATGGGCAAATGTGGGGTCGCTGTGACTCCTGCTGCCTTCCTGGAATTGCCTTTTGGTCTAGATACCCAGATTAATTACAGGTTAAAAGTTACTTACTTTTTGTGCAGGGAGCTGGTTTCGGGTCATTTTGTTCAAACAACTAGGAGAAAATAAGGGTGTGAACAAGAGATTCCACTAACATATTTCCATAAATAAAAATATTTTTAACCTGGTTCTTTTTCAATTTTAAAAATCATGCCAGTTTGAAGTATCTATGTTTCTTTTTCCCTAATTATAATCAAGGTAGATGCTTTAATGAGAAAATGGTTGTGTGAAAAAATGCCATCACAGAGAAGCTTGAAGAATTTATGCCAAATATTTCTTTGGAGTACATTACCTATTTTGGATGGTTTGGTATCTGAACTTATATTTCACATCGGGAGTCAAGTCTGCCCAAACTTAGCCTTCTGTATGTTTTCATAAGTTATAGCCATTTTGTTACACCTACTATTATTTTTTAGACAAGAATTTATTTGGTCATGCTATACTGAATAGAACTTGCTATTTATCTGACCATATTAGCTTTAGTACAGTTGGAAAAGTTGATTCTTACAATAATATTGACCTACCTAAGGTGTCTAAGCCTCAAGTCTGTTGCATAAATCACCCTCAAGCAAATACACGTGCTTGAATGCACAGAAAGACACAGGACTGTTTAGGAGATTCAACTTTCTTTCTCATTGCCATTTTTGTAAGGAAATTTCAGTTACATCCTTGCATCAGTTGACAGTTAAACCATGGACATTTCACGGGATGCCATGCACCTCAGAAATTATCTTAGGAGCCCTAAATCCAATTCTCTTCAGGACCCCCCACTAGCTAGCCTAGATGCCGAATGAATGGTATGGAATTATTGACGTCAAGTTTGTGCCATTCTAATGTCTAGCTCTATACCATGCAAATTCATCAGAAATGTATCAACCATCCACCATTACTCCACTCTCCTTTCCTTCTGTTCTCCATTTCCTCCGTGAATTTGTTTTGTTGGTTTGTTTTTATCGTATATGGTATCTTGCTTGTACAGATGTGTGTGTTTGTTTGTGTGAGAGAGAGAGAGAGAGAGAGAGGAGAGGGAGAGGGAGAGAGAGAAAGGTTAGCTGCGAGGCGACCTTTCCGTCTGGATCGATCTTGTTTTCGTCCTTGTCTCTTTGCCTTCTCTCCTCTTGTCTTTTTGCTTTTGTCCGGTCTCTCGTATGTCTCTTTCTCTCTTTCTTCTTCTTCTCTTTCTCTGTCAGCTGTTGCTCTTTCTGGCTTTCTCTCTTTCTCTCTTTCTCTTTTCCTTTCTCTCTTTCCTTTTCCTTCCTTTCGTTCTTGCCCCTTCCTCTTGCTCTTTCTCTCTTTCCTCTTTGCTCATTTCCTCGCTCTTTCTTCTTTTTTTTCTGTCTTTCTTTTCTTTCTTTCATCTCTCCACGGCTCTCTCTCTCTTCTCTCGACTTCGCTCCCTTCTTGCCTCTACCATTTCTTCTCTCTCAGAGAGAGAACGCGCATGTGCATTGTAAATCTCATTAAGTTAATTTTGGAACTAGACAAGAGACAGGTGAAACAAAGAGCTTATCTGCCTGCTTTAAAGCAGCTTCCTAATAGGTCCCCTCCCCGTGGATGCCGAGTGCATTGCTAACACACACTATTTATTGTTACACTGCCCTTCTTAAAGGTCTCAGAAAGCTTTCTCTTATATAGAGAGCTGAGCTCAAGTTCATGGCACAGAGCCTCCAAGATCTTTTTCTCCAAAATGTTAATAAGATAGGAATCCAAATACTGGTATCAACAATGACCGTATCCTGGCAACTGTAAAAATTACAGTTCTTAGGTTTCTCTTTCTGTGAAAAGGCAATAACAGTAGCTACCATAATAGACTGTTGGGAGGATGAAGGGTTATGGGGGGCTGGGCGGTGGTAGCGCACGTCTTTAATCCCAGCACCCGGAAGGCTGAGGCAGGTGGATCTTGTGTGTTTGAGGCCAGCCTGGTCTACAAGAGTTAGTTCCAGGACAGGCACCAAAGCTACAGAGAAACCCTGTCTGGAAAAACAAAACAAAACAAACAAAAACAAAAACAAAAAACCCAAGAGTTATGAGTGGAAAACAGTGTCAATTTCTGAGCCCTTTCTCCACGCAGTATGGGCTATTGTTGCTGGACTTTATGCCTTTTCCTACCCTTTCCAATCTGTCTGTAACAGGCTACTCGAGTTCTCATTATGTTCATTCCTACAGGATGCCATGCTATCACCCTGGCCTTCCTACCACCATAACAGGTAGATGTCTACTTGGCCAAATTCAACAGAAGGCATTTACCTCTGCAAATATGCAAACACTGCCTGACTGCCTTGCCTTCCTGACCACCCCGCCCTTCTGACCATCCTGGCTGGGAAGCCCAGGTAAACTCTTTCTCACCACTTCACTTCCTTGATAAGTTTTTGTTTTTAAAGATCTTAGCTCACTTCACTTCAGTATTCATTTATTGGCCTCTATTACTGGACTTGGGACTTTCAGAAGCCCAAGACTGTGACCTAATTCCAATTATCTGCAGCAGCTTGCACTATTACTGGCACAGAATAAGCTATCAATAAATATTTGATAAGCTATGAATAAATAAATTAATAGATGAATGGTTTGGATGCTCATTCATCTGGTATTCTGTTAGGAATAAACAAAAGAAGGAACTCCAGAGAAAGGGTTTGGGGAAGGGTAATGAACGGTGTGAGAGGCCGCGAAGCAGATTACACTTTAACAAGCAGTTCAAACGTACACTGAGGCTTATGAAGATCAATTGCAGCCATGGACGTTTCGTTTCAAAGGCAGCACAGTCTTAAATGTGCACATTGGCTAAGTGCCTGCTCCCAGGTAATTTGAATTTGTATCTTGCTATATAGTACACATGATATGAGCTCTGCCTATATTAAAAATGTTAGATCCTTAAAAACAACTCAAAAATGCATGCTTAGAAATGTTTCTATGGGAAATGGAACAATTAACTATGACACGAGCTCATCTTTATAGAACTCTTATACAGCTACTGTCCTCAAGGGGAGAGTCACCCCAGCTTCACCCTGAGGCATAGATGTGTTTGCTGCTCCTGGAAGGTCATCATCTTCAAGGGAGATACAAAGGTTACCTACAGTCAAAACTAATTAAGATCATTGTTCCACCCAAGAACACAGTGTTCTTCAAACTACAGCCAATTTGTCTCATCCCATAGAACACCCCCTCAACCATCTACTGTAAAATCTGTCACAATAAAACCTTGGCTACCAGTGAGAGAACAAAAATATCCTGAGAGAACAAAAATATTGAAGAAGAGATAAATAATGAAAGGAAGATAAAAGAAATAAGAAGGTAAAATTCAGTCAAAAGTCTATCTTCATTTTATTAGCAGGATCAAAATACTTAATCTGGATCATGAGCTTCAAAGAAATCAATTATTAAAAAAAACAGGAAATGCAAGTACTCAAAATTGATCATCTCTATGGGAAACAAATCTCTATCAAAATTCATGTTGTACTTATTTATTTCTTCCATTTTCTGACTCGGGCCATGCACATTTCCTGAGGAATGAGAAAATACTTTTCCACAGAGTTTGAAGAGCTAAGAATTTCATTATCAAGCGAAAATTCTGAAAACATATCTCATCTTCTAGTCTAAGTAAATCCAAAATGTAACAAGAAAGAAATCCCAAGTACACAGCTCAGTGAATTTCCATGAGCTATGCCTGCCCCCATGGAGTATGTGATTGGCTAAACTGCCCAACAGTTTTCCTAATCAGGAGCAGCGTACGAGAGGCTGAGTCATTTCAGATGCGTGCTGCTCTATGTCACCTGTTGACATTCATCAGTTCCTCTATGTGCGCAATGAAATATTACTCTTGGCAATTTTTTGTTCCCTCAATTATTAGTGAGATGAAAATATCTCACCCCTTTGTTAGCAATGTGTGTCACTTCTTTTGTGAACAACCTATTGATGAACCTATGATCATTATTTATCTATTGAGGGGTCCACTTTTCAAATCAATTTGCACTTCTTCACAAACTTCAGACAAAAGACCTCTACTGGATATGTGGATTGCAAACACATGATGGTCACTCCCTGCTGCTGTGCCTAGGCTGCCCCTGTAGCTTGATGGATGCATCTCGTTGCTTTCTACCCACACTTTTGTGTCTCCTTACAGGGTAACTTGACTCATAAATGTGGTCAGTCCATGCCAAGGGTCAGCTACTGCAAGTGTAGATCAGCGTGGATGTGGGGCCAAGACAGCAGCTGTATCACCTCTCAGTCCTCAGAAATAAAATGCGGAAACATAGTCACTAGAATTTTTCACGGCATCTTGGGGACAGAATCAGACTTGCATCAGGAATGTTTAGCTTTCCCCTCTAGTACTGACCCTAACCCTAACCCTAACCCTAACTCTAACCCTAACCCTAACTCTAACCCTAACTCTAACCTAAACACTGGACAAGTCAAATCCAGGGCCACACACACACACACACACACACACACACACACACACACACACACACGGTGCTCTACCATAGACACCTCAGAGACTACCACAGGTTCTCTGTATTCTCTGGCTCATTTCCTAGCGCCACTGTTTGGGTTGCTTGTGTGTTCACTTTTGCTTTGCTCTGTTTTGGCAGAAGCTCGGTCCTCTAGTCAGTTTCCTTTTCCTTGTCTTCATTTCATCCCCACGTTCAGAAAAACTCACCCTAGGACCTCTTGCCTCTTCAGCCTGTTGGTGGCTTCTTCTACTAAGTTTTCAGTACACGTCTGTATACAGTTTAACTTGGTAAAATTGTTAGTAGCAAGTGTGGTTACTAGTTTTCTAACTTTTCTAATTTGCTTCACTTTCAAGTTTTATCAAAAAAAAAAAAAATCCCCACCCCAAATGCTTCCACAAAGACACTCTTTTGCTCATTCTCTATTCATAAATTGACAGTGTTCTCTCACACAAAGTAACTTACACTTGTCATTGGAAACATCAGGACAGAGTAGCTGACATAAGATGGCTCGTGACAAATAAACATGGTGTCATTGCTTCTCTAAGATCTCAGCAACAAACACCACAGCGACCACCAGCACTCAGTGTGGCGGCACAAGCAGCCAGCATCCTACTGGCAACCACTGCACCAGCAGACAGTGAGCTCTAATCTACACCCAGAACAGTTGCTTCCCAAGGCTGAGGATAGAAGCAAAGCCCCGTAGATCTTGAAGCTCTGCGATTGTACCAATAGTGTCAGCCTGGACTCTCATTTCAGAGAGAGCAGTGCTGAAGGCAGAGAGAACTCTGCAGCTTAATAACAACTCACTAATGACTCGAGAGAACAGAACTGTTTGTGCAATACTCTGTGTTTGTATGTGTGCACCAGGTTTGTGCACCCATCATGCACATGTGGCGGCTGGAGGCCCCTTACCTGTGTCTTCCTCTGTTGTGCTCCGTCTTGTTTTTTGAGACCTCTCACTTAACCTAGAGCTCATGGGCTGACGAGACTGGCCGACCCCAGACCCTACTGTCCTCAGCTTCCCAGGGCTGGGGTTTCAGGCGTGTCCTGCCACACTTGGCGTCTTGTGTAGATGCTGAAGATCCAAACACAGGTGGACCTGCTTCCTCAGCAAGACTTCCACTCACTAAGCTATCTCCCAGCTCTGGAATCACAGGTGTTTCTAACAATTTTTATAGCATAAGTAACAACCTAGACAAAAGGGTACTGAGTTTAAGATGAGATGCACAATTAAAGACAGTCTAACAGGCAATGTAGTGGATGAGAAGACAGGCATGTGTTTGTGAATCAGCTCCTTTTTCATGTTCGCATCCCCAGAATCTAGACTAGCTAGGTAAAAAACAGAAGATCCAAAAGAGATCTGTATTTCCAGTGGTTGCATTCTACAACTTACTTTGAAATGCCTAAGAAGAACAAAAAGATAGATTGGTGAAAAGCTATGGAAATGAATGCATAAAAAGGGATGAGATTTTTAAACATTATAAAATATTAATGATAAAAATTGATTAATACAGGCATTGGTTATAAGGATGCTCACTCATGATAGAAAACTGTTCTTATTTAAATGCAGGGGGAAAGAATTTATTGGACCAATGGAAATTTAAGTGAAAATGGTGTCATTTTTAAAATGTGAGAATTTGGGGTTTTCACAATTATTTTGCAGTCAAGGCATATTAATCTAGAATAAGCCTAAAAAATATATTTTAACATAGCTATGCTAGAATTATCTGACAGTTTCCCAAACCCATCAGAATGCCCAGACTGTATCTGCTGGTAGGAAGCAAGTTTGAAAGGAGTCATTTGGAACCCAGCTATGAATTGGTTTTGAAAAACCCTCTTTAAAGTAGGTAATTATTTACCTCAATTCAAACTTTTGAAATGCTTGTGTTAATTTTATTTTAAGATGCTCATATGCACAGGGGAACAATTTCTGTGTGTAAACATGTCATCTTAACAACTTTATCCTTGAGATGACAGGGAAAAGACAGTACAGATGTATAGTATATGCAGTACAGATATATAGTATATGCAGTACAGATATATAGTATATGCAGTACAGATGTATAGTACATGCAAGATGTGATGCTGTTTTTTCTCACATTTCCATGGCTGAGCAAACTCAAAACCCACCTGCCTGCCTCTCAGGATCAGCTGAGGGTCTGTTCTCTGGTTTACCCACATCACTTGTTCTTACTCTGAACCCTTATGTCAAAGAACAAGAAAAAGGGGGGAAGGATTATTTTTAATTCTTATACCCCTAGGGCTTCAACATTTTTTTTAAAAAAAACTTGAGACAGATTTTATTACTTTCTTATATATTTTTATTTTAAATATTTTTATTTGTAAAATTATCATGCAAGTTATTAGATATTACAGCATTTTAAATGGTTTGGATACTTCAATTAAAAAAAAAACTTAAAGATAGAAATTTATTGTACCCAGAACAAAGGTCAGACATTAGGGCATGCTCTGGGAAAGCATCGTAAAAGAGAAAAATCTATAGTTTTTGAAAAGTAGTTTTACAGAATCAAAAAGAAAAGATAAAAAGAAGGGAGAGGGGGAGGGGAGTGGGAGAGAGGGAGAAGGGAGGAGAGAAAGGGAGACAACAGGGAGAGAGAAAGTGAGGAAGGCAGGGAGAAGTGGTAAAGGATTAGAGGTAGTAGGGGAGGAAGAAGAGGAGAAAAAGGGAAGGAGGGAGGGCGAAAGGGAGGGAGGGAGGAAGGGAAGGAGGGAGGGAGGACCTACTGTAGAAAGAACTGCACAAGTCACAGCGTACACTGTTTTACTTGTAATGCACACACACACACACACACACACACACACACACACACACACACCCTCAGGAAAGATTCTACAAGTTCTTCCCCTAGAAAGATCAAGTAACTGGACTACTAATTCATCCAAATTCACACAGTTAGCAAATGAAACATAGGCCAGGGAACCCAGGCTTCCCACTCATATATCAGTTGGCTGTATGGCTCTTCTCTGAGCCAAGTCAAGTACACAAAATTGCATCTTACATAGTATTATGCCCTTATTATATATTTCCTGGAAATGGGCAATCAATTTGTATCAGATCTCTCTGGTAGATAGGCCAGGTATACAAAACAGGTAAACATAATCGGATGCTGGCACACAGTAGCTTGAAGATAAATATGTATCAGTTCCTTGTGGAAAGCAGAAATTCATAGAATAGCTTTTGAATTTTCACAAAGAGAACAGAGAGTAAGGAGGTGAACGAGACTTCTCGCACTGACGCAGACACCACCAAAGAAACCTTATACAGATTGTTACTTAGCATCGTTCTGCTGAAATTGGGGATTTCAAGACAAACTAATTTAAAAAAAAAATCTGTTACCCCAGAGCTCAGAATAATGTCTTCCAATGGTAAGTAACCCAATTTTACCCCAGACAAAGTTTAGTCTGTCTAGAACAGAGGATGGACTATTTTAGGTCCTGGTCTCTGTGAGTTTTGTTTTACATTGTTAAGTGGTGTAAACGCTGGGAATCTATGGTTGTAGATTTTTCTCTTAAAGAGATTAGAATGCACATAACTTTCCTGCTGAGAAGAGTGAAAAAATATGCATTAAATGGCAGACCAACAAAGTTGAAGTTGATGATGGACTGGGGCAGAACAGATGTACACAGAGGAAACAGCATGGTATTTGTTTTCACATAAAAAAGCAAACAAGGGCCCATATTTTTTCCAGAGAGTTTGGTTAAGATTGTTTCCGTTGGATACTTTTCAAAAACAGATGCTATCAACTGCAAGGGATGTAACTTCCCACCGAACACACTAATACGCTTGAGTTGTAAAATTAACTCTTCTGCAAGTCCTTGGCTTGACCTTTATAAACTTATGAAGTGGGAGCCAATTAAACAGTATAGAGTCTCTGCTAAAAATAATCGCCTTGGCTAAGGAGTAATTGATTGCAGCCATAGTAGATTCTAATGGTAATTAGATACCTAGAGGTCCAGCTGTCAATTAACTCTAGTCCTTCGTAGCGGTAATAAAACCATCTATCTTATCTTTTCCTTTGCTACTTAAGAAGACATGATCTTAAAATTGCATCTTTAAAATCAAGTTAAGGGGCTTGAAGTGTAGCTCGGTGATGGAGGGCTTCCTCGCATGCGTGTGGCCCTGGGTTCAAGTGCTTATCCCAAAGGGGCGCAGGATTCAAGTTAAAGAATTGACCAACAATTTTCCCAATTTTACAGCATACAGAAGTTAACATTTCTGTGTCATGGAGGCTGCTCTTTGTTCTGGTGTTTTGGGGGTGTCTAAGAGACATTGGTGCGCTCCTCAAAAGAACACACATCTTGTAGACATTGACTGCAATGTTTTGACCACCTAGGAACATGGTGCCACTGAAGTCGGTGTTGTTATTTTATTGCTGGATTACGATTTCTTCATTATGTCCTCGTTTTCTTCCTACATTTTAGGCCATTCAGTGTTAGATGCATATGTATTTATAATTTCTCTGTTTTCCCAGTGGGCTGATATTGTTTCACCATGAAACGTTCTTCGTCTCTGCACGTCTCTGCTATGCTTCTGTCCCCACCCATACAGGATATTTTCCCCTTCCTTTCACTTTAAGTTTGTATGTGTCCTTACATCAAAGTTAGTTTCTTTTGATTTTTAATGTCATTTTCGCACACATGTCATTATGTTTGGTTCCCATCCCCCCCCCCGTCCTACTACCCCCCAAGCTCAGTTTCTTAGCGATGTATTATTGAAGTCTTGCTTTGTTTTACGTATTGCATACGTCCCTTCTGCCACCAGATGTCTTTAATCGAATAGCTTAATCAATTAAAATGCAAACTCCTTATTAATGAGGAAGTGTTTACTATCGGCATTTTTGCCGATTGTCTCCCTGTTTGCGTGTGTTTTCTATTGCAGTTGTATATTTGATATATATAGGAAACTCTCATGGATACTCAATCCTGTTACATTTTAACAAACCATTGTGGATAATTAGTTGCATTGATGAGCATCCACAGATGGGAGAAACATCAGTCTTGGGTGTAAAGAAACACAGTTTCTAGAAAGGTCTTCGAAAAGGAGGCAAAGCTGCAGTGGACTCTGCTGAGCCCCAGAATTTCCAGTTCACAGACATAGCTCCACTGCAAAAGAGTTCAGTCTACCCCAGCTCTCCTTCACCCACCCGGATCTTCATGGAACATCCGTGATTCAGAGATATCTAAGGTTAGATGTGGAATGGTTGCTGGTGATTGTGGGAAGGTTCAGTTCCAATGGGCACTTCTGCTGCCGGCTGTTCTGAGTCTTGCTCAGCAGCCAAAAGAGCTCTGAACCAGAAGATTTTTACCTTGGATTCTAGTCATTTCATCTTCAGACAGACTGTGTCAATAGGATGGATAAGTAGTTTTAAAGCGTGTGTGTTTCTTGTGTTTTGTTGGTTTTTTGCTTGTTTGTTTTGTAAAGAGAGAGAAAGAAAGGTGTGGAGTTCAGCTGGTTGGGAAAATAGGGAGGATCTGGGAGGAGTTGTGGGGGAATGATCAAAATATATGAATTTTTTCAGTAATAGAAAAGGAAACAAAAAATGAGCTGAGTCATTGCACTAGAAACTACCAAGCAAGATGTGACCTGCCCCACTGAAAAATGTACCAAGTCATGTGGCTAACATAGTTAAGAATAATGGGTTAATATGTTATAAAAGTTAATAAGAAGCCTGAGCTAATGGGCCAATCAGTTTATAACCTAATGTAGACCTCTGTGTGATTTTCTTTGGGACATAACTACTGTGGGAACTGGGCACGATAGGAACCCCAACAAGCAGGCCTTCATGTTACACATCTGCTGTATGACTGTGTCTTCTAGAAATGACTTGATCTACACCCATGAAATCTCAGTGATATGGCTTCCCAACAGAGATCTAAACAGTGACAATACCAGTTGATATGTCAACACCTGACAGAAGGGGAGTTACTATATATACATACACACACACACACACACACACACACATATATATATATGTATATATATATACATATATATATATATATGCCATGCATTTGAGAAAAGACATGAGAGGGCTTAGAGAGGGCAGAAGGAGAGGGGAAAGTGATGTAATTATATTTTAATTAAAAATAAAATAAAATTTAAAAATAATATCTACTTATTTCCTTTTAAAACCTATTTTTTCAATAAACACACACAGTTCTTTAAGTCAGATATAACTATCAAATTTCCTCACTATGTATCAGTATCTAATTAGAAAAACAGTAAGAGAAATAGCATGAACTGAGGGCTTCTGGCAGAGTCCTAACAGTATAACTATTCGTACAACATGATGAAAAGCTAGAGAAAGGCAAGATTGGTTCATCAATAAAGCTTATTGAAGAGTGTGAAGAAGAGGACAAATATTCCTCTCTGCACAGCACATTCTTGTAGTTTAAAAATAGACAAAGGCATGATTAGCGATCTAACCCTCTCATTGATACTGGAGAAGGAGAAGAAAGAGACAGCCTCGTGTAAGCCTTACATTCACAGGGAAGGTGCATTTCCACACAACAGATGCCTGGGATGTCTCTGTGTTAGAGTCATTAGTGGTAGTTATCTGATCACTGATTATTCTTTAACACGAATTGCATCAACCTCCTCCATCATTCTCCTAGAATCAATCTGACATCCTTATTCATTGGAAATCATGGTTAATTTTTACCTTGAGAATTATTTCTAGAATTTCTAGAATTGCTGCTGGAATCACTGAATGTCATCTGCATATCACACACTAAGAATTGCAGTTGTGAGGTGATGAGAGAAATGTCACTGTTCATCATAGATCTCCCATCTATTCCAGCGGGTGTGGGTTACATGGTATAATCAATCAAATGAGATTACAGAGCTTCCTAGAGGGCCAGTTCCTCTTCCAAAGGATTCTTGGGTGATCTCGGGAAGTCCTGCATCTCAGAGTGTCAGAAACTTTGCAAACATCTCCAGTTACTTGGTAAGAGTTAAGGATCTACACAAACCCTGTCGTCCTGAATTGGGAAGTCACAAACATATATGTGAGTAGACTCCTTTCTACATCAAACCGAAACATGAAGAGGACACCTTAAGCTTCTACAGTATATAAGAGAGAAACGAAACACAGGAGATGTGACAAGCCAGCTTGGGAATCTAAGGACCCTGAACAAATTCCACAAACTCTCTACAAAATATGAAAGACTTTTCCCACATAGAATAATTTTTAAATGTTCTGTATGAGCCGGGCGGTGGTGGCGCACGTCTTTAATCCCAGCACTCGGGAGGCAGAGGCAGACGGATCTCTGTGAGTTCGAGGCCAGCCTGGTCTACATGAGCTAGTTCCAGGACAGGCTCCAAAGCCACAGAGAAACTCTGTCTCGAAAAACCAAAATAAATAAATAAATAAATAAATGTTCTGTATGGATAAGAGAGAGAAAAACTATCCCAAGCATATAATATTATATAACTATCCCAAGCAGGAGAAAGCTAGGAATAATGAAATAAAAATCACCTTTCTAAAATGGGTTTACTGAAAGAAAAGACTTTTAGCTATATACTTGCAAGTCTCAGTAAGATTAAAAGTTAGTATTACTCCTTCAAAATATAGCAAAGCATCTGTGATTTGAATAAGAAATGTCCCCCACAGTTTCACGTATAAAAACATTTTGACCCCAGTTGGTGGTGTTGTTGGAGAAGGTTCTGGAATCTTTAGGTGGTACACCCTTGATGGAAGAAGTGTGTCATTGGGAGGATGGGGACTAGGCTTTGGGGTTTTATAGCCTGGCCAAGATACCTGCTTGCTTCCCTCCTTTCCTCTTTCCTCTCCTCTATTAAATATAAAGCAAGGGCAAGTATTTAAATTTCTTTTCAAAACTTTGAAAATCATTCCTATTATCTGTTCTTGAATATACATCTTTGAAATCATTTTATTAAGAAGAGTTTCTAATAAATTTGGCTAAGGTCTTTGTTGAAATTTTACAATTGCTACTTAGCAGTTTTGAAAGTCAAATGTATATCTAAATGACATGGAGAATGTAGGAAGACAATAAAATATGAATGATGATAACCTTCATTCCAAATATTCTAAATTTCTTCTTGTGACTTGTATTTATGTCTCTTCTTCTTCCTCCTCCTCCATCTTTTTCTAACTTTGTACCAGATACATTTTTCTGTTTTAACTAATCTGCATGCGATCACATATTTAACATTAAAACAAACAACTCATGCTATTCTGCATTTAACTGAAGTATTGACATACTGGCCTTATTGCTTAGACAAATACAAACCCAGGATTGGATGACAGAATTCATAATAACAAATTTAGAGTAGATTGTGGACACGGAACAGTTGTTACATTAATTCTCTTACATTTATAAAATTCACATAACATTTTCTTTAGATTTGGCAATTATATAGTAGAGTTAATACATCTTCACATCTTAAAATGTGTCATTAAACACTTGAGATTTCTAATTTCCTAGATCTTTGAAGATGAAATATTATGAAGTCTTGCATGTATTGCCTACACTCCATGTATAAATTAAACATACTGAGCTATTCAATGAGACAAGAATCATTGGCTCCACATTGTAATTCTGAAGAGAAAGAACGATATTTTCTCTTCATATTTGAATTTATTGAAAAATATTTGAATTTGCATGTGTATGCACCTGACTCATTGACCTCCACATACTCCTATACACAAAAGTACCATAGAACAAACCACAATAACAGATGCACTCTGTGAAATCAGATACAAGGGTCTGTTGCTAAGGTGTCAATGCACTCCCATTGATGAGTCTACTAGCTATGGTTTGAAGTACATTTTAATAGCATCAACAGCAATGGATTTTCCCAGTAGACACTGGGCAGGTTGTTAATCAAGGGTTTTAGGCTTTTTGTAGATATGTAGACATATTTCAAGCTATGCCCAAAGATTTCAGTAGGAACGTAGGCAGAATATATCCACTACAAGCCCCAATACGTATCTGTTTATTTTTTTGTGCCACCGTTCGCTTTTGTCTATCAGTTTGAATCTGGACCCTTAGCTGAACTACCATAAAGATTTCTAGAATTGCATTTAAATGGAGCTGGGATTCTTTTTTAATCTTTAACTTTCTTTTTATTTATTGCGTCTTTCATGCCATGCATCTTGACCCCATTCTTTTCTTGTCCCTGCATAATATCTGCCCTCTGCCCTTGCAGCACTAACTCCTCATTCCAGATAAGTTAAGAGAAAAAAAAAGGAACAAAAATCTCATCACAGAAGCTGTAGTGTGACATGGTGCATGATACAATAAACACTTGTCCATATATCTTTACTTGCAAGTGTCGATTGCAAGGAGTCATTGGTTTGGTTTGAGGCCTCTGGTTTCTGCCACAGTGGTAATGCTGGACCCTCACTGGGACTCCTCTTGGTTATCCTGCTGTTGTTTTGTGCTGTGGAGATCCTGCAGCTTTGGATCTGCATGACCAATATTTTCATGTGCTCCAGCAAATCACAGATGGGATGGATATCGGTGTGGGTCAACCCATAACCCTGGTTCTGGGCCTAGATAGTTGCAGGGTTGGTCAGCCTTACAGTTCTCCCTTGTCCTCACCATCAGGGCTAGCTCTCCTGCTCTTATGACCTCAGGGACAGCTCTCCCACCTGCCTCAGACACTCAGGGTGCTTGCGGGGTTGGGGGGGAGTCTTGGGGAGAAGTCTCTCTCCCATTCATGCTGCCACATAACAGATGAGTAATGGTTACAACTCTTCCATGCTCACAGTATCGGGACTGATTTGCCCACACCTCTGTCAATGGGGTTGGTTCTAATGTGTTGCCCATACTAGGTGCAAGGCCTGCTCTCCGGAGTGTTGCAGCTGGTGGCAGGCATGGGCAATTCTCCTGCCCTTCTATCCTCAGGGACAACTATCCTACCTGCCTTAGGCATTGATGGGCAGAGGGTGGGGGAGGAGGGCTTCTCTCCCAGATTCATGCTGCTACATGATAGACGAAGAATACAGACCACCCTCCCATGCTCACAGCCTCAGGGCTGGCTCAACCACCACTCCACCACCAAGACTGGCTCTTTGTGCTGCCCAGGCAAGTTACAGGACCTGCTCTCCCGAGTGTTGGAGCAGGTGGTGGGCAGAGACAACTCTTGGAGCTGGGATTTTTTAAAGCATAGAAGAGCCATGCAATGACAAGGACAAAAATCATCTATTTGATGTACCTTCTAGAAACAAATATGCAAAAATAAATTACTTGCATCATATATGTACCAATTGCCCAGCTGGCTGGTCTTGTGTCTACCTTTTACCTTTAGTGTTTCTTAATCTCATTAAGATAAAATAGCTTTGTGTTGAAAATGAATCTAAATCAATATTCTCAAAAATGTTGAGGTTGTTTTCATATATGCAAATGATCAACTAGTTTTTAAAAGTAAAAAAAAAAAAAACTAAACTAAAAGCCCTGTCCCTGAAGTACAGCAGGAAGAAGACAGTGAAGGTCAGAGTCTTCATTCAGCACGGGTCAGAGGTTCTGAGAGCCCCTGTACATACCAAGCTCCACAGATGCTGCAGTCTCCTATTAAATGGCCTCACACCCTATGATGTACTGTGAATCATCTTGGATGACTTTATTATCTACTACAATATAATTGCTATACTATATTATATACTATATACTATAATTACTATACTATATACTATATATAATATACTATATTATACTATACTATATACTATAATTATGTACTATATTATCTAGTGGTAGTACCATAAATGTTTGTGTTTGATACAGGTGCATTTTTTTCTGATTGTTTTCAGTCCATGGTATGCAGAACTCATGGAGAGAGAAGGATACCAGTATTTATTTGTTATTTATACCCTTTCTTCCACATAATGAAGATTTAATGCTGTTTGCAAGAGGTCAAAAGAGGATAAACAAGGAGATGTCCTTGGAGAGCACAGGTGAACTTGGCATCATCCACTACAACGCTTTCATGATGTGCTATTTCCCTGTGTCCCTATGAATACCTGCCTCTCGTAACTACGGCAGGGAGTTGAGAGTCAAGGAGATGTTAAATACTGGCAGTATTATGAAAGTAGTAATTGTGCTGGGATGAAAATCAAACCGGCATTGATACTTGACATCACCTGAACTCGCCTTTTCTCTTTACCTCCTGGTTGGAAGGCTGGAAAACAATGTCTAATGAATCCCTTTTTTCTCAGTGTTGGTCTGCAAGTACTCCCGGGAAGAAATAAAGGTTTCAGGCTTCTCTGAGGCTTTCAGGTGGAACAAAGGGAAGAAAGGGACTATTCTCTACTTCGGAATCACAACACATACTTAATAGCCAGCAGGGGCCACGTGTTTCACAGCGAAGGGCTCTGGGCCCGGCGTACAGTCACTGCACACAGACAGATACATCAGCAAAAGCTCACAGGGAAGCCAGCCCCGAACCCAAGATATCACAAAATGACAGCTGAACTTCACAAGGCAGTCATGACATAATAATAATTTAATAAAAGTCATACAATCACATTGTATAAATACGGCATATTAGATTGTAAGTGTGCTTATATCTGAAAATATACTGCCATGTAACTTGTTTTTAAACCTGCCAAGTGGGAGTTAACTGAAGATTACTAAGCCATAGAAATAAGCTTTTGAGAAACTTGAGCTATTTTACTTTTCAATGATGATGACGATGATGACGACAATGGTGACGATGACACCCCCCTGCATGTACAGAGTTTAGCACATTATCAGTGTGTGGTTTCATAATCACAGTACAGCAGTGTGGGCATAAAGATCCAGACTATGCCATCCAACCAGGTACTTCATTTTTCTCTTTATTGTGGAGAACATTCTAAACAAAGTGTTTCAATGCTAGCCAGTACCCTTTCAAAACAAGAAGAGAGCTAGCTTAAACCCAGCAATCTTACAAAAACATTTCAAATTACTAGCAAATTGCCAAGGGAGCTAGCCAGGCAACTTAGAGGAATTGATGGCAGAACCCAGGACCACCGCTCCTTAACAAGCAGCTGGAAGGGCCAGCCGGATAATATGCTTTAAATGATTGGAGGTCACATGAGTAATGCGATTTTTAAAATGCTAATGGGAAAATGGGAAGCGGATGTATGTAACCATGAGAACTGACCAGTTGCATAATGTTCCTAGGCAAATGATCCTCCAAAAATCGAAATCACACCCCATGAAGCTATGTCCATGTGACTCAGGACACGTATTGAAGAAGCAGAAAGGGGCTCTCTTCTGGAAATCCCACCGCAGAGTTCTGCTTTCTGCACAGTCAGTGAAAGGCTGACCCACTAACGTCCCAGGGGAAGATGTAGCAGAGGACCCTGAATGGACTGGTGGTTTAAGAGCCTTGCTCTTTGCTGAGATATCTATCAGAGCTGCAGACTGGATTTCCATAAATAACCTCATTTTAATTTCACACTTGCTGTAATTTTCAGATCCCAAATCTAGAAGAGACTGGGACTAGAATCAAATCCTTTCATTAAGTCATTTGTTCACTCTTTATAAAAGCACCTGATGCTTTTATTTTTATTTTTTTAAAAAAGTCTTAAATTCAGGCAATAGCAGTGGAATAAGGATAGGATGGTGGTGTGGTTTGGACCTTGAAGCCTGTCAAATTCCCAGTCTGATGAAGGCCAGCCACCAGTCTGTAGCGCTACAGAGAGAAGGGGGAACATCCAAGGTGTGGCTTAATGGGAGAAAACTGAGTCACTGGACCCTGGGTTCAGGACCCCAGCCCCTTTTCTTCCTCAGGGATTGTCAAGCACCACAGTGAGCTGAATGACTCTGTTTCATCACCTGCTCCATGACGGACAGCTCCACCTCCGTGGAGGCTGAAAAACAGACCTAATGAAATCTCTGAAGTCAAAATAAAATTTTCTTTCTTTTATATTGATTTTACCAAGTATTTTGTGAAAGTAATGGAAATCTGACTGCCAAAAATAATGAAATAAAGGGCCTGATTGGGGAATATAAATTTAAAGAGAATATACCTAAAATGTAAAAGGACTCATGAAAAAATAAGCACCTCTACTCAGGACACTACCCTACTCGTTGACTAATTAAACTTTGCCATCTATGCCCTGCAAAGCAAAACCATCAGCTTCATTTTACAGAACATAAGAGAACAGATTCAAGAGATAATCTCCCCAGAGTCACAAACTCCTCTGGAGAGGAGCCTACACTCAAGCTCAGACCCACCTGACAGGCATCCAAGTTCTGAGTCTCCATGCTGAACCATGACCCATGTACACGGCCTACTTGGTCTTCCCCCAAAATCAAAGAACTTAAACATGATCTATTGTTTTGTTATCTTAGAGTCACCTAAACATGGTGTCTGCATGTTGTGAATTCCATGTCAAGAGGAAAAGTTATGAAGAAAGGTTTGCATTTGATGCTATAATGGGCAGGTGATTCTCTTTCAGTGGCTTCTTATTTAAATCTCATAGTAAACAAAGTTGAGTTCTCAGATAAAGAAATTGAGATTCCAAGGTTAAATCACCGGCTGAATTTCATGCTTCTCTGAGGTCAGACAACTGGAATTTCACAGGAGGTAAACCACTTCTCCATGCTGCTACCTACATTCCATTCTAAATTTATTTATTTATTTTTGTGTTTTTCTCTCTCTCTCTCCCTCCTTCCCTCCCTCCTTCCCTTCCTCCCTTCCTCCCTCCCTCCCTCCCTCCCTCCCTCCCTCCCTCCCTCCCTCTCTCTCTCTCTCTCTCTCTCTCTCTCTCTCTCTCTCTCTCTCTCTCTCTCTCGTGTGTGTGCATGCATCTACACACACACACGTCTTGATAGGCTTGTGGAGGTCAGAGGTCAATAGAATTTGAACTCATATCATAACATTTTGTGGCAAGCAGATTTACCATCTTACTGACCCGACACATTTTTTAAATTAATAAAATACTACAGCCAGTGAGCTGTCTCAGTGCATGAAGGAATTTGTCACTAAGCTTGATGACCTGAGTTCGATCCTCAAGACCCCCATGTCAGAAGGAGAGAGTCAACATTCATAAGTTGTCCTCTCACCTCCCTCTACACAAACATCATGGCAGACTGTCCTCACAAGACACACAGTCTAACATTCACAAATAAAATAAATAATATGATAAAAAGGGAGAGCTTGAATCTTTCGAGCATTGTAGAAATACTGGCTCCAGCCCATATTTACAAAATGACAACATATCAAAATCACCAACCCTGTTAGAATGCTCTCAGGCTGCTAAGGAAAACTGAATGATAGGAACAAATCCACACAAAAAAAGAATGAAAGAGAGACTTCCACTGAATTAGTTCCTGTTCATTTTCTGCAGAAGTCAGGAACAAACCTCATCGAGTTACTAGCTGGTAACACATTTTTCCAAATAAATATATTTCAAATCAAAGTACTACCCCCTGGCCAATACTTAAAACTTTTATGATTGATGGCTACAATGATTTATGCAAATATAGCCGAAGTTCTCATCACATTGGGTTTTGCACATTGTAAGCCATTCTAATCAATAGATTCATTACAATATGTTTTGTATCAGTAATTATGAAACTGCCACCGTATTAGTACATTTCATTATATTTTCAAGCACTAGCCTCTCAGGTTATTAAATTAGACACACTGCCACTGGGGAATCTGGCAATTTATCCCAATTAACAATGACAAAGAGAGATAAAGGGAAATATTGTTTCATGGTCCAAACACATTCCGAGAGCAATGTCTTCAAAGATCTACTTCCATGGATAATACTCATGAAATCACACACACACACACACACACACACACACACACACACAGAGAGAGAGAGAGAGAGAGAGAGAGAGAGAGAGAGAGAGAAAGAGCTCTACTTCTTTCACCCAACAGTATGCATAAAGCAGGCATTCAATAAAAGAGTTACACAAAATTGCTCTTTTTCCTCTCTTTGTCCTGCGGATGCTATTTTAACACAATTGCCACCAAAATGATCACTGAAGGAAATGTTACCAGTTGCATGTGATCTCTGACAAAATCAATGAGCTTCTTAAAGAGCAGCTCTAGAGAAATAGGTTATGCACATTTTTGCCATTGCAGTTCAATGATGCTCGAAACAAGAGCCCCATATGCATTCTTTACACAGGTATGTCTAGGTAGCAGTTAGTGACTTCAGAAGCAGGTTTTTATCAGTGAAGTTTCTGCTATTGTATGTGCATCTCAAAGTAAGGGGTTAAGACATGCTGTATAAATACATTGATTTGCTTAAAGCACTCAGGCTACAAACAGACTCTCCTCTCTGGGTTCTTCTGCCAATAAAGAAGGGTAAGGACTGAGGAGAAAGTCATGCAAAAGAGAGAGTTTTAAAACTATATCCAAATGTCACGAGTCTCAAAATGAGTTTTAAAATAAAAAAAATAAAAAATTACCTTTAAACTTCTTTTCTCTCCATACTTTTCAATGTAGTGTATCTTTCTAGGAATTTTAACAAAATAGATGTGAACAAGATTAAAAGTGAGGGATTGTAGTAGAAGGCTGCTTGTTCATTCCAGCCACCCAGAACCAAAATAACAACACAGAAACTGTATTAATTAAATCACTGCTTGGCCAATTTTCTCTAGCTTCTTATCGGATGACTCTTACATATTAATTTAACCCATTTCTATTAATCTGTGTATGGCTGCGGCTTACCGGCTAAGGTTCTATCTGGCTCCAGCAGGGCTACATGGCTTCTCTCTGGCACCACCCTTCTTTCTCCCAGCATTCAGTTTAGTTTTTTCGGCCTATCTCTGTTCTACACTATCAGGGCAAGCCAGTTTTCTTTATTCATTAACCAATCGTATTCACAACATACAAAGGGGAATCCCACATCAAGGGATTACAAGTTATGGGATTTATTATAAATTCCTCTAGAAATTATTATTATGGTACCTAACAATTTCCATGGGTGCTAAAAGCTAGGTGCTGAGACTTTTCCAAATTCTCAGTACACATGTGCTAGTCAGGACACAAGCACAGGCAGTGTGGTCCCAGGGTCTCTGCTCTAAAGACAAGAGTTGCTTAGTCCAGCCCAGAGGATGCTCTATGTTTGCATTTCCACTTGCTTGCCTGCCTCTCTCTCCCCCATGCTGGCCAGTCCCGCCTTCAGAGAAGGAGGATACTCTTGCCTATGGAACTGCTAATAAATGTCAGGTTCCTATGATGACAAGTACTGGTTCCTGGCATGTGGCTGGTCCTGGGTGAACACATAGAGGAGAGAGTAAATGTGACCATCTCTGAGCAGATCAGACATTCAGAAGGCCGTCTCTGCCTTTGAAGCACAGACATTGTTGATACATAAAATAGGACTGAAGAGAAAGAAGTCACCAAGAAACGAAGGTCAGAGAAGGCAGGAACTGGGCTTTACTGATCCATTCAGCTGATAATCATGCAGCAGCTCAATAACTGCTTAATTATTAAGCGATGTAAATGCAAGGCAAAGGCTCTTCTGGAAGAAAATAATTTGGCTAGAAGTCACCAAACAAATGCAGTACAATTGAGTCAATGTACAAAGGGAGAGAGACACAGAGATGAATCAACTTTGTGGGCTTCAGTTAGGATTGCTTCCAATAGTGCAGACAGCTCTTGCTCTGAGTAGGAGGTTGTCTTAGTCAATGCTCTATTTCTATGAAGAGATGTCATGACCACAGCAACTCTTACAAGAGAAAGCATTTAACTGGGACTTGCTTACAGCTTCAGAAATATAGTCCATTGTTCTCATGGCAGGGGTGGGAAGTCATGAGACCCTGCTTGTCATGCTAGGATTGATCTTGTGCATGTCTCATGCATGCAGTCACAGTCACTGTGAGTTCATGTGTGCAATGGCCTTATTGAGTCTAGTGAATACTGTTTGACCATATATAGATGTACAGACATATACTCCCCATGACACTAACAACCCTTTTGTTTCTTCTTCTGGAATCATCCCCGAACCTTAGAGGAAGAGGATGCCAATATAGATGACAGATTTAGTGTTGAACATTTTACAATCTCTCTTCTCTGTATATAAACTAGTTGTAGGTCTCTGTTGAACATTTTACAATCTCTCTTCTCTGTATGTAAACCAGTTGTAGGTCTCTGTTTTAATTACATCTACTTCAAAAAGAAGTTCCTATGAAGAGGACTGAGAGACACATTAATTAATGGGTATATAGATAAAAGTTTAGGGAGCCATTTAATACTATATCCATGTAGAAGAATCACAGTATTAGTGTCTTCTTTAGGTCCTGTAATCTAGCCATAGAGTTTTGGCCCAGTGAATAGTATCATGAATGATTTCTATCTTAAAGCATTGGAAACACAAATGACAGATGAGATAAATCAAGATCAGAAAAGAAATTAATGAAATAGAAATGAAAATAACATTACAAAAAAATCAATGAAGGCTTGAAGATCTGATTCTTTGAAAAGATTAACAAGATTGACACATCTTTGTCCAAATAAACCAAAAGAGAAGAGCCAAATGATTAAAATTAGAGATTACAAAGGAGATATTGCAACAGATACCAATGAACTCAGATGATCATAATGACATACTTAAAGCTGGAAAACCTTAGGAGAAATAGATCATATGAAATACCAAAATTAAAACAAAAAGCTATAAAAATGGAGTTAAACAGATTTCTCAAAAGCAACAAGATTGAAAGAGCAATTTTTAAATACCTCCAACCAGGGGCTGGGAGGTATTAGCTGTTCCTAGACCCCATATGACAGCTAACAACTGCCCAGAAAATCTGACTCTATCTTCTAGGCTCCATAGGAACAAGATAAGCTTGTAGTGCAATACACACACACACACACACACACACACACACACACACACACATGCAGGCAACCATGCATCCACAAAATAATACTAATGAGCCTCCAAACTGAAAAGAGATAAAAATAAATCCCATGTCCAGGTGGATTTACTACAGAATCCTTCCAGATCTTTAGAGAAGAACTAAAGTCAATGCTTCTTAAATTATTCCATTAAATAGAAAAGGAAACACTGCTTCTAAACTCTTTATAAGATGTTAATATTATTCTAATAACAAAATCAGATAAGGACACAACAAAAAATGAAAATTACAGACCAATTTCCCTGGTGAACATAAATGCAAAAGTTCTCAATAAAATAGTTTGTAACCTAAATTCAAATACACATTAAAGGGATTATCCACCAGGATTGAGTTCAGCTTCATCCCAGAGATGCAGGAATGATTCAACATACATAAATCAATGAACGTAACCCATAGGATAAATGAACAGGAGACAGAAATTTTGTAATCATCTCATTATACAAAACTCAATATCCCTTTGTGATAAAAGTCCTAGAGAATATAGGGTTACAGAGGATTATTTATCAACACAACAAAGGCAGTATACAGGAAGTCCATGGCAATCAACATCCTAAGTGGAGAAAAAAGTCATTTATACTAAAATAAAGAACAAGGCTGTCTTCATTATTGCTAATTACATCACTTGAAGTCTTAGCTAGAGCAATATGCCAAGATATGGAGATAACAGAAATAAAAAGGGAAAAGAAGAAGTTGAAGTGTCTTTATTCACAAATGATACGATTCTCTACATAAAAGACCCCAAAGACTCCACCAGAAAACGTCTACATCTGATAAATGCACAAAATAGCAGGATACAAAACTAATACACAAAGATCAGTAACTTTCCTATATACCATTTATAAATATAACAAGAAAAAAATTGGGAACAACACCATTCACAATATATAGATACACAAACACACGCACACACAGAGGCTCATTTGTATGTGTGTCTCTGGGTGTGTGTGTGTGTGTATGTGTGTGTGAATAACCAAGGAGGTAAAAGACTTGTGCAATCAGAAGCTCAAAAGACCTTCCACATTCATGAATTTGTAATATTAATATTATGAAAATAGCCATCCTACCAAAGGCAATCTATATGATCAATGTTGTAATAAAAATTCCAACATAATTCTTTACAAAAATCTAAAAATAATGTCAAAATTTATATGAAAACACAAATGACCCAAGAGAGAGAAAAAAAGACCAACTGAAAACTAACCAATAGGACCATGTGATACCCTAAAGAGTCTGTAAAGCATGCTATCATTCAAATGAAGAGGCAGCTTTCACCATGGGAGAATGTCTTCACCATCTATACATCTGAAGGGTTAGTTGCTAAAACATACAAAGAACTCAAAGAAAAAAAAAACGAGCACCAAGAAAACATTACAAGCAAACTCTGGGGCATGGAACTAAACAAAAAGTTCTTGATGTTCTCAAAGGAGTAAATAAAATGTCTGAGAGATGGCTTTCAAATATTTCAAATGTTCAAAATATTTAGGCATCAGAGAAATGCAAATCAAAACTACATTGAGATTTCATTTTAGCAATGACAGTGGATGCTGGTGTGGGTGTGGTGAAAGGAGGGTCACTTAGTCACTGTTGGTGGGAGTGCAAATTGGTGCTGCAACTCTGACAATCAGCTGAAGTTTCTTCCAAAAGGTAGAAATAGATGTACCATATGATCCGTCACTTCAGGGAGTATCCCCAAGGGACTCTCCTTCCTACTACAGAGATATCTGCTTATACATTTAGATCACTGCTGTCGTCAAAATAGCCAAGAAATGGAAACAGCCTAGATGTCCATAAGCTGATGACTAGATCATGAAAGGGTGGCACTTACGTACAATGGAATACTATTCAGTGGTTAGGGGATCATTCCTTTAAGGAAAACCTACAGTGTGGGAAGAAAAGAACCGAGAGAAGTCATCAGGAGATTGCAACTAGAAGTAATGTCAATCATTCTGTAGGCAGAAAGGATTATTTTGGAGGTTTTAGTATCCATAGAGCGATGAAAAAAGAGTATTATATCAAATGTTAGCCTGTAGTGATGAGACGAGCTGCGGGCAGGCCTGCTTTTCGTCCCGCCCAGCTCCCGACTGCCTGGCTAGCTTATGCCCCAAAATAACAACACACAAACTGTATTCATTTAAACACTGCCTGGCCCATTAGTTTCAGCCTCTTATTAGCTAATTCTCACTTCTTGCTTTAACTCATATTTAGTAATGTGTGTAGCACCAGGAGGTGGTGTCTTACCGGGAAAGATTCAGCATGTCTGACCTGGTGGCTGGCTCCATGGCGTCTGTCTCAGAGAGGAGAGGCATGATGACTGCCAGAGACATCTGCCTCATGCCCAGCATTCTGTTCTGTCTACTCCACCCACCTAAGGGCTGGCCTATCAAATGGGCCAAGGCAGTTTCTTTATTAACCAATGAAATCAATACAAACAGAAGACTCTCCCACATCATTAGCCGGGGTTGAATCTAGTTGTGTATTGGGAATTATGTTTACTCACCTTTTAATACATTTCTGTATTTAAAAACCTTTCATATCTAAGCACACAGCTGCAGTACCAGCTAGGTGATTGGCAGAAGACTAGGCCAATAGATCTGGAAGAGAACAGGAAGCCCAGAAACATGCCCACTTTGCTAGAGCCAGCTAACTTTGCAAAGGAACAAAGGCAACACAATGACAAATGGTGCTAGACCCATGGGTGTTTCCATGCAAAAAGAAAACCTAGAAAGACCTTAAACCTTTTTTAAAACCTAAAATAGATCACTGGATTAATGCAAAATATAAAACTCCATAGAGTATGAAATCTGGGTCTCTTTGAGTTTTGAGGATGACTTGTTAGTTGAAGCCACAAATACATGAAAGAACTGATAACATGGACTTTGTTGAAATTAAATATTTTTCCTTTAAGAAGCAAAACATAAGCCACAGTTAGGAAGATAATAACATCAAAGCAGAAGTCTGAAAAGGGACCGTTATTCAAAATACACCCCCCCCCCAAGTCAGAAAATTCAAAAATAAGAAATCAAGTTTGAAGTTAAGCAGAAGACTTTAACAGGCAATGCATGAAAAATATACTGAGGGCAAGCATATGAAAAGCTGTTTAATGGACTGAGAAGATTGCTCAGTGGTTAAGATTAAGGGTACATGCTATTCTTGCTGAAGACCTAGGTTTGGTTCCCAGAATCTTCATGGTGGCACACAACCATCTATAACTTCAATCCCAGAGGATCTGATACCTGCCATAGTCTCCTCAGTTACCAGGTACACATATGGTGCAATATACATATAGGCAAAACACATACACATATCATGAGAAATAAGGAAAGAAGGGAGGGAGGAATGGAGGGGGAGAGAGGAAAGCAGGAAGGAAGGAAGGAAGGAAGGAAGAAAGGAAGGAAGGATGGAAGGAAGGAAGGAAAAAAGCAAGGAAGGAAAAAAGCAAGGAAGGAAGGAAGAAGCAACCTATTTAATCTATGTTATCAAAAAAACCAACAGAAAATCCAAATGCAAGCAGATATGCTACTTTCTACTTACTAGAAGCGTCAAAAGTCAAAATCCTGACGCAACCAAACATGGTGAGGACAGGAGCCAAGGAGAACTCACACTCATTGGTGAGCAAAATGGGGAAAGGTCCACCACTCTGGAAGGCAGTTTGAAGACTCTCACAAAACTGGTCACACTTTATAGTGCCATCCAGTAAGAGTGTCCCCAAGGCTTTTCCAACAGAGTTGAAAACTTATCTGTACCCAATATCTTCACCAGATGCTCACAGCTACTTTAATTATCATTGCTCTGATGTGGAAGCAGCTGAGGTGTCCTTCAGTATGTGGACAATCTGTGGTTTCTAAGACAACGGCAATGAAAATTATTCAACACTAAGAAGAAATGAGCCCTGATCAGTAAAATGACTCAGCGGGTACAAGTGCTTGCCACTCAGGCCTGATGACCTGAGATCCATCACTGTGGACCCACCGTGGGAGGAGAGAGCTGACTTCCCAAAGTTGTCTTTGATCTCCGTACATTTGTTGTACATGTCCGTATACCACCTATGTTAATAAGAATTACCAGTAGAATGAATTTAAGAAATAAAATAGTGGCCACTGGAGAGATTTCTCAGTGCCTAAGAGCATTTGATGCTCTTTGCAAAAGACCTGGGTTCAATTGCTAGCACCCACACAGTGGCTCTCAACCTTCCATAACTCTAGATACAATGTATCCAATGTCCTATTCTGACCTCTGTGAGCAGTAGGCATACACATGGTGCATATATACACATGCAAGAAAAACACTTATACACATAAAATAAATAAATAAATAAATATAAAAAATTAACCCTCAAGACATGCATTAAATTCAAATACATATTATTAAATGAAATAGCTCAACTCTCAAAGAGAGAGCTCGTAATATATGACTTCAACTATACAACATTGTGAAAAGGCCAAAGATTGATGACTGTATGTGTAGTATGCATGCATGTGTGTATACATACTAATATGCACATATACACACACATATATGTTGTTGAACTAGAGAAAAGGGAGGTGAAAAGATGAGTCAGTAGAACAAAGAAAATCTTTAGGAAGAAAAATCTCTCTGCGTGATTCTATATTGGCAGGCCCACACCATTACACTTTTGTGCAAACTTACAGACTGTTCCCCACAGAGAAGGTGCCCGAGTGAAAACTATCAACTTTGGGTGATGATGTGTCAATCCAGGTCCATCAACTGTAATAAAGGCACCACTCTGGCAGGGATGTTGGTAATTGGGGAATCTGTACATGTGCAATGACAGGAGATACATGAGAAACTTCGGTTTCTTCCAATCAGCTTTGCTATAAACCTAAAATTGCTGTAAAAATAACCTAATGTAACAAAAGTCAGCAGGCCAAAGGATGTTCCATGCACAAAACAAGGGCAAAGACAAGCCACTGCTACTAAGGATCAGAAAACAACAGAGTTCTGAAATGTGACGATATGGTTGGTGCAATCACTAGGTCGAAAATACCCAAGGAAGCAAGGCCACCAAATGCTAAGGAAGAAAAGTTATCAGAATACGAACAAGGGAGTTGGTCTCATTAAAGTGAGATTTTAAAATGCTAAGTATAGAAAAAAAAAAAACTACAGAGGCAGGAAACAGATTTCCTATTAAGAAAGAAGATTTTGCAAAGCTGAGAATACAGTTCTCAATTTAATACTGAACACAAGAGCATGATGGGAAAAAGGATTCCAACATCTGAGGAAAAGAAGCCAGAATTCTATAATCAGTAAAGACAGAAATGAATTTGAGGGGAAAATAAGACTGTTTTGTCATTTGAGGCTCAGATAATTTGCCTCACAGGTATTTAGCACAAGACATAAAGGCAGCAAGAACTGAAGAAAGCAAGCTCAAAAGAAATGAAAGACAAGCAATGAGATCTTAGCATTGAGACATCATCCCTTGGTTGGCAAGGTTTACAGATGGAAATTCACATCTTGGTCCTGTTTTGAGTGAGTTCAGGTACTCGTAACACCATGCTTTTACTGAACTTAGAGACACAGCAAAGGGGAGCAAGGCATAAATGACCAAAGCATCAACGATAGGGAGAAAATACGTGCTTAGGAAAACAAATAGATTAAAAACATCTAAGCTAAGATCTTCCATAGCAAGCACTGTGAACAAAAATGAAAAACTGGATAGATGGCTCTGGGGTTAAGCGTGTGCACTACCTTGCAGAGGACCAGAGTTCGGTTCCCAGCAATCACATTGGGCTGCTCATACCTGCCTGTCACTCCAGCTCAAGGGGATTTGACACCCATTTCTTGCACTTATGGGTACTACAGTCATATGCTTAAAATACACACATAAGTTTTAATGAAAATATTTCTTCAAGAATTTTCTATTCATATCCATAGCCTTAACTTTATGCTTTTAATTACTTGTGTATTATGGATATTAACCCTCTATCAGATGTACAGCTGGCAAAGACTCTCTCTCACTCTGTAGACTTCCTCTTCACTCAATTGTTTCCTTTACTGCACAAAACCCTTTAAGTTTTATGAGGTCCTCATCCCATTTGTTGACTTTAGTCAGTAGAGTCTTATTCAGGATGTCTTTGCTAAACCTCAATCTTGTACTGCCAATGTATTCTTCTGGTTCAGCATTTTGGGTTTTAGATTAGGTCTTTGATCCATTTGGGGTTGATTTTTGTGCAGGGTGATAAATATGGGTCTAATCTCATTCTGCACATCTAATACATCTGCACATCCAAGCTTCTTGGGCACAATTCTATGGAGATGCTACTTATTCTGTAGTGTGTATTTGGGGGCATCATTGTCAAGTGTCAGAAGGCTCTAATGTACTCATTTTTGTGCCTTCTATTTTGTTCCATTGATCTACAAGACTGTTTTATGGCAGGACTATAATGTGCTCATTGCTATAGTTTAAGCTATATAAGTCAGTTGAGAGCTTGAAATCTGGTGTGATAATTCATCCTGCATTGTCCTTTCTTCTCTGGATCTCATTGACTACCTCAGATCTTTTATGACTTCATGTGTATTTTAGGAATTTTTGCTTTATCAGTGAAAAAAATGTTGTGGGGATTTAGATTAGGATTTTGAATTGTGAATTTGCTTTTGGTAGGATAATTATTCATTTCTACAATATTAATTGATAGAGGACTCTCATTGGTTAATAAAGAACTGCCTTGGCTTTTTGATAGGGCAGGATTTAGATAGGTGGAGTAGACAGAACAGAATGCTGGGAAGAAGGGAAGTTAGTCAGATGCTTCAGGCTATCGCCATGCCTCTCCTCTCTGAGAAAGTTGCCATGATTCTCCTCTCCGAGATGGATGCAGGCTAGAATCTTCCCAGTAAGCCACCCCTCGTGGTGCTACACACATTACTAAATATGGGTTAAAGCAAAATGTGAGAATTAGCTAATAAGAGGCTGAAATTAATGGGTCAGGCAGTGTTTAAATGAATACAGTTTGTGTGTTGTTATTTTGGGGCATAAGCTAGCCAGGCGGCCGGGAGCAGGGCGGGACCAAAAGCAGGCCTGGTGCCTCCTCACTACAATTAATTATATCAAGTTGTGAGCCTGGGAGGTCTTTAGATCTTCTAGTGTCTTCTCAGTCTCTTTCCTGAGGAACATAAAGTTTTCATTGTGGAGATCTTTACCTCTTTGGTTAGGCTTACTCCTAGATTTTTTTAAAAGGTTATTATGAATTGGAATGTTTTCATGATTTCTTTCTCAGCATATTTGATATTGATATATAGAAAGACAGCTAATTTATATAAATTGATTTCATATTCAGTCACTATGGTGAAAATAATCATTATGTCTGGAAGTTTGGGGATATCTTATGTATAATATCATATCATCTGCAAACAGGAATAATTTGACTTCTCCTATTTGCATCCTTGTAATTTCCTTCCTTGTCTTATTGCTCTAGCTAGTGATTCAAGCACCATGCTGAAAATGAGTGGAGATAACAGACGATCTTGTCTCACTCCAGATTTTCTCCATTTATGATGATGTTGGCTGTAGGAAATATCTTTAAAAGTATTCAACATCCCTAGAAATATAGGAAATGCAAATTAAAACTATTTTGAGATTTCATATTACCCGAGTCAGGATGGCAAAGATGAAGAAAACAATTGACAACAAATTCTGGCAAAAAGGGAAAAGGGAATCTTTGTTTATTGGTGAGGTTGCAAACTGGTGCAACCAGTGGGAAAATCAGTTTGGAGAATTCCCAAAGAGTCAAAAATAGATCTACCATAAGTCCCAGCTATACCACTCATTGGCATAGGCTCAAAGTACTCACCATCCTACTAAAGACACTTGTTCAGCCACACTCCTTACTGTTCCAGTCACAATAGCAAGGAAATGGACACATCTAAATGTCCTTCAGCTGATGGACAGGTAATTAAAATGTGATGCATATACACAATGGGATACTATTCTGCTATAAATAAAAATGTAACCATGAACTCTGCAGTAAATGGATGAAACCAGAGAATACTGAACAGAGTGAGGAAACCCAGGGCCAGGAAGACAAACACCACAGGTTCTCTCTTATTTGCGGATCCAACTCTGAATCTTTGGGTCTAAGTACATGACATAGTAATTGCTGAAATGGGCAATTGTAGGACACAGTTCCTATGACTGCTGAAATAGGAAAAATCAGAAAGAAGGTTTATTTGGAAATTAGGGAGGGAAGGCAACACAGAGGAAGAGGGATGAAGTGGGGATAAAGAATACCAAAGATGATTGGAAACACTATAGGGAGACATTATTTTATTTTGACTTAGTATATATATATATATATATATATATATATATATATATATATTATGCATACATGCTTGTATGTGTATACATATAGAAATTATTTAAATGAAGTAATGCCACTTGGGGTGTGATAATGCTCCTCTCAAGACTGTCTTACAGAATCCCAGTGACAACATGGAAAACCCTTCAAGGTGATGGCCAGGAGAATCCAGGAGATTCCTAAAGCAATACGCACTACTACCATTGCCCTGGTAGCTCTATCAGTTTAAGGTAAGAATCTATTCCCAAAGAAATTACACATTTCAGACACAGGATTTGGAGGAATCGCATTAGAACTGAACCCAAAGCCTCCTCCCTGAATAGTAACACACATAGTATCTATAGGCGCTGTTCAGCTGCCAAAATCATATTAAGCTAGAAAGCCTACAAACCACAACAATGACCAGCATAGCAAGGTATTCCCAAGAGTGCAATAGTGGCATTTACACATTGGAGGCCACCAACAGCTCTCTAATCAGACTTAAGGTCTGCTCAGTAGGAAGGAATTCATGCCTGGTACTGTAAACCTAGCCAGCTATCGATGGCTAGTGAAGGAATAAACCCTGGAAGAGAACCTATTACTGTATTTTCCTGAACCAGGATAATTCCCAAATTCATTCTAAATACAATATTCACATATAAGTGCATCTCCCACCTCAACAAAGAAGTTTTTTGTAGCATATGGAGATCATCACAGAAATTCACAAAGTGGTCAGAATGCATAGAATAACTGACCACTGGGGCCTATTCCTAATTGATACATCTAAACTGAAACCCCTATACTCAGAGGCTCAGAGAGTATCAAAGAAGAAAAGGTAGAAAGATTGCAAAAGGACAAAGATGCCTTCTCTAAGAGAACATCTTCTATAACCTGGCAGGGAGTTATGCTTAATGAAATCTTAACATCATGGTTTCCTAAACAAGACCAGCACAATGACAATACCAGCTGACATCCCAAAGTAAATGAGGAAGATCTCACAAAGCCACACCCAGAAATGAAGAGCTACAGGCAACTAAGGGTTGTTAAGAGAAAGGGAATTAGTCTTATTCAGGGAGAAGGTGCGAGAGGTTATACAGACAGTCCCAAAGTTGTCAATCCTAAACACATATATGCATGAACAACACTAAATGATCTCAGAAGGTTGCATTTACATATATGTATGTATGTATGTATGTATAAAACAATAATAATCATGACCTTAAGAGAGGAGAGCATGGAGTGTTAGGAATATTTCCTAATGCAAGCTCTCTGCCGATGCAAAATTCCCAATCAAGCCAAATCAAAACAAGCCAAATTAAGAAATATCCAGGTTTAGTGGGAGTTCTGCGCTCTCAGGTGGCCCTGGGGGGTGGGGGGGGGGGACTGGGAAGCCTCGGAAATGCAACTATCACCAGGAGGAAGGAAAAGGGACCATGTGTTCCTCTTTTGGGGGAATCACTTAAATACCCTGGGGAGTGGTCCTGACCCCCACCCCCAGGGAGGGGTCAGAACCTGGCCTGCTGGGATTTGGAGTCCAGACCAGGCCTGGGGGGTGGGGCCTAGGTTCCCAACTTGACAGAAGAAGATGAGAGAAATGATATAAATAAAAGACTTATGAATGAAATTCTAAAAATAATAAAATCAAACTAAAATGATACAGCTTCTGATAGTATTTTTAAATTTAATTTTGTTTGATCAAGGATAGTAAAGCAATTATTGTTTTGATGGGTTATTTTTATCTTTTTATCATGGTACCCTTTAGTATAGCATGACTAAACACAGGCTTTGTTTCACTATCTGATACAATTCATGGTAATATTAAAAATATATCCACAAATAAGTAAAAAGCAAAATCTGATCAAGAAATTTAAAAATTCAAGTTTGAACAGAAACTCTATAGATTTAATGACATTAAAACCATGAATTTTTGCTGTAATAGTGGGATGTGGACTATCAATTACTTTTAGTATGGTTTCATTATTATTTGGTTTTCCAAGATAGGGTTTTTCTGTAGACCAGGATGACCTCGAACTCAGAGAGATTCACCTGCCTTTGCCTCCCAAGTGCTGAAATTAAAGTCATGTGCCACTACTGCCAGGCACTAATTTTATTATTGAAACATGTTATTTTGCTTTGGACTGATTTCTGATGATCCGGGGGAAGGAAAACAGAATGAAGAAATAGAGAAATCTATTTGGTAATACTAGTGAATTGCTCATTTTTGTTGCCACTCAATTCAATTTAGGCATGCTAAAAAAATTCTCTACATTAAATGTACTATTTCCTGTAAAATATAAAAGTAGATTTATTTCCTCAGGCAAAGATAAAATAAAAATGTCTAAATGCAATAACCAAGTACGTGATTTGAAATCACAGTAAACGAAGAAGTTTGCCGATCAGGCATTAGACAAAGTGAAGGGTTTTATGATCATAGAGCTTGGAAGACAGTTCACTTTTTCAGATTTTATATGAAATGGACATATTGTAAAGTGAACTTACAAAAGAGAACATGAAGTGTTCATTTAAAAATATTTTCTCTTTTTTATATTTTTCATCCCAGGAAGTCTCAACACATTAGCAGGTGTATTTTACATAAATGACCAAAATATAACAATACAAGTACATCTCACATCTTGATCTCCATCTGCTTCCCTATTAGAACCATTAAACATTCTAGTGACAGATAATCCTTCCATGAATTATTCCTTCAGATGGCCTCGGTGTGTAGCACATTCCTGGGAACCGGCCGCAACTTCAAGTCAAATCGACCTCTTTAGATCTGGCTCTCAGGATGTCAGTGTTTTTCCAGCGTTAGGCTGCTTTGTGTGCTGCCAGCTGCCTACGAAATTCACCTGACTGCGCTGAAATCTGGCCTTCAAGAGGAGTTCAGGAGTTAACTGTTACTGAGAAATAAAATGTCTGTGGGAGGAACAGTCTGTCATGGTTAATGATATGATTTATTGCAATTACAGAAAACTACCCTGATTGTTCAAATTGCGGTCTGTAGGCCTCAGCCAGATTAAATGCCAGGCTGTGACGAGCACCAGGGAGGTAATCAAATAATTGCCTGTGCTAAATAACACTGTGCTTAATTCTCGCGGCAAACTTTTAAAAGTTTAAATTGATATGATGTGATTGAGAGAAACAAAACACCAGGATCTCAAAAATTAAACTGTGCAAAACAAAAAAATAGGTGTTTGCTAACTGACCCTAAGTGCTCTTTAGAACAATTTTTCAGATACTTGAAGCTTAGTTGTTTATAAGGAGCCGAAGATTATTCACGACCCCAGAACTGTAGTCTTTGCCATGTGCTGGAGTGTCAAGGAAGGTCATTGGTTAGGAAATGAGGAAATGGCAGGGATTTACCAAACTCCCCCTAGAGAAGAAAAGGAGGAAGCAACAAGCAAGGGTATTATATGTGCCGCAATGAAGGTCAATCCCAAGGTATCTATCTGGCCTAACAGGCCTAAGGAAGAGGGTGGGGAAACATAGTAGGAGGTTTATCAACTTCTGACAATTAACTTTTTCTAGATAACGAATCCAGTTCTTAGCAAAACATGGGTCTTAGCAATGTTGCTGCATGAGCACAGTTTTCAAGGTTTCTAAGATTCCATTCCCACAGTGCCATGCTCACCTCTGGTAGTATCTGTTTCCTGCCTTTTGGGTTCTTCTCCCGAAACAGCGTAAGTGGGCAATACAAAAGGTTTGTCTTCAGGAAGGCCGCAGGAAAGAAACCGGAGCTGACTGACTTCTCAGAAGTGCTTCTTGTTTAGAGACTTGGTGATTTTTCCCCTTGAACTTTCTTTAATAGAGCAATATTTATTTGCCTCCAGGAGGAGTTATTTCTGTTCTTCTGTGTGCTGGCTTATCAGTTCGAGTCTCTGTTGCAGCTCTTTTTATTCCTTGAGGTACTATCCGATAATTTACAAATAAAGACTCTCAGTGCTTTAAAAATGCTTCCACTAGGGAGTAACCAAGAGTAAATACTGAAGAAATCTCTGAACATAGATGGGAACATACCTTCTCAGGTTAAGGTAACTTAGCATGTCTAATTTTTCCCAATGAAGATGCTGTTAATAAGCAAGGTTTGTGTTCTCAGTTACAGAAATATATTGAATAAGTCACAATATCTGAATTTACTATGAAAAGCATCCAAGAACATCCCTGTAATCTCATTGCAGTGATGTATATATATAAATCATGTTTATTAAATATAACATCCTTAGGCATCCGGGCTTCAAGGGCCAAGTAGCTACTGGATTCTCAGCTTCTTGGGTCTGATTAAAATGTTGCTATAGTTTTAAAGCTGACTTAATAAGTTCTTATACACATTCGATGAACAAACCCATTGGTTTTGTTCCCCTAGATAGCTCTGACTAATACAATGTATTTGAACAGTTGATGCTGAAGGCAACCTGGCAAACTGGATTTAAGATGAAGGCTTTGGAGGAGAAATGAAAGACACAAACTGTTTCACTCTTGTCTTTCCGTGACAGAGTCAGGTGGCAACCTCAAAAGCATGAGGAGACAGTAGTGAGTGAAGTTTTAAAGACTGAAGGTGAACGATGCTGACGGACAACTGAGACCCCTCAGACGCCAGATGTGCAGCATCCTTACCCATTCAGCAGCTGTTTCCAACCCCTTCGCAGCCCCTAGTGGGTGTATCTGAGAAAGACGGCGAAGACCTTGTGACGCAGCGGTGCCATTCACTGCTCACGTGGGTGAGGACCTGACAAGCCATGAGAGAAATGAGCTGGACTGTTTGTACTGGGGGCCTCGTATGAGCACAGCATGTGACCAAGACAAACACAACTCCATCTGCACCCCAGATGTGGAGTAAAAGCCATCTGCCCTGGGGGAAGCAGAGGAAGAAATTCTGTTGATGGAAGGGATGTAAACACCTGGGGGAAAGGTGATGTGGGATTCTCCTTCTGGATGCTGTGAATATTATTGGTTAATAAAGGAATCACTTTGGGCCTACAGCAGAGCTACAGGGGAACAGAGCTAGGTGGGGGAAAACTAAACTGAATGCTGGGAAAAAGGAGACGGAGTCAGGGAGAAGCCATGACGCTGCCTGTAACTTTGCTGGTAGGCCACGACCTCGTGGTGATGCACAGATTAATGGAGATGGGTTAAACTAAGATGTAAGAGTTAGCCAATAAGAAACTAGAGCTAATGGGCCAAGCAGTGATTTAAATCATATAGTTTCTGTGTGATTATTTCTGTTCTGGGCAGCTGGGATGAACAAACAGCTCCTTCCTACAGGAAGGGACACGAAGTCTTAGGCAGATCATCTACCACTGCAGTGATGGCAAATGAGGGGAGGAGTCTATACAATGGCTGAAGCGAGACACTGGCGCTGGTGGAAACCATATGCAGACCACGCATCACCAAAATCCACGGGTACACAGAAGACTGTCATTGGTGAGATAAGTACTAAGCAGAAAGAAAAATGGTCTGACCCTGGTACAGGAGAATGAATGTTCTATACGTCCTGCCCCTGGACCTTGCTCAGCTTCACTCAGACCAGTCTCAAAGTCCGAGGCCGAAACAGGAGTGCTGGAAATCCGCCTCTTCACCCCAACCTGTATCCACTGCATCCTCCTGCTCACCCTACCCTGTATCCACTGCATCCTCCTGCTCACCCTACCCTGTATCCACTGCATCCCTCTCCTCACCCTACCCTGTACCCACTGCATCCTCCTGCCCACCCTACCCTGTACCCACTGCATCCCTCTCCTCACCCCACCCTGTACCCACTGCATCCTCCTGCTCACCCTACCCTGTATCCACTGCATCCCTCTCCTCACCCCACCCTGTACCCACTGCATCCTCCTGCTCACCCTACCCTGTATCCACTGCATCCTCCTGCTCACCCTACCCTGTACCCACTGCATTCTCATCCCACACAGTTCCCACTGCCTCATCCTCCTCACTACCCCATTGCAAAGAGCAGAGAGCAACAGCCATGCAATGAGATGCCCTCTGTGACACAGCCATGAGGCACAGAAAGCAAAAGATAAAAGACAATGAATAACCCATTTTAAGGGCTGCAGAAAAGTTTCATTTGGTGAAGTACATGCAGGGCAAACTGGAGGTCCTGAGTTCAGCTCTCCAGACCCGACATAAAAAGCCTTGATGGTCCATGACCATAATCTCAGCTGTGAAGAGGCGGAGACAGGAGGATTTGTAGGGCTTGCTGACCAGCCAGTCTGGCCAATTCACGAATTCCGGGTACAATGAGAGGTTTTGTCTTAAAAAAAATAAAGTGGAAAGACAGTTTGGACAATAAAGATCTGGCTCCCACATGAAGGCAAACACAGAAATTCTTAGTCACACACATGTACACACACACAACACCATGTGCAGACACAGTCAAATGACCTATTTCAAGGCACAAGAGCACCAGACTCGGGAACTACAGCCACACACTTCCACGTGGCCATGATGGAGACTGAAAAAGGGAGACATCAAGAACAAACTACTGTGAGGTGCCAGATGAGAGATGGACAAACAGAGCCCTGGAAAGAACCACCAAGTATGTCTATCAAGAGAAATTATCTAAATTCAAATACAAACTTAAAAACTACAGAGCACCCAAGAACAGAGAATGCATGGATTTGTATAACCCATGCACAGAGTTCAAAGCCAGAAAAAGAACAAACAAGGTCCCAAAAATATTTGAAAATGCTATGATTTCTCAATTAATCTAATAAATTAAAAAATTTAATGAAAAATGAAGATAAATTTAAATAACATCAAACTGATAAAACTATATATATGGAGCTAGAGAGATTGCTCCACAGTTAAGGGTACTTCCTGATCTTCTGTTTTTGCTGCTTTGGTTTGGTTTGATATAGTTTTTTAAGATAGGGTTTCTTTTTTTATTTTTTTAACCATTTCTTACTTATTTATTTATTTTTCCATTCAAAAATTTACACTTCCTCCCCTCCCATGCCCCTCCCGCTACCCCACTCACTCTCTTCCTTCCCCCTCCCTCCTTAAGAGAGGGCAGGGAACCCTGCCCTGTGGGAAGTCCAAGCCCCACCACCACATCCAGGCCTAGGAAGCTTTGCATCCAAATAGATTAAGGTCCCCAAAAGCCAGTACATGCAGCAGAAACAAGTCCCAGTGCCTTTATCAATGGCTTCTCAGTCAGCCCCCATTTTCAGCCACATTCAGAGTCCACTTTGATCGCATGCTCATTCAGTCCAGGTCCAGCTGGATTTGGTGAGCTCCCATTAGAACAGACACACTGTCTCAGTGGGTGGACCAACTCCTCGCAGTCCAGACTTCCTTGCTCATCTTCTCCCTCCTTCTGCTCTTCAACTGGACCTTGGGGGCTCAGTCTGTTGCTCTGATGAGGGACTTTGTCTGTAGCCTTTGGAGCCTGTCCTGGAACTAGCTCTTGGAGACAATGCTGGCCATACAGAGATTTTCTTGTCTCTGCCTCTGCTGGGATTAAAGGCGTGTGCCACCACCTGGTGAATACTTCCTGATCTTGAAGAGGAGCTGAGTTCTCAGCAACCAAGACAGGCAGATCACAACTGCCTATGACCCTAGCTTAGGGGGTCTAATGCCCTCTTCTGACCTTCATAAGCATCACACATTTGGCATACATTCACAGAAACGCACACATGCATATAAATAACAATTTTAAAAATTAAAGATAAGGTTGGTGAGAAAAGTGACTGTGGGGTAAAGCAGAAAACAGAATACAACAGATTTCTCAGCATGAATTATGAAGTCTAGAGGATGCTGGGGAAACATTGTAGTCTCTATACAAAACACACAACAAATTTGTCCCCTACGTATTTAAATGTTTATAGGACGAATAAAAATACATTTTAAAAAGTGTGTGACTTTTTTTTCTGACCCACAAAAGCAGAAATAATTCACTGCCAATATAACTGCATCATTAAAGTTCTCCAGGCAGAAAGAAAACAGCATGGGCAAATTTTGATTGACACAAGGGAGAGCACTAGAAATTTCTTTTTAAATATGAAGGACATCTTGAATAAAAATACTTCAGATGTCTTTTTAAAAGATAATAACAGTTTTCATAGCTAGTCATTGGGAAAAGCCAGCTGAAGAATTGTTCTAAGGAACAAAGCAGATAGCTCAACCCTAGCCTTTGTGTTCCCATTAACATCATGATCTAGCTTTTCATTTAAAGAAAGGCCACTGTGGGTCTGGAAAAAGGGCTCAGCAGTTACGAGCATTTGCTGTTCTTGTAGAGAACCCAAGTTTGGCTCCCAGCATCCGAGTCGGGTAGCTCACAACCGCCTGTAACTCCAGCTCCAAGAGACTCAATGCCTCTGGCCCCTGTGAGCAACCCACACAACTGTGACATTCATTCAATAGACTCACACAAATACCTAAATAAATCTTAGAGAGAAGATAATTGCTAATCCTTATGCCCAGCAAGGTATTGGCGTTATAGAGAATGATGGATGTTCCCACTCAGAAGAAAATTAAATTCAAAACTATCCTTAAGAAATTCATTTACCATTGAACAAAAAAAATAGTGAGACTAAATAAACAAGCAAGTGCATTCGTGACTGCCTTTGCTGACTGCTTTGAGCTCCTCTAGGCTGACACTCAGCACAGAGGAAGTAGGCATAGCCAACTCCCGGATGAAGGTAGTGGGTACAGAGAGCAAGACCACCAAAGCACCTAGAGTTGATAGTCTAGATTTCCAGAAAGCTACAAAGAGTAGGGAAAGGAGCCATAGGGCCTTTGTTAGCCTCACCTCCACCCACCCTGAGTTTTTGCCAGGTAGTCATTTCTGGAGGAAACCGCTTTCGACTCAGACAACAACATCCCAAAAGTCTCTGCGGCAACTGAATAGAAACGGGGCATGGCTGAGAGCTGAGAATAGGTTCTAATCTCACAGCTCACATGAGGAAAGCACAGTCTGTGGAACAGCGAGGAGAGTATTCAGAGCTCTCCCTAGTTAGTCACTCATCTCTGGCAGCTTTTGTTCCCGCCACCCCATGTTTGCTTAGCAGCAAGCAGAGGCAATGGGCAGGTGGAAGCAGCCGCAAGCAGCGCCCTCTAGTGTTACAGTCCTGGTGCAGAGGCGAGGTGCCAGGAACCAGCCCTCCCTGTATGTGCTCAACTCTCCAGGGATTCCGGGTTGCAGCTAGCATTGCGGCTTGCAGGAGGATCTTGCTTGTTATTGGAATTCCTCCACAGCCAGCAGTGTTAGAGCTCTTGTGTAGGTCTACAGTGTCAGGATTTCTTACCCCTTAAAGCCACCTAGTGATACAGCTCTTGGCCATGTGTCTGAAACACTTGGCCTCAATGACTGGACAGCTCTGTAAAACTCTTCGAGCAGCCAGAGCTTGCGGCTTCTCTTTTCTACCTCATCACAGCCTTAATTCTTCCAGGTCAGCTCTCTGCCCTTCCGGTTCTCTCTTTACATCTGCTGCCCACACTCCTTCTCAGCCTGCCAAACCAGCTACTGCAGCTATTCAGCCACCTCAGCCACAACTCTACTGCCACTGCTGTTTCTCTGTCATAACAGCACAGCCTGCACGACTAATACAAGAAAATATCATTCTAGAGAAGTACTTCGTTGGGTCTATTGCTACACCAGCGGAGAACACACAGGAGGGTCTCCCAACTGACTCATCAACTCCGCAGGAATTGCCTGCTTACGTAGCCTGGGAATGGATGTTTGGACACATCCAAACCTTCTCTCTCAACATCATTCACAGGCACTTCCATGAACACCAAAGATATTGACACTTTTTCAAGTATTTATTGGCTATTTGTATTTCTTCCCTGAGAATCATCTGTTCAGTATATTGAGCCATATACTGACACGATATATATATATATATATATATATATATATATATATATATGTTACATATATAGTATATTAATTCCTCATCTGATAAAGTTGACAAAGACTATTTTTCACTCTGTTTACTGTCTGCTCACTCTACTGATTGTTTCCCTTGCTGTGCTGAAGCTTTTTAATTTCATGCGATCACATTTTGACTTGGGGTTGTGTGTTGGGATATTTGTATACTATGTGAAAATGCATTGCTGTGATTGGTGTAATTAAAAGCCAAACAGCTAGGCAGGGAGAGGTTAGGTGGAACTTCTGAATTCTTTCTGGGGACAGAGAGGACTCAGGGAAGAAGAAGGCGGGGTCATCACCATCTTAACGCAGAGAGGAGACATGGAAAAAGCAGGATGGGCAGAAATTGGCAGAACATAGATTAATAGAAATAGGTTATTTTAAGTTATAGGAGTTAGTGCGACAAGCCTCAGCTAAGCCTGAGCTTTCATAGTTAATAATAAGTCTCCATGTTGTTATTTGTGACTGGTGGCCTAGAGAAAATTTTGATTACAGGGATGTTTCCGATAGTATTGGGGTTCTTTCAGAGAGTCCTTGCTTATGCTTCCATCGTGGAATGTTTCACTGTGTTTCCATCTAGGAGTTTCAGAGTTTGGTCTTACCTTATGATCTTTGATCCATTCTGAATTGAATTTTTTGTAGAACGTGAGCTATGGATCCAGTTTCATTCATCTACACGGGAAGATCCAGCTTTCTCAGCAGCATTTGTTACGTCCTTTTCCCTGATGTATTTTTGGCATCTTTGTCAGAAGATAGGTCCCGAATCTGGGTGGGTTTAGTGTTGGGTCTGCTGTTCTATTCTGTGAGTCTCTGTGCATGTTTTATCACTGTGGCTCTGTGATATAACTTGATATCAGAAATGGCAATATTTGCAGTATTGCTCTATCTGCTAATACTTTCTTTGGCTATCAAAGGCCTTTTATGTTTGCAAATGAATTTCAGTGTTTTGTTTCTAGTTTTCTAAGACTTGTCACAGAATTTTGACTGGGGCTGCTCTGTATCTGTTGGTCACTTTTGGTACCACAGCCATTTTCATCATGCTAAATCTGCCAGTCTAGGATCTTGAGGGGTCTAACAATTTTCTAGGGTCTTCAGTTCTTTCAATGACAAATAATTTTTACTGTAGAAATCTTTCGTCTTCTTGATTAGTTTTATTCCTATGTGTTAAAAACTGTGGCTTTTCTGACTCGCTAAGCCAGCAAATTTCTTATTTATTTATTGAAAAGTTGCTATGTTTTGTTGTTGTTTTCTTCTTAATGTTGATCTTGCATTGTGATAGTTTTCTATAAGTGCTTATGGGCTCCAGGAGATTTCTGATGGAGTTCTAAGGGCATCATATGTATAGGATTATGTTGTCTTTAAATATGACTAATTTTGTCACTGTGTCCTCAGTGTGTGTGCATGTGTATGTGTGTGTGTGTTCTCTCTATTCCTATTTTTCCAGGTTTTTATCAGATATGATTATTAGACTTTGACAGAATTCTTTAGTGCATAGATTAGGATGATCACATAATTTCTGTTCTTATGTCTACCTATACATTGTATTACACTTACTGAGTTATGTACCTTGAACCATCATTGCATGTCTGGGACAAAATCAGTTTGATTGGTAATGTATGAACATCTTCTCTAACTTGCTTTGCCAGAATTTTCCTGAGGAAATTTATACCTGTATTCATTTTAGCATAAAGGTTATGCTAGTTCCACAGCATGTTTGGTTCTATTCCTTTCCTGTCTGTCTTATGGAAGAATGAGGGATGTTGTCTCTGTTCTTCTTGAAGGGCCTGGTAGCATCCATCTATGAATTTGTCTGTAAGCAGAGACTGCTCATTTGTTTTCCAGCTGCACAGACCTAAATAATCACACAAAACTATATTAATTACAACACAGTCTGGCCTAATAACTCAGGCTTCTTATTAACTAGCTCTTACATTTTAAATTAACCCATTTCTATTAATCTGTGTATCAGCACAAGGCTGTGGCTTTCTGGTAAGGGTCCAGCGCCTTTCTTCCTCTGAAGCTATATGGCATCTCTTTGACTTTGCCTTCTTTCTCTATGTATCTCTGTTCAGATTTCCTGCCTTGCTATATTCTGCCCTGCCATAGCATAGGCCCAAATTAGCTGTTTTATTAACCAATGATATTTACAGCATACAGAGGAGAATCCCACATCATCTGTCCAGTTCTGGGCTTCATAACTTGTGGGAGGCTTTTACTTACTGTTTTCATCTCAGTGATTATTATATTTTTTCATTAAACTATTCACATTTTGTTGATTTAATTTTGGTAGGTAGTGTTTATCTCAAAATTTAACAATTTCTTCTAGATAGTCTATTTTTTATGGAATATGTTTCATTAAACCGTGTATGGCGTGGGAGGTCCCTCTGTCTATGTGTTGCTTTTATTGGCTAATGAATAAATGAACTGCTTTGGACCTGTAGTAGGGCAGAACTTAGGTAGGCAGGGAAGACAAAACTGAGTGCTGGGAGGAAGAAGACAGAGTCAGAGAGATGCCATGGAGCTGCCAGAGTCAGACATGGCTGGATCTTTGCTGGTAAGCCACTGCCATGTGGCCATATACAGATTAATAAAAATGGGTTAAATTAATATGTAAGAGTTAGCCAATAAGAAGCTAGAGCTAATTGGCCAAGCAGTGATTTAAATAATACAGTTTCTGTGTAATTATTTCAAGTCTAAACTAGCCGGGCAGCCGGGAAGAACAAGCAGGCCCTCCCCCAACACCTGTGGGCAGCCTCCCCTCCCTTCTCCAGTTCTATCAGTTTGGGTCTGCTTTGCTTAGCTTGTCTATTGTTTTCTCCATATTATTGTTCTTTTAAAAGAAACAATTGCTTTCTCCATACTATTGTTCTTTTAAAAGAAACAATTAATTGCTGTGTCCCATGAATTATTTTGAATTCTATGTCATCAGCCTCTGTCCTGATTTTATTATTCATTGCCAATGCTTTTTAGGTTTGGACTGCCCTTGCATCCATCGCTGTGTTATTTGAGACCTCTCTAATTTTGATGTGTGTACTCATAACTATAAATTTTCCTCATAGAACTGTATCAACTGTAGTTTAAACATCCTGGAAAGTTGTGCCTTTATTTTTGTTTGAGCCTAGAACATTTTAAATGTCTTCCCTGTTTTCTTTAATGATTTAATGACTCACTAATCACTCACTAATTTAATGACTGGACTAATATTGTCCAGTCTCTATGAATTCATATAATTTCCACAGCTTTTCTTTCTATTGACTTTTAGTCTTATTACACTATAATCTTATAAGATTATACAAACCATTTTAATTATTTTCTGTTTGGTAAGACTTGATTTGTGGGCTGGATGGTGGTCTTCTTTAGGGAAAGTTCTGTGGATTGCAGAGGAGGGTCTGCATTCTTCATCTGTTAGCAAGAATGTTCAGTATGTATTCCTAACTCTACTTCATCTAAGGTCTAGCTTAACTCTGAGGTTTCTTTGTTGATTTTTAGATTGGACAACATATCTAGAGATGAAAGCGGAACATTTCAATCGCCCACTATTGTTGCATTAGGTATTTTTCCCTGTTTGGGAATATATCAGGTTTTTTTTCTATTGTAACACTCACCTTCAGCAGTTCACGGGAGTCAGTCCCTACTTACCTACTTTCCCCAGAATCCTCTCTATATTTTTGTTTTATTCTTTTAAATTTAATTAATTGTTTGTATCTGTGTGCGCACATGTATGTGCCACAACATGTATGTATAGACATCCTGAAGGACACAGATCTCTCCTTCTATCATGTGAGTTCTGAGGATCAAGCTGTGATCTTCAGGCTTGTTAGAAGGTCCCTCTATTGAACCACCACACAAGCCCATTGCCTCTTGACCTTTGAGCAGTTCTAACCAGTGCCCTCTTCCCAAGGAAGTTCTAAGAAAGCACAAATGAAGTTCACTTCATCTTGCTAGCTATGAGAAGTTTTGAAAATAGCGAAATAAGGAAGAAAATATAGCTGTCAGCTAAACGAATTTAACTCACTAATTAGGTTAATGTTTCCTAAATACCTCCATGTGCTGTGTCTTGTTCCATGTGTGCCTGGTTCTAGGCAGCTCAACTTCTTGTGTCTGTTTTTGCCTTTTAGCTGCTGCCCCTTGGTGTTCTGGTTGTTGAGATTATTTACAGACTACTCCAACACCATGTGCTTCTATGAAATGCATATATGGTGGCCCCAAAAGGAAATGCCAACAGGAACCAGGCAAGGGATGCAGAGCCTGAGCCAAGACCCATGCAACAGACACAGTGAAGAGAAAAATGGCAGCAAGGGAAAACAGACCATCTCCTTCACATGACAGCACAAAAGCCAAAAGCAAGATGGTGAAGTTCCCAAGAGAATCTGCAAAGCTGGATTTGGGTGTGAAATTTCTCAACTGCTTTACATAAGTTCTACTTTTTGGAGCATTCAGTGGGTCAAACAAGACTCATCTTCAAGGGGCAGGCTGCCAACTGTAGTTGTCGGATCTCTGCATGACTTTTAAATTGGCTTTACATGAACACTCTCATATGTGATCTTTCTCATTGATTTTTTTAATTTGAGATAATTATAGATTTATATGCATATATTATAAGAAATATTATGAATAGAACCCATATACCTTATACCTAGTGCCCTGAAATGATTATAACTGGAAAAACAATGGTAAAATATCATAGCCAGACATTCTTCTGTAAGAATTCATACTTATATTACTTTAAAATACAGCAATTACCATGCAGACAAACAGATGATAGATATTCTGATTTGCCTAGTTGAATGATGACAGCGTTTTTAACAATATAAACTTTCTTTTCACTTTATTTTTAGCTAAATATACAACAGTGGGTATCAGCCTACAAAAGTGTGTGTGTATGCATATATGTATGCATGCATGCATGTTTGTATGTATGTGTATATGCATGTATGTATGTATTTGTGAGTATATGCATGCATGTATGTGTGTATGTATGCATGTTTCTGTGGGTGTGTATTCTGCATATCCCCCATACTTCTTGGTAGCTGCTTGGTATTCTTCTTTAATAATGTAGCTTTTCCAAGTATGCCTGTATTGATGACATTAACTTTTTTTAGCCACTTACTCTTAAAATAGTGCTGTGAAAAGTAGGTTAGGAATATGTCTTTTTAAAAATTGCCACTGTACCTGCCAGATAGATCTGTGTTCTGTGTTAAATCTGTATACTAAATTAGATGCACATGACCACTTCCTGAGCCTGTAGTCCTAGCAGCATGCTGCAGCTGCTCTCCTTTCTCCAAGGATGTATGTATATGTCACATTCTAGTACCCCAGACAAGTTGTGGGCATCACTGTGCACTGGGGCCTTGATATTTTCTTTTATACGGTTAACAGCACTATGGAGTCTGGATTAGTTACTTTTATAAAACACCATAACCAAAGCAACTTACAGAAGAAACATTTAACTTTGGTGTATGGTTCTGGGGGGGTGGAGCGCAGAATGGCAGGGCAGAGCCAGCAGGCAGACATGGGCTCAAGCAAGATGGCAGGAGATCACATCTTGAACAGGAAGCACAAAGCGGAAGGAGGAAAATGCAAGTAGGAGGCCCCGAGCCTCTCAAAGAAGCATCTGAATGCCCAAGGCTGTGGGGGACACTCCTCTTTCAAGCCAGAACCGAGTCTGCCCCTCTGGTTATTGTCTAGTTGCTTTAGTTTGCACGTGTGCTGGTAATCTATCTTTGGGCATTGTCTGACCTGCCAGCTAATGAGATTCCATGGATGGCAGCTATTCTCCCATTCATTCTGCCATGCTTTAGAGATAAGGGAGGACACCGTTTTACCTCCTTATTTCAGATGGTTATATTTAGACATCTTTCTCAGTTATTCTCATTGGCAAACACACTACGCTCATGATGAAGAGCCGTGGAGACGATAGTCATTGTCTCTTTCCCGGCTGTTACGGATCTGCCTCTTGCGTGTCCACATTCTCTGGTTTCTGAGCTGCAGTTATATGGGTAATATAACACAGGTTCTGTTTTATTGTATCTAGAAGGTTTTGTGTTGAACACTGTCTAATCTGCTCACTACTTCTGTGTTGACCATATAACTGCCCCTCAATAGCTCTATCAAATCAACAAGTTAATTATTTTATTTTCTAATACTCCAAGAATGAAACTTGTGGAACAATTAAAAATATGCCATTGGATAAAATCTGACATGTTGGCAAAAATCTTTAATCCCAGCACTGATGAGGGCAGAGGCAGGTGGATTTCTGAGCTGGAGGCTATCCTGATCTAAATTGTGAGTTCTAGGTCAGGCCAGCCAAGGCTACATAATGAGACCCTGCCTCAAAAACAAAAAATTAAACAAGAACAAATAACAAAAACAATAAATGTTTCACTGGAGTGTATTAAATATCTGTACAGTTTTTTATATCAGTAGTTATAACTAAGACTGGCTTACAGTTTTTAAGGACTCTTTATATTATGGAGGTCGATGATAATTTGTCTTATAAAGTTAACTTGTTTTAGTTACTAGAGTGTGGGAGTAGGAGGAGATGGGGGACACCAAGAGAACAAGTCTCCCTAAATCAACCTTATCAAAGCCCATGTGCACACACAGAGACAGGAGCAGCATGCACGGGGCCTGCATAGGCCTGTACCAACTTCTCTGCATATCTACTATGGCTTCCAGTTTAGTTTTGGTTTTCTAATAGGATTCCTAAGTATGTGAATAAGTGGGTCTCTGATTCTTGTGCCTTCTCTTGGGCTCATCTGTTTGTTTTGTCTGATGTGCTAGTGTTTCTTTTATCCTCTTTTATTTTATTATAATCCCTTAGAAGTCTGTCTCTTTTCTGATGAGAGACAGAAAAAGAGTGGATCCAGATGGGAGGGGTGGGGAACTGGGAGGAGTAGAAGGAGGGGAAACTGTAATCAGGTTATGTTATGTGGGGAAAAAAATCTATTTTCAATAAAAGGAAAATGAGGGTGGATGTCCAGCTGAAGCAACACTAGGCTTCTGTTCTTTGGTCTTCATGGGAAGCTGTATCCCCTTTATGTTCCTGAGCAACTTCCCATGTTAGAAGTTACAGGATATGTTTCCCCTTAATTTTAAAACAGAATTTTGCCATGTATCCCAAGATAACCTTCAGCTTGCCTCCTGTCGCAGCTGCTTCCCAGGTGCTGGGACTGCCAGGGTGTGTCACCACAACTGACCTACGCATTACAGGGAGCTTTGTGGAAATGGGTGCTAGTTACGAGCTGCAAAATTGTTTTGTTCCACAAGAACTGAGGTAACCAAAAGCACACGAACACATTTAGGGAAGAATGGGGAGGGGCACCCACAGGTCTTTTATAGCATCAAATGATACTTAGTGAAGGAGATGCTGCAAATTAGCATAACTGCGTCTCCTTGTTTGTCATATTATTGTTTGAAAGTTCAGACACATGTTCTAATTAGGAAGGATTTATCCCCAGAGGAACAAAATTAACTAATAAAAGCAAGAAGAACTTGATTAATTTATGAGAAAGGCTATAGACCAATTAGTTCATTACAATAGTGCTAAATAAAACTCCTAGAACCATATTTTCCAAGGAACAAAAACCTCCTTTCTGCTCTAAAAGTTGCACAGTTACTAGATTAGAGTATATGGGCCCTCTTGTGCATCTTCCTAGGAAGACAGAAGTGGTGGGGGCACAATCTCAGACCTGAAGAACCCGATGAGAAAGCTGAATCAGAATTCAGGGGTGTGCGAAGGAAGCAGGCAGTACCACTGAAATGTTCATCACCAGACAGCATATAACCCCTCACCCCCAGAAAGACCCAAGTCTTTTAGGGTTTTGGCGGAAAACTCAAGTTCATTCCCCAGCCCCCACAGGGGGCAGCCTGTAACTGCAGCTCCAGGGAGCCAACACCCTCTTCCAGCCTCTGCTGGAACCTTTAGTCTTCTGCACAAATCCATACATATGCACATAATCAAAAATAAAATAGGTAATTTCTTTTTAGAAATGCATGCATCTGAAACATATTTTCTGAGTAGTCTTTTGTAAGGTGGTGAAATCTGGATATTTAGTGGCTTGAGCACTAGTTTGTATTGTTTATGAACTATGTGATTCTGGAACTATCTTCCATCTCCTTGAGCCAAGTCTTCTAAAGCTATTATCTCATGAATTACAAGTTTAATATTCACATCCCCAGTTGTCTTGCTCTCTTTTCTCTGTTCTTTTGATATGCTATCCCTACAGCCTAAGGGAATAGATTCAAAACCAGTGAAAACAGGACAATAAAAATTCCCACTCAGAGAGGAGTGTCCTTGTGAGGAAAAACCAGCTTCATCAACAGAAAGTTCATAAAGAAATTGCATAAAGCCTTTTGTGTTCTCAGCCTAGAGCGGCATTGTCAGGGGTGAATCTGCACCTTGGCAGCTGGGGTACAGACTATCTTTGCTTTTTTTCTTCCTGATGTCTCAAGCCAGCTGCTTGTCTGGACCTAGGTCTTTTTCCAGACATGGCAGGAGTTTATAAACATAAGTTTATAGTATTTACAAATACCCTGGTATCTGGGGTGGGGCATCAGCTGGATATCTAAGCTGTGAACAGTGTTCACTATTCATATCCACAGTCCTGCTTATGGGTTTAACAATTGATTTTTCTGCCACCAAAGATCCAAGATAAGCATACTCTTCAAGCCTGTAACACAGTCCATCACTATCTCTTAAAATAAAAAAATAATATAAATCCATACTGGTGCAAAAGTCAAGATTTGTTGAAATAGGTTTGGGTTTGTTTGCTTGGGTGGCTTGTTTTTGTTTCCTCAGAGGAAAAAGTCTAGTGAGGGACCCAATGTCTTTGCCCCCTTCCTTCCTCTCTCTTTCTCTTTTTCCAGCCTGTACTGATTCCTATTGCAGCCTCTAAAGTTTCGCTTCAATGTCCAGGTTTCGAAACCACAGCTTATTCTGTGTCCCCGGCGAGTCACTTAATAAAAGCATTTCACACTGTGTTTGAACGTAAACACAAACCAAAACCTTCTCCGCAGACCACATGAAGACATGAGACTGTAGTGACATAAATCTGACAATGAATTAAGCTTGAGTTCCCTCAACATGGTCACTCTCTGCGTAAGCAAGGGCCTCCTACGCAGATCTCCAACTAGAGCAAAGGCAGGGGAACCAAAGGGATGCTCAGGCTCATTTTCTGTTCCGCTGATCCCTGCAGCTCTGTTGAGAGATACTCTGAGGGCTCAATATGCATCCTTTGGTTCTGAAGCTCAATGCCAGACCCCTGAGGGTCTCAGGGTAGACAGAATCTGATTACTGACTTCAAAAGAATGACTCTGCCCATGGCACTCAGCAACAGTTCTGCTAGAAGTACGAAACATGTTTTTTCTCAAATGGACTGGTAGGACGCTGTTCCCGATAAATGATGCTAATGCAGTCTGCATGGCTCTCGGACATAAGCCCTATAGAGCAGGTGCTTTGTTCCGTTCAATGCTCACAGCGGGTAGACTCTGAAGTAGTACTCAAAGAGCTAGCTCCTACTCAGATGCCCTTCCCAGTGAGTAAAGAAGAGAAAAAGGTTCTAGGATGATACTTTCATGATTGGGCTAATGTGGAACATTAGCTGAAGATGTGTTACATTTGTTTATGCTGAGGAATATTTGTTTGGTGATGCAAAGATGTGTTGCATTCTTTTATGCTACATTTGTTCAACTCTGTGAATCTGTGTTACTTTGCCTGTCTAAAACACCTGATTGGTCTAAGATAGAGCCGAACAGCCAATAGCTAGACAGGAGAGAACTGGGCAGGGCTGACAAACAGAGAGAATAAATAGGAAGAAAATAGAGAAGAAGGAGGGGAACAAGAAAAAGAGGAGAAGAGGTCACCAGAGGTCAGCCAACCAGCCACACAACCAGCTATGGTATAAGAAGTAAAGAACGGTATATAGAGTAAAGTAAAAGGCAGGTGGGATAACTTAAGAAATAGTGGCTAGAAACAAGCCAAGCTAAGGGCACATATTCCTAAGAAAGGATAAGTCTCTATGCATTTATTTAGGAGCTGGGTGGTGTGCCCCCAAAGAGTCAAAGAGTAAAAACAAAACCAAAACCAAAACACAACTACTGGCTAAGACCAAAGCTTCATGCTTGTGTCCTCAGTCTCTTTTAATCTCAATACCCTCCTTCCCTTCTCTTCCTGCCATTTTCCTGGCTTTGGTGAAAGAAGCTCTCATGTTGAACAAACCTATGTGCCTTAGTTAGGGATTCTAGTGCTTCATTGGTAATGCAAGGTGAGGTGGAAAGAGGTTATATCAGCGTACAATTTTCATGCTGTACTCCATGTGATGTTGGGGCAAGGAGTCAAGGCAGGGACCTGGGAGCAGGGCCTGAAGCAGATGCCATGTTGGAACACTAGTTGTTATCAGTTTGCTCTTATGGCCTCTTCAGCCTGATTTCTCATAGCGCTCAGGGCCACCTGACCAGGAGCAATATCACCCATACTGGGCTAGGTCCCTCCACATCAACCATTCATCAAGAAAATGGCCCCACAGGCTTGCCCATGGGACAGTCTGGTGGGCCATTTTCTCTACGGAGGTTATCTGGACTCTAGAGTATGTCAAGTTGACAAAACCCTAATAGATTACTATATGTTAGGATCTATATGTACTAGCAACCCATCAGGAAAAGCATTGAGACCCGCTCCAGGAAATAATCCATGAAACACTAATTTAAGTCAATAGCCACACCTACTCTTTCCTAAAGTTTACACAGACCTCACCACCACCTTCAACTTATGAGAGACCCTGCCACAAAGGATCCAGCTAAGGTTTGTCTAGAGTCCCTACCTAGAAACTGAAGTAATTGTGTACTGCTTTAAGCTTGTAGGTGTGTAGGTATTTGTGACCCAGCAATGGATAGTAACACATCACTCTTTTCAAACATAGTGTCTTAAACTGAGCCTGGCTCATGGTAGATGTGTATCAAGTGCAAGTTACAGGAATCAGGAAACGAACTCCACTCTGTCACTAGCTCGGAGTCCATACCGAAAAGCATTAGTAAGCTGTTCATCACAGCCCTGCAGCACACAACACAACAAGGTGATTAAATCCAATTTTCCACCACAAACACCCTAACACAGGCAATTTTCTAAGATAAACATGCCATCGGCAAATAGAGTTCCCCATCACAAACATGGTGAGCAAGCTTTTCAGTCATGAGAAAAGCCTCAAGGTCATCCTGTGCTTTCTCAGAGACAACAATAAACTTCTATAGTTACATTCAAAATACAGATGGAGACCTTTTTAGCTCTTTGTGCCAAAGAGACTGACCAGGAACTCAATTTCATCAAGACGACCTTCCAAATATGCATCGCGCGAGCCTTCGTGGTCCTTCCACCTCACCTGCTCCTGCCCTATTCTTTCTGCCTTTCTGGTCTCTAATTGAAAATGTGCTCCAACCTTGTTGGCAGCCTTTGGGTCAACCTCTTCTCTTTCTCTCAAGGTTTCTCATTACATGCACTTGTGATTTGTGGCTCGTGGTACTACAAGGTTTTAACCAAGCATGCATTTTTAAAAACTACTTTTCATGTCTCATTGCAAGTTGGGAAAATGGTTATGGAAGAAAAATGTCTGCAGTGCATGGTGATGAGGACAGCAGGAGCCATGCTTTTCATCCTGAGGGGTCCTTTCCATATAAGAAAGGACCGAAATTCACAAAGGCCAGGGAGAACGCATGCGCCTAGAACAGCACTGCAGACAGAAGGAACAGTACAGTGAAAGGACCAGAAGAAAATGGCTTCCACGGAGCTCGAATGGCAGCGATGGCCATCTGGCGAGTGTGGAAGAACTATGCACAGCAGGTCTGTGAGAGTCACAGATACAGGCACAGTGAGCCTAGTGCCACTCTAGAATCAAGCACATGGGTACTCTTTGAGTGACCCTAGAATATAAGGTCCATGAAAAGATCGAGATTGGGTCATAAATTGCACATAAATTTATCTTTACATTATTTTTATTAGGGTAACTTTTACTCCACTCACTTTTAAAATTGAAAGAAGTCTTTTGCATATTCACTTGTCATTATCCTAATTTTTACCTAAAAACTACACCAGTTTTCAAGAGAGAACTGATTTCTGGAAGGCTTTCTATATCTTTCAAGTTCACAAAGCTAGTCAATCTGACCTGCTGAGCTGCCCACCAGTTCCATCCCTCACAAAACAGGAGAGAAACTGGAGATAAGCCATTAATGTTGGAAGAAGTTAAGATTGGTTGTTTTCCCCTTCGCTATGATAAAACACTTAAGGAAGGAAGGAAGGGTTTATCTTGGCTCAGGATAAGGACATAGTCCATGATAGCCGGGACAGCACCATGGCAGGGAGTGAGGAAGCTGGTGATATTGTCAGGGAATGAGAGAGATGAATGCTCAGTTCAGCTCACTCCATCCTTTGTGTTCTGTCTGAGAACCAGTCCATGGATGGCCACCTGCGTTTAGAGTGGGTTTTCCCACCTTGGCTAACCCCACCTAGAAACTCCCTCACAGACACTCCATGGTGATTGCCGATCCTATTGGGTTGGCGGGTTAAATATTACAAAGGTTGTGTAAACGTTTTTGAATTGTAATGATATGTAGATTAGAAAACATGAATTCTGTCCCCAAATGTCAAGAGAGACACTGTCAGTCACTCTACCCTCTCATTAGGTTTCTAAGTACATTAGGCATTCCAGACTCTCCAAACATAGCCAGGCAAGGTTCTCTCAATCTGTGGGCAAACCAACTTTCTTGGGGGGGGGCAGGGATTATTGCCAAAAGCCCACCTCTATCTCAGGCTAAATATTGGGTGAACACAGGAGGTATTATGGAAAGGAAAGTGTAGTCAGATTTTTTTTTTTTTTTTTTTTTTTTTTTTGGTTTTTCGAGACAGGGTTTCTCTGCAGCTTTTTTTTTTTTTAGAGCCTGTCCTGGAACTAGCTCTTGTAGACCAGGCTGGCCTCGAACTCACAGAGATCCGCCTGCCTCTGCCTCCCGAGTGCTGGGATTAAAGGCGTGCGCCACCACCTCCCGGCTTTGTAGTCAGATTTTGAGGACAATATTCATGGGAGCAATGGACCAATGAAATGGTATCAATATTAGCTACTTTCCTAAACTCATGGAAGTCAGAAATAATGTGTCTGCCACCTAATACAAAGAAGTATCTTTGCTGAATGAACACAGATATGATGGTGTAAGAGTGATTTGGGGCCGGGTGTGATGGCACACACTTTTCATGCCAGCACTTGTGAGGCAGAGGCAGGCAGATGCCTGTGAGTTCGAGGTCAACCTATTGTACACAGTGAGTTCCAAAACAACCAGGGATACACAGACAAACCCTCTCTTAGAAAGGGGGAGGGAGAAATAAAAGAAAACAAGAAAAGAATAGAAAAGGAAAGGAACAAAAAAGCAAGAGTGACTTGGGAACCCTAGAAATCCCTCACACTCAAGAAAGAGAACTTCTTCAAAGACACCAGATCTTCCTTCTGAGTGAAGTTTGTCCCCCACTGAAAGCTGCTGCCCTGGGATACAAGTCCCTTTAGCCTGAACAGCAAATTTGGAGTGCAAGGCCTTGGCTACAGTGGAGGGGAATGGAGCTAGGTATGGCTTGATCCAGGGAATAAAAGAGGGGAAGTCACAAGGGAGATGAAATTGACGACAGCTGTGTCCCCGTGTACTTTGTGCGCATTACCTCCAACAGAAGGCTACGGCAGAAGGCCTCTTCATTCTCATAATTCCATATAATAAGTTAATTTTTCAAAAGTTCTTATGCAACTGTGAACCCTGTGAACAGCAGTAGTGGCCAGCATGGAGAGATAGGCACTGGGTACTATCGTGGCATGGATGATACGAGGAATGGAAAACATTTTCTGATTGGATTTAAGTCCCACTCCCTAGGAGGAAACACCAGTCTAAAACTGCTGGTCTGGGCAAGAACCCATAGCTGGCACACTCACAGGCCACAGGGGCAAATTGACGGTTATTATTCTACTAAGTTGGCATAGTACTAAACTATTCTCTAAATTTGTATTTCTCTATTCATAGATCAGTGTGACTCTCAGACTTCATCACAGAAGTGCTTTTGCACAGTGGTCAGTGGTTAATACAGAAATTCACACATGATCAAAACAGAATAAAAGTCAGTGGAGAGACAAGCCACAGATGGGGTACCTATCACACACACACACACACACCCAAACAAGACACACACACAAACAATACAACTCAGGGACCATCTCAAAGGAGGGGACAGAAAGGACGCACAAGTCAAAGATTAGGGAGGACCAAAACAATGTCTTCAGGACATGACAGACAGGAACTGGGAATGCCAAAGATCAACCACTCAACATTCTAGCCTGGAGCTGGGAGCTTAGAAGCCCCCCAGCCCTATCCAAGAAGCTTGGCAGGTGATACCTTAAAGGATAGATTTTTCTTTAAGCAGCACCTAGTAGATCCACAATGCTGCAGTGGCTAGTCTTACACCCACGAGTATATGGGCAGCACAGAGTGGGCTAGGTCGTTACTGAAAAGTCACACAAAGCTGGTGTGGGTGGACAGGTGGAGGTGTGATTGGAGAAGTCAGGGGAAGAAATAGAGGGTAAATATGATCAAAACATTTTTGGAATGACCAAAGAATTAATAAAAGTATTAGATTGCAAAAGTTTAATTGTACCTAATAAATCCTGAGGTTGAATTTTTTAAAATTATTCTTTAGTTCAGATACCCATGTAAGCCCCAAACTGCAATGTACATGAGGAGTGTACAGGTTAGTTTTTGTCAACTAGAGACAAAGAAGAGTCATTTGGAAAGAGGGAACCTTACATGAGAAGATACCTGTAACAGATTCACCTGTGGGCAAGTCTGTGAAGCATCTTCTTAGTTAATGACTGGCATGGGAGGACTCAGTCCACGGTGGGTAGGGCTAGCCCTGAGCAGACGCTCCTGAGTTATGTATAAGAAGCAGGCTGAGCAAGCCGGAGAGCAAACTGTAAGCGGCACTCCTCCATAGCGTTGATTCCTTCCTCCATGTTCCTTCCTTAAGTTTCTGCCCTGACTTTGCTTTGTGATAGAAGCTAAACTGGATCCTTTCCTCCCCAAGTTTCTGCTTGTGCTGTTTCATCACTACAGCAGAAACCAAACAAGGACAAGGAGTATGGCTAGCAATATTACTTAAAATTCACAGAGAGACTAGATATTCAGGACAGTTCCCCCCTACACACACACACACACACACACACACACACACACACACACAGGGAACTGTGGTAGATGTGCTCATTTGCTGGAGAAAAGTAATCATTTCACTGGATTGAATATATCAAACATCATGTTGTATACTTTAAGTACAAATAATAAAAACGAATCAAAACAATATCCCATGATCTCTTGTCACACAACGCACACATGCCTCACCCGATTGGTGTTTGACCATTTTGCTCAAATAACTTGATTTCCAGCAGTAGCTGTTAAATTGAAGAGAAACATGGTGATGCTAGCTTACACTTCCCATGAGGTCCCACACTGCTTTTCTCTTTCAAAGGGCATTTACTTACTGCCTGGCTTGCTCATCAGTGCTGACAACAGACCACAACTCTGGGCTTCTGTGGAAAATGGGAAAAGAAAAGAATTCTCAAGGCTCTTTATTTGGCCAGGAAAAACAAGCTTTTTAAAAACCTATTTTCCTGTCAATGTCATTAGAGTTGGCCACACAGGGCTTTGAACAGGCTTTCCTTTGTCACCCATTCAAGGTACCACTGCTGCCTGATGGAGGAAGAAAGGCTTTCTCATCCCTGAAACACATCCTGTAAGTCAGCACACAAGACCACGTCTGCTGCAAGTCTTGGCATAGCCACATTAAGCATCCTTCTTGGGAAGCTGTAATAAAGCCTGAAAGTATTGCTTTTTGTAAGCTAACAATAAAGGAAGAAACTTGCTTGGCAGGATTCTGGCTGCATTTCACATCCTTAAGAGCTCAGCTATGTCACGATGCCATCTAAATACTCCCTGGGATTAAACAGTAGCAAGGGACGAGAGACATAAGGAGCAGGAAAGTCTATGCAGATAATGACAGTGTTTTCCATATAGTTCATATGGAGAAGTGACAGTTGGGACTGAATTTGTGACTATAGAGGGAGAAGGGCTCATGGAGAAGGGCTCGGAGAACATGACTTGCCTTTACCCACACGGCCACATACTCAAGAGAGTTCTTCACTAAGGCACCAAGAGGAGTCAGAAGCCGCTGGCCTGGGCCCTGCAGTTAAGAATCACAGTAAAACCCATGTTCTCCCATCAGCTATTTCTGTTATCTTCATATGATATATTATGGGATATGTACGTGAGTGTGCATGTCTATTACATCATATATGAATTGGTTGGGCTGTAGCACTTATAAAACATGGGTCTTCACTCTTGGATTTAGCTGCTGAGCTAAACTTGACCTATCTAGCTAAACACAGTCTGCTCTGGCCTATGGAATAGGATGGAGATGACAGTAGTTGACTTCTAGTTAGGTCAGAAATAAGCAGTGCAGTTTCTGCCTTGTCTCTGGAAAATGCCACCTGAGAAGTACATGTGGGAAGCAGCTGTGGAGGGAAGAAGCCATGAAGGGGAAAGAAAAGTGTGTGAAGCTACATGCAAGCTTCCTATGAATAGCCGAGGCTCCCATTCACCTCAGCTCTATTAAGGTGGTGACAGGACCAACAGGAGGTGCGTATCTGTACAAAGAGACTTATGTAACAAGTGAGTTGCTACGGTCCTAAAGGTCGGCCAGTCTGAGCCCCAAGAAAGAGTAGTGCTGTAGTTCTTCAAGTCTTAAGGCCGACAGAACCCTTTCTTTTTAGCAAAGACCAGTTGTTCCACTGAGGCCTTCAACAGAAGGAATCAGGCCCACACCCACGATGAAGGGCAGAGTGAATGATCAGTCATCCACTATGAAGGGCAACCTGCTTTCACCTGACGTCATCCACTGTGAAGGACAGCCTGCTTTGCTCTGACGTCATCCACTATGAAGCAGAGCCTGCTTTCACCTGATGTCATCCACCATGAAGTTCAGCCTGCTTTCACCTGACGTCATCCACTGTGAAGGACAACCCACTTTCATCTGATGTCATCCACTATGAAGGACAGCCTGCTTTCACCTGATGTCATTCACCATGAAGGACAGCCTGCTTTCACCTGACATCATACACTATGAAGGACAGCCTGCTTTCACCTGACGTCATCCACTATGAAGGACAGCCTGCTTTGATCTGACGTCATACACTATGAAGGAAACCTGCTTTGATCTGACATCATCCACTATGAAGGAAACCTGCTTTGATCTGATGCCACTAAATTCAGTGTTAATATAATCCAAAACACACAGTCAGAGGAACACCAAGAATGTTTGACCAAATGCAAGGGACCATGACCCAGCTAAGTTGGCACAATAAATACCACACCAACTAAAGAGCAAACCTAAGTGAATAAGGCATTGCCCAGCTCCCACTAGACCAGCCACCAGATGAATCCAATAAATGACCCAGCCAATACCAAAAGGAATTGCCAGCCAAACCTTGCCTGGTTCCTGACTCACAGAGTTCAAGAATAGGCCAAGCTTATTATTTAAACTACCAGACTGTTACACGACTTGTTATGTTGCAGAGTAATGAGGACACTGGCTCCCATCACAATTCCTGTGGCCTTATTTCAGCTACCTAAACCATCTTGGGTTCACCAGCTCCTGCCTTTGCTTGGGGACCATCTACACGCCATTATCTTTTTTTTTTTTTTTTCTGCCTGCAGTATTTTCCCTCCAGCTTTTAGCTCCGCTGGATCTTTTCATCCATCCTACCTGCCTCAGGCCCAATACTAATGCCTTAGAAATCCATTCCAACTTCCCTAAGCTGGCCTCGCTCATCTCTTCCTCCATCCCTATCCCAGCTCGCTCTCTCTCTCTCTCTCTCTCTCTCTCTCTCTCTCTCTCTCTCTCTCTCTCTCCTGTCCATTTTCCTCAAAATATTTATCTTATTGTAAAATGAACTTGCTGTGTCTTTAGATCTGGTCCTGCTTACGGGAGAGGGCTTCATCTTAGCTCATTTACTGTTCCCAAAGTGTTCTGCACAAAATGTGTCCGGTGGGATATTTGCTGGACAAAAACCAAAAACCCAAACGATAGGCCTGTATCCTACATGGGTGACAGACTTCAGACTCCTGTTTACAGTCCTCAGTTCCCCCGCCCCCACCCCATGCAATGCCATGAAGGAAGATCACAGCGCTCCTGCCACACGAAGAATGTTTTTGCTTTGACTTTTCCTCTGCTGTTTTTCTCGTCTAATGAGATGAGCATTGGCGAGGGAATGAAAACCCAAACATCCCTGTACAATACCTCAGAGATAAAAACACTGCATTTTTATACTTGACTGTGTGCAGGAGGCTTATGTACACATGTTTCTAACTCTTCCACATTAATTAAGAGACCGTGCCAAACAGACAAAACGAAGAAGACATTTTCTCCCCCCTCTCTTAGAAACACAGGCCAATCCTTAGACACTGTGTTGAAACAGCTTCAGCCCTTGCTTTCTTCTGGAGCTCTGCAGCCTGGGGCTTACGGAGAGCTTTCGAGGCGAGTAGAAAGGCAAGCCTGCCCACTCGCCCAGTTTTGCCCCCTCTCTTTTCCAGGACTGGCTTGTTTACGCTTAGAAATATTCTTATCTAAAGCCTTTATCCACAAGCCTTGCTGGCACGTACTCACCCTGCTCTGCGTGGTACTGTCTTTCTGAATTCTGACATTCCCACATCATCATGTTGCTCAACATTCTGTAATGTGATGCCTTAGACCACTGGTACCTGGTTGACCCTGGAGACACTGCTGCTCCCCGAATCCTCCAATTCCTGGAGGTAAGGAACAGCTCTCCTTGGAAGATGCTTGCGAAAGGTTTCTCCTCCCTTGGGGACTCCCCACGCTCTGGACTGCTTGCCATCTGTTCTAACCACTCCGGGACCAGATCACTAACAAGCAGAGGCAGGCCGCGTACTCCAGAGCATCCCAAAGGCATCTGTGCTAAGCCTGCTTGCCCAATTTCACCTATAGGCCTTAAATCACCTGACGTTCCAACTCCCAGCTGACCTGGTACTTCTTCCCAGTCCCTTTCTGGCAGAGTGCACCTCCCTCTTGGCGCTGGGGGCAGGGTAAGCTATGTGCTCAGCAGAAAATATCCCCTAATCAATTGGCCTTTGCCATACCTCAAATTTTTCTATTAATACACTAAATTTTAAAACATCCCTCTAGACTGGAAGTAAAGCCAGTGTCTTAAACCTCTTTGAGAAATTCTGTTCTGTACTCTCCTCAGAGCTTTGGGTATTATTTTAGCAAGATTTTTTAAACCCTGACTTAGAGCGCCAGCTCACTAAGAAACAGTTACTGAGGCTTTCTGTGTATTCGTTATTCTTGAGAGTGCCAGGAATGGAAGGATGAATTAAACACTCTCTCAAGCAGGCTCCAGGCAGGAGCGGGACTCAAAAAGTATTTAAGAAGCAAAGAAATGACAGAGTGAGTGCCTTCCCAGAATTCACAAGCTAGAATGTCACTTGATGAATATCCTATGATGATATGTTCTCATCGTGAAATTGCTACCAATTTCATAGGGCTCCAAATTAGAAAAAAAAATCACTTTTTTCTATTTTATTCTTTTATATGACAAGCTATTGAATTTGGGAACCTAAAATATTCAAATTTTACAAGTTATTATTTACCAGATTTAATTATCTCTTTTATAATGTCTTCACAAAACAGAGCCTTGCTAGCCCTTCAAAACAGCCTAAGGGAATTATTATTTCAGGGGCAGAAAGAAAATATAATATGAATAACAATAGCTAGCATTTATTCAGCTCTTAATATATGCCAGGCATGGTCTCCAACAATGTTAGCATCACTTGTTCAATCATCATAATATGTATCATCTTCCTTGTTTTTGCAGATAAAAAAAAAACACACTGGAGATTAAATTAAATTAGGTGAGCAACTCTTCGCATGGCTCAAAAGAGGCAGAGCCTGGATTTGAGTGCAAGCAGTTGTCAGCATCCACTTACATAATAACTAATTCTAGATTGAGAAGATTCTTGAGTTAATAAATTGTAACTTCTCAAAATGCACTGCTTAGACGCCCTCCTAAAGTCCACTAAGCAGTTTGGAGCAATCTTCAGCCTAAAAGACAACCTAGCTATTTGAACTTCAGCCACTCCATCAATAACACTTGAGTGTACCTGGACTGTTCCTCTCGTAAACAGTTCCTTAATTTGCTCTGCCTAGCCACCACCCATAGGGTTGCCAGTACAATATGACAAATTGCTTTAAAGAAAAATTCCATAACAATTTTTTTTCTAAAACTTTCCACGCAATGGCACTAAATTCGAATAACTGCATTAGACTGCAGGTGTATCCTCTGCTTATATTATTGGTGAATACTTCTCAAGACATTCACTCAAAATCCATGGCTATGACAACCTACCTTAGCTTGAATTATCTTTCCTATTCCCACAGTCTGGTTTGAATTCCATTTATTGTACCAAGTGTAAGCCCATTACTCTCTGTAGAACAATCCTGTCCTCATAGAACAACGACTCTCAACCTTCCTAATGCTGTGACCCTTTAATACAGTTCCTCACGTTGTGGTGACCCCAACCATAAAATTACTTTTGTTGCTACTTCATAACTGTAACTTCACTCCTCTTATGAATTGCAATGGAAATATTTGGTATACAGGATATGTGATATGTGACCTCCGGGAAAGTGTTGTTTGACCCTCTAAGAGATTGCGACCCACAGGTTGACAACTGCCGTCACAGACAAAGTCTTATATATCATGTGGAAAAATCTACACCTCCAGTCACCTTGTGCCTCACATACTTTTGCTCTTACCACATGTTCATTACAAAAAGACACCAGGTGATGTTTAAATATTAACTAGTCTTCTGGGTTTCCATGTAGAATACAGTGACAGAGACACGGGCTTACTGCAGCAGACACACCCAAGTCGTCTCTGGAACCCTTAATTTCAGGATTTCCTGTAGAAACACCTTTGAAAATCTACTCCTTCCCTTTCTGTACTCAGGAGAAGTCTTTGAGCCCATGAGTAAAGTGAATTCCCTGCCCAACCTCAAGCTTCCTAAAACAGTAGTCTGATAGCATGCAATACTTATATTTCGGCAGCCAAACATTTGTATACTGTCTATGAAAGAGAGAGAGAAACACGCCAGGATGCTCTGTCAGCCCACAGGCATTAGTGAGTGTCCAGTGTGTGGTTTGGAGATTTAGCAGTTAACTTATGTACTATCTTCACTGGGGACCAAAACCACAATGCCTGGTATAGTTATTTGAAACCATCTCTAGGACCATTTGACAGCACACACCCTCTGCTCACACTTCGAGGTTGGCATGTAAGGAAATCCAGAGAGTTTTGGCCCTGTGACCACATAGGAAGCTCTGCTTCCCACATTCACTAGAAAGATGTCTACAATATTAAACTTAATACTGTAAAAATAAAAAAAAGTGTTGTTGCTTGTTTTTCCTGGACAATGACCCGAGACTCTTTGCTATGCCTGGGCTGTACTGCAGCTCACAGACCCAGCATGTCTGTTACAGCTCAGAACACGTCTGCTTGTACTTCATTGGTGAAACCTATGATTTGGAACTAAACTCTGGCCATGCCGTATCTTCCCAAACGTCACAGCTTCACGCACAGAGCATTTTAGAAATGAATGCCAGGAAGGCTCACTGCCCAGCAAAGAGAGCTGAAAAGAAATAGGTTGGAGTCCTAGTCCTGAGGACTGTTCAGTTGTAAAGTGGACTCACGGCAGGGAGATCACTTGTCATCAGGATGGGATCTCAGTTGGGGAATCTCTAAGCTGAGGCCAAAACTCAAGCCATTCATCTGCAGCTAGGAAGTTCTCTCAGCAACAAAGACACAGCTGGATGGACGTGAATTTTCCAAGCTGGAAAGCAGAGCTGTGTTTATTTTCAGAGATCGGTTTGGGGGCACACACCTGCCCCAGAAAACCAGGTGTTCGCAGTCCTTCTATAGGAACATGCCCCACCCACACACCCGAGATGCACGTGCGTGTGCAAGGCACACACACGCCCAACCCTGCACCCACATGCAGGGCACACAACCCTTGCTCATGCACTAGCGAGCCAGGCACACGCTCTCACCCAGCAAGTGCTGCAGATCTGTGGCTCCTCACCTCCCTCAAGTTCGCAGGAGACCTGAAGACTGCCCTGCCACCCCGCAGGGCAACAGCCCTGAACACACAAGTTTGGAGGAGCACCAGACACCTGAAGGCAGTTTAAGGATGGAAGGAGAAGAGTGACCCTTGCTGTTCTCTGAGACCCCTCTGCCCATCTGGGTGGAGTGCACTTGGTCATAGGATTTGGGGCCTATTGGCACTTGAGGATGAGTGATTTTAACAAGCATTATGTTCTTTCCTTTATATGGGTCCTCAAAGCAGCAATGATACAGTGGATCCACCTGGCCCATGTGCAGGAAAGACTAGGTCTGTCTGTCTCTCGTCCCTTAACTCAGAGTGGAAGTTTACCATGAGATTCTGGACTGTTTACCTTGAAATGTATCAAGAGAGCCAAGGATTCTGTCCTAAAGTGAATAATGCCAAGAGTTACTATGGCTCAGCTCCAAAAGGTGGTCTCCACAAACACATCAACCTGTTCGTACACTGTTAGCTTCTGTGGAGAAATTGGTTCTCTACGGCAGAGACCCATTAGTTCTTTTCCAGAGTCGCCCATGCTCAGACAGTGCTCAGACATAAAACCATTCTCAAATATGCATAAAACATGCATAAAACCATTCTCAAATTCTGAACCAGTTGTCACGTGCTCTTGTCTTTTCTATTGCTGTGATAAAACACCAATGACCAAGGAAGTGTTTGCTTGCGACTGTTTCCAGGGCTAGAGTCCACAGTCATCATGGAGGTGAGTTTGGGAGCAGGCAGGCAAGCATGACATTGGAGCAGTAGCTATAACTCACACCTTGAGTAGGAGATAGAGAAACTGGGACCAGTGTGAGCCTTTGAAACCCCAAAACTTCCCACGTGACACACCTCCTCCAACAAAGCCATGCTGTCCTAATCCTTCCCAGTTTCACCAACTGGGGACCCAGTATTCAAACCTAGGAGCCTGTGGTGCTGCTATTCACATTCAAACTGCAATTATTCTCCTCTGTGCCCTCATAATAGGAGGCATTTTAAAGAAGTTTGGTTGTTAAGCATAATGGCTTCCAACACTCACTTCCCTAGTGCTCTGGGGTCCCTAACTTCAGAATTCACACAGAACAATGTCAAACTATAAAAATCCCAGCTTTTATTCTCTCCTCATTCCTGCTTCTCCCACTTCCTCAATTCTTTGATGCCCTCCCCCACCCCTCCCCCACCCAGCCTCTCTTTCCTGGTTCTCCTGCAGCACCCCATCCTGTTTTTCATAGACCTTCTGTGTACTATCTGTTGCCTCCTGGCTTTGATGGAAGGAACTGGACTCTGATATTCTTTGGAGTTGGGGCTGAGGTTCTGGTCTCTTGCTGTGGCCACAGGACTTTACACCCTGGTCCTCCTCGTGCTGACCTTTCCCTCTCCTGCTCTGAGCTCCTCAGAGCAGTTTCCTGCCTTCTCTCTTCCCAAGCTCCGCCTTGAAGGCGCTAAGTACCGTCATGCTACCCTAAGTAGCTCTTGGACCTATTTATCTTCCTATCATGAATCCCGTTCATTATTTATATTATACTAATATTATGTTATATTAAAATTTGATTGGTGGCTAGAATAAGAACCATAAGCTTCTTTCATAGGGCTCTATGTTGATCTTAGAGGTACTCTCAGGAAACAAGTAAAGTTCTGTTGCTTAATAATGATTGTAATTCTCTCTCTCTCTCTCTCTCTCTCTCTCTCTCTCTCTCTCTCTCTCTCTCTCTCTCTCTCTCTGTTTCTTTTTTTTTCTTTCACTTCATTGCAAGGAATAAAATCTCAACTGTCCTGGTTAGCTTTGGCTATCAATTCGACATTTGAAGTCATGCGAAAGAGTCTCAACTGAGGAACTGTCAAGATCAGCAGTTCTTGCGCTGTGGGTTGTGGCCCTTTTGGGGGTCTCATGTCAGATAATCTGTATATCAGATATTTACATTATGATTCAAAAAGTAGCAAAATGCAGTTATGAAGTAGCAATGAAGTGATTTTACGGTTGTGGGTGACCACAGCATGAGGAACTAACTGCATTAAAGTGTCACAACATTTGGAAGGCTGAGAACTACTGGCCTACCTCAACCAGATCTGTCTGCTGCCACGTTTGTGAGAGGTTATTTTGACTGAGGATTGATGTGGAATAGCTCACATCAAACAGAGTTCATCCATGGCTTCTGCTTCAGTTCCTGCCCTGACTTTCCTGGAACAATGAATTTGGACCTGAACATGTAAACCAAATATGCTATTCCCTCCCCTTGATCAGAGTGGTTACTCACAGCCACAGAAACCAAACTAGAACACCAGCTTGAAGGATCTACCTCTCTCAGAGGTGGGAGATGACACTGTATCCATGTGTCCTGGGGAGGAAACTGGAATACAGGCTGATGACTTCGGCCAAGGTGACAGGTCAGAGTCAATGTTGATTCCCTGCAACAGTTCACACACAAAGCCAAACCCAGAAAAGGTATGCACTACCATGGTACAAAGGTTTCCATCCACAATCTAGGCAGACTAATGACTTTTAGGCCTCGGGTGCTGAGACACGTCACCCTAGTTGAGACTGTGACTTATGCAGCTAGTGAGAGACTTCCAAACGAAGAGACTATTATCAGTCCTTTCTGCATCTCACACAGCCTATGAAGCAACCCAAATTTTCATTATTGGCAGATTCCACATTTGCAAAGTTGCCTACTAGCCAAAATGTGTTTCTAAGTCCCCAAATAGAGATTAGTGGCACTGTCGTGGGCATTTGTAGAAACAAAGCAGGTGAAAATATCTTGAGTCACGTGAGGTTTGGGTCCCCAGAGGTAAACGAAAGTGCTTTTGCTTTCCGGTTATGGGTCTCTGAAGGGTGAAGGGTGTTCTTACCAAAGCCTCTTTACACATTGGTCTTTACACGCTGGTGCTGTTCATTGGTGGTTTTGCTGCTGAAAGTGTCCCCATACAGTGCATAAGTGCTCACTAGTATTCCTACATGGGACAGTGGCACCTGGGTGGGGGACCCGTGTGCCAGAGAAGGTTTGCTCAGGCACGATTTGCAGCATGTTCGTGTGGTGCATGACCCAGCGATAGAATAGATGAAGTGTCTAAACAGGAAGCCACATTAAAGGAGCTTTCGCATTGATCCGTTAATGCAAACGTGACCAGAGGTGCACAGGGGTACAGTCCCATTTTTCCCACTGGAGAGACACCATTGGCAGCTTCATTGGCAGAGCTGCCTCGGAGCTACTACAGTATTTAACTCTATTGTGGAGCAACTGCATTCTGCAAGTACTAAAGAATCTCTCAAAAGTTCAGAGTTCCAGCCTTAACCCCAAAGGACGGCTCCCCCGTGGCTAACCAGCTCACACAGCCTCAATAGGTGGTGTCTTTCAGCCCCTGGGCCTCCCAGGCTCCCAGATCAATTCACCAAACGTGACTCCACATAGTTAGATCTGCTTACATGGCTGTGGGCTCCTCACTAATACAGTTCCAGGCCCCCACTGGCAACTCCAGTGTGTGGTTACTGTGACCTCTCAAAACCCAAAACAATATAGGTGATTCAGAACCTATGCTGGCTTCCCCCAGATGTCCCTGACCCTCCACTCCTACCAGGGAGGCTTAGAGCTAAATCAGGACAGAACGTCTTTCCTCTTGGGGGTCTCTCAAAGCACATCGTTTACAATTCTTTAAGGTAATGTTAGCCTTATTCATTGATGAGAAAACTGGCTTATTGTATTCCATTTATTGTTTCTTTAAATGGAGGAACTGACTTCTGTAGAAGGAGCGGCGGGCTGTGTCCCACCACCCGGCTAGCTTTACCCAAAATAATTACACGGAAACTGCATTCTTTTAAATACTGCCTGGCCCATTATCTGTAGCTTCTTATTGGTTGATTCTCATATCTTGCTTTAACCCATATTTAGTAATTTATATAGCACCACGAGGTGTGGCTTACCAGGAGAGATCTTAACCTGCATCCATCTTGGAGAGGAGCATGGAGACTCACTATGGCGAGTGCCTGAAGCATCTCCCCAACTCCTGCTACCCAGCATTCTGTTCTGTCTACTCCGCCTACCTAATTTTCTGTCTCTTAAAGGGCCAAGGCAGTTTTCTTTATTAATTAACCAATGAAAGTAACATAGACAGATAACTCTCCTCCATCAGACTTCCCAGTAGCATGACTTTGTTCTCTGCCTCCTTTTGCCCTCCTCTTTCAACATCACTATCTTCCTTTCTTCTGGATCTCGTCGGGACATCTGTCTAGAGCTCATCTATGCACAAAGGAGGATCTCATCCAAAGATCCTTGACATAATTCCATATGCAAAGATGCTTTCTCCAAATATGGGCACACCCATGAGTTTGAGGATATATCAATCTGTTTATTGTCGGTTTTGTTTGCTATAATGAAATACCTGAAGCTGGTTAAATTTATTTTTTCAAAAGAGTTTTATCATCACACAGTTCTAGCGATTCAAAATCTAAAGCCAGTTTTAAGTTGAAGATGAAGAATAAATACAATTTCTGATAGTAAATGAGAAGCTTCGGGGCTAGAGGGATGCCTTGGTCTGCATCTGCCATGCAAGCATGCAAGCATGCAAGCATGGGGACTCGGGTTTAATTTTCAGACTACACAATAGAAAAAGCCAGGCATGGTTGAACATGGTGGTACATGCTCTGTTTGTAGATTTTGGCAGGCAGGCAGGAGGAGCTTTACAGCTCACTAGCCAGCCAGCTTAGCATGTTCAGTGAGCGACAGGCCACTGAGAAACCATGCCTCAGAAAGGAAGGAAGGAAGGAAGGAAGGAAGGAAGGAAGGAAAGAGAGAAAGAGAGAGAGGGAGGAGAGAGGGGGAGAAAGAGACAGAGAGAGAGAGAGAGAGAGAGAGAGAGAGAGGGAGGGAGGGGGAGAGAGAGAGAGAGAGAGAGAGACAGAAAGAGAGAGACAGAGAGAGAGAGAGAAGGGAAGGAGGGGGATGAGACAGGGGAATGGCAAAGTTGCACTCTAGCATCTATGTGCATGCACGCATCCTATCTATCTGCACACACATGTACCTGCACACATATATACACACCCGCATACATATAAACACATACAAAGAAGACATTATTTACACATTTTAATTACTGGTAAATATCGCATAAACCATATTATTTAAAGTCACTGGGTCCTTTTAAATGGATACAACTGGGCTTTATTTGTTTGTTACTTTGTTTAAGACAGCATCTCACTATGTAGCCCTGAGTGGCCTGGAACTCTCAATATAGACCAGGATGGCCTCAAACTCACAGAGATCTGCCTGCCTCTGCTTTTCAAGTGCTAGGATTAACGGTGTAGGCCACCACATTCTGTCCCAGCCCTGCCAAAAAAATAAAAATAAATAAATAAAAGAGATGTGAGCCCTGACTTTTCCAGCAGAGGACTTTTTTCCTCGAAGAATGTGTCCAGGATTTCTGTTGTGGAGGAAGATTACAAGGGAGACGTGGCAGGGAATTCCCAGTGGGTCGGAGTGCAAGGCATGGACCAAAATCACACTGAGGAATATTCCATAGGCCTAGAGAGAACAGATTTCTGCTTCAGGACCAGGCCATTAATATTTTGAAAGTATGGAAAGTTTTACAAGAAATCCTTTAAAATTCCAGAAGATCATGATGCAAAATAAACAGCATTTGCTGTAGAATGGCTCATTGTGTAGCAGCTGTCCTTGGCATCACTCTCCTCAGAAACAAATATGGAAAAGTACAAAGGCAAAGCTTGAATAGGGCACTTCCCTCACCCGAAGGCAGTCAGTGCGGCTACTGCCTTCTACTGCTATAGAATAGTGACTTCTGCTTTGCATTAGTCAGTTAATCTCTGCATAAAGTCCATTTTATTCAGTGAAAGCCCCCCAAAAGTGTAAATACCACATGTATAAGAAATGAATCTGGAACCATATTTAGTTTCTCCTAATGATAGAAAAAAGACTTATGAAATATGAAGTATGTGAGTCTGGGCTTTTACTTCTCTGTGCATCTGCTATTCTGTCGCTTTTTCGTCTTGTGGTTTATGCTATATTCATGCCCACAGGCACATGGTGTGTTTGTAAATCTACCAAATAAGTAAATAGCAAATCAATTTCCAGGTTTATTTGCGTGGAGGTGGAAACATTTTGGAAAGTGATGTGATTTTTATTAACCTGTCAATCTCCATTTGAACCCAGAGTGAGATTACCTTCAGGAAAGATCTACGTCCCTGAGTCTCAACTTTGAGTTCTCGAGAGAGGTGGTGAGTTTATCCGCAGTCTGTGCAAGAGTTTTCACAAGGCTCGTTTCTACCCCTCTGAGTAAGAATTAAGAGAGTCACAGTAAGCTTGGCGATTTACTTACTTGATCATCAGCTGGCCATAATCTAGAGGGGCTTTGCTTACTTGATTTAGAGATCATAGAGAAAGAAATACAGGTCCTGACTTAGTTCTTTTCTCATGGCTACAACATAACACCTGACAACGGCAACTCAAGGGAGAGGCATCTCTTGGCTCACAGTTTGATGATGCCTGAGGCCTCTGGTCACATTGCATCCGTAGTTAGCAAGCCGAGTGATGAGCACCGTCACACTTCATCTGCCGGCAGAAGGCAGAAGGATGCAGACAGGTGCTCAGCTCACTGCTCTTCATTCTGTCCAGCATCCCCACCCAACAGAACAATGCTGCCCACAGTAAGGGTTGGATCTTCCATTGCAACTAACCTGATCTAGAAACTCCCTCACAGACATGCGCAGAGGTTGGTCTCCAAGCATCTGAAATCCCATCAAGTTGGCAAGGTTAACTATTACAAGTACCAAAAAGGGAGACCACATCAGCATATAGTTCACTATCTATAAAGTAGGAATACATTGACAAGGAGTGTTGCTATATTATTCAATCTTAATACGTTCTTGTACAAATACCCTGTATATGTAGAAAGTAGTTGATATTCATTCATGTTCTGCATCACCCCCTTTGAACATATCACATACTACAGATTTACCTTTAAGCCAGTATCAACACTAGTCCAAGGCCAGTTAATATTTATCACATAAATGCAGCATCTAAAGAGACTGTTAAAATAGACGATGCTGTATCTGTGCACAGCAAGTTCTGATTCGGCATACCTAATGCTCGGTCCCAAAACTTTTCCCTTTTCTCTGGGGTATGGGGTGTGGGTATGTGTGTTTACTCACACACATAGGTGTTCCATCTGCAGGTGCTCACAGTGACCGCAATACCGCATCAGATACCTTGGAGCTGGAGCTACAGGCAGGTGTGAAAGGCCTGACTTGGGTGCTGGGAGACAAACTCAGGTCCTCAAGAAGAGCAGCAAGTACTCGCATCTCTCCGGCCCCAAGAACCTTCATTTCTAACTTCTGTCATCATCTTGGGTGCTACTGGTGCTGCTGTTTTGATGTGTGTGTGGGAGGCACAAAGCAACTCCTGCATAAGGGGGGCACTGTGTGTGAGGTCAGCCTGCATAAATCCTCGCAGGAGATGATTCAAGGGAACCGCATGTGGGTAGATCATAACCACCATGGTCTAGGTGTTTTCTCCATTTCTGTGTTGAAATCCTCACCCCAAACCAAGTCAGGCCCTCCAGGACAGACCCTGAACATTCTCTCCTATTTATATTTTTCGCTTTAGCTTTGGCATTAAAGTGAGAGAGGTTTGAGCATCATCCACTTCTAACAACTCTGACCCAGCTTTCTTCAGCGGAGATCTAACTGCTTGTGTGGCGTCCTCCTTCCTCCAGCGTTTGTAATAATCAAGCCCCAGGCCAGAGCACAATGGCCACAGGGCCTTGAGGAAGGGCTGTGGGGGCCTCTAGCTTCTTCACACAGCTGCAAAGACCAATATCCCTTGTTCTTCACGGTAGTCCTACCAGACAAAGAAATGCTTATACCCTGCTGAGCTCTTAGGTCAGCCTTCAGTGTTTAGGAATCTAATTTGTCTCTGATATTTATTTTGTAATTTGTTGCCACAGATTTTTTTTTTAATTTCTATGGCTTGATGAAAAGTTTAAGTAAATAACCATGTTAGAATTTACAAATGCAGATTTACAGTTCAATGACTTCTATTGATCCGCCAAATTTGTTAACTTTGATGTTGACAGAGCAAAGTAGGGGATTGCTCCTTTTGATTGCCAAGAATGCTGTCACGTACACAGAATGTCATGGCACACCTTCCAAGGAATAAAACAATTTTTGGTATGACAACATTATTAGTAGGTAAATTTGACTGTCCAAGTTAAAAATAAGGGTCACACAATAGGCACCATAGTCTTGGTTTCAGGAGCAGGCAATATGGATTTTTCTAAAAGTAGCCATTTCAGTTTCTGGGATAGAAGTTGCATAAGGCACATATACGCACATGCTAATTACAGAAATAAAATGTAATTTTAAGGCAGTTTTTACATTCACCTGCATGCTAAGTAGGCCAATGTAGACAACGTCCCTACACTTTGCCATCAGAACTAACGTTGCTGAGTCTGTGCCATTTGACACATGCTACATTCATATCTGAAGCTTCCAAAAGAGATGCACATCTGCAGTTATGTGGGCTTCTACTATTCATTTTTCACTTCTTAACTTTATAGATGTATGCAATTTATCTTGGTAATATCCATCCCCCATTGCTCCCTCCAGCTCCCTGCACACCCAGCACAGCTCCCGTCATCTGCCCAATTTTACATTGTTTTTTAGCGTCCACAAACTCCAATTAGTACTTTCTATATATGCACATGTTGGGTCATCCAGTAGGGCATCGGCAGCCTACCAACCATCATGTGCCCTCAAAGAAAAGTGACTATCCCTCCGCAGTCATCAACTCTCGTTAGCTCCTCGGGGCCTTCCTCCCCTTAGTGCTGGGATTTTTAACTCTCACGATCTTGTGGGGGTCTTGTAAGAAATCACTTGGGTTGTGAGCCCACGTGTGTGACAGCCATGCCATGTTTAAAGGCCAGCCCTCCATAGCATTCCTCCGCAACCTCCAGCTCTCGAGATTCTCTCAGTCTCCTTGTCAGAAGTCCTCCTTGACCCCTGGGTGGCAGGGCAGGAAATGATATAGATGTTGTCTCTGGCTGGGCACGCAGCCATGCACTGCCAACAGTCTGAACATTTCTAAGTCATCATCAACCACTACCCTCTGCAATAACAAACTTCTATGACCAAGGTTGAAAGCAACAATCTATAGCCATAAGCATAAATACTTAGAAAGGAGTTTGACAACAAGACCATTCAGCAAAACATCATCTATGGGTTCTCTCCTAAGGCCTATGACATCCCCAGCTATGGGTTTGACTATGTTTTCAGTACCAGACACAAGTTCCCTCCTGAGGTGCAGGTTTCAAATCCAACCAAGAGAGTGTTTGGCTATTCCTGTAAGCACTTTTGCTACTATTGAACCGATGGCCACATCTTGCTTGGCAGGTCTTCATCGTACCCTGCAGGATCTAGTGCTGGTTCAGACCATGGATGTCATTTTCCCCACAGCAGCCTACATGGCCATTCCTAGCTCTGTGAAAGCCAGACAGTAGGAAGATGGTTTCCCAGTCAGTTCAGGACACTTCTCTACCCTGTGATGGAGGAGTGTCTATGTGTTACTTTCATTATTAATAAAGATACTGCCTTGGCCCTTTAAGAGACAGAAAATTAGGTAGGTGGAGTAGACAGAACAGAATTCTGGGAAGGAGAGGGGAGACACTTCAGGCAGTCGTCATGCTTCTCCTCTCCGAGATGGACACAGGTTAAGATCTCTCCTGGTAAGCCACCCCTCGTGGTGCTATATAAATTACTAAATATGGGTTAAAGCAAGATATGAGAATCAACCAATAAGAAGCTACAGATAACGTGCCAGGGGCCAGGCAGTATTTAAAAGAATACAGTTTCCGTGTAATTATTTTGGGTAAAGCTAGCCGGCAGCTGGGTGGCGGCACACAGCCCCGCTGCTCCATCTACCCAAGTATGTTGTGTCTTCAGTAATAGAGTCTGGGCCTCTTCTTCTGATGGGCAAGTGAGAGTTATGGCAACAGACTGCCTTGTTTTGGGATGTTTCTGGGGCCTCCCTGAACAATAACTCCCAGGAGAGAAGCTTGTGTTTGTCACTGAGGTTTTCATTCAATAACCCATGTTTCCTGGGAGCAGCATTGTCTGCTCGTGCTGTGTGACTCTGTTCAGATCATCACTAATTAAGAAGAGGATTCCTAGGATAGGTTAAATCACACATAAATTTCAGTGATTATAAAATGCAAAGAGATCACTACGAAGGTAGACCCCGATTTTTCTCTTGTTACACAATACCTTCCTACCTCTGTAGGCCTGAAGTACACTCATCTTATAAAGGGAGGATAGCAACAAACAAAACAATAAAACAAATAGAGAAATAATTATAATAGAGAAACATGGCCTAGACTATTGTCTTCATTTTATTTATTTGGGTTAATTTAAAATCCGTTTCTAGTTCCCAAATAAGTACAGTTAGGTAAAATTAAGTAAGACATGGTAATGGTGAGCAAATTTTAAAAGTATCTAGTAATACTAAGAACCACACAAATAACTTTATTGATGATAGATATTTTCATCCCTCTGCAATAAGGAAGAAACATAACCACGGGTCCTCAGTAGAAATGGCTCAAATGGTCACTTGTGCAGTAAGATCCCTGCAGGAGTGCGGAGTCTGGGCCACCCGAGGTCTTTTAGAGTGAGCGGTGCCCCGTGTTTTGCATCAGCCTTCAGGAGCACCTGCCAATTATCTGCCTGAGGTACCTGCTAAGAGGGCCTCTCTCCAGAGCAGCTACAACCTCTGCTCTTTAAAAATAGAAAAGCACTTTGCCTTGTGTGGGCTTAACAGGGAGATGGGGCAGAGAGGCGCCTCCGCCGTGGTGCTGTCTAAGCTTCCTCCTCCTCCGCAGCAAAACAACCTACAGTTTTTCTAAGACAACATGGACCTTGTTCTCTGAAAATTGAAAAATGTGCTAATGACAATTAGCACGTTTATAGATGACAATTAGTCAATGACAACTAGCACATTTATTGGCAGATCAATTACAATGGAAAATTTGGAAAAGTGCTATTTTTTTAGTCTTCATTACCATAATTGAGAGAAAGAAGCATCCTGGAAGGTGATTTTTCCACAGGCTAAACATCCATTCACACAGCAGAGAGAAATATAAGGTCTGATGTGCAGGGCCGGGGAGGTGGCTTGGTGGCTGAGAGAGCACACTGCCCTTGCAGAGGACCTGAGTTTGGTCCCCATCATCCACATGGCATAACTGCCTGTTATTCCAGCTCCAGGGGCTCCTATGCGTCTGGCCCATAGGGCACATACTTACACACACACGTGCACGTGCGCACACACATGCATGCACACACATATATACATGTTAAACATAAAATATCAGATGCTCAAGCTTATTTAGTTTGTAAAATATGAAACAGATACTAAGAACTGGCTTTCCATTTTATAATCACACTTTCTGCACTGCATTGGTTAAGGACTGAAGAGTGACCATCACATTCAACATATGGAAGGAAAACTAACGAACCACTTCAGGGGATAGGAGCAGCCGAATTTCTGAATATGCATATCCTTTTTCCCAGCAGTCCCTTTGAAAAGGGACTACAGATGGACCTCGGTGAGAAGGCCAGGAGTTAAGGTGCAAATTAAGCAAAAGCAAAGCATTGTCCTCGGGTCCCTTCAAGGCACCCCAGAGACCAATGTCCCTGCACTGTGAGACTGTAACCCACAGGTAAGAAAGAGATTAATGGGCACAAGCGGGGCTTGCAGCGCGGTTGAACGGCGCTCCAGGTATCAAAGAATGAGACTGGAATAAAGATAGAGTTGGTCTGTTATTTCAGCGAAGGGGCCGTCTGTGGCTACGGAGCCTGCTCTGGTGGAGCGGGCTGCTGATCTCACTCTCTGCTCTGAAAGCCTTTAGTTCCCCTGGCAGGTTATCACAAGTGCTGCTTCCTTCACTGAAGGCTGATTCCCTCATGGAGCCTCACTGGGATGTAGGGATCTAGGGTCAAGTTGACGGAGTGAGGGTACCCGTGGCTGACTTCAGGAGGGAAAGGCTGTCGTCTACCAGTCTGCTCGGGAAGTCATGCTCTGTGTTGATCTCTCAGAGTATTCGGTTTCTTTAGTTATTCTTCAGAGATGGTGCTATTGTGAGCCCCTCTCGCGGCTCCTTGATTTCATGGCTGTAAAACTGTCTATCTTTTCCCGAATTTTGAAAAGAATCCTATTTTTATTTCTTGAGCTCAAATTAGGTTTGCATACTTGCTTGTTTGTTTGTGGCAGGGTCTTTCTCCTAAGTTTTCTGACTTTTAGGATTATAGGCAAATGCCACCTTGTCTCCTTGTTCAAATTACCACCCATCATCACTCACGTGTGTGTGTGTGTGTGTGTGTGTGTGTGTGTGTGTGTGGTTTAAGACAAGGCCTCACACTGTTGCCTGAGTGTACCTGGAATTCCCTAAGAAGCCCGGGATGGTCTCAAACTTATGGTGATCCATGAGCCATCAGAAGCCTTTCAGATGCCTTTTGACACAATCTGGTAAGCTCATGAAGGCAAGTGTAGACAAGGTATTCACGCCGAACAACCGGAGGAAGCCGATCACATTCCATTTATCGATTTATTTATTAATAGACCATGGAGTATAATGTAACTGTAGAAAAGGAGGGAAATGGCCTGAAGAGATGGCTCAGTGCATGAGGGCTTGCATAAGGACCTGAGTTGAGAATTAAGTGCCTCTATAAAAGTTGAATGTGGGACACACACATGCTATAACCTCAGTATTATAGGGGGCAGAGAAAGAAGGACCAGTGTGGCTTGCGGGCCACTAGCCTAGTTCCAGATTCCGTGAGAGACCCTGTATTGAAGAAATAGGGTGAAGTGTGATAAAGCGGGGTACTAAACGCTCTCCTCTGGCCTCTGCACATTGCTCCCAGTCATGCACATATGCATACACATGCGCTCATACACACATACTCATGCTGTAGTGTGAGGCTGTTATTGAGGAGACACAAGTGTCTATTCACCCCAGAGAGTGAACCATCACCCACACACCAAGGTAATGATTCTACCAATATCCAGCTTGGTGAACCAATGCTTCCATGAGGTTACTTAGGGACTGACGGAGAGGGGTTACCTATGGGAGCAAGGATGACTCAAAGACAGCTGTGCCACCTCAAAGTCCACCCTAACCTGGGTGACAGGTCGTGAAAGCTCTGTCCCTGGCACTCTGCAGGACTTGTAGGCAGTTTGACAGGTCAAAGCATCCCCTAGGCAGCTCGGCTGGTCCAGACAGGCTTCTTCTCAGCAACTGTTCACTACTTCTGTAACCCAGGAGAGGGGCCACGTGAATCTTGTTTTAATTTTTTAGGATCTAGTAGGCCATTTACTTTCTGAGTCTCATGGGCCTTTCTCTTTCCATGAGGGAATGTTTCATTTCCATGAAAATTGCTACTCAACGTATACATACACACACACACACACACACACACACACACACACACCAAGAGAGGAAAGATATGTGCTTCTACGGAACAAAAGAAAATTAATGAGAAAATCAATCAATGAGAAGGAAAGACAGATGGGGGGCACTGACTTGCCAAGGGTGCTGGCCTTCTTCCTTTGGGAAGGGAACCTGCGGGGTGGGGCTCTGTAAGAATCAGACCCACCCTCTTACAACCTGGGGTAGTCATAGGGCAGAAAGTGGCAAGAGGTCAAAGAATTCCCTTTTGGGCTAGCAGTTGACCATTGCTGGGGTAAACAGTATCCAGTTGAATACCGTCAGGTAATCCATAAATATCCCTCATGGCTGGCCATCACTGTGGTTCCATGGGCCGGGGCAGTCAAGAATCTAGAAGAGAAACTTACTTTCATTCTGGAAACTGAATGACTGTAGTTTCAGGAATTTTCAGAGTTCAACCAAAATAGAGGAGCTTTACGACATGGCATGGCCCTGGCTAACAAGAACAATATGACACAGGGGTGAGTAAAGGATTGTAAGGTGTAGTGCTGGGGAGAGCATGCTTTCCCGGCGTGCAGGGAGCATTGGTTTTGAGCCCCAGCACCATGTAAACTGGGCGTAGCAGGGTGGAGGTTGGTGCATGCTCTAATTCCTGGAAACAAAGGGTGAGAATAGGAGGATCAGAAGGTCACAGGAATCCCAAGGTTCATAGTGAGTTCCAGGAGGCCATGTCTTGAAAAAGAAAGAATACACGTCCACACGCGCGCACACACACACACGCCACGCACACACACACGCACACACATTCACGAGGGCATGCATGCACACAGGCCACCAAACCCAGCTCCTGTCTGTGCCTAGAAGGACTGGGTGGGAGCAGGGAAAGACTAGTCATTATCTCTAAAGAGGCAGTGGGAGGGAAAGCTGGAGATCCTTCTCCCTGCTGTGTGCACAGCAGCTGAGGACCTCTCCTCAGGGGCCTCCACTCAGGTGAAGCTGGGATCCTTGTCTTCACAGCAGGAAAGGATTTCAGAACGAATGGGTGGGAAGCAAGTTGGAGTTGATTAGGAAAAAGCTTTGGCAGAGATTTCAGCCCAGGTATTAATAAAAGGAGATTAGAGACACACCTAAAGGTGGCTGGCTGAGGGCTTCTCAAGAGAAAGTCATACTCAGGAGCCTTAGCAACAGCCATATGCTTTGGTGGCTTCTGGAAACGATTCTAAGGAACTCTTTTTCTTTATTTTAGAAATGAAATAATAGGGTAGTTCCTCAGAGGCACCGGGGAGACTGTCGGATTTCACCTGATACGTTGAAACCATAGGCCTCAAAGGTTGCAAAGGGACTCAAGATTCGTTTTACTAAAAAGAAAATGTATAGTCTTGTTTGTGAGGTTCTCAAAAACTTAGAGGTTTATGTCTCCGGGAGGAGAGGGCCATACCGGAAGAGCATACACATCTGGGCCTTGTACGTGGACCATTGCTACTCTTTTTTGACCTATCTCTATAGAAGAGGGATATTTTTACGAGACAGTCTTCACAGCATATTTTGTTAACTCTACTGGAATTCTTTATTTAGCTGATGAGAGGTTAGTGACTCATGTCCACCCCACTTAAAGAGGACCTAGGAGGCTTTGAATGTGGAGAGTAGAGGACCCCTCCCCTTTAAAAATGGGTGATACATAATACAGGACTGGAGAGATGGCTCAGTAATTAAGAGCACTGGCTGTTATTCCAGAGGTACTGAGTTCAGTTCCCAGCCACAATGGCTCACAACCTTCCATAATGAGATCTGGTGCCCTCTTCTGGTGTGCAGGCATACATACAGGCAGAATACTATATACATAATAAATAATAAATAGATCTTTTAAAAACAACTTACATGTATTTGTGGGTGATGCAATGTTTTGATACAGGCATATGTTGTGTCATGTCTAAAGCATGGCATATCTATGCTCAGCGTATCTACGTATCTATCTCCTTCAACACTTATCATCTTTACAGTGGACACATTCTGAATCCTTTCCTCTGGGATGCAGAAATGTGCTGTGTTGTCTCAGAATCAGTGGCTATAACAGGGATGATGTCGGTTTATAAGCCCGTACCCGCTGAAGTTAGTCGGACTGATAGAGGAAAATTAATTTACTTGCAATTTGGCAAAACAGAAAGGGAAAGGTCTCTAGTTCCTTCCCCACTCCCTCGGCAGCACTGCTGGAATTCCCATGGGAAGCTGAAACAAAAGCCAGGTCAGGTGTGTGCTCATTGTAGCCACCTGTGCCATGTGAAGTCTCTGCCAAGTGAAGCACGGGTATTAAAAACCCAGGGATAGAAATTGGGGTTCAACCTGAAGGTCAGAAAAAAAGATAGCTAGCCACTGGCTCTTACCTCTACCTCAGTATGTGATGGTGACCCTGCCTCCAGGAATCTCAGAATGAGACTGTGACTGAGAGCCGTCTCCTCCTGTTTTATATTCCTCTCTAGGGCTGGGATTAAAGGTGTGCCCTACTACTGCCCAGTTTTTATGGCAACTAGTGTAGCTACCGGGATTAAAGGTGTGTGCCACCACTGCCTGGTCTGTAAGGCTGACCAGCACAGCTGTTTTACTCCCTGATCTTCAAGCAAGCTTTATTTATTAAAATGCAAATGAAATATCACTACAGCGGAGAGTCAGGTGACTCCTCTTGGTGCCCCAGCCTTTCTGTTCTCCAGACAGGGAAATCCTGGAGGTCATTTTATTTTTGTTATTTATTAGTTAGCTAGTTAGTTAGTTAGTTAGTTAGTTAGTTTATTTTGAGACAGGGTTTCTTTGTGTAGCCCTTGCTGGTTTGGAACTCGCTCTGTACACCAGGCTGGCCTTGATCTGCCTACCTCTGCCTCTACCTCTGTGTGCACCACCATCACCCTGCTCTGGGGCTCATTTTAATACAATAGTCTGAAAACTGTCTGGAATATCTCCTCTCCTGCCCATGCAGTCACAAGCTCGTGCTATACTGTAATACCACACAGGGGCTTCTACTGCATGTCTAGCCTTAATGCATGCCTACTGCTGTCCTTACAGACCAGCCTATGTCCAAACCCCACAGGAAGCTTTAACACCCACAGGTCAACACATGTTTGGGGCGCCTTGGAGGGAGTTCAAGGGCAGTTGCCTGTTGTTCTGGGTCACTGACAAATTAGAGATGTGAGCCTCAGCCTAAAAGGAAGCAGTTATGACACTCATCTGGGGCTAAGGAGGGAAGGCACCTGTACTGAGACGCACAAGCTCCTGGGTATCTGAAATGGTACTTTAGGACATGAATACGGGTCACCTAATCTGATTCTCTCGCCTTTTAGAGAGGGAAATTAAGGCTTATGCATGGGCAGCAATAAGTCAGAAGAAAACAGAAGGTCAATATTCATAGAGAGAAATCTGGCTGGAGACATGGCTCAGTTGGTGAGGCGCTTACCATACGAGCATGAAGACTGAGTACCAGTCCCCGGCACCCATGGTAAGGAACCAGGCGTGGTAGCCCATGCCTGCTATGCCAGCTTGGGATCCCTGGTCACTGCTGGCCAGTGAATCTTGCCAAACTGGTAAGCTCTAGATTCAGTGAAAAATCCCATTTCATCATCATCGTCATCAGAATGATGATAATAACAATGATAAGGATAAGGCAGGGAGCTACAGAGGAAGACACCCACAGGGATTTCTGACCCTCCCCACACATGCGTACACACACAAATATGCCCATGGCCATAAACCACATACAACACAACAACAATAGAGGCATATATCTTCGACTCTAAATCTCACCTCTCTTGTTACTCATTAAACCTGCTTTTTAAATATGATTTCAGCTTGATTTCCTGCTTGCTTGCTTCGTTCACTTTTGTTTTGGTCAGTTTGACAAAAGCTGGTCAGCCAGGAAGAAGAAACTTCACTTGAGATGACACCTCCATCAGATTGGCCGGTAGGCAAGTCTATGTGTATGTGGGGGCATTGTCTTAATTAATGATTGATGGGGGGCAGTCTACTGGGGGCAATGCCACCACTGGGCAGGTGGTCCTGAGTTACATAGAAGAGCAGGCTGAATAAGCCATGAGGAACAAGCAACATTCATTCAAGATCTCTGCTTCAGTTCCTGCTTGGAAATCCCTGCCTTGAGTTCCTGGCCTGACAGCTCTCAAAAATGAACTATGACCCAGGATGCATAAGCCAAATAATCCTTTTTCTCTCCAGTTGCATTAGATCATAGTCTTTCTTACAGCAACAGAAAAGAAGCTAGAACATACTGTTCAAACACCAAAAAGGCTCTTTATCACCTCACACCATCAGGCCAAATCTCTCTCCTCTCATTCTCTCGACTGCCCTTGCTAATCTTGGGCAGAACTGTCCCACTCAGAAATCTCTGTATCCAGGGCTTTCCATCCCAGGACTGTCCACACCTGCGGGGGGTCTCACCTTGGGAATGCTCTGGGCGTATACAGTCTTCACAAATGTGAAGTGTGTTTTCCCCAAACAGCCTATTAGTTTGGTTGACGTAGTCACAAGTGTGTCTGTCAACACCTTCGGAATCAATGCCTCAAGGCTTCCAGCTACCTCCTCTTAACTGCTGCATGAGGCTGAGAAGCTAGGTAGGCTCTCCAGAGAGCTGCGGTGCAATTAGGACCACACTGAGAAAACTCATTAACTCAAAATACAGTGGAGCAGGAACAAAGTCTTGTCAGAATGACTGAAGTTTCCGGGGCTGCTTGAATAGATACAAACATTGGCGAAACAATATTGACAAGGTGTAAGCCCCCGTTAGATTGCCAAAGGTGCTGGAGGAGCAAAGTTTGACCAGTTTTCCGTTGGGTGTAGGTGGGCTGGATTAAGTAGGTGGATTTTTTTTTCAGTCTTGTTTAACTTTTAATGATCACATTGCATGGGCACTGTGGAAGAGGGGATGCTACCTAATGCGGAACAAGGCAAAGGAACGTCACAGTCTGTCTGTGCAACCATGTGCAATCCTTGTTAAGATTTTTGAATATATAACTTCACATCAGTCTCTGCACATCTGTAGATATGGCACTAAAATTCATTTTAATCATCAGCACTGACCTTTGGTTATTGTGATCATAACCCATTTCTTTAGTAGCTGCCTGCTGATTGCAAGGATGTTCCTGTAGCCCTTGCTCAGTGTTGGGCAGTTGGTTGTCCACACTTAACCATCTCACGGTAATGGCGGCTGTATGGCTACCCCCAAACGCTTGCTCTGTGCATGTGCCCAGTTACTGAAGAGTTTTATTGCCACTGTTCCTTATGTCAGGGGGGACCTGTCATTTGAGTGTGTGCTGGCTTGCCTCTGCTTCTGAAAGGGATTCTGGTTACTTTGGAAAGAGGGACTTTCTGATTTGTAAATATTATCAGGTCTGGTCTTTGGTGACAAAATAAATAAATAAACATCCAGAGTCATTCTTTGCATTAACCACAAAAGTTACCTCCAAATCTGGACGGAGATACTGCAGACTCAGGAGGCAGGCACCTGGCATTCTGTGGGAGCTTTAGCTCAATTGCTCTAGTTAGGCAAAATGTACTTGTAACAAATGCAGTTTATCCTGAATGACAGATGTATTATAGCCAACAGCCAGAGCGCAGATGACTGGAACAGAAGGCTTATGCTCATAGCTCCCAAGACTAGAAGTCCACAATCAATATCCTAGCCATTTTGGTTTCTGGTAAGGGTTCTCTTAGAGGCCCACCATGGTATCCTGTTGCTGAGACTTTACTTGGCATTTCCAGGGCCCCTGTATGTAGAGAGTATGAGATCTCTTATGCTCTCTGAGACGGGAATGTTAAATTGCCCAGACTGGCTTTGAACTCCTGGACTCAAGTGATCCTTATGCCTCAGCTTCCTAGAGGTTTGTCCCTATGCCCTGTTTAGGTGTCCCTCTTTTAATAAGGACATTAGCCATTTGATCCAGGACCCATATTTGTGACATCATTTAAATGAACATGAACATGGTAGGAGTTGGGAATCAGGGAAGGATGGCATCAGACACAACAGCAGATACTTTTTCCACAGCCTTGTTGGTACTGACTTCTTGGAGCAGAATCAATATTCTGATGCCTTTCTCTGGACTGCAGAAGCTTTTCCTGATAGATGACTATTCCAGTCAAGCTCAGCTGCTAAGTGGAACAGAGTCTGTTCCCTGCCTGGAAGTGGCCAGATGCTGAGAGTGCAAGAAACTCACTTTGTCTGTGTATAAGAACTCAGAAATGCCAAATGAGGCTATGAAGCAAGGGAATACCATTGGCAAGCCATGAAGAGAAACAGAATTATATCTAGAGTTTATGACATTGTTATTGATAGTCAAGAGGCACAGACATGTATTGCCATTGTTTCTGCCTCCTGTGGTATCTGTGAACATAGTCATTTGTCAGCTTACCAGATACCAGCTGAGGTCCCACTCTGGGTCCTGCATTGTTCTCCACCCTCTAAAGTCATCTTGACAAAGCCTAATACCATGTCCCACTGAAGCTTCCAGGGTAGAGGAGGAAACAAGCAGAATAAACAAATAAATCCTTGAAAGATTAGGGCATCAAAAGGACTGTGGGATAAATGAAGCAGCAGGAGGAGAGGGTACATGTTAAGACCATGTGGGCAGCCAAGAAAATATGTCAAGTACTGCTATGGGACAGTGGACTTGTACTCTGTAAAGATTTGTCACTTGTATTGGTTTAATAAAATGCTAATTGGCCAGTAGCCAAGCAGGAAGAATAGGCGGGGTGACCAGAACAGGAGAACTCTGGGAAGAGGAAAGGCTCAGTCTGTAGTCGTCACCAAGACCAAGTGGATGCAAGATGAGACTGTCTCACTGATAAAAGGTACCAAGCCACATAGCTAACACAGATAAGAATTATGGGTTAAGATGTAAGAATTAGTTAATAAGAAAGCCTGAGCTACTAGGCCAACTAGTTTATAATTAATGTAGACCTCTGTGTATTTCTTTGGGACTGGATGACTGCAGGCCCAGGAAGGGCTGAAGCCTCTGTCAACAAAGTACTAGCCCAAGCTTTTGGGGACTAGTGTCTCAAAGTTATCCTTCTATGTTTCTTCTTTTAATATAATTTTTTAGGTTTGTTTTATTTCATTTTGTCTTGACACAGGTATTATGCTATAGACCAGGCTACTCTGTAACTCACTACATAGCCCAGCCTGACTTCAAACTCAAGGTATGAACCCTCAGACTCAGGCAGTGAGATTATAGGTGTGTTACCAGGCTAGTTGTTATATTTTAAAAGACTCAAAAAGTGTGTTAACATGGAAGGGAGGAAATTTCATGGGGTAACACACCTAGACAAAGAACCAGAGGGGACTAATGACTGCTGGAAGAATGAAAATTAGTCTCTCCCAGAGATGAGACCTTTTATTGGTTATCTAATAAATAGAGTGGTCAACCCTGAAGCCATGTACAACAAAAATGTACTCAGCAGGTTTTATATATGTGTAATGTATATGTATGTATACATATTATGTATGTATGCATGTGTATATATGTCATATATATTTGTGCATACACATACATTTATATATATGAACAATAATAATAAATGAAAAAGGCTATAAACTTGAGAGTTGATGGGATGACATGGGAGAGGTTGGAGAAAGAAAAGGGATGTGGGAAAGTGATGGGTTCTATTTCAATTAAAAGTAATTTGCTGAGTGGTGATGGCGTATGCCTTTAATCCCAGTACTCGGGAGGCAGAGGCAGGTGGATCTCTGAGTTCAAGGTCAGACTGGTCTGCAGATCAAGTTCCAGGGCAGCCAGGGTTACACAGAGAAACCCTGTCTCAAAAACAAAATCAACAGTTTTTTTAATTCACATAAAATATTCATGATACCATTCGTGGAGTTTAGCTACTAATCACAGAACAAATATTGGCTCTCTTATTACCTACTAACTCAGATTTCCTATGCCAATGCTGACTTTTCTAACAGTGATGTGTGTGGAAGAAGATTAAAGAGCAGGAGAAGATAGTCAGGTAGAAGTATTAGGTAAAAAATGCAGGCAAGAAACCCTCTAAAATATGTCCTTGTTAATATAATGAATAGAGACTGACAATTACATGCAGAGTAGCCAGGAGCTGATCGTGTGTATGTATGTCTGTGTTCACAAGGTAGAAATGCTGAAAGTCTTTAATTGCTCTTCCTCAATAGGAACATCCTCCAGAGTAGCTTTGCTCTTCCTCTAGATTGCCCATATTTCTTGGACCTTCATAGTAAACACACAGCACTTTGCATAAGCTGCAATTTAAAAGTGATTTAGAGAGTAATGTTTTTTCATTAGCAAAAAATAAAGGGAATTCCCTTTAGGCTAGGCAACGATCCCTGTAGGAACCATCAGACACAACAGGCCGAAGGAATTCTGGGCAATATCCAAATACAGGTGTGTAAAAAAGTAGTGGCAGTGTGTGTGTGTGTGGTGTGTGTGTGTGTGTCTGTGTGTCTGTATGTGTGTATGTATGTATATGTGTGGTGTAGTGTGTGTGTTGTATATGTGTGGTCTGTGGTGTGTGTGTGGTATATGTGGTATATATGTGTGTGGTGTGTGTGGTATGTGTGTTTGTGTGATATGGTCTGCATGTAGGGGTCATGTATGTGTATTGTGTGTGTCTGTGTGGTGTAGTATGTATGTGTATGGTCTGTGGTGTGTGTGGTCTCAGTGTGTACATGTGGTGTATGTGATATATGTGTGATCTGTGTGTGGTATGTGTGTATGGTGGTGGGGTGTGTGGGGTATGTGTGATATATACGTGTGTAGCGTGCTTGGTATGTGTGTATGTGTATGTGTTTGTGTATTGTGATAGGTGTGTTTGTGTGGTGTGGTATGCATGTGGTGTGATGTGTATGTATTGTGCATGTGTGTGGTCTGTGGTGTGTGTGGTCTGTGTATGTGTGGTGTATATGTGGTTTGTGGTATGTGTCTATGTGTGTGTGTGGTGTGTGTTAACATTGGGACTAAATATTGGCCAGCAGCTGCATTTACCTGGGAGGAGAGATCAGGGCAGCTATACCACATAGCTCTATAGCATTGTTCTCAAGGTAGAGAAGGAAAGGAGGATAAAATGAACTAAAAGTTTGGGGTAAATGCTCCTCTCAAGCCATCGAGATAAAGAAGAAGAAACAGGCAGTGGCTGAGCACATCTACAGAGATCTCGCCATTAAACATAAAGCCAGCATTGATGGTCTAGGACAGTCCACTTGAGAATGGTATCTCTCCAGGACTGAGGGTCACGGAAACAAAGAATGGGATCTGACAAGTGAGGTGTTTAGCAATCAGCTCTTTTCATCGTTCATCCATCAGAAAAAAGGCGCACAAAGAAGTCTTCTATAGCTCACAAGGAACTGCCAGTTCTCCAAACAAAAGCAAATTATCTCATTGGAGGAACGAGCAGCACGTGAGAGCTGTGTGGGTTGTTTCACGGTATCCCTAGAGCACAATGCTGAGGTGTTTCCACAGGGAACGCAGAGTTCTAATTTTATGGGTTTGGACTTGGATATGACTTAGAAAAGAGTTTGTCCATTTTGTTTCTGCTCTCCATCATTTGCTGATGTTGTTAAGTTGTGGTGAATTAAGCTAAGAAAAATCCTTGGTCCTGCTTAATTCACCTGCGGTTTATCGCTATGTGGACTTGGAAGGAGAGGAGCCGCATACTCAGATAAGAGCACCCTTGGATGGCTCTTCGTATTTAATACTTACTGGAGTGTGGGGGGGGGGGGGGGAGGGAGGAATGAAGGGATATGCAAATGATTATGCAAAATTGTGCAATTTCCCTGCCCATCCTTTCTTGTTTTGTTTGTTGTTTGGTTGGTTTTGTTCTTGAGGGCGGGAATTGCCTTCTCCACCCTGTCAGCTAGTCCCAGTGCCTGCAGAGGGACTCTGTACAGAACTCTTTTCCTAGCTGACTTCCCAAAGAAGGACTTTAGGCCGCCTGTTCTTTCTCAAGAGCAAGTGCTCCGGGCCGTAGCCACTAGGCTTTTCAGGGCGCTGCCCTGGGCACCATCCTTGGCTTCTGTTCACTCAGGCACTTGTGCAGGTGGCCTGAGGCCTCACATCTCACGCTCAGAGGTGACAGTCCCTAATCGCTTCCATCTGACTTTCTAAATCAGTATCGCTTCTCTGTGCAGGAGCTGGTTACCCCTTCCTGTGGTATGAGGAGGATAGCCTGGGAAAGGATGAGGTGCCACGCAGAAGCGGGGAGCAGGCCGATGGAGAGAAAGAGGTTTTAAAAGGCTCTGATGAGGCGCAGACATGAGTCCTGCTCAGGTGCTTGTTCTTCATGAGCCGCTGCTTTCAAGACAGAAGACCGAGAAGTGTAGACTCCCAGAAACAGGCTGTGCCAAAGGACAAACAGATCCAAGCCCTTGCTATAGAGGCTGGAAGACAGAAAGTCTTTCCTAAGATCATGCAAGAATGTGGTTTCAAGAAGAGGTGATCCCTTTCTTCTTCAGTATAAGGGCGGGACGGTGGGAGCCAAGTTAGGGTAAGGCAAAGGCTTTATGTGTGTGTGTGTGTGTGTGTGTGTGTGTGTGTGTGTGTTTGTGTATGTGTGCGTGTGTGTGTTGAGGGGAGAGACTGATCACATAAAGGCAGCCATAGAAGTGTCTGCCTATGCCTTCTGTTGCTGTTACTGTTGTGTGTGCTTTGCTAAGCACAGGAGTCATCTCATTTGATTTCCAAACCTTATATTGTGGGTCTTACTAGTACCCTGTTTTTAGAAAGGATGAGACTGGTAGCTCAGCAGGTAAAAGAAATTGCTGTAAAAGCCAGAAAACCCAAGTTTCCTCCCCGGATGCCACGGTAGAAGGAAAAAAACTGAATTCTGACCGTTGTCTTCTGACTTCCACCTTGGCATCTGTGAATGGCGACTCATGTATACCTACCAGTCATCTCTCTCTCTCTCTCTCTCTCTCTCTCTCTCTCTCTCTCTCACACACACACACACACACACACACACACAGACACGCACGCACGCACGCACGCACGCATGCACGCACGCAAGCAGCATATTTTAAAGCCACACAGCCCCATGTGGGATAAGAGAAATGGAAGACAGGCAATTGCGCGGGGAAAACAGACCTGTCTTCCAAAACTACACCACCGGTTGCAGCAGTGAGTGTCCCCACAAAATCACTCAGGAACACTTGCTTCCCACAATGTTCTTTGTCCTTGGCACAGATAAAACTAGCAAAGACAACCTCACAGAAGCATATGGCACCAAGAATGACCTTTGGATAACTATTTCCAGAATGCCAACGTTCTCAAGTTATTGCCATCAGTCTGTCTATCTCAGGCACTCAGCAGGGCCCGTAACTGACAGCTAGAACAGCACTTGGCAGGTGTTTAGCTTCTCTCCAGACAAGAACTAATCCATAGGATATTCGATAGATAAATAAGTTAATACGTGAGGCTTCCTCAGCAACTAGGAAGCCAGCACTCAGAAACCGTCCCCATAAAACAAACACTTTCCCTCCTCCTCCAAGCAGTGCTTGCCCTGTTCCCTGTGTGTGTATCATCAGCCTCATCTTAGCAGAAAGAGTTGTCATGGTTTTCGATCCTCTCGGAGAAAAACTTGCCCAATTCTGGAGGTGGTGGGTGACCAAGCCAAACACACCTCACTACCGTTTACTTGGCTTCACCATGAGTATAACTTCCTTTAAGAATAAATAGCCCAAGACTGGGGAATGGAGACAAACGACTTTAATTCCAGCACTCAGGAGGCAGAGGCAGGCAGAATTTGAGGTCAGCCTGGTCAACACAATGAGTTTAAGGCCATCTGGAAATACATAATGAGGCCCTCTATCAAACTTAAATAAATAAAGATCTCCAGGCTTCTGGATTTTCCAACAAGATGACAAACTAAAGGGGGCTCTGTGTGAGCCTCAGTGAGTCTGCAAGGGAGACAGTCAGAATAAAAGAATAGCATTCCAATCCAAAGAGAGAGAGAGAAAGGACGATGTCCATTCCAAAGAAAGAATAGAAACAACAATGTCCAATCCAAAGAGAGAATAGAAACAACAATGTTCAATCCAAAGAGAGAGACAGACATGACAATGTTCAAGTTTCTTTTTTGTTGCTGTGATAGAGCAGTTTTATTAAAAGTAATTTAGTGGAGGAAAGAATTTACTTGACTTATGCTTCCAGGTCATACGGGGCAAGAACTTAAGCAGGAACTTGAAGCAGAATCCATGATGGAATGTTGACACCAGCCCCATGCTTAGTTAGTTTCCTTATATAGCTCAAGACCACCTGCCTAGGGATGGTGCTTCCATACTGGGCCAGGTCTTCCTATATCAATCAACAGTGAGGACAAACTCCTACAGACATGACCAGGCCAATCTACTTCAGGCAATCCCTCTGTCAGATGATCCTAGGCTCTGTCTCTTTGACAGGCCAAGCTAACTAAAAGAGAGAAGCTTTAGCAATACACAAAATAAAGAAAAGGAAGCCTGCAAAAAGACCAGATTTTTTTTTTTAAAAAAGATGGAAATTGCAGAGATGTGAGTTCAACAGAGTCATAGTCACAAAACCCCTGCCTAGGGGAGATCAAACAGAAGGCACATTTTTTTTTTCAGAAGCCACTTTTAAAAAGTAAGCCATATCAAAGATGCATGGTCCTAATCTCAGGGCAACTCATTGCCCTTACAAGCCTCAAAATTGGGTGGGAGATCTGGTGAGACAGTGTTTGCTCTCGTGGATGAGTCAATAGGAGGAGAGATCCCAATTGCTCTGCTGTGTGACTCCAAGTGGCAGAGCAAATCTGAGCCTGTCATTTACAATACAGCTAACTAAGAAGCCTGAAGATGGCCAGGCGGTGGTGGCGCACGCCTTTAATCCCAGCACTCGGGAGGCAGAGGCAGGCGGATCTCTGAGTTCGAGGCCAGCCTGGTCTACAAGAGCTAGTTCCAGGACAGGCTCTAGAAACTATAGGGAAACCCTGTCTCGAAAAACCAAAAAAAAAAAAAAAAAAAAAAAAAAAAAAAAAAAAAAAAAAAAGAAGAAGAAGAAGAAGAAGAAGAAGAAGAAGAAGCCTGAAGATTAGGGACCAAGAGGCCTGGGAGCTTCTGTTGGGTCTACGGCCTCAGGGTGCGGGAAGGTCCAGAGACAATGCTAGGAAAGCAGGAGGGATGGACCAGCACTGGGTACAAGGCTCATGCAGCAAGAGCCTGAGCTCAGGCTGGAGCACAAGGAGACAGACAGCTCTGCCTCAGTGCCTGGGATCAGGTTTTATCAACTGAGAATAACCCTTGAGTTTGGCAGCAGGGAACCCAAGATCATGATGGGGGATCAAATTGCATCATTCATTGTTGGAGATCCTAGGAACTTTGCAGTTCTAGGGAAGAACATGACGCCCACAGCTGTATGGGTGATTAATACTCAGGAGGCCTGGAAGAAGAAGGATAGGCTCTCTGCCTCCATCTATCTCAGTTGTGTAGTTAAGTCTCACTCCCCTGATGCACGTATCCCAGCTAAACATTAGCCACCCTGGGAGGTGCAATCTGGGAAATCTCAGGGTAAGTACACTGCTGAGTCCATAGACTCCATGGCAAGTATCCAGCAGAGGCCCTTGCTCCTTGAAGAAGGACAGCTGTTCAGTGAAGAGTTCTGGAGCCATCAGACACCTGTCCCATCTGGACTCAGCAACAGAAGGAGACGTAAGGGAGGCAAGAGCCCACAGTTCTATGTGCCCTCCCTGGATTCAGATAGACAACTTGCAGCCTCCAATTCCAAAGACCCAATAAGAAATTTCTCCAGTATCTCATTAAAATTATTTTCTGTATACATATACATTATACATACTATATATTATATAAGCCAGTGTTTATTTTGGAGGTCAACTTGAAAATAAGTCCTGCACAGAATCCCCCTGTGGGTATTTGGGACTAGCTGAAACAGTGGGAAAGATCTCCCACTGCACCCCACCCAAAAAAAGCAAGAAAAAAAAGAGTGAGCAGGGAAATTGTATAATTTTGCATAATCCCTTCATTACCTCTTAAGCATTAAATACAAAGAAACATCCAATGTTGCTCTGCTCTTGGGATCCACAGAATGCATATTTTGTCTTATCCAAGTACATATTTTTCTCCTTCTTCCATATATATGTGTGATATATATATATATATATATATATATATATATATATGAGACATGGGAGATATTAGAGAGAGGAAAGGAAGGGGGAAGTGATATAATTCATTCTAACTTAAAATATATTACAACTAAAATAAAAATTTAGTTCTCAGGTTCTTACCTTGGCTTCCTTGGACTGTGTAAGTCAAATAAGCCCTTTCCTACCAAACTTGCTTACAGTCATGATAGTTTAATCACAGCAATAGAAAACTATCTAAGATACCACTTTAATTAGAGGGGGTGGTAGAATATAAGCTACATGAAAGTAGGTGGGGAGTATTATGGGCTAAAGATTTAAGTGGGGAATCAGGGAAGGGGAGGAGAGGGGGAGACTTAGACAAAACTTCAGGGTATGTGAAGAAGCCACTGCTTGTATGATAATGCAATTATACTATATATTATTAGTTAAAATATTTTTAAAGGGTTTGAAGAGAAGTAACCTGCATGAGTAGATGCTACTGCTCACAGAGATGTGGGTTATTAGATGGTAATCGCAGTAATAAGCATGGGTTCTTATCCTACCAGTAAAATGATCAAGGATGTTGTAGAAAACCCCAAAATATAACAAGCTATTGCCAGTGCTCTTGGTTACCCACCATAACTGCATGGTAGGATGTTAGTGATGGAGATACTGGTTTTTTTTTTTTTTTTTTTTTTTTTTGATGAAGGACATGCAGATATAAGCCTCAACTGATCAGGAAACTCTCTCTCCACTGACTATCTTACATAAAGCAAGAAGGTGCTATGCAAGCTGTTGGGAGGGACCATCCAAATGGATTCCTGCATGCTACAATATTGGCTTTCTGTAAACAGAGTTTTCTGTACCAATCACCTGGTCCCAAATAACCTACTCGGAGGCTGACTATGAATTATATGCTGGGCTGATAGTTTAGGCTTATTACTAGCTGACTTTTACACTTAAATTAGCCCATAATTCTTATTTATGTTTAGCCACGTGGCTTGGTACCTTTTCTCAGTATGGCATTCTCATCTTGCTTTGCTTTGCTGGCAACTCTAATTCTGCCCTTTCTCTTCCCAGAATTCTCCTCGTTTGCCTCTTGTGCTCAACCTCTTCCTGCCCAGCTAGCAGCCAATCGACTTTTTTTTTAAAAAAAAATTAACAATGAGCATAATCCACAGCACTTTCCCAGCAAAAATCCACTGAAGCAATAATGGTATGGTGGTTATGGGGGCAACTAACTGTTTTCTGCTTGGAATTGAAACTTGAAACCCAAGAGGTATTGCATGCCTTATACCATAAGTCTTGTCAAAAGCCCACGACAGAGGAGAACACAAACTCTAGGTAGTGGTGGAGGTGGTGGTGGGCACATACTGTTGTTCTGCAAATGCAAAATTGCTTTCTAAATATTTATATTTACAATCACAGATGTTTTGTTCCTTTCAGCTTTGGTCAAAGAAGCTTCCTTTTTCAGTGGATAGCGGTTAAGGCCGAGACTCATAAGTGGTCAAAGTAGAGCATAAATAACTGAGAGCCTAGCAGCGGATGATTCATCTATATTAATCCTCCCCATGCAAGGCTGAGGGAACATCTCAGAATAGAGGTATGGTGGTTTGAAAGAAAATGGCCCCCAAAGGGAGTGGCACTCTTGGGAGGTGTGGCTTTGTTGGAGTAGGTGTGGCCTTGCTGGAGGAAAGAAGTCACTGTGAGGTGGGCTTTGCGCTCCAGCTTCCCTCAGTGTGACACTGGGGCTGTTTCTGTTTCCTGCGAGATGGCGGACTCTCAGGTACTTAGCCAGCACCGTGTCTCCCCGCCGTGATGATAATGGGCTGAACCTCTGAAAGTGTAAGCGAGCCACCCCATCAAATGCTTTCCTTATAACAACTGCCATGGTCATGGTGTCTCTTCACAGCGATGGAAACCCTAAGAGAAGCAGCAGAAAGAATGCAGGAACTGGCAGATGGGGACGAGGGCTGTGAAATACTGACTTCTGGGCATGATGCAGCTATTTCAAGTATCAACTTAAAACAGCTGTGCTTCTCTGTATAAGACATGCTCAAGATCAAGCCAGTCAGAATTCCAGTGTGGATGTGGGAAGGTCCCACTGTCGGTGAAGTAGCTGTTGGCAGTTGTTGGCTGCTGAGGGAGGAAGAAGCAGGCTCTTTGGGGTGCTTTGGCCACTAGTAGCTGCCTATGTCCCAGTGCAAGGCCCACAGCTATGTACATGCGGGCAGTACTAATTGTACCCAGGAGGTTATTAATAACAGCAACACTAGGAGGGCATGAAGTTGGGAGGGAGGTGGAATGGGGCCAAGAGGAGGAGTCAGAGGATGAGTGCTGGGTGGATGTGATCAAGATACATTGTATAAATGTATGAGATATTAGATTAAACAAAACCAAATTATTTTTTTTTAAAGAAAGAAAGCATAGCATACTAGAACCCTTGACATATAGCTAGGACAACTCTCAGAAGAAAGTTTATAACTGTGAATGCTTACATTTAAAAAGGAAGAAAAATGTCAAATAAATAACACAACGATACATTTTCAGGTCCTAGAAAAACCATCACAAACCGAGCTCAAAAGCCATGGAGCACAAGAAATAATAAAGATGAGAGTAGAAATGAGTGAAATGGAAAATAAAAGAAAGTTACACACAGTACATCAAAGAGTTGATTCTTTAAAAAAAGAAAAGAATGGCACCCCCCTACCCCCAGCCAAATAAATCAAAAGGAAGAAAGGGAAGACACAAATTAATAAAATTAGAGGTGAAGGTGGGCGGGCAAATACTCCAGGCTTTAATGAAATTCAGACAGTCATTAGGGAGTATTGTGAAAGGCACCCAGAGGGAGAGAGGATGTGGGAGAGGGCACGAGGCAGAGGACTGAACAAAAGTAAATTATAATGACGTATCCTTACGCTCGTGTGAATGGCATGGCGAAACCATTACCTTTAATTCTAATGTAAAAAATTAGAATTCTGTGAAACATGCCTGTAGATTATTTCATCCTTGTGACAATATCACCTACACAAAGACAGTGTCTACTGTACCACTGGACAATACATCTGCAGGACAATCATTATAGTTTGGTTTGTCATTGCCCAAAACATGACATGGTGCATGTGTGTATTTGCACATATATTCCTATGGTTGAAAAACTGTGACATATCTGATACTAGCGAGCCTGCCCTGGGTGGGAGACTAGAGGCTTTAGGTCACAGCAAGGGACTGTAACATACAGAAATGGCAGACGATTTGCATTCATATCTGTTCCCACAGTGTTGTGTCCTCCATCCCCCATTCCTAAACCCAAGGAAGTATGGAAGTCCAAGCAGGAACTGCCTAGGCTAGCTGTGTTAAATGTCACAGATGAGAAATGTCAAGATTAGGAAACCTCAATGACTTTAAAATGGAGTGGCAACAGCCTGTGTTTTCTGGTGCATCCCTGACTAATAACTGATAGTGAGCTATCCTGCACCCAGTACTGAGATTTTCATTTAATAACTAATATTTTCTGGGAGCAGAATTGCCCACATATGCAGGATACTTATTTTCAAATGTGTGGGTTTTTTTTTTTTTTTTGTATAGCATGTTTTAAAATTAGCTTACAAACTACTGCATTCCCATAAGGCCTCTTCATATATCCTTAGTTTTGGCTAACTTACACTTTCTGCTCCCCATCCCTACTTAAAATCTCCCCTTGGGGGCATATTATGGATCAAGTGCCATCTGCCCTAGAGGGAGCCATTATCTCTTCCAGCTTTCTGCTGAATAAATATATTAGGAAAGATTTTTTTTTTCCAGAATAAATGTGGCAATAAGCTGATACAAAGCAGGGTTCATCTGCATAGGAAAGCCAGGGTGTGAAGGGCACTTGAGCCGACACACTGTGTTTGCCATTCAATGTAATCATTCTAGAGCAGGGGTTCTCTTCTCTAGCTGCGACTCTTTCTTCAATACAGTTTCTCTTGTTGTGGTGACCCCTAACCATAACATTATTTTCGTTGCTACTTTGTAACTGGTATTTTGCTACTGTTATGAATCATAATGTAAATATTTTTGGAGACAGATGTTTGCCAAAGGGGTCGTGACCCACGGATTGAGAAGTGATGTTCACAGTATGGATAAATCTCATGCTTTACAAGTTGCATGATGAACAATCTTTTTGGCAAATACAACAGTTTATGGGACGTTCTTGAATTCTGTCATCTCAGAATACATGCCAAAACTGAAGGAAAACCAACTCCTAGTTGCTATTTGTCTCTTAGCAGTGAGAAAAAAATTGAAGTTTCTTTATTTTATGTGTATGGACATCTTGTTTGCATGGCTGTCTGTGTACCATCTGTTTGCATGGTGTTTTCAGAGACCAGGAGGCTGCATTGAATCCCCTAGGACTAGAGTTATGGATGGTTGTGAACTGTCATGTGGGTGCTAGGAATTGAACCTGAGTCCTCTGGATCTTAAGCACTGAGCCGTCTCTTCAGCCCCCAAGAACTTAGTTTTGAAGTAAAATCTGTCAGTTTGATTTTTCATACATTATATTTGAGGTTTATCTATTTTCCCAGTCAGTTTTCATACCTCACGCCCTGCTTACAAGATTTATCATTAATTTTTCATACCCTGTATTTGAAATTTTTTCCTCTGTGTTTTCTTTTCCTTTTCCTTTTCTGAACTTTTTTTACTTGGACACAGTATTTTCTTTTACACTTTTCCATTAGCATGCTTTTCCTTTTGTCTGGAGGACACATTATGTCTTCATCTCTGAGGATACAACACATATACAGCTTCCCATGTCCCCATCAAGTCTGGGATGCTTCCTACTCCTAGACCGGCAACACACTGATGTGAACCTGGTTTTATCAGCGCAGACAGCTATTGTGCTAGGAGTCTTTCAACCTAAAGACTGTTTACCATCTAAGTCCCATCTGTAGTGTGGATAAATCTTACGGGTTGCAAGTTATACACAAAACAATCTTTCAGTTAAATAAAACATTCTCTGGAACATTCTTCAATCAGAATTTGGTACATGATAAGCACTATTGTCATATTTTCTCTATATGTGGATGTCACTGACAGTTAGCCAACAGCCAACCCTTTAGCTGGAGGAGAGATGTTGCGAACAGCTGTTAACCCTTTTCTCCCTGGAGCACTGACATCAGAATGAACAGATGGTAGGTCACATAAAATTCTTTTGCCTTGATCTCTTAGACATAATTCTCATGATGAACTTTTTACTGAAAGAAAAGAAACCTGCTCACGAGTCCATAGACTTGAATCTGAATCTTTCCCTCTCAACCTTGTCAACGTTGTTTTTCACCAGCATTCAATATCCTATTTTACTAGATTAGATATAAAAGGAGGCCTTTGAACGGCAGTCCTATTTCTAAGAAATCAAGCTTCTCTATAGGCCTTCTATAAGAACAGAAGGACACCACCCCTTTGGTAGTGTTTCTAAAATATTTTATCCTAGACTCTTTAGACCTAGGATGAAAAGACTCAATTTATTTTTTTTTTTTAAAAAGAAGAAAAAGTTGTCCACTCCCAAGCCAGTAGCCTTCACTTTGAGACTTGTTTCATGACAAAGTTTCTAGTTCTGTCTTCTATGATAGACACCTGCTTTCTTCCTTGAATTAAGTAACAGCATGGCATAAACAAGGTACCCCATCTTTATCATATGTCTCAGTGAAGGACCAACTTTCAGAAGAGATTGTCAGACTTGTGAAAAACCCTGCGTTAAACAACCCGGACCTCTCTGTGAATCACTCCAGTGCAGCTAGCTGAGGTACAGGGAAATTCGGATACCTGGAGTAATAACAGTCTCATCCAAGGCAATTCATTCAGGTTGCCCCACCCTTAAGAGGTTGCCCTTCTGCAGGTGTGGAAGACCGATTCCTCCAAAACGCCCTAACTCCTGCCTTTGTTAGAACCGAAAGGACATATCAAAAGGCACCAATTTCAAATGCTACAGACTGAACCTTGGGCAGTAGGATGAAGGAGGAAGCATTCCGGGGAAGGATGTATTCTCCCACCCAATGGAAGCTATGGACAGAGAAGTCTCTTTTTCACCCGCCCATGCTGCTGGTGGATACCGGAGCCTAAGCTCCCTGCGGGGGGTGGGGGAGGGTTGGGGCTTTCCTTAACTACGCAGCTTAAAGCACACAGCGTAGGGCTCTTTCTCATCAGACACTGTGGATGTTACCTGTGACGATGACGGGCACCAAGGAGATCACATTCCTGCTCTCTCGTAGTGAGGATCGCACTTCAATCCTTGCTGGCTGAAAAAACAACAAAGCACACCTAGCAAAGATGTGCCAGCACCCACAGAATGTGAGCCATTAGCCAAAGCCTCCATACCTGAAGGGCGAGGTACGGCCAGAGTGAAGAGAAAGCAGCAATTGATGATCAACAGGTGTATGGAGGCAAGGCGCATAGAGACCCAGCTGCTCCGCCTTTAGGAACTGCCATGCAGTTAGTATTGTCAGGTTATCTGACTTTCCAGCATCAGAACTTCACAGCACAGAGGTGGAATTACCGTGAGATCTCCAGGCACAGGTATTTAGATTTTTCTAATAACAAACTTATTTTTTAAAAACTAATCTAAATAACTGTCCCTCCTCCCACACGGACACCTCTGTTTGTTCTGTCTAGTACTGCATAAGCTTATCACACTGTCCCGTGGTCCAGAGCCCTAATGCAGACCTGCTATAAAGTTGTGTGTTTTATGAGGTGCAGACAATCTGAGTGTAGAAGCAAGACAATTGCAAAGACAGACGAGCCGGCTCTAAAAATAGTCTGCAGAAAGCAACGGAGACACTCTATCTCAAATGTTGCTGGAGTATCTGGAAGTTTTAAAAGGAACTCTTGGAGAGTCGATGGCTATTTTTTGAATGCATAAAGAAAAAAAAATCCCAGGAGCATCTGTGCAAGTAGAGGAAATAATTTTACCTCCTGGAAATTTAAAAATGAGTGAATGAGAAAATCCGCATTGCCATTGACAGTTCTTTTGAGGCTATTAAAAAGAAATTAAGATCAAGGATAGATTTTGTTGGCACAACTTACTTGGTCATGGATAAATATGACCCCAGTTTCGTTGACCAAACTCCAATCTAGTGATGTTGCTCCCTGGAAATGACAAGACAAGCTCATTTTACAGGGCCACACTATTGTACAACTAGTAATAAAAACAGGCCAGGCACAGGATCTAGGTGAGAGGCACCTGCCACACACCTAGCAAATACTGCACAGCCTCATCCAGGTAACGTGGAGTTGGAGGTAGGTGGGGCTCATACCCACATCAGCCCCATGAATTCGGAAACTAAGTAGAAACGACTTGTTTCTCATTCGTTATTCTTTGGGCCAGCCATTGCGGCTAGGCTCTGCTGTCCGGTGTGTGGCTCATGCTGCTTTGCAGCTCTGACTCAGAAGTGCTCTGGGAAGAGTTGCTGAAAGGGACTCCCCCAAGTGGTGGTCAGAGCTTATGAGTTGTTTTTCTTCTGGACATGGACTGGAGAACTGACTTTCAGGCAGAACTGTGAATCCATGGCTAGCGACTCAACGGTCAGGGGTTTGAGTGAAACAGAGGGAGAGGCTGGTGACAGGAGGGTCTGGTAGGAAAACATGTGATAGGACCGCTCAGAGGGACAGTGGGTGGGAAGTACTTCTATGTTACATCAATGCCCAGCCCAGAAAGTATCCACCGCAGGAGAGACTTATAACCAGAGGGATCAGGGTAATGATCACCTCAGCTATCAGGGTACTGTTTCCATATTCTCTGTATGAAGGGGCCATAGCTGCATGCATGAGACGCAGCAGGAACTCCACAGCCCAGACTTCTTTCACCGAGACTGGCCTGGCAAATTGACCACTGAGCTGGGGAGGAGAACGTCCTGACGAGATACAAAAACGCAAAGATTCTGATACGGCGGTGCTTCTCAGGGGAGCACCTGGCAGCTCACGACATAAGACCTTGCTGTCCACTAAGGGGAAACTGCCGATGACCAGCTGGGAGCAGAAGCCTCTCAAGCTTCGCACGAATGATGGTGAACAAGAGACCCTGCCTCAAAGTGGAATGCTTGGACAGCTAAAGCTGTCACTGACCTCTGTGCGTGTGCTCTGGTATGTAAACCCACACAGCCATGCATGTACATACACATGTACAAGCAGGCACACACACACACAACACACACACAAACACACTGAGCAAGCGAGCAGTAGTCTAGATACGCTACGAACTAAGGTGTCAATTTTTTACCATCAACTACAGTTGATATCAAGCACGACGGTAGAGTCCCAAGAAGATATTCCCTTTTTATTTCTCTTTTACAGAACCCCTCAAAGTTGGCTATTCCCCACTTTAGAAGACTCTAGATACTATGATCTAAAAACAACCAAATGTCCAAAAGGTAAAAAAAAAAAAAAAAGTAATTTTGACCTTTCTGATGGCAGCGGCTACATGATCATTTTCATTCATCACCCACAAATGTACATCCAAGAAAATGTTTCTGCACATATTCAAAGAAAAAGATGGGCAGGGTATCTTCTTAAGCGCATTAAAATGAATTTTAATAAAGCTATTTCAATTTAAGCAAGGAACTTGAATGCCAAATATCAATGGGAAATGACATAAAACAAACACATTATGAACATGCAGAAATCTGGAACTACAATGGGAATGTTGACAGCGTCTAAAATCAAACAGCACTCAATCACTAATCTTCTCCGAGAGTAAGATTTGTCCCCTGCTGGGCCTATAATTTTGTTTTCTCTTTTTGTGCTGTTCATGTGTAAATATTGCCAATTTCATTTGACACAAAGAAGGAAAACAACTTAATTTTGTTTCTAAGCTAATGAATGACACAGAGTCCCCTCTAGGGGAGGTGGTGTGATATACGCTTCCTGACAATGGTTTGGGGGGAAAGACAAGCCATTTCAAATGTTTGTAACAAGGAAACAAATTTATTGATTTTTAAAAGACAAGACACCATTTTGTTTTGAAAAACACAAGAAAGCTAGCCTGAGTTCAAGTCTGAAATATTCAGAAAAAATCCTACTAATATCTTTAGTATGTTCCAGTCATTTGTTTAAACAACACACTAAAAGTTAATATATATTTTTATAATTATAAAAGTTCCCCAGTTATTGTACAGTACACAATACAAATCGCCCACAAACTAGTATTTAGCTCCTGCCAATCTTGAGAGGACATGGTATACTAAAAGATTTAGCGTTTCTCACAAAAATCACATCAGGAAATACGTATTTACAAAATCAAATACATTATACAAAAACCATCACATGTTATTCGGTAAAGATGTTTTTAAATAATTAAAAAGTTTATTCAACTGTAGTTCAAAACCTGGAAAAGAACATTACATTATCTCACGCGTACAATCTCTACAAAAGTTGCTTACCTCATTTACATAATATATTCAGTCGATTGTAAAATAAATGCTCAAATATCTCCTAGTGTTACTATGTTGTGTGCTTGTGGGACTGAAGAATGTAATCTGCCACTTACTAAGTGAAATTTAAATGATGGCACTTAAAAAAAATACAGTATTTAAAAAAAAAAAAAAAACACAACGAAAGAAGTTTTACCTAGAAGGTACGAAAGCCCTGAGTGATAGTGGAGTCACTGATTGGTAAGCGCTACAATTAACCTAATTAAAAGTTTCCCACCTCAGGCACAAATTCCCAAGTGTTCTCAAGGCACTCACTTAAGTTTCTGGAGCCAACGCATTGGTCGCTACCATAGGTCCAAATCGATGACGGAGATGAGCAGAGGAAAGAATCTGCTTTGGTACAGAAGATGCTTTTTAAACGAATAAAATTTAATACCTTCCTTAGCGGGTCATAGAAAATTGCGTATGGTAGGCTAAAACAAGGCAATCGTTTGCTCAGAAATGCTAATTTATTCCAGGAAAATTTACTTGGTCACCAAAAGTCAATCAGAGTTTTATTTTTGCTTTCCTCCCCCAAATCAAACTTCTCACAGAGATTTGTTATCATCATTACTGAACTACATAAATGATTCTTACCAAATATTTCATTACTCAGGGCTTCCAATCCCAACGTCATACTTTATTTAAAAAAAAGAAAAAAACAAAGGAAAGAAGGGGAAAAGATTCAAATATCAGAACCAAATAAAAGAGACAAAATATTTATTTTAAGAAGACATATCACCAATCCCTTTAAACAAAAGGAGAATCAATCCTAGGCAGTCACTTTGTAAGCGGCTTTTACTATTTAAGTAAAATTGGTAAACTAAACTCAGGTCTACTGGCACATAAAATCACTAGCAGCAATGGGCAAGGCATGCAAACTGAGAAGCATTTACAGTAAATCATCATGAAGAGTCAAAAGAAGAGAGCTAAAGGAAAACCCTTTGAGGATTGCATGTTGACACACGAGTAATTTGCATGGTCTGACTTCCTCAACTGCCTAAAAAGCAACGTGCGGACACTTGCTCTATGCTACAGATGTCAGCAGACATCGGAATAGGTTACACTCCCGTTTGTGCCCAGCGAGGGCAGTGCGGGCACATATGCAGACAACACTGCTCTGTGGTCTGTCACACAGGGGAGGACCAGATCAACTGTCCAGAAGTTCCCTCAGAGAAATCAGCAATGTTGTAAGCAGAATGACATTCAGAGATATCTGAAGCAGTAGTCACAGCATCTCCCGACAGAAGAGCTTAAAGCAAGGGAGTGCCTTGCTCGCCACTCTGTCTCTCTCTGACTTATTAGTATTAATGCATTGGAGCATAGATAAAATCATGCCCCGTAAGAATTTCCAAACAATATTTTATGACAGATGCAACTTCAAAGGCCTAACTGTCCCAAGTTCAGTTGTGTTTAAAGGAACTCATTTCTTCCTAAGGCTCCACTTACATTTGTACTTTCTAAAGCTAAATAAATGAGATCTTCTGTTTTGGGAAAAAAGAAATGTAACCCTTTCTTTTATTTTACCTTTTAAAGGCTATCAGGTACCTCCAGTGTGCAGAAATCAGTTACAACACAGGCCTGCACAGGCAATGTCTGTGGCCTCCTTTTCTAGAGAGTCACGTGATACTAGAAAAGCTGATTTTGTCTTCTGTAAACAGTACACTTACTTAGATGGCAGTGAATATTTGGGAATAAATATATCAAGCCCTCTTGAAGTAAAATTAAGAGTTGTATATAAAATGCAAGTGTTCGGCATGGAGACACTTTCTTTTCTGACCCCCCCATTTAAAAAACAGTGTAATTAGACATTTGGATATAGAGGCTATTTTACTTTTTTAAGTCTAAATAAATGATCTGAAAGGCTTTCATCCCCCATTGTATATCTTACAATGCTCAAAGGGTTAATACAAGGCATTACAGCAAAGGGCTTTTCTAAGACTAGAACTCAGCACCGAATTAATGCTTCAATTCCAGTCTTTTAAAAATCACCAGACTCGCAGAAATACTAGGGTTCTGTTAAGGGGTTTGCTGTGCCGTGGACGTGGAGGTGGCTCTGACCCAGTCACAGCCCAGTGTTCAACAACACTGCACGCCAGCCCTCCTCCCCCATACTCTGACATGATCCACAGAGATCAGAGAGTTCTGATTTTCATTTCTGGATGGTTTGATTTGCTCAAAAGAATTTGGGGAGAGGGAGGTTATGACAAAGTCAATCTGTTACAGATAACCACTGCCTCACCTCGTGTACAAATGTGACTAGTCAAGCTTTTGACTTCCTACTGTGTCCACGCAATGAGGACCATCACAGTCACACACTTGTTTGCTTTTACACCAATGCTGCAAGCACAGTGTTATTTTAGACATCTCAAATAATAATAATAATAATAATCTTTTAAAAACTGAAAATGCATTAAGCACTTCTAGAGAGTGTGTCCATGTAAAAAGGCCCATGAGGACAGCATGGGAGCAGTACTCACTCCTGATTGACATCTCCAGCATTCCGCAAGAACGTGCTCATTTCTGCACATCTACTACAAATCAAAGGCAGTTAATGTTGCACACTACTAACTTCATGTATGCAGCGCAAAAACCATCTGTGTATTTTACCTCTGTTTTTAAAGTACACCATCTAAAGAGAGGTGCATGAACCGTGCTATACAGTACAAGGGAAATCATGAAAAGGAACGCAGATTTCTGAAAAGGCAGTAAGACTCACACAGTCAATCCAAACAGGATTTGGATGCAAATCCTTAGTAACTTGGTATCCAAAGGAAATAAAACATCAAAAACTGGGCCCTGTGTTCCCAGGAGAAGGTTCACCCATTCCACTCATTGTTCACTGGTTTTGGAAGTGCAATCTTTTGGCTATAATTCTCCAAGTGTTTGCTGATACTAAACTATTCCTATAATATTCGATTGTATTACATGGAGATAGCTCTTCTGCAATGCACCAACAGCTCTTGCACCTCCTTCCCCTTTTCCTCACCAGAAGTGTAGCACTTAGTTCACACTCATGCATTTCAAGACTATCATTTGATTCCATTGTCAAGAAATACCAGAAGTCCTTAAAATCTGTATCATGTCAATAAGTCTACAATGAAGTCTCATTGTAATGCAGATTTTTAGAAAAGTCAGTTTTGGGGAATGGAAAATGGAAACAAATGTTAAATGACTACAACACATGTGATTGTTCTAGCTTATGCCTGCATATCAATTACTGTTTTGTTTGTCTAATATATTTCACAATTCAAATCCAAAATTGATGTGTGTTCAAGTGTGTACTACACATAGCTAGAAGTTTCATAAGCCATTGGTGTTCTGTTGAGTGCATTGGTTAAAACTAGCTACACTAGTGTAAAAGGATTAATGATCCTAAATATTTATAGAAGATTTCAGAATATTTTTGAGTCAATTCCAACCATAACAAGGCTTATTAATATCTACTCTGTCCTAATTTAGAACAAACCATGAACATGTGGAAGAAATGTGGAATTCTGGAGGGCCACTCAGTCCCTCACTCTGATGAGTCTCTATCTATCCATTGTTAGCAGATTCCTTTCATGATACAAGTATCTCCAACATTAAATTAAACTAAATGAAACAATGATACAAATACATTAAAAAAATCAACCAATAAACACAGTGAAATAAGTAAATACATTTGGTCCAATACAGACATGATGTCATCTGTTGATGACAGGTAGAGACAGGATACTGAAAGACCTCAGGAGGGAGAATTAAAATGAAGAGAGCTATGTGATGATTTCAATTTTATGTGTAAACATTTTCTAACTCACAATGAAGTAGATCCATGGTCTTCTGTAGCTTATGATGGATTATGCAGGGAGGGGTTTGCAAATTCATTGCCTTTGGGAATCTTCAGTAAATGAAGTGGCGCTTGGACGCCAGTGAAGCCTCAAGTGTGAGGAAGCTCCTCGATACGAAATCAGAACCCACTAAAAACTGTATTTATGACCTTCTAATTTAAGAAATGCTGTTGATCTTCAGAAGTTTGAGACAATGAGGCAATAACAGTTTCAATGCACTGTGTTTCCTGATAAGCCATTTGGTATTTTTAGCTTTCCAGATTGGCGCAGCCCTATCTCCTTAACCACACTCCTCACCCAACTCAACTGGAAAGATGAAGTCTTCAGTTTAATATAGGCCTCAGTAGTGACCTAAACATCATTTTGTGCTTTCCTTTTCTTTTTTGGCTTTATTGATTTCTTTATTTATTGACTTTCACTAATTAAACAAAAGAATGTGTCCTATTTTGATGTTGTTGTTGATAATTTGAGTTCTGAAAAGAACCTTGGTTTTTATGCAAAATAAAACATGATGAGCCTGTGCTCTTTAGGGTCTCGCCTTCTGACTGTAGCAGACTCCTGCTCCATGTGTGTGCGTGCATGCATGGGTGAGTGCGTGCGCATGTGTATGTGCATGTGTGTATGTGTATACAGAGACACACAGACACACAGACAGACATTTAGACTGAAAAGATGCACTTCAATAAGTACCTGCTCATTCTGTTAGCTTTCCAGAATTGTAACTAGATAAAAATGGTCTACAACATATGACCTTTATGTAATATGTTTGTATGAAAACTAGCCTGTCAGTCCACACCCTTAGCAATCTGATTTATAATCAAGTGATATTCAGCTCCAAGGATAAAACATAGACAAGTCCACTCACAGTCACTCAGAGAGAAACTGAAGTTTTTGTCTCTTTGTGTTGCTTCATTTTCCCCTCAATTCCCCTTGAAGAACATGCGGCCTGTTTTTACTTCAGGAGTCTGAGCACAACAGGCACACTTTACCAAATGGGTTGAAGAGTTATTCACGAACAAAATAAACCTTACTAAACCTTAGCTCAGTTCTGTTTTAAGGCACCATGTAATAGCCGAGGTACGATGATCCCTGATGTACATTCTTCAATGGCAATGGTCCATCCAGCCACCTATCCAAATCCTACAGAATCGGGGTCAGCAACAGTGAGGTGTGCCAGTCACACTGCCTTCAGGTTCTGTGTAAAATTTAAATCCATGTACTTTAGAAACCAGGAAATAACAATATGCAGGTCGCTACATTCCTTGCATTCTATACATTTTTTTTTATAATAGCAGCATATTGAACTACTATTAGAAAAAAGACCTGGAATAAAAGAAAGTCATCCAAATGGAATGGTTTCCTGTATGTCCAGCTCAGTATAAGTAGCATGTACACTTAAAAAAAAAGTCAAGTCATTTTTCAGCTTCAGTATCTAACTATAACAGCCCCACTTAACAGCAGAATCCATCTGTGCAGTGGTCCCAATACAGAATCAGTAGTCTTTAAACAGAGGAATTGGTATGTAAATAATAGTTAAAAGTCAATGTCTAACGGAAGCTTGCATTGTTAACATGGTTTAATAGTTATGTACACAAATTATGTACATATTAGCATAATCTCTTGCCATTCTGTCATTTACCCTGAACTGATAAATGCACAGCTCAATTTTTTTTTCAGAGAAAAATAGATGACCTTTCCAACCCTCTACCATTATAATAAAAACGCTCTGTATTCTCTCCATACTCCAAAATGTTATCAAAATAGTGTCTTATGGTTCTGTCCAATGAAAAGCACCTTCCAGAAGCAAATTTGATGCATCTGCTGCCAAATGGGCATGCCTCCAGTGTAAATCAAAGAAATTCATTTCTTTTGATATTTCACAGAAGTGCATCTAATTAAAAAACTTACACACAAAATCATACACCAAGACTAACAATCAACAATAAAATATTTTAAGCTATAAAATGTAAATTACTTTTTAAGTATGAGAAAACAAAAACAATGACATCACGTGTTGTAAAAATCCTTCTTGACACCTGAAACTAAGGGGGAGTGGGGGAGAAACTCCTATTATTAAAAGGCAAATAATTTGTGTTAAAAAAAAAAATCTGGAAAAACACATACACCCATTCCATTTCACAACTCCAAAAAGGTAATGTTCAGCACAGACAGACTTTTGACAACAGTCAACCTTTAGGCTTGTTAAAATTTCAGCTTAAGCCCAGGATAGTGGGGTAAAGTAAGCTGGAGACATTGTTTCGTGCTGTTAGACTGCCGTGTAGGTGTTGCCCGTGGCGCTGCACTGCCGGATCGTCTGCGTGCTTGTGACGATGTGTTCGCTGTGCACGGGGCTCAGGAGGCTGGGCTGCACACCACTCTCCAGGACTGGCTGCATGCAGCCCACTGGGAATGCCTGGCTCAGCTCTGTTTTCTCTCTTTTGGCCTGAGGCTCTGAGGAATCATCCAGGTCTTCATCCATCTCACTTTCTACTTCACTGCCTTCATCTGCACAAACACCACCAGAAGACATCAACGCATGGTTCAGGGTCACCCGAGTATAACAGCTCACTGAGAAACCTCGGCTTTCCCGAGGGGAGGAAACTTGTAGGCCCTCCTCTCGTGGGATTTTATTCCCATCAGTGCTACAGTGAGACAGCCACATTTCTTTCAGACATTTGGAATTTTATATAAAATTTATGTATTGAATAATAGCATAATTTGTGCCATCATAATATAGTCACTTTGGCATCTTAGGGCATGCAAAAATGTTTACTGTGTTTGGTCCATGCTGACTTAATGTAGATGAGGCCTGTGCTGCTCCACAGCACCACGACCACATTATGACTCATCATCTAACTACTGTGTAACGATTGCTCTACACATAGCAAACATCAAACTGAATAAATTCTTAATTCATATGCTAAGAAAAGGCAAACGAATGAAGTGGTAATGGGAGATTTTAAACATGCACAAAGGACATCTTTGCTGGCAGCATGAATTCTGTAAATACTTGTAATTTGTTTCTGGAAATTAAACATATATATTATTCAGTTGTGTTTCCAAATTTTATTACACTGATATAACTCATTTTTATGGAAAAACCCCACCAAACTTCATGTTCCACTTGTAGCCATGGGAAGTCCCAGGGTTAAGAGTAAATAGAACCAGCTGCACCCCATCAAAAAGATGATGGCAGATAACAAATTCTGGCCTCCACTCTCCTGAACTGAAAAACTCAACTGGAAAACATTCAAACCCATATAGGAGGCAGTAGCAACTCCACCATGAACAGGTCAGGAAAGGGATGAATGAAGGGTCCCTTTATCAATCTTGCTGTAGATAGAAATAGCTCTGCGAAAACCGTCTGAGTCAACTCCAGAGTTCTAGGTCTATCTGACTTGACCCTGTCATCTCTGGGTGACAGTGTTCCTTAGGAAGAACAGCAAAGCAGGCCCGTTCTCCAGGTCCACAGTGCGCTTCGACAGCCAGTTGTGCTCCATTCTGGAAACTCACTTGAGTTTTGTTGCACAAAAGCTATAGTGACGTACTCTTGGGGTTGATCAAATTCTTTGACTCTTCACTTTATGAAGAAGGCTGGAAGTAAGTGATCACCCACTTAATTTTCTGAGGTTACCACTGCAATTCCACAGGTTGTACCTCTGCAGCAATAACATGCTGGGGGAGACTAACCTTCTCATTTTCCTGCTCTGGTACTAAAATGGAAATTAAGCAGAGCAGTGGTAAGAGCATGTCAGAGAGGGATGTCCAGAGAGTGCTGATGCAGACAGGCACAGAAGGGGCACTCTGGGAATTCTGGGGCAGCACATTTGGGGAGACAGTGCTACACGTTTTTGCAGACTCCCAAGCCCTTCCCCTGACCTCAGTTTCTCTAGAGGCTCTCTGGTAAGAAGGTATAAATGTACTTCTTCCTAGAAAAGCCAATAACTATAACAGTTCTTCAAGTTTCAAGCAAGAAGATAGCTGTATTACTATGGTGTTGCTTTCCTGAAAGAAATGTTATGATTTAAAACTACATTGTCATTTTAAGAATTGTTCTTTTAAAGTTGGAGTGGATTTATGTGTTTTAGTCTTATTCAACTAACCTTTGACCCTTCTATTCTTTTTACTGCTTTGTCTTATTGACCATTAGGTTATTCAGGAGGGTACACCATGTATACATGGCAGCATACACTAGACTGACAACACCATCATAGAAATCTATTTACCCTTCTCAATTGAACTACTTGTCACTGTGGTTTTACAATACACAACACTGCTACCTCTGAGTTCTTTGCCATTGAAAAGTTAGCTGACTAGTAGATGGGTAAGCTAAGGGGTCTTTTTCTTGCCTGGCTTTGAATAAAACCCTCTGGTCCAATTTTAGAATATTCTCTCAGAATTATGGCCATGGTCAATAATTTTTTATTTATACTGAACTTCTGTGATGAAGTTTAAAGAAGTCTGGAATTGCATTTAAATTCAATCTTCTGCATTCAGTGTATTTCACATGAAGAAGACGCGAGGAAACACCCAGCAACATCACAAGGGATGCCCAAGACAGCTAGCTGCTGCTTTCCTCCGGGTCTGCACACTATGTCCAGAGGATCCCAGTGCTGCAGCCATGCTGTTTCCCCTCACAGGATCTCAGTCAAAAAGTCCTTCAAAGTTCTCAGTTCTTACCTTTATCCAGATTTCCAGGAGACACAGCATTTAAATCACCAAACTGCGGAATAACAGACATTTGTGCAATAGTTATTACTTGACAGAATAAAAGAACATTCTATCAGTCTGTGGTCAAAACACCACTCGGTGACTTTTTAAAAGTGTGAACTGCTGACCATTTTGCTCCCTAACTAGAAAGGCCACACAATTTTCCAATCAAATGTGTCAAATTTGAAGCTTAAAATATGTTGCAATTGAGCTGTCTTCACCTCTTTGAGAAAGGATAACAATTTTCTTTGGCTTCCATGCTCCATTTTACTTTTATTTCAGTTTAGCAATGAAGAAAGAGGCCTGGCTGACCTGGATGGTGATGGGTGTGATGAAATCATTTGGAAGCCCCAGTCAAACAGTATACATCAGCGTCTTTCCTTATGCTTGGCCAGTGAGTCTGGCTGGGACCGTCATGGCTGGATCACAGCCTTGCAGTTGTGGGGACTCTCATCAGTGAGAGACAGACACAATGGGAGCTCCAGAGCTGAAATAGTCTCTAGATCACATTGTAAAATTTGAGCCTTCTCAATTAATTGATACTCTTATTTACCAAGATACAATGGCTCCATTTTTTTTTTTTTTTTTTTTTTTTTTAAGAAAGGAAAGGCATTTGCTACAAGCAATGTGAACAAGAGTTCTCAACACTGTGGAACAATTAATAGCCACGGGCATAGATGTTCCTTTCTACTTTGGTTCAATAGCTTGATGATAATTTAACAGCAAGAAAGTACATTTTGAGTCTCTCAGGGGGAACAAAGATAGATACACTAAATAAAAAACTGACTAGCAGAGGTACAAAGCTAATCCAAAAGAAGCGACGTGAAACGTAAAGCGTCTGCTTTTAGAAAAGATTCCATGGCATTTTTTTTCAAAGCAGTTATTAGAAATTCAGATTTCTCAACAGACTTAAAAAGGATGAGACAGAAATTCTACTTACATTCGGAAGTTTGCTTATAAAGAGTTCCATGATAGGAGTATATTTTTCATCTACAAGGAATGTCTATAAAGTAATAAAACTGATCTTATTTTGCAAACATGTACATGTTGTTTCTTTTCCCACTTAAACAAACACTATGTCCACAGAAGCTACCTTGGGAGCACATACATCTGTTCTAAGGTAAGGGTTCTGGAACAGCCCTCTTTGACAGTCACTTTCAGAGTAAGTTTGTGCATAATTCCAGAAAGTTCGTACTGTCAGCTCACTTCCAATTATGACTCCATATTTATGTTCACTACATTCGGTCTTGGACTTTATTTGCTTATAAAGAGTTCCATATTCAAATCAAATTCATCTTTGTCACAGTTCAGGGTATTTATAATAATATACCCCTTACTCCTTGTGGTTCTTAGCATTACAAAATAAGATTAAGGAGAGGCATTCCACTCCATCGTTAAGCCACTGTTAAGCAGCTTTACTGGAATAAATGCATAGCTTTTCCAGGTGGCTGCTTCTAAGGGAAGGGGCCTCCTGAACATGCAACTCCTACTCCATTTGCTGGAGATGCTGCCCCACTACTTGACAGTTGTATTGTACTGGGCAAAAAATCATAGCTACTGAACTGCTGTTTTGAAGAAGACCCTGAGTACATGGGCCAAGGTCCTATGTACACTTAAACAAAATTCAAAGTATAAATTATATATGATTTTTGAATCACAGAATATAAAACAAGTAACAAATATTCAAAGGGATTATTTATCCACTTTGGGTCTTAGTTAAACATTTAGAACTATAGATAGAGGACATTCAAAATTAAGAATCAGTATATTATCATTTAATAATTTTTAGGATCTAGTTCTCGAAACGAGCTGGCAGTCATGACTCTAAGCACATCTCTGCTTATAAAAAGACGAGGATAGGTTGTATATCCCTTGTCGGAATGCTGGGGAGCAAAAGTGTTTCAGATTTCAGACTTTTTACAAATATTAGAATATTTGAAAACATAATGATTATGGATGGAACTTTACTATAAACATAAGATTCCTTGGTTTTATGTATAATTTATATACCTAGCCTGATGGCAATTGTACTATTTTTAATGCACATAATTTTTGAGTGTACCCCATCACATGATACTTGCAGTATTACGGTGGTACTCAAAACTGTCATATTTGAAATATTTTTAAGTTTTGGATTATAGTAGTTCAAATTATAATGTATTTGTTAATTTAAAAACCTTAAAGACACTTGTTACTACATATAAAGGTTTTTCTTAGAAACTCTGCTTAACTTGGATGTGTCTGACTATTCATAATGATGAAAACAAGCTGTCCAACCGGAAACCATCTACTGTTACTGTCATTAGCAAAATAGCATGCACATGCGCGCGCGCGCGCGCGCGCGCGCACACACACACACACACACACACACACAGCTTTTCAAAATGCTCCAGGCTGGATGATGTACAAATAGCAGCAAAGACACTGCCAATGTCCTCAGATATCTCTGGGATTAATGACAAAGTTGTACACACATAGCAAAAGGAGACAATAGATGAGAAATCAAAGAATCCAATGAAGAAGTGAAGAGATTTTAATAGACTAAAGAGAGAATTTTTAGGTGTATTTCATTTGTGAGAGCAATATACATGTACATATACATATGATATATAGAAGGAATTAATTTCAACCCTATAGCTAGGCTGGGTAAGATTTAGCATCAGTTCATCTGTTCAGTTATTAAATAAATATTTAATGAGCACCTACCACATTTTGAACACTGACCCAAACATTATCAGTCAGATCAAGTTAGAAAATCCTCTTATGGAAGTAACTATAAGAAGTTGCTTCCGGTATGAAGGCTGGGTAGGCTAGCAGGAAAAAGAGGCAGCCCAAGAAACCTTAGGGGTCAAAAATGAGAAATGGAAATCAATTGTACGGGTTTAAGGTTTCAGCAGCCGATCAAGGAAGTGGTAGAAAGGCATGAGAGGGTACAAAGAGGACAAGTATGGGAGAGCAGGCAGATGACACGGACCCTCATCAGGCCCGAAGAGAAGGAAGCAATACAAGATGTGAATAGAAATGAACAAGGGGACTCACGAGAAAGCCTGGGTTTTGTAAACCTCGAGTTGCAGAAATTGGTGAAACTTCTTTTGTAGAGTTTTCTGCTGTAGAAAGGACTGGAGCAGAGAGGAGCTACCATGCATTGATACGACAGTACATACACACAGAGTGCATTAATTAGTCCAGTATGTTTTCTTCCAAATAAGTGTGGCCTCATGGGTCACTTTCTGAAGATGCTTCCGTGAAGAAGCCTTTCCCAGAAGCTCTACCTAAAGGACCTCATTCCCCACCGCTCCCAATAACTGTACCAGATGCTTCCTTCCCAGGGCCTTCTGCGGGGAGCCTGCGGTGCTGACCTTGTCTGCTCATAGTATGTGTTTGAACTATAACATTGGTGCCACAGCATGAGGACTTTATCCTGTCACCAATTCATTCCAAACCTTAGCGTGGTGTCTGATCCCCTGTGAAGAGGAAATGAATGCTTACAGACACATTCACCCGTTCCTTCACTTTAGCCTCCCAAACAAAACTCAGTATGTGGCAAGGCAGAGGAACTGGATTCCATCCTATAACTACACACACACCAAAAAAGTGAGTTGATTTGACTACCACCACTTAGTAAACATGTGATGTTACATTTGAGGCCAGGTATTTTCATTTTAAAGTTATGAGAAAGAAAGAGATTTTGGAGGTGGGGGCAGCGAGAGGGATATAGAGATCTCATATTTTTTGTAAGAAATATAAATATATAAATTAAGGGATTTAAAAAGTGCTCTTGTAGAAAATGCATGGCATTCAGTGCGCAAAGGAATTAAAATTATGTCAACCAGACAAACAGGAAATTCTGTAAAGTCAAAACAAGCATGGATTATAGAAAAGGCATGGCATGGATGAAGGCAGAGTCTGCCTCAACTAGTTTTGTTGTTTATGAAGAGAAACACTTGTCTGCGAAACCAATTCGGTAGTAGATTCTAACCAGAGGTCCCAATACTGAATCCCCCAGAGAGGCACAGAAGCCCAAGAGTATATCTAAGCACTGCAGTCCGTGGCAGCCTGGCAGCCCACAGGGATATGAACAATGGTTATGCAGTGTGAGGGGCAGCACGGCAGGGGTACCTCTTCAGTAGGCCTCCGAGAGCCACTAAGCAGTTGAGGGGTCAGTGGCTCTTTGCAGGACACAGAGGCTTCATGTACCCAAGAAGTTTATTAAGATCAGAGGTGAGAACTGTCCGTGCAACACAAGGTAGTCAGTCCGGAGAATGAAGGAGAAACTAAAATTGAGACTGTGAATGTATGGGGCTGAAGACGAGAATACCTTTAAGTTCCTCATCCAGGGAGGGTCTAGAGAGCAACTCTAACACTGAAGCTCCACATTAAGGGATAGGACAGCCTGGTTTGTTAGCACCACCCCATGGTTCCACGAGGTCTATACTGTACAGAGGATGCAGTCAGATGCCCAGTTGCTGGCGTGTGAGCAGACCCAGCACTCCTACTGACCTTGAGCTTCAGCAGCTGACAGGCCCTGGAGTGAGGAAAGCTTCAGTTACCGAAGCTTCTTCCTCTACGAGTGTCAGTTACTGCAGGGAAATCTACACAGACCCAGGATGAGGGCATGCTGGCCTAGGGTGCAGGCCAGTCTTGAGCTATTTATCCGACGTTGGCCTTGAACTTTCTGCTGCCTGCTTCTACATCCCAAGTGCTGAGATTATAGGCATGTTCTCCCATGCACTCCCTGGTCTGTAGATAAAGTCTATATGGACTCCTTCCCTTACTCCTGCCATTTTACAATCACGTATGAAATTTTTCAATCATTCCTATTAGTTAACATTGGATTCAAGCCTGGCTATGATTGTCTAAACCTAATTATATTGATGCTCTTCCCTAACACTGGCATTTTCTTTCTAATTGACTTATTTCTCCATTCTATTTTGCTGGTCATGTTTTTCAAATCACTGAATTAATTTGCCTCTGATTATCACTTTGGCTACATACCAAAGAATGCTGCCGGATTCTTTGTGATTCTTTGGATTATTTGATTCAGTATTCAAAGACTGTAGGTTATTTTTTTCCTGTTACAATACAGCATTATTAAAGACTGCATTATGCTTTGTTATTTTTTTCTGTTTATTTTAGCGCCTGAGTTCACCTTTGTTGGGCCAAAAAGTGATGGTCTAATTATACAAATCATTGCTTGAAATTATAAGTACACAATCAATTAAATCTTAATAAAAGACAATCAAATACACTTTTGGGTAATGCATAGAATTTCAGTGTTTATAAACTTCTGCAAAAGGGATGGGAATGGAACTAAGAGCAAGTACTGTCTGTGTCTCTATCTCCCCTATTTACCTCACAATGCCAGCAACAGGGCACCTGGCTGCAGGACTCTGACAGTGCAGACCTCGCGGCATCACAGGGCAGTGCTAACACAAACAAGCTTTCCAAGGTCTTTGTTGCTGCAGCAGGTGATGTGGGGTGGTCCTCACGGAACTGGAAGCAAAGGCTGTAGTATCCTACTCCTTACTGTATGACTCCACCTTCACCTTACCGATTTAACCCTTGGAGTGGTTCCATAAATAAACTGTCTTCAGGCTTACTTTACAGATGACAAAACTAAGACTCAAGCAGGAACAAGCAGAACTTTGTAACTATTAATTTAAAGCGATGAGCACAGCAGAGCAAGAACACACAGGAAACGGACCAGCTTGACTGGATATAAATCACAATTCTGACACTGCAATCGATGTGATTCTGGGCCAATTATACTGTTGGCACTTCTGATTTCCTTATCTACGAGTCAGACAGGGTTAGCATCAAGATTGAATATGCACATTTACCCGAAGGTCTAGAACAGAGCCAGAGCCAGACTGTCTTCACACCCAGTTTCCTATCGCTGTGAATAGAACCCTAAACTTCCAGAACCGTTGGAAGATGATCTCGAAAGGAAGACCTCTCGGCTGAAGAGGGCTGTAGCAATCCCAGTCTGTTAGGCTTTGGCTTGAGGCTGCTGATACTATCCATTCCATGTAGGGTAGGGGCTGGAAGTGATTGTTTTTAATTATTAAGATTTTTATGTAAACAAATGCCATGAGAAGGGCTGTCCTGCAGAGGGACAGGACGCACATATGCTGAGTGTTTGCAGGGAAGGTGGAGATCATGCAACCCAATATGGCAAACAGCTCAGATGAGTTTTGGCTAATTTATTTACTTCCACTCTGAGAGGCGAGCAAAAGAATAAGACCCTTTAAAGTTTCCCACATTGAGGTAGGGAGATTGTCTACATGCAGGTTTAGAACTTCCAGAGTCAGTCATAATCTTTTCAACACTCTGATGCTGGTTGAATTTTGGAACATTCTGGATTTTACAAGCCACATAACACTCAACAATGGTTGTTGGTTTGTGCTTTGTTAACCAAGGATAGGGTTAGGTAGTGGCAACTATTTCTGATGCATTTGATGGGGGAGAGAAATGGTTTAAAATTTGAATTTTAAGATGTTCTGAGCATTACTTTCCTTAAATATCTCCCAAATGAGAACAAAGGTCATGAAGCCATTCTGCAATTAGCACTGGTACAAGGTTTCACAACCAGTGGGAGGAGCTGCTAATTTACAGTAACTTCCAACTTTATTCTGCTGGGAATACTGATGTTTACTGGGAAAGTACTGAGCTCCTTGGTGGCTTTCTCCTATGTGCACTTTTCTGTATATTTTCTTTTTTATTTTTGTTTTTTTTTTTTTGTTTGTTTTTCGAGACAGGGTTTCTCTGCAGCTTTTTTAGAGCCTGTCCTGGACCTAGCTCTTGTAGACCAGGCTGGCCTCGAACTCACAGAGATCCGCCTGCCTCTGCCTCCCGAGTGCTGGGATTAAAGGCGTGCGCCACCACCGCCCGGCTTCTGTATATTTTCTAATAGTTTTCACTGAAACTAGAAAACAGGATCAAGATTTCTGTCCATTTTCTCTGTATAAAGACAGCTTTCACTCTGACATTGCTAATGGCCCTGCTCTCTGGGGCTGGCCTGTTGCCCTGGCAATGTGCATATATGGCCCCACGCACTTGCATATTTAAGATGCAACTTTTTCTATTCAGGCTTTTTGTTCCCTGGGGATACAGCAGCATACTTATCTTCACACTGTTTCAAAAATCACTAAAACAGAGTCACCAGCGAGCAGCCAGGTAGTGAAGTATACAGCGATACAGGCGTAGCTGCTTTGGAAGAGAAGTAGTTTCGAACGTAGGAATGTTCACCATCATCATCAAGCCAAAACCAGAGCAGGGAGCAGTCTGCCCTGAGCTCACTCCAGTGTCCTGGTTTGCCTTTCCCTAGGTTGTTCCTCCCACCACCAAATTTGGGTAGAGGTTTCTTTTCCCTCCTAAAGTCTACCTTTCTGCCAAATTGCTGTTTTCTAGAATCTGAGAATTCCCTGCCCAGTGGCCCTGAGTTCCTTCCCAGGCCTGTGAAATCTCTTCAAGGCAAGTGTAAGTTTGTGTGTGCGCGCATGCGGCAGCCAATTCATTTGCAAGGTGCAAGAAAATCCTGACCACTGGGCTGAGGTGCTCACAAATGAGTGCACTAGAAGAGAAGTGTGTGAGGGTAGAGGTCAGCTGCATATGGGTCTCTGTTTCCTGGCATGGATGCTGGAAGAGGCAGAAAGTTAAATGTAAGCCACATGTCCTGAGTGATCAAGATATATCTGTTAAAAGTAGATGGATGGAGCTGACTTTATTTATAGTTGGCTCACAAACTCTCAAATATTTAGGCATGTAAAACCCCTGATCTTGTAAAGACACTTTATAAAAATAAAATAAAGAAAAACTATCTATAAAAGAGAAAGAACCCTGCTCCTGACCTGACTGGCTCCCACTGAAACCAGGTACAATGTCTAATAGCAAAGAACAACCTTACCTTTTTATAGGAGAAGGACTGGAGATGGTTAATAGCTGTCTTAGTCAGGGATTTGTTGCTGTAAAGAGACACTATGCCTACAACTCTTATAAGGGAGAATTTTAACTGGGGATGGTTACAGATCAGAACCTTAGTCCATCATCATCACGGTAGAAAGCATGGTGAGGGCAGGCAGACAAGGTGCTGGAGAGGCACTGAGAGTTCCACATCTGGCTCCACAGCCAGAGCCATTGATCTTTGAGCATTGGAAACCTCAAAGCCCACTTAAATGACACACTCTCTCCAAAAAGGCCACACATCTTAATCCTTTCAAATAATGCCTCTCCCTATGGGCCTGTGGGGGCCATTTTCATTCAAACCACAACACCAGCATTAATGATGCAGAGAGACAATGAGATTGAGCAGGAATGGAAACATGGTCTCTTCAAGACAAATGTGAGTTAGATTTGTAGAGCTTTCACAAGCTTCATTTTTGGCTCATATTCTTGTTGAGAACATCTTTCCTGACATTTTTAGCACTGTATTTTATTAAAACAATGGCATGAAGAAAAGGAGAAAAGAGTAGTTTCCCTAAGGAAAGAACTTTCCCACTCTACATCTGGTCTATATCTGCAGTCATGGCAGGAGGAGTGCCATAGCTGGAGGCCACAAAGCAAGTTCCTATTAAAAAACGGAAGAAATAAAGACATGAAGACCTTTCCCACACTCAACAGGGGCCGTTTACCTTTATCAGTGGACTAGTTACCACCACCTTCTCTACAACACAGACCCACAGAACAACAAAGGGTCACTTGCGTTAGCCCCAGGATCAAAGAAGCCAGTAGGTGGCACTGTCATGCTTAATCTTTCTTTCTTCAAGCAGTCACAGGTCAAAAGTTCTCTAAACAACCTAGGGAGAGGTACGCTGCAGATGTCTTTGGGGTCTACAATAACTAATTCAGATGTTGAGGTGTTTTAAGTAATCTTGAATTTCTATTTTTATTCCTTTTCCCATTTCCAGATTTCCAGGTTTAAGCATGTAAACAAAAACCTAACACCATGGAGAGGGGCTCTAAAATATTCTAGAAGGTACAATTGGTCTGGGCACTTTACTTTCTTGAGTGAGGAATCTCATCTATGAGTCATGAGAGCCAACAGGAAGTCCTTTCTTTATTCTTTTGCATTTCCCTCAGTGATTATTTTTCAATACTTTCTGTGGGATTCTCTCTGTGCGCATAGAGGAGGGAATGGAGAGGTTGTAGCTAGTAGCCAGCAGAGGAGACTGAACATAGGAAGCAGGCTGATGGGGGAGATTCTGAGGGGAGGTGGTGACTACACCTGGACTCGTGCTGTAAACAAAATTAAGCCCTTCCCCTGGCTGGACTAAACAGACAATAGTACTATATGCCAAGAGAAGAGGAACAGAATGCAAGCCTGGAGAAAGGCAGGAGACAATGGAAGAGCTTTCAAAGAGTCAATCCTAGGAATCTGGCAGATGGCCGTCCCTAAAAACAGCTTCTTCCATGGCTTCTCCAGGGTGTCACATTCATGATGTATTTTCAGGTTGTCTGAACTTACACTAGTATAGGAAAGCAGACTTAGGGCTGAAACCAAACTACAAAATCTCAAAATAAAAAATTTCATTTAGATCTGGTGTATTTGTGTGTGGGGTGCAAAGGAGGTGAGAGGTATAATTTGTTGTTTTCTAATACATTTGACCTTCTAATTGCAAGATTGCTTCAATTAATTCTGCATTTAGCTCACATATTCTAAATATCTAAGAGGAAAGAAAGGGCAGGGAATCAGGATGACCAAGAGACATCCATGAAAACCCAAGAAAGAAGCCCCGGAACAAAATGATAAAAATCTTATATACTAGGCATATGGCTTACATGTTATGAGAAAGAGGACGTGCACACGTTTATGTTTGGGTGCTGTATGCTATGGATACAAGGTTAATATCATAATTCCTACTTGGAAAACCATGAAAGCAGTTTATATGATAGCAAATTTAAGCAGGTGTTAGAGCCCTGGTTATTGGAGTGTGGCTGAAGCACTCTTGATGTAGGTGTGTCTTCTATCTATCTGATGATTTCATTGGTTAATTAATAAAGAAACTGCTTGGCCTAATAGGTTAGAACATATGTGGGTGGAGTAGACAGAACAGAATGCTGGGAAGAGGGAAGTGAGGCAGATGCCTCGGGCAATCACCATGCCTCTCCTCTCTGAGCCAGTCACCATGAAGCCAGCCACCAGGTCAGACATGCTGAATCTTTCCTGGTAAGACACCACTCGTGGTGTTACATAGATTATTAGATATGGGTTAAAGCAAGAGATGTGAGAATTAGCTAATAAGAGGCTGGAACTAATGGGCCAGGCAGTGTTGAAAAGAATACAGTTTCCGTGTAATTATTTCGGGTGTAAAGCTAGCCGGGTGGCGGGATGCAGCCCCGCCGCTCCATCTACACACTCTGTGATTTAACTTCAGCCCTTGCCGTTTCTACCTTGTGACTTTCCACTCCTGTTGGTCTTCGTGGTGAAAAGTGACACTAATACATCTTTTGCAAGGTTTGGAGCACTAATAAATGAGAATCTGAAACATCTAGCAAAGTGACAGGATCTGACTTCAATTAAAATAACAACATAGCTTTTGACAAGATTCCATAATTTCTCAGTTACTGCTATACACAGGTGTTTCTCCCTGCAAAAACTTCAACTTGTGATACAATTCCTTTTAAAATAGGTTTTAAAGTAAGTCTACCGGTCCACCGGCGTATATTCAGAGTACCAGTAACTGCCCTAGCATCCTGTGCACTGACATGGTTGTCTTTGGTTGACTTGAGCTTCCATGCTTATGTACATAGCTGTACTTCCTCCAAAGGGGACCCTTTCACTTTGTGATTACAACGTCTGCCAGCTGAATTCCTACCAATCCTTTGCTTTTTAGTTTTTCATTCTGAATAGATTAACTTTGATGAGTCCAGGAAAATCTTCTCCAGATGGTGTTATTATTAGATAAGTTGTTTTCCATATTTATGTTCAAACTGGACAATTAAAGAATCACTTTGTTTCTATTTTTAGATTTTTGAGTTAGGATTTCATTACCATAACCTAGGTTGACCTCAAACTCACAATTCATTGCCTCAGGCTTGAAATGCCACATTACAGGTATGTGACACCATGCCTAGGTCATATTTTCTAATATTTCTTTTGAAATGTTGGCTACAGAGGTGGTTTAGAGCTAATAATATCTGGGTATGGTTATGATTAAAAAGATGTCAAATATATTAATTTCAAATACATAATATAAAATGCTTGTCATGAAGAATCATTTTATGAGCCAACCCAAATTGTTTATATTCAGTGAATATGTTAATAAAATATATATTTAAGATGTAACACACATACAAACACACACCACAGACTACTAGACAGATTCTAAACAACCAAAAAATTCTTTTTTCAAAAAGGCTATTTTCTGCTCAATTTGCCTTGTCAGAGTTGCATGGAATACTTTATGGTTTTGAAATTTTCATTTGCCAGGTTTCACAGGTGCGCGACAGGTGTAACACATTTGTCTCATGTCCACTCCTAAAATCTCATTACTGTCAGAAAACCAATGGGCACTTAAAGTACTTACATAAACGTGAAAATTTCATGAATTCTGACTGTAAATTGTTTTCTATCATGTAGGAAAGAACAAAAATGAAAATCAATCAAATAAACAACAAAACAAAAGGGGGAAAAAGGAAGTCTATGATTGCTAATGTTACAAATGATATAGTAGGGCTATTATTCTAGTTGCAGACTGCCGTTCTGGAAGAGACTTAGAGGGGCTAGGTGGCAGCTTCTGTCTGGCGGACTAATTCGTGGTGGTCCTTACTGAAGCAACCAAAAGTACCGCACTAAGGGTGAACGTTAATGTGTTCAAAAATAGGTTTTGTCTATTTACTGTGTTTGTTGAAAAACATGTTGATCTCTAACCTGCTCAAATAATGCAACAATAATTTTAAGATTTATTTACAGAGCTACTATGAGTAAAAAGGTACACTGATTTGTTTTTCTCTTGTTGTTTTAAAAGGCTTTCCTTTTTTTTCAGACCAAGTTAGCGGTCTGAATCCTCCTCCCCACCGCCCCAAGGAAATCAGTAATAGAGACAAAGCAAATGTGCTCCAGAGTTGCCCTAGTGACTCTGAAGCGCCTGCCTTCCACCCCACCCAGCCCAGAGCAGGTAATGAGCACAGCATTAGCTGTGGAGTCAGTAGCACACCCTGCACTTTCCTAGCCATGTGGCTTTGGGAGATTACTCAACAGCTCTGGGTCTGACTTCATCACCGGCACAACAAACACAGCGTTTGTGGGGGATGGAGTCACTTGGAATCTTTGGCTCCTGCATGGCCCCAGTTCTCTCCACTTTGGAATGTGACAGTGTTTACCTGATATTTCTGCTACCTGAACCTCAGATTTCCCAAGAAAATTTCTCACTGGCCATGATCCCTGTCTCAGTTAGGTCTTCTATTGTTGTAAAGAGTCACCATGACCATGGCAATTCTTATAAAGAAGAACATTTAATTGAGGCTAGCTTAGAGCTTCAGAGGTTCAGCCCATTATCCTCACGGTGGGGCATGGCAGCGTGCAGGCGGACATGGTGATGGAGAAGGAGCTGAGAGTTCTACATCTTGATCTACAGGTGACAGGAAGTGAACTGTGTGCTACACTGAGCATAGTTTGAGCATAGGAACTCTCAAAGCCTACCCAACAACACACTTCCTCCCCCTAGGCCACACTTCCTAATAGTGTGGGGGCCATTTCCTTTCAGAGCATCACAGACCCCATTTCAGTTGTTCCACGTCACTTTTCACTGGGTCTCTGGGGATTGACACCAGGTTTCCAAATTCTCTAACTTCTTAGAATATTTTACTTCTCATCTCAATATTATTTCCTTGGGAAAAGCTTTCATGGCCTTCCCAGGCAAGAGTAACTGCCCCTTGCTTCAAGTACCCCCTAATTCCCTAAATTCTTTATTGATAGCACCAAGAATGTATAGCTATACAGTTACAGACACTTAATAAGTATGTATCTGCTATTGCAATATAATCTCCCTGAAGACATCCCTTTTGTTTACTGTCATAGTCAAATCATAATAGAGTTGTTAAGTAAATGAGTCAACTAATTCCAGAAAGAAGTAGTTTAGTTTTCAACACAGGGAAACGTGGCGCATCCCAAATTCAGTTCCTTTGACTTGAAAGTTCTGTGTTATCTTTAGGCATCAAATTTTCAGTTATACAGATCCTATGGAGAACCGTGCAATCACTACTGTGTAAGCTTTAGAACAAAAAGTGAAAGTCCAAACTAAAGAAAATAGTCTGTGAGGATTGGGCTCACTGAAAAACTGCTATTTAAACCATGCAGTGGGAATTAGAATGGGCACTGAAAGGTGGTGTGAGGGCTCCAGGAAGAAAGAACCACTTACGTAGTGGTCTAATGATGGAAAGGTACAAAAGGCTAGCATGGTTAAAAGAGGGGCAAGGGAAGTGAGAGGCTGAAGCCAATGGGGAGCCAGGCCCAGAGTTTAGATGCCTCTTGTACAAGGGGAGAATTTTCTTTCTTAACTAAGAGAAGAGTGATCTGCTGAGGAGCTTTAGATAGGGGATATCACAATTAGCTTTGTGTCTGCATAAGACAATATTGACTACACTATGAGCAATTTGAGATTGGGAAGGCTTGGTGAGTGGCTGGAGATGGGTCAAGACAGACATGCAAAGATGATGCTCAAGACAGTGTCTTATGCAGCAGAGGCTAGCCTTGAACTTGTTATAGAGATCAGGCTTGACTTGATCCTCTGTTCTTCCTGCCTCTACTTCACAAGCTCTGCCATGTCTAGCAGCAGTTTGTACAGAGTAATTAAGGGCAGAGAGAGGGTAAGTTTAGGGTACCATCTGAGAAGTCCATGAGGTGGCAGTGTGTGTGTGGGAGGCTTCTTGACTACCCATCTTCTTTCCACAGGAAAATAATTTTAGATAAGATAGTAGGATTAAGGCCAAAAGTACGTGTTAGCTAAAAGGCTTCTAAAGTATAGTGCTATGGAGGTTGAATAGAGAAAATTAGCCTTGGTTTTCTTTGTGGACTGAATGGTGTAATAATCAAGAAAGAAGGATTTTCTTACAGACTGGGTAAGGGTACAGTATGCAAACAGACTAGGATGTGCATTTAGAGCTCTGGTTTTACAGCAGCTAATTTATGTCTTATTGTTATACCTATATTTTATTACTGTATCTTTGCATTATGCTACAATTTATCTTATTCATTTACAACCTGTTCATGTAGTTAAGTATTTCTATTACAATGATTATGTGGCAGTGTTGAGAGTGTACCTCACTGGAATTTTGTAGAGCTACACTATTGGCTGCAGGCTCATGTGAGGAGGTAGTTAAAACTTCGCAGTGTGATGGGCTCATGCCTTTGTTCTTTAGACATGCAAGGGAAGCAAAGACCATGCAGAATACACCACATGGTGACAATAAGAATCTGTTTGCATTATCCTGTTCACTCTGGTAAAGATCTAGAACACAAGAGATGTCTGGCAAAGTATTCAATACACTAGCGGGCAGATCCATTTCAGAGTCTAGAGCCCTAAGGCAAGAAATGTTTCATTCCAACTGGGCATCTTGTAAGAGGATTATCTAGACAGCTAAAGGCCAAATTGAAGAAAAATCCAGATTGTTCTGCCTATTATTTAAAAACAACAGCAGTTCTTGCTCCATCTCACTCATATCTTTTAAACGCATTTAAACACAATCACACAACAATGTACGTATCAGAAAACTGCAAAGGATTCTCTAAAAAATGGAAAAGATTAATATTACAAATGATGTCAGAAATAACTGACATCAGGGCTGAAGAGATGGCTAGGCCATTAAGGGCACAGGCTGCTCTTCCAGAGGACCTGGATTCCATTCCAGCCCCACACGACAGCCGACAGCTGTCTATAACTCCAGTCTCAGGGGATCTGACCCTCTCTTTTGGCTTTCTTGGGCACCAGGCACACATGCGGTACAGAGACATCCTTACAAGCAAAGCACTCACTCACATACAAAACATTTAAGAAGGACTGTTTAATGTACATTTTACTTATATTAGAATACTTGTGGTTTACAGTGGAATTTACAAAGGTGCTTAAAGTATTTTAATGACTTGATTTCTTTTTTTATGCTTATTAGACAGCAATTTAGCAGCATTTATCTTCAACAACTCCTACCACCTCCTCTGTGTGTGTCTGTGTGTTCACGTGAGTTTATGTAGGCCAGCTCAACAGCTGATGCTTTCCACTAACACTATCTACCTTAATTTTTCCAAGCAAGGTTTCTTACTGACCTAGAGCTCACAGGTCAGCTAGACTGGCTTGCTAGTGAGCCTCTGAAGACTCTGTTTTCCTGTGTCTCAGCACTGTGATGACAGACGCACACAACCGTGCCTGGTTTCACATGCGTGCTGGGGATCTAAGCTCAGGTCCTCAGTCATGCACAAAAAACATTACCGCTAGGTGATTTCCCCTTATTTTCTTATCTTGAAAAAACAAACAAACAAATAAAAAATCCTCAAAACTTAACTATATAAACATAGATCAAAAATAAATATCTGTACTGCTTTGGGTATCTTGTGATTTTATGTCTGGCCTGGCATAATTTACTAATGTATAAAGTACCCCAATTCAATATAATAAAGTGAGCCTGAGCTGAATTATTTCAGCATTTGTACCTATTGTTCACTATATCAACTAATTCTCATTTGTATTATTGTAAGAAATACCACTTTCTGACACTAGGTATGGATAAGTCATTTTTATTATTACCTAGACAGGCTAGAAACAAAATTCACCCCATATTGTTAGTGACAAAGGCGTGGACTTGAAAATCAAACTGTTTTTTAGCAAAATGTCTCCAGGGTTTACTAGATACCATTGAATATCCCTGTACCCACGCTCTCTGCATTAGCCTCTGATGTACACTAATAAAGTAGAAAAAAAGGGAACTTCATCTCAACAGATTGTAATAAATTGTGAAGTGTTTTATTATATACACAAAGGGTGTAAAGCCATGCTTGTAGCACAGTAAAAAGTATCAGTCAGCATTGCCATCATCAGAGCCCTTCTGAAGCAAAACCATTCATTTCCTTCTTGAAGACTAGGGGAGAGCCCACAAAATAAACATTTAACTCTTTGTTTTATTTTTCTTGGTCCTTAGCTTTATCATTGGTATTGGTCTTTCTTGTCTCCTACTCAAAAGTTTTTCTTTTAAAACTTTTTAAAGTCTTATGTTCTTCAAAGTTTTATTTATTTACCTATTTTAATATGTGTACTTATAAAATGCAGCAAAGCATTCCGCTGACATGACAGATCTTCAATTTTAGACTTCTGTGATTAAAAACACACAATCAGTCCATTGTGGGACTGATGCTGCTTTAGTCAATCAATTACGTTCATAATTTGAAGTGTAATTAATAATCAAACGGTAATATATAGTCCTTGAAGCCTCTCTTACCTCGCCCATCACTGCTATTGGTGTCTCTCCTGTCGCTTGAGCCACACGATGCTCTACCAAGTAGAACATGTACTCATCATAGAGTAGCCGGATCAGGTGAAAGGAGCCAAAGCTAGCAGCACTGCGTAAGGTTAAGTCCCGAATTACCATTGAGCTGTTCAAGAGAAAGGGCAGATATGAAGCCAGAATTAGTGACAAGGATTAGAGTTAGTACTCTTAAAAGCCGTTATGCCAGGAGACTATATGAAAGCACTGGCGTTAGAGTATAAGATGCGCAATAAAACAATTTCATCGTTGAAAGAAGTTGGCCCAACTCATTTCAGTGGTGGGAAAGAGGTCATTCTCAGTAAGGTTTGACCCTGATCTTCACTAGAGCCAGGCAGGCCTGCATTAGAAAAGACCTTTCATTATTATAGGAATGTTTGCTTCCCCTTGTACTCATGAGTGATCACAACTGAACAGAAACAACTGTAGAAAGGCTGAAGACTCGTCCCCGCAATAAGGAAAATCAACTCAAAGCGAACATCTTATTGGTGATGGTGGATATTCTGTCACCTCTAAATGACAGTGAGTTTACTTTGTGCCAGATTTCATACAAAGATACGAAGCAAAGCTCCCTGAAGCAGTCAGTCTAAATGAAGGTGACTAGTGGGATTCCAGCATGTTCTGTTGGAGGGTAAACTTAATGATTCCAGTTTCTAGGTAAATTTCATTTAAATTAAGGCTATTTTTCCCCATTACAGAAGGAAATCATAGATGAATTAAGAAATGAGTAAAATTAAAAAGCATGAATATTAAATGCATGTATTATACAAATATGAGCCACATTGAAAGAATAATAACAATAAACTCTGTTATATTAAAAATAAAAATAAGTCCATATAAAACTGTGGCTTTACTAAAGTTGTATCAACTAATAAACTTCTTTTATACTTCAACTATAGATGTGAATCTGTGACTCACAGTGAGAATAATGTATGTATGTATTTATGCATGTGTATTTTATGCCAGTTTCTACTCAGATGCCTTTTTCTACAGCTTTTTGGCCTATAAATACTAAAATTGTCATTATATTCTCAGGAGGAAGAGGCAAAATGTCACAAATGAGAGCCTTATTTTTGTAATGACCAATTATAAAATTCCAGGCAATGAAAGAATAGTGAGTAGGCTTTGCTTTTGTTTTTCTGTTTCATTTTCAACCTTTTAAAAACAGAGATTTAAATACATCAGATTCCATACATCCACGGTGGCCAGTAACAGATCATGAAGTGACAGCTGAGGACAGAAGCTCTGGGTTCTGATGCTGGCTCCATGCTATTTGATTCTTAACCTAAAATACACAATTTCCTGGGGTTGTTTTCTCTAGGGAAAATGAAAGCAGTATTTTTTAGCTAACTTCCACAGTTATTCCAAGGGGAAAATAAACTAAAGAATATAAAAACAACGTACAAAGAATAGAATGCAACAAATATCATCATTATGTTTATAACATAACAGAAAATGCTATTTCAATTTGTATATAGAAGAATGAAAATCAGCAGGGCAGTGATGGTGCATGCCTTTAATCCTAGCATTCAGAGGCAAAGACAGGTCTACAAGAGCTAGTTCCAGGACAGCTAGGGCTGTTACGCAGAGAAACCCTGTCTTGAAAAATGAAAGAATGAAGATCATTATATGGAAAAGACTTTTTTCTTTTTTTCTTTTTAAAATCATTGTACAAACAGAAGAAAAGGTAAACCTTGGATGTCTAGGAGGCTCATTTATAGTATGCCTTAAGACAAACAAACATACAGAAAACCAAACCAGGGCCTCATTCTCTAGTCCAGGCTGGTCCACATCTCATCATGTAACTTAGACTGAATCTCCAGCCATCTTCCTGCCTCAGTCTCCTACATGTGGAGTTACAGGTGACCTTTGTAATCTGGCCTACAACCACACAACCATTTTTAGGGCTTAAAAGGTAGTGTGAGAGTCAGCTGATACGATACATAGTAGTTCCGTAGATCTACAGTTTTGATTTTCTTGGTTTCAGCCACTGCAGTCTAATAATGTGAAATTAAAATTCCAGAAACAATCAGCAATTTTCAGATCACATGTCCTTTTGTATAGAGCGATGAAATCTACTCTCTGGTTCCTGACCTCTGGGATACAGCTCATCTTTTTGCAAGTCCAAGCTCTATAAAAGTTCCCAGAGTTGACTACAGTGATGCTGGGGAACTAATAGACCAAATTCCTGCAAAATGGCTCCTTCAGTAAGAAGGTGGAGGTTGTTGACTTTAGGGGAAAATACTGAATTCCGAGAGGAGACTAGTGATAAGAGTGTATCTTCTACTGTCAACTGAGACGAGTGGAGAGAGACCCACTCTAGGTTTTCTGTTATACATCAAACTGCAAAAGTTATAGACACAACTTGCGGTAGGCACTGACATCAAGGTGTACAAGGCATTAAATCATAGGTCGAGTAATGTTGGTGGTTTCAAGCATCCACTGAGATGCTGGAATATAGCCTTTATGGATAATGTGGGTAAGTGTGTTCCAGCATAAATGAGCATTCAAAACATGGAAATGGCCATGTCAAGGATGTGAATACCTCAGGTTCAGGGAAGTGAATTGCAAGGCCTTGTCTCTGACTCAGGGGAAACAGCAAGACATTACTGAGTCAGGCTCAGGGAAACGGCAAGGCTTTCCTGTAGTCTGAGTACAGATGTTGGTTAACTATTGACTTTAAGTTAAAAAATAGTATGTTCAAAGAGTACTAGGCACAGTTTCCTCATTCTAGATAACTTCATGTTCATGTCCCCTGAGACTGCTCCCCCACAGAGACCCTTTCCTCCATATATATATATCTGAGTATCTGGGCTACTGGTGTGTCTGCATCTAAGGGTACAGTCTAACCAATCACATGTTTCAATTACTTGTGTCTCTCTTTCTTAATCTCCCATTGTTCCCAGTAAGGTTTCCAGGAACAAGCCATGAAGGTCAGGGCATCTAACATATGAGGGATCTTAACAAAACTGGTCATCACTACAGTACTACAGATGCTAGAAATAAAAGTATATTCATTACAATAAACAATTTCAGATAATGGTTTCTTTCTGTCAATTAAATACCTTAAACACTCCTTAAATGTTTGTAATGCTAATGTATAAATGAATTATTACAAATGGAAGAATGGTTTGATTTATGTGCCAAATCCGTAAAATTCGACGATACATCATCAACTTGTAAAATAATTTACAAGAATGTAATACAGTAATTTTTAAAAAGTATTTCTTTTTCCATAGGGAAATTTTAAGGCAGAGAATTTCCTATATATACATGTACAACAAAAACCCAAAACAATGTAACATAATGGTTAAACATCAAATACCACTGAACTCAAAGTCAGTAATCTTTAAAAGTGACCCAAGGGTGGAGTAGTCACTTATAACTCCATCCACCTTGCTGACCAAAGACAGCAGCTATCTAAAGTACAGTCCGGGAATGACAAGTGGTCAGCAAAGATACAAATATAACACTAATCTTATTCAAAAGGAAACATGTTCAAGCTGAAGAAAACATTTGTTACCTATTGCTCTATGAGATTGTATTATAGCCTGTAGGGGGTTGAGAAAGCAACTCTACTGTCTCTACAAGTGTTGAAGGAATGGGGCCATATTTATCTAAATGCCAGATCACTGAATGGTATAATTCTAACTCAAGAAATTCAGAGAATGAGCAAAGTTAGTTTTAATTGCATCAACCTCTTCCCCAGCACATATACCAGGAAAGATCGAATGACCTTCACTGTAGTTAGCAGGAACACTCTGTTGCCTTATTCACAAAGCACAGAAGAAAAGAAACAGTCCACATAATTTTTTTCATTTCTTGGCTTTCCAAAATCAACATCAGCCATTCAAAGCTATTTTAAGGTAGCAGACGGCTCTAGATGGAGCAGGGTTGGTCTGCAGCAACGAATCAACTGCTGTGATACTGCCAGTTTGTTTCTAAGCGTCTGGACAGGTAAATGCAAACACTATCTTAGAAATTACTAGATTAAATATCTGATTTTTAAACATGAAAGGACTGTATATATGGCTGTCAAATTTATAATATTCTTTGCAAATTTACAATTTACATTCACAGTGCTAAAAAAACATAAGCGCTCTTCTTCTGCTTCTCTGATGACTTATGCATCAGTTTTCATTACTCACCATGCTCTTGTGCCTCAGCAAACGGCAGTTCAGATATTGCTCTGCCTACCAGCAGGAGGTATGCATCTGCTTAAATGTCTCTTTCCTCTGTGGCCCTGAACTGTAAGCCTTCAAATCTTTTTGAAATGAAAATAATAACCATAATCGTGTCTAATAATAACAAGCCAATTATCCCCAACTCAGGGAGGACAGAGGGCAGGCAAGTGATGATCTACTGGGTTTGTGTATCTGCAGAGAACATGAAATACAAGCGAGTAATTTTCTTTCTTTTCAGGATTCCTGCAATAGATCTCTGTGGTGACAAAGGCTCTAGGGGTTTATTTCTAAAATGATTTCAACTAAATGCAGAGGAAAAAAACTCACAGGGAGAAGTGAGAGCAAGCCTGCCGCTACCACTCAACACAATAGGAGGAGGCTGAGCATCTTCTTTTCATGGCTATATAAGGTTGGGCACTCTGCCTCTGTCATGTGAGGCTTGGAAAGAGTCAGATAGTATAAGTGATGTTTGATCCACTCATCATGGGCACACAAATCACTTATATAATTTTCTGTGAAAATTCAGATGAATAAAATATTGGCTCTCAAGCAATCAAGGAAACATATTTTTGCTTTTAATCCCAGCATTCAGGAGGCAGAGCCAGACTGACCACTGTGAGCTCAAGGCCAACTTGATCTTCTCTATAGTCAGTTCCAGGAAATCCAGGGCTATTTAGACAGACCCTATCTCAAAAATGCCAAAAATCAAAACCACCACCAAAAAAGAAAATATATTTCCAAATTCAAGCCTTGAATTATATGACAGATGGACTCCTATTTCATGAGACAAGTTAGATAATTTAAAATTTTGACTTTGGCATTTGATCCTGTAGTTAAAATACAAGAGTTTGCTTCTTTGTTCAGGGTAATCCCACTGACTTGGGCCTGAAACATCTTTTTCTTGAGAGGTATAACTCGTTCCTGATATAGATTCCATAACAGAAATCTATCTAACCATTCCATCCTATTCAAATATTGCACAAGTCCTCATTAATACAGCTCATAAGTGCTCTTTTCAAACCCTGTTGTAGATTTGGTGTCAACAGCTTATTCCAAATTTGCCATTATATAACATATAATTAGTAAGCCCTTTCCATTTAGGGGTGCGTCTATGTCTACAAAAACATGTATTTCCTTCCATATTAAGTATTTTAGTCTAAAAGACATGTTACTACCTACTAGATACTAGCCATGCAATATAAATACCAGAAAGTGACTGATTCAAATTATCCTCCTAACTACTAACTACCTCCTAACTACCAAGAGAATGAGTTAGTGGATCTCAGAAGTAACCAAGGGTTAAAAAGAACAAATAAATTCTGCTTTCTGATATATAGCTCTGATATATTCTGAAAGTTAACAGAATTAAGAAATTAACTATGTAGTTCTGATTGTGAACTGGAAATACCCAGAGGATGTCAAAGCTTAGATTGCTAGGCTTTCCTCTATGGATTCAGACTCAAGTAGGCTTGGGAAGTGGCCTGTCGATGCATTTATAATGTATCTAAGTGGATGTGAGGCCATGGTCTAGTGACTGCAGTTTGAGGGCCATTGGAAAGGGAACAAAAGAATAGTAGTCATAACTCCACAAGAAGGCATCTCAATAAGGTAGAAGCAGAGGGAGGACAAGATACCTTTTCTGATTGTTGCTGAAAACATCACCTAGAGCAGTGGTTCTCACCCTTCCTGATGCTGAGACCCTTTAATACAGTTCCTCAAGCTGTGGTGACCCCAACTGTAAAATTACTTCCATTGCTATTTCATAACTGCAATTTTGCTACAGTATTGCAAATACCTGTGTTTTCTGATGGTATTAGGTGACCCCTGTGAAAGTGTCTTTTAACCCCCAAAGGGGTGGTGGCCCACAGGTTGGGAACTGCTATTCTAGATGGACTCTCAGAGATTACTATCTGAACATTTCTTGGCTTTGAGCGCAAGAGGGTCTCCTTTCCAAGCAAAAACTTCATTTTCATAATTTTTCTGCTTAGTTTCTATGCAGCACAATCATAGTTGGATATCCCACCAACACTAAGTTCATTTCTTTTTTCTGTGAATAGCATGCACACACACACATTTGCAGGACAGGAAGAAATGCAGTGAGCTTGGGGTGCTACCTGTAGAAAGACCATTTGAGCAGGAACTGCCTGGCGGCTTTTGGGAAGCTGGGTCTCCCTTCGTAGGGCTTCAGCGCCTGCATCATCACATTATCCAGCCACGCCGCCCACTGCTCCAGTGTGCTCTGCTGCTGAAGCGTCATCTTGAAGTCTGTCTCCAGCCTCTGAACCATGTTGTCGTCACACTGGCATACCCAGGAAGCCTGCTCCTGGGACGCATCACAGACAGAAAGGAAAGGTCAACTCAGCAGCCTCTCACTGAGTGTCAGCACAGAGCACATGTGGGGTGTCACACGGAAAGCCTCAGTGGGGACATGAACCAATCATGAACACGAACAATGGTTAGGCACACAATGCCTTTGTCATGTTTAGGGCTTAGCCTTTCTCCTTGATTATTACGTGAAGCAGTATTTAACTGTGACTTGGTTTTCTACTTGGGCTAGGCCTTGTGAGGGACGAGCACGGTTACTTAAGGCAGACAGATGTCGGAACCAGCAGCAGGCACTGTCCTGTTTTCACACTGCTTCAAAGTTTCCCCACCCCACCACATAAAACCTTAAAACCATTTTAGAAGACTTAGAATAACTCAGAGGAATAAATGGATTCAATTGGCCAAAAGTGGTCCCTAAAGATTAAAACAAAAACAAGCACTGACTGGTACCAGGAAGAAGCATATGCTGTGTGAGCTTGTAGATCAGGAGCAGAAATCTCCAGGGCTATCAAGGCAAACCAACTAATGCAAATTAATTCACAGAACTGAAAACAACAACAACAACAACAAAACCTCTTTTGAGAAAATGTAGACGTGCTACCTGCCAAGAAACCTGATTACTGTAATTTCCCTTCTGCTTCTGGTTGGGAAGTTTCATGTTTTGTAACAACAATGAAAATAGGAACTTTAAAGTTACTTTTCAGTGACGGTGTAGGTTTTATGATGTTTCTAGTGCTGTGCTGTATTTTAAGATTAAAAGAAAAAGATCTCTTCTCTCAGGATCAAAATGTAATTATTTGACAAAACTGCCTGATAATCAAAAGGCATACATTTTTGCTCAGGCCCTGATTTGTCAAACTAAGTTCAAACAGCTAATCAGATCAGTGAGGGCTTCAGTTTCCTAAGCACAAAATTCAACAAATGAGAATTATTGCGAGTTTTTAAGTATGATTCATTATGAGTTTCATTATGAGTTTCTTTGAAGGAGTGTCTGTAAAGTTCCAATACAAAGATATAGAATACACTGATATTTTCATGAAAACACTGTCTGCAGCCTTAATTCTATGCTATCTCAAAGGTCAAGCTGATTCAAATTGAAAACTTCAAATCAATACACCTCTAATCCCACCCTTCCAGCTCTAGCACCTCTGCTGACCCTACATTTTACCCATTCAAGGCTCACTTAATCTTAGAGGCACTTCAAATGCAAACTGTACCCACATCACTCTCTAATCTTCTAGGGAAACCTAGCTTCTTCCTTATCTCAGTTGATGAAAGCCTATCACCTCTATCTTCGTTTCTACATGCGATCTCTTAAACAGTACTTATAAATAGTTTAAATGGACTAAACTACAACCTAAACAAAAGCGACAAGAAAAGAATGTGAGGACAGAAGTTCAAGATAGCTACAATACATGGATACACTTGTCCTTCAAGTTTTCCACACATATATGCCATATTTTCTGTACATACATATTTGCATGTTTACATTTTCATTAATCATTTATTCATGCTGATTTGTCTTGTCATTTGTGCTTATACATAAATAGTTCTAATATAAATATAAAGTAAGTATATAAATATAATAAATACTATATATTCTACTCAATATTCTGCTTAACAATGATAATTCGTCTACCCTTCCAGATAGATGAATATGGAGCTGTACTTATTGCTCACTAATAAGCTTGTTTCATTGAATAAATATGTTATCATATGTATAATCATTTTCATACAGCTAGACATTTGTTCTAAATTTTTACTAGTATGAAGTTTGAATTAGCTATGCTGTTAACTACATTTTGCTCATATTTTCACTTATTTCTGTATAATAGACTTACATAATAATAATGATTAAAATCTTTTAATAGTATCAAATGGTTCCCAGGAATTTTGTATCAACTTAAGAGTCCCTGAGAACCAAGATAAGTTAAGCATTACAATAGTTAACAGGAGAGGATTTTGGTGCCCACCCCCCCACCCATTTAAGCTTTTATTTTATTACTTTTGACCCTTTCTCTGAATACAGTACAGCAATGTTAAATATCAGACTGTGTGGACCAACAGAGGTCTAGAATCTTTGTTGTGCAAATGAGTCTGTGCTCCCTGTATAGGAGATTTTTCTTGTTTGCACGGGTTCTAGAAAGAGGATCTTACCGATACACACAGAAGAATTTCACTTCTTAACAAAAATTCGAAATCACTATTTATGTGAAAATTATTTTTGGAAAGATAAGATGATAACCAGAAACCCAATTTGAAAAATAAGAGCACAGTTCCATAAGCCACTCTTCACACCTGTTTTTGATATACGTCAACCTACAGAGTTCACCTAACAGAGCCTTACTCCATAAACAGTCCCATTGTCAAGAAGAAAGCAGAAAACAAACATAATATTCAACATGTTACATAGTAAGGAAGTTCAAAATCATACTGTATCTTCAATAAAGAAACCCAAGCACCTGGGTGTGGTGGCACACACGTTTAATCCCAGTATTCAGGAGGCAGGAGGCAGAGACGATGGATCTGTGAGGTCAAAGACAGCCTGGTCTACAGAGAGTGTTCCAGAACAGTTAGGGCAAAGCAGAGAAACCTTGCCGTGAAAAAACAAAGAAAAAGACAAACAAAAAAGAAGAAAGGAAGGGAGGAAAGGAAGGAGGAAGAGAGGGAGGGAGGGAGGGAGGGAGAAAGGAAGGAGGAGAGAGAGAGAGAGAGAGAGAGAGAGAGAGAGAGAGAGAGAGAGAGAGAGAGAGAGAGAGAGAGAGAGAGAGAGAGAGAAATTAAGGAAGGAAGGAAGAAAGGAAGGAAGAAACTAACTCAAGTAATCAATGATCAGGTGATCAGATAAGACCGTCCAAATCTAATTCATTATGTAGAGAAAACACATCCATTTACACAGAGCATTTACAAACAATACCATTGTAAGATTATCAGTTAAATGAGAAAGAAAGCCCATTAAACTGCAATAGAAACACATGTCTTGAAATGCAAAGATATTTGTTTCCACAAGGATGAAATAGTGAAAAGAGATTTATGGATATACTGACAGGAACAACCAAGGTCTTGGTGTACTCTAATAATAATACTTGGAACTTATTTCAGCCCAAAGTTTCTTTTCTTTTTTTTTTTTTTTTCGGTTTTTCGAGACAAGGTTTCTCTGCAGCTTTTTTTTAGAGCCTGTCCTGGAACTAGCTCTTGTAGACCAGGCTGGCCTCAAACTCACAGAGATCCGCCTGCCTCTGCCTCCCGAGTGCTGGGATTAAAGGCGTGCGCCACCACCGCCCGGCCCCCAAAGTTTCTATATTGCAAGAGTTTTATCCTTTTATTTGTTAGTCTCACTAAGATTCATCTTAGAAGAGGCAGGAACAAGTTCCAAATGACAGGAAAAGGTCATGAAGAAGGAATGGGTAGCAGCACACACTAGAGAAGCCTGTCAGAGCTTGGAAGAGAAAGGTGCAAGAAAGGTAAAAAGCTGTGCTAGTTTGGGTATTCATCAGAATGTACAAAGAAGTAAAGTACAGGGTGAACTGAATGGCTCACCACTGTATTTATGATCTTCTGAGGAGAGGAAAGATGTTTTGGAGGACAGATGCTTAATTATACAGTTTCCAGTACTAATGACTGTCATGATGGACACATGACACAAAATTGACAGTTGACAACGTAGGAAGACCAATAGTGTCAACGTTGCTGTGTAAGGATGAGTAATAGATGTACAGCTGACTATTGACATTCACGATGTCCTCAAGAGAGATGTTTCTAACCAGTGAGTGGGCTCATTTGTATACAGATTCAGATCAATACAAATATTCATTAAGCCAGGATTGAGAAGACATAAATACATGTTAAAACAAAAACAATTAACACTTTTTTTCAAATATTAATTGAAATAGATCATTCTTTACAAAAATTTCTGTTACTGAGTTGAAATTATCAAGGAAACTGAAGTTGTCTTACTATTCTGACTTCAAGATTGTTTTACCTCAGCTTTTCTTAGGGTACTTTTCAAAATGAAGATCTGAAGAAAATATTAGAGTGCAGATCTGAAGGTGATTTGATTGCTTAATAATTTTGGTAAATGAGTTATTGTAACCCTATTGACATACACAGACCATTTTATAAATCCAAGAGTTTGTTATTGTAAAGGTTATATGATTGCATGTACGTATACACAACTATGTCTGTTTGAGTTTAGACTGTTTGTAGGTAGATGGATGGATACATGGAAAGAGACTGAAAAATTAGCTATCAGAAACATGAGCCTAGTTTGTGAAAGTCAGAATGAACACAGTTAATTTATTCTACTATAAATGAGCCAAGCTCTAATATTATTATGAATATGTTTTAAATAATAAACATGTTATGGGGGTTAAATTTCTTATAAATAATGATTTAACAGACAAATTAGCTACTTAAAATATTCTTCTTTACAAAAGGAAGTCCTGTATCTCATTCTCTGCACTATCCCAGCTCTACCCAGTAGGAATCTACTGTCTCTATTGGCTATCTAGGTCATCCCATGTAAATGGAAACATGTAACAGCTTCCCTTCACTTCACATGTTTCCAAGGCTCAATCAAGGCTTCAGAAGTTCCCTCCACTGCCCAGCAATGGTTCAGTGTATTGTTAAAGCATATTTCAGTTTCCAGGTAGACTCCTAGGCTGTCTAATTTTAACAATGATGCTATGAACACTGAAGTACAGATTGAGGCTCTCTAACCCGAAAATTCAAAATCTGGAATACACAGAGTGCTGAATGCTCAAAACTTTTGCATTTTAAAACATTTTAGAGTAGACTTTAGGGATAGTCATGTGGTAAAGTCTAGTAAATATTAAAAAATTCTCAAAAACACCCAAACATTCCAGCCCAAGGACTTTAGACAAGGATAGGTCAACTTGTGTGGCCATGTTTCCCTTGCTCCTGGATGTGTGCCAAGCAGTAGGCTGCTCAGTCACATGCTGAGTTTATATTTCTCTTTTGGAGGAGATGCCAGCCTGTCCCAGTGGTTGTGGCACTTTCCATTCCCACCATCAGCTCACGAAGTGTTAGTTTCTTCAGGTCTCCAGAGACCAAAGCTGGTATTTTCTCTCTTCAATCACATCCATTTTAGTGTGCACGCAATGATATTTCCTTGTGGTTTTAACTCCTGTTCCCATGGTGATCAATGCTGAGACTCCTTTCATGTGTTTATTGGGCACTTGTCTATTTGCCATTTTAAAATCAGGTGGTTTTTGATTAATGGGTTGCAGAGTGGTTCTTTACAGCTTCTGTGTATAGGGCATTAACAAGACATGAGCTTGTGACTTTCTTTGCAGTGCTGTTTTATTTTATTTATTTTATTTATTTTTTATTTTTTTTTTTTTTGTTTTTCGAGACAGAGTTTCTCTGTGGCTTTGGAGCCTGTCCTGGAACTAGCTCTTGTAGACCAGGCTGGCCTCGAACTCACAGAGATCCGTCTACCTCTGCCTCCTGAGTGCTGGGATTAAAGGCGTGCGCCACCATCGCCCGGCTTTATTTTATTTTTTTATGTAGTCTCTTGTTAACTCCAAAAGTTTTAAATTTTAACTGTGCTGAACTATGCATTTTTTACTTTGTTGCATATACTTCAGGGCATTATCATTTTTACACAGTAACAATTAACTTTGTTATTTTAATATTATAAATAAAATACTTGTTAGACTTTAATAAGGAACGTATATTAGTCATTTCTAAGTGTAAAGTACAGAGCAACAAGGGTTAGCAAAGAAATATATATATATATTTTTATTTGATCCAAGGTGTCCAGACTTACTTCAGTTAATTCTTTAAGTGAAAGAATTTTCTCAGGTATCTGCAATGTACATTGCAATAGAGGTGCTTAGCTCTTCAAGGTGGGTTACTGTAATAAAAGAAGTACCTGCTTGAAAGGGCACAGATCACTATTTAAACAACCTAAGGTAGTTGGTGCAGGTGGGAAAATGAAATACAGAGCAGTTAACAGTTGTTCAAATTCTCACAGACAAAGATTGTCTTATTTTTGGCATAACTTCAGTGACTGATATTTATTATCCTTTTAACTCCATTGCAAACATAGATGCATTCTATTACCTACTAGTTCATAAGCCTTAGCTGACTTTATCCATAAGACGAAGGGTTCAGTTTAGTCTGACGGGGGTAAAACCCCATCTTTGAGGAGATTGTGAACACAGATTCAACCATTGCATGTATCGGATGGTCCTATTTAGAATAACTGGCACCATTCTTTAAAAGATAGGATTTGCAAGGAGGCAGAGTACCTGGACATTGGCAAAGTCAACGCGATTGAGGTCGCTGAGCATCTGGTTGATCTGGGAAGTGTTCTGAAGGACGGCACGAGCTGCCTGGGCCAGGTGATTGAGCGATGTGTATCTTCGCAGAGTCTGGGCAAAGGCACTTACAGCGGCAACCTACAGAAACCCAAGCAAAGCAAGCTTCCCTTAGAAACATTTAAATTCATTTGGTAAGAGTTGACTTATAAGTTATATAGGATTTATCTGTGTAACAGTCCTAGCTGTTCTGGAACTAGCTCTTGTAGACCAGGCTGGCCTTGAACTCACAGAGATCTAACTGCCTTTGCCTCTAGAGTGCTGGGATTAAAGGCATGCACTACCACTGCCCAGCACATTTAAGATTCTTAAACAAAGAAATATTTGATTTTGAGTATACTGATGTCAACACTTACAACAAGCTCCCACATTTTTTGGCATTTGAGTACAGTAATCATTAAAGCAGTCTTGGAAGTGAATTACTCAACCACAATATGAAATTACATTGTCTACAAAAGTAGAAAATGTTTGCTTTCACCACCTCTCAACCCTTTTTAGGACAACTAGAAACTAGACAAGTAAGAATATTTCTTTCTATTTGGAAAAGTAAACTGTACAGAACTATTATTGTTAATTGAACAAAAACCACTTTCAGAGCAGCACCATCCTGGCTCACTGTTATAACATTTCGTTTACAAGTTGGCAGACGGGATGGTGAAACATGAGAGTTCAAAGTTTTTATGACCAGATACATTTATCAGACCAGCAAGTAGAAGAACCTATTTTTTTATTTAAAGTTCTTCAAGTGAAAAATTTCATTTACTCTTCAGAAATCACCTTTTCCTTTATGTCCATCATCCTTTCTGGCCAGAAAGGCCGTGTGTGTGGGGGGGGGGGGGGGGAGGGGAGGAAGGATATGACAGGAGCGCCTCCTTTGTCCTCCAGCTTCCAGCTGGATTTAATCAGGGATGGTGCATTGTTAGGAGATGGAAGCAGAAGACAACAGTGGTCAGAATGTTCACTCCTCCCAGACTATGTTCTTCCTTTTCCAAGGCTACCACTGAGGAAACTTAGAAGGAGGATTCCTGATGCTATGGCACCCACCCCTTATCTATTTCAGACCTAGATTGGGTGATGAGTTCTCACTATTGTAGCTGCGGGATGCGTAATCCTTGGTTTTCTCAACTCTGCTTATATGTTCAGAAAGAAATTCAGCTTTCCCCCACACCTTTGCCTTAAATCTTTTGTTTCTTTTCATTTTTTCCCCCACTACTCTAATGAATTGAACTTAGGACTTTTGTATACTGATCAAGGACTCTACCCTGAGCTCTGTCCTTCTAGCAGGGGAACATTTGTTTTTCAATGAGATACCAAATTGAATTAGCCTATGTTTGAAGATATGAAAGATAATTTAAAAAAACCTCTAAATAAATATCTATTTTTCATAGAAATTTTTGGCATCCAACTCGGGGCATTTGGGAGCCTTTAGCTCCAGACCCCAACGCCAGCCACACAGCGTTGGGCTTTTGATTGATTCAGCATTCACCCCAGCCCTGCTCGTACAGAGCACAGGACGCGCGCATGACTGCCTGCGTTCTGGTGTTCGAGCTTGGGCAGCTGCTTAATAAGCGCTGGTACTGCTGACTAGGTTTGGCTTTCGCCCATATTCCCAAATATTGTTTATATATGTTCTTTTACATTTAAAGGGGGATATGATATAGATATGAATAATTTACATTGGTATAAATTTTTGCTGTGTTGATATAAATTTAAGGTCAATTTTGTTATATATATATGTATTTCTGATATTGATTAAGGTATTTATGATTGTGTAGTTCATTTAAAATGCAATGTATAATTAGGAAATATAGGTTGTTAATGGATAATCATCAATAATAGTCAAGCTTGTTGTCATGTTAGTTAGATTTTCTAGATATATAGAGATATAGTTCAGTTAGACAGGCATTCTTCATATCTTTCAAAGACTACAGAACATGGCATTTAAGATGTTTTAATAACTCGGCTTTTCATGACAATGAGACACTTCTGCTCCTGGCAGCACCAATCTACTTCAAGAGGAAGATGGGCATCGAAGAGGCTTCTTATGGAGTTTGATAGCCATTTGAGCAAGAAACTGCTCTTGCCTGGACTGTTGCATAAACTGGACATAAAGAACCCGCAGAGAGAGGACTGCTGAACTTGCCTAAAGGTGAGATGGTCTTTCGGGGTTCCTGATTCGTGAAAGAGTCTGTGAGACGTTCTGCAGGACACAGCAGAAAGTGACTAAACTGTCTTTGGAATTTCCTGCTTCATGGAAATGTCTGCTGGACACTATGGGCCTGACGGCCGAAGATGGATGCCCCAACGGTACAGAGGAACTTGGGTGACTGTCCAGGCAGCGAGTTGTCTCTGTCATTTTTAAAGTTTGAAAGTTGCATATTTCTTGTTTACTTAGGTAGTATTATATCCTTCTGGAGTCTTTGATGGAGTTGAAGAATAAATAGTTATAGCTTTCCTTAGTTATGATAAAAGATAAAATATCTAAATATTGTAACTGTAATTCTTGCTTTATAACTGTTTTGTTATATGTAATTTTACTATGTTAAAGTTAAAGCCTTCCTTTTTGTTTAAACAGAAAAAGGGGAAATGATGGAGGAGAGTCATCTGTCTATGTGTTACTTTCATTGGTTAATAAAGAAACTGCCTTGGCCCTTTAATAGGACAGAAAATTAGGTAGGCGGAGTAGACAGAGCAGAATTCTGGGAGAGAGAAGGCGGACGCTTCAGGCAGTCGCCATAGGCAGTCGCCAGGCCTCTCCTCTCTGTGATGGACGCAGGTTAAGATCTCTCCTGGTAAGCCACCCCTCGTGGTGCTACACAGATTATTAAATCTGGGTTAAAGCAAGAAGTGAGAATTAGTCAATAAGAGGCTAGAACTAATGGGCCAGCCAGTGTTTAAATGAATACAGTTTCCATGTAATTATTTCCGGTGGAAAGCTAGCCGGGTGGCAGGATGCAGCCCCGCCGCACCATCTACAAATGTTAGATACACAGTAAATATGACCCTAGTCTTTCAAAATATGCCAAAACTCTTAACATATTTATAGGAACATATCATATTATACTGAGTTTTTTTGGGTACATAAATAGCATATACTGAAGAATCAGTTGGTTGAGTAGAATAATGTGTTGACGTTGCAAAAGTGGCTCATTTAAAAGTGACCTGTATTAGGACAGCCTGAAATATTTAAGCAAACTCACATACCCTTGAAGAGAAAATGTTTTTCCACTTTTGTGGTTTATATTTGCTGAGTACATATCACATGCCAGGCACCAGGTTAAGTGTCTCATATGTATGCCACATTGTTCAACTGTCATCTCAACATGCTGTGAGTTAGAGAGCTTAATACCTTGAGTAAGGTTGTACAGAAACTCATTTAAGTGGTAAGATTTGAACACAGGTATTTTAGTGATATTGCCACTGACCAGAAAGCTCTTCCCTAAGTCAGGTAAACTGTCTCAATATTTGAGAGCTCCTCAGAAATACAACTGCATATCAGCAAGAGCAGAAGAGCAGAAGTTATTCTCTGCAAGGGCAAACACCAGACTATTTCTGAAATTCAGCAAAATGACCAATGTTGCAGGCAATCTGCTGAGGCGTTCACCTTGATGACACGGAGAAGGGCAGTGATGTCAGCTATCAGGGGCATTAGTAGGACTACAACTGATTTTATTAATTGGAAAGGTTGTTCTGCCATAATCAAATAACATCTTTTATTTCTGTGATTTTTCAGACTAGAATCCAGGGTTTTGTTCATCTTACCACTGAGCTATTTTCCTAGTTTCTGGTTCTTACTAAGTAACTTGGACTCTCCTTGAGCTCCTTACATAGCCCAGGCTAGACTTGAACTCATGGTCCTCCTGTATCAGCCTCCACTGTGCAGAGCTTAAACCAAGATAGGAAGTGCTGGAGCTATTGTGGCTCCAGAGAGACTTGCTGGCTACAGGACCTCAACAGAGCCATACTACACACAAAACAAAGGAAAAGATATACTGCTGGAGTCTAATGGTGGATACAGTTGCTTACCAAAAGCCATAATATAAATTTTGGAAGCAGAATGAAAGTATAGTATCTATTCAAACTTGCCATGGGCATATACTCACAGATTAACCTAAACTAACAATGTGGAATCTAGGATCCTCTAGGCATGAAGAACAGCTCTGAAGCACAATATACATATGTTAGTTCTACATAACCTTGTGCTACTTATATATAAAGATCAGTTATGAGAAAAATAGTTGTAAAGAGATAGTTTCTTTAGCAAGCATGCACATGTGCCCTCCCCCATCAAAGGACATGACATACCTTGGTTTGTATCATTCTCTGTGGAATATTGTTCATGGCATTTGAAAGCCAACCTTCAAGGCTTTTTGCAAAATTTCGAATGGCTTGGGTCAAGGCACCTAAATAATAAAAAATAAAAGCAGAACAATAAAGATACCTAAGACCATTAATTTTTATGCTGGAACAAGGAAAATACATGTTTATACTACTTTTATAGCACTGAGCAGAAACTATATTATCTTCATTGATTAAAAAGAAACATCATTTCTAATTTCTTACAGCATCTAAAAGTAATATGTTTGGCTTCTAAAACTGTTTTGTTCTCAGACACTGATGACACCTGTGGGAAAATGAAAACATTCAAATCTGCCTGTTTATGGCAACATATACCAGTTGTGAATATACTTTATGGGGTTTTCTACCACGGACAAAACATCACACAGTGTTTTGTGATCAAGGGCTAAGATTTTCCATTTTGGTTTCAAACTTAAAGCTCATTTTACATTGTTAGCTAACATGAAATACAGTGCAAGGCTTTGTTTTTCTCTAGTTGATGTTTTACCATAGAACCTATGAATTGAAGTATTTATCTTTGCTGAAAGTAGAGGAAAAATAATTGTCGGAATGAAAGTTTCAGATGACTACTGCAATTTCACATGGAGAAGCTGAAAGATCAGTGTGATAAGATTGCTGTCACAGACAGCCATGTTTCTATGACATTATCGAAACAGCCAGACCTAACTTGTTAGAGCCTGGAATGGAACAGGTCTCACGAGAGAACTTTACAGTGGCCATGAAATGGCCACAAACATCTTCAGTCATCATTGCTAACTTTGTTACAAGAGAGCTGCTGCTCATTGAGTCTGCTCAGGGTGTTCCCCAGTCAATGGTCTTTTAACTTCTCTGTGCCCAGGCCTTCACACAGTGGGGAAAAGATTTAGGTGTTTAACAAATGTTTAAAGCACCAGTAACACAAACTACTCTCTGCAGATTCCATAGGGTCTGGGAGATACCCAGATCTGGGATATATTGTCAGTCAGAAGTTCTACTTAAGTCAGCTGCCCTGAGAACACATAGCAGGACCCAAGTCTTGGGTTTTCCTTTCTCCACTCAGGCAGGTCTGATACTTTACTTACTTCTGTTTGCTAAAACAAGTTTTAGAGGGAAACAGCATATTCAAATTATTTACAAAAAGATACAAAATTTAACACCTAATAATAAAACAACTGAGTCTTTTTTTAAAAAAAAAACTTATTTAACTGGATAGTAGAGCTGAAATTGCCTAAATATTGGTTAGGAGAGACTGCAGACTCTTAACCAGGCGGAACTGGAAATTTCTTGAGGGGAAATCTGAAATTTCCAAAGCATCCCACCTTGGTCAAAAGAGAAACACATCTCTCTGCTGTTTATGTCCTAGAATCATGGAGTACAAGCATGAATGGAAATGAAAGGAGTGAAAAAATTAACAGTCTTTCTTGAAACTCAGTAAAATTTTGTTCAAGGTTGAACTTGGCAACCTATATTTTCCATTTTGGTCTATAATTAGTATAATGATGATTTAATTTGAAAAGACCCCAATAACTTCTTATGTTATTTTTAAAGCATTTCATATATGCCCTATTTTATCTAGAAAAACTTGATGGAAAGGAAATTATAATATAAAAGGAAACACTGTGCATGTTAAAAAGTTTAGGTATTTACTTTTTTTATACTAAGTAATATTCTGGCCCACCTTTTATTATATTCCCAGTTGCCCATTTAAAGTGTTACCAGTCGAAATCTTATTCAATAATTCACACTTAATTTCCTTTTTCCATGTTTCGGGTGAATGTATTTTAGAATATAGGCATTTCAAGCTGACTTTAAATTAGTACGATGTGCAGACTTTTAGCTAAAAAAAGAAATCCCATCTGGACAGAAAATGGTAGAGTGAAGTACTAGTAGCCAAAAAATACAATTTTTAAAAATAAAATTAAGTTTGTTCTCTCTGTAGGGATTCATATAAAATCGAAATTGTGCAGACTGACTCTGACAGCTTCTAAAGACTCATAAATGGATGGTTTGATATTTAAAAATCTATTCCAAAGTGGAGCTCCTCAGCCTTCTCAAGATCAGTATTAAAAAGCATATAACCCAGCAATAGCTATCTACATTGTATTTTAAGCATTACATTGTTGAGCCTAATTGTAAAATGGAAATTGAATTTCCCAAATTTCTTTTGTAGCCTAGTACATTAATGTATCTTGTGATTTCAGAGAAATAAAATCATCCCATTTTCTGGTAAATGCAGAGAAAAACTACTGACAGAATAAACTATTCTTCTAACCACATTTTTTAAAAGGCAAAGGTCAAGTGAATTATATACTTAAAATTATAAGGCTTAAAGTAAACCAAAATTGATGCATGATTTAAACCAGGGACCTGTTAAATTCGTATGATGCTAAGACAAAAGCATATGGTTTCAGAATTGTTTAATGAATACTGATGCTGTTGACTTCTCTTGAAAAAGCAAGCACTCCCTGACACCTCCTTGTATCTCATGAGAGAAGCTGTATGTTGGGAGCCAGATGTCATAGGCTAATGAGCTAGCCTATGCAACTTCTTCTAAACATCTCTAGAGATTAACACTCGGAGCACAAGGAGCAGGGGCGTAGAAAAAAGGATCAAATTCTGAAACAAACGCCAGCAGAAACTGACATGGTGGAATTTCTATGACAACATCAACTTTATCAATCGTGTTAGTCAGGCAGCCTGGTGTAGACAGAGTGGAACATTAGCAATTTATAAAGTGTTAAGAGAATGCCGGTGGGACTTCTTTTGTTTCTGCTTTCTCCTCCATATATTAATGTAATTGATTGACATACTATGTAAATGTGTATAAGCATCTATTCTAGGGTAATGAATATATAAAAGAATTTATATTTTCCACTGTGTCTTTGTATTTGCAAGTATAAACATACAAACGTTAATACCTTCCTTTTCCCTTCTACTAAACCCTATTTATATGTTTTCCATAAACATAACAAATAATTGTGTTGGCATATTTAAAGTATATACTGCCAATGTCACTAGCTAAAATATCGCTTTGAATGTCAGAGTGGAAACAGTCCCATTTCTTTAAAACTTAAGGTCACTAGTATGGCTCATCCAGGTATAAGGCAGCTCCAACATCCTCTAACAATATGTGTAGTGGAATTTATACCAATAATTACAGAGAAAAGTTTATTTACTACAACTTGGTTACTGAAAAAGGTAAATGGAGTTCCCATTCACTTCATAGTGGGTCAAAATACTTGTGTAGTTATTAGATTCTTCTCTCAAAATACTAATTAACCAGTAGTGTTAATGGAAACTGAATTTGCAGTTCTGAAGATGGCACAGGTGACAGAGTAAATAATTTATAAAGGAATTCAACTCAACTGGAAACCACAATCAATTTATTTCAAATCCCAAGCAACCATGAGAGAGAATGGTCTGCAACTAGAGACTTGAATATTTTTTGGCTATATGCAGAGAACTTCAGTAGAATAATTCTACTTAAGTAGAATAATTTTGCATGGTTGGCTGAACTAACATTGTTCTTACAATTGGTTTATTGAGGGTGTCATAGCTGCACGCTGACTTTTAACAGTAATAGTAACGTAGAAGACTAGAGCACAGGCCATTTTCCTTCCACCGCAGTATCCCTGTAGGTTCTCTGCATGCAATGTTCTATATGCTGCATGTTTTTTTATCTGACAAATTTAAATGAAACTAGGATAATTCCTGATTGCAACATCAATCCCCAAAATTGCTTGGGTGGTATGTATGAGAACAAAAACATCCGTAGTCGTCTCCATTTAACTTACTAGGAATGGGTCTAAGGACGTCGGGGATGAGAATCTCCACCAAAGCCTGGTACATCCCATGGTCACAGTTACACATCCATTTCAGGATAGACTCATGTTTGCACAGAGTTATCAGCTTTGCTTTCGGAAGTCGACTTTCTATTTCACTCAGATTGCTGGTGTGAATAAATGTCGCAAATGAATAGATGGCAAATGAGGATAAAACAGAAAATGGACTTTAAAAATAGTTTATCAAATATTACTGAGGTTAGAACTATATTGCACTGGTGTCACATGGCTGGACATATATGTATGTATGTATATATATATATACAAACACACCCCCAGAGCTACCTATGTACATTAGTATTTTCTTATGGTCTGAAAGATAGGATAGTAATCCACTAGCATGACACAGATACACCATAGTCCCCCAAATCAATAAAATGGGAGCTACACACACTAAAACCTCAGGAGAGCAGTCTGGTGTCTTCCTGGGATGGTCAATCTACTCAGTGTTACCAGGTAAGGTTCACAACTGGTATACATATCTAACTTAATTAGCTGTGACATCTACTTCGTCATGAAAATGAATCAGAAAAGCATAGTGATCCTGACCTTGATTCAGTAATGGTAGTGCCGTCAGTTGGAGTAGAGGGAGAGTAGCGCCAGAATGTTTGCCATAATTTTTCTATCAGGCTAAACTGAAGATTCACAACAACGTCCAATATTGCCTAAAAACAAAATGACCAAACCGTCATACTTCCTTTACGTCCCCTTGTTCTTTCTCTTTAGCACCAGATGATTCTTCCACAGCGGCTACAGTTCCTCCATGGTCTGAAAAACCCCATACACATTTGACCCTTTCCACGCTGCCTTGTTTGCGGTGATTCACACCAGCCATGTGTGTCTACCGAGCCTTAGAAATCTGGTGACTCCAAAACAGCATCTAAAGATTGTAAGTACTAAAGAAACACTGCATAGCCAAGACATAGAAGACACAAAAGACAGACAATTAAAATAACTAGCTATTATATTAATTACATACGTTAATAATATATTGCCTTTCAAAGATATAGTAAAACAATGCAAAATAAAATAATAATTTCTTTAATCATTTGCAATCTGAAAAACTAACACTACTATATTTCAATAAATCAGCAACAAAAGAAAATAGATAGTAATGATTTGTCTATATGGTGTGTTCTTGTTGAAATGAAAGCAGACTGAATTTTAACAACTCCAAAAGTACAAACATTAGCTACTAATGTTTATATCATTTCTGTGTTGAAACAACACACTGCATTTCAGACTGCGTGGTGGTTTGTATTATATGCCCCGTAGTCTTGGGCACTTGGATACTTGGTCCTCAGTTGGTGGCACTGTTTGGGATGCTTAGGAGGTGTGGCCTTGTTGGAGGGCATATGTCACTGGAGATGAGCTTCTTCATGTTAAAGACTCGTGCTGTTACAAGTTTTCTACATCTGTTCCATGCTTGCAATTCAAGATGTGAGTCCTCAGCCCCTTGTTTCTGCTGTCCTGCCTCCTGCTGGCTTCAATGTCTCCCTGCCATGGCTGATTCTTAGCCCTTGGGGACTATAAGCCCAGATAAACCCTTTCTTCTGTAAGTGTTCCTGGTCGTGTTTTTTTTTTTTTATCACAGCAATAGAAAATAAACTAATATAGACTAATTAGGTAATCAACTGAATTTTATGTTTATTGTTTACATAGTGTATCAACTATACTTTAGAGGCCCAGAAAATAGAAAAATAATAATTAGTAAAAGAATACTTTGCTCTTATTCTTTCCATATTTTGGTGATACTAACTGCTCAGATTTAGAAAAGATGATACCATAACTGATAGAGTTTATGTATTGCATCTCCTTTATTGATATGGAACATTTCAAAGTTGGGAAAAGAAATGGAAAGTAGTAATCTGCTTTTATTCTTCATATTCTAGCTTTTAAATGACAAGGCATAACACAAGCAATGAATTAATTTATTTATTTATATTGCATTCATATTAGGTTACACTATTTTTCACACTCTGTTAAATTATTAAAATATAATCTAAATCTAATGTTTTCAGGACATTCCTACACAGACACTCCCACAGGACAACCTGTTCTAAACAATCCCTCAGTGAGACTCTTCCTGGGTAGTTCTAGAGGACTTGATAAGTTGACAATTGAACCAACCATCACCTCTCTCTACTCACACCTGATCAGCAAGGACACAGCATTCCAACATCTGAGTTCTTGGGTGGACAACCATTGCCCATCCAAAAAAACCAAGGGTTAAGAATGGTAATGCTCAAGTGTGGCAGATGGGGGTAAGGTTGATCTAATCTTCAAAGGCTGCTGATCATGGGTCCTAGTCAGGAAGAGGTAACCTATAAACTGGAGTCAAGAGGTCTCCAGACACTGATGCCTTTCTGGGAAACAAAGGGATAGGCATACAGTCATATTTGACTATATAATAACGTGAATTCCCTACCACATCATACAATTTTACTTTTGTATACTCCTATATAGATTAGTTTAAGATTACTGTTTTTTTTAACTGTGGGTCCATCTTGCCTTGAGTTTTAGTTTAAATTTAGTTTCCAGAACCATTTTCTAGAATTACCAAGTGTTCTTTTTCTTTTGTGATGATGTCAGCTTCTGTCACTTCCTCATCTAACTTTTGATGACCATATTTATTTTTAGTCTGTCACTCTAATCACTTTATAATAGGGCCTTCGGCTAACAGCAAACATGAAGCCAAAGAAAGTTTAAAGCTGTGATTATATTGAATATCAAAAGGCTGGTGTGTAGGCAGTATAATGGGTTTGATTCCATCAATAACTGAGAACTAAGAAGATTCCCATAAGGATCTATAGAAGTTCACAGAAGGCAGAGAGAATGGGGACAACCTAGAGTCCATCTGAGGATTTTAGGAAAAGTCAACTCTAACTTCACACCACTTGTCTAGATCTGGGCTGAAGCATGAGCTAGAGGAAGCCTTGAGGCTCACAGAGACACAAAGCACATGCACGAGGGACATGCTCTGAGAACCAGCAGGGGATGCTGCAAGTGGCAGACAGTGGAAGGGAAGTCAGTTCATTATAAAACTTTTCAATACGATTAAAATTTGCCGAAGGCAAGCTCTGGAAACAAAGTAAGCATAGTTTCCCCTCATCTCCTTCGAAACCAAAACCCTCTCCAGAAGGAAGTGTTTATATCTGCTTCTTTAGCTGCAGCTTAAGCATATTCCAAGTGATGTCTCTAAAGTATGAGGCAGTTAATACTTTACGTACCTCTGAGAATAAAACTAGTGATACTTAAAAATAGCTTGATAAATATATTACAAGAATTCCAAATAAAATAATCCTACCGTAAAAATATAAACTATAGAAAATATGAAGCAAAACGAGACAAGAATTTCAACACATCGCAAATCCAGTATCTTCAAATTAATCTCAAATAACTCTTTGAAATTGATACCAATACCAACATCATTTAAGGCAGTTTTGTAAGTGACTAAAATACTATTATTTTTAAATACATAGGCAAATAAAAATTAAAATAATCCATATTCTACTGACTATGGCAAATGACTACAGGATTGAATCTGAGAGCCAGGCAGCTTTATTTAAATTGTTCTGAGATGTAACAAAAAAGAATTAGAATTTTAATTTTCTAAATATACCACTCTGTTCTATGGGAGATGGCATGAGTATTGATAACTGAGAAACAAGTGAGGTTCATTTTTGTGAAGTGTCACTTCCTACACAGATTAATTTTTGAGTGCCCAATCTCTTCACATAAAACATATTTATTCATTACAATCAAAATTTTCATGAAAATTGTATAATCTATAGACTATTTTAATCTTATTGGAGGCATCTGTTGCTTAGCATGATCTCACTGTACACTCTTTAGCAATGTAAATAATTATACTCCAATTTACACTCTGAATAAATATGAGTCACTCAAAAAATCTGAATTATACTTGTACAAGCTAAGCTGCGTACAGAAGGCTTTATTTGGATACAGATAAATGAGGAATTGTTTAAAGAATTTTCACATAATTTTTATTGAACATGATAGGTATAATTTTTTTTTCATGTGTACAATGATAATGTAGAAATATTCCAATTCTCAGAAAAACATACTATTCAAAGGGTAATAAATACTAACTGGCTTATACCATGCAGAAGTATTGGCAATGAGTAAGACAGGTTAAGACCACTTTGTCAAGCAAAATGTTGAAAAGGAGAGGGCTTGTCCTTGGTTGTCAATACCTAGCATCTCTGACAACCTCTTGGGTTCACTCAAGTAATCTTATTTCTGGAGCAATGGGGAAAAACCTATATAATGCTTTAAATGAAAACTTCTTATTTCATTCTTTGCTGTCAACAGGCAAGAGGACTTGTCTAGAAATCACAGGTTACTCCTTAATTTGCCTGCTGACAGGCCACAAATCCTGAGATAAAGCTACTTATATCCTAAAACCACTTAAGAAAACTCTGCACAACATATTCTCCTTTCTACCAGGTAACAGATGCATTAAAGCACCGGAATGGAGAAACTTCCCTCCTATACAATGTCACCAATTCTGACACAAGAAGAAGAGTAGGAGTAGGGTCAAAAACATCAAGAGAAGCCTTAAGTAACCAAACCCTCAAACAGTCTTAACATGTTTTAAGCTGAGACTTATTATTTCATCCTTCACTGTCAACAGCCAAAAGAAATTCTCTAGAAATCACAGGGCAATCCTGAAATTGTAGGCAAATCATAAATACTCCTGAGATAAAGCTACTTCAATTCTAAAAATCAGTCGAAAGGATCCCTAAGAAGAACAAAGTTCTTACTAAAGTATGTTTAAATAGCAGCACATGTTTGTGGAATTCAAGAGGGTCCACTGAAAAACTGACTTTCTACTGATCATGGCCTCCAGTTTTTGTTTTGTGTGTATGTTTGTTTGTTTTTACAAGGGCACTGCATTAGTTACTTTTCTCTTGTTGTGATAAAACACCATGACCAAGGCAACTTACAGAAGAAAGTCTATTTGGGCTGATGGCTCCGGAGGGTTAGAGATAATAATGGCAGTGAAAAGTCACTGCAGCAGGAGCAAGAAAAAAAGGGCTAATTTGAAATGCAAGCACAAAACAGAGCAAAATCAAAATGGGGGGGAGGCTTTAAGATCTCAAGGCCCACCTCCAGTGACATATATTCTCCTAAGTAGCCTCCACAAACAAACAAACAAACAAACAAACAAAAAACCACCAACTACGGATCAAGTATTCAAATGCCTAATACTACATACAGGGACCATCTCACTGAAACCTATTCCCTGGCTCTCACAATAGCAGAGTTACATTATAAAGCAAAGTCCATTTAATTCAACTTTTAAATTCCCCATAGTTTTTCAGTCACTATACTGTTTCAAAGTTCAGAGTCTCTTGAGAATCAAGGCAAATCTTTTAATTTTAACACCTTATAAAATAAAAATTACATATGCATAACATATAATGGCACAGAATATACATTGCTATTCTAAGAGGAAAAATGGGATAATAACAAGGAAATATTGAACCAAAGAAAGACTGAAAGAATAGCAGGGGAAACATCAAATTTTCTAATGCCATATCTGATAACAAAGGGCTTAGATGGCTCAGCTCCTCTAACTCTGTGGCCTGAAACATACATCTTCATCTCTTGGGCTGGTTCCATGCCTCATGTGCAGGTATCTCATGGCTCTAAAATCTCTAACATCTTAGAGTCTCCAAAACAACCCAGGGTTCATTTACACAACTTCATTCAATGAACTTTCAGGGTATCTTCCCCTGTCAGAACCATTAGGCATGGACTCCCCTACCACTTGTTGCCTGGCCTCACTAAGCAGTCCTGTAAAACCACCTCCTTATCTTTCATGGCTCTGAAGCCATCACCACATGGACAACACTGAGGAGTCTGGCTGTCAGCTTGGGATGTACCGTGGCCCCTTAATCCACATTAGCAGCAGCTTTTAATTGAAGTGGCTTTCCAGAAGCTTAAGAAAACACCTCATATTTTATTTACAAATTGGAAGCTTAGCTGGATGAGGTCTTGCCCTGAGGGTACCTTCCCTTTATTGGATTGCAGATCTGACCTATCCTTAGTGGCCCCAATCTCTTTAACAACTGTAGCCTTGTAGGACAAGTCTTGACAACAGCATTAAACTAATCAGTATCCTTTGAATTTCTGTACAGTTTGTATTTACTTCTGAACCATTTTTATTATAGATCTACTTAAGAGTGACTACTAATAAGTAAGAGATTGAGTTGATATTAAACTGTCATGAAATATCCTCTACCAAAAAAAATGAGTTCACTACTTTTAAGTATTTATTTATTTATTCTTAGGCAAGTTCACAGGGTATGGGCAGAAAGTAGCCAATTCTTTGCCCAAACATCACGGGAAGAGACTATAGTCCAGTTACTAATTTTGTTCCACTCTGAAATCCTTTTCGCTGGGCCTCCACAGTCCACTCATCTCTCAGCACTACTGTCTTCCTACATCCTATTGGATTGGCCCCATCAGGCCCTATTTACAGCTTTCAACCATTTTTCTAGTGCAAAGTTCCAAAACCTTCCATATTCCTCCAAAAAACAACATGTTACGGCTCTTCACAGTAATAGCACACAGTCTGGAACTAATTTCTTTATTAGTTATCTTTCTATTGGTGTGATTATACAACATAACCAAGGCAACATATAGGAGAGTTTATTTGGGATTGTGGTTCCAGATGATTAGAGTCTAAGATAGCTGTCCAAAGGTAAGGAAGCAGGAACAGAAAGTGAAGGGCTCACATCTTGAATCACAGGTACAAAGCAGAAGGAACAAACTTGAAATGGTACAAGTCTTTAAACACTCAGAGTCCATCTCCAGTGACATACCACCGCTAATAAGGCCATGTTTTCTAGGCCTCCCTAAATAGGGCTATATGTTCATATACCCAAGAATATGAGGGATTCAAACAAACACAGATATTATTAACAATTTACTTTTCCTTGTGGAAATATATTTATGTAAGTTCAAAGGTCAATATGTTATATAAAATTTCTGTATCTTTTTTTTCTTTTTTGCTTTAACATTATACCTTGGAGCATATTTCCTTTTAGTACATTTAGAGTTTTCAGTCCTATGAGTGTATAGTAGTCCAACCTATAAATTATAGAAGACTTAATCTTTCTCAATTAGATACTATAAGCAACCTATTAAAGAATAATGCAATAAACTCCCTTGTACATTGGCTGTGTCACACATATGTACAATTTTTTTGTAGACAGACAGACCCAGAGAAGAATTGCTATATCAAAAGACACAAGGATCAGTTTAAGAAATGGATAATAAAACATGTTCTCACTTTTTTGTATTCCTTCACTTTGCACTGAGACAAGAAGGATTTTATTAGTGTTCAAAGAAATGCTCGAAATAACTAGAACTTCTCTATTCTCTAGGAAAAAAAATCTTTATTATTTTGTTTTTAACAAATTATGTGGCTAAACCTAGCATGTGCTCAGACTATGTTTGAAGGTCTTACCTCACAGTGCTCTCGATAAAGACTCTGCAGTGACTTGACATCTTCGAAGGTAGTTCCATCTGGCAGAGAAGAGATTTCAACTTCTCCAAACTCTGGAAGTGCTCGAGATGCATCTGTTACCATGACAACACAACAGAAAAAAGCTATTGTGGATGGTGTCAATTACAGATTAATGAGGGAAATTTTCAGAAGACTAAAAAGGAAAGAAAATTTAGAGATCAGAGTGCCAAAGATCACTGACTTTCAAATTAATATTTTCCAGCCAAACTTAGTAACATTATCAGCATGTAACATGCGAATGAATGGAGTATACATGTGAATTTCGTATAAACTAAGCTTTACTCTAATTAAAATGGGCATTGGATAGGTTCTTAGTAAAAGAAAAACAACCTGAGCTTGCCAGAATCAATTTTAGTTATTTTTATTATTATGCTATCCAACCATATAAAAATAAACATAGCCTTAAACTCATTATGTTCATACCTTTTACACAATCATAAAATGAAGGTTATAAAACTAAAAGCCAAAAAGTTAAAAAAAATAATATTAACAACAATAATTTGATGTGATGAATGATGCTATCCTATAATCAAATCGTCTCTAACACATGAATATGGTGTCAGCTGCTGTGCACCAGTCTTCTGATTATAACACCTACACCAATCTGCTCTTCCTGGGGGCTACCTGCCCCAATACAATTCTGCACCCAAATGACTATGACACATTCTGCTGCACAGAAACATCATGTATCCCTCTCTTGATGACACTATAATTCACACATCACACATGTTCTCTCGCTTTTTCTCTCCTTTTCTCATTAGCCATTGACAATTAGTAATGTACTTTGGTGAGTTCCTTACCATAAATTCAAAATTAAAGGAAGAATAATATTCATTTACAAGCTCTAGGAAACTTATGTATATTTTTAATTTTTTTGAGACAGGGTTTCTCTGTGTAGCCCTGTTTTTAATTTCTTTTTAAATATTAAACTCAACTACCACTACAAAAGAAAACATGATATTGTTTTAAAGCTCAATGGGGCACTTTGGCTTAGGAAATACTGCTATAACAGTGTCAAGAGCAGGAGCTTTCTAACCTGAAAGTCTATGCCAGCTGTCTCCATTGGCAAGTGCACATAAACACATACACACATGCACACACACACAGACACACAAACACACACATATGCACACACACGCAGACACATACATGTACATACGCACAGGCATGCATACACAGAGAGACACACACATACACACAGATACATAAACACACACACACATACATGTGTGCATACACAAACACCCCAATAGCAGTTCTATATATTGGCCTACTGTTTGGAGACTATGCATACTAATCGATGGAATAGCTGTCAACTGAACTACCACTTTTGCTCCTCTGGCTCCAGCTTAAATATTCAAATGTTCAATTTCTGCTTCTAAACATTTTCAGTATCAAGAAACGTGTATTCTTTCTATACAATTATAAAAATAGGAAGCACTGTAATCGATTTAAAAGAATAAGTTATTTAAAATGTTCATAATTTTTCTTATCTAAGACTATGGATATGTAACTTTGTATACAAGGAAATAAGAATTCGTTTGGACTGGACATTATTTCTGAAGTAAACACAAAAAAGTCACAAAAGTCAACTGTAATATAAACTCTTGAAAACACTTTCATAGCCCTGAGTTTTTAAGGCAGATGCATTCAAGATTTCATAGAGCTTAATACTTCAATAAAGATGAACTAGAACTATCATTTAAGGTTGTAGTTTCAGCACCAAACCTCCCCCTTTAAAGGAGTTAACATCCGAAGACATTCTATTCGGAGAATGTTCTCTTCAAGATCCTAAGAGCAACGACTATGCAGCTAGGCATTGCACCTTAACATACCTAAAAACTGTTGATGATGTTGACTTTGGGCAATTACAGTTTGCTCAACAGATGTGCCTGTCTGTTGGCCACTTCCTGTGAAACCATCTGCAACCCCATCCACTTTCTGCATAGGCTTGTACCTAAAAATATTAGACGGGAAAAAACAAACAAACCAAATTATTCCTTGCTTTATTGTACTCCCCAAACTTTTAAGGCATTCGGTTTTAATCTAGTTCTGTCAATGTCTCAAGATAACTGTCGAATGTTTCTTCTTGATACTCTCATGAAGTCATGTAGAGACCTTTTTTCCCAATTGGAAAAAGAAAAAGGGAAAGAGAAATCTGAAAGAAATTCATTTGTGAAAATCCAGAAATTTACATAAGATTGAAAGAATGAAAGAATTATGAGGCATTTCTTTGGACAACAGAGGCAAAGTTGCTCATGCCTATAGTCATAGTATATATTGTGAAAGAAACTTGTGGTGGCCATTGGCTTAAGGTAAAAAATGTAAATACACTGGAACTTCACTCTGAATGAAGATAAAAGACTTTGCAAAGAAATGAAGGGCTTTCAGTTAACATATTTAAAATAAGATCAATTTACAAATCTTATCACACTGCTCTTCGGATTTCTGAAAGCCTCTTAGGCATCTGAACACATTCATCGCCTTTGATTCTTATCAACATCTGCAAATACAAATGCCAGGCGCTTCAGTGTGCAACAAAATAATAATTCATCTACAAACCTAGTATATCTAATTAGAGATAAGAGGACTTGGTGGGATTTAACTCAGTGTAAGGGCACTTGACTAGCAAGCACAGGGCCCTAGGTTTCCCCCAAGGAAAAAAAATTATACCCACAAAAAGTATTCAGTATCAGAGAACAATAGGCTTTTAGGCTCTAGTTCTAGACTTCATGTACATTCGTTGCTACTAAAACAGAGAAAATGTGCTATAGTGTCAAAAAACAGACTTCTTGGAGGCCAAACATCACAAACATCATCACCTCACTGCCTCACCGGCACCACACCACCAGCAGAACCATCTCCATACCATCACACCATCTTTACTACCACCAGCAGCAACACGGCCATTATCATTACCACAGGCATCGGCGGCACCACCACATCTCCATCATACCAAGCATAAGCAAAAGCACACCTACCACAGCACCAGCACCCGTACCATCCGCACGTGCACCACCACCAGCACCACCAGAAGCCGCAACATCACCACCAGCATCAGCACCAGCACCTGCACCACCAGCACCTGCAACCATCACCATACCATCCTTACCAACGGCACCACCGTACCTGCATCACCATCACAGCATCAGTACTACCCAGTACTACCACCAAGAGCCCGTGCAAATCTCCCCAGACACTAAGCACAGACTAATATGCAGCAAGTATATTTTCTTTTGTTCAAAATGTACTTTCCTTCATTTTGGATATTTAAGAAAATGTGAAAACTAAAGATTATGAAGTTAAGTAGGAAGATCCTCGTTTACATTACAGTGTTTGTCTTTCAATCCCCCCCCTTTCTAACAGTATTTAAAAATTTGCATTTTCTCCACCCTGATATGTGGTCATTATGAATGACAATGTACCTAACACATGAGGAGGACACACTTAGAGACGTCTCAATTCTGTCTAAAGATAGTAAGTGATTGGACCTAGTGAGCACCATACACACAGTGCTCAGATGAAGTCACTGGGAAAGGACGCCACGGGGGCGGAGGATGAAAGAGGACACAGTAAGCGTCATCCTCACTATAGTTTCAGTCCTAGCCTCTTCAAGCAGAAATCACTGGTTGCTGTCCTCTAGAAAGGAACTCAAACCTGGTCTCATATTTAATGGGAAACCCTTCTGCTCCACAGTATCCTCCTGATACTTTCCTCCCTGCAGATCATGTTAGAGGAGTCTAGACACTCTTTTCCTGGCTGGTGGGCTGTGTACCTGAGTGGGGCAGCAGTGAGCTCGCCATTTTGTGCTAGGAGACTTGAATGATTTCATGCTTATCTCATGAGGAAAGTTTTGTTGGTTTGTTTCCTCATTGATTCATTTAGGGTTTAATTTGATTTTAGCTGAACTTCTCCATACACAAAAATTCATAGCAAAAATAAAATAGTATATTTGTTTAAGCATGTTTCCTCATGGTTAAGTACATTACCTTAGATAAAAATAGTTCAATTTCAATTATTTAATCTGGCAATATTTCCTATAAATTCAAAATTATTAAGTTTTAATATTAGATTATGAAATGACTGTGATTTCTGTCTATTTTTAATCATGCTCTTTTTATTCTACACAGCATTCAGTCCTATAGACATGAATATAAAGGGCAAGTGAGATTCAACCTGAAAGGAAATGCTGACAGCAACTACCCTTGTGCATTTTCCAAGGATACATACTACATCCCAGTCCACCTTCACAGACTGCATAGCAAACCTTCTACCTAAAGGCAAAATTATTTGCCTCCTTGGGAAGAAAGAGTTGACCAGTATCATAAGCAGTGGAGGGCTCTAAAATAAAGGGACATTACATCTTAAAATATGCAACCAAACTACAATGAATTACAATTAACACATGATTATGTACTAATAATGTTATTGAGTTGGAAGCACTATACAATATTATGTGGGAGATATAAAATCCATGAAAACAGCTTACAGGAAGAATGGAGCTATATATACATATACGTTCTAAAAATACTTTTGAGTCAATACTTAGAGGAAAAAAAGAGGACAATCAGAAAATGCAGTTAGAACTGGACAATGAGTGTTCCCATATAACCATAATAGTAATGATAGCGAGTGTTCCCATATAACCATAATAGTAATGATAGCAGAATAAACAGTGGATTGAAAGACAGACAAAGATGCCCTTCACATACTTTTCTTTCATTGTAATGGAAACTGGGTAAGCCAGAAACTCTGTGCCTCAGGCTGAAAGGTCTGGGGACAACTCTGGGAGGAGTTTGTGCCATGAGCTTCTCCAGGGCACCGACTGGCTTCTGCTCTCCTCATGTCTAAGGCAATGACCTCACAGTGCCACAGTCTCAGTTTATTGCTGAATAGCATTGGCTTGGTACTTGGAGGAAATCCCCAAAGTCATAAACTTTGGATTCAGGATGACCTGATGTTCATTCTCTTGATTCTAAGGGAAATATCCATCAATTATCTTAGGTGCCTGAGTTTTCCCAAAGCAGGAGGACCAAACACACTCAACGGATGCTAGACAAACACTCGTGATTGTTGATTCTTCCTAGAAGAGATGCCTAGAGGTGACATATATTGGTCATTCTGAAGCTTTATAACCAATAGCTAGGAAGTAGCCTTCCTACTCAACAGTACTTGAGTAGGGGGATTGGAGCTGGCTTTAGGAAAGAGATTTCCTAAGTAGCTTGCATATCCACAGGAACCTCTTATCTCTAGGCAGGCACCTTTAGCCCCATGTTGTAGAAATATATCCAACATTAGACACTGCACACTTCTCAAAAAATTCATAAATTAAAATATTCCTATAATATACATTAATTTAAAATGAACAACCAAGATCACACTATTAACTAGTCTTAACAGATAGTACATCAATTTATCACGTAGTCATTGAGTATTACATATGATATGGCCTTGTGCATGCTCAGTTTTAGCCAGATGAAAGGCAAACGTAATATTTTTAAGTTTTTAAATATTTTATTGATTTAACATAATAATTCTAAATTATCTTAAATCTGGATAAATTTCGTTATCCTTTTATTATTAAAAGATGATTTTTTTTCTTTTTTCTTCCTCAAATAAGCATCAAAAATACTACATTGTAAAAGGTAGGAAAATTGATTGAAAGCATAGTACTAGCAAAAGTGCATATTGAATCCTTTTGAAGTAAAGAGCTCTCAGTATTTAGAACTATACCCTCAAGTAACCCCATTTACTTTGCAAATTACTTCTAGGTTAAGTTTTCTCATAGTAGACTCAGGGTTGTTGGGTTATGCATGTTCATAGGAGAGACCAGCATTTTATTAAATGAGGCAGCAGCTCTTGGTTTCAAAATTAGTAAGGAGCAAATGATCATTTTAACAGCTTGCAGCTCCATGGGCAATCAGAGCTAACATTGTTAATGATTAAGAAATGAAAGACGCTCTGATGTCTTAATAGCTGAGTGTATGCTTGAAACCTGTCACTAACACAGAAAACTCGGGAAATTGTTAGGAATCTGCCCCCATGAGGTTAGCTGTAGCTGTTATTTAGGGCTTGGACAGCTGTGCTCTACTGTAGAAGTAATATTCTGTCAATATTCATGCAAGCACAGACACTGAAGCAGCCCAGTGAAGGCAGAGAGCATTACATAGTCATCATTACTGGAAAGAGTTTTCAGCACACCAAATGAAACAAAAGTCCTTTCAAAGCTGCTGAAAACTGTCCAAGCAAAAGTCAACAGAAGAACTACCTAGACAGTTATAAAAATAATTTCCATGAAGAAATAAAAATGCCCAGCTAACAATAATAGCAAGAAGTTAGAATATTCTCCTGGTTTCTTGTAATGTTCTTTGGAAAAATTTCCCTATATATTGAGATATATATTGGAAATGAGCCAAATGACATAAACATGAATGAATCAGAAGAAAATAGAATGTGGAGAGATCCATTCTTTTAGAGGAGCAAATGAATCTTAGAAGTCACACTAAATATTTAAATGACTTATAACACCACCCTCACTAACTAAAGATAGGATTTCTTTTCTCTTCTTCTTGGTAACTCAGAAAACTTGGCTATTCACTATTTTTACATTTGCAATAATGCAAAAAAATATAACAAATTCAAATGGGATGGTTGTCTTAAATGATAATGAATAATGAGGACCATTCATTTTTTTTTCTGAATATGGTCTTCTAGGTGTTGAGGATGTAATGTTTCAAGAAGTAAGCATAATCTACTGAATTTATTTACTGAGCCCTCCTAGCATCAGGAACTTACACAGGTAGAAGCCTAGAACAGTGATTCTTGCAAAACATAAATGTGTGTGTGCATGGGTGCATGCATGTGAGTGTGTGTCACTTCATTTCCAGCTAGCCCATCCTGTTACAGAGATTCTAAATATATGCCCTCCATCTCTTCTTCATTTAGAGAATTACCACCATCTTGCTCCACCTGTCTAGGAAAAAATGGATTGATAAGATTCTTGTATAAAGCACAATTAATGGGGCTAGTTTCTTGTAAGTAAATGAAATATAATTTCCAGATGAAACTTACCACATAAAATGAGACTGAGGAGCATTTTTAAGTTCAACAGACACTCAGAGCTGTATTAGGTGGTGACTATGACTATTTATTAAACTTTGTGTACATCCCTTGAGTTCAATAATTCTTGAGGAGTTGTTCTTTAGGATCCTCTTGACTATAGTGCAATGTGATCATGATGTCATGAACTAGAACGCCGGCAAACCAATGATAACTAACTACTTCACCAAGCAGTCTCATGCTTCCTTACTGATGTTCCAGAGTGAAGTGCACAGTTAGCAGTATCTGCTCACTAAAGAGTTCTGTCACTCTTAACCACCTCAGAGAAATGACCCGGTCCTCCAAGCATAGCTTTGTAATAATCCAAGATAATTTATGGTCTAAAAAAAGTACGATGAACTATTAACACTGACCAAAGCTGGGAACTAATATATTTGAAGTATATATAAGCCACACACATTACATTTTGAAGGTGCCTACTCTTCCAAATTTTGAAAAGAACTGTTAAAAGAGTTTTCTGTAGTGCTTATAACAGCATGCTATTATGAAGAAAAATAACACTTGAATGTTTCCAGCTATAAAATATTTTTTCCACTTGAACTATAAAATGATCTCTGAAGTTCATTTCCATTTTAAAAGAAACTGAGGCTCAAAGTCATACAAAATAGAAGTACCACTTTAAATAGAGCGCTTTTGTTTCACCTGTCCGAAGCTCCTGGCATTAAGAACAGTCCAATGACAAACGTCTTTGGATGTCCTCCCTCACATCTGAAGTAAAGGAGTCTTGCCACCCATTCCTACTAGACCTCTCTTATCTACTCATAGTGCCATAAAGGCTTATTCCTCTTCCTAGCAAGGGACCATTCAAATGGGTAGGTGACACATCTTCCCCTTACAACATTGTGATTTTGACCTGGATTTCATGTGCATTTTTGGCAGAGGTCTCACTATGTAGCTGAGGTTTGTTTGAGCTTGGAGCAATTCTTTTGCCTTAGTCTCCCATGTGAAAGGGAGAGGGAAATTCAAAGAGACGTGGAGAAGAAGGGAGGCAGAGAGGGGCATAAACCACCATACTTGGCTATCTGCTTTCTCTCGTAAATGCATATTTTTGTTTTTGTTTGTTTATTTGAGTTACTTGTGTCTTCAAAGATAGATTCCAAACAAGAATGGAGATGAGAGGGTCAGTTCTTGTCCAGGCTGCTATATGATGACTTACCTATCCCATATAGACACCATGTCCTTAGAAACCAAGTGATATCCTCTTCCTACCTTTCTGTCACCCTGTGTTCTTTTTTACATGTGATGTAAGCAACTGACGACTGTATGAAATTGTTGAGAAATTATAAATGTATTTTAATATTTTGAGAGTGGCTATTGGCACCAGATATGGTCAGGCACACTGTCAAGAGCACATGGCTCCTTTCCACCAGTTCTGAAACAAGAATCTAGAAGAACAGTTAAAATACACATGTCAAGACTTCTTATGTATTTCCTTAAGGGTTAAATATAAATGAAACAAACACTTTTGCATAATTTATAGACCTGGAAATTATTGATCTCTTTATTTTGGTGCTTGATGACCTATGTGTTGTCTAAATTAGTCAAGCAATTAGTACATGAGTAAATATTCTTAAAATCTGGAGATTACCTCATTTAACTGTAATGTTTATTTTCAACAGAAGATACTGTATACATTACTCACTTTTCTCCTTTTGATTACCCACAGTTGACAATATTTTCACAAGGCAGCTATCGTATTTTGTTATGCTAACTCTGATCATTAGAGTGACAGCACAAAGGGCTGATGGGAGTGCCTTAATTCATTTGTCCATTCACTGTCCACAGACCATGGTACAGAATAAGCCTCAAGGGGAGGCAAGACTATTATAATTTTTATGTCAGTAGTTATACCCCACAGTTGCTTGGAATCAAGCAGGCTCTAATCTGATCCTTTACTTTAGATAAATGATTTGAAGATGGATTCATCTTTGAAATATGGGAAAAGATATCTGCTCCTCAACCAGAACTTTTTCCATTTATCACTTGATGCATGGCTATGCTCCACGATAGCTTGGAAAGGCATCTGATTTACACAGAAGTAGAAACTGTCTCTATTGCCCAATCGAGTTTTCAAACTAGATATATAAAATCAAACACCCAAACTTAAACTATCAAAATAATCAACACATATACTTGACTTCTAATTACAAAAAATATGTGAAACATGTAGTTTAAACCATGTAAGATATGGAACTACAGATGCAGACAACGAATCATGGAATATTCAGTCCAAATATGCTGAAATATTAAAATCTACTACCTGTTATAAAATAATTTAAACCTTTCACATGCCATTTGAAGTTTAACAAGAGAGTATGTTTTCATAAATAAATTTTGATTTCATTAAAATATTCAAATCTTGGAATCATCCAGACATTAAAAACTTATCAGATAAATGATGAAAATAATTATTTTTCATCATTTTCACCAAATATTCTTAATGTGACCCTTATATCCAGACAAAAGGAAAGAAACACTGTGCAGTGGATATGCTCCTTCTGCAAGCTGAAGCCTCTTGAGAATCCCAAAGCCCACGTACTAAATAACAACACTGCCATCATTCATCGGGATGCCATCTGGAGAAGCAAGAGCCTAGCCAGCTGTGATGGCGCACACCTTTAATCTCAGTACCCAGACGGCAGGGACAGGAGGATCTCTGTGAGTCTGAAGCCAGTGGGCTGCATGGTAAATTCCAGGCCAGCTGAGACTAAATGGTGGACCCAGCTTCCAAAAAAAAGTGCTATCAGAAGAAAAGAAAATCCAGTTCTTCTTTGGTATTGTAACGCTTTTCATTCATAAGAAAGCAGACCCCATAAGACACTGGTATTGGTAGATTTTATTTATATAATAAGAATTCTATATCTCCATAAACATGTTTACATTTTATCTTTTTCTTTTAGCAATTGTCACCACCTGGAGATATGTATCAAAGGGTTTCATGGCCCCTTAGCCTTTACAGCTCTTGCATCTGTTTAATAGACGACAATAAAAAAAGGAAAAAATGAACAGAAACAGTATTTGCTTACCTAAGTCAAGCTTTTTATAAAGATCGTTTTTATGCAAGATTACTACATTTCCTCATAGGTAAATCACAGGATGAAACTGGCTTCACTTAGGTACAATTAATCAAGCTTTTGTTAGTACTAATGTTTAAATATGTTATTTCTTGATTTCATCATTATCACATTCTGCATTGCTGCTAAGCTTCGGGGAGGAAATCACATCAGAAAGTATATTCTATAAATTATGTTCTTAATAAGTGGAAAGATAGTAAAAACTTAAGATCATCATAGTTTATTATAATATAAACTATTGCTACCACGTATGGTACTAACCTATGTTTTATTTAACAGTCCTTCTAAATTCATTTTCCTACCTACAGACAAAAAATAACTAGCAATTAAAAACAAAACTGAGAATCTGTGGGTTAAAAATCTTCAAATAATGACCAGCCTTGACTTGTATCTCCAGGCTGGGACACACTGGAGGTTGTGAGCACACTGAAACTACACAGCAGGAGTTCATGTCCACACCGCCATCTCTTCCCATTAAGTATGTCTTGCCCAAATCAAAAAGTTATCTATCTAAAAAAATTCATTGTTTTGCTTCAAAGCTTGAAACAGCTTTAAAGCTATTTTCTACACACACAAAAGCAAACTTATTGCTTTCATGTAAACTAAATCATTTAACATGTGGCTCAAACTACTATATAAATTGTATCTCTCACTAGACAACTTGGCATCTTTTCTACTTTCCTTCTGCAGTAACAACTTAAGCAGTTCATGGGCCACTACAGACAGCATCATCCTTCACCTTGTGTGCTTTTGTGCACACTTCCCTTCTGCCTAGGCAGTCCTTGTTTTTCTCACTCTTGGTCCCTACTCAAATACACTTTGTTTCGATGAGGTTTTCTAGTCCTCCCTCTCCCAGAGTTTGCTTAATTACTCTGTATTCTATAGTTCATTGATTAAAACTGAATTTTGCACAACGGATTGCATTACTTTACCCTCTCATTCTTCACACACTTTGTCTTTTTAAAGGCAGAGACTGTCTTATCCTTGAATTTAGAGCCTAGCACAGAGTAGAGCTTCAATGAATATTTGCTGACTAGAAGAAAAGCTATTATGTAACATTTTCTTGCTATGACTTAGAAGTCACTGTGTGTACTACACTAGCTTGGATGAAATCTTGCCTATACAAATAACTACTCGATTGAAGAAGAACCTAATGAAATCATCCCTTTTTCTTAATTACTTCTACCACTTCAGTTGAAAAGAACAGTTGTAATTACAGAGCATAGGTAAGCTACACTAGCAAAATCAAAGTTTTTAAAATATTTATTTTCTGTAAATTGTGACAACAGTCATAAGTGACTGGAAGGGTTAACAACAGTGTAGTGGTATATATATTCCATCTGGCCTTTGTGAGACATTTGAAATCATGGCTGCTCATGCTTTCATTGTCAAGGATTATGAGCAGAGACCAGACAAAGTTGCTTTTTTAAATTCCAAGAAATATAATTCTGTCTACATCCACCTATTCATTCATCCACCCATGCATCCATTCATCCATCCACGAATGCATGATCTATTAAAGTTCTTACAATTCTATGTTCATAAAGATTAGATTAAAAATGTAAGAAGTCCCAAAGATCCTATAAGAACTCAGACTTAGTCAAAAGAATTAGTTGGGACAGGTAGGACTGTTCACAAAGTAAAGCTGCATGCTGTGCATGGCTGATGACCTCATTGATTGGAACCCATGGTGGAAGAAAAGAACCAAATCCTGAAAATTATTCTCTGACCTCCACCCACCAACCCTCACAAAGACATCAGACACAAGCATGCCCAGGTGTGAGTGCATGTGCACATGCGCGCGCGCACACACACACAATCTCTTTCTCACATACACATTCATACTTGCAATGTACAATAAATAAAGCTTGAAAAATGATTCGAAGGATGTAAAAATACTATGTCTTCTGAACACTAAAATTAAGTTTCTCCAAAGTACAACTTGCCTATGTGCACTCCTTACTCTTCATGTGTCATTCACTGTATGAGAAGTAGTTTGGGACATCACATTTAACTTTAGGGGCCCAACACATTCAAGGATAAGCTATGTTTTAAAAACTGCAAAAGGATCACTGAAATTCTCAATGACATTTAAACGCTATCCACAGTGAAAGCATGTCAACGGTAGCAGCAGTCCCGTGCATTTGTCTGTTCTATTTGTTCAGAAATAAGAAGACTATGGAGTTAAGATGTGTGGAGTGTTGACATAACAATAACTCAGAATGTACCTTTGCTTCTGTTGCATGGGTTGTTGTCTCATAGCCATATACTGCATATCTTCTTGTAGACGATTAAGAGGAGAATCTGGCTTCACACGAATCCCATAGTAATGGTACTTGGAGTTTCCTCTTCATAAAAGAACATTAAATATAGAAACACGAAAAGTCAGTAACAAAAATATTAACCATTAACTTCACACAGAAGAATTTGGTTGAAACATGCAAACACTTCACATTTAGAATTTATCTTTTCTGGATGCCTGTTATGTTTCTCTAGTGACATTCCAAAAGTCAAAATAAGATTCCAAAACGATCACCTCAAGGCAAACCTTTCCTTTAAACTTTAACTTCAATATTCACCACATAGCCCACTTGTCCCACTTGCATTAATTTATATTTTAACATCCACTTCAAGCTTAATTTAGAAGGGATAATGGCGGGGAAAGAGTTTGGGTCAGTCACAATTCAACCACAAAGCACTGTATACTGACAGCAACTTGCTATAAATACATTGAGAAAAAGTCTTTATTCTGTAGTCTTGGATTAATTCTTTGTGTGTTTATTTTAGAAATGATGGTGTAATAACATTTTTAGATGCTATGGTGGTTTGTTTAATGTTTTGAAACCTAAAAAGGAAGAAGGTACTTAACATATGTCTTTTAAATTACATTTTATTATTGATTTAATTGACTCATATCTGTTTTTAAAGATTAATATCTGTTGTATACTAATAAGATATACTATAAAAGATTAGGACATTTCCCTGTAAAAACCGTGAAGTCCCCCTGGCATAAAAGTTTTGGAACTTTTTAGTGTTCATGAAAAATACCATGCTTGATATTAGAAATGACAATTTTTATCCTGAATGGAACTTGCAAATTCTTGCAAAAATAACATTTTAAATATGTAAATTCTTGCAGAGAGACTAGTTTTCACAAGTCTATATATAGCATATGTCAGTGAGTGCTCTTCCAATTTTTTCTTTCATTTACAAAGAGAAATGTAAGTGGTGTGTGGATTAAATATTTTTAATGAAAATAGATAATTTTACTTCCAAGACTAACAAACATACATTAGATGAGCCATACATTTGAAGAGATATTAAAGCCATCAAATCCCTATGCTTGAGGAAAACGAAAGAAACAGAAGTGAAAACTTAATAACGGCAGAGAAACACCTTCTACCTGAGAAATTAGATCTTGTCTACAAAACCTACCAAGATTAGAGCAAAAACCTACAACAAAACCTACCAGGAACACACTGGGTAGTGTGCTATATGAAGTAGACGTTGTAGAAAGTAAAGGGAGGGGCAGGGAGCAGGAGGCATGAATCATAGGGAAGTTCACAAAGCAAACTGATGCTTTACTTCTGAGACTCAGTTTCCTACCAATCAGCTTCGGGCTTGGAGTAAGAGGAAGGTCTTTTATTTCCCCAGGAATGTCCTGGGAAGAGACCAGGGCCATCCTCAGTCAGATGTACTCTGCAGATGGGATCATTGGAAATGCAGCCTTTGCACTGCTTTTGTTAGAAATGCGCTGGGTTTATAGGCTTACTGTTTACATGAACGCCAAAAGGAGGCATGGTCTGGTTTGGATAATTTCACTAGACAATCCTCTTGACAGATAATGCTTCTAGAGACAGTTTACTTAAAAACAAACAACCAAACCCCATTCTCCCCCCCGCCAAAAAAACCCCATGAGATTTAATCTGCCTCTTGATCTATACTGATCTTCCTTCCATTCCTTGGAGCAAGAGTGAAAAGCTGGTATTAGTTTCCACAGCAGAAGAATCTCTGAGATTTCACCCCAACACCATGGGCTTCCTCTATTAGTACTCGCCCAGCTTCCTAACACTCTATTTGTTTAAACCCAACCCATAGCATTTATGCCCTCCTTATTCTCTTAGGCTTTCCTTTCCAACTCAACTGCAAACACCACATGCAATGTTAAAAGGATTAGGAGACAAAATCCTTGGGGGTAGGAAATCGAAAGTAAAAATTGCAATACTGCAGAATGTACTTGTAGAATATGGATTCTACTCATTCACAAACCCAAACAACCCCAATTTTGTCCCTTTCTATTTTAAAGATGTGTTTCAAGGTTTGAATAGAGCCTCAAAATAGGACCCATTGAAATCCTTTCTAGTAACAAAAGCAGCACAACAATACAGCTATTAGAATGTTGACTAAAGCCTAGAGTTTCAAAATATTGGCACCATATGTGTAACTACTGAGCCATCAGCTAGGAAATACTAGGTTAGGTCTCCAAATAATGATTTTCCTGGTTTTGGGGGGAGGATATACAAGAGAAACAAAAGTTCTTTTTTTCAAAGGAATGAAAGCTAGTTTCTTCAGTCTGAATAGACAATCACATTCTGCAATTTAAAATATACTACCTTTTGAAGTACCAAAAGAATATATTTATGAAAGAACTGAACCTCTGGCAATTTGAAAGTTGCACATTTGCTTCAAAGCAAGCAAAAGGAAAAATTCACAGTTCAAACACATACAAACTCTCCTAAAACTAACACAGTAATGAGTTTCTGGACATACTATCCTAAAATATGGTACTCAAAATTGGAGAAAACAGCAGAAACAGGCCATGGAGTAAAAAAAATTCTCTCACTTCTTCGCCAGTGAAATGCATGATAAACACAGCTGCTCCTCCTTGTTCTACCTTGATGTTTCTTAAGATCCCCATGCCAGAGGGACCTTCCTGCATCAGGAGGACGGGGCTACCTTTCTGCGTGAGGACACAGCATGGAATCTGAATGAAGGGCCTTCCTGGGCCACCACTCATCCTGTTTATAACTGCAAATCACACCACTTTGTCCAATCATGCTTCTCCAGGTTTGCCCACTTTTTCAGAGTTTGCATAAAATCACATCTTTTCATTTCTTTGATTCTTTATATATAGGCATCGTTTTTATAATTTTCTATAAAAATTATACTACAGAAATGGGTTCCTGCTTAACCTTTATTTTCTAGTTGGGTCTCCTGAAAAGAAAGCCCTCACTGAGAAACTGCCTAGATCAAATTGGCCTGTAGGCATGTCTTTGGGAGGATGTCTGGCGGGTCCAGTCCAGTGTGAAGTGATACTATGCAAAGGTAGGTGTGGTCTTGGGCTAAGCAAGAGCCTGTGAGTTAGGCAGCAAGAAGCATTCTTCCATGGCTCTGCCCTCCAGGTTTCCGTCTTTAGTTCCTGGTCCTGAATTCTATCAAAGGTGGATTGAGACTTGGAAGTGTAAACCAGCTAAGCTTTTTCCTCCCTGAGTTGTTTATCACAGTAACAGAAAGGAGGCCGGAGCTCATAAGTATGTGTTTCACATGTTAAACTGTGTTCTGCTATGAAGATCTGAGCCATTTGTCTGGAAATGGGTACAGGCAGGTTAATCTTTTCTCTCTGAAAATGTTCACTTCTCCCTTCCACATAATGTGTAAAGATGGTAATTACTAGTGCATTGCTTCTCTCACAGAGAGTAAAAAGAAAACCCTTTGTACTGTAAGTCTTGGAGGCCGTGCCCTATAACTAAAGGTCTATCACCTTTACAGCTCAGCATTGCTAATTTAATGTTGTGTGCATGATCCCTGTATGAGTCAGAAAGCCAACGGGAGCATAGATCTCTTCCTAACTGCTTAAAATATTAGTCTTCAACTTGTAAAAATCATTGAGAATAAAAATGAAGCTCAAAGGCTCTAAATTTTCTTTTCATCATAACGCTTAGTAGAAAGACTCATTGTTTCTGAAGGAAAGAAACCCATGAGACTGAGAGCTCCTCCACATCGCTGGTCTCTAAAATGGAAATATGACATAGTTTACTCCCACATATGACTATTTTCACAATCAAGAGCAAGAGAAATGTATAGAAAGCTTAGAAGGATATTAAGAGGTAAAACAGAACCATCAGCAAGGACTTCAAATATTCACAATTTGTAAGTTTACCAAATACCTTTAATTTGTCCCAGAATTACAGGATAAAGTGGAAACTTCCACCTTAACTACTTCTTTGAGTCAAAGTTTTCATAAAAATAATTAAACGTGTTTTAAAGCAGTAAGGAAATGCTTAGTTTCCCATTTACTATGTCACTTTATTCACATTTAATAGGTTTATTTTCAAAAAGCAATGGCAGTGGTATATGACAATTTTTAAAAAAAATCATATGCAAATCCTGCACAAACAGGTTGGCCTTCTAATTTCTATGTAGTCTGAAAACCAGCCTGATGATATTCACTGAATAGTAAGATTCCTTTTCCTATGAACTTGTAAAGTGACTTCATGCTATATTTATCTCCTTTATATTTTCTATAATCAAGTACATTTCTGCTCTCTGTATAACACTGCTGTAATTGTGTTGATTTTCAGTACTAACCTAGTTCCTAATCTCCTAGTTCGTAGACCCATAAAAATGGACCTTATGAGTTTTCCAAACGAGGCAGCGTTGACTGGGTCCAGTTTGTGCTCCTGACAGTGTCGAAGGTAGTGGTTGTACAGAGTGCTCCTTGGAAGGCTCACTCCTTCTGCTGTCTCATAATTGTCCAACAGCCACTGGAGCTGTTAAGATAAGAGAGAATAAGCAGAGATTTCACATAATTTGCCAAAGCTTCGGCAAGACACAGTATGTACAAATACTTGGAAGTACTTCCATTAACTGTCAGGATAAACAGGGATTATCTTGAAGTTGGTAAATCTGACTTTCTAAGCTCTGGGAAATGTCACAGCAGTTATCAGTTTAGAAAATATGTTATATTCAAATTTTCAAGCATAAGGAAAGATAATAATTTTCCCTATATTGATTATAATCCTGGAGTAACATACTTCTTTAAAAATTCAAATAATAGCATTCACTGGTCAAGATTAATAACATAAACATATCATTTATAATGTTATAAAATCAAGCACAGTACCTAAAACATTATAAACCTGGCAACACGGTACCTAACAACTAGCATGTTGGTCTGTTACAATAAGTAAACAGTAGACTTACTCATATGAAGTTTTATATTAGATTATATTCATTTTTACAGAAAATGAATTTACTTATCTCAAATTATCACCACATAATACAATAACATCATTATCTACTGGGACAAATAATTTATATATAAAACAGGCACTAATTTTTACAATCATCTCAATTTTCTACCTCAAAGTTGAGGTGTCTTTTTTCCTCAAAATTTTGGAAAGCATACTACCAAGATAAGCAGTAAATAATGTTTTCTCCACCTATAGTCTACATTTCAAAGTTTTATATTGTACTTTGTTTATTAAAAATATTTAAATTTAGAATGTATGAGAAAAATACCTGCCATATATATTTATATATATATATGTTTATTTATATATATGTATATTTATATATGTTTATATATATATATTTGTTACTAAATTTCGACTTACTCATTTACTTACTTATAAAAGAAGTGAAAGAAATGTAAACTGTTTTCCCAGGGTTATATAGTGTCTCAATGCTTGAGTATGGTTTCTAATTCTTGCTTTCTATACTCTAGACCAACAGGCAGTCAAAGCAGCAAATGTTTTATATTATTTGTCTTAACCATATCCATGGCATGTATAAATGGAATAATAAAGAACAAACATTGAACAAAAGATTGTAATTAAGTGTCAATTATGGAAGTAAAATAATTCAAATATGAATGCGGTTCCACCTGTCCTCTGGATATTTACTCAAAGGCTAAAATGATGATGGTCTAGACATTCAAGTAAATCAAAGAATTATTCTATCCTGTCTATAAAGTTTATGTGTCTCATTTAAGACGTTTCCGGAAACTTAGAAGCAGAACTTTTAGGTTTTTATTTAAAATATCAAAATATTTTGATTATTTTTAAACTATAACAGCTGAATTTCCCAGAGCATTTCAATTTCAAACATGCCTAAATAATCATTAAACAGTTAAACATATCACCATACTTGTAATAATTAATGGCTTTGAAAATATACCACAGGGCATATAAGATACTTTTAAACATAAAATTATGTCCTGTTCAGGAAGGTCTTCTAGTTCCCTAAGGAACATATATCTATGTGAGCACACAAAACACATATTAATGCTGTGCCACAAATAATTCAACACTATAGAACACTAAAAAGATTACACAAATTAGCTCTCCTTTTTAGAGTGACAGAAAAGTAAAAAAGTAAGAAAGTAAAAAAGGTCATAAAGATTTTTTCATAGCATTTATTTTTAAACTTCATATCAGTAAAATGTTTTCTAGAGACACCCAAATATGAGTGTTATGTATTGAAAATAATACACAAAATATATCCTTGATAAACATCTGTTTAGTATAAAACATCTGAGATAAACTCACACATGCATTAAGTCACTGACATCAAAACCAGTACTCTACAGTGGGCTGGCATGCTTCTTTTGAGATTTTTTTTTTAAATTTCAAGAATTTTAAAATATAAAACACAAGTAAGAAAGACAAAATACAGCAGTACAAACCTGACTCTTATTTCATCCATGAAACTCTGTAAAATGACCAGGATCTGAAAGCACTTCAAGTGGAATTCAAGTAGCCATTGTGAACCATATGGCATAAAAGTGAGCTACAGTCTTTCATACAGGGGCTAGTTAGAGCAAGACACAACTGCATTCTATGGGTGTTTTTAATATGTTAAAAATAGGAACATGGACCCTTGATAGCAAGGGTTAACAAGGAAATACTAAAAAAAAAAAAAAAAAGCTATTAGGAGGATTTGTATGAGGTGAATATTTTTAGCAGTTGCTCATGATGTAATATTTTTCTCATATCCACAAGCATACATCATAAAAAATATTTAAAAGTAGTGAAGGTGTATGTGTGTGCACGTGTGTGTGTGTGTGTGTGTGTGTGCGTGCATGTGCGTGTACCCTTATAAAAGGCATAATAAAATGAGTAAGAATAAGGAGTAAAATGACTCAATGCTCTTTTTTGTTAATGAGCAGGTGACAAATAGAAAATTTTAAAGGATATTTTCCCCAGAAATGAAGCAGACAACTTTAAAATGTGAACTTTATAATCTTAGTATGCATATAAAAGCAGATCAATCCAAATCAATAAGTCAACACAAATAAAAATTTTAATTCTACCATAGTTGTATACTAGTATCATTATAACATTTAACTAATTAGAAGTGAAAAATAACCAGGTACATTAACTTACTCATTTCTCACCGTCAAGGATAGTCTTTTAGAGATAAAATATTTTATGAAAGATTTTGAAAAAAATCTAAATATTTCATAAAAATATTTTAAAAGGTGTGTTTAATAAATGTGGAAACTAGCATAAGAAGCAAAGGTCAACATAAAATGTTTCAAGTTCAACAATGTGAGAGTTAATCAGGTCAATTATAATAACAACTTTTAAATATAGTAAAAAAATCTTTCTTTATGGCAAAAACAGTCTCTTTAATTATAGCAAAAGGCGGCATAAACTACTTAGAATCCTCAATGATGTCACCTCACCACAGCTGGAGAGAAGTCAGAGAAATGGAGCTTTTCTTCAGAATAGCTACTTATTCCTTTTATATACAAGTAAAAACTTTGGCTGGTTTTAAAAACTTGTTTTCTACCTATACTGTTTATATTCCTGCCAAATGTTGAATTTTTTTGTTATTTTTTATTTATGTGTGTGTGAGAGTTTATGTGTGCCAAATGAAGGTGCCCGCTGAGGCCAGAGTGTGTTGGATCTCCTGGGACTGGAGTTATAGGTGGTTGTGAGCTACCTGCTATGGGTGCTGGGAACTGAACCCAAGTCTCCTGCAAGAGCAATCTGCACTCTATAGTCAGGCTTTTTTGGGGGTCCACCAGCTCACAAAAAAAATGACATGGAGACTTATATTAATTATACAAGCTTGGTCCTAGCTTAAGCTTATTTCTAACTAACTCTGATAACTTAAATTAACCCATTTCTGTTTATTTTCTTTCTGCCTCGTGGCTTTATTATGTATCTCCAAACTGCCCAGCCTGAATAGTGAAGGGAACCCTGATGGCTCTTTGTCTTGGAGAGGGGTGGAGTGGGAGTATGGGTGGAAGGGAGGGGAGGGAAGGGGGAGGAGACGGGAAGGAGATGGAAATCTTTAATAAAAAAAAAAAAAAAAAAAAGAAGCTGAACAGCCAGCAGCAAGGCAGGATTTCCAGGCAGAGAGGATGCTGGGAAGAAGGCAGAGAAGCTAGGAGATGCAAATGTTGAATTTTTAAACAAATTTTGAAAATATGAATGTGACCAGTGTGAACACAGAAATAGGTACACACATGCACACTTCACAACACACAGCTATGGTCCAGAGGACAGCTGTCTTAGTGACTAGGACTTGACAATAGCAAAGCTAAATTTGTTTCTACCTCCATCTTACCAAAAGGAGGAACTTTATTCCTCCAAGAAGCAAGGAGAGCATGTGAGAGGAGAGAAGAGGTCAACAGAGACAAAACCCCTGAAAACAGAGGGGCCTGGTCTGCTGACATGGGGTCCCAATCGGAAGCTGGTCAACAACCACATCACCTGTGGTTATTACCCAAGAAACTTAATATATAAACAATACACCATCTAGAATATGCCAGAAAAGGCTTTGGGATACAGCTGGTATATCTAATCAACATACTACATACTAGTATTTAATTTTCTGATTTTGACTCATGATGAAACAAAAAATCAGATATTACGTCTAAACCATAGGATTAGATAGCATGTTTTTTATTATTAGAGGAACTTGGAAGTTACATTTCTGTACTGTAATGTAAAGATTATGCTTTGTCCTACATGCTACCTACCCAAAGGAAATGGGTATCTCTTATAAGGTACATTATTTCTTGCTATTAACAGAATGTAGTTGGACATTAGAATTCAATCGCCTTAACAATTAGTAGTTCAAAAAGCAACTATCTCTTTCTTATTTTATTCTTTTAATAAAGTATCTTATATAAAGTGACTATATTTACAAATTTTACAGCTTCTAAAATATCATAGAAACTTGGACCATTATCTTTAAAACCAAATTATTCTAATTAATAAGCTAAAAATACTCATCTAAGGGTAGAAAGCAAGGTAACTGCATCTTTCAACTTTGCATGTAATCTGTATTAATCAGAACAGATTATAAAGGATGAAGAGTTCCTATTTTTCCTAAAGGGAAACATTAATTGATAAATAAAAATAAATAATCTGCTGCCCTATTAACATCTAAATGTAATATTTGGCCTTTTACAGATGGGTTATTATCAATTAGGAATCACTTTAAGTTCAGTGAACCTAAGCTATGCATTTGACAGGTCTATAGTAACTTTTATTTAGAATAGCATCAAGCCAGTGGTGGGTGAATGACTATTAACCAAGATTTTATTTTAAGCTGAATATATTTCAGTAGCTTAATCTTGTAAGAATTATGAATCAATTGTCTGCTATATTGTGAAAATTCTGACCATAAATGCCTAGAGGTTTTCATATACTTTAAGTGGAATTAAAAGTGTACTACACAAAAGCAACAATTAACAATAACTCTATGTGGAAATTTAAAATCCAAAATATCCTAAATTAGATACAATAAAATACTAAGTGAAAATGTGTTTTAATTACAGTTGAGAGTACAAAGCAAGCGGGAGTCAGTAACTAAAAGAACTAGATAATATTTGGACTTAGGCATATTATAAGATTATTAAGAGCATCTTGACATATATATAAATTAAAAATAAAATACATGCATAAAAGTATTATATAAAATAATATAAAACTAAAATCAAAGCACATTATAAAATACAAAAAGATGAATCATATCACTCTGGGGTACAACTTTTTAAAGGATTAAACAGGAAGAAAAGAAAGCTACTCTGAATCTTAAAGATGAATGTAGGAAATTATAAAGTGACCCACATATTCTTCATTCAGTTAGAATGACATAAGAGAGAACCCTGTACTAATACATATGCACTGATTGAATATTTGGGGACAAAAAGAGAAATTAATACAGTCTTTGTATGAGTTTCAAATAGACATTTATGTTACTGTGAAAGGAACCCTAAAACACTAAAGATAGGGTTTGTCCCTTCTACTGTTTCTGATATTCATCTGCTCAGCAAATATTTAGTATGCATCCACTATGTACCAGCACTGTTCTAGGCACTAGGGCTGTGTCAGAAGACAAACCATAAAAGTCCTTATTCTTTTACATCTTTTACTAGGCAATAAATATTTATTGACTGTCTATGGTTCTATTGCTGACATAATGCCACCAGGTTATGGAGACTAAAGCACTGCACGCAATATAACTAAGCCATAGCTGGAACACAGTATCGTGTACCAAACATAGAAATTTCACTTGCATTTTAATTTGGATGATAATAGCATATTGAAATTAACAAATAAGGCTTGGTAGCATAAAATAGCCTTTAAAATACACTGGAAGGGGCTGGGAACATACTGTGGTTAGAATGCTGGCTGCTGTCCTAAAGGACCGGGGTTCAGTTACCAGTACCTACATGGGATATCAGAACTGTCTTCAGTTTCAGGGGATACAGTGTCCTCCTCTTGCTTCTCTGGGCACCAGGAATACATGTAGCACACATACAAACATTCAGGCCAACAGTAAACATAAGCAACTCTTTTAAAAAAGATATACTCAGAGAATGGATATAAAACGAAATATTGCTTCATCATCAAATGTGTGAAACGAAGGGGAAACGGAGACAAGCTTGATTCTATTAGAAAGGGATTATTTACTTAATTTGTATGCAATAATATTTTATGAATTACTGTTAATATTTAAATGCATATGGATAAATCAGGAAATAATTTCCAGACTGTATCACCAAATAAAGTAATATTTATGCTCAAAACTTACTATTACCATCCATTTTTAGAAGTTTGAATATGCATGCACACTAGATAATGTTTCCTAATTCCTTCCTAATGAGACTGATCTTTGCAGAAACTGACAATTCAAAGAACTAATCATCATAAAGTTGAACTCCTCAACTACCACAAAGAATCCTATAATCTCAAATAATTCTTTATTATATTCTCATGACGGGTAATGGTAACAGCTCATTAGCATTTAAAATGTGGGCAACAGAAGATATGTACTAAGTAGCATTTTATTTATTCTTTATTATTTTTATTTCTATATTTTACTTTATTATACATTATTTTGTATTTGTTTGTTCATTCAGCAGTTGATGAAAATCCAATGAAAGTCAGGAGCATCATGACCTTTCTAAGGGAAAGACAATGCAAATATTTCCTGAGTTTAAGAAGAAGGTAACCAAATGGGCATCCGTAGAACTGACCCTGCTTGCTTCTGTTCACAAGCCGTCTCTAGAATTATTCCTATTCCTAAAGACTGAATTATCAATGCAGTTTTGAACAAAGCTGACCACTGTATAGATGTAATAAAAATGAGAGAAGCCAGGAGACAAAGATTATCACCACACAAGCAACATTTGTGTCCACTCTTCCTACAGATTGAAACACAGCTAGTAGGTTCAAGCATATAGATTTTCTATAGTACACAATGAAAACACAAAACCAGGGAAGACTATGTAATTGTGTTGTTTGAGCAGGCTCATTCATTCAGTTATTGACAATAAATTTTAATTCACAAGTTCTAATTGAAGAAAATTATTTTTTAAAACATCCCAAAGTATCTCAAAAGTTTCAAACAAACAGAAATATTAAAAATTCTTAAACATACATTATTGTTCAGGAAAAAAATCAATAAAGTTGGGTGATTGAAGTTAAATTCAAACAACATGTTATAGCATATTTCATATCTCAAAAGTGAAATAACAATTGACTTTGAGAGCCAATCTAGAAATCTGAAAATTTGAAAGGAGCAACTACAAAATTCTATTTATTTTTAAAAATACTTATATTCCTGCACACGTCTGGTTGGAAGTGATAAGCATTTTCACTTGCTCTTTTCCATATCCTAACTGGCAAATGCATACTAATAGCATATGGTAAACTGGCCTTTAGCATGACCACAGACTCATTCCAAGAAGCAGGATCTATTTAACAACGAAGAGTGGAAAATTGTGTTCAAATTGTTTTTTAAAAAGGTGACAAAAGGGTGGATATGAGAGCAGTGAAGCATATATCTGAATTTAAGGAGCTACCTGAGGGTTGTCAAGAGACTTGACCCTAGAGGGGTTCCCAGGTTTCCAGGGAGACGCCCCCAGTTAGTTCCTTGGGCAGCTGAGGAGAGGGAGCCTGAAAAGGCCAGTTCCTATAGCCATACTGATGAATTTCTTGCATATCACCATAGAACCTCCACCTGACGATAGATGAAGAAAATGACAGAGCCCCACATTGGAGCACCGGACTGAGCTCCCAAGGTCCTGATGAGGAGCAGAAGGAGAGAGAACATGAGAAAGAAAGTCAGGACCGTGAGGGAACCTCCAGCTGGCGACAGATGGGGAAGGTGACTGAGCCCCACATTGGAGCACTGGACTGAGCTCCCAAGGTCCCGATGAGGAGCAGAAGGAGCGAGAACATGAGGGAGAAAGTCAGGAACGAGAGGGGTGCGTTCACTCATGGAGACGGTGGGACAGAACTAATGGGAGATCACCAACTCCAGTTGGAATGGGACTGATGGATCATGCGACCAAACCCGTCTCTCTGAGTGTGGCCAACAGCGGGGGCTGACTGAGAAGCAAAGGACAATGGCTCTGGGCTCTGATTCTTCTCCATGGACGGGCTCTGTGGGAGCCTTCTCAGCTTGGTCGATCACCTTCCTGGACCTGGGGGGAGTTGGGAGGACCTTGGTCTTAGCATAGAGTGGGGAACCCTGATGGCTCCTTGGCCTTGAGAGGGAGGGAGGGGAGGTATGGGTGGAGGGGAGGGGAGGGAAGGGGGAGAAGGAGGGGAGAGAAAGGGGAGAAGGAGGGGAGGGAGGGGGGAGGAGGAGGGAAGGAGATGGAAATTTTTAAATATAAAAAAAAAATAAACCATGAGAGAAAAAAAAAAAAAAAAAAAAAAAAAAAAAAAAAGGTGACAAAATATATATCCTTATTTTAAAGTTTCTATCTATAATTTTCACCAAAATTATAGGCCTTCTGCAAATTGGCTAACATGCTTGTGTTTGCCAAGAAACCTCTCTTGAAAGAACAAATCAAAACGCCTCCTCTAAAACCAAACATTAGAACATCAAAAAGAACTGTATTCCAGAATACAAATCTTAAATAGTTCAACGTATAAATATATTTTTAAAAAATCAGTAAGACATTTTCTATAAACCATATGATTGTTAAAAATACTACAGTCTTTTTGAAAATTAATGAAATTTAATGAAAATATTTCAGTGATCTTAATTTTAAATCTCTTAGACATAAAAATATTACAAAAAATTAAGAAATCACAATAGATTATCCCTAAATTTAAAAAAGTACAGTTTTAGAAGAAATTTCTAATTCTTACTCAAATGTCACTAATACTAATTTAGCACATCTACCTACAACAGGCTTAAGTCATGGATCTACGAACATCCCCCATACATTCAGAAATCACCTTCTAAAAATAACTGTAACAAACATTTTCATTTGCTCAACTCTGAACAGACATTGAGAAGGTTTATTTCACACCACTTACCAGTATTAGGGTGACGCTGTACCTGGTGACAGTGACAGCTCCAAGAAGTAATGAGGCCACTCTGCTTGCCTCAGGTACTAGCAACTGACAGCTTACACACAACTTCACTTTTGGCCCATTCTCATTTCTCTTCATTTAAGACTTGAGTTCATCCATGACTGTGACCTGCCTACCTTACAGTCTTACCAGAAAATACATTTTAAATAGTTTCTTAGTGCTTTTGGTACTAGTGACTATGTCTTCACTTAAAGACTCATACCAATTATACGGTGGACATGGTTGCTTCAATGTCTCGTACATAAAGATGTGTATTACAAAGTTTTACTTCAGAGGAAATAAATACGTAGCTAAAAATCTTTAAATTTCTAAAACCACTATTAATTACATTTTAGAAATACATGGTGGCTTCTTGTCAATTTTTAATTTTGTTTATATGAACAAAAATACAAACACCCAGTAAAGCAGTAAACTGTGGTTCTGTTTTGGGATATCCCACTGCGTAAAATGGGCAGTAAAAGGTTAGAGTCTGAAGAAGCTTGAGAAAGGAAGGTTAAGAAGCAAAATAAATAAGTAAATAAATAAAACAAGCACTTAGAGGCAAGCAACACATGCAGAACAAGCAAGAGATTAGTGTACACAAACAGGCAACTTACATGGCTGTTGAGAAGAGAGCTCCTGTGAGTGGACAGACCGTCAGACTTTTGCAGCGTCTCAATCGCCATTTCAATCTGATAATAGATGTCATTAAGAAAAGGGCTCAAGACAAGATAGTAATAAAAGGCTGACCAGAGAATTTTTGATCGATTCTTAAAGTCTAATTCATTCTTCAATGATGGTTACTGAATAGCTATCACTAAATGTGTTTTCCCCAGCTTTCCCATCCCTACAGAATGAAATATAATATGCACATTAATAATAAGCTCAATTATAATAGTAAACCTTTCTGAACACTTTGTAATTTATATTCAGTTTGGAGATCCAAGGATCAAGAACCCTGGTAGATTGTCCTAGTTATAAAAATTTATTTTCACTTGCATACTTCAAGATGTGGGATATTGGCCCCTCTTTATATAGCCTCAGTCCTAACGCATATTTAATACTTGTTCCATTCTGTCACAAAATAAAAATCACAAAACAGAATCTGAGTTTAATATGCATTAGTATTTTAATGCAGGTTACAAAACCCTTCATTACACCTAAAAGCTAGTAAATCTACACACCCCTCTTCCACTCTTGCATTAAAATTTGGAAGGGAAAGGTCAGTCAGGGGAACATCCGGATGTGACGATGGTCTCTACATTATATTTTAGGACAAGATGATGAAGCAGAAATATTAGAATTAACAGCAGAAAAAAAAAGTAGAAGAGAAAATAACTCAGAGCAAATAAAAAAATGGCCAAGAACAGAATCAGTTACATTCGCTGTAATCCCAGCACACCAAGGGCAATCATAAAAGTCTTCTTAAGCAACAGCGTCCAGGAACAAACCTGAGGCACTTTTGATGACCTTGCATGTAAGAGAGCTGTCCTTCAGTGCTGGGAGATACTGCACATCCTACTGAACCAGGGCCTAAATAGCACGCTTTTGGGAACTGAGTGATGCTAATATTAACTAATTAAAGATATCATTATGTAATTTGAGAAGATGAATTTCATTACTTTTAACACTATGAATGCATCAACAATTCAGTATAAACAGTTATCAATTCATAAAAATATGCAACAATTTATTCTATAGTTAGATTTTTTTTTTTTTTTTTTTTTTTGGTTTTTCGAGACAGGGTTTCTCTGTAGCTTTGGAGCCTGTCCTGGAACTAGCTCTTGTAGACCAGGCTGGTCTCGAACTCACAGAGATCCGCCTGCCTCTGCTTCCCGAGTGCTGGGATTAAAGGCGTGCGCCACCGCCGCCCGGCTTTTTTTTTTTTTTTTTAAATGTGTAGCCCAGGCTGGCCTCGAACTCGTGATCCTCCTGCCTCTGCCTCCTTCAGCAAATCCTACCGGCGTGCGCCACCACAACCGGCGCTGTTTTTGAGATCATAAAACTATGCAAAGTGGCTTTTTTTCCATTTTCTCCATCAGCTGAGATGCTAACAGTTAATATTAAACTCGAAAATAAAGAAAAAAGTGATCCTGTGTATGCTAAAAATGATTACATTTTAGAATACACAATGTAAACGTAAGGAGTAAATGTTTTTTGCTAAAATGCTCAACTAAAGCAGTTTAGTATTGTATCTCATAAAAGGGATCAGTAAGTTTTCTTGTTTTCAAAGGGAAAGACAGCATAAGATAGCTGAAAACATTCATGTAACAAGAATTTCTCAGAAGAATTTGCTCAAAATTGTACTTTGCCAAAATGTCCACAATTTCTTTAAAGTCTGAGAGTAGAAATTTTGAGGTTAAACTGCATTTTAATAAACAAATATAAAATGATCCATAATTTTTAATTTTATAGGATTAATTGAAAGGTAAAAAATACCAGAATTCTAACAGCTGAATCACACTTAGGAACAAATCCTTTCAAGGGGTTTGTGAGGCAGCAGTCTTAGGTAGATCAGCCAGCATTGGGTTTCCTGGGGAACTATTTGCGTTACTGACATGGCTACAATGGTGTCACCTGATTTCCAGCGGATGCCCTACAGGGTCAGGTTGTCAGAAAATGAGTCATTCCTCTCTGACTATTTTCTGGTTTTGTCTGATAGTCTGTGTAGGTTGAAGATTGCTCCCAGCCCTTCTACACAGCTATATAAGGTCCCCTCAAGCCAGTTAGCAAGGAACTCTGTTGGAAAGGAGGCGAGATGACAAGGGGAAACATAGGTCCAAATGCATCCACCAGGACAGATAAACGGGCTGTCTAGGTGGTACTGGTCCTTCAGAATACAACTTCTGAGAACATGATCAAAACTGTGAACTCTGTATTCAGACAGACTGTATTTAAGAAAAGTTATAAACCTGTACACATTTTTTCATTGTTTAATTTTCCCTGAATTTAAAATTCATATTAAAAGATATATATTCCCTAGTGAAAAGCTTGAGGGAAATATTGGAGGAAGCAAGAGCTGAAGTAAGTTAGGGAACAAAACAGCAAAGGGTGTGCTCATATTAGAGAAAAGAAAATGAAGGTAGCACACACCCACTCAAACACAAACACACACACCAACACACACACACACACACACACACACACACACACACACACTTCTATGAGTGAAACCGAGAAAAGTCATTAATATTTTGAGGGAAAATCTATGACTGAAAGACAGTTTCAGATCAAGGCAGAAAGAGGGTTGTAATGGGAATACCAGGTTTTGTTAGTCGTGGGCTAGTCATACCTTTCAAATGTTAATGAATTGAACAGAAACATTAAGCTCGACTAACATGGAAAGCTAAATTCATATTCCTGATTTCTAACACATCATGACAGGAAAACTGAACATTTTCTTTATATCGTGACATTAAAAAAAAAAGGCAGGGCACAGTTAGAGAACCGAAGCTATCTGAAAAAGCAGTTAAGACTGGTTCACAAGGATCCCAATCAGAGAAACTAGTCTCCAACAGAAAACACCAGCATAGATAGCCCCCCACGTTAGTTTTATTGTGACTGACTCAATTGGTGTGAAAAGAGAAGTTTCATAAAATATTGTATTTGGATTGGGGTACCTGGAGGATCAGGGTTGGGGGATTTATGCACATACAGGTGTGACTTGCCTTCTTCATCAAACATGAATTCTCAAAATACACGACTCCACTGAACACTTCAACAGGTTTTCCCTTGAGTTGGAACAGGAGCCATTAGGAGCCTGGAGCACTTGTCAAAAGCTACACTGGTTTCTTTGTTTCCAGGATAGAAACCCGAACAGTTGCCGTGATGGAACCTTGACTGTTAACTGGCTGTACTGAGAAGCACCTGGCATAGTCAAGTGCACCTCTAGGGTTTCTGTGAGGCTGTTAACAGAGGAAGAGCCAAGGAAGAGACAAACTTGAACCTTAACAGGCAAACCATAGTCCAGATAGAATAAAACAGGAGAACTGAGAAAGCTTCCACTAACACAGGCAATCTTTCTCTCCTGTTCACTATAAGGAAGATTGTTCAAACACACTCTCCCACACACGATCAAATGCCAACACTCACACAGAAAGGCAGGCATGGCTGCCTGTCACTCTAGTGCTGTCAGGACTGGAGACCCGAGGATTCCTGGGTTTGCTGCTGAGAAACTGTTTCTAAGGAATAAGACAAGAGAATGATAGAGCAGGACACCCAGTGGCATTTTCCAGCCTATGTGGGAATAAGAAGCACTCACACTTGAAAACACATGTGCGTATATACCATACATACGAACATAAACCCACACACATACATACATACCCACGTCACCACCATCACTACCACCAGCAGCACCAAACAACAACAATAATGACAACAATAAAATTGAAACACAAAAACAAAAGAAGCTATGCATTTTCATTTGGAAAATAGGATGTGTGAGCCCATCTAAGGAATTAGCCAGACCCCACCCATTCTAAGGCTCAAGAATAGGAATGCTTCAACTCCTTGAAAGGTGTGAGGACACAACTCCAGTGCCCTTGCAGCACAGGACTTCCAAGGAAAGAAGTTTGGCTTTTATCCAGTCCTCTGGGCATTCTGAAGCTACTATAACTGCAGTACAAGAGACCCAGGCCGGTATCAGACCTTGATGCTCCCACATGAGACTAGCTTTGCAGGCATACAAAATACAAGAGTTCCAAAGTCATGGAGGATTCTAACCAAATTTCAACCAGACCTGGGAAGTCAGACAAATGTGTAGCAGGGTCAGAATCACTACAGGTAGCTCTTGAGGGGACAAATTATGTGAAGCAATGATGGAGAAGATGAAATGGGGACCCTGAAAGTATGCTATTCTAGGAACATGAAACGTCTACAGAAGAAAGCTTCCAGCCAATGAGTCAGCAAGGAGCGAGGTTGTAGGGTCAAGGTTACTTGAGTGCTTTCCAGCTTACATCATCATACAGATGCCGAAGATGATGGATATGGGAGCTACAGGACTTGATGTTTGCCATGCTGGGTTTCAGATTTGTTCGGGTCCTATCCCTATTTTCTGTGCTCTCATTTGTGCAACTGCATGCAGAAAGCAGTTACTTCAGAGTTCAGTCACAGCAAAGAGTTTGCCTTTAGCCTCAGAGCCATTAAACTTGGACTTTTGAGCAATCTTAGAACTATTGACTTTGGAGACTTTTGTGGCTAGAGTAACTGCATTTCAGATTATGAGGCAGCCGTGAGCTTTTGGGGAACAGAGACAGAATGTAATAATTTGATTATAAAATGTCTCCAGACGCTCAAGTGCTGACTTCTTGGTTATCAGCTACTGGCCTTGTTTTGAAAAGTGGTGGAAATGTGAAGGAATAGAATGTAAAGAAAGAAGGAAAGTGTTCATTCTTGAAGGTGTTAAGTGGTTTTGATTGCCTACTCTTTCTGCTTCCTGGCCATCATGAGGTAATTTCCTCAGTCATAATCTTCTGGCATCACAGGACCAGGGGACCGCAGGCTCAAACTGTAAGTTATAATAAATTTCCCCTTGTTCTCTATCTCCTTTTCTTTCAAGTGTTTGTCATAGCAACAAGATTTTTACAACCATCTCATAAAATAGGATAGGCATATTTTCATATTAGATGGGCATATTTCCATGAAATATGTTTATTTGCTTATAAGGAAACTAAGGCTCTCAGGAACTGAGGGACTGTCTTGAGATTGTGTGGGCAATGAATTTGATTGGAATCCAAGAACTTATTACTCTAAATTCAAACTATTTTTCTTTATATTTGTGAATTTATGTTGATTATCAACTTGACAGGATCTAAAAACCAACTGGAAGACAAGCCCTGGGCATGTCTATAGGGGATGATCTCAACCAGGTTAGCCCCTTGGCATGCCTATAGGGAAATATCTAGATCAGGCTAGCCTCTGGGCATGCCTTTAAAGGGTCATCTAGATCACATAATGGAGACTCTGTAACCATGGGGAGCACCTCATAGGTTGAGGTAATGGACTGAGTGAAAAGAGGAGGTGGATCCGGAGTGAGTGTGCATCTCCATTTGCTTCCTGACTCTGGGTGCAATATGATCAGCTACCTCAAGTTCCTGCCATTATCACTGCCCTGGTATGATGGACTGTGAGTCAAAACCAAGCCTTTCTTCCCCGAGCTGCCTTTTAAGCTTCTGGATGCTGCAAGTAAAGAGTAATGCGCTGTTTGACGGCAGCTGGAGGATAAGATGCTTGGGACAGAAAGGTGGGCTGGGGCTGAATCAGGAGTTAGGAGTACTGGCTGCTCTTCTAGAGGACCCTGGCTCAATTCCCAGACCACATGGCAGCTTACAACTGTCTGTAACTCCAGTGTCAGGGAATTTGACACCCTCGCACAGACATACATGCAGGCAAAACACCAATGCACATAAAATAAAGCAATTTCTTTTTTTTTTTTTCAAAAAAAAAAAGGATACTTGAGAGATAGGGGAATAGGAGATTCCTGGATCATGAGATTTCAGAGGTTGTAAGGACTGTACTAGAAACCACTCAGGTTATATGCTAAAAAAGAATATGACTGTATTTTGCTTTAGTAGAGAAACCTTAAGCAGAGATAAATTTAAAATGAAAGGCTAATGTGTTTGGGGTAAGAAATTTTAAGGTAGGAAAGAATTCAGTTTGAGGCATGGTAATTATTCAGCATACTTAACCTCCGCTGACAGTGAGAAAGCCATGGGGCTAGAGAGGGGGCTTAGAATTCAAGAGTAGACTCTGCTATTGCAGAGGATCTGACTTCAGTTCTGAGAGCCCACAGCAGGCAGCTTTAAATCCTAAGTCTAGCTCTGACTTCTCTGGCCTCTGTGGAAGCCTGAACTCATGTGCATACACACCCACACACAAACCACCTACATACACATAATCAAAAGTAGAAAAAATAAATCTCAAAATCCAAAGCTACAAGAGGGCAGAGAGGTCTTTTTTAAATGTGCAGCTTGTCAAGAAGAACTCAAACTGGTTTAAAATTGCAGCCAAGGCATGCAATAAAACAAAGAGGCTGTAATAATGAAAAGAAACTATCCTCCAAGCACTGGGGCAACAGCAGAGGTAACCTGAGGATAAGACCCACCAATCAAAGAATAGAACTTGGGAAAATGTAAATGCATTTGAAAAGATCAGGACTAAACTCAGAAAGACACTGAAGGGGCTCCCTGACCATAGAAAGTGTTCCCTTAGGGTCAGCACACAGAGGCTGACACAGCTAGGTTCCAGCCAAAGTCAGCAGCAGAATGCAGTAGCATCTTCTACATGGCAGTGGTATTCCTGGCATGAAAGATGTAAGGATGAGGGAGCCAACAAGTCTTGTACCATTGTTCCAGATATCTATTGATTACAAAGTGTATGGCAGGGTCAGACTCCCTTTAGAGAGGCCCGAAGAGAGCACTAGGTAAAGATGTAAAAGCAGAGCTTAAGGTGCCATGGACAATCAGAAACTGGAGGTGCCAGCACCATGGGATGTCTGCCAGGAAAGCCACAGCACAGAGTAGAGGATGCCCAGCAGTGTGGCTACGTGTTTAAAGAGAGTAAACGGAGAAAAAGCAAGCATGACTCTGCACATGATATAGGAGCTTTGATTTTGGTCATCTAGGTGTCCACACTGGCATAGACAGTCATAGATGAGGGCATACTGATATGCATTCATGAACACAAGTCCTGGGTATCAACGTAAAGGCATGTCTCACAGAAACTGAAAAGTTGTAAATGCCTTGCATGAAGTAGTTAAATCATCATCAGTTTAGGTCAAGTGACTGAGTATTTTCTAAATGTCTATGCTGAGTCTTTTTTTTTTCTCCTTCAAGAGGCCCGAGAAATGCACAAAGGACTACCTACCTTCATTAGGGAAAATGTTAATCAATATTCAATACTGATAAGATATTAAAAGGAAGCCTAGCTGAGAGAGATTCAAAATAGGCTGTTTAACTCTTTTAAAAAATAGCCTGAAATTGTCCAGAAAACATCCACACAGTTTTACTTTACATCTTGGTTCAGAAACAATCAAGGGTGACAAAGTGACTATTACAGTTAAAGCATTTAGAACAAACAGATTTTAGGGTTTACAAACAGTGCAATATATAAACTCTTCCAATTCTATTCATTGATACTTTTAAATGACTTTAGAGAATCTGTAAAATTTATGAACACATTTTGGTGGTTTGAACAGATATGGTCCCCACAGACTCACGTCTTTGAATGCCTGGCCCATAGGAAGTGGCACTATTAGGAGCTATGGCCTTGTTGAGCAGGTGTGGTTATGTTGGAGGAAGTGTGTCACTAGAGGCAGGCTCTGAGGTCTCATATAAGCTCAAGCAATGCCCAGTGTGTTAGTTCACTTCTGCTCCCTGGAGATCAAGATGTAGAACTCTCAGGTCTTTCTCCAGAACCATATCTGCTTGCATGCCACCCACCATGATGATAATGAACTAAATTTCTGAACTGTAAGTTAGCCGCAATTAAATGTTTTTCTGTATAAGAGTTGCCATGTCATGATGTCTCTTTACAGCAATAAAAACCCTAAGACACATGTTTGACCTGAAAGGTGATATTATTTTATTATTATTACCTGAAGTTCTTCTGAAAGTATTAGGAGAAAAAGAAGAAAATATTTGGATCAGAAATGTATATAAATCAGATGTGTTCTGATAACAGTTGGTGTTTAAATTTAGATGGTGGACTGGAACCAAAGCATTGTCTTTGCTGGACGTGATTACTCTGTGAACTTATAGCTTCACCTTCTATGAGGCTGATATATATATAATCAGTTTATGATGATATGCCCACTAGAGAAGCCAGGGGCTAGAATTACCCTTTAGGACTCTGCTGAGTTAGCATTAAGTGACAGAGTTAAAGATCAAGCTTATATTTGAAAATGGACCTAGCCTTTTCTAGTTTATTCTAAGTGGTAAGAACATCTTCACTATTGTATATAGTCTATATAATCCCTGCAATAGCAGTGATTACTATAATTTGTTAGGACTGCAAATTCTGGGCCCTTTGCCAACAGTCATTAAGTCAGAACTCTGGGAACAGGGCTCAGGGATGCTCCCTAGAGTACATACTCACATTTGAGGACCGCTTCACTAAAATGCAGTCAAAGGTTGTTTTTCCCCTTTGCCAGAATCAGAGTGTCACTATTACCGAAGCAGCATAAATGGGCAAGTGCTCTATTTAAAGAGAGACTTTGAAGTCTAAGTATTATTTGATTTTTGTGCCTTTCTAAGGCAACCTTGAACTTACATTAGCAAAATTACTAGCAGACAACCAGGATTTTGCTGACTCAAAAATTAACCAATAAAAATTTTAAAAAATTAACATTCTAATTTTAAAATGATTTGAGGGGATAAAACTAACCAAAAATACTTTTAAAAAAATAAAACCTGAGGTGTTAGCTTTAGATTTTAACTCTAGTCTCAAAGGACAAGCTTTCAGTGACAGAGCCAGTTCCATTGACATATTCTAAGGAAACACGCACCAGGTCATTAAATTCACGGTTGATGAGAGCAGCTAATAATAATTCAGAGGTCTATGGAGAGAAAATTGTAGGATTGTTCAGAGGTAGTGCACAGTTTTATGCATGTGACCCTAATTCCAGAACACACACATACACATGTCTCTCTGAAATGATACAAATATGGAATAAGAGGATAATTCAAACTCAGATACATGAATACAAACACATAACATTCACTGTCAAGGCAAAATTTGGGGTACAAATAGTTTTAAGTCTGTAATTAAATTAAGAGCTCATTTCATTCTCAAAACTTCCAAAAGTCTGAAACTTGGGATCAAGGTTTAATGTTAATCTTAATACCTCAGAGTCAATCGCTTTTTTGTTTGTTTGTTTCTCTGTAGCTTTGGTGTCTGTCCTAGAACTAGCTCTTGTAGACCAGGCTGGCCTGCCTCTGACTCATAAGTGCTGGGATTAAAGGCATGCACCATCACCGCCTGGCTGAGACAAGCCCTTTTCAACTGTAAACTATAACTTTGTTCTGATTATATTTGCTAACACTGCTTACATCTAGGAACTGTTAATGCCAGAATTTGAAGCTACCTCACTAAATCTCTTAAATGGTTTCATCTGATTCTCTGTAATGTATCAGATACCACCACATCAACTCAAATTCTGATTTTTTAATTTCTCTTTAATTTTCATGTTTTGTGGCAATCTCTTGCTTTTTGCATCTTTCCTGTACTTTTGAAAGCATATTAAGGAAATCACATTATGTACGTGTATCTAGATTTATACATATGCATAAATCTAGCATCCAGGGCTCTGAAGCCAGGGGATCAATAACCTGAGGCCATCTTGGCTATACAATAAGTATATTAAGAGAAGAGTAATCTTATCTTTCTTTCTTATAAGACAAATGGAAAACTCATTAAACCTACACCAAAAAGTTTGAAAATGAATGTTTAAAATTATTTCTAATAATCTGTGAATATATAACAAACCTTCTAGCCTATGAAATTTACTGCAGTTAGAATTGAACCCGGGCTACAGAAGGAAAATATCACAGAATAAGGAGCTACTTCTGCGGGTGGCAAGCACAACTGTAACTATGTACACAGTAAATGGAGTCGCACTCGGTGTTGTGGAAGCTGAACTCATAAACATGAGCACATGAGAAAATCCCACTCTCTGGAGAACTGCTAATTATTCACATGTGTGCGTTGCGTTTCTCCCCCAAATCAGGAAGAAGTATTAAGCTTTGTGGGTCTAACATGGACTTAAATGTTATAAAAAACAGTGTGTTTTAATATATGTATTTCACACTTTAGCTATATACCAAATTTTTATGAATGAAATATTAAGTTAGTATTCAACAAGTAGATTTGAAGTTTGATTTGTAAATTGAAGGAATATCAAGACAAAAACAATACAAGCAGCCATGAGGGACACAACTTACTTTACTATTTACCAGTGCTAATAACCTTTTTAATTCAGAGTTTATACAAAATAAAATGTAGCTATTTCTGAAATATTGCAATAGACTTTGTCTGAAATGCAGCTACAATATGAAATACCTCCCTCCCCAAATAAACTAGTCATTACTGTAACGTCTTTAAAAATTCAGGGAATTGTTTCTTTAAGAGACCGGAGGCCATCATTTCATTTGTCTTAACCTTCTGGTTTATCAAGATCTCTAGGAGTGGAATGGTCTAAGCCTTAAGTGGAGAATTACTGCCTCTGGCTCTTATGTGCTGGAGGAGGGAGCTGCCGGATGGAACACAGAAGCATAGATGGAGACTACAAGCAAGCAAAAGTCCCCTTTAATTAAAAACTTTAAAACGAGGTCCCAGAGCCTTCAGTCATTTTATGATTTTGTGCTGGAAGCAGAAGATTCCTGGTATTCTATCTGAAAATTTCACTTAAAAGCTCAGTTTGGTCTTAGCAAAAAAGAAATGCTAAGATTACGTGTGCTTCTGCTCATATAAGTTACTGCTTTCTTAAACACGCTAGCTGGGACGCTAAATCATTTTAATACAGTAAGAAATTTGACTTATATACAATTATACATATTTCCAACTTTAAAATTATTTTCTCCCCAGCTTACCATTACAGAAGACAAATAAAATTTGTTGTTATGTGACTACATTGTTTTATGTAACTATAAAGCTATAGTTCAAAGACCAATAGGTAAGACAGACAAATCAGCTATTTTTAACCTAATTATTTTTTAAAAATGTAAGAAAGTCATCGATACACATGGTATGAAAAAAGTTCTCTTGTCATCGTTAGAGGTAAAAAAATTCAAGATTATTTTGTTTCCATTTGTGTAAAAAATTGAACTATTTTGCTTGTATATTTATGGGAAATTTCTAGAATGAAACCTAAAGACTTAGCAGGAGTGACTGCTTCTGAGAAGACAAAAAGGCCAGAGAAAGAGAGGCAGACATAGCATGCTTGTTATTTGACCTATTCAATGTACAATTTAAGAATGGTTGAGTAATTCATATAAAAATTAACAAAATTTGAAATAAAACAAATGGCCAATACTACAACAGCCAGAAGGGACTAAGAAGGCAAATGGTTTTCTGTGCAGTTAAAAATACTCGTTTAGAAAGAGCATACGTTACATGGACTCATGAACACTTAAAGCACAGGAAAAAGAAATAAGAACACCTAAAATTCTAAAATGAATCAGAGTTCTCTACATTATATAAAGTAAGCTAAGTTTTATTCATATCAAATAGTTAAGGTATATTTTACATTAATTAGAAGAGATATTATAATCAACATATTTTATTTAGCTTTTTTGGCAGAATGTAATTCTACTAAAAGCTTTTAAATGTTTATCATTATTATTATATATAGGTCCTAAAAATTAATTTTATAGCACAGCCTCAAAATGCCTAATGCAATGTTATATATTTATGAAGAACAAAAATAACTAAATAAAAATTACAAATAATATTTTGCTTAATAGAGGACTGAGTAACGGTTCTTAAATCATATTGCCATTTACTGTCTAGGAAGGTTTAAGATATAATATGCTGTTGTGAGCAAAAAATATCACTGCAGTCACAAGTTTTAGCTTTGTACATGAAAATTGGTTCATTTTCAAAGTTCTTAAATTCTATAAATGAGGATGCTATCAAAACAAGCAAACAAACAAACCAAAAATTTCCAATAAAATGAATGAAAGAGAGTGACACAGCCAGAGGGAAGGAGTGTGATGAGTCCAGACTCACGACAGTAACAACTCCCATACCTTACAGTCCGTGACACAGCAACAATAGATCCCTAATTTCAGTTGAATTAAATCTAAAACACTTATCTACATCACTACTCAATTAAACTAATATCTAATGGTGACCCAACAAAACGGTTAATATTTCTTAAAATTCTTAGTATCAGCATAAAATGTCTTATGTATGTTTTTATAATATATATATATTATATATATTACATATAGATATACACATATATAATTTATAAAAATATAGGTTCTTTATGTTCTTATTGGGTTGTTTTGTTTTGTTTTTAGTGACAGGGTTTCTCTGTAGCTTTGGCACCTGTCCTGGAACTAGCTCTTGTAGACCAGGCTGACTTTGAACTCACAGAGATCCGTCTGCCTCTGCCTCCCGAGTGCTGGAAAAAAAGCCTGTGGCACCACCGCCCGGCTGATATGGGTTCTTAATAACCACATGATATAATAGGTAAAAAGAAAAGTACTGTTGTCATCAAATAGGAATACTAATAGTTTGCCACATAATATATTTATAATATAAAATTCATTACCATTATAGCAAGCCATATATGAAATATTAAATCACCCTAATAAAGGTTTTTTTCGCTAAAGTTATAAAGTTAAAGCAAATAATACTTGAAATAAAAATTCTGCAGATAATCCAGATGTCTGTAGTAGAGCAAAGATGATTCTGATAAGATGTTTTAGGCTAGGCATCAAAGTATTCCAGGAGATGATCTTTGATTTTTCTCCACTGGGGTTTTTATGTAAAATCACCAACCTTCTTCCATAGCATGCCAAAAGAGGCTGTTTGCACATTAAAATTCTGAGGACACAGTGTTCTTCCTAACAATTCTAAGTACAAATATTTCTGTACAGACACAAGTGAACCACGTACGAGCATCATCTGAGGATGGAGGTAGGACACTCCCAGCCTGGAAGTGTGTTGTGGTGCTCAGCTGTCTTTCAAGGACCTTGATCAGTTTCTTATCAACTGAATGAGGTGAGCTGGTGGCTCCACAGCACTTCTTGCTCTGCTCGTCAGCAATGCCAGGCTGACTAGGGCTGCCCCTTGTTTTTCATGAATGTTCATCAGATACCAGATGTCCCTTATTTAAGATACAATCTATCAGGACACTTGTGTACTTTCTTTTAACAGAAGTGAGGTGTGTGGGGGTGTATGTATGTGCATGTTCATATATGGAGGTAAGAGGGTAACTTCTGAGAGTCAGTTTTTTCTCTCTCCGTGTGAGTCTTGAGGACTGCATGCAGGTTATGAGGCTTGGTGGAATGTACCTTTATTGTTGAGCTATCTTGCATGCCAGAATGCTTATATTGTCTCTAGATTATTGATAAAACCTAACACAACATAAACATGCTTGAAAATAGTTAATATTCTACATCTTTTGGGGGAAGAATGGCAAGCAAAAAGTATGTACACATACTGTAATTTTATCCCAAGCATTTTCTGTGAGGTTGGTTGAATCCACAGAAGAGAGATCTGCAGATGTAGAGAGGTCTCTCTCTTTTCTGCACTCAGGCATTTTGGCTAAGACACCAGCAATTTCTATAGTTGATTATATTAGCTATGCTACATGTTAGAGGCACAACAAGACCAGTCAGAGAAACTGAACTTAAATGGCATATAGCATATGGCCTAGTGTGGAAAGGCATGCTGCCAGACACTGTACTCACAGACATGCCTACGGTTCTACGGGGACTGAAAAAGACACATGGCAGCAAGAAGCACCTACTGGAAGCATGCTGATTTCCAGTCATCAAAACAATGAAGAAATGTATTGATTTTCAGGATTTGGCAAGAGAAGAATAGTTTGAAAAGTTCCAGGGGTAAATAACACTTAATTTCGCTAATTTGCTATAATAAATAAAACTGAAAAGTGATAAAAGAAATCACACACTGTGATTTGAACTAACATGTTCAGCATTATTGAGGTGAGATGTAAATTAAATATATAGCTTGTTAATGCATTTCAAGAAACCTAGTAAACACTGACAGATGTATACAGATAGGTTTAGATAACTCATAACTAAACCTATCAGTGAGGGCCCGCATACACAAAATTTCTCCGTAAACTTTTACATGTTTTCAGTTAAAAAGAAAGTACTGATGTAAAAAGAAAACAACCCTAACTGGAAACACATCAGACTCATAACTCCCCAGAAATGGATATTGAGTGCAAATCTATACCTATATTTATTTATACCTATAATAAATTGCTATTTTAAAAATAGTACCAAGCATTCTTACTTGCTATAACTCAGTTATTTATGGGTCCATTTGATAAACTGATATAATAATAAATGATTTCAAAGTTGTATAGTGGAAGAACTAGGAGTAATGTCATCTTGCATATTCTGTATACAAAAACAAAGGCATCCACTGGTTAAAAAATTATAAAATTAATCATTTTAATGCCTTTAAATACATAAATGACATAAAATATAATGTTTAGTTAATTTAGCAACAGAACTTGCAAATTAAGTAAACATTAATCAATTAATATATATTGGGTAGCTAGAATTGTTGTGAAGGCAAATGGGAATGGCCACAAGAGATGAAGTGGGAAAGGATGAGGTCAGAAGGAAGGCATTTCAGCATGAGAGAGTAGATGAAGTGAAAAAGAGACAGCTCACAAAGCCTTGAGAAATCATTCCCTGCCACTGGAAATGACATTTAACATGTATCGCAATAGGCATCTATAAACTACCAGTACCATTTTTCTTTTGTGATAAATATAAACTTACTGTTTTTCTTATGCTATTTCATAATTTTTTGTAATTGTCATGATTTTGAATAAAAAAATTACTTAGTATAGCACTTTGTTTTACTGATAGAGTAACAAGGCTAGAGAGGATATGGCTGATTATTCTGATATAGATATGAATAATTTGCATTGGTATGGATTTTAAGGTCTATTTTGTTATATGTATATGTATTTCTGATATTGATTAAGGTATTGTGATTGTGTAGTTCATTTAAAAATGTAATGTATAATTAAGAAATATAGGTTGTTAATGGATAATCATCAATAATAGTCAAGCTTGTAGTCATGTTAGTTAGATTTTCTAGATATATAGAGATACAATTCAGTTAGATAGGCATTCTTCATATCTTTCAAAGACTACAGAATATCACATTTTAAATGTTTTAATAATTTAGGGTTTTTCATGACAATGAGACACATCTGCTCCTGGCAGCACCAATCTACTTCAAGAGGATGATGGGCATCAAAGAGGATCCCTATGGAGTTTGATAGCCATTTGGGCAAGAAACTCCTCTTGCCTGGGCTGTTGCATAAACTGGACATAAAGAACCCGCAGGGAGAGGACTGCTAAACTTGCCTAAAGGTGAGATGGTCTTTTGGGGTTCCTGATTCAAGAAAGAGCCTGTGAGACATTCTGCAGGACACAGCAGATAGTGACTGAACTGTCTTTGAAATTTCCTGCTTTATGGAAAAGTCTGCTGGATACTATGGGCCTGAAGGCTGAAGATAGATGCCCCAACAGTATAGAGGAACTTTGGGTAACTGTTCAGGCAGAGCGATGTCTCTGTTATTTCTAGAGTTTTGGAAGTTGCTTACTTCTTGTTTACTTAGGTAATATTATAACCTTCTAGAGTCTTTGATGAAGTTGAAGAATGGTTATTTATAGTTTTCCTTAGTTATGATAAAAGATAAAATAGATATAAATATTATAACTGTAATTCTTGCTTTATAACTGTTTTGCTATATGTAATTTTACTATGTTAAAGTTAAAACCTTTCTTTTTGTTTAAACAGAAAAAGGGGAAATGATGGGGGAGGGTCATCTGTCTATGTTACTTTCATTGGTTAAGAAAGAAACTGCCTTGGCCCTTTAATAGGACAGAAAATTAGGTAGGCAGAGTAGACAGAACAGAATTGTGTAAGAAAGATAGTCAGGCAGATGCCTCAGGCAGACGCCATAGCTCTCCTCTCCGAGATGGACACAGGCTAAGATCTTTCCTGGTAAGGCACCACCTCGTGGTGCTACACAGATTACTAAATATGGGTTAAAGCAAGATATGATAATTAGCCAAAAAGAGGCTGAAACTAATGGGCCAGGCAGTTTTTAAAAGAAGTCTGTATAAACATGTATATGATTGAAAAATTTAGAAATATAAGATTATTAAAAGCAAGAGCCAATACATATAAAAAAACTATGTACAAAATGCAAAAAAATCTACTCAGAACAGCTGTTCTGGTATTAAAAAAAACACTGAAGTCAATAAAAATAGAGGGTTCTAAAATTTGATGAGGGAAAGGTCAATAATGATGAGAGAATGGACAAATCAGTACACAAGTACACAAGAGTAACGCGAAGTACATAGAACTTCCTGAAGAAAATCCATAAGGTGAAAACTAGAGGCCTCATTCCGCCATTGTTTTCTCTCTAATTCACTACTTCCTCATTTCACTTCAAGAACAAAATACACGGTAACAACATGAGAAAAGTGTGTATGCACTTAATTCAAAATCCTGTCACTACACTCTCCACCGTTTCGCAGGCTTAGGGGTAGAACTCAGGACTCTGAACACACAGCACTGTCACAATGCTACTGAACAACCCTAGCCCACAACCACTATTTCATATGAATCAAGTAAGAAGTCAATTCCATTGCTATTTTGACTTAGGTGATCATTCTCCCTTTTATACATAGTTGACCTTACAGCTTGATGATATCAAATAGTATAGTATGTAACTTCCTATATTCCTGAAACCACTTCAGCAAATTAATACTCTCATCCTGGCAAGCCATCCTTCTCTGTCAAAATGCATGTTCAAATTTAAATGTTCGAGAAGTGCTATATGAAGAGTATCTTCATCCATCATTTGGTCACGGCACCAACACAAGTGTCTTACATATGAATCACTTGTCACAGGGCTTCCCAGAGCTTTCTTTGGTAGATGCAATGTGACTCTGACTAATTAAATTAGCGCAGGGCAACACATCTCCTGACAGGGCCACACAACATAGCCCTGTCTGGCCTCAAACTCACAATCCTCCCCCTGCCTCTCATGAACCAAGAAAACAGGCATGTATCCACATAATTTTTTTAAAAAAAATTAAATACTAGCATCAATATGAATTTGATAAAACAAGTACATGTGATTTTCTATTGTAAAAGCAAACCAGTTTTTTAAATGGATAAACAAACTATAGTACAGTTTATATAATTCAGTCTGGCCTTGAATTCACAACACTCCTTCTGCCTCAATCTCTGTCTACTAATATTCCAGGCAGGAGCCCAAAAATATAGCAAAGTCAGTGTTCACATTAGGAAAATTCATTTCTCTGTATCTAGCTTCCAATTACTGATAAAGACTTTCTAATTACTGAATTAGGGCATACATGTCAGTAACGTTCTTCATAATGCTTCCTGTTACACCCTGTAAAGTGGCAGGATATGAAAACTGCATAATACAATTTGCCCCACTTGAGTCTGTGTGGTTTGCTTCCCTCCATAAAGGAAAACATTACAATACAAGCCACAGAAGCTAACGGAAATAAAATGGGAAACACTTACTGTCGCTGGGGAGGCCCGAGTTGTGTGTGTCACTGAGTGACCAGAATTCTCCATTGAATTGCCAATCAGATAGGTTCCTCCAGAGCTGCTGATGAGCTGTCCTCCCGTGACGCCCATCTGAATACCACCAGTACCCACCATACTGTGGGAGGATACCACGGTTGTCACCTGTGCTGAACTTCCTTGAGTATCAAAGTAATTTCCTCCAGTGTTTTGGCTGTACATCTGTGTCTCTGTATAGGGGTAAGTTGTTGTTCGGCTTTAGAAGGAAAAGAAAAACAAAGAAATTTACTAGCTTGTTTATATCAAGATTGCGCTCTCTCCCTCCCTCCTTCCCTCTCCCCCCCCCCTCTGGTTTTTCTGGTTTTTCGAGACAGGGTTTCTCTGTGTAACAGCTAGCTGTCCTAGAACTAACTCTTGTAGACCAGGCTGGCCTTGAACTCACAGAGATCCACCTGCCTCTGTCTCCTGAGTGCTGGGATTAAAGGCATGCTTGGAAAGATTGTTTTAATACAAATATTTTTAAAAACACATTATTAATGTCCTGCCTGTGAAACCAGGTACCTTCTGTATTCTTCTATGAAATACTATACCCACCAATAGATGGAATGAGTTCCTCTCCCAGAACCGTAACTTGTTTCTGTAGTGTAGCATATCTACCCTGCATAGGAACTCATCTCCATCCCATCAACAGGTCAGCTTGCTGCAAGAAATCTGTTCACAAATTCTTCCCTTGCATTCAAGTATGAGCTACTGTTAGGAAGACTGAGATCTGCCACGATTGGGACCTGACCAGTCAGTCTCTCGTGCCACTTCCCATCCATGGAAAACTAGTGACTACCCTTTATGTATGAAGAAGTTTCTGTGGGTTCCTTCCTTAACAACAAAGAGGTCTTGAGCTAAGACACTATTCATGTCTTTGCAGGAGCTCCCCCCTTCGTTAATGACTGTGCCAGCTCTTCACGTACTCACTTTCCACCTCCCCCAAAGTCTGGTCAAGCTTCTGCCCTTAGCCTTTCAGTGAAGTGGCTTTTAATAAGGTCACTCGTGATCAAATGCAAATACCAGGCTAAAAGGCTCCTCCAGCCCGTGTCTCTTTTTGACCTCTTTGCAGTATGATGCTGCTGACCACTCCATGTTGCCCTTTTCTTCTGTCTGTTCTGATTAAGTTTATCCGATTTGTCATTTTCAGTTGATGACATCTTACATTATAGGATGCCTTCAAGCTTTTTAAAATTTTTTTTTAATGTGTAAAAGCTCATAAAAAGTTATAAGGCTACAGAAATATAAAAACGTAGTGACAAACACTTCACTTGCTTATGTCTTTAAAATTTCAAATGATAAATTAACATTTCCAGGACTTGCTGTTCTCTAACTCCACCCCCACATGTGGCCAAGCCTGGCACCTGGGTATCAACTAGCCTGGTGCTTTACTTTCTGTGGTATTTCATTTCCACTCTTTACTCTCACTGTTATCCCTCAGCCCCCTTTGCTAATCATGTTTCTGGTATGTTTGATATGCCAAGGTTATTGTGGTACTGCTTTTCTTGTTACTTTAACTTAGACCACAGGCATTCACCATGTACTGCATGATACATGTATGCTCAGGGTACGCTATCACAGATATGGGATACTATTCTTTTTATTTTCTAGTTCTAATTTAAGAATTTTAACATCTGAATTTCTAATAGCCAACAGTTATTTATAAATATCTACACAACTCATTGAACCTGGAGATGTTGTGCTGGTGCCAATATGGAGCCTGGATCTCTCTATTCTATCTTTGGTGTGGTAACGCACTCCGAAGACTACTAAAGGAGAAATGTAAACACCAGTCCAGCCACAAACCCTGTCTCCTACAATTGCTCCTGCATGCCACACATGCTAGGGCAATGGAGCCATGGAACTTGTCAGAGTAGCCAAACAATGCCCTATTTTATGTAAGGCCCACTTCATAAAAATGAACTTGACAGTGCTTGGTGAACAAGGACCAGAGGCTAGATAGCCCAGAGACCTAAAGTAATCTCAAACACAGCGGATCTTTTAAAAAAAAAGTATCAATAAATGACTCCTACTGATATTCTGCAATACTCATAAATCAGCGTCTTTTTTCATCATCAGAAAAGCTTCCTCCTGCAGCAGATGGGAAGAGATGCAGAGATCCATAGCCAGACATTATGGAGAGAGAGAGAGAGAGAGAGAGAGAGAGAGAGAGAGAGAGAGAGAGAGAGAGAGAGAGAGAGAGAGAGAGAGAGAGAGAGAGAGTGTCTTTGGAACATGCAACTCTAAATAGGATGTCTTCATCAAATCTCTCACCTCAGAGCTTAGGGATTTCCATTGAAGAGGAAGGGGAAAGAGTGTAAGAGCCAGAGGGCATGGAGGACAGCAGCAGAACAAGGACGTCTAAACCAACTGAGCAAGGCTCATATGAACTGAGAGGCTGAAGCAGTAAGCTCTGGGCCATTGTGGGTCTACATCAGGTCCTTTGCATATATATTATATCTTTCAGCTTAGTATTTTATATGGGACTCCTGAGTGTGTGAACAAGAGGTCTCTGATTCTTGTACCTGCTCTTAGGGATCTTTTCCTTCTGTTGAGTTGCCTTGTTCAGCCTTGATGTGATGACTTTTGCTTTATCTTAATATATTTTATTTTGCCATGTTTGTTATCTCTGACAAGTCTGTTCTTTTCTAAAGGGAGACAGGAAGGGAGTAGATCCAGAGGGGAGGGGAAGTGGTAGGAACTGGAAGGAGTAGAGGAAGGGGAACCGTAATCAGCATACATTCTATGAGGGAATAATCTATTTTCAATCAAAGGAAAAATGAAGAAAAAAGGAATGGTATGCTACACGGGCAGCTGCAGAGGTTTTTATTCTTCTATACCCTTCACCTGGGCAGAGAACCACACTTCCACCTCCAGTTTTTGAAATTAAAGCTAATGCTTCTCTTATATTGATCCAAGCCAGTTAAGTCTAAGAATTCTCTTCTAAACAAAATGTGAAACTCTACAATTCTCATTTCCGTTCTCATAATCTTTAATTCACAATGTTATTTATTATAGTTGTACTCTGATGGGTTTTCTTTCTTCAAACCTGGCTCTCTTCCAATTTGCCTTCAATTTTGCTGCCATGGGAATTTTTTTAAGATACAAATGTGGAAAGAAAATTTTGCTAAAATAAATCTTGTTATGATTCTTGCTTTCAAAATTCTCCTTTTCCTTCAAAAATGCTCAAAACCTTATAGGAAGAACCAGGGATGGTTTGTACATAATCTCAGGACTTGGGTATGGTCACATTCTTAAAAGCTTTCTTCAGTAATAACACATTGGACATTTTGTGCATCAGTTTTCTCTAGGAGATACCAGTTTCTCCACCCTTCTTGCTTTACTTGGAAAGCTTTCTTATTATCCCTGTCTCTCTTCCTTTGGCCTAGCCTTTAGCAGTTCACCTTAAGCTCTTCATCTCAGATTGATTTCATGTGTATGTCCTAACCACAGGCACTTCTCACAGGCCTTACATTTCATTATCTTTATTTTCCTAACATTCTTCTGCACTGCTAAAATATAGCTTCCAATATTCTTACTGTCAAGTTCGTCATATATCTGTAATCCCATGAAACTGAACTCACTTCTATCTATTATCGCAACATAATCCAGTTATATGTTCATAGTGAGTACAAGGAATAGCCAATAACTTAAAACACAATTTCTATTGGCCATAGAACCCAGCTTTATAAACTTTAATAAACATTTTTTATGTTTTGTTAAATCATGAGAAATTGTGTGAAATTTTCTAAGACTTAAAATTTAAGTGAGAAAATTTAAACCATCAAAAGACTTGCAATTCACAACATAAATTACAGTAAGATAAGAGTTTTTGTGACTCCTCATGACATTCTGCTCCACCATAGATCAGTGTCTCACTTAGCTAGCTTCAGAGGAGCTTTTCCTTGTAGTAGAAACTACTGAAGTTTATGGGAACTAACACAGAGACTGGAAAATATTCAACGAGTGACTTTGCAGCAGTCAGTACTACATGAGATGTCTTCATCAAACCCTCCAGCTCAGGGCCCAGGCACCTATGCGGAAGAGGGTGCAGAAAGACTGTAAGAGCCAGAGGGGATGGATGACCGCATGGAAACAGTGGCTTCCAGACACAACAGGACTGAGGCACGTGTGAACTCACAGACTGTGGCAGCACGCACAAGGCCCTTAACAAGTTCAAGCCAGTTGGGGTCCAGCAATGAGAAGGGAAAGTGAACACAGGCCTGCATCCCTAACCAAGAAGCTATCCACAACCAGTATCTGCTTGCAAAGAAAAAATTAGTTCTCATCAATAGCGTCTCATTGGGCATATTAACTACACTTCAGGGTAGGCCCCATGCCCATGAGTAGAAAGCCAACATAAAAAGAACTCAGTGGTATTTCTTTAGACCTTTTGCCTCATATTGCTTTCTTTGTGTACTTTTTGTCTCATTTTGGTAACTGATTTTGTGCTTTTGTGTGTCTTGTCTGTTTCCTGGTTTTTGTTTGTTTGTTTAAAAAGTGAGAGACAGAGAGAGAAAAGTGTGGCATTGGGTTGATGTGGATGTGGAGGGATCTGTTGAGGGAGGGCAAAAGTTTGATTAGAATATATTATATGAAAACACTTTTCTAATAAAAAAAACAGCACCAAAGAGGAATAACAGTCTTCAGGAAGTATTCCACACTAAAAAAATTATACCCTCCACAAATAACTACAAAAGATCCAGGTATAAATTTTAGTTTAGGACAATGATATAAACAATCACAGAACACATTTTCAAAAAACTGAAAAAATACTATTAAAAATATATGCAAAATTCTTATCATTGCTATAATTTCCCAAATTAAAAATCTTGTTTATATAATAAAATAAAAATAGCCATTTTAATATCACATTTAGATTAAAAGAAAAAGGAGTTCATGCTAATTTGTGTTCACTAAATACACAGTAGCTTCATTTAACAATAAATAAAATAAGACAATTTGAGGTTGGTATTAAAGTAAAGTTGAGTGAGCTGTATAAATATGCATAGGGTAATAAATATCAATACATGCAAGACATAGTTCTGGTTCTCTTTTAGGAACTCGGCCCATGTTCTGAATTATGTCAAATGGAAAAAGCAAGGTTCTAGACACATCCATAGTATCTATGAACAACTAAGAAGGAATCATCCTGAAAGACAATGAAGGGGGTTTAGGTTTTCTGTTGCGATTTAAAATTGTATTGCCTCAACTTATTAGGACCACACTACTTGTCTTAGAGTGGGGCCTTTGATGATGAAGAAGGGCTGATGGAAAAGCCAAAGCCACGTCTGAAGAGACCAACCAACATATGTTAATTTCAGCAGTTCTATCAATGAAGACATTATTAGTAGAGATTAAGAGAAACATATCAAGGGACTGGAATCATTCCATCTTCCAGATGTGCCTTCTTCATGCAATTCTCAATAGACATCAGTAATATACATGCACTGCAAATAAATCTATGAAATCCACATAACCCCCAGGCAGGCATGAAAAGAGGCAGTGAAAAGCAAGTTACTTCAGTTTTCACATTTTCTTCTAGTTGGAAATGATTCATGAACTAGAAAATAAGCACAGAGCAAGAGAAGGGGACAGGCACTGGAGATCAAGCTAAAGCCGCAGAGCATCATACTCCGAACTGTACAGTTGGCTTAGCTGTTTCACAGATGCACCATGGCTATGACTGTAAGAAGGGACACAATTAGGAAAGGCGGGATGTGGATTATCTGAACTTGATTTTGACAAAAAATCTCATATATTTAAATAGAAAATGGAGGAGACTTTCAAATGCTGGGTTGATACGAGAAGTAGGCCATGATAGCCATGCATGGCTTTTAATCTTTGGGAAGGAAACATTACTTTGATGGTATCCCTGGAGCCCTAGTCAAGTCATACACAAGTAATGCTTAAGCTCCTGAATCAATATCAAAAATATATGATTGTTATTATTATTATTATTAGTAGTAGTAGTAGTAGTAGTAGTAGTAGTAATAGTAGTAGTAGAAGCAGCAGCAACAGCAGCAGTAGTAGTAGTAGAAGCAGCAGCAGCAACAGCAGCAGTATTTGGTCTGTATAGTTATGGTATTCATGAGACCATGCATGTCTCACAATGCAGTCCAGGATAGACCGGACTCAAGAATCTCCTATCTCAGCCTCCCACCTGCCAGACAGGCATGTGCTACCACACCCTGCTTTGAAGAATGTATTTAAAAAAAAGACACACCAAGAGAAAAGCAAAGAGTTCTTGTCACTATAAACACTGAATGCATCCTTCATTTCTTGTTTCAGTACTATTTTCCCAGAAATCTCCTGAACATTCTGCAAATAGCAAACTTTCTAGGCAGTTTTATGCATATTTAAAGAGGTGCTCTGTGTTCATTTTGTTTGTTTCACACAAACTGCTAAAGGTTAAGAGTCATGAAATTATTTGTCATATTATTTCTACAGCCAAAGCAAAACTTTGCTATTATTCTCCATATGCATGAGTAATGGATGTGGTTGCGGGAATATGTACATATTTGCTGGCAGAAGCTTCTTCAGAGCTGAACTAACAGTTCTATGTAAATTCCAGGACTCTCACCCATTTAATTCAGCTAGTTAATGTTATCTGCAACCATCATGCCTTGGTGTGCACGCTGTGGCTAAGTATAACCCTGACTATTCTCTCCTTTTCTTTTTCATTAGAAAGACTGAGATAATCGAGCTAAACTTTAACCATAACCCTGAATATTCTCTCCTTACTTATTCATTAGGATGACAGCTCATGGAGCTCAACTCTAACCACTTCGCGTCCTTCTTTCAGCATCGAGTGCCTCATGTATGAGGCCATACACACAATCCCTCTCATGTGTTTTGCATTTTATCAAGGTGTTTGGATATCACATCAACAATAAGCTTGACATTATAAAATCCAACAAGGTTATGGGAGGAATAAATTAAGGAAATAAAATAGCTTGTAAATTTTACACCATAAATCACATTATAAAAATATAGTAACATGAGAATGTATTACATTACTGTATCTGATGCTGTAGACTCAGTAAAGGTAGGCTTTCCTGCATATTCTAATTCTACTTAAATAATGCATTCATTTTCCTTGAATATGTATAAAATAGATCATATAAATATAAAAAATTAGACTAATTTAATAAAAACCATAAAAACATTCATGGGAATAATAATGAACTATTTAATAATTAGCCATTAAAATTACAAGTTTCTTTTCTTTCTACAAGAACTATGCAAATACTTCATATAATTTTAAAAAGAAACAAAACAAAACAGAAAGCCTGGCAGTGGTGGTGCATGCCTTTAATCTTAGTACTCAGGAAGCTGAGGTAGGTGGATCTCTGTGAGTTCAAGGCCAGCCTGATCTACAAAGCAAGTTCCAGGACAGACTACAAAGCTACAGAGAAATCATGTCTCAAAAAAGAAAGGAAGGAAGGAAGGAAAGAAATCATCCCCCTCCACACACACACCAGAAACCAGAATTCTCCTCCTCTAAACTCCAAATAAGGTACAATCAAAAGGCTGCATTTCATTGAACAGCACTGCATGCTGGAGGTAAGAAAATGTGGATTCTATCTATCTGAGCTGCACTTTATTTGTCTGTAAAAGAAATGGGGATAAATGCTGTCTATCTTTCCACCTTTGACATTCTAGGAAGCTACATTTGAATGTCTTTCATCTTTGAAGAGACAGGAATTTTTTTATGTAGCTAACATTAGAAGCCTTTCTTTAATTAGAAAGAAACACCCAAGCTCCTTTCCCAGACGGTCAATTTTTTTCTCCAAGGTCTCCTATGGAACCAGCTATGCTGGGTGAGCTCTAAATGGGAAGTGGATTTGACACCCATTCCTGTGCATCAGTTGAAGGCCACTGCAGACAGCATCCTCACTCCTTAGTCACGGTGAGTCTACAGATTCATTTTTTCTAAGGAAAGAGGATTTTAAAGATAATAAGAAAACATAATTTCACCTGCAAATTCTGAAACTTAGCTGTGTCACTTGAGGAGGAAAAGAATAACCTGAAGTGGTTTCTTATTAATCATCTGAAGTATATGAGAGAAGGAAGTGGAGGCCTTCAGAAAATGTACTAACCACAGGATTTTCAAGAAGTGACTTTTAGAAAATTGAGTCCCAATTCTGTTCACATGCTTATGGATTTTGAATAAATTACAAATGTCAAACGTCTCACCTCCAAAAGTGTAGTGTGTAAAAGTTTTGGAAATACTTAGTTTCTTTCCTAAATTCTGACTTTCTTTTGTCCTAAATACAGGACTTTAAAAAAAACTTTTTAAAACCTCGAAAGCTCTATTAGGAACCGGGATCCTCTCCATCTATGTAACCACAGTATGCTTTTAAGGGACTCAAATTTTGTGAAACATGGTTTGGGAAATTTCACACTTGAGCTGATGATAATGTACCCTCAAACAAAAAGAGCTGAGAAGGCGTCAATCCACATACTGCACAGATATGAACACACAGACACCTCTGTGTCCTAAAAGCTGATCACCTCTAAACAACAGATGTTCCACTTAACGGCTTACACAGAAAACCCCTTGTAAAACAGACGTCTTAACTTTGACATAGGATAGGTTATATCATTCTTTCCTCTCTGACGAATGGAGTGTAGGAATGAGCTGGAGGGGTAAAAGTCAGGAGATGTGATGAAGAAAAGTAACTGTATTTTTAAAAACCTGATTATGAAAACCGAGAGATTGTGAATGCAACGGACTCTCCTTTGGTATGTGACATTCCTCAGTTAGTTCAACCATGGTAACACATACGACTAGAACATGAAATTGTACAAATAGAGATAACTAGGACCTAAATTTTGCAGAAATGTCTTTGGGAGAACCACTGCAAGGAAATAAACAAATTATACAACTTAGGTACCTAAAGAACAAGGATAAAACGAGCAGGAGAGGAATGAACTGTGTTACCTTTTCCCTTGAGTAAAAAGTGATTCTGTGCCAACACCCAGCACTGCAAAGTAGTCTCAATTGTTCAACTGAATTATAGGCCTACTTACTAACCCACACCGCTAAGCCTGTTATGCTAGCAGTAATTGTCAATATTCACAGCGAGAACCAGGAAAACACTTTAGTTTCAGAAATGATGGTGATTACACATTCTCATGAGTGATTACTCGCATCTGAGAGTGCTGTCATCACCTCTTGAGTGAGACCCCATGCTTATGTCTACACGACACGGGAGTGCTGGTAACACGGGCATAGAGAACCAGAAGTACTGAGCATGTGCGGGTTGTAGGGTCATGTACTGGGTGCTTGAAAGTTCATGACAATGATCAGAGTCCCTCTCCCCTAAGACGATCATTAGCAAAATGTGGTTATTATCACACAGAAGTGGGGCTCTGGGGTCTAAGTCAGAGATCAAATATTAGCTGCCTATTAATTCTGTGTGACACATTAGAAGAATAGAGATTTTCCTTCCTAATACATAAGGAAATCTCCTGAACACAAAGAGAGAATCCAGGTATTCTCAGATGGGCATTGGATACACAAACTGTGTGCAGTCTAATGGCAACAGTGTAAAAGGACAAAACAGATTCTAACAGCTTATGGTGAAAAAGTAATTATTTTGATGCCTGAGAAAAATATTCGTAGTCATCTACTCACTACAATCCTGAATATAATTCATAGCAACATAATGATATTTCCTTATTGAGTATAGAAGTGATACTTTAGAACTTCTATTCAAAGTGTATATTTGCCAGTAACAAGGGATCTTAGAAGCATGTCTTATCTATCTTGACCAAAAGTGCTCATTGTCACGATACTCGGAATTGAAGATGCAATCTAGGCCCACACAGTCCAGATCAAAGCTAACTAGACTTTGTAGCAAGTGAACTCATGACCTAGATCTCATTAGTCATGATCTAATCAACTCAGCTAGTGGCCACAGAAAATAAGTGTTGGCACTAGACAGTTCCTGGGGAATCATTTCTGCACTTATACAAGTCCCACAATTTTAAAGAATCAACTTCAGAGATACTGTTTTTCTAAGGCTTTACAAGTACACAAAACCATTAACTCATATTTATTACGTGGGACAGTTACTTATATACAAGGAAGAGCAAAGGGCCAAGGTGGTTTAGCAGGCAAGGGCTATGTCTTCATGCTTGATAACTAGTTCAATTCCTGAACTGATAAATGGGATCTGAATAGGACTCTAATAACAAAGGAAACAACTCTAAGAGCTGATAAAATCAACTACATGGGATTAAAAAGGTTTGAAAGCCAAGAAACTGTCAGCAGAGTGAACAGACAGCCTACAGATTGGTAGAAAATTCTGCCAGTTATACTTCACAAAGGGTATTATTATTACTTAGAATATATAAGGAACTGCAAAAATTAAACACACACATATATGTGCAACCAATCAATATATAATCTAATGAACCAAATACTCATTTCCAAGAAGAAAAAAATTGACAACAAATATTTTTTCATGTGTTTCAATATAATCAAGAACCAGAGAAATGCAAATCAAAGCTACATTGAGAGTCCCTCACCTATCAGTCAGTATGGTTATCACTAAAAGAGCAAAATATATCAAGTATGATCAAGAGTATGAGAGAATAACATTAATTCACTGCTAGTACAAGGTACCCTGACTCAGATACTATGGAAATTAGTGCTGAATTTTCTACAAAAAATCTAAAACTACCATGAGATAGAGCTATTCCACAACACAGCATACACCCGAAGAAAGAACTCTACCTCAGTGAGACATGCACACAAATCTTGCCAATTCTTTTTTTTTGGCAAATTATTAAAATATAAACAATGGTAAATATACACAATGGCATTTTATTCAGCCGTAAAGAATAGCAAGTTACAAAACCTACAGGAAAAAAAAATAGATTAATTTGGAAGCATATCAGATAAGATAACCTGAACTTGGAAACAAAAATGTTGCATAGTCTCTCTCCAATGCAGATTCAAGTTTTATTTTTTTAATTAAATTTTTTTTCTGCATGTGAATGTTTTGGATTTATGTATCTTGTGCATACCTAGTGATCACAGAGGCTAAAAAAGGCCTTTCTCCTGGAATGCAAGTTATAGAAGATTATGAGCTGCCACTTGGAGAATGGTAATCAAACCTGATTCTATGGAAAAGCAGCCAATGCTCTTAACTGCTAAACCTTCCCTTCATCCCCTAATTGTGTGTGTGTTGGTGTGTGTGACAGAGAGCGTGAGAGAGAGAGAGAGAGAGAGAGAGAGAGGGAGGGAGGGAGGGAGGGAGGAAGTATAATTGAGTGTGAGAGTAAACACAAACCATCAAACCAGGAAGGGGACAAGATGAAAAACAGTTTCAGAAGCAGGGAAGAGTACTGCCATATATGGAAAGGTATAAGGGAGGGTACCGTCACAAGAGAGAAGGAATAGGGGATGAGTACAAATGCCAGAATGAAATCGTGACTTTGTATTCTAACTAAAAATAGAAAAAGACAAAGAAAAGCTTTCTTTCCGTCTTCCACTCTCTATCATGATGCAGACCCCAGGTCATGAACACTAAATGCATCCTGGAATCTTCTGACAACTAAATTTGGTTAGAGCATACCCCACTCTAATTTAAAGGAATAGCAACAAGTTCAGAATATTTTACATGTATCACTCATAATACTAACACACAATTAAGCCAAATATAAGCTTTTAGTCATAACAGCATGAGACATGACTTCAACTGTACTCTGTCATGCATGCTCGTCTTTTGACAGTTACTGTAGTGAGTAAAATCCAGGCTTCCTGAGAGCTCACAGGGTGATATCATTGGGATCAGTGGAAGTAACCATGGGGGAAAAAAAGCAAAGACAGCAGCGTTATCTTGAGGAGCAGTCACACTGCAGAGATGCAAGAAGCATCCACTCAGCAGTGATGTGAGGAGTGCCCACCCTGTAGGGATGCGAGGAGCAAATTTCCTGCAGGAACACACATACTCCAGGGATGCAAGGAACAGAGACACTACAGGGCCAAAAGCAAGACACTAAGAGAATCTAAATTCACTTAGGGACATTCAGAAACTCTGCTAACAAAAACCCAGGATGAAATCACTGATGACAACTTGGAGAAATTTTTAGTTTCTTCATTTATAATAATACACCAACTTGCAATTCAAAATGGCTGAAAAAGCCAATAAATTTGCAAATTGCTACTACTGCTGAGTCAAAGAAGATAAGACAGTTGTGAGTGGACAGACTTAGGTAGGAAAATACGATTCATAGAAGATCATTATTCTCATACAGATTTAACTGTGAAGAAGTCTACAAAATTCCCAAAATGATTTTTTAAAAATTTACAGATGAACACACTTTTCATCTTAACATTTAGAAAATCACAGATGTTAAGGCATTATTAAAGCATGGCCATAAATAACAAGAAATACAAGCTTTTCTTAATTTACAGAAAATTATTAAAGTACATGCAATTTCAACAATCTAAAATATTCTGGGAAAGCTAAGTAAGAGGAAAATATGAGTGCATTTAGTAACAAATACAGACAAAGTTTTAAATATCAGTTTAATTGAAATAACTCTGCTCTGGTTTAAAAAATGTTAAAATCATGCAAACAATCGCTGGAGCAGAGGACAGTGTTAGACAGGACAGTATTGCCCTGAGCTGGAAGAATTAACCCAACCTCAGCATCCGACTTACATTGCTCCATTGGTATAGACTGTGTCACTTCCTTCCACATACTGCACCTGAGCTGGGTAGACATGTTGGACCTGCTGAACTGTCTGTACCTGCTGCACCTGAAAAAAAGTATGAGTAACATGTTAGGTGGTAGACATAAAAAAGGCACAGCACACTAGATCCATGGGAAGTGGTAGACATAGAAAAGGTATGCAACACTAGACCCACGGGAAGTGGTAGACGTAAATCCATGGTAAACAATAATCCTAGAAAGGGTATACTATATTAGACCCATGGTAAATACAAAGAGTATATAATTATTAGATCCATCTCAGATTTTCCAGAATATTGGTTAGCAGGAGATGGCTAGGGATGAAATCTCTTAGGTTTATGCTACGTTCAAGTTAAGAAACTTATATGTTTAGATCAAATATAGCACTTACCCAAATAGTTCATCAATTGCTTGTCAGTGTACATGTACACACAGTTTTATGCTTAACATCCTGCAAGTTTCTCCCTGATTTTGATGATTTATAAAATTCTACTCCACTTTAATTGTTAAATAATTATAAAGCTAAATTTATTTTTGATTAAAATCAACCCCCTTAGTCTGTATAATGTTACTCATACATATTCTTTTCAGAGCTGATCATTTGGTATTGGACTGATAAGCTCTTTAGACCTGAAAACATATCACATACAAGGAACATTACATGAGCTAAACAAGGTTGTATTTCACATATTTAGAAATACATATACACATATGTGGAATATTCCTTTACACTATGTGAATATATGTTACTGTAATTGGTTTAATAAAGAATCTTTCTAGCCTATAGCTGGCAGGATAGGTTAGGCAGGAGAATGAGACTAAGAGAATTCTGGGAAGAAGGAGGAACTAAAGGTATCTCAAGGAGCCTCGAAAAGAAGGAAATGAACCTGCTGTGCTAAGAAAAGGTAACAAGCCCCATAGAAATAGAAAACAAAACATATGACTGTGGTGCCTACTAACTTATCAAAGGCATGGAATCCCCTAGAAATGAAATTTCAGGTACTAGGGTGCCACCCAACATGGGTTCTTTCTTAATAAATATAGATTATAAAGCCACTGAAATACTCCTCTCCACCCAACATCACAGTTACTGAAATCAAAGGCAAAGTGAAATCCACAAAGGTCTATTCCGACCAATGAACACTGTCATACAATGCAAATTGAGAACTCAGCCCATTCCATTTTATTTGCAAATTATTATTATATTTGCCCAAAGATCTAAACAGGTTAAACCAACTGTAAATGCCAAATAATTGCTCAGTAGTTAAATAATGCACTGTACCTGGCGAATGAATTGCCAATAAATATTTATGAAAAATATATTATTTTCTAACTTTTGGCATCAACTTTTTATTGAAGAATAATGAAGTTACTAAGGAACACATATTTTTCAAAAGCAAACAAGACCACTTTATAAAAGACATATTTTTTTATATTTATGTAGATATATCTGTGTGAATGTATGCCATTTGCATGCAAGTGTCTACAGAGGACACTGGAGCTGGAGTTACAAGCAATTGCAAGCTGTCTGATATGCGTGCTAGGAAGTAGACTCAAGTCTACTGGAAAAACTGCACGTGCTCTTAACTGATAAGCCATCTCTCCATTCTCCCAATAAGACCACTTTAAATGCTGTTTAATGCAGCACTAAAGATGAGAGGTGAAATTTTCATATTACATATTATTTTCACTCTCTAAAACAACCAGGATTCAAAATTATACAAATATCATTTGATATTCTATTAAACATCAAGTGATGTTTGGATCCATGTTAAAAGGTTATACATTAGAAGCTGATTTCCTATTTTAATTTTCACTAGTTTAATGTGGGAACATTCGAGTAGGTATTGAGAATGTTCATCTCCAATAGCTTTGTTTCCTGTACGTTTTGTGAACTCTCTAACCCGTATCATCTGTTGCTATTTGTCCCCACCCACGTTCTTAGAAAAGGAAATTATCAAATAAAGTCTACATGAAATTGATTATATATTTTGATTTTATTTACTTCACAAAATAAATCCCCAAAAAATGTTTGTAAAAAAATAGTAAATATTTTTCACCATTTTTTAATTTTAGTAGAGTTAAGTTGTCAAAATACAAATTAGAAAAAAGCAAGAAAGGTAGATTTAACATTTTTAAAGGTAGAATTAACAAAATTTTTATAATTAACTATTCATTGAATAAAAGTGACTCTAAAATATGAAACTCAAAATGGCCTTGGATCAGCTTTTAAAAGCTTAGAAAGTTGGCAGTAATGAGGGTCTCATTATAACAATATTCAACACCAGAGAGTTATCCTGTCCATTAATCAAAAATATAGTGCCAAAATGTAAATATATGAAATAAAACATTTATATTCATTGTGACTAGGTGTAGAAAAAAACCTAACACTTTCACATGAATATATATTTAAAACAGAAGTACTCATATCACCATTCAAAGCATAGCACTCTGAGCTTATTTACTTATTTAATGTACATGTTTTATGATTTGAATTATTTACAATAAAAGTGAATTTCAAAGCAAATTACACACCACAGGAACATGTGCTAGTTCAACAGAATCAATTAGTATATTTTAAGGACAAATTTACACAATATGTTATTTTGGATATATTTCAAGAAAAAGAACATGAATCATACTTCAAAGCAGAAATCCTTCTCAATGGTAAATGAAACCATGTATAATTGTTAAGTTCATTATTCAGCTAAGAAGCTTTCTAGTATCTTTGTAAAACAAAAAAGTCTTTCTCCTGTCAAGATAATTATCTTGCTCATAATAGCATTCCTTATACATTTAGTTGGCGCCAAGTGTTCTAAGTATTCAACCTAAGAACTACATAAAGCTGCATTAACAGCATACTCAGGCCTACAAGAGACACAAGAGAGCTCTATGCAGATTGAAAAGGTGAGTTGGCACCGGACTGAGCTCCCAAGGTCCTGATGAGGAGCAGAAGGAGAGAGAACATGAGAAAGAAAGTCAGGACCGTGAGGGAACCTCCAGCTGGCGACAGATGGGGAAGGTGACTGAGCCCCACATTGGAGCACTGGACTGAGCTCCCAAGGTCCCGATGAGGAGCAGAAGGAGCGAGAACATGAGGGAGAAAGTCAGGAACGAGAGGGGTGCGTTCACTCATGGAGACGGTGGGACAGAACTAATGGGAGATCACCAACTCCAGTTGGAATGGGACTGATGGATCATGCGACCAAACCCGTCTCTCTGAGTGTGGCCAACAGCGGGGGCTGACTGAGAAGCAAAGGACAATGGCTCAGGGCTCTGATTCTTCTTCATGGACGGGCTCTGTGGGAGCCTTCTCAGCTTGGTCGATCACCTTCCTGGACCTGGGGGGAGTTGGGAGGACCTTGGTCTTAGCATAGAGTGGGGAACCCTGATGGCTCCTTGGCCTTGAGAGGGAGGGAGGGGAGGTATGGGTGGAGGGGAGGGGGGGGAAGGGGGAGAAGGAGGGGAGAGAAAGGGGAGAAGGAGGGGAGGGAGGGGGGAGGAGGAGGGAAGGAGATGGAAATTTTTAAATATAAAAAAAAATAAACCATGAGAAAAAAAAAAAAAACAAACAAACAAAAAAAAAATAAAATCTAGCACGATCAAGAACGTCAAAAAAAAAAAAAAAAAAAAAAAAAAAAAAAAAAAAAGAAAAGGTGAGTTGGAAGAGCAGTTAGGCAAAAGGCTGCTATGCGACCGGCAATAAAGATGCCAAAAAAAAAAAAAAAAAAAAAAAGGCACAAAGGGAAAAGCTGCTTGTCTAATGAGCAGAGAGTTAGGAAAATAAAAATCATAAACATGTAACACACGCACAAACACACACATACATTGTCTCAGCTCTGGTTAAAAGTAATATAAATTCTGCCAGGTGGTGGTGGCGCATGAATTTATTCCCAGCCTTTGGGAGGCAAAGGCAGATGGATCGCTGTGAGTTTGAGGCCAGCCTGGTCTACATGAGCTAGTTTCAGGATAGACTCCAAAGCTACAAAGAAACCCTGTCTCAAAAAACTAAAACAAAACAACGAAAACAAAAAAGTAATATAAATTCTGCCGTAAGCTTTTTAATACATCTTACCAAGAAGACTCCTACCATCATTGTGACTATCAGAGTAACTGTAGGTAAAGAGTATTGATTCATGAGCACCAAATGACGTTGAACAGGACACTCTAGGGGGGGGGGGGGGGGGGGGGGGGAAGTTATTTAAATTCTCTCCTGTTGCATTTTTTGAGGAAAAGGACCTTCTCCACAATGTTAATATCTACAGGCTTCATCCTAGGACAGTCAATGTTAGCCAAAAGAAGACTTTCAGTCTCCTTAGTGTGGTTGCCCCTTCACAAAGAAGACGGAAAAATGGACGGCAGGAAAACTTGAATTTGTTTCCTTATATCATAAATCTACTCTGTGGTCTGAGGTTGGCTGGCTTGTCCACTCACACACTGTGTAGCTTCTCGTTGGAAGGAAATTTCGGGTCTTTAGATACAGTTTCTTGAAGTAGACTTTAAGTGAATCTTCTTCAATTCAACCCAGTAAAATTCCCGAAAAGCTCATTTCTGTGGCAGGACTAGAGAAGACGGAAGCACAAGCTCCAGAAGATTGTTTGCTAAACCATTCAACTGCTATGGTAAACCTGGCGAAGTTACATTTGGGCTTCAAATACAACCAGAGAGTAGTATACTCCTGATGAATTCAGTCTCCTTCTGACTACACAAGAAACTGGGAAGTCAAATAGTAGAGAATTAACTTCATAAGATAATCCTAACTGCCTATCATCCATCACACCCTCAAACAGACTAACAGCAGAACATAGAAGCCACTAGAAAGAGATGAAGTGTTCAAAGGCAAGGAGGAAAGCTCAGGGAGTAGAGATGAAAGGCAGGAAAGTTCGTTTACACAATTTTCAATCATAAAATACAATGGATGTTATGTAAACAAACTTATTTTTTGTCATTAAATATGAATATAGTAATTGCTTTCTACAAAGAATAATATTTAATCATGGTTATAATAAGTTCTTAAACATTATTTCTCTCAAGGCCCACTAGAACACACCACTAACATCTACAACAAGTAATATTTTTAAAAATGAGAATATACTTTTTACCGTAATTCCTTGTGATAACGCCTATATACAAATTCCTCACTGGATCCAGGATCTCCTGGAGTGATGTCTATGCGGTTCCTGTAGGGTTCTTGCGCTAAGAACATGTGTTATTAAGCTTAAGTGTTAACATTCTAGTTTTCCTCTAGTGTTTTTCCAAATTTGGGAAAATCTAAATAACTAAGATATAATGTGCTTGTACTAATTGGGTTTCTTTACTCAATAATATATCTTAGAGCTGGTGTGTGTATGTGTGTGTGTGTGTGTGTGTGTGTGTGTGTGTGTGTGTGTGACTGTATGTACATCCACCTAAAGCTACTGTTAGTTGACTTTAGAGTATTCTACAACATAGATTATTTAACTGTTTTACTTTTAGGGAGTATTTAGGTTACCTTTAATATTATAAAGTACTCTAAATAAATAAAGGGCTGTGGATATAGCTTAGTGGTAAAGTGTTTCCCTAGCATATATGAGACAGTGAATTCCACCTCAACACTAAAAAACAAAACAAAACCCACTTGTTTTAGAGTGAAAATTATATTTATGTTAAGTTGTGTTTGGTGTAATGGCTGCAATTCTAGGGCTAGGAACAGAAAGGAAGACCATAAGAACAAGGGCTACACTTAGCAGTGTGTCTGGCTACATTCTCTCATAGGTTTACTGGCCATTTGTTTTCATGCTTTGTGAAGAGTTATTCACAACCTTTGTGCACTAATCAATGGCACTGATTTCTCATCCATTACTGATTTTGAAGGTTCTTGTAAACAACGCTTCTCTTTCCATATACTCAATGTCATGCTACCTTTAGATTTATTTGTGTTGTTTGCTAATACATGTTGTTATTTATAATGTTGAGGATGGCCTTGAATTTAAGAGTCCTCCTGAATCAGCTTTCCTAATGATGGGATTTTAAGGGTACACTACTATGCACAGTATGTCAATAGTTATCAGATAAAATACGACAAACTAGTTCTTAGATGCCTAGTGGTGTTTTATATTCTATGTAAGCCGATTTTCCTTTTCTAAAATCAGGACATAGAAGTTTGCCTTTATATTTTCATTCTTTTGAACACTAATTCTATAGTCCTTTAGTGCTATCAAATCAAAGGTAAAACTCTAGCTTTTTAAAATGCAGGCATTTATTTTTTTTCTTAAAATGATCCCAGTAAACAAAATTCTAAATTTATACAAGGATGTGCTTATTACTTACTGGTCTGTTATTGCTCATGTTTGTGTGTCTATGTATGTGTGTGTGTTTAGTATTATTCAGGTTCGCATAGGTAAATATGCATATCTATGTGGAAGTAAGTCAGAGCACAACCCTACGTGTAATTCCTCAAATACTATTCATTTCATTTGTGTGCTCATTTTCTCTCTCTCTCTCTCTCCCCCCCCCCCCCCCTCTCTCTTTCTCTCTTTCCAGGCTCTCCCACTGGTATGGAACTTACCTAGTAGGTTAGACTAACTGACCAATAACCCCCAGGGATCAACTTCCCCAATGCTAGATTTTAAGCAAGAATCACCCTGGCTCCCCTGTGCATTCTTACATGGATTTTTGGATTTTGAAAATGGAACTCATATTGTTATACTTCAAGGCATGAATTTAAAAACAGAACTACATCTCTAGGCTACCATGCAGTTTTTATTACCATAGATTTTGTAGAACAGGTTTTTCTCTCAACACTATTCCATTTTGAGCAAACATTCCAGGAATATTAGAATCAAGAGATTCTTCTTTCAAGGAAACACTGAAAAACTTCAGTTTAATAATACTGAAACTAAGACAGGCAATGGTGGTGCATGCCTTTAATCCCAGCACTCGGGAGGCAGAGGCAGGTGGATCTTTGTGAGTTCGAGGCTAACCTGGTTTACAATAGCTAGTTCCAGGATAGATTCCAGAGCTACAGAGAAACGCTGTCTCAAGAAACCAATAATAATAATAATAATAATAATAATACTGAAACTATACAGTGATTTGGAACAGATATAAATTACTTGCAATACCGAATCTTCCCATCCTCTTCCCATCCAGGAGGAAAGTATTTTTATTATATATCCTCTGCAACAAGGCTCTCTTTTTAGTTTTAGAATTGATAACTCCTTAATGCAAATTTTCATATGTGAGTTGGGCATTTCATTCTAGAGTGCAGTAATGAATGAACTATTATGAAGACTTCAAAGGTTCTACTAGGCAGAGTTGCCAAAAGTATCTTCCCACAAGATTACAAATCCTAATTCTTGCAACCTGAGAATGTGATGCAAATGAGGGTACAGGTATCTGCTGCCAGGAGTCCTAAAAAAAGATGAGTGCTGGCCTAGCTGGGAGCAGAAGAGGAAGTGAGAATCTGAAGATGGAATGAGAGGAAGGGAGTACAGGGAGCACCTAGAAGCACAAAGCAAGCCCAGCAGATGTACAGCAAAGAAACAGTCAGCCATACAATTGAAAAAAAATGCCAGAAATCTGACAGCCACCTAAATCATTTTGGACTGATTTATTCTCCAAGAACTCTGTAAAGAAAACACCCAATGTGACAGATGAAATTCACTGTGAGGGGTATGCAACAGAGAAATCAGTGCAGCCCAGCCAGACTTACCTACAACCTGCAGAAATGGAGATAATGGTACTACCATGAGCTACAGAACTTGCTGCAATTTCTTACAAGGCAAGTACCTTAGTTAGGGCTTCTATTGCTATGATAAAACACCATGACCAAAAGCAACTTAGAGAGGAAAAGATTTGTTTCGGCTGACAAGTTTTCATTCTCATTCCACGATGGAGAAAAGTAGAGCAGAAGATCAAAGCAGGAACCTAGAGGCAGGAACTGAATTAGAGACGGTGACAGAAAACTACTCGCTGTATTGTTTCCCATGGCTTTGCTTGCTTTCTTATGAGACTCAGGTTCACCTGTCCAGGATGGCACCGCCTCACCCACCCCCACACCCAAGGCTGAGGCAGCACTCACCAACTATTAATGAAGAAAATACTGTATACACTTGCCTATGGGTAATTTTCACAAAGGCATTTTCTGCACTCAGGTTCCTCTTTCCAGGTAACTCTAATTGGTGTCAAGTTGGCAAAAGATTAGCATTAGCCAGTACAGCAAGACAAAACGCATTCAGACACGATCCAGACCAATTAATCATTGCCAGGATTAGGCAAGTGCATGGTTCTTTGACTCATTCCTGGAAGAGGGGTGAGGGGACACAGGACATGACAGGACCCTTTTTCCCCTTCATTTGTATTCTCATTGCTGTTTCCTAATTAGGACTAACACATACAGAGCTCATCACTGAAGCTCCTGTTAAAATTAAGGCTTTGCTAAGATAGAAGGATGGTTTATTCTCAATTCGGGTAACATCTGAATATTACAGGTTCAGAGAAAACTGACACAGCTATTCAGACACCACATGTCACATAATAAGGCAAGAAAAAAATCTCAGCTTCACTAACTAAAACCTGGTAAAAACTTAACATAAATAATAATATGATCAAGCTCTCAAACTCCAAGCCAATTTCACAAGTGGGAAAGATATATAGTAAAGAAGAATATTTTAATATTTTACCTAGATACATGCAGTAAATATAATTTTTGTAGGAGAACTCAATATTTTGGTAAAATAATAATTAAGCAGTATTCTCAATCTCATTAGCATAAACTTCCCCATTAATATAACACCTTATATCTGGAAGGGAAAAATAATTTATTTCATAATATATTAAATTTCTAAATTTTTTCTTACTCTAAGAAACACTAAATTATATTCTGATATATAGCTGAACTAAGCAAACTTTTAAAAATATATTTTGAAAGGAAATTTATAATAGTAGGATAGCAAGACTTAAAATAAGCTTTATGTTTTCCCTATGGAATCCTCTTAATAATTATGCTATACTTAGCACTTGAATACAGTTATCTTTAAGGGTAATAAGTTAAAGCCATGAAGCCAGCCACCAGGTCAGACATGCTGAATCTTTCCCGGTAAGACACCCCTTTGTGGTGTTACACAGATTATTCGATATGGGTTAGTCAAGATGTGAGTAAGAAGCTGAAACTAATGGGCCAGGCAGTATTTAAATGAATATAGTTTGTGTGTTGTTATTTCGGGGCATAAGCTAGCCAGGCGGCTGGGAGCAGGGTGGGATAAAAAGCAGGCCGGCCTGCAGCTCTCACTACAGAAGGATAATTATTTCATTTACAAGAAAATTGTAGAATTTGTAAAAATACACAAAATAACATAGACAAGAATTAGGGTTAAAAAACAACAAAGAATGATTAAATACTTATTTGGATTGTTAAAACATTGAGCTGTCAAAAAAAGAAAGTATATTTACTTCAAATATTCATTGATTAGATGGAATTGGATCTCTAGACCTTAACTGACTTTCTTGATTTTTTTTAATACTTGTCCTCATTAACTTCTAATAGCCTAGATCACACGAAAAAGAAGTCTCTTGGTCCTGACTGTGAAGGACTGTTTTGAATGTTAATTAATGTAGGATGGATGGTAGTACCATTCCCTGGGTATGTGGGCCTGGGCTATACAAGGAAGCTAGTTGTTCATGAGCCAAAGAATGTGCCAGCAAGAATGTGCTTGCAATCCAGCAAGCAGTCCTTCCCTGGTTTCTTCTTCAAGTTCTTGAGTTGCTGTCCTGACTTCCTTCAATAATAGGATGTGATCTGGAAATGAAATCAAATAAAGCTTTTCTTCCATAACTTGCTTTTGGTCACAGTATTGATTTACAAAGAGAAAGTTATCACTTACCTAGCTGTCATGGTACCCCTAAGTGTGTCCAGCATGTGTTTCAGTTAAACGTCATTCATTAAGAAAGCCTAACTTCTTACTATCTTTTGCCCACTTGCCTGCCAGTGTTCCTGAAGCTCACAGTAGAGATGAATTTTTTTTTAACTAATGCTTTCCTCATTCATAAACACTGTTTTATAGATGAGGATTGCATGGAGAGCCAACTCCATATCTTGTCATTCACTTGCATCTCAATATAAATAGCTTTCCCTCATAATCAATGTTAGATCTAAAATGAAGGAAAAGAAAAATTTTGTATCTGTGAGTAAGCTCCAGGAACAAAGGAATAACATCTACTTTTTTATTACTACAACCACAAGAACGTAAGTAGTTAAAGCATGAGTACAGAATTGGGAAAGGAGAGAAAGTAGTCACAAACAAAACATAACACACAGCTTTAAGGTTTCCTGAAAAAGATATAACTCAAGCAGATGACATAGCAAAGCAAGAAGATAGAGGAAGGACAATAGTGAGGGAAGAAGGAAAATTTCGTTCTCGTGGTATTCCAGCCTTAGTCCATTTGGGAGAAAGAAAATATAAACTGGGGCTCTTAAAAACAACAGAAACTTTTTCTTAAGAGTTCTAAAGATTGGGAAGTCGAAGATAATGCAACATCAGTAACCGATAAGAACCTCTGATTCATAGATTGTAACTTCATGCTGTGTCCCCAGCTAAGGGAGTTAGCTGTCCCTTGGCATTCTTTTAAAGCACACTGATGATCTCCACAAGGGTTCTCCCTTTGCTTCCTGATCCCAGGATTGGGGGAGATTTGCTTCTAAACACAAAGAAACATTTGGATCATAGCAAAAAACCCTTTTATTCCTCTTTATAGCCATTTAATAGCTCTACTCATCTATAAAAATACATAGTAGAATTAAAATTCTACTAGGATTGCTTCCAAGCAATAATTATACAAAGATCACTGTAAAAAGGTGAGTAGGGTAGATAAATACTTACTTAGATGAATTAACTTTTACACAAACAGAAGCAAGCCTTTCTGTTCTAAAGCAAAGAACAAATGACCAAAGAGAGGTCACAAATTGTTGATGACTAATTTCAGTCTGGACTACTAACTAATTATAAATATACATAATTCATTTAAGAAACCAGTTAAGACACTGCAAATGATCAGATGTTTTAAGTGACCATTACAGTAAATTATGAAGTAGAGTAAGTTAGAAAAGACAAATTATTATATTAGATACTGATTTATTGATTTGATTAGTGATTTACTTAAAGTACTGTTTGTACTGCCTGTCTGCCAAGCATGACTTCACTGGATACATGAAACGGAATGACCTGCTGAAACAATGGGTCGTTGCCCTTAACAGCCTGCTGACTGTCACTTATGCTTTGTAAAATCTCACTTGCTTGTTTGTCCCATCTCGTGGTTTTAGATCATAACATGAGAAAACAAACTGGACCAGCACTGAGACCTTCCAGGAGCTTTACTAACTTTGGTTGACTGGTGACCTCTCCTCTCTTCAACTCTTATTGCTCTTGAAGTGCTTATTCCAGAAAGACTCCTGAGCAGTTGTCCAGCGAGCACATGGAATTCTGGTTTCAATGTGAAATTAGTCAAATTTCAAACACCTTTCTAAGGCCAACAAGTAAATAAAAATAGATAAAAATTAGAGTGTGCTTTCCTGATTACATTACGGAGTTATATCAGTTCAGCCCTTTACGTAACTAGTGGCTCAAGGCAGTATTTAAGAAACCAACAGAGGGATTGGGGCATGCATGGATCCACAGGTAAATATTTGTTTGCTTCAAAATCATTTGGACTTGAGTTCAAACTATCAGCACCCAAACAAAAAGCTAGATGTTCTCACCCCCTGGACGGAGCATCTCCTGCACCAGTCTTAGGAGTCAACGGCAATGACTTTGGCAGCCTCCAGTTTTCAGGCTCCTGCCGCTAGATTCAGAACTTGCTAAGACTTCACAGTGGCATGAACTTATTCCTATGCCATCCTATTGGCTCCATATCGGTGGAAGGTTCTAACAAATCTATTTCCCCTGTGCTCTCTGCCTCAAGATTGGATTTGTGAAAGCACAGGACACTGGGAGCCCTTGGACTGCTTGCCTCCCTTTGCATGCCTAGCTGATGAGCAGGACTTCAGAGACTAATTACAGTGTGCTTTGCCCATGGCTTGCTGGTGAGTACAACAGAGTAAAGATGAAGAGGCCAAATAGCACATGGACCCAGGAAAATAAAGGCCAAGGTTCCCCAAGAGAGAAGAGCAAGGCAGCGGGATAGCAACATTTCAAAGCTGCCACACCAAGGAAGTCCTCGGGTCAGTGATCCTATATAGCTCTTCCTTTTTTTTTTTAAAGTTTAATGTTATTTTTTCCCCTCAGCAATGTTCTTGGTGTTGTAGTTTTTGTTTTTCTGTAAGTATTGGATTTGTTTACCAGACCTGAACAATTTAAATATTTGCATATGATTTTTAACAGTCCTAAAAATATTTTCTCATTTCTTTCTCTTTTACATTTATGTTACCAGCATCATAAGCTTTGCCCACATCAGCTGGATCTTAAAATTTAAAGGGATTTTTGTTTTTGGCTTTGGTGTATTTTTGTTGTTGTTGTTGTTTTTAAGGGTTTTGGTTTCTTATGTAGTCTTGCTATTTAGACCTGACTGGCACAGAACTCAATGTGTAGAGTAGGCTTGCCTTGTTTGAACTTAGAAAGATCCTCTCCTCTCTACTGGAATTACAGAGCGATGCTACTACCACACTAAAGGTTCTGATGATCTGCTTTCTTTTTCTACTCTTAAAATTTTTAAATTATCTTTTCTCTTAAATTAAATCAGTTATGTTTATCTTGTTACTTATCTTTATTTTTTTCCTCTTTAAACAATAGCAACAAGAACAAAAACCGAAGGTGGTGCTGGACATAACTTAAAGGTTAAGAACATTTGCTGCACCCTGAAGAACACTTGGGTTCAGTTCACAAGTGTCTGTAGCTCTAGTTCTTGGAATCTAGTGCCAATAGTAACCTACCCTAGTGATAGTGAGGGACTCCAACGAATGAATATAAGAACGATCAATGCCACCCACATTCAGAGGTTCTAGTTTGGTCCCTGTCCAGTTGGAATTGGTGAGCTCCCATTAGCTCAGATAAACTGTTTCATTGGGTGTCCCCATCATGGTCTTGACCTCTTTGCTCATATTCTCACTCTTCCCACTCTTCAACAGGACAGTGTTTTGCTGCGTGTCTCTACTGTTTCCATCAGTTGCTGGATGAAGGTTCTATGGTGGCATTTAAGATATTCATCAGTCTGACTACAGGGCAAAGCCAACTGCTTAGGGTCTTAGCTGGGGTCATTCTTGTGGATTCCTAAGAATTTCTCTAGTGCCAGGTTTCTTGCTAGCCCCATAATGGCTTCCTCAATCAAAATATCTCTTTCCTTGCTCTCATCTTTGTCCTTTTTTCATCTGAACTATCCCATTCCCTCAAGTTCTCCTCTCCCTTTCCCTTCTCCCCTTCTCTTTCTCTTCCACCCTCCCTTTTCCCTTCACCTCCATGTTTCCAATTTTGTTTGGTGATCTTGTCTATTTCTCCTTTCCAGGTGGATCTATGTATGTTTTTTCTTATGGTTCACCTTGTTACTTAGGTTCTCTAGAATAATGAACTATTGGCTTGTTTATCCTTTGCTTTACAGCTAGAATCCACTTATGAGTGAGTACATACCATGTTCATCTTTCTGGTTCTGAGTTACCTCACTCAGGATGATTTTTTTCTAGTTCTATCCATTTCATGCATATTTCAAGATGGACCCTCCAAATGTGGGTGACAGTTGCATGGCTGGGGCAGACTACGGGGCCACTGGCTGTGACATCAGGATTTATCCCTAAGGCTTGTACTGGCTTTTTGAGAACCCATTTTCTTTGGATGGATATCTTGCTCAGCCTGGATATGGTAGGGAGGACCTTGGACCTTCCCCAAAGCAATGTGCCCTACCCTCTCTGAGGAGTGGATAGGGGTGGGGTGGGTGGAGAGTAGGTGGAAGGATAAGGGAGGAGGGGAGAGAGTGGGAACTGGGTTTGGTATGTAAAATGAAAAACAGATAGTTTTATTTTTTTAAAAAAGAAAAGAATGATCAATGATCAAAGACCCAAACATATGAACAAAACCAATGAGGATATTAATAAATGTTGGAATGAAACAGGGAAGACAAGTCAGGGTAGAAAAGAATACAAGGAAATTACGTTCTGGAAAAATCAGATGTAAAATTGGGAAACAAATTCAGGAAGTCAAATAAAAATGCTCAGTTGAAATCCTTAACCAATGCACTATATTATTGGAAACAGACAAACGGGGCTTGAACACATTTCAATGACTAGGCTGCAAGTTGTGCACAGAGAAAGGAAAAGTACAAGCTAAAGCAGTGTTTCTCCACCTGTGTGGAGACTCCTTACCAGATCAATAGATCTTTATATTAAAATTTGTAACAGTAGGAAAATCACTGTTATGAAGTAGCAACAAAATAATTTTATGGCTAGTGGTCACCACAACACGAGGAACTGTATTAAAGGGCTGCAGCATTAGGAAGGTTGAGTAACACTGAGATAAAGGCATGAAAAACATATTCACAAAGTAAAAAAAAAAAAAATCCTCAAATCTTGTGAGATAAAGACATTGAGAGGACTCTTGGGACCCTAATCAGATAGGACCAGAAAATATTTTCTACTTGTGATTTTAAAGTTACAAAAGCTCAAGTATACAAAAAGCAGAAAATGAAGGTCTGAGTGAGACCTCATGACACACATGCAGACAAACAGAATAACAGCAGATGTCTCAAAAGAAAAAAGTAAACACATGAACACTAAAATGACATGGGATAATGCCCTTCATGCCCTGGAATGAAAGAGCTGCCAACCAACTACTTTATCCACCAACATTATACTGGGGTAGTCAGAGGATAAAGAGGTATTTTTCATGAGACGTACAAACCAAAGGAATACATGACCATTACTCTAGTCCAGTGGAAGACTCAGAAAGGAATCTGTAGTGGTTAAGTTTAATTGTCAACTTGATGCTATTTAGAATTTCTAGGAAAACAAATTGCTGAGCATGTATGTGGAAATTTTTCTATATTAAGGTAATTGAGGTAGGAAGACCCACTGTAATGTGTGCAACACCATCCCGTGCTCTCAGGTCTTGAAGTGACAGAATAAAAAGAAGAAAGAGAACTGAGCAGCAGCGTTCATCTTACTCTGCTTCTTGACTGTGAGTGCACTGTGAGCTGCATTGAGCACAGGCCCTCATGAGCTCACCGCCAATGTAGACTACACCTTTGAGAAGCATGTCAGAATAACCCCTCTCTCCTGGAGATCCTTTTGTCAAGTCAGTGAGTAAGACAGATTCCTACAGACAGAAGGGAAGGTAAACACCACATGAAATGGGAGAGAGTAACTCTTCCTAGAGGTGTAGAGAAGCAAACACAAAAACAACAAAAATGAAAGAAATTAGTACATATCTTTCATCCATAACAGTTAATGATGATGCTCTCAACTCTTGAATTAAAAGGCTCATACGCTGGGCCTGATGAGATAGCTCAGTGGAAAGTGCCTGCTTCCAACCATGAGACTCTGAGAAGAAATCCCCTGGAAACGTGTAAAAATAAGAAGGGAAACAGCCAGATCAAGAGTGTTGGTGGGGCAATGAGGTGGTTAAACATGCGATTATTCTATATACGTGTAGCAGTTTCAATGTAATTGGCCCCACAGTCTCAGAGGGAGTGTCACTATTAGGATGTGTGGCTTTGTTGGAAGTTTTTTGTTGTTGTTGTTGTGGCCTTGGTAGAAGGAAGTGTGTCACTGTGGGGTTGGAGAGGAAACCGCCCAGTGTCTCAGTCGACTTCCATTGCCTGCAAGATGTAGGACTCTCAGCTATAGCTCCAGCACCACACCTGCCTGCACACCACCATGCTGCTGCCATGATGGCAATGGATTGGACCTCTGAAACTAAGTAACCCACCCTAATTAAATATTTTCATTTTATAAGAGCTGCCATGGTATGGTGTCTTTTCACACAATAGAAACCCTAAGACAATACATGTATGAAATGTCATAATGAAACCTGTTAATTTTTTAGCACATACTAGTAAAAACCAAAAAAGCAAATCTGATATTTCTCCACTATGTATAAAGCATATTTATTGAATCAATTTCAAGCTGAGATGCAACATTTTATTTTTCATGTCCAGATAAGAAACTCACTCTGGTAAGTGTCTTTATGTGTGGGACGGTGTACGTGTCTGCATGCATGTGCATGTAAGAAAAGCATGTTTCCCTGAGAAAGGTAAAATAATTAAGTTTCAAAAAATGTCATTTATTAATAATTGTAAGATAAACACTGAGATGATGACCAAATATATAATGCAAAGAAAGATTATTTTAATATAGAATAAATCTTTCTTAACTAGACAAAAATTATTGAATTATTTTACTCTACTTAAGAGAAAGTCTTATCAGAAGTAGTCGATCAGTTTATTTGCAACTGTGTGTGTGTGACTGAAATGTGATATTATTAGTTGTTATCAGGACAACAATACTTTGTGACAGCTTTCACAGATTGGATTTTTAAAGAGTCAGATAGTTCTGTTTTCACAGTAGCAAAAGTGCCCCTCCTACTGCCAATGGAGTTAATCAGATAAAGCAAATGAATTTAGAGACTGGTAAAATAATTCAATTTCACTAGCAACATATTCAATTCCTACTGTTTAATTTTAATACTTTATTTATATTAGAGCAAAGTGCTTAGGATTAAATCAGTGTTTCCACTGACACAGCTTTAAGATATGTTATAACTTAGGTGATTGATGCAGATATACTACGACTGTTAGAATAATTTCAGTGATTTGTAGATTCTCATATCCTTTAAATTTCAACTTGATGAAGTAATGATAAATTATTAATCAAGTATAAAGTTTTACTGATGACCAGAAATTTAAATTATGTAGCACATCTCTTTAACAAATGTATAATATTGAGAAAGTAGTTAAAGAAAATAGACCATCAACTTGCAAAAGATAAACTGGAGAACATCCAAGAAGAAGTAGCATCAATTAGTAAGTGATGGAAATAGTTTTGCTAAAAAAGCCTAAACTAACAGCTTATAGAGGACAGAGGCTAAGGAGGAAGTGTCAGCATGAGAGCAGAGACTGTCAATACTCTCTGCCTTGATGAAAGAGTCTAAGATAAACTTGATCAGCGAATCAAAAAGTTAAATTTAGGCACTAAAATAATATATATTTGCAGTTTCAATACTTCAGACTCTGCTCTCAAAGATGACTGTCAAGTGGCATCTTAGGTTGTTAAGCCACAGTCGAGATTACGAAAGGTAGCCACGCTTCTGACAAGTGCACAGAGTAAATGTTGTGCGCACTGTATTATAGACTCACCTAGACCACCCGTGTACATTTCACCGAGAAGCCTCAAGACAGCACCTACTACGCTCCCTAGCACTGCACTTCACTGCCTGCATTATAGCCCCAAAAGTCAGGATATTATGGACATCTAGAAATATTCCTCTGGACATGACTGACAGGAGTCAGACTATGAATGAACCAGGAGTCTTCTCAACTCAAATAAGTTAAATGAAATATCTTAGGTATTCTTCCTCCAGGTACCTTGGGCTAACATTTTATTATGAATGTTTTTTAAATGTTCTGAATATACTGATGCTTATTCCTAGGATCTGTGTTTAGATCAGATATAGAAGTTTCAAGATTCCTATTTTTTATTTGACACTTATCTTGATCAAATAATCCTTTATATTCCAGGTGTTATCATTTACTTTATTAGTTTGGCTGAGGGGATTGTTAAAAAAATGCATGGAGATTGGTAGAGCTAGAATTGATCCTTGACATAAATATACCATGTTCTTTGCCACAGGGCTGTCATGTTTAGCCCTTCAGTGTTATTGGGTTTATCCTGCTTAACAGTTTATCTTGTTAGTCATCTGATTACTTTATCTTTAGGAGTATAGCTTAAGAGCTCCAGTCCCGAACCCAGATGACATGAATTGAACTCTTGGTTTTAAACAATCATGGCTGTACTAACCATCAAACTCAGGATTCAGCACTGAGCTACTAAGCAGTAATGACAAGAAAGTGATACCGTTTTGCCTTAAACACGTTTTGAATAAAATGAAAAGGTATATACCTTTCTAAAATATTTCGAGATAAAAGAAATGGCAAAATAATCACTTTTTACGGATAAAAAGATATGCAAATGTTCTAAAAAACTAACCTTGTAAGTTTGTTTGATATATATAATTTTGCTTGAATAGTTTTGCTGAACAATTCATCTGACTACAAAAAGATACAGAAAGAAGATGATTCCAAAACTGTGTCCTAAATCCTTACCTAGTTCCATCAGGAGCTGCTATTCAGAGAAAGAAGAATCTACCAGATGGATCCGTTACCCCTTTCTACTCCAACACAAGACTTCACAGAACAGTCCCTATGTTTAATTATTAAGTACATTCCTTCACTATATATTGAGGAACTTACTATTACTTGCCAAGAATTTATGGGTTTTATCAAATAAGTTTTTGCTGGGTTGATAATACAGATATGCCCCAATCTTAAAAGAACTGTACGTGAAGAACAAGTTGTCATGGCCAAGTGACTATTAACAAAAACAAGTGGTTTCAGTTTCTTGAGCCCCAGTTTGGCTGGAAAAGGAGGTTAAATCCATTGACCCTGAACAGTTGCTTCAAGTTTAGAAATATTCACAAGAAGGAAAGAGCACCTGCCCAGTGGGCAGTAGCTGGCAGCTTCTGTCATGGTAGCTGTAGGGAAAACGGGCCAGGAGAAGAACATCCTGACACTGACTAGACTCCAAGCACCCATGCCAAGGGAAGAACACACACACACACTATCCCTGACTTGACCTGGAGCTCTGAGACTTGAAAATCCCCACCCCCATGACTCTGCATTAACAGCCAAACAATGTTTCCGATCTCACTAACATGCTCCAAAACCCCTAAAAAAGCCTTTCCCTTTATCCAGTCTCTGCTGTCTCTCTGCCCATTTGGAGGCAGCCGCACTTCTGTTTTTCTACCCAATAAATCGTTTGTGTGAGGTTTGTTGAGTGGTGTGAGTTGTGGTATTACTTGGCTCCTGATTGCCAAGATACCCCTGTGCCGGAAAACCCCTTACATTGATGTCATGATTCAGATAGACTCTCCTGGTGCCTGTGCCCCACTCTGGTCTAAGCCACACCAGGACCCTATCCCTCACCTCTAGTCTACCTGCAACAAACTCCCCTTCCAGCTCAACAACTGCTCACGATTCCCATCCACCAATGGTAATTCAGTAAGTTTACCCTCCAGTGGGTATAAATGTTTCCCTGAGTCCAAGGAAGTGACCTTTGAGTGTCCAATATCCCTCTGGTACTAGCCCCAGGCATAGTCTTTAGGGCTGGCCTTCTTCACCACACCCACCCCCCACTCTCAGAGCTGCTCTTGCAGCTTCCTTTGGCCTGACTGAGCTGAGACCCTTTCCTCCCTCTTCCCTTTTCCACCTCCTCCTTGGATATGCCAGTATTCCCACAGCCTCTCTATTAGCTCATAGTTTTTACTATGTAATCCCATTCCTTGTCATCTCCCTTGATGAGCTCAGTCTTTCACCACCTTCTGGCAAGCCATGGGGGCTCGTCAAAGCCCTGGTACCAGGTGCCAAGCCTTTTCAGGCAGCTAGACCTGACTCTTGTTAAGTATAGTGAAGACCACTAAATAGCTTGGTCTTGGTTGCTTCCTCTCTGAGTCCTGGAACATCCTCGACTACAGGCAGCTGTGACCTTCTTCCTCCCCACTTTCATCCATGGGATTGGTGACTTCTATACCTTCTCACTTCTCCTTGGGATAACCCTTAGAAAACCTCCAGCCTCTCCACTCAGACCAGACCCGAAGAGCCCCAGAATAATTTGCTTTTGTAATCAAATTTTGTCTCAATATTCCTTAGATAAGTAATCTAAATGGCCACCTAATGGCACCCTAGATCCTAATATTACAAGGGATCTCTACAACTACTATGAGCGATCAGGGAAATGGAAAAGGATTTCCTATGTCCAAGTTTTCTATTCCCTCTACTCCAAGCCCTCTCTCTGCTCTTCCTTTCCCCACACCCAGCTGCTCTAGCTATGAAGCCCGATGACTGCTTTCAATTCAGCTAGCTAGCCTCCCCTCTATGGCCTCAACCCACAGCTTCTATATCAACCAACTGCATATTGTAAAAGACAAGATCTGACAACTCCAGACGGGTCTTTAGAAATGTAAGAAACAGCTTGAGATCTCTGGCTGGTGGATCACTGATGGTACAATACGGAATGGGATACTGCCTTTCTTAACTCATTTTCTTCTCCTTTTCCTAATTCTATTAATTGTACCCTGTCTTATAAATTTTTTGCCTGTATTTTCCTTTTTAAAAATAAAAATAAATAACAACAACAGAAACCCTTTCTTCTAGTCTACCTAAAATATTAACAAATCTTGGCTTAAAAAATCATTCCCTCTGGGAAAATGTCCTTGATAAGTTCTAATATGACAGGTACTTTGAAACTATTTTTTGCTTGAAAGGCATTGATTCTTCACTTGAACCCACAAGATAACAAAAAGCAGGATGAAAGCCTGGCATGTCTACTCTAATTTCCTGTCTCTCTGTCTGTCACCTTGAATAAGATCCCTGCTTGATTCTTAATTCCGCATAAACATGTTAAATACTCAAGGATTATGTGTGTCACCTCCCCTATCATATCGCTCTTCAAGGCTGTAGGTACAGGGCTCTGGCTTTTGTCCTAAACCTGCTGTCACCATGCATTTAAGAAACAGCAAAGCCTGAACCCCCAAACGAGGTCAAGCATCTGTGATGATGTGGCTACCCTTCAGAGTTGATCCTATTATAGGAACAGGATTGGTTCTCTAAAGGAATAGGTACTTCTTCAGATTACCTAGTAGAATAAAGTCAACTACACCTTAATCAGGGCTAGTTAATTATGCATACTTCTTTCACACTTGCCCTAATTATATCTTTATTTAAACCTAAAGCTAATTTCAATATACTAAATATGAACATAGGGTCACTGGATCCCATTATTTGTTTATTTTCCAAATGTGCTGACTCAGTCTTCCCTATTTGTTTTTACTCACTCACCTCATTAGCAGGCATGTTGGTCCAGGTGCTCCAGTGATGTGGGATGTCCTTCTTTTATATGTGCTGCTTTTATTGACTAATGAATAAAGCAGTTGGGCCAGTGGCTTAGAGAGTAAAGCCAGGCTGGAAATCTGAACAGAGATATATGGAGAGAGTATATGGAGTCTAAGAGACACCATGTAACTGTGAAAGGAGAACCTTACCGGTAGTCCACAGACTCACAGTATTTCACAGATTAATAGAAATAGGTTAATTTAAGATGTAAGAGCTAGCTAGATATATGCCTGAGTCATTGGCCAAGCAGTGTTCTAATTAATATAGTTTCTGTGTGATTATTTGGCTCAGGATAGCTGGGAAACAATGAGCAATCTCTGTTTACATAATATTGCCCAACATGGGTCATGGAGCCACAAAGAACTGAAAACAGCTTAAGAAAAAAAGAGGACTTCTAGGTCCACAGAAACGGGAGCCAAGTACAGCTTCTTGAGAGCCATAGTTTTTGCAGATAGGCTCTGTTTACTGGCAGCAAGCAGAGGCATGGCTCCTTTAAGAGTCTTAGCATTAGCAACATTCGCATTAGCAACATTTGCATTAGCAGCAAAAACTGCATGGCTTCTTTAAGAGCCGGCTTCCTGGTTTGTACTGGCAGCATGAATTCTTGCTCTTTTGGGAGGTTCTGCACTTAAATGAGTGTCTATGAGTAGCATGCTACAAATTGTTTAATGGCAACATAGACCAGTTGAGTCCCTGAACCTGGGGTGGTGAACATACCTCCAACATGTTGGAGGGAGTGGAGCCAATAGGCAGGGCTGCGGAGTTAGTTCTAGTCATGCCTGCTTAGTAGTAATAATTTTAAAAAAGGTGTACCAGGTCAGAAAATGATTACAGATACAGTTATGCAATAAAGACAGATTCAACCATAAAAGACCTCTAAATAAGACACAGCATATTTAAAAATATACATAGGCTTGGGAAACAGAAGAAAAAGAGTAAAGAGACAATAAAAGTAATGTAAAAGATTAAGACATAAATTCAAGGAGTAAAGATAATTAAATATTAAAAAGTAATAGAGTAAAAAAGAAGCCACATAAAAATGGAAAATACACAGAGTCTGGGTTTTGTATTATTGTGCTTGCTTTGAATTTTTTGACTGCAGAGAGACATTTGATTCTGGGGACTGCTAAGAAAAAACCAACATATATATATTCAAGGTATCTTGACTTCAAATTTTGAGTTTAGGATCTGTTACTTTGGAAAAGAGGTTCTAATTTTGTTTCCACAGAAGATGAGAACCTGTGGATTCCTTCCAGGCTAATGTGGTTTGATGGAACAACACCCTCCCGAAAGATCTCCATGAACCCTAACATACTTTACCCAACAAACAGCAGGAAGCAGTTTAGAGAAAACTACACCCAAATTCCCAAAAATATTGTTTATAAATGTTTGTTTACATTTAAAGGAGGTTGATTATAACTGTTTAATGGTCAGTTTCTAAAAAAGGGGGGATTAGATATGATATAGAGATAAATATTTTACATTGGTATGGATCTTGGTCTACAGATACAAATTTAACATCAATTTTGTTATATGTATATTTCTATTCTTGTTTAAGGCTTATGTATATACATCTCAATTAAAATGTAATACATAAGGGCTGGAGAGATGGCTCAGAGGTTAAGAGCATTGCCTGCTCTTCCAAAGGTACTGAGTTCAATTCCTAGCAACCACATGGTGGCTCACAACCATCTGTAATGGGGTCTGGTTGCCATCTTCTGGCCTTCAGGCATACACACAGACAGAATATTGTATACATAATAAATAAATATTTTTAAAAATGTAATACATAATTAAAAATACAGATTAATAGTCATTTAAAATAATCAAACTTGTCATGTTAATTAGGTTTTCTCGATATACAGAGATATATTTCAGTTTGATAAATAATTTTCAACACTTCAAAGACCTACAGAATAGGGCATTTAAGATGTTCTAAGAACTTACACTTTTCTCAACAGTCAGACATGTCTGCTTCTGGTAGCACCAATTAGTTCAGAGAGGTTGATGGCACTGAAGAAACTCATGGAATTTGTCTTCTATTTGTCAACAAGGCTAGCCATTTGGGCAAGAAGCTGCTCTTGCCTGGACTGCTTGATGGTTGCTGTATGAACTGGACATGGAGGACCCCAGAAAAGTGACTGCTGAACTTTCCAAAGGAAAGGATGGTCCTTCAGGGTTCCTGGTATAGGAGTCCCTTCTGTATTTGTGTTGCTTTCATTGGTTAATAAAGAATCTGCTTTGGGCCTAGTGATAGGGCAGAATTTAGGTAGGTGGGGAGACAGAACTGAATTCTGGGAGGAAGAAAGCAGAGTCAGAGAGAACCGCCATGGAGCTGCCAGAGTCAGACATGCCGAGTCTTTCCCGGTAAGCCATGACCTCAAGGTGATAGACAGATTATTAGAAATGGGTTAAATCAAGATGAAAGATTTAGCCAATAAGAGGCTAGAGATAATGGGCCAGGCAGTGATTTAAACAATAGTTTCTGTGTGATTATGTCAGGGGTTAAGCTAGCTGGGAGGCTGGGACAAAAAGCAGGCCCTCCCTTCATCAACAGGTGTTGTGGTACATTTACACAATGCCATATTATTCAGTGGTAAAAACAATGATGTCATAAATCTGTAGGCAAATGAATAGAACTGACAAACATGGTATGTATGCATTCATAAGGGGATATTCGCTGTAAACTAAAGGATAATCATGTTATGATCCATAGCCCTAGAGAAGCCAGGTAAGGAGGGCCCAAAGAGAGATGCATGGATCTCACCGGGAAGGGGAAATAGAACAGATCTCCTGGGCAAACTGGGATGATGTGGGAGGGTCTTCTGTTTGAGTTGATTTCATTGGTTAATAAAGAACCTGCCTGGCTCATTTGATTGGCCAGCCCTTAGGTGGGCGGAGTAGACAGAACAGAATGCTGGGAAGGGAAGTTAATAAATCGCCATGCCTCGCCTCTCTGGGGCAGACTGCCATGCCTCTCCTCAGGGAGAGAGACGCAATGAAGCTCCAGCCCAAGATGGTACACTAGAATCTTCCCGGTAAGGCACCACTTCGTGGTGCTACACAGATTATTAGATATGGGTTAATCAAGATGTGAGTAAGAGGCTGGAACTAATGGGTCAGGCAGTGTTTAAATGAATGCAGTTTGTGTGTTGTTATTTCGGGGCATAAGCTAGCCAGGCGGCTGGGACCCGGGCGGGAATGCAGCCTGCAGCTCCTCACTACACTGCTTCATGAAACAGTCTGCCAGACATTCTGCAGAACACAGAAGAAAGTGACTGACAAACTACCAATAGAGGTGAAAGAGTCTTTCAAATTTCCTACTTCATGGAAAAGTCTACCAGATACTATGAGCCTGTAGGCTGAAGATGGATACCCTAATGTTACAGAAAAAAATTGGGTGACTACCCAGGCAGCAGGATGTCTCTGTCAATTTTAGAGTTATAGAAGTTGTTTACAATGCACTTCCTGTTTACTTAGGTAATATTATATCCTTCTGGGGTCTTTGACAGAGTTGAAGACTAGATAGTAATAATTATAGTTTCCCTTAATTATGATAAAAGATAAATTATATATACAACTTTAGACTCACAAAAAATAATATAACTGTAATTCTTGCTTGACACCTGTTTTGATATATGTAATTTTACTGTGTTAAAGTTAAAACCTTTTATTTTAATTAGACAGAAAAGAAGATTATGTGGGATGTCCTTCTGTATATGTGTTGCTTTTATTGGTTAGTAGACATAGCTGTTTTGGCCAAAGATTTGGTAAAGTAAAGCCAGACAGGAAATCTGAACAGAGATATAGAGAGAGAGTAGGTGGAATCTAAGTGATGCCATGTAGCTGCCAAAGGAGAAAGACACTGTTACCTTACCAGTAAGCCACATCCTCATGGTGATACACAGATTAATAGAAATTGGTTAATTTAAGATGCAAGAATTAGCTAGAAATATGCCTAAACTGTGGGCCAAACAGTGTTGTAATTAATATAGTTTCTGTGTGATTATTTGGATCTGGGCAGCCAGGAAATGAACAAGCAACCCCCATATACACTCCAACCAAGCCTTTATAATATGTATATATGTACATATGCATGCATTTCTTGAACTCATTTTAATCCCAGGACCCTTCTAAAAGGTACAATTAAGTGATGACATGTAGTGATGAGGTGGCAGGCTGCATCCCGCCACCCGGCTCCTGCACAGCTAGCTTTACACGCGAAATAACAACACACAAATTGTATTCTTTTAAACACTGCTTGGCCCATTAGCTTCAGCCTATTACTGGCTAACTCTCACATTTTGATTAACCCATATTTAGTAATTTATGTAGCACCACGAGGGGAGGCTTACCGGGAAGATTCTAGCCTACGTCCATCTTGGGTCAGAGCTTCATTGCATCTACCCCACTTCCCTTCTTCCTAGCATTCTATTCTGTCTACTCCACCCACCTATGTTCTAATCTATCAGGCCAAGCAGTTTTCTTTATTAATTAACCAATGAAATCAACAGATTGATAGGAGACACACCTACATCAATAACATGCTTGCTGATTTGGGGAGAAAAAGGTATGTACATGCCTTTCTCCAAAGAAAATATAAGACAGGGTTAGAGTATTACAGCTGCAAAGGTACCTGGGAGATTTGAAAGAGGGGGAAACCTTTGTGAGTCTTACATCCAATGGTTTAAGAACATCATCAAGGTCTGCAATGTTTGTGGATAACTAGGATCCAGGAGTAGAATAAGGATTAAAATTCTGTCTTTTGTTATGGTTCTAAAGTTAAAAAAATCTGATCTGGCTAAGATACATTCTCTGTCGTAGAAGTTTAATTCTGTTAGACTTAGGAGGATTAGAAGATCTCCTAGAAACAGATATGAAATGACCACTGTGAAGAACAAGCTATGAAAAACTCTCAAACAAAACTTCCACAGCAGAAAGACAAAGATGACAGAAGGGCAAAGTCCATCCACATCTAGCCATAATTATAAAATATCTACTGGTCAAAGCAGCATCCTTTTAATTTTTGGTTTTTTGAGACAAGGTTTCTCTGTAGCTTTGGATCCTGTCCTGGAACTCACTCTTGTAGACCAGGTTGGCATCGAACTCACAGAGATCCTCCTGCCTCTGCCTCCCGAGTACTGTGATTAAAGGCATGCACCATCACTGCCCGGCACAAGAAATATTTTTATAAAGACAAGATGGGTATTTTAAAATTTTCACTCTAATCAACTTACACTAAAAAGTTAAAACAGCAGAATTAACTATATTTAACACCAATAACCTTATTTCTGTATCCCTCAATATCCACCAGAGTCACAAACAAAAGCTAAAAGCATTCAACAGCATTATAATACAGTTTGCAAACTCAGGAAACATTAAATTTTTAAACATTACAGAGATGTTAGAACACTGGGAAATTATCACAGTACTATTATTATCAGTTATGGATGGTTGCATCCCTGTCCCACAAGGACAACCTCAAGGAACTTCGAACCAAAAATTCTTCTAGTAGGCCAGGAGAGAAGGAGAATAGGAAAGGAAAAGAAAAAAATGACAAAGAAGAAAAAATTCCTTCCAAATAGGGCCAGCAGGAAAATATAACAAGTGTTTCTAACAAATCTAACACTAGCCAACTATGTGATATAAAACAGTGTTGACAAAAAGAAAATGAGAATTCTCACCTTTTCTGCTCTGTGCAAGCAAAAGGAAGGTATCACCTGCCTTGAGCACCCCAGAGGAAAGCACTTGAGGAACAGAAAAATATGCCTGCCAAAGGAGCCACACAGAAGTGCTCAGCAGTTTCTAAAGAATGGTCCAGGCATACAAGAGACTATTTTTTTCCTGTAGGATAAGAATGAAAGGTTTGTGTGCATGAACCATCCAAGTGCTGGGAATACAAACACATTTTTTGTTTTTGTTAAACACACACACACACACACACACACACACACACGTTCTATTTAAGAAATAGATCCTATGAACCCCATGAAGTAAAGTCAAAGATGTTCCTTACTTTGTTGAAATGTTGAGAGGTTTATTATTTTGTCTCATTATCTACACTGAGTAAGACTCTCACCTCTGATACCACATCAGCCTTGTCTACACTGAGGAAGACTCTCACCTCTGATACCACATCAGCCTTGTCTACACTGAGGAAGACACTCACCTCTGATACCACATCAGCCTTGTCTACACTGAGGAAGACACTCACCTCTGATATCGTATCAGGCTTGGAGGTTTGGAAAGGAAGTGCAAACACTGGGCAGTACATGTGAAATAGAAGTTCTGTACACCAGAGACTGCAGTCCTGCTAACATACTAGAAGAAGGCTGCGGATCTACATCATTGGTAAAGTACTAACGCAGTTCTACAATCAGTACTGCAAAATCAAACAAAACCAAAAAACATACTAAAACACTAGTAGCATGAAGAATGGGAAGTGTGTAGGGGCTGTGTGTGTGTGTGTGTGTGTGTGTGTGTGTGTGTGAGAGAGAGAGAGAGAGAGAGAGAGAGAGAGAGAGAGAGAGAGAGATCATTTATTGCATATCCAAATGAAGCAGCTTAACATAATGCTAAACACAAAAAATTCAAGACATAGCAAAGTAGTAAGAGTAAGCTATGTTTAAACCCCATGAAAGTACATATAAAATAATGAATTAAAAGAGATAAAGCACCCTTTGGGAGATGGATGGTACATGCAAAAAGAGGGAGGCTGAGTTCCGCTACATTTATTTCAGCAACAAACTCACTGAATTATTGGATTCTTTCCTCTATTATGTACACTCTTTATAAACTGTAGTAAGCATTGGGCAATATACAAGTTTAATAAAAAAAAAAAACAAAGGAAAGAAGACAGGAAGAAAGTCAGACATATACTACAGGCCTGCCACTATCTTAAGAGGGTACGTTCTGGAACTAGGAACCTCTGGCACATTCTATACTCACTCGAACAGCCATTTTTCCATGGGTAAGATTGAAACTTAATCAGAGAGCTGACTTGCTCAGCAATTGCTTAATAGTAACAGATTAGTGTCAGCTTTCTAAAGGCAGAAATACAGACCAGGGTCTCAATAACTTTTGGAGCAAGCCCTGCTTCTCTGAACAGTGTTAAATTGTGAAGTTGGTAACGGTGTCAGTAATCCCAGTGGCTTTCAAGGCACTATTTGTGGAAGTTCCTTTTTAGTAGTAGTGGAAAAAAAGGTAAGAGGGGTAGGGAGGGAGAGAGGAAGGAAGGAATAAATTACAAAGAAAGATAAACATAACTAGTATATTGAAATACGCAAGTTCTTGCCACTATTTGGGAAAAAAATGACATGCCAGTGTGCTCACAATCCACACACAGAATTGTTCATTGGCATGGATAACATTACTTTGTCTTTCCAAAACAAGCCAAATTCCCTAAGCATGAATAAGACCTGTACTAAGCATCTGGTGATTAATTCTTCTGTACTTCTTTAAATGGGATGAGTCAGAACTCCAGACCTTTAAGATAATTTTATTTTCATTAAATAGTATTTAACAGCCAACTAGTGCAAAGGCAATTTCTAAAGCACCACAAAGGCAAAATCCTTGCCTATAAAGTATATTATTCTTTCCACTATTAAGTACAACTCTAAAGCTATGTAAAAAATGCCATCGGTTTGGAAGTTCTACTAAGCAGTGGGAAGAAAAGAGAAGAAAACAGGTGGACAGGTCAGAAAAGTCACCTCCCTTTAAGAGATGGGAGGAGCTCTTAGAAGAGGAATAGGGCCTGCACATATGTCCCATTAGCTCTGCAATTCAACAAGGAAAGGACCTGGTACAAACACAGGAAATATCCAAGAAATGTTTGCCGAGCTGACCCAGAAGGGTACGGTGCCCATCTCCATCCTCCAGGAAGCGAGAAAGTAAAATCCTCATGATGGTGAAGTAAGCTCTGTTAGATGACATAAGGAACAGCACCTCTCGGGATGCCATGTGTCCTTACCTGCTGCTGGACGGGCACTTGCTGTACCACCTGGGTAGGCACCGCTGCTTGGCTAGCCACAGATGTCTGTAGAGTCACTGTCGAACCTGTGTCTGAACCCGTCTCTGAAGTCTGCATGATGGTCTCTGGAAAATACAAAAACAGTTTATAATGTTGCCCTTGCATTATAAGCTCCATTGCAGCATTCTTAATATCAAAAACTGAGGCTTGCAAACATGTAATACAACTCAGTCCAACACTGTCACATTAACTCATGCATGTTTTAGTCATTTTGATAAGTTTTTAACTAACTAAACGGTAAGAATATAAATATTAATAAATTAATAATATTTACTTTTATAAAAGTCTTTATTAGTGCCTCTTGACCTGAGACTAAAGAGGCAGAACTTCACTAAAAGCTACTGTCCTTTGATCCCAATTGTTAAAAGTATTTCAATTCTTTTTCTTTTTAAAGATTTATTTATTTACTATGTATACTGAATGCTGTCTGCATGTAGCCTTCAGGCCAGAAGAGGGCACCAGATTTCATTACAGATGGTTGTGAACCACCATGTGGTTGCTGGGAACTGAACTAAGGACCCCTAGAAGAGCAGGCAGTTCTCTTAGCCACTGAGCCATCTCTCCAGCCACTAGTATTTCAATTCTTTAATGAACTATGAACTTAAATACTAAAGCTACTCAATCTGAAATAGATGCTCATGTAATGTACTATACTTTCTAGACACTTTTTGAGGCTATCAGGTTACAATAAAAAAGCATAATATAGACTAAATCATTTCTAAACTATAAAGTAATTATTCAAATGTTTTATATATATCCTAATATACTCTAAATTCAGCCACAGGATCACATTGTCTAATTTTCTTAGGCTTCCATAGTTTGATGTCTTCTTTTTGCCACTTACAAATTCAATAAAAAATAAATGTGAACTTTATAATGTGGATAAAGGTAGGATACACTATTTAATTCTTACCCTATGAAAAGTAATATATTGCAATTTAAACCAGTAAAGAACACCGTGAGCATTTATGTTTCTTAAGAAAATTAAATTCTCAACTATTCAGCTATCTGGAGGAGACAATTAATTCTAATCAAAATCTTTGTCACAGTGTGATCAATCTAATTCTTTTTTCCACAACAGGTTTAGAAATAGACCTTGGAAAATAACAAATCCATTCTTATTTTATAAATGCAAAATGCCCAAAGATGTTAAGAAACATAGTCAACGGGCAAGAGAAAAGCTGCGGCTGTGCTTTTCATTTTAACATCAGTGATGTTCTCGAGAGTTTCATAGTGGCTCTTCTGTAGGTGATGTGTGACTTTCTCACCGCTTTCTCTGTCAAAGTCCTAAAGCTACACAAATCTCTTTAGATACAAAAGTCTGGAAGTGATAGCTGCCACCAACTGTTCAAGACATGTAAAGGGCTCTTCCGAGGGTTTTTCATAAATACATTTACTCTAGAATAGATTAACCCATGAAACAATCTGACTTTCACTTTTAATTGAGTTATACTGAGGAAGGAGAAGGTGGGTGAAAGGTTGAGACCGAGGCTACGGCATCATTTGCACAGAGAGGCTAACATTCAGCTCCAGGACTTTCTGGATACATGGGAGGCCAAGCTGTAGAAAACTGTTGTGATTTTTTTTTTCAAAAGAAGCTGAAAAACAATCAAGATTTTTATGTGCAATATTACAAACTGTGGGTCTATTAAATGTAACAAGTGTGTTAGATAAATGTGCATCTGGACTAGCATTATAACCATGGAGATACCTAAGATAAATGAGAATGACATCATTCACTACACAAAATTCTTGCTTGATTAGGGTGATGGAAGACACTAATGCTCCACATTTTGGGAGCCAAAGCCAGGTTACAGTGCAGTGAAAGAGTGCTTAATTATGCCTAGGGTAGATCCCAGGACTGGCCATTCTCTTCAAAATTATCCTTTCTTTAAAGAATAAATAAATTAGGAACAGTATCTTTTCCTTTTTTTTTTTCTTCCATGACAAATAGGGAGTTAAACAGCAATCCAAAACTGAAAGAAAAACCTTTCAGGTCCTCTGATTTATTAAGTATACAGAGTATTGATTACATTTTGTGCTACAACAAAGGAGCTAAATATGTATGTAAGGCTTGCTTCTGTGCAAGGAACAAGGAATGGACCAGATACTGGATAGCATCTGCTACGAAGGTTTTCAGTTTCATAAGCTCCAGGGTGAGCAGTAGACCTTTGTTTGATGAATACATACAGAAGCCACATGTAGCCAACTAGTGCTCCTCCTTTACTCTGCTCCATCAGTAGAATGTGGGTTCCCACAGTGAGTCTTTTGCACTAACACTCCCTCTTGTTTACCACAGAGCCAGTGGGAAGCTTTGCCAGGACTAGCTTATGTGCCAATAATTTATGATAATGATTAAAACTACAATGTTCTTATTTTATAGGAGAGTAGTGTGCGGCTTGGGATATCAAATCACACATCACTTACACACACATAGAAAACAGAAAAGAAGGATTTGATGTCAGAATAAAGTTTATGCTCTTAACTTCGCAGGATACATTGGGAGCTGAGTTTAATAATACGTAGTGTACAGGTAAATATAATGAGACTAACAGAGTGGTAACATTCTAGAATAAAGAAACAATAAAGGAAGCAAAAATATGTCAACTATTCAACAACAGTAAACTAAATAAGTACTGGAAAATGATTGCTTTTAAATTTAAAGCTAAAGACTAGGAGAGAACTTTCTATTGGGCCTCCAGCTGTCTATTCAAAATCAAAACTGGCACAAAGAGCCCTATCTAGTATACCCAAGTATTAATCAAACCCCAGAATACTTTCTGCTAATTCTAATTTCTGTTCATTTGACTAGTTTTTTTTAAAAAAATATTAGATTTGTGTGTATTAGTGTTTTGCATGTATGTCTATCTGTTGTCAAATATATGTCTGGTTCTCAAGGAGGTCCAAAGAGGGTTTTGAATCCACTGGGACTGGATTTATGGATGGTTGTTGGCCACCATGTGGAGACTGGGAACATCCTCTATAAGAACAGCCAATGTTCTTAAATGTTGAGCATCTCCCAAGACCATCTGACAGACACAGTTTCATTCCTCTCTAATCCCACCACCTCCATCAGCCCTGAAGAAGGGACTCTCTAGCAGCCTCCTGCCTTTCATAAACATCCTTGAATGGCTATGACTACAATTTGGTCTATCATTTACTAAGTCTTTTCCTTATGCTAGAAACCAGTCTACTTAAACTGTGTTAAATACAACTGGCAGTTTAATTTCCAAAGGAAGACCATCATGCGATGTTACGCTTATCAAACAAGTGTGGAAACAGACCTGGATGGATTTTAAAATTTGCTAAAAGCATGCAGCTAGAAAGAGGAGAATCTGAATTCACTCTAATTCTGTGTGGCTTGAAAACCCATGCTTAGAACCACTGGGTGTACTGTGTTGCAGACTCATGACAGAATAGCTTCCAAACAAAAATCCAGACACTGGGAATGAGAACAGTAATTTGGGGTTCTAATGTATGTTTTCTTAATGTACATTTCCAACAATCATGGAGAAAGATCCATTCCACCACTATCCCTAAGACATGAAATTATTTCCTTTACTGAAGCAATACTAATTCCCAACTAATAAATGTTTTTCCAGAGCCACTTTACATTCCCTGACTCTGGAGACCTAATCTTAATGCAGAACAGTGACAATATAAAGCATATTGAAAGACTATAATCATCTACACAAAGTCTGTTAGACACACTGACATACTAAAAGTATTCTGGGGAATCCCCAACATTTGTGCAAAGTGAAGCTCATTCCAGGAGGGCAGTGTCCAGAACCTGCTACCCTAGGGAGCTGAACAAGAGTTGGGTGCTTATAAGGCATTCTCATTCACCAGCAGAAGTTTCTGAGACTTTGTTTGTGTCTGGGGTAATTTGGTTCATTTTGTCCCTTTGGTGCCTGTTAAATGATATTTGTTTATCAATCACAAGTGTAGTCACATTAATCTATTTTGATAAGCTAAATAACCCCCTGCAGTTTGACTCTGATGCAGCCCACATGTAAATGACTTCTTATAGGAGAGACATGCACAATTTCCGTCTAGTCATCCTTGCCTAATGTGACTGTCAGGTGTGTCGTGAGCAACAGATGCTTGTTTGACAAAGGGCCTTTTTATTCTGGCTAATTAAGCAGTTGGACACACCCGCCTGCTAAGGGTTCTGCTTTGTACAGCCAGCTCTGGATGAGTCATGAGAATCTAAGGCTAAATAGGCCACATTTTGAAAGAAGGTTAATTAGCCCCTAGGAGGAGGAGAAGAATATTGCAAAACCCAGCTGCTGAATGCAACAAATTAGCATTTTTCAAGCTGATGGGCAAACCTAGGCAAATCAAGTGTGTTTGGTACAAACATGCCTTATTGCAAGTTTCAAAGCATTCAAATGTCCTTTGGGGAACTTCCTGAAATTATTTAATGCACATAAATTCACAGTTGGATTCTTTTTAGCACATACAATGTGCATGCCAAATTAATTGGTTTAATAATCTGACCTCGTCAATCACTTATCCAGCAGAACTTTATAAGCTTATACCAAGCTGGATTCACCTGATGCTTACTGGGATCTTCCATTTTGAAATACTTTCTCTTCCATAAAGCAAAGCCTCATGTCTCCTTCCACTAAACTGACTTTTAGTTTTCTATATGAACTGTGATAAAGAGCTACAGTTTTCAAATTGCTTTTCCTTTTACCTTACCATAGGAAGACCAAGATGCTAATTCCACTTTTGGCTTAAACCAACTTAACCAAAATTATTATACTCGTTACTTTATGGTAAAATAAGTTATATCTAAATACAGCTGTACTCAACACAAATTATAAGAATTTTAGAAGCCTAATTCAACATAAGATCATAAGAATGCTATTTGATAATTTTAAATTACTATTTTTAAACTAGAGAACAAGTAGTTTAACAATAGTATATTTTTACAAGAAGAAAGAACCAAAATCATTCTAAAGATTCTGAAACATAGAACTCTTTATTACTAATACTCAAATTCAGTTAAACCTCCATTAACTAAAATTATGGTATAATGGGGCTAGAGAGATCGCTCAGTGGTAAAGCATATTTAGTGCTCTATTTATTAGAGGGCTGGCTCCTAGCACCCGCATTGGTCAGTTCACAACTCCCTTTAACTCCAGCTCCAAAGGATATGTCCACACCTTTTTTTGCCCCCACCCCCACAGACACAGAGAGAGAATAAGAGAGAGACTGACTTGAATAAAAATTAAGATTTTAAAAACATAAATTTAGAGAATTAAAGTGAGCATTACTTTTAGAGAAAAATATTGTTAACATTTACATTCCTGAACAGAAATCTTTGAAGTTGATTATTAAAAGATTATTTCAAAACAAATATGGCTATTTATTTTCAAAAAGCATAATACAAAATAATGCATTAAATAACCACATAATTTTTTAAAACCTTAACAAAACATTCTTAGATGATTATTTTACCTGCACAGACAAAACAGAAAAGTTGATTTTTCACTTTTCTGTGCAAGAAGAAAGCAAATGGAGGAAATATTTACTGCAGTCATAGCCCACATTTTCCCTCTTTAAAAAAACAAAAACAAAAAGCAAAAAAAAGCAAAAAGAAAGTATTTCTAAGGAAAGTTTATACACTGCAAAATGCAACCTTATCACATTAACAGATAATGTAATTGAGGGATATAAGAAGAAAATTCATGACTTTCTCTATGATGACAGTCCTCCTTTAGGTTTGATGTATTAATTCTTAAGCGTGTGTATAGTAAATCTTTTATGCTAAATTCATTCTTAGAAAAGGTGAGGATTGATAGTAGTGGATGCAGACTGTCCTGTGTCCTGTAGTCATCTTTCTGTGATAATCAATGACAATGATTAATGCTGGAGATGGTTAATCAGCCTACTTGTCGCATACACAGGTTGCCTGGGTAACTTTTATCACTTTTCAACAAAGGCTTTCATTTATCTAATTCTTCCTGTGACTCAGAATAGATTTCAAAACATGGTTTCTTCAAAAATAAAATACAAAAGTAACTGTTAACAGTTTTTATCTTGAAGAACTAATTACCTAAGAATTAAAATAAAACCACCCATGAACACTGAAACCAAAATGATGAAATGATGTGAAAACTGTTTTGCCATTTGTTTTGCTCCTGGTTATCAAGAGAAGCCGTCATCAGGCAAAGGTGGCTCGGCAGCTTTTTCTCTCACTTGTGTTCATGAATTAATAGTCAGGTCAGTCTTGTATAGATGACAGAAGCCAAATAACAACCACAAAACAGTGTCCAGCTAACAGTAGGGGGCAGAGAAGGGAGGCAAGCCAGAAAGCAAACAAACTCCCTAAGGATGCTAACTCTATTCTTGTCCCTGGAAACAGAATAGCATAATATACAAAGATTCCTACAAAAATTTATGAGCCAGAGTAATACATTTCCCTACTGAAAAACCCAATCTTAAGAATAACCTGAATCTATCAAATTAACAATTCCTGTTAGAAATCAAAAGAAAATGAACACTGATTATTTTATCATAAACTTATTATCACTATTCATGCAGATACCAGGACAAGTTACTATGTTTGTCACTTATGGCATAGGTGATTTGTATACATTTAATTCTAATTTTGCCCATGAAATACATATTCCTAGTTATAGCACTGGGAAATTAAGTCTAAAGAGATTAAATAAGCTTAATTATTTAATAATTAATAGCAAAGAACTATTAATAAAAAAATTTCAAGTCCAAGGCTGCCTCAATTTGATAATAATGGTCAGTCAAAATTTGGGCACTAAAGGAAAGAATTACAGTTTTGAGCACATGAACATATCAAAATAATTGAATATGTATCATGCTTCATGGAATCAGTCAATACAATGTTTTATAGTTATAAATTTTTTTATTTAGGAAAGCATATTGTAGCTGTCTCGGAGACCCTAAAATAATATAGGCTGTTGTCATTGCTTTAGGCTGTCCACCAGAACTTGGAAATATAACTCCATTGCTAAAGATACTATACATTTTGGTCATAGGATTTGGCAAGACCAAGGAGTTAATGAACAGGAAGTTCACCCTGTTGGCCAGATTTCATAGTCCTGGAGGGTACTATGCTGGCTATTCTAAGGAAAAAATCATTAGCGCTCTACCTAGCTGTAAACCCCATGAGTCACAACAATGAACACTGTAGAAAGATATGCCCAAGGGAGCAAAAGTAGCAGGAATGTTATGGAGTTGAACAACGCTTTCTGATTGAATGTAAGGCCCACTTAACAGAGGAAAAAAATACATGCCTGGTACTATAAATCTGACCCACATGTTTGTGGCCTGAGAGGGTTCTCTGCTAAAATTCTGTTAATGAACACAGTATCAACCTGCCATTTAAATTCCTATCTCTATACCTTTAGATTAATGCAGCTCTCAGATCTCACCATACAAGCTTCTTTGTGCAAGGATAACAGTCAGTCCAAAAGCTCACAACTGGTCAGTGTGCAAACAGTGTCTTTGGAATACTCAGCTGTAACTGTGACTATTACACTACTTCCCCAAAAGATGCAGGTAGAAGGGAGATACCCAGAGAAAAACAGTGTCCTCTCGACATGACAGAAATGTTGTACTCATGTACTCATGACTGTATGCAGAGGACCTGTATAAGATCAAGCCAGTCAACATTCCAACATGGGGGTGGCGTTTATATTTCCTTCCATGCAGCTAAGGAGCTACTGAGAGCTGAAGGCTGCTGAAGAAACACAGCTTTATGTGCATGTGTGATTCCCAGTAGGTGGACAATGTTCCAGTATGTGGGCTGTATAAATACACTGAGTGGTTAATTTTTAAAAAAGAAAGAAAAAATAAAAGCACATGAAGTTAGGAGGGGTAAGCAGCAGGTCTTAGAAAATATTAGGATCCAAATATACTGTGGATGCATGAAATTCTCAAAAACTACACAGATTTTTAATATATATATATATATATATACATATATAATCTTTAAAATTTTGTTTAAGAAATACTTATCTGTATGTTTTGGGAGCATCTTGGGTACTATACTGCATAACTGCTGATCTCTCACACTCATATTAATTGGTGACAGGAAATAAACTCATCTCAACTATCAAAAAAACCCTCTAATATCCCAGTAATAGATTATGACAAGGGTATATGAGACAGCACAGATACACTACCATAAGCCTAAAAATCAGTTTCTCAATTAGTAGGCAATTATTATGCAAATTTTTCAGATACACAATCACTTACTTAATGAAACGTTCTTGACATATATATTATACATGATCATAGGTGAGGACAATGTTATCATTGTAACTTCCAAGAGACCAATGAATAAAAACTTGGAGTAGTCTCAAGCTAGACCTAGAATTGCTGGTCAAAAACAATATGGGTTGTGCAAGGGATGGTAGCACATATCTAAACTCAATGTTTGAGAAATTGAGGCAAGAAAATCAGGTGTTCAATGCTACAGAATAAGTTCTAGGTCACCTAGTCTATAGGAGACACATGTATCCAAACAATAGATCCTAGAAACCTACCTCAGCACGGACTGATGAACCTCCCCAGTATGGAACAATGAACTCTCCTCAGAATAAACAATGAACCCATCTCAACATGGAACAATGCAAATTAGTCTGTCATAACTTCTGTAACCCAACACAGCTTTTCATATCAAGTAAATACCTATTAATTTAGTGGTTCTGATATGTTCAGTTTCTGGTCAAGAGTTCTGCCTCTGTCTTTTTACTGCTAAGAAATTCAACTCTCTCAAACACTTCTTAAGAAACCCAGGATAGCCAAAACAATCTTATACAATAAAGGTACTTCTGGAGGCATTACCATCCCTGACTTCAAACTCTATTACAGAGCTACAGTATTGAAAACAGCTTGGTATTGTCATAAAAATAGAGAAGTCGACCAATGGAATCGAATAGAAGACCCAGATCTTAACCCACAAATCTATGAACACCTGATTTTTGATAAAGGAGCTAAAAGCACACAATGGAAGAAAGAAAGCATCTTCAACAAATGGTGCTAGCATAACTGGATGTCAACCTGTAGAAGAATGAAAGTAGATCCGTGTCTATCACCATGCACAAAACTCAAGTCCAAATGGATTAAAGACCTCAATATCAATCTGAACACACTGAACCTGTTAGAGGAGAAAGTGGGAAGTACTCTACAACATCTGGGCACAGGAGACCGCTTCCTACGTATAGCCCCAGCAGCACAGACATTAAGGGCAACGTTGAATAAATGGGACCTCCTGAAGCTGAGCAGCTTCTGTAAAGCAAAGGACACTGTCACTAAGACAAAAAGGCAGCCTACTGACTGGGAAAAGATCTTCACCAACCCCGCAACAGACAAAGGCCTGATCTCCAAAATATATAAGGAACTCAAGAGACTAGACTTTAAAATGTTAATTAACCCAATTGAAAAATGGGGCACTGAACTGAACAGAGAATTCTCAACAGAAGAAGTTCGAATGGCCAAAAGACACTTAAGGGCATGCTCAACCTCCTTAGCAATCAGGGAAATGCAAATCAAAACAACGCTGAGATACCATCTTACACCTGTCAGAATGGCTAAAATCAAAAACACCAATGATAGCCTTTGCTGGAGAGGATGTGGAGTAAGGGGTACACTCATCCATTGCTGGTGGGAATGCAAACTTGTGCAACCACTTTGGAAAGCAGTGTGGAGGTTTCTCAGGAAATTTGGGATCAACCTACCCCAGGACCCAGCAATCCCACTATTGGGAATTTACCCAAGAGATGCCCAATCATATTACAAAAGCATTTGTTCAACTATGTTTATAGCAGCATTATTTGTAATAGCCAGAACCTGGAAACAACCTAGATGCCCTTCAGTGGAAGAATGGATGAAGAAAGTGTGGAATATATACATATTAGAGTACTATTCAGCGGTAAAAAACAATGACATCTTGAATTTTGCATGCAAATGGATGGAAATAGAAAACACCATCCTGAGCGAGGTAACCCAGGCCCAAAAAGATGAACATGGGATGTACTCACTCATAATTGGTTTCTAGCCATAAATAAAGGACATCGAGCCTATAATTCATAAAAAATCCTAGAGAACCTATATAAGAAGGTGAACCCAAAGAAAAACATATAGTTATCCTCCTGGATATTGGAAGTAGACAAGATTGCCGGACAAAAAATGGGAATATGGGGGTGGGGGGGATGGAGGGATTGGGGGATGGGGAGAGAAAAGTGTGAAGTGGAGGATGGGAAGAGCTTGGGGGAATAGGATGGTTGGGATATAGGAAGGGTGGATATGGGAACAAGGAATTATATATCTTAGTTAAGGGAGCCATTCTAGGGTTGGCAGAGACTTGACTCTAGAGGGGTTCCCAGGTGTCCAGGAAGACGCCCCCAGCTAGTTCCTTGGGCAGCTGAGGAGAGGGTGCCAGAAATGTCCAGATCCTATTGTCATACTCATGAATATCTTGCATATCACCATAGAACCTTCACCTGGCATTGGATGGAGAAAATGACAGAGCCCCACATAGGAGCACCAGACTGAGCTCTCAAGGTCCTGATGAGGAGCAAAAGGAGGGAGATCATGAGCAAGGAAGCCAGGACCGCGAGGAGTGCTTTTACCCATTGAGACAGTGGGACAGATCTAACGGGAGACCACCAAGTCCAGTCGGAATGGGACTGATGGAACAGGGGACCAAACCGGACTCTCTGAATGTGGCTGACGGTGGAGGAGGACTGAGAAACCAAGGACAATGGCAATGAACATGAACTCTACAGCATGGACGGGCTCACTGTGAGCCTTGTCAGTTTGGTTGCTCACCTTCCTGGACTTAGGGGGAGCTGGGAGGATCTTGGACTAAACATAGTGAAGGGAACCCTGATGGCTCTTTGTCTTTGGAGAGGGGTGGAGTGGGGGTAGGGGTGGAAGGGAGGGGAGGGAAGGGGGAGGAGAAGGGGAGGAGATGGAAATCTTGAATAAAAAAATGAGAAAAAAAAGAATACTTTACATGGTCTTAATAGAATAGGCTATGTTTTAAAAATATTGCCAGATGCCAGAAATAGTAGTGCTTGCCTGTAATCTAAGGACATGACCAAGGCAGGAGAATCTCAAATTCAGGCCAGTTTGGACTATATGCTATATTATACAGCAGTCTGAAACTACATCTGAAAACATAGTATCTGAAGAGAGTCCCTAGAGTCACTCTTGGTAGTTGCCCAGTCATTGTCGTTTGTGCTGAAGGAAGGAAATCTATATTTATATATTTTCAAATATAATATAACCCCTTTTATGATACTGTCCAAACCTAATGTCCAATTAAGAATTAAAGCATGAAGTTAATATCTGAACACATTAATAACAACTGATAAGAGCAAAGATACCTCTAACAAAGGTTTGGATTGTAATACTGGAAAATACACAACAATGTACTTAGTTCCATCAAGAAAATGGTTTCTGATTTGTTTTTGTAGTTCTGGGGATAAATTACATTCAGGACTTCATGTATGCAAGGCTAACATCTCCAGCCCTCAACCATCTCATTTCAAAACTGGCATTGGTGTCACGTGTGCATTCTTCCTACAAACTCCACACACAATAAGGATCCATCCTATCTCATGTTTTGGGTAGATGACCAAGAATATGCTTGCCAAGTAGGGCTTCTCTATGTTAGGATGGCAACAAAGGAAAGGCAAACATTGTCTTAAAAGGCACAGAGACTACAAGAACCACTGGAGAATTATGCTTGCAATACTATCCCCAAACAGGAAGGCTGTGGTTGCCTTTTATAGCGACTATAAAACAAGAACAGGAATTCTTACTTTTCTTCACACCCCAATGACAATTTTCCTCCTAAATTTCTTGCCCACACAAGAATTTTCCCCATCTTTTTTTCCTTTTATAAAGAGAATAGACTCTTTTGCAGTTCCTAACTATTCTAATGACAGGCTCAAAGAAATCAACACCATCTAAAAAGGGAAAAGAATACTGTATAATAACACTGATAATAATGGGAACAATATATCCCATTTTAAGTGTACAATATCTTAACTGAATTCTCATCACTGACATTTTTGGCAAAAAAGTGAATATGAGTGGGTGGAGTGGGTGGATCCCCTCAAAAAAGCCCTCCCTTTTTCACCCACCCACACACACACACACAGACACACACACACACACACACACACACACACTAAAACATTTGCTGCAAAACATAATGCTAGTAATCAAACAAAACATTACACCATCTTTCATTACAGAAATGCACTTGGAATACACTGAAGTATTTAGCCAACTTCAAAATATCATTTAGATATTTAACATCTAAATAGATATTTAAATATAGATAGACATGATGTCTTTATATAGATAAGTAAAATTTATAATAATTGCAATTATCATGTCCTCATGAAGTTAACATTTTGAGGATTGGCAATACACTCTCTATATGGTTGACCTTACAAAAATGACCTTAGTCTAAAGCATTTTCTTGACTTCAAAACAATAATTTCTTCTAAAACTCCCTTTTAACTAGTACTACAACAAGAAGTGATTTCTTATGTCATTTTATAAACGTTTAATACCTGTAACAGAAATAAATGATGTTTAAGATCAACTCAATTCTTTATGATTGGCAGAAGCTGATGTTAGACAACATTTTAAGAATGAAAATCCACACAAATGAGTTTCATCTCTCTCCCTCTTCCCATCACTAAACTTTGCTAGTCTTTTGTGGGAGTACAGTTAATGTAATAGAAGTCTTCATCTTTTATAAATACATTGATGGTTAAATATTCTTAATCCAGCAATTCTTTTCCTAACCAAATTTGTTCACAAGAGTAACCTCTTTTTTCCAAAGATGTTAAAAGAAACATCTTATTCTACAAATTGCATGGCTTTTCTTACTTTCAGTCTGGATTAATAACAACCTCTTATCTCTCAAACAGCTCTTTCATGACATTCTGTATTTCTGCTTTTATCCCAATCTGCCTGCCCAGTCTTACCTCCCTCAAAGGTTTAGTTTCTTCCCCTTTTAACACACACACACACACACACACACACACACACACACACGGGGGAGGGGGGCTGGGTTTGGGATATATGTTCTACATTTCTACATTTCCAACACTCAGTTTTAAAGGATTCAACCATTTATAGCAACTGTAAGCAATTAACTTCCTTATAATTAGGCACAGTCAATAATTCTACTGAATTGTTGTTCTAAATTTTCAACTACCTGTTGAATTATTTTTAACAGCATATCATCATTACAAGTCTAAATTTTAAAATTTAATCATCAAAGCGAAGCTTAAATTTTTATCATACTAATTAAATTCCTGCTAATAACTGCTCTTATAAGATGTGCAACTTAGTCAGTTCTCAGTGAGTTCAAGATCAATTGATCCCTTCAGACAAGAGTAACTACCTTGATTTTAGTAACTTTGGTATCTCTATTTCTCAAAGAACATTATAAATAAGAGACAGACTTTTCTCACATACCCCAAGTTTAATCAATTACCCACTCCAAAGATTTAGCTCTAATAAGCCCTCAAATCTCTCCTTAGGCTCCATTCTACCACACAGGTGACTGGAGTTCTACTCTCGGGATAAACTGCAAGCTTCCTATCAGGACTTCAGGGTCTCTAGCATGCAGCTCCAGCTTACACGTACCGAGTTTCTACCATCTAAGTAGATGGGGTTTCCTCAGTGCTACAACAGTTTACTCTGCTTCAAATATTGTTTTCCTCCTCACTTCTCATTTCTTCAACTTTTAGGGCTACAATAAATTCCACTTCCTTAATGCTCCCAAACAACTATCACTTTCCCCTTCCTTTTAACAATTCTGGGCCTGTGGTCCTCCCAGTGTTCATGTAGAAATGTGTCATTATTCCACATGGGACAGTTATCATATTGTGGACATTATTCATCTTGGCATGGACAGAATAAAGGGTATGAGCACATAGAGTATGATGACCTCATCACCTACAAATATGCCACAATGTCTAATACACACAGGATGTTCAATAAGTTGAATACAAATATGAATCTCCAAAGATTGTGATTTTAAGACCCTGTTGAGACACTTCTATGCTTTCTCAGAAATATCTAATACTTAAAATTCTGTAAAAGTATAATTGTCCACAAAAGCCATCTGCAATAGTGGCATTCATTAAGAACGTACTTTTATGTTCATAGCCACATTGTTTGTCATAGCCAGAACCTAGAAACAACCTAAATGCCTCTCGACCAAAGAATGGATAAGGAAAATGTGGTACATTTACACAGTGGAGTACTACACAGCAGAAAAAATAATGACATCTTAAAATTTGCACACAAAAGGATTGATCTAGAAAACACCATATTGAGTGAGGTAACCCAGACCCAGAAAGACAAATATCATATGTACTCACTCATAAGTGGTTTTTAGACAGAAAGCAAAGAAAACCAGTCTGCAAATCACAATCCCAGAGAAACTAGACAACAAAGAGCCCCCTAAGAGAGACATACATGGATCTAATCTACATGGGAAGTAGAAAAAGACAAGAGAGGGAAGGGAGCAGAGAAAAATGTAAAGCTCAATAAAATCAATAAAAAAGAACATACATTTATTTCTAATATGAATTTAATTTCAATTGCTAAATTATTATTCTATTGTATAAATCATTATAACTGCCTTTTGTTTCAAATGAATTTGTATATAATTTTTAAAATAAAGAAACAAGGATTAACTCAATGTTAATGAGCAAATCAAATCTTTTGCTACTGCTCTGAACCTTCTAGCACACCATTTCCGGCTCTAGAAAGCACAAATGCTTCCCTGAACTGCAGTTTCAGACCCAGGGCTCTACCCATATCATCACAGAACTGCTGGCCCGACACTTACAGAACTTAAATTTTCACAGAGGAAACGTGAAGATTATGTAGTAATTGTCTGACTTCATCAGTAGTTAATCATTTGAAATTTATTTGAGCTTAGTAATACTCAGCTGATATTATCATAAGTTTTCTATGTAAATACTGAAACTTTCTACAGGAAAAGGTATTCCAGGAAGATTCTAAGTACTAATCAGTTAACAATTTATCTACAGAATTTAAGTACAAAGAATCTTAAAATAAATAAATGACAGATAGAAAAAGAATTAAAGTATATTATTTTCATCTTTCTGGAAATCCTGGGAGGAATATACAATTATTATTCCACTTTTTCTATGGAAGAAAAAAGTATATAGTATTTAAATAATCTTACCAATACCAAGGTTGTGTAACTAGGAAAGAAAAGAATGAGAATGTAATGCAATATAGGATTCCCTATGGTTTGAAAGACAAGTTATCTTGAGTTCCTTTTAATTATCTATCCATATGTCATATTAGGTTCAACATATGACACCAGAAATGTTCGACAGATCAACAGTTCTGTTCCTGCATTATAGTAACTGCACATGCTGTGAGTTTTTAACTCAGTTAATAATCTTCCACGATATATCACCCTCTTAAACAGTCTTCATCCTAGTTCAGCAGCTCACAGGACCTAACAAGGTGGTTGTCTGTTCTATTCTATCTGTCTCAGCTAAAACTAATAAAAAATAACTAAATCCAGGGCTGGAGAAAGGAGCTTGGTAGTAAGGCACCTGTCTAGTAGGGTCTTGAACTCCAGCATTACCCTCCACCCAACACACACACACACACACACACACACACACACACACACACACACACACTACACACATAGAGAGAGACAGGCACACACAGGCTTTAATTGTGTGGCTACTATAACCCTCTGCTGGGGCAGAAACCATTGGAATTTGAATCAGGGCTTGAAGACATATTTTTTTTTCTGAAATCACAGCATCGAGCTCTCAATTGCCCACTTCAATCCTTCTACAGGAAGGAGACTGACCTGCAGTTTCTTAAATGCCAAAGCAAAGGAGTCTCAGTTAGTGGTCTTCAGCATAGGCACCAAAGTCTGTAGCTCCTCTTTTCTTCAGTAACAAACTGCCTACCAGCAAGTGCCAGAGAAAGATACTTAATGTCTACAATCTAATTGCATTGCAATTAAAGGTAATAATTGAGAAGCTGTAGGATATAGATCAATAATAGATAAAACCAAAAAATGAATAAAATGACCTCTAGAATATCTAGCTGCACTGCAATGCCACAATGAGGTAGTCTATTTCAATTTTGTCTCTCCCCTGTTGAGCACAAGCCCATCTTTTCTTGTCATATACCAAGAACTTCTTGCACAGCTTACTATATTGATTCAGCTGTCCAAATGCACAAATAGAACATATTCACAGCAGTGGTAAGACATGGGAAGTGTAAAAAGGAATTTTTTGGTTCTCATCCAGGTCTTTTTAACCTCTTTGGTTTAGCAAACAGTCCATGGTAGTTCTGTCTCGTACATATATCTATCGACACACAAATACTGAGACACAGACATAAAACTTAAATATGGTTTGAATTCTAGTTACATGTGGCTGAGGGAAAAAAAAACTCTTTTATTCTAAAGACAGGAAGGGTCCCCTAGCTCTATGCCACACACCCAGCCTGCTCCATGTCAGGCAGAGATGATAATAAGGAAGCGAGATGGCTAGGTTTACAATGCCAAACGTCAACTCACTTCGTTAAACAACAAATTTACCAGTTAACCCAAAACTTTTAAAAAAAACTTTCTTTAAACTATGTGTGATATTGTCAGTTATCTGTACTAAATTACTAGCTTTAATGATATTTGGAGTAGTTATTTGGTGTTTTAAACTGATAAGTCCAAGGTTTATCATGAATGTACTGCAATCTTGCTCTATGTCTATCCAAGACTGTATCTGAGAAATATGTTATTCTTTGGTACAGTAATTTCTGGGAATGAGGATGCTTATTTTAGATCAAATTATAAGCGAACTTATTGAATACTTATGAGTTTATAAGTGACAGTATGTGTGCCTTGTTTCTTTAAAAATATCTTTTTTCAACTTAATTCTTTATGACCCTCAATTCATTCCTTTCTTACTTAGTTCAGTTGGTCATAACTTTGTTTTAAGTGACTAAAAAGCATTAAAATTACTACATTCAGTTATCAAATACACATGATAAACTTAGCATATAGCTGAGGAGAACTGATAAATAATTCTATTATAAAATATCTGAGGTGAAACGGTTATGTAAAGAAATATTAAAAGCAAATTGAAACTTAATACTTGCCTACTTGCCACTAAAAATTCCAGTCTTTTGCAACTATTCTATACAGAGTGGTTTGTGATAAATTTTAAACAGATTTAATATAAACACATTTCATGAAATTAATAATTTGTCATTAGGAAAATTGATGCATAATACTAGTTGGTACATTAAACAAAATGAATAGTGAGTGAATTCATGCTTCAGTAAATTTATTTCAAGGGAAACATTCATTGGTAAATGAATCACTCAATAAATGTTCTTTGGGCTAGGAGAACAATTATCAGATAACTGACCTCTTTACCAATAGCAACATTTAAAGTTAAGAAGTACTCAGGCTCCCAATTCAGAGTCTGAGACCAATATTCAAAATTATCCCTTTGGTTGGTATTAGAGTTGGCATTAAAACTCAGGACTTCAGTTCCCAGTTTGTTTTGTTTTTTGTTTTTGTTTTTTTTTTTTTTTTTAAAGCTTTAACAGAGCATAGCTTAGAAACAGCAAGAAGACTGTCACAAAGAACAGGGAATGCTGCCAGGAGCTCCCGCACTTATTGCATAGTGGAAGAAACACTCATATCACATGGAGAATAGAATCCCACGATCAGAGGCTCGCCTAGAAGTTTCCAATTGTCTTTCTTACATAAATGAATCAAGCACTTTTTTAGGGCATTTAACAAAAACTCAAGTAAAGCAAACTACGCAAATGTGTGTGATAATGCCAACTAAATGCTTATACATTGTATATACTCGGAAGATTTTTATTTGCTATGTTGTGTTATCCCAGATACTTGGTAATCTGGGTTCATGACTTCTGAATGTAGCCTACAGTATACATTGTGTTTTTATTGCAATAAAGAAACCTAAAAGACTAATTTCTAGTTCACCAGAAAGCAAAAATCAACACATCAGTAATTGCAATCAAAATAAACAGGGAACAGATTCTGAATTTTCTCTTGAAGCGAGTAAGTGTAATTTCAGGGTGTGAGAAGGAAACCTTTCAAATGAAATGGTTTGTGTAACAGCTTTTACAAGGTGTACTTTTCACTGTCAAGCTGCATGAAATGCTCGCAAGGATAATCGGTTTAGTGTGGCAATTTACAGGTTCCCCACAGCACACACTAGATGTCCTTATTTTGAAGTTGCTTCTATGCTTTATTATGCTTAGATTTATATCTTCTATTATAAATAAGCACATTTTATTAAAATTAGGTGTCTTATATGGAAAAATGTGCTCAATTAAAAAACAAATTCCAACCTGAAAGATAAAGGAAACACATTTATATTACTAAGCAAAGAAAACTATAAATTTCCTTTCTGAAAGTTCAGCTGAAGTATGGCTAAAGAAAGTGTGGCACATTTACACATTAGAGTACTACTCAGCTGTAAAAAAAAAAAAACTGCCATCTTGAAATTTACATGCAAATTGATGGAACTACAAAAACCATGAGTAAAGTAATCCAGATCCAAAAAGATGAACATGGTATGTACTCACTCATAAGTGGATACTAGCTGTAAAGCAAAGGATACTGAGCCTATAGTTCATGATTCTAGAGAACCTAAGTAACAAGGTGAACCCTAAGAAAAACATACATAGATCCACCTGACAAAATTGGAAGCATGGGGGTTGAGGAGTAGGGAGGGCAGAAGAAATGAAGACTGGAGATGGGAAGGGTGGATCAGAACTTGAGGAAAGGGGTTGTTGAGATGGAGGAAGGACAGAGATGAGAGCAAGGAATGAGATATTTTGATTGAGGGAGCTATTATGGAGCTAGCAAGAAACCTGGCACTAGACAAATTCCCAGGATTCCACAAGGATGACCCCAGTTAAGACATTTGAGGAGAGGGTGCCCTACCTGGCCTTGCCCTGTAGTCAGACTGATGAATATCTAAATATCACCATAGAGCCTTCATCCATCAACTGATGGAAATTGAGGCAGAAACTCCCAGCGGAGCACTGGACTGAGCTCCCAACGTCAAGTTGAAGAGTGGAAGGAGTGAGAATATGAGCAAAGAGGTCAAGACATGATGGGTACACCCACTAGACATATTTTTAAAGGATTTAAAATTTCTACTGTGTGAGAGTAATGTCTGACCTAACATAGATAAAAACTATTGACAGATTTTAAAGCAACATTGAAACAAATACATTATAATTTTTTTGATGTACATGTAGTATTTATTATGAAGATATTATCAACTATTCTTTTGTTATACAGCAACATTAATCTAATTTATATATCTAAAATCTCATGTCAGAGATAATATTTAAGCCATAGTTACATGTGGTCATTTTTCTTATACCTAGATTTATAAAACTGTTTCCTAAACACAACTGAATAGCTAATTATGGAAAAACATATTTCTTTTCATTATAATAAATTTTGTTACACTTAACAAGAGTTTTCTTATTGTGAGAATGACTAGTCCTTCTTCCTCTTTTTCTTTACTCCATCTCTTTCTCTGCTGCCCATTCCAAATAAAAGGACTCCATATAAATAAACAGTAGTGACAAGATAGCACCTCCAAATTGTTCCATGTAGATAAACTGTCACTAACACAGCTTAATTATACCATTTATTCTATTCTTCAAATATTTTGGCATATCCTGACAACTAATTTTCACACTAACTATAGGAACCCAGTCATAATCTGAACACTGTAGATATTAAAAATCCAGGGAAAGCTCAAAATAATAGGAACATGTGTAATGGCCCTCCCTATTTGGGAGGAGAATGAAGGGCGACCAAGAGGACAAGCTCATCTTCAACTTTATAATCCAGTCTGGGTTATATGAGAATTTATCTCAGAAACACAAAACTAAATTTAACTTACACAGGCAAACTACAATGTTATATACGCAAACATGCCACATTAACAAAATGTTTGGTTCTGTAAATAACACTATCATCATGATATAAAATACACGGTGTTATATATTCTTAGCTTGTACAGTCAGCACTAGGGCAGAACTGCACTATAGCAAGACCACTAAAGGTCAAAATTCATCTTGTGTTACTAGAATTGACTATGTTCAGAGAAACACAAGGTCAGAGAGCAGGGCTAAACATGTACTTCAGGCAATGGTCCCGAGTCATGGTTTATACCCGGATTAATTTGGACCTCCACAATGAAAAATCTACTGTATCATGTTACGAGTAATGCTATGAGTTGCAAAATTTGCTCTCAACATGACCCGAAGATGATTCTATTTTTGTTTCCAAGTCCATAAAGAGTAATTAATAGGAGAAAGATAAAAGCAAAAGTTTCTAACAAATTAATAAGAAAAAATTATTCACTAGATTGTTTTCTTCTTGAGAGTGCCCTAAAGTATTTTTAGAAAGTAAACATTTTTAGTAAAAAGTTAATGAAGAATGGTGGGGAAGACTGGCATTTCTGAAGCTGCTTCTCTAAATCCAGCCAACTGGGGAAGCCTGAGGAGCTCTCGGGCCGCTTCAGTAGATACAATGATATCTGCAGAAACCACACAACCGGATCAAAACCCAAACAAAAGAAAACAAAAGAAATCAAGAGGCAGTGTATACTTTAATTGTACCAGACATAAATTTGTATAGATAAGGAATTTTATGGTTATCTGAAAGTCCAGGAAAAAAAAACGCAAATCTCTGAATTGGCACAGAAAATTCTACAGATAAATTCCTTTTTTTCTTCCAAATTGGGTAATTATTCATACAAATGTTGGAATATCTGTTTATTTAAACATAAGTGGAACAAAGACTTGGTAAATAAAGAATAATGTAATTTAGAAATAAGATTCTAGTGTGTTTTACACTGATGAGTCTAAAAATCTCATGATAAATGAATAAAAGTTTCCCCAGTTTAAGAGAAAGAAAGCAAAATCTACAAACCAAAACAACAAAGGAAATGCAAACAAACCAAAACCTTTACTTCTGTAAAATGCATATATTTATTGAAACATCAATTTTTTTCAGTTATAATAACCTTTTTTATTATCTAATTTATCAAAATGCTAAGTTTCTTTTTAAGTAAACATTATAAAAATTCTTCTTAAAGCACAATTGTGCACACATTAAGCAAAAGTCTTTAAAAGCACACCCAATTCATCTAAGGAGTCATACTGTAAAATTTTATTAAAACTCAGCAATTATTATTGATGTTGCTTATGTTCTCCTCCAAGAATATTTAATAAACTTATTTTATAAATATAAGTTTAAAATTTGGAACATATTATAGCTAATAATTTTTCTGTGTAGCTCAAAAGTGAACACTTAAAATTTACTTTTAAATACCCTACCCTCCTTATTTAGATTATGCCTTGTTTTGATTAAATTTACAAAAGAAGAAGAAAGGAGGAGAAGGAAAGGAAAGGGGAGGAGGGAGAGGGTGAGAGGAAGGAAGTGGGAGAGGGGGAGAGGATGAGGAAGGAGAGGCAGAGGAGTCTAGTCCTAGGCCTTGGATGTGGAGGGTAAGCTATCTGAAGTTCAAGGTCATACTCAGCTAGGTGCTCAGCTACCTAGGGTATGCCAGGAAAGACTGGGCTATTGCGACCCTGTCTACAATCTACATCTAAACAAAACAAACAGAAACTAGCATTTATTGAGCACCTACCATGCAGCTGCCAGACAATTAACACATTATTTGTTAGTACAGTCTTGTACAATGTACCTTGCTCTCCACTGGGAATGCTCAGTTCTCCGTTCCCAAGACACACTTAGGAATAAGTAACCTATAAAACTACACGCTTAGCACGCTCATCTCTTTACACATTTTCTTGCTTTTGATTTCAATGTTAATAAAAAAATTGCTTCATATTTGAAATTTGCAACAAGAATGAGGGCACTCTTAAGAGTAAAATCATGTTATTGCAGAGAGACAGTGGGAAATTGGTAAAAATGCTTTTTTAAAATGTACTTTTCATTAGTTATGCCAACCTGAATGGCCCAGTGCAGATTTGCTATCTTACTGAAAGAGATAGGAGCATTAACTACCACTAACATTTCATAGGCAATTATGATTTTAATCTGTTTAGGATAAACTTTTAAAAATTTACATCAACTCCAAATTAAAATTAACTCCCTTAATCTAAGTCACTGCTGAGAGACTCAAGTAATGCTCCCTAGACCTGAAAAGCATGGCTGCCCTCGGCTGCCTCTTTTGTCTTCACTACAGAAGACCCCCCCCCCCTTGCTCTTCTGTGTCCTGAGCATGCAGTGCCCCTGAAAGAATATTTTAATTTTTAACTTTCACTAGTAAATTGTGAAGACTTTTAGATCCACTCTCCGAGGTCCTTTTCATTTACCCAAACTCCAGTTCCATTAATATGACCTGCTTCCTTTTGAATGTAACACATGAGACCCAGATGACCTTCCTTCTCACTGTATCATAGCTGCTAGTAATCGTCACATTCTCCTTCCGTGGACGATAAAGCAGTGATACTCCTGAACGTCTCCACCACTTACAGTAGGTGAAGTTTCCTTAATGGCTGCCACTAGACTTACAGGGACTTACTTGATACCTGTATCTCCCCAACTCTTGAACATATTTGGATTATCAAATTCACACACAGTAATCTCATCTACATTAATGATCTTGTCTAACATGTGAGAAAACTGTCTCAAAGTGGAAAGGAATGGTCAAAGTTGGAAGAATTTAAAAAAAAAAAAAAAAAAAAAAAAACAAGAGCACAGACTTGTGAGTCAGCCAGTAATTTCTAGAATCTTTACATGACAAGTCACTATTAAATACTACAATCATTTTTTATTTACAAATAAATACTAACGCACTGAATTGTGACAGCCAAGATAGGAGTCAAATGCTTAAACACACAGGACAAGAGTTGTTTTGGGTGATTCATATCCACTTTGGAGGTCTGAAAACTGGCAGGTGATAGAGTGCCAGAATTTGAATACAAACCTAAGAGATTTCAATAACTGTATTTGTTACATTATGCTGTTTGGCATATTTCTGCCATTTAAAGTCATTTTAATCTGAGCCTCATTCAGGGGAAGCAAAACAGAAGTTACCATTATGCCTATAAAAAGAATAAGCCAGTAGGAAAATTTGTGAAATCAGTGTTCTTCAAAATTCTCAAAAAGTACACAAACATAAATGTTCCCTACTGCCCAGAGCCGTTGACAACCACAGGCTAGTCTTAGACTATACATGCAGTAGCATGTATGAGAAAGAATCCTGTGGCAGACTAAAGAGGCAGAGTCCAAGTCTATTCTAACCAAAACCAAGATAAAACAATAAGCAAAGAACGTAAAATAGATTACAGAAATTACTGCATTTAAATAAGAATATAGTTCTCAAAGCAATAACTATCGGCTCTAGTTAACTAACTCTAATGACAAAGGAGTTAATTTATTAAGAAAACACAGAGATCATAAATGTTGTGTACCTATTTTCAGAACTACTAAATAATGCAAAGAATGAGATGTGAAAATAGTAATATTCTACGATAAATGGAGACTTTAATACCTTCCGTCAAAATTAATTAACAAAAAATCAGCAAAGACAGATGGACTGAACAATATTAACCATACTAACCTAGCAGCATTGATCGGACACCACAATCAACAATACCCACACATACACCCTTCTCAAGAACAGATCACAATGTCAAAAACTCTATCGTATCAAAATTAAGTTGAACGTCAGTAGCATGGCTGGTGTTAACCAGTCAAGCATGAGTGAGACCCTGAATTTTACTCCCAATACCAACAAAAATTAAAAAAGAAATTGATCATTTGAAAAAATAAATATATATACTCCTAATTAATTAAGGTGTAGTCAAAGAAGAAATAAAAGGATAACTGAAAATTCTTTTAAACTGAATAAAAATGAAAATATAACATACTGTACGCTGTGAAGGGCAGAAGCCTTCCACAAACACGAGTAAAGATAGCACAAATAAATGACTCATTAACTCAATGTTTAGCAGTAAACTCGAGTGGATTTTAAATAAAAAAGGTTTGTGATCAATAAAATGTTAAATATGGGAAAATTCTAGGGCTATTTCTAAACAGTAAAACCAAAATATTTACAGAAATATAAAAATCAGTTCTAGAAGGTGTACAACTTGCTTAATAGCATTTAAAATAGTAAATATTTTTTAAATGAGCCATCTCTGCTATAGGAGTTATATATTAATATCTGAATACTTATAGTTTTTATTTCTATCTAATAAAATCAGATACAGATGTACATATGTCAGCCTTTATCTAATTAACTTAAGAAATCTGTGTGTTATCAATTGTCTGTATTCATATAAGTAGCATAAAGGTTAGGAATGCTGAATTCTCCATCCATTGTCTGGAATCATACCCTGGTTTATCTGTACTGGTAGCCATGAGAATGAGGAAGATATTTAACAATCACAGCCTGAGTTTTCTCAACAAACAAGTGGAGAACCAGTAATTCCTACCTCCTCGAGTGATCGTAAGAACTGGAGACAGAGCATTTTGGCTTACAAATTAAGAGTTAAATAAGTATCAACGACTATTAGGTTGTATTGATTTATAATTACTTGAAGTTTGTAGTCATGGCATGGCTTGAATAGTTTAAGTAAAAATAGGATATAATCACAGAAAACTGGAAGCTCTTTAAGTAATTTAAAAATCAGTGTCAAAACAAAAAGAGGTAGACTTTCTTTCCAAAGTAAGGAAAATGAGTCAATAAAGAATTCCATATTTAATGGGCTGTTTTTGGATCAAAAATGTAACAATTCAGCACTTCAAGCAATATGGAAGTTCCTGTTAGCTCTGGCCTGTTGCCTTCAGCTACTCCTTCCTATGTACTGCATTCAACCAGCCCATGGGCTTGAATGTTACATCTTACAGAATAGAACGTTTGTTTCTAAATTGGTTTTAAATGGATAAGAAGCCAGCAATATAGTACCTGAACATTTTATTTCATATTAAAAAAATAAAAATAAATGTGAAAGACATGTATTTTGTATGCTTCATCAGTACGAGTATAAATGAATTTGTAAATAAAATATTAAATAAGGTAGGTTATTGTAATAAACTATTTTAAGTACTAAGTGGAGGGTCTTGTTAACTGCACGCTTCATAACTGAAAGTTCACCCACAACCCTTTCTAGGATATGAGGAAGTTTGCCACTGTGAACCTGACTGCAAGGAGACAAACTATCAGAGAGAGCAAATCCATGTGATCAGAAACACAAGAGGTCGCATGCTGCCATACACATTTGCCTTGAACTACACCAAATAACAGCATTTAGCCCTTGAAAGAGAAGGCCAGAACAATGTGAAACATTAGTTAAATATGAATGAGATATTTGATATTCACAGAGCCTATTAAGAAGACAGAGGGTGAATACTTAAACCCAGAACAAAATAAGAAAACCAACAGTTTTGAAAGCAGACTTAGGTCATCAATATGAACATCACCAGAAATTTACCTGGGGCTACTTAGCAAGACTGATGTAAGACTACTTACATCAGAAAGCATAAAAAATTTTTGTAATACTTGTAGCAAATACTTCACACACAGAAAAATTTACTATAAGCCTAAAGTGTCAGCTTGAACACTGATTTTAAGCTTTATAACATCTTTGGTTTTCATGTGTTTGTTCATATGGGTATGTATGGAAGTGTTGTGTGCTAACCCAGGACACCTAGATCCACAACCCTGGATATTTTATTTTTGTATATGTTTTTGATTCCTATAAATGATTTTGTCAGTATCAATAAAATCAATAAAGCAATGAAATAAATAAATGTATTACTCCAGTTCTCTTATTTCATTACAATGTTACATTCTTAACTTTCGAAAGTCCTATCTTCTTTATTTCATAACTATATTAGTCTTCAATTTTTACCCACTCTTTTAAACTTTTTAATATTTTATAAAGACTTCACTTGGATCACAGATTACAAGATAAATGTGGATTCTAATTCTTGAATTGGTGAGGTAAGAACAGGAAATGCCACCTTTATTGTCAGTCTAACAAGATCGATTAGGGCAACACATCAACTTTGGGATGTGGTTTGTTTATCTGGAAAAAGATGGGGCCAGGTGAAGAGTGCCATGAGGCTAGCCTCCTGCCCGCCCACTCCTTTTATTGTTGACCATAACTCCAGGTACTAAATGAATCAAACACATTAGGAACACAAACACAGAACTGCTAATAGCCAGACTCTAAAATTATCAGATGTGTAAGCACTGGAATTGATGTCGCTTGTCATTTTAAATATTTCAGTAAAGAACTATAGAGAAAAATTACAACTAAATATTGGTAAGAAAAGACTTAATTGGTCTCACTTACCACTTTGGGATTTTGAGAACCATTGCAGATTCCAGTCTACATTCCTCTGATAAAAATCTCTGGATGAAAAAGAAACAGGAGGCTGTCTTTCGGTGAACTTCAGGTGCAAAAACACTTCAATTTCATTTTTTAAATATCATTTAAATGAGAAAAAAATTAATACACATAGGTGTATCCCTGAAAATTTTTAGCACAGCAATCGCTTCAAAGAGTGGAAAGAGTAATAAACATCAACAATTCAGAAATTCTAATACATAACTGAATGTCTTATCAATTGAGATAGAAATTCTATATTCAGGTTTCATGAAATAGAAACAGAAGGTAGAAGCAATTTTTATCTCAGCAATTCATTTCTCATCTAAACTGGCATAGCTTCAAATATACACATACATATACACACATTTATATATTATATTTAGGCTGAATTTACCATGAACTTTTACCATAAAAGAGATTTTAAGATCAACTTAAAATAAAAATTACATGTAAAGATCAGATTTTAAGGCTTATTTTATTATGTGATAGCCTTAGTCACAAATAGTGGTCCATGCCTGTTATCCCAACGTCTGGGTGATAAGAGGCAAGAGAATCACCAAAAATTTTAATTCGCCTGGGCTACACACAAAGACCTTGCCTCAACAATAATAATAAATTGTAATTAATAATATGGTTATATAAAATAGTAGTATGCTCCCATTAGAAAACTACTTTTAAAAATGATACTCTATTGCCTAATAAATGAACAAAATAAAAACATGAGATCAAACGGTCAAGAGTCATGAGATCCAAAGCAACTTTTCATTTTATATCTACATGGTTCTGTATGGTTTATCTAATGGGCCTGCATGCTTCTTATAATCTGAAATATCATATTATTCTTAAATTAACACATACATGCAGACTTAATGACTCAGTATTTTTAAATACATAAATTAGAGAAAGTTGGTAGCTTCTTCGGGAATGGTAGTATTAACACTTAAAAGTTCCTTATTATTTTCTTCAAGCTGAACAAGGTGGCACATATCTTTAATACCAATACTTTATATGAGTTTGAGGCTACTCTACACAGAGAGTTCTAGGTCTCAAATTTTTTTTTCTTCATTATCATTGTAACGGTTATTAGCTATTTTGGCAGTTTAATATGAAACATTATATACAGTCATTTTATACTTGGGGCTTGCTAAGCTTGACATTTTCTTATTTAAAATGGTACATTTTCAACCTAAGTATTTTATATTCCCCTCATGCTCCTCTCTTGCTATGACTGCAGTTATTATACATCTGTGAACCGTCAGATGTGTCTGTTCAGCCCCCTCCATCGGGCACTGCCCATTCCCTGCAACCTCTTATCCCTAGGTTCTCCAGAAGGATACGAATGAAATTAGTTTTCCTTAATATCTTAATGGAGATGTTAAAACAAATACATTTGATTATTGTTCATTCCAATTTGAGAATTTTCACTTATTTTAATTATTTCATTTTATGCCTATGATTTTTTACCTTTTCGTTTACTAATATCACAATTACCCTACTGTGTGTTTTTGTCTTTAAGTCTTTGCAAGGGTGCTTGCACATGACCTTTTGGCCACTAAGGTCGGCATCTAGGCCATCTTAAGGTTCATTCTATACTTTTTCTCCTTACCAGAGGCTACACTTTCCTTTGACATGTCTAGAATAATGGTTTTAATTATATATTGAGCATTGTAACAATAAAATGTAGGTAACCTAGATTCTAGACTTATGTTCCTTCAGAGAGTGACAATATTTGGTCTCAACCAGTAAAATCATCAGTTGAACAAGTAGAACTGATTTTATGATGCTGGGATGAGTTTGAGAAAGGCCCAATGTATTTATCAAAATTCTTCCAGTTTGGCAGGTTAAAACCTATTTCTCCTCCAAATTTTGTTGAGATTTATTTAAATTTTGTTAGGGTAAAGAGAACGTGAGCTGTACACCAGGATGCTGCTTTGGTTTGAATGGATGGCCTATAAATTTCAAGAGATGAAAATGTAAAAGATAGAATAATGGGATAGATAGTCAATCAACTGATAAGGGCTGTCATGATTCCGACTATGGACTGTATGGCAATGGCTCCATAAATGAGGACGGTCCCTTGCATCTTCTGCCATGTGGAGACACAGAACCCTTCTCCTCCAGGAAGAGGAGCATTCAAAGCACCATGTGTGGGTAAGAACAGACTTAACCAGACAACTGAATCAGATGTGGCATAAATCTCAGACTTTTCAGAATATACAACTTATGAAAATAAAATTAAGTTCCTTATGAATTTCAGCCTTGGGGATTTTCTTATAGTAGCAAAAACAGACTGAGGCAGGGGTCCTTGCTTATTTCAACTGGATGGCTAGAGCGTCACAAACGGTGCTGGGTACAGAGCGCCAGAGTCCAGCAGGAACCGTTAACACAGATGTAGACATTCACAGAGCCCATGCAGATTCTCGGTAAGATCAGCAGTCTCAATGGCGCATGTGCAGACAATCACTTAGCCAGAGAATTCGGAACCTGGTTCTGGACAGCTCTTTTCTTCCACACTTTGCTCCACACCTCAGCCCTCTTCAGAGTTCTAACATTTGATCTCTGCCGTCTCCGCCAACAGACACCAGTTTCTTCTAACACTCTCAGTCCTTGTCACACAGTCAGGACAATGACGTTAAAAAGAAAGCCAGAGTAAATGTGAGGCTTTTCTTTTTCTCCCTGCCTTTACCTCCCGAGTGCTGAGATTAAAGGCGGGTGCCAGCACTGCCAATAAATGTGAGGCTTTTCTTACAAATGTCTTCTGCACAGTTTCCTGTCCAACTCTTGAAAAACCTACCTCAAAATTAGGAGAATTTGCAATTTTCTGTGGCAAGGGGATTCCAATACCAGCAACAGAAATTATTCTCAACATTGCTTTAAACTGTTCTGCTCCCTCCTCATTCCAATTCATAGTTCTCTTCTCTCCTAGTACCCAGTTAGGTATTCTGAATCTGGGTTGAATACACACAAAATGCTTCTTAAAACTTGAATAAAGTTAGCTGGGCACGGCATTGCAAGCCTTATCTCAACATTCAAAATCAGAGGAGAGAACATTTCAGGTTCCAGGGCTAGCCTTGCTCTATGTTGAGATCCTATGTTAAAAAACAAAAAATCTTAAAACTTCAAGTATTGTAATCATGATGATATGAAAATATTTATTGTAAATCACATAGTTTCTAACATGAAAAGAAAACTGTCTTCAATAGAACCTTCGGTACATCAGTGCTGACTGAACTTTTCGTAACCTTTAAGGACTTAAGTAAAATAGCACCGCAGCCTGCTACCTACTGATCTGCCTTCGTGTCCTTCCTTCCTGAACTTTGCCTTCCTATTTTCCTTCATGTCAAATGAAAATAGACAATTCAGAACACTTTAACTTGTCATAATTCTCTTCTCTTGCCAACTATAGCATCCATTTTTTTCCCTTGTTAAGTATAAATATCATTATATTTATATTTAAAATTTATAGAAACATCTCTTTCCAGGGAATTATGAGAGATTTAAATGAGAAATCAGTATAAAGACAAACACCTTTATATTTTAAAAAAACATTTTGATAAAATTGATAATATCCCAAATAAAAACATATTTGCTGAGCACCAACTTCTCAACTGACCGATATTAGATATACTTATACAAACCAAAGCTTAGACATACTCAAGGCCCAGGGCCTAGAGACCATGGCTTTTTATCTTAAAAATGTGAAGAATAATTGAAAATGAATGAGTATTACACAGCTGACGTTAATAATACAGTATCAGAGCCAAAAAACCTAATTATGTGTTTGTAGTATGTATGGATAGATACAATCGGTAAGTATTCCCAGAGTTGCTGCTAGGAACTTCACTCTTTGACTATACCTGGCTGATTCTAGAATGTGAGACGCCAGGTATTTCCCACCAGGAGAGATAGGCATTCTTTTCTATAGGTACTCTCCAAGAAAACAATCTACCCCTAATACTTCACACACACACACACACACACACACACACACACACACACACACACACATTTTGTATTCACAAAAACTTCATTCACTTCCAAAGTACTCATGTGAGCCAACATTTAGAAACTATTGGACAAGCAGTGCTCTGGGTCCCACTCATCTCCAGATGCTTTCACTGAACTTGTTAGCTCAGAGTCCCCAATCTGTTGAAGCAGTTTATAAAACCACAAGTTCCTGTCTAGGTGACAGCTTCCAACCACAGCCACATGCAGAAAAGAGATAAAATCATTCTGAGAACCCACAAAGTCCCCAACCTAGCTCAATTAGACTCTTCCAGATTTTTTTTTTTGAAGCAGGGTTTCTCCATGGAAAAGCTTGGTTGGTATTCGTTCTGTAGACCAGGCTGGCATTGAACTCAGACATATCTGCCTGCCACTTTAAATTTTTTTCTTTAAAAATAAGCAAGATAGATATATATTATTTCATTTTTTTTACTTCATTATAATCCTGAATGCTGGGTTTAAAGGCGTGAGCCGCTACTGTCCAGCTCACCACAGCTTCTTAGTAAGAATAATATTCAGTGTTTTAAATGACCAATATTTTTATTTACAAAGGAACATTAAGACAACAATATGTTTTCAACCACACAAAAGAAAAGTGATGTGCTGTAAGCCTTGAATGTTGCAGGGATTGCATTCCTTTAACCACGAACGGCGTATAAATCCATCCCCTTGCTTATGTTCAACATAGTTTAATCAGAAGTACTGTCTTCATTCCAGCTCCACCGCTGGCATATTCTCATTGGCAGATGCCTTTGCCTAAGTATAGTCTCCTAGGTACATATAGAAGTAAACTGATAGGCCATTACAGTTCACAAAAGACAATTACTATTAAATGACAAATTTGCCTGAGAAGAACTGGGCAACTTTTATAAATATAATAAATTATTTCAATGTAGCAGCAGACACTTACAGTGCCAGTTAATTGGTAGGGTGGAACAGGAAGATTATTTGACTATATGATTTGATGCCACCAGATTAGGAAGTAGCATGAGGCCCTGTCTATAAACATTTTTCTTTAAAAATAAGCAAGATAAATATATATTTTTCCATTTTTATTTCATTATGATAGTCATAATTTTCTCAAATTTCATAAGTATGATCTCCATTATCATACCTATATTATCATTTTTACTCATTTTTTAAATGTTTAAGTGTTTTATATGCTAGTCTTCCAAGTATTTAACTTGGATTACATATTGAAAGGCAAAAATGTGTTAACTCACTACTTCCCAGAGCAATTCAAACACTGATAAGACCTAAAGCTGCTTATAATCAATAAGGTAAAGTCAGTTTCCATCATGCATGCCAAAATCTGCTTATGCTCTAGAGGGGGCAGTGCAACAATGCCATAAAGGTTTGAGCAGTAAATACCTTAGGCTTTGTCGGCACAAATGTCTCTGGGGCAAACAGTAAATATCTGCTGTGAAAGCGGTCCCACAGAAGTTGTAAATAAATGTAAATGGGTAACACATGGATGAGAAATACATGCATACTAAAGTGGTCTTTAAACAATGTGTGTGAATATGTGTGTATATAACACATATATAACTATATATATATCAACATTAATACATATGCATTTTTCTGTTTTTAAGTAGTAAAATATTTTTAGGTGCTAGGGATCAAGTCCAGGGCCTCAAAATTGCTAGGGATGTATGCTTCCATTGAGCCACATCCCCAACCAACTTTTTTTTCAAAATAAATTTTAAATACTATTTCAAAGAGGACTGTAAAGATATCTCAGCGTTAGGAGCACTTTCTGCTTTTACAGAGGACCTGGGTTCATTTCCCCAAACCTACATAATGGCTTATAATTATCTCTTAGTCCAGATCTAAAATATCCAATGCCCTCTCTGGTTTCCAAGGGCACCAGGAATGCACCTGGTGCACATATATACACGCAGGACACTCATGTTAATAAGAATAAATCTTCAAACATTTATCTAAAACAATGAGCTATCAGTGGAACTCCCCCACCCCAAACCATAAGCCACTTCTGCTCTAAAATACTGCTTCTCAACTACAAAATGCTTTTTAACTGCATGGTGCTCTTAATGGAGAGGCTGATTCATTAAGACCACGTAGGATCTAAGAGTCTGAAATTTCACTAGTCTCCTACTTGAGTAAGATTAAAGGGCTGAAGAAAAGGCTCAGCAATTAAGAGGAAAGGCTACTCTTGTAAAGGACCTGTCTTAGTTTCCAGAACCCACATAAGGTAGCTTACAACCACATGTACCTTGAGCTTCAGGGTATCCGATATCCTCTTCTAGCCTCTGCAGGCAACAGTTATCATGTGCACATACCCCCGTAGAAACATATGTGCACATGGTTTCACAAAATCCTTTTTTTAAAGTTGAAGCTCAGCACAGGATGTTTTGGGTAGCAGAAATTTGATAAAGTCCATGTGAAGGGGCCTCCTAGCTATTTATTTGATAACCATGATGACTAAAACTTTCTAATACATAATAAATTGCTAAATAAATATTTGTGTAAGTGATCACATAAATAAACAAGGGAGAAGCTTTGAAGGCAATGCTAAGCTCTTTCTTATAACATTATGATGTTATCCTGTATGAGTTTACCACTCAAATGCCCATCTTAATATTATGTTTGCTGAAAATAACAGTGCCTTTAACATTCATTATACATTTTCTTCTAACTATTACTCAGATCACATACTTGGTATACAGAGAGAGTACAAACACTAGTCCTTAGAAATTGACAAATAACTTTTAGGAATTAAAAAATGTATTCAGATTATTTTTCTTTGTTAATCACAATGGCCATCTTCTGTTTGCATCGCTATGCCATGCTTATTGCACATCAAGGCCTTCACAGATTCTGCTTTTCCAGATTAACACATAGCCCTCACTACTTCAAGTTTAAACAGTTTCACCTGTTTAGCAGGAAGAGCGTAAAATAAGCAAACTTATCCTCTCCAGACCTACTTCCCTCAGGAAAACACTGTTTTCCCTTTAAGCAGTGAGGCTTCAAAGCACTTACTATATTTATTTATATTATATAATTCATTCTTCGGGGCTAATTCTTTTATTTTTCTCTTATGTGTATGAATGATTTACCTATATGTACAGCCATTCTCCAGTGCATACAGTACCCACAGCGACCAAAGGAGGGTACTGTAACCTCTGTAACTAGGTTACAGATTTTTAGCCTCCATGTGGATGCTGCTAACCCAAACCATGTCTACTCCAAGAGCAGCAAGTGTGGTGCACTGCTCAAGCCATCTCTCTAGAATGAATTAATTTGTTCAAGGCTGTGGACTTTCCCAATATCTATTCAATGCAGTACTTAAAGTTCTAGTTAGAGCAATAAGACAACTGAGGGAGATCAAGGGATACAAATTAGAAAGGAAGAAATTGAAGTATTGTCATTTGCAGACAATAAGATGGTATAATAAGCAACTCAAAAATTCTACCAAGAAACTCCTATGGCTGATAAACACCTTCAGTGACGTGGCTGGAGACAAGATTAATTTAAAAAATTAAATAAAATAATTAGTAGCCTTCCAATATACTAATGACAAACAGATCGAGAGAGAAATCAGAGAAACAACATCCTTTACAATAGCCACAAGCAATATAAAATATCTTCGGAGTAACTCTAACCAAGCAAGTGAAAGAACTGTAGGACAAAAACTTCAAGGATTTGAAAATGAAATTGAAGAAAATATCAGAAGATAGAAAGATCTCCCTTGCTCAGGATCTGTAGGATTAAAATAGTTAAAACAGCCATCTTACCAAAATCAATCTACATATTCAAAGCAATGCCCATCAAAATTCCAGCACAATTCTTTAGAGACCTTAAAAGCACAACATTCAACCTCAGATGGAAAAAGTTAAAACCCAGGATAGCGAAAACAATCCTGTATATAATAAAAGGAATCTTAAATGGCTAAGAAGCACTTAAAAGGAATGTTCAACACCCTTAGCCATTAGAAAATACAAATCAAAACTACTTTGAAATTCCATTTTACATCTGTCAGAATGGCTAAGATCAACAACGCAAGTTACAGCTAATGATGGCAAGACTGTAGAACAAGTGGAACACTCCTCCATTGCTGGTAGGAGTACAAACTTGTACAGCACCTATGGAAATCAATATGGCAGTTACTCAGAGAATTGGGAATCATTCTGCTTTGAGAACCCAGCTACACTACTATGGTGGTTTGAGAGAAAATGGTCCCCATAGTGAGTGGCACTGTTAGGATACGTGGCTATTTTTGGAGTAGACAGCCTTGATGGAGGAAGTATGTCACTGTAGGGATTGTCTTTGAGGCCTCCTATCCTCAAGTTACACTCAGTGTTACACACAGTTACTTATTCTGCCTGTGGATCAAGATGTAGAACTCTCAGTTCCTTCTCCAGCACCATGTATGTATGCTGCCATGTCCCATCATGAACATAATGGACTCAACCTATGAAACTGTAAACCAACCCCAATTAAATGTTTTCCTTTATACAACTTGCTGTGGTCATGCTGTCTCTCACAGTACTAGAAACCCTAAGACAACCAGTCTTGGGCATATACCCAAAGAACACTCCCTCCTACAAGGACACTTGCTCAATTATGTTGATAGTAGCCAGAAACTGGAAGCAACCTAGATATTCCTCAACTGAACAATGGATAAATAATATGTACATTCACATAATGGAGTACTACTCAGTTGTTAAAAAAATCATTATAAAATATGCAGACAATTGGATGGAACTATAAAAAAAATCACCCTGAGTGAGGTAACCCAGAAAGACAAACATGGTATGTACTCAGTTATAAATAAATATTAGCTGTAAAGTAAAAGATAATCATGCTAAGTAACAAGGAGGGGAGTAGGGAGGATGCTTGGATTTCCATGGGAAGGGGAAATAGAATAGATTCTGAAGGTAGACTAGGGGTAGGTAAGGATGGGCACAGGAAGGACCAAGTGAGGGGGATGATGAGAGAGTATGAGGAGAGATGACTAGAAGTAGAGGGCATGGAGCGGGGGAGCAATGTGGAAACCTAGAGCAATCAAAACTCCCTGGAATCTATGACGGTAAGGTGACCCTATTGTGGACTCCTAGCAATGGGAGATACCAAGCCTGAACAAACCTTCCATCTTCTGTTACCAGGCAAGGCTTCCAATGATGGGACCGAGACTCTAAACCAACCACAAAACCTAAAATCTACAATCTGTTTGCCTGAAAGATGTGTTGGAATAATGGTGGCCCAGAACTTGTGGGAGTGGCCACTCAATGCCTGGTCTAATTTGAAGTCCATTAAACAAGAAGGAGCCTATGCCCCAGACACTTCCTGGATGGCCAAGAACGGGAGGCTATATAGCCCAGAGACCTAGAGTAGAACCAACTATGGTTGCGGGGAAAAACAGTGAAATGATTCCTTAACGATTACGCTATTATCATAGATCAACGCCTAAACCAATGGTCACCAGAGAGGCTTCAGCTGATGGGAGCAGATGAAGAGACCCCACATATAAACATTAAGTAGAGAGAAACTCATGGTGAAGACCTCCAGCAGGTAGCCTCCCCTTGGAGCTCAGGGAACCCTGTGGAAGAAGAGGAGGAGTTGTGAGAGACAGAGGGGTAAAGAATATCCAGGAGAGCATGGCCCATGGAATCAAATAAACAATACTCATGAGGGCTCACAAAGACTGCAGCAGCGATCATGGAGCCTGAGTGGGTCTGGGCTAGACCCTCTGATATATGTTATAGTTGTTGGCTTAGTGTTCTGAGGGGACTTCTGATATTGAGGGTTGGGGTATCTCTTACTCTTTTGCCTGCTGTTTGGACCCCTTATTCTCTACTGGGTTTCCTCATCCTGGCTTGATTTGAGGGTTTGTGCCTGGTGTTGTATCTTATTGTGCTCTGCTAAGTTGATGTCCCTGAGAAGCCTGCTATTTTCTGGGAAGAGGAGATGGGTTAAGGGGGAGTTAATCTGGGGAAGAGGAAAGGTCAGCTGGGAACTGGGAGAAGGGAAGGAAAAGGAAGTAGTAGTTGTGATGTTTTGTATGAGAGAAGAGTAAATAAAAAATAAAATAAAACTCCACATTTACTAGTGTGTAAGCTTCTCAATATTTAGAACTGCACTTCCCTTATTGACCACCAAATCTCTGCCAATAGCAGTTTCCAAGCATATTTATTGATTGAATAAACATATTTATGTTTATACACCCAGTAAAATAGATGAGTCCCCTCCCCGCTTAAATTCCCCATCTGGCACAGGATGGCCTTCAGTTTCTGAGTCTCCTGCTTAAACCTCCTGAGTGCTAAAATTACAGGACTGTGTCGCCATACTTTGTTGTTGTTGTTGTTGTTGTTGTTTCTAGTGAGATACCAAACTCAGAGCTTCCTGTATTCTAGGCAAACACTCTACCAACATTTCCAACCACTTACACTGCCCTTAACTGGGAGGGCAGCAGACAAGCTTGTCATTTGTGACACTGGCCTTGGACTACTGTATGTTTTTACAACCAGTTACAACACTATGCAGGATGAGCCACATTCTCTTTTCCAGGACTGTTGGAGCCAGAACTAAACTCTAGCCTCTCCATCCATGCTGGTCTCTCTATCTCTGCTGGTCTCTCTATCTCTGCTGGTCCCTCTAGCTGAGTAGTGGTGGTATGATGGCCTGGTGTATCTGAGAGTGCTAAGCATCGAATGTACAAAGAGTGAAGAAGAAGGAGCCTAAATGAAGAGAAGGGCAATACCTGAGCTCCTAGTGATGGGACCTAGTGATGGGACTGAGAGCACACTTCCAGCACTCCATGAGTCAGTCACGTGTTTTGGTGGGATTTCAGAAGTTAGCACAAGAGTCTTCTGCACTTGGATTTTGAGAAAGACTGAAATTGGTTTCTGACAGTTAAAAAACAAAAGAAAGTTAAAATAATAATACTCTTCTGGGTAAACTTGTCCAATATTATAACCACAAGATGCCTTAAAACTGCAGAAGGGAAAGTACTGTGTAATAAAGAGCTTAGTCAATGTATGACTATTATGAAAGATTATTAATAAAAAGTATTAAAATTAAAGCATTTATATGAAGACTAACATATCATGAAACAAAGACTTCTACAATGACTGTAGAAAAAAATTTACCAACAATAGCCCCTTCTAACATTATTCAAAATACTTCCTATAAAATGGTTAGCAGCAAGTACATTTTAAGCTAAAAAATTAACAACTGAAATGAAATGATTAATATAAACAAATATAATTTAACCCAAAATAAATAGGAGCAGAGCAGGAAATGGTATATAGCATAAAGAGCAGAGGTGAGCTTGAAAACACTACCTGCCATCCTACTACTTACACACGCATGGAAGAAAACAACAAAATAGATCAGAGCCAATAGACTCTCCAAGAGTCTCCTACAAGACTGTCGCTTCAAAATGTGAATCAATTCTAGTCACTCCTGTTGTCAATTAATCCTATTAAATTAAAAAATAAACCCTGCTAATTGAGTGATCTACATTTTTAAAAAGTTATAATGGAAATTAAAAAATTTTCTTTCATAGTGCAATTCAAAATATTCATTATTTTCGAAGCAGAAAATGCAAATGTCAAAAACAGTTTTGCTGTAGATATTTAGTTGTTTTCTGCCAAATTAATGAAAGGAAAATATTGCACTTTGAGTTGGTTAATTACCATGAATCCTTCTGCAAAAGGCTCCTGTTTGCAGAACTAAGCCAGCTTCAGTTGGCACACTTCCCTAATATTCATGGAGACTAGGCTATAGGCTCCCCTGTCATCATGCACCAGCTTACTAATCAGCCCTAACCACTCTGCACTCAACTGTCTGGATCTACTGGGAAAAGACAGCACCTGCACGATAGGGACACAGCACATTGATGTTTTGAAAGCTTAAGAACTAGCTTTGGAATATGTAATGATCAAGGATACCATGATTTTTAATCTTCTAGAAACTAGAGGCACTTTAAGAAAAATTCTCTGTGGCAATGCTACTTAAACAAACCCTCCAGGCACAAAGCAGTAGATGGAAGGAAATTCCTAAATCAAATGATCGTTATATACCAATTTCAGTATTTATATCTTTCACATCTAAATATAATAACCAATAAAAAATTAGCAAGGAGAGATTAAAAAACATAATTCCTAAAATATCCTAGCCAAAATATTTTAAAACATTACTCAGACAATAAGGCAGTGACAATGTCTGACACAAAATGTCATATATGCCTTTAGATAAATAGTAGCTAGCCCAGGGGCACAGGATGTTTAAAAGGGCTAGTGATTATGAAGAAAATCGGAATAAATATAAGCAAAAATAAAACGAAGAAAAAAGTAAAGTAGGTTTAAAAAGGTAAGACAAAAATGGAATACTCAAATAAATGACTATAATAAATGTGAGTGATCAAAATATTCAAGTTAAAGTGCATAGATTAACAGACTCCTAGGAATAAATGGCATAACATACTGGTTTAAAATGTATATTAAGTATAAACCCACAAAGATTAAAAGCAAAGTATAATAAGACGTAACACACTAACACCAATCAGAGAAACTTTGAGTCACTATAACATCAGAGAAAAACCACTACAGAAAGAACTGTTACCAGAAAAAAAGAGAATTTCATGACAAGACTGTCAATCTATCAAGAGCTCAAATAATCCTAAATCATTATGCACCTAAATACTGAGCTTCAAAACATGAGTACAGGATGCAAAACAACAGGTTAACATATTTACACTAGTGTCACCATAAAGCAAGCCTCAAATTTAAAACAGGTTAACATATTTACACTAGTGTCACCATAAAGCAAGCCTCAAATTTAAAACAGGTTAACATATTTACACTAGTGTCACCATAAAGCAAGCCTCAAATTTAAAAAGGCCTAAAACAACATAGAGCATGGTATCTATTAACAATTATCTAGATTAAAATACAGTACAAAAGGTTGTTGAGAAACCATAAACTACTCAAGCTAAATTACCAAAGGGTAAAGAAAAATCAAAAGTGGAATTAGAGAAATTTTAAAATAAATAAAAAAGAAAACATGTCACATCAAAATAAATGCCACTGAAACAATATTGACAAGAAAATTTGCGGCATTAAATATCTATAACTCTGTGTCCTAAGAAATAAGAAATAAACCAAATCAAATTAAGATATACCTTAAAGAAAATGGATCATAGAGTTTAAGGGATAAGAAATATAGAACAGAAGAAAACAAACTGAAGGTGCAATTCATTCTTTTCAAAGGTCAGCAAAATCCCTAACCTCTGAAACAAGCAGACCAGAAAGTAAAGCTGTAAATAAGCAATTTCAGAACTGAAAGGTGATATGACTACAGAATCTATATATAATGTAGTTATATTAGAAAAATTCTATGCCAATAAATTTGACAATGTAAAATAACTTCTTGTAAACTTCAGATTAAATTTGTTTATGAATAAGCAAATAAAAACCCCAGGAATAGACAAATTTACTCTACATTCTACTACACCCTTAAAAGGAATAAATGTCTACACTCCTCAAACTATTCCATAAAACAGTTCATTCTATTAAGCCAGTTATGTTGATGCTCAAAATGTAAGGGTGCAACAACAACAAAAAAAATGTATCATGATTGGGCATAGGAAATGACTCTAAATATGAACAACTGTATGACAAATAGGATTTTGACAATTTAAACGGTTTCTAAAAACACTAAAAAATATATAAATAACCAAGAGAAGGGACAACCTACAGGAAAGATGGCCTAATATCGACAATATAAAGTCAAAACATTAAACCCCTTAAGCCTATAATCTAATCCAACCAACAACTGGCCAAATGAACTAAACAGACACCTTTCAAATGAACTACAAATGACCAATAAATTCATTTTTTTAAATGCTCAAAAATCTTAGCAATCAAGGAATATCCATGAATTCGTCATTGAGATCCAACTCACCTCTGTCAGAATCGCTATTATCAAGAAGGAAATGGGGGAGATGCTGTTGGGTATGTACTAGTAAAAAAAACCTTATTCATTGTTGGCAGGAATGCAAATACGTTCAGTCATTATGGAAATCAGTATGAAGAATCTCTAAAAACACAGATACTAGATAATTCAGCTATTCTACTTCTGTTTATGTACACAAAAGATTCAAAACTGGTGAACTTAGATTCTTGTATACCCATGCTTATCAGGGCCATATTCAGAACAGTAATGGCAACAATCTATGCGCTCATCAACCAATTATCAGATAAAGACAGTGTGGTATATATACACCAAAGACTTTCAGTTCTTTATAAACTGAAATTATGCTGTTTGTCGAAAACTGAATGGAACTAGAAAACATTATATTAAATAAAATAAGCCAACAACAGACAGACACACATGCCCTGTTATTTTCTGCGTAGGTGAAATGTGTGCATGGGGGGAGACATAAAGAAGGTATAGCAAATGGCAACTGAAGCTATAAAAATGAGCTATACAAATGAACAACAATTAAGGGAAAAAGAGGCCATGAATTTGAAAGAGACTGGGGAGGGTTTTATGGGAGTGTTTAGAGGGAGGAAAGGGAAAATGATATAATTTCATATAATATCCAAAATAAAAAAATTTAAAAATTAATTGGACCAAAATCCTTATCCCTGTAAGCTTTTAAATTTATTTGTGGTTTTTTCAATCTGTTTTCTGAGACAAGATCTCAAGTAGCTCACTCAGGCAGGCCTCAATTTGCTGTGTAACCAAAGATGATTTTCAAATCCTTACCCTCTTACCTCAACTGGGATTACAGACAGAAGCCATCAAGATGGCTATTGGCAAGCTTTCCTGAATAGGTATTGGTATGCTAATTTCAAATTCCAATTGGAAATCCTGATGACTTTGACTACCAAAACAACTTCAACAGAAAAAAAGAAAATTAGATTACCACTACCTGACTTGAAGACTTTTTATAAGTCAGCAATAATCAAGTCAATATGATACCAAGATAGAAAAATACAATAAAGAATTCCAAAACTGACTCACACAAAAATGAGCAACCAATTTTCAACGAATATTCAAAGGCAAGACAGTGAAATAAAGATATTTTTAAACAAATAACATGAGAACTAGATATCCAAATTTTTTTTAAAAAAATAAAATTTAAGTATAAGCATACATGAAATTCTTAAAATCATTGTAGTACAGAAAATAAACTTTGATAATATCTTATATGATATATAAAAATTAACCAAGAAAGGGATTTCATGTTACATATTAACAATTCTGAAGCTGAAATATATGTTGCTGAGATTCAAAGCCTAAGAAATGGATTATAGGGGCTATTTCTATCACTATTGGAAACTGACATCACAGATAATCAATCATGATAAAACAAAATCCCTTGTAGCAAATTAGAATCAGAAACTTAAGTAGCCATTCACATTTAAATAACACAAATGCCATAATAACCACAAATATCAGTATAGAAGAGTTACATGTATGTTCTGATTCTGTCAAGAAACTAGACATATGGCTTCAGCAGCAGCAAACCAGCTAACCATCCAGGCTGCGGACCCCGGTTGTAAAGAACATGCTCAATAAGCAGGAACCAGGGGTCCTTTAAGAAATGTTTAAAGCAGTAAAACACAGAAAAGAAAAATAATCGTTACTTATCATCATATAACGTCAGAATGCAAAGAAATCCTCAAATCAATAAATAAAAGAAGCTAGTAAGTCAAGGAAATCTTGGAGCCATCAAAAAGGGCTCCCACTGACAAACTGAGCAATAAAATAAATATTACCATAGAACATGTATATGACCTATGGTATGAAATAAATATATATGGTTTCACACTGACATAATAAATAAATAATTAAGGTAGAAAAGATAAATCTTTCTTACAGAATTTCAAATAACATGTTGCTGTTTCTCTATATATAATTACCTCCTCTTCATTCCCCTTATTTCTAGGCTAGATTTAATGACTTGCTTCCAAAGAACATAATATAGAAAGGGTAAAAATAAATTAACTTTATACTCAGGTAATCAAGATCAACAAGAATGACAAGGCAAATTGATTCCCTTGCACACAGCTCTCAACTTTCACCCTCCTCAACCCCCACAGATATACACACACAAACACATACAGATACACATACATACACACATACATGCCCACACACACACACACACACACACCAGCCTCAAGTACAACATGACGAGAATGACACTTTGTCAGGTAGGTGGGGGAATATAGTCTCACTGTATCACACATGCTGGGCTCAAAATCCTGTTGCTTCTACCTCCCAAGTGCTGGCATTCCTGGTATACATCATAACACTAGGTGAAAGAGTGTACCTCAAAGTTCATTTGGATTATGAGGAAAACATCACATAAACCCATCTTAAAAGAAAATTCTCCCAAATGCATAGTCAATACAACTCAAAACTTCTATAGTCACGAAAAACATATAATACAAAAATGAAACTATCATGGTTCAGAGTAGAAGATGGAAACATTAGAACTAAGACAAGGTGGAATTCAAAACGGAAAGATGAGCTTTATAAGAAACATTGGTGAAATCCAAATAAAGACTGCAGTTAATTGAAATGTACAATTCCAGTGCTTGGTTTTGATAAATTCGTCAGGGTTATGTAAGGTGTTAATAATAGGAGAAAGTAGGTGAGGGGTATGCAGGAACTCTTTGTACTACCTTAGCAACTTTTCAAGTCTAAAATTATCCTAAAGTAAAAAGTTTATTATAATAATGGGTTACAAACTTGAGTGTAAAAAAGCAAAGCTACAAATCTTCCTGACTATAAGAAATTACATTTGATGTTTAGTTTGGCAAAATGCTAGCAACAGTAAAACCCATAAATGATAAAAATCAGTAATCCTGATTGAATCAAATGGAAAATGTATATCCTCTGAAAGGTACTTTATAGGAATTGAAAAAGTAAGCAAAAAATAATAAATAAGCAAACTAGAATCTAGAAAGCATAATACCTAACAAAGGAATTATATTTATAATGTATATAGAACTCCCAAAACTCTAACAATTTGATTAAAATTTCATAAAATATTTGAACAGCCCCCAAAGAAAATACACAATAAAACATGCCCCAAATTACCAACTACAAGGAAGAATGCAATAAAATATCACAAATTGAAGTCATTACACACATGGCTAAAATGTGAAAGACTTGGGAAGTTTTGGCAAGGGTGCCCAGGAAGTGAAATTCTCTTCCAATTATGGGTAGAATATAAAATTCGTATGTTTAAAAAGCAGCTTAGGAGTTTCATAAAGATTTCAACATAGACCTGTCATTTAATCTAAGCCTGATACTTCTAGGTACTTACTCAAAGGCAAACAAAAGTTATTACTGGTCATAGCGGTCTTCAACAAAATAGTTAATAATTGGATGACTGACATTTTATACTCATGTTGCTATTAACAGATACAGGATAAAACAACTTCAATATATGACTCAGCATTTAAACAAATGTTACAAGCAAAAACAAAGATGAATCTTATGTTGAGGAAAGAAGCAGACATGATGAATAAATAATGCATGATTTCATTTCTATAATGCTCTAGGAAATTTTTTAAAAATCTGGTGTTAAAAAAGACAGGCAAGTAACTGCAGGAGTGAAATTGGGCTGTCTGTGACCAAGACAAGCAGGAGAAAGACAGATTCAAACACAGCAGGTGAAATGCTGATTCAAGGTGTCTTATGTAGAGTCTTAAGTTAATTAATATTCACAGAAGACACATTCAAAAGAACACTGCATCAACTACAACATCAAAATATACTACAAGGTTTATTTTTTACACAAAAAGTTATTTATTACACAAGGTTAAACACATAAGAATTTACTAAAATAATAATGCTTACTAATTAAAATTGAATAGTAGGGTCTAGAAATTTGAGCAGGGAATCTATTTCACACATGAACTTTATAACATTTCTAGATATCTATTATCTCCATTTTACAGATGAACATTAGATTAAGGAACATTGGGAGGCCATCATAGAGAGAACTCTCAGTCACTCTTTGTGGCTCACAATTTAATGCTATTTGAATGCTTCCTGGTTTGCTGAAGAAATGAAGGCCAACTGATGACTGTTACCCTGAAATACTTCCTATAATCTCATCTAATTTATTACTTTAAAAAATCGTTAAGATTCATGTTCAGTTCTTTTGGTGCCTGCTAACTCTTTACAGTACATGATAAACAAGGGCTATACCAACCCACACCAGAAATTAATGGAGAGGTGAAGATGATATATGTAGTATATAGAAGGGATAAGCTAGTTAGCAAAATAATAACATAGCTATATCAATTCTGTAGGATTTAGTCTCCGTATGTCTTAACTGAAGCAACTATTTTTACCTAGACTACGTGATTGTACAATCTGTTAAAGCAGTTTATTTAATCAAAAGTAAAAGCAATATATAATTTGATACAACATTTTTCAAGTCTTTAAAATGGTTAGAAACCAGAAGATCTGTGAACTCCTCTGATTGCTTGTCACAAAGAAACCAGAGAAACCTTTCCATGACCTCCTCCTACAAATAAAACTATTCACAGATCATACTGTTTCAAGACACAACCTTGTTTAGTACTTTCCTTGGATGGATAATGAAACATCACTAAATGAAGAAGGAAAAAAATCCATCATCTGATATTTTAGGTTCCTTCCTCTTCATTCTTGGTGATTTAAAATTAAAATATTCTTACACCTAGACAAAGTATGTATCAATAGTTTCCTTAGATCATCCCAAATATAGCTGGAGTAATCCACAATGCACTTTGGTTTAAGGGCTTCTATCATCATCTCGTTCTCTTGCCCAGACTTGACAAGCAAAGAGCTTTGGTTCTTTTTGGATACAGATGCTTTATAGTAAAATTTATAAAATAGGTGTGATTACTTATAACACAGAAAAAGGTAAAAGTAGAAAAATAATCTGTCCTCGGCCAGATGAACCATTCTCTCAATGCACCAGAACTGTTCAGGAGTGATCTGCACCAAAGAAAGCATCTTTTCCACCACAGGGAAGGCCCCCCTAAGGAGGCATTCTCCTGATGGAAGCACTTCCAGGGAATCCAATCTCCTATGCATGGAGGTAGACCAAGACAGTTCACACTCTAGCAATTTTACTTCGAAACGCTGTCTCGTGATAGCAATAACATTTTGATTTATTCTATAAGGGCTCCATTCTAAAGAAAAACCAAAACTCCGTTTAAGACACCAAAGGACAGAAAAAAAGCCTTTGGAGTAAGATACACACAGCATGAGCAGCAGGGGACATGGCTTCCAGAGGACAAAGGAAGGGACAGATTGAAACCATGTTAAATACATCCACTTTTTCTGAAACATGATAGTAAAGTGGGAATAACTGAATAATTTCAGAGCAGAGAAGTGCAAACTTAGGGAACTAATAAGGAGACAAAACTAAAATCTTGGGCTAAGAAACCCACTAACCAAAGAAAAGTACCTCTCCAAAACTGATAAACTTTTCTCACATTTGCCTCAGAACTCAGAACATACAATTTGCTTTAATTCTTCCATTTCTATTTTGAACCTGACTACTGAGTTTCCTTCCATAAACAAGCAGGTTAACATAGAAGGTTAACTGATTTTTTTTTAATGTATCACATTGAGATCTTTCAAGGGAAACATTTCATTTTTTCAAGACCTGGCTCCTCTAAGCAGCTTTCGCATGTCCTGCACAAGCAGATAATATTCCATAAACAGATGCCATGAATGAATTAAGAAGGGCTTCTTGAGAGAACCAGAATCTAATTACATAAACACACTTCCCTACAGGTAGATATAAATTTCAAAAATCTCTGAAATCTTATCTTTAAAGGCTGGCAGACCTTTTTTAATTATGCTAAAAGTCCCTTGTCTGCTTGATCTCTTGTGAACAATTTTAATCAGGCCAGCTTAATACACTCTGTCTCACAGACAACTTAACAGAGCTCTCAACTATGAGCTAATGGGAAGGCAAGGAACCACAAGGATTTTTACAAAAAGGAAAAAATGGCTAGCCTAGAGATTTGGCCAGCCATAAAGCAAGATTAAATCATGCTTTCCCCTCACCTAACCTACTTAAATTCAAGAACTACAGACATTTAATTAATTTGCTCTTGAGATTTACTCTGCAAATGTAAACATGCTGTTTTTGTAATTATCTTAAAATTCAGTGAATTTGGTTATTTCTTTTTTTCCCCCTTTACAAATGGACTAGTGTTCTAACAACCAGTTTGTCAGAGTCTAAAGCAGAATCCAAACCTCACTTCCAGGATCTGGACAAAGGATCCTGTGTCAAATGGGTGCTCAATAGCTAACCCGACTAAAGAGCCTCGCGGGCACGCTTCTCCATCTGCCAGCACCTCCGGAGACACAGGTGAGTTATCTAAACCTAACAGCCACTACAACCAACTTCTCTTAAACAACTAGACACAGAAACTCCTACCGATATCAATGGTTGCCCCGACCCGAAGAGTCTGCGCCTGTGCTTAGTTAGTTGATTTTCTGTCGACTGCCACACTACCCTGAAACTAAACATGGTACCCCGGTTTTATCTCTGATTTCTTCAAATGAGCTTGGTATCATGTTCTCCACTCCTCTGTGCCCCATTCCTTGATGTCCCTCTGTAATAGTTAAGAGCCACTCCTCAAAGGGTTGACAAGAATTAAATGATATAAAACACTGGAAAGAAGGCACACCGTTGACACACCCTGGGCACACAAGATGTAAGCTTTGCTGAAAACCACTGTTCTAGACTTTAGACGCACTGGCTTCAGGATTTATGTACAATCACAAATGACATACTCAGGTCCCCATGTTTTCCCTGACAATGCGGGCCAGTCTCAACACACCTCTACCTCTTTTCTTCTTTTCACCTGATACTCCGCACCATCCAGCTGTTCTCATTACAGGGCTCTGGGCATCTCCTCACACGTCCCATGCACCGATTCTTAAAAAATGAGTTGTTTCTCTGATTCATGTTTATTCCTTGGGTCCTATAATTTTACTGCTTTCATTTCTAAGCTTCACAGATTCAGTCAGTTTGATGAAATGGTGTACACCAAAGAGTAAGAGAGAAAATGTGATCCCAAGGTATCTCAGAACTGTTCGGTTTTTTACTGGTATTGCAAGGTTACAAATACAAACACATAGGTTTCTATCGAGCCTCTAAACAGTTATCTGCTCTGTGTAAAACCACCCAGGTTAATAAACTCTCCATTCTAACAATGGAAGGCAGAATCTATACAGATAACGTGTAGAACAATAAAAACTAGTTAGTGATACTGTCCAGGTATTTTAAAATGTTGGAAGCTTTTCTCTCTTTTTAATCGTTTTCCCCTTTTCTCAGCAAAATATTCTCTAACCTCTTTTGAATATAAAACATAAAGTGATTACTAATATAAAACAAAATATTATCGATAACCACATATATATTTTTCCAGAATCTATGCCTGTTAATTTTCCTAATAGAATATAGAGTCCATTCAATAGCACAGTTAATCTCATACTCTTCAAATTACCATGTTTTAAGGTTTTGCCTCAGATTTTCTGTTCAAGAACACATACACAAAAAAGATGTATATAACAAACTGACGTTAAAAAATTAAAAGATGTAATAAAATTTCTGAGACTTTTTCATTTAAAAAATCTTACTACTACTTCATTTAATTAAGTAAAGCAAATTTACTGAAATTTACATTTCAGAAGAATTTAATTATTACAATGACCTAATTTAGTATTACTTGCAACAATGGCTCAGCATTTGGATTTAAAGAGCTGCAATTACATCTGGCGCTGGGTTTTTGGCTTCCAATATTTGTTTTCAGTAAAAGGAACCAGGGCTCTTAGGAGAGAGAGCTGATTCTAGAAGTGGGTTAGGATACAATCACATAAAATTTGAAATATTCTCTAGTATCAGAAAAAAGAAAGTTCTCAATAAAAATCACAACAATGAGGGTATATCAGTGAGAAACAGAAGACAAAAGAGCTTGTAATGAGCAAACAGGAAAAATTTGAACATTAAGGAATTAATGGGTGATGACTTAATAATCTACAAAAGTACACGTGTATAGATAAATAATTGAATAAACAAATAGAGAAGCGATAAATCCCTCCTGTGGAAGTTTTTTAAATAATTTACTTTTACATTCTACTGCAAGAGATGCAACATCTCTGCCTATCCCTTGAGCATGGGCTCTACAGTGACACCCTTCTGGAGAACAATACGGGGTGTATGGTAATATGCAGCTGTTCACCCGAAGCAATCACTGAGGAAGCTGTAATACAAGAGGAATACGGCGTATGAGAACAGCATACTAGCCACACAGTTTCTGTAAAATAACAAGGGTAGAAGGCAGAAGGGAGGGAGGAGAAGAGAGGGTAGGTTGGCTTTGGTTCTTTCATGTCTTCTCCTAGTACACCTGTAGAAGTTTAGTGAATTCAGATCACTTCAACTATGTAATTCTTCCTAATAGTCCAATTAAGGCACTCACACTGCATCAGGATGGAGAGGCAGCATACTTATACGAGTTTTTTCTCTAACTGCAACCATACATACACCTTAAATAACCTATTTCCTCATTGATAGTGCAGGACAGGCAAGTCTGCTAGGAGGCCTTTGTTACCCTATGTAAAGAGGACCTAGTCTTCCAATCATAGGAATTTCATCAAAGAGTTTTCATTTAGATAAACAGACATGATGTATCGCAGTCACATCTGTGAAAGCAGAAGACACACGTGGCAAGTTCCGGAACAAGGCACTACTGATTAAAGCACCAGAAAGAGGGCTAAAAAACAAAAACTGACAGAGTCACTGGGCCCTTGCCACTGTGAAGACAGTATTTCACATTAGATGAAGAAAAACAAGAATAAAATACAATCAAAAGCAACAAGAATGTAACATAAAGCATGGCTACAACTGTTGACATGAGGATCAGGCATGTTGTCCCGTTTCTCTGGTTTTGGTCTGTACTTCAGCACTCAGATGGGGAGTCCTAGTTTTCCCAGTCTCATCAGGAGATAGTAACAGGTTTCTCCCCATCATCATCATCAACATCATCATCATCATCATCAACAACAACATCATCATCATTATCACTACTTATCATTATTAAATAGCCACATAGTGGCAATATTGAAGGGAAAAATCTATTAAAACATGTTGACTTAAAAACATGGTAAGAGATCAAGTGGAATCTCATTTTTGACTTCTAGTATCCTGGTATGAAAGCAAAACTTTACCAGCTTTTTTACAGGGGCTGTGACAAGCCAGATGATGGAAGATACAGGTTAAGAAAACCAAAAAATATGAAGAAAGTTGATGTGGGAGTCCCCTCTGTGTACTGTGATTACCATTAATAAATAAAGAGAAACTGCTTTGGACCTATAGCAGGACAGAATTTAGCTGGGCAGTGAAAACTAAGCTGAATGCTGGGAGAAAGAAGGGCAGAGTCAGAGAAAAGTGATATAGCCACCGGAGACAGACACTGGAAACTTTAGCCAGTAAGCCACTGTCACATGGCCATATACAGATTATTAGAAATGGGTTAAATTCAGATGTAAGAGTTAGCCAATAAGAAGCTAGAGCTAATGGGCCAAGCAGTAATTTAATTAATACAGTTTCTGTGTGATTATTTCAGGGCTAAGTGGCTGGGAACCAACAAGCGGCCTCCTCCCAACAGAAAGTAGAAGACTATAAAACTGAATCTTAGTACAGTAACTATACACATCAAAATTCCAATTTTTTATAATGAAACCAAAATCAAAATAAACAAGGATTCAATTATATCACTAGAGACAAAAATTGTTATGCCTCAATGAAACTGGGTAAAACTAACCTATTTGCCATCAGTGTCACATAAAAATATACTTGTGTTCTCCTGCCTCAAAGCAATGTGATAGACTTTGTTGACTCCCCATAGGAAACCTTACCCTCTCTGAGGAGTAGATGGGAAGTGGGATGGGAGGAAAAGTGGAGGAAATGGGAGGAGGGGAGGAAGTGGGAACTGGGGTGGTAAAATGAGGAAAAATTAGTTTTCTTTAAAAAATAATTAATTAGTTAATTAATTAGAAGAAAATACTCATGTTCAGTCATCATCTTGATATTGTAAAGTTTCTCGAAATCTGATGTAGTCATCAGATAAACATATTAGAACATTTTTGAAAACCCCAAAATAGAATTTTCAATGCTCAATTTCAGTTTCCTCGGCAATTAAACTTGAAATTGACATTCTAAAATCATGATAAACTGTTTTATGCATCAATTAGTCATTTTACTCTTGTACACCTTATGCTGAGGCAAGACTTCACAGAATCTCTTTACCTCCCTAAACAAAGGTGGGTTCAGGAAGAATATTAGGGATGTGGTAAAATTCTCATGCAATACTTTGCATTAACAATTAGTTTCACTAATTAGGATATACTAATTACAAGTCACATATACCAAAAAAAAAAACCCAACTCCAAAGCCCAGCTAACTGCTCACCATTCCCAAAACACGCGTTTGTTTCTACAGTGAGAAAGGAAGGAGATTTGTGATCATTCACATTTGTAATAGAGTCTATGTGTACTATATATACAACAGAGAGCTATGCACGTCTTTCAAAATCCCAGAGTCTGACTTTAATGCTCGCTCTCACGGATGAGTTTTCCATAAGACAACAGGTTATAAGATAGATGACAGGTTATCAAAATTTATCAAATCCAACACTTTTAGTTAGAACATCCAGCTGAGATTTACAATTTCTTTCTTATTTCTTCCTCTTTATTTATTTAAAATACGCAGTATAGTAGTAGCCCCATGTCTGCCATTAGAAGAGTAACTGGTTCCTGGCTTTTTAAGTCACTCCATATAGTAAAGCAATGCAAATGCAGCTCATGCTGTGAGATACTTCATAAAACGTAGCCATGCAAAGTATCAACAATGCATTTAATGATTTAGTTACAGGTGCTGATTCATATTATAGCATTATGTAGGTGGTATCCACTTCAAAGAGAACATTAGCAAATTTACTCAGGAAAGAAAATTCAAGTTCATGGCTGTTATAAGAAGGAAAATGAAGAATCTATTTAAGCACCCTATGAAATCCCATTTTATGTAATTTAAAATTTTCACATAGTTTTAGCTGCTTGTTATTTTATTATATGATATTCAATATTTATCAAAGCAAGAATGTACCATAAGATTTATGGGGTAGAAAGCTTCTTCTGGAGGAAGAATCAAGCGTCTCAATAAGACATAAACAAAAATGTAACTAACAGATGTTTACAAAGCTCTTGGGAAAGCTTAATTTCTAATATTTAAGTGTGTTAAAAGCAATAAATTATTTTGTCTCATCAGTATACTTTATTATCTAATATTTCTATTCATTTAATCCAAATTTAAAACTCTACATAAGAACATTAACAAATATTAGCTCAATCAATAAGTAGTATCCATCATCCTTATTCAAAATTTCACAAAATGTGTTTTGAGTGTGAATACAATGGTCTTAATATCAACATGTAAAAGGCATCCCAAGAGGTCAAGGCAAACTGGTAACGAAACAGTGGAATATATCTACAAGTCTTCTCAATAATATCACTTAAAACTAGTTTTAAATGTAAAGGTTTTGTTTATAATGGGGTAAATTTTGGTTGTTGTCTGTTTCTTCTGGGGTATATCATCCTGAACTTGAACTTGCTATGTAGCTGAGGGTGACATGAACTTCTGATCCTCCTGCCTCTACCTCCCAATTACTGCAGTTACAGGTGTACACCTCTATACTCAGTTCATCTGATGGCAGGAATCAAATCTAGGCCTTATGCATTGTAGGCAAGCACTCAACCAACTCTGGCAAATTCCAACCAACAAATATTTGTTTGTTTGTTTTTATTTTTGTTATGTAAAAATGTGAAGAGAATTGAAGGGTTGTTTGTTTGCTTTTGTTTTTTGAGACAGGTTCTCTCTAGATAGCTCTGGTTGTCCTGGAACTTACTCACTGTGTAGACCAGACTGACCTCCTATTTACAGACATCCACCTACCTCTGTATTCCAAGTGCTGAGCTGAAAGGCATTAGCTACTATGCCTGGCAAAAGGGAATATTTTAAATTTGTTATACCATAATATGAACAATCAACTCCTTCCCAAACTACAAACATACCATGGGAGCACATCCAGTGCTTCCTGGCTAGTCTGGTGAGTCCTGTGGACACTACCTTGCCTGCACCTTTTCTGGTGTCCAGGCTTGACCGGGGCCACACATCTTGTGTTTGCACTAAGCCAGTCTGAAAGTCTCCCTGAACTTAGCCCATCTGTGCAGTATATACTCACCAAGCCTATCACAGGACTTAACACCCAGTGCTTCAATGTGTTCCCTGACTCTAATCTGCCTACATCTTCCCAAACCACAAAATTTAGCCCTGATTGCACATCTTGCACACTGAACTAGTCTAGTGAGTCGTTTGGATTCTACTCTGCTTGTCCCTTTCCCAATATATATGCTTAGCACCTGTCATCAGCCCAACCTGCAGAGTCCATGAATTTCACCTGCCCATGTTATCTCAGGCCCTCAGGCTTAGCCTTAATCACATATCCTATCTAAAAGAATATGAAAAAATTAAACCATATGAAAGAACATGTAGGTATTAGTGACAACTAAGAGAATATCAAATTAACAAATTATATGCATATAAGAAAGAGAAGAATCACAAATCAATGGCATAAATATGGCTTTCAACAGGATCATAGAAGAAAACTCTCCCAAATTAAGTAAAGATAAACCCATAACTTATCAGAAGCACTCCAAAGAGATAAGACTAGAAGAGAATCTCTCCACAGCATTCTAAAGCAAAAACACTAAGTACACAGAACAAAGAGAGAACAGAAGGCTATAAGAAACACACACACACACAATTTGTATATAGAAGAAAACCAATCAGAATAACATCTAATTTCTCAATGGAAATTTTTAAAGTCAGAAAACCCTGAAGCAAAGAACTTTGAGCTCTAAGAGAATACATTTCCTAAATGTATGAACAAAAGTACACCAAACAAAAATGTTTAGTAGACAGTGGTGCGGGAGAATTGTCTGTAATCTGTCAATCATGTTTTAAATAAAACACTGATTGGCCAGGCAGGAGGTAAAGGTGGGAAAACCAGACAAGAAGTAGAAATGATGTAATGAGAACAGGAGAATTCTGGGAAGGAGGAAGTTGATTCCTCCCACTCCTGCCCAGATCACCGAAGCAGCAAGATGTGATCTGCAACCACTGAAAAAGGTACTGAGCCATATGGCTAACATAGATCAAAAAAATGTGTTAATTAAAATGTAAGAGTTAGCCAGTGAGAGGTTAGAGCTAATGGGCCAATCAGCTTTATAACTTATAGAAATTTCTGTGTTATTTTCTTTGGGGTTTGCCGGCTGTGGGGTACCAGGCGGGACAGAAACTACCACAAACAAGCAGGCCTGGCCCCTTCATGTTACAGATAGGAAAAAATAAAAATAATCTTAGAAGAAAGAAATGAAAGAGAAACTGAAAACTAAGAGCTGATTCTGTGAGCAGACAGATGAGACTGATAGACCCATGGACAAGTTGATCAAAAGAAAAAGAAAACACAAATGAGCAGAATCAGTGATGGACAGAAAGCATAACAACAGACAGTAAAACAGTCACAATATTACACAAGAATCATCATAGCCTGCTTCTCACTAGATTTAAAATCTGAAAGAACTGGACAAGTTTCTAGATCAATGCAAACCAACAAAGGTAAACCAAAAGAGATCAACAACACAGACCCAAACCAAATATGGAGATTAAAATAGTAATGAAAATCCTTCTGACTAAAAGCAGACCAGGCCTAGACAGACTCACAAAAATTTCTGTGAGATTTTTTAAAAAAGATTTACAAGCAATATTTTTTAAATTATTAAAAATAGAAACAGAAATTACACTTCCAACCTTTTTCTATAAAGCCAGTATTACTATAATACATAAAACAGCTAAATGCACAACAAAAAAGAAAATTACAGGCAATATTACTAATAAATATGGATGCAAAAATCCTCATTAAAATATTTCTATGTCAAATAGAAGCATATATTAAAAAAAATCACCCACCATGATCATGGTGACTTTATCCCAGAGATACGATGATGGTTCAACATATGTAAGTCAATATACATAATAAACCAGGTAAATGGACTTAAAGAGATTAAAAAAGGAAAGAAAAAACATTATCAACACAGCAGCTACAGAAAAGGCCTGACAAGATCCAACATGTCTTCATGATAAAATCGCTAGAGAAAGTAGGACTGGAGGGAATATACCTCAATATAATAAACGCTATATATGACAAGTCCACAGTCAACATAATCTTAGATGGAAAAAGAAAAGAGAAAATACTGAAGCAATCCTATTAAATTCAGGACAAAACAGGGCTGTCCACTATCTCACTCACTTTCAACATAGTACTTGAAGCACTAGCTAGAATAACAACAAGAGAATGGAATTAAAGTGATACAAAGACAGAAAATATAAAATTATCTTTATTTGTAGATATTATGTTATATATAAGAGATACCCAAAATTTCACCAGAAATGTCTAGAAATGATCAATATTTCAGCAAAGTAGCACTATATATAATTCACTTACAAAAATCAGTAGTTTCTATCTATTAATAACCGCACTGAGAAGAGCATCATGGATACACTCACATTCACAACAGCCTCCAAGAAAGTAACAGAATCAATGAAGTGAAAGTTTCTACAATGAGAACTTTAACTCTGAAATTGAAGATTACACTACAAGACAGAAACGTCTCCCATTCCATGGATTTGGGGAGTTAATAGTATGAAAACGACCGTCCTATCAAAAGCAATTACAGATTCAATGCAATCTCATTGAAAATCTACATGACATTCTTCAGAGATAGAAAACAAATATTAAATTTCACAGCAAATAACAATATAGATAGCCAAAGAAATCCTGCACCATTCCAGGACAGGCACCAAAGCTACAGAGAAACCCTGTCTCAAAAAAAAAAAAAAGAAAGAAAGAAAGAAAGAAAGAAAGAAAGAAAGAAAGAAAGAAAGAAAGAAGAAAGAAATCCTGCACCAAAAGAGCATGGATCATTAGTCTAGATTTCAAGCTGTATTACAGAGTTATAGCAATGAAAGTAGTATGGTGCTGGCAGAAAAGCTGACATGTAGAACAATGAAACAGAGAAAACAAAACATGAATACACACAACTGCATCCACAGTTCCATCAACATATACCATTCAGTATATCAAACACAACAGGGGTAAACATTTGTGGAAATACATTCAGTAAATTTATACTAAAGCCGGACGGTGGTGGCACACGCCTTTAATCCCAGCACTCGGGAGGCAGAGGCAGGCGGCTCTCTGTGAGTTCGAGACCAGCCTGGTCTACAAGAGCTAGTTCCAGGACAGGCTCCAAAGCCACAGAGAAACCCTGTCTCGAAAAAAACCAAAAAAAAAAAAAAAAAAAAAAAAAATTTATACTAAAGACTTCCAAACAGTGAGAGATACTACAGAATATTTAAGTAAATCAGGAAATACAACATTTTCCTGGATCATTACATGCAGTCCTGTGAAAAAATGAAGCATATCTATAGTAAATAAAATAATAATAGACATAAATTTTTATATGAAACTAACCTTAGTGGCATAGACTTTATGAAGGTGAGAAAGAAGATTATCATTGAAGACCTGCTTAGGCTACAAAATGAGTTCAAGGCCAATCTGGACAATTTAGGGACTCTCTCTAAAAATAAAGCATAAAAACATGGCTATGGATATAATTCAGTTGTAGAGCATTGTGGGGCATATGTGAGACACTAGGGTGAATTCCTATTACCATGGTGTAGGAGGTCCTTCTGTTTATGTATTGCTTTCATTGGTTAATCAATAAAGAAATTGCTTGGCCTGATAGGGCAGAACTTAGGTAGGTGGAGAAGACAGAACTGAATTCTGGGAGGAAGAAAGCAGAGTTTGAGAGCAGCCATGGAACTGCCAGGAAAGACATGCTTTCCCGGTAAGCCTCGACCTCGCGGTGATATGCAGATTAACAGAAATGGGTTAAATCAAGATGTGAGAGTTAGCCAATAAGAGGCTAGAATAATGGGCCAAGCAGTAATTTAATTAATACAATTTCTTTGTGGTTATTTTGGGTGTAAGTTAGCCGGGCGGCCAGGACCAAAAGCAGGCCCTCTCTCCTTGCAACAACCATAAGAAACTTAACTAAAAATTTATATGTAAAATTGCAAAATGTTAAGGTAAGTAAAACAATTTTGAAATGCAAGATAAAATAGAGGCATTTATACACTACCTAATGTTAAGTATATAAAACTTCACAGGAATTAAGGGAAAACGGTATTGACACAGAGACGGTAACAAAAATAGAGAGAAATAAAGCCACATGTATTTACAGTCAATTTTCAAAGACAATCTCAATGTAATTAAATGGTGAAATTATAAACTTTTCAACAAATGGTCCTGTACCTGGATACCCACCCATATCATAATGTCATAAACAATGATTTGTTACCTAATACTGTATATAATAGTCAACTCAAACAATATCTACTTCTAAGAACAAGATTATAAACTCCTAGAAAAAAATAATACAATATAAATGACACTGGATAAGACACAAAAAAATTTAATATAAAAACCCAAAGGGGAAAAAACTGAATTTCACCTAAATTAAACACTCTTAGCCTTTAAAAATACAAGTTACATAAATAAAAACATGCCCATAGATTTGGATGGAAGGCTGGGAGATGCTTTTAAAATATGATTCTATAAAAGAACATGTACCCAAAATACATAGAAACATGCACACAGACAATAAAGAAACAAAATCCTATTGAAATATCAGTTATTTCAGAGAAATACAAATTAACACTGTAGTAAATTACCATTGTGCTTCATTGGAAAGAATGTACATTAATTACAACCTACATATTACCCATGACAATGCAAAATAGTACAGGTACAGTGGAAAACATTTTGGAAGTTACTTGTTATGATAAGAACTTATTATGATAGGTTTTCTTATCATAATACTTAGATATTTGTTTTATGAATTGATCTGGGTGAGATTAAAAAATATGGCCCTATAAATACTTATACTGAATTTTGTGTAACAACTTTATTCATACCATTATAAACAGGAAACAATCTAATTCCCATCACCTACTACAAAGAATAAACAAATCGTAGTATTGCCATACAGTGAACTACTACCCAGTAATAAGAAGGAACAAATTACTGACTTATGTATGGGAAAGAGTCAGAGAAGAAAAGTATAAAAACTACATACTGTATACTTCTATACTCGGGGTCAGTGGGAAGAGGCTCACATCAAGCATATGTGAGGCCCTTAGTTGGATTCCTGGCACCACAAAAGAAAAGCAGAATAACCCTACATTTATATGAAATTTCTAAAATGGGCACAAGACTAGCGGTAGGGAAATGGGACACAAGATCAATCTTTTGGCAAGCAAAGGAAATGACATCTCTTCCCACCTCTCCTCTTCTCCCTGCCCCCCACAAAAACTCACTATTCTGCCCAAATAGTCAATCCTTCCACTCAGCTCCCGAGTAGCTGGGCCTGCAGACACATATAACCATGTTCAGATATGAACATTATGTTGACTAGGACAATATTGACTATGCCAATTGTGACAATGTGCTATAATTTACACACTTGTCAAGATTCATTAAATGTATAACATTAGTAAACTACACTATAATTATAATCAAAAAAAATCAACAAATAAAATAAAGATACAAGTTGTAGTGAATTACACTTCTAAATCCCAGCATTTGGGAGGCTGAGACAGGAGAATTATGAGTTTAAAGTCAGTCTGAGGTACACATGAGGATTTGTCTCAATTAACTAGTTACAAGCAATCAAATATACAGTGAAGACAAATGCACTGGTGAGAATGCCTGATAACTCACCTACCGCAATTTGTGTAAGAAAAGACACAGTGGAAAACTAATGTGAACCTGTCCCAGTGGCACAGCCTCTCCCACCTCTACCACCTGTAATACCTTCTTACACGATCTTTGCGTTTCTTTACGATGAGCCATGCATGGAAGCACATAAGCGCCTGGCTGCCAATCAAGGTATTTTAAAGGGGTGTTTCAATAAAATAATCACTGCAATGAAAATAACCCCTGGGTCATTCTTTTCCAAAGACTTTCCTCAAAGGCCTTAAAATTTGAATTTCATCTCTATACGTCAGAACATTGGTGATTCATCAGCAGGTCAATACCCTTATTCTCTGAGTTCTCATTCAAATTCTATAAACTCAATAAATAAATCCTTAAGTAGTAACTACAAAAGCAAAAGTATTATCCTATTCTGCAGAAGTTTGCATTACAAAGAGAAGATATGCACAGGACTTTTTCATCGATAATAAAAGACATCATATGCAGTAAAATTGAGTGGCAAGACATTGCTGTCATGCATGGCGGCTGGAGGGGAGCAAAATTAAATTAGAAGGAGAAAAGACTTGATGACTTTTGAACAACACAGTTTGAGAAAGATAAACACCACTTTAGTTTCTGCCAATGTTATAAACATCATGACCAGAAGCGATATGGGGAGGAACTGGGCTTGTTGGCTTACACTTGCACATCCCAGTCCAACACTGAGAGAAGACATGACAGAATTGAAGCAAAGACCAGGCAGGAATGCTGCTTACTGGCTCGCTCTTGTTTATTGCTCAGCCTGCTTTCTTCTACAACCCAAGACCACCTGCCCAGGGTGGCACTGATCTCAGTGAGTTGGGTTCTCCCACAGCAAGTGTCAATCAAGAAAATTGCAATCCCATCACCAACCCCGAGGAATTTTGAATATTTGAATAGAAAATTTTAGTTGTTTGTTTCGATGGTTAAAACTTACTTGCCTACAGGGCAATATGATAAGGCTCATTTTCTCAGTTGATCCTCACTTGCTTCACAAAAACCAACCAACCAACAAACAAACAAAAACCCTAACCAGCATAAGCACAGCTGAGCAGAGCAGAGAGAAAAGGATCCCACCGAAGAGAACATGGGATGAATAGTTTTCAGTGGGAAGAAGAAGATGGCTTACTTCAGTTGGAAGACTGGAAGACTATGGAAAATAATAAAAGTTTTTAAATATAAGACACATGTAGTAGGTTTTATTATATGCCAAGAGCAGTAAGATATGGTACTGTTTAAAAAGATTCTAAATTGAAAGCTTTGGCACTTCAGACTGTAGCTGAGAAACGCAGAGAATACTGCACAGCTAATAGCAATTCTGCACACCAACAAATAATTTTCACAACAAATACTCTTTATAAAGAAGGGAACAAGAGCAGCAAAAGTGTGATTATGACAGCTATAGGAGTAGAATGAGGAACAGACTCTACATGTTCCTACTCTTAGCCCAGTGTTCCCTGCCTCCATTCGCACACCACTCAACTTTCTTTTTTCTTTTTCTAAAGCTAACAAAAATTAAGTTATTGGGATTTTTTTCTCAATGTAAGATGTAATAAAAGCAATGTTTTATGAAATACAGATAGTCAAGTTATAGAGTCTGAATTAGAAGTCAGCAAACATGAAGAATAGAAAACTAGAATTCTATAATATTCAAGAAATATTCAGAGAAAGAAATAAGAGGTCTTATATAAAAAGAATTTATCAGGTATCTTTTATGAAAACATAAAGTCATTCAGAATTAAGTATATATTAACAAGGTAACTAACAAAATTGAAATAACAAAAGACAGACCCAATTTTGGGGGGAAGTTATTTATTATAATCAAATTAGTCTATAAAAGAAAAGTTCTCAGGTTAAATAGCACAGAAGTCTCTAATTTTCAAAAATTAAAGCAACCTAAAATTTGCTGCCATTCTTGGATTTTGATTTAGTTTCCTGCAACTATCTAGACTGAAACTCTAAAGCCCACTTCCCCTCTCAGAGTTATTCTCACTCATAAAACACAGAAAGAATTTGTTCCCACTTTCTAAAAACACCTGAAGTAATTAGTTCATATAAATCAAACATATAAAGTGTTTGTTTAATCAACTCTATCACTGATCAAAGCTTTGCTTCAGGGGATGAGGGTTATCTGTCAATCACAAGTCAATAGCTAGTCTCTGGATTGAACCAAAAGACTTTTAATGGAGAAAGTATTATAAACTTTATGAATATCAATTTGTCTTACCTATTAAAATATTTCACAAGCAGAGTTATAATCACAACTCCTTCCCAAAGTTCTAAAACTACCCACCAATTATAGATGTTATTTTTTGAAAAAAATTAGAAGAGCAGCCTTTTTAATAACTATAGATGAAGTGATTGAACCGATGAAGCAGTCTTCCAAAGACAACTATAATGAGAGCTAAGAAAAACAGCACTAGCAGGGCGGTGGTGGTGCAGCCTTTTAATCCCAGCACTTGGGAGACAGAGGTAGTGGACCTGTGTGAGTTCAAGGCCAGCCTGGTCTACAAAGCCAGTTCCATTTAAGCCAGAGCTATTACACAGAGAAACCCTGTCTCTAAAAACCAAAACAAACACAAAACAACAATAAAACAAACAAAAAAAATTGATAAAGAACACAATCCTGATATAGGAATGGAAAGAGGAGAGGTCAATGCTATATTTCAGACTGGTCAATAGAGGCTGCCAGCACAAAGGGCCGTCGGTTTCCCTCCCTTCCACAGCCACACAGAGCACTGACCTGATAAGCTATGAAGGCCAACACCCTGGTCTCTTACTCAACACCAATCCTTCTCCTTGCATCTCCTAGGTTTGTGCCACAGCAACTAAAAACATGTAGACAGTTTTGAGGATTTTCAAACATGATTACTTAGCTACTGTAACCAAAGAAACCACCAACCACATGTGATTATCTGCACAGAACTTAAGACATCAGAAAATGGGTATTTTCACTGGAGAATAGCTCAATTTATGTCCCTCAAGTCCTTCATTGAATAATTTGGTTCTGTTCCTTTAAATAGTAACTCAATTAGAGATGAAGAAAACTTTCAGTTGCTGTAAATAAAATCCTAACTTGCTGTAGAATTTGGATCAATCGAGCTACAACCCTAATGTATCTGAAATCCTTCCTGTACACCAGTCAGGTGACAGTGTCCAACTGAGCCCTCTACCTAGAACCAAGGGAAGAGCGGCACCAACACACACCAGGTGACAAACTGCTTTCTAAAACTCACTCCAGGAATCTGCACCATGGTTTTAGGAATTGTAAGTCTGCCCTCTGTGCTTCACAGCACAGCACTGTGGTTTCTTGGAGGAAAGCTTACTATCAGTCCCTGCACTCTTCTGCTACACAGAGATGCTCTGCAGCTCTCACTTGTCACCCCCATTGTGTGCATTGTAGGCGGCTTAGCACCGAATCAACTTAAGGAACTGCAGAAGTTAAATACATTCATTATTGTTATGATGACAGAGAAGGCAATGAACTACTTGCAGCTCCATTTGGTTTCTTTGTTAAAGAGAAAAAGCTAATTATCTGCAGCTGTCAACCATGAAAACCTAGATCTATTTAAGTCAATATTAGCCTTGGACAACTGAAAACATTTCTCATATTTTTGTCTGATTATTTTCTTCTTGCAAAAAAAAATCCACATAATTTCATTATAAAACACTAAACATTCTGAAGGACAAAGTAAAAACACAGTAGAAAATCAAAACCACACACTTGTATTATAACTAATTCAGAAAAACTGCCTGCCGTTTTTTGTGATATTCATTTTGTAATTAGCAAAGGCAAAACTTAGACAGATGCAAGGCATCTCCATATAAATTTACATAAAAAGCATCCAAGTGAAAGCTCAGACTACTGACCATCAAAGGAGAAGTCTGTTCCTTTATTTAGCAAGAAGAGAAAGAAAGGAAAATAGACTCCAAAGTTGAATTGCTGCAGAAAACCCCCAGACTTCCGGACTCCCATGCTTTACTACAGTCTACCACCAATCTTCCACTTCTAGTCTGGCCCCATTAGAATCCAAGGAAACAACTCAGCACTTCTGACTTTTTTTCAAACATAAAGAGCAAATTAGATTTCCAGGCTATCAGATGAATAAAAGATTTTTTTTAATAAGTCAAAGAGAGAGTCAATATAAAAACTATAGAACTGACCAGAAAGATGGCTCAGTAGGTTAGGATGCAGCTGCTCAAGCGTGCTACCCAATGGAACCTACATAAAAGCTGAGTGTGGCTGCCTATATCTGTAATCTTAACACAGCAAGGCGGGAGGCAGAGACAGGACAGTCACCGCGAAGCTCACTGGATAGCTGGCCTGGAGCATGCAGCAGAGCAACAGAAGCATCGCGAGAGGTCTCACCTTAGTATGGAAGGTGAGAACCAACTCAGGAAGGCTGTCCTCTGAGAGCCACATATATCCTCTCTCTCTCTCTCTCTCTCTCTCTCTCTCTCTTTCTTTCTCTCTCTCTCTCTCTCTCTCTCTCTCTCTCTCTCTCTCTCACACACACACACACACACACACTCACACTCACACTAAACAATAATATTTAAAAAGTTCATGGACTCTCTCCAACATTGTATTCTACAATGTACACAAAAGTGATTGTTCATAATTATGATTATAAAAGTTCTTTGATTCTGATTTTGCTCAGTGTTCGGTTACTAAACACTATTTTGAGCAAGAACTCTTCTGATAGGAGCACACTTAATTGTATTTTTCCACATAAAAGTCCTTTTACTTTCTAGTTAATATTAATACACATGAAACTCTTAATTACAAGGGAATTAACAAAGGTATAATCAAATTACAAAATCAACAAGGTAAGCAAAACATTGATATCCAACAAGATTATGGTTTTAAAGTTATAGCTCTCTCTTGGGGACCCCCAGTCAGCTTCACAGGGCACACTCCTGCTGACCTAGAACACCAATACTTTGACTCTTCACAAACAGCCTCTGCAATCTTGACTAAGCGATATCACATTCTCCTATCTCAAATTTGCTCTAAAAGGGGTTAAGGTCAAGAATTTATCAGTATATCGTAAAACCAAATAAATCCTAGATCCAAAGATCATGTGTGAAAATGGAATGTCAATCCTGTTAACGACTATACATGAGCAGGTAAAAAAAGATGGGGCTAAGTGGTCACAATACAGCCAACACTAAGCCAGTTCTCATTGGCACAAACTGGCAGCATCAATATTTCACCTAAGCTTCTGCAAATACAACCAGAGCCGTGTACTACCACCAGAGCTCTTACATCCTCACAGTTCCCATGAGTGTGATTCTCCACTCATATTAGCACAGCAGAAAAAAAGCAAATAAAACACTAAAAAGCAATCGCAGCTTTACATTTTAGAATTCTACAACTTATATGGTTAAGATATTTGACGACAAATGTCACAGGGCACTTCAGAAGTACAGCAGGCAGTGCCCACAGCAACCCTGCCGCCTTTGACAATAAGCGAGAAAAGTCCCAGCTTTATGGGCCTTGGTGCTCAAGGAGAAACAGTCCACTGTGGACAATGGAGTTCTACTGAAGCCACAGAGAGATGGATAAGTTCTTGGCCCATGATGCAAAAGTGGATGTGGCCTGGAGCTAGGCTGGATTTCACTCAGCCTACAGATTCTTGGATAAGACTACCAGGGTCTTCTTGCTGGAGAAAGGCCTATTGGTCAAAGTAACAGCTACAGGATGTGGAGATAGTGTCAATCAGTTTTGTTGGCATCCAAGTAACCCTGACCCCTTTGTCACTTCATCTGGAGATACATTCCCATCTGGGATATGAGGACTACAAAATGTATAGGCAATGAACTTTAAAGGAGAGAGCATTAATATCTGCTAAAGTCCCAATGGGTAGACCGTTGCTGTAGGCAGCAAGGAAGAAGTTGTGACCCTTAATGATGACTTCCAAACCAGAAACACTCTTTGAGTTCGCAGTCATCAAAATTCCTGGAACAATGCTAATGACGATACCCCTGGCAAACAGCAAGAGCCATATCACTGTTCTCAGCTATGCAGAACTTATGCATATAAACCCTATCGATGCGCATCCTTCTAAATTCATCTGTTTCAGCTTTAAGCCCATGGGGAAATCCTTTGGGAAGGAAGAACAGGTGATTTGGTCAACTTCAGGGGCATGGATGAATGACTGTGCGGAGTGCTTTTCCACTTCCACAGTGCAGAATACTAGCACTGCCATCAGAGGGTCACATGAACACAGCTCAAGTCCAGACAGGAGCTGGGAGTAAAGTCTGAGTCCCAGACAGCCACTGTGACTTAGCTTTCCTAAAGGTCTCTACTGGTATCTGCCTATGACGACATGGGCAGCAAATATGACCCCAGTCAGGAAGCTGGGACTGTGAAGAGGAGAACCGAACACAGGAGGAGGCCGGATATAACCCCCCTGCCCCTCAACCCTCACCTTTTAATAATTTTAGTCTCTTGGGATTTGGGGGTACCCTCAATGATTATAAACTGGTATAAAACACAAAAATCTCTGGTCAAGGTGTCCATCCCTTACCCACTTTGTGGTACTTAGGATTAGACCAACCTTGTGCATGGTAAGCAGGTACCCTACCACTGAATTACATCTCAAACATCTTTCTGGATTTCATTTTAGTGTACGTGCATTATTGTTTCCATCTATCCCCCAAAACAGTTATCTAAAGGAACTCTGCGAGTACAGGTCATGACTCCAGCATATCACGACTTTCAGGAGTCACCTGGTCTTTACAATTTTCTATACACAGCAGTGTTTATTAAACATGATGTTGCTTTGGCAATACCTATTTAAAGGGAAGGCAGGACAGAGTTTTTTTTAATAATTAAAAACATATATGTAACCTTGAAACTTAATCATTTAATAAAACTTACCTTTTATTATGAGTCTTCTGGAACTTTTAAAATTACAATATTACTACTCTATTACCACAGTAGATACTGCCCATATTTGGTTTGGGGGACTATTTTAGTTTGTTTTTGTTGAAATCAGAAGTAAAGATGACAATTATAATTCAACTTAATGCTTTAACCAAAAACTCTCTGAAATACTGGACAAAACTATTAGCATGGGCTATGCAATCCTTTAAAGTTACTTGTATACATAGTGTATATAGGCCTGCCCTCATTCTATATAGATTTGAAAGCTAAAAAAAAGTTGTAAAAACAGAAATAAACACAAAGTAGGGTTAAAAGAAATATAAATTAGAATAAATAGTCAAAATTGTGAAGTTAAGGAGAAATATGTGAAGAAAAAGAACCAACATGAATGATTTAAATGAGTTTTGACTTCACGTTCCCTTTATGGCAATAACAAGAAGATTAAATCAGTTTACTAATTCTTCTTTTCTGTTTTGTTTTGATAAATTCTCACTATGTTGCCCAAACTGGCCTGGAACTTACTAAGTAGGCTAGATTGGCCTTGACCTCACAATCCTGCCCCAGCTTCCTGCATACTCACCTTACAAACATAGCACATGCCTAGCTTACTTTTTATTAGGAAAAAAACGTAGCAGAGCTGGCAAGAGGGTTCAACATGTAAACATAAATGCTTCCAAGCTTGACCATCTGAATTTAATTCCCAGGACTAAAATTTTGGAAGGAAAAAAATTTCTAGGCTCTAAAAGTACTCTACTGTAAGCAAGCTAACACCCCATGTATGTGCATAAACATGCACACACACGCACATGTGTGTACACACACACAAATAAAAAATGTAACTTACTTGAAAAAAACCATGAGAATTATTTGCTCTTAAAGAGAACTCACTCAGTTCTGGTTCCTAGTGCAAACACTGCCTGTAACTCGAGGTTCGGGGGATCCAACACCCTCTTCTGGCCTCCACACGCACCAGGCATGAATGTAATACACTTACATACATTCAGGCAAAACACACACACACATTCACACATGCACCCACACATATAAACAAATCTTTAAAAAACAGAAAAGGATACGCAAACGCCATACCCAACCAGAGATTTATGAATTGCTGCTCCAATTATAATAGCAATGAAATTATAACAGCCTAGACATCCACCAACAGACACGGAATGAAATTTTACATATTTACTATAGAATATCACTAGCTATAAAAAAATCAGATTAGCAGGAAAATGGATGGCCCTGGAAAGTAGAATGTTAAGGGAAGTGATCCAGACCTAGAAGAAAGCCACATGCTCGCCCTCATTTGTGTATCTTAGTCTATGTGAGAATACAATATAACAATTAGAAAGGAGACCAAGAGAGGGTATGGTGGGGTGATGAGGGATAGAATGCAGGCAAAAGAATTCTCAAAAAAGGATGTAATGCTAATTAAATTCTAGTTTCAACTCCATAAGATTTTTCTTCTTTTTGATGCGTGTATTCAGCTTTCTGTGTAGTGAAGTAGCAACAATTACATTTGCATCCAAAAGAATAGCTCTGATAATCCTCTGGGGCAGTTGTTAGGAAAGTTGGGCAAATACTTTTTAGTTTCATTGACCATTAATAGAACAGACATTTGGGACACATCACAAATTAAACACTACTATATAGACAGCACATGATGGTAATATAGTGATAAATTTATCATGTCCTTAACTTTGCCTCAGAATAACCTGGCAGTGTAACAAGGCAATAATTATTTAAACATTATTTTCAAATAACAAAACTAAGATCTTGAACATTCTCATTACATGCTCAGTGTCCTGTATTGATCATGTATTCTGCGTGATAAGTACGGATTCTTGAACTCTTTTCATCATTTCTATGACTACCCTGTGTACCTCCATCTCTCCCAGTCTGAAATTCTCTAAGAGTGACTGAGCTTGTAGAGGTGCTGTGTTTGATTATGCATGACAGACCACCTTAGGTAAAATTATTTTTTAAGTATATCTGCATAATATTGCCAAGAAAATTCCCATTTACATTTTGAATGGTCAAGAATGAAATTTTTGTGCTGGTAAAAGGTTGAGCAGGTAAAGGCCCATGTGATGTAAGACTGCTGGCCTAAGCTCAAGCCCCTGAACACATGTACAGGTAAAAGGAAAGAAGAAAGCCCACAAAGTTATCCTCTGACCGCTACATATATGCCCTGTCATTCATGCAAGCAAACATTATGCGTGCACACAAAATCAAAATAATTTTTAAAGAATGAAATTGCTGATAATTAGAAAAATCCTCCCAAATCCCTAAAGGAAAAAACACCAAAAAGAGAAGTATAACATGCAGGTTTATTAAATTATAAATCTGCCATCCCCTTGCTCACATCAACTTAACAAAACCACAGGATTATCTGTCAATTCCTCAAATCTTTCTACCAAATCCATAATGATTACTAAAGGCCAAAATAAATGCATGTAGTAAACCCTGCTTCTTGCCTTTTCATTAGACTCTAAAGTGTGGTATAAAGACATGGGCTATCTGCTTCTGACTGGCTCACGATAAAGGGCACTGGCTGGCCATGAGGCCTGATGAGGTCCTGGGACCCAGAAGCAGCTTTTTTTTTTTTTTTTTTTTTTTTTGGACGTTATCAAACAGAGAACAGGCAATTTATTTTGAGCCAGAAAAATAAAATATAATCTTGGGCCATCTGGTTCTGTAACACTCTATATTTGTTTAGAAAGGTCACTGTTGTCAAGTTATTGAATGTTATCTCTGGAATTGACAGGAAGAGGGACGGTTTTGAAAGAAAGCCAGGAATACTAAAGCACCGGATATTAATGTGTAAAATTGTAAAGTAGTATTTAAAAGGTTGGTCTTCAGTGATAAACAGACCACAGTTCAAATCTAAGCTTCACCACCTTTAAATGACCTGAGGAATGTTATCAGATTTCTTAATTCAATGTTCCCATCTATAAAGTCTAAATAACAGTACCCTGGTGGGCGGATACAAACAGAGAGAGAGAAAGAGAGAGACAGAGACAGAGACAGAGAGAATAGACACACATGTATGTGATTACCTCAGTTACCATTCAAAATATAATAATTACTAATTTAAATATAATTCTGATATAACTTTTCCTTAACTTTGTATGGCATTAAATATTTATATTTATCTACTTATTATGCATGTATGTGTATGTCCACTCCCTTGTTATTTTTTTATTATAGATTTGACCCACCCCAGAGTCATCTAAGAAAGTCTTGATTGTGGAATTGACTCAATCAAACTGACCAGTAGACATGTCTCTAGTGAACTGTCTTAATTGAACTGATAGAGGAAGTCCAGACCACTGGGGGTGGGACCATCCCCAGACAGGTCCTGAACAGTAAAGAGCTAGTGACCAAAGAGCTGGTCAGCAAGCAGCACTCCTCCACAGTTTCAGCTTTAAGTTCCTAGCCTGAGTCCCTGCTCAGATTTCCTTCGTTGATGAACTATGCCCTAAAAGTGTGGGCCAAATAAATCCTTTCCTCCCCTTAATTGCTTTAAGCTGGAGTGCTTTATCAGAGAAACCAGATAAAACTAGAACACTATGCTCGTGTAGGGAGGGCGGGGGACAACATGCAGAAGTCTGCTCTCTCCTTCTAGGACATGGGTTCCAAGTATTAAATTTAGGGTGTCGGGCTGGCAGCAAGCACCCTTACCTACAGAGTCAGCTTGTCAATCTGACATGTCAAACATTAAAAATTTTTATTAATGCTATGAACATTTCCCCAGAGAGCAAAATAGATTTCAAATATAGAACCACAGTTTATGCTTACATACCAATTATATGGGTTTGGAGTCTATACATGAAAAAACAACAAACAAACAAACAAACAAAAACCAAACAAAATAAAACTTTTTTAAAAATGAAGAAGGAAAAGAGAAAATCAACTCTATGAAAACTTCAACAATCTTCCTGTTGGCAAAAAGTAAAGTTTTTACTTCACCAGAGCAGAGTGCGAGCCAATGATGGATCTCCAGGGAGGATAAATACTTCTGTTTCACTTTACTAGGTAGGACCACCACACAACTGTCCCCAGTACCAAAGCAAGCTGAGAGAAGACTGGAGTCAGGCTAGGAAAGGCTTTCCTCTTTCCCTTCTCTCAATGGTGAGCTGGTACACTTCTCCCCAGGAAGTGCTGGGTTATCTAATTCCTCCATAATACTGTCCAGGGAGATCTGAGAATTATTACAAACAAATTTCAAACCCTGGTACCTAATGGCTAATAACAAATACCTAAGACACATACACTAGACTAGATAAATGAATCAAAGAAACGCATACACCTAAATATAAAGAGGAAGAGTGGTTGATCATCCTTCATCTACCCAGCATGCTATGTGAGCTCAAACCCACCACTTCCTCTTAAAGCACACTGACTGAAATTCAAAGTCTATAGTCTTTTCCAGTTTGCTTCTCATTTCTGATCCCAGATGCTCACATGTATGTTCAGTCAAAAGAGTATTATTTGCTTCTAAACCTTGGGAATCTTGCTTTATTCTTACCTTCTCTGTACAGATTCAAGAAACAAAGCATAAAACTAGACCTATAAGCACATCTTTCTGGCCCTTGGTCCCAATCAAAACAGTTAATTCATACTTTAAATTAAAATGCTAGTGGGAATGTATGTTTTATTTTTGTAAGACTGTTTCTGATTTTTCTACATAATATTCAAGAGAGGGAATATCAGAGCCAATCCCTTGTCAAGGACAAATGGTGACGGTGCAGCTGCCGTTTGAAAGCCCCTTTCCCTTCAGCATTCCTGAAGAACACGGATTTCACAAGATGTCCACATTAAACTGAGGATAGAGCTCTGCGGTAGAACACCTTAGCACGTGCAAGACAATGAATTCAGTTCTCAGCATCAGGCAAAAGACTTTCACCAAACACAAATTCACAATAGTAATGAAGCCTTTGAAATAGATGTCAAAATAACAAGTATTACTATCTCCAGCTCACAAGTCAGGTTTCACTCAGAAAGAATAAGAAATGCAACTCAAAGCAGATCAGCCAACAAAAGGCAGAGTCGTGACTACAGATGTGCCTCCAAATGCACCTTTCCTTTCTTAATTCTCTTCCAAACATACAACACTACAGTTCAGTCCTTAAGATAGTTAAAAACAAGCCAGAAACCATATCATACTAGACGGACAATAAATGTAAAGGCCTGAAAATCTTTAAATGGCCAAATTTAAATATTCACAACTACATGAGTAAAATCATGACCTTCAATGTAAACACCATAAATACCACCGATAAGCTGAACTAATTAAATGGTTAGAAAAGTTCATAACATATAGAATACCAGGTGATAGCAAGTCTACCACAATTCTACAGCAAATGTTTGAGAACAGAATCAAACTCTGACAAAGAAACCCATGAAGAAACAGGTTCACAGGAAGACACAGAGTTAAATGACATGGAGATTACCAGGTTCGGAGAGCACTGAGGCAGTGGCACAGAGTGGAGCCTCACAGGGGGGGCATCTATGGAATGCGTGGAAACAGAAGCAGAAAACGGGCTCCAGTGATGCAAATCACCATAGCGAAGCTAAAGGCATAGACGCAACAGCAGCTCTCTCTGCCTACTGATGTCTCGGGTACAGTCTCATAGATTCTACAACAGGACCACTGCTGTTAAACTGAGAAGAATCCACATGTTCAGTCCTACACATTCATTCTAGTATGTTTAGAATGCCCAGCTCCAATATTCTACTGTAGGGAGCCACTTCTACGTTCCTTAGACAGGAAAAGGACTGCTGGTCTGCAGCATGAGGATGATGATCTGAGTAACGGCTGAGGGGCCACTATCAGAACATCAGGAAAGAACGACGCTGATGAGGACCTGGGCAAACTGACGCTGGTTTACAGGACACAAAATTATGCAATCACCATGCATTTAGTGTCATATTTTTAAATCTATTGAGAAATACCTGACAAACTGCTGATCTATGAACCAATGTGTTCCATGGGTAGCTTTTCTCTTCAACTATTATCTGAGCATTTATTAATTTAACATGGAATTCACATATTAACATTGCTGTAAACATATGCTGAAGCCGTGACAGGAGAGGAGGCAGTCTAAAGCAAGATGCATGTGATCCCCACTTCCACAAACCCAAAGAACTAAGTTTTCTCCATGTGCTCCTACTGGGAAAGAGCCTAAAGCCCTGCACCCAAAGAGGCTTCAAAGAAAGAGATTCATAGTTTTGACAGAGTAACTAACATGCATATTTCCTAAATGTGGTTTTGTCTTTTCCAAAAACTGTGACATTGTTTCAGGAAAAACAGAGAAATAAAAGACTCTTCAGGATTGACCAAACTGTAATACATTCCATTTCCTTACAAATTTTTGTTTCCTAATTTGTCTTTTTTTTTTCAATTTTTTAAAGATTTATTTATTATGTATACGATGTTCTGCCTGCATATGTCCCTGCAGGCCAAAAATTGGCACCAAATCTTATTACAGGTGGTTGTGAGCCACCATGTGGTTGCTGGGAATTGAACTCAGGACCTCTGGAAGAATAATCAGTGCTCTTAACCGCTAAGCCATTTCTCCAGCCCCTTCTAATTTGTCTTAATCAGTGTGAAAGGCACGGGATATATAACTCAGCAGTTAAAAGCATAAACTACTCTTAAACCAGACCTGAATTTGAGTCCAAGCACTCATTGTACCACAGTTACCTATTAACTACAGTTCAAGGGGATCTAGCGCCCTCTTCTGGCATTCACAGGAAGCTGCACTCATCTGCACATACCAAACATAATTTATTTATTAAAGGGAAATTCTATATTTATAAATCGAATGTCCTATATGCCTACTATCTTAGTTTATGAGAATACATCTGAGCTATATAAAATCTCCAATTCCAAATCTTTTTTTACTGTGTCAAATACTTTCAGATATATTTTTATATGCCTATGTTGTTTCTTTTACTGTATTTTCTTTGATTTAGTTTCCTAGTGGTCCCCTGAGGATCACAATTAGTATTTTTCCTAAATTATTCCTTCCTGGGTTGAAACAAATTTATTAAACTATTACTAAGACAATTTTATAATTTTGTGTTAGCTGTAGTTTAGAGAAAAATAGAAGGAAAATTATATTTCATGTATTGTATTTTTATACCTGTCTTTCATAAATCTAGTGTCACCTTTACAATTTCCCTTTTTTTCACGTGACATCTTGTGACTTGTCATTTGAACCATTGGGTCTCCCCTTACAATTACTTAGAGAGGTCTCTTAGTGACACTCTTCTAGTTTTGCTTGTTTGGAAATATCTTCTAGCTTTTAGAGTTTGGCTAACCACAAAACTCCTGGATGACACAGTCATTTCCATTCAATTCAGCAAATGTCTTCTCACTTAAGCACTGTAAATCAGCTGATTATTACTGAGGACCTCACATGAGGGAAGCCACATTTCCCTCCTGCTTTCAAGACTTTGCTACCACTCACTTCCATAAAAGTAAATGTGCATCTAGATATGGTAGCTTGGTATCTGTTCCATTCAGATTATACTGAATTCTTTGAATATATAAATCAATATAGTTTAACTTGCTTTGGAAATTTTCTGTAATCATCCTTTTATCTTGCCTTTCTCTTCTGGAGCTGTTTATGCACATGTTGCTACACGCGATGGTGTCTCTTGAGTTCCTTGTGTTCTGCTTGGGGGTTGGTTTCTCCTCACACTAGGTGGTCTCTATGGGCGTATCTCCATGTGAGTTGGCTGCCTCCCCTGTCAGCTCATGTATGCTGCTGAGTCCCTCTAATAATGTGCTTGCTTTTTTTAAACTCCAGAATACCTGTGTGGCTATTTTAAAAATCTGTATCATTCTATTCTCTCTTGATAAAACATCATTTTTCTTTCATTTAGTCCTTTAGACATGTTTCACTAAGTTCTTTGAGGTTCACAGTTATAACAGCTAACTTTATAAATCTTTTAAATATAATATGCCAGAGCCAGGCATAGTAAAGCACACCTACAATTCCAGCACTCCAGAGGCAGAAAGAGAGTGATGGCTGTAAGTTCCAGTCCAGCCTGATATAACCAGTAAGATCCAAGTCAGCAAAGGATACATAGGAAGACCCTGTCTAAAGACATTAAAATCAATTTTTTAAAAAGTCAATGGACTGGCTAAGAACAGGTTTCTGTTGGCGGTGTTTGCTTAGTTCTTTCCTTTTGTCCTGTGTGTGTTGTGTCCTGTGACGAGGCCAAAGCTGAGAAGCCAGAAAACGCCAACCCAACCAATGCAGAATGGCGGGACAGACCAGAATTACTGGATACCACAATGCCACTTCATCTGCATGGCACAAGTGCATGGGTAGGAACTGCTCCCCTAAACCAAATTACCATAGGCAAGCAGTTCTTTGATTACTGCAGTGCCTGCTGCTCCAGCAGGTACACGAAACTTTTTACTTCTTGTCTAAAGGGTGAATTCTTTCACCATAGGCAAGACAAATTCCCTGACATAGCTTCTATTTCTTTGAAGTTTAAATATTTTGTATGAAACTGAACATTTTATATAGCATATTTCAATGCCCTGATGTATTATACCCCCAGTGATCTGGAATTTTTTTCAAAAGTTTCTAACTTAGCACTTACATAGATTCTACTACCTAAGAACGGCTATCAACTTTTCTGCTCGCTTTTCTTTTTAAATTCCAGAGTTTAATTTGTAAGCTATGTAAATACAATACCGTGTTCAACGACTGTTCACATGATTTCCTCAAGTGCCCTGGTCATGTATGTTCTATCCTTTGCCAAGGGCATCTTTATGAGGTGCCAACTAACTCCAACTTTAAAGAGCTTCAAAGGAGCCCTTGCTTTCACTTTCTAATGACACAGAGCCTCAAGATCGCACAGAGGTGCGATTTTTCAGGTCTTTCCTAGGCAAGTATCACAGCCTTAAGTATTAGGCAGACTTAGATATCAAGGCACACACAGAGCCTATGTTCTATGATTGGCTAGTTCTCCAAGACTTCCTTTAAAATTCTTAACCAGGCTCTGGTTTGTACCAAATCAAGTTATAGCCTTAAGCAGTAGAAATCTTGCCAAGAGTTGGCTATTGTCTCTGTAATAGCCTGGAAAATGAGCTTTTTCCTTCTCCAAGCACAGTCCAAGTCAACCAACTAGCTAAACGTTCTCTGAGTTTTCCCAGGGAGCTGCCAGTTCAGACAAAACACTGACTATGCTCTTGGGACGAAGATTATTTTTATGATGGAGTTACAAAGACAGTAAGATTCATATTCATTTATATTCTCCCCTTCCCCCTCATTCACACCCACTCAGTTGCCAGGTTGTGGCTACACCACTACGGTGGCACAGAGGGGACATGGGAATATCATTCAGTTCCACAGACCTCATTGTCTTCCAAAGGTTCCCTCTTTTTTTTCAATTTCTCTTTTTTTTTTTTTCCAGTGCATCCTCCAGCTTTGAAAATTATCAGAATCCTAAAGGTAGCTTGATTTTCATTATTTTACTCATATTTTGTTATTTTCATTATCCATAGTTCTGGATGTCAACCATGCTCTTATTCTAAAGCTACCTTCTAGTTTTGGGAAATCTGGCTGTAACTTTTAGAATATTGATTCTAATCTATAGACAAAATTATGGGGAAAATTTCATTGTAGCGTTAAAAACAAATAAAAAATAGAAACACTGCCCTCCAAGGGAGTAAAAATAGGACTATGTGTAAAGCCTTACCACACTCTGATTTTTTTCTATTAAAATAAATGTTATTTGAGGTCTTTGCTCATTAACAGCATTCCGAATCCTTTCTATAAAGTAGAAAAAACTCAGAGAAAGAAAAGCTGCTCCATCTTACCTTACTTGGCATATCCAATTCAACTGTGACAGATAGAAAGAAATTGAAAAATACAAAAGAAAAAAGGAAACAAACAAAAAGCACAGAAATCTGGAGTGGGAAGTTTAAAAGGAGAGAGAGAGAGCAAGAAGAAGACATCCCTAAGCCTGTTCGTGGACAGCTATCCCTCTCCCAAGACTCCTCTGAAGAGACTCAATACAGAATACTTCAGATTCGCACAACTTTAGTTAAATCTGTGGCACTGAAGTCAAATAATAAAGAACTTCTGAAGAATAATTATTCATCACTACATTTCTATTTAACATCACACTTATATAAGCCACGTGAAGATCACAACTATCCAAGGAGGCCAAAGAAAATCAACGCCTGCACAAGAATCATGCTGGGCATTTTTTCTGTTGTACAACACATGAAACCAAGACTATCTGGCTCAGGATGACTCTCATATATTTCTCAGTTCCCATATTGGGGCAGAGAGGCCTCACAAGAGACCTTATGACTGCTTGCTGCCTGCAGGTGACACAGGCGAATCAAGAGACAAGGCTAGCTATCTTCGCTCTCCAGATCCTTATCAAGCCTATCTCTTTTCATTTGGCCAGTTTTCCACGTGGTCTTTCCAGAAGGCTAAGGAAATTTGTTATAAGACTTGGTCTCCTAAACACACAAACACTGAAGCTGCCAGGCCCTCCTAAAGATCACATATAGACCCAGAGCAGCTTTTAATTCTATGTTGTGTTTGTGAAATATTCTTGTGCATATTTGTTAAAGCTCAAATGAAAAAGAAAAGGACTTTGCAAGAGCTCTGAATACTATCAATGTAACCAATTACTGCAACAGTAAGGCAGATGTTCACATGATCAAAATGGAATCAAATATAAGAAATGCAGGAAATGGCAAAGCTGAATGAAGATCAGAAATTATAGTCAGAGGCTATGTTCTGTTCCTTCTCACAGGGAGGGTCAATGTAGGTTCAGCTAGTAGCTTAATTCTAAGTGAGTTCATAAATCACTCATAAGCTGAACAACCTTGGCCAAGTCGATTAATCTCTCCACATATCAGCTCTTCATTTATTCACTAAGCAAAATCATATTGCTGCATTTTACAGGAATGTGGTATAAACAAGTAAGGAAATGTTTTAAAAGCCACAAACTGTTATACAAATATGAGATGGTACTATATACCTGAGAACATGCTAATTTCAATATATGTACACAGATTCTAACAATAAATTATAATTATTTCATGCAAAATACTATGTTATTAGCTAAAATTACACAAAATTTTACTACAGATAATCAAGAACACTATAATTTCCTGTCCAACTATACATCAAGTGATATATATCCCATATATATATATATACACATATATATATATATCACTAATATATTCATCAACAATCTTTAAAATAATAGGCCTTATATTTGTCACTACACTAAGCAAATAAAGGTAAGATTATGTGACTTAAATGCAAGATCTTCCAAATAAATTTCACCCATATTTGTGTTCTTTTTTCATAACTATATTTTCACATACATCTACGAAAACTGTAATCACAGTGTTGTGGTTTGAATGTGTAATGATCCCCATAGGCTCTTGTTTGAATTTTTGATCCCCAGCTGAAAATGATGTTCAGGGAAGTGTGGCAAGAGGTGGAGCCTCTCTGGTTGAAGTGGGTCACTGGAAATGGACTTAAAGGACACTCTTGAGGGAGGGTCACTCTCAGCTTCCTGGTGTGGACATAATGTGACTAACCAGCCTAATGCTCGTGCCACCATGCATTCCAATCCTGAGTCAATGATGGACACATCCCTCTGGACTGTAAGCTAAAATAAACCCTTTCTCCTTAAATGACTCGAGGTCATCAGCGCAACAGAAGAGTAGCTAGACAGAAATTACAAGTGTGGCTGCTGTCCGGTTAAACTTCACCAGGTGGGTCTTAGGCTCTAGGCATGGTTTGTGGGGGAAATGTAGAAGAGTTTGGGACTCTGGGGGGAAAAAAGCCCTAAAATGCCATAAGCAGAGCCTAAGTGGGCCATTCCAGTGGGAGTTGTGAAGACAAGAAAGCTAACAAAAATGCTAACTGTGAAGGCCTGGCTCATAAAGTTTCAGAGGGGAACAAGGACACTATTGGGATCGAGGCCAGTGGCTAATTGGGTTATATTCTGTCGGTGAATACTGGCTGCAATCTGCCTGTGTCTTTAGAACCTGACTGAAGCTGAATTCAAAAGAAATGGCCTAACTATGTGACAGAGAAATTTTCAAGTTACAATACTGAGGCTGTGTCATGGTTATTGCTCACTGCTCTCATTCACATGTATAGTCAAAGACAACAACAAATAGAAAAAAATTTAATGACAAAGCATCTGTAACTCCTTAGAAATATTAGCATTATTAAAGAAACCCTCCCTGCTCGGCACTGGGACAATAAGGAGACCTTGAAGGCAAGACACAACCAGGAAAGGCTCAGCTGCTAAGGAACACACAGAAACTCAGAGCGCCACAGGGCAACCTGTTCCTGAAAAGCAAGAAAAAGGAAACTACAGCAGACAGCAATAGATATTCACTACTACAACGTGTCACCTTTCTCATCTATAAAATGTCTTCACATCAGAAAGTAGCCTTCTTTCTTTTAAAGGCCTAACTTTGTTGGGTGTGGTGGCAAAGGCCGGTAAATTTAGCACTTGAGAGGCTGAGGCAGAAAAACTGAAAATTTTAGTGCAGATTTAAATTTAAGCTACAGAGTGAGTGTTCCATGCCAGTCAGGGCTACCGAATGTGACCCTGACTCACATAAAATATGATAAATAATAATGTCAACAAACACACATACAACTAATTTTTATCCCACATGGTTTTCATAAGTCACAACAGCCACGTTATGAGAACACCAGCTGGGAAAAACAATAAACATCCACATTTACATGCAAAGAAGTCATGAGAACAAAACCACAAAAGAGCAGAGCAAAATTTGTGCTCCTGTAGCTATGTGTCCTTCTGCACACAGTCTAGCACTGAGTCTCTAGGTACAACTTATTTTAAGTGTTTAAGAAACATAAGCAGTTTTAATGACATTCTGGCTGGCAAGTATTAGTTGGTGGGGAAGAAGTGCTGCACGAGGGACTCTACACAAGCCAGCCATCTTGAAATTTAAGAGGGGAAAGAAGAAAGAAAAAATCTGCCCAAAAGACAGTAAAATCAATGAAAGAAATATTGTCTTAGTATATTTGGTACTATTATAGACTATTACAAACTGGGTGATTTATAAAGAATTATTTCTGGCCTGTGAATGGCTTAAAGAGGAAAGGCTGACAATCCCTGGGATCCACCTGGTGGACCGGAGAGCTGACTCCCATCCTGTAGGTTGGCCGCTCACCTGAATATCTGCATTATGATCTGTGCATATATATGCACACACTCCAAAACACACACAAAATCCACTGACAAATTATTTGTAATTTGAAAAAAAATTACTTCTGATGGTTCTGGGAACAAGGTAGTCCAAGGTGAAGAGGGATGAATACAAAATGTTCCCCACAGACTCAAGCCCTCTTCCCGAGACATCCCAAAGGCAGAAAGCAGAAAGGCTGGACTCTAAGAAGCAACACGGTAAGGTTCAAACTCACTTTTATTTTAACAAATTCTCATAACTGTCCCATTTCTGAGATGGCATAAACATTGGGCCTATTGTCAATCATGGCTCAACATTGGGAGAGCCATTCAAATGACAGCAGATGTGGCACACCTTCGAAAGTCATTTGTCAGTTGTCAGAAATACAAGTTCATGATGTTACTTTTCAAGTGATGTGCAAATTTTTAATTAAAAAGATTGATCACACTTAGTATCAAACAACCAACAAAGAAACACAAAATTAAAGTAGAATTATTGGTAGTAAAGAGTGACATGTTTGCTAAAGCAATATTTCAATTGATTAAAATATTCCTAAACCACTTACCTTTATGAACTAATTCTATTCTTAAGAATTCTTATTAACAATTAGATGCACAAACTTGGTGTGCAATTAATAATTAGTACCAAAATATGTAGGATATCATCTATATGTTTAGAGGATTGCTTCAATAAATGATATATTCATACAAAGTCATATATAAATAATAAAAAATTTACTTCACTCTCATGGAAATATAGTGATGATGAGTGTTTAAAAAATTGTGGACAAAAGATACAGACAGGTGTAAAAAAATCCTTCTTTATAGCCCATAACATATATATATCCATATATATGGATATAATACTCAAGAAAACTCAAAATGTTGATGATAATGTTATCAGTTCAGTTCTAAGACTAAAGACTTAATAATGCCAATGTACAATTGCCAAGACATATTATACCAGTATTCTAGCTTTCATGTGGTAGATGATTTAATACCCTTTTAATTTCTTAGGGGATTTTACGATCAGAAATATGTTTACAAAACACACATACAGAAACATTCAAAGGCAGAAAGTAGAAACACAAATTAGAAGATAATCTTCCTTTAGAAATATCCAAGTATATGCTTTCCCTACTAAAGATCAACAACTGTGTCAATCAATTCAAGGCATATATACTGGTATTCTCCCTTACCTGGCAATTGGGTGGCAAAACCACCAGAGTTAACATAGTATGGGCTTAAAGTACAAATGTTACATTTGAGTTTTACTTTGTCATGTGCTTAACTCAGTAAATTGACATCTTAATATAATATTTATATTTAGCAAATTTACCTAACATTTTCTAGGACCAATCTTCAACTTAAAAATGACATGATGAACAGGATTGTAACCTGGTCTAGAGCTTTACCCAGGTGTCTCACGGCTGAATTCAATGAATTTTAGAAAAAAAATTTAATATCTCTGAAGTCCTAGGACAACCCATAAAAATGCATGTTGGTGTTTCTGGGGCAGAATAAACAAATGTTTCAATTACAGGTAAAGAATATTAAGTAGTCTCATGTTATTTACTTCAGGTTTGACAACCAGATTAGTTTACCTAGAACTCAAGGAAATGGGATTTTCAGACCATTTTCAATATGAAAAATAAAAAGTAAAGAACCTAAAATCTCAGGTATCCATTTCATTTGGAGAGTTAATGTGAAGATTATAGGAGTTTAACAAGGTGTGTTCCTCAGGGCCTGACATACAGTATCTGTTAGTGATCAATGTTATGAAATGTTAACTAGTTACCAACATATGATGCAAGACTATCCAAGAAAGCATCATTCTTGACTCATATTTCATTTCGTCTATATTCTATTATTTTCAAAAAATACTTATAGTAACATGGATTTTATCCTTTTAAGTTTTTCATAAGGATGTGTGTATGAATGTTAGTCTGCATATATGTAATGTGTACTACATGCATACCTGGTGCCAAGGAGACCAAGGAAGGGAGTTAGATCCTCTGGAACAGGAGTTACAGACAGTTGAGAGTTGCCATATGGGTGCTGGAACTGAACTTGGGTCCTCTGTGAGAAGAGCATCTCTCCAGCCCCAACATGAAGTTTCTTTCACGTAACAAAGGAATTTTAGTACCATAAATCAAAAGTACTCAGTTTTTAATCTTAATGTATCTGTAATGGTTTGAAAGAAAATGGTCTACAAAGGGAGTGACCCTGTTGAAGGAAGTGTATGGGGGCAGAATTTCGGGTCTTTTACCCCAAGCTTCCCTCAGTGTGACATTCAACTACTTCCTGCTGGCTTCTGCTCAAGATATAGCCAGCTCCATGTCTGCCTGCATGCTGCCATACTCCCTGTCAAGATTATAATGGGCTGAACCTCTAAAACTATAAGCCATTACCTCAATTAAATGTTATCTTTTATTTTTTTTCCAAGACAGGGTTTCTCTGTAGTCTTGGAGCATGTCCTGGGACTAACTCTTGTTGACCAGGCTGGCTTTGAACTCACAGATATCCACCCTCCTCTTCCTCCCGAGTGCTGGGATTAAAGGCGTATGCCACCACTGCCTGGCTTAAATGTTATCTTTTTAAGAGTTACCATGGTCATAGTGTCTCTTCACAGCAATCGAAAACACTAACTAAGACAAATCTAAGAAAATAATTTATACATCCCCATAATTTGCATATATAATTCTTAGTTATGATCACAAAAGGAATACGGCATCAAATTATCAGCATGATCATAACGTGAACTATAAGGCTGGCAGAGACTTAAAGAATACACATATTATTTAGTTGAACAACTAATCGTAGGGATACAGATTTGAGTCACCACATTATGAAGCCGTGCAGTGGTACAAACCTTTGCTCACTCCTATCAAGAGCATTTTGTTGTTACTCTGGAGGCCCTCCCAATAATTCCATGTCCAGAACAGACTGTGGGGGGGAGGGAAACGTTGAATAGTATCACCTAGGGGTGTTTAGCTTAGCATGCTAAACTAAAAGCTCATTAACTAGTTTGAGAAAAACAGATGTCACTGCCTTCTTAGAACATAAACTCCAGACACACATTCAATTTGTACAATGAATTGAGTCTAAACAATTCAATTACATTTCAGTCTAAATAGCTATGTTTAACTTCAATTTGTATATTTTATGATTAATTCTTATTAAATTTCATGTTTTTAAAGAACCACTGATTTTAGGATTTCTTCCTGTGTTTGTAGGAAAGAAACTTCATAGATTACTACAATACAGTAAGAATTAATGCATATTTGTATATCATGAAAACCCAACTTGAAACTTACATATGAAACTTACATATGAACTGTACAATTCTCTGATGTGAAGGAATCATTCCTAGTAATTCTACTACTATTACTGAAGATTACCATAACCCAGCGTTTTTACTCTAGAAACAGACATAGGTCATAAAAATTACTTTGACAAACCTAAATGTGTTTAACTACCAGGGTTAGTGTAATGAAATTCAATAAACATTACAAATACCAGAAAGAATGATATACTAACTAATGTTACATTTTACTTCATTTAATATATTAAATATATTTAATAAGGGAGTCTTATGTATTTAACTTTTTTGTATTTTTGAACTAGTATAAAAACAAACTACTACAGGGCCCGATTTTTTTTAATAATTTTTATTTCCTGTATAGTGTGTAAAAATCCAGAAACATTCAGAGAGAGACAGAGACAGAGAGAGAGAGAGAGAACATCAAGTCTAATTCTTATTTCTAGATCCACAATGGGCAGTAAGAAAAGATATAAACCTGATCACCACTTTTACCAAAATAAATAACAGAGAGATATAGTTATCTACTCTTAGTTTACAGACAACCATTGAGAGCTGTGAATAGCTGTGAAGCTTTGTAACTCAAGGCCCCAAGTGAAAGAAACCAAGATGAATCTGTTATACAGACCAGTTTGACTTAACAAAAATCCCTGTGACCATAGTTCCCACAGAATGTCTTTAATTTGAAAACAATCTGAAACTTCCTGACATGATGGATAGAATATTTCAGAGCCATATCAGAGTTCACAGACACACCATCAACATGAGAATTACATTACTCGAATTGTGTTTCTTTACCTGTCAGTCAATGTTTCCCCATTAACATCAAGGAGACAATGGCTACACCATAAACTTACCAATTAGAACAAGTTCTTACAATTACTAAACACACACACACACACACACACAAATCACATAAATTGTGGCCTACTATGTAAATGAGCTACATTATAATTGCTTACTTCTATACAAACTTGCTTACTTTCCACCAGTTCCCCTTTCCAATAACCTCATTCATTTTGCATATAACAGAAGAGATTAATGCTACCCAAACTCAAGGAGGTCTAAATATCAGAATAAAGGGAAAAGTGGTGTAAGGAGAAACACATGTGAAAGTGTTCTCTGCTGCTTTCCTTGGGATGACGGAAGGATGCTTCCTCCACATCTTTTCATAACGAAAAGTTTTACCAGCACATTCACTGTTTTATTTCCTTTATATTATTTCTAAAAATATACTGCAACCACCTTTACAAATTCACCTAAGTTTATATAATTATTAGATATACAATGTCTATAGTCACATACTCTCAATTATGGAAATCAGTCAGTAAAATGAGTATCAGATTGATTTGATTAACAACTTTAATGGTTTGAAAAATACAAGAAAATTGTGATATTTCCTAGGAAACTATCTGAAAGAAAAAGCTGATACTTTAAATATACTTTGATAAAAGTATACTCTTAAATTATAACTCCTACACATAAATGCATGGTTATGTTTCAAATCATGTTGTGAGGGCTTAGACACAAAATTAATCACCATTCTTAAAACCTTATTGTAACCTTATATCCATGATAAAATTTCGAGAAATGCACTGGGGAACTTTTGGTGCAACCTCTGGAGGACATTTACAAAAACACAGTCTGAAATGGAGGCTACAGCATCAGAGACTACAACTGTAATCCCAGCAATTCCAGTATTTGGGAGGCAGAGACAAAGTTCTCCGTGTCTGTCTCTCTCTGTATGTCTCTATCTGATTCTGTCTAGCTTTCTCATTCTCTCCTCTCTCTCTCTCTCTCTCTCTCTCTCTCTCTCTCTCTCTCTCTCTCTCTCTCTCTCTCTCTCTCCCCCCTCTCTCTCTCTCTCACACACACACACACACATATGTGGGTGGGGGTGGTGGCGTATAGTTTTGGTGTCTCTTTAGCTCTGAGATGATGAGAAAGTTCTTATTTCTCTTTGGTCTTGTTCCCAAATTAGCAGCCAGTACATTCATTTTCCCACAGAAACTGAAGATTTTCTTCAGTAAGCAAGGCTACTTAATGAACCCAGAACTTTCATAGATTCTACCTTATCACCACATCTTCCAATGGAAATATATAAAGGTTCATAGGACTATGAAATAAACTTGAAAGGTAGCTTTTAAAGACTAATTGAACGGGTAGTGTAACTCAGAGACAGGCCATGTGCTTGGGCCTGAGAGACACTAGGTCTAATCCACATCACAGCAAAAGCAAGCATATTAGGACAGAATCAGGACAGAGAATTTGCCTAGTATGCATGAAGCCCTGGGTTCAAAAACCAGCACCATGGGGGAAATATAAACTACATTTAAAACCATTAAAACACATTTAATTAGTAAATCATTAGATCACCAACTACAAGGTAAACCATATAATTATTTGAAAATGCTAACTTTAAGTTTCCTTTTGAAAAAGAAATGGCAAAATAATGTTTTATCAACTTTAATGGGCTGGCAAATGAATTTCAACAATTCAGAAAGGTAAGAAAATAGCTGAATGCAAACACCGTCTCAGAGAGCAATGATGAACTGCTAATAAGTGCTCAGACACTAAACCTATTCCCCAACATCACGCATCCACCCCTGCTCGTTTTATGTTTCTACACAATAAAGGAAAGGCTCTCTTTAAAGAACTGTTTGCAATGAACGCAAAGGCTCACATAACCCAAATGCAGTAACCAACCCATTAATGAGTGGAGGAATTATGACATCATCAGTAACATGTTAGCCAATTACTCACCACATATTCATACCCACTGGTCTAAGTGTTATCATGTCATTGAACTTCAGAAAGTGACTGCTATTTTTCTGCCTTCAAGTAGATTCTGCTATGTGCACGATGTCTGGTAATTTAACTAGTATAGAAATGCAGAAAGTATATGCAATTATTTGGCTACCATTTTAGAATACCCAATCCAGACAATACGGAGGTTGACACATGGGTACCAAAGCAAAGTAAAAAGACTGCACCTTCTATTTTTTGTCTCTTTAAACTGGTCTAAGCTTCTAAAGTACTTGATTATCTCACAAAAAGGGGTGAGGATGCTTTCTCATTACTTCCTAGAAACTGAGTGATAGCTATATGAAGTTTCAGTACAGCATGCCTTTATTCCTACCTGAGACAGCTGGAGGTGACAGAGGGGCTAGGTGATAGACAGCAGAGAGCAGTTCTCTTATAGTTTCCATAGCACCACGGACAAACAGGGTTCCTGAAGCATTTAAAAGAATTACATGACACAACCTAATGATGACTCCAGTACATATAGTTGTGAAAGAATAAAGTTCCTCACCATATCCATTGTCAACCACCAAGAAAAGCATATTTCAAAATTTTAAATATACACTTTTGAAAACTTTCAGACATGAGATCCTGTACATGAAAGACTGTAGTACTTTACTCTTCGTGTATCTCTGTGTTACATGGTAATAGAGGACGTGATCAAGTTAGTCCTAGTCTTTCAACCATCCAAACTCAAGGTATTTGTTTCATAAAATGTCAGAAATACCAAAAGTTCAAATATATTAAAAGATAAATTAGATTAACATAAAAATTATTTTTAAAAATCTTGAAACTGTTGATTATTTTAAATTACTGTGCTTGAGGATAAATACTACTATATGTCTCAATTACTTAAAAGTACTCTCTGTAATTAAATCTCTATTTTTTAATTTCTTTTTAAGACAAAAAGAATATTGGTTTTGATTTTACAGGAAACAATGGGAATGTCTTAATAAATTGAAATTCAATGAATAAATCTAATGTTTTAATTATCAGAAAAATATAAATGAGGAAAAATAAGAAAAGGCGGTTTCTTAAATGTTTGCTTTACAACATGAAAAGGAAAGACCAAACAACTCTAAAAATCATCTGCTAACTCTCTGTATTTAAAGAAATAAAAATGAGACAAGATTAACAGGTAACATATATTAGCTCAAATCACAAAATCAATATGATTTCTTGGAAATAAAGAAGCAAAGTGGAAATGAACAGACCATAAAGCTGAAATATTAGTAAAATACACACATAATTATATATATATATATATATATATATATATATATATATATATATATAACTTCTGAGATAGTATCTTACTATGCATATTAAGTTGGCCTCAGACTCAACACAACAGACCATCCCACCCCTGCCTTCTGAGTACTGGGATTAAAGGTGTATTACTGTATTTTTTCAGAGGGTTTTGTTTTGTTTTGTTTTTAAGAAATCTCTGGTTCATAGTAAAAAACAAGAAAGGTTACTTTGAAACCAGTAATCTTTATTTCCAATACAGTCAACTTACAGTGACAAGCACAACACAACACACACTTATGTATCTGTTTATATTCCTATTCAGGCTATTTTTTCTGGCCTAACTTTGTTCCATGATATCACAGGTCAGTTTAGCATCATGTGTCCTTATCGTCAACTAGAACAGCAGTACAGTTCTCTAGCATGGTTCAGTTTTGTTTTCATTTTCCTTAAAGGTAGAAGTGACATTAACTGACAGTTGCCATAAATTTTTATATTGGTCCATTAAACTTGGAAAAATAACAAAGCAAACAGGCACAGCTGGGTCTATATGAACAGGCAGCAAATCTAAATACATGTATTTCAGACTATCAAATGACAAAGCCCAAAAATAATCACAGGTGTTTGTGTATCTAGAAGATTACAAGTCAGACTCGGCAAAATGAAATAATCTACACTAATTAGTACATCCACTTTCTCTAAAAGAACTGGACATTTAAACTTTATTATCAGATATGTCTGTTACACTGTGACTATTTCTGAAATGAGTGTTTTGAATATATTACAAATGAAGTGACTACAAGTTTCACAATGATTTTAAGTAACATAACTACGAATATACTATAACTACTATGATAAGCATATAACTACATATTTTTAGCCTTCTAAGTATTCCTTTAATTATTTTCTCCAACTACCCTTCCCTGCATCAGCCTTGTGATCATCCAAGTCCAGGATAAATAACAGTCAATTTATCTTTGCCAATCCCTCCTCTTCAAACAGGCTAAACACAAACTCCACTTGGAACAGCTGGTTCTGTTTCCCACTAACTCTGATACAATTGCTCAGATCTTTGAAGACATTGCAAGTTCTTCAGCTACCACACTAGTTCACTGATACAAGTGTGCCTTTACAGTGTGTCACTTTAACATCAAACCTAAGTTCTTCCTCGAGAGCCTGTTCATATACAATGATTCAATTAAAAAGAACTATGTTGGGTATAATATACACACATTAAGCATATACGATAATGAACTACCATGTGAACAAAATGCCCTCCCTGGGTTCTTAAGCTCTATGTGGACTTTCAATAATTTATTTACCTCTTGCTGTATTATTCTATGATGACTTCATCATCTCTGGTAAAGTGGTTAGCAATATGTGAGAAAGTGACTAGATGCAAGCAAACATGGTGATAAGCAAGACCTGGCTACTTCCCATTCTTACTGCATCCAAATACAGTCTTTCTCAACTGCTTTACAAACCACCAGGAGCCCAGCTGTCTTTAGCTTTTTCCATTCTTATGGTACTTCACAATACAGTAAGTCCTGCTGATCTGTCACCATGTCAAATGGTCACTTCCAGCACCAACTTGAAAACAGGCAAGAGAAACTATTGTTCCAAGTTCTTGAACTTGTGTATTGGGGTGGGGGGTGAGGTATTCTGCCTGCATGTGTGTCTGTGCGGCACATGCGTGCAGTGTCCAGGGAGGCCAGAAAAAATTCGGAACCTCTGAAACTAAAATTATGGATGGTTCTGAGCTGCCATGTGGGTTCAGGCACATGAATCCACCACCTCAGGAAAAGCAACAAGTATTCTTAACCACTGAGCCATCTCTACAGCCTCTCCTTGCACTTCTGGATGTAGGTTCTGACTATCCTGGCATAAGCTCATGGGACAAGAAGTTTGTTTAGTTCAGTGTCATGCTGAGTTTTAAAACTCTTTACTTGAGCAGATCCCGCGGACCCAGAGTGCAGTCATGGACAATCATTCCCAGTGCAGGTGAGAGAGACGTACTTACTGACTTCTAGCACCAAGAGCTGTTGGGAAGAGAGCTTGCAGAGGGCAGAGCAAGGCTAAAGTAGACTACACACGTGGGCAAGCTATAAGAAAGCACCTGGGCCATTGAGAAAGAGGTGAACTACAAACTGGGGGCAGGATGATGAATCAGTTCTCCTTTTGCCACGGTTCTACAAAAGAACTGGTCAGGTTACAATGCTAAAGCATGTTCCATCTGCTTCTTGGTAAACGGTCAGATATCAAGAAATATGGTTCGCAACCTTTGGCTTTTGCTCTTTATTGATGTAGGGCAGTAGTTCTCAAGCTTCCTAATGCTGCAACCGTTTCATACAGTTCCTCATGTTGTGGTGAACCCCATCCATAAAATTATTTTAGTTGCTACTTCATAATTGTAATTTTGCTAAGGCTACTAATACTTTTGTAGACACAAGTTTTCCAAAGTGTTCACGACCCACAGGTTGAGAACCACTGATGTAGGGCTTAGCATGATTCCCGTATCATTTTTATATAAATGTTTCCACAGCCTCACTCTTTATTACAACACAACTGATAATTATGGCACCATCACTTGTGTTAGTGCCAATAAAGTGCTACACTGGCAATATAGTTCACTGTCATGGTACTGGCATACAGCTGGAATCATGCTTGTTCAAACTTTGCAACACAACTTCAATGAGTAGTAGTTATCCGTATCACCCATGAACTCATGTGATACAAGGACAAAAGGCCTTACCTTTTTTTTCTCAACACAAGGTTTCTCTGTAGCTTTAAAGCCTATCCTGGAACTAGCTCTTGTAGACCAGGCTGGCCTAAACTCACAGAGATTGGCCTGCCTCTGCCTCCCAAGTGCTGTTAAAGGTTTGCACCACCACTGCCTGGCCAAAGGGTATTTCTTAATTAAAAGCAAGAACCCTGGTTTACGGGTCTTTATGCTCGATGTCTTATCTATTCTATCTATATCTGCCAAATTCATCTCAGTGAAGACCACTTTCATCTTCACAGTGGATCCTTTCTTAAATGTACACTGGCTGGTTGTGTTCTAACCATGTTTTAAACGCTATGTCGTTTTCTTGTCGATTTCATCTGTTCCACTATTTCAAATGAATGTCTCAACTCTACATACTTGGCTCTACATCTATAGTGTGAATAGCCCTCACAACTATAAAATACAAATCATGGTATTACCTTATCCCTTAAAATGTCTCTACTCAAAACACAGAATCTTTCTTTTTTTTCTGTTCTTCTCTATTCACACAGTACTAAGGTCTTATCTAAAAGTAATTAAGCTATGCACTTAGTATGATAAGAAGCAGAGAAGATATCTTTTGACTTAAAATCTCTTTATGTTGTCAATCTTGTAGAAAGGCATTACAGGAAAAATACAAAATAACTCCAGAAACACAATACCTAGCAGTAGTTTTGTGAGCGTGAAGGAGTTTGGAGCATTCGTCCCTAATTGTGATGCCTATCAAACCCTTCCTCTCAAGGCTTGGGGATCTATTCATAAGAGCCAGAGTTGGTGGACAACGCCAATGAAACAGCATTTTAAGGATACAACAGGACTGAAAAACATGACTCACAGGGACTGTGACAGCATGCATGAGTCCTGCACAGGTTCAAACCAGGCAAAATTCCAACACTGAGGAGACGAAGCAGACACAAATTCCCACCCATGACCAGCTGATACCTGCTAGGAAAGGAAACTCAGTTTTCTCCAAAGGAGTGTCACTCAGTATATCCCACACTCCATGGAAGGCCAGCACAAGACAGATCCCATGTTTTTGTTTTGTTTGTGCATGTGTCTGTGTGCTTTTTCTTTTGGTATTTTGAGAGAGAGAGAGAGAGAGAGAGAGAGAGAGAGAGAGAGAGAGAGAGAGAGAGAGCACACAAACATAGCTGGATGGGTAAAGAGGTAGGATGGGACTGGGAAGAGTTGGGAAAGAGAAAAGAATATTATCAAAATATGTTACATGAAAAGTTTTAAATAAAACATTAATTTTTAAAAGTTTACAATTATAAAACATTCTGAATTTAGTATTTTTAGCAATGTTTTATTCTTTAAAATTTCAGTAAAGAGTCAACAATATTAGCATACAAATTGTTCTTGAGAAAAAATAACTTGTGGTCTACAGAAACCACAAGTAACGGTTAGTGGTTTTACTGCAGACTTAATGCTACTTCCTAACATTAAGTGTTCTTTGCACTGGCTCTAGATCATCACTTTATCCATGTTTTCTTCTTACTTGTTAAGCAAATCCCATACCCTTGCCTTTTCTTAAACATGGGCAGGAATTACCTTCCTCAAAAATATGAAGTCAGACAGTCACTTCCTATACCTAGTATAATCTGACTAGCTACTTCTATTATATTTCAAGCCATTTGTATTCATTGAATACACTACCTTCTCATTAAATCAAATACCTTCATCACATTTATAACAGAATACGGCATTAACAACAGAATATAGTAAAATATAAATGATTTTTAACAAATTAAGTATAAAAAAGTTGAACATTCTGTGAACTAGATCAAACAGTACCAAAGGTAATCAATGAATTTACAATGCCTCCAATGTTGCATTAATTCTTAACAGATTCTGATCACTGTCAATTCTCTTACCACCACAAAAGACACTAAACCTAGCCAGTTTAGGCACATCTTCACATCATTTTCACATGGAAAAAATGTTACAGAGAAGTTCTTTGTACATATTTACATATTACGGAGAGGCCTCACTGTACATATTTACCAAAACAACAAAAGTATGGCCTGTTCTTTGAAATTCTATCAAAATTGTGGATAGGTTAACATTTAACATGTTAGCATACACTTTTCGGCTCTCATAATTTTTAAAAATGTGGCCCCAGGGTGTAGACAAGAGAGGTCACTTTATCCATAAATCTTCACTACTAACCAGTACTGAAGCAATGACTTGCTGAAGTCTAGGTCTGTGGTTACCTTCAGCTACTGCTCTCTCCTAAAAACTTTCCTTACAACGCAGCACACTGATGAGACACAATGCAAATGATGATATCGGGGCTGGAGAGACGGCTCTGTGGTTAACAGCACGGGCTGCTGCTCCAGATGACCGTTCCCAAGCGCACACACAGTAGCTCACAAACATCTATAACTCCTGCTCCAGGGATCAAATACCTTCTTCTGGCTTCCATGGGTACTGCATGCAGACGGACCACAGATATACATGGCAGGCAAAGCACCCATACACACAAAATAAAATGTAGAAAAAATTAAATTTAAAAGAAAGATTATCAATTTTCAAATTAGCTACATGGACCTAAGTTTTTCTATTCTTAATTTATGTTATCTTTTACTTATCTGTCATTTTATAGCCCTCTTGAGTACATAGCATGCCCATTTTTACATTTTTAAAAACCTGAAATCAAAGGAATATATACTTAAGCAATCTGCTACCAAACAACAAACTGGGGCTTAAGTTTCTATTTAAAAACAAAAAACAAAAAACAAAACAAAACAAAAAAAAAAACAACTAGGCCTTACTTTCTTCTCTTTGAATTATGTAAGACAGCAAAACACTTCCAACTTGGGACAGATATTTATTAAGCTGAAAACCCAACTTGTTTGCAACCAGAATTAATCATGAGTGTCTTATATAGCTTAGTTTAGGTATTTATGGAAATTACACAGCTCCATATACATACAACAGCTTTCTATTAATACTGTGAATTCTAACAAGTCATACATCTATTTCATTCAAAGTCTGTGTTTGTGTCTTCAACAGTGAAATATAATTTGGTATTCACAGAATTTTCTACACAGTGATTGTCCCATACATGATGGTATAGAAGACAGAGTCAAAAAAACAAAAACAAAAACAAAAACAAACAAAAAAAAAGAATTGGTAGGTATACTGTGTTTTCCAAAGCAAGCAGAAATAGTACCAAAGTTAAAAAGAGCCAAAGAAGGGCTGGAGAGATGGCTCAGTGGTTAAGAGCTCCGCCTGCTCTTCCAAAGGTCCTGAGTTCAATTCCCAGCAACCACATGGTGGCTTACAACCATCTGTAATGAGATCGGCTGACCTCTTCTGGCCTGCAGGCAGAGCACTGAGAATACTGTATACATAATAAATAAAGAAATTAAAAAAGAAAAAAAGAGCCAAAGAAGATGAAAAAGAAGAGAAAGCAAACAAATCATTACTGTGAAGGGGATGCCTAAAGTTCAAGTATTGAACTCATTGGGGCTAATCTGGCTTGAAATAAAGAACACTTAGAATATTATAGAAGTAACCTAGTAATGGAGCTTCTAAAGTCTGAGTTGTGCTTGGGGTGGGGGCAGAAAAAAATACTGCTTACTTGAAGCCATGCTGCTCCCTAGACTGTCTAGGAGAAAGCTAGTGTGATCCTAGATGAGCGTTGTAAACATCTCAGTGGAAAATCCCGTTGGGCTCTTCCAAGATGAATGCTAACGCAGTGCACTACTTAGCCACTGACAAACATTTCTCCCAAAAGCAAATGTATTGTTTAAAAATGACTTTATTCTATATCATTTATTTATTCTAAGCTATAAGCTTGCTTAAGAGGTTGGTTTTACCTTTAGCTGAAACTGTGTGTTTTCTAATCTGTTTTGGGCAGCTGTCAAGTAATCAGAGTAAGCAGTGCCATTTTAATAAGGAAGTCTTTTAATGAAATATAATAGGTCACAAATACCTAATTTCTGCTCTTTAGTGTAATTGCTAGTCTTTACTACAACTGCCACTTTAACCATCTTTTCCAAATGCTGACACAAAAGATGAACAAATCAGGGGTATTAGCATGTGTGTATATTTACAGCTTATTGCTGTCAAAGGCTGTAGTTCTACCCTCAACTCCAGCAGCTATATGAGCCTCTTTGATGGCAGCATCCTTCTTCAGACTGGGAATGTAAAGTTCCTTTACACAGCGACATTAGTAAACACACAACTAATGGCTGAAAAGAAAGAATGCTGAGAAGTTAGAAGACATTACATTTTTAGACAAACCACAGTGCTTTTACTATCACTGCGAAAGATTAAATACTTTACTTCTTTATTGTTTCATTAATAAATACTGTGCTTCAGTTCGTTTACATCTACAAAGCAGTTCAATTAACCTGGGATTTTTTTTAATGTTTTGAAGTTTGTAAATGATCAGTTTTATATGAATGTTCAATTATATCACAACATAAAACTACAGGTAATTGCCAACAAAATAAAAATAGAATATCAAAAAGAGAAAGCATAAATAACATGTTTTTATTTTTAAAAGGGGTACTAGGATTATTTGGTTCTGATTCTAATTTAAGTTTATGATAATGTGCTTTTAAAAACTTCCCCTGAAAACTTTAGATAATAATTTTTGTAACATTTATTTTATTATGGGCATATTATTAATCCATGACTCTTAAATTTTGGTATCACTATTGCTACGGTAATACCAAAAGTCCTATGCACAAACAGTAAAAGTTTTATTAGAAGTTTGCCCATTTGTGAAAAGCTTAGCTTCCCTAAATCAAACTAGCTTGCTGTGAAAAGAAAACCATGACAACTGTTTGTACCTCTTGCCTTATTATTACATCCGGCCCAGTCACTCTTAGAAATTCAATCTATTATGGTTGCTAGGAGTCTGTTGCTGTGCAACCTAAAAGGGTATGCGGTGCTTTCAGGCCAAGCAGTGCTAATAAACCTGTAGGCTTCCCTCTGTGGGGCTGACCAGTGTATTTAAAGGGCTTAATACTTTTCAAGAGTGATTGGTCTACAATTCAAGACACATCCTATTAAAAACAAGTCACACTGAGAGATTTCTAACAAAGAGATGAAATGCTAAAGATACACAAATATTCAAAATGTATCCTCAGAACCCCTAACTAATTTGGTAAAACAAACAGAGATTATGATCTACATTTCAATTATACCACCTACTACTCGAAGTTTTTCTTTCCATATAATCACCTAAAAAGGATATAATTTATATAAAAGAACTCAGTAAGCTTTGGCGGGGAGGGGGGGTAGAATAGTGCCAAGTCTGAGTTTTCAAAATCTACTATAGGTCCAACAATAGAAAAGTAAACTGAGCAAGCCAATAGTTACAAAAGTAGTAGCAATGAATTATAAAAAAGAAATTCTAAATTTCACTTTACTCTATTCATCTCAATTGATCAGTAATGTGTTTACATTAATTCCAGAATCTACTGTATTCTATCACAAAGTTTCTATACTTTTAAGATTAATGGTGAATAAGTTATTCACACAAATTTCACTGCATTAGACAACATCATTTTATTTACATTCAATTAGAGAAGGAAATCATGGAGTCTGTCAATAAAATTCTACTAAACGAATTATGTGAAGCACACTGAGAAGTGGCATAAAGTAGGTAAGCTATCAGCACCCTCAAAAGAAGACATTTTACTACCTGTGTGCTTACACGTGTGAGGCCTTTTTCATGAAGTATTGGGAGAAAAATATAAAGGTGTAGTATTAAAAAATAACAAAGACTATACAGGAAAAAGTAAGTTACTTAATAGCAACCCAACTTTTAAAAATGTATTCAGGCTTTTCCAGTGACATTTTGGTTAAATTAATATTGCCCACAATTTTTTATCCTTAAAAACAAATTTGAAAAACTTAAGATGGGCACTTTCTCCATGTTCATCACAACCTCGGTCCTTCTACTGACACGTAGGGCTGGGAATGTTCCCATCTGTCAATGCCCCACCTCACTCACTCTCAGGATTCTGCCACGGTTCTCTCTCAGGATTCCTTTCATTTCTTCTCATTACACACTACGGGAACAACACAAAGGAAACTGTTTCTCTCAGAGCATCCAGAAGCAACAAGCAAGAGAATGTGGAACAACTGTCTCAGAACAAAGGACGGTGGATCCAGCAGAAGAGCTGCAGGAAACTGAGATGGAAGAGCAATGTCTGACCAAAGAATTCTGCCTGAGCCTAGAGATGAGCTAAGATTTAGAACTGACAGTTTGTAAATAGAGCCAACCTGAAAACAGAACAAATGAGAAGTCAGCCAAAAAAGGGTGATAGAGACAACACACACTAGGAAGGGAATGAGGAAAAGAGAACTGGTAGAAAGACACACAGAGATTCGCTTTACAAACATGAAGCTAAAGGAAAACAAACAGAAAGCATACATCCAATAATGTGATATTTCTTGTGCCATTCTTACTTCTTAAGGTACAACAACTCAGATAATCCTCATTTCCAGGACTCAGGGATATCAGGAGACACATGATATAAAAACCAAGTATAGACTCTACTTAATTTCCAAAGAAATAACTGGAATGCTTTCGAACGGTCTTGCCTAATAAATTTTTAATTCTAAAGCTAAAGAGACTGATAATATGAAAATATTTTTGAAGATATTTCAATACTGATTCCATAAGTAAAATCAAAACATTAAAATACATACATTACAAATATACATACATAGTAACCAATAGTTACTAAAGCCACATATGACTTAGAAACATATAATTTACAGGGCATGTGTTAGCAAATTTACTAAGTTCCAAAGCAGTTATTTAATTCTTGGCCAATTATTTGACAAATATAATACATTGTTCCAATCTGTTCAGAAACAAAAAAACTGATCTAATGTAGACGTAAATGACAAAATAATCCCACACCAGTTTGGAATTATGATTAATAAAAGGGTTATTTATTTAAGGGGAAAGCTTACAGAACACTGTCCTAGACAACAGCCCTCTGCGTGACCAGGAACAGAGTCTAGTAACCGGAAGCAGAACTGGAAGCAAGAGAGAGCAGGGCTACTACTGCTTTTTAAAGCAAAAGAGACCATGCCCAAGTGGGCTGGTATCTTAAAGGCTATTGGCTGAAGGAGCAGAAGGAGCTCCCGCAGCAATCTAATAGAAGTGAAGTTCTAAATTAGGTGTATGACATTTTGATATTCAGGATCTTGTTAAGTAGAATTAACGAAAAGACAGTAGGATCAACATAAAATAAGTGAGGTACATATGCTGGAGAGTGTTCTCTGGTACTCCCTGGTCCCTGCCTCATGAGGCGATACAGCTGTGGTGTGAAACTTGACATCATTAAAGGAAACTAAGCCATGAAGCTTTGAAAACATGGTGCACTATGCAATTCTCCCTTCTTTTATAAATCCTGGCTTTGTCACCCTATCATATTTCATACCCAAATATCTACCTTTCTATTTTACTTTCTATAAATCAAATATCTTCAGTAAATGTTAACTAGAACTAAGTTCTACATGGATATTGTTTTCATAATTGTTTTTAAATAGAGAACTCTCTGCCTTTGATAAATCACCTAAGTACGGTGGGTGACCAACGAGTTGAAGGTGAGAGTTCCTCTCAGTACTAATTATATCTTTTCAACTATAAAGAAAAAAGAAAAGACATCACAAGGGACATACATACAAGGTTTCTCCTTCCTTCTAACAGTTGTGAAGCTGAACCCAAGGTTTCCTATCTCAGAAAACAATGTTTCCTCAGTTTGCTTCTTCAAATTATTTCACTAGGACCCACATGGTGGAAGGAAATAACCTACTCTCTCAAGTTGTCCTTTGACCTCCATAGCATGCAGGGGCATGTACATTTGTAGGTACATAAACAACAAAATAAAAATGTAATAAAAATTTAAATAATATTGCATATATAATCACAGAAGTTCATAAAAAGGCTTTGGTTTAATGTTGAACAAAAATTCCACTAATTTTTACTTACATGCTATAAAATACATATTTCCCTCATATTAAATATATGTACCGAAGCTGTGTATTTCACAATGGCAAATAATGCTGAATATTTTCCAATGAATTAAATGAAAATATGATTTTAACATGAGCACACTGAAAATTCTACAGTTAAAAATATCAAATGACTTAAAATATCTACACTTAAAATTATCAAATGAAAATCATTAGGCAAAATATCAAAATTCAAGAAAACATGCCTCCAAAAGTAACAGTAACTTTTATGTCTAAATAATCATTTGTCTATTTGCATATCCAAAGTTTTATAAATAAACTTATCTCATGACTGTAATTAAAGATGAGATACAATGGCTTTACCACATAAGCAATGATCTTAAAATTCTAGGACAGGAGTGGTACTTTTAACATAAATTCATAATAAACAAACTTTTTTATCCAGGTTAAAGTTATATATAAGCAAATTGAGGAAACAACCAATCAAGTTGTAGACTGGCCATTGTAGTACTCACAGTTTTTACATTTTCTCCTTTGCACATGAGTTCTGTTTAGGTATTTAGAATACATTTTAGCAATAGTTATAGGTTTTTCAGAAGAACCCTGAACTTGGATACATGAAGGATTTATTTTTCAAGTCTCTCAAGTGCCAATTTCTTTAAAAACTTGTATTTCTAGTAAATAACCACACACACACACACACACACACACACACACACACACAAAACTTTTTCAGAGAAAGACATATAAAACTTTAAATCAAAGGCCCAAACGGAAAAGCAAAATATCATGAGAACAAATGAAAGACAAAATAGAACTGCTAATACAGCAAAAAGTCTAACATCAATCAAGCATCAATAGTCTAACACACAGAGTCACATTTGAAGAAATACCCAAAGGCCCACCTCTGGTGTCTTTGTTCAGAGGTCTGCCAAGTCTGCATGGCCCTATTTAACCCAGATGGTCTAATCTGTCTAATCTGTCTCTAGCATCCTTCCTTACCATATCCCTCTCCATAATTTTTACAACCAGCCACTATCATCTATTCCCATTAACTTTCTTTCTCCTTTAACTACAGTTGTTTGATAACTCTTCCATGACAAGAGGCCTAATCAATTTTGTTCACTACTCGATCAACAGCAGTTCATTTCTTGATTCACTGTGTCAGTAATTGCTCAATAGATGCAAGGATATAAAGTGGAAATGAGGGCTAGGGAAATGATTCAGTAAGTGATGTGGGATTCCCCTCTGCATGCTGTGAATGTGTTTTATTACCATTGGTTAATAAAGAATCTGCTTTGGGCCTATGGCAGCACAGAATAGAGCAAGGCAGGAATTCCAAGCAGAGATAGAGGGGAAAAGTACCAGAGTCAGGGAGATGCCATGTAGTTGCCGAAAGAGACGGAACTTTACCCCATAAGCCACAGCCTTGTGGCAATACATAGAATAATAGAAATTTAAAATATAAGAGTTAGTTAATAAGAAGCCTGAGCTAATAGGCCAAGCAGTGCTGTAATTGATATAGTTTCTGCGTGATTATTTTGGGTATGGGCAGTCTCTGTCTACATTAAGTGGCTGGGGGACCAGAGCTGGATCCTCAGAGCCCACACAAACCAAAGAGCACAGAGGTGTACACTGACAATGCCAGGGATGGCAAAATTCTGGAACCTACCCTGGCAACATGCCAGGCCAATGAGACCCTGTCTCAAACAAAAGGTAGGTGTCTCAGGGATGATCCCAGAGGCTGTTCTCTTACCTTCACACCCACTACAACATATGTACCCACACCTGCACACAAATGTACATTTTACACACATATTCTTCATTTTTAAAGACTAAAAGAGGCTGGGGAGAAAGTTCAAAGGAAAAAGCACTCGCCCTACAAGTGCATAGCTGGAGTTAGGATCCCCAAATTCATAAACAATACAGGCAGGCATGCTCTGCCTGCAATTCCAGCAGTGGAGAGGCTGTTTCTGCTGCTATCCCAGTGGATACAGTTAAGTTAGGCAGCAGAGAGAGACACAGAGGGTTGGAGTATACAGAGTGGCGTCCCAAAGGCAAAATCCCCCAATACCCCAAATTCTCATATGGTAAACAGAATTAGAAATATATGCGCCTACTACAACCAGACTTGATAAAGCATTCCATAACTGCTAATATTTCTTTGCGAAGATGCTATAGAAAACGCACAGGCAGATGGAATTCATATGTGCATATAGAGTGAGGGAACAAAAAGACAGAAAGAGACAAAGTCAATTCAAATCTACTGTTAACTAAGTGGTATTGTATTTAACAAAATGTCAAAAATTTATCCATTTATGCCAAAAGTAAATATATAAATGATTTATTTATCAGAAAAACTAAACCTATGAAATGATATTCATACAAATGTATTATTCTAATAGCAATTAAATGTTTTGGATATAATAAGTGATGAAACAGTTGATTACAAATTACAATCTGAGGCTTAGCCAACAAACTAATGATTGGCTTCTACTAGGAAAGAACACTACAGAATCAAACTTATAGAATTGAATATATAATCTTTGCCCTCAAGAAGCTTACAATTTGAAAATGTCAAATATTTATAAAACAAAACTATAAAACACAATTCCTAATTAGCACCCTGGAAAACAAGTTTGTTACAAGTGAGCCCATTAAGTTAGGGATCACTCTTAACCGTCCATAAGAAAAATTAATTAGGGAGCAAAATACATTCTAGACAAGATGAAGACTGAGAACAAAGTGTTAAAGAGAAGAGAATTAGCAGAACACCCTTCAGGAGACCATGCAGGCAGGGACAGCAACTCTCCCTCACTTGCTCCCTTCCATGTCAAGCACAGTGATTTTATTTGCATCATATAATGGGGCCCCCTAAACAATCTTTCAAGGCAGAACTGTCAGTTCTATCTCAGACATGAAGAAGTCTGCCATGGGTTGGACTCCTGTCAGTAGTGGACCCTGGAATTCTAATGCAGGTGTGTTCGTTTCAAGATTCATGTTCCTAATCAGTTCCTAGTACAGTTGAGCCAGGCTGGCTGGGGAAAGGGCACTGCAGGGCAGAGTGGTAAAGTGTCGGCTTGAACGCACAGGAGACTACTACTACCTCCACATGGCCAAAGCTAAGCAGTTCTGAAGCACAATGTAGAATGGAATAAATGCTTTGTAGTTATTCTGGTAAATAGGTAAGGAGGAATCATTAAAACAGTGATTCTCAATCTGTTTTGTGTCATGACCCCTTTGGGGTTGCATATCAGATATTCTATAGATAGGTATTTACATTACAATTCATAGCAGTAGCAAAATTACAATGAAGTAAACTTTTTGGTTGGGGGACTTCACAACATGAGGAGCTGTTTTAAAGGACTGCAGCGTTGGAAAGGTTGAGAACTACTGCCTTAAAAGATTCTGACCCAGAGAAATATAAAACTATAAGTTATATTTTAAAATAAAGAAAAACTGCTGGGCGACAGTAGAGCATGCCTTTAACCCCAGCACTCGGGAATCAGAGGCAGGAGGATTTCTTTGAGTTTGAGGCCAGCATGGTATACAAAAGGAGTTCCAGGACAACCAGGACTGAGAAGCCCTGTCTCGAAAAAGGAAGGAAGGAAGGAAGGAAGGAAGGAAGGAAGGAAGGAAAGAAGGAAGGAAGGAAGGAAGGAAGGAAGGAAGGAAGAAAAACTGTTAACTGTTAGAAGACACACTAATATAAATATGCACTAAACTGAAGAAAATAACCCAGGTTCTAAATTAATGATATAAGAGCACATTTCCTGTTTTAAACTCTCCCCCTGTATACATAATAGACTCAACAGTTTCGTATGAACTCTTTTCTGTTTAGACTTTAATTCACTGCCTGAAAGGATCTGGCCCTCTTTTCATCTGAATTATACTTCTAATTTCCACCTTATGGCCCAGTAAATACACTATCAACAAAGACACATTTAAATGTAAACATAAATTGTTCTGATCACTTTCCACAAAACAAGATCATCAGTTAAGCACAAATCAACATTGTGTACTCTATTCTGAGTCCCACTTAATTCATATGAAATGGTACTGTTTTAAACCTCAGAGAGTAAGAACTGGGGACTTTCCAACAAAAATGCAAGAGCTCACTAATATTTCGTCATACCTTTGTTTACCATATCTCCCTTTTTATTGAAGGTGAGAATAAATCCAATGGGAACCATTTTACAAGAAGGTCTGTCTATGGGGATTTACCTTGTTAAGAGCAAATGACAAATGGTTTTCCCCCATAGGAAACCTGCTCTTGCTTTATATAAATGTATCTTTCAGATTTGGTGCCACAAATTAGACTGCAGAGAAATCAGTTTGTGCTGGAAAGCTCACTTGTCAACCTTCTTGGTGAATCTTAGATGGAGTGTTTCATATAACTAACAGTACTAACACTCAAATTATGCACCTTTATTACAAAAAGGAGAGCAGATTCAGTTCAAGCTCGAGATCAAAGATTTAATAATTCTACAACAGGGAGGCAGGAGGAGTAATCCAAAGTCTTGGTAATGGCTTATTCCTGCCATACTAGTCTCATACTAGTAACTGGTAAACAAAGTATTCTTCCAAAACCTCAAGTTACAAAAGTAAACATGAGAAAACACTTTGGCTGAATACGTTGCTCCCCACTGCTGTGGAGCTAGGGCAGTCTGTTCACAGATGTATTCTCTTGCTGTGTTCATTCATATCTAAGAGTACTGTGACACCTTTAAAGCCCAGCTTGGCAAGTCTCAGCATGTGTGAACTATATCAAGTGTCAAATAGATAGATAGATAGATAGATAGATAGATAGATAGATAGATAGATAGATAGATAGATAGATAGATAGATAGATAGATAGAGATATAGATAAAGAAATAGAAATAGAAATAGATATAGAGATAGAGATAGAGATATATCAATAAGTCAAAGTGTCACTTTGGCTTCACTATAGAGTAACCCACAAGAACAAGCATTTCCATTTTTTAAATTAACAAACTGATTTTCATACTAATCCTCGGAATGATTCGAATCAGAAGAGCTGGCGGAGGGGAGGGAAGAGTAACTCAGTGACAGAGAGGATGTGAAGTGGATGAGATCCTAGACTCCACTGTCATGTGCAAATGTGAAAATAAGCACACCAAGCTTGAGAACTTCACACACAAAAAAATTTACAAACAACAGGGACAAAAGTATAGTTTTCAATACTGTATTTTCCTTTATTATGTAACATTAAAGGGACTTTAAAAGATATAATTTACTTCCAAACAATCACAAAACAAAACAACTAAATGATTCTTATACCCAAACTTACAAATGGAATTTTTTTAAGTACTCAAATTTAGAATGTAGATTTCTGAATATTTGCATTCTCTAGAAAATAGGGAAATGAAAAATATAAAGTATAAGTATAGAATTTTAAAAGCACCACACTTGTGGTGTTTGCCTGCAAGAAAAGTTTTACACTAGCTATAAGAAATGTGTCAGAGCAAAGTGTATGAGATTCATCATAGAAGTCACTTACTCTTAGCTTTTCTTACCTTTAAAGCACCTGGGAGGAGATAGGGAAGGGGTTCATCCAGATAACCTTTGAAGTGCACATGAAATGTACACACTCCGATTTTAAGATGAAGATATCCTAGCTATGTCTCTAGCAGGACTGGCATATGTATGTCATCTGAAAACACGTGCAACTGTATTAAGAGACACATTCACTGGGCAGTGGTGATGCACACCTTTAATCCCAGTTCTCAGGAGGCAGAGGCAGGCAGATCTCTGTGAGTCTTAGGCCAGCCTGATCTACAAGAGCTAGCTCCAGGACAGCTACAACTGTTACACAGAGAAACCCTGTCTTGAAAAACGAAAAAGGGAGAGAGGGAGGGAGAGAGGGAGAGAGAGATTCATCTCTTGTCTTCACTATAGTCCACCTTGTTTCTTAACTTGAAGAAAATGACAGTAGAATAACTAAACTGAGACGGGACTCAAGTTGAGCATAAAAGAAATAAGGCATTCATCATATGGCATTTGAGGTTCCAGATACAAAATCTGTCAGGTTCTAAAACACCCAAATGAATTTTTTGACTAATGTTCCTCTTTATATATGAAAAGAAAGTAATTCCTCCAAATTACAGCTGTTTGGTGTTAGGTGGTTACTCCAAAATAGAATAAATATCCATCAGTGTTATTCTCACATTAGAAACACCTGCCTTTTAAATTATATCACATCCCAGTAGCAGTCATATTTAAAAGAGAAGATGGGAGAGACTTGTAAAGGTTAATCAGAATAAAGTTTCCTTCCTATTCTTTTTTTTTTTTTTTTTTTTTTTTTTTTTTTTGATTTTTCAAGACAGGATTTCTCTGTAGCTTTGAAGCCTGTCCTGGAACTAGCTCTTGTAGACAAGGCTGGCCTCGAACTCACAGAGATCCACCTGCCTCTGCCTCCCGAGTGCTGGGATTAAAGGCGTGCGCCACCACCGCCTGGCTTCCTTCCTATTCTTTATTGATATTTCTGCAATGTAAAATAATAAAAACCAAATAAAATTATGCTTTCTGTACCTGGTTTCCAAATGCACAGAAAGTTACTACAACTAGTGCTTCTGTTGGCACTGCATTACTTTCATAATGAAATCCTCTAAAATACCACATTAATTAACATTATAATACATGATCAGTTGTTTGCTGGGTTATATTACACAAGGCAAATATTCTATCCATGAATGGATAGAATATTTCTATCTCTAGCCCTAGCTATTTAAATTTTTCCTTATGGAAGTTTAGTTACTGGACAAGATCATGTAATCACAACATAGCTTTAGTTATTTTGTATCACTGTACTACATAGCCTGGATACTTACTATATAATAAATATATTTTAAAAGATGCTACAAAATATTTTAAGTCATAGACATTTTCACTAAAACCTTTAGATCAGAAAAGTTTAGCAATTAAAGTTATTATGTAAGTTAAAATATCAAACCTTAGTCAATATATGTATTTGATAATCTGATACAAAAAAATCAGCTTTTAAATAAAGATTCATGTCTACATTTTGTATTGTTCATTCAAATGTCAATAATTACAACCTGTAACACATGTTATTCCATCACAGATTATGTTCCAAAAGAAGGGTAATCTAGAGATGGGAAGCAGCTTTTTGTTTTTGCTCTAAACTTTAACATGGGAAAATGTTTCATTCATGACTATATTACCTCAGTCAAATAAAAACATATAAAAGAAAAAATAAGCCTATGCATTATATGAAGATACGGAATTCCAAAAACATCACTGTTTTGAACCATACCACTAAGTAGTACATCAGTTTCTAGATGTCCCTTCCTTCATGATGTACCACAAATAATTTAAAACATGGCACTGAGTAGCTAACTTCAGTCTTCCAAAACGGAGTATCATGTACCCAGGATGGTCTTAAAACTCACTATATAGCTGAGAATGACATCAAACTTCTGATCCTCCTACCTCTACCTCTCCAGTGCTAAACAGATCCCAGGGCTTTGCACATACTAGGCAAACACCCTACCAACTGACATCACAACGGAGCAACACATCTGTCCCAGCATGTTGAGTATTCCAGAGAGCAGCTGCTTCTCTTCCCTTGACAACTTACAAATGGCTCTTAACTGTTTAATTCAAACCTTCCCATAAACAAGTTGGAATAAGGACAGATCAGATATGAACTCCATCACATCTGGAAGGTTTATCTCAAGACTTTTCTCTACCTTTAAAACATGTGCTTCTGTCCTTGGGCTCACTCCCTTTCCACTAAATCAAATTTCAAGTAGAGAAGCCTGGTATTACTAAACAAATTACTTAACCTAACAGCTTAACAGCAAGCAAAAACAAATTTCCTAATTTTATGTTCTTGGAAGAAGCAATATGAAGGTCAATCATGTTAAAATACTTTGTATCAGTGTTTCAAAATCCATTGAAACTGTTCTTAAATTGTAAATTTCTTCTAAGCATCAAAGAATAAGGAGGGGTTGGAGTTACTTTCAGTAACAAATCTTTAAATTATGTACCTTTAATTTACTGAGCTCAAGTGAGCCACCCACCTCAACCTCCAGGGTAGCTGGGACTACAGGCATGTACCAAGGCACACTACAATTGCATAGCTTTAATAACAGATAATATTAATTGTAAAGTCCATTGTGAAGTGATAAGTACACAAAGTTCATTATACTCTTCTACGTGGATATCTTTTACATATTCTGAAATATAAAGTTTAAATATATTTATAATACATATACAATATACTATATTCTCAAGTGCACAGTTTAATATGAGATAATCAGAGATTCCAATTGGAGATGTGAATTTTGATTACTTTGTATACTAACACTGTATTTCTTTTATAATAATAAAAACAAGATGCTGATGCAACACCTTAAGCTGTTCCTTTTCTATACATAACTTTTAGAAATAGTTCAATTTTACACAACAAAAATGAAGGTACCAAAGCCTTATTGTAAGTAGTTGTGAAAAAATTTTAAATGTGGTACCACACACACACACAAAAAAAAAAACCCACAAAACCTAGGGACTCTCTTCCTCGCCTTCTCCTACTAGTTAAAATTCATAGTCTATATCTATAGACAAATCTACCTATAGATATCTCATTTAACTGATTATTCCACTATTCTTAGTGATTTATTCACCTACCTTTGTTTAATCTTTAATTATAATTTTTCTACTAATTTCATCCATTTTTCATTACCTCCTACCATTTTTATCCTGTCATATGCCCAAGCATCATTCATCATTTTTGTAGCCTTCTATAATTTAAACAATAAAACTATATTCACATAATTGGAGAAATGCAATTTTGTATCTAACATACTCCTTTATTGACTTTTCAAACTACATCTTAAAATCTAATAGAAATCTAGGCCAGTTCATATTTCCTAAATTAACCAAAATAATAATGGCACCAAATATTCAACTTACATAAATCCTTTATTAAACAACTGATAAAGATTAAAAACTGATATACTGACATATCCAACTATGTCTTATATTCTGAGAGAATGTTTTACAATCAAACACCATTGGCAGTATTAGGTTTGCTGTATATGGCAAGCTGGGAATCACATACAGCCCTCAAATGAACAACACCTCTTTTCCTCTCTGTATTGCAGTGCTTCCAACTGCACAATCCCATTCCCACTTACTCTCATTTTTACTCCATTTCCTCAGACCAAAGTGGTGTTCTGAGCACGGGGTGCTGCCTATGGGCAATCATTTCAAAGGTTTTTAAATCATAAGGTAAACTACAACATCCAAAGTTTTCATATAATGTATCCAAGGGAAATTCTAGACAGCAAGGAAACTGACCTAAGCACAACTTTACAAAAAGGCTCACACTGTGTACAAAAGAAATCTTACTTTACTGCTATCTAGGACTACAGGAAAAAGGGGGAGTTGGGTATCAGGATCAAAACACTAGCCTCCTCTCACAAATTACTCTGATCGTCATCTCCAGTCCCTGGTCACTTGCATTTCTTTAAACTCCAAATAAAATAAGTCTGCTCATGCAATCTTAAAACTAATCAAAATATTCTCTTTCCAAATCAAAGACAAAAGAATCACACCCCACGTGGAGGGCAGCTGGCCCCAGCCTTTTCTTGGAGATAAGACATCTATCGTAGTTACTCACTCAGTACCATTTAAAAGTTTCAAAACTTCCACCACTCAGCAAACTTCCGAAGCACAGAATGGTGGGATGTTAATCCAGCCACATACTGTTGAAGCCTACTGTAACTGAAATAAACTGTACTTTTCATCTCTATCAACTCTGCACACGTACCCTTAGCCAATAGAGCCTCTAAGATTTACCACACAATGGGAAACACTAATAAAAACTGGTACCAACCTCACACAGAGGTCACCTGGGAAACTTAACATCTGTCCTAAATCCTCTGGCGTGACTCCGAAATGACGACGGGACATGGGGCAGTGAGGAGAGAACTACCGATGGGGTTCTGCAGCCCGCAACAAAATGTGGATTAAAACAACTTTCTAAATCTGCACAATATACGCACTCATAAAGTATCTAAGCCAAATTCCACTTTTACTAGCATCTTAAAAATGTAATTTTTTAAAACAAGACATTTAAATGCCCTTTAGAGATATGCAATATAATCACAAAATCAAAATTTATTTCATCCTTCATATATTAAATGTACATAATATACATTCTCCATACCACATTAAAATATGTGCTGTAAGTACATTTAAAGTTTTAAAGGAGACTGCTATTATAATAACTTTTTTATTAATAACCCTATGGATGATACTTTATCAAAACTTGTTGTCAAGATATGCATCAGACATAACCAGAAGCTAATAAGTAAAAGTCTCATGTTACAGACTCTTTGGCTCTTTGAAATGTCAGCACAAAAAGCTGGGTGGTGGTGGCGCACGCCTTTAATCCCAGCACTCAGGAAGCAGAGGCAGGCGGATCTCTTTGAGTTCGAGGCCAGCCTGCTCTACAAGAGCTAGTTCCAGGGCAGGCTCCGAAGCAACAAAGAAAAGCCCTGTCTGGAAAAATTAAAAAAAAAAAAGTCACCACAAATAGAAGAAAATGTTACATTGTGTTATTCAAAGATATATCCACAAATGCATCTATACAAAGTATAAAGAGCTAGATTAAGAAATCACTTGCCACTTGGAAACAGGTGTGATAGCACACCATACCTTTAATCCCAAATCTTGGAAGGCTGAGGCGGGATGTTCAAAAGTTCAGTGCCAGCGTTCACTTAAAATGAATGAATGAATGAATGAGTAAATAAATACAAAGACAAAAACTAAAAAAAAAAAAAATCACGCATGAACATTCCTAAAGCACAATGCTAGCTCTTGAAAAAGATTTTTTAGTCTAATAATGTACTAATGAATAGAAATTTTCAGATACTTTATCTTGAAGATAAAATAATTTAATGAACTAAAAAAATTTTAGTAAAGTAATATTTATCCTCAAGAAGTATATGTACGCTGTACAATACTGCAACAGAAAAGGTATAAGATCCAGGAGAAATCACACTGCTTTGACCACTTCTGACTCCCATCTCCCCAAACACTGTGCCCTTGCAACATCCACCCCAACCAGGACTTCACAATGTAGTAAAAAATGGGAAATATACAAGTCACTGGTATTTAAAAAAATGAGATATGGTCTCTAAATGTGCATGTTTCTTGTTCCCCTTCAGCACCCACTCCCATTCCTCCACAGTTACAGTATGAAAGGAAAGAGAATTTTCAAGACATGCTCCCATTGCAGCCCTATCCTCCCAACTTCCAATTCCCCTACCTCAACTTCCTGGGGCTTTGGATTGCAGGTGTGTGCCACTGTACATAGCTTGAAGAAGCCCAACAAGCAAAGAGTCTCTAAACTGATTTGGCACAGTAAAATAAACTGTACAAACACAGAGGGCAGAAAATCAGATCCATTTTAGGAATAATAGCTATGTGACATATACACAAATGTTAGTAAGCATACAAATCCAAATGAGAGCCAGAAACTTGAATCTGCTTATATTAACCAGTTAAAATATCATTCAAAACGTTTAAATAATAAGAATTACACTCCCTATCTTTCACACACTTCCCTATATAAGCTGGTGAGAGTTGTGATACAGCAAAATATATGCTCTTTCCTAAGTACAAAAATGTTTCCTGCCTTAGCGCCTGCCTCTCCCCACACCCTCCCACCCTGTCCTCTGTCTATCCACACACTGGGGAAATTATGTCCTGTTTTAAATATCTCACTGGTGAGCAACAGGAGCCCCAACTGTCAGACACTTGTCTGGCACACATACTTAGAGAAGCTAGTTCCAGCAGGAGCTCAAGCTGTGAGGCTCAGCTCAGTCTCATGTGGGTGAGGAAATCAGAGCACTTGGCCACCAGTCTCTAAAGAAAGCACCAAAATGGTAGAACTTTGAGACCTTGCCATAGCATTGCATTATCACTGGGCTCTGGGTTTCCTTTGTTGCTCTCAAAAAAAAAAAAAAAATGGCAAGCCTACATGTAAGTAAAATGCTACATTTTACACTTGAAGACCTTAGAGAAATAGCACACCAATTCCTGGTTCCATGTCACTGGCATACTGTCTTCCCAGGCTAATGCTGCCATGGACATACAGTTTGCAAAGGGTTTTGGAGATCACACAGTCTCACTGTTTATCTCACAGATGGAGAAACTGAGATCCACATATTTTATGTAACTAGCCTGCAGTTTCAATAATCAGCAAACTGGGTACTTCTGTCCTCTTCTTTATGCTACTCTGGCCACACTCTGAGCCCTTTGCTTCCCAGACTAGTAACCGATTTCCTTTCTTCTCTATCATTGCTGAATGTATCTGTCTTCCCTAGCTTTTACTCAGGCTGTTGCCTCACTGTTTTAATGTTCCTGGTTAAGTGTCTGTTACGCCTTTACTTAGGTTTGCCTAAGCAGGAAATATAAGAACCCTTGGGAATCCCTGACCAGGCTCTATAAAACAAAGGCAAGCAGTACTGACTGGCCATACCTGCTTCTATAAAAGAAAGAACACTGGAGTTAAGAGTCACCATAGGCATTGGCAACTGTGTAAACATATTAATTTTGGATTAGCCTGAACATTTAACCCTTAAGTACTTTGCCAAAGGACAACACATAACCAGAAATAAGAAAACTTCCCCCACCCCCAAGACATTTGCTTCTCTGTATTGTAGCCCTGATTATCCTGAACTAGATTTGTAGACCAGGCTGGGCTTGAACTCACACAGATCTGCCTGCCTCTGCCTCCCAAATGCTTGGGATTAAAGGCCTGTGCTACCAGGCCCAGGGCAAGAAGCCTTTTAAAGAAAAACAATACCCAGATTACATCACTAGTAAAATAATGTTACATTTCTGTTCAAGAAGGCAGACATTTTCAAGAAGAAACAGATGTTTGGAAGGAATACAGTATATCCATTTAAATCACTTTTCCTAGCCTTCCTCCAGGCTCCTTTGAAAGTCTGTCACATCTGAACTGGGCACAGTAGCAAGGCATAGCTCATCGCCACACCCAGAAAACTGAGGCAAGAGGATCATGAGTTTAAGGGTGGCCTGGACTACAAAGAGAATAAATAAATCATATTTCCAGTTTAAGATTAGTACTATTTAAATAACTCTAAAATGAGAGAAATACTTTATTACTAGTCAAATTGCCCAGAGAAGAGAAATACAGCTATTCAATATAAGTACTGAACAGCCCCATTATATGTGGCAGCCAACTTGGAAATGTTATTTGAAACGTCTTAACATCTAAAGAGACCGAAGATAGCATTTTATTGTGTAATAGTTCACATTTTAAGTTATCCTGTTATCCTGGGTTACGTTTCGAAGTTACTTCACTACCTAAGTAGACTTAGTAAATTATGCATCAGTGCTAAATGAATGTATCAGAGGTAACCTGTATTCTCTCTAGTAATAGAGTTAAGCAGCACATTAAGATTGTAGAATAACTGCTAATGAATTCATGTTTTAAAACTGTCTAGACTATTTATTGTCAGTACATATAAAGATTGCATGTAGCATAAAGCTGATGAAGAAAACTCCAGATATTTTCAAATATGTTAATATGTAACGTGAAGAGAAAATATAAATGGGACAATGAAATAAGCAATGAAAGAGTAAGACATGATGAAATATTATATCATTAGTTCTACATAAAAATCTCTAGGCCAGAAAAAGTGTGTGAACAGAGTAAAGGGCCATTAGAGGCCTGAAGAAAAACTAACACATAGATTGAAATGAAAAAAATGAAAAACTGATTATGAAATGGTAATCCAAGCCTTTGGCTGATGGCTTCAGATCTTTGTTTTAATTTTTCAAATTAAGAAAAGAGGATAATTATTTAATGACAGTAGATTAGTGGGGAAAGTTTTCAAAACTCAAGTCCTATGCCAAAGGAATAGTTAGATCAAGATGATTCTTAGGAAGCAAAAAGACTGGAAGAAATATCTTCTCAATATTTGCTAATTGAAATATCCAATAGACATTAAGTATGTGTTCTCAAACTGACCAATATCTCTGACACTGCATATATGTCAGGGGCGAGTCTAAATGAAAGCAACTAACTTGTCCCCAGTCACACAGTTAATGCGATTAACCGAACTTTGACTCTAAAGCCTCTGCATTTAGCCTAGAACACGATGTCCCATCCGTCTATTATTCTAATAATACAAGTTATTTCCTCAACTTTCATTACATATACTTTAATATGAAATATAAGAATTCAAATACAAAGAGTTTTAATATATCCACAAATATTAAAACATCAGTTGTATAAAATGGCAAACTACATAGATTGTATCTTAGAAAAATGACTAAACTATTGTAGTTTAAAGAAAAAATACTAAACTACTGTAGTAAGACCCATGTGTGGGGAAAAATGCTACTCTCTTTTGAAGTTCTGGGATCAAGGTGCTCCTCCACACAAATTGTTACTTATAGTTTCTTTTCAAAAATATCACGATTAAATATCATAGCTGAGTTGGGGATAGAAGTGTATCATTACCCAGACTGAAGTTTGTACAATTTAACTATACTTTTCCAAGCTTTCTTGAATAAAATACTACTGTTTTAAAGACTGCCACTGAGTATATATTGTGTAAAAGTATATTCAGTAAGGGAAGAAGCCACTCAAAAGATGGAAAATGACACTAAAGAAAAACCTCAGGGTAGGAGGGATAGTTCAGCATTGAGAGCACAGGTTCAGCTTCCAGCAACCACACGTGGGTTCTCAACCATTGGTGACTCTAGTTCCAGGGCATAAGACTGAAATAGCCTCATAATATAACCAATGTTAATAACAACTATAAGATTAAGTATTAACCTTAGACTGTGCCAAGACTGTGCTCTCAGAGATCATCTCCATAGCTCATTACCAGACCTGATGTGTTACACATACTCTCTCTGTATAGACAAGTTCAGCTTTCCCCAAAAAACTGCCAAGAAAAGCAGTATATTAAATGTTAAACTTCATAAAAGTAAGCCAGATGCTTAAATGCACAAGTGGCTAAGATTTTCTTTACATAACTGTTCTAATCAATTCACATTTTAGTGAAAATAATCTTATACTGCAAACAGCACAGCACCCTCTGGTGTATCCATTATAAGATATATAAAATTTCCACAATAAAAGGATAAAATTGTAAGTCAAAAATAAACTTATGAGATCAATAGGGTGATACTTTCTGAATTTATTCCGGCACATATACTTGACATGTTTAAACAAAAACAAATTTAATTTTTAAAATAACACTATAAAATGTATAGCAATTCCGGTCAGAAATTTTGTTTCAGCTTTAAAATACTGAACCAACTAAAATAATATGTTTTCCGATATGTTAAATTAAGATAATGCTATCAATAAAATTCTTGAAGTAAGGAATGGTAAAATTTTAGAAGTTATGTAAGCTAAATATCATTTTACCCAAACCCACCTGTTTTTGCTATAGATAAATTTGACTTGAATATATAGTGTTGCTATATGTTTTTTCTGGATTCAAAGTCAACTTATCATTAGTTATAAGGATGGAAAGATAGATGCAAATGAATCTACAATTTCTACAGTTTGAAAAGCTAGTGAGCTGGGTTACAAATCTGAAGCACTTCAAAGACCAGGAGTGCTCAAGTTTCCATAGAAAAAGAACCCTCTCCCTATGAAATAATTAACTAAAAGAGGCTATAACAAACTCAACATGATGCCACCTGCTTTGGACAGCCCTTTGTGACCCACTGCAAGTTCCAAAACAATGCAGAAAAAAAGTGAGGCTGACACCTGTTTAAAGCAGCCATCTGTCTCTAACAAGTTAAATTTAGTCAAATCCACTTAATCTTGCTTTTCCAAAATAAGGGAACACTATGCACCTGTGAAGAGAAAAATAATTTAAAATCTATTTTGTGATTGACAACTGAGAATACATACTTAAAGAGTTAAAGAGCTAAGGCACAAAATTCGTAAGGGAAACTATGTTTAATGTACCTGCAAGTGAAATAAAGGCTATTTAGCCAAATGCTCAGCATAAAAACAAAGTAGCAAATTTCACAATTTAAAACGTGACTGACTTCTCTGTTTCTTGTAATAGAGTCTCCCTATAAGGCTCAGAGTAATGCTACTGGAGTATTCAGGAAAACTGAACTCTTCCCACATATCTGGTTCTATGAGCCATCCTTTTAAGCATGTGTGACCTGAAAACCTTTGCTTTTCAGGTTTTTAAAAAAGAGCCATAACTAACCTATTTAGAGTTTTAAAAGATTGTTTGAGGAAAGTTAAAGAATATCTCACTATCTCACTTATAAACTATAAGCCTTGTGAGAGCCTTCACAAAATACAAGAGTATTTGAATATTGTATTTAAAAAAACAGTATTTTAGAAATTAGGTCTAAATACCTCATGCCAAGAAAGCAGTGTGAAATGATAAAAAAGCTTCTGGGAATGCATTCATTTATTATACATAAATATATAAATTTACTATGTCTAGTCCCTATACAGTTTAATAGAAGTGTATATGGAAAAAGGTGTAATTTTAAAAAGCCTGAGATAGGCATCATGGCACACGCTCAATCACAAATAGTCACTCAAAATGTTAGTTTAATATGTTTAATTTTAAAGCTCGCAGATTCGTTAGTCTAAAAAACTGAAAACAAAGAATGCCGATGCAGAGTACAGTCCCTCCTAGGAAAAATAGTATGGAAAATGAACTAAATGGTTTTTAACTTTGCATTTAACGATCAATTATTACAATTCCAAATCAATCCATGACACTAATTTTATTTTATCTGAAGCCAAAGCATATGTAATATCAACTCTTAGAACACAAAGATTTGTTTCAAATCCAATGTTACATTCATTTTTAAATGAACTTATGAACAGAAAAAATATATATATATATTTGGGGAAACTTGACAGATGCTTCATGAGTGAAATGTCTCTGAAACATTCTCGGACATTGCAAGTCAAAATATTAAGCAAAGACATTTTAGCATAAACAATCTATTCAGCCGAAGGATATATATATGGCATAAGATCTAAACTGTCCCAAGACAGCAAAACTCTTTTTAAGTTCAGAGCCAAGAGATTTACCATCCAAAAGTATTCAGGCATTTGACACTCATGTGAACAGGAAAAAAAGAAAAAGGAAAAGGAAAGGAAGAAGAAATAAAGGAAAGGAAAGGAAAAAAATACAAGTTAGAATTTGAGATGTACATTGAAGACAGGTTGGGGAAGGGATGTACCTATTGTAGATCCAAACAGACTTCTTTCAGAATCTAATATCTCCTTCATTCAAAACAACGATCATACGGAAATGAATTAAAAAGTAGGTTTTTTCTAATCCCCCCAACTCTTATTTTACAAAATATTAGCCTTAATGGCATTATAATTACTCAACCTCTTCATTGACAACCTCAAGAATAATTAATACTGTCACATTATTCACAGGCTGTTCTGTCAGTTAAATCAATAAATGTTTGCTGTTAAAAGATTATTTAAATAAGCACTTTAAAATCTGAATTGGAATTTCATATGTATAACTATAATAGTACATTTTATTTGTTTTAGTTCACAGTCACTATCAATTTTTTGTTGTTGATAATCTATTAGGTATTAGGCTGAAAATGAGCAAAATTAAAGGATCTGTAAAACCCGGTTAGCTCCAATCAAGAAGACACTACTTGAGAACTGGTATTCAAATATACAGGGGGCAACTATTTTCTCCAAAGAAATACTTTAAAAGGAAGTTTTTTCTCCTGAGCAGGTTTAAATCATTGTCTAAAGAAAAGCAGAAAGTCAACAAAAAGACTACGTTAAAAGCACACACAAGCCTAGATCTTAACAGTCACAAAGAAAGTGAAATATACACACGTTTCAAGTTGAGAAGCTTCATACATTCTTTATGAACAACTTGACTTCAATTTCAACTCTCCAAGGGAAACGAACAGAGATGAAGATTGGAGAGAAAAAAAACTCTCAAAGTATCATAACTGTCACAAATAGCGTTGTGAACTGAGTTCTCACAAAGCTTCCTTGTGTCCTTTTCCTGTTCATCACAGACAAAGTCTCAAAACCACAATGAAAATTGCTAACACTCTCCTGTGGGGAGGGAGGTGCATCAAAGTGAAACAGAACCTCAGGACTACCCCTCCCATCTCCACATGAAGGATAAAGCGCTGTCAGGAACCACTAACCCAAGTAGCACAGATGCCCTGCATCCGGTTTAAATCACAAGCGCGCGCGCACACGCACACATACACACACACACACACACACACACGCCGAAAAGGAGGGGGAAGCGGGGAGAGAGAGACAGAGAGATAGAGAGAGCGAAAGGAGAGGGAAGAGAAACAGAGACTTAAAAAAAAATCTCAGAGCAGCAGAGGCCCCTGGTTTCAATGTGTGTGCAAAGGGGGGGAAGGGGGGAGGGAAGACTGCTGAATGGATATTAAGACTGTTTGCTGCACAAAGAAAAATACAGTTTTAAAAGAAAAAAAGAATCCCGTGAGACCAGTGATGGTCAAAGAAGTGCAGCCCGTTTAGCGGCAGGCAAAGAGGGGCCAAGACGAAGGGAGCGGGCTGGCTGCGGGAAAAGTTCACCGAGCTACGAGGATAAAAATAACAAAACCCCCAACAAGGCCCCGCAAGTGAACAACAACAACAGCACAGCACCTTTCGGGGTCCCCCCTGCTCACTGCTGTCTGTTTCGATTTGGACAAGCAGCGGCAGCCACCAGGCAGCTTTGGCAAAGCAGCGAAATTAAAGAAAGAGAGAGGGAGAAAGCAAGCCCCTTCTCTCCACCTGCCCCTCCTCCGGAGTGCCCGCAGACCCGGGGGCGACGCTCCGACACCCGCGACGGACAGCGGCGGCTTCCCAGCCTAGCCCGCTCTCTTGCTCGCTCGCCCCGCAGCCCCGGCTCCCGCTCCATCCCAGAGCGCCGAGGCCGGGCGGGCAGGCGCGCGGCGCCCACACCCCCGAGCCCGCCGCGCGCGGGTCCATTGTAAACAAGCCCCGGGGACCGAGCCCCTCCAGCGGCCGCAGCCGGTGTCAGGAGGGAGACCCCCGCACAGCCACGCTCGCTCGCACACACGAACACACGCACGGACACACACGCTCCCACACACATGTAGAGACCGAAGAATATTCACCTTGGCTGTGGATTATTGTGGTGTTGTTGGTGGGTGATGGAGGTGGTGGTGGTGGGGAGGAGGAGGAGGAGGAAGAGGAGGAGGAGGAGGAGAGGAGTAGTTGTTGTTGATGGGTAACAGTCGCCAGGACTACGGTGACTATGGCGCTTGATTCACAAGGCAACGGTTGCTATAACTCACAAAAGAGAGAGAGAGGGAGAGAGAGAGGGAGCGAGGGAGAGGGAGACACTCGCGCGGGGAGGGGCGGGGGAGGGAGGAGGAGAGAGGGCGGGCCCGAGAGCGCCGGAAGACGCGGCTTCGGCGCCGTGACTGACAGCTCGGAGCCCGGGCGGGGGGCCGCGGTCGGGATTCCGACGTCGCTTCCCCGAGGTGCGCTTAGACTTGGCGGGCCCGCCCCGGGTCAGTGCGCGGCGGGCTGCAGGAACGCCACTGCGGACGCCGGACGGCCGGGGCCGCTGGGGCTCTAGACGCCAGGGCTACTGTCCGGGAAACGAGCCCCGCCTGCCTCCGCAGCCAGCCCTGTGCCCGGGAGCCCCGCAGCCCCGAGAGGGAAACCGCGAAGCCGGGGAGGGGGAGTGACGACGGCCCCAGCACTGTGGGAGACGCGCGCTACTGCGGGGGCAGACCCCGCTTTCAGGAGCGGGCTCCGCCCCTGGCGACGTCATTTCCGGGGCGTGTCAGAGGAAGGGCCCGGATGTGCTGCGCTCCTCCCCCTTATTTCCACCCCCCCCCTCGCGATTTTTTTTTTTTTTTTTTTTTCTTCCTTCCCCCTTCTCGCCATGCTCGCCGGTGGTGTTCCCCGGTCGTTTGTGCCTCGCGGGCGATCCCTTTTCCCAGGCTCTCTGCGGCCGGCGCGGGCCCCGACCATGCTCTCCCCTCCGTCGCCCGCGCCCTCGCCTCCCTGCGCCTCCCGAGGCCGCAGCTCCGGGAGCGCGGGCGGCGGGGTGTGAGCGGTGCCTCGGCCGCCATCTTAGGGAGCGAGAGCCTGAGCGCGCGAACCGTGGCTCGTCCGGCTCGGCGCGGCGGAGCCCTCCCTGCGGTACCGAGAGGCCACGTTATCACCCCGCAGGACCTGGAGGAAGTGCTCACGAGAAGGGGATTTGTGCTTCCCGGGGATGAGGGTCCACGCAGGGGTGGGCTGGACCTTCCAGGGAAACGCTTGGGTAGTCCGTACGGTGCTCGACCCCCCCCCCCCCCCTTCAGAGTTGAGGGCAGGGATTTGAGCAGGACCCAGGACCCTATTCCTGGTCTCCGGTTCCCCTACAGCCTAGGCTAGCCAAGGCTCTTGAGCTGTTTCTGGCCGGTTTTGAGACAGGCATGGCTTCCGTCCATGAAGAACATGATAAGCACACAACCTGGTACCTCAAACTCCGGTTGATAAGGCACAGCTTCTAATACCTCCTGGTTCAAGCATATTCGTCCAATTCTCGCGCTGGAGTTCAGCAGGCACGTGCCCCCGGGCTCGCCAATACCCCAAAGCTCCAACATTTGCAGCTAAGCAGCTTATCCAAGACAATAACATATTGGAAGTAGAGCCTTAAGAAGTCAGTTCTCTTGAGGCTTAATTTTTGCACCTGCAAATAAGGGATTTGGGCCGGCATGAGTTCACTGTTAAAAGAAAAAAAAAAAAAGACTGAGCTCTTTTTCTGTGTCCTGGACCTTGTGCTAAGTGTTTTACATACATTATCTCATTTAATCCTGACACCTGTTCCATCGGATACATACTATTCTCATTTTAAGGAAAACAAGCCGTCGTTTTATCTTGCCTCTGAGTGTGCCATGAAATACTAGGCAAAGACATCCTAGGAACCAACTATTAGAACAATAGGTTTAAGAGTAATACTGAAGGCTTTGATAATTTCATAATGATGTGGAGTCTTGTAAGTTACAACACAGGAGCTAACAGTACAAACAAGCACGGGGCTAAAGTTACACGAGGTCCTGAGCCTTTGTGGTGGTAGACAAAAATGACATCGTGGTGACCTAACAGCAGTTAAAACTCTTCCAATTTAGAATACTCCTTTTGCAGCATTTACAGCTCAAGTCCTCTGCTATGATGTTGGTTAGGACTGCTGGATGACAGCTTTGCTGCCGTAGCCCATTGTCTGTTAGGGCGCCTGTTTCCCCACTCAGCTGTTGCTTCTTACTGCTGTCAGTGAGCAGAGTTCTATTATCCTCCCCACCCTTTTAATTTACTGCTTTTAATCTTCACGAAAGGAAACCACATAATGAAGCTTGTGCAAAACTGTCTCGAGGGTATAAATAGATACTTGGAGGCAGTGTCCTTTAGGAAAAGTGTGACCTTTGCGCTTAGAACATTGTTAACATCAGTTTCAAGCAATTGAGAGCCTTCTTTATTCCTGGCTTCTGGTACTATCTTTTTATGCTTTCAGATTGCATACTTTTATTTATATGAATTGTTACAAAGTTAGGATATTTTTCCTTTTATAATAATTAGAGGTATGTCTTCCAATTGTAGTAAGGTTAATATTAAATTCAGTCTTACCATTATACTAGTTCAAATAACCAAGCTACAATGCAAGCTATAGAATTCAAAACATGTTAGATTATTGTTTGTATAGTTTATGTATATACATGCAATGTATGATGTGTATGTGTAAATACACACTAAGTAAACCCTTTGCTTCTCAATTGTCAGTTGACAGGAATTCTTTTCAGATCGTCTTTAAAGCTGTGTGGTTGTATCTTATGTATCATACATGTATTTCAGAAATAACTTGTTAGGGAGTCTTAGGAAAGACACAGCAGGGGTTAACTACTACTGCTTTTAATAATGAAACATATAATCTGAACTCAAGGAAGGCATCTTACATTTCTTGACAATTCAATACACTATCAATACATTTCTTTAACTGAATTTCCAATATGAGGCAGACATAGTTCCTTTCCAAATAATTCTCAGTTTTTCTTGTGATTTTTAATCATTTCCTTTGAACTTTGTTTCCACTCTAAGACTGTAGTTATTGGGAAAGACATAGGTGAACACGGTCATGTCTAAAACACTTGAAGAAAAGCTGATTTTTCTGTCTATACAAATTGCTCTAACATATCCTTAAATTTAAACTTCATTTTCAATATCAATCTGTTAGGATATTTCCTCCTGTCCACACTCAAGAACTAATAAAGAACTTCCATATTAATGCTTGGGAAAGTGTATACAAAGATAAAATGCTGACATGCCATGCGTTGCTTCCAAAAAAAAATTGTGTAGGAGAGTTTTCAAGTGTACAGTATAGTAGCTTACCATTAAATTTGCAGCAAATCTTTTCTAAAGCAGAAATCACACCTGTTTTAAAATCGTGCATTTGGCTGCCAGTTTGACTGAGACACACAATGGAATCTTGCTCCCATATGAGAAATGAAGGTTTCCTTGCTGCTAATGTTCACTAAGTAATACAGTGTACACACTGCTAGTGAGGCGGGAAACTGAGCGACTTCTCTGGATCCAAAATTCTGTGACCACATGATAATTATCAATGACAAGAGAGCGCTAGAGGTCAAAGTGATTCAAGCACGGCACAGTGGCTTGGGGTCCTCCTCCAGCAAATAAGTATGAACATCATTTCTAACCATCCTCTGGGGCACCCCTCAGAAAGCATGCTTTTATTTCGAAAACAGTGCAGTAAGTAACTGTTTTGGTCAATTGCTCTTTATAATTGTGTTTTCATTAAGTACTGCAAATCAGCTGATTATTCAGCCAGCCTGAAGTCCGTCTATTTTTGTATATCTTGAAATTAGACTTTCACTCCAGTGCTAAAGATGATCACAGAATTGTAAATTGACTACCATTGTTCAAGACTAAAGTAAAATTTATACATGCATACAGCTTTTCAATTAATTCAGATCAAGTACAGCATTTGCACCATTAAACCCAAATATCTGGCAACAATCCAAATGTCAGATGTCTATCAGCTAAAGGATGCATAAACAAATTGTGATATATAGTCACACATGGTAATGCAACAGTGGAAAAGACTGTTGCTATACAAAACTACATGAATACATCTCAGAATCATTATGTGCAACAGAAGAGGCCGGGTGCAAATGTGCAAACCCACTTATACGTAGTCCAAGGGAAACTGGTGTTTCCCTGTGATGGCAGCGCCAACAGAGAGGGATTTATTGACAGAGCGGGTGAGAATTTCTAGGGTGACAGGAATGTCCCACACACTTCAAGTTGTTTGCCACTCTCCATGTGCTACTTAAATTTAATTGTAAATTAATTTCTTGAAAAATTGATACAGCCACATTTTGAAGTTCTCAGTAACCACATGTGGCAAGGGCAACAAATTTGGACAATATACACACAATTGTTGTGTTTCAGAATTTCTACTGAAGGATGCTGTCCCTTTTCTCTTTTAAAGTAATGGGTATATAGATGTTTATATTTGTCAAAATTGTGATTAATGAATATTCTATGTTGATTTTACCTACCCCCTAAATCTCAAAAAATCACTAGCCTACTTTTTAATACATCACTAATTTGATTAACCAACCTTTTCATTGTTTTTATTCAGTTCAGGAAAAGAATAAGAAAATTATCCCTGGCAATTTTTTCAAAGATGTAGGTTTGCCATGAAGTAGAGGATGTTGATTTGCTGCTCAGAGAAATAAATTCTGACACTTTAAAACCGGCAGTATCCTGAGAAAAAAGGAAACACTTTTGATGACTCAAAGTGCACTCTAGAATACTGTGAAGAAAATTTTCCTTTTGCCCCCTGGGAACCTTGGTATATGGAAAGGTAATAAAGACCACATAACCTTGTGAGGTAACATAGAACAACTTGGGAGAAGCAGGTATTCTGATTACATTATAAAAGTCAAGTAAGTTCTTTAGATCACTCTTGAGAGTCAAAGGAGGCCAACAAAATGGCTCAGTGGCAAAAGCGCTTGCCAATCCTGATGACTTAAGCTTGATCCCCAGCTCCCACATGGTAGAGAAAAAAAACCAACTACCACAAATTGTTCTTAGATCTCCACACACAGGCAGTGGCACTCATGTAACTATCCCCTCTACTGCCACACACACACACACACACACACACACACACACACACACACGTAAAAAATAAAAATCCACGGGTTTTTGTGATTGAAGGAAATTAAGTTTGCATCACAGATCAAAGATTTCTGATCTCAAGCTCTGAATTCTAAACTCCATTTACCTTAAAGATATAAAAAACAGATTCAACATATTCAGTAGAAAAATACTCAGTAAATATGTTAAGCTAATACTTTTAAAAGAGAGAAAAATGGATAAAAATATTGTCTCTAAATATAGATAGTAAGTAGGTCCACTGGAGTTTAAGCAGTTTGTGAACACCACGTAGATTTTTACGAGACGATGAATATGAATTATTAACAATTGAGTCATAGCCATCAATTAATGTCAGTATTTCATAATGAAAGTCACTTTAATTTTATCAATTATCAGTGGTCAAAAAAGAGATTTTAATTGGGCTAAATTATTTAACTGAACTAAATTATTTAACAGACAAGTTCTTAAATTGTCTTCCTCTTCCTCCACCAAGCTGGAATAAAATCTGAAAGAGACAGCTCGCAGGTCTGGGCTGGGCCATTATGCCTTTCAAGTATACAAATACTGCCTCAGTCTTCCTTTAGATTGTTATTTAACAATTATGCTGACTGTTACAGGCTGGAACTTCAGGATTTCATACCTACAAGTATTTTTAAACAGTGAACCATAGATAGCCATGAGAGAAGAAAAAAAAAATCACTGATTCAAAGTGTATGTATTTATCTATTTTTGTATTTTTCTTTTTATGCCTTCCATTTTGTTTTGTTTTAATACAGTTTTATGCTCATGTAATATTTTTCTAAACTTTTGTTTAGCATATTATCAGCTTTGTTTGGAGGAGAAACACACGCATGCACGCACACGCACACACAGTTTGCTGAGGGGTGATAGCCCACGATCTGAGCATTGTTTGAAGCTTTATTGACTACTTTCATTCATAAAAGATCGTGGTCATTTTTTAAGACCTTCATGGATCTAATTTTGGATACCTTTAACCCAATATAATAGGTCATATGCCATATTAAATATATACAACTAAGAATTGTTTACAAGTAGCCTGTGATAGGTTTTTCTAGACATCTAATATTTAAATTGTATTTGCAGCTATTCATGGTCAATAGTTTCAGATATCTAACATCTTCAAAGGCTCTTGAGATACATGTAAATCCTATAAAGTTTGAGATATAAATGACCTTGAGAGTAGATTAAAAATTCAAATTTGATATAATTTGTATTTACTTTGTTTTTCTCTTTTTTCTCTGTGTGAGGATTAATTAGAAAGCCTCGAGAGTCACTGAGATGGAATCATGACAAACTCTGAGTACTGCTTTCACAAAGATCAGGAAAATAAATTATTTTCCCAGATGATTAGTGCATTTTGTTCAGTACTCTTGTTTGGCACTACAACCTTTGCCTCACTCTGAAATTATAAAATAAGCTACAGACGATTTGAATATGCTTTATAGGATTGCCCTATTTGTAGCTTCCAATGTGTGACATGGTAATTACAGACTTCTTGTTAAATGTTATATCATTCTTCACTCAGAAAAAAAATAATACTTAATGAACACTAATTTGTGCCGAAGATTGGTGGAAGAAGAAATTTTGATGTGAATCATTCAGAAAAGATACATAAAAATGTATGACAAAGAATTTTTAATCAGGTTAAGCATGCATATTTTGAAATTAAGTATTTTTTAAATTTAAACTAATAAGGCTGCATGAACAGGTCATGTCTTTTCCTTGATGTCAACACTGGCTCAGAGACCCCCGACTCACAGCATTGCTTTTCTAGAACACCCAAACTGCATCAGTTTCTGAGGATCCAGCCACAGAGGGGGAAGCACTGAGTGACGCCTGGCTAAGTGGATGGAAAAGGGAGCCTAATGTTAAGTGGGAGTTCTGCCTGCCGAAAGCGAACCAGAGAGCACCCAACAGAAGTATGAGTAATTTCATAAAAATATTTTAAGTCAGTCGTTTAATCAAAACATTACAACTTGTTAGCAACTCTTCAAAAATCCACACCTCTATATTTGGCAGTTGTGTTTGGGAAAGAAATATAATCATATAATTGTGGAAGTTTATTGTAGACTTCAGAAGCTGTAATGCTTCTGCATCAGAAACAGGTAAGGGAGGCTCAAGCTGCAACACTTTAAGGAAGCTGACCGGGCACTAGCAAGTCTCCACAATCTAAATAGGGAGTAAAGGCTAACAGTGCAACATTATGAGAAATAGGGAAAGTGTAACCATTAAGTATAAGCAGTTGAGATGGCTACTGCAGAGTATCGATGATGTTTTTGAAGCTTCTGGTTTAGCGGAGTTCATTGGCTGAGATTGCTTTGGTTTTGTTGGGTTGTTGCTGCTGCTGCTGCCGCTGTTTCTGCTGCCTGTTTTAATTTGTGGAGAATGATGAAAAGAAGCTGAGAAGGGGACAAAGCAGTCATAGAGGTAACATTAATTAAGGTACAGTTAAGGTTCTCCAAGAAGAGGAAGACAAAATCTAGATGAAACATCGATAATCATTTCAAATTACTGAATCTAAAAAATACTGAGCTACCTAATATAAATGGTGCTTGGCTTGTGTGTGCAGTGCTAGCTGCCATGGCCACACGGGGGTATGGAACATGAGAGGGAGACACAGAGGAGCTGAAACTCAGTCTCCCCATACCAGCTTCTCTCTCTCTACAGTTTCACTCTCTCTACTGCCTTCCTGACATCCATGGGCCACACCATCGCATGGTCTTCCGTGGGTAGGACGGGCACAGAAATTACTGTAAAAGAAGAGTGAGTAAGGCCAGGTCATTTATTAGAAGACACTGGGCTAACCATTCTATTGAAGTCTCCTTCCCCTCTGCTGCTCTCTGAGCTAACACACTATTCTTTCAGTTCTCCTGTACCTACACATTGGTAAACAGACCCTTTGAACTTAAATCCCATCTCCTTATGTAGATGGATTTTATATTGGGCTGCCAGCTCACAAATAATGACCCAGTGACTTATTATTAAGAAAGCTCAGCCTTAGCTTAGGCTTCTTCTAGGTCTTATAACTTAAATTAACCTGCTTTTATTAATGTACATTTTACGATGTGGTTTTTTTACCTTTCTTTGATTCTATACCACTGACTTGTTCTGCATCTTCTGTCATATCTATGCCTAGATTTCTCCCCAGTTCCTCTATTTGCCTGGAAGTCATGCCTATTCCTTCTGCCTACTTACTGTTTTGTTTTTTTTATTAAACCAATCACAGTGATACATCTTTATAAGTGTAATCAAATGTCTTGAAATATTTCCCTCTTTTTGTCTAACTGAATAATGAAAGGTTTTAACTCTAACACAGTAAAACTATATACAATAAGAGCAATTATAAAGTAAGAATTATATTCACAATGTCCAGTACATTTGTATTTGGCATATTCAGAGGAAATAGTCTATTACCTATATTATCTTGATGAGTTTAAAGTTTTATACTAAACCATTTGTATCATAATTTGAATTACCATCCTAAAACTATCTTTTTAGAACTAACAACATTGTCTTAGAAAAACAATTTCAGTTTTTATGTCTCTTTACCTTGTATACTTCATATTTCTTTTGTAATTTTTTTTAATTTAGTAACATGGAAAACTGTAACTATAACTTGTCTTCAACGCCATCAGAGATCCAAGAAGAATATAATGTTATATGAGCAAACAGTAAGAGCAGAGCAAACAACTTCCCAAACTACAGAAATGACAAAGACAGCTGGTGGCCTGGACAGTCACCCAAGGTTCATCTGCAACATTGGGGCATCCAACTTTGGCCTATGGTCCTAGAGTATCTGATAGACTTTTTTGTGAAGCAGAAATTTTGGAGGATTATCCTACCTTGTTTTGGCAAATTTCAGCAGTCTGTTTCTCTGTGTCCTGCTTATTCAGTTTAGACAGCATACTGTCAGTAATCAAGACAAGGACAATTTCTTGCCCAGTGGCTTACTTTGCCACAATAAAAGCAAACTCCATATGGAGGTATTTTAATGCCCATCATCATTTTTTGAAGTAAATTGGTGCTGCCAGGAGCAGACATGTGTCATTATCATGAGACTCCTCAGGTTATTAAACATCTTAAATGCTATATTCTGTAGGTCTCCAGAGTGTTTGAAGACCATCTATCTAAAATATATGTTTAACCCTGAAAACATAATTAACATGACTAGAAGTTTGATAATTTTAGATGACTAATTACTAGACTGTATTTTTTAATAATACATTACATTTTTAAATTAGTTGCATAGGTACAATACCGTACACAAGTGTAGAAACTTGTATATGGTATCACAAAAATAACCTTAAATTTGTATCAATATACAAAAATACCTTAAAACAAGAATAGGAATATATAGAGAGTATGTTCAAAGAAAAATAACATTAAATTTATATCAATATACAACAGTCCATATCAATGAAAAATAATTTAGATTAATAATTACTTTTTAGTTTAAAGTACACTCAGTAATCTCCCCTTTTATTCTTTATCCTATCTTTTCCATACCCCCTTTCCTTGAATCCAACTTCCCTTGCTTAGTTTTAGCTCTCAGCATAACTAGTAACAATTTGCACCCAAGCCCACTAAACAATGACAAACATTCATAACACACCAAATGATCAAAAACCATTTATCTACATCTTGGGAATATGAGTATCCTGTTCTCTAGGCTGCTTCCTGTTTTCTGGGGGCAAAAGCATCTTTAGGGAACTCTGAGAAAATTGGGATAATGGTCAAGTCTGTACTATTTTTTGTTTAGTCTCTGTGTGATGGAAAAGTGTAAAGTTTATCTGAAGTCATAGCTGGATAGTCTGTGAGGCTGGACCATCTCAGCCAGCAGCTTTGAAGTTGTTCTGGATGCAGAATTTTGTGGAAACTGCAACAGGGGCATTCTGAGAGACTGAAGTACCTGGGCTATTAGTCTTGTCTTTGTTGGTTTTTGGTTCTTTTTTTCCTGAAAACACACAAATTTTTAAAGGTAACATATACATCTGTATTAACACAAGTATGGAATGTGTGGTATGTACAAGTTAAAGACAATTTTTTGTCCTATGTTTGAGCAGATAAAAGGCATCTGTTAACTTTATAACTCAGGTTGGACTATATATCCTAATTGTAATATAAATCATTATCCATGTCATATGAAAGCATAGCATGTAATAATAAGTCACGGGGATTCTGTAGCCAATACGATCTATCATGTCTCATCCAGTCTCAGAGCTGTTGAGGGATCACCATATTCGTTGTCTGTTCTGTAGTCTTTTTGACTTTTTTCCTCACGTCTGTAGCCAAGATCCTCAGGAGGTCTCCACCAAACAAATTTGATCTTCATTAATTTAAAAGAGAACCATAACCTCTTCCCCAACACAACATATAAATTCTTAAAAAATAGATAGGTTGGTTTACTTTAGCACTTTCCATAATTCAGTGTCTCGGCAGTTATTTTTTTATACATTAGCATTTTAAAAATTCCAAGTCAGTGAAACAACGTACAGGATCCATGCATATTTCCCATGTATGTGGCTCACTTTTTATATTACTTTAATCTCTCTTTAAAGATTTTGTTATTGTAAAACTATTTACTCTATGACTGTGTATACCTATTTTCTTTTCTTTCGTCAGCATATAAGTACATATTTTTAAACATACTATATCTCTTTAGAGGTTTTCTGTGTCTGGATCTCGCTTTACTAAGCACCTATAGTATTCTCTGGCCAAGTGACAAGTGAGACAAATCTTAACCATGTCAGTTGCCTCTCTGCTCACCTTAGCACACGGCACTGACATTGGCAGACGGCTCCAGCCTGCAGGCAGAAGCCAGCAGCCATGTTTATGTACACCACTGCCTGCCTGAGAGACTGCAGGACTAGGAAGCCTTGTCTGGCTCCATGTTTGTGTGTCTGAAACTTTTTTTTAAAGGTTTCTCAGGTCCTGTGTGGAAATATGTGCCCCATGTTAGACACCATATGTAAACAGATTTTTCTTTGGGCCAACAACTCACAAATAATGATCTAGAGACTTATTGTTATTTATGGAAGCTTGGCCTTAGCTTAGGCTTGTCCCACTAGCTCTTATAACTTAAATTATTATTAATCTTTTATTAATCTACATTTTACCTTATGACTTTTTTACCTTTCTTTCATTCTGTACCTCAAACTTTTTTTTTTGCATCTCCTGGCATCTCCTCTGCACCTAGATGAGTTTCCAGTTCCTCTCTTTACCTGGAAACCCCACCTATTTTTCCTGTCTAACTATGGCCATTTAGATTTTATTAAACCAATCACAGTAACACATCTTTATACAGTGTAATAAAATATCTCTCAACATCCTTACCCTCTCTCCATATCTAATCTACCTTTTTTGAGACCCTAACGGCATCCAGCAAGCTAACGGATTACTTATTCTACCAGTTAGGATTGTCTTAACAAAACACTACATACTGGCTGGCTTCAATAGCAGAAATTTTTCTCACAATTCTAGATACTAGATTCTGGAGATAAAAGAATGACAGAATTGTTTTATTCTTCAGCATCTCACTTGGGCTTGTAGACACTCATAATGTACCCTTGACTTCATATGATAATTTTTCCGTGGGTTCTTGTTCTAATAACAAATTCCCAAAAGACTCCAAATGTAGTGAATAAGGGCCCTAATAATGACCTCATTTTAATTGAATTATTTCTTTAAGTACCTTGTCTCCCATGCCAATTACATTCTGGAGCACATACAAAGTAGGAGGAGGGGCTATAATAAGACTTGCTTGACATGTTGATAAAAGCACAGATTGAATTATAAATATCACCCCAAGATTATGTGTGTAAACATAAGGGAAGGATAGCATTGCATTTGCCCTAACACAACATGTTTAAAAGGAGCACAGCTTTATAAATACACAAATTCCAATCACAGAGCCAAGCGTTAGAGAGACTGAAGTGGGTTCCATCTAAGCAACAGAACAAATGTAAGAACTAACAGCAATGGAGCATTCTGATAGATACTGGTTACCTGTGTCCTTCCTATATGAGTAAAGCAACCTGTGTTTGAGGCTTGCCCTGAAGATTTCCTTTTCCTTTAATGTAAGATGAAGTCTCGTGACAAATCTGAACAAAGATATATACTAAGAGACAATGATGGGGCAGCTTCCAGTAAATCCTTCTTGAAAAGCAGTTTATATCCTTTACCTCTTCATCCTTTCATTTCCACACCCTTCTCTATCGTGCCCCTTAAAGCCAGGGTACCACCAAGCCAAGTGCATGGAATGATGGAACAGGAGACTAAGTCCTTAATTCCAAGATCAATACACCGCTCTGCATTTTGTTCATTGGTAAAAGATACATCAAACACGCTAGCTTACCCAAGTCTCGATTAATGTAACCCTTGTTTTTACTACACCCTGCTTTCAATTTTTACATGATTTGTTTAGCTTTTTCTTTGTAACAGTTCTATAGTACATTAACCTTGCCATTGTTTATTTAAAAAAAAATCCTAGCTGGTATACCTCACATAAGTAGTAATTCAAATTTGAACCAGTTTACCAGATCCCTAACCAGCCCTTTTAACCACAAGCTAAGTCCCATCTCCACTTTTTAATCCCACAAGAAATCCAAACTCATCTGGAAAACAAGATTTTTTTAAAAGGTACAGCTGAACAAGAGGAGCACACTTGGTTTTGAGATAGTGTCAGAATTATCAAGGGAAGAAAGGCAAACTAAATGGGAAAACTCTAGTAAAAATACCTATATTCCAGAGCCTTCATTTTCCTTCTTAAAATGTAGCCTAAAATTTTCAAAAGTTTCACCTGTGCTTTAAATATCAACAATTTTCCTTTAAATCTTTGAAAAGATTTTCCTCCTAAGAGTCTCTTGTGAAGCTCTGTCAACCTGAAATGCATTTGCTCCCGAGTTATCTGGCCATGATCAACTGCATCTGGCTAAGTAAGATATCTAAGATCGGGGCCCCAAAAGGGGCTTCTCTTTGGCCATATTCTGCCAGAGTCCATTTCAGAACCCCAGCTGGGATAATCTTTGGTGCAATCTGGGGACACGTTCTGCACTTAATTGTCAGTTTTCTCTTGAGAAAGACGCAGCTCTCAGCCAGGAGCCGATCCTTATGGCGGCAGGCTCTGTTGCTCTCCTGCAACCAGCAGGAGAGCTTTAAGAGTGTTGAGGCTTTGTTAACCCTCTTAAAGAAACTACAGGGAAGGAGATTTTTAAGGATATCTTGATCTTTTTTCATGTTTAGGGGCACAACCCTCCCTCTCCCCTCAGAAATTTGGACCAGTGGAAATTTTCTATTTCCTTCCCATCTGGCATATAAACAGCTTTGGAAGGGCCATTGGATCTACACAAAGAATGTGAATGCATTCAAATCCCTTAAAATAATAATGTAATAAAGAGGACATCCATTTATTCATGTGCAGTGGAAGTTTTGAAGGCACAACACAGAAGGCAAGGACTTACAATGTCTCTGGCATGATTTACTTCCAGGCTATAACCAAACCTGGCTATCATGCATACTTTGTTAGAATGGAGTTGTCAAAATAATTCTATCCTTGTGTTTTTAATTCCTACTCCCTGCAATCATTTTTTCAGTCAATAAAGACAATTCAAATGTATGTTTATTATCGATATCATCATGCCAACTTGGGATAGAAATAACTTCCCATTCCTTTTCAAAAACAGCTTGACTGAGGATAATTCACAGTGAATTCACTCATATTAAAAAATATGCAATTCAGTAAATATTCACAATGTATTGCAGTCTTTTGATGACTACCTTATCAATACAATTGACATTTCTATCGGTTATTGTCAAAGACACCCCCCTCCGTGGCTTTCTAGTTTATTCTCTTTTATCCTTCTTCTGGTGCTATGAAAGCCTGGATCTATTGTTAATGTATTTATTTCACTTATTAGAATGTCATAATTAAATGGAGCACATTATTTAAGACTTCTTTTTGGGGTCTGGTTTCTTTTATATGACAGAATATTTTTCATATTGTTATCAATATTTGCAATACGGGGCCGAGCAGTAGTATATTGAATGGATATACCACAATTTCTTTCCAGGTTTTTGAGATAAACAAGACTGCTATAAGCATGTATATATAAGCATGTATATATAAGCATGTATATATAAGCATGTATATATAAGCATGTATATATAAGCATGTATATATAAATGTTCTTGTAGACAGCCATTTTCATTTCACTTTGGTAGACACTGGGGAGTGAAATTGCAGAGCCCTGACTTCATATGACGTTGCCAAAGTTCTTTCTCTGTGCCTTTATTGTATTATGGTTTCTACTTCCATTGACAGCTTTCATCGCATGTTTAATATGTATTTTCCTAATGATTAGTACTGTTCAGCATCATTCAATGAACTTGTTGGCCATTCTCTTATCTTCTGTGTGAACTATCTGTTCATATTCTGGCCTTGCCCAATGTTTGCAGCTGTCATCTTCCTAGCAATGGGAGTCATTACCATAGATGTAAATCTTTTCTTTCTTTTTTTTTTTTTTTTGAAAGAGGGTTTCTTTGTGTATCCCTGGCTGTCCCGAAACTTGCTTTGTAGACCAGGCTGGCCTCACCTGCCTATGCCTCCTCAGCACTGGAATTGAAGGCATGTGTTGCCACCACCCAGCTAGATTTAAATCTCTCGCCAGATGCACATTGCACAAATATTTCTCGTACTGACTCGCTTGCCTTTCAAAGAGGAAACGATTTTAATTTTGATGAAGTTTAACTTAGTGATATGATATTTCTTAGCTTATATCATTTTTATTTTATCTAAAATATGTTTCTTTGATTTAACCTTTTTTTCTTTTTCCTGTTTTTATACAGAGTTTTATTATTTTTGCGCTTTAGTTTAGGTCAATACACTATTTTGAATTAAGTTTTGTAGAAGATGTGAGATATGGGCCATGGTTCAGAAATCTCACAATTCCACTTGTCCAGCAGTCTGCTGAAAGGACAGTTCTTCCTGCTCCAGCTTCTGTCACGTCGACAAAACACCCAGCACAAATGTGCAGTCCTTTTCGTCTCGGTCACACTTAGTCCTAATGCCACGAATGTGCAGCCTTCCCATCTGGGTCACACTGAGTCCTAATGCCACGAGTGTGCAGCCTTCCTGGGTCACACTTAGTCCTAATATCTTGGTATTTGACACCATAGTAAGTGATGTGACTTTTAGATTCCTTTGCTTCACTGCTGATATGCAGGAATATAATTGATTTTCATATTGACCTATGTCCTAGGTCTTTGTGAATGTCACTTATTATTTCCAGTAGCTTCTGTGAGTCTTTTAGAGGTTGATCATAACCATATCAGTCTGTCAGTCATGATTAAAGATATATATATATATACTTTTGGGAACTGAACCCAGGTCTTTGGCCAGAGGGCTTGCTAGCAAGCACTCTACCATTGAACTAAATTTTCCACCACCAAAGAATTTAATTTCACCTTTTCAAAAAGTAAAAGGTTTCCTTTCCCAGCATGTAGTACTTAGTATCAGAGATAAACTGTTTTCAATTTTTTAATGTTTGGGTTTAGTCTGCTTTCAGTTACTCTATCATTCACATTAGGCTTTAGAATCAGGTAGTATGTTTCAGTACTCCATAAGAAAAAATGAAAAATTGTAACATTTTTCCTTCCTTCCTCTTACTGTTATCTCTCTGATACCTGTTTTTCAAACTAGACCATACTTTTACATTCTCTTATATTTATAAGTGTTTCTGTTTAGGACCCTTAGGGGGTGTAAAGAAATTGAATAACGTTCCTTTAACAAACAGGGGCATGTTTTGGACAAAGTATTTGGACAGCTTGTTAAGCACATCCCAGAGCTGGTTAGAACTGAAGGGAATCTCATGAACAAGAACATGCCTAACCAGTGCTGACCAAGGCAAGCGACTACCAGTAGTAAGTTAGACTTTCTATTTTGATGCTCTCTTGGAACTTGCATACACACATTACATAAATAAAAATGTTTAAAAATAGATAGAAGTGAAGCTTTGCTTCAGTTTTAGAATGCTTTTGTACCTTCTGAAGAAGTTAGAATAATATCGCTTGATTTTTTTTTTTTTGCCAGACTGAAAATCTGAAATACGAAACAGAATACATCATTCATTATCTACTAATATATGGCCTTTGATTTTATAAAAGCCTTAGTTTCTATGACATAAGGCAAATGAAAACTCAATTCTTAACTACTTTGAAAAATATGTTAAGAATTAAGAGCAAAGAAATAAAATACTAAAAAAAATTTTAATTGATTTTTTTAAAAAAAACTTTTTCTTCCTTTGAAATTTGCTTCCTTAATGCTTGATATATTTTTAGTCTTGCTTCTCCATGATTTGATTTATGAATTTTCCCCACAGAAATTCTAAGGTTTTTTTTTTTTTTTTTTTTTTTTTTTTTTTGTACCGGGAACTGAATCTAGCATTCCACTCCCACTAGGCAAACAGTAGTATCACTCAGCTGCACTCCCCACTCTCCCAGCCCTTTTATACCTGTTCGTGTTAAGAAAGACTGTCACTAAGTTGCCCAGGCTAATCTTGACCTTTTTACTACCCATCCTACCTCAGTCTCCTGAGTAGGAAGGACTGTAGGACTACATTACCAGGCCAACTGAAAGGTCTCTTAATTTCTAATTTCTTACTGTTCTGTGCTGTATTTTTTTTCATGAGGCATTTATATGCTTTGTGAACTATAAATGAGTTTTAGGGAGTCATAGAAGTTACATCATTAGATATTTTTCTGTGTCTAGTTCAGAACTACACAAATGGGAGCCTCTGAAGGAAGAAGAAAACATCCTTTTCATCTGAACCATTTTAACTTGCACTTTTTACCAATGCATAACATAATTAGAAACTTCTTGTAGTGCCACAGCTGTTTTCAGGATCGTGTTATTGTGAGCAATGCAGCTATGAGCATGGCTAGCTAACATCATGGGAGTCTAACCAGCTTATTTGAATGTGTGTTTTAGACCAGCTTTAGTAACATGATTTTGAGGAAATCGCTTCACCTCACTGGGCTTCATTGTTGAGTCTATAAAAGGATTAGACTTTCCTTTAGCTGTAGGAAGAGTCTACTTTGATGTGGATCACTCTGAGAACCGTGAACGATGCTGCTGCAACCATTTGTGGCTTGAAAAGGGCTGTTTAGTTGTTGATGAAACAGCCTGGAAGCAATGGTGTTTGAGCTCCTGAGTGGATACATACATTCCAGTGAGATTTTACTGTTAATAGCATTTCAATTTTTATTCGCCATTTGGGATCCACATTCCAGTTTTTATTAGTAAGAGTGAATTTTAAGAAGAAAAAGAAAAAGTGATACAGCGTGATATGGGTGGATGTGGAAAACAATGTCCAAGAACCACGATAAATAAAAACATGATAAATAAAAACCATGATAGATAAAAACATGATAAATAAAAACACAAGCAGTGGGAAAAAAAAGAGGCTATGGAAAGACTGGGTCCGGGAATGAGTTGGAGTGTCGGAGGGTATGCTCTCCATCTAATATAACAATTCAAGCTTAGGAAAAATTTTGTTGATGAAATAATTATTAAAACGATGAAAGAGAATCTTCATTTCTCCCCATAAATAAAGCTCAGATCTACCTGATGTCACTGAGTTAAACTGAAGCAAGCTGTTTTTAGACCATCATTTCTTTCTGTAATGTTTAGCTTAAGCAACCACATTTGAACATTGCCGTAGGATGGATTTTGAAATATTACTGAGACCATTTAAATGTTCAGAAAAAAATAGACTAAGGAAGTGCTTTGGACCTTTAAAAATATAACAAATAGAAATAGGATGTGCCTTTAATCCCAGCACTCGGGAGGCAGAGGCAGGCGGATCTCTGAGTTCGAGGCCAGCCTGGTCTACAAGAGCTAGATTCAGGACAGGCTCTAGAAACTACAGAGAAACCCTGTCTCGAAAAACCAAAAAAAAAAAAAAAAAAAAAAAGAAATAGGATGTGAATTTGAAAGAGACAGATGTAAGTACATGGAAGGTTTGGGAGGGAGGAATTGAGAAATTACACTCTCAAAATATAAAAAAAATAAAATATATATAGGCTGCTGGTATTAGTAGAGTATTCTTAACATATCTCCACCTTGGTCATGCTTGTGGCTGTGTTTCTCTATGTTTCTACTTCTCAGTGTGTATACTGCTATTAATGTGACATACATGTTAAAACTTTATTGTTAGTTAAAAATTAGTGCTTTAAAAAAATTCCAAACAAGGTTTAATTTTATGTTTATGATATCTGTGATTTTAGTTAATTGAAACAAAATTTTTGCAGGAAGAGTGATGCTTCACTCTGCGCTCTTATGGATTATCATAGGTACGGTGATATCCATGATATCATAGAGATGGTGATAGCTCATATTTACTGAGGTTTACTTTACACTTGTGATTATTCTATAAACTCCCTGAATCCTTATAAAAACAGATCTTACCTTAATATCTGTTTTAGATATTGAAAAAACATGTATCTAAGAAACTGAGTAATTTTTGCTAAGTCAGAAATTAGTAGATAGTAGAGCCATTATGCCTTCCGAGTTAATGGTTTGTACATACGTCACACTTTCCCTGCAGGGGAACAGTGATTATAAAGTTGACAGACTTAGAGATCCCCTTCTGTCAAAATAAATGCACAAACTGACTTCAACTATAATAGCGCAGATCTTTGAAATACATATTTAGCTATGTCTACAAATGCAGTAGAAAGCAAGAGTATGGTAGCTGCCCCTCTTAGAACCGCTCAGTTAGTCGTCGGCTGTAGTAGCACATGCTGGGAACCTTACCACATCCTCTCTCTCCAGCACCCTTGCAAATGGGCATGATGTGGGAGGGTCTTCTGTTTTAATAAAGAAACTGCCTTGGCCAGCCCTTAAGTGGGTGGAGCAGACAGAACAGGAAGAAGGAAGTGAGGTAGATGACTCAGTCAGATGCCACGCCTCTCCTAAGTGAGGCAGACTGACGTGCCTCTGCTCAGGGGCCAGATGCGATGAAGCTCCAGCCCAAGATGGACGTATGCTAGAAACTAAACGGTAAGGCACCACTTCATGGTGCTACACAGATTATTAGAAATGGGTTAAAGCAAGATGTGAGAATTAGACAATAAGAGGCTAGAAATAATGGGCCAGGCAGTATTTAAAAGAATACAATTTGTGTGTTGTTATTTCGCGTGTAAAGAAAGCTAAGCATGCGGGAGCAGGGCGGCTGGAAGCCGGCCCACAGCTCCTCACTACATGGGCACACAGTGATTTCTAGAACAAAATTAGTGATGCTTTTGTTCTTTGTTTTAAAGGCAGAGTCACTTTGCTTTGCTGGCCTTGAACTCAGAGATCCTCCTGCGAAATCCTGGAAATAAAAGTATGCATAATGAGAATAATAATAAATGATACATGGAGAGAGAAAGTTTGTATTTCAAAAACAAGAACTATCCTCTTCTAAAGCATATGTTTTCTCTTTTTTGTTAAAAAAATCTAAACATTCATCTAGATCCCAAACTCCATACTCCTCTGACGACTTCTGTCTCCATATAGATGTCCTATAACCAACTTCAGTTTAAAATACCCCAAACTGGTATCCATTACTTTCATCCTAAATTTTAAGTTTTGATGATGCTTTCCTTTTTTTTTTTCAGTGATGACAGCATCCCTCCCTCAGCGTCTGATCTAGGAATCTGGTCCACCCTTGGCACTTCTGTCTCTTACTCTGCTACACAAATTATTTATCACAGAATGCAGGCCATCTTCTCTCAGGGATGCCTCTCATACCCACAGTTGTGCTTCTCCATCGCCACTATGGGAGGAGTTTCTGGATCCCAGGAATCATCTCAGGAGTACCTCCCAATGCTTCGTCCTGCCTCTGATAAGAAACTTTACAGGAGATGTCATCTGGAAGTGAAAGTCTGATCATGTCTGTTCTTTATTTAATCTCTTAGAACATCTTAGCATAGCTTTTAGGGAAAATATTTAATTCCTAAACTGAGCACACAAAACTCATTTCTATTTAGCTCTGGATGCTCTTATAGAAGATCATCATGTCATTTTCCATGTGTGGTGACTCAGTAGTATCATTGCAGGGACAGGCAGGGGAACACACAGGAGGAGGACTGGGGTGCCTATGCAGAGCGTGTCTCAGCCACGGGTTAATGCAAAGCTCCAGTGGACAAGCACCAGACTGTGTATCCTTTGGTAGCATCCAGTCTGGTCTGCAGGTTTTTGTTTGGTCTTGTTTGTTTTCTGATTTGGTTTTGTTTTTTAAAGGTGGGGTGGGTGGTCTGAGAATAGACTAAGGGCAGAAGCCAGATAAAGAGCCAATCTCAATTAAAGAAGCAGAGGAATGAAACGAAGGAGCTATAGTTGAATGAGTTTCTGAGGTGGGATGCAAACTTTTCTATGCCATCCATAAGCAAACCGGGAAGGCATACTTGGTTTAATAAAAGTAAATCATATTAGAACATATCTAACCACTTGCTGTGACTCAGAGATCATGTCTCTCTGCCTGTCACAGGTCGTTGCCTCCCCTGAATGTCTGCTTCTACTCCCTTAATCTCTAACTCTATTCATTCCATAAATTGAGTTCAAATATCCTCCCAACGCAAATTGAGCATTTACAGTCTCTAGGCGTTATGCTAAATACATAATCTCACTTAAACCTCGTTAGGAAAGGTGCCTCTGTTTTCCTCATGTTGCAGATTATGAAATTGATGCCTAGAGAGATGACTCAATTTGTATAAGATCAAATAACAATTATGGAAGAAAGAATAAAGCTCAAAGAGTCAGACTCAAGATTGAGCTTGTTGTAACCATTGGCCTCCACCAATTCCCCAGGCTCATTTGAGATTCCTTTCTCTATGCTTGTATCACCATACCCCATCCCTCACTAATATCTTCTGTTCGTCCATTCTCAGTGGTTGAGAAGGGACTAACAATTAGGACTCAAATGCTGACTACAAAAGGAGAATTCCAATATATGTGTTTATGTCATGAATTTCTTATTATTATACATCAAGTTGCGTGGGAGTGCTATTCAGAACGTTGAGTGCTGCATTAAGGAAAGCCATGCCATTCATACCAGTTACATTTGACTTATTACCTCAGTTAATCTTCTGTCCTTCCGAGAAGTTTCTTTCATAAAATGTGGGGTCAATGAACAAGAATCATGCATGATATCCTCTCCCAGAGATAAGTACACATAGCTAAAATATTTTCTGTGTCTTTCTTAATCTCTACGTAGTAGCTGTTTGCTCCTCATAATCATCATACCACAACTTCAAGATAGTTCTCATGTTGTATGCAGCACATTGCAGAAAAACCTTCTTCACCATCCATTCTTGGTTTTTGCTCATGTTTGCCTTTGAGATTTTATCTCTTATCTCCATTCTCCTTGTGCAGTTATTTTGGTGAGACCTTAGAGACCAATGCTACTTTTCAACTTACAGGTGAGTAACTATATTAGACGGAGAACATCTGTGTCTGGAGCAAAGAAATTTTTTACAACCCATTATTTAAAATAGATAGATTGAGGTTTGTTCTGTCCATCAGCAAATACCCCTCAATCTTTGAAGGGAAATAAAAGAGGGAGGAGAGAAAGCTAAAATGTACTAAAGAGATGTGTTCTCACTGTTTCAAATAGGCCCAAGAAACCCGACTCTGTCAAATGCTGCAAGACACTGATGAATGAACCAAGAAATTCTGCCACAAGGAGACCAGCAGAAGGTCTGCCAGGCTCCACCTAGCTTCCCATCCATGAATCTGGGGTAGTGCAAGCTGCTTTATAACCTGCTACAAGACAATTAGAAGAGCATGAGGAGCTTTGTCTTATTTGCTTCTAGATCACCATCAGCCAAGTTCCAACAAAACAGTATGGTGAAGCAGGAATAGTGACCCAGATAAACTTCAATAAACAAAAAGAAAATGTCTTGACCATTCTGAAAGCGAATTACAGCACCTCCATTAGTAGAAGAAATTGAACGATAGAAGATAGTCAGCTGAGAACGCCTGTAATCTGAGCATTCTGGAATCTGAGACAGTGGAATTGCAATGAGTTCCAGGCCCATATGGGTAACACAGTGAGACTCTTGTCTCAAAAAATAATGAGAAAAGAATAAAATAATTGAAGATAACCAGTTTCACGAGGACAACTTGCCACATTTTAAGGTAAGAAGAATGTAGCACCAGCTACCTCAATGTGGGCTACAGTGGATCCTGCCTAAAACCATAGGCTTCGTTTATCTTCCATCTCTGCTCCTGTGTTTCTAGCACTCTCTGTCACAGCAATTGTAATATGGTCCATCACAATCCTCCAGCCTTTGATGCACAGGGATTCCTGGCTCATCCTGCAGGCTGCATGTAAACACTAACATCTAGAAGGGTATGATTGAGGGACCAGGTGAAATCCAGGAGCTAGCAGGGAATCCTCATTGATTGTGTCTGACTTCTGAGACTTTTGTTTTCCTGATACAGCACTTATCTTACCCTGCTAACACTGGGTTTCCATGTTAGCAATAGTTTTTGAATCAGATCATCTAGGTCTCCTTCAATTATCTATTCTTTGAGAAAAAGCATTTAAGAGAGTCAGTCTTTCTCCGTTTTGTACCAAAAAGATCACAGCTTTGGGTCTGCTAAGAGTGAAACAAATTTGTGGGAAGAGCATTAATTGGAGACAGACATCAACAGACCCGTGACTCTTGTGGGGAAAAAAAGAGAACTACACAGTCCAGCTTTCTCCCAAAGATTTCCTTTTGAGTTTCAACCCTGGAAAATATATTTTTTTGTTTTTATCAATTTTTATTATTAAAAAGATTTATTTTGTGTGGATATATGTGTATATATTTATGTGTGCCACTCATGCAGTGCCCTTGGAAGTGAGAAGATGTCAGATCCCCTAAAAGTTTTAAGCGATGGTGATGTATCATGAAGGTGCTGGGATCTGAACCTGTGTCCTCTGAAGAGCAGCAAAGTACTCTTACCCACTGAGCAATCTCTTCCGCCCCTATTTGTCTTAGAGTTTCTTGTTTCCTGAAACTTTTATTTCTATGAAGGAAAATGGAATGCTCTTATTAAGAGCCTGACGTGACTTTATACACACCTTAAAATGTAAATACCTGGCTTTGAAGCATCGCTGTGCATTACTAATGACAGGGATATAATTCTGAGACGTGTATCAGTCAGTGGTTTCCTCACTGTGTAAACATGAGAGTGCACTTACTGAGACGGCTTCTTCAACATAAGTAGTGACATCTTCTGCAACACAGTGTATTCAGTGGATGACCAAACCCTCATACAACACACAACTAATTTTACAGTGGAAGATAAATATTTTTTTAAGTAGGTTACATTTGTATTGAAATAATTTTTGTAATTTTAGTCACACAGCTCAAAGATAAACACTTAAAGATGATATCTATTCATTGTGATTTCTGGTAAGTATTTAAGGAAGAACTTGGGATGGGAGTATAACGTCATGCTTTTTTATCATTAAAGAAAAGAGGATCATATGCCCCTTTAAACTCCCAAAGTACTAGACTTTTATTTCACACAGCTCATCTTTTCAACTGAGATATACTACAAGTTGGTGTGGTTTAGTCACTTTGTTTTCAATATGACCAACTATCACCAAAATACTTTAGTATTGGTTGTTCAGATGGTTCTGTGTCCAACAAAGACTGATGACCTGAGTTCCACTCTATAGTCACACATGGTAGAAAGAGAGAACTGACTCTTGCAAGTTGTGCTCTGATCTCTACATGCATGCCATGGCATATAAATGTACACATGTACTCACCTATTTATTCACACATGTGTGAATAAATGCTTTTATTGCATGTATGTATGTGTACCGTGTGTGTGTGTGTGTGTGTGGTACCATGGAAGTCAGAAGAGGGCATTAATCCCCTGGAACTGAAGTTACACTTAGTTGTGAGCTATCATTGAGGTTCTAAGAATCAAGCACTGCAAAAAATCAAACTACCAAGAGGTAGTCTAAACCACTGAAGCATCTTTCCAGGTCCTAATCAATTTTTTTTTTTTAAAAAAATCTTTAGTATGAGATCAACAAGGTAGACAAATAAATGTGAGAAATTAATGAACCTTTATAATAATTATATGAAAGTTAGTTGGCAAAAAGTATAAAAAATGTGTGAACAAAATGTAACTTTTGCATACAAAATTAATGTGGAAGAATAAAAAAAGTCAGGGGAGGAGAGGCTTCCAGAAATGAATGATAGCTGTGATTCCTCAGCAAAAGGCAAAGTCAACCAAATGGATAACAGAAAGAATGTGTGTCTTTAAGTTAAGGCTGAAACGGGGTAATCAGGAAATGGAGCAGCATCAGAACTACAAGTTTACAGAGGAGAAAGCATGCAAGACTCAGACAGAATCATGAAAAAGTTACCTCCTGGGCAGCAAACATCTTGCAAGAATAATTTTCTTTTCTGAGGAATTAGAAAGAACTAGTTCCTGACTTTCTACAAAATCTTTTGATTTGGAGTAATAATGCTTCTCCAGAGCTAAACATGAGCTAGAGATATTTCAGAAAGGAACAGAAACATTCATTCATGTCGTCCAAGAGATAGTCGCTTGTACCAGATGCACAAGTTGACCAGTGCAAAGTAAGACCTGACATAGTGAAGCCTCGGGCTACAGCGTTATTTTCTAATGGACAAATCCTGAATGCAGTTAGCTGCTTGTTTTCGGGTTTAAGTCAGGCCCCTCCACTTTTTCAGAAGACACCAGCAGCCGAAGCAACCGAGAAAACAAGAGACACTCCAATCTACACAGATTTCCACTTAACGGCAATGGTTCCTTTGTCTTTTATACATCCCTGAAACGAAGAATACTGCTAATTAATGGTGAAGCATGCTCCAGCAATCTATTCATATTTGCTGGCATGCTGCTCCGGAGGTGGCGAGCAGGAAAGTGTTGATAACTGTATTGACTCAGTTTGGAAAGAGATTAAGAGTCTCAGTGGGCCAACAAATACGAATTTTCCTGCTATAGAAACATTTCGCTCTTCTGTTCACAGTCTACCGTGGTTTTCTCAGTCTTTTTTACATAAGACTCAAGCCCTGTTACCCATTGTCAGTTTATACCTATCCATCTCTACTTGTTTGTTCAAGATTCCACTACATTTTCTACCTCCACCCTTCTTCCCTCTCTGTCCTTCTGCCCCTCAATTTCTCATCCCCCTTCTCCTCCTCCCTTTTGCACAAATCCCTTTTGTATAATCAAGTTTCTTCCAATCTCTCCTTCTATTAATGTCCACTCCATCTATTCTGTGAATTTAAGCCCCAAATCAACTAATCAACTGTCCTTACTGCAATCAGTGGAGGTTGCTAGCCAGAAGTAGTGAATGACCCTCTATTGTTTACCTAATGGCCTTTAATGATGTTTGCGGTAGCCAACACTGGTTGCCCACCTAATAGCACTCTCTCTTCTTTCTTGATAGCAAGATTCCAATTTTGCTAGAGTAGCAGCCACTTTTCTAAATATACTTCTCCTGACTCCCTGATGCTAAGGGCCATCAACTGTCACAATCATGGACAAGGCATAAGTTAAAGGCTACATAGGATGTTGCGGTTTTTTGTAGTGAGACCCTCTTACGTACTCCTTCCTGTCTTTGCCTAGAACATTGATGCAATACCTAGAGTTGTAGTAACAATGAGCTAAGACCACGTTGGGGCATTAATAACACGGAGAACAAAAACCGAATATCTGTCTATCTATCTATCTATCTATCTATCATCTATATATGATATATATATTATATGGATATGTGTACCTGGGGAGGCTAGAAGAGAGTGGTAGATCTCCTGGTTCTACTGTTACAGGCAGTTGGGAGCCACTTGGCATGGGTGCTAGGAACTGAACATGGATCCTCTGCATGAGCACCAAGTCCTCTCAACTCCTGAGCCATCTCTGAAGCCCCAGAAATTGCATCTTGTTATCATTGTTGTTGTTTTGAGACAGAGTTTCTCTGTGTAGCCCTGGCTATTGTGGAATTTACCCTGTAGACCAAGCTGACCTGGAACTTAGAGATTTGCCTGTGTCTGCCTCCCGAGTGCTGGAATTAAAAGCATGTGCCACCACTGCCCAGCTTCAGAAACTTCATCTTTACTATGACTGTTCCCACTGTACAGATGAGGGCATAGACACCAGGATCTGTTGAGTAAGTTGCCAAAGGACAATCAGTATGCAAGAAAATCTGTACTCCCACTTAGTCTCTTGTGAATCCAAAGATCAACTCTTTTATGTTTCATTCCTTCCTTCCTCTTTCTTTCTTCTTCCTTCCTTTCTTTCTTTCCCTCTTTCTTTTTTTAAATGTGCATTGGTATTTTGCCTGTATGTTATGTCTGTGTGCGGGTGTTAAATCCCCTGGAACTGGAGTTAGAGACAGTTGTGGGCTGCCATGAGGGTGTGGGAAATTGAACCTGAGTCCGCTGGAAGAGCAGCCAGTGTTTTTAATGTTTTTAATGGCTGAGACATCTCTCCAGCCCCTGTGGGCTTTTTTTTCATATTCAACATGTCATTATTAGTATGTCACTGTGAAAGGAACATGTTTGTTTGGGTTGAGAAATTCTAAGCATGCTACCATAAGGAATGAGCTTGTCTGAAATGGCACCTGCTGTGTCTTTTAGCATTTGGGCTTGATTTCGACGAGGATAGAAATGCACTTGGTTTATCTAGAGATAAGACTAGGGGTGAAGGTCCGATGGGAAAGGTAGAATTTCTCATCTTGAAGGAAGCAATCTTTGACAGATTAAATGGGGCAATATGAGAGTACGTGGTATATGTACAGCCCCCAAACCCAATGCCTGCAATAAATCATCTGAAGGATTTCTCAGGGAACCACATTGTTCTCATGTCTGAAGTTTCTAATCTCTTCAGTGAATTACGTTCCTAAAGAGTCCCAAATACAGATGTTGGCACATATGAAGCTAGGACTGAGTCTGACAGCTTTATAAAAGACATGCATGAAAATTTCAAGCTCTTTTGCTCTTAGCTCATGTCTTCTAGCCTTCCTTACTGAGGCCTCACTTGGCTTCCCAGGGTCCCCATTTTGATGGTCTCCAGGCTTATTTTCCCTACAAGCTGGGTCACCACAGCACTTCAACTGTCAGATCTCAAGCCTTAAGAACTCTGCTGAACGGGGGAGGGTTAGTGGACTGAGAAATGGAACCCTTGTGAGTTCCTAGTCTCTGGTAAAGGCTTAATTAGTGCATCATTCCTTCTTCTAAGGTGTTCCGTTTTGAACAGACAGTCTGGTCGCTTCTGTGTTCCCACCCTACTCCCCTTTTCTCAAGATAGGGTTCCTCTTTTTAGCTGTTCTGGAACCTGTTCTGTAGACAAGACTGGCCTTGAACTCATAGAGATCCCTCTGCCTTTGCCTCCTGAGTGCTGGGGTTAAAGGTGTGAATCCCCACTACCTGGCAAAGATTTATTTTTCTGTTCCTCAGTGTTTCACCTCCCTCTATGTGTGTCTGTGTGAGGGTACCATATCCCCGGGAACTGGAGTTGCAGACAATTGAGAACAGCCATGTGGGTGCTGGGTATTGAACCCCGGTCCTCTGGAAGAACAGTCAGTGCTCTTAACCACTGAGCCATCTCCTCAGTACCCCTACCCCCACCCCAGCTTTTGTGCTTTAACTCAAAGAAGTTATTTTTTACAGTTGCATTATTACGCTTGTATGTTAATAATGAAAATATTTAAGTTTTCTAATAATGAAAGAGTTAAGTTCATACACTCAGTATATGCTTTTGGATCCCGTAACTTTATCCTCAGATCGGTCTGCTCTACCAACACAGAGTTAACTGTGCTCAGAACAGTGTAAACACTGGTTTCCTGGAGACCTGGCCATGTTAATTCACCTCACCATGCAGAGGTCTGGGGGTAGAACAAGGCGTTATAAGCATAAAACCAAACAAAGCACGTTTAGTAAGTGGAAATAATGTAGGAACACAGACCCACACTTCTACCCTCAAACCTTGCCTGGAGTTGTACCTCTTGTGTTGGGAACCTAAGAACACTTGAAAGCGGCCATTTCACAAAAACATGTAGGCAAATCTGCACTCAGTGGGAACATGCTGGACTTGTTCTTAGAAAAAGCAGTTTCATCCAGCGGTGGTACCCTCAACGAGAGTTTGTTTTTTAAACAAAATGACAACAGAGATTCAAACTGGTCTTACTACAAAGTTTCAGTGCGTAGCATATTTGTTCTTTATGGGAATACAGATGCTATGGGGATTCCCTGTATTGCTCTTTTATTTTAGATGATTTAGTTTACTCAATGTGTATGTTTTGCCTACCTGTATGTCTGCCCACCACCTATGTGCCTGGGGCCCTCGGAGGCCCAAACATCCCATCAGATCTCCTGGAACTGGAGCAGAGGATGGCTACGAGTCAGCACATGGGCACTGGGAACCCAACCTGGGTTCTTTGAAAGAGCAATAAGTGCTGTTAACTGCCGAGCCACCTATCTAGGCCCTGTCACTTAGTCTTTACAGAACACCATGTCCCTTCACAGAGATAAAATAGGCAAGCACCCCCTCCGCCTATGCCTCACATGTAGACCATACTGTCAGGCTACAGGAAGCCTGCTGCCTCTTTCTGATGAGTTACAGACACTATATATGTGGAGAAAACCAAAAAGCTTAATCCTATATCTGACCCGGGGTATCACCACCTTACAGTACTTGAAAACCCCTTTGCTAGTTGGGAGCCCCCTCTCTAGCCAATGCATAAGACACTATGCTAAAAAAAATGTAGTGGACACAAAGAATCACTTCATTTCTGAAAAGTTCTTATTTCTCTGCTGGAAAGGCAAGGTAGCACAATGTGGTGAAGGAGGTGATCCAAAACATCAGGCTGTCCAACTCCAGCCCAAAAGTCAGCTACGGGCTTATATTTACATTACTTGTGGGCTAAGAAAATGGAAAAAAAAGTGTTTTTATAGTAATGGATAAAGAATATACCAAGGATATATGACAGAGAGAGGGACCTAAGATATTTGCCATTCGGCACTTTACAAGGAGAATCAAGCTTGCTTATCCGTGCTCCAGACAGTTCTAGATAATGCTAATAGGACACTGTGTTGCTAGGAGCAAAAGCTAGGCATTTTCTCATGGTCTTCAAAGGGCACACATACTGCACAACTATCTTCATTGTTTGTCCCTAAGGGTCGCGTGTGCTTCCCTACGAGGGGAAGGAACTTCAGTCTGTCCGGGTTGTCTCCCAGGGCTGCAGGGGGCAGGTGTAGGAGAATGGTAGTAGCACTCATGATCAGTAGCATAACCTAAAGCATAGAATCTCAGTGAAAGCAGAGCGAGAGGGCAGTTCTCAGCATGAGCCCTCTACATTCTGCCACGGAGGAACCCAAAGTTTCAGAGTCTTCGCCTTCGGCTCCCACAGGCTTTGTCAGTATCTTCCAGCTATTCCAATTCTCACCCTCCTTCTGAGAAAGGATTCTGTTCATACTTGAGGACCTATATTGGCATCCTTTAAAGCAAAATCTAGTTGCTAAGAAATGTTGGCTTGTAATAGATTCTGAGCTTGAATTCATTACTCAATGCTCAAAGCACAGAAGTATTTGTATAATGAATTAAGATCCCTCAGAACTCTGATTAGATGGAGCTGAGTGAAAACTACCAATTACTGAAGGCATAAGGCTTCAAATGACCATTTCCTATCATCTCCTAGACCCCGATACTTAGTGTGTACATTGCTACAGATCATCACAATAAGGTTCAGATAACTAGTTTGAGTTAGTTCCTCAGTCCATACAATTGACTTTGCAACTCCTGTTTAAAATTCAGGACAGGAACAAGATCCACTTCAGACCCACTGCGATAGCTGTTGGCAAACCCCAAAGAGAGAGAGTCAGAGGCGAGAAAGTTGGGAAGAAACGAAAACATTTAGACACAACTGGTGTCATACAAAGAGTTGTGGCCATTATGTGAACAGCACGACAGTTCCTAAAAGCTTTCAAATAGAATTATTTTATGATCCAGTAATTCCACTTTTATCTACATTCCCAGAGGAACCTCAGGCATAGACTTGAGCAGATATTCACACACCTATGTTTATAATAGCCTTATTAACAATGGGCAAGATGTGGGGACAACAGGTCATCACCAGCAGATTGTGGGTATACAGAATGAGATACGTACATAGGATGGAATATATGCTTCAGTGTGAAAGAACCTTTCACTGTGCTAGTGAACCGCAAGGCAGCCACAACAGGAGAAACGCTGCATGAGTTTACTTGGGTGAAGTTCCTAGCTGAGTCTGATTCCGAAACAGAGAGAGTGGTTCTCACAGAATTAGAGAAAGGAGGAAATGAAGAGTTACCAGGCAGTGTGGGTACCAGTTTAAGCTTTGCAGAAGTTGAAAAATGTTCTGGAAATAGACGGTGCTGATGGCTGCCAAACAGGGAGAATATATTTAATGACATGGAACTGTATACTTAAAATGGTTAAAATGCAAGTATGATTTTTTGCAATTTTAATAAGAAAGATTGTCTCAAAATTCATACCCCTTTATTTGAAAGTATTGGATTGATATTTGATTGATATCATTTGATAATTTTATGATTCTGGACCCGAAGTAATCCTAATTTTAAAAACTGATTTATCTGTATATGTATTTGTGAGTATGTTCATGCGTGTGTGTGTGTGTGTGTGTGTGTGTGTGTGTGTAAGTATGACAGGTAGGCCTGCTCTTTAGTGAATAGTCAGTCACACTCCAGGTAGAAATAATGCCATGGGACTGCTAAACTCAAATGCAAAAATTGCATGGACTTTGCCACTTCTAGTGATCTTTTGAGAAACATTTGAGCTGAAGGTAACGGCACAGGGAGACATTTGAAGCAGAGGGAGAGACCTCTTTAAAGTGCTTGAAATGGATAAATAAATGGTGCATTTGAGAAAAGTGTTTGAGAAAAGCGACAGGTGAAAAAGCGAGACAAAGAAGCAGGGGTCAATGCTTGGAGCACTCACCTAAGACACTTAAACTTTCATTGAGTAGTGAATGGGAATCTCTCTCTCTCTCTCTCTCTGTGTGTGTGTGTGTGTGTGTGTATGTTTTCTCTTCCTGTCTTTCTGTCTCTCTCTCTCTGTATCTATGAGTGTGTGTGTGTGTGTGTGTGTGTTGTACGTGTGTATGTGCATGCATGTGCTTGTAGAGGCCAGAGATCAATATTGGTTGCTCTCTCCAATCCCTCCCCACCTTATTGTTTGAAACCAAATCTCCTACTGAACCTGGAGTTTGCCAGTTTGACTAGAATGGCTGTAAGCTGTAAGCCTGGGCAGTAAGCCCAGGGACCCTCATGTCTCTGCTTCTTTAACATTTGGATCACAAGCACGGACCACCATGCTTGACTTTTAAGTGGGTGTTGGAGGTGCAAGGTCAGGTCATCATGCTTGAGCAGTAGGCCCTGTACTCACTCAGCCCTTTCCTCCAGCCCAGCCAGGGTTATTTTTAAGCCTAGTAGAGCCTTGTCAACACTATTGCAGACATACGCAAGTAACATTGTACTACAGACAGACAGACATAAGAGCTTAATTAAAAGTTATGAAAGTGTTTAAGTCATGACCTCCTCCTGACTAAGTTAATTTGACAAAGAAAGTCGAAAGTATCTGATTTGAGACATCAGAGCAAAAAGAAAGCCTGAACAGTTTATATTACCCTGTCATTGATTTAAAGCCTTGAGGAATTCTCAAACTAATAAGTGTTGCTAGATGATCAGACACCTAGTCCCCAGGACTCTGAATCATACTTCCTCCACATTGTCCATGTTTCCATTTGAGTGTTCTTCAGGCTCTCTAATTAAGTGGTCATTCTTGACTTTACAAACTTATTTATTTTTAAGATTTCTGATTTTTTTTAAAAGAAATAACAACATTTATGCTTGTACACACACAGAAACATTTAGAAATGTCATTGCATTATCAAAAAAACCCCACAAAATAAACCTACTTTTAATACTACTTAAAAAATTTGACAAATATATTTCATAAACCTATTTATGGTCTTTAACCATATGACTAACTTTCAAATAAAAAAACTACCATTAAATCTACATGCTACATTGTAACTCAGTTTTATAATTTTCATAAGCAACTTCACCAAGACCGTTTTACGCAAGTCAATCATTAACCATGTGATCTTGAGTAAACTAATCTTTTAGTTCTATAATCTGAACTCCTTAATGGATATGCTCATTCTTAGCTCATGTGATTGCAATAAGGCTGTGGTTCCTAAATTCTGCTGCATGTTAAGAGTTGCATGAAGAACTTTTATATTTTTTAGATTTTATTGATCTACTTATTTAATGTGTGTGCGCGTGTGTGCATGTGTGTCTGTACATGTGTGCGTGTGTGTGTGTGTGTGTGTGTGTGTGTGCATGGGTAGTGGTAAGAGGAGAACTTGTAGGATTCAGAAACTGATTCCCTCCCAGCGAATGAATCCCAGGGATCTGCCTCAGGCTGTCAGGTGCCTCTACAAGCACCGGAGCCTGCTCAGCCATTTCAACAGCCTGGTCCAGAGCTCTTCTAATGTCCCAAACTATAGGCCGTCATTCAGAGTCTGAGGAGAGCAGGCAGGCATTAGTAATACTTGAGCTTCTGTAAATACAAATTTAGAGAAAGTCAAAGAATCACGTGTGTCCGAGTGATGCGCGATCACATACAGCAAGCTGGTGGTGGGACTGGAGAGATGACTCCAAGTTAAGAGCACCTGGGGCTCTTGCAGCCGATCTGGGGTTCGATTCAACCCACATGGTAGCTTGCAACCATCACTAACTCCAGCTTCAGAGAGTCCGATGCCCACTTGGAGCCTCTGTGAGCACCAGGTACTCACATGGTGCAATACATATATGCGGCCAAAAGCCTACACACAAAAAAATCCAATAATAGCTGTTATGAAATGACTTCAATACCAACCTCTGTGATGCCCCGAATGTTTCCTGAACCTCTGCACCCCCACCAGCTGTAGGGAGTGTTTCATTCACCTTTAGCCATCTCCTATGCTGCTCCACTAGCCTAATTTCACAACGAAACTGAATGTTTAATTGTGAGCTTGTACTTTGTCACACAGCTCCCAGTTAAGGAAATCGGATTCAGCCCAGGCTGGCCAGACTACATCCCGGGCCATTTCGCGAGACCCAACTTTCCATTTCCTTCCTAGCTTCCTCCATCCTTTTTAGACCATTTCATCAGCACTACTGGAGCTGGTTAAATTTCACGTTAAGAAATCTAGGATACGCATTTTTTGTGGATTTCTGGTCATACGTTTTACAATTTTAACAATTATATTTTTAACCAAAGAGAATGGGATTCATTTATATGACAAGAGAAAAAGTGTGAATGCCTTTTTAAAATATATTATGTTAACTTTACTTAATATATAGGATTTGTTCTTTTATCTAGCGTTCCATTAACAATGAAAGGATAGGACGCGCTATTCACAGATCATAGCCAAATCTAATTCAGCCATCATTCACATATGTGACGTTTACTAATAGGGAACCGGCACTGCTTACACTCAACTAGTCACCACTGTGGCGAAACTAGCCACAAGCATACACATTTTATATACAATGTAATTGTTTTGCAACAGACAGAATTCCTGGCTCCAGCCAGGCTATTCTGGGCCCCTAACCATGTCTCTGTTCTGCGAGCTGTTCCGTTCTGTTCCGTTAGCAGAGCGCTTCCATCTGTACATGCTTAGAAACCCTGTCAGTTTTTATCATGTAGTAAGACACAGTCAAATTATTTCCATAACTTTGGAAGTTACTCATTCCACATTTTCTTTATTATTTTTTTTTCCTCCTGGCATTTAAGCCTATTTTATTGCTCCGACCAAATGTCTCTGTCTCGATAGCAAAAACATTTGCTTTTATCCCATCTTACGTGATATTTTTGGAGGAACAACTTGACAGCTCCCCAGCATGATTGTGAGTTTAGTAGGGCAGCATCTGTTGTAGCTAGCTCTTCCTCCTCTGATGATCACTGAGATGCCGAGCTCCTCATTTCAAAGCCAAAGTGTTGCCTTCTCCAGCATCAGTATCTTCATCGTTCTCCCCCAGGAAACCTCCAAGTGTTAATGTTCCATTGGTAGGGGTGTTAACAAATGCTACCTCCACTGATAATGCACCCCCAGAAACAGCCCCTGTACCGTCTGCCCTGTCACTTATTTGGGACTTGACATTTGTGTTTGACGGTTTGCTGTCCAGGGTGACTTCTATTTTAAAGTTTTGTAAGTAGTGGGCAGAGGCATACATTCACTGCATTTGATAAGACTCCCATGCACTCTCAGGAAAGGAATTATTTTCTCAAAGGACTTATCATCCCTTAGTAATGGCAAATGGATTCATTTCTCCACTGTGCTTGCATTGAATTTTCGTCAACCATGATTTAATTTTCTCAGCGTTATTTTACTGGTCCTTTTACATTTATTCTATTGACTGGATTTTTTTTAGAAAGATAAAGCTATCGTTAAATATCTTTGGGAAAATGTTCAAAAATGTTAAAATGATGGGCTTCGTAAAATTATGACAGGCAACATAAGCCAGATTGAGAATTATCCTGCCAAAGAGTATTTCTCAGCAAGCCATTTGGAGAGACTAAACATTTTTTAAGTAGTTGATACCTTGATAAAAATTTATATATAATTTCTCTTTTCTTCATTTTTCAACATTAGCATTCTTGTATGCATACTAATCTTTATGTGGCTATAATTCTAAAATATTCCTTTAAAGACTATTTGATAATTAATTAATTAAATATAAATAATGGTTTTTGGAGAATATAAAGAAAGATAGAAATTCACAGTGGCACAAATCTATTATCTTTAGGAAATTAATTTCATATTATATTCTACTCTTTGGGCTCTGAAGCTGCAGCGCATCACGCCCATCTGTGCTCTATGCGCTGCCATACAGTTCGTGAACCGGGCAGGGGGCTGGAGATTGAACACACAAAACTCACAGACACAGACACAGGTTATCCTTAAAACAGAAATGCCCTAAGAATGCCCCCTTTATTGTGTCCAGAGCAGCTTATATAAGGATATACACGCCCCAGCCAAACGCACCAGAAACCATTCCCCTGCCATCAGGGACTCCTGAGGGTCTCATGCTCAGAGCAGCTGTAGGCACTCAGATCAGTGGAAAACAAGGTGTTTACAAGAAATTCAGGATCTGGAGGATCACAGCTCCCAACAGAAGCCATGTACTCTTAACACTGATGAGAAGAGTAGATAATTCTCTTGACTGATCAACCAGATTTTTACCTTGAGAGGAAAATATGTTAGCTTGGCTTCTGGCTTCTATCTAAAACCTCTCTGACAGCTGGATGAGAATGTCTCTGCTATCAAAGGTGTCGGAGAAATCATCTGAATAGGGCAGTCAGGGAATGATTCCTATGTGCAAATTTTGGAACCCAAGCTCTGAAGCAAGAAAAGCTTGAAGGGACAGGAAGGGACAGCACAGGGAATATCCCCTGTACCTGAGGCTTGGGCAGTCTCTCTACATGTCTAAGATAAAGTGTTGAAGGAAACACGGAGCTGCAGTGAGCAACACAGACCATTAGGCTCCTTTTAGACACAGTTAAAGAGGTTGCATTTTATGTTTTCATTAGGTTTAAGAGAACTGGTGGCATAATTTAACTTCATATTTAAGTAGCTTAGCCACTAGATTACACACAGGAGGAGGCAAAACCAATTCAAAAGCTATTACAAAACAAAAATGACCCTTACGGATTCTACAAGTATGAAAAAAATCACAATGGTTAAAGAGTCTACAAGAATAATGTTAGAGATGATTTCTTTCTCACCACCGATGAGTATATATTTGCTTTTGGTTCATAAATTCTCATCTAGATAATATCATAAAGACCTTCCAACTGAGTTTAGAATTGCCTTATAAAAACATTGTTGGCAGAGTTTTCCTGTCCCAACCACCTGCTCCCAAATAACCACCAGCCTCTTCCCAAATAACTGACTTGGAGATTTAATATAAATTGTATATGATTGGTCAATGGCTCAGGCTTATTACTAACTAGCTCTTACAACTCAGCCCATTTCTAATAATCTATGTGCTGCCCCAAGGCTCATGGCTTTTACCTATACCCCATTTTGTGTGCCTGGCTCATTCTCCATTTGGCTGGCAACTCTCCTGACTCTGCCCTTCCTCATCCCATCATTTTCAGTTTGGCTTTCCCGCCTAACTTTATCCTGTTCATCGATTGGCCAGTCTGCTTGTTTAGTAAGCGAATCATAGTGACCTATAGTCACATAGTGTACAGAAGAATTATTCTACAGCCAAACATGATGAAAGATAGCAGACCAAAACCTCTGGGGTTGGGAGTGTAACTCTGTGGTAGTTACATTGCGTTTGCGCAAGGCCCAGTTATAATAAGCAGTGTAACACACACACACACGATACACACATACATACATACATACATACATACACACACAAGCACAAATGCACATACACACATGCATACATATATACACATACACACACAGAGCAATAGTGCAAGTGAGCAAGAGAGATTTTTCTCTTTGGAGGGAAGGCTTCCATCAAGATAATGCAACACATAATGGTTAGAGCAAGTAAACCATGCTGACTACATCAATGATTATCCTTGAGTCGTTTAATAAAAATTCATCACCTATTCCTAAACAAAATCTGGGAATACTGGGAATAAAAGAAAACTCCCCAGTTTTAGGAGCCAGAGGAAGAGGTGGTTTTGGGGAGTTTACTCACTACTATGAGAAAATACTTTCTTTCTCTGTCCAGTCTGTTTTACCTGTGGTCCCTGCTGTGAGGCCGACAAGTCTGGACACCTTCAGCTCGACAATGACTCCAGTCCAAATCTAGCAGAGCCGGCACTGCCACTCCCAGCTGCAGGGCTACAAGAGCCGGCTCCTTGCTCTTCTCAGCCTGGCCAGGCCCACCTTCTCACACAGGGCTTAGATTTTCTTCAGTTAGGTTCAGAGCTCCCTTTCCTGTGCCGGGCAGCTTCTGTTACTGTAAAAAAAAAAAAAAAAAAAGCAAAATGCTGAGACAATCCACTTAAAGAAAGAAGAGCATTTTCCATTTCAGAGGTTTTCATGTATGATTGTGCGGCCCCACTGCTGGGGAGGATGGCAGAGGAAAACTGCTCAGTTCATGGTGATCATGGAGCAGAAAGACAGGGCAAGCTGTACCCCAAAAGGTAATGCTCCCAAGGAGCCATCTCCTGAAGTACAGCCGGCCTTGTAAGTGTCCGTCACTTCCCAGTATCCCATCAGATTATAAACCGGTCACTGGATGAATTCATCAGTGAGGTCATAGCACCCATAATACAATTCCTCTAAGCCCCACTTCGTCATGGATCAAGTCTTCAACACATGAACTTTTAAAGCCTACTTCATACTCATGCTCCCATTGTAAGAGTTTTCAGGGTTCGGTGAAGCCTAGCTTTTCAACTTTAGCACTACTAACATTGGGGTCACATATTTATCATGAAGAACTGTCTCCCCATTGTGGGATTTTCAACGGTACAAGTGGCTTTACTGTTAACTACCAGTAGACACACACACCTCTCCTCTTTCCCTACTTCCATTCGTCCTACCTATGACAAGCAAAAATGTCATCAGTCATTGTCAGTCAACAGGGTTGAGAAGCGCTAAATAGCAATGTCATGATTGTGCCATCATTTAAGGTTTTGTAGGACTGAGTTTACCAACAAACTCTCAGTTGTAGGAGGGTGACTGCATTAGTCAGTTCTACTGTAGCCTGGGTGGCTTTAATATCAAACTCAATCTGTCATTTTCTGAAAGCTGGAAACCTGAGATCAGGGCAGCAGCATCGTTAGACTCTGGTGAGGGTCCCCTCCCTGACATCCACACGGACACCCTCCATCTGTGTCATACATACATGGAGGAGAGGACGAGAGCTTTGGTATGAAGTCCCGCTGGACACTGACTGACCCACTCTCTGAATGCATTGAACTCTAACCATCCCCTTAAAGGTCCTGTCTTCAGTAAAGAAATATGGAGGTTAGATAACCAAAATATGAAATTCAGGGAGACATGATTCATTACCTAGAACCATCTAAGTAAGATTTTAAAAGTTTCTCTCTACCTAAACCTAGCAATTACATTATATTTGGCAACTATTTCTTATTTCATAAGTAGTAAGCCAGGGGTTCCTGATATTATCACTATTCTTTAAAAAGCTGTGTAGATTATAAGAGCCAAAAATAAAAAAACAGCTTAAATATAAAAAAATGAGAAAGAATTTCATCTTGACATGAAGTTTGTATGATAATATACTTAGAATATACAAGATTAACTACTCAAAATCTTTTTCAGTTAATAAGAGAATTTGTTCATAAGACAAGACAGATAGGAAGTTAATAGCTTTTCTTCCTATTAATATTATGTAACTGAAATTGGAAAGGAAAATATCCTATCATAAGTATAATAAAAAGGAAAAATTACTGGAAATAAAACAAGAAAACAGGAATTAGGCCGTAGTCTGGGAGTTCCTGGTATGAACCTGACCAGTATCTGTGGACACGGCCACGATTTAAAAAAAATGCTTCAAATTTGACTCAAAAATAAAAGGCAAGAATTAGATCTAAATGAAGAAAATGATAGCATTTTATTGAAAGACATAAAACAAGACCTGTGACCTGGAAAGATGGGTTTCTTACATTAATACATAAATTTATTGTACTTCTAATTAGAATTCCATCAGAGTTTTTCCCCCCAAACTGATCAAATTATTTTTAAATATTTATGGAAGGATATATGCAATTAATTTCCACCTAGAAATAGTATCAAGGATGGACTTTTCCAGATATGAAAATACTATTTTCTACTCTCATTAAAATATTATTTAATAATAGTAAAAACATAGTTGATTAAAAATGAAATAAAATGATAAAGTTGACATTTTGATTTGATAGAAAAAATTTCTCCTCTTAGATGATAGTAACATTTCTGGCTAGTTACCTAAATGAACACAAATGCTTATTATTCTGACTATAGATATAAAATTAACAAAAATTATAAGATAAAAATATCAGAAGAAAATTAAAAACCTTAAAAAAACCCTCAAAATTTTCAAAGTAAGGAAGTAAAGTCTTGAAAACATATAGAAACAGCAACCAACTTGGCTACATGAAATTAGATTTTTTTTTTTTTTCAGGACAGAGAGGCAAAATCAGTTGCCACAACAGTGGTGGCAGTAGAGATGGGAAGAATAGAAAATATTGAACTATATTTTGAGGTTGAAAGTACAGAGTTTTTTCATAGATCAGATAGGCATGTAAAAGACAGTGAGAAGTAGGACTGCATCCAGGTTTTGTACGATCATTTTAAAGAAAGAAACTCAAAATTACTCATGCCGAATTAGATAAAGTTTTTCTTTCGAATGAGAAAAGAAACCACAATAAATTACGATTTTTCTCAAAGCTGCCAAATACTATAAACATTACCAAATCCTCAAAAAAAAAAAAAGCACACTATTTTTAATCAATCAACTGCTTTAAATGTTTTGGCAGTAAAATTGATTTTGCCATTTATATGACAGTGATCTTGCAAGTTCCTTTAGTAAATGAAGACTGGAGGAATGACTCAGAATTCATGCTGGCCTGGTTATCAACATTTGTGATTTTACCACTGAGATTTGGCATGTATAAGATTTGTGACGTCACACGTAGAAACACTTGCTCTCTGGTGGTGCAGCTTTCAACTTCTATTAAAACAATTTCGATAAATTCAATGCCATATAATTTTCATCTAAAAAGTATGGAATGCCCACCACTATATATCTGACAGTACTGAATATACAGAAATCCATATTGAACAGGCATTATCTATCTCAAGACTGGAAGAATCATTCTTGGATTTACTTCGAGAATGTTTGATTGCTAACATTTGTCCTCTCTAGACAATACTAAGTGAGACTCGTTGTGTTATTTTTGCAAGACAGCCAGGGGAGGTCCTGAACCTTTGGGGTGGGGCTTCCCCCAGAAGCTGCCCCTGCAAGAAGGATGAGCCATAATTCAACTGCCTACAGGTGTGACTCTGAACAGCCTAAGATCATTCTGCTGGACCCAAGGTAAAATTATCTCTAACATGGCTTCCCCTTAGTCAGACAGCAAAGGTGCCTGGTGCAATGTCTTTAGGGAAATGGGAAAGAGCAAAAGTCAGAACAGGAAAAAAAAAAAGGTATAATCTAAACTAATTACAATTCAAAGGTGCTATCGTGGCAAAGTTTTCCGCATACAAAACACAGTGACTACGTGAATGCACTTAGATTCCAGGGTCCTAAAAGCGTGTTGACCCAGAAATTTATGATTCATAAATTCTCAGTCAATTTCCCTCAGTTTAACAGTGGGAAAAGCTGAGGATCGTCCCAGGCTTCAGACCTGGTCAAGTCAAATCCAGCTTCTCTGTAAATATTGCCTTACTCATGGTTCTTAACATATAACCAATATGGTTTCAGGAAAATAAAAAAGCCAGGCAAAATTAGTTGTCTGGCCCAAGAAGCTTTTTCTCTTGGGCTAGAGATTCCCTTTTCCCTGAAGGGAGATCAGACTGCTCAGTCTAGGGACAGGTTTTCTCTCTCTACAACATCACTCGTGAGATGAATCAAGTGAATGAAATTTTCATGAAAGCTATGAAAATTAAATTGCCATTGGAGGCACAGCCCACAGAAGCAGATGAAGATGTTCGTGCTAAACCTAAACAGGATTATTTCATATTGCCAGTGTCCTCTTCCTTGCCTTTCTCTAGTCTGGTTCCACACTAATATAGACGACTTCATTAAGCAATCAAAACCTCATTAGTCTCTTTATGCCTGCATGATTACAAGCACCAGAAGGGTCATTGTTCCTTCCCTAGTTCCGCCTCTCCATCTACCACCTCCTCTCTTTTATAAGGAACTTTTACTATCATGTTTTCTTTTTCTATAACATTATCAGTTCCACTTGGTTGGATCCATCCAAACTGAAACATGCTTTAAATTACCCATTGAGACAACCCAGAGAACAGGGGACAGATGACTGTGTCCCTTTGATGTAATATTTCAGTTACCTTTTAGCCCTCTGCTGTCCCTTGTAGAAATAATGGGACACTGTGCGTACTTACTGTCTCCACTTCTTTACCCATTGTGATCTCAAAATCACCCTGGTAGGAATTCCTTCTGACCTCACTGATAAAGAGGGCCTTATCTCACCAATGATCTCATCTTGAGAAAGCGAAAGGCTGCTTCTCTGAGATCATCTCCCTGAAGGCTTAACAATTGATACCCTGTGCTCTTTGCCCGGTCCCTTCACCCCACTGGTGATGTGGTTTCCTGAATCTCGGACGTTTGCCGCCTTTGAAGCTACTTCACCTCAGATTCCCTCACCTTCTCCCTCGACCTCTAAGTGTCTTGATGACAAAGGCCACTCTCTTTGGCTCTCTCACCCCACTATGATCTCATGTGGACCATTTCAATGGGTCCCAGGCCAGCCTTGGCAGCTAACTCAAATTTGTATGGCCAGCCAGGAGAGGTCCTGAACCTCTGGGGTGGGGCTTCCCCCAGAAGCTGCCCCTCCAAGAAGGATGAGCCATGATTCAACTGCCTACAGTTATATGGAGCCAAACGTCCATATACTACCCCTTTTCACTTTGAATATCTAGTAAATTTGCCCTCACAAGAAAGTGACCAGTCAGAATTAGTAACTTCCTTTTAAAATTGGCTGTTCCAGACCCTTTCATTTCTCAAAAAACAGATTTACCATCTACCTTAAAAGAAAGGTAGGTTTCAGAATCCCAGATTCTTCTTTCACAATCTATAAACAGTCCTTAGGTAGTATTATCTGTGCCGCTCTGGGATGCTCCACATCTGTTCAGTCACTACTGTCCCCATGGCTGGGATGCATATCAGCATCATCTACTTATCTCACACTTAATAATTAACCTAATTTTTGAAGTTAGGGAAATATACATAAAATATAAGTATCAAACATAATGTGGAATATATTGGATTTGACAGGTTTATTATAAGGATCGGTTCACAGGATAATGAGGGTAAGAAAGTCTCAGTAAGGCTTGTGTGTTTAGGTCCCCGTTCAAGCCTACAGATCTGCAAACAAGGGGAACTGATGGTGTAGGTTTTAGTTTAAGGGCAAGAAAAAAGCAAAACAAACAAAAGAAGGGAAACAGCTGACTTCCTTATTGCACTTAAAGAGACAGGACGGTAGGAAATATTAAAATAGACATACGTTGAACTTCTCTAGGGTGGCATATTGTGCTGGAACTTTTAAATCTGGGTTTTGATGATAGTTCATGGAGAGACAATTTCGAACATTAGTTTAGAAATATTTGAAGGCATGATTGTTTTTAAAAGGAATGGGAAACATAAAGAAGAATGGATAATCAAGGGTGAATTTAACATATTTTAATGAGTGTTTAAAAATAATCTAAGACATATGACTTATGGAGCCAAGGCTTGTATAAAATCACAAGGGTAAAGAAGGATTTTAAAAGTTATGTTCATGATCAAGAAGAGCAAGCAGGAAGGGGGAGGCCCTCTGTTTGAGACAGATGGCGGTAACAGACGACAAAAACAAAGCAGGGTGACTCTGTTGCCACACTGCCTAGCTCCTGCGTCAAAGACAATGCTCCCCAGGATGGAGAGGGCAGAACAAGCTCAAGAGGGAATGGGTGTCAATAGGTGGGCAAGAGAACATGGAGTGCCCTGGCTGAGATGTGCACCCTCACAGGGTGGAGGAGCCAGGCAATGAGTTAGCAAGGCAGAAAGGTGCTGGGGGTTTGGGGAGGCAGAGAGGAGGTGGAAAAGGGGAGATGGAGAGGGAGAGAGAAGCGGGGAGTAATCACAAAGCACAATTTAAATGAAATGGAAGTGTGAGTGCTCTGTGTGTAGATCAGTGAGCCTGACATTAAACTCTGCACAAAATTACAGAATGGGTTATTAAAATGGATGGTTACTCCAAAGTGACGAATGGGAGCATGGAAATTCTTAGGCAGAAAAGTGGTGTTTCCCAGGACTGTGTACAGGCTCCTGAGGTTTGAGCCATGCCAGGTTAACCTCAAACTCTTTTCAGGGCAGGTTAACAACCACTGTTAACAGCCTATATCTCTCCAACCTGTTTTAATATTTGGTTCTAGGTCAAATACCTTACATGTGTTTTCTCATCTCTTCTTCAGCGCTATCCTCTCTCATCTCTCCCTTAAACACATGAGACACGATTCATCAGCACTTTGGGCAATATCTAAAGCTGTTCAAATGTGCTATGAATTATAGGACAAAAAAATTCCCAGAATCACAATTAATGATCGCAGTGTAAAAACCAAAGAGGCTAAGGTGAGTCAGTGCCACAGTAGGAAATTTATAATGCACAGAAAAAAAAAAAAAACCATCATTTGTCTACACACTCAAGCTCAGTGCAGACGAAGTCTTGGTTCTGACCAGGATAGTGGAGAATTTGAAAGAATGTCATAATAGAAACTCTGAAAGAGAGGGACATTCCCTTCCTGGAGAAGATATTAGTTATGGTTTGCTAATTTATGAAATTGGCTACAGTAATAATTGTTTATGAGAGCAAATAGAAAATTCTGAGTGTTTACCAAAAAGAATGCAGTGTGGGAGCTGAAAGCAAGGGCTCTGGGATTAGCCAGTCATGCTTAGAGGCCAAGCTCAGCACTTACTAGCCATTTAGCTGTATCTAGATTACTTAAACTGCCCTGTACAGCAGCTTCTCCATCTATAAAATGATCAAAATAACAGCACAACATTAGAATCAAATGAGTTAACTAAGATAAAAGCACTTACTATGAAAAGTGCTTAGTAATTTTGCCTATGGATAACATAAAATATAAAAACTTCCTCTGGCTGAATAGCAGTGAATTAGTGAGTCCACATTTGGTGATGGTTAATTGGGAAGGAAATGATGAGAGAGCCAGCCTTGAGAGTCCATATTTGGTGATGGTTAATTGGGAAGGAAATGTCAAGAGAGCCAGCCTTGAGAACTGGAGTTGTATGTGCTGATCATGAGTTAGATTTAGCTAAGGAAAGAGAGCACTGTAATCACTTACATGACAGAATCTTCAAGCATCTAGTAGGGCTCCATCTTCTAGAAAAGCAAAGCACAAACTGATTACTAATTTATTTTAAGAAATTGAAGTGTCACAGATCTAAGCAATCAAAAAAGAAGAAAAGAAGAAGAATATAAACTATACAGCAGGCTTCTAAAACCTCTTGGGCTTAACATAAAAATCCAAGTTAAGAAGACACACGTTGAGAGCATTCTCCCAAAAGTATCCTAAAGCTACTTCTCAACCATAGACACATATCACCCTGGAGTTACTATACCTGTGTGTTATCTGTAGTAGAAAAATGTGCATAGAAAAAATGCTTCTACTATGACGTTAATTTATTTGATGCCTAGACAATTGATATTTGGTCCCTTCTGCATGTCTTGTTATAAATATTCTCCTCTCACACGTCACATTTTAGAAACAGGCGTTTCCTAGTTGACAAAGGGTGGGAACTAAGAGTTATATCCAAGTAACTGAATTTAGTTGTACAAAAGAATAATGCAACTTCAAACAAGATTTTAACAGCTAAAACAAGGACACAAATTTGAATGATGAGGAAATTGATCTTGACCAGCTTGACTATTTCTTAGAAGATTAGGTCTCAGGATCTCCTTCATTCATTTCTTCAGCAGATTTCGAATGAGCACACACTACGTGGCTATTTCTTTTCTAGGCTTCAATGTGGAGTAAGAAAGTGTGACGTCAGCCCTACTGGTTTCATATCAGTGGGAGGCAAATTCACCAATAAGAAAAATCCCAGAAAGTGGTCAGCGTTAGTAATCCAGAAGGACATAGGTGCGGGACACCATGAGATGGCTACTGTGAACTGAATGTCAAGGGAGGTGCCTCCCTGAAGAGCTGATGTCTCAACTCAGAAATGACTAAGACGTCAGAACTGGGAGGATAAGAAGAAAACACTACCTCAAGAGAAAAGGGAACAGCTAACTCAAAGATTCTAAGATGACTGAAGAGTTGAGGGCAAGGTACACGATGTTTACGAGCTGATCAGAGACATAGGTGCTGGCGTCCATGATGCAATGGGACAAGGTAAATTCAGGGGAACCGACATGAGGGGATTTGTACATCTGGTTGTGAGTCCAACCAGGTGATCTTGGAAGTACCTGTTATGTAATGATGTTCTAGGATTCTTTTACTGTGTGGCATTATCTAAAATTGCTCTCTTACCTGTCTAAATTGTCAGCGCTCTGGCCTCCACTTGCTCTCTTTGCAACCTTATCAACGATAGGTAAATTATTTCATTAGGCTTCATAAGATACTGGAAATAGCTCTTGAATTTTTATTACTCTCTCAGTAGACTCAAGATTGGGGAAAAATTGATCTTATTCAGCTGTCTCATAGTGGAGATAAGACAAGTATCTCTGAAAATTGAAATGATTGGTCAACATAAAATTCAAAGATAATAACAAAGCTTGGACTAGAACCTAAGTCTCCTGGTTTCATTTCAGATCATCTTGGGACATCTTTATTTTTGCTTCAGATAATTTTCTATCTGAAAAAAAAAAACAGAAACAAAAACAAAACCTTTACTTTTCAAATTAGTTGTTAAAAATCTCAAAACAAACCTAAAACAAGACCAAAGAGTAGACACTCCTGTGTTCTTAGCATCAGAACATTGGTGATGGTCTCTTTTCAAGAATGAGCTGGAGCATTCATTTCTTCAGGTGCTGAATACGGGCAGGCGATGGCTGTCAGCCCAGCCCTCTGAACAGGCAAGCCTCACAGTGAGGCAGACATAGCTAGTCATCCATCATAAGACAGAAGTGTTACATCTGGGATCAGGCAGACACAGGGTGTGAGGGTACAATGAAGCCCAGTGTCACCTCTCCCTCAGCAAGGACTTGATCTGTTTCAGGTTTTCCATGTGATCTGCTGACACAGGAAGCAAAAAAGACAGATGTGATTCTCACAGTTGTCCAAAAATGGGGTCAAGGCTAGCACTGGACAGATGTTGCACTGTGACTCCACTTAGGATGTTTATGAAAGCAAAATCCTCACAGTGGCCAAGCTTCAGACAGAGTACCAGTTCTCAAAACTCTAGCGGAAAGAACAGTCAACCAAAGTAGCAAGCTATACTTATTCATGAGCAGAGGAAAATTATTTAGCTTATTGTCAAGGGACTAGGGAAAGAAAACATGAGAAAATAGGCAGCAAGCATCCTTGGGGAAGAACGCTTGTGGGTGGCCTATGGGAACAAACCCAAATGGGAAAACCTTTGGGTGTTAATTTACACCAAAGCACATGCTACAAGTTACCAAGAAACCCTAAACAGAATGGTTTGACTGGTCTCTGTGTTAATCATTTAAATGCTGGCCCAATGGTCATTTAAACAGAGTATGTAAACACAGTGGCCAGAACAGAGCATATGCATAGGCCCAACAACATGGATCTCACTTACCAAGGCTAATCTAGCTCTGTCTATTGCCCCAAATACTACCCACAAACAACAGAGACCAATGTCAAGCAACAGTGTGGTATAATTTTCAAGAACACAAACCAAATACTCGGTGGTTACTTGTGTTCACAGAACCCAGATTTCAACCTTGTAGCAATCTCAACTGGTAGAAAACCCTCCATAGGTTCCAGGTTTGGGTTTGCTATTAAGGTCTACATCCCCACCCAGCACCACTATGCAAGTCCCCAGAGAACATTAGACCCACTGACATGAGATACTGTTGTACACTGAGACCCAAGTGATGGCTTATGACAGTGAACACATTCCCATGAAGTTCTCTGCTCCCATCACTAAAGCCAACCTGGAGTGATAGAACAACCTTTGCAAAGTGTGAGACACCATCTGCATATAAGGTTCAGTGACAATGAGGTGCAATATGATACCCTGTCCCCAGTGATTAGAGCGGCTGAGACCGAGATTCAAAGGAAAGAAGCAGGTGTACCCTGTAGCTTGAATTCTAATTGTTCTTAATAAAAACTCAGAGTCAGTGATCATGGAGTAAAAGCTGAAGATCAGAGAAGCAGTGTGGACAGTCACCTTTTACTTCTACCAACACTCAGACCAAAGGGGCAATCTGTCCTCAGACTGCATCCTCAGACTGTCTCCTCAGACTGCATTCTCAGATTGCAGGGATGATCCTCAGACTGCACTGAGCTCTTATCTCCTCCTGCCTTACATTCCTCTCTGTGTCCAGCCATATCACTCCTGTCTGCAACTCCCTAGTGCTGGGATTAAAGGTGTGGGATCCCAAGGGCTGGGATCACCTTTGTGTGAGCTCTGTTTCTCTTTTAGACAGAGTCAATCTCATGTAGCCCAGGGTGGCCTCAAAGTAACAGAGACTTCTCTGTCTCTGCCTCCCAAATCCTGGGATTAAAGATGTGTGCCACCACTGCCTGCCTTCTAGTGGTTTAGCTCTGCACTCTGAGCTTCAGATAAGCTTGATTTGTTAAAACACAAACAAAATATCACTACAGTACCCTGTCTAATATCCCTCCAAGAGACTAATTTGTAGACTTTGTGTTTAACTCTAGACAACTCAGATCTATATATTCTGTTTCCCATAAGGGAGAATGTTTATGTTTTCCTTAATGGACACAATAAGAGTCTCATTCATTACACTTTACAATTAGAATTGCTGCTTTGGAGTGATCATGATAAGAAGAATTCAAAGGGAATTGTATATAGGAAGAGGCCGCCATCGAGCAAGGATGTTTGTCTCTGTAGAGCTCCATTTACAGTAAGGACAGGGCAAAGTAAGTTTGACACCTATGGAATTCACTGGAGCATTGATTTACTCTACAAGCCATAATTTTGACAATGACAGAGTAAGTAACACAGCTACCGTGTGAGAAAGTCATGATGACCAAGAATCAAACCATTAAAAACTGAGGGTTCACCTCACCCCACCTTGTAATGCTTTTAGAAAAGCAATGAATGCAATCAAGAACATTTAGATGAGAACTGAAATCGTGAAAACCTAGCAAAACCTGCAAGTGGCTTCCAGTGATGTAAGGGATGGATTCTAGAAAACAGTGTGCTATTCTGCTCTTCCTCTTCGGGACTGAGGATTTCAATTCCTCGGGTTCTGGGAGCATGGCTGACTGACGACTCTCACCCCAGTTCTTACTGTGGAGTTTCTTTCAGCCCAAAGGAGCTACCTAGCTCAGGCCCATAACTCTCCCATAGGCCCAGTTCCTATGCGGAGGCACAGCCGCCTTGTCTCAAGAAGCAACAATTCTTGAAGGGCTATCTCAACTCCACATTGAATTGAGTATTATCACAACTTCATAGCAACTGCACTCCTTCCTCTGCACAGCCTGACTACCTTCACCTGCTTCTGAACCCTAAAATTGGCCATGCTCCTGCTTCGGCCTCCCCAGTGCTGGGATTTCAGGCTTGAGCCAGCACACTCAGTTTAGGTTTTACCTTTGACTCAAACCTTTTCTTTGCGGCATGTAGTGTTTGTCCCAGGCTTTCTCTCTGCCAGACAGGCGCTCTACAATGAAGGTACATTTCCCCCCTCCTTTTTATTTATCAATAAACTATCCAGCAACACACTTGCCACAACCAGAGTATTTTGGTTGCATTAAAAATACAATATAATTTTTATAAGATGCCCTGAGAATAGACACCAGGAAAATTACTACACATAACATACATCTCTTTCTAGAATCTGTCTCTCAGAAACAACTAGTTCAGAAAGCATCTAGCTCATCAATATGAGATAAACATCTGTGGTCAGGAGACTGACATTGCAGTGGTGTTTTTCATGAAATCAGAAATATCAAATTAAGAAAACTGTGCAGTGCTTGCTTGTACTTAAAATAGATGTACTTAGAAATTTGAGAATATGACTTGAGAAACATAATAAAGTAGCAAAATATTAAGAAGTGATAAGATTTGCCTATTAGGATTGATATCTCTCTATATTCTAAAATATCACTAATCGTAGGCAGAGTTTTCCCATCCTAACAGCCACTTCCAAGTTACCATGCTGAGGCTTATTAGTATTTATAAATGCTCAGCCAATAGCTGTGACATATTACTACCTAACTCTTACATTTAAATTCACCCATAATTCTATTTATACTTTGCCACGTGACTCATGGCTTTTTACCTCATTTCCTACACATCCTGTTTGTTCCACCCTTCTTCACGCAATCATTCCCACTTTGGCTTTCCCACCAAACTTTATTCTGTTTAGCTATTGACCAGGCAGCTTGTTATTAAACCAATCACAGTGACATATATTCACACAGTGTAAAGGAATATTTATTCCACAGCAACTAATGCTAACACTTAAATATGTTATCATTTTCCATTTAGCACATCATTAGTAAAAATGTTAAATGTTTATAATATACTATACAACTTTCTGAGGAGCGGATGGAGGGAGGGTGGGGGAAGGGAGGGGAAGCAGAGGAGGGAGGGAGTAAGGACGGGGATAACTATGTAAAATGAGAAGAGATTGTATAGAAACTTCTTAAGAAAAAAAGAAAATTAGAAAGTTAAGTCTAAAACAAAAGTGGAAAAAAACTCAGAGTTCAATGTAATTAGTGTAGTCCGGAGATCTTAATATAAGAATGACAGAGGATTTGATCTCTTTCTCCTAATTCACTCTCTGGACTAATTAAAGCTATTAGATGAAGTGGACAAAAAGGAAATAAATGTCCAGGGTCCAACTTGCTGGGGTGGTAAATGTATTTTAGCGATTGAAACAGATGTAATGATGTATCCTCAGGCAGTGTAAACCAAGGTTATTATAAACCACTTTAGATAGCTACCTAATTCAAGCAGGCTTTTCTAAGAGTCTGCATTTTCAGCAAGAAGCGAAATAATTCTCTCTCTTACGTGGTTCCATGCAGGGTCCTAATCAAGCCAAAGACTAGAAAAAGCCAAAGCAACTGAGTTGTTTCCCAAGATTTCAAGTCAGAGTAAGTCACCTGTATCAGTCGTAGACACTAACACTAAACCCTCGCAACACTTCTCCTACTGTTCTGCTCATCCCTACTGGTGCCATGTTGATTGGCGCAATCCACTCAAGAACCAAGAACCAGGCACAATGGTCCAGACCTATAATCCCAACCGCTTGAGCAGGTGAGGCAGTGGTTGGGATATTAGGTCTGTACCAGTAAACACAATGGACTGGACAGTGAGTTCAAGGCAGGCCTGGATAGCTTGATGGTAAATAAAATGGAAGACTGGGGTGTACCTTCATTGTAGAGAACCTGTCTGGCAGGTAGGAGGCCTGGGACAAATACTGAGTGTTGCAAAGAAAATGGCTGAGTCAAAAGTGAGCCCTGAACTTGGTGTGGTGCCTCGTGCCTGTAATCACAGCACTGGGGAGGCCAAGGCAGGAGAATCACTAGCATCCAAGCCAGGATGCTCTATGAGCCCACCCAAGCCAAATGGACGAAGGAATAAATAAATACACCAAAATTTCCTCATTGGCCTCTTTCTTTCGTAGACCCCCTCCAAGGAAGGTTCATTCATAATTGTTATTTGCTCAGTTACTTTACCTCCCACAGAGAGCAAATTTTAACAAAACTCAGAAATTGTGCAGACTGCTATCCAAAACAAGAGTATTTTGGTTGTATTAAAAATGCAATTTAAATTGTGTAAAAGGTGATATTCATCTTCCTCTTTTCTCAAGGCTAGAGGACCCCCCAAAATTGGTAATAAAAAAAAACCTATATGCAATGGTTGAATACTATTTTCAACCCCACAGTTCTTGGCAGCAATTCTCATCTGACAAGAAGCATACATTTAAAAAAAATACATTTTCTGTTACAAAAATTTAATGGAAAATTATGATTTATACAAGTGCCTTGAAGGAGCCACTTCTATAAATCAATGATCACCATGTTTTTTAACAGGTTTATAGAAAAATATAGACGCATTCTTCAAGTGGGTGTTCCTTGATCAACTCTAAACAAAGCCAGATGAAAAACACCAGAGTGTATTTTCTGTGAAGATTATTCTTTGAAGAAGTTAATTGAGTGAAGTTCAAGAGCAATGTGGCCACATTTAATGTGATTTTGAACTTTGGTGATTTGAAGTAGTGTGGCATGAAACATTTTAGAAGTCTTTAGTTATATATTCTGAAATAGTTTATTTCCTCTCCAACCACAAAACACAATGAAGAGTTACATAATTCAAGGCTGACTAACTGAATAAATCGTGAACTCTGCCTTCGCCATTTCCATTAAGAGATAGTAAACTTGCTTCCAATCAGACACCACCATCTTCTGTCGGAAAAGGGAGGTTTTCAGAAGTGTATTGATCATATGGTCCAGTGGCTATGCCTCTAGCTGTTTGGTACCATCTCTCTATAAAACAAAAATTTGTTAATCCCTTAGCAATAAGACATGTGCGTGTCACATGCCACCTCTTTGCATGCTATATTATTATGTTGTATGTTTTATAGTTCTTGGATGGCAGTTAAAATTCTCACCAGAGTCTCACAGTTATTATTTAAAAATGTTTTGACATGCCCTTTATAGAGATACTACTGTCTTTAGTTATTTGGAACACAGTACTTTTACTAAGCTAAAATTTCAAAAGGTGCAAGCAATGTTTACACAGGGAAGTTCTGTCTCCCAGCATCCACTTCTTCTCTCTAGAGCCAACCCATTACCATCAGCTGCTTGTGTAATCGTCTGGAAATATTTTGTGCGTATGGAACTGAGTATGTATTTGCATCCTTTCTCAACAGTACTGTTAAATATGTAAACACTATTTGTCACTTAATAAAAACATCTGGAAAACTGGCTCCTATCCATACATAAAGAGGATTCTCCTTACTTTTTTGCATATGAGTTGCACTATGGATATACCCAACTTTCTTAATCAGTATACTTGAGAAGTTCTAGGAATACACACACACACATATATATGTGTGTGTGTGTGTGTGTGTGTGTGTGTATATATATATATATATATATATATATATATATATATATATTCCATTGATCTGTGGGATAAAAATGTATGGGCCAGAATTTAAGGATATATTTTTAAATGGCTCCACTTGAATGTTATCCAAGAAGTCTGAAATCTTTTGACAGATTGATTTTCAAGAATCACTATGTATTTCCTTTTTAATATTTATTTAGTTTTATCTATTTTATATGTGTGGGTGTTTTGTCGGCTTGCATGTCTAAGAGAATGTCTGATCCTCTCTGGAACTGGAATTAGAGACAGTCGTGAGATGCATTGGGGATGCCAGGAAGTGAAGCGCAGGGAAGGTCCTCAAGAAGAGCTGTCAGTGCTCTTAACGGCTGAGTCCTCTCGTCATCCCCCACCATGCATTTCTTAAAGAACCTACCAATTAATCTGAGCAACCCCTGCATTTCATTTTGTTTGGTCAATATTTTGGATAGACATAGATCTGAACTTATACAACTTACCTAAAAAAAAGAAAGTGGGAAATCATTTGAAAATATACAAAGGGTAGTTTTGATGTGTAGCACGTGCAAGCTATTTGTGATTCTTCTCGCACAAGCTCCACAGCTCACCAACCCTCGGCAGAACCCTTTCATGTCTTTCATGTTTGCTTGCTTCAGTTTTATCAGGCTCATTATCAATGGGAAAGCAAAAGTAAAATGGCTCATCAACTGGGTTTGCCTGGAGGCTTTGCAAGGAGAGTGTTAGCGATCTGCTGTAATTGATGTGTTGTTTTGGTTTGGGCAATTTGAAAACATGAATCAATTGTTTAAAACAACTGAAATAGAAGATGGAGTGCTCCTCACTGCTTTGGATGCTAATGGGGCATGGAGTCTCAGCATTTTAATCAATGATCGTCACTTTTCATAAGGATTTCATGGAAGTGGGCAAGGAAGAACTAACCAGCATCGATTGTATTCTCAATAGATCAATCACTCAGAGCAGCTGTACAAGGAATAATCATAGGCCTCCATCTGATAGACAAAGAAGCCGAGACTCAGAGGTTAAATAACGTACCTGAGTTGCACAGCTGCTAAGAGGTGTAACTGGGGCTGAAAGCTAGCTCTGACTCCAGATACTATCCTAAGCCATATTTAACACTCAAACAGCACAATTTAGAGCCACATTTACGAGAGAATTATCAACAACTTTAGATAAAACTTATTTGACATTTCATTATGAATCTATAAAGCTAGAAACTGAAGGGATTCAGTTTCCTAGGTATTTCTGCTGCTGTTGGAGGACTAGAAAATCACGAGTGCCACCGGATCATTTTGGTCATATGCTACTGAAGAGAGGGACTATGTGTGATATTGTACCACACATACATATAGTACCACAAAAGAGTACATTCTACACCATCAAAGTTACTCTTATGACAATTTGGTTGAAACAGCATATTACTTCATGATGGCATATCTAAGTTAAAAATAATTGACCCTTATTATTATTATTAATGGGTTGCTTGTCCTATTCCAATCAATCCTACATGTAGATATGTATAGGTATAAATATACTAATCACTTCCAAACACACCTGAAATGTGTTTCATTACTAGGGGGAAAAATCTGGCCTAAAAAGGACTAGGTTTTTCAAAGAAGCTGCCTTTCTATTCTGATCTCTCTGAGTTTTAGAATATTCACTGAGAGTTTGTCCAGGCTAAGAATGTATAGCAAAATCTGGAGCTGTTATCAGAGTTTCATGAAAACAAGAAAATAACTCGTTCCTAAGAAAGAGCCAATCTATAGTAATTTGTGAGAGCAATGCATATTCTAATTTCACTATATGTATGCACATATGTGCATGTGTATGTGCTTGTGAATGTGTTACACAACGGGTAGTCTGTCACTCCACCCTTGGTTAGGCCAGTGAAGCATCTATGCTGTAGTCTGGCCTGGATCTATCTCCCCAGTCTTCTAAAACCCCTGCCTTTCATTCTGAGGTCTTATTTTCATTATTTATTCATTTAAAATAGTTCTCTCGAAATACAGTCACACAATTTTGCAATATTTTGACATACTTAAAATTATAGGGTATAATAGAAATCTTGTACTCAGTTTCTAGGTCCATTGTATTTAATATTTACTTCATGTTCTTTCCCCTCTGAACTGAAAAATGTAATGGATATAGCCGAAGCTCTGTGAAACTCTTCAACAAGCCTGTGCCCCCCTCTCGTCCTATGTGCCTGTCACGAGCAAGCTTTAACTTACTTAGCAGTTTTAAATAAAGGCCCAAGTCAAACATGCCAAGCTGAACACACACATTCATCTTCAGCCTTTCCAGGACACCCATGTCAGAGGCCACGAAGGCCTAATCGCGCCGAGAGAACAGAAGAGGGTATATTTTGCCCCACTGACGTGGAGACTATATGGAGGAAGGATTTACATTCCATCAAGACAGGACAAAGGAGCACGAACTGTCTGTCTCGTCTACCAATGATGAAAGCTTGCCCAGATGTGACCTGTTGACTTTTTCTTCTTTGTGTCATTGGTGAAAACCAGTCATGTGACCACCACCGTCTAAAAGGATTCTAGGGTTTGTAAGGATAACAAATATTTGGCTTCTCTACCATCAAGGCAAGGCATGCCTGGTGGATCTGTGCCTTTTAAGCCAAACATTCCGATTTTCCATATGGTTCAAGTACCCTTATTTGTTTGAGAAGAGGAATTGGAACTAACTGGGAGAATCTAGGAGGTGCTGCCTTCTGTAAGTTCCATAGAAAGTTACATGCCTGTTTGCACGTCAGCATTGTCTGGCTCAGATTCCCCAGTGTGTTCTGGGAATAGGGATTCAGAAAATATTTTGCATGCATGCTTTCAACAGGATTTGGTCAAATAAGCTTAAAAAATTTAGAATTGACCCAGCATACACTTTTAACCATCTAAATCCTCTCAAATTCAAAATTCTGGTTTCCAGTGTATTTCTTGGCAGGGAGTTATTCCTCCTTATTGATTTTCTTTTTTTTTTCCTTTGGTCCATGAATGTTAAATTAAATCTTATATGAAATTATAGCATGTCAAACCTCTTAACTCCAGTTTCTTTCCCTTTATTCCAATTCCCTTAAGTAATATAGAAGCAATCAATGATTTTATTACCATTTGGGATTAAAAGTATAGAATTTTAAATATCTTTTCAAAAGCTATTGTATATGTGCATTTTATTGTAATAAACATCTTACGAAATCAAACCGTTGCCAAGTGTTTACAGCGATCCCGTCAGGCCTCCAGCTCACCTTCCATCTTGTGACTCTCACCTTGGCATGTCTCTGCACCGACAACACGCACGTGTCACTGTCGTCTTTCTTACTTTCCAACTCTTGTTTTGATTTATATTTTGGGAATTTTCAAACATTATTAATAGGAAAGAAAGTAGTGAAAACAGAAAACAGTCCGCTCTTGCCCATCACTACATCAGCCGTTCCCTTTGTGACCGAGCTTGTGGCATTGAAATTCTTACCCATTTTCTTTTCTCCGGGCTGTTTCTTTTTCTCTGTAAAGAATTTCTCTTGAAGTAGAATGTATAGATGGAAATGCACAGGTCCCAAAGGGATGCTTCTTAAATTTTCAAAAGAACACCCCACCTAAGCAGTACCCAGGAACTCAGCGTTCCCCGGGGCTTCTACCGTGTTCCCAGCTGTTTATCTCTCCGCTGTCTTCTAACAGCATAGGAGAGTTTCTTCCATGTCTGCACATTCCATAAATGGAATTATTCACTGTATACTTTTTAATCTGACTTAGCTCATTCGCTGTTATATTTCTTTTGTTGACTGCTACGGCTGCCACTGAAAGCTGGCCTTTTCCATTACTGCTTAGTGTCCCATCTTGTAATCACACCACACTCTATTCAGACACACGAAGGTCGGGCATCTCAGGAAGTTCTGTCTTTAGTTATCTCAGCGTGCTGGAACTTTTCCTTTGATATTGTCAGTATTTTTATTATGAACAGCAGGCACAGCAAAGACAGTGATACAGGTGTGTGTGGCTGCTGTGAGAAGCATCGGGAGTGAGAATGTGCCTTTCTGTTTCTGGATACGCGCCTAGGTTAGTATCACTGGGCCAAAGAGTAGGTGGCCAATCCCCTAAGTACACACACTTGTAAAAAAGACTTCCAAAACTCATTATCCAAATATAAATTCTATCAGTCACTCCATTTTGGTCAACCATTTCATTATTGCCAACACTCGGCACTTTCTGCCTCTTTATTTTAGTCACTCTGGTGGTCTTGCCATGGCACGGGGTCATGGTTTTAATCTGGACTCTGTGGGCTAAGGCTGTCATACACGATTTCATTGTTGTGGTAGGCATGTGGCCATCTGCTCTGATGCAGTCAAGACTCTCATCAGTAAGCAGCCTTTACTGACTTGCAAAATTCTAATCTACTTTACACGTGAGCTCCTTTTCAGACGTATGTGTTGCGAATACCTTCCCCCACCGTGTAGGTTGCCTTTTTATAACCATAATGATATCTTTTGATGAACAGAAGTTTCAAATTTTAAAATAGTAGCATTATTCATATTTTAAACTTGGCTAATGTTTTCTATGTTCTGTTGAAGTAATCTTTGCCTTCTCTAGTGTCTCAATGCACTCCTCTGTCTTATTCTAAATTCTTTATTTTTTTGCACATTTGGAAATGAGATATTTTCTAATTGAATATAGTTCATGATGTGGGATTGGAAGAAAGCAAGACTCGCTTTTTTTCATGGCTATATAACAAACTTCTCTGGCATGAAATGTCATGCCTTATGTATTTTTTTAGTGAATTAGGACAAATTATTTGTCAACTTCAAGTGTTTTCTGCGTGAGTCTATGGTTGTCACCTTCTCCAGATCCAGTCAGTGCCATGAATTCTTTTATCACACATTGTAACAATGGCATCAGGCAGTATACATTCATTTGTGCCTAGTGTGTCATTCAGCATGGCTTTAGACAGTCTTCACACTGTTGTACATTAAAGTATTGAATTCCTTCCTTTTCGTGACTGAATAATATTTCACCAAACAAATCTATTACCATTTTAAAAATCTATTCAAAATGTATTCTGTCGACAAACATTCACTTATTACAGACAAACCTGCTATGAACATTCTGGTTTGTATCTTATGTCCATATGCTTTTATAGCTTTTGAGTAAGTACAAAAACACTGACCTATTTCATGATGCCACTAGATTATTATGCAGTTTTCAACAACTTGTAAGAGTTCATGCTGCCCTTATCCTCACCAGCAGTTGGAATAATGAATTCATCCATGTAGCCATTCTGGTCATGATGGTTGATCTTATATATTAACGAGATGAGTTCATGGGATGTCCAGGTAGTTGGCTAAATATTATCTGTGGTTTTGTCTCTGAGAGTAGTTATGGATGAGATGAAAATCTGAATTGGTGGATTAAATGAAATAGTTTGACTAATGTTGGAGGGGTATATCATACAGACTCATTGAAAGCCTTAGGACAGTAAGAGGCTGGGGGGGTGGATAAAATCTTTTTTGCATGTGAATTCTGACTAGAACTTGTACCATTGCCTCTGCCCTGAACCAATTCTTTATAAAAAAAAAAATCACACAATCACACAATCACTGACACACCCGCACACAGGTCAATCACGGACACACATGCACACCTGCACACAGGTCAATCACGGACACACATGCATACCCGCACACAGGTCAATCACGGACACACATGCACACCCGCACACAGGTCAATCACGGACACACATGCACACCCGCACACAGGTCAATCACGGACACACATGCACACCCGCACACAGGTCAGTCACGGACACACATGCACACCCGCACACAGGTCAATCACGGACACACATGCACACCCGCACACAGGTCAGTCACGGACACACATGCACACCCGCACACAGGTCAATCATGGACACACATGCACACCCGCACACAGGTCTATTGGTTCTATTTCATAGAGGTCCCTCATTAGCTCCCTAGTGGATGTGTACTGCTATTTCATTGTGCTTTTAATATCTTCGATAACTAAGGACACTGAGCACATTTAACTCTTTTTCAAAAAATTGCAAACCTTCCACTTGGAAATGCCTCTCAAATCTGTTGCCCGTTTGACCTTTAAACATCGTTTGCCCACAAAATTGGGACTGTTTTATTATCCCCTTATTATCAGATTAGAGGAATTCTTTGAGACGTTTGTTCATTCTTGCATTGCTGGGGGCTGAACTTGGGCTACATGAATTTTGGGCAAGCTTTCTACTACTGAGCCATATTCCCTTCTCACTCCTGTCTTTTTCCTCCCACTCCTCTCTTTTTGAGATAGACTCTGACTCTATTGCTCAGACTGACTTCAAACCACTCCTCAGGCCCTGGTATCCTGAACAGCTCAGACTACTGGCATGTGCCACTGAGACAGGTTGCTACTTAATCTATTAATGGTGATCTTTCTATTGATTTTTATTTTGATCAAGTTCCATTTTGCTTTGTGGTTAGTAATCTCTCTGCCCTCTGAAAGGATCCCATACCTATCCTAAGGTTAAGATGATTTTCTTCCAGATTACCCATTGGTGTATTGCCTAAGTGGAATATTTTTGAATAGCGTGAACTAGAGATCAGCGTCATTTCCCCTTACCGATACCTGGTTATTTCAGTGCTGTTTGTTGAAGACGATTCTTCCTTTCATTGAATTTCTTTGATACCACTTAAAAATCTAACATGATCGCTAAAGTATAAATCTATTTTTAGGCTCTATTCTGTTATATACCAGTCCCCTTGCTGTTGTTCAGTTTCTATCAATTTGTCTTTCTTTGTTGTCTTCAGATTGGATATTTTTAATTAGTCTATCTTAAAGTTCTGTGGTACTTTCTTCGTGGTTATCAAATTGGTTTTTAAGACCACTCTGATTTTTTTTTTTACATTTCAGATACTATATTTTTTCAGTTTCAAAAATCCTCATTTGCTTTTTTCTTTTCTATTTCTTTACTGAGACTTTCAGTTTCCTTTCGTTATGCTAACATTTTACTTTGTATCTTTGAGATATTCATCTTAACATCCCAGTCTGATAATACATAGCTTCTATCATTTATATGCCTTATTATTATTGAATGATTTTCTGCTAAATTATAGGCTTCTTTATCTGACTTCTCTCCATATCCAGTGGAGACTAATTTTTTTCAAGTTTGATTTTGGACAATTTTATAGATTTGTATAAGCTTTCATATGGCAGGTCTAGTCCAAGGCACATGAGGTTTATTTAGCAGATCTTTTTTTTTCTTCGGCATCACATGAGGGCTGATTTACTGAGGGCCCTCACGCTGGCAGAACCCCAGCCTCCCCTAGCTCCACACCAGCTCTGGAACCCCCACACAGCTTTCCCTGCCTAGACACAGTCTTTCTCCTCATTGGCACTTGAAAGTCTTAGGCAGGGATTTAAGGGCATCAAACTCAGATTTGGAGAACTCAAGCCCTTGTGATTTTCTTCTCTCTGCTTAGGATTCCATCCATCTCAACAACAGCTATTGTTTTCTTTGTTTCTCTCTTGTCTTACGGTAACATTAGGTTCATCTGTGGTTCTTGCTTATTCCTCACTGTAGTGAAAAGCGTTCGTTAGACTCTGGAATGCACGAGGGGCTCAGAAGTGGCTGTTTAGCTCCCAGAGCCCCTTTCTATTTTTTCCATGAGCAAAAGACACACACGCCCTTAGTTCTCATCTCTTCTCCTATTTTATCAAGACTTTCTCTTTCCTTTCTCCACTGCCTCAGTTGGGTTTAAATTGGTGTCTAAACTCTTATATGTGACCTTGTCCCAATAGCGGCTTGGGTAGTTTAGTCTTTAGTGTCCTGGAAACCGTACAAATCTAACATCTCAGATTCTACTGTCTTCCCTGTCCTTAAGTACTAAGCTCAAGCTTTTCTGTTTCAGAGTGTGTTTTCAGAGCCTATTCTGGCCCCTTCCATGGGGTACCTGCTGCTGATTTTGCAGTTCTAGTCTAAGGGCCCCCACTACCCTCTCCAACTTTCTCCTGAACAGATGTTGACAGATCTTGCACAGTGTGTTTTTTATTTTGTTTCATTTTGTTATCACATGTTTGTATTTTAGGACCTGAAAACACTTACCATACTTCATTATAGATGTCATGGTTGGGTTTTTCCCCCTATTTCTTTTACTTTGCTATTTCTATTTTATTAACCACTTGGGCATATTCACTACCGAGGCCAATCACCTTAAACTCTTTATATAATTCTTAACACAAATACATAGTCTTTGTCATGCAAGAACAGAAGATAGTCATCAATTCTTGCACTAAATTTTAAAACCTCCAACATTGCACTGAGTAATTTTTAAAATTCTATCTAGAATTAAAGATAAAAATTGTTTAGCAAGTATTTTAAATTTATATTCCCTATCAGGATTGGAATGTATGTACATAAGAATGAACATCAGTTAAAAAAGACACCGACCATTGTCCTTTTTACTGGGAGATCTCTAGAGGCCTGGGAAGTCCTGACAAATCTCAGTGTCTTTGTTTGCCAGGGGCTTTCACCAGCAAATACTCTGACAATGTAATTTGTGACTGGAATTTTGGAATACTTCACTTTGGACTAGACTTCCTGAGGGATTAGAGGTTAAGGTATTAATGGATGCAAGATGGGATTAAGAAAAAAGAAAGCCACATGAATAGTTATCTAGTCTAAATAATTATTCTAGATACCAGCGATTTGGAGGAGGTTTTCTGGTTGGCCGTTCTGTGTCCATTGTGGCCTATTGTATGCTGGGAGGACAGTGTGTTCCAGGGGATGATGGAAGTCTGGAGAACACAGCCCTCAAGGATCTTGCCTGATGCATTTTCCTTTAGCAGGTTCTGAGTTGTATCCCTTTTGTTACAATAAAACTGTGTTTTGTGAGTCATCCTAGCATTTTATTGAAACTTGAATAGGTAGAAAAGAACCTCGACTTTTCGGGCAGCTGCCACAACAAAGGTTCCTTGGTGCTATGGTTTGCTAGCAAACCTCCAGAAAAAGTTACAGTCAATGTAATGGCACTTATGAAAAGGTGAGGCCTTCGAGAAATTACTAAGGCATGAGGGCTCCTCCTACATGAATAAGATGAAAGCCCTCTTCAAAGAGGCTCCCCATTGCATTCTGCCTCTCTTATCCTTCTGCCTTCAACTGTATGAGGACTCAGAGTTCTCCACTCCAGAGGATGCAGCAACAAAGTACCATTTGGAAAGCAGAGAGCATCCCTCATAGGACAATTGATTCCACCATCCTTCTGATTCTGAGCTTCCTGCTCTGCAGACTGGGAAGAAATAAATTTCTGTCCTTTGTGAATTACTCAGTCTCAAGAATTTTCTCTCAACAGTACAAACAGAACCAAGACTTTTGCAGAGTTCCATAGAATGATGAGAAAGTGGAGTCTCAAGCTAGGTCATTCTTGCAAAATATTACACCAGCTACCTGTGGAATGTGGCCTTATTCCTGGGCACAAGGTGTTGTAATTTTAGCAAAAACCTTTAAGCATATTTGACAAATAAACATAGCTATATCATGTACTGATACAAACCAATTTAAAAGGTGTGCACTAAAATGACATATTGGGACAAGAAATTTGCAACAATGAGAGAATTTAAAGGACACAGAGATTACAATAGGATTTGCCACTGTGATTCCAAAGTGTCCAATTCTTTTCCTGCCACACATCTGCCCAGAGTTCATGATGTGGCTTCAGCAATAAGGAACAATGGGATAATGAGACTCAAAGATAACAGAATGATAGCTTAGCATAGATCTGAAGCAAAGCCTTGCTGGGTCACTATCTCCACAGCCGCCTGCAAACAAAACATGCCAGCTTTGTCTAGGCCGCCATCCACCTGGGGAGACAAGGCGGGAAGTACAAAGGCAGAGAACACAATTAGACTTAGGAAGACTTGCATTCCACAGTAGGGAAGAGATTGCGTCCCTCTCTCCCATGCAACCCGGCAGCGAAGGGATTCTACTCTTGTAGCAATTTAGCTTTTGAGTTGTAGGCAGTCACATCAGGACAGAGATTGCATCACAGAACAGAGAGACAGGAAGAACAGGGATCCTTGGATAGTGTGGTGTGTGGTATGTGTGTGTGTGTGTGTGTGTGTGTGTGTGTGTGTGGTGGTATGTGTGTCTGTGTATGTATTTGTGTGTTTATGTGAGGTGTGGTATGTCTGTGTGGTGTGTATGTATTAAGAGTGTGGTGGGTGTGGTGTATATTTGTGTGTGTGTGAGTGTGTGTATGTGTGTGTGGTATATTTATGTGTGGTGTGGTATGCCTGTGTAGTATGCATATATTTGTGTGTGTGTGGTGTGAGTGTATGTGTGTGTAGCGTGTTTATGTGTAGTATGGTATGCCTGTATGTATCTCCAGTGCTGTGTGTATGTGATATCTGTGTGTGCATGCACATGTGTGTGGTATGCATTGTAATGTGGTATGTGTATCTCTCTGTGTGTGTCTGTGTGTGTGTTTATGTGTGGTGTGGTATGTCTGGGTGATGTGTATGTATGTGCAGTGTGGTGTGCGTGTGTGTCTATTTATGTGTGTGGTGTGAGTGTGTGTGTATTTGTGTGTGTATGGTGTGAGTGTGTGTGTATAGTGTGTGGTATATGTTTATGTCGGGGGAGAGAGAGGAAGAAAGAGAATAGGGTATGTATCTATCTTGTACCCACATTCTAAGCTACCAAAAAGTTACCTACTAGTCAACCTAGTCAACACACAGTTGTGTTTTTTTTTGATTTGTTTTGTTTTGTCTACTTCATGATGTTTTCTTCTGCCTGCATTCTCTTTTCTCTCTTTGGCAAGTATGGCAGGTCATGAACAGACCCACCACACAGACTACTCCAGGAGGCACAGTGATTATATTATGGGCACAAAATGGAAGCCTGACCTCTGACATAGCACAGATTTTGCTATGAAAAAGTTCCTATGCACCCCAAACAGCATAAAAAACAACGACTGGATGAGCTTATATCTCATTTGGGGTCACATCAATCATCAAATCTCCATTTTTTTTAAAAAAAAAAAAAAGGAACAAGGAGATTCCAGGGAGACAAGTGTGCACCTAGAGGTTTTCTCCTGGACACTTCAGCAGGGTGGGCAGTTTACAAAGTAAAAATCACTTTGGACCAAGCCCAAGTTGTCATTCTTATCGCTATTCTAAACTTGAGCAGAGCGTGCGGTCTGGTGGAGGTGTGCCTTGCTGTTCTAATGATGTTGGTGACTGTGGAGCATGGGTGCTTGTGCTGCAGCAAACGGCAGGGGATCACTTGTCCAGACAGACTGCAGCTGCTGGGGCCTGTCTTCATATCACACGGAAAGCCGTTCAGGCTTTAGTCTTAGGATTGGTTACTTTCTGTTAGAGTGCTCTATTAGGATAGAGGAGAAGAAGATGTGAAATAGAGAGGAGCAGAGAGATAAGGCAAGGGCACTCAGTGACCATCGGAGCTCATCTGGCATTTAATGACATGCTCTGCGCCAGCTGTCAGTCACCTACATGCAGGGTGTGGGCTGTGCCCAGTGGAGAGAGGTGCACGGTCCACTAGCTGGCTTTAAATTATTACACTTCTTTATTTGTTTGTTCACATGCATGAGCACATGTCTGTGGGTATTGCTGTGCCATGGTGCATGTGGTCAGAGAACAGCTCGTGAAAGTCAGTTCTCTTCTTCCACCACATGGCACACAGGCATCAGACTTGTGTCGTTGGGTGTGGTGGCAAGCGCTCTGACCTGCTGAGCCATCCCACCCACCCCCAAGCCCAGTTTCAAATGTTTGTTTCTACCATACAGAGTCATTGACTTTCCCTTGTCCCCGAGAAGTCACTCCTGTCCCCGCTGTATGAAGCCAGCCATGGTAAGAATAGCTCACTTCTCTGGCTGTCCTGAGCTTTGTCGGGTTTTGTCTGACTTCCCTGTGTGTCTCTATAGTGCCTATGTAGGTGCTGTTTCTGTATGGTGTTCCATTCATCTGAAGACCACTGTGCTTTCTTATCCTTATATTTCAGTTTAGGCCGGGAAAAGGGAGGGGGAGGGGGTTGGCAGACTCACAAGCAAGATGGGCAGAGCCTCTGGTTTTCTAGAGACAAACTTTTCCTTACCGCTTTGTGAGGAAGCTCTTCTGCTAATGCATGTTTTCAATTACAAGTAATGTATCCCTTGCCTTGATTTACATATGGCACCTACACTTCCTTTCCCAGAGGATAGGAGTCAAACATGGAAGGCAGTGGTTCTCAACCTTCCTAACGCTGCGACCCTTTAACACAGTTCCTCATGTTGTGGTAATCCCCAGCCACTAAATCATTTTTGTTGCTACTTCATAACTGTACTTTTGCTACTGTTATGAATCATAACGTAGATATTTCTTGGAGATAGGGGTTGGGCAAAGGGGTTGTGATCCACAGCCTGAGAACCACTGATGTAACACAAAAATACTTTCCTCTGTTGGGGAATTCAAGCAAACCCAGTAATTTTATCCCTTAGCCTGTTCTGTTTAACGCAAGCGTTCACAGACCCCACAGAACCCTTCATAAGCATAAGAGATAAGACCCTGACCAAGTGTCAAGCACAAATTCTATTTTAAGTAGCAAATAATAAACAGATGAGGATGATAAAATTGCAGCAGAAGCCCATCACAAATGTTGATCGTCTTATTGTTTTAGACCAAGTCTATCTGTGTTAAAGTCCACAGGCAAGTGGACTTTTAGATGGGAGACTGGACATTCACCTGGTGCCAAACTGATAACACACAATGGTTTCTAATCACAGGAGGGCAAATAGAATCGCACAATGGGAGGTTCTGATTGCTTAGGCTCCAGAGGAAGTTAACCTCAACAAATTAGTGAGGAATGAGTTAGGAGTTCTGCCCCAGACATAATAAAACATGAAGTATACAATTCTATACAATAAGCTTCATGTATTCACCATGGTCTGCTTGAATCTACTAAGCTTTTCAAAATTACTCTCGCAGGGCTGGGAGTGTGGCTCAGTTGGTAGAGAGCTTACTTAGCACGCATGAGTACTGTGTAAACTGGTTCTGTTGGCACATGCCTGAAATCTCAGCACTAGTGAGAATGAGACAAAGTTCAGAAGTTCCAGGTCCCCTTTGGTTATACGGTGAATGAGGTCAGCCCACATCAAAACAATAACACAAATTCTACAAGGAATAAAACAAAAGAGATTCAACCAGAAGGCTATAAAATAGGATATTGTCAGGCAGTGGTGGCACATATCTTTAATCCCAGCACTCAGGAGGCGAAAGCAGGCAGATCTCTGTGAGTTCGAGGCCAGCCTGGTCTACAAGAGCTAGTTCCAGGACAGGCTCCAAAGCTACAGAGAAACCCTGTCTCAAAAAGCAAAATAAAACAAAAATTAGGACATCTTGGAAGTCAGATCTTCAATAGTGGTTGCTCTTCAATAGTCATTGGAAACAACTGAGCAATGGAGCTATTCTGGATTAAGCAACACATACAACATTCAGAAGATACTCAGTAGATGCTAACGGTGGTGAATGGTGCGACAGCATTTTCCTCCTGTAGTCTATTTTCTCCATTTTCTTCAATTCTCAGCTATTTTTTTTTTCCATCAAACCTCACCAGTATTCTGCCTGGATGCATAGCTTACCCAGCCTGTATTTTCTATTGTCCCATCTGAATCGTGAACTCTATTGTTTAGCAATATGCCTCAGCTTTAATCTTATTGGCTAAAGTAGATTTTTTTTTTTTTGGTCCAACCAGTACTAAAGCCATTAAAGTCTTCTCTGGCTTTTGAACAATGCAATCATATTGTTGACTGTTAGAACAGTCTGTTGACTGGAATAAAGATTAAGGGCATGGGCCCTGGAGGGCTTGGGAAAATCACTTAATTTCACTAAGAGTCAATGTTTTCATTTGCAAAATGAAAGAAGTACAAGGATCTGTTTCAGAAGGGTGTTCCAAGGACTAACTGAGATAACATGGCAAGAGCTGAGTGTGAGGCTTAGTTCACAGAGTACAAGCATCAATTAGGACCAGGATTGTCCCAGTCGTATGTAAGCATCAAAATGAAAACTGCACTTTTAGACTTTAAAACTTCAGTTATTTCAATAAAAAGTGGTGCATTTTGCTACCTTCCTGATAAAATGTACCTATTAAAACTAGGACCAAACAGGCTAGGCATTGGTGGTGTATGCCTTTAATTCCAGCATTCCAGAGGCAGAGGCAGGTGAGTCTCTGTGAGTTCAAGGCCAGCCTGGGCCACAGAGTGAGTTCCCAGGGATACACAAAGAAACTCTGCCTCGGAAAAAAAAAAAAATTAAAAAAAAAAAAAACATAGTCTCCTTAGCTCACAGTGTTGTTATATTTCTAGTTTTTCTTTCCTATTTTTTTTTCAGTTTTTCAAGACAGGGTTTCTCTGTGTAACCATTGTTGTCCAGGAACTCTGTAGACCAGGCTGACCTTGACCTTGACCCCAGAGATCTCCCTGCCTCTGCCTCCCCAGTGCTGGTATTAAAAAGTGGGTACCACCACCACCTGATTTCTGACTTTTCTATACTGTGAATTCAGTAATTAGCTTGCTGACATTATATTATTTGAATGTTTGGGGCCAATGGGGACACAGAAGGAGCTTGAGTGTAGTATCCCTGAGATTTCAGGATAAAGCCGAGGGGTATCTCATGAAAATAGAAGGTGAAGTTTCACTGACTCTCCATGAGAATGTGCAGAAACAGTTGTATCGTCTTCCTAACTGATGGCGCTGGACCCCCACAAGGGCCACTGCCCCTCTGTGTAAGGATGTGCGTTTTCCTTCAGCTAGTGAAATCATAGTCCTGATATGCAAGAGTCAAAAAACCATAGGGTACTATGAGAATATCAATTAAAATGAATAAATAGAGATGATTGTCTGATTGGCAGCCAAAGTGACGAGAATCTTAAGTTTTATAGCAATGGTTTCTCTCCAAACCCAGTTAAGCTCAAATACAGAGAAAAATGTAACAGATGAATTACTTCAATGTAATCCATTTCTTCAGTTATACATGCACTATTAGTAATTCAATCAAAAGCGTGGATTCCATCATATATTAACTGAGATTCTTTCTCTTTTGCTGGAATTATAGGCTCTCCAGAAATTGAATTCAATGTGTTGCCTCAAAGAATTGGAAGTCTAGAAGCAGGCCCAGCTTCAGGGTTGCTCAGCTCTGGCATCTCACCACTCTCCCCCAAAGGCAATTCTCTGGCTCTGCTCATGTGTCGACATCACGAAAAAGCACCCATAATTCAACCTGCCCACAGCATCTTTCCTCACCTCTCACAGAAATTCTCCTTCTGGAATCTCTGGATGTGGTCTTGACCTCGCTGATCAGAATCATGCCTTTCCCCTCATCCTTGAATGATCTGTAAGTAAGATAGTACTTACAACCCATGCTAAGAAAACAAAGTGTGCATCAATGAAAACCGGGGTGCCTTTGGAGGGAAAGGAAAACATGATTGTAGTCAATGAAGTTATCAGAAATCATTCTGGAAGTCTGGTGAAGCAAGGATCCTCCATATTATCTGAAAGTTTCTTTTTCCCAACAATACTTTGTTTTTTAAATAATTATGAAAGAAAACAATGCAAGCTTTCCTCACCTGATTTTCTCCTTTGCTGAAACGAGAACAATAATTATAAGTGGGCGTAGTAATATTGATTCATACACTATCTATCCCCAGCTAGGTTTGAAAATTTGAAAATGGCTCTAAAGATTTTTGGGTTGTTTGGAGTTTGAAAGATTTAGCTAACAATTTCCTCATAGTTAGGAGGGCAGAGGAATTTTTTATGGAAATGCAATCTGTATATAATAACCCAAACTTCAAAATGTTGTTATAGAGCAGGGATGTGATGTTTGACACGTTTTTGACACTCCTTAATGAGCTTATTTATGTCTTTGAGAAATAAATTTACCAAGCTCAAGTCTGAGCGGGAGTATCCTAAGTGAGGCATTTTATTCTCGAAGGGGTGGACTGCCACCTAAATCCAGGAAATCAGCTTTTAATCTTCTTAAAGGGAAAGGCATCTACATGTCTAACCATTTCCATTTCATTGCTTTTTCTTTGGCTTTTGGCTTTTGTTTTAAGAGACCCAAACAAGCTAAGGAAGTGAACTGAACTCAGAGGAACTAGATTCCAGTCTAAAGCTTGTCAAGATGACACAAGAAAGCCATCTCACCTACCAATACCAGATTCTCTTCTCAGATCGTCAGGGTCAGTGAACCATTGACTCATTCTTATTTATTCACTTATTCAGTGAATTTTTTGGTGGGCCCGGTAACCTAGAGAATTAGGAAAAAAATGTGTTCTTTGCTTTTAAGGTTGTCACAGTAAGATGACACAGATGAGACTCGGCCTGAAGGGAGTTTTATACCGAGTTAAGTGTGGTGACGGAATTAGGTATTTCGGAACAGGCATTTTGGAATTAGCTACAAGGCATACTTAAGTCACCTGATGACTGGAGATGGGGGAAGATAGTTTCCTTGGAGATGATGATATGGGAGCTGAATATGGAAGGATGAGTAGGCATTCGCCAGGCAAGGCTCAGGAGTGAAGACATTCAGAAAGAGGAGACATCAAGAGTAAATGACAAAGACACAGCCTCGTGTATCAGTGATCCATGCTGCTGGAGAAAAATCTTGAAGCAGAAAGTGGGAACAGAGAACGCTGGAAAGATGAGTGGGCGTCAGAAGGCTGTGAGAGGCTTTGTTCCTAATAGGTGATGATTCATCAAAATATGTCACCTTGGGGTCAAACAGAAACAATCTCAGGGTTCTGCAATGTCTCACGCCAGCCTTCTTTAATTGCATTTTATCCTGCTGTTGAAAACGGTTCAGGGGATATGTCCAAAGCGTTTCCTCTATACTATCTTGCCTTCCCAGTATCACTACCAACACTAATAAATTCAATGTACATTGAATCCCTTTGTGTTACTGAATCGGGAGAGTTGTGAATCTTTTTTTTTTATTTAAAAAGAAAGTGTACATTTTATGAATGAGGAAATTTTTGTCAAAGACGCTCACCCAAGTCCCAACTCCTGCTTTCAAGTAAAGAGCCCTCACTCAGTTTTCTTTCTGTTTCATAAGGGTAGCTGTTTCCTTCCACAGCACAGACCTTAGAGCTACGAGAGTACTCTGTGGCCTGGCATCTGCTGTCTGCCATGTATAAAACTCTGGATATGAAAAATGAGCTTTCTCTACCCCAGTCTCTCCTCCTCCACAACCTCCTCCACCTCCTCCTGCTTTCACCTGGAAGAATTTCCTATTAAGATGCAAATCCTTGGAGTGGGAATCATTTTGCTATTATCCTGTAATGGTAGTGCGAATCAACTGACTATTAAACAGCCAGAGGAAAGAGAAGTCTTCCTGTAGTCCAAGGTTGAGTGTCCACGGGTAGAAAGGAGCCTGGACATCTGAGAGGAAAGGCCCCTTATCTCAGTTCTTCCTCTTCAGGGGAGAGAGCCCTTTTGAGCCTGATGGATTAATCTTTTCTATAGCAGCAGTCAAAGGTCAGGAACACTACATAATATTTCTCAATAAAGTAGTAGACAGGTCCACAGTGAGCTCTGGAACCGCCAGAGAAGAAAAAAAAGAGAAAATCTTTAGTCACTAAATAGCAGGGCATTTTCTCAACCCAACTGTAGAAACATGGTCTTAGATAATAATGGGATGCTTCTCTCACTAATGTGCTGAGATGCTGAATAGAGAAACATTCTGAGGCTCTCTGAACAGGGACACTGCCTTGAAACTGGAGCACCCACAGTCATTCTCCTTGTGTGGGGTAAATTTCTACTCCATAACTCTGTTTGTGTTGCTGGAATGAACAGATAAGAGACACCACGTAACCTGCAAATAGTAGAACGCATTTCTTTCAGGATTCCTTATGGTAGCAGCGGTGATGGTGGGGGTTAGAGGGGCTGCTGAACTTGAGGAGGATGCTGTGTGGCAGTCCAGAGACGAGGGAGAGCAGTTCAGAAAGTAGACAGGGAGAAAGTATGCAGAACCGTCAGCCTGAGGTTCCCATCTGGAAAGACCTTCCTGCAAGCTACATACATGAGTAGTTCAGAGACCACATCTATGACTGCTATGCCTCCTCGTGGACCTACAAAGCCAATTTCCGGGATGTACAGTACATGTAATTATACATGTTCTCAGGGGCTTTCACTTGGTCCAATGCTTTGCCCTTTCTGTGCAAAATTCTTGTGTCCTTTTTTTTTTTTTTGCCAGTGAAGCCCAAATGGGACCATAGAGCATGAGTATAGGATGCAACACAGTGTGCTGCCCTTCTATGCCACTCCAATTATACATCATTTTCAAGACACCCCAATAGCGCAAGATTTCCCAGACCTAAGATATGTGGAAATTCAGAAACTCAAAGCAAGCCTTTGATATAGGATAGTTGCTTCCTCCAGATGAAGTAATACCACTATGGTCTCAAAGTCAAGCAGCTGCCATGACCCACTTGAGACCCTCAAGGAATCAGACTTCTTTACATCTTCTTGTGGAGGGATGGAGAAGGCTCAGGATATGCATGAGGATCTGTAAACTGATGGTCTTCAGAAGAACATCTCTATGGATCTCCCACTTCCAGACATTTGTCTTAGAGTTTCTATTGCTGGGTAGAGACATCATGACCACAGCAACTCTAATAAAGGAAAATATTTAATTGAGGCCATGGTTTGCAGTTTCCAAGGTTTAGTTCATTATCGTTGTGGTGGGGAGCATAGTGGCATGCAGGTACACATATTCCTGGAGAAGGAGCTGCCACATGTTGACATACAGGCAACAGGAAGTAGACTATCTCACTGGGCATGGCTTGAGCATATATGAGACCTCAAACCCATCTCCACAGTGACACACTTCCTCCAACAATAACACAACTACTCCAACAAGGCCACACCTTCTAATAGTGCGACTCCTTTGGGAGTCATTTTCTTTCAAACCACCACACTGGGCATCTCCTATCTCCAGACATTACAGTCAAACAGTCACAACTGTGTAAGAGGTCAACATGAGACTTCTCCAGAGTAGCTGCTTATGAGCTATCAATACTCCTGCAACTGACCCCACAAACTGATTGCTTCACCAAGATAGACTTGAACAGAATCCTTTTGTTTGTTTGTCTCTTGATTTCCCTCTATTTAGGGTGACTAAGCATGTCTGTATGCTGTCTCCAGAATAGTCCCTCAGTAGCAAGTTTGCTACACTCGTGTCTCAGTTAGCCAAGGCTCTGGTGGTCACAGGAAGCTCTGCTTCCTGTTTGAGAACACACATTGAGTATAGAGGCAAGGTGACAAGGAAAAGATGAACCACACAACAGCAGATGTTAGTTTTCAAACAATACATCTGAGAAGTAATTAATATAAAAAATATATAACAGACTCAAATATGTTTTTGTAGCATTAATGGTAGTCACTTCTTATTTTGTGGTCAAGGACCCTACATTTTCATTTTGTAGTAGAATTCACATCTTATGTGTTTCTCCCTATGACAAAAATACCTTTCAAAAATATTGCATTTTATTACTTTGTGCATGCATGTGTTAGTGTGCATGTGCATGTATGCACATGATGGTGCATATATGAAAATCAGAAGACATCTTGTTGGTTCTTTTCTTCTTCTGTGTGGGTCCAGGAATCAAAGTCAAGTTGGTGGGCTTGGTGGTAAGCCCCTTTACTCACTGAACTATTTTCTAGTCCTGCCTCATCTTCTGACACCTATCTGAATGCTCAAAATAGAATATTTATGCTGTGGGACAATGGTTTAACCCTGTAAAGATTTGTTGCTTGTCCTTGTTTAATAAAATGCTGTTTGACCAGTAGCCAGGCCAGAAGTATAGGCAGGCAACCAGGCAGGAAGTATAGGTGGGGCCACAAGAACAGGAGAATTCTAGGAAGAGGAAAGATTCAGTCTACAATTGTCACCCAGACACAGAGGAAGCCAGACACAAAGCAAGCAAGATGTGACTGCTTCGCCTAAAAAGGTAGCAAGCCATGTGGCCAACACAGGCAAATATTATGGGCTAATATAAGTTATAAGAGTTAATAAGAAGCCTGAGCTACTGAGCCAATTATTGTTTATTTAAAATACAAGTGACAGGGTACACACCATTGTCCTACAGCATATTTATATATTTATACCTTAACAGAATGTGTTTAATGTAGTGGGATCTTTGATATCCTCTTATCAGTCATCCTTAGCATTATGAACAGAGTAGAGAGAATATTGTATGGAAAACCCACTCATTGGTATTGAACTATTGGAAGAAAGACAATACGTCCATTTTCTTGAAGGCCTCCATGAGTAAAGCTCTGTGAGTTCCTTAAGCTAATAAAAAAGGAGAGTTCAAAGTGAATATGAAATCAAATCTGTTCTTAACACATTTGATTAACTATCACATACCATTTATATTTATGTCCAAACAGGCTTGTCTACAACAAAATTCATACTTTCAGCATCTTGCCTTGAAATCTAAAAAAATCATATATTATAATTTGCTTCAAATTCAAGTGACAGAAAGAGGCCCTTGATCTTATCAATCTGTGATTTTTGTTATATGCTCTTTCCACTCTGACTTATAAGCCTAGAAGGAAGTAAGTGGGGGTTAGTATGTCTTCTACAGCTAATGACTCTGGTCCCTTCTATTTTATGACTCAGCTATAGTTAACCTCTGGCTCCAAACTACCCAAGATATAGAGATTTAGGTTGTGAACATGAAGTAAGGAGGGAAGGAAGGAAAGAAGGTAAGAAGGAAAAAAGGAAGAGAGGAAGGGAGGGAAAGGAAGGATGGAAAAGAGGGAAGGAAAATGGAAACAAAAGCACGCCTCCTTTCCTTAAAAAACATTCAGAAATTGGTACAGATACCACTATTGATCTATTAGCAAAACTATAAGCCTCTTGCTATATTACATAATAGAGAGACTAATAACTGTAATTCTACAATCTCAACCAAAAGCACAGTTATCAAGGAAAATCGGAAAAATGGAAGTTGTGCCAATCATAATTTTAAGTCACTCATGACAATTCTGCAAGGTTTATCTTTTCAGTAAACGATACTAGTATGCAGCCCTTATACATAGTAGGTAATCAGTGGGTGTTGTTCAATTGATTTGTAAATTGTCAGACTTACATTTATATGATTTGCTAATTTTGTCTAAAACATACTTTTATGTGGTAACTCAGGAGCTAATAAAAAACACAAGTTAATTGTAATATAGAATGCTTTTTTAAAAAAATAAGCATACACCAATTGCAAACCATACATCTGATACATACATCCATCTTAGAAACAAGACTTACTTTTCTGGTGTTGGCTGGTATGATGGATAATTCGGATAGTGACAAGAGCATCTGAGTCTACATTGCCAGGCTCAGGGCACTTCTTGGAAGGCTGGTGTGGGGATTATATTCACAATGCTTTACATTGGGAATCTGGGTCTTCAGTGAGTGGCCAGGTGAACGTCAATGAGAGATGCTGATGCAGTCCACAAAGTTTGGACTGTCTCTCCACGAAGCCTGTTTCCCAGAGAGCCCAGTCTGGGATCAAATCTCTAAACCTGCAAACCCACTCTCTCACTGTTCTTCCTGTATCCTCAGGCAGTCACTGCAAATCCCAGGCCCTCGTGTTTGTCCCTTTCCCTTGTCACTTAGACTTCCTGTCTCTGCTTCATCTCTGCCTTTTCCCTCAACTACAGCGTCTGACCTTCTCTCCTGCACAGAAAGAGCTGCCTGGGGATAAATTTTTACCCAGCTGGAGGAGTACAAGGTTGGTAAGACAGGGCAGAAGGGAATGTAAGCCATCTGCCATTACATTTATACATATCCCCAATAGGCAGGTAAAACATCAATTTCTCTACATGATATTTTAAGTATAGTTCATAAGGGTAGGCATTAATCTCGTAACTGTAAAACGATTTTTAGGTAAGCTTCCTTTGATAGCGAATTATCGTATACTCCAGTGTTTTCAAGAGTGTTCTATGTGTCTTATACACACAAAGTAATGAGAAGGGGCACCTTTGTAGATTCCCAGCTTGAAAAGTTTCTACTTATTTTTTGTTCTGACTCTGCATTATTGCAAGCCACTCTGAACTTCTATTAGCGGTAATGATGTCAAGTAAAAGCATGAGTTAAATTAAGGAAAGATGTTAAATAATTGAGTCATTTGGGCAAAATTAGAATCACATTCTAAAAGTTTATAGCTGGATAACCTTGGAATGTAGTACTGATGTGTCTAATCCTATTGCTTTGTTTGTAAAATATGAACTCAGAGGGCTTTGCATTCACATATGAACAATAAGTATTCAATACACAATGAATACATAATAAGTACTCAATATTAATTGCTATAATTCTTATTCACTTCTATAGGATTTCCATGAGCATTTTCATAATGTTTAGTGTGATATCTGTCTAGTTACCTGGAAGAAGATTATATGGTCTTTTACGTAGGAAAATTGGAAGCTCAAGGACAACCTCAAAAGTTGCCCATCAATATGAACTTTGTTGAATAAATCATGATTTATCCATTAAGTAGAATACCATACAATCATTTAAAATAGTTAGAATTGGCTAGGAGGGAGGTATGACGAGAGAGAGGTGGTGAGGGGATTGGGAAAGTATCATAGCGTCATGCATGCTAGAAAAGGTTGTAGAGGAAGCAGAGGTTGAAAACATCTTGGGACTATGAAGGCAGAAGTCTGACCAATGAACATCAAGTATCCCAGACAAAGGATGCAACAGGGGCATAAATATAGGTAGGTGCAAGAAAAAGACTGGCTTCTCTGTAGAAAGGCAAGCGGTTCCACGTGACAAGAGCGTGTTGTGTACACTGACTGGGACATGGCTAGCTCTGACTCTAGACTAGTGAGTGGCAGACTGCAGAGAGCTTTGGTCATGATAAGTCAGGGTCATGGGGTCCCATCAATGGTTTCAAGTTAGGCAGCAACACCACCATGACAGTGACTTTCACAGATGAAGTATGTGGGGGGGGGGGGATGCTTACCCAGGAAGAGGCCAGCATCGAAGGTAGACAGAAATGGGGTCTCAGAAGGAGGGGAGAAGGAACCAGCGCAGCAGCAGGTAGTGACAGCTGAGAAGAGACTAACTTTCAGGTCTCTTATCTGTTAGAATGCAGCCAGAGACTGCTCGTTCATTTCCCGGCTGCCCATACCCAAATAGTCACACAGAGACTCTATTAATTACAACACTGGTGTATTTCTGGCTAGCTCTTATATACTAAATTAACCCATTTCTATTAATCTATGTATCACCACGAGGCTGTGGCTTACCAGGCGAGGTGCTGGCATTGTCTCCTTTGGCAGTTACATGGCCTCTCCCTGGCTCTATTCTGCCCTGGCATAGGCCAAAGCAGCTTTATTCATTAACCAATAAAAGCAACACCTACAAAAGGACATCCCATATCATTAGAAAAGGAAAAGGAGACATGATGACAATAATCTGTAATTTACTCTGTGTGGGGTTCTTAAAACTTTTTTAATGTCCATTAGCTGTGTAAACCTATTGGGGAGACAGAGACGAATAGCTATAGTCTGTCTGCCTTAATAACATCTTACATTGTTATATTTCCATCATTCTCTGTGCATGCATGCACACACATGCGTGTCTGTGTAAGTATGTGCATGCATGTTTGTGGAGGCCGAAGAGAGATCACCAACCTCAGATGGTATTATATCTCAGGAGCAGCGCACATTTTTAAAAGAAATGATCTGTTTATATTTTTATCTTTAGGCCGAGTCTCTCCCTGGGACCTGGGGAATCCCTGATTCAGCTAAACTGACTGTCTAGTGTGTCCCAAGCTAGGGCTCCAAGCATATGCTGCTGTGTATTCCTTTTGTTCGTGTGCGTTCTGAAGTCGGGTCCTTGTGCTTGTAAGCATTTTCCCAACTGAGCTGCTCCCCGCCCACGACAAAGTATCTTTACCCATGAGCCCCTTGTGTAAGTACCCTGTTCATGCCTTGGGTTGTGTTTTCCCCCACGAGTTTGGTCTAACTACTTGGAGGCTTATTCATGACCGCTCTCACTGCAGAGCCCGCTGCTAGGCATTGGTTGGTTCTAGTCTAGTTCCTTCCATCAGACCAAAACGCCTCAGCCTACCCTATAAGTCATGGAGAGCTCAGAGATGTCGTTCCTGAGAGCAACATGGGCCTGTTTGGATGCGGTATCAAAAATAAATGAAATTCTAAAATGCAGACCAAACTACTCCTTCTTATACCTTGCTTACTGAATTTGCAGAAACTCGATTTTGTGAAGAGAGGAGTGTATTTTTAAAGCGACAGTAAAACCGAGAAGCCCCCCCCCCCCCCTTGAAAGAGGCCCGATCCGTTGGAGGCGAGCAAACAGTGCCGTGCCTGTGAGGCTTACAATAATACTTGGCTTTGCCTGGTGTTGAGAGTGACCAAAACTAATCAGGTCCAGAAGAGCGGTCCACAAAACTGCTTTTCTGACTCTGCCTCTGCCCTGCCTGCTTTTGCGGCTGAGCAGATTGCAAGAGCTGGTGCCAACTCTACATTGCTTAATAATAATTCTCATTAGCATGCTGCCTTGGATGTGGATCGCAGAGCAAAATTTAGCTTTTTTCCTTGGTGTGAATCAAGAGAGAAGCATGAAATTCTCAGCCTAAGCAAAGGGTTTTTAGGACCTTGGACGGGGCCACCTTTGCATAAACAGAGTAGCTGGTCCCCAGTCAGGGGGCTGGAGAGACAAAGAGGAATTTTACTCCCAAATGGGGGAACTTTGTGTTCTTTCTGCTTCTCCACTTGGAGCTTCTGAGATTGCCCTTGTTTGTGCCTTGCTGTTGAATAGGCTGATACATTCCAAACACCCGGGGCCTGTCCAAGTCCGGTGCCTCGTGGAGTGAATGCTCCCAGCTCTGATCCGCGCATCTCTGCAGCGTGGCAGCTGGCCCAGTATACCTGTAGGTTCCATGACTTTCCCGAGGTCGCTCACATTAGCTTTAGTTACGAAAGTGAACAAGAGGCTGTTTACTCTCCTGCAGATGCCAGGGTGACTTGAACGGCACTCTGAGGAGACACGCACAACCTTGCACATTCACAACCTGTTTAACAGGGGCCGTATTTCCCACCACGGCTTTCACATGCCATCTGCTGTCACATGGTACCACGTGCCAGGTCCTTATAAGAAATGTATTTGCTCACTCGCTTTCTCACTCCTCCTTTAGAAACAGCAAATCGAAGACAACTTTAAGCAAGGTTTCACACCGAAGGGATTATGTGCGTATCAAATGTATCGCATTAAAAGAGGATTTTTATTGTCATTCCCGGCTGCAAAATGGCAATCAGACACCCTCATGAAAAATTTAGAGACGTTATCAGACTCAGTGGGTAGCGGAAAAGACACCACTGAAAAGTAATCTCTTTTTGTGTGGGAATCTACTTGCCAAAAGAATGACAACTCAAAAAAAAAAAAAAAAAAATTGGGAGGAAAGAGTCCAAGGTGCTTTATAATTCTATACTCTTTTTTCCTTTGGTGCCGGGACGGGACCCAGGTTTCCATGCCCACAGCAAAGCCACTGAACCGCTGAGCTGTCCATCATCACCCCTGCCCCGCCCCCCAGCCCCTCATGCTCTCCATTCTCCCTCTGGCATGTGATCCCTTTCTCTGATCCGGTCTAGTGCTGAGCTCAGTGGTAGAAGAGAGCCACTCTCTGAAAGGGTGAAGGGAATGGTAGGAAGCATAGCTGGGAACAAATGATTTAGCACATCCTGTCACGGCTTCCTCTTGAATGATGGCGCCTTCTTTGTTAATTGAAAAGAAACGTAAAACGGGAGACAGAGCAAACGGGAAACAAAACAAAACACAAAACCCAATAGAGAAGATCTCAGTCTCCTCCTCCGTCACGACCTGTGACAGCACACTGTAACGTCCCGGTCATACATCTTCATGGATTATTCTAATGCTGTCTGTAGGGAGCCTAGAACGGGAGGTCTGTAATTGAACGTTCTTTCAGGAGAAGCCTTCTATCAGGCCTGCTAAGGGAGTCAGCCGCACCTGCTGGCTTTTTTTATGTTCAGCGGCTCTGAAAGGATGAAAAGCATAAAGCAATTGAATGGTGTTATTTCTTTTATAATTTCTCAGTGGAAATACAGTTTTCAAAAATTATTGATAAGATGTGCCAGCCTAACCAGGGTTTTTAAGATGAAATTGCAGTCCGTAGCTTGTTTTAAGCATGTGGATTGTGTTTGGCTTTCTCTGAGTTGGTCTAAACGATTACTGTAATCTGTAACAATGTATGAATTCATCAGTTGCTACCACCGAGGCTCTTAGGGGAGGGCTTGGCTTTCCAGGTATTGCATCTCATAGCTGGAAATACCCTGCCACTGGCCTGGGTGCCTGTTGTTTTAAGATTTAGTCTCTTGTTATGGGCAGTTTAGAAGAAATGCTAGCTATTTAGGATCTGTGGAACAGAGATGAAAACAATAGAATTGTAACCAGCATGGACATTATCTGAGTATCACCGTACATTTCTATGTGTAGCGGTGTATCGCTCCCATACAGCGGCTCCACTGTCTTCGCCTTGGAGGCCATTGCCATTCGGACACATGGAATGCATTCCGAGTCTGCTTGACTCTTAATTCTCCCTACAAGGGGATCCCTGAGGGCAGGCACATGTCCCTAACACTTCCAATCCCCCACTCGGTGGATTTCACTGCCCATCTAGATTTTGCTAGTCGGTAAAGGGTGAGCTACATTTCTTGCTGGATCCAACTGGGAGGGTAAAATCATTTTTGTTTATGGATCAGGTTTAGTGCTTAGAGATCTTTGTACTAGTTTTATGTTGCGGTATTTTAAGTCCTATTGAGTGTAGAAAACGTTATCAACACAAGCATCCTCTCAGGCCCTCTGTAGCAGAACTCACTATATCCAGATGATTTCTGTGGGAGTCTCAGCTTGGTTTTTGTTGTTGTTGTTTAGTTTTGGTTTTGTTGCTGTTGCTTTTGCTTTGGCCTTGCTAGCGAGTTTCTCCAGGTTTCGTCATCTGGTAGGACACTATGCAATCCTACAGTTATCACTCACGTGACCCAGATCTGCCTGATCTGTTCCACCCCCAGCCAATCAGTGGGATCTATGCCCACTCAAGAAGGGAAAGATCCTGTCTTCTTCCTCAGGAGCTGCTACCTTATAGCCGCTTGAAGCCATGTTCTCTTCTAGGTAAAAAGCAGAAAGAACCAGGCAGACTTCAAAGCAAAGGTTAAGACTGGAGGAGATGTCAATCGCAGTGAAGAGAAAAGCCCAACAGCGCTTGCCTGTCTGTTTCAGTTCCCAAAGCCTGTCTTCCTACAACCCTTTCTCAGCTCCTGGTGACTCCATTGCTGGATTCCATGCGTTTATGCTGAGTTTCTGTTATTTGCAACCTGAAGAGGCCAAAGCATTCCTCTTACAATAGAAATGAAGGTATTGTGGCTAACACATCCTTACCGTGAAGTGAAGGGGCTTTTCACCACCACGGCTGGAATTAGGATGTGAAAGAGTGGTTCTCAAGATCGCCAGGTATCAGTAGAAACTAATAATTTCTGTGTCCTGCTTTCCACTGTTTCAAATTAGTTCCCTAATCACTGTTTCCTGTGGCCTTACCTTAGCGCACGGTGGGGTAGCATGCCACAGGGCAACCGAAAGGAGAGTGGATGTTTGCGGTAAAGGCCCATGGCGGAGAACAAAGGACCCTGTAGTTTTCCTTTTCAATCTGGGGCCCACAATTTGGGGCCCAGTTTCTCTGTTTACAGGTTTACCTGTAAGGGCCAGTTCAGAGAACTCACACAATTGATTCCAAACCATTGTGGTGCCGAGAGACTCTTGCGTGGACATGAGATATCTATATGAAGCGGAGGTTCAGTTCCCCTGTGGGACTGCATTGTTGCCCTGAGTGGTGCAGGCAGGGCTAAGGAGATCAGAGAAAGGAGAGTAGAAACCTAATGCCCCAGGGGCATCTCCCCAGGCACAGCCAACTTAGAAGTTAGGTTAAGGTTGAAAAATCATCAGGGAGGTTCACACTTCATGCTTCAGAAGTACCTGGTGGGGAAAGCACAAAATAGAGACAAAGAGATTGCTGGATCTGACCCCCCGAAGGCCGGCTCGGCAAGTCTAACCAGCCCAGGAATCTGCATTTCCGACATGTTTCTCATTGGCACTGATAGACTTGGTCTTTGGCTCTTTGGAAGGGAACTGCTCACCCAGGCCACCCCTCTTCAAATCCTGGACTCCACATTCGCAGCCACACCGCATCTTTTTTATAACAGGCAAGGCACCTCCTCTACCCTGTCGCAATGCTGACATCTTAGCAATATTTCAAAACACGTGAGATTCCGGGGAGTAATGGTTCATATCAAATGCTCACTTTCTGCATACTTCGGCAGTTTTGTGCTAGGCATCTGAAATCTGACAAACATTATTCTGGGTCCAGGCAACAAAGGCCGAGGCTGGAAGGAGTAAGATCCTAAACCTTGATGCCTACGGTCCCTTTAAGTGTGTCTGAATTGAGAAGAGTGTGGTTTGGGAACAGGACTGAGCCGCAGCAGAATATATGGGAAGTGGTAGCTTCAGTTCCTCACATAAAATGTACATCAGGAGAAAAAATAAACAAGACGAACTCAAAATACTGTAGCAAATGTTGGGCTGAAATACTGCCAGGTGTGGAGGTGTAGAAAAATGAACACACATTTTGGTGGCGAGGCACAAAACTGTTTAAATCCTTTTACAGAAGTTTCAAAGAACTATAATTTTGGCATGGATTTATGAGCATGGTACTAGGTTTATCAGGAAGGCATGCCAACAGGATCTGTTAGGAGTACCTTGTCCAGTCTTGGATATTTCATAACGCCTCAAAAACCACCTTCACATGCACCAAAGAACACAACACAGAGAAGGAGGCCAGAACATTTCTCCATACCATATATAGACCAGAAGGTGTAACTCCCCAGTAAGTGGCAGCTAGCTTGTACTCCCTTCACAAAGTAATATTCTTACAAAGGACTCAAGTGGATTTATTTGGGTATATGCAAATATGTGTGTGCATATATATATATATATATATATATATATATATATTTACTTACTTATTTAAAATGTTTTAAGTTTAGCTCACTATAAAAATGTAGCATTGATAACTTCTGCTCATTGCTGATGCTGAAGCAGAAGTTTGAGATGGGAGAACCCAGGGTGCACATCTGTGATGATGACTTACATATTTCAAATGATAGAATCTGAAATATGTAATGCAGTACCCCCAAAATGATAAAGGGTAGGGATGGAGACTTATGTACCCTGATACATGTATTCTAAAATTGACAAGATCTGGTAGGCATAATCCTTATTGCTTCTGGGTAGTAGTAATTGCTACCTGTGCCATGTGTTCCTATCAGTCCCCAGTTTTAATAACAGAGCTGAAGAGCAGTCTGGGTGATCCGAAGCTTGGGGACTACGCATTCTCATATGTGTCTCACACCCTTACTGTCTTCCTAACCAAGCGGTCAAAACCCAACCACAAACACACACACATGCAAAGAAGACAGTCACCCCATTGACAAATCTAAACCCTAGCTGCAAGGTTCATTTCATGAGGTAGGATTCCTAAATACTGAGATTATTTTGAGGGAAGAGAAACAGAAAGAGAACCAGAAGATTCTAGAACACTGGTATACCAGTAAGGAAGCAAGCATTGCGTACTAGTAAAGCTGTTAAAGCAATGCCTTTGAGTTTGTTAAGTTTTCTCCTTTACCCCATCCCAAACTGAAAAATTTGTCTGTCTCTACATACACGTCAGACTCTTACTAACTTCTAGTCATCGGCACAGTGCTCAGAGAGAGCTGCTATTGTCAGCTGATAGGTGAGAGAGCGTATGGGAGGGCTGCACTCGGTTAGTAAATGCAGGAAGCAGGATTGCACACTCAGACCCGGAGAACTGGTATTTCCACCTGCCTATTGCTCCCTCACACTGGGACTCTCGTGAAGATCGTTGTTGGAGGTTGAAATCGTGTGATGGATTTGATCATAGTGACTGGGATTTAGGAGAAGCACAAATGCAGGGAAGAGAAGGGCAGGAAGGTGAAAGAGATTTAGGAAAAACTGGAGATAGCTCTTTCAAGAAGAAAGATGCATCAAAAGTTTGCTAGTCTTTTTATTTGGCTTGGGAGTGTCCCTGGCAATCAAATAATAAAGTAGTCAATGCAGATGGCACTTATTTATCAAGTGTTTGTCATGTATTAAGAACTATACTTGAGCTGGGTGGTGATGGTGTATACCTTTAATCCTAGCACTGGGGAGGCAGAGGCAGGTAGATCTCTGAGTTTGAGACCAGTCTGGACTACTGAGTTCTAGGACAGCCAGGGCTAAACAGAGAAAACCTGTCTCAAAAAACAAATACAGAAAGAAAGCTATACTTGGGTCATAGGAATTGTCTCCAGTCTTACAGAGTTCATGTAATGATTCTGAAGGTCTCACATCCACAATACTCTGAACACTTCTAAAAGTTCGGGCGAGAGCTACCCACCTCTAAGTAGCGCATTCACTTTCTGTGGTGGTTTACGTGAACACGGCCCCTCTGGGCTCATATATTTGCGCGCTTAGTTCCCAGTTAATAAGTTGTTTGAGAAGGCTTAGGAGATGTGCCTTGTTGGAGCACGCATGTCACCAGGAATCAGCTGTAAGAACCTGTAAGAACCTGTTTAGGGCTGAGGTAAGGCAGGAATGACAGGGGAGATGAGTTTTGTAGGAATATCGAGCCCTTATAGAGTTTATGCAAATACCGTTATGTCCTCCTATTTCTGACGCGGCATGGAAAAACTGGGAGACAATGAAGTAGCTAGTCAGTAGGTCATTCTGCCTGTGATGACATGGCATGGATCCTGACTTGTAAGTGGGCACAGGGCACAGACCGTGCCTTCATGTGCATGTATGTACAGGCACACATGTATTTCTATGAAGAGCTAATGAGAAATCTGGAGCACAGTCAGAAGTTCTAAGTAGGTTTTTTTTACTTCTTTTTTTGTTTGTTTGTTGTGGGTTTTTTGTTGTTGTTTTGTGGGGGTTATTTTGGTTTTGATTTTTTGTTTTGTTTTGTTTTGTTTCTCAGAGTTTCCTTCAGTAGAGCAAATATAACTGGTAAAATCAGAACACCAAGAGGGATCTTAGAACCATCTTCAAGTGCAATCTCTTTTCTCTCTGGAGAAAGGAAGCTACTTAATCATAGACTAAGACAGGGAGGGAGTTTGGCACAGAACCCACTCTCTCAGACGCTTTCTGGGTCGCTTGATTGTGGATCCCATCCCTGCACAAAATGCAACACTTAATTGCATCAAGTACAAAATCAAACGCTGCTTCCCAGCTCCGTCTCACGATGCATAACCACACAAAGGATGTCTATTTTATTGTTCCAGACTCTGCATAGTAGGTAAAGTGACAGTCCGAGAGACATTCAAGGCAAAGGTCTCCAGAGGGACTGATTAGTTCCTAACGATCCACACCGACACAGAAAGAAGAAAAATGACATGCGAGCTTTTCCCCAGGTAGATAAAGTGCCACGCGCCTGCCAACCACTCTTCCTCTCTCGGGGTCGCCTCCCCAGGCCCTCTGCCTGCTGCTGTTTTCATTGCTATCATCATTTCTGTTTCTCTGAGGACAGAGAGTGCTGGCAGCCTGCTCTGTCCTTCTCGGTCGCTGTCATCTGACTGTTCTCTAAAGTCCCCTCCATCTAGCTCAGCTCATTTCTCCCTCCAGCTTGTACAGTGTGCCTCTCTCTCCCTGAGGTGTTCACCATCCTATCACTCGCTCTCTGCCACGGCTGTTATTGCTGCTGCTGTTCCCAGCTGGCTTTGTGGCTTTGATCCCCGCTATTTCCAGAAGAAACTCAAGCTGCCCTGATTATAAGATTCTGGTCCTCCACTCCAGTCTTGTTCGGTGGACGTTCACTAACTGGCAAAATATATTGGCTGTAAACACTCCGGTCTTGTTCCTGCCTGCTGTTCCCATCTGTTCCCAAGACAACCCTCCGGTCCTTTGCCCCTCCCTTCTCTGTCCCACCCTTCCTCAATCTCTTCTTCCACATGATATCCCCAGCTTCTCAAGAGTCTCTACACTGTTTGATAGCTACTCTGTCATAGTATTATTGACACCAAAGGCTTTGGCCTCATCATCTTGCTGCCAGCTGCCACACACTAGGTATGTGATGTCATACAAATCACTAATTTTTTTGATCCCTAATAAAGGGAATAATAATGCTAATTAGGTCATGATGTTGTGGACATCAAGGGCAATGGTGCATAGGACTCACATAGCATATATAGCCTGTGGAATAGTAACTGCTCACTGCCATCAGCTGCCATTGTTTGATTTTAACTATCAACTATGTATCTACAGATCCTGCAGTCTCTATGCAGTGGGCCGCACTGTTATAAAAGCCTGGAAATGTAGTTTGTAGCTATTGAATGGTTTATTGGCAAGATGTGAAGGGCAGAAGAGATGAATTTGAGCGATCTCTGTCATAAATGATTGGAAGTTGAGTGCGAAGAGAAAGGCATGTATAAGAATGATGGGGATCTGCTTTGCCCTTCAGATTCCCTCATCTTAAATATTACCTCCACTCAAAACCAATACGTTGCCCAATTCTTTTGTCTTTTAGCTGTTCTGATGGTCATTTGTTTACCTCTAAGCAATATTTTACAGATTCTAAGTAGTCTATTTAAACAAATACCCAGTACATTCTATAGTAGCTAACTAGGTGACTTGAGCCAACCCTTTGGTAAAAGGCAATGAAGGAAGTTGAAGTATAAGAACACTTTCCTGAAAGCATCAAAGAAGGCAAAACACTGAAGAAATTTGGGAGTAAAAAAATAAGACAATACAAGAAACTTGGTGTGGGAGAACACAGACCTGAAAATAAATTTTCTTCCTGTGGGCGTTTATCAAGTCTGGAGGAGTAGCTATATTGCTAAGCAGCTTTTGTGTTGTCCTCTGATTGGACAAACAAGCTGGAAACTAAAATGCTTTGGAGATAATTTCCGATAAGCCAAGAACATGGCTATCATATCTATCAATTAACTATCTATATGTCAGTCTGTCTATCATCTATCTGTCTGTCTGTCTGTCTGTCTGTCTGTCTACCTACCTACCTCTCTTCAGGGATAGGCAATGAACCCAGGGATTTGCCCAAGAACTTTGCAACTTTTGCCGCCCAAGCCAAACTGTTAGTAGGAAGAATGACTTCAAGTGCATCCATCTTGCATGAATTTGTAATAAGCTCCACATCACTTTGCATCCTTTAATGGTACAAGCGAACTCCAATGTTAAAATTATATTACAATATTCCTGGAATGATAACACGCACTGCTTCTTGGAATAGATCCTTGGAATGACGATATCATCTCACCAGGTCTAAATCTTCTTCCAAATAATCTGTAAGCTAGAATATCCAGCATGTGAGGATGAAAACCTACTAGGCTTATCAAGCGACAGGACACAGTGAGTGAGTCATGGGAGAACAGAAATCACAACAAGCTGTCCCCAACACATGCGTTATCATGCTTATCCGATGGGCTGCCCAAAAGAGCTAGACTTGCTACATTTACGGAATAAATTTCAATTCTGAAAATATCAGAAGTAAACTCGAAATTCTAAAGTTTAGTGTAGCATAACAAGAAAAAATAATTAAAACTTGAAAACTACTATTCCTAAAATTAAGATGTGCTTAAGAGAAAGTTTAAAGTAGCTAAATTTTAAATTTATGAAACAGAAGGCATTAAGAGGGGGCTCTCTAGAAAGCAGCATGCAGAATCAAATGGATAGAAGTCACACCAGACTAGATAAGAGCTGTCAGGGACTCCAGTGAGAGGCTCCGGTCTAGAAAGCACAAAGAGAGAGAAGGACAAAGGTAGGAACAACAGTTCTGAAGTTGTCCACACCATGAAGGGTTCAGTTAAGGTTTCAGGATCCCCAGAGTGTCTCCAGCAGAGGAGATGCTAAGAAACTTACACCTGACCATTGCAGTGAGCCTGAGGAGGACCAAGGACAAACCCCTCACATGAGGAGACCACAAAGTCACTCTACTTCTCAGTACTAATAGATAGAAAGAGAAAGGGATGAGATGTTATTTCAAACAACATTAAAATACACTCTGATAAGAAAACATGTTCTTATCTGTACTTGTCTCTTTTTTAAAAAATTAAAAATATTGTAACTTAGAAACTAGTAGAGACAAAAATTTAAATGGTATGAGAGAAAATCCAATACACTGTTTGGTGTATGTATCAGAAAATAAAGTGGCAGCTTTAACTCAAGCAATCAGTAATTGCATTAAATATAATAAGGTAATCAAAAACTCAATTTGAAAATATGTACAAGTAACATTATACAGGCTGAACAGATTATATTTAGGTGTATATATATTATCATCTATATATAATATTATTAATTGTTATATATGTATATAACAATAATTAATAAAAAGAGGCAGTTAATTTGAAAGAGAACAGGAGGGGTATATGGAAGGATTTGGAGGTAGGAAAGGGAAGTGGGGGAATGATGTAGTTATCTCAAAAATACAGAAAAAATTTCAATTTGAAAAGAAATATGAAGGATGGATTGAAAACAAAAGAAAATCCAATTGGGTGAGAGGTAGAGACAGGGTAGATCTTTGAATTTAAGGCCAGCCTCATCTTCAGAGTGAGTTCCACGACAGTCAAGGCTACATCATCGAGATACCCTGTCTCAAAATAAAATAAAATTAAATGAAAGCAATCAAACAAAAAACAGGCCAGGTGGTGGTGGCATATGCTTTTAATCTCAGCACTCAGTCGGCAGAGGCAGGTGGGTCTTTATGAGTTTGAGGACAGCCCAGTCTCCAGAGCAAGTTCCAGGACTGCCAGGGCTACACACAAAAGCCCTGTCTCAAAAAAAACCAAAAACAAAACAGCCAATAACAAAAAAAAGTAAATGATGATTCTGGAACAAATCAGAGCTCCTGGTTTGCAGCTCACACAGTTGCTTAATGAATATGTTAGAAAAGTAGAAAGCCTAATTTAAAAATCAATGGTTTAAAGCATCTACTGTCAGGAGACAGAAAGCTGAGCCAAGATAAACTGGACAGAAGGTACTTCAGCAAGAAGACAAACACATAAGATAACTGGCAAAGCCAAAAACTGGTCCTCTGCATGGGAAAGGGAACAGATAAGGCCCTGGTAGGGTTGCTGTAGGGGGAGAAGAAAGATGAATGAGTAGTGGCTATTAGGAATTGCAATAGATTTCACTGACATTAAGATGAAAAGGTGTTGGGTCAAGACTTTTAAAACTTCCACGTGGAGAAATTCCTAGGCAAATTAACTTACCATTCAAAACCCAGAGAATTCAAAACTGATTGGGCAGTAAAAATCCTTCTCACTAGAGGGAAGAGTTGAAGTGGGAGAGGGACAAGGGGACCTGGGTGTGGGAATATGCGCATAATACATTCTGCATATGCGTGCACAGAATGCCAAGAATCTTACACTAGATCTAACCAGAGACTTTTACTGACGTATTTGCCAAATGTTTAAGGATGAAATTATTATAGGCTTTTAAAAAAAAAAAAAACTTCCAAAATGTAAAATACAGGATGCAGTCCTCAAATCACGGTGTGAAAGCAGAATAACCTGACCACAAACTCTGACAAGTGCAAAGGGAGAAGGCGAAGTTGCCAGCCACTCTCGCTCGTTAACACAGATGCCAGTTCTAAATAAAATATAAGCACGGTGATCAAGGCATGCTTTCTAAGGAATGGAGGGACAGTGTCAGCAAAGTCAATATCCGACACTCACCGTGAAATGTTAGAAGTAAACAAGGGCATTCCCACATTCACGAAGGCATCTGCAGGAAGAGTGACCTTTGGGACATTCTCAGAGTAAGAAGTTGACATTTTCCCATCTAGCCATATAACAGCAGGACAAATATACTCTCAGTATTTTATTTCACCTTATCGCTCCGTCAAACATATCATCATTGTGCATCCTGGAGTGTGTGTGTGTGTAAGCACATCATGGCCAGTATGTAGAGGCCAAAGGACAACTTTGTGGACAGAGTCTCGTCTCTTCTTCCACCTTCACAAGGAATCCAGGTAACAACTGAACTCACCAAGCTTCAGCGGCAAGTACTTTGCCCTTGAGCCGTCCCACAACCCCTTTTGTGCATTTGGAAAGTTACTTGGCAGTATTTTCAGTCAAGACAAAGGAAAATAGGAAGAAAACTAGAGGAGAAAAACATAATTATGTACAGAATATGAAATTGTTCATGTAGAAAATCCAAAAGAATAATACAAAAATCATTATAATTCACAGTTGAATATAAAGGTTTGCTTGCTAATAATATTCAACATAAATTATCAAATTCTGTACATGTCATCAATTAAAGAATATTCAGTATTTTAGAGACTCAATTTTTAACTACAACAAAATATTATATGCTCAAGAACACTCCAAATAAAAGATGCCTGAGACTTTTTTTAGATAAAAATATAACCATTTATCATGAGATATTTTGGAAGGTCTAATAGATTAGAAATTGGGATCATAATTATAAAAATATGTAAGTTTATCATTCTGGATTTAAAAATGAAAATGCTACAAGGGGAAAATTCTGTGCCATGAAACTTTGTAGTGTGTAGAACATTATTAAAAACATGGTATAAAATGACCTTCAGGCTATATGTATAAGGTGTGCATGAAATATAAATGCACTTGGTCTTCAGACTGGGATGCCAGACCTCAGGGCAGCTTATTATATGTAGACAAACTATAAAATCCAAAGCACTTTTGATGTGAAGCATTTTAGGTAAGGGATAAACACCTAATAATTCTTCTAAAATAATGGATTCAACATAATCTTCCTCAAAAATTCCAAGGGATAAATTAATAGAATTGCATAAAGTGATTCTAAAAATTGCTTTTAAATGAAAACTGCTGAAAATATTTATGAAAGACAAGGAGAGAGAACTTGTTTTCTTGGTACTGTGCGAATGTGCCAGCGGTAGAAATTCAAATCAATAGGCCCATGAGTAAAGAGAAACTGAGTAAAGAACCAGGCACACACACACACATTAGGACACTTGGATTGTGACCTTGGGGAAGAAGCATCACTGTGGTCTTTCAATAAGAGAGAGAGAGAGACGACAGAGAGAGAGAGAGAGAGAGAGAGAGAGAGAGAGAGAGAGAGGACAGAGAGACTACAGAGAGAGACGACAGAGAGAGAGAAAGAGAGAGATGACAGAGAGAGACTACAGAGAGAGACGACAGAGAGAGAGAAAGAGAGAGATGACAGAGAGAGACTACAGAGAGAGAGACGACAGAGAGAGAGGGAGAAATAGGACAGAGAGACTACAGAGAGAGAGACGACAGGGAGAGAGAAATAGGACAGAGAGAGAGACTACAGAGAGAGACGACAGAGAGAGAGAGAGAGAGAGAGAGAGAGAGAGAGAGAGAGCCAATTAGATAGTCAGTCAATAGGGAGAAAAAGCTATCAGTAAGCCAACTGTGATGGGCCATCTTGACTGTCAACTTGATTGGCGATGTATGATACCGTCTGACACCAAGACAGACTGTCAGTGGTCAAACATTCACTCAGTCTGTCCTCACATGTCAGGAAGCTTTCTTTATCACCCTTTGGTTGTATGCATCCTTAGAAAATACCTTCCCACCATGTCCAGCTGAGGCCATTAAGACCACCGAAGCCACTGGAACCTAGTGTGATGAAGATAGGCTTGGCACTTTTTTTATTTTAGGACGGAACTGGTTCTTTCTGGTCTGCAAATCCGAGTACCAAATATCAACTGTACAGCAAAGAAGTGGCCCCGAGAAAATAATGGAAAATGGTTATTCCTCATAGACTTTCTATTTTCTTGATACTAGCTTACTGTATGCACATTTATTTGGGGTTCCCAAAGTAAAACTACAGAAACAGAAAATATAGCATCTGCTAAATAGTTTTTTATATAAAATGTGCTACAATATATAATATGTAGTATCGTTTGATGTCTTACCTAACTATAATTTGTATTACCTTTAGGCAAGAAAACCTCAGCATGTAAACAAAGCAGATGAAATTTAAACAAATCTGGAATGCAAAGCAGGGAAGAGCCAGGTGGGTACTGACGAGCATTCAGAGGTTGGGCAGCCTCTCCACATCGCGAGAGAACTAGTGAATGAAGACAGGCAGAACTAACAAGGCCCTGTTGGTAGGGCGTAAGAGTGTTCGTAAGCATGTATCTTCCCTCATTCTTCAGCTCCCTTCCGTTAAAGTTCTGACCTTTCTCCTAATGTTGAAATTCTACCCCGGTGGAGTTTCTTTAGGTTGTAAACGTAAACACAAGGAAAACAACGTGGTTGCTACTCACGTTGTATTAATAACCTGACAGGGATCGATTCTGGAAGCAGCAAAGCATAAAGCACTCGCAAGAGTGGAGGAATGGCTTTGCCAGCAGCCAAGGTCACCAAGTCAGAAGCAAAGGACAGAAATCCCAAGAGAGGGGTGGATGTAGCCCAAGCTAGGGGACAGGAAGGCAGAGTAGGTTGGAACGGCAGATGGTCTAAGCAAGTGACTTAGCCAATCTTAGCCCTACTTTTTCCAGCTGTAAAATCTAACACCTGCTTTTGTCTGAGGACTAAAGGATTCTCTCAGCCCAGGTTTTGTTTTGTTTTGTCTGGTGTCTATGTTACAGTGTTTGTTTGGTTTTCATGAGACCACTCTGAGTCCACACTTTCTTCACAGCCTATGTGGGCATTACCGTGTTTTCTTTTATCTGTAACTATTGCATGACTTGGGAACATATTCTTTCGAAAGCAGTAGAGTGAGTCTACTCTCAGTTTCTCTTGCTATTTCGGGAGGCTACCTTTTAGAGGACCTACCAAACATTTGGGGAAAAAATTGCAAAAATCATTTATTTTCATGTGCTTTGTTCTGTTTGTTTGTTTGTTTGTTGTTTGTTTTTTACTTAATTTGATAATGTTTTATAACGTCTGTCCCAATGGAATGGATGAATGTAATGCTACAAATGAGTTTTGATCTGAAATAATACTTACGTAGCTTGACACTGACTTGAAGATAAGGCCCTTGAGATGAGAGTTTGTGGTCCCTAGAAGCAACGACTTTGTTGTTAAACAAAACCAAGAGAGAATCTTAGTTATTGGAAAGGAGCTTCGATCCTTCCTTGCTTTTTAGCAGTGGGATTTAAACTTTATGTCACAATTCACTGTAGCAAGGTATTTTACATCATGACTTGACATGCACATCTTTATTGTCACATGACACAGCTTATCTTTACTCTGTGTCCAATTCTATCTAATTTTCTCAAGTGCCTTTTGAGACGATAGCATTAAGTTCTGCATTCCATACTCCCAGGGCCACTACTCGCTTTGCTTTTCTGAGTGACAAGACTCAAGTTGGATTTTTGTTCCCTTCTCTTTTATGAGGTCTGCGTCTACAAATATAAATATGGTGATAGGAATAGGTAAATGGAAGAATATTGAAAATAACTCACTTATCTTGGTTAATTTACCTGACACAGAAATTAATGCACCAGGGAAACAAATGTTCTCCATCTTTCATGTTCCCGTACCCATCCAACTTCTTCTACTCACTTTACAGATTTCCCACAAAGACTGGCCTTTCGAAATTAGGCACAATAGGTAACTTAGATGCATTGATCAATTAAGCCCAAGTCACTTTGCACACACACCTTGTTTCCTCTCACTGACTAGGACCCTAGCTGCAGAGATGATTCAGCCAGTAGAGGATCTTCTGTGTCAGCATGAAGACCTGAGTTTGCATCTCTGAACCCCCACATAAGAGCTGGGTATAAAGACATGTGTATGTAATCCCAGAGCTGGGGGGGGGGGGACAATGACAGAAGGATCCCTGCAATTTCTTGAATGTCACACTGTTTCAAAAATAAGGGGAAAAAGAAATTGAGGAAGACCTCAAACACTGACCTCTGACTTCCACACTCACATGGGGAACACGTATAAAACACACACACACACACCTAACAACTCAGAAGTAAACTAATTCATCCTAAATAAAAAACAAACAAAAACAAACAAACAACAACAACAACAAAACACCCAAAGCTAGTGTGTGGGAGAACTGAGCTGCAAGTCCAAGACAGGAGACATCAGAATCACTGAAAGGATACATCTCCTTGTTATCAAAGTATGTTACAACCATGGAAAGGAAACAACAACAAAACTGAAAACAGTAGACCGTATGTTTTTAATCTGTTAACTCCAGCCAAGCTTGTTTGTATGCTTCTCTTTGAATTGTTTTTTTGCTGTTAGGCTCTTGTGTTTACCAATCAGCATGTGGAACATATGTTGAACTTTAGAACACGTATTTGTGTGTGCATTCTTCCCTGCACACCATTTACTCATTAGAGCACTCTAGAGTGTGCAACCAACTTAGGGGATTTTTCCAAAGGATTCCTTGTTTTCTGTGTCTTAACAAAGAAATTTGGGATTGCAACTTCCCTGTTTGACCTGTTTAACATAGCACTTTGCTTTTATTAACTTCCTTAATAACTGAAGAGAAGATAAAAATAAGTGTTCTCATAAACGTTAGTTCTAAGCAGAAACCATTAGTGACTTCAACTACTTTAAATTATTGCTGTTGTTGTGGGGAAGGACACACATGCCACAGCACATGTATGTGCAAGGAAGCCAGAGGACAAATTTGTGGAGTCAGGTCTCTCTTTCCATCGTTACATGTGTCGCAGGGACTAAACTCAGATCAACAGGCTTCCACAGCAAGCACCTTTTACTGGTTGAGCCATCTTGCCTTGCGATTATGTTTAAAGTAGACACTATGATTGGAAAACATCTTACATGATCTTAACTCGGTTTTGCATGCTTTAGAGGACAGTGGATTTAATTAAAATACCATGAGAGATGAGCAATGGCATCCACTTCTCTATGCCCAATAAGCTGATGAAACTGGACTGAAATTCCAGAACACCCACTAAGCTTCAGCAGACACTAATTCTAGAGTCAAAGAAAGTACCCAGTGTTGTTGCTTTAATTATCACTTTCATTGAGGCAAAGTTTACATCCTCTATTATAACCTAGCACTGTTTTCATCTACAACAAAATTCCCAGCCCCAAAGCTTGGAAGGTGCTAACTCCATCTTCATTCATGCTTTTACTATTTGCATGCAGCTAATCTCATTTATAAATTTGTTCTCTCCCCTAGCAGGGCTCTCCCCAAGGACCCTCAGGAACTGGATATTGACACGCAGATCCAGGTGTTTTCACACCCAAGCTTTGAGTGGTGTGTTTGGTTTCCAGGCAGGAACAAAGGGAGCAGCATCATGAAGCTTCGAAGTACCATTCCTGAGAAAGGATGTCTGACACCTTCTCTCCAGAGAAAGCAAAGTGGCTCAAACAAGGATGTTGAGGTTTAATTCAATAACACTATTAACATTGTGCTCTCCTTACAGATGCAGACCAGCTGCATGGGCGGCTCTGACAGAGATGCCCCAGTTCAGTGAGAGTCCCATCAGCCTGTGATGATGTCAAAGTGAGAACACTAGAGCCATTTTTCTGAACAACGTCTTCAAGGATGGGAAGACATTCCTCACACTAATTCTCCAGTGCATCCAGGATGCCAGGTACACGGACATTGTTTTTTAATATCAAAAAAGACCATAGGAAGAGTAAAAATAAACCATGGCGTCTTCAACAGGTCATTCTCAGGTGACAGTGAAGATGCACAGCAAAGTGCTGTGCTGGGGATGGGTTCGTGTGTGCTTTTTACTCCCCTGGGGAGAAATGTGCCAAAGAGTTGACTTGGGAGCCCATGTTCAGGAGGAGGGAAGAGAAGAGAACGGAACATCATGGAAGCTGGATCTTCTTGAGGACTGCAGAACAGGCAAGGGCTCTGGGGAAATGGTCAGGTGAGGCTACAGCACCCAGCCATTACCGGGGACAGATGACGCACAAGCGCATCTTGGAACAGGCAGGCTTTTTCCCTTATAGAGGAAGTATCATGGCAGCCTAATTATTCAAGTTAGAAAAGGGAGGATTATCCAAACTTGAATGTGGTTTGCTGGTAGAAAACAAACAAAACAAAACCCTCCTCCATGTCGCAGGGGTCTTTTAGCTGAGGCCAAAGTGGCAGGAGCAGATGGTGTTTCTTAGGAGACCACAGAAGCTGGGATGTCTAGGTAGCACTGCGGAGCAACCAGCATCCTCCCTGGCATGTAAGGACCAGTTCACACTAGCAGCATGGCAGGGAGGGAGCAGCCTCGTTGATGTTTAAGCTGAACTGGCAGTTTTAGCTTACATAAGGCCCAGGATGGGGTGGGATGGATATATATATATATATATATATATATATATATATATATATATATATATAATTTATGGGAACAAGATGTGTTAATTTGTTCTCACTGCTATCACCAGTCACCACAAAAATCTGTGTTGCTTTAGTTGCTAAAGGAATACAAATGGACTAGCTTACAGTTATGTAGTTCTGAAGTATAGAATAGTTCCTACTGGGATTAAAGTTCAAGTGTTGTACGGAAGCATTATTCCCTCAGGAAACTCTCTGGAAGATTCCATTTCTTTGCCTTCTTCGGCATCCTGAGGCTATCCCAGGCTTGGCTAGTGATCCCCTTCCTTCAGCAACTTCAGGCTGAGTCTTTCTCACAAGGCCATCTTTCTGCTTTCCTTTCTCCAGCCTCTCTTGACCACTCATAAGGACCCCCAGGGACCACATTGGACTCATCTCAGTAACTGTCTACTTTTAGGTTAGCTGATTAGAAACATTAGTGTTAGTTGTAACCTTACTTCACCTTTGACCTGTAAGCTAATGTACTCAGTAATTCCAGCAATACTTAGAGAGAGGGCATTGTTTAGCATGCCATGCAGAGGAACCCTAGCAGCTTAGGTTAGAAGTTCCTGGTAAGGATGTAGATAGGTAAACAGCACACACAAGCAAAGGGACAGATCTGGGGCTTGTTCTCAAAACTAACTGCTGTACCACTATGGGAAAGGCCTTAGCTAATAGTCATGCCCAGGACATACCAAAATTTAACAATTCTCGGATGGGCTCCAGACACTGTGATGTTAGGAAACCGATCTGCATGACCCTGGAGAATTTTACATGCCACCAGGACCGGAAACCACAAGTACCCTAATGTAGGATGCAAGTTTGCATCTTAGCTCTAGAGCATGAGAACAGAAGCCCAGATCGTGCACATCTGAGAACTTTTATGATCTTTTCTAAGCCCCATCAGTAACTTTTACAAAATATGCCTTTCCACTTCTTTATCTCTTACTATCAAATTTAGTAGATGGCTTTAACACACCCCTGGGAAAAATAATATTCTAAATCGCGCTTTATGTATCTAACTCATTCCCTCAAGCTATCTAAGCTTGTTTCTCAAGTCTTATAAAGAAAAATCACATCATTAAAGTTCATTAATAGCTGTTTATGTCACAATACCTACCATATACTGAAGAGTTAGCATGTGTTACTTCACGTTAGTAAGCTCTGTTTTCTTAGACCCCATTCTGTAGTATTTACTGTGAAATGCTTCCTCGTATTTGAATCACTTTATGCATCTTTTTTTTTTAAAGTTTTGTCTCTTTTCTTATTTTATTTCCTTCTTGCATATGAAATTGTTGGTAGTTACCATGGTGATTCTAATTGATTTCTTTCGGCTGTTTTTGCAGGGTTTAGAAAAGATTTGCACAATACATCCTTCATATTGTTATTTTTATCTTTGTAAGTTTGTAATGGCCTCTCAAAGGATAAATAAAAGCGAGCAGCAAGAACATCCGATGCTACCTTGCTTGGTGTCAAAGGTGTTGAGGAACGAAGGAAACCGAAGAAGAAGAAGAAAAGCCAAGCCAGAAGAGACAATGAGGAAAGGGCAGGAGATCAAAAGTAAAAGTGTGTGTCGCACAAAAGAGAGAGTTCAGGCACCTGAACCATCAGCCATGCCTGGCAAGAGATGTGCTTTTAGAGAGAACTGAACTTGTCAACGTGACTGGAGTCTGGAAGACCTCTAAACGATGGAGAGAGACCCACGAGGGAAACCAGGCAGATGTCACTGTTTTGTTGTTTTTTATTCCTGGTAGATCAAAAACTTCTGTACACACACACACACATGAGCGCGCGCGCGCACACACACACACACACACACACACACACGAACACATACATTTGAGTATGGGCTTAAAGGATCTATCAGTATGTCTGTAAGAACCAGCTTACAGTCTTATTTCATGAAGCCGGATACGTGTCCTTTGACATAATTATTGCTTAGCTATGTCTTTGGCCATCTGCCTTCTGCACAAAAGAGACTGACCTAAACATTTGTAGTCATAGAGATAAAGAAAGAAATGGAATGGGTGCTGGGGTTCTGGAAAGAATTGGTTGTGTTTTAGAATTTTGTAAACCTTCAGACCATTTACATTTTTAACAAAGGCCACATCTTTTCCCAAAGGTAATGGTGTCAAACTTGGAAAGATGCAGTCGTATCAAGGCCAAGTGTGGTGGCACATTCTGTAACCTCGGTTCCTGGGAAGAGAAAGTTGGAAGATTAAGAGTGCAAAGTCATCCTCAGTGACACAGGAGTTCAAGGTAGCCTGGGCAATGTGAAGTCTTGGCTCAAGTAAATAAATAAATACCAGACAAAACAGCAGGAAGGAAAACAAGACAATTACAGAGACAACAGAAGCCTCTCCTGGAAGTAAATTCAAGATGTAAACATGCAGGATGAGTTCTATCTAAAGATTAATGACCCCCTCATAGGTTTTCCTTTGAGCTTCCTACTGGCCAAAACAAAAAAGAAACATGCTCATGACTGAGGCTGACATTTGCCAATGAGCCATACTGATGGAGGAATAAAGTATTTCCAAGAATTGAAGTGGGTAAGAAATTTTCTTAAAGAAAGGACGTTTATTTTATTTTATTTTTGAGATTATAACTCAATTACAATACTTTCTCTTCCCTTTCCTCCCTCCAAACCTTCCCAGATATCCCTCTCTACTCCCCTCCCAATTCGTGACCTCTTTTTTCACTAATTGTTATTGCATGAATATATAGTTTAATAAACACACATATATATATATATATATATTCCCAAATATAGCCCGTTGAGTACATATAATGTTACTTGTATATATATTTTCAGGACTTACCTAGCATTAGACAACCAGTTGGCATGCTGTTCCCTGGGAAGGCCACTTCTCTCATTCCCATTTAATTTTTAATTGCAAATTAAAGGATATTTTAATCTACAATGACCTCAAGAACATTCCTGCAAATGTAAAACAGCAAGTTTCACAAGTTACATTTTAAATACTTCCACCAGCAGACATCAAAGGATAATGTGAGGATGAAGCACAGCAAATGCCCTTACAGGATGCTCAAGAGCCCCAAGGGCCAATGGTTCTGCACATGAATGGTCTCTGCCAGAGAAATTACTCTACACCGAACTCCAAAGCCAGCATCTCTAATTTGGAGGACATTTGAATCCCATGTGCCCTTCCTTATGTGGTAAAATCAAGATGTTTAATGATGCTGTATCTATAAGCCGTTTCAGATTCTCAGTTTACAACAAAGGAATGCCACCTCATCTCCTCCATATTTAGATAAAAAAGATCTGGGCATAGTAAACATGATTTATTCAAGAAACGCATTGTAAAAATTACATTAACAAGGCTTATGTGAAATATGCAAAGGCTTTGGGAGATAAATGCATAGAATAATTCACCAGGAAACTTCTAGATAAATTCTATGACCCTGTTCTTCTGGTGCAAACAGAAATGTGTTTCCGATAAATGTATTTTATTACATTTTGCTTCATAAGACCACCCTATTATAAATTCAGGACGGTTAAAAGAAAAATTTAAGAACCTCTCTTCCTTTGGCAGCCAGAACAAGATTTTTGAAACCAAAAACATATGTTTAAATTTAGCTCCACATGTGCCAGCTAGCTATTGACTGAACACTGACATGTGTTTGAGCTCTAGGGATCTCAAATCTCTCTCTGTTCTCTGCTTCACTTCTCAGTTTCCCAGCACAGTCTCCTCTCTCCTCTCTCTCTCTCTCTCTCTCTCTCTCTCTCTCTCTCTCTCTCTCTCTCTCTCTCTCTCTCTCTCTCTCTCTCCCTCCCCCCCTCCTTCGTCTTTTCCTCCCTCCTTCACACACACACATGCACACACAATGCGCACACTATACACATACATCATTCACACCACACCCCACCCATGCCCTCCATCTCAAGAATCCAGGTATCTACCTAGTAATGTAGCTAGTACTCAGATTACACTTTCCTTAATGGAAGAATAGTCTGGGATACTCCCTGTCACCCCTCATCTTGAGAAGCACAAATGAAGGATTCTTAGCAAACCTGAATAATCCCCGAGCTTGTTCATTAGCAAATTCTTTTGCTCTGCTTCTCAGTTGTATGCAAGGCACACTGAAAAGAGTGACATTCTTGACCCATTCTCTACTTGTGGGTGAAAATATTTCACTGGCAGAGTTGAGAATAGCCAGGCATGGAGACCTGTCTGTCAAAGACCCCAGTTCGATCATTCCGAAGTGTGTCACTATGACTCTGGTTTGTGCCGAGGTCACACTTCTCAAGGTTCTTTCAGTCACTATTAATCAGGGCTGGATGCTAAGGCAAGTTTGTTTCCCAGTGCAGCAGGACTCATAGTCTTCCCAGGTCTCATCTTAAAAATTTGTGATGTGTGTGCATGTGGGTGGGGGTGTGTGGTGTATCTGGGTGGTATGGTCTGTGTATGTGGTCTGGGTATGGTGTGTGTGTGTGTGTGTGTGTGTGTGTGTGTGTGTGGTAACTGTGTATATGTATGTGTGTGGTGTGTATGTGGTATGGTATGTGTATATATGTGTGTGGTGTGGTGTAGGGTGTGTGCATGTGTGCAAGGTGTGTGGTCTGTGTATGATGTATGTGTGTGTGGTGCATGTGTATATATATGTAGGTGTGTGGTGTGTATGTGTGGTATATGTGTGTGTATGTGTTTGTGTATACTGTGTATGTGTGGTGTGTATGTATGTCTTTGTGGTGCACGTGCGTGTGTCTGTATGTATGTGTGGTGTGTGTATGTGTGTGTGGTGCATGAGTACGTATGGGAGGGGCACGAGTGTGTGTGTACATGTGTGCTGGTGCGTTCATAGAGCTCAGAGGAAGATGTGTAGGCATTCTGTCCTATCTCTCTCTTGCTGTATTTCCTTGAGATTGGATATCTCAGTGACCTAAAACTACTCCAACAGCCAGCAAACCTCTCCTGTGAGCCTCCTGTCTCCACTGCTTCCCACCCCACACTTGGCCTTCTATGTGGATTCTGGGGATTTGAACTCAGGTCATCATGCTTGCACAGAAAGTGCTGTTAGCTGCTGAACCTTTTCCCGGCACCAGGCCATTTCTTTCTAACCTTTACTTTTTCTCTCCTTTCCTCTCCATTTGACAGGCAGATACCCTATCAGATGGCTCTCATCCTTCTCCAATTCCCTCTCCATTTGCTCTCATAAAAGGCAATCCCCCCAATCACCCCTGCTTGTGTAGTTCTGTCTACTGACTCCGCCTTAGGGATCCAAAGCAAACCTCACATTCAGTAAAGGAGAGTCATGCTGCTACTGAGAGAGCAAAGCCTTCATCCGGGGGAGGGGGAAGACTGGCTCTAAATTACTCCTCTGCGGGGAAAGAGTATGTCAGTTTTCAATATCAGATCACAGTTTGGGCCAACTCCAAGACCTTTCTAAAAGATTTTCAAAGTAAAAGTCTAATTCATTATCTTGTCCAAGAAGCCAGAATGCTCCATTCGATCCCAGAGCCGTTGGCGACCTGTTCTAATAATGCTGGAGTTTTTGCTCTCTGGGACTCCACTTTTGAGTAGATTTTACCTATAAATTCTGATGATTAGATTGTTTCCTGACTAAATATGTTCTGTGGCCTAAGCCTCAACCTCCATCTTGATGGAAGTATGTCATCGTCTATTGTTGCCGTATGAGAATTCTAGATGAAACAGAAGGGTGAGACAATGTGGACCGAGGACTTCTCTGGAAATCCAGGCTTTAGGAGATCGCCTGATGTTAATAGTACTCCACCCCTACTTTATCCAAATCAGGAACCACTGAAAACACAGAATGAAATTCAATAGAGGCCAAAATGTCTGCCTTTAAACCTCATAGACCTTGCCTCCAGGCATTGAATGAGTTTTCCCATCTAATTTGATAGAGCAGAGATAGAACTGCGGGGTTGTGGTTGAGCCCCAGGATGGCCATGGAGAAACTGTGGGAGGAAGCAGATTACAGATGGAAGAAGAACACTGTCTGAGACCAGGACAGCTCAAAAGTTCAGTTCCCAGCAAATGACCGTCGTGGTATCCACCTCTCAACTGAGATGAGATGTTCTTCCCCTGTCTTGGGACACACTGAGGGAGGAACAGAAAGAGACATTTGGATTCTTCTGAAATGACAGCAGTCTGACTGAGTGGGTTGCGCCCAAGGCTCCAAGAGAGGGAAAGAGCTTGTCATCAAACTCCGAGTCCAGGGCTACCCATGTTGGTGAGTGGCATCAGCTCTGCATGTTAAGGCCATAGCATCCCCCCGTCCACCCCAACCTTGGGTCAGCCAGAGCAGACGCTAGCGAGAAAAGCAAGCGAGCCCTCTTCTCTCCTCTGTTTCATCTTCCCGTGTTTCAGAACAGTTCATTCAAGATTCACAGAAAGTTAGCGATGGGCTTTTCTAAATAGAGCTCTTACATCTTAAAAATAAACCCCAGGCTTTTAAAGCACTGCAATTATCTTGTCTATTCTCTCATCTGCTGCTTCATCCTTCACTCCCCCCCCCTTCTTGATCTTCTGTCTGGATGGGGTGTTGCCATTTTTGCATAGCTTTTAAAGCAAATGCTGGATATTTTCAGAGGTGGGGGAGGGGCAGGAGAATAGATAGGTCATGATTTGTGTTACTTACTCTTTTTTTTTTTTTTTTTCATTTTTGGAAATTAACTCCTTAAGCCCAGTGTGAGTTCTAGAAACCTGGACATCAGCATTGGTGCTTTCATCATTTTATGGCTGTGGTCAATGTAATGTAATGTGTGATGAATGTAAACTTAACGAAGAACACGCATCCCGTTCCCGGCCCCGGGGTGTTTTCCCTTTGAAATCATACCTCTAAGGCACGTATCTTAGGGATCCTGTGATTCGTGGTTTATATCACGAATTCATATTTATATTCATGACTGATATCATGAACTTGGAGCTGAGGGAACCCTTCACAGATCACCCACTTTTCAGACGTGGAAAATGTGTAAGAAGAGTAAGGAACAAGAAAAAGTTCTTTCTGTTTGACTAAATACTAGATAAAGAAATGTAAATTTATGCAGAGAATTGGGTTTAAAAAGGATCAAACACTCCACGCGAAACTTAGAGATTACGAAATTTATAAAGTAGGACAAAAACATAAACCAGGGGAAAATCTTTAAGTTATCATTTGATAAGGCCATTGTCAATATTCTACTGTCTTTGTGATATTTTATAACACACACATATCATGTTTATAAATTTTGCATCTTAGAAACTGAAGTTGTATACCTTTTCATATATTACTGTATTACTGTAATAATATGTAGGGGGGTGCTCACGAGTGCAGGTGCTTTTGAGAGACCATGGTTAGTACCAGACTCCATTCCTCTGCAAGTACACTCTCAACCACTGAGCCATCTCTCCAGGCTTATGTCACATGATTTTGAATGGCAATATAGATAAGAATTTCTTTAGTTTTTTATTAGGATATTTTTATACATATAGTATTTGTTATACCAAAATTTTATTGGTTACAGTGATGAATGTTTGGTCTAAGGATGACTGAGTGTTCTAAGGCACCAAACTCAAGCTCAGCTTCTACATAAATGATCTTGTTATAAACGTTACTATATAAAAATTTCGTTGTATTCCTGGTTACTTCCACAGGAAACAAAATTACTAAAATAAAGGAATTAATGTCTAGAAAAGAAAGACCTTTTGATCTTTGAAATGATAAAGACAGAAGTTCACACGAACAACTACAGACTTCCATCAGGAAAGAGTTGTAGAAGCAGGATCACTTGGAAGCCAAATGAAGAGTCAAGGTGTTTCTTCAGGATTACAGAAGCAGGGCAAGAGCTGACGAGTCTTGAATATTTCCTCTCAGCCACAGTGAGGCCTGACAGTTAGGACTTCTTCAGTTCAATTGATGTCTTCATGCTAAAACAATTTGTCAGGACCATCCTTATTTATATTGCAATCCAGATTGTTCTTGGCTTGCAATATTTGCCATCTTATGAAGCACTTCAGTTCTCTGCATGTGCCCAGATGACTGCATGGTTAACAAAGAGCATCATTTTCCCCAGCTGACGGGCCACTGCTGAGCTGGAGCTGTCAGAATGAGGACATGTTCCTGGGAAGCTGGAAGAGGGGTGACCCAGCTCAAGGGAACTAGAGAATTCAATGTTCCTAAGAGAAAACAAAGCATCTTGAGAATTGAGAACGACAGTTTCACATGTCAGAAATTGAAGATGACAAGGAGGTATTGATTGCTTCGATGTTGTTATGATAGTTTGTTCCGTTGAACTGATGGTTATTTCTATTCTCCACATCCGACACATACGTCTGATTTAATACATACATTTTACTGTTCTATTATTCTCCTGGTGGCTTTGAAATGTTTTCATTTCTCTCATGAATTGACGGGGATATGTACCTGTCTCCTACTCCAGTCCTCTCTCAAATATGTAGATTCAAGTGTGAATCCAAACTAAGATTCATGTACAGATTAGAAAACCAGCAAGGGAAAGAGTCCAAGGTGGCACAGACCTGAAAAATTTTGTAGTTTACTTGAATGTTTTTACCCATCTACAAGACTGCGGGAAAGTCTGGCACCCTGACGTGAGCTATTTGGAAACAACATTAATTTTCTCCTTCCGTCATTGTCTCTTGAGAGTTTATAGGCTATAGACAGATCCCTCAAGGAGACAGTCTAAAGCATGCAGATAATAAAATAAATATTATACAAATGAGAGGAAGCAACTACATGATGGAGTGGAGAATATTCAAAATTCTGAACTCAACGGAGTGACACCTCATCCACTACTTCAGCAAATATTTATTTTAAAAAATCTGGTATATGATGATACTCTAGGAGACAGTGTGGGTGTAAGGATGAGTGACCAGAAAGATCCTTGTTCTGTTTTTGAATTCACAGCATGGTAGACAGAATAGAAAACCAACACGCACAAAGAGGGTCCAGTTTTAAGGGATGCGTGCTAGAGGATGGAGAGAGCTGTGCCAGTGGATGGGGAGGGATGGGATGTTGTGTTCCCTTGGGGATACCAGAGCTGAAGGACGTCAGGAGAAAAGAATGGGAGGGGCAGAAGAAGGGAACAGAGGGGAGCCGAGGAAGTGAGTTGAAATCTGGCCACATGCCAGCATTTAGAGGTCATTAAGAAACACTTGAAGCATGTTGAGAAAGAACGGAGAAGTAGCCAGTGAAGTTTGAGACATGGAGGTCACTAGTTGGATGATTTATTGCCCGTGTAATTTGTAGTTCAATGCACAAGTTTTTTTTGAGAGTGAGAGGGAAGTTATTAATAATTTGCCAAGACCGTGTGCAAACTGGGACTCTCATAGCAAACAAGAACATATGTTCAACCCCCCCCCACCATTGTTGACCTTGATAAGACTGGTTTCATTTGGAGGTGGAGTGATGGCAATCTGATTTGTGTAGGCTGAGAGTGGAATAAAAGGTGAAGGAAATAGGAAACACTTCTTTAAAAGAAATTTCACAATAAAGAAAGGAGAGGGAAACAGGACACAGCTAGAGAGGATACAGGAGCACTGGAAAGATTGTCTTAAAATCGAGATTTTAAGCATCTATGTGTGCTAGGGTGAAAGATCAAGTATTGGAGAGTCTCTGGACAGCAGAGGGAGAAGAGCAGAGCTGTAGGTTTTGTGAGTGGGATTCTGTGATCGCTGGAGTGCTTCCAGCAAGGGGAGGCAACATGTGTGAACATGGATGGGCACAGTCACTACATTTGGCAGGGAGAAAATGAAGTTGCTTCTTAGCCAAAGCAAGAGAGTCTACTTTCCGTGGAAAGCCTCCTTTCCCTCCCAGGAGGAGTTATGGCTCACCACTTGGGGGACAATTTTCCTTACAGGCATTAACTAGACACGTGTGAGCTATGGCTTCTCTCAGAAAAATGTCCCAACGTGGAGCCTTTTATGCTTTAGCAACAAATGGAGTAATTCTCTCAGGTCCAATTTAGAGTGGGCAAAGACGATGAATACTATGCTGGTCAGCAATTGCCTACCACAGAGGCTGTGGCTGAATGTGGACATCCACAGTCGTAGCTGTCTTTTCAGAATTATAATTAAGAGATAAAGGAAAGAGCCCAGGCTGACACATGGAGATCCAGGTAAAAACAAGTCTTTGATTAGAGACACATAGCATAATTTCTATTGGAAGCTTTAGCGCTCAGGAATTCTGTGACCCTGGGGAGCTTGCAGGGTCTTTGCTGCTTTGTGCAGTAAAAGAAAATATATGTCCGGAAGAACAAAGACTGTGTGGACACAGGGAGTCACACACACACACACACACACACACACACACACACACACACACGCCATCTTTCTCCCTCTCTCTCCTCTCTCTCTCTCTCTGTCTCTCTGTCTCTCTGTCTCTTTCTGTCTCTCTCTCATAGGAATTCTAGGAAAATGTAAGCTTTTCATAGGGGCAGAAGAAAATAGAGCAAGTGGATGAGTATTTCCAGGGATTTAATGGTCCAGGGTTAAAGTAGTTTTTAACTCAGTAAAGAAAATCAGAATAAAACAGTTTAGATTCCAAATAGCATTCTTTTCAGAGCTAAACCTCTTGAATCTACTCCAAGGCAGGGATAACAAAAAAGTCTATTTTCTCCAACTTTTCTGAGATAAACTTTCATTTCCTCAGTCGGTCATGTAAAGTTGCTTAAAGAGAGTTTATTCATCTGGCAAGTGGTACCCGAGTAGCCATCTCCAGATGTTTCTTTTGCTATTACAGACATTGGCTCAGCACAAGAAAGTCACAGTGTGGTTCCTGCTGGCATCCTCCAGTTAAGCCATGCCTGGGAAGGTGCTGGAGGACTAAGGCCACCACCCAGGACTTCCAGCAGCGTGCTCCTCCCCATCACGTGCAGTGCCTTCCGGGGTAATCAGCCACCTGTGAGCAAGATCTGGACTCTCTAAATTGGTTCTTTTCATTGTTATGACTGAGTTCTTAAGAATAGGCTTTGAAAAATGGGATAGAAACACCAATTTATGGGTACAGGGTTGCAAGATTGAAGAACTGGCTACTATTCCTCGTGACTGATCATCTGGACCATGCTGACAGTGACCAACTTCACCCTTGGTACTTGATGTTATTGCACTCACACTTGTTCCTTGTCAGTGGGGACAAAATCAAAAACATATGTAGACAAAGCCAGTTCATCTCGTACTGAGAAAGCCAGTTACAAAGAAATGTCTACTATGTGGCTATTTCTCAGCAATATCTTTGGTTTAAAAATTGAATGAGCAGGTGAAATCCATCAAGGAACTGGGTGACCACGTGACCAACTTGCGCAAGATGGGAGCCCCTGAAGCTGGCATGGCAGAATATCTCTTTGACAAGCACACGCTGGGACACAGTAATCAGAGCTAAGCTGACTTCCCCAAAGCCACAGTGACTTTACTGGTCACTGAGGCAGTGCGTGCATGTCGGTCTGCCTTTATCTTTTCTGTAAGTCGCACCAAAACATCCGCTTAAGTTCTTTCCTTTGTACCATTTCTTTAAATAAAGAATTTTGGTACCCCCCCCCAAAAAAATTGAAACGTGTTTATTAAATTTTCCTCTACCAACACAACATAAGTGACATGGGGCTCTGGCAGGCAGAAGAGAAACCTCCAGCTAAACACAAGCTTGGAAAGAATACAGTTCCTGAAGGATGCAGGGTTCCATGTTCAGCTCTCAATTGGGATTTATTCTTAGATGCTTAAAACCTGACACCTGAAGATGTTTCCAATATCTCCCGCCTTTCAGATTTTCCATGTAAGATAGAGAGATTAAAAACCAGCATGATGGGAGTCATTATGGAGTGTGGAACTAACAGTATTGATGGTTCATAGGAGCTATGACCTCTCATTTTCAGAGACCTCTTTACCATTTATTCCATGTCTTAAAATACACTTACGTTGCTAATTAAATGTAACATACATGGAAGAATTGAGTTGGATTATCCTTAATTTGCTGACCTCATGTCACAATTCAGACACATGGAGTCAGCAACTTGTTAGTTTCAGCAATGTTATCTTCATTACTAGAGAATTAATAAGTATTTATTTGTTTCAAACATTTATTAGAGGTTGAATTAAATACTCATGGGTCTTAATTTTGCTACGTCCTTTTCTAGTTTCGGGGTCAATGAGTTTTCACTTTTTCTTTTATAAGCTCTTGAAATATTCATGGCCAGGATTTACGAAGGACCTTGGGATTGAAAGATGTGGGAAACCCTGGCTTTCTAAAACTTCAGAGAACTTGCCACAGAATATAAATGTTTCTTTCCGACGTCCAAACTTTGAGTTGTCAGGTTCAGTGTAACATTTGTTTTTTAAAGATTGATTTAGTTTCACTTTTGTGCATAATGAGTGTTTGCATATATGTACAACATGTATGTGCCTGGTACCCACAGAGACCAGAAATTGTCTCAGATTCCCCAGAATTAGATCTATGGATGATTGTTAGCCACCATATAGGAGCTGGGAACTGAATCCATTCTCTGCAATAGCCACAAGGGCTCTTAACCATCAAGCTACCTCTCTACCCAATATACTTTTTTTAAATGTAACTTTTTCATTCTTAATCTGAGTATTCTTCTTCAACCATGTTTTCACAGATGCCTGTCATGTCAAATACAAATTTGACAATTGATTTTTATTTTGTCCTACTGTCTGAAGGTCTTTCCTTCACTAGAGGAACAGGTTACCAGACTTGCTAAAAAAATAGTCAATCAAACATTATAGATAATTTAATTAATCAATGGAATAATTAAGCAAACAAAATCATGGTTCTTTTGCAATAATTTACTATGCATTTTTGCTGTTTGCTTATAAATACTCGGCTTTATCTACACTGTCTCCTAATTTCCCAACAAAACCACTCTTGTTCTTCTTTTTGGACTACACTTGGAATACTTCCCCACCCTTGTTTGTCCTTTAATTTAGTCATTTAACAAATATATTAAGTACCCACAGGGTTTTAGACTTAGAGTTGCTGTGGGAACTCCTTCAGCCAATAGCCTGTAAGATACCGGCCCACTTTGGGCATGGTCTCATGTACTATAAATGCAGACGAAAAGTATGAGTGGCCCTCTGGACTGCTGGATTTGGTTCCAGTTCCCAGAGCTCACAGAGGACTGCAGATTGTTAGCCTGACTGTGAATTTATCCGCAGATAAATAAACCTCTGTTGTACTCCAATCCAGGCTATTGTGGAGCTGCTTTGTACTCCAACAAACTGGCATCCAACATGACAATACATTTTCCTGCAATAATCTTTGAAGTCTCAAGGAAGAAGATGGGGCCCCACAACAATGGTTCCACCTGGTTGGTATGATGTCATTATGCTGATAGCACCATCTGGTATCTAAGGGCACAACTCCTTGCTTATTTCAGACTCTAATAGGAATTAGCAGAGCTCTCTCGGATCTTTTTTTCTTTTCCAATTCTGAAGTTTTGTTCATTACAGGTTTTGTTCATTAATTTTTATTTTTTGGCAAAATTTCATTTTGCTCTTAGTTACTTTGACACTTCCCTCTTCCAACAGCTCCTTACATTTTACATCCACGGTGAATCCTCCGCATGCTTCTTCCCCTTCTAACCCTAGAAAACGACAGATCTGAAAAAGTGGCGGCAAAATTCAATGGCTCTCGTCCGGGCTGACATGGAAACTGAGAGCTGTCTCAGCCAAAGCAGCAAAGGGGGTGGGTAGGAGGCAGTGAGAGTGGTACCCACGGCCAGGGATGAGGAAAGCTGGATGGAAACCAGGCGTATAGGAAAGTTCTCCAGCACAGACACCCCCCCAACTCACTCTGGTTCCCAAGGGTGAACACCCTTCTCCACGTGTGTTTCAACTTTCCATCTGTGATGCTGGCCATGACCGTGCCACATGTTTATTCCCTTGTTTCTCTGACCATGCTACAAGCACAGGAGATGCTCAGGAAATACTTGTTGAAAGGTCCAAGACCATCAGTGGTTTTTAACAGTGCCCTAGGGAGTATCTGCAATAATTAAGCCAACAAATGAAGAATTTGAATCTTCTTCCATGGATATATTTTTTAAGGTTAGGACACTCATTTGTCTGTCCAACATGGCACAAACGACTTCTTAGGGCCCTTTCCAATGACATGATTAACCACCCCTTTCTGGGGACAGTTTTATATATGTTGCTGCTAATAGCGAGAGAGCTTCTCCTGGGGCCATTTTCCCTTTTATGTGATTACACTGATATTTTAGAGTAAATGAAATTGCCACATCCTAGCTGGGAAGTTCTTTTGAATTTATGAAATGCAGAGATTGCTATAAGGACTCTAAAGTTGAAGAAGGTCTCTTATCCAATCATCAATAGACAATTTTGGTGATTATAACCCTCCTTAGAAAAGTTCCACTGTGGTTATCAAAGTCCAAAATTTGACATTAGTGTTGCCCTTGACAACTGCATCCAGACAGCTTCCCTGGGAAATACTCTAGTTACAGTAAAAGATAATTACAATTGAAAAAAAAAAAGAAAAAAACTTTAACTTAATATGTCTGAGTGTGATTTTATTAGATTTCCTTTTGTGGTGCTCTCTTGATCCATTCTACTAGAAATTACTATTATTAATGTCATTACTATTATTTTGGATAAGAGGCTTGCAGTAAGGATCTTTAAATAGCGACTGGATCAATCCCTGACATTCTTGTTCTGCTCCCCCTTTACACTTCTGTGAGGGACACAATACTGAAGGTAGAGGGGACCTATCTGAGTAGGCCCTATGTTAGCCACACCTATGCTTCTCAAATAGAACTGTTAATATGGTTAGTCTACTGGTTCTCAATCATTCTTTCTGATAGAGAGCTGACTGCAACATCTGCCTGAGCAGCATCCAGTATGCAGGAGAAGGGTGCTTTGTGGAGAATTGTGCGGAACCGACTTTGCGAGAGAAAGGACTTGCAGAATACCCAGCGGGAAAAGCAGGGATCATCCCTAAGTATTTCATGGAACTGATGCCTGCTTTTCCAGAAAGCTGGGGCCCCTTGAGTAGAAGGAACTGGAGCAAAACCTTCAAGTACTGGCCTGGGCTGGTTCCAGCACTTTCAGCAATTCCTTGCTGGAAAGACAATGCCCGACTCATAACTGGGGCTGCCGGCAGAAAAGGACGGCTACTGCTTTTGTCTCTGACATCGTCTTTCCCCACCTGGCATCTCCACACATGATGGCAAAGATGCTCGAATGCAGGCACTGGGACCATCATAGTGACTGATACACAGTAGTAGTAGTCCATGGGAAAGAGATCCAAAGCGTGCTGCTGCTTCTGGTGGTGGTGGTGGCTGCAGTGGCGGTAGTCAGCAGTGGTGGTCATGGCGTGTGTATTGGGGAGTCGAGTGTGTCGCTTCTCTGGAGATGACTGTGACTGATTGACTCAAAGCAGAGCCACTGTGCTTTTAGCCAGAAAGGAGGGCAGGGGACCAGGACCTGGAGCTAAGAGAGGAGGTTCCTTGGGCTTCCTCTCTATAACTAGACAGAGAGCTGGGCTGTTCTGCTAGCTTGCAGTTTGTCATAATCAAACAGAAAAACTGAATCAAGAATAGAGGAAAGTATCTATCCAGTGTATGTCCCTTGCTTTTAAACAGGCCCTGGAAACACCCATGGCTAAGGTGATGTCAGTGTTAATAGTCAACTTGAGGAAATGAACAATTACCTGGGAGGTGGGCCTCAGGGCATGCATGTGGGAAACTGTCTTGATTGCATTAAATGATCTGGGAAGACCCATCCTAATTGTGGTCTAGGTCCAGGCTGTAGAATCAGAGACGGCAAGCTGAGAACTTGTGCAATATGTGAGCTCACAAGGCTGTCTTGTTCTGCTCACAGAGAGAATATGATCGGATCTCTAGTTCCTGCTGCTGTGAGTTCTGCAATCTGGAACTGGGCGCTAAAATGTGCCCTTTCTCTCTGAAATCGCTTTTGTCAGAGTATTTATCACAGCAACAGGCAAAGAAACTAAGGCAAGCAGGAGCCTCCAGATAGTTCCGGGTCCCAAGAAACAAAAGCACCAATTTGGCTGGGAGAGCTATGTAACTGTAAAATTATACCGGTTCCGGTCTGCGCTCTACTTGGTAAGCGCTATGGAAACTAGGCTGAAAATTTTAAATCACACAGACACAGAAAGAGGCAGACAGACAGATGGGGCCATGGGGGACATCCTTGAGACAAGAATGCCAAGAATGTCCACTTTATTGGGCTCAGGGGCAGCTTATATAGGGCTCTGGCCACGCCCCAGCTCTCGTGATCTTTCAACTGTAGACCCACCAGCCTGCCACCAGGGTCTGGTGCTCAGAGCAGAAGAAAACAAGTTCTTTACAAGAAATTCAGGGTCTGGTGGTCCACAGTCCCCAACATGTAGCCATGGAAAGGCATTTTAACAAAGAGAGAATAAGGGCGAGGGCACAGGGAGCCTAGTAGATCCTGCCAAGGAGAATGCCCAGGTCCTGTCCAGCTGGCTGAGCAAGGGAGCAATTCCATTGAAGAAAGAGAGCTGGTACTTCTACTACAGGAAATTGCTTCATCTCCCACCACCATGGAAGAGCTACTGCTCCCCTTCCATCACAATGGGAGCATAAGATAGTAGTCTGTTCCTTCTGTCCACCCTAAGAAGCCATGGCTTGCCCTTTGGTCCACAGGCCAGCTGACCCATAGCAAAGGAAACAGATCCCTCCCCATTTGTATCTCATTAAAGCCTGTATACCAGTAGAGTGTACGCTGTATGAAATCAGAAAGGAGAAGACCACGGGTAGAAAGGATTAGGGAGCAGGGAGATGAGAAGAGGGTAAGGAGAGGGTTGAACAAGACTAAGTATATGTGTATTAAAAGGCCATACAGAAATCTGCTACTTTAAATGCTAATTCAAAACATAAAATTCTAAAAAATAATAAAAAAAATACTGCATAGGGTGCCAAGAGCCTGCAAATCAGGCTGGAGCAAGAAATGAGACAGGCTTAGAGGTTATCTCATTTGGGATGGTCTGAGTCAGAAAATAAGCTGTTACTGATAAAACTTTAGCAATCAGGCTGGAATCAGGTTGTGTATGTTTGCATACAGATATACATTTATTATAAGTTTTACTGGCTAAGGGGAAGCAGCACATAGTTTATAAATAATGATATATAATAATTATGATAGTAATTAATATGTGCTGGGCTTTACTGTAAATTCCTTATAAGCAGCTGGTCCTCTCAAGATTTTGTTTTCAAACGAGACAAGTGACAAATGGGCCTCTTGCCATGGGAATGCTACTGGATACGTCCACATGTCCATGAGAAAGAGGAGACTGACACAGGGAAGCCACATGTCACCATTTCACCTGTCAATGAGATGAGTAGCCTTCCCAGATCCTCCTTTTCACACAAGGGGGCCTGTTTTCTTCCTGCAGCGCTGTTTGCATGGCAGGGCCTGCAATCACAGCGTGCTTTCAAGTCTAATCTGTGTTAGCAGCAACTTCGTCATCATCCTAAGTGTGACAATCAACAAGCGCTGGTTCAAAGTGTTACTTGATTCTTGCAGTGTAACACCCCCACCCCCGGTCCCCCTATAATCCCCCCCCCACTGATTTCAGTACTCACACATGAAGGCAGAACTGGGAACACAAAGTGCCACACCTCTCCCCTATGAAGAGATGACGCAGTCAAAGCTTAGGCTCTCTGAGTGTAAGTTAGTAATTAGGAAGAGGTAAATTTTAAGTATACGTTATGCTTTTCTTGTGATTTATTAACTGTACATTTGTATAGTTTAACTATTGTTTCAGTCTAACCACCCAATGTGCAAAGTCCTGACCTGTAAACTTCTGGCTTTTGTGGGTGACAACAAGCCCCCTTTCTGTACCGCTATTTATGGATATAAATCAATAGACATAAGGGTATATTTGAGTGAGGGGAATGAAGGAATCCTTTAAGGCACACCCTGCCTTTCTGCCTAGCAGCCGTCCTTTCGTGTCTTCTTCCTAACAAGCTCCAGTTGTATTAGGTGCATGAAATGCCAAATTAATAGATGATATTTTCTCATCTTCTGTTTATATAGCGGTAGCCTATGAAAGAATGTTGAGTAAGATAAATTAATAACATTAAGCGGGACTTCCATAAACTCTCCCTAGGAGTGGGTAGGAGGACACAGATGTGTGCCTTCTGTAATGCACCCATACATTTGTATCTGTCAGTTTAGCTTGCAGTAGACCGCGGAGACAATTTAATCCCTGAATCTCAAGTTTAAAGAGAAGCATATTCCTCACTTTGTGGGCAAGGCGGGTTGTGTGGGCTGCTCTGATCCACGTGCCACTGAGGGACACAGTGTGACAAGTCCAATATGTGGAATAGGGGCTCACGCATTGCCAAGGCTGGTCTATCTTTTCCACTGCAGCCCGGAACCGAGACACTTCATTCCTACACAGTCCATTAGTTCAAATTATTCAAACAGCTATGCTAACTGAAGGGTGGACAGGGACCCTACCTTCATTATGTAGGAAAAACAAACATCTAATTTGTGTAAAGTCATTATTTTTAGATTTCTTTTATAATCAAATGCAATTCCTAAGGGACAAAGAGGCCCTAAATTGTCTAAGGGTGCTATGTAAAGTCAGTGGCATACAGACTATGACATAGTCAAATTCTGCTAGATATATATACAAAGGCAGTAAGTAGAGCCAACATGAATGATGGAATAAACCCACCTTGTATGATAGCATGGCATAGTGCTAGTGTACAGTTTACCTTCTGGATCCTTGGGACCCACTTTGTGGGTTCAATTAGATTGAAAATACACTTTTGAAAACTTGTATCTATATTGAATGTAGACTTTTCTGGTATTGTTTTCTAAACAATGAGGTATAAATGATTTTGAATATTTATGTAGTATTAGTTATGATGAATAATATAGAGATGATTTTAAAACATATACAGGGGCATGCCAAGTCTTTATAAGCACCTGGAGCTTCACAGATCTAGGCCTCCTTAGAGTCCTAGAATAATTATTATGGATGCTTAGAGACCACTGAACTTTTAAAGAAGAGGTAGGTGTAACCGGGCACACCTGTAATGCCAGCACATGAGAGGACAAGGCCAGGCAAACTAAAGGAGGACTGCCTTTAGTTCAAAGCTAGCCTGGGCTACACAGTGAGACTCTGTCTTCAAAACAACCAGAGGAAAATAAAGTAAGTCATGAGTATTACTGCATTTATGTAAGAATTAATTTTAAACAGTAAAGTGGTTTTCTCTTTTGCCTTCTGGAGTAGAAAACATTTACCTTAATATGCCCTGTCAATCCATCTGTGAGAGGAGATTAGCAATTAAAGCAGAGGTAACATTCAGCTCTTGACATTCAGAATCCGATGGTACAGCAAGACAATGCTCTGCCAGTCAGGTTACTTTTTCTTGAGATAGGATTTTTCCAAATTCCTGCATGCTCATTTAGCAACTGTAAGACTGATCTGAAGTTAGAAAACACAAACATATGCTATATAATTAATAGAAAACTTACCCATGTGACCTCTGAAAATATGAAAAAGAGAGAGAAGGAAAGGAATCAAGAACAGATCCCTGGACAGGAGTGTTCTGTCTTTGCCCTCCTTGGGATTAGTCTAAGAAGCAGGCAGCACATAGGAAGGGCACAGGAAGTACATGCATGCACAGGAAGCATGCAGGTATGCAGGAAGCATGCAGGTATGCAGGAAGCATGCAGGTATGTAGGAAGCATGCGGAAAGCCCACAGGACACATGCAGCTTGAAGTGTCAGGAAACACGCAGGAAACATGCTTTACAGTCAAGGATGCAGTGTTTGAGGGTGCAAAGGTTACCCATCTGCAGCCCAGCACTGCAAGGCTGTTCTAGATTCTTACACCATCCAGGCAGATGTTGAGCGACAGCATAAAGGCGTCCCATGGGTCAGCCGGGCAGAGTGAACTGCTGAGGGAAAGAACAGGAAAGTGACAGCCAGAGACAGAGTAGGACCTGGGAGCACAGGAGCTGGGATGACAAGACAGGAAGAGCACAGAGCAACAGTAGAGTTAAAGAATGGATTGAGGGGAAACCCGGAAGAAGGGAGTAGGGAAACGATTGTGGAAGAGGCCTAGAACCACTTCCCAGAGTCCTGAGCATCACCTTCCACAAAGACCATTTTCCTGACCCTAAACACAAAGGTGCCATCTGAAATGGAAGAGCAGGGAAAGTGGTAGCCTCTGAGGCCAAACACAGTTCATCCAGGGACTATACTTTACTTCAATAGAGTATTTAAACTATAGAGCTGTATTTACTAGAGGCCAGAATATATAGTTAATCTATGTTCCTCCCATCTGGCTAGTAAGTATATAGTTCATAGCGCTCTTCAGTAGAGCACAAGTTACCATTACCGTAGAGTCAAAGAACTCATATTCTGGCTAGTGATACTAAATTTTGTGATCTCACTATGGAATATGTCTGTCAGGCCCTCCCCCTTTCTCATACACTTAGTTTTTTATCTAATTAGCATGCTGAGCAAAAGGTTTACTAAGGCATTTTCACATATACTTTGTTTTTTATAATCTTCTTCTGTCTTCCTCATTCTTCTGCATATGCCCCTAAACACAATCAAAATCTAACTCCTGGAGGCTTTACTATGGGAGAAATTAACCAGAATTCCCTTCTCATTCACAGCTGGAGAGAACCTGGAAATTTTCCTCAGAAGGAGACCACTGGTGACCACAGGACTGCCTGTGCAGAGCAGGGACTGGCCATGCAGCGGTCTCCTGCGTTAATGGGTGTAAACAAAGATCCCTTCTTTGGAATGCAGAGGACACCTGGTGCTGTTCACTTGTTCCCTCACTGACATTTCCTGTTTGGATGGCTATAAAGTAAATAAGTCAAAACAACAGCAACCAAAAGACAGCAACGAGCAGCCAATAAATTCTTTCAGCTGTCGTGGCTGGTTAAAGGGCTGGTGTGTGGTAGAGAAGATCAGAACAAGAAACACAAGTCCATAAGATACCTGATATGATTATGGGGAGGAAGGACTAAGGGGTCCCACTACCCAACAACTTGTGTCCTGCAATGTCTGGACGGGAAAGAAGACAGCAGCAGGATGGAAGGGGGAAGAGGGAAAGCTAGAACGACTCTTGATTTTGCTGGTTATGTGCACACTGTCCTGATGATGGCCTTTGTCTTGCTTTGCTGGAGCCATTAAGCTTCCCCTTGTCATCATAGCTTCTCGTGTCCTTAATTTGTCTCCTTTGTCTCTTTGCCTCAGCGCTTCAAACTTTAAATGAACTCATTTGATCTTCTCAGAGTCTTCTACACACATACACCCACACACACAGACACACACATTTCCACACACACCACACACACATACACACACACACACACACACAGAGCATAGGATATTATGGTTTTGAAGATTTTATTTTTGCTCTATAAATTATACTTAAATAAATATCCAGCTGTGTATCCACCCCTCCATTGATTAATATTGAAAAGTTGGCAGTAAGAAAAGACAGATAAAGGTATGGGCCATTTAAGACAGTACAAGGGCATGGGGTACTCTGTAAGAACCAGAGCATACTACTGTCTGCTTACAAGATAGGGTTGTGTAGAGCAGAAACTGGGGTTACAGGGAGGGGGGGTGTCGAAAGGCTTCCCTTTCTGGCCTGTAGTTGACCATTGCCAGGAGTGACCACACTCTCATAAAGAATGCTAGGTAATTGATGAACATCTTTCCTGATTGACCACTGCTTGCGGTCCACGAGGCAGGACAGTTAAGAATCTAGAGAAACAAATCAATGAACTTCTAGAAATCAAATTGCTGGAGTTAACTATAGTTGTTCAGCCAAATGGAAGCGTTTACAAAATGCCGTGGCCCTGGCTAACAAGTATATCTCTTAATCTCTCTTGAACTAGACAACTGATCTAAGAGCGGCTTAGACACCAGTGAGGCTCACATCACCCCTTGGTTCTTCAACAGAAAGTGTCACAATAGTGACAGCCACTACTCTCCAGAGGTGGAATAGCAACAAGGTTTGACTTCTCTTCCTCCATGAAAATTGTTAATGGACACATGGTGAGGTGAGCATCCATGAGAGCCGTATAGGATTAGCCATGAAATGTGAACAACGTGAGTAAGTCTGGGTCAAATCATGTCCAGCTATTGTACTTGAAGAAACAACCACAGCAGAGGACCTCAGAAAGCCCCTCACGGGTCTTTGTTCCTCAAAACCCTTTCTGCAGAGACAGTGAGGATGTGAGACAGAAAGCTCAGACATGCCAGGGTTCTAGAACGAGTGGCTTGGGGACGGTACATAGCTCTAACCAAGTCTCTCTTTAACCAGATCCTCTCTTTTAAAAGAAAAATGACACCCCTTCTTCTGACATCTTCTCTGAAACGGATAAGAAGTACCACGTAAAAATTTACAGCCATTTCGAAGGGTTGTTTTTTTAATACTTCCAATTACAGATTTACGACAGAGTTCTTTCTCGGCCTGACTCGTGCGTTTAATATTCAAATGACTCTTGTAGGGAGCCATCTGTTACATGACCAGGCATGGAAATTCTTTCCAGGGCTTTACATCAGCCCGTGCTGCTGTTTGTCAGGCTTCAGATGTCCTCAGGCTCTTGGGTTTCCATTTCGGGGAACAAGGTGAAGGACTTGAAGGCAGGACACCATGTCTTCCTGATTATTCAGTGACTGCTACTGAAAACACCGTGTTCGGCATATGGCTTGCTAAACTGTCTTTCCCCCAACTACCCTCAATGTTTTCCTTTACAGTGATAAAACAATATTCTGAGAAAAGGACATTTTGTTAATCTTTGAATCTCTTCTAAGAATATGCTTTGCTCATTGCATTAATCAACATATTTTTTCCAAAAGTTCTTTATCCTTAAATATGTGTGTGTGTGTGTGTGTGTGTGTGTGTGTTCAGCTCACTGTCCCCTGAGTACCATTTCTCCAAGTGCTGCTATATTTAAACTGAATCTATTTTACTAAAAAGGTTCATCCTATGTACTCATTCTGAAATCTGCCCGCAGAGTGTATGGGAAGGACTGAGAGTCTGTGATCAGGCTCACTGAGGAGCAGAAAGGTTGATTGCTCATATCTGATAGGTGGAGTGGAGAGTGTGGGTCACACGTGCCATGGGTTTGCCATCTCTACCCTACGCTTTACTTCATCTTCCTACTCCTGCTCATTAATAAGCATTATGAACTGGCCAACCTTGAAGTGAGCATAGAGTAAAATTAACTTGTCTAGGTGGGAGATGAGCCCGACCTGACAATAACATGAACAACAGCAATAATAGCAGCTATGGTTGTGGAACATTTGCTGTGTTATAAATACCACCGTTGCTAACGTACAAGCATTCAATCATTTCATTTACTCTTCATGAACATCCCACGGCGTGGATAGTACTTTTCTAGTTTCCGAGAAGAGTGGACTAACGTTCTAAGGGGTTACATAGTTTTCATGAGGTCATTCCTCATGTATTCCTATTCTTCCTGTTCTGGGTCTAGTCTCCCTCACATGCAAATCCTAGCCCAGCTGCTGCCTGCACATGAATCTCCAGTGAGACTTCCCTGGTAAAGCAGAACTGTGGAGCCAGGATGGACCCTCTGAGTTGGAGGTGACCTGTTAGCCCATATGACTCATTTTGGGGAATTCATCCAAATTATCTGCCGATCCTCTTCAATGAAAAGTTGCTCTCTTTAATTTTTAGCAAATTGTCTGAAGTTTTCATGTAATAAAACTATTATAGTTCCCATTTAAGTAATACATTCAAGACGTTTAACTGGATCTAACATGCACTTTTCTGGAGTTGGTCACTAATCTCATGGTCCTTTAAAGTGGTAAAAATACAGCAAGACAACTCGGTAGTCACTTCTCTCTGTGTACCAGTAGGAAGGACACAGTCACACTATTGTCAGCGGCGGCTGTGCCCACTCCCTATGTGTAGTTCCTACTACCAAGAGGACCAATAGTTTGCCAATATTGATGACTGGCTTTTAAATTTTCCAGAAGGTGTTTACCAGTCCATAACACAGTCCCATCTAATTTGCCCACTCAATTACACCTTTTCAAGAACTAATATTTCACTCCTAGTAAAAGTGAACATGAATACCAAAAGGAAACACTGCTATGGTTTGGGGGCAGGATTGGGCAAATAGTACCTACTGGATATGCGCAGTCAGCTACAAGGAAGGAAGCTGACAGCCTAACACCCCAGGTGCTGTTTATGGGTCTGTTTGCTGTTCGTGCTATTTTGCCTAAGCAAACCTTGCATTTGCCATTGTAAGGTTTACTTTGCTTTGAGATGTTAGCACATGAAAAGGCTAGCCAACTTGCCTTTTTGAGGCAAGGCTTGAGAAGTCAGAAATTCAGACACTTGTAAGATGTGAAGATAGTTGCCTTTGCTAAAATGCATTTGGGGTTTAATCTAGACTCAAGCTCTTCAGTTCAACAGCTCAGATAGAAGTTCCCAGTTCCCTCCAGAGTCCCTCCACTCCCCAGGAGAGACAATGTCTGACATTTGGCCTACAAAACTCAGCAGTTGCCTTTACTATTAAGCTTGCCAGTTCTTCTTCTTCTTCTTCTTCTTCTTCTTCTTCTTCTTCTTCTTCTTCTTCTTCTTCTTCTTCTTCTTCTTCTTCTTCTTCTTCTCTCTCTCTCTCTCTTTTTCTTTCTCTCTCTCTCTCTCTCTCACACACACACACACACTTTGTGTGTGTTTTGAAGGACGTTAATGAAGGAGATCTTTATCCTTGCTTTCATCCATTTCTGTTTTCTCCAGAATAAATTACTATTTTTAACTTATTTTAGTGAAAAGTTTCAAACTGCATCATCCTGAGGACTTCAGTGAGGTGCCCAGTTCCTTCTAAAACACTACTATATTTTCCTAATTCCCCTTTTTAGCATAATCCTATAGGCTTTCCTCCCACCCCCTCACCCCCAATCCCACTTCTAGGAGTAGAGCATTCTTCTTCCAGGCCTGAATCAAAGCTGCCTAACATTTTGGATAAGAAAAAGAAAAGCCGTTTGGATGTTTGGGTCACATATTTGGATCTCATGGCAATTTATCTCATTTTCAAACTGAATTCAGGTAACTCTCCTTTCTCCGCTGCCCATAGCCTCAATGGTCCTACCCACCACAAGTCTGCTCCCTGTCTCAGCCCCCGTTCTTCCTCCATTCCCGCACACAGTATCTTCAAACAAGATTTCCCATCTTCCTACCACTCCGACTGGAACAAGTTTTTAAAGACAGAATGGCACCTCAAATCATGACCATCTGAAAGTCAAGTTGTCTGCCTCCAAGTGTTCTAGCTCATGCTGCTTCCCCCAGCACAATCCCAAATCCCTTTGCCTGCCAGTTCCCTTTAAATTCCACAAATTGGGTTGCACAGAGAAGGGAGGGGTCTCAACTCCTTCAAATCACCTTGACCTCTCCTGTTTCGCGTTTTTTTGCTTGTTTGCCAACTGGATTGCTATGAAAAGGATTTAATGTGAATGAGGTCTCATTCCTTCCAGGCTCTTCAAAGAACTAAAGAACTTTTGAATTAGTTTAGTGCCAGTCACTACTCAAAGATAGACTTCAAATCTCTTAACCTATTTTTATCCCTAATACTTTTCCAATAAAATCTTTGTCTAATATGTTAGTACAGTTGGTATGTTTTCTAGACTTAAGAACTAATTATAAAAATTAGAAGCCACTATTAGGTTATGCTTCAGGGGTGGGGGTGGGGTCTGTATTACCATTTTGGTTTTCAACGATACTAAGAATTCAGGCCAACAGCTTTCCCTTCCCAGGAGATGAAAGTACCTACACGTTCCTGGCATCCCAGAAAGTATCTGGTATAGCATTGCCTAGAAGAAAGAACAACACAAGTATCCACTCCTCTCACTGGCTTCTCAAAGGAACACATCGAACACATCCTTTAGCTCACACACCCTTTAAACTAGAAAACAAAACTCAGTTTTTGGCTCAGTTCCTACAGATGTCTCCTCCCTCATCCCACTACGGAGGTCATGGTTATTTTACAGCCAAGAATGCAGTTCACACTCTACTCAATATCATAGTTGATAGAAAATCTGTCTTAACCCATCTTTAGCAATTGTTTCTGTGGAAGGGTGAGGGGCCATGAAAAAATGATTAAACAAATATTTGAATGTCCCTACTAAACAACCTCTTTAAAAAGATTCAATGGTCTCTATTCTTCTAAAACAAGTAACCACATAGCAATTTCCTATGACCTACTGTCAACTAGATTCTTTAAGCATTGTATGGACATTTCGCTATAGATTTAATCACATTCTTTTTAAAATTTTATGCGTATGGTTGTTTTGCCAGCATGTATGTTTGTATACCACATATGTGCTTGGTGCCCAGTGAGGTCAGGAGACTTGTTGGATCCTCTTAAATTTGAGTTACAGATGGTTGTGAGTCACCATTAGGATGCTGGGAATCAAACACAGGTCCTTTAGAAACACCAGCCCATGCTTGGTGTGGGAGGTCCTTCTCTCTATGTGTTGCTTTTATTGGTTAATGAATAAAGAACTGCTTTGAGCCTATGGCAGGGAGGAACAGAACTGGGCTGGAAAGCTAGGTTGTATGCAGGGAGAAAGAATGGCGAAGTCAGAGAGATGCCATGGAGCGGCCAGTAAGTCACTGCCATGTGGAGATACACAGATTAATGGAGATGTGTTAAATTAAGATGTAAGAGTTGGCCAATAAGAAGTTAGAGCTAATGGGCCAAGCAGTGTTTTAAATAATATCATTTCTGTGTGGTTATTTCAGGGTTAAGTGTCCAGGAACGAAACAAGTGGACTCTTCTAACACCTGCTGTTACCCTCCTAACCACTGAACCATCTCTCCAGCCACACAGTCTTTGTTTTTTCAACTCTTGTTTACCTATATTTCTGAAACATTTGTTAGATCATAAGGTATCTTTAATTTCTGAAATAAAACACTTTTTGACTATAAATCATAGACAAATGATACTGAGTCATACATCAAGGCACCAAATGGTGAAAAGATTACAATTAGTGAAAAATTTCATAAAGCAACATGTACAAAGAAATCATTCTATCTATCATCTATCTATCTATCTATCTATCTATCTATCTATCTATCTATCTAACTACTATCTATCTACTATCTATCTGTCTATCTATCTATCTATCTACTATCTATCTATCTATCTATCTACTATCTATCTATCTACTATCTATCTATCTATCTATCTACTATCTATCTATCATCTATCTATCTACTATCTATCTACTATCTATCTATCTATCTATCTATCTACTATCTATCTATCTATCTACTATCTATCTATCATCTATCTATCTATCTATCTACTATCTATCTATCTACTATCTATCTATCTGCCATCTGTCTATCTTCATCATCATCATTTATCTACCTTTCTCACATATACTTAGAGAAAACTACTTATACTAACTCATTAAAATCCCAGAAAGGACTGGTTTATTATAGCTGATCTTGGTCTCTTCTTCTACAATTTTGTTTTACATGGAGCAGCAAAAACACTGCATGCATTAGAAGTGTGTTTTAAAGTCAAGAGTATCGCTTGCTCTCCTGCATGCGAGCTGTGGATGACTTCTAGCAGGACAATTGTAGAATATTTCATTGGTAATGGCTAGATGATTAAGACCATGGCTTTATCTCCTCCAACCTTTCCCTTTGAAAATTTTAACTGATAATTTTCCAAAGTCAATGAGGAAAACAAGTGAACAGAAGGACAAGAGAGAATCAGTTCACTTTTCTGGATGCACAAAACCATCAGAGAACACTGAGCTCTTGGCCAGCTGTCTACTCAAGCAAGGGGTGGAAGGATGCATCCTGTTCCCCACATGGAGAGAAGGTACATCAGGGATGCAAAGGATGTAGAAGCCGCTTCCCTCAATCACTCTGGAGCCCCTGCCCCAGAAATTGGTTTTTAAAAACCTCAAATTTATTAAAGGATGTTTAGCTCTTTTAAGTGATTCCCATAGTTCTCCCCCAAGTCTGTGTGAGAACGACACTTACCTTCATTTTCCAAATACAGAAATTATGATACAAACACATTACACTGCCCAACAGTTCCACCAGCCAACTACAAAATTGGGATTGGAGTCAGTGCTGTGGCCCCAGACTTGTGCTGGTAAGGGCTGTTCCTTATTGCTCTACACTTCCGCGGAAATGTCCCCTCACCACTATTTCAGTCTCTAGCAGTCATAAATGCCCTCATCTCCAGTGATGGCCAAGTCCATCTTCAAACTCTCTGTCCTAACACAAGTTGTATTGATATATGTGTGTGTGCCCGGCAACAAAGTAGAGGGGTGGTCCTCTCTGCCACCCTTCTTTGAGAAAGCAGGTTGGAGTAGGAGGTGATGATGCAGAAATTCTCACACTTTTTAAAAAAGGTATATCTAATTTCAAAGTTAAGTACAATAATTAATAATAAAATCAATACTTCTAACAATGTACTGTAGCATAAGCTACGTAAATAATACTCTCTTTCTCTCTTTCTTATTCTATCTCTCTCACTCCCTCAAAATATCCCGCTGTCCTGTACTCACTCTTCTTGTTGACTGTGGGGATATGAAACTCCAGAAAACAAAGCCACAAACCAAGGAAATACTGGAGGTGATTTGGAGGGCCTGGAAATAGGAGTGGGAGGCAGTAAAACAGAATAATGAAGGAAGAGAAAGAAACAGAGTAGATGTTAAGTTTATTGGACACAACAGCAGGTCAGTCTTCCCAGGAGGCTTTGAGGAATCACAAAGAGCTAGCCTTGGGACTGTACCACTTGAGGATGGCAGAGCTGAGGGCATAGACCAATGGACATTTCTTGTCACGTGAAGGTGTTCAGTAGGAGTGACAAGTTCCCAACATTTCTGCAAGCAGAGTGGCTGATCAAGAAGGCTTTGTGGTGCATAAATTTGTTGGTAGAGAAAGAGGAACTCAGAATACGTGAGAAACTGTTGACCTATGTGGAAACTACTTGCCAGAGCTTCAAGAGAACTGAACCTGGGTCCTCTGGAAGAAAAGTCAGGGATCTTAACTACTGAACCAACACCTGAAAGTCTTGAGAGTTAGAGTTTTAAAGGTAGAGAAGACACCATTCACAAGTCGGTTTGTCCTCTGGAGAAGACCGAGATCTGGAACTCTTCTGCTGTTAAATACCTAATATCCAGCTTTCTTCCAGGTCTGTGTGCAAGCTATGGCAATGTTAAGTTGCTATAACAAAAAGGACCTAATAAGTCAGGCATATTTTTTTTACCTCTGGAATAATGGTGTAGAAAGAATATGCTTGGGGGGGGGTGTTATCTGCTCTAGAAAATCCTTTAGGGACCCAGATACCTTATTTCGTTCTTTATTTATTTATTTTCAGATTCTGACATCATCTGGGGTGATTTCCTTAACTGGGTGACCAAAGCTAGGCCCCTGTCCTATCCAAAAGGTGATCAAAGGATGCTGGGGAGAGAGACAATACCCAAAACTTCCCTTATTTTGCAAGTGGCACTTGAATGGCTCACAGCTTCTAAAATTTGATTGTTGTAAAGCTGGTCACAGATGGCTTATAACTGCAGAGGAAGTTGAGAAGTGCAGTATCTGGCTTGACATATCCCCAGGAAAGGGGCCTCTAGGAGCTAACCAGCCGCCTCCACGAGCTGCAGTTCAAACTTTCCGAATGCTAGAGGAGGTGTCACTGCTGCCGTTTTGGTTCTGTGTTGTGCCTCCTTAACGACACCTGTTCCAGCAAGGGAGAAGGGAGTAGACTGAGAAGAACTCGGCCAGGTGGCTGAGTTAGGGAGAGAAACGTGATCCAGCAGGATCCTTTAAACAAATACACGCTGTGGCATCACAGTGAGGTACCTGCCATCCAGGAACGAGTCTCCCCGTGAGAATGGGAGGCAGTTAGAGCCATCCTGAAGAAGGTTTAGGTTAAAATTCGGCATCAAAATTTCTAAGTGTAGATAAGGGAAGGAACAAAGGCAAATAAAGAAAGAACCCCAAAAGAAGTTGGTAGTAGTCAAACCCATGTTTGACCAGACTGTCTTGGCTTGGGAAAGGGATAGATCTGCCTGTTCCTATCCCTGAGGTCCAAATACACACAGACAGGTCAGTTGTGCAGCAGGTTAATTCTAAATGTTGCCTCCCATAGGCTGAAACTGAATGATCGTAGTCTACATCCTCTGGCAAAATCAGGAAGAAACTGAAGGCCCAGTCAGTGCCGAATGCTAAAGGGTCCCAAGGGTCCTGCTACAGACACATGGAAGTCCCACAGGTTCAAATGTTCCAAGTTCAGCACCAGGCAGAAGGCTGGGTGAGAACGGCCCATCATTAAACAAGGTGGAAATGAAAACGAGACGGGCAGCTCCTGAGCATAGTGCTGAAGGTCACATGTAATCGACGAACAAGGTTGGCGGGTGACTTGAAACATTAAGAAAGAGTCAGGACCAGTATGGGAAAGGGAAGCCCAGACAGGAAGCTTCTCCAAACAGTGTAATTCTGAGAGCCAAAGGCAGAGAATCAGATCCCTATTATTTCTGGAGTAATATGTCAACCTCAATGTAGTCTCTGGGCATGGATTTAAAGTAACAATTTAGAATAAATCATAATTAGAAAGCTAATTAACCGAAGCAATGCATAATAAAAGACATAGGCCTTGAATTGTGTGTCTGAAGCTAGCTGACTTTTGCTTTTGTAGTTTTTTTTTCTTCTGGAAGGAGGGACTATAGATTATATCTAAATATATCACAGTAACCCTAACAAATAGGCATGGGCACAATTAAGCCACTCGACATAAAGCAGAAACTTCCCCAATGTCAGCAAGCAGCGGTGCTCTTTCAAATTTAAAGCTTCTATAAAACCTAAAAGAAAACACTAATCAGCAACCCTTTATCCTTTTAATGAAGGCCGGCAGCTCTCATATATATTTTTTTAATCTCTCTTTGCTTTACAGTACACAGAAATAGCCTCTGAGTATGTTGTTTTCTCTGTGCTCACCACAGAATTAGCAGAAAACCATACATCCAAACGATGCCTCTTGAGTCCCTTGCTTTTAAAAGTCTTTTCTTTTAATAGGTGAGAAATCTTCAGCAGTATTTGAATATGTTCACCTGTGAGGATAACATGCTCAGATTCATAGATGCAAAAGAGATGCCTTTACAGATATTGTTAAAGCCTTGTCACACTCCCTGGCTTTAAGGCTACACATAACTTTGTCCTTGACAGAACAGCAGATGGGTAGGGGTGGTCTTCATATTCCACCTCTCCGTTCATGTTCTCGCCAAGGTCATTGTCATCATCATAGTTCTCTGCATCGTCCTCGCTGTTCATTGTCCTCTCCACTCCCCAGGCTCCGAGACTTTCTGATGATGTGTGGTGTGGTCTGCATGACCTAGAGATTCATTGGAGTCACACTGCTTGAGGTCATCCTGTAGTGCTGTCCCTAATAAGCTGAATTGTAGAAGCCATTTAAGCTCTCAGATTCCCTATTCCTCATTTGAGAAACGGAGAGGAAATGGCTGGGTTGATTATGAGGGTTGTGCTAGCATCAATAAGCTTTTTGGAAGAGTTCCTGGAGCACAGGAGGCACTGTGTATGTAAAATGTGTGTTTCATCACGTCATCTGACTGCTCAGCACATCTCCAGCTGGACTCCAACCTCCCTAAGCTATGAGCACTTCAACCTTAGATTATCCTGCCTGTCTTGTCTACTGGGAGGCTCAGCTCCCTTTATGTCCTTCTCTCAGCCAGCTGTTGGAAAGAACAGGTTGAGCATATTCTGGAACAGGGCTACTAAATTTGAACATCCATGCAAATCACATGCTGACATTGTTGAAATGCAGGATAGATTTAGCTGGCCCAGAGCCTGGCGATGTGCTGATGCTGTCCTGTGGATCACACTGGGGAAAGGAAGAGGTCCAGTTCATCAAAAGCTAGGTCCCTATCCATCTGATGGCTTTTGGTCTTTATGAAGATTTCTCTACTTCATACAGTATATTAAGCTACAGATTCTTTATTGTATTGGTACCGATATTAAATTAATAAATAAATTCAAAATGTTCAGCAAAGTGTCCCACATTTAACAGCCATTGACTGGTAGCTATTAAGTTGTTAAGAACAAGTTGCTAGACACTAATTCCCAAGGGCAATTTTATTTTAAGGAAAGCTACCTAGACAAGGGGAAACTCACTGCTTTAATTCCCAATTGTACAATCAAATAAAGAATTATCAAGTGTTACTTCAACCAACTTCCAGGCTGACAAAGACAAAGGTATGCAAATAAAACTCTGTAATTTCCAAACAAAGACCCCTGCCCTCTGACTCCAGCATCACAGAATCTACAGCTCAAGGGCTGCTGTTTGGAGCCCAAATAAGTACTATAGAGAGTTATTTTCCACCTAAAATAGTCAAACATCTAAGCCAGTGGGTCATGATCCCTTTGGGGGTCACATATCAGAAATTCTGCATACCAAATATTTACATTATAATTCATAACAGTAGCAAGGTTACAGTTATAAAGTAGCAATGAAAATAATTTTATGATTGGGGGGTCACCACAAGAGAAAGAAGAGTATTAAAGAGTTACAACATTAGGAAGATGGAGAACTCCTGATCTAAACAAATGTGCACGTGTGTGTGTGTGTGTGTGTGTGTGTGTGTGCAGTTTTAAAGACTCTGACTCAGATGGCAAAGGGCAGTGCTTCTGAAGAGCAGGATGAATGACATGAAGCACACTCATTCACTTCACTAATTGCCTTCTGAGAATCTGGGCCACAGTGTAAGAAGTAAGATCTAGATATTACCTAGATGGAAGCCGGAAGACTACTTCTAGGGACGGGGGCAGAGCTAAGAATCTGCAGAAACCTTTTTGGCTTGTTTTCAGAGATGAGTGCCAGAAGGGACAGTTGTACATAAAAAATCTCTGGTATCTCATAGAACAGCGGTTCTCAGCCTGTGGGCCATGAGCTCTATGGAAATGGAACAACCTTTCCACACAGGTTGCAATATCCTGCATATCAGATATTTACACTGCAATTCATAACAGTAGAAAAATTGCAGTTATGAAGTAGCAACGAAATAATTTTATTGATGGAGGTCACCACAGCATGAGGAACTGTATTAAAGGGTTGCAACATTAGGAAGGTTGAGAACCACTGCCATAAAAGGTCATTCTGGAACACAATAGCATGTGATTTGGGGTATGTTGATGAAGTATCTGCCTGTGGCTGGGAAAGAGCCTCGAATGAGGGGACCAAAAAGTATAGAACTGTCACTCTCATAGGGACAGGAACTAATTCCACAGCTCCATGGACCACCAAGCAGTACACATAGCATCAGACAGAATACCCCAAAGGTTTACCTCTGTACTGGGTAACAGTTATAGCTTATCCAAATATTGCCCTCATCCTACCTTAAAACAATCACAAAAGCAAGACCTAAAAGGATCAAATGAATTCTGAAATAATTTGATTGCATCACAGACAAAAATATTCAATACTCAATGAAGTAGAAATTATGAAGTCTGGCATAGAATCAGATTATGAAGCATGAAAGAGAAAGCAAGGAAATACAATATATAATAAAGAGAAAAATCAGCCAATAAAAACCAATTCAGAAATGACATTAATGTTAGAATTAATGGAGAAAACAGTTATTATATGCATCTAGATGTTAAAATTTTTTATCACAGACACAAAAGAAATAAAAAGACCCAAATTAAACTTTGAGAGATGCAAACTATAAGTGTCTCAGATGAAAAATGTGCCAGATAGGATTAATAGCAACTTACATATTGTAAAAGAAATAATCAACAAAGCTAAAAATCTATGAGTAAAAACTATCCACACTTAATATAGAGAGAAAAAGAAACTTTAGAAAATAAACTAAGATATGGGACATTTTCAGATGGCCAAATGTATAGTTGGAATTAAGTTCTACTCACTGGGATGAAGAACAGAAACAGTCAAAACATGGGTCACTCTGATGAGACTTCTTATTTCAATTACTTTAAGGAACAATGGAAAGGGCTGGGAAGATGGCTCCATTGGTCAAGTGCTTGCCTCTCAAGCGTGAGAACCTGAATTCAAATCTCCAGCACCACATAAAAAGGTCAGAACTGCCAACTCCATCTGTAATCCCAGCCACTGGTGAGGTGGACACAGAAGGATCCCTGGGGCTTGCTATCTAGCCAGCATAGGCAACCAGTAAGCTCTGTATTCCATGAGAGATCTTGAACCAAAATTAAAGATGAGAAAGCAATTGAGGAAGACACACAATTCTGACCTCTGGCCTTCTTTTGGAAATACATACACACCCCTGTACACACAAAAGGAAACTGACAGCATGCTGTGGAATTTGCACTACTATAGATAAAATGTGACAATGTAGGTTGGAAAGGTGGAAATGAAACTATAAGGCTCATCTATAGTAAATAATAGAAGGTTATTGCGATGCCTAGGATGATAAATTACAGATGTTTATTCTAAGTCCCATTAACTGAAATAGTAAATGTTCCAGCCAATAAACTACACAGGAGAGTAAAATAAAAATTTATTTATTTATTTATTTATTTTAAAATATGGGAAGCTGGGAGATGGTGTCGAATGCCTTTAATCCCAGCACTTGGGAGGTAGAGCAAGCTAAGTTCGAGGCCAGATTGGAAGAAAGAAAAAAGAAAGAAAGAAGGAAGGAAGGAAGGAAAGAAAGAAAGAAAGAAAGAAGAAAACAAAAATGGGGCGGGGACAACAGAGAGACAAAGAGAAAACAAATTATTAGACAATAGACTTAAGCCTTAACATACTGATAGTTGCATGAATGTAAATGGTCTAAACACTACAAATCAAAGGTAAAAGATTATCAAATTGTATAAGAAGCAGAAACCACTACAAATAAAGAGAAAATAGAAATCATTTTAGAACTAAGTGAAAGTGAAAGCACAGCTTTACAAAACATATCAGTACATTAAATTAACATATCAGTACATTAAATTAACATATCAGTACATTAAATTAGTGCCTGGGAAAATTCTGTGACAGTAAATTTATATATTGGAAAAATAAAGGTCTCTAATCAAAGGTCCCATCTTCAACCTTAGGAGTTTTAAAAAAATGAGCAAATTAAACCCAAATAAATGAAAAGAAAATAAATTATAATGGGATGTCAAACTATGAAATAGACAACAGAAAGCTAGAATGCCATAGAAAAAAATCTATGTAATAAAAAATTAATTCTTTGAAAAGATCAATAAAATTGATGAATTTTAGCCTGACGAGAAGAGGCAGTAGGGAGAAAAGGAAGGGGTCATGAAGTGGGAACAATATATAGGACAGCACTCCTGAGCCCATTTTATGCTAAGAAATTCAACAACTTAAATAAGCATGCTCCATAAACAACAAACAACTAAACTTTACTCATGAAAAGAATAGATAAGAGAGATTTCCATAAATCAATTACAAAATTTGAATTTATAATTAAAGACCTCCCCATGGAGAGACTCCCATGACTAAATGAGGTCACATTGAACTCTATTAGTCAATGCCAATGTTACACATACACACTCAGACGATGAGGGGTGGACTAATTTCAGACCTATTCCATGAGCTAAGCACTACCTTCAGATCCAAACCAAAGCTACCATAGAAAACAAAGCAAAAATAAAACCATAGATAAATATCCATTACAAATAGAAATGTCAATCTGAACAAAGACTTAGCAAATCAAATCCAACCACAAAGAAAAGGGAAATAACTTTGTTATCAAGTGGAACTTGTCAGAACAATGTAGCATTGATTTAACATTTGAAAATCAATATGATTGTCATTGCATTAGCAAATGAAATGAAGAACTATAAAACCCCCTCCATAAATGCAGAAAGCATTTGAAAGATTGAACATTCGTTTTTGATTTACAAAGTATAACTTCTCAACCAAATAGGAAGAGCATCTATAAAAAATTAGCACCCAATGTCATCTTTGATGGTATTCTCCTCTCTCAGGATGCCGATCGGGATGTTGATGTACATCCTCATCTTCTCTTCTCAGTGGTGCACCAATGGTTCTAATCAATGCAAGAGGGTAGTAAAGAAACAAGAGCCATCTGATTGGCAAAAAAGAAGTAAAACCCTTTTTATTCTCAGTGGATATGACAATTCACATAGAAAACTCTAGGATTGTATAAAAAAGAAAAGCTTCCTAGATCTACTATGTGACATTTTCAGGATAGTTGAAAATTAAATAATTTTCAGCCTCAAATGATCTTAAGTAGAATTTAATAGTAATTCCATTTATGATGGCGTCAACATCCAAAGTAGTGAGGGATAATTGAAAATACATGCAAGGTGTGTTCATTGAAATTTTAAAACATTATTATGAGGTATGAAAGATTAAATTATTCATAGGTTAAGACCTCCTCTTTTAAAATATTGCTTCTCTATAATTTGTTTTCAGATTTAATGCAACTGCTATCAAAATATCAACAGAATTTTCTCCCTTTTGCTCTAAAATTCATGTAGAAATAAAAGGGATTGAGATTACCAACAAAAGAACTTTGAAGGAAGGCTAAGTTAGGAGGACAGATAACAATAGCTGATTTCATGATCTATACAACTGTACGTTCTCTAGCTTCATTCCTGAGTTATCCCAAAACTCTGACTTTAAAATAATTTTAAATTTAGTTTTACCTGATACTTTTGCCTCTAACAATAAGATTTATTTAACATTTAAATAGTTTTATTTAAAGTATTTTTATTTATTAAGTCTTTGAGGATTTCAAACATTATATTTTGACCATATTCACCCCTTCCCCATCAGCTTTCAGATTCACCCCCATTTCTTACTCATCCAACTTTGTGTCCTTATTTTCTGTTTTGTTTTGTTTTTAAACTTATCCATTGAATCCACCCACTTAGCATGGCCCATATAGTACTCTCTATGTGGCCTTCCTCTATCAAGAATCAACCAACCCCTTAAAGATAGGTGATTCTATCCTTCCCATCAGTTACCAGTTGTCAAAAGCTCCTCAGTTGGGCTGGAACTTTATGCCCACCTCCCAGCTTTGTATCACCTTCATGAGATTCTGTATGGCTTGAGCCTATTCAGGTCTCATGCATGCTGTCACAACAGAGTTCAGATGAGCAACTGTTCTGTGGTTTCTGGAAAATACTGTCTTTTCATTCTTACAATCTTTCTGACCTATCTTTTGCAATGATCCCAAGCATTGGGACAGGGTGTATGATATAGATGATCCATTCTGCAGTCATTTTTTCCCTGTGAACTGACCAGTTGTGGATATTTGTATGAGTCACTCTCTATTGCAAAAAGAAGCTTCTCTGGTGACATTTGAAAAAAATGCACTAATCTATTAGTATAATGACAAGTTGTTAGGAGTCAGCTTAACACATGGTCCCATTATAGAGTCAGAGAAATAGGTTCCACCTAGAACCTATGATCTAAAGACATAGTCTCAGCCCCAATATTTGGGCTTATATGCATTCTATCTTGTGGAACATACCTTAAAACAAATCAGAAAGTGATTGCTTTCCTGCATGGCATGTATGCCACTATCGCATCAGTGGGCATGTCTTGACTGACCAGTTGTTATTGTAACTTGCAGTGTTCACAGCTAGATAAGATTTATGAATGCTTCTATCCTCTGGTACCATGCATAGCACCTCCCAGAACTATGAAATCTAGCCAATAGAAATGAAGCATCCAGGTAAATCCCAGCTTAATTTCTCCATATTTTATGATTCAAGTATGTTATGTTTTCAGCAATAGAACCTGGAAGGTAACTAGAGCAATGGCATTAGCCAGTAACATTTGGGATCTTACTGACCAACAACTGAAATTAGAGGACACCTATTTCTGACACTGAGCTTTTTACTTGTTAGCCTGCTGTGTTTATTAGGGAATCAATGCTCTGTTCTATAAACTCTTCCAATGTTATCTTTGCTTAGATGTAAGACAATTTTGGAGGAGTTTTTCACATGACTCTTTCATAAGGTCTTTAGTGTTAGTTAACCCTTCCCATACTCCTTCCTCTACCCTTCCCTCCCATCACCCTACCACATTTAACCATTCCTGTTCCATTATTCCCATTTCCTTTCTTTATAAAACTGTGTTCTATTTTCTTCCCTTGAAACTTTCCCCATGACCCATTACCCATAATCCTTCTGCTACTCCGCCCATCCTCACCCTCCACCAACACTGCATGATGTCTACTATTTAAAAAATGACTATCACTAAAAAGACATTTGAACACCAAGAATAGGTTGGTTTTTGAGGTTAAAAATTAGTAATTCATCTAGAGCAGACTACCAAAGTTGTTTTTATATTGAGCTGACATAAAATATGGCTAGGTTCTCGTCTTTCTTTTGGATTCAGAAATTTACTGTTTGTATTTTACTCCTATTCCATCAGCCCTAAAAATATAGCTTGTTATCTTGTTCCACTAAATCACCACATAAAGACAAACAAGATAATTCATTCCATAAGAATTCACAATATAGCTTACTTATATTTTAGATAAGGGCTACTTCAGATGAAAAACACCTTTTATTTTGACACTAAGAATTAGAAAGCTAAATATATTTTTCAAATGTGGCTGACGGTGGAGGCTGACTGAGAAGCCAAGGACAATGGCACTGGGCTTTGATTCTACTGCATGGACGGGCTCTGTGAGAGCCTTGTCAATTTGGATGCTCACCTTCCTAGACCTGGGGGGAATTGGGAGGACCTTGGACTTCCCATAGTGTAGGGAACCCTGACTGCTCTTTGGCCTGGAGAGGGAGAGAGTGGTGGTATGGGTGGAGGGGAGGGGAGGGAAGTGGCAGGAGGGGAGAAGATGGAAATTTTTAAGAAAAAAAATTTCTCTGGTCTATTGATTTTGCCTTGATCCAAGCAACCTGCTCCATTCTTGATTCCTAGGGCAGCTTCATCATTAACTCTGTTTCTACCTCATCCATTACAGTCTATGTGCAGCCCAAATAACAGAGTCGTCCATCAAAGAGAGAAGTCAGATCTTGTGCTTCTTTCCCTTTTGTGTTATCCTTTTGGCTTCTAATTCTCCAGAGGTCGACACAACTTCTGACCTCACGTCCTGTCATTTTCCTCCACTAAATTCCCTGACCCCCTAGCCTGGGACTTCTTTCCTGGGACTTGCTGGGCACATTGTTCCTGTGGAGCCTTTGCACTTCCATTCAACTAGCTTGTTACCCCGTATATCAGCAACCCAGCTAACTTAGTCTCTCCCTCTGAGATTTCCCCACAACTGGATTGCCTCAGTGAGATCTAACTTCAACTATCATTTTTCAACTAAAATCCATCTCTCATTCAGCTTACTTCATTATTGTTTATCATCTGTCTATAAAGGCGGTGGTTTTTATATGTTTTCTTTGAGAAGAGTGTCTAGCATAAAATGGAGATTGATAAATATTTATTGAATCAGTGACTAATTCCATATTCCTCAAGCCAGACATAGGTGAAAAAAACTAAATCACCTTGTCCTGCCTATATGCAAATAGCCCAAAGTGACCTTTCCTACAGAGTAAAGAAGTCAGGGTGATTCTGGGTGGTCACTCCTGGCCATGTTTCAGAAACTGGAGCGGCCAAGCTCTTAGCATTTTAACAGTCTCCTTGAATTATCTTCACATGTTATTATTATTATGGCTCTATTGCTTGTTCTGAGAGAGGCCCATCTGTCTCCTCTCTCTTCCCCACTCCATCTGTCTTCTCATCACATGTTCTCTCTCTCGTTTTCTCTCTTTGACCTTATGATTTGAATAAGTGCAAAATGTCTTTGGCACTACCCAGAGTGAATTAAAAGCTGAAGGCTCTCTCTGTTGATACAACAAAGAGAAGCCAAGTAAATCAATTAGAGGAATGGGGTGGAAGAGAGTGTGGGATGGAAAGTTTGTTTGCTTGTATTAATATATTTGTGTGTGTGCGTGTATGCTTAAACTTCACTTCATCTAAAAAAAGAACTTCAGCAGAGCCAAGGATATGATTTGTTCTTTTTATTTTAGTCTAAAGAAGAGAATCAATATTTTAAAGCATCTACAATTTATGATTGGTGTCTGCATACAGATGTTAATATAAGTATTTGGTGCATATAGAACATAAGTAAAACTCCTTTTAACTTCTTACATTATTGAAAATACCTCAAGTAAACTGAAAAGCAGAAAAATCATAAAATGATCAATCGTATTTTTTAACAATTACCCATTTTTTTTTTTTTTGGTTTTTCGAGACAGGGTTTCCCTGTAGTTTCTAGAGCCTGTCCTGGAACTAGCTCTTGTAGACCAGGCTGGCCTCGAACTCAGAGATCTGCCTGCCTCTGCCTCCCGAGTGCTGGGATTAAAGGCGTGCGCCACCACTGCCCGGCCTTACCCATAGATTTAATCTATTTTGCTCCCTTTTATTTTAAAGATTTTCAAGAAAGGGTTTCTCTGTGCAACAGTCCTGGATGTCCTGGAACTAACTTTGTAGACCAGACTGGCCTCAAACTCACAAAGATCTGCCTACTTCTGCCTCTAGAGTTAAGGCTGTGAGCCACCACTGCCTTGTTCCACAAGTTTTATCTATCATTCACATAGTTATCTATAATTTAACTACATAATCTCTTGTTAAAAATCTGCTTAGTCATAAATCATTGGCATCAATATAAATGATTCAACTCTTTTAGGATTCATTCCTAAAATTCAAGGATATTCTCCTAAATAATCACAAGAGCATTGTGATAGCTTCCCTTAACTTCCTTCTCTATTGCTGTGATAAAACATCATGACCAGTGTTGTGCTTGCACTACAGGATGGTATGCGAGCCAGGAACTAAGTTGGAGACTTAAAAACACATGCACACACAGATAGACAGAGACATGGGGACATGGGTCGTCCTTGATACAAGAGTGCCCAGTTTATTGTGCTCCAAGGAAGCTTATATAGGGATCCTTAATTGATAGCCACACCTCAGCTTTCAGAATTTTTCAGCTGCAGGCCTCATCAGAACCCCCCCAACCCCCAACCATGTATGCATGCTGTGCTATCCATGTATGCATGTTGTGCTGTCCATGTATGCATGCTGTGCTATCCATGTATGCATGATGTGCTAGCCGTGTATTCAAACACATATCACACATGCACACACACACACACACACACACACACACACACTGTATCTCTGGCCTCCTCAATCTGTATTTACACAGAGCCAATGGCAGCGACCTCAGTCTTCTCTGTTGTAGCAGTTTCTTAGGAGTCTCAGAATCATGTTCAACAGTACTCTACATCTTGAACTGAATTCTATTTTCTTTAGAGTCCTAACCAGCTTCCGAGGAAACAGAAGGGCGTAGATAATATTTTTACTCCCCTGCCCTATACATATACACAGCACAAACGTGCCCATAAATAATGGGTACGCCCTTTCTATGGATACAATACAAATGAACGCACCTTGAAATTGGTCGTGCATCTCATTGCACCCCATGAAGCTTTGCACAGCATTTTATTTCATATATATCAGAATAGGCAATTTTGAAGTAATAAGAGGTTTTAGAGATAAAAGATGAGAAATAAATAAGGAAAATAAAGAAGAATCTCACGTGGATGAACATGGACATGAGCCACAGATGAAGGGATAAGGACTTGGTCAAATTTCACTTTTCAAGGTCATCTGCCTAGAGCTTTTGTCTCTTGTCATGTTCAAGCCACAGTGTCCTTGGACTCCATTTTCAGATCTGTAAAACGGGAGTGGTTATAGCCTGCCTCACATGTGATACCTAAGAGAAATTTGGGAGACGTACCTGGATGACAAAAGGCTGTGTAATTATAAAATGCCATGTGTTCTGCATTGACAATAAATTTCTCCAGAGTGAAACAGCAAGGCACAGTTTAAAGACAGCTTTTCACACCATATCCAGATCCACATCCAATCCAAACTAAAGCTGGTTTCTGCCAAGGAAACATTTTTTTAATTTGAAGTGCGTCAATGACCAGATTAGTGATCCTCCAAAGGAAGGCCACCATGGTGCAATTACCAGGATGATTTTGTCATCTTATTTTATTTCTATGTGTATGGGGTTTCTGCCTATATGTATGTTTATGATCCATGTGAGTTCAGTGCCCATGGATGCCAGAAGACAACATCAGATCCCCTGGAACTGGAGTTACAGATGAGTTACTGGAGTTACACCTGTGTGGGTGCTGGGAATTAAATCCAGGTCACCTGGAAAAGCAGACAATGCTCTTAATTGCTGAGTCCTCTCTCCGGCCCCCAATTTTGCCATTTTAAAGCACCTACGTTTTGCTATGATGAGGTTATAACTGACTATGTGGTCTCAGATTACACATATGTATGTTGGTTTGTTCTGTTTATATTTTTTCTGTGCACAGCAGACATGATATGCCACAACTATTCAGAGAGAAAGCATCTAAAAAGTCTGAAGTTTATTAGACGTGAAACCAGCCCCCTGTTAAAGCTCATCATTTGATGGTGAAGATGGACTATGTTTCTTATAATCTTAAGAAGGATTCTATAAATCTGTGGACCTTGTAGTCTTACCTGCCGTTCAAATTCTCCTCCCATTCACAGACAATCTGCACCCAGATGGTCTGGTGAAAATCTAATTCACTCGAGTCACAAGGTGTCATCAGTTACCTTGACGCTGATGACTCACAAAGTGACCATTGCTTCCACTTCTCTTTCTTTGACCCCACATATCTGTGGGCGGTCCCATCAAACAACAAGCTCAGCACACGCCCACCACGTGCTTTTAGACCTCTGACCTTCTGGCTTTGTTATTGAATGGCATTGTACTTCCTAGGTAAGACCAGGCCACTGCTTTGGTTTCTCTTGGATCACCAGTTGGTGATCAGATTGTTTCTTGTGCACCTTTAACATGTCACCTGAACAAGCAATCCATTCTGCTTATGCCTATGGTCTCCGTTTGGATAGGGGGCTTTGTTAGCTTTATTTAGACTTTTTATATAACTCTTTTCCTTTCTACGAATGTCTTCTTCCAGAAAATATTGAGTTATTGCAGCAAGAAATTCAGAGGCTTGCTCTGTACCCACCTCGTGTCCGAGCAGCTTCCATATACAATCTCACTGTGTCTTCACAAGACACAGATATCAGTCACTTCCCTTTCTATTCCCACGCGTGTCAACAGCTCTTTGTTGTTTCCTTCACACAATGCAAAGCTATTTTAGTACCTTCAACATAGGTCTTCAGGCAAGTCTCCCACCACTGCTCCCCCTTTCCTCCAAGTTCAACAAGACTGTTGTCATTTTCCCAATGCATCTTTTTTTGGGGGGGAGGGATATTGTTTTTACAGACAACTGTACTTAGTCTTTCCAAACTTTACTATTTAAGAAAAGCAAGTACTTAGTAAATAAATATATTTTCATTCTTACCGGCAGGAGAGACACCAGGATCACGAAGGTGGCTTTCCCAGGGCAAGGCTTATCCATTGCACTCTTGATGTGCTGACCTTGTGACTCCCCCAAATGCAGGAAACTCGACTGATGATGTGTGGTAGAAGGGGACTGCCTTCGCACTCTCGCCTCAAAGAAAAAAGAAAAAAAAAGCTAATATATATATTTTTTCAATAAAGATTTTACTACACTCTCAGACCACTGCACATCTCTATGATGAGCCTAGAAGCCGTCTTTGAGCAAAGGTAAACCTAATAAGCCTCCTCTTTCTTCACTGTTATTACCTCTTTGAAGATAAAGGCTGTCTTCATTTCTGTAGCTCAATGATCTGTCTCTTTGACACGAGGCTTAGAACTTATCTGCATATACATTCCTTCATTTTAAAGAGTTGACAAAGACCTCCATGACCCGCTCTACTACCCAATTGCAATGATTATGCTCTTTCTCATCCTTCCCCACTTCCTTATAGTCTGGATGGCTATAGAAACCAGTTTACAAAAGATTGAAATTCAATATGAAATAGGTAGAAAATAATGATTTATCATGCCTACTAAGGACAGAGGTGGGGATCAAAAAACATGTGAATCAGGTCTTCAGGAGAGAGGAGGAGCTTATGAGGAGGAGAAGGTAACCCAGGAAGCCGAAAGAACATGCCGAGGACCATGACAATGTGGCAATGGAATCTGTTTACGGAAAGAGCAACAATTCTAAATCCTGAGGGCTGGAGGAGAGATGGCTCAGTGGGTAAAGCTCTTGTTGTACAAGCCTGACAAGTCTCCTACCACTGTTTCCTCCAAGTTCAGCAAAATAGGATTGTTGTCATTTCCCCAATGCATCTTGGGGGAAGGGGCAGTTATTGTTTGTAACAATAATTCCACTCAATTTGGATCACCAGACTGTTTAAAAACTAAAAGTGATAGGTCACCAACTTGTGATCCCAGCACACCCACGAGTGGGTGTATAGGAAATGGGGAAAAAGAACCTCCTAAGGCTCCAGCTAGCCTGCCACATGCAATGGGTAACAGCAAAGAAAGGCCATCTCCAACAAGGGGGAAGGCAATCAGTAAGGCTCGAGCTTGCTTGTCCTCTGACCTCTGCATGTGTGCAAGTGTCCACAGACACACAACCATACCGCCCCACACACATTAATTAATTAATTGCACAAATCATTCTGAACCTCTAGCACTCCAAGTTTATGGGAAGAAGGTCAAGAGAATGGTGGGTCAAGCCAGATAAAGGGTCCTTAGTTGCCCTGGCAAGTAACATCACTAGAAATATTTAAGGTAACATTTACCAGTTATTATTGAATTAAATAACATATTTCCAGATATGTTATGAACCAGACCTAAATAGCATTTTCTTTACATTTGTGTGGTTCTTGAATTCTGTGCCCCATTATAAATCATTTCTTTTTGCTCAACTGTATCTGTGATTAAACCCAGCTTCTGCAAACCAGGATTTATTGAGTAGCTCCATGATACTCAGAGAACAACCCTCATCATTAGCAAAAATTGCCACCGTGAAGTTAAGTTGTCCTTCTAGGAGTAGAAGGGACATGTGAGAGGCATGAAATTAGAAAGGCAGCCTTCTCCCAACCCCCAAGGTTCTGATGCAATGCTACAGGAAGGGCAGGCTGCTGAGCACAGTGGAAATCACATCTGCTAATCACACTCCTAAGACTCAGCGTTCTGCTTTGTTTTTTTCTTTTTTTGTTTTTTCAATGTGGGAAGTGCCTCTTCTTTAAACTATTAGGTCCATTATTAATTTTTCTTAGCACAGTATATAAAGAATGAAAGTTTCAAAACAGTTTTTGTTTTGTTTTGTTTTCTTGACTTTTTGAGACAGAGTTTCACTGTGTAGTTTTGGTGCCTGTCCTAGAACTAGTTCTTGTAGACCAGGCTGGCTTCCAACTCACAGAGATCCACTGCCTCTGCCTCTCGAGTGCTAGGATTAAAGGTGTATGTAAGACTACCACCCAGTCTTATCAGTATTTTTTGAATCAATTATTAGAACCTAAACCTGACCTTCTAAGAAGAAAATCTAGGACCAGGAACTTGATACGTAAGTGTTCCCTCACTCCACACACATTCACCAAATGCCCAAGCACCTCAAAGACTGTTTAGACAGCAGAGAGGATTGAGAATCCCGGGTCTGGAATCGCCAGGTTTCAGCCAGCTCTGCATTGTGTGGTTGCTGAATCCTGAATTCTGGAGGCAAATGTTATCCCTATGAAGATACTACTCCTAGTTGGCCATTGTAATGAGCTCTACACTTAGATCTGTTTCATAATTCTCAGCTACAGGCCAGATCATCACTGCCATAGATCAGGTCCATAGAACATGAAGTCACACTCACAGACGACTACACATGTGTAGTGAGGAGCTGAGGGCTGTGTTCCTGCCACCCAGCTCCTGGCCGCCTGGCTAGCTTATGCCCCAGAAATAACAAACACAAATTGTATTCTTTTAAACACTGCTTGGCCCATTATCTCTAGCCTCTTACTGGGTATCTCTCACTTCTTGATTAACCCATTTATAATAATCTGTGTAACACCATGAGTGGTGTCTTACCGGGAAAAATTCAGCATGTCTGACCTGGCGGCTGGCTCCATCGCATCTGTCCCAGAGAGGAGAGGCAGGGCAATTGCCCTAGGCATCTGCCTCACTCCCAGCATCCTGTTCTGTCTACTCCACCCACCTATGTTCTAACCTATCAGGCCAAGCAGTTTCTTTATTAATTAACCAATGAAACAGCAGATAGATAGAAACACTCCTACATCACACATGCAGCCAGTCTTAGGCTCCTATGGTCTGCTCAAAATAATCTGTCTAACTAGAGAGGGAGAGAAGGTCCGTGCAAGTCCATGTTTCAGGTTTCTAGAGTTTTCCCCATCCAGCTCCACTACATCCAATTATGCTGTAGGGATGGACACTGGTGGGCAACTCTTGGTTTGATTACAAGAATGCACACAGGTTCAGTTGATCTTGGAAAGGAAGATTATTTGAGTCTGGGGTGGTGGATAGTCTCTCATAACTCTTGGTGGCTTTGAGTTTGAAGGCACTTTGGGAATGGCTTCCAATTCCTTATGGAAAGCTACTTTTCTGCCCCATTGAACAACTGGCGTTATGCAGGGAGAGACTTTTTAATGCTAGATTTGCTCAGTCAAGAACCATGCTTCACATACATGTGAGAGATTAGTGGACTTGGAGCACAACATAAAGATTTTTTAAATGCAGTGCTTGAAATGGGTACTCCAGAAAGCCTTTGGAACTTGTCCTTCGACTACACAGTAGACAACAGAAATATTCAGGCAACAGTAATGTCTCGACAAACTTCTGAAAGGTAGCATTCGAAATCTCTTGTCACTAAAACACAATGAAGCAGTAAACGTGGACAGGTTCTGGAATTAAAATCAAAACCGATTTTGCTAATTTGAAAGAGAAATGCTAATGATTACGCAGGCTGATTTCAAATCAGGTTGCTTCTCAAATCCTTATAGCTGTTTCCTTATTTTCTCTCCTCCCTCCCTTGGTACCCAACGATGTACTCCAGACTCTTAGGACTGACTCAGTGGGCTCCACAAGACTGCGCTTACTCAGTGTGCCTGAGGAGGGCGGTGACAGGGATGATAGACGTCTAGACCCGAAAGCAACAGGTGCATAGCTAGCCATTCTGTGTTAGAATTATTGCCTAATTCCAGACTTCAGGTGAGTTAACAACTGAATGAAGCAACTTCTAAGATTCCATTTTTGAAATTGTGAACCTCTGTCAGTTTGACTAAAACCTCAGGCTGCCAGCTTCTCAATCTCATGAACGACAGCTACTTTTCTCAGCGATGTCAGAAGTCACACAGGGAAACAAATGCTCCCCTCCACCTCAACCCAGTCATCCCTGTCGGGAGGCCACAGCAGTTCTATGCTTGGCACGGTGCTTTATTTTTAAAAGGGAAGCTAGTTTTATTAGAAAACAAAATGTTCTTTGGTTTGTGGTAATTAAAAAGGAAGAGAGAAAAAAAATATCCAATAGCCCAGCAATGAGAACACCAGTCTGAGAGTTTTCATTTCAAAGCTCATCTAAGCTGGTCTGGAGGTCACATCTTTAAACCCAGCCCTCAGGAGGCAGAGGCCAGCCTGGTCTACAGAATGTATTCTAGGACAGCCAGGGCTACACAGAGAAATGCTGTCATGAAAAGAAAAAAAATAATCCAATATTCAAAACAATAAATGCCAGTAATTATGGTGAACAGTGACTGCTAGGAGTAGCTGCACTCGTAGGATAATCTGTGGGTGCTCCCCTCCATGTTCAGGCCACCAGGTAGGTGTCACACTGGCATTGCCACTTTTATGACGGGATGCCTGGAGAATACAAGAAAATTGTGTACATTTTCTTTCCACCGTCTTTTAGGTAACAAACTTCCTCCATCCCTTGCAAGCTAACAAAATAAAGTCTGTTTTTTGGGGGGCTCACAATTACCCCATGCTGGTCACACACAGCTGTTTACAAAACTCCAGACTTACTGCATGAAAGAGCTGTTTCAGCGGGCACTCGGGGGAGAGACAAGGGACTACCTCTCAATCCCGACTTTAATTTGGGTTACAGGAGAAGAATGATTGAGTCGTCATAGCTCTTCCACCGAACGATATAAACACACACATAACGTGAAAGCAAGCTAGAGATCTGGCTTCAGGGAGGCCACTGTATTCTCTCGCGGTCTATAAATAACACTGCTCAAGCTGAGATGGGAAACAGTGCATGCGCACATATTTCATCTCCACTGACAGAGATTACCAAAGTGAGAGTTGTTTAGAGGGATACAGATGCCCAAAGTCTGTAAGGTACGTCCTCGGTGCAAGCGAAACAGGCACTCGGGGGAAAATATCTCTCTGGTTTCTGGCGAGCAGAAGCAGCCAGGGCTACTGCTCTGCCACCCGTGGCTCTGGCTGCACTGCAATGCAGTGCTTAGTTTATTCACCAGGGGTCATCAAAGGTCTGGGTTTTTCTTTGTCTACTTGTTGACTCACACGTACGAAGTATACTTAAGAACTCCTGAATGCCTCAGAATCGCTCCGAGCAACGTGCAGCTTCCTAGTCCCCACCCCTTCTACATCGCATCAAATTATTGTTCCCTATAGATTTTTACCAACACATTACAGGCAGCACATCCATTAGATTTTTCGAGGGAAATGCTTTTCCTAACTAAATCGACTTATTCAACACAGAGGTAATGTGGCATTTAATTAGATTTTGTTGTTGTTGCTGTTGTTTAAAAGAAGCATCTTTCAGAGTTGGGAAGCGAATGGTTTATCTCACTAGTGTTTTCCAGATTGCGTGAACCAAATTCTGTGCTTGGATAGCAAGAGTGTTGTAACTCTGTCTTGGGAGACTTCACTCAAGAACTCGGGCTCTGAGATCCCAGGTCTGAGCAGGTCCACGGGAGAACAGGCCAACATTATTTGCTGAGACTTTATTGGCCCTATAAAACAAGCAAAGAACGAATAACAAGTTTTCAGTGATGATCTTTGGAACTGGCTGGAGGGCAAGGGCTCACAGATTTTGGTGATCCTGGTTGGTTCCGGGGGAATGTTGTTGAGCAGCATGAAGGACTTAATCTTAGTTTTCCCTAAAGTTCCCTGAATGTCTTGACAATGAGCCTGTTGTGGGCAGTTTGGCTCTTTCTTATCCACTCTGCTATATAGACCAAATTGCACCCTTGGGAAGCTCTGATGAAACAATGCTTCCACAACAAGGAATGGACTCCCCTTACAGATGCTTCCCAAGGCTTCACAGCTCCTATCTAAGGACCAGACCCTTCCTCCTTCCTTGAAGGTTGTAGGCAAACCACCTTATGCAGGTGGAGGTGTTTAATCTGTACTCCTTTCAGACTCTACTTAAGATGCAATATCACACCACCCGAATCACCTGGTTTTAGAATGTGATAGTTGACAGTGGCTTCAAAATATAATTAAGCTCTTTTATGTCATGCTTTTGGAAGCCAAGGTAAGTACTCTAAGTCAGCTGTACACAAACACAGTCTGTTCATTTATTCTCTTCTACCTCAACCCTTTCAAATGAGATGGAAAAAAAAAACCTTATGATGCAAAATCTGCGAGGTGATGCTACAGTACAGGTGAGCAAGGAATGGGATGCGGAGGAAATCAACTAAGACCGACCATGCAGTTGAGGCACTTAGCTCCAGGTACAGAAATCCAGGCACCATTTTACGGCTCTGTTCGGTGATGCCGTGAAACCGTGGAACCCATGAGCTTGTGGGTGTGTCTGCAGAGGCGGGGCTCTTAAGGTTTGTCGTTGGGAGAGGAATTGTGAAACCGATACAAGGGGGGGGGGGGGACGGGGGTTAGACAGCAGTAAGAATCCAGAAGCTTTGGAAATCTCCACTCTGTCCCACGGCAGAGCAAACATCTAAGCCAAAGGAGCAACAGCAGCATAGCACTTGACTTTTAAGCTGCAACCTAGGGCCCCTTAGCCTCATGATGTAATGTGGATTTTACAATCGTGGAAAAAGTGAGCAGGGAAGGCAAGACAAGATTGGTTGCTTTTTTTTTAAGTTCCTGGTATAAAATATTTCTTAAAAGATGAATGAAGCGGTGCTTATCCACTGACCTTCCTCTGTTTAATGTGAAATCGCATAGCCCAGTGCCAACTCCTGTGGCAGCAGCACCTGTGTAAGCCTCCTCCAGCTAAATAGCAGGGACAGTTATTTCAAAGTGACATTTACACTGTCAATGGGGATCAGAATGGCTGACGGGTAAGATAGTGATCAAGAGAGGATTAAATCCCAGAACCAAAAGGAGGCAGGTACCTGTGAAAGAGATAAGGGAGCCTGGCGCTGTCCAGAGCTATGTCTATTTAAACAGCTGGCAAACACTGCAAGTTGCAGGTGGCTTTACCAGCTGTGTGTGTGTGTGTGTGTGTGTGTGTGTGTGTGTGTGTGTGTGTGTGTGTGAGACAAGAACTATTGTCTTGGTCCAATATTATTTAGTTCCTTCTTAATTGCCCATTCATTTGATGACGATCAATTTTGCCAACTCCAGATTCATTTTGGGTCCACTCTACATACCCAGAAAAAGGTTAGTCCGTTCAGAAGGATTGTATTGCATCCAACAAGTGACAGACACTGTGGGGAACAGGATTAATTCTTAAGCCCATAGGTCTTATCTCACTTTAGGCTGGGGAGATTAAGCATTTCATAATATATTTCAAAATTTGGTCCTGTTCATAGAATTGTATATTTCGTGTAGCTCTCCTGGGGTGGGGGCAGGGGAGTTTGGGTTTCTGTCTGACAGCGATTGGATCTTTTAAAGAGGTTTTTAAAAGAAAAGATGAGGAACCCAGTGAGTTTCTTGTGAGAAGAGGAGAAGGTCTCAGCGGGCAAAGACCGCAGTTACTGACTTCTAAAAGCATATTGAAGGGGGACTATGCCCTCTGCTTCCTTTAACGCTGAAACAATGCAATCTATTTTTGCAAAAACAAAAACAAAGGTGGCTGAGAATCTTGAATGTATCAGAGGTGCTGGAGGCATAGCTTAGTGACAGAATACTTGCCCAGTATGAGGAAGGCTCTGAGTTCAAGTCCTAGCACAGAGGCTGTGCTAGAGAGCCATTGTAACATGTTAGTGAGCAGCCATGTGGTCCAGCACAGGGGCTTCTGGGGAGCCACTGTAACATGTCAACATGTGATCCAGCACAGGGGTTGCTGGGGAGCCACTGTAACATGTCAATGAGCAGCTGTGTGGTCTAGGAAGTGCACAAACAGAAGAAGGATGGAAAGCTGTTACTAGAGGAACTTGACTAAATGCTGATACGGTGAAGACCACACGTTAGGAAGGGTTCATAAAAAAAAGTTCCTTGCATAAAGGAGGCACGCCTACCCTCAATGCTTTCTCACTAAAATTTTCAACAGAGGCCAGGTGACCATCTCATGGAATATTAGGTGCAGGATTCCTGAAGCAGTCAGATGTTGCATTAAATAATTCTAAAGAAAATTCTTAGCTAAGGCCTGCAGAATCAATAAAACAGCAGTAGGTGGGAGGCATTTGTGAAGAACATTAAACCAGAACAAATCAGGTAGGAAGCAACTGAACATGACTACCTTGTTTTGTAAGTTTACTGAACGTCAAAGTGAGACGATTTCCTTCTCCGTTGCCACACTGCTAATCTGTATCTTCCCTCTGTCCTGTCCAAAGTCAATGAATAAAAGTGAACTCCAAAGATCACTACTAGACTTTTAGTGAATTTTGAAGAACATACTACATGTGATGAAGCTGGCCTGACAAGATAGCTCAGCAGATAAAGGTGCTGGCTGCCACGCCTGATGAACTGAGTTCTGTGCCTGACATGTAAATATTGGAAGGGCAGAACTGTCTCCTGTAAGCTGTCCTTTCACCTCCAACAGAGTACCATGGTGTGCACGAACACACACACACACACACACACGAGAGAGAGAGAGAGAGAGAGAGAGAGAGAGAGAGAGAGAGAGAGAGAGAGAGAGAGTAAAAATGAAATGTAATTAAATAAAGTAATTTGCTAAATCTCTAAAAGAACAAGATTCATTGGGATATTCATTATCTAGTTTCCTGATAGATCACGAAGTCTCTCAAAGCAAACATCTGGAGTCTCATGTATGAGTGTCTCGGTGAGGTTGAGGAGCCTGGTATTCTTTCCCATCATTTTACATGTGTGTTTCTCCCTCATTGTCTAATGTAGATGCTGGAACGCCTGCCTTCATCCCAAGGAGCAGGACAGAGCAAGGAGAGAAACAAACCACTCCTTCCCTTCTAAGCACTTTCCCTGAAATGCTCACAGAACATCTTCCCTACCTTACCAGCTCTTTCCTGATAGATACAAATTCTAGGGCAGAGAGTGAATCAGCTCATCAGGGAAGCATGGGGCTGTTGACAACTTTGATTACAGCACGCTACTGCCTTGATTTCTGTTTCCTATGAAATGTGAATGGGTGTAGAGCTCAGACCCAAGAGTTAGAGCACACAGTGATGAATAGTGTAAATAGAATTTTACCTTGAAAAAAAAGATACAAATATCTTGAAAAGGTATTTATTTTAGTGTTTAAATTTTAACAAATATAGGTTATAGCATCAGTTACTCCTCACCGTTTCCAAGAATGAATTAAGTGCTGATTATTTCATATGATGCCGATCTACTGTGAGAATAATATGAATTTTCTATTTGTCTTTTGCTACATGATCCTGGGGTTCCCTTTGAAAACAGACATTATTATTATCAAGAATCATTCTTCAACTTTTGACAATCAAATCATTTTCATTCACAAGTCTTTCTCATACCAAAGTTCCAGATGTTTTACTTGAATTTTTAATTTTATTTTAGGTGGAGTTCAGGGAATCCTGGTTAAGAAGAGGGAAAAGTAGGAGTCACAAGAAAATTCACAGAATCAACTAACCTGGGCTCATAGGGGCTCAGAGTCTGAACTGACAACCATGGAGCCTGCACGATGTAATTTTACTTAGACCCTCTGCATATATGTTACCGTTGTGTAGCTTGGTCCTCTTGTTGGACTCCTTATAGCAGGAACAGGGACTATCTCTGATTCTTTTACAGGCTTTTGGGACCCTATTTCTCATACTGGGTTGCCTTGCCCAGCCTTAATACATGGAAAGGTGCTTAGTCTTATTACAAATTAATATGTAATGTTTTGTTGATACTCATGGGAGACCTGACCTTTCCTAAACAAAAATAAGGAGGCTGGATTTGTGGACTCTGGGTGAGGACAGAGAGGGCTGTGGGGAGAGACTGGGAGGGAAGGAAGGAGGGGAAACTATAACCAGGATGTAAAATTAATATAAAAAATAAATAAATAAATGTGAATTTGATATTTCACATGTGTTCTTATTTTCCTAGAATATTTTATTTTAAATGTTTTCATTAGTTCTTTGGGGATTACATATATTTTGATCCTCTTACCCCAACTCTTTTCCTAAACTCCTCCCAGATACACCTCAATTTCCCTACCCATCTCCGACTTGGCCTTGCTCTTACAGATGACTGAGTCTCCCTGCCCAGAACCTATCAACTTGTCTATAGCTCCTCAGCTATGGATGGAGGCTCATGAGCCCTTCCCACTCATGCTAGAATGCTGACAGACTTGATCAGGCAAACAATAGTGTGGGTTGATGTGCATTCAGGTCCTGCCATATCCAGGAGACATGGCTTTGCTCCGGTCTTCCCTGGTCCTGGCTGTGACAATCTTGTTCTGTAACTCTCCGTGTAGAGCGAGCTGGCTTCAGTTACCAGCAGTTCTATTTCCTCAATGCTGGAATTACAGTGCTACACCTAACACTTCCAATTGCTCATTTTTCTCTTTCCACTTTGTCCTTATTTATCAAGGACTTGGAGTATAATCAGGCAAAATTTCCAACATTATTTAACGTTGCAAAAATTTTTAAGATTTTTTAACCTCAATTTGCAATAATTTGCAATTGGGTTTTACTACCAGATGTTCAGAATTCACTGTCTGAAGTAGACTCGAATTCACAAATATGATGGATATGTAGAAATGCTGCTTAGTAGAGAAGGTGGTTAAAATGTAGTGGAAAGTTCTTTGTCAAGTATTTTTGTGTTTTAAAAACTTCTGTTTCTGTCAACAATTTGCTAAGTATAAGATTTTAAAGTCTTGAGTAATGAAGACTTTCAATTTTTATGTTACCCTAAGGTATTTAAGAAACTAATAAAAAATTATATATGTACATAGTACACAAGTACTTATCTCTAATATATAGCATATTACTTATAAATATAAAATTATATAAATACACACAATTATATAATTTATATACAAATATACATACACATTCACATAGACCTTAAACACTTATCATATACTAAGTACTATGCCAGAAGTATTTCATATTCTATTTCATAGAATACAAAACATAGAGTAAAATTTTAATTCCCATTTATAAATCAGAAAATCTGGAGACTATGAACAATTTCTAAGTACAGAGTATTATGGGGTGCTCCTGTAACCTAGGATTGTATGGCTCCAAGACCTTTGTTATTGACCCTAAAGACATGCTATGCTTCATGGTTTTTATCAATATGTTTTTAATGGACTGTCATCATTAATAGAAAAGAAAGATGCAAAGAATGTTTATTTTTGGTTAGCTTAACATAAATTAGGTTTGACGCTTCCTGGAAGGCAGAGTGTTGGCATCTTCAGGTGTTTCTCGGCACCTACACATATAAATTACGATGTTCTCACACTGTAATCCATTGAAGCCCTGTACACAACTGACTTTAAATCAGTCATTATCAAGATATAACCATAGGTCAGCAAACTCTTAATCAGCTGGGATCCTGGGTCAATAAGATGACTCAGTAAAAACACTTGCTGCCAAGCCTGACTATCTGAGTTCGAGCCGCAGGATCTGCATGATGGAAGGTACTAATTGCCTTTTGTAAGTAGTCCTCTGACCTCCACACAAGAGCTGTGGTCCACACGTGCCCATACACATATGCACATGAAGATAGATAGGCAAATAAAAAAATACATTTTGAAAAATGTAAACAGTGAATTATCTGGGGTCTTTCGAAAGGCACTCTCCACCTTGATCATACTGATCAAGTCTCCTGGTAGAGTCAGACAGAGCCTTGGCTTTCGCAGCCCTTCAGGTGGTTTTGAGGAGCAGAGAAATTTGCAGACCATGCCTGACTGGGTCCATGAGGGAACGGATTTGTTCAATGAGCCGCAGGTAAAAAGGCAAAATGTCTTTGGATATAGCAGGAAAGGCCATGTTCTGTCTCCGCTCTCTATGACTTCCTTACCTCTGTCTGTTTGGACAAGTCGCCCTTTCCTAAGGCTGACTTGCCTCAGGGCCATAACTGTGAGAAGCAGAAAATGAGCCATTTCTTCATTACCCAGAGTCCCTCCCAATAGTTTCAGCCATGTTGCAACTTTCAAAGTCCTGTTACCTGTCCAGATCTTCAGTCAATTACTGGAACAGAGTAAGACCAACCCAACTGTCGGAAATGCTCCAAAACTGTCGGTTCTCTGGTCAGGCTGAAGATGAAGACAGCAGAATCCAGGAACTGCTCAGGGTCAGAAGACTACGGAGCAAGGAGGTGGAACATTGAAACCGACAGTGCCTCGTCACCAGCGAATGTCTGGGTCCACACCACAGTGAGTTCTCCCACTCCATGAGGGCGTTAACTTGGCACCCCAAAACTTGTTCTAATAAACCAATCATTCTAAATTATTAGCCTTTGAAGGTTCAGGTCAGTGTCAACCGCCTAGGTACCACAACGCTTTCACATTTTGATGAGTATGGTCTAACTTTTAAAAGCACCTGAGCACGATAATACATTAAAGAGGCCTTAAGCAACATCATTTAGAGATCTGTTTCATCTATTTTAGTTAAATGTTCTATATTTTCACACCAGAGTTCTGAGATAATTATAATTAAAAGGACACAAAAAAATGCGACTAAAATATGTATTTCCTTTCTCCGAGTCTTTATGCTTCTTCAAATGGCAGGTGTTTCTTAAGAAAGTAAGGTCTATTCATTGCTATCTTTGCTATCTTTTCTATCGCAAAAGAAAAAAAAATCTTGAATTTTAAATAACGACTTTTTCAAAGAGAGAAACTCTGGAGTGATGAACAGATTGCTTTGAGAGCTGCTTCGCCCAACAACGCACACAGTTGTTTGGAGACAGGTAGGGATACATCAAACATTTCATTTTTGCTCGACTCGCACATGAGGCTATTAGCCTGGAAGATTAGTAATTACCAAATCCTCTACTCAATCAGACATGAATGCCACACAGCTCTGCAACTGTTTAGTCGTAATATGGAACCGATCTCAACAGATGTAGTAAACTAGAGTTCATATCCATAACAGACTAGAAAATATTCGCACAGCCTGCACTTCATTGCGGGGCTGTACTCCAGCCTTCGCCAGCACTCTCATTGCTGGAGTCTTTCAATTAAGTGTTTGCCTCATTTATATTCCACATCTGATCAAACACCAAAAAATGTGGATTAGTCACATTCCTACATAAATTTGAACATTATGTAACAAGTGTCCCAGCAGTTTGAGAACAACTCTCAGTGTGGTATTTTGGAAAGAGCCCTGGGCTGGAATACTGAAGCTCACACTGGTTCCATCAATGCTACCTCTGGTCTGCCTGGAAATTTGTGCTGACCTACACTCCCTTTAGACTCTGGGACCTTCGATTTCTGGGGCATATGTAGGGGGGAGGGGGCTGGCATTCATTGTTTCTTAATTCCCCATCTGTTCTATTGTCCTGGACACAGGATGATTGGCGTGAGAGGCAGACTGGCATAGTGTGAAAAACCCTGGCCTTCACGTCTCGGCTCAGCTACTTATTAACTGTGTGACCTTGGGCAGATTATTTAAAACCTCCGAGAGTGTTTTCTCATGGGTATAGAGATAATATCAACCTTGCTCTTGGGTTGTTATGAGGTTGAGAAAATACGCTGGGTGTATCTAGCATGACTGGTGCTATATTAATAGCATAATTTTAAAAGAAAAGAGAGAAAGCCACTTTTTTTCTTAATCTTCTCTAAAACATGTTGGAGCAAAAAAAAAAAGCCAAAAGAAATAAAAGGTAGTGAGGTGAAAGAAAGCACCCCGCTATTTATGCAGAAGGCCAACTTCAACACCCAGGACTCACACCATGGCTCACAACCATCTGAAACTCTGGTGTCAGGGGGTCCACTGCCCTCTTCCAGGCTCCATGGGTACCAGGCTTGCACATGGGACACATAAGTGCATGCAGGCAAAACACTCATACACACATACCACTTTAAGAATCTCTGAAAAATTAAAGATAAATAAATAAACAAATGGATGGTAGTGTCAAGAACTCTTGACTCCACATTAGGTTGCCTACTCATTCATCAGCCCCTTGCTGGGAAGAAACTGGTTGCTGCAGACTGTTTCTCCTGCACGGATCTGTGCATCTCTAATTTAAATTCAGAATTCAGGGCTTGCTAAAACTCGGGTTGCAGGGTTCAAGCTTTAAAAGACTTGTAGGGTAAGAGGTCTGAGAACTTGGATTTCTTTCATGTAGCTAAAGTTGCTGTTGGTGAGGATCGTAACTGATGAACAGAACTTGAAAAGTTTACAAGGCAATAAAAGTTCCAGACCTTTCCATGAAAGTTCTGCTTCAGGAAGAAAGCCTGGGTCCTATGAACCTACCTTGAAAACTATCGAGGTGACTCTCGTGTTCAGCCATTTTGGTGGCACCTACTCTGGCCAGATCTGTGTTACCAAAATCACAGGTGGTTTTATTGACACACTAGTTTTTCTCCTGACTTTTAATCCTTCTGGGCCTGCCTTCATTTTCACTGTCAAATATCTCCAGTCACTCTGGCCTCCTGACTACGTGATTTCTTCTTAAGTTGATCTGGGCTCTTGTCAGAAACAGGAATTCTGGATGCCTTATGACTCCAAGTTAACACACTTAAAGACACTGATCTTGTGTGTGTGTGTATGTGTGTGTGTCTGTGTTTTTTCTTTGACCCCGACCCTTTCCCTAACATAATGAATAAGATCCTTCAGTGCAGAGATTGCATGCTATGCAAAGCATGTTCTAGAACAGAGTGGCAAACAGTAAATGATCAAACTAAGCTGCTGACTACACAGTCATGACTACCAGTCATGACCAGCTCCACCATCACCACCATGAGCCTATGCTCCTCACTAATGTTTCTGTAGTCATAACTGACATTTATGGAACTAACTTTATGGCCTTTTGAGTGTGAGGCACTAGTCCGAGTACTTTCTCTGTATCAACAATCGTGTGAGATAGCCAAGGTGGTGCTGGAGAGCTTGCCCCAGTAGTGATGATAAGGGAAAGCTGGCAGACTATTCAACCCAGCTACCACCCAGGCCCAGAACCAGGGCTGTGAGTTGGCTCACCCCAGTATCTTCTACCAACGTTTGGAGCAGATGAAGGGAATGAATCTACAGATCCCAAACTGCAGGATCTCCATGACACAGGATTAGAAGATATCCAAGAGGAGCCCCAGTGAGAACCCATAATCAGTGGCTTAGAAGAAGTCAGAGGCCTCCAGCCAGACCAATGACTTTTGGCAATGAACACTTTCAAGTAAAGATGCATGGACTAATGGATAAATGGTGTGACTCAATGAGCCACACTACAGCTTCCATGACAAGATTCTTCTCTCTTTCTTTTTCTTAATTTTGTTTGTTTGATTTGGTTGGTTGGGTTTTTTTGCTTGTTTGTTTTTTTTTCTGTTAATTTTTTTTTTGTTTTGGGGGGGAGGTTGCAAGGGCAAAGGGCAGATGCAAGGGGACAGGGAGATAAGTGGGATTAGGATGCATGATGTGAAATCTGCAAAGAATCAATAAAAGTTAAAAAAAAAGTAGACTTTACTGCCCAGAGGAGGTTTAGATTCACAGCAAAACTATCCAGTAAGGTATGGAGAGTTCCCCTATGCCATGGCCAGCCCCCCAGCCCCAATTTTTCCTACCGTCCACATTCCTCACTAGAACAACACATTGTCACAACTGATGAGAGCAGGGACCCTCACAATCCCAGGGAGTCAGCCCTGTGTCCTGGGATTCACTCCTGGCGCTGTGTTTTACAGGTTTGTCTAAATAAGGGCATCTGTCTACCATTGTGTTCATGCCATAGCGCCTCCACCATCCTGAGCATCTTCTGTGCTACACCACGCATTCCTCCCTCCTCCAGTCTTCATTCCTCCATAAACCATAGGCATGAGGCAGAGCTTTAAACCAGATTCGATAGCATATAGCTCAACGCCATAAATTATAACATGCATGCACATTTAACCTCTATAAGCTTATTTATTTTATTCAGTAAGAAGGAGAGAAAAGAAGGATGGGAGGGAGGGAGGGAGGAAGGGAGGAAAACTTTAGAAACTAACCATGCATATAAGGAATTTGGTAGGGGAGCAGCCCTGAGTACGGGGGTGGGGGTTATGGAAGTTTGTAGGGTTTGTTTTATGGTTTCTGTGGATGCTCATGATTTGGGGAGCCCTTGGGGGGGATCAAAGGCTCAGTATGCTTTGCAATGGGCTGACAGTCCTGAACTGGGTATTGGAGGACTGTCCTATCTTAAGTGAATTTGCAGGTCACAGACCCTTTAGCATGAGTAACCAATCATGTAATTAAAATAGCTGTTTATGCTAAACCACACAAAGATTTCTACTTGCTTTAATATAAAAACATCAAGTAATTTTCCACGGTTATAATATGCTCTGAATCTTCTAGGTGAAAATTGCTATGTGTTATTATTCATCTAATTGGAGCTGTAAGTATTAAGAGGGATTTGTCTATTTTTATACTATATATGTAGAACATACTCATAAATACAGTGTATGCATACATACATAAAAACACGCATTTATTTGAGTACTAGGCACTATTGAATTATATGATGGATTTTTATCATATATTCATTTCACTTTTATTTTTAAAACATGAAAAATAACTTAAATGGAGTGATACTAGCCAAGTGCGACTCTACAACTTCAACCTTCTGGATCTGAGGTGCGTGCAAGCTTTCCGCTCTGCTATTATTCTCATTATGGTGGAGCTGTAGTCACACATGTACACACGAGGAAACCCTGTTTTCTTCTAAAGTCACCTTTGTACTGCAGTTAGAGTAGGATACTGACAGTTTTGAATCTGTGTTGCAAGAGAAGGTGTTTCACCGGAAGTTAATTTCAGAGGCGTGAAAGGGCTGACACAGAACAGTCGATCTCCAGAAAAGCCAGGGCCAGGAAGATGCAGAAGTACCGCACAAAGCAAGGCTAAGGTTTGCTGTGTGTCCTCACGCACAGAAAGCTGAGTTAGAGCCAGCTGAGGATGGAGGGTCCTCTGCACTTTATAATGTCTCATTCCACTTCCTTCTTCTGTCCTCTAGTGTGCACCCGTTAGCTGTGGTTTGCCATGGTACTCTAAGGACAGGACAGAGAGAGGATCCTCAAAGATGGGTCACCTGTGGTGTGACAGTGGCCCTACAGGACAGTAGTTGCTGGCACAATGGCACCCTTAGTTTGATATGCGTATGTGCATTTGTGTCTATGGACTTACTGAGATCCCTACCATTTCTCAGCACTCGGCTAAGTTCTTTCAGCATATATTGTAACACGGTTTAATGAGGCTGTGTGTACAAAATTGCTCTAATTTTAACCACCAATTAAGATACCTGTTCCCTCAAATGTGTCATGAGGTTTGCTGAAATGTGTTTGAATATTAAGAGAGTAAAGAAAACTTTTGTCATTGTTGTTGTCCTTGTGTAGCCCTGAGTGTCCTGGGAACTTGCTCTGCAGACCAGGCTGGCCTTGAACTCAGAGATCCACTTGCCTCTGCCTCCCAAATCCTGGGATTAAAGGTGTTCACCCTCACTGCCTAGCTAAGAAATTTTAAACTGAAAGTCAAGATGAGACTTGTCCCCCTTTCATACGTCAAGTGCGTACAGTCTGAACAGTGAATGACATCAGATCTTTTGAAGATATGGAGTTTTCCAGGGTGTAGACATGTGGAAGAAAAATATGCTCATTCTAACAATAGCTGTGTGAACAGGGACAGACTACCCAAGCTTACTTCGGAGAAACACAAAATCAGGCTCACATTTGGAACTTGGTAGTGCATTCAAAACTAGGGAATCAAGCCCGTATCCTGTGATCCATAGCCGCTGGCCTCCCCAGGGAACTTCCTCGCTGTCTCCAGCCCTCACAGATCTGTTAGTTTGTCCAAACAGTCTGATCCCTGAGCATGGGAAGGACACAGTAAAAGATGTGATCCTGGCTCTTCTTTTTCATATAGTCAACTAATTACATGACAAACCAACAAATATTAAAAGAGCATTGGCAGCCACCACCCCGCTTTCCCTATCTGGACACTCCATGCCTCACATTAAGAGATGGTGTCCACTTCTCTTTTCCTGTAATCTAGGCTGCCCTGATGACTGGTTTTGTCCCAGAGGTTATGACAGAAATCTGACTATGTCATCTCATTGTACGGGATTTAAGAGAACTGAGAACTTATCATTTTATTTTGTTTAAGATCTGAGTTACTCTACTGAAACTCTCAACCACCACTCTGGACAATGAGGTCGAAGCATCTTCTAGCTATCCCAGCTTCCTCAGCTGAGGCAGCAGGCATACGATGAAGCCATGTTGGGTCCTCCAACCCCAGCAGAACTGTTTCTAGATGATTCTATCCAGCAGAGATGAGTCCTGTTTAAATTCCTAGTCCACAGACCAAAAGCACAAAGTGTCTTATTTTTGAAGACATTGATTTTGGCTTTGCTCGTGACTACACATTAAAGATGGAAATATTGTGTGGGTTGATGGAAGAGAAAGAGTCCTAAAGGTGTTGTGGAAGAGATGCAGAGAAAGAGAGTTTGAACTGAACTCTGAAGGGGATGAAGTGCTCCTGGAGGCCACATTGCCATGGTCCTCTCCCCCACTCTCCACCCTAAAACAGTGGCGCTTGGCTAGAAGCAAAACATCACAAATGGCAACTGATTAAAGGGACAAGTGAAAGGTCCGATGGTCAGAATCTCTGTCAATGTACCTCAGAACCTTTCTTCTGCCTTCCCCTCCCTGGTTAGTCTCTGTTCTTCATTGACGTCTTCCCATTTCTCTTCAAAGGCCCCCCTCAGCCTGCCCAAGCATCTCTCCTTCCAGGCATAACAACAAGCTAAGATTTCCCCCCACGTATTAATGTGTTTGACTTCCAAAAGGAGGGCTTTTTTCCTAGCAGGTATCCTTGAAGGGGTTGTGAAGTTATATGGTACCCAGTGTGCAATTAATTTGTTATAAAGAGAGGAAAAAGGTGTGTGTGTGTGTGTGTGTCTCTCTGTGTGTCTGTGTGTGTTTTCCTGCAAGGGAAGCAATAAAAGGCAATGACTTTTGCTAACTTTCTTCTCACAATTTCTAATGAGTCAACATGTGTTGAGGAGAAATTAGTCAGAGCAGAATAGATCCTATTATGCAGTTCTACTTTGGTGAGCATGAGTCAGAGATTCCTACGTGGTAGTGCTGCGAACACCTGGCTCTGATGAGCAGGGCTGGGGCTAAAAGAGCTCTTTCTTGAACACTTATAAAAGTAGTAGAGAATCCTTCAGAGTGCACACAAGAAAAAGAACAAATACCGTGGCCTGCTGTAAGCTCCATTATGATGGGGGAAGAATGCATGGCTTTGTTTTCCCCTACCCTCTACCTATGGGAAATACATCCTGTCAAGCAGAGTTCATGGCCTTTGCTACTGCACATAGTTGCACATATTCCTAATGAGACTTATCTTCCCAGTAACTAATATTTTCAAGGTAGGGCAATGGTATATTTGAATAGTCACCGTTGGAAACACTCAAAATCTTTGATTTTTTAAAAACAAGATTGAATTAGGCAGTTGAAGGAGAAACATATGGGAGGGCACAGAAGTGGCAAGCAATTATTTTTAAGTTGGATATATCCAAGCCTCTCTTCGGCAAGGACCCAACTAGTAAATATCACTGTGGGAACGCTAACATGGAAACTGGTTTCGTCTTTGTTTATTTCGTATTGAATAAACATTGATGGGGAAGCTGTGTGCAGGGTATTGTGCCTCCTACAGACCTGTTCATCCATCTGCCTGGTCAACCTTTCTGTGGAGATGGAGTGCCAGGACCACAAACTCAGCGTGTCCAATTGAAACTCATCTGGCCCCAAACCTGTTCGATACGTCTGTGTTTCCTATCTGGGTCCATAACGTCATCAGCCTCCCAAATGCTCAAGTGCACCCTTGTCGTCACCTTTAGCCCTTGCCACCTCCATTGCAGCTCCCCACATACTATCTCGGTGGCCAAATATGGTCATATTACTCCCCTGTTTCTACTTAATAGTTCCAGCAACTTCTTGCCTGCTTTGTTTAATCACTTATTAGGTGGTCTTTCCATACAAATGGGTCTCGATGGGGTTTTGCCACTGTGCATTTATCTGTCTGGAGAACATGTTAACTATGGGGTTAGCTTTCTGTTCTTAGTGATTTGAATATGAGAAAGCAGGAGAAGCAGAGTCAGGACAGGACCCCCACAGCCTACTTGAGCTCTCAAAACAAAGCCAACACTCTTAGGATTTGTCCCTGGGTGATACTTAGATTTGGTAAGACAGTAATTTTTTTCTCCCTTCCAGTTAAATCCACAACACATGGCTTATTCTTACTGTTACAGTCTAGGGTGCACTGATTAGAACTGTAGTTAGTTATATGCCCTTCAGATAAGGAATAAATAGATTCCTTTTAGAATCTGAGCTCCATCTAATTGTCTTCCACTTGGTAAGATCTTTGAGAAGACAGCGTAAGTATTTACTGTGAGTCTAAGTCATCCATTTAGACTCACTTGGCTCATATTTCAGTAGCTGTTGCCTCGCCTCAAAGTTTTGTATCTCTAGTTGGAGCATCCTTTCTCCCATATTGATGGTTTTGAACTCCTCTTGAAACTCTGCTGATCTTCTCAACAGCTATTGTCAATATAAAGCTCTCTTTGCTCTAATCACTTGGCATCAGGGTTAATTCATAGCTTCCCTCACTGTATGAAACTGTGAGCACTTTAGGGTCTTTGGGGTACAGGTACAGCACCCTACCATCACTTTTAGCAACTTGGGGCATTTCCCTAGAGTTTTAGGAACCTTGCCTCAGTCCAAAACAGGATTTACAGCTAAGGCACAAAAAAGAATGTCAAGACTAGCTTGTTTAGGAAGCAGAGTAGGAGATTTTATTAATGATGTTTGAATACAGGCTGTAGTACAAGATTTAAGAGGACAAAGAATCACTCAAAAGAAAGCCAGACGTACCTAAGTGTGAGTCACAGCCTACTGATTTCGCAAAGAAGATACCATCCATTAGTTACTTTTGCATTGCTGGGAAGAGACACCACAACCAAGGCATCTTCCATCAGAGTTTATTAGGGCTCATAGTTTCAGATAGTGAGTCCATAACCATCGCGGCAGGGGAGCATGGCAGCAGGCAGGCAGGCATGGCACTGGATCAGTAGCTGAGAGCTCATAGCTTGATCCACAAGCATGAGGCAGAGAGAAAGTTCACTGGGAATGACAATGGCATGGGTTTTTGAAACCTCAAACCTGCCCCTAGTGATACACCTTCCGCAACAAGGCCACATTTCCTAATCCTTCCCAAACAGTTCCACCAAGTGGAAAACAAGCATTCAAATATAAGAGCATATGGTGGTGTGTGTAGGGGGACACATTCTTATTCAAATCATCTTGTAGGACTGTATCCTGTAAGAAAAATTCTAACACTCAGGGGCACAGAAATCAAGTGTCTTTATTGTAAAGAGTTCTATTTGAGATTCTCAGGCAATGTCTGGGCAACAAAATGAGGTCCCACCCAAAGTGGCATACAATTGGGCCTAAGGCATAGGTTATTACTTTATCAGAATGTATTTATATATGAAAATAATATCAATTCCATGTCCACAGTCCAACACTGAAGGTTGTTAAATGTGCTGAGGTACTTGCCTCTGAGATGGAGAGATGACTTAATGGCATTCCAGGTGACAGGCTCCTCTCCTTCTCATGTCCCCATCATTTCCCTGCTCTCCTAGGCTGCACCTACCATGTTGAGTCTTCTCCTTTGCATATCCCCTTTCCTCCTCAGTAATGCCCTCTGCCTTGCACTCTCTCCTACCCTAGGTCCTTCAATTATTGCAACAATAAATAGTTCTATTTTCCCTTTATTATATCATTAATTTTTCCCAACATTTGACCCTAGACATTCTGTTGTCTTAGTCATCACAATGATGTTGAACACAGTTCTCATTATCTTCCAGGCACTCCTCTGGATGCTGTGTGAATCACATCATTTAATATTCCCACTAATTCTATGATATTCACAATAACATTATGTACTGGGACTCAAGTTCAAACAAGCCGAATCCAAAGTCAGCACTCTCAAGTCCATACCACTCTTCCTTCTATAAGACGGCAAGGAAAATGTTGAGGCTTACTTTCATTGCACACAAAACAAATGGTTCAAATGCAGACATTGCCTGAGAATGCCATGTCTAAAAAGATCTGACAATCCTAAGCATGGTGAGGGCAACATGCTGGGCTCCTAGGGCACAGCTGGTGGCAATGTGGGCCAGAGGCCTCAGTCTGGGAAGCATTTTAGCCTTGTCAAATAAAACTGAAGCTACAGTAGACTTATAATCCAGAGATTTTATCACAGGAACCATAGGGAAATCTGTGTCCATGTAGCCATAGCACAGGGTACATGCCTGTCCATGCCAGTGCTGCTCCGAGGGGTCCCAACAGCTGAGAGAGAGAGAGAGAGAGAGAGAGAGAGAGAGAGAGAGAGAGAGAGAGAGAGAGGTCAGTGGAAGGATGGATGAGCATGCTGTTAGATTCGTGTTTGTGACTATTTCAGAACAATGAAAATTAATGAATTATATAGTCTGCCTACCCCCCCCCCCACCAAGTCACACAGATAAAATGCACAAAGAAAAGGCTGGGTGAATGAAGCCAGCTAGGACTGAACACCATGTCTGATTTAAATTAAAGAACAAAAGTGGGCAAAATAAGAACTGATTATGGAGTCATATTCCTATGATGAAGCTGCAAATTAGCACTAGAATGACTAATCCAGAAGTCACAGGGAGGGTGACACTGGGGAAGGAGGGAGTCTGGAGAAGGTCTGACAACTTCTGCAGGGTGAAAAAGAGACGACTTTCTGACTTGGATAGTTTTTGACTTGACACGTAATTTGCCTTAAAATAATTGGTTAAATTCTAATGAATATAGCACTTCTCTGCATGTCAATTAAATTTCACAATAGACAATGATTCCTTTAAAAGACAAATGGACTAACCTATTTTCTGGGACCTTTCTTAATCATTAGGAGTTGTCTATCTGTCTGCCTGTCTGCTACCCCCTTTCCCCTTTTCCTCCCTCTTAAGTTCCCACATATATATTTATAATAAACAAATAAGCAATTAAATACTCAATGAAGGAAGAGCCCAAGAGAAGGCAGAAGAAAGGCTGTGAGGAGACAATGGGGGGACAATAGCTGATTTCTCTTGCCCCTTCATATTCTGATATGCAAGACTGCCCTGGAATAATCCTTTTCCACACTGTGAAGATCTGTTGCTTTCATTGCTAGTAAAAAGCTGATTGGATGATGACTAAGAGGATTTTCAGGGCAGAGAGAATGATGGGAAGAAGGGCAGAGTCAGGAATGTTGCAAGCCAAGTATAGAAGAAGCAACATAGGAAGTTTATAGATGAGACAAACAAGCTGTAAGGCAGCGTACGGATGAATAGAAATGGATTAATTTAAGTTATAAAAGCTGGTCGGAGACAAGTCTAAACTGTTGGCTGAGTATTTATAATCAAGCTGTGTGTTTATTTGGGGAACGGCTGGTGGTCTAGGTGGAACACTCTGCCTCCATAAGATGATACCACACACCTGTCTATTCAAAAGAAGGAGAGGGAGGAATGCGCACTACTGTGAGGCCCTCACTGTCACACCAAGGAACTGAAAGGAATGGGTTTGAACATCAGAAGGTCCCCAACCCACAGTATCTTGTAAAAGTTGTAGAACGCCTGTAGTTCTGGAACAGGATGCAATCCTTCGTGTCGTCTTTTCTTTGAATCTGAAAGCCTTGCATAAAGCTGAAAGAAGTCTTTGACATTGCCACCTAGAGAGGATAGCCTAAGACAAGCTGTTATATTTTTGGTAAGCCCTGGAGGAAGCAAATTCATTTCCAGAGACAAGAATGGTTGTGGCCAAGCTGGAAGAACACACTGAATGGAAAGCAATTTTGAAAGCGAGCAAAGGAATGAAATTTAAATAAACGAGTTCAGTCTTTCTGTCCCTCCCTAGCACAGATCAATGAAGCCACAGGCTGGTGAGTTTGGGCCACTTAGCTTTGGACAAAACCACAGAAGCACATTGCCTTCAAATGTAGGGTTATGGCAGTGGCGGTTTTGAAAGCAGGAACCTGCTGCATCATCATTCCAGAAATCTTTCAGGGGCTTTGCCTTCCCTTCCAAGAAAGCTGGGGGACAACAACATTCCACACATTCCTCCATGGAAATGATTGACCAGCCTGGAGGGTCCTTTAGCCTTGCCACCTTGTCTGGTACAGATGTACTAGTAACACAACAGAAAGTGGAACCCCATGGTCTCACATGGGTACAGACTCAATACCACTTTCCAGAGGGTGGGAGGCTGGCCCCTTCTTTCAAGAGCAGTCCTCCCAGGGGATGAGGGCTTCTGACTTCCAGGCATTCAACTCTCTCTTCAGGTTCCTTTTCCACTCCTTTCCCTCTCTTGTCTTGGGCAAACTCTGCGGGCTGGCAGTGTGATCACCAGATCCAGGCCATTACCTCATTTAGAAGGAATGCTGTGAGAGAGAGAACAGAGCAGGCTGCCAGTGTACGAGAGTGATGCTTTTCATATTGTATCGCAGCACGGGTACAACAATCCCCCAGCAAGCATCACCCTTTGTTGTGCAAATAGACGCAGTTTAGGCATAGAGTCCTGTCACAATCTCTAAATGATGAGAAGAGTACTATCCGGAAAACGTAGGTGTGTTGCAGCGCTGGGGGCTTGCTAGCACTTAAAACTCATTTGTTTGCTTGTATTCTAAAAGCCCGTAAGTATTGAAGAACTTGGAGAATATTGAAAATGCAGCTCACCTGGGAGGATAAAAGCATCATTCATCACCCTGCTACCAGATAGCTACTTAGGAACATAGTGTGTTTGCTGCCTTCGTGTTATATTATAGTCATTTGCTTTATCCAATGTAGTTCACTGGAAGCAACACAATACACCCAAATAAGAAAGATGAAGAGGCCAACATTTAGACAGGCCAATTCATTTCATTCACAAATGTATAGAATTCAAGAACGTATTCCCTCATCCAGTTTATAGAAGTAAATTACTCAAACCACTCATCTTGACTGCCTCAGTTTCTCCTTCTGCTCCATCTCAGCTGATGGCTCTCACTGTGGCCTCATAGGATCAGAGTTTGGTCTGCTCCCACCACCAACGCCAGGGAGGTTGCTGTCTCTATTCCCATCCTTGTGTTCATTGGCGCTCTAGCCACCAGTGTGGAATCTGACTTCCTCACTTCCACAAAAGCAGTTTCTGACCTGAAAAGGTATCGCGACTTTGCCGGAAGGAAGTGTGGCAGGGACATCCCTACTGTCATGAGACAAGCACAGCACCCTATGGTGAGTTAAGAGCTCACTTCTTAGTGAGCCACTCCCGCTAGAGGTCCTACCACAGGAGATTCCTACACCACCGTCTATCAGGGCAACAGCTGGATGGTAAGGTCTCCCTGGCATCTAATGTGTCCCTGAAAAGTCCCTTCTCCTTGCCCAGTCACCTTCTTCCATTTTTAGACTGCCTTCCAAGTTCTGGTCCCAGAGTCACGGATGTCAGGTGAGTCCCCTTCCCCCTTCTTCTATTCCATATTTCCATTACAGATCTGTATTTGATTGGCTTGTTCCCTTGGTAACTCAACTCTTGTCACACAGTCCCTCCTCCACTATGTCCTGTAATCTCTTACTAGTCTTCCTTTTTCTTTTTTCATTGCTGATGATCAAACTGAAGTCCCCACAAATGTTGAGCTGCATGGCCCGTCCCCAGCATCCATTCACTTGGCCTCTGTTCATCTATTTCCCAATCCTTACTTCCCAGTCTCAGCAAAGGAGCCAATTACTTCACCACTGTGAAATCTTGAAACAGAATCTCTACCAGTAGAGGAGTTGGCCCCCCTTTCCCCCTACACTGTCATCTCTCTCTTCCTCTGAGGATTTTGGGCTGCCTACAACGGGGTCTCTCGCCTCTCAGTTAAGTTGGCTTGTGACTTCCAATGTTGCAAAGAAAAATGGAAGAAGACAAAAGTGCATTGATTTCTATATTCAAATAAGTTAAATAAAACCAGAAAATGCCATTATATAAAAGGGCTATCTTTAGAAAGGGTTTGTTTCTAGAGTCAATAGTAAAAATCCAGTAAGTCACCCAAGGTAGAATCACATTGCACACACTTAAGTTTGCTATTCACTTGGTAAAGGGAGGAAATACTGAATAATAAGCTGTTGATATCTAGGCATTCCAACTACTCTGTCTGTCGCATAGCAATGAAATCTCTAGCCTTAAACTCAGAAACAGGCAAAGAACACTGAAATGCTTCTGCTTTCCTTCCAGATCTGGTCTATAGAGCTGCAATGCCAAACAAAGAACTTTAATCTACACAAGGAGAAGTCAACAAAGGCTTGAGAGTGCAGATTGACATTTGTGGGGACTTCAGTTTGATCTGTAGCAAGGAAGAAAGAGAAAGAAAGAAAGAAAGAAAGAAAGAAAGAAAGAAAGAAAGAAAGAAAGAAGAGAAAGGAAGGAAGGAAGGAAGGAAGGAAGGAAGGAAGGAAGGAAGGAAGGAAAGGAGAGAGAATATTAAAAAGATTTCAGAGCCTAGTGGAGTGAGGAGTAGTTTGCCAGGACGTAATTTACCAAACGAACAAGTCAATCAAATACATATCTGTAATAGAGAAAGTTAGCCATATGCGTACATACACACATGCTGTATAAACTGCAATTAATTTGTTGCAGCTACATATTTTTCATACTCCCTAATTTTAAACTTTTTTGTAATACTATCTAGCAACCAAACTCTGAGACAAGGTCTTACTATGTAGCACTGGTTAGCCCATAATTTTCTGTGTAGACCAGGCTGTCCTTAAACTCACAGAGATCTACCTGCATCTGCTTCCTTGAGATTAAAGGTGTGTGCCACTAAATATAAATATAAATGTAATAGAATTTTTATTAGGGCTACGTTTTCAAAAAGAAAATTCCAAAATAAAATTAATATCAAACTTGTATCCCTTTATTAATGTTATTATGTGCTTTTCATATGCAACCCTTAAGATTTTTGAGCTATAAGGTGTTAGGCAATCAAACTTTCTTGAGAAGTCTTATCTGGTTCCATTGTCATTTTTTCCTTTTTCTTTTTAGTAAACATTTTTGAAACATCCCTTGTAACATTCTAAGTTCCTATTCTATTCTCAGAGGTTTGTGATACTCCAAGAACTTATTTCTATACCACATCATGTTGTTTTGATTATCAGAGTTTTATAAAATATTTTATATATAGGAAGTTTATATATTTCCAACCCCACCCCATAGTCTGTAGACTCCTTAGTAACAAGGCCTATGCTATTTAAATACTGTATGTATTGAGCCTGTGTATGGGCCTAACACAATAATAAACAGTAAAAATAACTTTCTTGAGGCTGGTTAGATGGCTCAGTGGCTGAAGTGCTTACTTCCAGGCCAGATGACCTGAGATCCATTCCTGGGAAATACATGGAAGGAGAGAGGCAGCTCCCTAAGGTTGTCCTCCAACCTCTGTATGTACAACATGGCAGGCGGGTGACCATACATACACACACACACACACACACACACACACACAAATATAAATATATAAATATAAAAATTGAAGGATTTTGTTTTTGAGACAAGGTGTGACCATTCAGTCAAGTTTGCCTTGGGAGCCGGTACACAGCTTCAGCGTCCCAAGTGTTATAATTATGGCATGAACCACTAAGCCTGGCTCCAAATGCTTTTGCTATGTATACTGTTTTGCTTTCAAAGCATTCTTTGTACGCTTTTCATCACATCCTAATTTCCTCAGAAGAGATAATAGGTGTAAGACAGGTTAGACTAAACAGGCAAAGCTCCTTTATGTCTCAAGCCAGAACACAGTACAACCTCAGAGAACCCCGTCTGTTGGCTCGTATTGCCTTCTGTTGCATTCAAGTAGGTACATGCTGGAAACCAACATGTGAACCATTATTTGTGACCAATAAGTTAACATCTTGAGGGAGTCAAGTATATCGAAGATAAAGAAGCCCAACTGTAAAGTAAATCAAGATGTGAAACCATACAATTAACCGCCAGGTCTGTTGTCCTGGAAGGCAACTGACCTGATAAATGGCACGAAGGTAAGGTGCCAGGAAGCAAGGGACACATGAGCATATCAGTTCCCTAAGGCTATTGACAGAAACCCACCACTTTAGTGTCCTAAAACAACAGGCATATATTCATCAACAGCTCTGGAGATGAGAAGTCTAAAATCATTGTCACTGGGTAAAATTTGGAATTGATCATCCTCCCGAGATCCTGAAAGAAAAATCTGTGTCCTTGCCTGTCTGCCCATCTGCCTTTTTTCAGAGCTATATTCTCTGCATCTCCTAGCACCTGCTAGTCCCCTACATCTTCATAGCCTGCAATGGAGCATCATTTTGCATCCATCCTTCTGCTGGTTGTGGCGTTGGTCAAATCTCCCTTGACCTCCCTCTCATCAGAACCCATGAAATACCATTTAGGGCTTGCTCCAGATAACATACTACTGTGAATTCGTTTCCAGATCCTTACTTAGGTCTGCAAAGCCTCCTTTGCCTTACGGAAGTTTAAAGTTGGACTCTCTAAGTGTCATGGCTCAGTCCACCACGCTGAGCAATCTAAAATCATCCCCACCACAGATTTCAGGGTGTGGAGAGAGCACTGGCACTGCCACCCAGATGGACAATTCCTTCACCCACACAGTAGAATATGGGGAGGTATAGAGGGTACAAACACAGGACTACTTCAGAGCTCTACAGTTTTTGTTGTTGGCATTAAAAGTAGGTTCTAGATTAAAAGAGTAGATTTACCCACATCTTAGCTTTAAAGACTTTTCCCTTCTTAGGCAGTTGCTAGAGATCACACTCATAAGCTATGCAGGCTTTCAATCATTGAGCTGCAGCCCAACCATAGCTGATGAGCTGCAACCCAACCTTCTGTTCTTAAGTGTCTAAGCCCTGCTCTCCTAGAATTTACATTTTAGTTGCTGAAGAATAATACACATGCACACACATAACACACACATTCCTACCTCAAATAAACATACATGTAAATAGTATGTATTAGAACTATTATCCAAAATGTGGAGTAACAAATAGAAAGTGGTGGAGATAGTAGTACTGTTTTCTATAGGTGTCAGAGATAGGATCTATAATATGACATTTCACCAAAGGAAGAACAAGTCAGATAGCTGGTGGGGGGAGGGGTAAGATATTCTTGGCCAAGAAGTTAGAGCACATAGAAGCCTTGATTCTTAAGTGTATTACCATGTCTAAAGAACAGTGATGATGTAGTTCTGCCCTTCCTGATAAATCACACCTAATCTCTTTTCTATGCTTGACACTTCTCATTTGTTGCTTAGTCAACTTAGCTCTTTACATGTGAAGGCAATCAGGACTGTCATTCCAAAGTCAGCCACTTTGAGATGCAGACAGTTTTTTGTTTGTTTGTTTTTTGTTTTTTTTTTTTTTCCAAAGGCAGAACCTAAATCTTCCTAGAGACAATAGCATCATCATCTCAATTTTCCTGTGCCAGGATGTGAGAATGTTCCTCATTACAAGATGGACATCAGAGATGGTCACAGACACACAAACAGCCTTTAACAAACGACCTCTGTCTTCTATTCCTGCTCTCCATGTATTTCCAGGTCATCCCCCACGACACTGATCCTCGAAACATCAAACCCCTTCGTTGCCTCAGTGTCCCAGACTTAACCTCTTGTTAAGACAGTCGATGTGCCTCTGAGTCTAACCATACCTTTCTGTTTTTACTTCTTTTCGAAGAAGTCCCTGTTCATAGGAAAATTTTCAACATAAATAAGAATATGAATTCATTTGCTTTCTGTCATTTTAATTCACAGGTACCAGGCAGAGACTCTAAAAGGGCAGCTGTTTTCTCCTCTCTGACACATGACATTACCATAATTTTTCTAAAGCAATTCTTGTTAATTATCTAATAGATGGAAAATAACCTTCTAACTACGCTTTAAAGCGAACCAAAGCCAGCAGAAGTGAAGGCTGGGCTGGAACTGAGTCCAGGCAGCTTGCTTCAGACAGAGCCTGTCCACAATGTGCCGCCACCACCCCCATTTCCTCCACACTGGTGCTCTGGCTCTCATCAAGCATTAGCTCCTCTCCCCACAATTATTCTTGAAATTCAACGTGTCTTGCTTCCTCAAGCCCGGTCAGATTTTCTCCCAGCTCTCAATTCTCTGCAGCCTGATGGCTTTCAGTCCTGCCCACGAAGAGTAGGTGGTTATTTATTCCGCAATTCCATGTGTGACCTTCTCCCCCGCAGGGAATCTCTGTTCCCTCACCTGCCATTTCCACTGTGACAGGCAGCAAGGTGGGCACACAGCAGACATGGGAGGTACTGATGGCTATTCTTCATCACGTCAGAAATGTGTGCTTCTCTTACATCTCAGACACCAGTGATTTCACAGCCAAAGAGTTAGTTAATTGCAGGGTTACCTGTGTGGTTATTTATTTTTCTTTCTTTCTTTCTTTCTTTCTTTCTTTCTTTCTTTCTTTCTTTCTTCCTTCCTTCCTTCCTTTCTTTCTTTCTTTCTTTCTTTCTTTCTTTCCCCATAGCCTCATATACTGGAGAAAATACAGAAATTAAAAATCTCATTTCAGGCCCGATAAGACTGCTCAGCATGTAAAGGCACCTGTTGTCGAGCCTGAGATGACCTGAGTTTGATCCCCAGGCCCTACATGGTAGACGGGGAAAACAGATTTGCCCAAGTTGCCCTCAGACCCCACATGACCAGAATAGAATACTCTTGCAAAACAATAAATAAAAAATATAATTGAAAAGCCAACACTTGTCTCAGAATTCCATTTGGGGATTTCTGGGGTTTGGCTCAGCATGGCGGGATGGAGAGGAAGTGGACAAACGTCCTGCTAACACCACTGCTGTATCAGAAAGCTTCTGACACTATTCAGCAATCAGTAAATGTCCATTTCTTGAGCTACTTACATGACTTTTGAAATAAAAAAAAAATACCGTATGTGCAGAAACCTAGAGTAAAAGCCTCAGGCTCTTTGGTTATTATTCAAAGCCTATTGACCAACTGTAAAAACAGGAGCCATGCTGGGTAGAAAATGTCTCTGAAGCCCACAGATAATGTCATCTACAATTTATTTTCTCCCGATAAAAAGGGAACTCGAGCAGGAAATGTTTTAAAACCAAGTGAGTAAAACAGAGATGCCCAGAATTGCCTGCAAGAGTGATTAAAAATAGGAACTCTGCAATAGCCAGAGCCGCTTCTCTGGCAGCTGTGAGGCCTGGTGCACTCTGGAAGCTGAAAGTGTTAGCAGCTGCACACAGCGGTGCGCAGCAGGTGTTCACATGCGCCTTTTGGGGTGGGGAAAGGCTACATTTCATGGCTTGTATAAGAAGATATGTACTATTTTTAGAAAGGTTTTGGTACTAGAGTTCAAATCCAAGGCAATGTACGTGTAAGGATATACTCTGTCATGGAGCTAGCTTCCTGGACAGAGGCCTTTGAACTTTAGTTAGCAAGCGCTTGATGACTGTGCCTTATCCACAGCCTATGCCACTTTCAACACATTTTAGTCTTAACTGTGTGTATATTCTGTGTATGCATGTACACATATGTGTGTAGGTGGGTGACAGAGCCTGTGTATAGGAAGGTCAGATGTTGGGTGTCTCTCTTAGTCACTTCTGTGTATATGTATGCATCTATCTATCTACCTATCTACCTACCTATCACCCATCCATCTGTCTATCACTATCTATTTATTTTTGAGCCCGAGTTTCTCACTGAACCTGGAACTGGCCTAATTGGCCAGACTTGCTGGCCAGAGGGAGTCCCAGTATCCCTACCTCCCCAACACTGGGGTTACTGGTGGCTTTTTTATTTTATAAGCGAGTTCTAGAAATCCAACACATGTCCTCCCCTTGCGCATCACGCCACTAAGCTATCTCTCTAGACCCTAACTTACTGCTTAATAGCAAAAGGTAGGAGTCAAAAACTCATTTCTTTTCTTCTTCTTTCTATTCTGCCTCAGGCCCCATAATTTTGCACGGCTCTCCCAGGTGACTTCTAATCTTGCCTACTAAGGAGAGAGACTGAAGTTTCTATCAAAATGCCATTGACAGGCAAATATCAGAGTTTTGCTTTTCCCCTCCTTTCCACACCCAGAATACCACACACTGCTGCAGATGCTCACTCTGTTACAAATGTCCGTGGTTCTCCCCCCTCCGCTGCCCCACTCCCCGTCCTGGATTTTGGCGCATTGGCCGCATCTTCAAAGCAACGCCCAGGGTTTAAGCTGAACAGTTCTCATGGAAGCCTACGGGAGGCACACAGCAAGAATCCTGTAATATCTCAGAGGATTTACTCCTTTTTAAGTTCCTTCAGACGAACCTTTGCAAAGGGATTTACAAGAACTGAAGATTATTTAGCGATAATAGATGAGAAATGTGGCCGAAGTGTAAAAGGCAGCCACATTCCACAGAAAGAATTCCTTCTGAGCAATGCCTTTATGGAGTGAAGAATGCCAAATGAATTTAATCATTAGCTTCTAATTGAAGGCCTTGGCTAAACTTGATTCTTCTTGCTACGTGAGTGATTTTCTCTCCAGCGGGACCCTGACAAGTGTAAACAAAGCGTAGACAGGGAGCTCCATTAATCACAAAGCGGGCGAGAGCCGCGAGTTCTGTAAAAAAGCAAATGGCCAACTTTGATTTTCCTATTGCACTCAACGCTTGCCCCATGAGTGCCCAGAGGGCGTCCTAATGCAATGGGTCTGGGCCAGTGGGAGCCAAATGGGGACTGTTCGAGAGTCCTGGGGCAGCATTCTCTGAAACAAATGAGAGCCTCATCATATTTTCAGACTGAAACTGACCTCTGTCTTCGAGTGTTTTCACTAGAAGAAAAAAAAGAAATGTATACTTCAGTGGCATACTGCATTTTAAGGCAAATGGTTTATAGCCAAATAAATGTTTCTAGGAATTCTGAAGGGGGCAGGTATCTAAGCCCCTTTGCATAGTAATCCTCACAGTTTCAATTACTCAGAGTTCATGACCCAAATCTACTGAGTTGTGTCATTAATTAAACATTAATCCAAAAATGTCACACTTGAACCTCTGACCCTGAAGGTTTTTGAAATGCTCAACACCCCCTCTGTGTCTTATTCCCTGTGCTAATTGAGTTGACTGCTGGATGCTTTTCTTCTGGTAACTGGCTATGGGGATGTGTTCCTGGTTCGTGAGTTTCTCTTCCTAAATATTTGGATTATTTGTATAGAAATAGAGCTTTAGAAAGAAAACAGAATCCAAGAAATAGCCTAGAAATGATCTAAACATCCTTGCTGAGAGTGTGATGTCACTTCTAAAGGCAGCTCGAGGTCGTGGGTTAAACAGTCACTGAAGGTGCTTGAGAGATGGCTCAGCAGTGAAGAATGCTGACTGCACTTGCAGACCTGCGTTTGGTTCCCAGAACCTGTATCAGGCATCTCACCAGTGCCTATAACTCCAGCTTGAGAGGATCCAGCCACCTCTGGTCTCCATAGGCACCTGCAAGGGCGTGGTTCACTTTCAAACTAAATCATGTAAGACAGATGCTGAATGCCCACAGAGAATTGCTCTCTTACCAATTCTCCTTCACATGGGACTGCAGCCAAAAAAAAAAAAAAAAAAAAGTTTACTTCAGGGTCTTCAAAGGGACTGCACCCTCCACAACCGAGGGGGGCTGAGCTGGAATCAAGGTCACTGCCATTGCCCTCTCAGCACAGTGCCTCCCAGGGAGCTGATTTGTGTGTAATGATGCTATAGTTCTGTTTTTCCAAGTGAGGCTAGTGCTGAATGAGGAGCCTCTGTTATTCTGTGGGACAACTGGGCCGTGGTAATGGAGACAGGAAGCCTGGCCCACTACAGCTCAGGGCAGGGAACTGAGTGCCAAAGCCACTGGGGTTGGACCCTAGGCTGCAGAAAAAGGCCAGTCTCTCAGAGGGAACACACAGTATTTGATCCTACAAAGAGAACATACTTATTTATGAGCTTTGTTGGGAGGAGACAATACATCTATTGTATTCTCAGATGATCAAGAGTCACAGAGTCAATTCACTCAGACCTTACAGAGATATGTCTGTCCCGTAAGGGTGACATCAAGCCGGCTGAGGATGATTCAGCAGAGTATCAGTGCTGCCGAAGTAATTATCCTCAAGCTTGTATGTTGTGCACGCCAGAACACTGACCACTCTGTGCTACCAATCCAGCAGCTCTCTTTCCAGTGACACCTGAAAGCAAATCCCGCCCCCATCACCTTTCTTTAATATATAAAGACTCATTTTTTGTTTGGGGCATGTGTGACTATTTTACCTGCATGCATGCATACCAGGTTGCATATGTGGTACCTTTGGGGACCAGAACAGGGATCCAGATGCCCTCACACTGAAGTTACAGATGGTTGTAAGCTGCCATGTGGCCACGTGGGTGTTGGGAACCACACCCCTAGCTCTTTGGAGGATGAGCAGGGGCTCTTAACCATTGAGCCCTTTCTCGAGCCGCGAAGGGCCTTCCAGTCCTGAGCACAGACATAATTCAGGGCTTGCTGGGTTACCTCACCCACCATCTCCTTCATTTTCATCTATTTTTTTCTGCCTTCACCACAGAAACCAAAACCGAACTACCGTTCCCTGTTCTTGCTGCGCGGCAGTGATGGGTAACTGACCTTCAGAATCCAAAGGATGTTTGGAATCCAGAAGCTATTTTCAGAGAGTGAGAAAAAAATAGAGAGAAAGATTATGAATCTAAGCATGGGGCTGGGGGTTCAGTTCAGAGGTACTGTACTTGCTAGTATGTGTGAGACCCTAAGTCCAATATCTAATGCCAAAATGAATGACAACCAAAAACCACAAAAGAGAAACCAAAAACTAAACATCTGAGACGATCCTATGACATCATCAGCATGTGTTTGAAGGCTGAGCAGCCCCAGGGTAACCACACCATTGGCCAATATCACCTTCTGACTGGCACAATATTTCTTTGTGGGAGGGTCTCTTTCTAAATTGTAGTGGGGTAAGCAACATAAACAATAGTCATTTCAAAGTCTACAGTTCTGGGAGGTTTCTGTGTGTACTCACTGCTGTCTAATCCCACAACATGTCTGCCATTCAAAAAAAAGGCTCCACTTCAAAAATTTAGCAATTTCTCCAAACTGGACCCCCTTCCCTGGTCCTCTAGCAATCGCTGAGCTACCTTCATCTCTTAGGTTTGCTTCACTAAGCAATAGATCACTACTTGCTGTCTGTGGCTCCTTTGACTTAAAACAAGTGCCTAAATTTCATCATTGTTTAGTACGTATTCTATTCCCTTTGTCTGATGAAAAATATTCCATTGTGTACACATGCTGTATTAGTTAATTTCACCTTTCTTATGTTTTATTTATTTTTTTTGGGGGGGGGTTGGTTTTGGGAATTCAGAGTCTCTGTCTCATATCAGAAGAGCTACCTGGTGTGGGACAGAGAAAGACAAAATCTAGGGACTAATGTCACAAATCTCTTTCCCCTAATACTTATTTTTGACTCTTTAGAACCTTTCTTTAGATATATTACTACCTTAAAATTTAAACTTTCTGTTTTAATATTAATAAGGTTTAAGTTTTCCACAGTAAACAATAAATTTTCCTAACAGCGATCTCTGAAGTCTCCAAAAAGATGATAAGGCTTTGTGACGACGACTCTACTTAGTCCATGACAATGCCATTGAAACCATAAACACCACTCCAAGATCGGCTTTGGACTATAAACTACTCAGGACAATTCCAAGGTAGCTGAGATGATCTACCTTTTTATACCACACTAGCCAGAGCTTCAGATAAGAACTTCAGACCAGCCTTACCCACTCCTCTGAGACTGGCTACAAATGTTACAGCTAATCCTCATGAGCCTTATCTACTGTTTTAGATTTTTACAGGATCCCATAGAGATAGTGTCTCTCCTCAGACAGCAGGAAGTAATTCTTAGAAAACAATGCCCCCTTTCCCAATAGATTGGATGGCCGGATTTTGGGTTTTCTCAGGGTTAGGGATAATTGTCAACTCTAGGTGTTGGTTATAAGTTGTTGTAGATGGAAATTTCTGTTCCACCTGGTCCCATAGCAGTTCAGTCCCAAAGAAACACGCAGAGGCTGTGTGGTCTCTTAACTCAGGCTTATTACTAATTAGCTTTTACAACTTAAATTAATCCATGATTCTTATCTATGTTTAGCCATATAGTTTGGTGCCTTTTCTCAGTAAGGCATTTCCATCTTGCTTCCTTTGTTTCTGGCTTAGGACTATGTTTCTGCCTTTCCTCTTCCCAGAATTCTCCTAATCTGGTCACCCCCACCTATACTTTCTGCCTGACTACTGGCCAATCAGTATTTTATTAAACTAATATGAGGGACAAATCTTTACAGTGTATAAGAGCATTATCCTACAGGAAGTTGTTGTAGGTTTGGGGGTGGAACAATAAAGATTAGACTCCAGACTCTCATTCGGAATAGAAAACACAAAGATAAATAGGATAGGACAATAAAGTAGACTATTATATCTACTTGTAAACTAAATTAGCAACTATCATTTTTAGATAATTTGCATTGTTATGGATGCCTGTATATTGTAATTTTACATATGTAAAATTAATTTCTGTTTCTGTTTAAGATAATTTGTATATTGATACAAATTCAAAATTATTTGTTATATATGTTTCTACTTCTTTTTAAAATATTTTTGTATATTGATACAAATGTAACACACAATAAATCAAATTCCTACAGTATTCTGCAACTAAATAGAATACTAGAGTTAAAACTAAGACGCACATATTTATAACATTAAAAACATTTCCTCCATTTCTACTTCCCTGAATGTATATTTTATGAATATGCTATTAATTTAGTTAAAAACCTTCTCAGTATCTATAGAAATAGTCATATGATTTTCTGAGTTTTTTCTGAGTTTTTTTAAGATTTATTTATTTTACGTTATGTGTGTTTTGCCTGTAAGTATATATATATATGACTATAGAAGCCAGAGAAGGCACTGGGTCTCCTGGAACTTGTCTCAGGTGGGTGCTGGGAATTGAACCCAGGTCCTCTTCAGGAATAACAAGTGCTCTAAACCAGGAAGCCATCTTTTCAGTCCCCCTGAGCTTTATTAATAATGTACTGTACGGATTTCTTCATGACAAGCCAACCGTGCATTCTTTGCATTTCCCCTGCTTGATTATATTGTGTTATATTTGCGGTGGAGTTGGACTTCATTGGCTGATGATGTGTTCCTTGGCTTCCTGACCTCCCAATGCCCACATTAAGATTCCATTCAATGCATTTTCTTCAAAAGCTCAGATTAAGTTGAAAAATTTTAGAGATTTTTTTTATGAATGCTCATAGATTATATTTACTACTTTCTTTCTCAAGTTTCTAGCTAGTCAGTCCTCAGTTTTAGATTTGCTTCAGAAAAGGACTTAGGAATTTGTCTTTTCAACCCTCTACTAACTCAAAACATTGCATCAGGACAACATGGGCTCTGAGGATTAGGGAAGAGTCCTTCATGAAACCAGCTAGTGACAACTTTCTGGGGTGGATTATTTCCTTGTTAATTTATACTTACTTTGTAGAAGTTGGTCTGATGAAGTATTTTTTGTGCTCTTGTTCTAAAAATGTCATCAGTGCTGGCTTGGGGTACAGCTCAGTGGTAAAAGACTTGTCAGCATGCACGAGGCCCTGGGTCTGAGCTTTAGCACAGCAAAATCACACACAATAAAACGTACCTCATCTAGACTTTCAGATTTATTTGCGTAGGAACCTGAGAAGTATGCTTTAAAATTTGGTATCCTCTAAGGATTATACCCTCCTTTCATTTCTTAATTGGTAGGTTTATGTTACCTCGTTTTTGGATAAAGTTTATTAGTAGTCAAACTATTTTGATGAGTTCATTATTTTAAAATTAGATGTGTGTGTGTGTGTGTGTGTGTGTGTGTGTGTGTGTGTATGCATGCACGCGTACGCGCGTGGCTGTGTGGTGTGGTTGTGGTGGTGGTGTGTGTGTATGTGTGTGTACTGTGGTATGATGTGATGTGGTGTGGTGTGGTGTGACGTGGTGTGTTCATGTGCTACAGCTCACGTGGGGAGACAGAGAACAACTCACAGAGGTCATAACTCGGCTTCCACCTTGTGGGTGCCAGGAAGCAAACTCATAGGCTTGGTGGCAAACATCTTTACCCACTGAACTCTCTCTCTAGCCTTATGATTTCTGGCTTTAAAGCTTATAATTTTGACTTGTTAGTTAGAAGTGTTGGTTGTTTTGATCTTTGAATGCTGTATTTCAGCCCAGAGGTGTGTGAAGGATGCTCTATATAGCTGCTATTCTTGCATACTTGAAGAGATCTGACTTCTAATTATTAATTCTATCTCTTTTGTAACTATTAATTAATTTTTAATTATTAATCAGTTCTATCTCTTTTCTAATTATTAATCCTATCGTAATCTCTTTTTTAAAGGTAATTGTGTATATTGTACTTTTCCATTCAAATCACATTGTGGTTTTGTTTCAGTTTAGATCCTTGGATTTGGCACCCTCTCTCTGCCTGTCCACTGACCAGATCCCTCCAGCCTACATCATGACAGAGATGGATTTCTTAACTATTCTCCAAGTCTCCAGTTACAATCTCTCTCTAACCTACCTCCTTACAATGTCACCATACTATTTTATCTAAAATGCTACCAGTCCAATCATGTTTCTACTAAATTTCATAGTCCAAAGTCAACAGTGCCCCAAATATGAAGTCTGGACTCTACAAGGCTCTGGTCTAATCCTGGCTTCTCTGGTTTGCAGCTTGGATGTTCTTATGTAAGCATGATAATTTAACTATGAAAAAGCATCACAATTTCCAGAATAACTTAAGATCCCAACAGGAAATGGATGTAGAAGGCTGAAGAGATGGGTCAGCAGTTAGGAGCATTTGCCACTCTCGTAAAGTGCCAGCATTTGATTCCCAACACCCACATCGGGTGGCTTACAACCACCTGTAACTTTAGTTCCTGGGGATCTACTGCCCTCTTTTGGCCTCCACTGGTACTTCATGCATGTGCTGCACGTACAGACAAGCAGGTACACATACATGCACATAAAGAGGGACATGAAAATCTAAACAACACAGGTGTACTCACCTTGAAATTTGAAGCAAATTGTTTACAGGAGTCTTTATAAGGGCATGGGAAAAGGTCGAGAAAAACTAAGGAACATCAGGGTTTTGAGAAACTTGTAGCAATAAGAAGCTGTTATGGAACAAACAGTTCTTTTGAGCCTGGCGAGGTGGGGGAGCACAGACTTGAAGTTACAGATCAAAATAAAGCAGCAAGCAGGGAGGTAGCAGGGAGGAAACCCCGTGAGATCTCTCACCTGTCTGCCAGCTGACTGCTGGTGTTTCCACTGGGCTGGGCACAATTAGAAGCCAGGGTCCAACGAGTCTGGTGAGACAGGTTGGAGAGTCACCAATGCCTTTCTCTAAGTTCAAAAGAGGGTATAGAAGGTCAGAAGATAGGTGAGTACAGATGAGGAAGCAGTAAATTCTGTGTGTGTGTGTGTGTGTGTGTGTGTGTGTGTGTGTGTGTGTGTTTGACTGCGCGATAAGATGTAAAGTGATGCCTTTTATTAACTTTGTGCAAAAAGATTACTTGGCAAATTCAATGTCAACAGAAGACTCCAAGGAGGCAATAGTTAGATTAATTATTATTTTATAAAGGGCATTTGAGACAAATGATTTTTTTTTTTTTTTTTTTTTTTTTTTTTTTTTTTTTTTGCTATTGACAGTTGGATATCTCCTTCAGGTAGAACCTGGTATCCACAAGGTCAAATTCATAGGCTTAACCTCACAGACACAGTAATAGTTATTGACACTATGCCCAAGTAATTCGTATTAGTGTGTGTCCCAGAAGTGTATGTATCAGAGGTAAGACACTTATCACTAGAAAAAATAACTTTCACAATGGAGAAGATTTTAAGCAGTTCCTTATATTGAGAGACAACAAAACAACCACAGCAACAACCACTACACCCTAGACTTCCTGGGATGAATAATGCTTCACAGAAGGTGTGAGTCAATCTTGGTCATGATGTGAGAGGGACCTCGAAATCCCCAAAAAGTTTTAACCAGCCCATGGTCCCTCCCCAACCCAGTTCTAATGTGAAACTCCCTGAAATTTTCACTCTACTGGCTCTCTTTAGGGTAGGTACAATAGGATTAGAGACCCATTATCAAACACACACAGACACACACACACACACACACACACACACACACACACACACGCACACACACATACACACGTCCTTGGGAATCATTGCATAAGTGCATGCCACAGTATGGTTTCATCTATCAACCCAGCTACATGACTTCCCCCCCCCCACCCACAAAAGACAAGTACAGCCAGCCCTCTATATCTTCAGTCCCAGATCTGCAAAGTCAGCCCACTATGGATTGGAAATACTGTGTTTCTTTTCATTTGCATCTGTACTGAAATGTACAAACTTTTTTCTCACTGTCATTTCCTAAATAATATAGCTGAACTATTTCTATAGCACTGGTATCAGGAGGGGTATTCAAGAAATGTAGAGGTAATTTAAAGTACACAGGAGGAGGTGCACAGACTGCATGCAAATACTATACCCTTTCAATGCGGGATGTGAACACCCTGATGCTTTGCTACCCTGTGCCCACTCTTCCAACAGATAAGTATTTTCTGACAGCCAAAGCAGTACCAAGGCCAATTCTGGGTGCCTTTACCCATAGCTAGAAAAACACAACAGCACAGATTTACTAGGGATGGGCAGAGAGTAGAGAGAGAACACAAAATGTTCAGAACTGGAGACCTTATCAGAGAAGACACAACAGGGTATTGTGTGTGTGCCTGGCTAGTCTAAGTAGGGAATGAAGGGAGACAGCTGTGGGCTTGGGAAAGAGACAAATATGAACTCACTTTGGTTTGGCAAATAGTTATGTCTGATGAGATTATTTAAATCATAATGATACAATTATGTGAGCACTTATTATGTGCCTGATAGGATGTCACCATTCAGGAGGTTTCTTTTATCACTGGGTTTTCCCTTGTGTGCTGGGTATTGTAACAATCATACTTTCAATGGGAAATCAGTCTTAGACAGGATGTGATTCAGTCTAGTCCAGGAGGCTGATGGATGGCAGCCTTGGGAATGGAATCCAGTTCTGTCTTTAGGGGCTGGGCTCTCTCCACTTTGCAGCGTCATCCCCACGATGGCATGAGAGACAGACGGTACATTAAAATATGTCTTCCCCTAAAGTGTAGCCATCTTAAAAAATGCTTAAGTGTTAGCGATTTCTTGAAAAGAGAACGTACTAAGCTCATGGGTGGGGGGATTGTCTCTCATAGTGGCACCCACTTGAGTTCTGTTTTCTGGAGAAAAACTAAGGAAATGCACCAACCAATTACTCAACAAATGTTTGGGGAATGAATAGCTCTGTAATTAAGCAGTTGGAAGTAATGCAACATTTTACAACACCAAAAACACAAGAAGATGTCTCAATTCCTTTCCGAGAGTCATTCCCCATTAAATTCCAATTTTCCACTTGATGAGCTGCAGACCCTCCCAATATCAACAGAGATTAGGCAGCATTTCTGTGCCAGGCTGAACTTTCTCTTGCTTGCCCTAGGACACATTGGGAATGGACTGACTATAGAATCCATAAATAAGTTAACTTCACTCAGCAACCTGGCTTCCATGGCTTGTCACGTTCTCTAGGAAAACAAAACAGGGCGGGGAAGATGACCCACATGTTTCAGGAAGTCCTTTCCCCTTTCTTGGGACAATCCAACAGGGTTAGTTCCCATGGGTGGCCTGGCTTTTTCTTCATGACACATAGTCAACCTGGGAGCCATGATTGGTGGCTCTAAAAGCAGGTGCTTGTGTTGTCATTCCAAAAAAAAAAAAAAAAACCCAAAATTCTCAGGACTGCCCCACCACCACCATCACCATGCACACACTATGGCAGGGGAAGAACAAAGGATGTCTAGACTGGATGCTTCTGCAGATGTGACTGATCTCAACCTCACTGTTCCTAGGACACGGCTGATGTAACTTGGGATCAAAGGTCTAATCAGTGGAAAAGCAACAGGATATGGAAAGGGAGAGAGGGAGGGAGGGAGACAGGAAGGGAGAAAGAGAAGGAGACAAGAGACCCAGAAACAGTAATAGTCTTCCCAAACAAAAATTATCAAGGCCCCATGTCTTATTTACTTTTCTATTGCTATGAAGAACAGCTAAGGCAACTTATAGGAGAGTTTATTAGGACTTACAATTTTAGAGAGTTAGAGTCCATGACCATCACAGCAGGGGGCGTGGCAGCAGGCTTAGATGTAGCTCAGAGCTTACATCTAAGCCACAGATGACAGGCAGTAAAGAAAGACTGGAGTCTGCTTTTGAAACCTTGGAACCTCAACCCACCCATCCCTACGCCAACCTCTGTCCTGTGCTGTGATGTACCTCCTCTAACAAGGTCACATGTCCTAATCCTTCTCAAGCAGTTTCATGGACTGCTAAGCAAGCATCCAAATATATGAACCTTTGAAAGCAATTCTTATTCAAGTGTTCCATTCCCTGGCTCCTGTAGGCTCAGAGTGCAAAGTGAAAAATGCATTCAGTCCAACTTCAAGAATTCCCTTTGATGCTCAAGGCACCCTCTGTGTCTCATACATGTGGACAAGATGTAAGCTCTCAGCTGTCCCCAGTGCTGTGCCCGCCTACCTGCTGTCATGATCTGCATCACGATGGTCATGGACTTAGCCTCTGAACCCATAAGCAATTCCTCAATTAAATGCTTTCTTTTATAAGTGTCCTTGGCCATAGTATCTCTTCACAGAAGTAGGAAAGTAACGCAGAGACCTCAAAGGAGTCTATAAATCAAGGTCTTGGAGACATTGCTAACACATCACTTTCACTTGAACTCTGTAAAAAGCATCAGGTAGATATGAAGCCTCCCCACCTCACTTGTGGTGCTGTGCCAACTACCCATCATGATGGATACACGATTGTTCTTTCTTGACCTGGAGTAGGATAGGAAAGGCCAGAATTTGCTGCTAAGCCACTCACCTCACCTCCGCGTTCCTGCATCTGCAGTCCCCAGGAGTGAGCAAGCATCCTGGCTTCCATTTCCTGCTTGATAGACCCACTAGGGATCCAGATTCCATCTAGCAGTCTGGGCCTCTTGGCTCTGGTGTCTCCTCCTCCTAGCCCCCGAAAGCACTGCTATTCCTGTTCTTACTAACGCTTGGGATGCCTCAGTATCTCATTTGACTTCTTAGCTCCTCCATCTCTTATGTATCTATGGAACCAATCCTCTGATGGATTTCATCTGTTGTCAACCCTGAGTATGCCCTGTGGTTTCCTGATTGGGCCTCAATACTTACATCTTCTTTTCTTTACTGACACAGTGCTACTCAGAAAGGTAGGTAATTAAAAACCATCTCTCTCTGAAGCCAGTACTCTCCCTGTCCACCCGGCTGCCAGCTAGACTATGGGCACGCATTGACTGTGTGAAGAATGGGTTTGTACCAGAGGGTACTTAAGAAATATCTGCTAAACAACAAAGCAAGTCTCTCTTGGAGGTACAGTCTCTAGGGCTCTGGTGTCCTTGGGGCCAGCCTTTCCTCGGGGCTCCAGCCACTTCCATGACCTGAGGTATTGACTGGTGTCCGGCAAAATGCTCTACAAATAAAAGTTGCATTGGAACATGTGTGCTATAGTTTAGTTATATTCACAGTGTAAGAAAAGAAATGATCTAACTGTTGTGTGTGGAATTGGGACCTTCAGGAAGTGATTAGGATTAGATAAAATCACCAGGGTGGGGGCCCCATGATCAGAAACTGTGCTGCCTCCTGCTCTATGATGCTCTGTGCCCCTTGCTATCCCACCAGCGAGAGCCCATAGACTCTGCACCTCGGGAATCTTGAGCCTCTCTTAGGTGCTTCAGCATAGTGGCAAAAAACAAACTAAAACAGCAACAGAAAGGAAACTCAGACTAAAAAAACCTGCCAGAATACTATTACAACAAGTTATAGAAACCTAGTCAAATTAATGTGACAATTAAGTGGCTCATGTGACTTAAAAGCCCAGAGGTGCTGTAGTTCAAGCTTCAGACTCAACTGGATCTGAAGGTTCAAACCCGGGCTTCTTCCCCACATCACCCCACACTCTCCTTGTGTTGGCTTTATGCACACCCTATTCACTATGACCTCAGAAGGCACCATCCTACAGGATGGTAGTAGCATTTGTGCCAGAGGTACAGAACGTTCCAGTGTATGTGATACTACCATCCTGCACGAAAGGACTCTGACTGTGCTGCTTGAATGTTGTACCCATCCTCGACTCCATCAGCTACCTGCAGAAGGAGAGCTGAAAAATCCCTTGAAAGAAGCCCAAGGACCGTGGGATGGGTGACAGGGATGATGGAATACCTCGAGGCTGTCAGGTAGAAAAGGAAAAGAAGCTGTGTGGGAGACGCTGAGCCTTAAGTGCATCTCCAGGACATGGTGGGTCCGGGCAAAGTGTTCAGCATCCTCAGCCTTGTTTGCTCACTTGAAAAATGTTCAGGCCAGCTTTACAAAAGTTATGTTTTTTCCTACAATAATTTTAAATCATTTTTAACTGTGGACCATTCTCTTCAAGTAATTACTTATATAAAACAGACAGAATTGTACCAAGGCTGCTTGGAGAAATTCTGGAGAGCATGAAGTTCCTCTTCACGGGGCTTCTTGGAACTCCCGACACCTCCATCTTCGAAAGCCCCAAGGGATCCTGAGAACATGGCTTTAAACAGCTTGTTAGCTGGTCTCCGGGGCCTCCTCTAACTTGAACTTTGGAGAAGTTCTGTGTAGATTGTCCAACCCTCTTTAATCTAATTTTTCTCACTTTCCCTCTATTTATTTTTTTGGCCAAACACATGGACTCTGGCTATGTGTGAGAGGCCACTTAGGAAAAATAATCATTTATTCAAATCCCTAGGCAATTTACTCTGGCCTATTTGGAGCTTGCTTTTCCTGACAGAAAGGGAATAAATTTTCCAAATCCACTCTCAAGCACTTTTCTCTAGAAAAGGTGAGCGCACAAGTGAAGACAAGCGGGTGACGGAAGTTGCCAAAGCTGGACCGAGCTGGAAGCTGCGCATGCGAACAGTCTCCAAGGGCCCTCCCCGTCCACTTCGCCCATTTCCCCTGCTTGGCACCCGGGGCCTAGTGCTCATGCTGGAGCCGATGGCAGGGGAAGGTGCTGTGGGTTTTGGCTGTGCGGCTTATGAAAACTTGATCTCAGGGAGACACCTTCAGCTCCAACATGAGAAGAGGAGGGGGAAGTGGGGGAACCAAACCGGGCCTTCCTGTAGCCTGTAAGATAAAAGGCAGGCTTCTTGATGCAGGCAGTGCCACCCATGGGTAAGAAATTGATTTAAGGAGACTTAAGAGGCTGGGGCCTCTGTATTTATTCTTTATATGACCGTTTATGCAGAAAATATCCAGGGAGGGTTGATGGGTATTCTTTGGGGAGAGTGGGAAGAGATGATGGTGGTCTCTGGCCTTTGGGACTACAGAACCATCAAAAATCAACAAACAAGACGGTGGTATTCTCTGGTGCTCACAGGTTGGTAGGTGGCCGCCAGTGATGCTTCTGTTGGTCAGTCCAGCCTGTACACAGAGCTATTTGACTATCACCCCGCTCTGGGATGTGTGATCAGTACAGCTGGCTATGTCTTCCCTTCACAGAGCTACAGAGAACACCAGTAACAAAATGGCTGAACAACTGGATGGCTAGGGAGGATTTGCAGAGGTGGCAGCCTTTGGGCTGTGCCCCTTATTGAGAACTAGGAAAGAGGAGAGGTGTCAGAGAGGAACTAGGAACAGGGCCTGAGCTCTGGATATGTGCTCAGAAGTTGGTAAGGGAATGGCTTGACGTGGCCACTGACAAGGCTGGCGTGGGCCATGGAAGCTCCTAAACAATGTTTTAAAGCCTGGTCTGAGAGCCTGGGTGTTGGCTCAGTGCTTCCCGTGCAAGCATGGGGACCTAAGTTCAGACTCACACTTGGCATGGCAGCGCATGTTAGTCCAGTGTTGGGGTACGGTCAGATCCATCATGGAGGCTTGCGGGCAGCCAGTTTAGCCGTAGCAGTGAGCATCAGACTCAGTGACAAATTCAGCCTCATATAAAGAGGGACGGCGATGGAAGCTTTGCCATCTATTTCCCTTCTCCTTTCCTCTGAATCCTGGAGGAAGGGACCCTCACACACACACACACACACACACACACACACACACACACACACACACACACACACACACACACACAAACACAGTCTTCCACATGGACCTGATCAGAGCCCTACCAAGCTGCAGTGCCATAAACATCTCTTTTAATAAATCTCTTATAAAAATGAAAAAAAAGAAAAGGCAGTTGAAGAAGATATTGAAAGTCAACCTCTAGTCTATACACATGCTAATGAGGGCTCATTCACCCCTCCACACTATGCACATGTACATATACCCACACACGTATATACATTAATTAATTAAACATTTTAAAGTTGGGCCTGGGTTGTGCAAACAATTAGCAGCTATAATCAGGACAGTGCTTGTGAAGACCCCAGATCCCCCCAATAATACACAGGGAGAGGAAAGACCATCCCAAACCACTCCTGCTTTCACACCCAAAGGCCGGCTCAGTCCTCTGTCCGAGGAAAGCCAACATTTATGGAGCATTTAGTCCACGCTGAACCTTTACACTGTGCTTCCCCCCAGGGAAACCCTGGCTCTACTCGCTGACCTCGAGTTAAAGGTAAGATGACCTAGGAGAGAAAGGAGTCAAGCTGGCTCACTGGGAAGTAGTGTGAAGAATCAGAGTGGCAGAGAGGAAAGGCACATCAGTGAGAGCCACTTCTGCCTGGCTCCAGACAAGCCATGGGGCAGGTAATTTTCATGCTGTGCACCCTGGCTCATGACAGCTGCACTGTTCAAGTTGCTCAGGTCACACACTCGGAACGCTCTCAGATCCCCAGTCCATCAAGAGACCATGTTGGCTCTCAAGGTTCAAAGTCTTAACTAGAATCCAGACACTCTCTCCATCAACTGTAGCTGGCTTTGTCCAGCCCATTCACACCTTTCTCCTGGATTCTACTTGTGACTTAGGAAGAGATCCTGTCTCCATCCTGCCGCTTACATACCATTCCCTTGACTACAGCCTGACTGGATTACCTAAAACCAGTACACAACATCCTTTACTGACTCCCATACCAACAATCACAGTTCTTAATTTGCCTGCTTAATCCCGACCCTCCAGTGCTTCAAACCTCCCCTCTTTTCCCCTTCTCACTGTTCATGTTACTCTGGCCACATATTCTCCTGCCTCTCACCTCACCCACCATGCTCCTGCCTCAGGACCTGCACTCACTCTGGTTCACCCTGGGTCTGGTATTTACATCTTCTCCAGGAACACCCCACGTAACTTGCTTCTCTTCAGATGGTTTGCCCACCCCTGAAGATTATACTTCAACTCTTCCCAGGTTACAAGCGGAACCCCTGCCACACCCTGCGGCACTCCCCTTTAACTTAATCCATGAGTTTCCTGCACACGGCATCCTCACTTCCAGCATCGTGTGTGCCTCCCTACTGCGTGTGCTTATGGCCTCTTTCCTGGGTAGGATGAAGTCCATGGAACAGGGCGTCCTTGCCTTGTTGGGTAATTCTTACAGCTCAGATAAGAGCTGGACAGGAAGTGGTGGTGCGTGTCGGGTGGTAGGAGACAGGCGTTTAGCTGATGATGGAAATAAGAGGCAAAGGCAACAGCTGGACGTAGGTTTTCCTGAGGGTGATTCTTGCTTTTTGCTACCTGAGGTGCGTGGAACAGGAGAATGGCTGAAGTCTTGGTGGGTAACAGCCCTCATGGTGGGATTTTACCCCCGTCCTGCCAGCACATGAATGGCAGCTGCTGCAGCAGAGGAGCAAGTGAGCTTTTATTGTACCGCTTTATCACTGTGGGTTCTTTTATATTGAACAATAAAACACCTAGATGCAAAGACATCCTGCCTGTGAGCGTATATGTATGTGTGTGTGAGAGAGAAAATAAATGCATGCAGGCATGAATATTAGAGGGTGTTTTTGCATGCACACGAGTACGTGTGTACCTGTGGGGGGGGGGGAGGAGAATGTGTGTGTAGAGGTATTGGCCTTCATCCTAGAGCCTTACCTCACTCAATAGACATTTAACGAAAATAGCCTTGTTGAATAGGAACTAATTATTTGGCAACAGAGGGAGAACCTGGGAGATGGATGGTGCAGGGCACTCCTGACAGGATAAAACGCTGCTCCACTCGGAGGTCTTTAAGATGGAGCAGCCAATAAGAGAAGCCTAGAGAAATGTTGTTTCTTTTGATGTCATTAAATCTGGGAGAGCAGGCTGATTTTGCAGGAAAGAATCGCCTTGACTCCCTTATGGTTGCTGTCCACAGCCTAGGACCTGGGATCAGCTTAGCTGTTTCTCTACATTCAAGGCTCCTCTGGTCTAAATAGGACTTTCCCTAATTTTGAGAGACTGCTTCTGCTGCAAGCACATTTTAGAAGGATGATTGACCTGGGAAGAGAGAGTGGGGAGTCTTCCACCTGGTCAAGGTACTCAGGGTCATTGCTTAATCTTATGCTTTCTGTTAAGCTTTGGACATAAAAGGCTCTTTTTAGTGATTTGGCTCCCCATTGGGGAAATAATTGGACCACAAAGGCTCTGTGGATTAATCAATCGATAGTCATAATTTGATGGCATTATTGGGAGGTAGTGGAAACCAGGACATAGGGGCAAGTTGGAGGAAGTAGCTCACTGTGGGCACATCCTGTGTGTGTCCTACCCATGACCCTTCTCCCCTGTTTCCTTCTGCTTCCATGAGAGGAGCAGCTTTGATTCACTGTGTCCCTCTGTTGGGATGTCTGTCTCACCAGAGGCCCAGAAAGAGTGGAGTCAGGTGACTGAGGCCTGAAATCTCAGTGTGCTGGCTGGTTTTATGTCAAACGGACACAAGCTAGAGTCATCAGAAAGGAGGGAGCCTCAGTTGAGAAAAGGCTTCCATAAATTGGGCTGTAGGTAAGCATTTTCTTAATTAGTGAGTGATGTGCAGGGTTGCCCTTGTGTATGTATGGGGTCACCCCTACCATGATGGCCCTGGATCCTATGAGAAAGCAGGCCGAGCAAGCCATGAGGAGCAAGCCAGCAAGCAGCACCCCTCCACAGCCTCTGCATCTGCTCCTGCCTCCAGGCTCCTGCTCGTTTTAACTTCCTGTCCTGAGTTTCTACAATGATAACTATGATGTGGAAGTATAAGCCAAATAAATACTCTCCTCCCCAAGTTGCTTTGGTCATGGTGTTTCATCACAGCAGTGGACACCCTAACTGAGGAGCTTGGGTCCTTCTTCCTCTAGGAGGATTTTCTCAGTTATTTTATCATGGTGACAAAATGATACCAAATTCCTGCTGAATGAAAAGGCTCCAATGAAAGGCTGGGCGAGGCAGGATCTGATCAGCACAGGGGCTCTACTGCTGCTCTCTTGAGGAGTAGACCCCGCCCCCACCACTTAGTGCCAGTGATGTGTTCAATGAGCAGGCAACCAAGCACTCAGCACTCAGAGGACATGGAAAGGAGTTTCTTCCAAATGACACTCCTCGTGACCAGGGATGATGCTGTTCCTAAACTGCCAGTGCATGAGAGGCTAAGTTTGATTGGTTCAGAACCCCACTGATTACCTCCTCCAAGCTTTCAAATTTACTAGATTGAATAGATTGAGAAGAATGGGGGAGGGGGGACAGACAGACAGACAGAGAGAAGGGGAGAGAGAGGGAAAGAGGGAGACAAGTGTGATCATCTAAAAAATTCATTTAGTTATAAAGTAATTGCGTGTCAATGATTTTTTGCTACCTCGGCAGCAACATCAAGTCCACTGACTGACCCCCTTCCCTACACCCCCCTCCCTCTGCACTTCAATTTCCCCCACCACCCCACCCCTACCCTTGTCTTTCTCTCCTCACTTGGTGTTGGGAAAGCACAGGGGTCTTCAGTTGATTTTGGTGCCCGTGTTTGTCAAGTCCTGTTGACTGACTGCAGGACTTAAACCTCATATCCTGTCATAAAGCATGTAAGATGCCTTCCTGGTCTTCAAACTCCAAACTAATAGTTTTCCAGGCAGCCATGACTTAGACATCCTTCCATCTATTTTCACGATGCAGTGAGCTCCCAATTCCCCTTGGTGGGTAGGCTAAAGTAAACATCCCAAGGCCTCACCCCAAGAGTCTTTAATTCAGGAGTTCTGCAAGAGTCTACAAGTTCGTATTTCTCACTATGCCCCAGGTCATGCTGCAGCTGCTGACTCTAGAATCTTCCTCTGAACCCATCTACTCTATGGTTTCTACTTTGATCTTTCCTTGATGTCGATGCTGATCTAGAACTGAGCACAGCTGGACTTACCAAAATCAATGACGCTGTGCCCTTGCAGCTGCAGGGGACTGAGCTGAGCTGAGTGTGGCCAGAACAGGAAGGTGGAGGGTAGAGACATGTGTGGGTGTGATGCACTGTCCTCATAATCCCATTAAAACAACCTTTCTAAATCCACAGAGAACCCACATCAGCCAGGAATCCTTCGGTGCCACGTGAGGAAAAGGCAGTTGTCAAAGCAAATATCACAGCTCTAAGACTGAGGTTAGGATCCACAGAGTGCCCTCTGACTTCACTTCATCTGGGTGCTCCCAAGGCTCTCCCACTGCAGCTCTCACCTCTATTTCCTGACTGTGTGTTCTCTTCTCAAGCAGAGTCTTAGATGCTGGTCATCAGGTGAACAAGAACCACAGTCCTTTAGGAAGGTGACTGTCAAAGCTGCTCTAGACACACACGCTGTGGAGGTCATCCCCACAATCAAGAACAGAGACAAGGAGTGTACCAATGCCCAATGGATTAGCTAGAAAGACCAGTACTGCTGGGATAATCACCCCTTGGATTTTCAAAGTTTTACATTATCCAGATCCAATTCCACTCAGCTAAGGAAATGCTGCCCAGATAATTTTTCTTGGGACCACTCACAAACATTTGTCTCCTTTGCCACTGCTAGATGTATAATGTCACGGCTGGGTTCCAGGACAGAATATGCTACTTTAAGAGGAGAATTTGCTAAAGAGGGTATCATAGGTAAGGAGTGGCTACCACTCCCCTGCGGCCTCAAGAATGTAAAAAGTAAGTTTTTCTCTAAGACTCTGAAAGTTATAATGCTTTTTGTAAATGCTATTTTAGTCCTGTATAGTTTTTAATCAGTTCTTCATGTAAACAAGCAGATGTACAAAAGCCATGCAGCAGAACAGAGCTAAGGATGGCAGCATACAGCAGCTGCCTCCAGCCTCAGTGTCCCCAGTCCAAATAGCAACATTTACAGCCAGAGCCTGAAAAAGAAAATTGGTTGATTTTTTTTTCTAAAATTAGAAAAAAATTCTTTCTTTCTGAGTCCCCATACACACACAAGAATTCTTCTTAAGGATTCGGGTTTCTTGGAGGGCTGTGCTGGAGGTAAGACATAGATTGGAACTTTAAACCTCTTTCCAGGAAGGTAGAATGATTGCAAAACTATGCTGGCTTGCTGAACTGTGTCCTGGGGAAACCATCACTGCTCATGGAATCGCGCCTTCTTGCTGAAGACCTGGGCTTGCACAAGTCAACCATCACTGTTTGTGTGTTCTGAGAATGGCAGAAGGAAGGCCTGCGGGTGAAGTTTAGGATCCAATCAACAGAACTTATCGAAACGTGTTGGGGCATAGAGAAAACCAACGATGGTGAATGGAAGGGAACTCTCTAGACCTTTGGGATTTAAGATTGTGAAGCCTCCCCAACATGTATTCTCTCCATCCTTCCATCCCTCCATCCTTCCAGGAGTATCAGAGTTCCACAGATTGAGGAAATGGCCATCAGAGGGACTCTAAAAGATATAAAATTATATCCATCTTCACCCAGAATAAATGGAGCATTCCTATCAAAGTTCGCAAGGCCCCAATTCAACGTTTCCTTCATCTCTGCACCGTTTTACATTTACATATCATGTGCAAATTAATATATTGTAGTGCCTTTTAAATGTTGAGCACATTAATTTGGAAAACAACCTGCAAAATTTTTGTTCTATATAAAGATAATTTTACCTAACTATGAAGTATCAATTAACAGAAAAAAGTTTTGACAAAGGATTCATGAGTGATAAACAGTCCAAGAATCCCAGCTTGGATCACAGACTCTCGTTCCTCTTACCTACTCATCAGACAGGAGTGTAAGGCAATATAGCTGTCCAGCCCATGCCATGTCATGGCCACATTACACAGAACTAAGACTGATAACCCTACCTAATTAATAATCAGGGGATGAGGAGAGGCTGTATTCTCAGGAAGAGAAGGAAAATGACGCCAAGAGTGGTGTTTATGGGAGTCCAGGAAAATCTAAACACAGTTCCAGCCATCCAGTAACTGTCATTATTAGTTCTTAATAACAACATACATTTTGCATCGACTCTGTCACACCTGTGTGAGGTCGTTTAGAGATGAAAGGTACAACATGCCAATCGTGCAGAGTTCATGTCACTGCTGGATAGACAGATGTGGAAATAAATTGGGTACCATGGGATGAGTGATGAGTGCTACTTAGGTTGAATATCCCTTATCCACAGTACTTGGAGACAGAAATGTTTAGATTTGGGCTTTTTGAATATTTGCATTTATATAATGAGTTGTCTTGGGGATGAGGCCCAAGTTGAGGTACAAAATTTGCTTATTTTTTCATATCCAACTTATACATATACCCTGAAGGTAATTTTATATAATACTTTTAGGTAGGGTATCTGAATTTTGATTGATTACAACCTGTCACACGAAGCCACATGGAATTTCCCACTTGTACCATCATGTCAGTGGCCAAATATTTCCATTTTGAAGCATTTCAGAAATTGGATTTTGGGGTTTAGGAACACTCACCTAACTCTTAGAAGACTTTGAAAAACGCTGTGGGAAGAGAGAGAGAGAAGAGGGTGAAGGCTTTTGGAAAGGTGGGACCAACAAGGGCTTTCCAGGGAAGGAGAGTTTGGCAGAGGGCTTTAAGAAGTATAGGAGATTTCTAGGAAAACAAAAGAGAGTTCCAGAAAAGCTTTCTAATTTAATTCACTATTAAGTTTGGAGTGCAGAAGTTTAGCAAAAGTTACCGAGTTGGAGAGTAGCAGGTCATGGTCTGAATGTGGACAGAGAGCAGCAGACAGAATCATTGATCAAGCCGAGCAAAAGAGTGCCCCCCACCACAACCACATGTTACAATGCAGTCTGGATGGAAGTGTCAGGTATCACATGGGTATGGATCCCCTTTCCAGACAAGAGCTCATCAGAGGAAGGCAGACAAAGCACCATGTCTTCGTGATGGCTGACGGGAGAGATTACTTTCTCCTCTAAGCCTTAATATAACATTCCTAGGGAAGGTGAAATGCTGACTAGCATCCAAAGGAGGAAGAAGCTGCCAATCATGCTGATGCACACTTTTGATCTCAGTACTCGAGAGGCAGAGGCAGATGGATCTCTGTGAGTTCTAGGCCAGATTGGTCTACACAGCAAATTCTAAGCCAACAGGACTACATAGTGAGACCCAATATCAAATAATTAAAGAATATTTAAAATAATAATAAGAGAAAGACAAACATAAAGAGGAAGAAACTCAAAGGAACAGTAAACCAAAATGTGATGGAGGATTCTCATTGGCTAATAAACAAACTGCCTTGGCTTTTTGATTGGGCAAAATTTAGATAGGTGGAGTAGACAGAACAGGAAAAAGGAAGTGAGGTAGATGGCTCAGACAGTTGCCCTGCCTCTCCTCTCTGGGACAGACCGCCATGCCTTTCCTCAGTGAGACAGTCACCATGAAGCCAGCCACCAGGACAGACAGGCTGAATCTTTCCTGGTAAGACACCACTCGTGGTGTTACAAAGATTATTAGATATGGGTTAAAGCAAGAGATGTGAGAATTAGCTAGTAGGAGGCTGAAACTAATGGGTCAGGCAGTATTTAAAAGAATACAGTTTCCATATAATTATTTCGGGTAAAGCTAGCCGGTGGCCGGGAGCCTTGGGGTGGGAAGCCGGCCCGCAGCTCCCCACTACAAAAATGTAAAATGACTTGCCATTCTATAATAGAGTCAAATTTCAAATTTCATCAAGACAGAAAATTCAGAGTCTGTGCTTTTCATCTCATGCAGAAGAACTCACCTATCCAAGGATTTTGCCAACCCTCACGCAGATAGTATATTTTCCAGACTATTGTTGACAGTATTAAATGGCTTTGGTTTTCTGTTTGTTTGTTTTTGTTTTGTTTTGTAAACAAACTTTTCAGGTAAATCCAGACTCTGGGCTGTGTGGCCTTGGCCAAGTTATCTTACCTCTGTGAAGCACAACTTGGGGTTCTGGATAATGATGGTTACAGAGACAATACACACAAAGCCCTGCACACTGCACTCAAACCCAGCAGGCCCCAAAGCCAGCTCTTCCTAAACATCTTGTCCTCCATCCTGTGAACAGCTCACAGTAGATCTGACCCCTGAAAGAACAGAGCCGTCCCATCATTTTAGGATGTGGCTGTTCTTTGGTTCAAGATTGCTTTTGTAATTGTGTTGCTGCATTTAGGTCCTGTGCTGTCAACCACAGATGTGGTAGCACATGTGTGACACAGCTATATCATGTTGGGAGGACAGCATATGGCAGTGTCCTCCCACCTGCCAGCTCTGCTAGTCTCTCTACTCCTTTTCTGTGATTTCCCTGGGCCCAGCGGAGAGGATTATACCAATATCTAGTCTATGCCTGAGCCATCACTTGAACAGTAACGAGACTCTGAATTAAGTGGGGAGGGTCCAGAGGTCTCTTCCCTACCTGAGGAGCCATTGGCAATTGATAGCTGTTAGGAGAGGGAGAGTCACTTTTTCTTTAGGGATATGGTTATGGGTAAGTTCCTCATGCACCAATGAATGGTCCCCCCTACATGCACCTAGGGACAGCAAGCACTAACTGGACTGACTCTTCAGCTTAAAAAGTAATTGATAAAAAAAGGAGGAAATGAAGTTGAAAGGTAGAGGGCGTGGGGTCAGAGTTCCTATAGGGAGCTGGGAGTGGAGGTAGGTGGTAGAATCAGTCAGGATACATTTTATGCATTTATGGAGGTTAACAACAACAACAACTGATATGGGATGTCCTTCTGGATATGTGTTGCTTTTATTGGTTGCTGAATAAAGCTATTTTGGCCAATGGCTTGGCAGACTAAAGCCAGTCAGGAAATCAGAACAGAGATATATAGAGAGTAGGCAGAGTCAAGCAGATGCTAGCTAGCTGCCGAGGAATCAAGATATACAGAAAATGAGGTAATGCCATGGCCACATGGCAATACATACACTAATGGAAATGGGTTAATTTAAGATGTAAGAGTTAGCAAGAAATATGTCTGAGCCATTAGCCAAAAAGTGTTGTAATTAATATAATTTCTGTGGGATTATTTGGGTCTGGGTGGCTGGGAAACAAAAGTGGAGTCTCTGTCCACAAACTACAACAGCAACAATAATAATAATGATAAACATATTGCTTTCCTATAGTCAGTTTCCTTTGCAGATCTCTGTCAAATAGACAGTGACAACATTAGCCATTGGCAATTGATAGCTGTTAGATATATTACAACACATCTTGTAAGGCTGGAAAAGCATGTTTAATTCTAGAACACATCTTTGCCTAATACAGGAAGGCAAAGGAGACCTAGTGATTCTGGTAAGTTTCAGAGGCATCAAGCTCAACTTTGGCTGTACTTGGGGGCCTTAAACCTGCAGTTCCAGGGGCACTGCCAGTAGAGTGCTTGCCTCACATGTGTGAATGACTGAGTTCAGAGTCTCAGAACAATTGTAAACACCCAGGCGTGATGGTGTATGGATTTTTAGCAAGGCTAGCCACCCAATCTAGCTTACTTGGCAAAGTGGCAGATCAATAAGAAAACATGTCTCAAACAAGACTGTGGAGGTGTCTAAGGAATGACATCTGAAGTTGTCCTCTGACCTCCACATGCACACACAAACATGAATGCACACCCCTGTCCATTCACGTGTACCAAGAAAGTAAAGGCAGAATAAGACAGCCAATATGTTAGAGAATTGAATGGGGAAAGGGAGTCTTACTAGCTAATAACTACAACACATGCAGAGAGTGCTTAGGAGGAAGCCTTCTTGACCTTGAGTTGGTTAAAGCATAATACATAAACTCAGGGGAAAAATCAATGTTTTTTTGTTCCATCAAAATTTTAAAAATGTGTATCTGCATAACACCCACAAGAAAATAAAGAGGTCAGTGGCGGCGTGAGAGACAATGTTCACAAGTCATGTGACAGACTTAGAAAAATAATGTTGGCTATAGGAAACAATACTCACAATCTCACTTGTTAAAAAATATGTAAATAGCTTTACAATACAAGTAACCACAAAATACAATGGAAAGGATAAAGATTTGAAAAGACATTGCACAAAAGAAGGTAAAACTTGGTTACTGTGCACTTGAGAAGATTTCAGTATCAGTCACTGGGGAAATATAAATTAATACTACAATGCCATATCACCCTAGAGTGGCTAAAGTCCTTAAAATTGACAAATAAAAGTGTTGACAAGGATGTGGAGAAAATAGAATGTTAAAATGAAAAATTATTGGTGTAAAAAGGTACACATTAGAAAACAATTGGAATTTCCTTTAAAAGTTATAAAATATTGCATGAATCTGAAGTTTTCTCCTAGCACTATATTCTGGAGAAATGTAAACAATTTTTACACAAGGCTGTATGTACTGGTGCTCTCTGCAGGATTGTCCATAGTATCCGGAAACTAAAAGGAACCCAAATACTTATCAACAAAATATGGTATGTCCAGATAGTGGAATATTGTCCACCAAAAACCAGGAATACATTGTAGCATTGACACATACCAAGAACAGTGTGAGAAAGGAAAGAAACCAGGCTGCATGTAATACGATTATATCTGTATAATTATCTACTAGGGACAATTGACAGAGCTAGAAGTAGATGAGGGGTACACCAGGACTAGGAGCAAAGATCGACTGAAATTTGCCAAGAGGGAATTTTCTGTGATGATAAATATGTCCAAAATCGAATATGTCAGTTACTCTTATAGTGCTGTGATCAAAACATGCAAGCAAACAACTTCTGGGAGGAAGGGTTCATTCTGCCTCACAGCTGTGGATGGTGGAGTCCATGCTGCTTTTCCTCATGGACTCATGTAAGACAATGTGATAGTGAGAGCACGAGGCAGAAGAGCTTCCTCCCCTTAGGACAGACAGGAAGTGGTGAGAGAAGAGAATGCGGAACAGTCATAACCATTCTAGATATATCTACCCCTTATAACTTTTCTGACTACATCTTGGTCCTACCTCCTCAAGTTTCTATCACCCTAGCCCTACTAGATGGAGACTGTAGTAGCTTGAATAGGAATGGCCCCATAGAATCATGTGTTTGAATGCTTAGCCTATAGTGAGTGGCACTATTAGGAGGTATGGCCTTTTTGGAGTAGATGTGACCTTAGAGAAAGTGTGTCACTGAGGGGCAGGTTTTGAGGTCTCATATGCTCAAGCTACCCCTAGTATAACACACAGTCTCTCCCTTTGCTGCCTGAAGATCAAGATGTAAAACTCTCAACTCCTTCTCCAGCACCATGTCAGCCTGCACACCACCATACTTCTTGCCGTAATGATAATGGACTAAACCTCTGAAACTGTAAGCCAGACCCAATGAAATATTTTCCTTTATAAGAGTTGTCATGGTCATGGTGTCTCTTCACAGCAACAGAAAACACTAAGACAGGGACCAATTAGTTAACACACGAACCTATTGAGAAATATTTCAGAATAAATAATAACAACACATTTGAGGTAATGACTGCACAATTCTTAACTTTATATATTTTAGCTAAGTGCATTTACAAGTATGACTTCATGAGTTTTATACTAAATAATTTAGTCCTTGATGAAGCTGTTTTTAAGGTCTTAGAGCCCAAATATTCCTCTAGAACCACTGCATCTCATTTTTGGGGGGCAGGGGGTTACCCCAAAGAATCAAATGCAGTATGCTAGATAATCAAATGGCACCAAAGATAATCACTAAGGTATATTTGGATTACAACTCCAAACTCACCAGCAATGTTACTTGGAAAATGTTATTTAGCATTTCCGAACATTATTTCCTTTGTTTAAAAAATAAATATTATCCTTGTTCATGTTCTCTTTCCTTCTGCTCCTCATTTGGACTTGGGAGCTCAGTCCAGTGCTCCAATGTGGGGCTCTGTCTCTATCTCCATCCATCGCCAGATGAAGGTTCTATGGTGATATGTAAAATATTCATCAGTATGGCTATAGGATCGGGCCATTTCAGGCTCCCTCTCCTCAGCTGCCCAAGGAACTAGCTGGGGATATCTCCCTGGACACCTGGGAACCCCTCTAGAGTCAGACCGCGAGGGGTGCACCCACCCACTGAGATGGTGGGGCTGATCTAATGAGAGCTCACCAAGGCCAGCTGGACTGGGACTGAAAAAGCATGGGATAAAACTGGACTCCCTGAACATGGCGGACAATGAGGGCTGCTGAGAAACCAAGGACAATGGCATTGGGTTTTGATCCTACTGCATGTGCTGGCTTTGGAGGGGCCTAGCCTGTTTAGATGCTCACCTTCCTAGACCTGGATGGAGGGAGGAGGACCGTGGACTTCCCACAGGGCAGGGAACCCTTACTGCTCTTTGGACTGGAGAGGGAGGAGGAGGGGAGTAGGGGGAGAGAGAGAGGAAGGGAAATGGGAGGCGGGGAGGAGGCAGAAATTTTTAATAAAATAAAAATAAAAAAATTATCTACCACTTCAACCTATATTGGGTCTAAAGTAAAATATGAATCTAGATAATTCTGAGTATTGTCAATTGTCATTCCTTATAGAGTCCCTGGGACTAGCAAACCCTAGAATAGGCATGAAATTATATTTGAGGGTATAATTCCAAGACCTGAAAGTTATGTTTCTTGAGAGACCCTGAGTGCCAGATTTTCCTATACCAGGGAGCAGTGCAAGTCTAATTATGTAAGATTAATCAATTCCAGGTCAGGACAATGTCACTATCTTCCAAAGGACTTTACAGTGAGGACAGTTTTTCTACCCTAGCAGGTAGTCATCCATTTAGAAATGTCCCTTGAATTAAGAACACTCACATGTCGAGCTGACGAGATGGCTCAGCAGGTGAAGGTGTTTATATCACACATGAAGTCTGATTCTCAGGACCCACCTGGGAGAAAAGGAGACTGACCCTCACGTGTTATCCTCTGACCTCCACACACATCACGTGCTCTGACATAGCCACACTCTCACCAAACAAATAATTGCAATTAAAATTTAAAAGCTTAGGATTAATTTGCAACTAGAAATGGGCTTATACAATTGAGGTCTGGAAACTTCAACACCTTTACTCAGCTTCTCGCAGTTGCTGTTAAGAAGTTCAAAACATGTAAAATAAAATAGTTAGCATTCATTTTGGCTACAAACAACAAGAATACCCAGTGTTCAATGTCTTAAATGGGGATTTGTTCCTCTTTTGAAAAATAATATGTATGCAAGCATTCCAGTTTGCTCTGAAAGCCAGTGCTGTTTGCAGGACCAAGAGTCTTACACTCTAGAAATCTGTCATTTGTCCATGGGATGACAGCTCTCTTCACAGTCAGACAGCAGCTGCCAGAGCTGCAAGCAATTGATTCTTTCATGACAGCATCCAGAACATAAGGATGGAGGGCAGCTATAGGAAAGAATGGCTTTCTTACCTGTGTCTTTCTTACTGGAAGGGAATGAAAACTCTGAGCAACAAGTATCAAGAAGCCATTTTTCTGTATTACCTTAACTGAACTCGGGTTGAGATCCACCCTGCCAACAAGGAAAAGGAGAACACGCTGATAGCAAAGAATCTGAGTGTGTCTGTCTTATTACTTATCTTCATTGTTTTGATAACTAGCCCTAAGTGATAGGAAGTGTTCTTAATTACAGACGACAGAGAATTTCTAGGCTAATTTAACCAGAAACTGGCTGTAGTCACATGATTTTGTATAACTAATTGAGAGTTGTTAGGTTATCTACATGAGGTTAAGTTTCCAGAAACAGTATCTGAAACCATGCTTGAAACAGTTGCAATAGCATTGGCAAGATAGCTTGGGATCTAAAGAAATTAGTCACCAAGCCTACCTACTTGTATTTGATCCTAGGAATCCAAATGGTGGATGGGGGAAACTGAGTCCCACAAGTTGCTCTCAGGTGCATGCGCACAAGCACACATGCACACACACACACACACACACACACACACACGCACACATACACACACATCATTAAAATTTGTTTTAAAAACAAAAATCAGCAAAATGAAGATCCAACTTCTGTTTGTCACTACACACCACAGCTACAAGCCAGCTCTCTCATGAGGACACTTTATCTTTTAAAGATTCATTTTATGTGTATGTGTGTTTGGCCTGGATGGATGGATGGATGGATGGATGGATGGATGGATGGATGGATGGATGCCATGTGCATGTGGTGCCCGTGGAAATCAGACAAGGCCATCACATCCCCTGGATGCTGCCATGTTAGTGCTGGAAACCGAATCTGGGTCATCTACTAAAGCAATAAGTGCTCTTAATGGCTGAGCCATCTCTTCAGTCACTCTTTTAAGGAGAGACACAGCATGGGCCTCCTGGCTGTTGGGTCACTTGTTCTCTAGGTCAAGTCCTCTGTGAATACTTGTGTTTGCTGGAGTTCACATGATTTTTTTCCTGGTTGCAAGGGAGTGTGGAAAGGTGAGTTGATGATATATCTTGCTCTGTGTGTGTGTGTGTGTGTGTATGTGTGTGTGTGTGTGTGTGAGCACATGCACTGTGTTCCACTTTCTCAGCACTTATGTGGGTTCTGAGGATCCAAACTCAGTTGTCAGGCTTGTAGGGCAAACACTACCCACGGAGCCATCCTCCAGGCTCTGTTTTGCTACTTCTGGGGGAAGGAAGTCTTTGTTGACAATAAAATCTCATCAAGTGGAAAATTCCCAGCAGACATTTAGAATAACAACATCCCACAATATTAAGTATCTCATTTAATTCTCACAGTCTGCTGCAAGCTGTCCTCATTATGTGGTGAAGGAAAACTGAAGGTCATGGATACTTTTTCTTGTCCAACAGTCTAAACTCCACAGAAATACTCAAAGTAGTGATCAAAGACAGATGTCCGGAGATGCTCATTGTTCATAGCTACAGCAAAGCGGCTGAAAACAAATAAGATTTCTATAATTGTGTGTTTTAAAAAGACATTGTCATCTATTTAAAACAGAACAGTTTATACAGTTTAGATAATAAGGTGGATTTGCATGTGCATGGGACAAGATGATACATTTTGATAGAGAAATTAGACATAATTTCCAAAACAGCATGAACAGTGTAAGCCTACAACAAGAAATCCCAGGTTTACATGCATGTAGCTATATAGGTCCTATATAGATACAGTTGGTTCTTCTTATCAATTGGTTCCGTTTCCATGGATTCAACCAACTTTAGTTTGAAAATATTTGGGGAAAATTACAAATATATTAAACATGGACAGACTTTTTGTTTAGTATCCCCCAAGCAATGCAGTGTGGTAATTATTTAGCATTTGCATCGTATTAGGTATCATAAGTCATCCAGGAATGATTTGAAGTACCCTCAAACATGATGTAGGACAGATGTAGACTCTGTACTATTTAAACATCTGCAAATTTTGCTTTCTGCATGGGGTCTAGAGTCTGTTCCCTGTGGGACTGAGGTGACTATAAGCTTTTTCTATAAACAGAAACATACACCCTGACACCTTCGCACACCATGTGACTAAGTAGTTAACAGTGGATTATCTTCTGGAGATGAGGATAAGAACCTGATTTCCTATTGCATATATTTCAAAATTTTAAGGTTTTTTTTTGCAGTAAATATGGATGTTGTTATAAATAGCAAAACATTCAATAAGTGAGGTGGCCATGGAGCCAAACAGATCATCCATGAAGCATTCATAATCCATCCATGTAAACCATTCATAAGCCATCCATTAAGGTGATAGTTAACAGTCTTTAGAGGAAGGGATGAGTTTGAGTCCTTGTCCCTGCCCACATAGAACCATTAAGGTCACATTTTACCTCTAGAAAAGAGAAATTTGAAGTAAAAATTGTAATCAGTGGGAGGGGAAAATGTAGGGAGCTCATCAATCTGGGCCAGTAAAACTAGGGACAGAAGGGCCACCTTCAAGGCAGCGCAAGAGTGTCCTAGAATAGAGAGGGCTCACAGAATATGGAGAGAGTTACAGGCATATGAGAGTCAGGAACAAACAATTGGTCTCAGGTGAGAGGACACTTTGCAGGCTGAAAACAGTCAAGAGTTAGTAAAACCAGCATCGTGGACCAGTCAGGGCGGACATGCTGAGGATGAGGCAGCGTGAAGGCTGGCAAGAGAAGCTTCCGAGGCAAAGATAGGCCAGGCTACAGGGAGGACCAAGTGTAGTCTCAGGTACCGCTGCTTGTGTGGATAGGCACTTGCAAGAAATATTGTGAAATGCTTTTTTTTTTTTTAAAAAAAAATAGCTTTGTTTGTTTGCTTTGGGTTTTGTTTTTTTTTTTTTTTTAACAAAGATAATTGTTGATGAGAACTCCAGCTTTGGGAATCCACTGTTCCGTGGCCACAAAGGGATACTAAACACAGGAAGACTGAATGAAAGGCTGAGTGGACTTGGCCTTGGTGCTTCAGATTGTACCTAGTTGATCCTGGATGATTCCAGAGGTGATTTCTAAAAGACTAGCTTGGCTGGGGGAGGGGGGGGGGGAACTTCTCACTGGGAGAAATGATTTCATCATTGATGGAATCATCCAATCCAAGGATCCACTACAATTTTTGGATAGCAGGGGTAGTGGGGTTCGGGGATGGGGAGTGCTCAGCAGTGGGAACTGGGGTGGGAAAATCCATCACGTTTTAGCTGAAAACCCCAGGTCTTTGCATAACAAAGACCATTCTTTTTCCATAAGAAAAACAAAGAGCTCATGCATGCCATGCTGCAGACTCTGGTCTGTCTGGAAGTTCTGCTGCTGTGTTGGAATGGGTAACATCAAATAGGTGACATAGCTCATTAGTAAGACAGAATGCCTGGCTCACACTGCACACAGGAAGACAACTGGGGAAGGAGAACCGGTGGAAGGGTTCACCACATTGTCATCTTTCCCTTTGTTTAACTTGATGAAGCCTGAGGTTGGCAGGTCGCTCCACACTCTCTGCCTCTGCCGCACTTCTGGTGTCTGTCAGAGATACTCTCATGAATAACGGCTGAAGGGCCGAGGAGACCACAGAGACAGAATTCTGGAAAGACCGGTTGAGCCAATTAAGGAGGTATGTCTCTACTGGAGTGACCCTACAACAGCCATGTGAATTTTTGGCTGTCCCCTTGGTCAGACCCTAGGCTAAAGACACCGCTTTGTTGGAGAGCTTGCAAAACATCGCATATTCCACATATGTTCTTGTTGTTGTTGTTTAATCCCATTTTGTTTGGCTTTGCTTTCTAATATCAAAGCGACTCTAAGCCACTAGACATAGCTTCTCCAAAGACGTCAGATGAATGGGTTCCAGATGTGCTATTTGTAGTCTGCACAGAACATCACAGTGGTGGGGCAAAGATGTCACCAATCCCTGGAGGCATTATAGCATAACACCAGATCAGAGGCCTGTAGCCTGGGACTGAATCCTCCTGCTGCCACTTGAGCAAGCAATTGAATTCCCGCTGCTACAGCTGCAAGCTGAGGTCCTCTTCAGGCCTCCTCAAGAGCTTGAACATACATGGCAGACAATCACAGAGAGACAGAGAGACAAAAGACACACACACACACAGAGAGAAATAAATCTTTTTAAAAAATGAAAATGAAATTAAAAAACTGTCTGAAAATGGAATCTCTGGGGACAAGGCACAATCAGAAAACAAAACAAAACAAACAAACAAAAACAACCCACTGTTTATACAACACAAAGTAATGCAGCCTGATGGCCACACTAGGGTCTGTAGACAGAAGAAACTGTCATGAGTATAGGGTTCCCAAGGACAGCAGGGTTCAAAGAGCTCCTTCTTTGAGAACCCCAGAAGGCCTTTTCTCCCACGGAAGCCCTTGGTCTTTCTTATGCTCTTACCCCTCTCTTTCCTTCTCCCCTCTCTTCCCATCCCCTTCCTTCTCATTTGGTTGACACAGGTTTCAAGGGCTCCTTCATCCTGGGTACAAGTGCCTCCTCTGCTTTCTACTGCATGAAACTTCAGCTTATGCTGAGAAAACAGGACAGACAGATGGCTCCCACCTATCTCTGACCCAGACTTTTAACCAGAAAGGCAGAAGGCGGCCAATCGCTCCTACGCGTTTTACTTCCCGGGAAGAAAAGTAGAAAAGGATTCATTGAGAGCTACATGACAGTGCTGAGGGAAAGCTAAAAGGGTTGGCCACTCTGTGACTTTGCATCTCCACATTCCTTCACATAATCAGCTCTGAGAACACATGAACCTTTAGTGCTACAACCTCCCTATAAATAGTGCTCTTCTGGGTAGTTATATATGACCATTATGTATGGCTTTAATTTCTGGATTATTTATCTGCCCACTGTCCTTCTTCAGTGGAAATAAAACCAATTCTTTCTGATTCTAAAATTTTCCATCCTGTTCTTTTTCTCCCTCTTTCTTCCTACTCCTCTTCTTCCTTCTGGTCTATCTGCAGTGGATATTTACTGTGTGGGACTACATAAACTCTAACATGAATTTATTTCAAAGGACTATATCCCATCACAGCCCTTGTTGCCCTCAGGGGAGTTGGGAGGCTCATTTGAGTCCTGGGCAGGGGAGAGTAATGACTCAGCCTCAGGCAAGCAGGCCAAACCACAGAACCAGCTGTGCCATTCTGGACTTCTCTACTTGGGCTCTTGCAGTGCCAACAGTCTAGCTTCTTGGGGGATATGGCCCAATTCGAGCCCTGTTCTCCACCCTTCACAATAATTGTGTGAGCTAAGCTAATAGCTTTCCCATAAATTCTTTTTAAATTAATTAATTAAGTTGTGGTAAAGTTCATCAGAAATAGTTTCTGTTGTTTCCAGGCATAAACTTTGAATTATATGTGATATCGTTCCATCCTCTCAGCTATTTAAAAAACCTCTCTCTCCTCCCTCCCTCCCTCCCTCCCTGCCCCCATCTCCACCCATTTTCCCAAACACACATCTGCAACAATGAATAAGTGAGCAAACCATTGCCAAGGGGGAACTTCTGAAAACAAATGTATAAAATTCATGCTGCACACTCCCATGCCCTTTGCTACAGATAGGTATCAAACCTGCACTGAAACCGCTTATGAACCAGAGGGATAGCCAGAGCACACATTGTTCCATGATTCTGCACCCCGAGAAGAAGCAAGCTAGTCCCCCCAGGAAGCACAGCTGGTGTTCATACCAAAGAAAGTTTTCTTCTATGCATAGTGTGACGAGGTAGATACTGTTTATGCCAATAAATACAACACATTTTCCTAAACACTTGGTGTGGCCCTGTGACAAATACCACTCAGTGTGAATGTGCCACTTGCTAACTGCTACCCTCCATGGTGACCCAGCTGATGCAAGGCTAGACGGAGAAATGGACCCCAAGTAGCCCTCAGATAAACATCGTTTTCAGTTGGCATTTGAGGGTAATGGGGTGCATCAAATAGTAAGTCTCACTGATGTGGGATTCCCTCTGTATGCTATGAATACCATTGGTTAATAAAGAAATAGAGATAGAATAGGGGAAAACTAAACTGAATGCTGGGAGAAAGAAGGTAGAATAAGGAGAAGCCATGGAGTTGCCACCAGAGACAGACATGTTGGATCCTTGCCGGTAGGCCACGACCCTCACAGTAAAATATAAAATACCGGAAATGGGTTAATTTTAGATATAGGAGTTAGCTAGCAATACACTTGGTCAAGCAGTGGTTTAAATAATACAGTTTCTGGGTGATTATTTCGGAAGTCTGGGTGGCTGGGAAATGAACAAGCAGCCTCCTTACAACATCTCACAATTGCCTGGTGTACAGTTTGGGGTTTTTCTGTTGTTGTTCTTAATTGCAAATTCATATGCTTCTACAGCTTTTGTGAGATAATAAGAACCCAAGGAGGTGGCAGGCTTGAAGGGGAGAAACAACCTAGCTATTGGCAGAGGTGCATCAATAGAATCTTGCATCTCTGGTCTATGAACTGTACTGAACCCTTTTCTTGAAAAGTAAGTAAGACTTCTGGGCGGTGGTGGCACATGCCTTTAATCCCAGCACTCAGGAGGCAGAAGCAGGTGGATCTTTGTGAGTTTGAAACCAGTCTGGTCTATAGAGCAAGTTCCAGAACAGGCTCCAAAGCTACACAAAGAAACCCTGCCTCGAGAAAACAAAACAGAACAAATGTAAATATGACTATACTACTATATTTGTAGTTGTTTTATATGATCACAAAAGAACAGAAACAAATAACATGTCCATTGACCAGGCAATTAAAAATTGTGGTATATACTGAAGTTCTATTCAGTTTTAATGAAGGAAAAAATTCTTACACAGTCTGTAATGGATGTACCTTGAGGACACTCTCACATAAAATAACCCTGTTGTAAGAAGACAAGTATTATGTGGCTTCCATGAGGATCCCAGGCTAGTCATATTCCACAGCCAGGGAAGGAGAGAACCAATAAGCTTCCATCGGGGAGATGGAAAGTTCTGGGGGTGGGAGGTGCTTGAACAATGTCATAGCACTGTGTACTTAGAAATAGTTAAAGCGGCCTGTTACTTGATGTGTGTTTCGTCAAATTAAAAAGTATGAAAAGGAGGAAATTAGGAACACTTCCTCCAAATGGATGAATAGCCCCAAAGTTGAACACTATAATGCCAACCTAAAATAATTTTAATTAGAAACCTGTAAAAGCAAGCACTGCCAAACACCCACCTTGGCCATAAAAAAAAAATCCCAATAAATCTCCCAGCTTTTGAATGCCTAATTTTTAGCAATAAAATTTCCTGGTGAGCCTTCCAAGATAAACTGGTTCCAAAACACACATTTGGGTTAAATGAACTTATTGGCCTAATGCCTCGGGTTGTTCCTGACAGCCAGTTGGGGGACATTATCTGATTGAATCACCACACATGCAAGCCTGCACACAGTCCATTTTGCAGATGAGCAAACCAAGACCCAGAATGACCAGAGAGCCTTTTGTTTGGAAAAGGCTGCATAGTAATGTATAGTAGACTTTCTGTCTGAACCAGACTTCTGCAGTTCAGATGGGGTTCACAGAGGCAACAGGATACCTTACCCACCCCATGATTTCCTATTACATCTAATGAATAGTTAAATCAAGCAAAGGCTACCTGGTTTTGCCTCCACTGGGTTTGACAAGGTATATAACTCTAGTACAAAGTGCTAGACAGCCTTTGTATTTAACCGAAGGTATTGAACCCTGCCTCTGCTCGAACCCCACGACTTGTGCCAGTGATGAAGATGGACAGGAAGTGTGTGCCTTGAGCTCACCATTCCATTTCTCTTTGTTCCCTCATTAGTAAGCATTGTGGAAAATCTACCCATGAGTCAGAGAGTCCTGAGAACTAGGAGTATTAAATAATTCACAAAAAAAATATTTGGTAACATTAGCAAGAAAATCCCCCTGGAGTCTCTGACCTCTGTCCTCAAGCTTTTGAAAAGAACCTGAGGCCACACTGTTCAGAAGCATCCTTAGCAGCAACTCACCCCCCCCCCCCGGTCCCAACTGTCACTCAAGCAAGCCAGCTCTGCTTCTTACCATTTAGCCCTCCAGCCCTTCTTAATTGCTCCTAATTATATACCTCCAAAACCGCCCCTTCAGTGCACGGCCGGAAAATACCTGTGTGTTTGTATTCTCTTGGGCCACTTAGGATTTTCTCCAAGCAGTAGCAGCAGTGTGAGGACCCTTGTCTTATCTTCCAAATGGGCCCCATTCTCATTTGTGCTCTTGGCTGTGTTTCATCTATGCTGGGTTTTTCTGTCCAGGCTCCGGAACTTCATCAGGAGCCAGGTGCAGCCACTCCAGGGTTGGAAGAAAAGGGTCTCTCCTGTCTTTGTTCAGGGACCTTGTACCTTGGCAGCCTAAAGGAGGGCTTGCTGAGTGTGCAAAAAGCCCAACGTATGGCACTTTCTCCTCTCTGGATTACTTCAGTGCAAGCTGTATTTTTACAAAGGACAAGTGACATTTTTTTTCAAAGCAGAAAATAAGCGTGCCCCCTGTATTCCTTCTATGGTAACTTGAGCACCTCCGAATTTTTAAAAACAATTTCTTCTGCCCTATCAGCACAGTGTTTATCAACAAGTGTCAGGTTTGCTTGTTGCTGACTGTTTTATTGATTTCTTTTGGGGTGAGGGAACTAGAGGCTTGCATAATGAGACGCACCCTTGTCTTTCTAGCCTGTCTTCATTAGGGTCTGCGTGCACTAGGTCTAGCCATCTCGTGTCTTACAGAGAGCATTTTTGCTGGTTCAGACCTGGCAGAGGAAGGCCCGGATGTGCTCGGACCAGTTTTGCGACAGTATGGTATGTGGAGAATGTCAATGGGAAGATAGGAACTAAGGGCTCAAGCTATGTTTCCACCATGAATGTTCTTGGGACTCTCCCATCCCTGTTCTGCACTCTGTACCATCCCTAAGCTCATGAGACCTTGCGAGATAACATCATGTCCTCACATTGTCTTAACTATTTTTCTCCTGTTGGGTTGTAGAGATTGGGTAGAATTTGGCTTGTGAGATGAAGAAAGCTCCGGTTGGTCTTTATTTAGCCTTGATTTCCCTCCAACAAACAGTTGCTCAAAGCCATCTATTTTGACTCAGCCAATTTCTTTTTATTGAGAATGAATGAAAAGTCCTTTGTGCGCCACCTGGATCTGTGACTTCCCCTTCCAACAGGGTACCTCCTGCATCTGGACCACTGCCCTTCCCCATGTAAAGGATGCTCTCAAGCCTTTTCTACTGCGGAAATCTGCCTTATTACTTCTTCAATGTTAATCTTACTCAATAGCAAAAACTCTTACCCAAGTTTCTCTGAAACATCGCTACAAATTAGAGAGTAGATAGAAAGTTGAAACTGGGAGTAAACTCTTATGAGCATTTGACATTATTGGATATTAATCACATGAATTCAGAATTAGACTCTCTTTGGAGGAATGAGGTACCTGCTATAATTGCACCACTTGCCTTGGCTTGGAGGTTGCCATTTTGGATGGCAATGTGAGTTTCCTTTCTTCCTTTCTCCTGCTTATGTGAATGAGGAAATGCCAGAGACCTTCCCACCCCCTCAGTCAGCCCAGTACTGCCTGCTCAGGTGCTTCTGCCAACTAATTAACACCTCCTTCACAAGTTGTAAATTGGACGGCAGATGCGTACCAATGCAGAACCCAGTGGGGAGTCTCATGCTTTCTCCATACATATATTTCATAAAAGGCAGGAAGTGAAGCCGAGTAGGCTGATGGGAAATACAATTTTGCCAAAATGGCCACCCCCATATTCTTAAATAAATTTATAGACTTTTAACACAAAATAAATTTCTCGTGTTTTTGCATACCTACCTGGTTCCATTAAATAATATCTTTCCAACCTTCCAAAAATTGGGGCCTTGATTACTAACTCCACCCCCATGCTGGTTAACCTTGTTTGTTAGCTTTGTCAGCTTGACACAAGCTAAAATAATCTGGGAAGAGGGAACCTCACTAGGGAAAAAAAAGTCTCCATCAGATCAGCCTGTAGACAAGTCTATAGAGCATTTTCTTGATTAACGATAGATGTGGGAGGTGGGCGGTGCCATGCCTGGGCAGGTGGTCCTGGAGACACAAGAAAGGTAGCTGGGTGTGAGCCGGAGAGCATGTCAGTAAACGGCCTTCCTCAGTGGATCTGCTTCGGTGCTTGTCTGCAGGTTTCTGCCTCAACTTCCTGCCCCAATTTTCCCCAATAATGGACAGTAAGCTGTAAAACAAAATCAACTCTTCCCTTCATAGGTTGCTTTTGGTCATGGTCTTCATCGCAACAATAGGAAGCAAAATAGTATAGCACCTCTGGTCTCAATCTACTCCAGTCTTCCTTTCCTATGGCTTCCAGTGCTTGCCCAGACGGAATAAGATTATATCACTTACAGGACGACAAAATGCTGAGGCTATCAAATACTGTGGAGATTGAAACATATAGAAAATAACCTCCATACTTCCATGGTACATCATAGACTTGTTAGTTTCCCTTTGGATAGCATTTGTCTTAAGGAGATAAATTGTCTACTTTCTGTGTATGTATACATTAATATCTATAGAGATTGCTAAACATAGTCTGTTGTATGTTAATGCAAAAGCAGAAGAATTTTCAAGGTACTACGGGTTTAAATAAATTCCAGAACATTTTGCCTGTGAGCAATGGACCGACCAGATGGAAGCAAATGCAAAAGGGGATACATTTGTCCCCACGTCCTCCTTACTAAGAAGCAAGAGATGGTCCTAGCTAGGATACCCAAGAGGATAGTTTCTCTGTGGTTGTGGTCTAAATATCTCTGTAGCTCATGCATATTGGCTTAACCCATCTTGATCCCAATGGATTAGTCCTTTCCTTGGTTTCTAAAGTGGGGGCTCAGATTAGCAGCTTCGCCATTACATGGCAGATTGTTAGGAGGGCAGAATGGCAGGCCTGTCCCTCCTGAATAGGACGGTAAGTCTCAGATTCTCATCTAACTGAAGAGCATATTAAAGTTTCTAACTACCCAGACACCTTATTCAGACTTCATCTCCACACAAAGGTCAATTCTTGGCCTCTGGATTCAAGAATTTTGGTCAAATCCCTCAGAGAGTGCCTGTGTGTGTGCAAAGCTCAGGAGAGGAGGGAGGTGTCCCAGATTGTATTGAGTTGTGTTTCCTCCCCCGTCGCATATGTGCATCACACACATTTTGAGAAATTAATCAGTAGAAAATGTTTTCCCCATTAAATTTCCCTTCCCTGGCTCTTTCCCAACACAGATACACACACAGAGACACACACAATTTGTTCCCAACTTTTAAATAGCAGTTATTAAATAAATGAGAGTGGAAAGGGCATTTGCCAGAGAGGTCGATGCTTTGCCTTGGAGGAATAAGGCACAAGTTAAATGACTATCTGTGAACTGGGGTGACGATGGAGCTTCCTTTTTTTACCATTAATTTTTGCACTTAACCCACCAGTGGACAACAATTGCCAAACTACTTTCTCTTAGCTGGGGGTGGGGGAGAGACACAAGTCCAGGATATGACAGCAGCAATGCCAGGCACTCTCTTTCAGTCTAGTGCAGACTCCCCACTCGATTTAGAGACAAAAGGTGACACAGAATGTATACAACCTAATGGACTGCCAGCAGAGTTTTCTCTCTCTCAAATCATTTCCTCGGTTTTTCTTCTTAAAGCACTTTGTCAAGTGTTCCTTGTAAAGGGAGGAGCAATTGAGCAAAGGCCCAGAGAAGGGAGCCCAGAGCGATGCTCACACACTGCCTGCTCTAGGTCTTGAGTGGATGATGGTGGGTGAGCCCTTGGTAAAATGGCTGCACAAAACTGCCCTGTTTGTCTTCCTAAGTAAACATTCACACCACCCCAGCCGAGGACTTTCCTCTCACTGTCCTGGAATGAATGAAGCCTCACTGAGTTTGCTGCGACTGAAATACAGACCCAAGTGTTCTAAATGGAGGGGTGGGCTGCTACAGCCCCGTGTGAAGGAAGTCAGCTGTGGGGAGCTATTCAAGGGAACTTCAAACTTCCATTAAGAGCTTCATAGAAAGGGTGAGGGATGTAGTTTAGAAGTGGAGCATTTCCATAGCATGTGTGAGGCCCTGGGTTCGACCCCAGCCCCGGAATGGAGCACCAGATGATCTTCAGATGGAGACTGATTTCTTAGCATGTTTATTTTGGCTAAAAGCAGAGGCAAGGGTCAGCACCTGACTCAAAGAGGGAACATCACAGCACACCCAAGCCAAAAGGACTCAAAGCACATGGGGTCAGCTCCTCAAAGAGGCTGACCCCTTGGCTCCCTGGTAGAAAAGTGTCTTGCTTCTTAGTAGGGAGAAGATGAAACATGAGCAGATCGCCTTTGTTATTTGCTGCCACATGGCATGTGCCTGTAAGTGAATGATTTCTTAGGCACATCAGAGCCTGTAGCCACATCCTTAAAAAGTCCGTTTCCTCTTTGACAAAACAAACAAACAAACAAACAAGTTACAGAACCCTGTTGGGGATTATGGCCCCATGTGAGTCGATATTCAGAGATCCATCATGTGACCATGAAGGGTCTCCTTCCCCCGTTGACATACATGTGACTGAAGGAAGCTCGCTTTTACTTGGATCGTACTTGTACATATTTTGACTTGCACTTTTCCCAAGCTATAGGAATCTATCTTTATTGGTGGGGGGGAAGCTGATGAAAACATGTTGACAAGAATAGGAAGGGCTTTGCAATGTGCAAGTGTGAGAATGAGCCATTGACTATTTCAGGGACAGAATGTAGCAAATGGGAGGCAGAGTGAAGGCGGAAATATAAAGTGTGCTGGTCTACAGGAAGGTTTTGCAGCAGAAGGGGCTGTGGTGGGGGAAACAATGAGCTGAGTTTGGAGAGGCCTTTTGAGTATGACCAGGGCAAGAGGCTTCTTAGAAGGCAGAGTTAACCACACCTAGGCCGCCCAGGGTGCTCATTGTGGGAAGGGCTGAGTGTGGAGGTACCATGAGCAATGGAGATTCTACTGCATTCGGAAGAAAGAGCAAGTCTGCTAACTAACTGCACTCCCACTCTATGCACTGTGGGATGACTAGGCACTTGATGGTATAGTGGGTTTGCACAACTGAGGAGCTAAAAATGCAAAATACCTAGACAAAGCTGCAAAACAGTCCCAAACAGAACATGTCTTTAGAGAGAGTTCTAGAAAATATTAACAGTATACCCCAGCAAAGGTCTTTCCCCCTTGATACCGCATTGAAAAAACGGAATGGAAAAAATTTAAAGGCTATTTGTTAAGCACATACACATATTTTACTAACACTACCACTGATCCCCTTATCTATTATTCAACTCATTGAAACAAAACATCCCCAGTATTTACTTTTGAAGTCCTTTAGATTCCCTGTATTCTTTTCAATCTTCATAACACGTCAGTTAGCCAACATTTTATTTTTTCCACATCTCTCTCCTTCAGTGGGATTACAGTTAAGATTGTGACTTGCTTTTTTAAAAGTCAGTATGTCCTGAGAATTGATTCTGTTGCATTCAGCCATAACTCATACCCTGTTATTGCATAATAGGGTTCCTTTGTGTGAAAAGTTCACATATGTTCCACATATGTGAATGTACGAAAAAGTCACATATCAGTTTTGATGGCTATAATCCAGGGCTTGCTTCTCATGGTTTCAATCCTTGAGATGTGTCTCTGAGTCTTCTTTGACTTTGGTCACATGTAAGAATTGCTCTAGGATACAAAGTGAGAAGTCCTGCAGATTGGCTGTATGTATGACATTCATTTTGTGGGTAATTTGCATCTACTTACACTCCTACTAACACAGTAGAAGTGTTCTGGTTGGCTTGTCTCCTCACCAGTTAGCTAGTAGGGGTATTTTAAATGCTTTGTTCATGTGATATAGTTAAAATTCTCTCCTGTTGATGTACTTTTGCATTTGGATGATTCATAATTATCCTGAATAGTTTTCTAGTAAGGCCACTGTCCATTTGAGTTTCTTCTATTAAAAATTTTCCCAACCCTCATATGTAGTAGTTTTCTTTTGTCTTATTACTCTAAATACTATCATTTTTGTTAGCCTCATATTCTATGGATAATTTTTTCATATTTGTAGTTTCTCTCTTCATTTTCTTCAGGCATCTGGAATATGTACATTATTAAATTGAGGGAACTCATATCTTTTTTCTCTATGGTTTATGCTATTTGATTTTAAGTATAGTTCAGTATTAAAAGGTTATTGTCCATAATAAGGTTCTTCTTTTGTATGCTGAGTTATAATTTTTATTTTGTGGCATGAGAAATCAACAGCCTTTCTATATTCCTGATAGTTATGATAGCAAGTACACTTGGAAAGAGGTCACAGAGAACCACCCTCTTCACAATAGCCTCATGTATACATATAACCTAAGCAAGGCAGAGGAAGTCCTCTTCAGGGGACTTTACATCTTTGGGAAAAGAGAATGAAGAAGACATTAGAAAATAAAAAACCCTGCCATGCTCATAGATTGGTAGAATTAATCTTGTGAAAATGACTAAATAACCAAAAGCAATGTACAGATTCAATGAAATTCTAATTTTTTAAAAAATATCCCATTTCATTCTTTACAGAAATAGAAAAAATATCCTAAAATTTATATTGAAGCACAAAAATTCTAGGTAGCCAAAGGCATTCTTAGAAAAAGAAAAATGCGGGGGGGGGGGAGAGTACTATGTTATAGAGCTATAATAATAAAAACAGCATGATACTGGCACAAAAACAGAAAAAAAGAATAGACACATAGATTGATGGAATAATACAGAAGACCCAAACATGAGTGTACAATTATCTATCAGATAATTGACAACAAAGTAAAAAAATACATCCTCGAGGAAAGACAGCATCTTCCACAAATGGTGCTGGGAAAACTTGATGTCCAAATGTAGAAGAATGAAGTGAGATCCATATCTATCACTTTAATAAGTCACCTCCAAATGGATCGAAGAATCCAAAGAGATCAGGGTAAAATCTAATGTGGGATTCCCCTCAAAAACCTGAAATGCCATAATTTCTGAAAGATGAGGGTCCCATTTAATTTTCCCAGTACCATTTAATGTCATCTTGTCTGTGATGAGTCCATGTGTGGTAGAGTATTTCCATGCATGTGCAAACCTGTTTCTTGGCTCTGTTCCTTTCTTTTCTATGCAAATAGTATATTGCAATAATTCTTACTATTCAAGGAGGTGATTAATCACGCCCCATTGACACTTTTCTTCTCATTACGTTCTTCCCTCCATTTTTCCTACTCTTCCCCCTTTGTCTCCCTTTCTCCTCCTCTCCACTTCTTTCCCTTTTTCTCCCCTTTTCAAGATTTCATGATGTATGCACCACTAGAGTCAATGATGCCCCTTCCCTTCTATGTCCCTACAAAGACTGGTTGGGATTTTAAAATTCAGATTGTGTTGAAGACAGAGATTAATTTTGTGATAACAGAGGACTCTATTTTCCAAGCCTTCTATCCCATAAGACATGACATTTTTCTCCATATATTTAGATTCTTTTTAGTCACTTGGAAGAAAATCATATCATTTCTCCATTAAAATCTTTCCACACTGAGTCAAAAGTATTCCTAGGCCCTTCATGTCTCTTAAAAATACAAGTGGAACAGATCCTTTCTGGAATGGTATTTTCTTATTTGTTTGTTTGTTTGTACAGTGTTCTTCCTGCATGTATGCCTGCACACCAAAAGAGGACACTAGATCTCATTATAGATGGTTGTAAGCCACCATGCCATTGCTAGGTATTGAACTCAGATCCTCCGGAAGAGTATCCAGAGTTCTTAACCTCTGAACCAACTCTCCAGTCCCCTGAAATGATATTTTCTACCTGTGTGCTGGCTAGTGAAATATGACAAACTTATTTGCATTGATTTTTTTCAGTGAAACACTTATTCATTCTAATAATTTCTATGTTTTTAATTCTAATCATTTCTGTACATATACTTTTAGATTTTTTTTCTCAAGTTGGTAATATCATTTAAACTCATTTGTCTTTTCTAATCCAAGTTATACCTCAACACAAATATCACTGTCTACTGGCAGAGGGTAGAATCAACTATAGTTTCTCATTTGTAGCACACTTTATTATTGACATTTTGGTCCTTCATCTATTGATTTATATATTCTTGTCTGCATACTCTAATTCTATTTTCTGTTCACTTACCAACACTCATTCTAATATGTTTGAAATGTGAATGTATTTGCATAGGTACATATGTTTTGCATTAATATAAATGGCTTATTTTTACTTTTTGTTTATTCAGAATTTTTTAGAAAAGATTACTTTATTTTTCTATGTGAATGTTTTGACCTACTTCATTGGTTTATTGCTGGTAGGAATTGCTGCTGCCAGTGGTGTTGCTTCTCTTCTAGAACAAAAGGGAATTCAGTGTCCCTGCTGTGCTAGCTGCCATCTTCATCACTCTGGCTAAAAGCCTGAGAGACACAGCTTAAGGGAAGGAGGATTTTTTTGGCTCCTGATTTCTGAGATGTGAATTCATCATGGTAGGGAGAGTGTGATGGTACCAGAAGATCAGTTCACAGGGAGGGCACCCAGAAGACAGAGAAAAGCCCTACAGAATGGGCCAGAGCCCCAAGGCCACATCCTCAGTGATCCACCCCACCTGCCTAGGCCCTACCTACCTTCTCTCTTTCATCCTCCCCCATTAGAGTGGTCGCCTATGAGTCTCTCAAGGTATTAATCCGTTCATTAGATCACAGGCCTCCTCTTCTCACTGTCAGCACAGACACACCTGGAGATATTCATTACTAACCTGGGAATTTCATAATCCAGTCCAGTTGACGAAGCTATCCTCATCCCTATCTCTTAACTTACAATGCTGTTAATTTTGTAACCATTGGTACAAGAATGGGACTCTGTCACTTTCATATGAAATTGTGAAGAAGTACAATCATAATTTCCATACTTTCGCCACACCTGGCCATTGTCAAAGAACTCATGATAGCAGGTTTTCGTTGGTTTAAGGCATCCTGAATATGCCAAGTCAACTAGCTATCATCAAGGCTCACTTTTATAAATCTCCTCTGTATGAACATAGAAAAACTATGAATTCAATGCTTGTATGCCATATCATCTTGAGTGCACCAGCACAAGCTTACTTACTGTAATACATCTATGAAAAATATTTTGTGTTTTCTGCTCCATCTATCAATTTTAGTTTCTGTTAGTGGAATTCCAAAATCTGCAATTAACATTACTTGGCTTGTCTCGCTTCAGTTTTATCAGTTGTTACGTGGCATATTTTAAATCTGTAATATTTATGCATCTTATGATAAACACAGCTCATTTATTAGTTTCTTATGCTTGTACATAGGCATTATTTGTCCCACTATATTGATCAAAAATGATACCTAATAAAAGCTAGTATTGATGCATCAGCTTTTGTTTGGTAAATTTTATTGCTGTATTTTATGTCTATTTAATTCTCTCTATTTTCCATCATTCCACTGAGTCCCACATAGGGGAAGTCTCTTTTAATTAATCTGTTCTGAGAGAATCTCTGCCCTGAAGTGGTGGATTTAATGCATTTATACCTACTGTAATAATTGTTATTTAAGGATACACTTCTGTCAGCTTCCTTAACATCTTCCAGTTGTTATAACTCCCACCACGCCTTTTGTTTGTTCCTTCTTTCCCAAGCTCCTTCCCAATGTGGTGTCTCTGTGTTGGTCCTCTCACCTGCCTCACCTGCAGTGTTGCCATCCAGAAGGCTGAGCTTATTTTTAGGTCCATCTGTGCTTCAGATGGTTTCTTGAGGGAAAAAAAAAATGTAGTTTTATTTTTTAGTGTGCATGTCTGTTTGTGGTTACACGAACATAAGTGCAGGCGTCCATGGAGGCCAGAAAGAGGCAGGTTCTCTAAAGCTGGATTCAAGGTGGTTATGAGACAGTTGACATAGGTACTGGGAACACTGGCCCTCTACAGAGCAGTACATGTTCCTAATGGCTGAGCCATCTCTCCAGCCTGAGCTGATCCTTTGGCAGCATATGAGTTTTTAAAATCTGATTTTTTTCTCAATCCTGAGGCAACTATTTCCATTTTTTTCTTCAAGTGTTTTCCTAATTTTGTTTAGATCAATGGTTCTAAATCTGCAGGTTGTGACCTCTTTGGGGGGTGGAATGACCCTTTCCAAAGGGGTCACCCAAGACCACTGGAAAACACAGATATTTACATTACAATTGATAGCAGTAGCAAAATTACAGTGATAAATTAGGTACAAAAATAACTTTATGGTTGGGGATCACCACAACATGAGGAACTGTACTAAGCGTCACATTATTGGGAAGGCTGAAGAGCACTGCTCTAGACTGTGCATGTGGTGATTTTATTACTAGGACACAGTTCGTTTCATGTTTCTTTTATGTTTTCTTCTTTCTTCTCTGAATTTCTAATTTCTAAATTTCTTCAGTTTTATTGGCAATCTTTTTCTGGTTTCATCCATCTTTCTGTATCTTTTGTCAAGTATAACATTTTCTGTAGCAAGGTTTTCACATCATTATTTTCATTGATATTTTGTTATTTTATTACTATTTCATTCATTAATATTTTGTTCTATATGGGTAATTTCTTTCCTCATTTCTGTTAATATCTTAGCTAGCTTTGTTTAAAAATTTGTTTTCCCTGTTCTTTTCTCTTTTTTATTTTTTTTTCAGTTATTTTACATACTGACCACACTTTCTCCTCCCTCCTTTCCTCCTGTTCCCTCTCCCTACCTCCCTTTTACCCTCCTCCCCATCCACTCTTCCATGTCCATTCAGAAAAAAGCAGGCCTCTCATGGGAGTCAACAAAGCATAGCACATCAAGCTGAGGCAGGACCAAACTCTTCCCCCTGCATCACGGTTGATCGAGGCAACCCAGTATGGGGAATGGGTTCCTAAAAGCCAGCTCGAGTTGTCAGGAACAGGTCTTGATCCTTGTAGAAGGAAGCGGCGGGGCTGCGTCCCGCTACCTGGCCGCCAGCTAGCTTTACACCCGAAATAATTACATGGAAACTGTATTCTTTTAAAACACTGCCTGGCCCATAGTTTCAGCCTCTTATTGGCTAATTCTCACATCTTCCTTTAACCCATATTTAGTAATCTGTGTAGCACCACGAGGTGTGGCTTACCAGGAGAGATCTTAACCTGCGTCCATCTCGGAGAGGAGAAGCATGGAGACTGCCTGAAGCATCTCCCCAACTCTACTTCCTTGTTCCCACAATTCTGTTCTGTCTACTCCACCTACCTAATTTTCTGTCTCTTAAAGGGCCAAGGCAGTTTTCTTTATTAATTAACCAATGAAAGTAACATAGACAGATAACTCTCCTCCATCATTTCCCCTTTTTCTGTTTAAACAAAAAAGAAAGGCTTCAACTTTAACATAGCAAAATTACATATACATATAACAAAATAGTTATCAAGCAAAAGTTACAGTTACAATATTTAAATCTATTTTATCTTTTATCATAACTAAGGAAAACTATAACTATTGAACCATTCTTTAACTCCATCAAAGATTCCAGAAGGATATAAGACTACCTAAGTAAACAAGAAATATGCAACTTTCAAACTCTAGAAATGACAAAGACAACTCGCTGCCTGGACAGTCACCCAAAGTTCCTCTGTACCGTTGGGGCATCCATCTTCGGGCTTCAGGCCCACAGTGTCCAGCAGACATTTCCATGAAGCAGGAAATTCCAAAGACAGTTCAGTCACTTTCTGCTGTGTCCTGCAGAACGTCTCGCAGACTCTTTCACGAATCAGGAACCCCAAAGGCCATCTCACCTTTAGGCAAGTTTAGCAGTCCTCTCTCTGCGGGTTTTTTGTGTCCAGTTTATGCAACAGTCCAGGCAAGAGCAGTTTCTTGCCCAAATGGCTAACAAACTCCATAAGTAGCCTCTTCGATGCCCATCTTCCTCTCGAAGTAGATTAGTGCTGCCAGGAGCAGACGTGTCTCATTGTCCTGAAAAACCCTAAGTTCCAGCTGCCCCAACAGATCCTACTGCTAGGAGCCCCACAAACAGCAAAGCTACACAACTGTCCCACACATGCAGAGAGCCTAGGTCATTTCCATTCAGGCTCCCTAGCTGTCAGTTCAGAGTCAGTCAGTGAGGGCCCATGAGCTCAGGTCAGCTGTGTCTATGGGTTCCCCCACCATGACATTGACTGCCCCCATTCCCAGCTTGTACAAGCATTCCTCTCATTGTTGATGGGAGTGAAAACTTGTACAACCATTTTGGAAATCAGCATGGCAGTTTCTCAGAAAATTGGGAATCAATCTACCTCAGGACCCAGCTAGACCACTCTTGGGCATATACTGAAAGGATGCTAATCATACCACAAGGACACTTGTTCACAGCAGCACTATTCGTAATAGCCAGAAACCGGAAACAACCTAGATGCCCCTGTATTGAAGAACGGATAAAGAAAATGGGGTACATTTACACAATGGAGTATTATTCAGTGGTAATAAACAATGACGTTATGAAATTTGTAGGCAAATGAATGGAACTGACAAACATGGTATGTATGCATTCATAAGGGGATATTAGCTGTAAACTAAAGGATAATCATGTTAGGATCCACAGCCCTAGAGAAGCCAGGTAACAAGGAGGGTCCAAAGAGAGATGCATGGATCTCACTGGGAAGGGAAAATAGAACAGATCTCCTAGGCACACTGGGAGCAGGGGAGGGGGATATGGGAACATGGAAACGTGAGGGAAAGGGTTAGGTGGGTTGTGGTGGAATGAACAGGGAGAGTAATGAAAGAGATATCTTGATGGGGGGCCATTTGGGGGTTATGGAGAAACCTGGTGCCAGGGAAAATCCCAGGAATCCACAAGGCTGACCAGCTAAGACTCTTAGCAATAGCAGTCAGGGCGCTGGAACTGGCCCTCTCCTGCCATCAGATTGGTGACTATCCTAATTGCAATCAGAGCGCATTCATCCAGTAACTGATGGAAGCTGATGCAAGCTTTGGAAGTCCTGTTTTCCTGGTTCTAATGTTTCATTTCCAACCTGGTATGTTAGCTAGTGGTACTGCACAGGAATCCAGTTATTTTAGCACAAGAGAGTTCCTGGGGCCATTGACTCTACTCGGCAGTGACCACCTTAGTCTTCCTCTGTTTGGAGGAAAGAACAAGGGGGGTAAAATTCACCCACAGCACCACAGCGCTTCTGTTACCTTCTGGGTCTTTCCATTTCACCAAACGACTCTCCCAAGGGTTTTAACTTCAACCCTGTACAGGAAGAAGTAGCAACCCTGACCCGTGTTTAGCCTCCTGAGGCGGTCCTGAAGATGTTTAGGTAGGAATGGAGTGGAGATGTGAAGAACTCTCACCATCTGGTTCCCCCCAGGAGTCTGCATCAATCCTCACTCCAATGGTCGGACTCCTCTATCACTTGTCTATGGTCTAGCACCGGAGAAGTGCAATTAGCAGCTGGTTTCTAAATAAAAAGATAGGCAAGCTTGGCCCCAGTGCAATGCAAAGTGACAAGCAACAGCCAGCCTGGAGTCATAACTGTCTCATCATACACGGTGATCTTTCCGCGGGGCCTTGGTAACCTTCCTCCCACAGTGGCTCACATTCCATATGTCGCTGGTTGGACATCAACTTTAGAATTCTCCGGAGTTCCTTGGGGTTTCAGATGGTTTTGCTATTTCCATAATCCACATTTCCCTCTTCTTTTCAATTTCTAGAGATTTGCTTTTGCTGCGAGGACCCAGCAGCCCACAGTAGTCACCTCTCAAGATGGGAAGCCTTTGCTTCTTTTGCTGTGACTCCACTGTGCTGTGTGGCATTGGCAGCAGCACAGCAAACAGAAGCATTGATGCTATGTCTTCTTCTCACGATGTGCAGCAGATGGGTGGTCCTCAGCCTTCCTGATGCTGTAACCTTTAATGCAGCTCCTCATGCTGTGGTGACCCCAAGCAAAAAATTATTTCATTGCTGCTGTATATAATTCTGCTACCATTATGAATCATAATGTGAATATCTGATAGAAGACTCCCAAAGGGGTCACAACCCACAGTTTGAGAACAGTTATGGTAGATAAGAATTTGATACTACAGCTCATTATGGGAATATTTTAAATGTGATTTTTTTGACTCACCAGAAAAGTTAATAATGATTAAGGGGACAATTTGTCTCTGAACAAACCTAAGAACTTGTGGGACTCATAAGAGTAAAATTTAGAATGACATTCCATATTCTCAGAAGTAAGGATCAGCTTAATGGAATGCTGTTGGATGAGAAAATTTTAATGGATGGGAATTGAAAAGCTCATTGGAAGGACTGGGCAAAATTCCTGAGATGTTAATAAGCGGAAAAAGAGGTAGTGCATGGATAGTTATCTAGTGAGAAATATTTATAATAAATAACAGGTAGTAGGATTGTGTGAATGCAAACCAATGGCATATTTGCGGCTCCCACCCTTGGCTCTCAAAGTATTATCAGCCCCATCTTGGTGCTCCCTGACATGATGAGTCTCTGAAGATAACGCAAAGAAATGGAAGCCATGCCAAGATTGAGCTGTGTAGGCGGACTTTGGGGAAATCTCAGGGATAATGACTTGGGTCTGATTTACTGCCTTTCAGAACTGCACAAAGGCAGCAAAATAAGGATAAGGACTCAGGTTTTCAGTGACAGCCCAGGCAAGTCAGGGTTTGGTAAGGAGTCCTTCTGGCTTGGTCATTACCCACCTACTATATGTGGCAAGCCTAGATCCATAGGGTCATGATTTTGGCTTAGTGCCCTGATTCACAAGGCTATTGAAGATACCTTTAGGATGCACTCCAGGCTCACAGACACCCTGACTCCTCTAGCTCACTGTGGAGAATCTTGTTACCTAAGATACTAGGAGCATGCTGGGGGTGGACAGGCTATGGCTGGCTGCCTAAGTCAAGCACCTTTTTTGTGGATTTGAAATTTAGGCAGATATGATGTCTATCTAAACCTACGCCTTTGTCTACATCTCATATATGCCTCTATTTCTACACACGTGTACATGAGTATACAGAGAACAGCTGAGTGGTTCTTTCTTCTTTTAGATTAGTTAAGCATAGGATGGGCATCATTTGATCATAGATCAGAGAAGCAGGGGAGGTAAGTCTGCAGGGAGAGAAGGCTAGAAGGCAGCCAATGCGAGGAGAGATGAGAGCAAGGAGAGCGAGGAGAGGGAAGGAGAAGGCACCAAGAGAGCGCCCACCGGAATCTGAATGCATTGAGCAGCTTTGCAGCTCCATTTGATTACTCAGAACATTTTCACAGTGTCTTGTCGCTAGCTCTCTTCCCAACACAGGCAAGCACAACTTGACTTGTATGTCTTAGGAACCAGAACGCTTTTAGGCTAGTGTGCAGAATTTCTCTCTCCTATTCTGTCAGCTTGACTCTTCCCCCAGAAATTCACTCCTTCACACTGTCCTGAAGTGCACATCTGGGGTCACATGACTAGGAGAGAAGGCCTGGGCACTGCCTGGGTGGCTGCAGGCTCCCCTGCTTGCAGGACTGTTGCAGTGCCTGCACTTCAGAATGCCACATCTTCAACTTCAGCACGCTCCTCTAGCTGCCTGAGAGGAGGCAGTAGAGGACAGAGAGCAAGCTGTCACGGTCTGCTCCCATCATCTTGGTGAGGCACAGTACTGACTCCCAGGTTAACTGGGACTGGCTACAATCTCCCTTGTGGCGAAGAAAGGTGAGTAGTACATTTCATACAAACTCTTCAATGAAAACAGCTGAGCTGAAGAGGAAAAGGACCCAGTGGGGAAACAAACCAGGGATCCTAGAGAAAACGCTGCATCTGGAAGCCAAAAGCAGCATCTGCCATCCAACTCAACCCCTTGAGTTTTACAAATGTGGAGGGAGAGTCAATATCTACTAAGAAGCATCTGGATGATGCTATAGAGCCCCTAAGAAGGTTGGGGTATAATCCTCACTGAGTAGAGTACCCGAGGTTCTCGTGGATAGGCAATTTGCTTATACACAGATGGATCAATTCTGGAGCTGAAGCTTCTGTCACAAATGACCTGGTTGCAGTCACCCAATCTCTGGCCTCACAGCTCTCTGGCCTACCAGACAAGTCCTCTTCAAACCTTGCCATATTGCGCTGTCTTGGTGTAGCTTACGTGGTGCAGTGACCTTCGGCCGTTTGAGTCAAGGCCAGCCAGGTTGCCTAAGATCTCCTGCAGAAAGGGAGACTACAGCCCATAAGCCTTGCCTCCGCTGGCAGCTGTGAGCAAGTGTTTGCAATGATAGCTCATTGTGGCCATGTTTTAATAAAGGCTACGCTCCCAGAAGGACCTGGTGCATAGTAAATGAGCACAGATCGATTTTACAGAGCAACGGGGATGAGCCACTCTCATTCCAGTTTCTCTGGGATATCCGAGGAGGCACACTGGACCATCCAGTGACAGGGCTCTGAGCTTCTCTGCTGTCCTCAGGGGCCTGGAGCACAAATGGCTCTCATCTTCTGGGCACCCTTGGCCTCACATATAAACTGCCTGGGGATGAGAATCAGGCCCTTTGAAAATACAAACAGAAGACAGCATAAGAATTATGAAGAGAGAGAATTTGAAGCTGACAATAGAAGGAAGGTCCAGCTGTGCGGCTGAGTCACACAAATGTGTCCCACGGAATCCCAGAGAGACAGCTAGCTTAGCATGCCGTGCCCACGTGCAGTATGGGGAAAGGCTGGTCCAGAAAAGAACTCTTCAGTTCCATGTCTCCATGTTAAAAAGACTGAGCTGTGCAGAGGTTCCAGGTACTCTGTCTGAGGATGTGGTCTAGAGATGTTCCCTGATGATGGGAGGGTACCAGCAAACTAGGAAGCCCTTGACTTACACACAACAGTACATGTCCTATCTGAAGCAAATATTGACCGTGTACCATTGGTTGTCTGGCAGCTGTCAAGGTATTTGAGCACTCTGACAATTCCTTAGTGGATTTTTGTAGACTTTAGAATCTGTACCAATTTTTTTTTCCTCTTACTATTAAAGGTTATTGAGTCTAAGGACCTAAGGCTTATCCCAAGCTTTATAAAACCAGGGGTAATCCTGCCATTTAAAAAAAAATCCAAGGCAAACTTTCCAAACTTAATAAATAAAAATATGTTTTTATCCTAATAAGCATACTTTACAAACACCCTGTAAGGGGAGATGCTGTGCTCACGCTTCCGTCACTGTGTAAAAAACCTGAGAGAATCGTCTTAGAAAAGAGTTGTGTGTTGTTTTGCTCTTTCTGAGGGGTCCACCACCCAGCTCCCAAATAACTCACACACACACACACACACACACACACACACACACACAGAGGCTCATTATTACTTATGAATGTCCGGCCTTAGCTTGGCTTGTTTCTTGCCAGTTTTTCTTAAATTATCCCATCTACCTGTTCCCTCTGGACTTATCTTTCTTATTTCTGAATATCTCACGTTCCTTCTTCCTCCATGGCTGACTGTGTAGCTGGGTAGCTGGTCCCTTAAGTCCTCCTCTCCTTGTTCTCTTGCTCCTCCTTTCTCCAGATTTCTCCTCTTATTTATCCTCTCTGCCTGTCAGCCACACCTATTCTCGCTCCTGCCTCGCTATTGGCTGTTCAACTCTTTATTAGCTCATCAGGCAGTTTAGGAGGCAAGGAATCACAGCTTGACAGAATTAAGCAAATATAAACTAAAATAACACACCTTAAAATAATTTTCTACAACAGGGAAGAGCTTATCTTGGCCTATAATTTCCATGGTTTCAGGCTGTGGTCACTTGGCTCCCTTTTGGGGCCTGTGGTGAAGCGGAACATTGTGTGGGGGTATGTAGTGGTGAGTGGTGGGACCACACTGATCACCTCAAATGGCAGGAAACAAGGAGAAAAGAGGTTGAACATGGCTCCTGCTTTAGTTAGGATTTCTACTGCTGTGACAAGCACAATGAGTTAAGTAACTTGTGGAAGGGGAGGGATTATGCAGCTTGTACTTCTCTATCATAGTTGGGCACTGAAGGAAGTCAGGACAGGAACTCAGACATCCTGATGTCCTATAGAGCTGAAGATCACCAGCTAATGGGTGACTCTCCCCAGCCTCCCACATCGATCATTGCTTAAGAAAATGCCTTCCTCATCCTAAGGAAGTCTCCAAATAATGAGGAAGATGAGACCCCAACTGGCCATCTCTTGTCATCAAATGAAGCTACTGAACAGTACTGTGACTGGGTCACATCCTTTTGAACTGTTGGCCAAAGTCATCTCATGGAAACCCCAAACAACTTAAGCTGTTGACAAGACAATAGGCTGCTTCTACAACTGACAGAAAGGCCCCATTGCTTAAGACAACAGTTCCACAACTCATTGAACATGGAGAGATAGAGCTGGTTCCCACGTAGAACCTTCACCTCAATGTTCAAGTATGGCAAAGATACTCTGCAGACTACCAAAGGGGAAACATAAACACCAACCCAGCCATGAAACCTATGACCTACAATCTGTCCTGCCTCCAAAATATTCTAGGGCAATGGTCGCACAAAACTGTGGGAGTAACCAGTCAATATCTGATTGACTTAAGGCCCTCTCCATGAGATGGAACCCAGCACTGCTGGAGTAAGCAAGAACCTAAGAGCAGAGAGCCCAGAGACTGAGGGTAAAACTAAACACTACTGGTCTTAAAAAAAAGTAATAGTAAAGTGACCCCTAATGATATTCTGCTATGCTCATAGATTGATGCCTGATTCAGCCATCATCAGAAAGGCTTCCTCCTTAAGCAGATGAGAACAAATACAGAGACCCACAGCCAGAAATTATGGAGAGAGAGAGAGAGAGAGAGAGAGAGAGAGACAGACTTTGGAACACACAGCTCTAAACAGGCTGTCTTCATCAAATTCTTCCCTCAGATCTTAGAGAAACCTGTGAAAGAGGAGGCAGAGGGGATGAAGGACACCAGGAGAACAAGGACCTCTGAATCAACTGAGCGAGGCTCATATGATCTCACAGAAAGACTGAAGCAGCAAACATAGGGCCTACGTGGGTCTGTACCAGATCTAGAGGGCCCTCTGGTTTAGAACTCTGTATCAAGGTAACTATCTACAATGATCTTTGGAGACCAATAAACTACTAGGTTAATTTGAAAACTCACAAACTGTTTTATTTCAACTGTATTTGACCCCAGATAAAAGTAACAGGTAATGATGATCATCTGAAAAAAAAAATAGCTTTGCAGGCCTGCCTACAGCCCCGTCTTCTGCAGGCATTTTTCTCAAAGGAGGCTCCGTCCTCTTCAATGACTCTAGCCTGTATTGAGTCAACATAAAACTAGCCACCATAAGTGACCCCTTGTCACCTTGACACACAAATACATCCCTGTTAAGCCACAGCCTTTCCTTTCTTATTCACCCTAAGATGACACAGTAATAAAGACATCACAATATAAAACATTTCACAAAGTTAAAAAAAAAGTCCCAGAGCCTTTAAAATTCAGACACTTAAAAATTCCAGTCTCTTTAAACTATCCAGGCTCTTTTGAAATCCAAAGACTTTAAAAAGCTAGCATCTCTCCACTGTGAGCTGTGAGCTTCTATAACCAAAAAAAAATAAGTTAAATACTTTCTGACTCCAAGCAGGAAGAAACCACAGTCACAATCGAATCAAAACAAAACCATTCCAACTGTGTAAATAACTCAGTGTCGAGATCTACTCACGATCTTATGGGCTTGGGTTAAGGCTCTGCCTCCACCCGCTGCAACACACACAACTTGTTTTCTAGGCTCAGGCCAGCTCCACCCAATGGCTGCAGCTGTTCTCGGTGGTCATGCTCGTGGTACTGGCATCTCCAAAATGCTAGGTCTTCTGCTGCAACGGGGCTGCACTTTCACCAATGGCTTCTCGAGGCTCTCTTCGCGGTTCTAAGCCTCTGCTTTCTCTATTAGCCCTTCACTCTTCGGCCTTCAACTGCTACTGAGGCTGTGCCTTCACTAATGGCCTCTCTGGTCTCTTGTAGTGCCAAGCCTCAGCTGTTCTTTATGACCCCTTCATGCCCTCAAAACCAGTATCGCCTGGGAGACTCTGACACTATCAAGTTCAGCTACTACAGGGAGGCACAACCTTGTCCAAGGCAGTTTCTGTGTGCTGACTCCGAGGAAACACTTCCCAAGAGATTTCACCTCAGCGATGCTGGTCTCTTCTCAATCACTGCTAACTTCTCAGCCCCAGCCGACCAGCATCTATGTCCCAGCAAAGCCAAGGTTTCACATTAGTGGTCTGGTCTCTTGTTAACCACAGCTGAATCTTTAGCCGCAGCTGAGCAGACACCACAGGTTCTTCACACCAATGGTCCCATAGAGTCTTTGCTTCCCTCTGGAACGCCAAGCCAGGCCTCCATCATCTGCACGGCTCTCGACATTCTTATCTTCCATGATGCAATGGAACAGCTCGCCGCTCTTGGAGTTTTCGGCTTTTCTGTCCCAAAGTCCTTCCACAATCCTCTACAAGCCGTGATGGGGTCTGTCACAGCAACCCTGGGACCGATTACTGTTCTAGTTAGGGTTTCTATTGCTATATGATACACGGTGACCAAAAGGAAGACAAGGGCTTCATTTACATTCCCCCATCACAGTCCATCACTGAAGGAAGTCAGGACAGGAACTCAAGCAGGGCAGGAGCCTAGAGGCAGGAGCTGATGCAGAGGCCAATCACAGGGCACCGCTTACTGGCTTGCTCTTTATTGCTTCCTCGGCCCGCTTTCTTATAAAACCCAGAACCACAGGCTGAAGGGTAGCCGCACCCACAATGGGCTGGGCCACCCCACCCCAACCACTAATTAAGAAACTGCTCTCTGGGCTTGCCGATAGCCCTATCTTCTGGAGGCATTTTCTGTTAGGCTCCTTCCTCTCAGGGGGAGCTAGTTGTGTCAAGTTAACATACAACAAGCATAGATCCTAATCTCCCTTTTGTGGGCACCCTAACCCATGACTTGACTTCCATCTCACGGTCCCCAACCTACAAAGATTCCATCAGTTTCCAGCAGTGCCACAGTCTGGGAAGCAAGCTTCCATCAAGCTTCCAAAAGAGACACCACGTTTTCTCTTGAACATGGAGAGCCCCTTTAGAACTGAAAGCTACAATATAATAGCATCGTGAGAAGCAGAACCAGGCTTTCTGCTGTACCCATCATCCTTGTCTTCCAACACTGGCCATTTACACGCCCGGAGACACTTCATACATATGGACACTCCATACCTACTCAGTTCCACCCTTGATCTCACACACAACCACTTCCTAGCAGTTCTGTAGGCCTCAGGATGCACATGCTGGAGACTTGATCCTCTCTGGAGTGGATAGACTTGAGAATGAAGCCAGTACTGGCCCTGGATATAGCATGGGGCTGTTTGGATGGGGATTACTCAGTGGTGTGGGTATCTAGAGTGAGTCCAAGAGGGAAAGCAAACAGGTTTTACGTTCTTTTGACTGTGAACATCCCACTGTAAAGGGAGGAATGGAAGATGGTCCTAGGGGAGCCCAAGGACACACATCACCCAAAGCAAGAGACTTCTTGCTGTTTCCTGAGGTGCTACTATATTTTTCCATGGTGTGAAGGAACTGACAATGCCCCTGTGGGTCACAAGCTGAGCAGAGCTTTTGTGGACTTTGTAGGCACCACCATTGGTGGATTTCGTGCAGGTTCACTCCATCAGCTCATTTCCTGAACACTTATGAGTTCTGCTGTCAGAACTAGCATTTGCCAGTCTCCCCATAAGTGATCATTCCACTTGGGTTGCAGGATCAGTGATGTTTAATAGAGGGCAACGGCCCTTCAGCGAGTATTTGGCATGCACCTGGGTCTCTGCTGGATAACCTGTGTACTCATTGCTGGAGAGACGAGCTATGTCTCCTCTGAAGAAGAAATGGGTTCAGACCAGTGTAGTCAAAGAGCTACAGGAGCTGCAAAGCCTACAAGCCACAGAAAACAAGGTCTGCCTGGTGTGCAAGCTGTCGCCATTTCTGGATAGCTCCCAGGAAGCAAGAAAAAGAGGTCCTCCTCATGTTCAGGGAACAGTGTCATCATTGTTCCCATGGAGGCATATGCTGTGGCAGCCGCAGGAGAAACTGCTCAGATTCTGAAATTCCAGAACCTGCAAGTGTTCTCGCAAAGCTGGACAGTGGAGAGGGCGCTGGGGATGAGCCTCAGTGTGTGTGTGTGTGTGTGTGTGTGTGTGTGTGTGTGTGTGTGTCCCTGGCTTAGGTCCTGGCACTCAAGAACCAACGTGTATGCCAAGAATATTCTCTATTGTCTACTGCAAACTGGAGAACACAGGGTTGGGGACACAGCTTTCCTCCAGTGCCCTACAAGGCAGGCACAATGTTACGTTGATCAGATTCCCCAGATACCTGGGGTGTAGATAGTAGATTGGTGCCATTAATTCTTTTTCATATCCTCCTCTGTTTGACAGCTCTTCAGAAGGACCCTAGTCATTGAATCAGCAAGATAGAGATGACCAAGCACCCCCTCCCAGGGTTCCCTCCAGCCTAGCTAGTTCTACAGCATGGAACCCTTATACTGGATAGTAGCAATCTTTGTATGAAACACCCTGAGTGGCTGGCCACCTCTGTAGGTTTAATTGGCATCACACTCTGATGGCACCCCGCTGCTCAATTCAGCCTCTGCACTGTTCCTTTCTCCAGTGTGCTGTGTCAATAATCTTGTAAACTTCCAGAACTTTCTCAGTATCTGTGCCCCAGGGAAACTGCAAACTCTCCTACGTCACAGGCAACCAGAACGAGCCATTTGAAGTCAGTCCACTTGGAGTTGGCACCAGGACCACTGATACTGATATTTTAGTTTCCTTCATTATCACTTGCTCCCACCTGGCATGGGATATGGAGCTCAGAAACAACAGTTACAGGGAGAGATGAAATACAAATTTCTAGCCTTGCTCACACGGGATCAGCTGAGTCTGAGTAACACTGCTTGCATTTTCCCTAGTTCTCCAACTGCTCCCCTGTACCCCAGTAACCAGTTCTCTCCTTCCCTTCCATCCTTTCCCTCTCTCGGAACCTAAAGATTTAGAGCAAGTACATCACTCCACTGTGCAGTCTGCCTGAACCACCTCCCCATTGCTTCTTCAGCTTCTCCTGCTCAGAAAGCCAGGGGCCATTTACAGAGCCCATTCCACCAATCAGGATCAGCTACTGCTCTATTGAAGACTCACTCACTCCCACAGTGGGGGATCCTTCCAAAGAGCACCCCAAGAACACTGGCCAAACAAAGCATTTTTTACAGTTGTATTGTCTGTTGGATATCAGGCATCCTAAGAAGTGTTCTGCCCACACTATCATTGTATTAAAGTAGTAAACTGTGAAAAACATCAATTTCACACTTTAAGTATACAATTCAGTAGGTACACATTCATAATATCGCACACTATACATTATCCACCCACAGAATCTCTTCATCTTCTCAAATACAAATTCTGCGCATGTTGAACAATAGTGCTCCATTACTTTCCCCAGCTCACGCCTGGTAAGTGCTATTCTACTGTCTCTGTTTCAACTATGCCAGATGCCTCCCATAAGAAGGACCCCACAGCATTTGTCCTTTTGGTTCTGAATTATTTCACATAGCATAATCTCTTTGAGGTAAGACCATGGTTTAATGCAATCATAATATCCTTCCGTTTTACGGCTGAACACGATTCCATTGTATGTATACATCATGTTTTATTAATCCATCAGCTGTTGGGTGTTTTAGAATATTTTTACCTTTTGTATTTTTGGGGTAAGGCTACCATGAACGTAAGTACACATACAGTCAGGTACCACTTATGACAATGATATCCTCTGAGAACTGCAGCTAGCTGAATTTGTGTGTGCCACACCTAGACAGTAAAGCTCAGTCACTCCACCTGGCCTTGGAATGTAGTCAAGAAATAACGTTAGTTGCACAAGACCACAGCCACAGAAAGAGCAGATTTAAAGTCAAATTTAAAGTAAGTATAAAGTATACACTCTAAAACAATGGGAAATATAGCAAACACATAAACTAGCCAGTCATTTATTATCAAGTATAATTTATGCTGCATAATGATATGTCCTGTTTTTATTTGATGGGCTTACTTACATTAGCATCAGCACTAATGGGGTAAATAACTCTTGCACTGTGAGCTCAGCTGGCCATAGCATGTTAGCCAATAGGAGTCTGTGAGTTTCATTTGAACCTCATGAGACTCCCCATGGGCATGAGGCCCACCATTGAATAGAGCATCCTCCGCTGGGCATGACTGCTGCTGAGCCTCTGACGTCAGTGTTTTGATTTAAGAGTGGAAGTGCTGAGTCATGGGGTAATGGCGAGTCTGACTTTTTAAAGGAACCACTCCATTGTTTCCATAGTACTAACAAGTCTCTTTCTGTGGGGAAAAAGATTGCTTTCTTGGTTTACAAATTGTGTGTGCTGTCTGGATTCTCTCTTAGAGAGTCACTATGCCCATGGCCCTGAGTGGTCCTGAGGTAAAGACAGGTTAATATGACCTTGACACATCAGCCCTAAATTCCACAGTGAGCTCATTTTGTAGAGTAAGTGGGAACGGGCCACCTGCTGTTGGTAGGGGAGACAGTGCCCTGAGTCCAGCAGGCCTCTGTGGAAAGGGCTGTAGCTCTGAGCCAGAAGTCTTGGAAGAATCATTCTGAGCTGAGAAGGGCTATCTCCGTCCCTCCAATTAGGGCACTGAGTGACTTCCCTCCCTCCCTAGTTGAGGGCCCATTCATCCTTCAGGACTAGTTCCCACACCCCCTACTTCTCCCAGGCAATTCCCACTCTGTGTCTTCTTCCCCCAGTCAAGAATTAGGTGCCCCTCTTCTGTGAACACCCTCTTCTGCAAGCTTCCCACCGTTTCCTTAAGTACTCTGTTTCTACGATGTCAGAGGCAGTCAGCTGAGGCCTGCACAAACAGCCACCTGGAGAACTATTAAACATTTGGGTGCCTTCAAGTCACTAGAATTTCTTCTCCATTCTGTGCCATGTATTCAGTGCATCTGAAATACACATCTTCGCCATTACTTAAACATTATATTAATTTTATTTACCGAGTTCGCTTGTGTGGGGGAACACCATAGTGTACCTGTAGAGGTCAGGTGACAACTCTCTGGGGTTTCTACCATGTATGTTCAGGGTACTGAATGTAGTTATCAGTCTTGCTGGTCCCATAAAACATGCATTAAAAAAAGCCCTGGGCAGTAATTTTTTTTTTTTTGCTGATTCTTATGATCTTTAGCTCTTTGAAGATGAGCTACCTCATTTTATTTTATATACAGTTGGTACACAATAAAAAAAATAAATGAACACATAAGCCGGGTGGTGGAGGGCACACATCTTTAATCTCAGAGCTTGGGAGGCACAGGCAGGCACATCTCTGTGAGTTCCAAGGCCATTTTGGTCTACAGAGTGAGTACCAGGACAGCCAGGGCTATACAAAGAAGCCCTCTTTTCAAAAACCAAAACCAACAACAAAATGAAAAGATGAATGAATGAATGAATGAATGAATGAAATTACCTGTTTCCTCCTCTGTAAAAGGAGCTGACTGACAGCTCTTTCAACTTTCCCCTGGTTCATTTCTCATTCAACTATAAAAACGGAGTTATTTTGCCCCCAAATACTAGGATTGCAGCAGCGCACAATCCGCAAATTTAAGCACACAAAACTAGCGGGGGAGACCTGCTAATGAGGACTTAGTCCAACCTCATATTAAGTAAATGACTCAAGATTGATGAAGACCCACAGTTTTGCAAAGTACCAATTTTGCCTAGCCTAGAGATACAAAGAGAAACATCCACATTCCCCCGTGTCAATTTACTGTGACTGGCCATGTGTTCTGGAATTCGAAAGCTAGGCATTACGGGAAAACAGAGGGCACTGGGGAGCGGGGGAGGGGTGGGAGGATGAGGAACTCATCTGCTCTCCATTTACCTGGAGCATGCCACCAACTGCCAGTACTTCCCTGACTCTGCTACAGCCACTTCCTACTGATGGAAGGCAGGGGCTTACTAGTGCCTGCGGAGCATGTGCATGCGTTCTACCACCAGGCCCCATCTTCCTCCTTTGCCAGCACCTTTCACTCTTTCCCCTGCAGGTTTCGAGGCAGTCCCAGTTTCTCATAAGCGCCGTGGCCTGAGAAAAAATGAAGGCATCCATTACTTATGAGCTCTCAGCATTTCCGCGGAAAAAGGTTGGCTATGGCTGCCAAGATCCAGCAAATATTTGGTTAGCTTGGAAAGAATGGGCACTCATTTTCCAGTCCTCACAGATTTCTGTATGCCCAGTTGCTTTTATTAAAAATGTTAAATCCAGAGATAAAGTGGAATGGCACTCCGGGCTCGCAGCATTCATCTGTATCCCGGGGAGCAGAACCCAAGATCTAAACAAAGAAAAGCTCAATCAATAGAACTCATGAATTCCCTCCAGGAACAGGACCGTAGGTAGCTGAAGAACGATCACAGCGGCTCCTATCCGCAGCTTCCTTTGAGTGGATATTTACGGGATAGACTGGAGACCCTCTTTCAGCCGAGGAAGGGCAGTACACCGCGGCCCACAGGCCAAATCCTGCTGCCCACCGTCCCTTGTTTTTGTACAATGCGTGAGTACTTTTTTAAAAAAGAATATCTTTTTAAAATAATGTTTGAAGTAGTTGGACTTAAAAAAATGATATCTAAAAATGAGGGTAAGTTTCAGGTTTGCATCCATCAACAAAGTTTTGTGGGAACACTGCCAAGCCTGTTGTCTGTGCACCGTCTACAGCTGCTTTGAACTACAGTGGCAGAGTGGGCTAAAGGGGGACCAGGTAGCCCTCCACGTATGAAATATGCACCATGTGGCTCTTTGCAGAAGCAGTTTGCAGAGCCTAGGAGTAGGGGATGAAAGACTTCATGTTCTGTTATCTGAAGTAAAAATTATAAAATATAGATGCACAGTAGAATAATTATAAAGCGCACACCTGGGTACCCCAGCACTTGGACAAAGGGATGAAGCATTGTCTCTCGGCAGTTCTGGGTCCCAAGAGCCTTTCCCCGTCAGGGATTTGTGGTAATGGCTTCCCCGCTGCTCTTTGCAGTACTACCACCTAAACTACAAAACTGAATTGAATTTTGCTTGTTTTAAAGTAGCCATTAATAAAGCCGCACTGAGCGGTCTCTCTTTTCTCAATCAGGTTTGGGAGGCTGTCGTGTGGGACTGTGTGGACTCCAGTCTTGTCACCGCCCCCCTTCGTGGTACCTCATTCATTATATTATTTTGGCAAGGCTCATTGGTTCATTTACCTATCAGTGGGTAGTTGAGTCACTTCTAGTTGGGAACTATTAAAAAACTACAATGAACACCTTGCACCTGAGCACCCTTGACTTCTGGGCAGAGGAACGACATTGTTGGGACATGGGATCTGCCTTCCACTAACTCTCCCACTTACTCCCTAACTGTAGTGATATTTCATTTGTATTTTAATAAAGCTTACCTGAAGGTCAGAGAGTGAAATCGCCCCACTGGTCAGCCTTACAGACCAGGCAGTGGTGACACACACCTCTAATCCCAGTAGCAACACTGGTTTGTCATAGAAACTGGGCGGTAGTGGTGCATGTCTTTAATCTCAACCCTAGAGAGTAATACAAGACGGGAGGAGACAGCTCTCAGTTTCATTCTGAGATTCCTGGAGGCAGGATCGCCATTTCAGACTGAGGTAGAGGTAAGAGCCAGTGGTTGGCTGTTTGGTTTTCTGATCTTCAGGCTGAACCCCAATATCTGCCTCTGGGTTTTTATTAATCGTGCTACACCCAACCGTTCTGTTGGGGATTGGAACAAGTCACATCCACAGCAACTGTTGCTTGGGGAAGCCAAGGAATTTCTTCATTCTGTGCCCGCTCTCTGATGTCAAGGAATCCAATAGGGTTCCCTGTCATCTAGGTACCATTGAAGTAACTCTAGTTTTTGGACAAAGGCTCAGGAGAATGTTCTTCTGATTTTAAAACAATCTATTTATCCCAGGCTGGCCTCAAACTCACAACCATGCCTTTGTCTCCTGAGTGTGGAGACTGCAGGCAGGTGCCAGTCCTCCCAGCTGTATAGTGACTCTGGTAAGTGCCTGTGTTTGACTAGAGGCTGGTGAGTGCCAAACTATCCTGACCACTCTCCCTGATGCATGGCTACAGAACAGTGATTCCCAACCTCCTTATGCTGCAAACCTTTCATACCATATAATTATTTCGCTGCTACTTCATAATGCAATTTTGCTACTGTTAGGAAGCATAATGTAAATATCTGATGTGCAGGCTACTGCGACCCCCAGGTTGAGAATCCTTGGTATAAAGGCATCATAGTACAGCAAGGGAGTTGGGGGGCTTCTAAGAGCAGAACACCAGGGCAGGAACCACTGTCTCACAGGGCACCAGGGGTTCCAACAACGATCCTTGGAGGCTGATGGTGCTGTCTTTCCCTGAAAGGTTTTAGGAGAATGGGACTGAAAACCCACTCCTCCCCACAGCGCACGGCGTACTGGAAGCCCAGCACCTGGGGTAGCAAGCACCAGAGGCATTGCAGGGATACGCTGAAAAAGCACAAGTAAACTCCTAGCCCGCGCACACATTTATCTAGTTTGTGAAGTGGATTAATAGAATAACCAATAAAACATGTATAAAAGCTTTAATTAAATGTGATGAAATAAAACTTCATGTTTTATTTATGGACACTCCCAACATGTAAAGGATTCGGGGAGACATTCATTTTTACTGCCATTTCGTCCTCATATCTATAATTAAATCCAGGCTTCAGTTCTGGCCCAAAGCGATGCGGCATTTTCAAGCTGGCCTTGGACCCCCCCCTCCCCATCTGCTTTTAATTATAATTACCATCCCCAATACAGAGGAGGCTGGTGACAGAACTGAACAATAAAACAAACAAACAAACAACACTGGTTGCCATTGTTTCAAAGCCGCGGCGCTGAAGGAGTGCTTCAGGCAGGAGGGGCAATCCTCGAGGTTCCAGTTTTATTCTGTGCCAAGTACACCATCCCTTCATTTTTTGCTTTTGACATAAAAAAGGACTTCATGAAACAAGACAAAATAACTTATGATTATATGAAACATAACTGTGACAAATCGCAAAACTATACATATTAATAGAAAAAAGTGTACCTAATTCCTTAAAAGATTTCCGACAACCAGCACCAGATGTGCTCTCCACCCCAGCCGGCCCCATCCAGCACGAGAGAGAAGCAGCGCCTCTCTCTACGTGAGTATATATATAACAACATACAAGGGCCTGCATGATTTATGGGAAACAGACTTCCACGTTTTCCCCCCAAAGTGCTTTATGTCAGCAACATTACAGAGGACACTTCTTTGTCTGTACAAAATAAATCTCTTCATTTTTACACTCCCCATTTTATCCAATGAGTTGGGGTTTTTTCTCTTGCCCTGTTACTCTATCTGCAGCCATGACAACATGGGTCTAAACAGTCACATCAAATCAAACACCAAATAATAAAACTGAACATTGCGGAGGCTATTGTCAATATTTCCAGGCAATCGGGTGGGGACAGGGAGGCTGGTTAGCCCTGTCCCAAGCTTGTATTAGGGAACTAGACCCTTGGCCAGTTGGTCACTTGAACTGGACATAACCAACACTGTTATGGGATTTTTATCCTGTGGTTTGCCACACACTGAAAATCAGCTGGGTCACGGTGTAGACCCGCATAAGGGACTGTACCTATCAGGGCCATGAGATATTTAAACAGTTTTTCAGTGATGATCAGAGTGTAAATTACAAGTGATACTTTGATGCAGTCCCTTTAGGGAGTTATGGCAATGGATAAAGCAATGAAATATCTCCAGGCATACTGATCTGTTTTGTGTAATGGGATAACTGGATTTGGGCTATGTGTGTTTTCACCAGCACTCGTTTTTGTTGTTTGTGTTTTTGTTTTTAAAGGGGAATGGCGATTTCCATTTGGATGTTTATAAAAATGGCTACCCATCAGGACTAAAAGGGCCCAGGAATGGAAGGGAATAATTTATGTTTTTTGAGCTTTATTTTCACTGCTTTAAAAACACGGACGGAACTATGTAGGTCAAAGTAAGTGAGGGGCTCATTTCAAGCTTAGGAGAAATTCTGGAACCTAAGGATAGACGTCTTGTACAATGTGAAGGGCCCTGAATGTGACATGTCACTAGGCCCTGACTTTCAGGAATACACTGAGGGCCTTCAGGAGGGCTGCAATGGACCTGGCTCCAAGCATGCTTCTTTCTGACAGCAAGAATGTCCTTCTGTGGCTGCCTATGGGGCAGGGACTGGATGTACAACCTAGTACGAAGGCCTTGATGATGCCAGGTCCCTCTAGGTGATCCAGGAAAGGAGCAGTGCCATGCGGGAGGCCACCATGAGTCCAGAGCCTGGCTCACGAGCCCACGTCTCCACCACAGGGGGAGATGTCATGTATGGCCCTGTGTTTCTGTTCCTTTCTATGATGCTCCTCCTACTTACATAACTTCACAAGGTGGGGCGGACAAGAGCCTTTCATCTGTTCTTTCTTTATCACCCAAACAAAATATGCCGAGAGAGCCCTGTAAAAGCTTCAGGGTGTAAGAACTGAATGATGCTTCCCTTGAGAGTAGAGTCTCCTTTTCTTTCTAGAATGTAACAGAAGTCAAATGAGGGCCGCTACCAAGTAAGTCAGTGTTAATGTAAGTGTGTTCTTGCTTAGCCCAAGTGTAATGACCCAACCAGGTCTTTAAGGGTGATAGTTTTAGCAGCCTGAGAGCTCACCTGTGGAGGTAGCGTGATGTGCCTTCTTCCTTAATGTTCAGAAGACCCAAGAGAACTCAAGGTCTTGTGACTTAGATGTCTACACAATAGTTCACCCCAAGAACGCAGCCTTTTCAGCAACATCAGACCAAGCAATAGGCTGTGAAACTAGAACCCACACCTGGTTCTTTATCTACCCCATTCAGTGGTATCTGGAATGAAGCATGGGATGAGGTGGAACTCTTCTGACTTGGGGCCAGACTCACAAGCCTGTCTATTAGAGCACAAGCAGTCTCAGGACCCCCAGACACTGAGCTATTTAAGGTCACAGTGACCCCAGTTTCATAAACAATTTAGCTTTAGTTCCATTTGAAAAAGCATTTTTTAAGGAGCAAACAAACCCTGAAATATGAGTGAAGCAGAATGCTGGAACTGACCAGCTTTTTGGAGTTTGGCTTATTTGTACAGCCTCTGCCCTAGGACACAGGCTCTTTTAAAGTACCTTTCTAAGTGTCAGTGGAAAATGATGTCGTGTTTAGGCTTAACATAAAACGGCTATGTGCTTTGTAAAAAATTCCAGGCCTTCAAAGATGAGTTCCAAAAAGTTGCTTTCTTGAGTCTCCCTTCTGTGAACATCCCCAAGAGTTGACAGGATTTGGTTAAGTTGGTACAGCTGAAACACAGTTAGGAAAGAAGGAGAGGACGTGAAAATGCGGAGAAGGGCAGAACACAGGAGACGGACAGATGAATGGAACCCTGGAAGGAACTGGGCAGAAGGCACAGAGAATAACTGGACCATGGGGGTGCTCAACTTGGTTTCTGAACAAAGCCACGGACAAGCCTCAGTGTGTCCCAGCTCCCATGATTCCTGGTCTATCCTGGGCAGAGCACTATAGCAGAGGCAATGCACAAACCATCACACGAGACGGTTTTCAGGTTGGAGTCATTGAGCCATCAATACATGAAAGCTATTATTATTTTTTAAGATGTAGCCCTGGCTGGACTGGAACTCACTGTGTAGACCAGGCTACCCTCAAACTCAGAATGCCTTCCAAATGCTGGGGTTAGAGGAACAAACCACCATACACAGCACTTAGGGTTCTTGTAACAAGCCTGGAGGGAGGCAGGCAGAGGGGGTGTATGTGCACGCGTGCGTGCGTGTGCACGCGCACAAAACTATTCTGTTTCCCTCAGATAACCTTTGCTAAACTGCAAAATTAGGCCAGGAAGAGTTACGGCTGTGCTAAAATACACGCAGCTGGGGTGATTAAAAGGGTACTGACTTATAACAAATGAACAAACCTTTAAATATTTTTCCTTTAAAAGTAGATGTGAAAAGCAAGTCTTTAAAGTTCAAAAACAAAGTAGGCTGGCGAACATAAACCCTTATTTTGCCACTGGGGGAGCAACTGAGGAGCAAATAGTTAGCATGGGCTATGTAAGACAAATGTTGAAGCCAGAGTTTGAGAGAGTCTAAGCCACACCTGCTTTGGACGTGCATTTCCCTCACTGTCCACGACTGTGCGTCACTCAGCCAGGAGGGAAAACAGGGCGAGGTGGCACATCCGGCCTCTGGGGACTGGGCAGTCTTCCCCGCTTTCGAGCCTTCAGCAAGGGTCATCCCATTCATGGACACATTCATTGGTGTCTTCTGAGAGCTGACAGGCAGGAAGTGACAGGTATCTTTAAAGTGAGACTCTAAATTCCCTTTGAAAAGAAATTCCTGCTTGTCACCTGGCCCAGCAAACTGAGGGAAAATGGAAGAGGCGCAGGCATTTCTGAAAAGTCAGAACCGACCATCCAGTCCCGCCTTCCAGAGACCACGTGACCCTACTGGCTCCACAGATTTGGTTGACATCCCTCACACATCTTGTGAGTGTATGAAAGTAAGAGGGGACGAGCGACTCAAAGGTCCTGGATGGGCAGGAGAGACCTGCGGAGCCTTTTAGCCTTCGGTATACACGGAGGACAGCTGGCTAGGACAGCGGTCCACAGCGCTGAGCTGCAAGAATGCGGGATCTTCGGGGCCACTGCGGAGAGATTCTCCAAAGAGGCTGGAGGAAGCTGAAGGCAAATCGTACACTGGAAGAGAAGGAACACAGACAGTCAGTCAGTCAGTTCCTGCGCTATGCAGTCCCAGTGGCTACACAATACACCCATGCTACCTACAGATGCTGGTGGGACCTAGGTGTGTCCTTGAGGACCTGAATGGTAGAAGAGAATAGCTTGCATGGATGTGCCTTGACCTTAGCAGAAGTAAAAAGTGTTTTAGGATGGCATGAGGGGTCACAACAATAAAGCTGAGTCAAGAGAAAGAATGGGATTTACAGAGGGCGAAGTAAGGGAGGAATATTCCAGAGGAGAAAATAGAGCTCAGGGAGAGAAGAAGGGAAACGTGGGATCAGGAGAGTAAGTATAAGCCAGGATAAGGGTAAGATGAAGGGAAAGTCTGTGCAGGCAGGTCTGGAGAACCTGACTCAGTAGTCATGAGCCTTAACACTGTGCAAGATCAGGGAGCTTGACAGGCGATGAGACTGGATATGGCTAAGATACTCTAGCAGGAAAGTGCCACAACTTATCACTTGGGTTAGCGAGCAACGCCAAATGGGTAGAATGGTACAGGTGAGAGGGTGAACTGGGGAGGCACCCTGGCAGGAACTGCCGCAGCCTGGGGAGAAATGCTGGCCGCTGTGCAGGTGGACAAGGGGTGAGAGTCAGGACAGAAGGTGAAGGCGAGAAGTTATCTCAGGGGTAGTTCTCCTGAATTCTACACTGTCCCTGGCAGCAACTGGAAAAGCACCTGGCTTCTCTTCATGCTGGCCAAGTCCCAGACACCCACCTGTAATGCCTGAGTGTGTTGAGAAGGCTCTGTGGAAAACATCAAAGCCGGTCTGACCCATGGACGTAGGGACCAGGCAGTCCTCAAAGGCAGGCACCATACTGCAGGAGCTGCTGGGTGGCAGAGTTCTCTGAGAATCCGGGTAATGTGGGGGGCAGAATGTCTGCAACTGGCCATAAAATCCTGAAACACAACATGGCAGTGAGCTACTTCAGGGCAGAAACCATCCCCATCCAGGAAGAGCCTTACTAAGTTGGACTGATTTGACAAAATGCCTTGGCATCTTAGAGAACCTGAGAAGTCATCTCAACACGTGTTTGGGTGAGCTGCATTCAAGGCTTGTGAGCACTCTGGGGAGAAACGGTCTCATCCCAGCTCCTCCCACTGGGCTCTGCAGGCATCTTAACGTCTTTACCCCTACTTCAGTCCATTTCCACAGCCGACTGAAACCCTGCACAAGGCCCTTGATCGTGCCCATCATAAATACAAACAAACATAGCCTAGCATAGACCAATCTATCCATCTTTCCAACACTTCAGTCTTCCTTGTGGTTTTAAATAGGTTCTTAGCACCCTACACATGGGCCTACTGTATTCTATTTCATTATTACTGTTTCCAATCCTTGCGGCAAAAGAGGAAACTGGAAACAAACAAAAAAGTACTATGATAAAGGAAATGAGGAAAGATGTCCCAATGCTTGAAACTCCCCCATCAACCTATGGACAACCATATTGCATTATTTCATCTCTCCCCTTCATTTCTGCTCTTATTCAATGGTATTTTTCTTGTGTTCCCATGTGGTCCTTTTCTATGAGCCCCTACACCCTCCCTGATTCCTTACTTCCCCCTTTCTCTCTTTGCTTCTTGATAATGTATATCAATGGATTACTTTTGAAGCGTGTAATATGCTTTTAAAGACATAATAATGCAATCCTCATTGCACACTCTATTGATGGGGGAGCTGAGGCTCCATTGCCTTCCGATGCTGCTTTCCATTGTGTGTTTCCTCAGCTGTAAAATGTGAGTGCCATTGTCTGCCATGCAGGGCTATTGTGTGGATTGACTGAGTCACTGGATAAAGAAGCAGGCTTATAATGTTTTAAAGTGCTTTAGAAATGCCAGCCATTATTGATATTACTATTCTGTTTTTGATGGGGAAAATGAGGGGATTACTAGAGGAAGTACCCTAGGATCCCTCTGCAAACACTAACTGATGGGAGAACACAGAACCAGCTCACACAACTTTGAAACCCTGGTCTCATGTGTCTTCTACCATTACAGCCATGTCTTCTTAAGATGAAAAGCTTTGTTGAGACTCTTCCAATATGGAAGGGTGGTGGTGCTATTTGGTTCTTCTTAGCTCTCTTTAAAACCAGGGACACTGGGTACAGGCACCCTCACTGAGAACACACTCTTCTGGCTGTCCAGTGGGAACCTGCAGTTACCCAGCAAATGCCCGACTCACCTTGGCCGAGGGCTATTCTACAGTTGCTGTAAACACCACTAAAATGTGTTTAACTGCTCATAAAGACACAGCACCACCCTCTAGGAGCTTATGATGTTAGACAGAGACTAAATGCAGATTTCTGCTCTGGGAAAATTCACAGAGTATGGTCCTTTCTAAGTGGGTAACCGTACATGTTACACAGAATCCATAGAAAACATTCTTGGGGAAAGGCAAAGCATCATTATAGTTTAGACTAAAACTATATCTATGGAGATTCTCTATCTAAGCAGACAGAAACATGAAGTCATGACTTCTGGTTTTAATTCCTAACGGCTTTGCCTGCTTTTAATGAGACAGGCAAAGACCCAAACAGATCACTCTCAAATACTCAAAATAACTGACCAGAATGAAGGAAGTCAACCTCCCCTCCCCCCCAGCTAACCAAGAAATAGAGACATTAAAATAACACTAACATTTCATGTTCTATGTATTACACTAGCAAGGATCTCTCCTTGGGGCTGAAGCATGATTGGAGAAGAAGGTACGAATGGCTCTGATTACATTTTAGAGACACTGAGAAAAGTAGATTCGATTTTCTGGATCTTTGGACAAGTATCTGACTCCCACTAACTACAGTATACCCACGGGTTCGTTCCCTTGGGCTTCAGTTTTACGCCCGAGAATCAGTAATCCTAAAACTACGCTGAAGAGCACGTTCTGCCGAGACAGTCACTGCAATACAAATGATGGCAGAAGCAGAGGCCAAGTGGCCAAGCATGAGAGAAGGGTAGAGCACAGAAAGCTGCACTGCTCTCCAAACAGTACCACCAGCCACCCTACCAACACCGCTCCATTTGTCTTGTCTTTACAAAGGCAAGAAACAAAGTTAGCATTTTATGAGAGTTCAGCTTGCGAGAGTCTAAACTCAGGACTAGCACAGCAAAATACTTCACCTATGGCTGCCTTTTTGTTCTATTTCTGCCCAGATTATAAGAGTAGTGAGTATTTTGGAGTCCAGCTGCCTGGGTTCAAGTCCTCACTAAAATACATACCAACCGCACAGTCTTGGTGTCTCAGCGTCTTGACTTGTAAAACAGGGTTAATGATAATGATGATCTCACACCGAGTTACAACAAAATTAAACAAGTTAACATTTACATACCATAATTATGTTCTCTATATTTTAGTAATATAATTTATATATGCATTTGCAAAATAGAAAAAAGTATAAGGTAAATCACTTTACCATTAAAACACAGCTCTCAAAAATAAGATAAATTTGATTATGGGAAGTTAAATCTTCAAAAAAAGGCAAAATGCCTTTCAATAAATAAATGTAAGATGGAGGTAACTATAGGCAGTAAACCCCAGTACAGAATTAAGATGGACTTATTGTAATCTTAGCATACCACAAGGTGAGGAAAATGAACCAATAGCGGCTCACTGGAGAAATGAGCTAGGGTTGCCAGACACTGCGTGAGCTAATATGTACCATGACTTCCTCATTCACCTCGGCGGGGCCTACAACAGCAGGTCTAGGTGGTTTGAAAGAAGCAGAAATTGGATCTGTCAGCTTGGGTCATCCCTTTGACAGATCGTGACTTTGGGTCCCCACAGTCAGGCGCATGTGAAAGTAGCATGGGTACCTGAGGAAGAAATGACTGTCGCGCTCTATTGGAATGTAATGTCTCCTTACTGCACAAAACAGACGTTTGCTATCTATAGCTCCATGCTGGCTCTTTTCAAATTTGTCACCCATAAATCCCCTCATATCACTCCTTAGTGTAACATTACCCTTCCGGGAAGAGAAGACATTTTTCACCGAACTCCCACGAGTCTCCAAACAGGAACATCAATCACTCAGGTGCAACGACAGAGACACTCACTGGCCTTTTGTGAAAACTAATTCATTCTTTTGCCTTATCTTCCCTCCTGTTTCTGAGAGGGAGGAGAAATGTCGCATGCTTCCATCTGTATTCTGGTGTTTGATGTGCGTAAGTTTAAAAGGTTTGTGAGACAGCAAAAACACACCCAGTGATAATCCACACCGGCTTCACACCCAGTGATAATGCACACTGTGCCTTATCTCCCAGGTGGGACCTAAGGAAGGAGAGAACCATGGGGTCTATGATTCCTGCCTGGGAACTGTGACTGATTTGAAAACCTGTCAAAACCAGAATGTCCTTACAAGCATGTTTAATGACGTTAATAGCTAACCTGGGAAAGGAGACCTCTCTTCATTAACTGTACCCCACCCTCTTCAGGGAGCCCAAACAGAGATGCAGAATGCATTGCTTGGGTGGTGGCGATAAGTCAAATCACAGAGGCTTAACGTGGTCTCTTCCCAGTGCTATTTCTATAAAAACAATACGATCAGAAAAAGATTTCCATTAGGATCTTGTCACACGTACAAACCTAGGGGAAGGCCAACTCATTTTCAGATGAATGGTTCCTGTATTCCAGTGGATGGTTTTCAAACAGCAAATTTGGAAAGAGCGGGACTTCTCAGACCCAACGCAAAAGGAGGTAAGATGTTAACACATTTTGTGAGCATAAAACCGAAGAGTGACGGCAAGGGCAGCCAACCTGTCAGTCAGCTAGTTAGTAATGGTTACCAGCTGCGGGGTCAGGAACAGCTGGAGAGACCAAAGAAAAGGAAGACGGTACCTGTCCTTTAGGACTGATGACAGACAAGGGTACAGAAACCCACACAAGCTGACAAGAAATGCTAACCATCATATCAGTCACAAATGACACCCCTCTTTTTTCCCCCAAGTTATTTCGCTTCCAAAAATGGGAGAGGGCAGACACATTATTTATCTTGTTTTATCTAAAGTGCAGCACGTAAAAGATCAAGGAGACTCATCCCTCCTTGTCTCAAGGTGGGCAAGGTCATTTTCCTTTAAAAAACAAAATTGCTTTCCTAATTATAAAAAAATTGGGGCTAATTGTAACAATAATGTAAGCTGGTATAAATAACAAATGAAATTATCTTTATTTATTGAGAAATGGCCAGATATATGCCTTCACAACTTTGAGTTACACACACACACACACACACACACACACACACACGCACACACACACGCACACACGCACACACACATAAGAGTGGGAAGGAGGTATGGGGCATATATGTAAAAATGTCATACAATTGATTACTCTGCAATATGGCTAAAATTATTAATATACATATATAACATTATCTGTATCCCATTTTATTCCCTAAAGTGTGCAATTTTATTCATGCATCACTACAATTCATTCCTAAAAGCTTTTCTCCATACCTTGCCACATAAGTCCCTAAAGTCCTTTGATGGCAAGTGAGACCAAGAATTTACAGTCCCTCTTGTGCTGCTAGGTGTCTACTTCCCTCCCAGGTGGAAGAGAAGTTACAGGAGGGAGGACAGGGTTGCCAGGGCAGTGCTGCCCCCCAGGACCTTCCTTTAGGGATAGTAGTGTTTGTCTGTACATAGTAGTTCCATGTGGTTATCAAGAACTCAAACTGTAGCTCACAGTTAAACAACCACACCTGGTTCATAGTACTACACTAGGCAGCCAACCACATTTCAGCAACGTTCCTGATTAAATTCTTGAAAGAAAAGCACAGAGTCGACTAAGGGTTGAAATAAAAGCCAGATAAATTATTCTAGTCTCTTGGCCTTCAAGACAGGAAGTATATTAGGCTGTTACATCTATTTGTTTCTTATACATTTCGCACTTCGGTCTTGTGGGAAGGAACCAGAGTACGAATATGTAAGAAAAACAGTCATCTCACCCCCTCCCCTAAGAAAGTGAGGTACTGCTTCGGGCTGAGCTAGAGTTTTGTGCTTTTCTGGAAAACAAGAGCAGCTGAGAGCAGTCTGTGACACATCCTTCATGTGCACTATATCTGAACATATTTCACTAGGCACATAGAGAGTGAGAGCATCACGGGGGGTGTCCATTCTGTGAACCGTGTGATGGTGATGTGCCATTAGAGAAGCCGCTACCCAACTTACACTACCACGTGTGGTTGAAAACTCATGCCATCAACAGCTCGCACCTTGCAAAGGTGTAAAGTCATGCCATACACGGTGTTGGCTATGCTAAGTTCTTGTACTACTTGATGGTGATGCCAGGAACAGCCACTGAACTGACTCCAGGGAAGGTGCTAGAGAGTTCAGGCAAATGTCCCCATTTACAAACAGACGGGGAGGAATGGTTGCATGCTTCACCTTTCCAACAGCAATGCCGGGATGAAAAGGACGCTATTCTCTTTTCTGCAGTGGGTGCAACAGGAAGAACAAACAACAAAGCATGAAGTTTTGACATAACTCCTTTGTCTGACCTTGCCTTAGAGCTAAGAGGGAGCCTCTGCCCACGCAACTAAGGACCAGTCTCAGTGAAGAGACTCTCCTGCCAGCACTGTTGAACTGACCCATGGGGGGGACACAGCAGCAGCAATGTCTTGTTGAGCACTTCGGGGTTTTTTTTTTTTTTTGTCAAAGGAAGAAGGATGTATATTTATGAGCTTTAAGACCCATTATTTTCCACAGGGTGTAATTTTGTGGATTACTTTAGGAAGTGTAGAATCTTTGTCCTTAGTCATGATTGTTGCCTATGTGGGGATATGGATGAGCCCAAGTGAGGGTCAGTGGGAGTCCCAGAGTATGAATATGCAAGCAGAAATATACACCTCGATTCTCTTTGGCTCTTGGGACTTTTTTCTCCAGTACCTTAACATCTCTTTGTAGATACCCTGGAGATCTTTGACCTTCTGCCCTTGAGAAGTAGTCAAATATTTTTCCACCAAGTCTGTAAAAGGAGAGGGACTTACTGGAAAACCACCTTTATTTTTAATATAATTTTAACGTAACCTCAAGAAACAGTCTTTAAAAAATGACAATTGTGGGATGGAGAGATGGCTCACAACCAAGAAATGGTAAATGCGTGCATCTCTCTATTATTCTATCTACATACATACTCTCCCCCCCCAAAAAAAAATGTTCCACGAAGTCAAGGGCCTCACCCAATTTGTCACTGTTCGTCCACAGAGCTTAGAATAGCAACTGCTGTAGTAGCCGTCACTCAGTAAACATTTGCACGGCGGGACATCTGTGCCGCTTTAGCCACGGCGTAATGGATGGAGCTGTACCAGTGTCTTGTTTTTCTCTCTAAATATCATTTCACTTAACAGACACTTGCAGGTCTCACCTCTGCACAAAGGATGGGACATCACCTCTGCCCTCAGTTTCACTTAGCGTTAGGATGTAGAGCCAGAGGGTAGAACAGGGAAGAGTTTGCTGCACCCAGAGATGCGGAGCACAGGAAAGAGAAAAAAGGCCACTGAAAAGAAAGAAGGATCTCTAGTGAAACAGCTGTCTCTGCACTCTGGAGATGAGGGGCTTCCTTTGGTCAAGTGGATCCTCCCTAAGTCAGATTAGGAGTCTCCACATTCACCCACATTAAAACCATGTTCTAGCTACTACTCTATTGCTCTGATAAACACCATGAACAATAGGCAGCATGGAGAGGAAAGGGATTATCTCATCTTCCACTTCCAGGTAACAGTTAATGACTGAGGAAGGCAAGGCAGGAACTCAAGGCCATAACTGAAGCAGAGACCACATAGGGACACTTCTTGCCTGATTGCTTACTCTGGCTTGCTTGGCTACTTTCCTCTATATAACCTAAAGCCACTGACCCATGAATAGTACCACTCAAGTGGAATGGGCCTTCCTTCATCAATTAGCAGTCAATCAAGAAAATTCTGACACAGGCCAATTCCTCGACTGTCTTTCCTCTTCCCAGGTGTGCCTAGTTTGTGCCAAGTTGACAACAGCTGACTAGCTCAGGTCATCTCTGAAAATACAAATATTGATAGAAGATTAAAAAAAGGGACAAAGAAGAGAGATATCTTCATATTTCCTGGCTCTTCTCATGTTTTTTTTTTTTCATTCTCATCATAACTATGATTCTCTTAGGAAACTGTGACCTTCCACATTTGAGTATTTTCTGTAATACATTATAAAGGCCAGCGAGAAGAGGGGATTCATAGGCAAGAAGCCCCTAAAAGACCATCAGTTTATAGTCTGGGGATCATATATTATCAGTCTGATTCCATATACTCAAGTTTTGCTCAGAGAACAGCCTGGGAGAATACACATTCATTACCTGCCAGATACTTTAATATCAAAACACCTTAACAAGTCCTTAATACATACATAAGCACTTGATATTTCTTCTGTGGAACTCAGTAGTTGAAACAAATGGCAGATGCAGAGGGACTGTGGAAGACTTTGTTAACTGATATTAGATTCATTTGGTATACAAATAAAGTAGGAAACTCTTTCAACTATACTAATATTTCTAAATAGCCAAATATTTAAAATTATTTATTAGTCTAGCCTTTTTACATTAGTACAAATCAGCAAGAGAACTAAAATAGGCACTATATAAACATCTACTAAGTTCAGAGCTACCTCAATGGCAGTTTCCATGCACGGATATCACCGAATAGTAATTTGCTTAGTGTTATGACATCTACTTGGACAACTGTTCTAAAGAAGCAAAGGATCTAGTATTTGTTGGTTCAAGCCAAGCCAGACCTAGGGGTTTTACATAGACAATCTTTATGCTGACCACAGCCTTCCAGATAAACTATATTGTCCCCAGCTTACTGAAAAGAAATAGCCATGTTAGAGTAATTCATCAAAAGCCAGACACATAGTTCATAAAAAATACTGGTGTCAGAGCACATGGGCCACTATGCACACCGGTGTCAGGCTCCTTCTTCAAAGGCCCGTAAGCATTGTTGGCTTAGTGGGACTCCACAAGAAGTACTGCAAAGAACGCAGGTTTAATTCATTTGTCTGTTTCTGTCTTTCCCCAAAGGCCACACTGGCTTTCTAAGGCACTAAGGCCATGCTGCATGTGTGTAGCCTCCCCGGACAGACAGCGAGACGGAAGATGACAGCTGTAAGAAGAGGTGAATCCTTCTCACCTGGACGTGGTGGAGCACATAGTGAGGGGACGGGGCATGTGGGATTTCCTTCTGTATGCTGTGAATACCATTGGTGAATAAAGAAACTGCCTTGGCCTGTTGATAGGGCAGAACTTAGGTAGGCATTGGGGGGGGCACTAAAAAGAATGCTGGGAGAAAGCAGACAGAGTCAGAGAGATGCCATGCAGCCCGGCTGGAAACAGATGGGGGAACTTTAGCCAGTAAGCCACAGCCACGTGGTGATACACAGATTAATAGAAATGGATTAAATTAATATGTAAGAGTTAGCCAACAAGAAGCTAGAGCTAATGGACCAAGCAGTGATTTAATTAATACAGTTTCTGTTGATTATTTCAGGGCTGAGCAGCCGGGAACCAACAAGTGGCCCCCTTCTTTCAACAGAGACAACTTGAGAACAAGGCCAGAGATTCTCAGAGTGGATGCCCCAAGCACAAGAGCCACCTCGGCAGAGCTTCCGTGTTCCTGGGCTCCAAGAAATCCCCAGAGAAGCAGGACTGCTGGGAAAAGGCCTGGAAACCTGAGTTTAATAAGGAATGTCTCACACATGATTGGAAAGTTCTAAGGATACCATGGAATAATTTCTTTCTTTCTTTCTTTTTTTTTTTTTTTTTTTTTGGTTTTTCGAGACAGGGTTTCTCTGCAGCTTTTTTAGAGCCTGTCCTGGAATTAGCTCTTGTAGACCAGGCTGGCCTCGAACTCACAGAGATCCGCCTGCCTCTGCCTCCCGAGTGCTGGGATTAAAGGCGTGAGCCACCACCGCCCGGCTGGAATAATTTCTTAAAACTTCTGAAGTCACAGTCTCACGGGCCTGGGTTCTATTTGAAATGAGGAAGATTTCTTCTGGGAGGCATCTTTATTCTTTGAGCTGGACCATGTTTTCTGTTGCACCTTGGGGCCCTGAGTGATCTTGAATTACATGGCTAGCAGGCATCAGTCAGATGATTTACCTGGCTCCTTCCTCTAATGCCCTTTGTCAGTTCCTGGCCCACGTGAAAATGTGGGACCTTATCTGAATGATGCAAGGTTCCTACTGTTGCCCCTATAATAATCTTGTGACCTAGATTTCTATTGTCTAACTGGAAACAAAGCTCTCTGTTCCACCTGAATTACTAACCAGATGACTTTCTGTTTCTCAGAATCTAAATCTGTGGTTATACAAACATCTAGCCCTCCAATCTTAGAGTAAAGACGGAATCTTAACTAAGGGGAAAGAGTACGGGAAAATGTCTGTATGGGTCTGAAATCAGAGAGCTCATAGTCTCTGATTCTGATTCTGAAGCCTCCAAACTGTCCCTGGATCGCGGGACCCTTCTCATCTTCTTCCCTGGCCACCAGAGAAGCTGACTCTGGGTACTCTCAGAACTTATGGACACTGACTGTCCGTGCATAAGCCAACCCACCACCCTTGCTCCACCTTTCCCTCTGAGCTAACATCTTCCCAATGCCACTCTCTGATGGGCACATCGGGGTGACACAGACCTTCCTTTATTACTTAGTCCCATCCCACTGCAATCAGACTTTTTATATTTAAGTTCATAATGTGCATCTTGAAATGTGTAATGCCCTATGGGAACAAAAGATTACATAATTCTGAGAACAGGAAATAGTCTCTGACTACCGAACTCAAGGTCTGTTTACACCGTCAAGGAACACAATCGTTGACGAATATAGTACATAATAGATACCCTTAGATAAATACAGACTCAGAAGAGCCGTGGACTTGTGCTTTGTCTTTTTTTTTTTTTTTTTTTGGTTGTTATTGTTCTCACATTAACGTAGGTTTAGGAGTCAGAGTGGGACCTGGTACACAGCAGAAAATGGCTATATGGAGTCAGTCAGAGAATGAGTGAGTGGAACCAAGGCAGGAGCCTCTGGTGAGAATATTGATGGCAAGAAGCAACACAGCTGAGATGACGGACTAGGACTCAGGGCCCTTGCACACGAAGGGAAATTATTTGAGAAAATGCTGTGACTTCCCTTTCTGTTGTGGACATTTTCTCAAGCGGAGGATCAATGAAGGCGATGCAGATATGATGGGCTTTGCTCTGGCTGGACTCATGCTGCTGTGCTCCAACACTGACCGAATCAACACAGGGAGGAAAGAGTTTATTTGGTGCATGCTTCCACATCCCAGCTTATCACTGAAGGAAGTCAGAGAAGGAATTTGAAGGCAGCACTCTCTGTCCTGGGAACAAACTCACAGCCCAGGAAGTATAACAGAACCCAGAGTCCCTGCTTTGTGCAGGCTCACCTATAGCTAGCTTTCTGATATAGCTCAAGATGACCTGCCTAGGAGTTGTGCCACCAGTGTGGGCTTGACTTTCCTATACCAATTAATAACTGAGACTTCCCCACAGACAAATCTCCTCTGGACAATCCTTTACCCGAGATTCCTTCTCGGGTGGTTCTAGGCTGTGTCAAGTTGACGGTTAAAACTAACTAGGGTGGGCTCTTTCCAGAAAACATGGATGGTTTGGCTGCTCTGAATCACCGTTTTCCACTGGATGCCAGAGAGACCATTAAACCCCAAGACAGAAACAAAAGTGGGTAGGAGAACTGAGGATGAACAACATACTACTGCCCCGCCACATGCTTATAATGGAGAATGGTTTCTACAGAGTTCACTGCAACCTGATAAGCAATGAAGTCTACAGGACTAAATTTTAAGCATATGTGTTAATACGAATTTAAGTATTACCACACACTCTTGCTGAGAAACTGCTACATCGGGCCTGATCTACAGATGCAAAGGTCCTTGGGTAACTATGGGACGGATTCAGATTTCCCGAGTCATGTCACCATAATGATGAGAAATCTGAGAACTTGCTTTGGATGTGTGATATGAGGTTGGGCTTGGTGAGGCAACGCAGAGAGGGAGTGGTTGGTGGTTACATTCAAACAATCGAGCAGACATGTCTAAATGCTTCCACTTCCCCGGCTCTGTGACTTCTGGGGGACAGTGCTCGAAGGCCTTGCAAAATGATAAAATGGAGGGCTGAGTCAGAACGGTTTGGTTAAATTAGAGAAGAAAAATTACCGCAATCCAAGAGTCCTCCCAATTGTAAGTAAACCAACAAGAAATTCTAAGGCAACTAGGATGGTTTTGCAACACAGTGCTGAGCGGAAAGAGCTGGAAGGGGTCAGACCAAGCCACTCCCAGGTTAGTGTTTGGTTTTCTATTTTATTAGCACAGTGACCTCATTACTAGTACCTTGGATATTCCTGATGTGTGGATTTTCATTTTTCCCTTTAAGGGACCTCTGTCCACAGCTCTTCACTTTTTTGTTCTAAACTATGAATTGTTTATCATATGTATAAAAGGCAATTCCAGCTAAAATCAAAGGATTGCAGATTGCCATTAACATGTCCATCTTTACGGAGTTCAGCAGAGCCCTGAAAATAGGGTTATATAAGAGGGGAAAATCCTTTTTTTCCCTTCAAAATTCTATTCACTAGAGGCCAAATTTCATGAGTTTAAACTATAAGAGAGAATATTTCCTTCTGAAAACCTGTTATTACTTCCTCAAAATAATGAAAAACCACTTCATATAGGCCACTTACCACAGGCACTTTTAAATTTTGTGATGGAGAAGTCACAATAGCTGATGAAATGGAAAAATTTCTCTAGATATTTCCTTCACTTCAATAAACTTTTGAGTTTCAATTAGAAAAAAAAAGGAATGGAAGAAAGAAAAAAAGACAATGAAAATAAGGTGCTTCACTGCCAGGGACACAGCTTGACAGATGGGTGAACGAGCAGGCGGGCAGCTAGGGTGATGGAGAACCCCAAGTCACCGGCCCTGTCACTGACTCCCTATTATTAACACTTCCCTGGGTGATCAACAGGGACACAAAAAGATGTTCAATCACTCGCTAACTAATGGAAAAATTAAAAGCACGCAGCTCAGCTTTGCTGTACAGATGGACAACCATCGGGAAGTCACAGGACAGTCATGTCCACTGGCTGGAGTTTAAACCTGGGGCAGCCTCAGAAAGACATTCGTGGAAGCCCCTGACTACCCCCAAAATGTTTACACATCAGTCCAGAAAGCTTTCTCCGGAAACATTTCCTGAGAAAGTCCGTCAGGAAATCGTGTGCTGCTGTAAACACAGACGCATGCATGGACATGAAAACCAGGACAGTAATTTTTTAAAAAGGGCCATTAATAGTGGAATGAGCTCAAAAGATGATCGCACACAGAATGTGTGTGAGAACCATTATGGCTGTCTGTGGGGCACAAGTTTGCCAAAGCTAGCTCCTCTAATATAAGGGGCCTTCTCTTCCTTGTCTTTTATTCATTCATATTTATGACAAATGATTTGTTAAGCAGTTACTCTATGAAAAGCACCAAGGGGAGATATGCTCTCTGTCTTGAGTAAACTCAGGATTTAGGGCATTAGTCACCTTAGTACTTTTATTGGCCAAAGACAGCATGGTTCGGTAGGTCTAGTCTATGTGGTCAGGTGTGTGCTCGCACATAAAATCCTGTGTGGTGATGCTTCGCGCATTCATGTTACCGACGTACGTTCCTCACTGTTCAGTTCCATAATCCATCACCCAGGCAGCAATTCTGACTCGAGAAGACCACCGTACATTTCTTCCCACAAAGCAGGCGCTGTTGAAATGCTGACTGAGCCAACACATACACACCTAAATTTAACTTTTGTTTTTGTAGAACTAGCACACTGTCAGAATTTATCAAGTACTACTTATGTAAAACTGTTCTTGGGTAATTGTGCTGTAATTAAGTATATGAGCGTAATTAAGGATTTCTGTGACTCTAATCATCAATCCTTAGTACTGTTCAGGCCTTAATAATACCTGAGCTGATACCGAAAAGGATGCCTGATTATGGCTGCTGATAACATCTGAGTGGCATCGAGTATACTCACTGGCTCATTTCTTTTGTAAATATCTCGCTTGTTTCTCAGTGATGTCGATGACATTTGATTTCTAATCAGATAGATGTGTCTCCCTGAGATTTCAGAGTTAGGACATGCTCACACTCCCCCTGAGCAACACAATTACTAGACTTTCCTCTTTTGCAACCCCACACATGCAGTTGTGGCTAAATTTCCCATAGACGGGGAGTATGCTTACTGTCTTTCTAAAAAACACCTTAAGCTTTAAAGATTTACCATTCTAAATCCCTAGCAATGAGATCAGGCATGGCGGTACCCCCAAAGAACCCTTCATGGAAAGTGCCTATGAGCAAGCATGATCAGAAAATGGCCGTGGAAGAAGAGAGGACCCGAACTCCTACCTGCCACAACAACGCTCACATTGACATCGAGTGTACTGTGATGTCCAGAGCTGGAAAGATGTGTTGGTTAGCACAAACCGTTCATAATGTATTTTGTTCTTTGAGGCCTATTGGTAGATCGAAACCCTTTGTTTCCCAATGCAGTCAATCTGAACGGAGTTGACAAGCTTAGAGATTCATACTGAGGTGGGAAAATGCCACCATTGTCTGGCCACTGTCTGGCTCACTTCTCTGGGGGCCCACAGACAGGGCCTATTTTTTAAATCATGAAAAAGACAAGCTTATAAACCACAGGGGCTGAGACCAAAAGGAAGGGCTCCCACTTCCCACTGCTACTGTGCTGGCATCAAACAGCCTCATGGTGTTTTCCTAATGAAACTGAATAACTGGACCATGGATGATGGGATGTTGGCAACTGGAAACTCCAAAGGAGTGAAGAGTAAGAGCAAACAGTGGAAGGCTGAGAGGCACCCAAGAGATTAGAGGAGAGGGGAAAAAATCTGGGCAGAGACTTAGAAAGAGGGACTGATTTCCAAGATAGGTAGCATTGCCTGTTTTACAGGTTAGCAAATGAAGAGAATAGAAGGCAGATTGCACAACGTATGTGGGTGTGTGTGGGGGGTGTGTCCATCCGTCCTTCTGTCTATCCATCCATCTAGTAAGCTCAGCTTTGCATCTGAGGGTGGCTATGTATGTATTACATTTGTTCAATCTTCTCTGCCTAAAACCGACATATGACATGTAGAATATCAGCATTCCTATGGTGACCAGGATGATGGGAGAGCCCTCGTTCAGGGTGACAAAGTAGAAGATGGTAGAACAGGATGCTGTTGACTCAATTAAGCTGTCCCTCTACCCCATATGCTGCTATAGTGGTCATCTTAGGAAGAAACCATAAATTTGTACCCAGCTGTTGCTACTACCCCTGGAAGCTCTCTCACTCTGCATAGATGCTTATGTGAAATAGTTGGGTCTTCAGGAAGCCAGTACTGACCAGAACACTCAAATACAAGAAACAGCAGTAACACACCATGGAAGAGTAAGCTGGACACCTAGTCCAATGTGGCTAGAGATTTTGGAGTGGCTTTCAAAAATTCACAAAATGGGCTGAGTCGATAGCTCAATTGGTAAAATATTTGTTGTACAAGCATGAGGACCCAAATTTGGATCCCTGACATCCACATTAAAAAAATACAGGTGCTGATGTGCACATCTGCATCCTCACTGCTGTGCCGTACGGAAGCAATCAGGCCCCTGGAAATTATTAGCTCGCTAGTCTAGCAACGGGTGAGCTCTGGGTTCTGTGAGACTCCCTGTCTCAAAAAATAATGTGGAGCATGATCAAAGAAGAAGCCTGGCATTGTCCTGATTCTATGTGCACACATATCCACAAACACATGTGCACATGCCCACAGGAATATCCACATAAGCATATACATGTTTATGTATACACACACACACACACACACACACAGGAGAGAGGGCAGAAAACACAAAGGAGTAGGGCATGTGACCTACAGGAACTCCATGTCAAGTGTGTGAAACAGAGAGATAAAAGCTAAGCTCCATGTAAGACTTCTCTTGAGCAGGAAACCCCTATAGCTGCGCTTGTTTCTAATTTTATTAAGACAAAACTAAAAGTGCTTTTGCTCACTGCAGCACCTAAGTTGAGTGTGTTTCCATTTCTTCTTTGCTATTCCATCCTTCCTTTCTTCAGAAAGATTGTGAACACACAACACCACACAGATTCTCCTACCACTCCTTTAACTTCCCAGCTGGATCTGAGAGTGGCGAACTCTCTTTCAGTCACTGAGTTTTCCAAACAGCACAATCTAATTCTGACAGCGAGAGCTTGATGTTTCTGCCTATCCTGGACCACCCTCTGCACAGGATCTCTATATGATGTTTGTAAAATATCAGCATGACTGCACTGAGTGGGACACGTTTCTTTCTGAGCCCCCCTTGTTCTCCTGCATCCTCTCCTCCACTCTGGGCCTAACCTCCGCACCCAGCAGGAAACCATCTCCCAGTGTCGCTCTTCTCTGCATACTCCACCTCTGAAAACCCTTTGGTAGCATCTTCCTTGCAAGGCCGCTTGTTCCTTTTGCCCCTTTTAACTACTGCAGTATGGCAGTCTTTAATCGGCATTCTCGTTGCCTGGTACTTAGAGGGTGACCAACAAACACCCGTTGAACTGAACTTGGCCTCTCTTTGATGTGTCCAGAGGCAGGAAGACTGTGAAAACGTTCTTCTAGGAATTCCCATGGCATTTGAACAATCAGCAGTGAATAGGGAGTTTAAAAAGAAATTATCCATTAGTAAGTACCATAACAAAATGTACAAATATCAACTCGCTGGCAACTAATCCAGGCAAAATTCTGAAGCTTGCCTGGGCAAGAGAATTACCCTGACAAGAAAGAAAAGACCAAAGAACAAGTTTACATGGTTGGAAAGAGTGTCCTTATGTTGACATCTGAAAGAAAAGATCAAGTGTACTAAGAAGTTGCCTTAGAGATATCGCCCAAACAGAGGCTGGAAAAGTCTATCCACATTAAGTAGGAAGGACATCGCATTCTCTTTACTAATAAAGGCAATCTGAATGGGTGGGGTAGGTGTCAATAAAACCACAGTGAGGACATGTGAAAGAATGTTGGTTGTTGGTGTTAATCCTGACAAGTGTATCCTTCACTTAATGAAAGTACAAGATCAACACACAACGTCTAGTTCAGTACCAATTAGCAGATAATTAACAAAGCTCAGAGGATCTTCTTCTGTTCTTCCTCATTTGTAAGACCAGAGTCCCTTTGAACTCTGACCTTCCAAGTTCCAGGAAAGACAACAGTGTGTCAGAAGAGGCACCACGTTTGCCACAGGGAGTTGCAAACTCCTGTTTCCTTTGGTGTGCCTTGGACTTGGCATCACCTTGATTATGGATTCAGTTTGGAAGTGTGGACCTCTTGCAAAGCCCACACAGTGTGCCAGGGTAGTGACGTCCAGACATTTTTATATCTTTCTATGTCTCAGCTCCCATTTCTACAGACAGAGGGACGGCATTTCTCCCTAACCTCTCTCCCTGCTGCAGGTCAGACAGAGGAGATGATGGGCTGTGGTGTTCTCGAAAGCCATGAGCATCTTCATAGAAGGCACGAAGACTCGCTGTGGCCATTGAGTTTTAGTGGAGGATGAGTGGCCATTGAGTTTTAGTGGAGGATGAGGTTCTCTGCCACCAGGATACTGTGTAACTTCACCCAGTAAAGGTGAACAACGATAGGAACAGCTACAGCTAGTGAGGGCACCTGGGTAAGGAGAATCACTCACCCCTGAAAAACCAGCATATATGCTTTGTCCTCATCTAAGGACGGTTGGTGAGAAATGCTGGCACTCAGAAAGTTTTAGGACCAGCTGAGAGAAGGCCTAGGACAGCATCTGTGCCCCTGCCCCTTCACCAGGTGGTTAAAGCACAGGCAGTTTCTTTGTAATCCCATCACTGGAGCCACGTGGCCATCTCTCTGGAGCGTGTCATGAATTCTCATTTTCCCTAACTCTAGTCTGAACCTAATTTATGGCTGCTCTTTCTCATTGGCTATAGAATTTTTGTGACAATTAAGAAAGCAGACATTTTATATTAAAAAACATAACATTTTCAAGCTGAAAATATATTCATTATTTATCTTTCAAAGGAAAAATGTAGAGGAAGAGTATTATGCCAGAGCACCATGGAGCATGCTCCCCGGGTCCTCTTGGTTCATTATTCACTTGTTGAATGAGCAAGTGCCAACTACTGACCCAGTAAATACTTATTACTTTGCACCAAGTGTTATGCTTACTCTGGGGCTACACACACGATCCTTGTTCTCCGTGCCTAATAACGAACAGGGAAGAAGAAGGAAGAGACTGAGATGAAGTGAGCCCCGCGCCTGCACCTGGTGCTTTTCTCATCAGCTTCCTGTACCAAGTGATGCAAGAGGAGAGGTGACAGTGTCCCCACCAGGGACCAGGGACCCAGGCACATGGAGTTTAGAGTCAACGGGATTCCCAAACTGGCCTCCTTCACACCCACTCATGAAGTTTTGTGAGAACAGAAAATAAAGGAGAGGCGGAGGATGACACAAAACGTTAGCCTGATTAAAAGCAAACCATCAGCATTTTAACTAAATTTCTTTCCAGTTCATTTTTCTACACGTAGGTCAATTTTTAAAGGTTTTAAAAGCAGGTTTCACAACTGTAACCAAAGCAGGGCCTACCACATTTCACTGGACCTAGGACACCGCTGCCTGTGGACTGCTCTGTTAGTCTTTATATGACCAGAAAGACGGGTTGCTACCGGCATCAGGATGCCACTGGCTGAGAGATAGGCCCAGATTTTGGCAGCATTAGAATAGGAACATTCAAACAGTGCTTCACGAAGGTGACCAACTCTGACTTCCACAGAGCCCACACCATGGTGCCCACCTCTCTTCTAGAGGCTGCTTTCCAGATTATGGCCTTGGGTCTTCTTTTATCAGACAAGCTGCTGGGCAGGAAGAGAACTCATTTGTTCTTTTTTTTTATATAACTTACCTTGGGCACCTGCAGCAGGCACTTACAAAACCATCTCCTGGTGTAACTGAAGTATGAGAAAATGTTCATAAGTAAGTAGAAAGCAAAAAATCACCACTGAACTGAGAAGCCTGAGCTTTGCTGGGAAACAGTGGACCAGTAGGGAGTGTGGAAGATGATGGAGCTTTGACTCAGCCAGGGATGCTGGCTTTCCCATGTCCACCCTTGCTATAGATGACCACTGTCATCATCTTGTCTCCTCCCTGCTGCTCAGGGCTCCTGTTGAAGTTCAGCATCACAGCACTGTTGAAGCCTACGCACACTCAGAGTAAACACTGGCGTGGTTTGGAACACCCTCTATTAATTCTAAGTGATAAGCCATATATGTGTTATTGGTGAGAGGACAAAGATGGAAGGCTCACTTGTAGAATCATCTGAAGGCATCTCAACGGACAGTATCATTTTTGCTTACAGAGAATTCTGACAAGAGGAAATAGAAGGATTCGACAGCTGGAGTCTGTATGGTTTGGCACTGCAGTTTTCTGTGGAAGTCCACTAGCATTATGTTCTTCAACTGATGAAATGAGTTTAAATAAAGAAAAGAAACTAAAGCAGACTCAGTTCTCCAAATGTGGTCCTTGTTGAACACAACACCAGCCCAGACCGAAAACCTCTGTGATTTCTCATTTCCTTCTGTTCTTTTCTTCCTACGTGAATATCTATAGCCATTACTACATATGAAGAAATGTGTTGAGCTCCCTAAAAGATCTGATGATGGGTCAGATGGCTCTGGCCTCAGAAGCAAGTTTGTATATTAATAAAGGAGATATGTTTTATTTAGACAAGCTACAAGACGGAGAGAATGGAAGATCTACCAAAGAAACACATGTGAAACACAGTCAGTTCAGAGCCTGCGGCATGGCACAGCTGGGGGATCAGGTGTCGACCTGGCCCATGGGAAGAAGATGACAGACATGGACAGCAGGGCTCTTGGGGCTCCCCTTCACGCAGTCTCTGGTCATTCAGAAGCATGGTGCTATTGCTATCGCCTGCCCTTGAGGTGTGCCATCACTGGGAACACAAATGATTGTCTTGAGCAGAATACTATAGGTGTTACAAGTCCGTTTATCTGAGGAAAATACTATGGGGTTTCATGCCTATGAGTATACTAATAAGTGTGGCGGGGAGGGGGGTCTAAAGGCTCGAGTCTGATGTAAAACAGAACATCTGAGACCTGCAGCTCATCACTAGGATAAAAGGCGACAGCAAAACACTCCCTTTCAAAACTCAAAGAGCTGTCAGCCCTTGCTTACCATGGACGTGGATACCATTCGACTGAAAAGCAGGGTTTGTTTCTGGCTGATAGGACTTCAGGAGTGAGCCTGGTGGCTGCTGGGTGTGGGGAGGCTGTGCTCTCTGCAGCAGCGATGGAGGAGCTGGGACTCTTCCTGGGCTCATGTGCTGAGGAGATGGAGTCGGAGGTGCAAACCTGGGAAAACAATTCCAAAAGGCAGCATAACCAACTCTCCAAAGCCTTCTACGTCCCCATTCTGGCCCGACCCAAGGGTGACAATGTGCTCTTTCAAAACCCCTCATAACCTCTCTCTTCCCACCACTGAGTTCTTCTCTGAGACACAGAGAGAATAAAAGACACCAACAAAGAAAACCTTAGTCACAGTTTGGGTTTGTCAAGCTTCTTAAACTGCATTTCAAATCCTCTGGGTTTTGTGAAATTCAAAGCACATCCATTGCCAGGCCCTTTTCCTGCTAATTTTAAAATCCACTCACATTTTAGGGGAAATTCGATTCGTATGTTTCTGAGTCATTTACACTTAGCTCATAAACATTTTGTTTTGTAAGGCATATCTGAGGTCCAAGAAGTGTTACGGGTCCTTATTTTGACCCTCTCTAACTGGAGTCTCCTTAAACAATACAATCTTTCTTGCCAGGAGTAAATTAACTTCAACCTCAAAGGTCAAATGTGCCTTAAAACCCAGAACCTGAGAGGTCGGCTTGGGTTCTGTGCTGGGCAAAGAACATTCCTGATGGTGTAGAGGGAATGCAATGTACAGCATTCCTTGTCTTAACATGGAACAATCACAAAATTGGTGGGTTTTTTTTTGGTTTTGTTGAACCCAATGCCTTGCGCATGCTAGGCAAGCACTCTACCCCTCTACTCTGAGGGCTGTACCCTCAGCCCCAAGTCCAAGAGTACTGGTTTCTGAAAGGAGATACATTGATATTTAAACAAGAAAAAAAATCACCAAGTGACCTTAGACAACTGTATATTTATCTTCTTGTTGTGAGGTTTTGAGTCACAGATTTAGAATGACCTTTATTGTCTTAATAGAGAAGGAAGGTAGACTTGCAGTTGGGAATGTTCACAGAGAAATCAACAGGACGCTGGACGTGTTGGTTCAGCAGGGGACTGTGACACACATGGTAGAGAAAGAAGCTAAGGGTCTTCCAATGCCAGGAGAATAAGCAGTGGAATAATTTTGGGTAAAGATATGCTAGCAACAAAGTGTTTAACCTCTTCTCTCCAAAGTTCACTAACACAAAAACATTCAGCTGGTGCTTGTTAACACTGTGCAGGAAGAAAATCTTTATCTTGCACTAGGAAACATAGGTTATCATCTGTGACATTAGTCGTTTTCTAGGAACGAATGACTCCACAAGCCTGGGCACACCCGAGAAAAAGGCAAGGTGCATTAGACAAGTTCACAAAGCAATTCAAAGGGTCCTCCCGGAGCAGAATATCTCAGAAGGCAGAGCCTCGACATTTCTGCTGTAGCAGTAAGAGCATGGGACAATGTGCCATGTTCACTTGGTATTTCATTTGTGAGAGGGAAGGAGACTATCTAAGACGGTTGCAGAGGAGCCAAGAGGAAGATAGGGCCTCAAAGCAAAGAGGTCAGAGCACCTAGGCAAAGCAGATGTGACAGGATGCCTATGAAATGGTGGTCTCTGAGGTTTTTCTCAGGACGGAGAGGGGCAGCTGCGTGTCCCTTGCTGGCAAATATGCACTTTTCTAAGCACATCCTCTTAATTGGGATTATCCAGAAGACTCTACGCTAAGTGGCCCTGAGAGAAAACACGGTAAGCAAATCCTGGCACTGGCCTGGGAACATCTAGTAAACCTCGTAAGCCAGGATTCCCCATATGGAGGCTATTTTCTGGGGAACATGTCCTTATTGTGTCTCCGAAGTTACCCTGAGCTGGCAGGAGAGGAATGAGCAATTACGGAATCAGACTCTGGGGATAGATGGAGCCCACACTGGCACCCAATCCTGGAAACCCCTGTTCTTAGGGCCCCTGGGGTGGGGTGGGGGGAACTGAATAGCGAGGTGTGACCGTTATCGTTATCATGTAATCACACTGATGTTTCAACTTTATTTGGGAAAATAATTAAGACCTGTCTCTTGTTTACTTCTTCGTTTGAGAACAAAAGACACAAGCTAAAAGGTCCTCTGGTCTTTCCTTCTGGTACCTCTGCTACCCTCTTTCAGTCTGGGGCTGAAGGAGCAGAGCAATGAGTAGAAAGCTAAGTTGAGACTCTAAGCAGAGGGCATAACCTACCCCAAACAAGGTGATCAATCTGAATCACGTTAGCTGGGTTAGTAAGGAGGAGAAATGGTGAACGAGAGTGCAAAGGAAGTCCAAAGTCTAATGCTTTTATCATTTGCAGTGACGGGGTCAAAGGCTAAATTACGACTACTAACTAGGAAATGAAGAATACAAAAATACAAGGGTATAATTTATTAAAATATTTTGAGTCATCTATAGGTAGATTGTATTACGCTAGATGTAGATTCTGTATAGTATGGTCTTATACAATTATGCGCTCATTCCAAATTATTCTTACCTATTCATACAAGTTCCTGGGCATATTTTCTTGGCTATGACATATTATTTAATACTGATAAGGATAAATAAAAAGAAAAATGTACCAAGGTTTTAGCATTATTTCACAACTTAGAGGCAGCTGGAGACAGAGACAGGTAGAGTTCTATTAATTTCAGTCCAGACTGATCTACAGAGCAAGTTCCACAACAGTCAAGGCTACACAGAGAAACCTTGTCTTGAAAAACAAAAGAAAAAAAGTGATCATGTGATCATATTTTTAGACAACTGCCAGAGTAAGGAAGCAAGTAAGAATCAATAAATTAAAATTCCAGCACAAGAAATCTATTTATAAGTAGGAATGTTTTTCAAGCCCAGAATCAATTTATACACATTTACAAGAATCAATTAAAAGACATTTTGTTATTTTTAATCCATGAATTTTTAGAATCAGTTTTATTTCTGCCTAAAAACACCACATAGTATTTTTTCTTTTTTCTCTCATATATAATATCCCAATCACAGTTTCTGCTCTCTTGACTCTTCCCACCTGTTTATGTCCCCTCTCCTGCAGACCTACTCCTCCTCCATTTCCCTTTAAAAAAGAGCAGGCCTCATGGGTATCAGTTGGGCAAACATGACATAAGCCACAGTAGGACTAGGCACAAACCCTCATGTCAAGGCTACATGAGGCCATCTGCTAGGAGGAAAAGGGTCCCAAGAGCAAGCAAAGGAGCCAGACACTCTCCGCTCCCACTGTTAGGAGTCCCACAAGAACAGGAAGCTAGCAACCATAATGTATGTATATGCAGAGGGCCGAGCTCAGACACATTCAGGGTCTGTGATGGTCACTTCAGTCTCTGTGAGCTCCTATGAGCCCTGCTTAGATGATTCTGTGGGCTGTGTTCTCATATCACACAGTGTTTGAACTAAAAAATAAAGTCACAGCCTCTGTTAATTTATATGTACTAAGTTGTTTGCTAACCAGCTCATGGTAGAGCAGAAGAGCAAACGAAAATCAGGTTAAGGGCAGAAGAGGAACGTGAAAATGAAAACAAAATCCTACAATTAGAGGCAAGGGCCTCAGACACATCTGAAAACAACAGACACCAAGAAAGACAGATGTTACACATTTGACTCAATAAGCCACAGAACCCAAGAAATCCAGTAGCTCTAGACAACTTCATACAAGAGAAACCAACAGAAGATGAGAAAGGATGCTGAATCTAGTTGAGTTGCAATTACCTTTCCTGTTGTGGTTGTAGGGAAGGAAGCCCTCCCTATCCCATTTTCTAAGTGAGGATAATGACAGCAACGATGACAACCACGATTTATGTGATGATGACGATGTAGAAAAGATCTCTTCTGTGGAGTAGTTCATCCCTCAATATGTCAGGCCAAGCAGCTTCACCTATCTATCCGGAGTTACAGTGGGTCCAAGAGGCAGAAGAAAGATCCTCTGGCATCCTAATGCCCATCTCTGTGACCCAAGCTGATCTGCAATAATCACTTCATAGATTTCCTTCCACAGCGGCTGATAGTCGCTGCTTATGCCTTTCACAGAACCTCAGAAGAGACAGCTACTGCACAAGTCGGCACATAACAGACTAGGGGAAAATCCCTGCTTACCAGAAACAGAGCACACAAAAGCAAACCAGAACTGAGTCAACCATTTCCACTCACTTGGTGGGGGAGCTGGGATGACCTTCTGGTGAGCAATGGTTTGCCAAGAAAAGGAGGCAAGGAAGGGGTTTTTAAAGCCTCATAAATGAGCCTCCGGCAGAAGGGGGACTTAAAAGGTTCCAGCAAATACTCATTTATGTACACTTCAGAAAACAGCTGATCACCTGGCCATGCTCCCTTCCTTTCAGTACCTCCCTTTCCTGCCTCCCCCTGCCATCGGGCTTCCCCACATGGCAGTGGGCAGGACAGCACAGGGAGGTCACCATTCCTCAAGATGCAGCTGCTAATGCCAAACTACCACAAGGCAAAAGTCCCAAGTGGAAGGAGCACAGTTAAATGGGAGAAAGGATGGGGAATGAGGAGGTGCAGAAGGACAAACGGCTCAGAGCATACAGGTTTTGACTCTGGTGTTCTCTTATAGATGAGTAAATCTCCCAATTCCCCCAGCAAGTGTAAGACAAAGATAATCCAGTTCCCCTTAGAAGTGAAAAGTATGAGATCATTCTAACTTTCTTTTCATTCGGGAGATATATACTGGCCATTGGCTGAGTGGGGAGCTGCTATAGGGCAGAGCAACTGCAGAGGCATTTCTCTGTATTTCAGGAAGTTACTGAAAGGAATCAAGCAAGCACACCTAAGACTAAGTAAAAAAATAAGTAAAAAGGTACTGTGCTAGCAAGTGAGTGTAACAGAGAAGAAGCCACAGCAGATATGGAACGATGCTGCACTGTACAGAAATGCACATTTGGAAGTCCGGGATATCCTAAAACTTAAGACTAAGAACATCTGACAACTTTCAGGTGATCAGTGCATGCTTAGAGAATGGATGGTTGATCTCAATAGTGTCCACGCAGGGCATCCGGGGTACGTGTTTGTGGTGACCCCGAGTCTACAAACGTCCAAGATTATAGTCCTGGTGCTATGTCAGAACACTTAAGAAAGGCTCAGAATGAAAACATCAATCTCAGGAGACCTTTGATTGCTTGACAGTTCCAGTATGGAAACTAACACCGACTCATCTGGGTCCTTTTCCAGTTCCCAGGCGCAGTGAGCTTCGTAGCCTGTAAGGGTCTAACTTCTTGGTGCTGACTTAACATGTTAGTGCTACCATGGAGCACCCCAGGTGGAGGGGATCTGGAGTACCATTTCTGGAGGAAAATAAAAGCGGTCAAGAATACTAATGGGACTTCCCTGCCTTGGCAATTTACTTTTCCACACATCACTCCCTTACAGCAAGTCATGACCAACTTCTCTCTTGGGATTCAAACCAAGCCATTGGGGTTGGGTCACGAGAGGAATACAAGGTGCATTGTTCAGTACAAAGTGTGTCAGTAACACAGACGTAAGAAGGGCTGACATTAAAAGTATTGCTCCTTCGTTTTAGCAAACCTGTTCAACCCGAGCGAGGTCGTTGTGCCCGAGCTGGCCAGGCACCAATCTTTCCGATGGACAACTCCTTTCGGTTAGGACTTCTTTCCTTGTCTAGAGGCCTAGACCATTGTACATCAGCTTTCAGATATATCTGAAAACAAAATTTACTAATGATTGTGCTGCAAGCCACACCCATGCCCCACATTTCTTCATGCCATTGGCTTGTGCTGTATACACAATGGTGCTAGCCAATCAGGTGGGGCTGTGCTATAGCTCTGCTCTGAGTCTTAACACTGTGCACAGAAGAGACTCGTGTATTAAAGATCAGTTAGATTAAGCATTGACTGGTAGGTGGTTTGGATAGTTCACCCACCCCTTTCTTTTCCACTGGGGCTTATAGACTTAACAAAGAAGGGGGAACACACGTGAGCAACTAGTTTCACTGTTTTCACACAAAAAATATTATTGAATTGCTGCCAGGTAGCAGAACTAATGGATACAAACTGGCCTACGATGGGTTTTTGCAAAGATTTTTCCCCCCAAGAAATTGTAGGGTATTATCTGTTGGGGTTTTAAAATTCATCTGTGAAAACTAATCACTAAAAAATGGCTTGCCGTTGGTCCACTGAAGGGGGAGGGGAGGAAAAAGAAATCCTATTCAAAACCTAAAATGAAAAGCAGTTTTAAGGATTTCACATCTGATTTAACGTCTTAAAAAAAAAAAACCCAGACCAGCCCAATGATAATACTGCACTTTGTATAGCCAGACAGCTCTCCATTTTAGTAGACTTTAGTGGTCTTTATAACGATTTATGAATCACTTCGTGAATTCCTGGCTGACTCATCTGGGTGACTATAGTATCTACTTATACTTCCCTTCTGTCTCACAAAAGAGACACTTGGACTCAGTTCAATCCAGATTTGTCCCCAAATGAATCACAGCACGTTACTGGGGGAACTGCAGATTGAATTCGGCTTTTGGGACAATTGGGGGCAGCTTTCAGTAATGAAGAAACGGCTGCTGGGAGGTGTGGGTAATTGCAAAACCATCCATCTGGGCAGGACCAATGCTGGCCAAGAGCTGAGTGTCCATCCAAGGAGTTGGTCTTCACTCAAAGAGCCAAATCAGGGCTCTGGAAAGGAACAGCACATCTATCTCCTTATAAGCAGCTGGATCAATAATTATTGCAAACAGTTCATCAAAACAGAGGAGCTTAAGACTTAAAACTGATCCGCAAGCCTCCGGTGGACATGAAATGAAGACTGTGGTGAAATGAGCAAAGGACTTTAAAGGGGATTCAAACATATATTATACGGAGTAGCATTTATGGAAATGGTGTAGATGAAGTGACATACAGGAGAGTCATTTCGTTTGGGTACAGAGAACAAGCTCAGGAAAATAATGAATGCCAAAGGCTAAGAATTCTACATGAGCATGTATTTTTTTTTTTCTGGTAAACTCTGAAGCAGTGCCAAAGGTGCTGCTGTTTTCCTTTGTGGAAAGGAAAATGGAGAAGGAGAAAAGATCTATGTGCACAAGAACAATGAATTCTGCAGAAACAGGAACCGGGATTTCTGAAATATCTGGACCCCGGGATTGGCAGTGACTCAGTCATTTTTCTGCTTCAGAATCTGCTGCGAACGGGAGGAAAAGAAGCATCTGATTCTGCCAAATTCTCCTTTCAAAAGAGCACTTAACCAAAAGAAAATCTTGTCTAGGCTGGTCTTGGACATTTGATCTTTAAAAAAAAAAAAAACCTTCTGAAAAGAGCATTTCTGCGGTGATGTCATTCTTCCTAGGCTGCTGTGAGCGGGCCTGACCAAGTGGGCCAACTCACTGTCCTACATTGAGGGAAGCGCCTCTCTCTTGGTCAGCATGGCAGCCTTGTTCAACATGCCTTCTGACAGAATGTGGGCTGAAAAAGTTAACACCGAGAACAGACGATAATGAGAACGCTAGACAAGAAAAACTGTTATTTTTGCCCAAACATGAGAAAGGGAGGCGCAAGTGTATCCCACACAGACTATCCTAAACCTTTCCCCATGGCTTCAAAATGTAAACAGTTCCTCTAAAGTCCATTCAACTTTGAGGATAAAATTTAAATGTGACTCCTGCCATACATGGCTAGATACATTTGCAAGCCAGTGCTAAATGAGACCACAGCAGCCAGCAATATCTGTGAATCTTAAGAAACTAGCTGAGAGGCAGTCTGTTCAGTAATGACATGTGCTGTTTGGATGTGATTTCTTTCCATACCTGGACTATCCGGTTAACTATGGAGGAATGTTCAGTTCCTTCTCTTGACAATAAGACTCAGTAACTGACTAGCGAAGTGAATTGGAGGAAACAGCATTTTCAAAGGACACACTCGATCAGAGAAGGGTTCATGGTTCCTCTGGTGGAAAGAGTAACTCCTCGGCCACTGTTGTGGATTTGCATCTGTAATGAATTACCCAGCAATGCGCAAAGACCGGTACTTAGTAAATGCCGGTCACTGCTGCCAAGGAACACACTCCGTGGGATGTTCTTCCAGCGCTTGCAGAGACTCGGTTCCCTAGTTTAGTGTCAATTCCTGGGGACAGGTAGATGAGCCATCTGCTCAACTGAAAAACATCTCTTTGGATATTGTATTTGTTTCTGTAGGAAAACCGCTACTCCAGAAGAGAAGAGAATGCCCCTATTCATTAGCTCTGAGGCTGACTAAAACACGGGGCTTTTCGTCTTCCTTGCAACCACACAGAAAAGCAACCCAAGAGATTTCTCAGAAAAAAAAAGAAGCCAAAACAAAACAAAACAAAGAAACCTGATTCAAAACGCATTGCCCCTTAGTGTCTGTTCACCTTGATAACCTCCATCCCAACCAACAGACAAATCTTCACTTGCGAAATGATGGAAGTGTCTGAGTAGTGAATGCCCTTACTTAGGAAGAGAAATGACCTGCTCAGTCTAGATCACACTACTAGACTATGACGTGGAGCCTCTCTCCCGAGCTGCCTGTTCCACACCAGAGAGCAGGAACTTAGGGCTGTGCAGTCATGGAAGTCAGGCTGGAAGGCTGCTGAGCTCTCGCCTTGGAGCTTTGGGCTGTGCATAATTTGCTGGGGAAGAGAGTACACTGACAAGCTTGAATAATACCACGGCCTAGCAACAGTGCCATACTTCTGTGGCTTCATGTGCTAAAACGTAGAGGTGACAAAAAAGAAATTCCATTTCACTTCCAGACATCTTTCTCACAGCCGTGACTCACTTTCCTGACAGAAAATCCAAGGGGACTAAGAAAACATCATCTGGGCCTTAACAGGAGGAGTATTTGTTTGGAATGTGGGAATAAAATCAAGATAGCTGTCTTTGCTTTAAGGGTCCAGGTAACTTCCTTAGCACTTAAAAAAGGTAACTTTTATAGATACCTCAATAGTTGATTTTTTATGTGTGCTTATATTAAGCTAAATTGAGGAAATAGTGCATTTCACACTTAAAAATATAACATGAACAGTAATCTGATGTGAATAAGTATAAGGACCGGAATGAAGCCATCTCTTTGGTAAGTGCATATGGCGTGTCATACCAAGGCCTGCACAGCAGGGACCGAAGTGACTCAGAGGAGAAGGCAGAAGAAGGACAGCAACCATGTGCTCAGGTTGTTATTAACTTGTCCAGAAACAGTGAAGCCATCATCACAGTGGAGTGCCTTTCCCCACTTCCACACTCCCCATGAATTTCCACAGATCTCCCCAGAAGCACTGAGGGGCTGAGGTGGAGACAGGCAATTGTCACCTTCATGTACTCTCTGCTCTCAGAGAGACCTAGTATAAAGGAATGGCTATGAATCCATAGCAAAGTCATTTCCTAAGTTCAGGTAACATGCTGGTGAAGGCAAACAGCAGGGTCAAGAGACAGTGAAGCTGGGTAGAAAAGCTTTTCTTAAGCCAACATGCAGGCTCATACCTGTAACCCCAGCACAGCGGAGCAGGGGCAGAAAAAAATACTCTGAGTCTGAGACCTGACCTACCTACCAAGTTCCAGACCAACCACGGCTACACGAGACATGATCTCAAACAAACAAACAAAGGCTCTTGAAAGAAATGCCTCTTTAGAATGGCACCAGAAAGAAAGGCTCGCATCATCACAATGACCTAGTGTCTCAGGATCTGCAAATGCAAAATCTGGAAACAAGACATCTTGGTCCTTCCTAGGAACAGCATGAAGGTCAGCATGTCTTCGGCCTAGTAAACACAGGTAGCAATGCCCAGTGAACTTGGCTGGCCCAGACCAGAGGACCATCACAACAGGAGTTCGGAAGGATGGAGGAGGGTGTGGAGAGGAACACATGATCTGTTTACGTTTTAAAGAGCAGGTCCTGTGATACAGAGCAAAGGCTGATGTGATGGGGGAGGGACTGCTATGGGCAGGCAAAGTCAGACACAGAGAAAAGAGGCAGGGAGCCCTACTTGAGATGGCAGGGCAGGGAGGGGGACAAGGTGGAGTAGAAGAATCGTGTGATTAAGCTTGAAGACCACTGACAGATCAATGGATTAATTAGATGTGAAAGGGCCAGGGTAAAGACCAAAGCTGAGCCCTAGACTTTTCAGGTTTTTAATGGCAAATTAAAGATAGTGATAGAGTTAACTCTTGATTCCAATACAAAGGAACACACTAGACCCTGAGAGTTTGGTGGACGTTTAAATCAGAGGGAGGTCAGGCAATATTATTCTAGCCTGGGTTATGCTTAATCCATCCATTCATCTTTTATGACATTCAGTAATTCTCAGAGAGAGAGCGAGAGAGCGAGAGAGAGCGTGCACGTGAGAAAGAAAGAGAGAGAGAGAGAGAGAGAGAGAGAGAGAGAGAGAGAGAGAGAGAGAGAACACATATAGAAGCACATATATGTGAACATCTGGAGAAAAGGGGTATTATGTAATCTCCTGTTAGTCTCAAATGTCCTTGGAAGCCATCTTTCTAGAAAGCAACTGACATCCACAGGGGATTCTAGACAAGAACCACATCTTGACTTCTCATAGACCTCTCTGATGCTAACATCTTCATCATCCAATGGCAGAGCCTGCTGCTACAGAGATCAGTTCATATCATATGATCATGAGAATCAAGACTGTCATTTATTGTCTTTTTAATTTATTGTCTTTATTTATTGTCTGTTTATCTGTTGCCCCCTGGGTTAGAATATCTTGGTGCACACGATAAAGTATCTGCCACACACATCAGGAGGTCACTGGGTAAACTAGCTGTGTGAGGATACACACAGTCCTGTGGAGAACACTTAGCAGAAGTCAACTCTCCTCTAATACAACAGACAGGTGAGGCCAAGCAGTGTCTCTGTTCCCAAACCTTTGAAACTCTCTCTCTAACAGAGAGAGAATTTTCAATTCTTTTTGACACTCGGAGACTCTTCAAAGACCCAACAGGCCATAACCGTGTAGGATAGAAGCTTGGAATGGTAAAGAACAAAACGATCCTTTCAAATTATACTAAGGAGTAAAATAACATCAACTCCACAGTGTGGACTTGCTAGTCTAAGAACTTCAGAGGACAGCCTTTGTCTGACTAGGACCAATGAAACACCTTCCCACTCCTTCTCATTGCTTCTGGAAGAGACTCTGAATCTTCTGGGAATGAAATGAACATCAGGCACATTTAGAATGAATGCTATAGCTGTCATCGATTCTCATTGGCAGAACACACGCATTCTTGTTCTCAAGAGGAAGCCGAAACTCCTCAATGTGGCTAATATGGGGTTACTCTGATTATAGCCCCACCAATGTTTACTGTCTTTCCTTTTGACATTCAAACACAGCCTGACAGTCTATAGACAATCAGCTTTCAGGGGGACATTGCTTTCTCTAATGTTTCCTCCCTCATTTTGCCAACAGACACTCTTGCTCTGTGCCTTCAAAGCCCCTACATCACCTTCCCCTTGTCTGCTAAGGTTTCATGGGCTATTGGCTCAGCTGCCCCCCATTAGACTCAGGGCTCAGAGACAGCACGGCTCTAGTTTATCATGTGTTGCATGGATTCATCACTGTCCAGCCTATCTCGTGCTTCATAAATACCAGACCAATGAAAGACTCAACAAACCACAGAGCCCCCAGGGTTAGGATGGATTCTGATAGCTTTAACATCTCACTACATTTTATGATTACCGAACATATACGAGGAGATTAAGAAGAAAGAGGGAAGATTATGTGGATGCACGTGAGGCTATGAAAAAGCTGTGTAGATGAAGACACCAGGATCCCTGGGTGCTCAGGAGAAAGACTAGGAAAGCAACAGCCACAGTTCTGAGGTGTTCTGATGCTAAGAAGAGATAATGCTAACATGCCAATCAGTGATCATGGTACCAGGCTTCTAGCAATGATGGCCACAGAAGCATCGTACCTCTTAGGATGTACCTATATGTGAGGTAGACTGGCACCTAGGTATTATATCAAAGTCTACAAGGTATAAGATGGCAGAAGCATTAGGAATCAAGACCACTGTCCTTCTGACAAAAACCAAGCGAGACTCAAAGAGAACACCATGGGAACCTTCCACTGATTGGGCCAGTGGGTAGGCAATGTCTTCCTATTTTCTAGACATTCTCCTCAGTGCTCTTTATTCCTTGCCACAGCTTCCTCAACATATGGTAGCAAACACTAAATATCCGATAGTATAACTCAGAGCAAAATATTCTGAAAGTTGTAAGGGAACAAGGCCTCTTTCCTCCGACATCAAACTCAGCTCTAGCCAATGAGATACATCAGATCTATGATAGATATAACAGATCCTAAGAACCAAGGGGTTCCACAGCGGTGTCAGCCTCAGATTTGAGAGACAGGGAGGTTTCCAGGGTTGGGAACTCAGCTGAGCACTGAAGTCTGTATGTAATAGTGTGAAGGGCTAAGTTAAGGCATGGCATCAAGTGAATGAAGCAAGAAGCAGTGACCAGGCTGGCTTGCCGAGAATGGAGCCGAGAACGGAGAGCTTTACTAACTGCAAAAGCAGTGCTGAGAAACGGCGATGCTTTGACCTTCAGCATCTAGGCAGACCGTACCAAGTTTCCAGCAATGAGTGCGAGTACAGCCCCGACGAGCACAGCTTCGGTTGGCCAAAGACATACAAACCCTCATACGTATCTAATGAAACAATACATTATGAAAGAAGCTATGAGACATTCTAGTACTCAATAGGAACTCGAGAGACTGGCACGCTTCATTTGGTAAAAACAATTTACTTTTTTCCAAAGCAATGATTCCTAACGTTTTCCGATGTTAATTCCTGCGCCAGACTACACGTTCTGCAAAGAGACCCAATCTTCCATTTGTTTCCATCTTATCCCTCAGGTGGGGTTCAGGAAATCTTTAGTAAGCCCCCCACTTGTGGGACATCCACAGCTCCTACCCCTGTCACTGGTACTACGGAGTGTACCGTGCTTGTGGCCTTCAGAAGGAAGCGAGGTGGCTGACATGCTCTTATAAACACGAGCAACACAAACTGAGGTTAAAGATTTTTTTCCATTTCAAAATGGCTGCCCATAAGTATTTTTGTGATTTGCTGGCATAACAGACATACTAAGATCAAAGAATTAACATTTCCAAAGACACCGAGTTCCTCTCAAGAGTAGCCACTTATAGCCATAAAATACCGGTGGTGGCTCACACATCATGGCACAGTAAAACACCACTTCCCTTAAGAAGTTCAAATCAACATCAGGGGATGTGTTGTGGCACTGCTCAAATCCTTGGAATTATGTGTCATGCAGTTACCATTTAAAAATAAAAATAGACTCTCATCAAACTGAGGGACGGTACATTTATTTTACGATGGTCAGGATCAAAGAACTTGACGCTAGATGGGCAGCTGCCGTGGGCCTTTGCTAACTTCTGACGGTGACTCAGGCCATTTTATTAATGAGCTTTAGCTAAGTAAATGATGAATCAATGCCTGCAAAGCAGGAAAAGATGCCAATGCCCCACAAAAATCGCAACGTGTGATCAACCTGTTTCCGTTAAGAAAGCTGTTGGAGTTTTTACTGGGGGATTTCCCAGGCAAACAGAGCAAAGACGGACAAAGCCAGAGCGGAAGGTGAGCCCATTTCCTCTTTGTGGTTCCATCCTGGTCCCTAGTGAAAACACAGGGAATAATTCAGGGCTTCTTCATGTCATCCTCTTCTCCATCCTGACGGGGAGAGATAACCCACATCTCCCATTTGCCCAGTCAGTCAGGTGTGGGATCAGAGTACAGATCCTGTGGCAAGGACATGCAGCAATATAAACCCGAAACAGTGAAAATGTCTATTTACTCATTCCCATAGAACTACTGTGCTGTCCCGCTCCCTTCTTCCTTTCCCCCTCCACGGTTCCTTACATTATGGATCATTGAGATCACTGAACATGCTCTAGATTCCAACTCTAATCCTCTCAGTCCTGCCAAGGCCACGTGCATTTGTCTAAGCAGCCTTGTGTGAGGGACTCTGCGTTGTGGTGACACCATTTTTAGTCCATTTGGAAACTGTAAAAATGCTAAAAGAGATAAGCTCAGGTAACTGGAGGATAGAGACCATGTTTCCAGTGACCATGACATGGCGACCACAGATATGGTTTTGCTGACAGTTCCTCCCAGGGGAAGCGGCACTTACCACGTACACACGCTGTTAAAATAATTTGTGCCTTCTGATTCTCATTTCTAATTATCACATACATTTTTTTACTATCTCATAAGAGTTATGTTCTGAAACTCAATTTATTATTCCTTCTCTTTTATTATTTCTCAAATTTTGTTAGAGGCACAGTTTTCTAGCGATCACTTGGGTACTGGTTTGGCTCCTCTTCTTTGTTCTTTGGCAAGTCTCCCTCCTACTAAAGCTCTTGAGTGAATTCTCCTGACTTCCTTGTCTTACTTCAAGGCACCATGCTGCTCCCAAGGAACCCCTGATGTAGCTTCATTCTGTACCCTCCCTGTCTCTCATCCCGACTTCCAATGCCTTTCTCATGCAGAGTCCTTCTTCTGTGATGTCAACTTCATCGCATGCTTCATCTCACACTGGTTTTTTTGCTTCCAGGAGGATGAGGGCAACTCTTTGGTTGAAAACACAGACTTCCACAGAAGCCAGCCCGCCCGCCATCACCGAATCATCATCCACGTTCATGCTGCTATCCTGAGTGGCCAAGACCCTGTACTTGCTGCACGCGCACCCTCTCCTCCTCATCTTGCAGGTGCCCTTGCTGTCTGAGATGCTGCTCCCTTTTATCTGTGTAGAGGCAAATCCCTTTTCTCGTGACGCCTGTGCAATCATGTCTTTCGCTCACTGAGAAACTGGATTGCGGTTCACAGAAACAGATGCATGCTGGGAGCAGAGATATGAGAACCCATGTCTAGCCACAGTTCACAGAAACAGATGCATGCTGGGAGCAGAGATATGAGAACCCACGTCTAGCCAGAGTTCACAGAAACAGGTGCATGTTGGAAGCAGAGATATGAGAACCCACGTCTAGCCCCAAATTTCTAAAGCCACTGGATAAGTCATAAGTAAAATGGAAACATACAGTTATTTAGGGGTCTTCCTATAAAAATTCTTTCTGAGGGTGACACCAACAAAAAGTATTGAGGAAACAGCCACTTCCTGGCTGTCATGTAACATTTTCTGTCACTCTGTCTTCTCCCAAGGTACTGCTGTCTGGATTTTGAACAACTGCCCATGGTCTGTGTGTTGAGACATGGCCCGGGCACCACCCTGGAGTTCTCCTTGGGGAGGAAGTGGAACTCTGAGGAAGTGGGGTCTAGTGAAAGGAAGTTAGGTTGTTGGGGACATGACCTTGAAGGGGAAAACTGAGAATGCAGTCCCTTTCTGTCTCTCTCTTTGTTTCCTAGCCACCATGAGGTGAAAAAGGCCCCTCTGCCACACACACTCCCACCCCGATGACCCCAAAGCAAGGCCCAGTGACCATTGGTGAAATCACCGAAATAACCATGAGCCAAGGTCAACTTGTACGTTTACTGTTTTTCAGTCATTCTGTGAATAATGGAAGGCTGCCTAGCACACAGACTCGCACTGTGTGACTATGGGGCCGTTTATACCTGGAGAGCCAGCCCCTCCACTCACTGGAAACTGAGCCCCGAAACAAGGTGAAGTGGCAAAGCTGTGATACATTTTCTAGTTCCTGACACTTGAGCTGTGGTTGAATGCCGGTATCATTTCGTTTTGTTATATATATATAAAATGTAACAGATAATGAGATATTTGGTCCACATGCTCTGTGTATGTTACTTTTAAAATGTCACCCCTGGGTAACTCAGCCCACCAACGGATTATTAATAAAATCCAGCAACTGTCAGCGCTCCTCTCCGTGGAGGGAGGCTTGGCGGCAACACCTATTATGAGAGCGAGACAGATGGCCTTACCTCTCGGTGCCTGCGTCCACAGCTGCGAGTGGAGGTAACTGGGAGGAGGGGTGGTGGGGGCTCCCCTGTACATTATGTCCCGGAGAAGGGTGACTGACAGGATGTGGGGGTGGCACGGCCCCAGCAGCTGTTCCACTTCGGCTTGAATGACTGCTGGCGAAAATGGGAGCTGAAACCAAGAGAGAGAGGCAGCATGAGACAGTGCCCTGAAGGAGGCCCCGTTTTAAACACCGAGCCTGACAGCAAGCATATTTCAGGGACTTGTTTGTTTTTCTCTGAGTGCCTTTTAGGGAGTGGTTCTCCCCTTCGTGGATACACACAGCTTTTGCTTCCATGGCGGAACAGGTTCCCTGGCTCTGTGTCTTCACACTATCTCAGGAGTTCCAGCTGGGCTTGCTTCAGGCTCACCTTGGTCTCTGATGTGCCGTGCGCCCTGCCAGCTCCCTATCTGGTCATTACAATTACTCAATCTTGTGCTGTTTGCTTCTATGCAAACGTTTCTGTGTCTGTGTTTTTTAGCCACGGAAGACGACACTTGCATGACGGAATGCTCGGTCAGCTGACTGCAGGGGCACAAAACAGGCCTTATGCCGCTTCTCACCATGTAGTTAGACACTGTGGGTCAGGCCCCTCCACAGTCCGTGTAAAGATAACAGAACCCTCATAACTACAGTCCCAGCACAGGGCCCCATTCCCTCTAACTAAGAGCCTAGCAGACTCAAGCATTTAATTGATGGTGTGATAAATATCCTTCTTTTTATTCCAAAGAAGTCTTTATCCAAGGTGGCCCTCACACACAGCTCTGGGGTCTTTCCCCACCACTGCCAATCACACACTGACGGTAAGTCACGGCCCTGTTCTTGGGGCAGCCTCACCTGTGAGAACCGCATCTGACCTCAAACTTGCCCATGTGCCCATTTACAGAAGCTAATTGGTACCCTGTCACCTGATAACCAGGGCTTGTTACTTTCCAAGTCTATCGGCGAGGAAGGACCTTAATGTGGGGGACCTACTTGGCAGACATCTCATTAGGCTGCAGTCAGAAGCATCGTTACCAACTCTCCCTCACTTCCTTCTCTGCACACAGCTCTGCCCTATGTCCATTTCTGCTCCTTCTGAACTTTACTAATATCAAAGAACAAATGGATCTTTTTTTAATTAAAGAAATCAAGTTCAAGATTAAGAAAGTCGTATTATCAGAAAGACTTGAAGGTTTAAAAGTTCAGGGAGTTGTATTTTTAGACCGCTATTGCTTTCAGCCAGCCCCACCAGGGTAGAATTAAGACCCCAGGTGACCCAGCCCCACAAAGACTAATCCAATGGAATGAGAGTTCAAGGACTTAGTGGAGCGTGTGAAGAGGCAGAATTACCATCTTCCCGCTCAAAACGCTGCTGACACGGCTGTGATCTGATTTGAAGGGTTTATTTCTGGTAGATCAGCATTCTGTCAGGCTCACTCCTGTCCTCAGAAACCTTCACCCTTCCAGAGTCCTCTGAGGCCTAAAGTGGTAGTGAGGCCAGGAAGTGCTTACTAGTTCAAAAAGTCAACCCTGAGCTTCTCTCCTGCGTGTCAGCCTCTGTGGAAGTTGCACATTTGCAACTCGCTGGAGTCACCTTATGAATCACTGCCCTCGTTTGTGCCCTGCTGGTTCAGGGAGCCGCAATGCTGCTTGGATTCCAAATAATAATGTGGCCCAAGGGAGAAGGCTGTTTGGACTGACTGTAGAAACAGTTTCAATATTGGTGTTTGTCAGCATGAAGCTTGGATTTTATATACTGTTCTAAAATCTAATGGAATAATAAGGTCACAGAGACACCATGAAAACATAGCTACCGTTATAAAACCTGCTTTAAGTATAGAAACAACAACTCTCGTTTATTTGGTAATTGGTGCTGAATTCAGCCTTCACTTATTTACCCCAGAGGTACTGTTGTTTGTATGCATTTCTGTTTATCACAAGAAAAGCACTGCCCTTGCTGTCTGCAACCCAGTGGGCAACAGGGAAGCATGCTATGCTTTACTATGTGGTTCAGCAGAAAATACGGCGCTTCCCATCGGTCTATAGTAACTACTTTAGTTGGATTTCACATTAGCTAGAATTAAATAAGCTAGACAATATAGTGTTATTTATAGCCGGTCACTGAAAGTGAGGGGTTGCTGAGAAACTATCCTTTCTCCCAGCCAAGTCACAAGCAAACACCTATCATCCATTTATCCATCTTTTTCCATCCAACATTATTTTAAATGATGAGCCTGCTAAGTACACACACACACATACACACACACACACACACATGTATGTATATGTAGTTATAGTTATTGTATCATTTGTGTACTCCTGCCCTTGAGTGGGTTTCAGCTTGAAAATGGGGAAATGTCTGTATGCATTAATTCTATCAAAATACTAAGATTTCCTAATGTTTACCTCTTAACAGTGTTCCATTACTTTAACACACTGACCTGTGGCTCTACCCGACCAGGTAAGTGAGCACATCCCAGATGTATTACAACAGCCCCTTTGTTCAGTCCTCCACTGTGATACACTTATCTTAGTATTTTCACCTTCCTCTGCCTCTCCCTACTGGCAACTGAACCCAGAACACTATGTATGTTGCGAAAGTCATTTAGCATCGAGCTACAGCCCTGGCCTCTTCTCATTCTCTAAGGCGCCAATCACTCCACAAATATTTATGGAGCAGCTACCATATGGCAGACACAAAACTTGGTCCTGGGCTCAACTATAAAACAAGACAGGTTTGGTATCTGTTATCTCCAACCGTATGTATCGAGTCATGTTTGCTTTTTTAATGAGCAGAGACAAACAATCTGAATGTCAATAAAGTCTATCTTGGGGCTCCAGTTGGAAATTTTATCCAACAATTCCTGCTCCCTTCTGATCAAAGGCTGCCCCAAGGGAGTGTTATTCTCTCAGATTTGTAAGCAGACACATGCCACAGAGGCCTAACCTCAAGGAATCTAGGAGTCCTGGGGCAGGAAGGGAGGAGTGTGCTGGTAAACTGAGGCCAGGACTGTCCAAGCTCTATGAAGGTACACTACCATGGTCACGGGCAGGAGGTGGTGGAGTGGGTGTGTAGGGTAAGGCATCTGAGGTGACGGGCATGGAGCTGAAGGCTAAGGACTGGGTCTTCCAAGTGCTCTGATGTCAAACACACATCCACAGTCCTTCCCTTTATAGCTATGGCTGACATAAAACACTCAGAACGGGGAAAGGTTCTCTACCAGAGACCCCATGAGAAGAAAGAGAGAGGGCTTCAGGCTTCAATTTAAAGTCTGAATGTGAAAGTGTCTGAACAGTTTCTTACACAGGGCATAGTTGATCACTCTTCTGCAAAAGAAAGCCAATCCCTTTTCACTTCTGTGTTGTGGGACGTGGGATAAAAATTAGAGAGATTTTATGAGAATGTCTAACCTTATCACACCACACATCTAAGATAAACTCTTAAATATATCGTCTCCAAGTATTATTTCCTCATCTGAACACAACATTCCAGTTCCTCCTTTGCGTATGGCAGGTGCTAAATCTTCACTAATGTTTCTTAAGTTTCAATACCTGCCGGCTCCTCGCAGCCGTGCCCGCTCCAGCATATGCTTACTGACAAGCGCACAGGCTTTGCCAAGGGATTTCCAATCTTAGGAAGAAAACCCGCGCGATGGGGTAGAACTATGAGGGTATTCACGAAAGGAAAAAAAAAAATATTTCCACACTTACTCAAAATGATTTCCACAAATCAACCAGTGGAGTGTACAATGTGGCCTATTGATCAAAGCCTCAAGAGGAAAATGGATCCCTCCAGAACACAGCACAATATTAACAAAACTGTTGTGACCAAATCAACCAGACACAGACTGCCCCTGGGGGCAGCTTCATTGTTGGTGTCACCTTGGGGGTCACTGCTGTCTCCAAAGCTCGAAGGGGGCTTTTCACTGAACTTCCAGACAGGGTTAGTGACTGGCAGCTGGAACAACTGATTAGGCACAGCAAAGGAACAAACTAGAAACCCTTATTGCCTTTTTGATTAAGAGATGGTGAACTCCCCAAGGAAATAAAGCTTGGACAACCAATGAATGCATGAACTCTGTGCCTGCTGCCCAGAGCCAGGAGCTCTCTTCCCTACCGCTGTGGACTCTTGCTCATGGGGCCTGGCTTATGGCAGTGACAGGCAGAGGTGGCTCTGTGATCCATGAGGCTTCGAGAAGCTATCTCAAAGGCTGCTGGAGACACGAAAATCTCGTGACTATTTCAGTTAATGTCAATCAACATATCTCTATTATAACTATCAATATATAATTCATTATTAATATATTATTAGTAGTTGTTATATTAAGATAATATTACGGCATATTATTATGCAATGATATCATAGTGTTATAATTTATTAATGAATTATATTATTAATAACAATATATTATGTCTAATGAAAGGCACATTTGGAGATACTTCCCTTGTGAGGTATTCACCATGTGAACAGAGGATGCAAGGAGTACTTTAGGGACCCCAAATAAAGACTTCTTGCCTTGCCATCCCAGGTCTGCTGGAGGCTACTACCCACATCATTTGGTGACTATTTCCATCCATTTAGACGGTTGGCACAAAGACTCTCCTGTCAGTCAGAGGCATTAAAAAAGTAGCTAGCATAGACAGGCCTGATGGAGTAAACCTGTAATCCTAGATAACAAGCAAGAGATTTCACGTTCAAGGCCTGCCTGGGCAATTGAGTGAGACTGCCTCAAACAAAAGACCAAAGAAGAAGTTATGGATAGAAGTCACTGGGAAAGTGCTGGACTGGTATGTGCAGAACTAGGTTCAGCCCTCAGGGCAGTGAAGAATAGCTAGTATGCTTTCCTGCTCAAAACGGTGTGAGCAGCTACACTTCTGTTCTTTGATATTAAATAATCCAAAAACCCAGAAGAGCCATGGAAGTAGAACATACTTTCTGATACCCTAGATCGTAGCCTGTGACATGTTGAGATTCTAAACTTCTTGTGACTCTCAAAATGGCCCAGATACACACACACGGAGAAGCAGGGAGTGACCTAGGTCTCAGCTTCATTACATCAACTCCCTTCTCCATATTGGGGAACTCACAGTTAGGATTGATTGAATACCTGTCATGTGCCAAGGGCATTTTGCCAAGGACATCTGCTATTTATTGATTAGGCTTGGCTTGAGGCCTAATCTGCTTCCTGGTTAGATGAGATGGCTATGGTCACTTGGTGAGCAAATAGTGAAGGCAAAATTCAAGGTGAGATTTTCAGGTCACGTGGCCCTAACCACCACCCCACACTGTCTCTCAAGGGCCCAACGGACTCAAGACAAAGTGCATCCATATCTAGCAGTGCATCTGAAAGGGCATCTTGGAGTAGAGGCACACAGGTGGCTGCAACATTCTCAGTTAGACAGTCAAAAAAACCATTCTTTGTCCCAACCCGTTCTCAACCTTGGTAAGGAGATTTAATCCAGACAAGGAATTAACTGAATTATTCCGTTTGGAAAACAAACAGCTGGTAAGAAATGTGCTTTTGCCCAAATAAAGATTTCAGATCCATGTCAGCTGCATATTGATCCACAGGCAAAAAAAAGAAGTGGGGCCTGCAGGGCGATTCGTGAGCAATCAGCTATATGCGCCTTTACTGCAGCAAGCAGGATGTCCTGGGCTGTCGATATAAGCCTAGAGGGGAATTACTGTGTTTGTGGAGACCACTGAGCTTCCCTGTAAGCCCATCCTTCAGGGCATTCATGGCTACTGAGAAGCCCTAGCCCAGCTCTGACTTATCCTCACTGGAAGGAAAATCCAACTTATTTGAAGATGGTGACTCTTACTTGTAATGAATGTCACAGCCATGTTGGGCTCCCGAGAAATGACATTAATTGCTTGGTGGCTAGCATAAGGAAACAAGTCTAGGCTGACCATTCATCTCTCAGGCAGAATTTCAAGGGTCAAGGCTCAGAGGAGCAAACTAATCGATGAGCCCCAAAGTAAATTGGCTCTCAAGTAGACATTAACAAGAATTAGAGGGTCCGCATGAAAGGTGATCTTAATCTTGTCTCTCTGTCTCTCTCCCAAGAGGAGAAATTTAGACCTGGGAGGAGTTCAATAAGCCATTTAACTGCAGTGGCGATTTTGGCTCCATCGGCCCCATCAGAAATCAGGCGCTCAGAACAGACAGTGTCAGTCAGCATGGTTAGGAACGGAAGAAAGTGGACACAACGGGAGTCACATGGATCTGGATTTGAAGCTTAGCTCGAGTGATTGCCTGATGTTTCTTCATCTTCAAAAGGAAAATACTTCACAGGATTGAATGGAAAAACATAAATATATAATACATTAAAAACATAAATAGGGGCTGGAGAGATGGCTCAGCAGTTTACACCATGTACTACTCTGTTTTTTTTTTCTTTTTTTTCTTTTTTTGGTTTTTCGAGACAGGGTTTCTCTGCAGCTTTTTTTAGAGCCTTTCCTGGAACTAGCTCTTGTAGCCCAGGCTGGCCTCGAACTCACAGAGATCCGCCTGCCTCTGCCTCCCGAGTGCTGGGATTAAAGGCATGCGCCACCACCGCCCGGCTTCATGTACTACTCTTTAAGAAGGCCCAGGTTTGGTTCCCAGTGCCTGCCTGGGAACACACAAATGTCTGTAACTCCAGTTCCAGGGGATGGATGCCCTCTTGCAGCCTGGGCTTTGTGAACACTGCACATGTGGAACACAGTCATACAGACATACACACAGTCAAAACACTGATATATAGAAAATAAAATACGATTAAAAATTAAAAACACATAGCACAAAGGCTGAACTCTGGTTACCACCCACAAAATGCTCTTATCATTTTATTGTAATTCTTATCATATTGTTGTAATTAATGCAATTTTAATGATTAGGGAATAACAAAAACATACACTGCCCCAAAATGGTAAACATCCAATTAAGCTTTCTTTTTTAAAGCCCAGGTGAAAAACTGCAATGTAACTGTGCACTGGAATTCGTCACCGTGGAGGAGTTTATGCATCATATTCAATCAGCTTTTTATTGTTCAATGTTTTTATGCAAATGCTACAAAGTACTTGAGGCCTAGAACAAATCCGCATAGGGTTAAAATGTTGTCCTTTACTTTGAAGGAGTAATACACACCTTTGAGATACAGCCCATAATACATTTCAGTGTAGAAGATAACAAGTCATTTTCATGCATGACTGCATTTCACTAAGGAGCGAAAATGGGCTGTTACTGAAATGTCAACACAATTGTCCCTCTTGAAGCTTGGTTTTTCTTGAAGTATTTTTACATTTTTCAGTGCTTCTTGTTTGTTTCTCCTCTCCAAGAGCATACGGATTCAGCTTTGGTTAATTTTCAGAATTTAAAGAAAGGCTTCCCTTTAGATGTTCTGAGGAGAATGACCAATACTGGGAGGCATCTAGAAACTTAGTCCCCAAAAGTGAACATTTAAGTCTAATACCATCTGCTGTTCTTCACAGAACACCTCAAAGCAATTTAACTGCACTGTCATCCAATGGAAAACGCCTTCCTGACCTAAATTCGCACACCAGAGAGAGTTTCCTAGCAAGGAAAATGCCTGCCAGGGCAATCTGCTAGGGAGCCTGAATTTAATTCTAAAGTTAATTGGAGAATGGGGGAGACCCCAGTTTATGCTAATCCTTGTTGTGGATGAGAAGAGGCTGTTCCTTTTTACCTTCCCACCTGATGTCAGGGCACTGCCTGCCCCTCTGCCTCTCCATCAAGTAGGGCATGGTTCTGCAGCCACACTCCACCTGTGTTAGGAGGAAGCCGCTTCTTAAGGGTTTGCACATCCATCCCTCTGATCTTTCCCCTCTCCTTCCAGCATGAATACTTTTAATATTGCCAATCACTGAAAATCCATTCTTTCTGCCTGTCTCCCCTTCCCCCCCTTGCAATGTGGTGTATCATTATCCAGCAGCCCCGATAAGAGCGTAATGAAACAATTCCCTCTCAAGCGCATCGGGTGGCTGTCAGACTAAAATGACAATACCCGTCCATCCCTGACATGCTACCCTCAGCTAATTGATGGCAACTGTCTCCAATGCTCTAGGACAAAGAAAACATACATGTGTCTCCTGACAGGAGAGCTACCTGGCAATGGATAAACCGGTGTGTTAGGAGGCTGCCGGATTAAGGTACGTAAGGGTACTGCTCTAAAGAATGTACCTATTAGCTTTGTGCTTAATAGTGCCGCTGATCACTGGGGAACAGAAATAAATAAGGTACAGTAAGAATTTATTGATGTCTGGATAGATGAATATTCAGGTTCTCTTACAAACAGATGTCTCCCAAGAGCTCCAAACTTCAGTGTAGGCAGCCCAATTACATTTCCAGCTCATACAGCTAGATTTACCAGCAGGGAAGACGTCATTACTGTTTGGAAGTGTACACACGCTCTCAAGTCTTTCTGGAATCTACCATCGTCCAGCTAGAAGAAATGTCACCCGCACGAATGCCAAAGGTTACCATCAAACATCCTGAAACACCAGGTGTAATTAGCTTCTGTTCGGGAGTTTCACATCTGTACTGCGACAGAACAAAGACATTCTGTCGCAACTCGAATGGCATCACTCAGGCACTTCTCCAGGGCCAACACTTAAGCAGCTCTCTTAAATCTTTCCAGACAATGCATGACACATCAAACCTCAAATCTCAGACTGCGCTTCCCTCCTCTGGAGTATCAGCCCTCCCACTTATTCACCTTAAGTTACACAGAAAAGTCAGTAGGATAATGTGAACATACAGACCACTCAAGACTTCCCTTTGGGTAGCCGCATTTCCTGTCTCCCTGTGCTTTAGATTTTCACCCCCTTTCAAGTCAGGATGGAAAAGGAGAAAGGAGAAAGATGGAGCTAACGTGGCTAATTGTTCCCGGTAGTAATTAAAAAGTTCTCCTCAGCTCTGTCTTTGTAGCAAAGTCCAACTTATTCATAAAAAAATAATAACCACTTTAGTAAACATACCAGGTCTCTAACCCTTACTATGTTTCCATGGCTAAACCACCAAAGGTAGGATCTATGATCCCACCCGCTGTGTTTCTGCAGGGACTCTGAAACCACTTGCAGTGGAGGCTGCTTGGAGACGGATCTGTAGCAAGGACAGCCAATCTGGTTTTGACTGCCATGTTCTTCTAGCAGAAAGAAATGCTGATCTGTGGACTCTGAGGAGACCTCTCTTTCTAGATGTGGAAAGGTTGGTGACAATAGTCCTTTGCAGGGCCTGTGGGGCAGTAAGGAACCAGTTTTCAATTACCACTAACCTGAGGCAAAACTGCACAGACACCCAAGTTGGTTTTGTTGTGACCCCTTTTTCCGTCCTCACAGACTTTCTTCACCTTTGCATTTACTTGACTTCCAAGCAGACATTCATGCTTTAGCATGAAATTATGCTCATATATGACATTTTGGAAGGAATTTTAATTGAATATTTTTCTCTATTTGGGAAACAGAGGCTTCAGTCTTCAGTTACGCCGACTTCCAGGTCTACTGTGAGACACAATGTATTTTGAGGAAGCAAGTATCTTCCTTGTTGGAATATGAGCAAGTGGGCCCCTCAAACTTGATATTTCAACTCCTTGTTTTATTTCTGAGGATTGATGTACATCTCAGAGAGGCTTTGACTTGAGAAAACAGTCTGTGGTTCTCTACGCCCTGAGACACTCCCCCTTCTAGGAGGAACAAACGTGGACAGAGGGAAACCATGATGATTCCTGGATTTTGCTACCTGCCTCTGGCTCATCACACCAAAACGCAGTTCTTTTCTCTCTGGCAACTTCTTTCTGGATGACAGAACTATGTTTGTCAGAGCATTCCATCCCAGGCTACCTCTGTAGATCTTCCTGCTAGCTGGTGACTTCAGGGATCCCTCTATTTGAGGGTCTCTAGTCTTAGGGCTCCGAGAGCATCATCCCAGGGAAGACAAAAAGAAGTAAACATGGCTTGGTACCTTTACAGGGAGACTGTTTGTTACCATCTGCCTTCATTGCTGGGTCTCATAAGGACCTCTGCAAGGCTATGGGCTGGGGAGCTTCTGAAGTATCTGCTAAATCGAAAAGAGTATAGGTCCAGCCAAATTCCTATGTATTATGTGTTGTTAACTCTTATAATGCATTCTCCTCTTTCATTAATTTATATTACTTAATTAAATTTATGGCTTCCTTTATTTCATTTGGTCATTGACAAATGTTCCAGATGGAAGTCTGAAGCTGAGGTCACTAAATTGCTTTTGGAAAGGACTGGACTTTTTAGGTTTTGTAGGCAAGTATACCCTCAGTTATTTAAACAGCTATTCTCACACAAAGCCTAATGACTTATTTTGTTTAAATTTACCTTTAGAATTCTTAAAACCACCACTAGTAATTCTCTGGCCATAATGAAAACAGGAGGCAGGCCAGATACAGCCTGTGGGCGGTCTGCTGATCCCTGGTGTAACAAATTACCTGTTGTTATAATTGTTACAAAGAGAACACCATCACAGTAAGATTAGAGAAATATGAATTATAATGAATAAATCGAGGTAAGAAAATAGCCAGAAATAGTTTTCTAGGCACCATGGACTGTATTTTGAGGAACACAATGGAGTCTGAAAGAGACCATTTACAAAATGACACCCGGAGAGACCAAGGCTATACATACCTGAGCAATGCCATCGCATGAAGGCTATATATATACCTGAGCAATGCCATCGCAAGGGCTGAATGAAACTGCCCCGGCCAGGCCATCAGTACGATTGCCTCTTTCCTGCACTTGCTTCACCTCCCAGGTTCACTGTTCACTGAGCTCATTTTTCAAGCAGGCACGGTGTGGGCCCTCTGCAAAGCCCAGTTTCACGAGACTCCTCAGTCTCTTTGTGGCAATGGGGAAAAAAAAAGTCTCATGCAGAGATCTGAAAATGGGACTTAGGTCTACAAGCTCCATGGTCCAATCTTGTCTTGGCTTCTTGGAAGAAACTGCCTGTCTGTGAATTCTCTACCTAGCACTACCTTGGATACAAGGAGAGCACAAAAGGGGAGCTCAACGTGGCTTATCAACAATCGGTGAAATAAAAAGGGAGTGAGGGAGGGAAAGGAGGGAGGAAGTGAGGAAGGACAGGAAAGAGGGTCACTGAGAACCTGCAAGCTGACAGGGAGCCCACTGGCTTCCTTTATGTGTTTTGTTCTCTCACCACAGCCCTGTGGGATTCCTATCGGGACCTACTCTCAAGGGAAAGTGGCTTCCCTAAACACAACACCCAACAGGCAGAGTGCCAAGATGGGGCTTCAGATTTAGTCCCACAATCTTTCCGCATGACACTCTGTCATTAAAACAAAAATAAAAACAACCAAAGCACTATTTTTGTATTCAAACCCTAGTAGCCATCAAAACATAATTTTGACATTGTGAGTTTGGGGCCACTGACACCTAAGTGGTGAGCTTCTGATTCCAATTTTATCTTTAAAGCAACACAGTAGATCTCCTGCATTAGAAACATAATGTGAACTACTACACAGGGTATAGGGTTAGAAAATCTAAAGAATTCTGTTTTAGCTTTCGTTTAGTCTACTAAATGATGCTGATTTAAAATTTAATTTCTTTTACCCTCCCCCCATTTCCAAAAACAACAATAAAGAACACCGGGGTGGCAGGTAATTTTGCTCAGGACTGTAATATACATTTCCTAGTATTTGAACACAGCAATAATTAGCACTAACAGATGTTGAGCACTTACTGCCTCCTAAGAACTCTTAATGTCATTAAATCCAGTAATCAATCTCAGTAAGGGGAATGTCTCAGTTGGAGGCAAGGAAGTGTTTCCATTTGTAAATATTGTGTTTGAGCAGACTGGCTTCATGGACAGTAAGAGAGACTTGTGTAAAACATGGTCACTAATGACATACAATATCTGACTTTTCAAAGGAACATGAACGCTACTCACTCATAATGTTTATATAGCTATCAACTGCCTGAGCATCCGAGCACACAGACCTAAGGACATTTATCTTCCATTAGCATTGGCTAGCAGGTATACAGCGCTTCTCAGACTGCATATCCATCCCTTTGAAATGCTTGATGTGAAAGTCAGGCATGATGATAAATACCTGGAATCCCCAAACTGGTAAGGCAGAGGCAGGAGGATTTCTATAAGTTGCCCAGTATGGTTTATACAATGAGTTCTAAGCCAGCCAGGGTTACATAGCAAGAAAATATCTTTAAAATGAAAGGGAAAAAAGAAAGATTAAAAAGTTTGGTATTGACTACCCTGAGGAACAAATTCCTATATAGAATTATGATAGCTTGTCCCCTTTAATAATAAACGGTCACTTTCTGCAGCGTCCTACAAGGTGGAAGTGATAAGACTCTCTACACTTTCAGAAGAAAGGATCCAGTGGCACAAAACCTGTTATTTCTGAGGATATGATTGGGAATTCACAGAAACATTAGGGTAAGATGCAATTCTGTAGTCCAAGGCTGACAGATAGGTAAGACAGTCAGACAGTTGCATACATACATACATAGATAGGTAGATGACAGATAATAACAAGACAGATATGGGTCATGGGCAACCATGTTCATTGAGACAGAACTGGGTTAGCATGCAATAAGATGGCCAAACTCCAGCTAGAAACATTCATGGAAGTGAGGCAGATACTGACTTCACTTAGAAAAAAGATCAAGCCTCCAGAGAGGTGCCTGTGACTTCCAGTGTGGGTTGGAAGGGTAGCAGTGGTTCAAAGCATGGTTGAGAAACATGAATGGGGCTGAACAGTCTATGACAATAACAAGGAAGACACTATAAATGACAACCCCCAAGAAAGAGATTTTTGATTAATATGGAATGGGTAGATGTCACCATAGGCAATCTAGACCTCACACTACTCTCTTGTTACTGGAAAACATCTCATTTCTTGTGAGTTAATCTAGTAATGTCCTTCAGTTTATATCCCCATGTCATTATTAACCTTTCTTTATACTGTCCATACAACAATAAAAAGGAATTCTCACTGTGACTACAAACACCAAAAATAAGCAGTTCTTAAGAAAAAGCCTGGGGACTGGAGAGATGGCTCAGAGGTTAAGAGCACTGCCTGCTCTTCCAAAGGTCCTGAGTTCAACTCCCAGCAACCACATGGTGGCTCACAACCATCTGTAATGGGGTCTGGTGCCCTCTTCTGGCCTGCAGAAATACACACAGACAGAATATTGTACACATAATAAATGAATATTTAAAAAAAAAGAAAGAAAAAGCCTTTGTGAATTCAGAAAGAAGAGACTAACTTTCTATTTCTTTTTTCCCTTGGAGCCTAAATTCAGTGGAAGTAGAAAGTCAGAACTTTGGGCCCATGTTTGGCTCGTTTCCACTGCCACGCAAGGTATGAAGTGTTTCAGCTGATAAGTTCTAGCCTGAATTCCACCCTGCCATCCATCGATCCCTTCAGACCTGCTTGAGACAAACTGCAGAGCTCCAAATGGCCCTTCTCCTATCCTACTGACAAAAGAGTAGTAAATGAGTAGTGAGGTGGGGGACAAATGACAACACAGAGACAACCAAGTCCTTCCCCAATGGGGACAAAGCCAAGGCTGGCAAGCCTTACTCCTTTATCTCCTTTCTGATGAGGTGCGGAACGTTTCTTGCTCACCCACAAAAATGTTCTCATAGCAACAACGTACGTTCCAGAAAACTGCATGATTCAGTTTAATCCTGCATGAAAAGCCAGCAAGAGTACAAGGGAATATGTACACAAGGACCAATGGAAGCACCCAATTTGTCAGTTTGCAAATATATGAAAGGTAGAAACAGCTGTAACTGCTCCATACATGTCAGTGGGGCCTGTGCTGCCTGAGAACCAACATTTTAATTTGCTTTAATGGAGCGTGCATAATAAAAGCTCACTGTTAATTTAAAAACAAACAAAATGTAAGCCTTCTACAGCCTTCTACAGTGAGTAACAGAGTAACATGTATGTGTACTACACAGTGACCCATACTCTAGTCACCCTCGATAAAAATTCAAATGGGGGTTTGTAGAAGCCACATCCCCATGTACTGTTGAGTCGAATGATGGATTCCAAAGTGAGCTGCCTGGATGACCAGCATCCTGCATCACCTGGGAACTTGTTAGGATAATCTGGCAGAGATTCAAATCTTTGAGATTGTTCGGAACTACTGAATCGGAAACTCCAGGGGTGAGGTCAGAAAGCTGCACTTTCATGAGGCCATCTGCTGACGTTATATACACTGCTGAACTGGCTCAGGTTTAAAACTGTGTGTGAGGGATGCCAGCGCCCACAGTATAGGACACAGGGCTTGTTTTTACTGTCGCTGACTTCAGTTCAAGTTAACGGACAGTCACTGACAGGAACTGCCTGCTCTAAACAGTGGTTCCCAAACCTTCCTAATACTGCAACCCTTTAATACAGTTCTTCATACTCTGATGACCCCAATCATAACATCATTGCCACTGCTACTTCATAACTGTAATGTTGCTACTGCTATGAATCCCAGTTTCCCGATACGCATGATGACTGATTTGTGACTCCTGTGAGTAGGTCATTTGACCTTCAAAGGGGTCATTCCCAAAAGGTTGAGAACCACTGTGTTAAAGCGACCCAGTTTCTGAAGACAGCTCAAGACACTACCGGGGGGGGGGGGGGGGGGGGGAAGGAGGGGACATCATGAGAACACTGCCTGGTATTTCCTTCAAATTCCTTCTGTCTCCATTCCCTTCTGCCCACCCCTATTCCAAAGTTTCTTGGTTGCTTTCTCCCCTTTGTAAATTCCAAGCAAAACAGTACTTTTGAAGATAGGGCAAGAGATAGATATTCATGTGTTTCACAATGTTCTATGTCTTTCTGAAGACTTTTATGTAGGCTATGCTTGTCTTTTACAGCTTTCAACTGTAAAGTTTAATCTCATGGGAAATTGTGTGTCAGCTTAGAGGTCTCTAATGGCCACCCCCTAAATTAGCAGCCAGTTTTTGAGAAGAGACCATAGGAGGCACTTTCACAGAAAATTAGAGCCAACATTTACATCTTTCTAAGAAGCTGTCCAAAGACAGCAAATATACTCAATTTAAGAATGTAGATACATTAAAACATATAACATGAGATTAAACTAAAATGAAACACTATTCATAAAGCAAGTTAACACAGTGCTATTTATTACAAAACTGGTATTATTGAAGGGGGAAAAAGCTCCCTTCTCCCAGCAATGGCGTGGAGAGCTAATGGCATCATAAAACTTTACGAAGAAATTTTCATTTCCCTCTTATGTTTATATAAGATAGTAGAACAAAAAGAGAACCTTTTATTCCTTAAAAAGCTTAAAGCTACATTAAAATTTGAATAGTTCAACAGCACTTACTAGATCTAAACATAAGGACTACTTTATAATTTAAGGGAAACCGTTATCAATACCCCCCACACACACACCATTCTTGAAAGTCTCTCATTTCTGTTGCATTAGCACTACATCTCATAGAAATTTCTATGGGACTCAACTATCTCAACCCTTCCCATGAGAGGCCTGGATTGTCTGGACCGTCTCTTTCTTGGGTGTCTATCCACCAGGTTGGACTGAAGGATAAGTGAGGGTGGAGCAGGCCTCATCTCCCCTTGGATTATCTGACAGCTTTCATTTGCAGTTTAGCCCTACGGATCAGACAGCCCCAGGGATTGGGTTTCTGCGAGATGATTCTAGTGTCTAGCAACAAGGCTTCATGACCGAGGTCACAGGCTTACTAAAGCCACCTCATATTGAGTCCACAGTTGCAGCTGTGGTTCAGAGGGAGCCATTACTTTTGTAGCCACACATGGGACAGATTATTTGCCTGAGGCATCCGTGCTAGCGTATGGACCTTCTGCCAAGACCAGGCACTGGTCCAGTTGGTCCATGCTGCTGTATCCTCACTAAATTTAGACTTGCCTACTCCATCAGCTCATTCTATGAGCTCAGATTTATACCAGACTGGTCCTAAAGCCCTGAAAGTGGAGCTCACACTTGACCTACTGTGAAACCCTCTCTCTCAGAGTCTCAGTAAATCACCTGGAATTCCCACACTGACCTGGACCATGATGTGGGGCATAGTCTTAGGAAAGAAACTAGAAGTGGTCCAATCTCAGGGCCTTTTTTTTTTTTTTACCACCGCTCCTACCTCAGGGGCCCACTGAGCAGCAGAAAGTTGCTGGGAGCCCAGGATCTTCCAACAGTGTGAAAGTAAACACCACAATTTAAAAATCATCCTCAGCATGGTCTACAAAAAAATGACAATCTTTTCAGGCAATCCATTCCAATCAATCACTCTCTTATCAATCTCAGAAATCTGCTTCAATAAAGGAAGCAGGCATATATAGGCTTTCTTCCCTGCTCATCTTAATGCTGTACAAATGACCGCTCTGGGTGCTGAACCCTGTGACATCTAAGGGACGATTCTGCTCAAAGTCAAGGGTTTCCCCTCCTATGCTCACATACACTCAACAGGTTTCCACGGACCTGTTCCTAGCAACGAAAGGCATATAATCATTAAGGAAGTATTTTCTTGAGTTACTGATCTTCCTGATTTTTCTAACAGAATGGAAAGGGAACAACCAAGTGCTCTGTGCTGTGCTAAAGATGGAATCCATGTCTCAATCATGCTCCACAAGCCCTCCGCCACTGAACCACATCCCAGCCCATCTCAAAGCACTTCTTACCCTTGCCAAATAGACTTGACCATCCAGATTCCATCTTTCCCTAATTAACGGAGAGTTTCCAGCATGCCTTTGCCATGTGCCATGCACAGGTTGGTATGTGCCTGCAGACCTTCAGCCCATGGGCAGCTGCTGTGCACATGCACTCCACACATGTGCCTTTCTAAGCTTAACAAAGAAGGCATGCAAGTTTGGTTTTAGAGTTTTTCTCCCTGACTGGTTTTGCCTCTGGGTTTGCTGCCTACTCAGCAAATCAAAAGGTATAATCAATTATTTAAAAATAATCCAGAGGCCAAGAAAGTACAACAGCACCTAAGGGAAACGGACAGAAAGTGAGGAGAATAAACTCCAGCACTTACAAGCGGCCTGGAGAGATAAAACCCCAGGAAAATGCTGGTTAGGTGGCCACCTGCCTAGTTCAGGTCATTTCAGAGCAGAAAACGCCTGTCAACTGCAAGATGCTGTGTGCACGGCTGTGGCAACGTACACTCCCTTGCCTGTGCTACAGTGCTTCTGCTACAGCTGGAGGCTCCAAGGCAAGTACTCAAGATCTTTTTGAGAACCAAATATAGAAAAGCATCGAGAATAAAGTGGAAGTCTATTCAGCACGACAAAGTCATTTCAAACTAAAACTACACCTTAAAAAGTTGAAAACTCCAAAACTTTAAAAATACTATCTGACATGTAAAAATGCACACCCAGTCCAACACACGAGTGCTGAAAATGAATCATATGTTATATGCATACAATACAGACAACATTTTTCCATAGCGGCAGGTGACACAGTGTCCAAGATTTGGGACAAGACTGGCCGCTCCTTGCAAATTGTTGCGACTGTGTGCTGGTTTCTCAGTCGCCTCTAATTAGCTCTGAGTTCCAGATCTTTAGTAAGGTATATTCATTGCCTGAGAAAGTAGAGGGATGTCTCACAGGTTGTTTTAACCTGATTGTTGATTCATTTAGTATGTTAAAGAAATGTTCATGCGTCATCAATTTGCAAACCAACAACCTCTATGCACACAAAAGCTACCCCTGTCTCTTCACTCATGTCTACTATCAAGGTTTTCAGTACGCTTCGGTAGTGTTATATAGCATCCCTACATATCTGATGAAGTGTCTATGTATCTCTTTAAGATTTGGCCAGCCATTCAAGTAAGTTTTAATCTTTATCTCTGGATCTGGAGGAGATGAAGCTATGCTGTTTCAATGAATAAGTCCCTAAGCAACTGCTAAAGGTTCCTCAATGCTGGCCCACTGTGATTAAGAATGTCTTGATGACGGATGTTCCAGAAATGACTGCTTGAATGCCCTTTTCTTCTGCACTGGATCGTCTTGAGAACCGTCAGGCTTAAAAAGCCACACAAGCATGTCTTTCTCCTATTCCACTGCAATGCATCAGTACATTCTTCATTCTCTAAGGTTTATTAGCACTTCTCAAAAGGAAAAAAAATAGCATGCTGCCAACCTGGCTGCGGGATCGGATGCAGATGGGAGTGAGAGCTGCAAGTCACTGAAAATGGAAAAGTCTCATTGTCTGAAATAGGGTGTTAGTGCAACGTGCTTTCAGATGGCTTGCAGCAAGAGCTTTCTGTGTGTAAAGTAATAAAACTAATTATGCTTGCTCAAGTCCTCCACCATCATAGGGACTTGAAAATGCACCCAAACTGCAAGCTAATGCAATCAAAGAAAAACGATGAGCCCTCTTACTGTGTTAGATTAGTTTTTCCTTTTTTGAAACAACCTGCAATTTTCTGAATACAGGGTCACCTATGATTCAGACCGAGGTGGACAAGAGATCTAGACCACCTTCCTTTCCTCTCCCTTTGGTTTAGGGACATTCATAGATATTCTTACAAGTTGGTTTATAAATATGAAAGGTTTCCTGTAGCTACCTGGAGCCTCCACTTAAAACGGAAAGATGATGAGGACCACTCCATTTAGAATCCGCATGTGGTCTGCTGCCTGCTTCACGGCCAACCATTTCCTCTGAATCCCAAAGATTCCTGGGAGGGCTTAGTGCACCAAACCTCTGGCAGAAGCCCAGAACAAGATGAACTAATGTGTTATTTGGCCTTGTTTCTTTATGAGGAACAGGAAGGTCTGCTTTGCCAAACCGACACAGGAGAACAGCTGCAGACTACTGACCGCGAGCAGACGATCATGGATGAATTCTCAGGTGAAAGGGATTTGCTGTTACATTCTTACCTGGATAGAGTTCAGGCCCAGGCCCTGGCCCTGGGGAGCGTACCACGGCGCCATCAGTGTCTCTGGGGGAAGTGGCTGGCTGCAGAGGCTGCACAGCGAGACAGTCGGTGAGGAGATCTGGATGGAGCTCAGTGCTAGACCGCAGCTGAAAGGAGAAGAGAGAAGAGATGGAAAAGCTGGTCCTTAGAACACCTGCCTGGAAAGGCCTCGTACCCCAAAGGTGGATGCAGTGCAATCCACAGATATTTATCAAGCAGCCATGGAAAGGCAGGCATGAGGTGTGACAGCATCAACAGAAGGACCGGTTCTCCAGCCTAGAACACCTGGCAGATGCTTCAGGAAGCAAGTGGCTGCAAGTAGGTTTGACTCCAGACACTGGTAGCCCTACTTCTGAGAACTCAAACTTCCATTTAGTTGCTCACTCAGTCTCTAATCAGAAGTTGTAGTAGTGACGACACAAACAAACTCAGAAAGACTTTGTCCACAATGTTCCCACTGTAAAGAGCAGGAAAACTGGTGCACAAGCTATCCGGGAGAAAATTCAGGAGTCTCCACTGGTGTTTGATGCTTAGAAAATTTACACGAGAGAGAGATACTGGAATAAAATTTAATATAGAAAATGATTAAATTAAACTTCTAACAGCAACAATAATAAACCCGAATGCTATGTCACACAAAAACAGGAATCTACATCTTCACTTAGTCACACACAATTAATTTTATATGTGAGTTGCATGTAAAATTAAACCAAAATGGAGTTAAAATGTAGTATAAGTAAAAAATTTACTTGATTCATTTGATTGCATGTAGGTGTTCATTTATGCAAGGGCTTGTGCTTGTGCATGCACACGTGTGTGAGCATCTGTATGTGTGAGAATGTGTGCATGTGTGTGCGTGTCTCTGTGTGTGAATGAGAGCAAGTGTGTATGTCTGTGTGTGAATGTGCATGTGTCTATACATGTGTGTAGGCTGAAGAAAAAGTCCTGGTGTCATCTCCGGGGTACCACCAGCCACCTTTAAACAGGGGCTCATTGGCTCACAGGCCACCAATCAGAGTGGACTGGCGGGCTAGTGAGACCCAGAAACTCCCCTGTCTCTACTTCAGTACTAGAATTACAAGTGTTTAGGTGGCAGCTGAGGGTTGAACTCAAGTCCTCAATGCTTACAAAGCAATCGGTTAGCTTATCAACGGAGTCACCCACAGCTCCAACATCTTTAGAGACACAAATTTTGTAAATGTACCTTGAATGAAAAATTACAATGGAACGTTTGGTGACATAGATGTATTAATCTAATTGAGTTAAAACATAGTATTATAAAAGTATAAAATGTATTTCTTAGAAATATCACAAATGCTTATCTTCAGCATTTAAAACTGTGCATGAACTGGCTTTATACAGACATTAAGCCTTTAGATACAGAGTCACAGTATTCTTGTTCTTTGACAAATGTCTCATGGCCCTCTTGACTCGAGGAGGATTCACTGTCTTTACAGAACTCTGACTCTGTGCCAAGTTGAACAACTAAAATACAAATGAGCAATGCTAAGTGCTAGAAAGTGACGCTCCGAAACGAGGCCATGAGGACATGTGGAGGTCAGGGGTTAGTTTGGGATAGCGGTCTGGGACTGCAGCTTGGGGCTAAAACTGGTAACAAGTCTGAGAAGAATTGTAGCAAGATGTCCCAGACAGTGGGCGTCAGAGGCTGGGGGAGCCTGCCTGCCTTGCAAAATGATCGGTGGAATGGTATGGCTGGTGCAGTGTGGGGTGGGACATGAAGCCTAAGGAACAGAGACAGAAGATGTAAGAGGAACTGGGAAAAAAGAGAACAAAATCCTGCCATGGGCAATTACTACAAACCGCGTAAGTGGGGAGTGGGTTGAAAAGGAGAACTAAACACGGCAATGCATACACAGCAATAATTACAGAGGCGGAGGCCATGGCTTCAAGGGGGCAGGTAAAGGGGACATGGGAGGAGTTGGGGTGGAAATGATGCAAATGTGCTTTTCACGTATGGACTTCTCAGTTTTAAAAATGTAACAAGTACATGGCACGATAACCCTAAGGGAACAGTGGCGGTAAGCAACAGCTCTCTAGCTGGACTCAAGAGCCACTCAACAACAGGGGTGACATGCCTGATAGTGGAAACCAAGCCAAATACTCAGAGCTGGTGAGGTCACAGATGGAGGAGAACCTGAAACCACCCCTTTGCTAAACCAGCATAATCCCTAACAACCATCTAAACATTTGTCATTATACCTACAGGTAAGTATAGGCCTCATGTCTCATCAAAGGAACTTATCTTTGAAACAGACAGAAGCCATCCCAGAAAACCATAACCAACCACAATGCAGTTGTGGAGCCCAGTCCCGGTGGACACATTATGAAACATCCCTACATCTAAGGCTCAGGGAACACTGCGGAAGAGGGTGCAGATCAGGGAGTCTCACTGCTGTGAGACTGTGCTTCTATTAAATCCAGACGACAAGGCCCACCAACTGTGTAAACTTGACTGAACAAGAGAAACAACAATAAACAAGCCAAAGCGGGTGGGGGGAATCCCCCCAAGGCTCCAACCTACACAAAAACTACAGGCAGCTAAGGACTGTGGAGAAAGGGTACAACAGTCTTCTCCAGGGAAGTGCACACCATAAATTTGAAAGAAAAAAAAAGAACAAAGAAGGGTATATGGGAAGATCTGGAGGGAGGAAAGGAGAGAAAGAAATGACACAATTACAACCGCAACAAAACAGATTTTTGGAAATGTTTAGTAAAGCTTTTCATTAAGTATTTTATTTTCTGATAAAACAAGTCTAACATTTAAAAAAAAACTCACCACACTTGTGGAAGAAGGACCCTAAAACTGACTAATCGGGGGCTATAGAAATGGCTCCATGGCTAAGAGCACTTGTTACCCTTGCAGAGAACCTGGGTGCAGTTTCTAGCACCCACATAGTATGCATACACAGCTGTCTGTAACTAGTCCCATGGGTTCTGATGCCATCTTCTGACCTCTGTGAGTACCAAGTTCACATGTGGTACAGGCAAAACATTGAGACATGCAAGATAAAGAAATAAAAAATATTAAAAATAATTTATCAAATTATCTAAACCTTCACAAAAGTATCTGTGGTACTGATGTCACAGGTAGAAATTTGTGTATTTTTTAGTAGGTGAGTATGTTGGTATGAAATTTCTAGAGGGCATCAGGGAACAGCATTTTAGACCCATAATCAAAATAATTTGCTTCTTGAATCTGTCCTAAGGAAATACCCAGAAATATGAAGGACAATGAAAACCCAAAGACCTATGGATGCATTCTTCTAGTGATATATAGCATGAATTATAGCAATACCCAAAATTAGAAAATGCTCTTAAATGTCCATACATTTAAGTAACTGGAATACTGTGTTCATAATGACAGCAAAACACAATTTTATATACAAAATGTTAAAAATAACATCCAGCTCAGATAAAATGAAATTTCTTCTCATTTTCCAAATACTCTACATTCCAGTGGTGAACTAGAACTGCCACGTGCCAATCTAAGAGTGCTGTGTGCGCCTTTTTAGCACAGTCCTTAGACAGATTGCTTGAAACGGGTCCTGGTGAAAGCATTTGCACTATGGGAACTGGAAACTGCTCTCCACTAAGGCTTCTTCCCTGTAGTTCGGGCTGCTAAGTCTCACGAGACCACTACTGATATGATCAAACCTGAGGACAGACTGCTTCGGATGGACTATTTATTGTTTATATATGAACTGAACTCTGATCAAACCCGAGGACAGCCCACCTCGGATGGACTATTGTTCTATATGAACTATACTCTGATCAAATCTGAGGACAGCCTGCCTCGGATGGACTATTGTTTATTCCCCACAAGTCCACAGTTCAGAGCCACGTTCCTGGTGAGAAGCAGAGAAGAGCTGGAGGGAGCGCTCAAAAGTGGAGCCTACTGGGAATTGGTTAGGCCATGGATGGTGTTGCCCTCAAAACGGATCCCGTGGGACCCGAAGTTAATCTTCAAGGCAATGAAGAGAAGCCTAACCCAGAGTCACACTGAATTTTGTATACCCTTTTAAAATGTGGTCCCACTGTGATACCATCTATGTGACAGTCATGGGGCGCTTGCTTGGCCACTACAGTGTTTGAACTTTAAGGCCTGAAAAGCAGTGAGCTAACTGAACCTCTTTTCTTCTAAGGCTCCCTGCCTCGGGTTAATTTTTATAACATTGAAAAATGAAGGGACACACACACACACACAAACAACAGCAAAAGAAAATGGCACTTCTTGGATCTCAAATGAGATTAAACTTCTACCTAGACCTTGGACAGAGCATAAAAACAGCAGAGGGAAGTAGGCAACAGAAGGACCATTTGGCTCACATAGCAAGGAGATCGTCACAACTCCCTCGGCTTTGGCATACTGAACTTTCTGACCAGGACTGTCTACGTTTATGCTTAGTCCTCTCTGGACCATTGAAAGATGCGTTTGCTATTTTCTTATGAACCTAACACATGCTGCTTAAGAAAAACTGGTAAAGAGGGGGAGGAGAATCCAAGGCTTAGAATGAGTTCTGGTGATCACTTTTAATTTATCTTTCATCATTAAAATGCGATCTGGGGTGCACATGTTCTACTAAGGGCAGAAACGAATGCTTCTCTGCTTTCGATTACCCACCACTCTAGGGTTTTCAGTTATCAGTACCAGCGAGATTGTTCCAAGGAATTTCATGGCCACAGCTAATCCTGGCATCAGACACAGGCAATCTTCCCTAGCTTCAACAGGCATTCATGTCTTCCAGCAGTGTGATTCTATACGACTTTGTGGTGAGAGTTAATTTAGTTTTCTCTAGGATTAGGCATGGTTCTTAAAAGTGCTTCTTAAATTAATCAAGCCTTAGAACCTTCTACAGAATTTCCAGAGGAACGCTACATGTGCATACCAAGTCATGAGATGAAGCCGTATACCTGTCCCAGACCAACAGCCTAGGAAAGGGTTCTCCAAGTAGAAACAAGTGAGCAGAAGGCATAGTCAAATCTCCTGGAGGGGTGGGTATCTTTCAACATAATACAGCTGTACAGGGGAGTGAGAAATTCAAGTATTTACAAGAAATAACTTCCTAATGTTAATCTCAACAACAGCTTAGCTGCTAGGGATTCATGAAAAAGACAGGGCAAAGTTTGATTAGGTCAGGATCATCTATGAATGTCCTTCCCTGACTTGGCACACGTCAGAGATTCTCGAGGGGTGTTCCCAAGTTCCCAGATGGGGCTGGATGCTGGGGTCTGCAGACGACGCTTATAGAATTGCTGGCCTCTAAGAATCCCAATGGGCAGAGTTAGGGGATTTTGCTTGCTATGGAGAGAGGAAATGCATTGTGAAGACAGAGGCTCATCAAAATATAATATTCTTTTCATATAGAATTTAAAATTACTGTATCTTCTCTGATTAGCTATGATTTAGAAACGTGGTATTTTTTTCACTGAGACACAAGCGTGAGACCTCTAATTAGCAGGTTTCAGGAAAGGCCACGGAAAGAGAAGATAAAAACATAGATGGGCAAGTTTTCTGGTCACTGGATAGAAAGATGCTATGAAAATAAGTTCAATCAACACGGGGGGATTCTGGGCTTTGCATCTTAGAAAACACCTTGACAGATTTATGAGAAGCCTCCCCGAGACCTTTGGACTTTAAAAAGCTTGGTGTTATCTCCAGTGGAAAGTAATCATTAATTCCAGCATCCTAAGTACTAATTATCATAAAAAAGAATCTTAAGTTTCCCACATATGTATCCTCCTTTCTGCAAAACTCACATAGATAAATGGTTGCAGGAGGCTCAATTCTCAAAAACAGTTTAGATTCATATTTCTTCACATGAACAACAACAAAAAAAAATAAAACCTTCTACAAAGCATAATGTCATTCTTAGGGAAGGGCAAAGAACAGATCCCCACCCCCAACAGGGTCTCCACTGCTCTTTTTGGATAGAGGACGGATCTGAAGTCACTGAGCTTCGATTCTTCTCAGCGAGAGGACTGCTGTGTTGGATGGACAATGGGACCAGTCCCCCTGGAACTGTTGCCTTCAGCTGCCCTCACCACACAACACGGGTTTCCAGAATACCGCCACTGTTTGGTAACCTTTCTCATTCACCGTTCTTTGGCCTAAACCATATGCCAGGTGCTGTATTAGGGACCTGAAACACAGCAACCATCAGAAGACACTTGCTGTCCTTACCACTCTATCCTAAGTACACACACAGCAGTCCTTCCAAGGGTACTAACTCTTCCTCGAGGATGACTGCCCTGGTTCTTGCGATAGAGGCACCATTATGTTGACATTCTGATCTTGAAATGAGAAGATCTTGACCCAGACGTGTCTTAAGAATGTCTCCTTTCTGTCTTCTTCTGGCATTCGCTTGGCTTTTCCTCCTCTTTCCATGCCCTTTCTCCAGTTCTGGAGAAACACCCCAAGTCAATGAGAACAACACTCACATCTGTGTTTCCCAATTTCCTATTGTGGAGGTCAGAGAGGACTTCTAAGAGGCAGGGCCATTATGAACAGAGTCCTGAATGCAGTAAGAAAGTCAGATGTACATCTGAATATTCATGTGGAAGGAAGATGTTGACAGGTTCTCAAAACTGCTGTAAGAGAGAAGCGAGCAATTGAGTAAGAAGCGTGTATGACACAGGACCAGAGAAATGGCCAGGGTTCAACAGGCGAAGGACTGCAGAAACATGAAGTTTTAGTGTTGGGGCTATGGCAAGGCAAGGGGAGAAGGCAAGCAGGCAGGCAAGGGGCTTTGTCCTGTACTGTAGATAACTGTGTGGAAATCAGACAGAACCACTGAGGGAGGAGTCGTTACATCCCTCCAAACAAATGGGAAGAACAGCTAGAGCCAGAGGTGTTAGAAGTGGTCAGCTTCTATTTGGAAGGTGGAGCTGAATTTGATACATAGTATGAGAGGGAATGGAGAATCCAGGATCGGTCCTGTGATGGATAATCTGAACCATGAACCTGATTAGATGAGAAATCAAGTAAGTGACATGCTCTGGGCAGGTCTATGAGGACATTGCCCAGAAGGATTAACTAAAGATATAAGGCCCTCCTTTTGAGTGGGTGGCACCTCCCACCAAAGCAAGAGTAATACAGAGGTTTAAGGAGAAAGCAGTGTGAACGCAAGCATTGTTGGAAGATCTGCTGCCACCTGACTCCAGCTTCTCTGAATTCCAATGTTGAATGAAAACCAGTGGCTCTTCAGGAACCTTCCAGGTCATCAGCTCCAGGATGGGACTTCTGAGGCATCCAATTCTGTGGCCTGGGCAACTATGTAGCTCTCAGCTTCTCCAGTGTGCAAATGGTCACGATCAAGATGACTTCATTCCTATTAGTTGAAAGCCATTCTTGCAAACCCCCTTCATAATGTTTCAAAATAATCTATCATCTCTCCTACCAATGAGACCTAACATAGGCCCCATACTTTGGTGTTGGGAGACATGGAACACACTAGAAACAAATCAGCAGTTTGGAGACATTAACTCAGGTGATTCCTGGACACCAGACAGAATGTGTAGGCATCTGCACTTGGAGCTGATTCCTAGGGCAAGATAGGTCTGGACCCACTTAGAGAACATCCCCAGTCCATACACTTGGGATGGACTAACATAAATTAGCATTTGCTATCCCATATTTAAGAAACACGATTCTTTCTGGATACTTCAGAGAAAGAGTCCCAAAGACTAAGACATTAGGAGGCTCCATTCTGAGACCTCCCCATTTCCTGGAAGAACATGCCCTCTAAGTTCCCACAACAGCCTGGTTTGCTGTCTGCAAATAGCCCACGGAGACTGATGTTGCTCTGTCTACCACAGTATGCCCCCTCCTCCCGGTATCTTCCTTCTAAGATCTAGTCTATGATTCTTCGGAATAAAACCTCCCCTGACCAGGCTAGTCAACACCAAGCACACAGGGGACAGGGAGATGCTCTAGCATCTGCAGTCCATAATCATGGGACTGGATTGTATACTGGGGTTTTATGTTTTGATATGAATGGAGTCTGTCCAACTCACTCTCCACAAGAGTTTTGCTGACAAGCTTCCTACACCCTCAGCATAGGGCAATGTGTCATCAACATTGTGCAAAATCAGCCACTGACTGTCAACCGGATTTGTGAGCATGTGCCTCAATACTCTACAAGAAGTGACTATATCTACTGATGTGTGATGTTAAAAACAGACTGCGTGATCATCTCTTCCTTTACCCCCAGGATGGAAATGGAAAGTTTTCAAAGATTTGCACGAAACTAAGCATGGTGGTTAGACTATTGACGGTCCACTCAAACCCCTTCTGTGCCAAGCAATGTGCGGGGCCTCGCCCCCCGCTGTGATCTATCCATCTCTCAGCTTCTGTACTCTGTGGACCGACAGCCAGCAGCTGGCACAGATCCACCTCCCTCTTCTTCTTGATATGGGACAAACCCTGAGGTATAAGTTATATTCCGTACCTCCTTATCGAGACCATCCAAATCAGTTCCCTTCCATAGCTTCCTCTTTGCTTCTCTCCTGAACTGTATAGGGGGCACCCAAATCCTCGGCTCATAGCAGACTTCTGAGGCATCCATCTTAGGAAACATTGAAAAGGCAGTGTTTGTTCATTTGGGACTGACTGCCAGGAGCCAATCAGAAGACTCAAAGGAATGCATGGATACATTCCTTCTTTGGACCTGCTCTTCCCAAACATCAAGGATATGTATGTAAAGTAGTTTTCTATCACCTTAAGGACCTCTAAGAAATCAAGGCAATTTTTTTTTTCTAAAAAAGGGATACTCTAGTCCACTGTTTGAAGACCCTGGCGAAGGCAGCACATATGGCTTACCAAATAGGCCAAGAAGCAGCAGGGGCGATGCCAGAGCCAGGGTCATACCACTCTCCCTCGTCTTAAGGGCTCCTCCCTAGGCAGAACTCCTAAATGTTCCGTGACCTCCAAGTGGTGCTTTTAGCGTGGACCTTTGTGGGACACTCGTTTAAGCCATGACAATATGGAAACCAGAAGGCTACTGTCACTGGGTTATTTCTAGGTCACTATGAATAGGTTAAAGCATAAAAGAGACTAAATTTAAAACAAAAGCAGAAGTAACAGGATTGTTCCAAGGAGATTTAGCTGTCACTGATTCAAGGGGCAGCTACACCCTGGCTTTAAGAAAGGGTTTGTTTGTTTTCATCTATTGAGTCCTGACCCATCTCTCAGCAACGAGCAGAGCTGTCTGTATCCTGCTACTTGGAAACCTGGAGTCAGGCTTGTGGACAGACGAGGACAACAAGGGACAGCTCTGAGCCTGTCGGGCCGATCTGTGAGTCTCTGAGTGTTAAAAAGTCCACCTTCAGCAAACCACTTTTGGGTTTATTTTTTTGGATCTCCCCAGCACGAGTTAACACAATGGCTCGGTAGCTTCTGTATGGTCTCACATTATGAAGTACTTGTTCCAAGCGATTGTTTTTCAACTTTAATAATGAAGTCACCCATCACAGCTTGACAAGCTTCCTGCATGTGGGAACTGGAGCTGCTTCCCTCACAACACAGTAACTTTTCCTAATCATAAAAGCAAGGCACCGTCACTTGTGATTTGTGCTTGTTTTTATGTTCGAGACTATTCTGCTAATGTTTATAAGCTCTTCAGACCGGACAGGAATTCTACTCCCGTCATTGCTTTTGTTTGTTTCAGACATGATTGAATAATCATCCAAGATTAAGTGAATCAAGTGGAAATAATCAGGGCGGGGGAAAAGGGCCAGATGCTGTCATTGCAGTTCCACTACATTTTATCCCAGGAGCAAAGGCAATTCTGTGAGTCCAAAGCAGATACACTTCCAAAGAAAACCAGGCACAATCAAAGGCTTTTTGTGTTCCCCTTCTCCAGTGAGCAGAGTACACTTGGGCCAGGCATATTTATGCATCACCTTGTCAGGATTCCTTTGTTCTCCAGAAATCAAATGTCACCAAAATATGTTTCTCAAGAAAGCCAGCCAGAAGGAAAGACAAACAGTTTTTTCCCCCTCCTAGAGCCTTAAGGTTTATTACCAGAACATTCTTATCAAGTGTTCTCTAGGACACTCCGAGCAACGTGGATCTCAGGGAATTAACTCACTGCCAAAAGGTTTAAAAATAATTACAATGAATTAACCTATTATATTAATTACAATTAATTTTCAGTTGAATGTAAGAATTTCATCTCTAGGGGATTCCTCAGGACTGACATTTATGAAGTGTCTCTGTGTATCAAAGGTAATTAATTTCCAACAATCTGCTATCAAATTTGTTTCCTTTGGGAATGACCAATTTGCAAGAAGAAAAAGTAAGAGTGAAGTCCTAGGAAATGTACTGTACTGTAATGTACTGGAAGAAACAGGACTGCCCGGCTAGGTATTCTAAGCGTTGGTTGGCAATGACTTTTAAGGTCCCAAATTGTATTCATCACTGGTAGATGGACATACCAAAATAAAGGACTAGGTATATATCTTAATAATGCCATGAAAACATTTCCAATATATACACAAAACAACAGTTAGTTCTTTAAATGATGGTTGATTGGAACTATATATAGCAACATAAAACTTTAGAGGTCATGGATCTGGGTTCTCCTAATCCTACCTGTTAGCTCTCTACTGGTGCCAAAAACTCTACATCATCTCAATGGCCCAATGTGAGTAGTGGACACTTGAAATGTGGCCAGTACAACTAAGGAACTGATTCTATGATTTAATTAAAATTAAATTTCCATGTACAGTTCTAAACTGCAAAGTACTACTTCCTCCCACAGCATCAATCAATTTAGCCACTGTCTATATCCTTCTGATGGAAGTGAAATCTGGAAGATTTAGATTCATTTCCTTACCACTCAGCATCCTCCCAGCATCCTCTGCTGATAAACGGGCTTACTCATTAGGAGTGTGTGTGCATGCCTGTACGTAGGTCATGAAATTAGAAAAGGGATCATGAGAGAGGAGAAAAATGTGGCAACAGGCAAAGAAATGTATCTGAAATGAAAGCAGAAGTGACGAAGGGAGCCAGACAGAGGTGAGGGGAAATACATTAGGGGGACACTGGGGGAGGGCAAAGGGAAGGGGGTGAATCACAGCAAAGAAAGGCACATGTGCTTAAAATGTCACAACAAAACATATTACTTAGTTAAGTAACATAAAAACATTAAAAAGTTGAGACGATGTGGGATGTCCTTCTGTATGTTTTGCTCTTATTGGTTAATGAATAAAGCTGCTTTGGCCTATGGCAGGGCAGAATATAGCCAGGCTAGAAGAGATATATAGAGAGAGTAGGTGGAGTCAGGGAGACGCCATGTAGCTGCAGAAGGAGACAGATGCTGGACCCTTACCAATAAGCCATAGCCTCGTGCCAATACACAGATTAATAGGAATGGGTTAATGTAAGATGTAAGAGATAGTTAATAAGAAGCCTGAGCTAAAAGGCCAAGCAGTGTTGTAATTAATATAGTTTCTGTGTGGCTATTTGGGTCTGGGCAGCCGGGAAATGAAAGCAGAGCCTCCACTTACAAGAGGAGGAAGGAGCAGAGTGGGAGTGGGAGGGGGGTAGGAGGGAGGGTGGAGGTAGGGAGGGGAAAAGAGTATGAATTTTAATTGAACTATTATTTACCTACTGGGACTGATTCTTGCCCTTGGTCTGCAGAACACACAATGACTTTGCAGATAGTCTACTTTTATAGTTCTTCTAGCATTTGAGAGGTATCAAAACACCATAGAGGATGGCAGGGTTCATCTCTGACAGGGGCCATGCTCAAGCTTCAATGTCAACCAGCCCCTTCATCCATTTTCTACAGGCTGAACATGACTTTTGTTTTTAAATAAGGATGAAAGGATAGTTAAGTATGCAATGATGGAGCCTTGTGCCTTAAACCATGGTCCGATGGCTGGGAGAGCCATATGGAGGTATAGTCAGCGAATGCAGTTGCTTCTGTGTACACGGGGATGCATAGCTGCCTCTGCATTGCTCTACTAGCTGAATGAGATAGATACAGAGGTGCCTAACACCGTGAGGGGCCCAAATGTCAGGACTGGCTCCTCCCTGAAGCGTATTATCCCTTTCAAAAACTCCAATTATTCTTAAAACTGGATCTCTCTGTGCAAATAATAGTGGATCGGCTGCCTGACCAGGAGAGACGAAAGGGAATCAATGCATCCCTTGTTCCTGACTTCCTCAATTTTCTAGTTCTTCTGTTAAAATGATCTGAACAGTCAACAACCTTTAAAAGCCATGTCTTACTGTGCCTTTGCGTACTAATAACTCTTCAGATTCTCATTGTACCTAGAGCTGTGTCGGGTCTAAGAGATAAGAGTGCATATTCTGGTATGGTGAGGCAGAGCATAGACACTGGGCCTTTCCTTCAGTATCGCAGTGCATGTTTCTGAGCATTCGTTATATTGGAAAGCAAACGTGCTGAAGCTCCGTTGCTCTTTGCTGATCTACAGCATCAGTTTGTTTCATTTAGCTCAACAGCCCACCAGCTGCCCTCTTCCACCGCTATTTGCAGAACACACTGATTTTCTGGAATGAACAACGATGCCCTATCTCTGACCAAGACCAAATTACCTACAAAAAACAGCCTATGCCCAGAGAACAACACTTTACCACCATCAGCAACCACTAAAATAAACATCAGTTCCCTGTGTCAACTCTAAACCAGAATGTGGGGGTCTGGAACCAGAATGAACACTTTTATATTCTTCCTTATGAAATGCCTGAGAATTGTGGAAAGATTAGTCGGTATCTTTTAAGACTAATTTTCTTCATATGATATTGACAGTCAGGAAACCTCGTTTAGATGCATTCGTTTTGTGTGTTGTGTGTGCATGTGCCACAGGATGCTGAAGAGGTCAGAAGACAAGGTTGTGGAGCAGGCTCTCCATGGATGTTCTGGGATCAAACTCAAATAGCCAAGCTTGGCGGGGAGTACCTTTTCCTATGAGTTAGCCCACCAGCCCAAGACCCAGTTTATTAACCTCTTAACAGGGGCAACACAGATAACAGCCTTTCACGAATTTATGGCGTATAACCAGCGTTAACACGCATTGTTTTGCTTATTATGTTTTCATTAACATTTACTGAGAGACACTGTAAAGCTTGTTTTCCCCTACCTTATTTAGTTTCTGAATCTTTTTCCTGTTTATCCGTTTTCCTTTTCCAATAGCGTAGTTCCACGACAAAGAAAAATAGTAGAAACTCTAGGTCAAACAAATCCAAGTTGAGATCTCAGTTCTGTCCACCTTTGGCCAGATACTCAACCTCACAAGGCTTCAGGACTTCGCTCTGCACATGGGGGTGACGACACTAATTCTGAAGGATTATTACAGTGTGACAGGAGAAACCTTCCTACAACTGCTAGAGTTGTTTACAGTTGTTTACAGTTTTTACTCAAGAAGAGGAGGAAGAGGAAGCTATTATGAGAGTTAAGAGCCAGACCCGTGTTTCCAAACAGTGGGGTCTTAGCCTCAGACCCAGTCTGAGGCCAGAGTATCCAATCAAGATGTGAGCACTATTCTTAAGGATCAATGCCACCCTAGCTGATTCAACCTCAGAGAATGTAGCTCGTCTTCATTGTCTCGGAAGAGATTAAAAAACACATCTGAGAAACTAAATCCTATAACAACATCTGTCCACAACAGCCTGGGGATGTTAGCAGTATAGACTCACATCCTCCTGATTTACTACTATCTGTCTACTAACTGTCTTCTACTGTCCTGCACGGAGATGGGAAGGTGGAAGGTGACGTTCAGACAGATGTCTCAGTTACAGAAGTATGGAGCTCCTGTGTCTTTCCCTGCATTGCTACATTGGTAAATACATTTCCTCCTGAGTCAATATTTTTCTAAATGAGACAAAAAAAAAATGTTACTCAGAAATGGGCACCATCCACGGTATGTCTCACGGTCCAAGTCAAACTTCTCCATCAGGCGTATCTCAAACACAAAACACTGAGCTGAAAGTTGCTGTATTCTTTATTATATAAACAGGGAAGTATTAATATGGAATTTGTTATTGCAACATCCTCTTGCAGCCTTCAGGCTTGGCGGCAGAAGTAGGGATTGCTTCCGCCATACCGCCATAGCTTGATAAATCCCTCTCACACTGGCTCACTGCACTAATGTAACCACACACAGTCCATCTCCTTTTCTGTTCAAGTATTTTCGGAGCTTAATTAAAACAACCAGTTATCTAGTAATTACTTCCCCTGTCCATCTTCCAGCTCTGTATTGTCTTCCCTTGAATTGATTTTTTACTACAGCCCCCCCCCCCCACCGTCTGAGCTAGTTTAAGGAAGTGTGGGGAGGGAGCAGCTGCAAGATCCTAGGATCCTGAGCGTTTCCCTCCCCCTTCCTTTCATGTAATAAAAAAGGAATGGCTGCGAAGGATCTAAGGCAGATTTATAACGCGCATGAGTGTTTGGGTAATTTTCAAATGCCTACTTCTGAAAATCGAAGGCTGTCATTTCAGCTGAGAACGCTTGCTTTCTGCTCCCCAGTCAGTTTAAATTTCCCCAGCACTGAAAAGTCCCTTAGTGATTTTCCCCTTAAACATTACCTACAACTCAAACCCATTTGTTCTGCTGAGAGGCTCTCCCTACTGATGCTGCCTCCTGTCTCATGATCTGGGTGGCAGAGAGATGGTCCTCCCTATGATCCTGCTCACTCTTTGCTGGAGTCACACACTTTCCTAGGGCACAGTCCCTTTCTCTGCAAGCTCTTACCCAGATACTCTGCATATTCAGATTCCATTTTTCTTCTCCCTTTTAATTTTTCTGGATCTTTCCAGTCTAATAGCAATTTCCTTTTGTCTTGGTGAGGGTACTTTCGCTGCATTTCAAAGTGTGTGTGTGTGTGTGTGTGGTGTGTGTGTACACGTGTCACATGCAATGCAGTTACATAACACAGAAGACAAAAAGTTATTGTATATGCAGAGTCTATTGGTACTATTATTTTTTCTCCAAATATACAGAGTGTTCTAGAACATTGTTTGGGGAAGAAACATGCACATAAATGAGTGGATAACAAATCTGCCAATGGCTGTTAAGGGTTGTTAATCTATGCTTATTCTTTAGGGCAGACCACAAAGGCTGCCTGAACCTGGCATTTATACATCCCAAAGGGAGGTACAGGGCAAGGAAGGGCAAAAGTCCTTCAATAATCAATTGAGAATATATTAGGAAATAACCAACTGAAATCTTAACAGAAATTAAACTTTCAAAACTCCAGGTATTTGGGAAGTTTTTTTCCCATCACTAGTCAATTTTCATTCATGCCAAATTTTACTAGGTATTATTCCATATATGAAATCATCAAAGTTCAATATACAATTTCACTACTCAAATCTATCTGTTGTCTCTCAGATTGTGCAAATGAGCAGTCTCTGAGACAGGAAATGCTAAACCATTACATTTATAGGGGTACTTCATATCTCTCACCTGAAGGGGCTGGGAGCAAATCCAATTGTCTACCATGTTTGATAAGTCTAGCACACGTTTGATAAGAACAACACAGGGACTAAGGGAAAGGTGATCCAGACTCTAAATTCTACCCCTTTTCTGACAATCTACCCAGCTGAGGATCTGACTCTGTGTAAGGGCCAGGGTCATAATCCTAGGAGCTAACGCCACACGCTCAGACTTTGAAATTCTCCAGCTACCTAATCTCCACCCTGGAGGCCACACAGTCAGAGGAAGACCTTCACTGGTGTCATTGCTGTAAATGGATAGACACATTTTGCTAAAAATACCAGTGTCTGCTAGGCAAGTGCTGTACCACACAGCTTTCCACCTTCCCTGCCCTTGTCTGAGGACTGTCTTTTGCACTGGATCTTCCAACATGAGGCCTAGCACAGACAGTAATCTCAGGGTGGAACCCAAGTACGGACTAAACGCCTCTCGAACCCTCTAGTCTGTATGGCCCCTGCTAAGCCATCTCCACGCTAAGAATCTACTTTGCTTCGGAAGAGGATGATGCCATTTTATCTTTCTTCTTTATCATTCACCCACTGCTTGCAAACAGTTCGATCTTTTCTCCAAAAAAAAAAAAAGTCAATAAAATAACTGCATCCCAGAAATGCTGCTTAAAGAAGCATGCATGCAAAGCAAGGATGGGAAAGATGCTAAGGGCTGCAAAGGGCCATTGGTAGTGTAAGGGTAGAATCCCAGAGAAAGTGTCTTAAACAACACTGGTCGCCTCACTGATTCAGTAGGACAGCTGGAGATAAGTCCCAATGAAGGCAGGGAAGCAGAAATGGTATCCGCAGTTCTGCACAGGTTTTCCACTCTGGAGAATACCACTCAAGTCCCCTTCCTCACCCACATGCCATGGCCCTGGCAGATTTTACCACGTGTGCTTTTGTACCCAGGGCTACAAGGCACTCTAAACTCAGCGGTCGGCCGTCTCTAACTCTGCTCTCCAGTGCTTCAAGGCCTCATGTTGCTGTCTGTCATAATTACCAGCACCCCCTTGGGAAGGGGCTATTCTTGGAAGTAATTTCACATTCTGACACCACAGGAAGCTAGCAGAAGTTGGAGCTACTTTAGATCTCAGCAAAGCGCCCTGTGTGCTGGAAACTTTCAGACCATTATATGTGTGTGTGTGTGTGTGTGTGTGTGTGTGTGTGTGTGTGTGTGTTATGAAGGAAATATTCGTCTATATAGGAAAGGAAAGGGAAGTGTCACGAAAAGACACGCTGCCCTTTCTTCCCCAGCAATCCTGCAATGTAGAAGGAAGGGAGACTGGGCATCAAACAACCAACATTTCCAGTCAGTGTAAGAGCCCAATTTCTCTTATCTGGTTTAAGTAAGTAGACCATGTCATTTAGTTCATCTAGAAGATAACAGTAAAACTGAACAGTAGAGACAACTAGTAGGGGAAGATGACTTACTGGGAGCAGGTGTTTGCTGCCAAGCCTGATATCAGAGTTTCGTCCCCGGGACCCACATATGGGAGAAGGCAAGAACCAATTCCGAATTTCATTTGTATGTCACATCACATGTACATATATATATATATACACACACACACACGCAATTTTTTTAAGTAGAAAGAACCAAGAACTAATACACTATCCTCCTGAGGATGCTCCCCAACCAGACAAAGAAACTCAAGTCTGAGCTTTTGAGTGGAAAACTAAGCATGCTGACAACAGAAGGAAGGGCCAGGCCTCTGCAGAACTCCCACAGCAATCAAATACCAAGAAAAGGCAGCATGTGGAATACAAGCAACTTAATTTTTCCCTCAGACCATGACGATCGAAGGGGTCTTTCTTTTCTATCAGGGCGACACCCCCAGCTGTCTCCCTCCCTCCGGTAGGAACCAAGCAAATGCCTCCCCTCTCATGTCATTACCACAGCCCAAATGGGTGCCCCCCCCATGCCAACTCTTTAATCAGCTTCAAAGTATGTTTTGTTGGTTCTCATTGACGCCACTCAAAGGAACCGGTCACTCGTGGTCTCAAAAGTTTTACAACAAATTGTATGATTAAACTCCTTAAACATGCCTGTCCATTACTAATCCTCTTTTGCCAACATCCCTTTCAGAGAAAAATTGCAGTGCTGCACAGTGCCTGATTTATATTTCATTTGGAGAAGAGGAAGTAAAGGGATTAAAGTTAAGGATTAAAACACTTACTCTTCACTGCATTTTTTTTTCCTTTTCCCAAATGGCTTCTTGGTTGCCATGGTTACTGTTCACTGGTCCTTAGCCCCGAATGCATGCCTCTTCACATTAATAAAATATTTTAAATGAGACTTCATGAAAAACAATAGAGAAAGTATTTCTAAGTTCAATAGCCTTTAAAAGAATTTTCTTCTTTTTTTAAAAAAATCTATTTTTCATTGTCCTTTTCTTGGTAGGTTCAAGAGGGAAACTCGAATTAAAAGGCAGTGGAGGGATACAATCTGAAGAGGAACAATGCAAACTCAGAATTATTCATCAGGCCACAGAGAAATCACTCTGCAATAATAAGTTGGTCCCCTGCTTATAAACCAGTGTTTGGAGGAAGATTAAGTGTCTCTGGGAATTTCTCAAATGTTGCAACACCACATAAACAGCAAAACGGCACGTAAATGTGGTGTTGCCATTCCAAACTGCAAATACCAGGCAGGAAATGAAGGGCTGAGGTTTTCACTGCCACAGTTAATTTCATCAAACCAACATAAATATCCCTGCTTTCTACCCAAGGCCCTGTAGTTCCTAGCATCGGCAGCTCACAGGCGTGTAGCCAAAAGGTGGTCCCAATGAAAGCAGGCTGTCAGGGCAGGCGATGTCTCCCTGAGCTGGGTATGTACCCTAAGCCTCGTAAGGAATCCAGAGGAAAGCGTGGCACTGCCAAGCAAGGGAACGAACATAAGCGTGTCTGAGCTGTTCTTTTACAAACACTCCACTGACATTCAGTTTAGAATGTGATCCCTGCATTCCTTTAAAAGGCCAAAGAAAACTGAGGACATGAAACACAATACTTAAGTTCTATTCATGTCTATTTTTTTTTTTTACTGTATATGAGTGTTTGCCTGCATGTATGTATGTGTGCCATATATGTATGTGTCTGCTGCCCATGGAGGCCAGAAGAGGGCACTGTGTCCCCTAGAACTGGAGTTACAGATGTTCGTGGGCTCTCCTATGGGTGCTGGGAACTGAAGCCAGCTTTTCTCCAAGAGAAGCAGATGTACCTAATTGCAGAGAAAGACATCCCTCTCTAGCCCTGGCTAGGGAGGGGTTACTGTTTGGCTGTCTCGGTATATTTATAGAGGGATTCACTGAGAATAAGCGATTATCCAGGGGTCTCTCAGGTCTTATATGTTCTTGTGAGAAGATAGCTTTGGGAAACCAAAAGACTGTCTCTCTCTTAATCAAAAGGAAGATGTGTAAGGATAACGACAGTGTCAGCTGATAAAATGCAAGAACCTAGACCCCTCTCCCAGAACCCATTTTTTTAAAAGGCCAAGTATGGTAGAACATGCCTGTAATTCCAGTCTTGGGGAGTTGGAGACAGAATGCTCTATCCTTCTTGAATAATTGCAGGCTGATGAGACAGTATGTGTCAAAAACTAATGTAGATGGTATGTGAGGAACTACACCTACAACTGTATTCTGGTATCCACATACATGTACATACACAAGTACATGTGCACGTGCACACACAGCAATACACACATATACACAAAAATAGATATGTATATGTTATGTTCATTAGGAAAGATTTAACTTCTCCAAGCTCAGAATTTTCTTTTATCAACACGGTCCTCTTCAATGTTACCTTGTAGGAATAAGGACTTAAGAAACGGGCCCAAGAAAATGGGTACAGTTGGCTACTTCCTTTGTGAAGACAAATGTGAACTTTGTCTCTGAAGCAGGAGGATAACCACAAAATTGCAGCAGGTCAGGCTTTCCCTCATAGCAAGGGTAAACATTAGCTGCAGCTCCTGCCATCTACAAGGTCATTTCTAGGATATGAATATTTTGGGGAGATGGCCATGAGGTTCAAGTCTAAAGAATCAACTTGTCATCCTCAACACATCTTCCCACACCATTCTAGAGTCCAATATTGAGTGACTCAGCTAAAGGGGAGCCACAATGGCAGCAGGAGGGATCTGCTCATTCCCCACACTTTTGGAACTAGACTTACAAAGTCCCAGGATATTCCAGAACTAAGTGCTGGAGGTTGCAGTGGTAGTTACCTGATTTCACTCCTAAGGACAAGGCTAAGAGAAGGCCATGAAAGAGAAAACTAGTGGCTGGCACCCATCTAGCATTGGGGTACCCTACCCGCATTGTGGAATATTCCTTTATACTCTGTGAATATATGTCACTGTGACTGGTTTAATAAAGAAGGTGACTGACCAATAGCTGGACAGGATAAGGTTAGGCAGAAGAGCAAAACTGAGAATGCTGGGAAGGATGCTCAGGAACCATGAGCAGGAGCAGAGAGAAGTAAGATGGGCATACCATACCGAGAAAAAGTACCAAGTCATATGGCAAAGCACAGATAATAAATACAGATCAATTTAAATGCGAGAGTTAGCTGGTAACAAGCCTGAGCTATTGGCCAAACATTTATAATTAATATTAAGCCTCTATGTGGTTACCTGGGAACAGCTTGTAGGACAGAAACTTCTGCCTGCACTGAATAGTTCTGCTGGCCTGGCCATCAAAGCAGACACTTAGTTCTGCAGAAGGTACTTTCAAAACATAGGCTTGTCACACCATCTCTAGAAATAAGCCATGAGAGAACATCTGGGAGTTGTCATTGTACCAAGAAATTGTTGACAAGTGACAAATTGTCCATGCTGAGAAATGAGATCAGCCATAGAAAGGATGGCAAAATCAAAGGGACACTATGTATGTGAGGCCAGAAGAACTCAGCTTGAGGCTGGTAACTGTGTGCAGAGTGTACTTGGTGAAACCATGATCTTCCTCTAAATTTCAGGTCTTCCATCTGCACAATAGAATGAAAAGGGATCAGGCAGCCCTAGAGGGACCCTAAGAGGTCTTAGGAAAGACTGCACACATGGGGCTTTGCCATATTCTCTAACAGATGCCAAAGCAATATAATATTAACCTTGTGGAGTTGCTGTGATGACCTAAGAGGTCAGCAGGAAAATGCCCAGCGAGCGGGAGACGCAGTGCTTGATGGCTATTATTCTCCTTTACTTTGAAGTAGTATATCTTCACTACTTCAAAGTGAAGAGGGGAATGGGTACATGTGCCCATGATTAGCGATGTTTTTATTGCAAGTTCACCATTGCTTTCACCGATGGCACCAACTTTGCTTTTGTATTCTTTGAGCCCTCTGATAAACTTCAGGCTTAATGGTCCAGGTAAAAGAAGATGGTACCTGGGATATGATGTGGGAGTGTTTTCTATCTGTTGCTTTCATTGGTTAATTAATAAATAAACTGCCTTGGCCCTTTAACAAGACAGAAAATTAGGTAGGCGGAGTAGACAGAACAGAATTGTGGGAGAAAGAAAGCTGAGTCAGGCAGATGCCTCAGGCAGTTGCCATGCCTCTCCTCTCTGAGTTGGATGCAGGTTAAGATCTCTCCTGGTAAGCGACCACCTCGTGGTGCTACACAGATTACTAAATATGGGTTAGTCAAGATGTGAGAATTAGCCAATAAGAGGCTGAAACTAATGGGCCAAGCCGTCTTTAAATGAATACAGTTTCCGTGTAATTATTTCGGGTGTAAAGCTAGCCGGGTGGCGGGACACAGACCCACCGCTCCATCTATAGGGGTAGAGATGGGGCAACAGTAGGAATGATTAGTTCCCTTGTCTTATTTATGCCAGGACATATCTACAATATAAAAATCCTATTAATCTGCAAAACAAATGGAGGACAGTTCCTCTGATTCTGAGATGAAATATGATTTTTGCATTTACTTCTGCACAGATGAAGGAATATGAAGGTGCTTCTTGCACCCACCGCCACCTCCAAATTCAGATTATTCAAGGACAGACAGCAACACTTGTGTACTGGACTGGTCCAGGCACTTCTGGGAGACAGCTCTTGCCCACCATGTCTCACCAGCCTGCTGTGTCGTCAGAGCCTAGTGAAGACCTTAGGGATGCAGGATGAGAAAACTACTCATGGTAGTGACTTGGACTCTTTAATCACCAAAAATGAGTGATGTTAGGGAGAAGCCCTGGGCGCGTTTGTAGCATGTTCTAAAGTTTGAAAAGAAACTGCTACCAGTTTACTGTAGGGAGTGAAGCTGAGCGTCACTCTCTCAAGATGCATGAGGAGGTCAATACTTGCCTGCAATGTGCATGCCAATGTGGGGAGAGTCGATGGTTTTATCTAGGTCACTTAAAGTGGAGCAGTGTTTGTGTTTAACAAAACTGCCAACGAGGAAGGAGGAAGCATTCCTATTCTAGAGTCCAAGACATTTAGCAAGTCCACTGAGGGGCAACATCTCTGATCACACAAGAGCTCAGGGCTGGGAGACAGGTTCATTACAGGTGAGCAGGCAGATCAGAGGGGGCAAGGGATAGAGATGGGATTCAGACTCAGTTCCAAAGCCTTTCCTGCTCTTTCATGAGAGCTTAGTGAAAATGATGACTGCCGGAGGTTGGGGGGAGGCTTAATGAAAACCGAGCTTAATCAGCATCGAGGAATAGCAGGGCGGCTTCTGTAAAAGTGAGGCCTGATGTGGGAGAGTCTTCTGTTTGTGTTGATTTCATTCGTTAATAAAGAAAACTGCCTTGGCCCATTTAATGGGCCAGCCCTTAGGTGGGTGGAGTAGACAGAACAGGAAGAAGGAAGTGAGGTAGATGGCTCAATCAGATGCCAGGCCTCTCCTCTCTGAGCCAGACGTGATGAAGCTCCGGCCCAAGATGGACGTACACTAGAATCTTCCCGGTAAGGCACCACTTCATGGTGCTACACAGATTATTAGATATGGGTTAATCAAGATGTGAGTAAGAGGCTGAAACTCATGGGCCAGGCAGTGTTTAAATGAATACAGTTTGTGTGTTGTTATTTCGGGGCATAAGCTAGCCAGGCGGCCGGGATCTGGGCGGTAGGAACCCAGCCTGCAGCCCATTACTACAGAGGTCACATTAGAAACCTTCCAAAGAGGCAAAATCTAGAAATATCATTCTATAAAACACATCTGTAGGAAATTTTCCTGTGAGTAAAATATCCACGTGGCGAATCAAGTTTCAAAAATGGCAAACCACTGACAGCATGTGCAGTGTGTGCAATGATGTCGTGAGCAGCTACTAACTAGCCACCTCGCATCAACACAAAAACCCCCTGTAGGAAGCTAGAAAAGATCACTGTCGTTCATGGAAAAGAAATACAAAATGGTTAATAATGTTGAAAAATGACTGAATGTCTAAAACCCAGGAAAAGATACCTTATAATCATTGATATCTAGTAGTATCCATCGAATTCTGCCTCTTTTCTCATATTTGTGAAGTATGAGAAAAATTTGGTTTCATATAGTCCTAACAAAGAGTTGAATAAATTATTTCTGTAACATCATGTCAATAGTGTGGTGATAGGAATTTATTCAACAACATATACTAAGATCTCTGTATTATCCTATGTATTATATAATTGTTCATAATAGTAAAAACAAAACCCTTTAAACAACCTGAATGTCTGAAGATAGAAGACTGATTAAGACAAATGCAGTGTATCTTAAAATGTAGCAAATAAGACCATGGCTCCTAGGGCATGGTTCTAGAGTAGAGGTTCTCAACCCATGGGTCTCATGGGGTTGAGGGACTGAATGACTCTTTCACAGGGCTCTCAGGTCAGATATCCTGCATATCAGATACTTACATTATGATTCATAATAGTAGCAAAATTACAAGTATGAAGCAGCAACAAAAATAATTCTATGGTTGGGGGGTCACCACAACATGAGGAACTGTATTAAAGGGTCACAGCGTTAGGAAGGTAGAAAAACCACTACTATAGAGCCATCTAGAAATAGCTCACCAGTTAGGAGCACTTGCTGCTCTTCCAGAGGACCTGAGTTCAGTTCCTTGCTGGCACCTACATGGTGGCTTACAACCATCCAAAACTCCAGTTGGGGGGATCTGATGCCTTCTTCTGACCTCTGAAAAAGCTAGACATGCATGTGGCCCATATACATAAATGTAAGTAAAACAAACATCCATGTAATATAAAAATGAATAAGTCTAAAAAGATATTGACATAGCACTGTAATTTCTATACATTATTTAATAAAATAAAACCAGAAATTCATATTTATATGTATATATACATATTCATATCCATGAGTATATGTGTACATGGATCCATACATGTTGTTTTGTTTTGTTTTTGTTTTTGAGCTCTCTATAACCCTGGGTGTCTCAGAACTCTCAGTGTAGATGATGCTAGCCTTGAACTGACAGAGTTCCACCTGCCTCTGCGTCACAAGTATGAGAATTAAAGGCATGTGCCACCACACACACCCAGTTCGTATTTTTTTATAGGGAAGCAGACATGGACAGATATGTACCAGTACTAAGTCATCATGATTCACTGATTCGAACGCATATTTTTAACATACCTGAAATCAAGGCACGTTCTTCTCAATGGTATCTTGCTTTCAATGACAATGTGTGTGTTTATAAATACAAATTGCTTACATAATTTTAAAATGCAGATGTGGCTTTCTTTCCTTCTTCCCTTTCCCTCAGTGCTGGGAGATGAGGGGGTTAAAAGCAGGGTCTTATGGACCTCAGGAACACACTCTACTGGCCATGACAAAGCATGAGACTACTCTGTTACTATGTGGCTTGTAAGGTTTCATGGAGGGCAAGTTAAAGCAGAAAGAAAACTGGTGAGAGAAGGGGAGAAAAGAGATTAAAGAGCAGGAAATTAAAGATGAAAGCTGAGGAACCATCTGGGGTAAAGAGGGAATATCGGACCTAAGTCTACACAGACTCCACTGTGAAAAGCGCTTGTAAACATAATTGTCAAAAGTATGCTCTGGGACGTATACACAGAGCTAGAAAATGGATCAAGATATATCCACTCCCGAATTTCAGTAAAATAAAAAGGACCAAGCCAAGAAATATAGCAGATGACCAGAGATGTTAAGGCTTCATGCCTGGAAAGATTCGAAAAGAATCACAGGTTGCTGAGCCACAAAGGAAGGAAGCCATCAGAACCTAGGATGGAGTCTCAAGAACACACAGAAAGTCACTTTTGATTATATGCCATCAGGGGAAAACCACACATACAATGAACCGATTCCAGCAGGACATTTAGCAGGCTATAGTGACAGCATTTTGAAAGATGGAGAAAGTTAGAATTGATGGTGGCACCAACGGTTGGGTGTAGACACAGTCGGATGAACTACAGTATCTAACGAATGTTGATTAATGGAAATATGTCAACCTAACTGATCGCCTGCCTCCTTTCACCCGAAATCACTAATTCATTGCCCACGTTAGCACTGTGATCATCTCCCTAAACCGTAAGTCTGACCACGGTGACCCATCAACATCAGTTCCCGTACAAACCTGCCCCACCCTCAATGCTTGCCTCGGCCATTTTCACATACTTATTGATGAAATGCTTTCTCCAGCAAACAGAGAAATGGAGATCATAGAGTCCCGTGAGATCCATTTGATAAAGCATGGGATCAAAACGATAATGTAGAAAACTGGGAATATTAACGCAGCATTTCTATGTAAACCAGCAAGGTCACTCTCAAAACAAAGCTCCCTTGGAGGCAGAACTGAGTATGTAATGGGTGTCTCAGGCTTTCGGCTTTATGTATAAGGAAGGTGTAGACACATAAGACTTGCTAATGGTACAATAAGGATTTCTTTAAAAGTTGGAAAGCTTCAGATGACTTAAAGAGGCTTTCTGACTATCTTTTAGGTGTAGGTGTGTGTGGGTGTGTACGCGCGCGCCCATACCCAAGTTAGCATAAGTCTGTCTCTCCGCCACGTGTCTGCCCATGTGTACAGGCATGCGTAGAAGCCAGAGATCAATGCTAGGTGTCCTCTTTGCCTCCGCCTTACTTTGTGAGACAGGATCCTTCGCTGGACTCACATTTCAGCTAGACAGATCCTCGTGACTGCACTCCCAGCCCCCGGGTCATCGGAAGCTACCACTGTGCTTGCTTTTTAACGGGTCAGCCTCGATTCAGGTCTTCAGGCTCCCACAATACACACTTTACCCACCAAGCCATCTTCCTAGCCCATTTTGGATTTTTCTGGCTTTGATTCCCCTAGTGGCCTGCAGGCTGGAGGTGACACTTAAGGACCTTCTAACACTGGTGAAGTACGGTTCTACCGTGGCTGCTCTGCTCTTAGAGGAAGCCACTGCAGTGTGGATGAAGAAAGATCCCCATCCTCAAAAGCCATCTAGACAAAAGAGCTTTCTATTCTGGTTTAAAGAACAAATAGCCTCAGAGAGGCAGCTACTATCTGTAATCCTTCAACAGCTAACTCAAGCTACTCAACCGACAGAGGAAACAGTGAACAGTTCAGACATCGCATGACGCCTTGCCAGCATTTGTAAAGAGAACTCTAGATTGCCAAGTGGGAGAAAATTCTGTTGCCGAAACATTCTGTGGAATGCCAAGATTGCAAACAGCGTGTCAAGACTTAATGGACGGCTCTGCGTTAGGCACTATTAACGCACTCTGGCACGTATTCTGCGGGCCTCCTGGCTTGCGGGAAGGCAGCAGAGCACCTTGGCCATCACACTTGGCTCCCTTCCTACTTCGAATCCTTTTGCTTCTCAGGAACAAACCAGAGAGAACATAGTAATAAAAAAATTCATCCCGAGTCTAAAGGCCAAAGAAATAAAATAAGATCATGTATACATTCACGGTGGCTCCGGAATGTGGAGGCATCAGCTGCAGGTACCCAAGCCCTTTCTTAATCACTACTGCCATGATCACATTGAAGCCTCTGAACACGGGGTCTGGATCTCACCTGATCTCTAAATAGCAGCTCCAGAAGGGCCTCAAATGAGCTACATGACTTCTTAAGCAAAAATAAAGCTCAGTAGGGCAAGAAAAATGATCCTTTCTCCTTAGAAAGTTCTTCCTTTATCTCACTTTTGCCTCTTTCTATGTGTATGGTTATTCTGCCTACATATTATGTACATATAGGCAGTGCTCTTAACCTAAGTTCAATTCCCAGCAAACATATGGTAGCTCACAACCATCTGTAATGAGATCTGGTGCCCTCTTGAAGAAAAGACCTGGTCAATGTTCTTCATCAACTTAGACCATGACACCCAATATGGACAAGTTCAACAGAACCACCATATACGGGCTGCCCATACATGCTTCAGCATTGCCAGGGCATAAATTTCAAATTTCATTCACGTACATGAGCATTATGTGTCCATGCCCACAGTGAACAGAAGGCATTGGACATCCTGGAACCAGAGTTGCAAATGGTTATGAGTCTTCATGTGGGTGCCAGGAATGGAATCTAGGTTCTCTCGAAGACCAGCCAGTGATCTTAAATGCTGAGCTACCTATGTAGCCCCTCGCTTTGACCTCTTCTTCCATTTATTAAAGCCAGCTTCCTCAACAGAAATGGAACGGCAAAGTGTTTTCCTGAGAACTGACAAACTCAATACTAACCCACGCTGCCACCACACACTGAGGCCCTGTGACTCCTCCCAGGCCTGAACCCCTCTGAGTGAAGGACAGCAACAATCACAGTGTGTGTATTTTCTCATTGCTCATTAGGACAATCAGAAAATGACAACTGATCAAAGGTCCTATCATTAAAGCCGGCGACAGAGGATCGGAATCCAGGCCCTTGACGCAGTCCATATTAAAAAGAGCAGATAATCCAAACGGTGGAAATAGAATAAGTAATAAATATAACAGTAAGCAAACTGATAAGTCTGTGGATTATGATAAGACCGACTCAGAACAAAGCCAGCATCTACAGTGGTCACAAGGTAAAACTCTTTAATATGCAATTGAGAACCACACCTCTTCCATTCACAGAGCAGGGTAATGGAAGGTCTGGTGTCAGGCAGCAACCCCCAAGCCAAAGGATTTCTGAAAACAGACATTTGAATGGTCAGACTATCTGGAAGAGATTACAAAAACACATTTTTTAAAAAAAGGACAAGTTAAATCTTGGGGAGAAAATGGGAAAAATAGGGTCGACAGATTATCAGTTTATAATCACACCATAATCTGTTTCCATTAGTTATTTTTAAGCAGCTAAGATCACTTGAAGAGGAAAATTAATTCATGGGATACCTGAAGCACATTGTTATTAGCTTACTGAAATTTCAGCAAGCTCTTAATGTTCTCTAGGAAAACCCCATAATGGATAAGACGCAATTCCCATAAGAATAACCAGCTTTGAATGGGCATACAATAAGCACGTCAGGCACTGTTCTCAGTGTTCTGCTGTCATTATCTCAATATGACACAGACACAGCATTAACAAGCATTACAAAGTTATGACAAAATCACAGACACATAAGTTTTAACAAATCATGCTAAATTTGTATAGCTGCATAATTTCCAATATTATAATGCAATATATGTTAAAAATACAGTATTGACCTACTCCCTTAAGGCATAATAATCTTTCATTCTCTCAGCATGATGTTTCTAAATTAATTAACTTGAACATATTTACTCTGAACAGTCAATGCTATAATTAAAGAGAGTAAGACTAGGTACATCTGATAATTAATTCCCTTCTCTTTTCCTAATAAATAATCAATTAGCACAAATATAAAGGACATTAGAAGTTCAAAATGCTCCATTTTTCAATGACTAGTCTACTCTTACCTTTAAATTTAAAAAGTCAGTTAAAATGTACCATAATGGATTCTAGTGGTGGTCAGTTTTATATCTCTAATTAGCTACCCTATAGTCCATGCCTGTCAACAAAACATCACAAATCTAAGTATTTCTGTGAAGACATTATGTAAATGTGATTAGCATCTTCAGTCAGATGACTCTAAAGTAAAAGAGATTATCTGATAATCCCTGTGGGCCTGATCTAATCAATTTTAAAGATTTAAGAGCTGAAGCCTCCAGAGGAGTTTAGCCTGTGGAGCTCAGTTCCCGCCACTGGCCAATCAACCAAGGAAAACAAGACTCCACTTTTCCGTCCCTTCCTCTCACCAGGTGCATCCAGCCCATCTCTACTTCCTCAGCTCTCATTTTAATCCAAACCGCTTCCTTGTCCTGAAAGGACACAGACTCCTGAGTCTGGTTATTGTTTATAGTCTCCAGTTAGCCAACAACACAACCAATCCCGAAAATCCAGCTTGAATATCTTTCCTGGCTGTGGCAACCTGACATAAGGTCGTGATATGGAATTCCCTTCTGTATGCTTTATTACCATTGTATACTAAAGAAGGTGCTTTGGCCTATGGTAGGGTATAATATAGCAAGGTGGAAAATCCAAGCAGAGATAGAGGAGAAAAGAAGGCAGAATCAGAGAGACACCATGCCCAAGAAGCATGATGTGAGGTAAGAAACCATGAGTCTTGTGGTAAAATATAAAATAATAGAAATGGGTTAATTTTTTAGAAGGAGCTGCGGGATGCTTCCTGCCACCCAGCTAGCTTTACCCAAAATAATTACGCAGAATCTATATTCATTTAAACATTGCTTGGTCCATTAGTTTCAGCCTCTTATTGGCTAATTCTCACATCTTGACTAACCCATATTTAGTAATCTGTGTAGCACGACGAGGTGGTGGCTTACCAGAAGAGATCTTAACCTGCGTCAGACCCAGAGAAGAGAGGCATGGCGACTGCCTATGGTGACTGCCTGAAGCGTCTCTGCCTGACTCTACTTTCTCCCACAATTCTGTTCTGTCTACTCCACCTACCTATGTTCTGATCTACCAGGCCAAGCAGTTTTCTTTATTAATTAACCAATGAAGCAACAGATATATAGATGACCTTCCTCCATCATAATTTAAGATATAAAAGCAAGCAAGAAATATGCCTGAGCTGTTGACCAAGCAGTGTTGTAACTAATAAAGTTTCTGTGCAATTATTCAGATCTGGGAGGCCAGGAAACTAAAGTGCAGTCTCCATTTACTGGTAGAACCATTTAAGAAAAGAAGTCGCCTTCCAATTGGCCTGTGAATATGCATATGGTACATTTTCTACTTATGATTTATGATTGGTATGGGAGGGGCTAGCTCACTTTGGGCAGTGCCACCTCTGGGAAGTACACTTTGACTGTACAGAAAGGCAGGCTGATCAAGCCAAGAAGCAGCACTCTTCCACGGCCTCTACTTCAGCTTCTCCTCCAGGTTCCTGCCTTGAGTTCTTACCCTAACTTTGTTTTACAGTGATCTGAAAGTTGTAAACTGTGATCAGTTCTTTATACCCCAAGCTTCTTTTGGTTATGATGTTTTATCAGAGCAAGAGAAACCCTAACTCAGGCAGCCTCTCTGACTGCATCCAGGGAAAGGAATGTGTCTTACCATTTCATGTACTCAAACATGTAGCAAAATCTCAGACACACAGAAATCTTGAGAAACTACTCATGGAATTACGTGAATATTTTAAAATTCAATGCCAGAGGAGTCAATGTTCAAGAGCAAAGAAGGCAAAAAAAAAAAAAAAAAAAAATTCTTCTTTGGGCAACATCTTAGGGAAGGGCAGTTCTAACCAAAGTCATACAAACCATAGGAAAGGCAGTTAGAAACAAAGTCATACAAAGAAGATATCTGTTCACTAAATGTTTTGTATTTGCCTTATAATCTTAATTTCAGTGTGCCAGTGAAATCTATGGAGCCTCTCTAAAGCAAAAACCACCTTTTGCATACCTTTGGGGGAACATTCTTGAGCTTATTAAACTACCCATTTTCATCCATCTGTAGACTATTTCCCTACAGCCTATTAACCCTCAGGGTAAAACCCTTCAACAGAATCAGGCATCACAGGTCTAAGCTTTAATTCCCTCTGGTTTGTGTCCATTTCCTTTCCTTTTTATGAACCATTTCTGTAGCAGCCATATGTTTCTGAAATACAGGATGCAGCATATCTGAGAGATGGCTCCTCCAAGAACACCAATTCTCAAGGAGGAAAGTGTTTCCAAGGACGATGTTCATCTGTTGTCAGTCACAATGGGCTGCCGAGGACAGCTGCTCCATGGCACAACAATGCCTTCCTCCTGAAAATAGATCCTTTTTCACCCCTGGGGCCCAGTGTTTGCCTTTCAAACTAGTTGCAAAGACAGGAAAATGGAAAAAACGGGGGAATGCAACTTGTTAAGGCATGATGCAATTCGAGGCACTATTTAAAAGAAGCTTGTACCTCTCGGTGTCCAACCCAAACACTTGGGGGACAAGGCCACCTGCCCAGTATGCACCATGAAAAGTTTTTGCATCAGGGCCTCTCCAAGCCCTTGTGTGAGGTCACCCTGAAAATAAATCCTCATAGCCCCATGAGTCAAGATACAAACAAACGTGAAAGTATCACCCAGGAGACCTAAGACAGAGTTCAGCTGAAGCTGAAAACAGAAGACAAGCACCAACTAGTAGAGAGAACAGTAACCTCATAGAGATGCGAGTGCTTTGGAGGCAGAGATGAAGAGGGGGGACACCTGAGAAGAGCAGCTGAGAAGAGCAGCGTGGGACTGCTTTGTCAAGACACAGTATTGAGACTGCAAAGACTCTGTGGTAAACACTTTTCTTTCCAACTTATTTTCATCAAGGATGCCAAAACATAAGCAAAAGAAAAAAAAAAACAAGAAACGTAATATCTCCTGTCAGTCAATCAAAAGAAAAGCAATTCTTTCCATTTCCATAAGGTAGCTGTGCTTGGGCACTGGGCTGCCTCAAACTGCCCCGTAAAGCACCTGCCAGAGGGTCACCATCCTTCTTCACATGGCTTGCCAGGATGTTATGAAACACCCACCATCTTTGTTTTTATATGTTGGGTTTTGGTCCCAAGTAAGAGTTCTCAGTGGGCATAGAAATAAGATGACCTTACTATCTATCTATGGCAAAGTTTTGTGATGTGATCAAGAACAATGGCTTCATGGAACAAAACACAAGGCCTCACTCCTTAACAGTCTTTGTCATCTCCAAAGGCATGCCATGCACCAGGTCACAAGACTGCTGTGGAATCTTACTTTAACTAGGCAAAGATGTGTTACATTTGATTACACTGTGGAATTTTACTTTAACTATGCAAAGACGTGTTATATTCGTTCACACTATGGAATATTACTTTAACTATGGGAAGGTATACTACATTTGTTTCTGCTGCATTTGTTTAATTATGTAAAGATGTGTTGCATTTGGTTCAACTTGCCTTTCTAAGGCACCTGATTGGTCCTATAAAAAGCTGGATGGCCAATAGCTAGGCAGAAAAGGGAAAGGCAGGGCTGGCAGGCAGAGACATATATATATAGGATGAGAAATCTAGGAATGAGAAAGGAAAACGCAAGACGGAAAGAAGGAGGGAGAAAGAGAGGGACACACCGGGCGTCAGAAGTCTGGCAGTTGCCAGCCACCAAGACACTGGAGGAAGCAGGAAAATAAGACAGAAAGGGAAGGAAGGAAGGAAGGAAGGAAGGAAGGAAGGAAGGAAGGAAGGAAGGAAGGAAGGAAGGAAGGAAGGAAGGAAGGAAAAAGCCCCAAGGTAAAATGTAGATAAAGAGAAACCGGTTAACTAAGTTAAAAGAGATAACTAGAAACAAGCCTAAGCTAGGTTGAGCATTTATTAGTCTCTGTGTCATGATTTGGGAACTGGTTGGTAGCCTAAAGGAAAGCCTGCTACACAAAACCTCACTCCTTAACAGCCTTCATTGTTTGTCCACGCACCATGCCATAAGGGCACGTATAGGCATGACTTCTCACAGTTAGATATTCTGCCTGAAAGAAAGTGGCTCCATGAGACCTTAAGAGTGCAGATACGACCTTACTTCAATCTTCATAGTATAGATGCAACCTCACTTCAAACAGAATCCTCAGGACCAGCCAAGGCCTAACCTGCAAATCAGCTCCAAAAATTACAAGTGATGACCATGGAGTTGTAACATTTGACAGGAGGTAGAAGCCACTAGTTTCAAAGACTAGACACCCTTGCACCCGCCCCCCAACTAAACAGGGCAGTTTGAAGAATGCGTTTGAATGCACTTCCCTCGTTTCTAAAGTGGTAACACCTCTGTCCTTCTGTTCAGGTGAGGGTGACTGTTCTAGATCATCTCACCTCAGCACACCCTTCCTGCTAGCAGTCCTTCATTGCCATTCTTCTTTGCATGGTTGTCACACTAATCCTGTGTGTTGACTGTCATCAGAATGTCAATCTAAGAGGGCAGAAAACATATCTCTGCTGTGTGTTTTCCTCCCTATGGTTCTAACAAGTGCCCAGCATACATTAGGTAATTAGCTTAATTTAGGTAATTAAATTAGGTAATTTAGGTAAAAAAAAATTGAAAATGAAACTTTGAGACACTTCCAAAATATCTACTTGGAAAGTAGCTTTATGAGACTACGAAAGAAAGGATTCTTTGGTCTGTCATCTTCCCTAAGGAATAGTAGTGTCTCACAAGGCTCTGAGGACTCTGCTAAGAAGGAAACCCACTGAACACGACTCAGCTTAGTATTTCCTCAACTTATGTAGAAATAAATAACACTTTAAAAAAGTATCTAGGAAGCTGGAGAGATCATACAGCAGTTAAGAGCATTTGTTGCTCTTGCAGAGAACCTGCGTTCAGTTCCCATTACCCACATGGTGGCTCACAACCAATCATAACTCCAGTTCCAGGGTACCTTTGCCCCTTTCTGACCTCTAGGGGTACTAGGCAAAATGATGCACAGACATACACACAGGCAAAGCACTCATACCCACGAACTAAAATAAGCCTAAACACAAGAATAACAAGACGAAACAAATGAAACCTATCTAACATCCTGTGGAATCTGTTCCAAGAGCAGTGCGCGGGCAACAGCGTTCATCACAGCTAAGACTGTCAGCATCCCAGAGACGGTGGCAGGTATATTCCTGCAAAGCTGAATGCAGCCCCGATGACAAAGAGAAGACATGCTTCTGTCATTCACTGGTCATTCTCACCGACAACATTCTTCAGCTCATACACGAGTGACTTCTTCTAAATAACCCCTATCACCACACAGCATCAACACACCTCAAAGATACAAGTGGTTTTTACACTGGGCCAAGTTCTCCTAGGAGCCAGGAGACAACCTGTTCCAAATAGCAATCATTCTGGTTGAATCTGTTGACATGCAAGGATGTTTTTAATTAAAATATAATAATTTACTTTCATCACTGTTTTTTACCGAACACATTTCTTGCAAGTGCATTTCCCAGAGACTTCCTTGAAATTAAGTTCCTCTCAGCTGAGGGGGATGGGGATCCAGATGTGTCTCATCGAATATCTGAGGTGTGATGTTAGGCATTTATCACCAATGTGATAATGTGCAGATGTTTGTGTTTAAAAAGACAGCTTTGTGCTCCTTGAATTTCATTGCTAGGACAGAAGAACCATCCTCACACACATCCAAAACAGTCGTGTTACTAACATGTGGCAGGAGAGGCGGGCTCCCTCATTCCCTGGTCACGACTGTGGTGCGGGCCTATTCCTAACACTCCACTAGTGATTTGAACTGAGTCCCATGGAGGAACAAAGGAAAGATAATTAAAGGGAACTGTGAAACCTGGAGAGGCACTTGAACACATACCCACCTGCCAAATAGATCATACCACAAAAACAATTCATGGGAAAAGCAAGCTTGATTCATTATTTTACTGTATACACCAATTCAAAGGAAAGTATTGCTCCCATCTACCTTGCCACTGTTCTAAGAACTATGAACTTCAAGGTGAACTCTTGGGTTCCCTAGTGAAGTTCACAGTGATAGGAGATTCTGAGGAAAGGTCACGGCTTTCAACAGTCTGAGTTTCACTTGGGGAAAGCGGCATTAAGTAAACTGCCCTCACACCGCCAGAAAGCCATGCAACATTGTCTCCAAGTATGAAACATAAACATTTATAATTGCAGCAGCTTGTATTGAGGACGCTAAAGCGAAGATCAAGGATGTTCAGCCAATCAAGGGTCAATGTCTAATAAACATTTAGCAACTCACACGGAGTTCACCGTCTTCGGGGAAGTGCAGAATGGATAAAGATGCAGGTCACCTCTAACTTTTGGCCAGGCGCTGCTTGTATTCATTTTTTTTAAGTCCATTTGACGAGAGGCTAGAGTTGAAGGAAATCCCAGTTCATGGTACTTCCAAGGTGAAAATGAAAAATTCTAATAAAACTCACAGCCTTGAGAAGAATTTCAAGTGGCCTATTGCCTTAGCCTTCTCTTATTTTGCTCACGCACCGGGAAGAATTGAAGGACAGACTTTGTGACTTTTGCTCTGGAGGCTAAATTTTATTCTCAGTGGAGACCTTTACTGGCGGCTTGAATACTTTGCTACTTGTTTTATCAGCATGCCCTTGCTTCAGTGAACTGGAGAATTGCAACACACACCTGATGAACAAGGCTGCTGGCTGAAGAGGGGTGTGTGTTGTGTGTGTGTGTGTGTGTGTGTGTGTGTGTGTTGTGTGTGTACTTGATTTATGCAAACACAAAAACTACTCTCTGAGTGCAACAATCCAAACTGTCCCTGTTCTTTTCCTTTTTCTTCTTTATACAGCTTCAACAATATCTGCATGAGATTCCAGGTTCATCTTATTTTAGAGTGGTATGTGTTATGTGAACGGAAGGACCGAATGCCCGTGGCCAGGACACCGTTCAAGAGCAACATGCCTTTCCCGCTATAGATTATCTCATGGGTGCTTTGTTACTGGCCCTGATTTCAGAGTCGGGCCTCATAAAGCTGGCTACGTTAAGACCAAAATAATGTCATTTAGTGTCTAGGGGGAGGTTAAGAGGAGGATTAGAGGGAGGCGGGCAGGCAGGGGATATTAAACAAGTCCATGACTAACAGGGTGTGACAGAAAAGAGTTTCACTCTTTTCAACAGAACAATTCCCCACGGCTGGGCCCATTACTCCACTGTGCCTTTATCACCTTGGAATTTTTATGGTTATTTTTGATGAATTCACATTTTTGTAAAGCCCTTTTTGAAATCACGCCAGTTTTCGATTTTTAATTAAAGTCGTAAATAATCTTAATTCTGCCTTAAAAGGTTTATTGTTTCTTTCTTTTTTTTATTACTGATGCCAGGAAATATTTCAAATACCAAGTCCTGACGTGAGTGAGCAATTAGAAGCTCTCTAAGGTCTAGTGACAACATTGTACCATGTAAATACAACACATTGGGATATCGGCATGAGACTTAGCAGCCTGGACAGACTGATGTGGGTTTATCAGCAGCTGCTTCTCTTGGGAATGACACTGCCTCTTTTCTTAAATGAAGAAACTTTCATCATTTTAATTTCATGAATTACCATCACAGATTGAGAAAAGACTTCTCGGGAAGTAAACACTATAAATTGTTACTGGGGGCTCAAAAAAAAAGTCACCTAAATTTGGTTTATCCATTTGCACAAAACAGGTGGGCACATTAGAGAGGGACTCTTTCACTTTACATAAATGAAAATTAAGGGAGAGCTTCAACGTCTGACACGAGATCACCAGGCTTCTGAAAGCCCTGCTTCTGTTAACTAGACTGCCTGCCGACAGTTGCAAGGGATCTGTAAACACAATCATATCTTAAAGTCTCAGGGTCTACTTTTCTCTGCTGTGCTCTATGAACTAACCTCACATAATACTGTCACTAGCTGGCCAGACTGGCCTTCCAAACCTTCTGAGACAGGGAGTTTACTATCTCCCAAGTCATTTCATAATTGAGTTTTTATGGACTATGTAGTGGGCGTGGGCTCAAATGCATATCCATGTGTAGGTGGGTACACGTGTGTCCACCCCTGTGGGGAGAGGCCGGAAGCCAGCCTCGAGTATTTTCCTCGGGAGCTGTCCACTTTGCTTTCATGTCCACCTCTCAAGTAGTGAACACACATGCACATGCCACTGTAGAGGGCTGGTTTTGAACTGCATAGAAACTCTGTGCAAGGGAGACTTGAGGTAGCATTCCTGCTGATAGGCTTGGCAAACCAAGTTGGGAGGAGGCAAACCTCTCCCATCAGTAGAGTGCCTTGCCAATGGTCAGTCCTTGGGAACACAGATGTGCACTGTAGTTCAAAGGCTCTGGTTAGGTGTGGTTTGTCTTCTGATGAGGTGTTTTACATACTATATTACAACAAAAGTTATTCCCATAACACCGAGCTTTTTGTTTAGATTAGCTAGGACACAAAGCTCCTGAAATTATTTGCAACCAAGTTACTAGTCTATGAAACTATTTTCATGAATTATGGGAACCTAGTTTGAATCATGATTTGAGTATTACAAAAAGAGCACTGGCTTTGCAATAAAGTATGCAGTTGTGTCTCCTACTCTGCATGCCCTGTGTCCTGATTTCTGCAGCACTACCCAGGGTCATCCATAACTGAGGAGGTTGGGGAAGGGTCCCCAACATGCCACCACACACATGAACATGCCACCACACACATGGGCAAGCCACCACAGGTGGCTTATCAACACATATGCACATGCCACCACACGCATGGGCATGCCACCACAGATGGCTTACCAACACAAATGCACATGCCATCACAGATGGCATATCCCTCAGTGTGAACTCTGGTCCTCACGTTCTCACAATGAGCACTTCACCAGTGAGCTCTATCCAGTACCCAAGCTGTGAAATGTCTAAACAAACGAGGATCTTCTGTCCATGGCAGAAACATGTTGGAACTTGGCTCATTTAGTGTTATGTTACATTTGTATTGAGTTGGTTATCTAATTCGTTTAAGGGACTTAATAACAAAATTAAGGGAGTATTAAGGGCAAGGGTTTTACGGTCACTGGCTTCTAGTCAAAAGTGCATGCTTTCATACTTCGGGATTTGGTATTTGATGTTGGGAAACTATAGGTTGTCAATCGGTGCAGCTAGCTTGAATGCCAGCTGAGGGCTGATACACAGGAAGTCCTCAACCAGGTCTTCCTTTTTTGGTTGATTTTATTATTATTATTATTACTATTAATATTACTATTATTATTACAAATTTTCACCTCCTCTCCTCCTCTCATTCCCCCCCCTCCCCCCCGGTCTTCCTTTTGAGAAAGAAAACACTCAGCTGCAAGGGTTTGACAGATACACTTAACTACTTATGAAACCAGTCTTGTAAATCAATTGTAATTTCTTTCTCTAGAAATATATTTAAATCTCTTTATTTTGGAATACAAATAAATTATTATCTAGAATCACTTTGCATGGCTGAATATGACTTGAAGTTAGGAAAGCAAAGGGATTTTTCTTTAATGTGAATAAAATTATCAAACTGAAAGAACAGTACTTTCTCTTAAAATAGCATATGATCATGACTGGATCCTGTAGCAGGATCACTGTCTGTTGACTTTGTCACTCTATCTTATAAATTCAAAGGAATAAATCATATTCATTTTGGAAAAACCTGATCTTTTTAGGTGAGAGAGGGTTTCCATTCTCAACCTTCAATTCGCTCCCTGCAAGTTGTCCCCAGTAAGTGAGGCTTTACTTATAACGTAAGATGAAGGCATCTTCACAGACCTTACTGTCGTGGCATGAAATATTATTGTCCCCTATGGAGACAACAATGATGCCCACACGTGTGGGAACACATGGGGCACTTTTAGAGATTGTTAATGGTTTTCATTGTATGAAAATGTGTTTTGGCCTCATACTAAGGAATAGTAGTCTTGATTGTGCAAACATTCTTGAAGCACTAATTGGAAAAGAAAAAAAGGCTAGCTGGATGACCTTTGACATTTATTCTGAATCTGTGACATCCTAATACCTGCAGATTTTGAAATTTGCATTAATCCCTCACTGATGTCAAAGTCCATTCAGGTTCAGTACTTTATCCTCTCCGGCCCAGATTTCCTACATCATGCGGATCAAACATGCTCAAGCCAACCATGGGGAATGCGCTCTTCAAATCCTAGGGAGTCACCCAAGTCCTTCATTAGAGCCAAAATTACTTGAGCTAGCTGGTAATATTATGAAAAAGTATTTCTCCAGAAAGAGCTTCCAGAAATTCCCATTAAAGCTTTTTGTTATTAACATTTGCTGGAGTTGGTAGCTGGCATTAATATTCTCTGCAAGTTTCCCTAGAAATTTTTACATGACTGTATTAGTTGTGCCAACCACAGCCTTGCTGAGGCCTCAGGGAAGGTGTCCCTCCTCAGTATCAAGCACAGGATATCTTCAAAGTCGAAGGGTTCCAATGCCCTGCCAAAACGCTATGACTACAAGAGTAATTCAAACATGCCTTTTGTGGCTGGACAATTCTCTTTGAATCTTACCTTTTTCCTTGCCTGTTGTTCTTTGGAAGAATGCGCTTTCACATGCTTTCTTAGGGAACTTGGATCGGTGTAGCGTTTTGTACATCCTGGAATTTGACAAGCATAAGGTTTCTGAACGAGAAAAGAGAGAAAGAGCAAGCTGTGGTTAAATCATAAAGGTCACAGGGTCATGCTTTACTCAGACTGCTCAGAGCATGAACTGCTGCCAAATGACAGGTGTCAAACGCAGGGTAATACTCATGCATGTTAATTAGGACGCCCAGGAATTCTGCATCACGGGGATGAGAACAGTCAACTTCCAAAACGCCCCACGGAGATGCAATAGCCTTGATTTTGAAGATATTAACTTACATTGTGGTGTAACCATAAAATCTCTTCAAGAATTTTTAACATGGAAGTTATACTTACAGTGACTCCCCTGAGAAAATCATTGGTACTGTCAGAAATAGTAAACAGATTCTTTAAGGGTTCAGGTAAAGAAGCTGTAGAAAAGTCCAGAAAAGACTGGGTATGGTTCAGAAGGTACCTGATTCAGAAAGAGGAAAAGAATTAAGAAGGAAAAATTAGTATAAAGTGAGCAAGAAACAGTAGGTCTCAAACAGCAGACACATGAAAACTCAGCCAGAGGAAACAGTCAGTAATACTATTAGTCACAGAGAAGTCAAGGCTGAGTGACATGAATGAGCCCTTAGAGGAGGGACCAGGGTGCAAATCTGCCCCTTCCAGTTCGCTGTGCAGCAAAGATGGAAAGCATACGGAAACGTGATGACTGTCCCCAAGCACCTGGTACCTAAGTTCGAAATGAATGCATGACCTGGGTGGGAGGGGAGGAACAACTCACATCCATCCTGATGCCAACACCGCATCACCACCTATTACTGACCTCTCAAGGGTTGAGAGACAATGGCTTTGGCTGCAAGCTAAACCAAAATCTGCTGTCTATTCCAAGAACTTAAAAAATAAAACCAGGAGTAATTGTATAGACAAGATGAATTAATTATCATCTACTGTGGAAAATGAGAGCTGGGCCTGCATGGGAAAATAAAGAGGAAGATCTGGAATCTTCTCTTGGTAGGACTCTTCTCTGGATGCCTGCTATGCTAAGGACAAGAGCACACCACGGCTGCGCTTGCTCTGCCCTGCTCTTGCTTTCATGTGTATTTCCCTGCCTGAGTGACTTGCTCATTTGTTTGCCGGAAGAAACATTTAGAACTCACTGACATTTTGCCATTCTTCTCATTCCAAGAGTAAGACAGAACGATGGTGTATCATTTCATTTGAAATGTCCGATTTGAATACTGGATTTGATTACTCTCTGACTGGTCTTTACTTATTTTTGATTGACTGAATAACCTAAGATTATGCTACCAGGATGTGCTGGGCACTGTATTAAAATCTAAGAAACGCTAAAAAATGATGGGTGAATAAGAACCAGGCCCTTTGCTCACTTTTTTTTTTTGGTTTTGTTTTGTTTTAAGTTGAGCAATTATTGGCTAAAGGCACTTGTTAAGAAGTTTTCATCAAGCCTGGCGATGGTGGCGCACGCCTTTAATCCCAGCACTCAGGAGGCAGAGGCAGGCGGATCTCTGAGAGTTCGAGACCAGCCTGATCTACAAGAGCTAGCTCCAGGACAGGCTCTAACGCTGCAGAGAAACCCTGTCTCGAAAAACCAAAAAATAAAAAATAAAATAAAATAAGAAGTTTCCATCAGGGAACAAAGATTTTGCTTTAACCTGGGAATCTTTCCTGAGTTCCTTTGGCCTTGCTGACCTAGGCTTCCGTACTCTGCCTTCACCTCAGAGGAGCAAGTGGCCAATATCTAACCTTACAGGAGGCTACAGCAGGAGCTCACACTTGAGTCTTTGAGCATGAGAGGGAACTTGACGGAAGAAGGCTTATGACCACCGGTGTGCTCTAGAAACCTATGCTACTGCAAACAGGCTTGGGAATGCCATCTAACGGCTGATTTCAAATACTCTTGGAGAAAGCTTAATACGCACCATTCCTTCCAACTGGCCTTGAGGCTTCCCAACTGAGTATGCCACTTGAGGCCAGGACGCCCAATCAGCTCTCAGGCTCTGATGTGGACAGGAATGCTAGCCTATCATTTTATCTCTGATTACCCAAGCTTTAAGTGGCATACTATGCCATCAAAGAGGCATTTCATTATTTTCTAGCTGTCCTCAGAAATTACTTCTCTTATTTAGAGTTAAGATGTTAATAAACACAAGTATTAATAAAAAACTTTCAGGGTTATTAGAATGAAATGAATAATCTTTGTGGGAAAACCATTTTCCTGGGTAAAGAATCTGTTTAGTTGAAAAAGATACCTTTATCCTAAAATCCTGACAGCTTTCGTATATGGAGTGATTAATGGACAAGAACCTAAATTTAAGTTATAAATTCTTCAAGCAGCTGGTTTGCTTGGGAAAACAAGTATTTCATTTCTCTATGCTCTTAAAGAGCTTACCAATTTGTTAAAGGAAGTAAACATTTGCATAAAAGATAGTTTGGATCTTAAGGAAAAATGACTATTTTAACAGGTGAAATAGAGAAAATCATTTTTAGCAAGATAAAATGACTGGGTTTGAAGAGATGTTACACTGAGTTCTGTTCATAAGATCATATCTTATGCAGCTTTATTTAAAAAAAATTTAAAGGTCTATACATGTTTAATGCTGAAATTACATTATAAAATGTTTATCTGATTAGATAAAATTAGTGCCACAGAAGGATATTGTTGAAAAGCAACACATTTCCTCAAGGATGTTTTTGAAACAATGGAGAAATGATTAACTGGAACAATTCCTCAAGACAATCTTGTTTTATGAATGGTCACACTTCTGTGATAAGGTTTCATGACAAACTGGAAGATATACTGGACTGGACCAAGACCATTTCAGATACAACAAAATAGGTCATTTGACATAATTTATTCATATTTTTGGTATGTTAAAAATTTTCAGCACTTTTCATATATTTATGTAAAATTCTATTCAGTTGGTCCTGAACAAACTGATTAATTTAATTTGGCTAAAACAGCAAAGGTTTATTGTTTGCTCAAATTGTGTTAACTGTGTTTCAGGTTATTTACCAGACAAACCATCACATCTATGCATATTAGACAATTCTGGTTAGAGAGGTTATATGACACACAGAGCTAAAGTGACTTCTACAAATATGACTAATAGAGACTAATATAAAATGTAATAAATATGTCAACTATAACATCAGAAAAATCTTAAATATGTATGAGAAGGTGTGTAGAAATAACAGTATCTTTTCAAAATTCATGCTCTGGTGTAGTTTAATAATAGACATCAGAACGTTAACACTGAGAAAGTACTGTCATGAATACATTATTTGCAAGAATGTGGGATAAGAGATTCGTGATGTGTATAATACATTTATCCCAACAGCTTTGTCAAGTGAAGTGAAATTACACAGCATCTACCTGGCCTCCCATAAAGAAAATGGCATCAAAGCTTGAGAACGCAGAGGAGTGTTATCTACATAATGGGGGAAATAAAAGGCAAAAGTTACAGAGAAACAGCATTTGCGAGGAGCAAAATGAAGCAGCATTAAGGGAGGTAAGGGTGTGAAAATAAAATCTCAATTGTTCTCATAAGGTTGATAAAAATGGATGTGTGGCTGCTAACGCAGAAAAAGCATGTACGAATTGAACTCGGGGAGAGATCTGTTCTGTCTTTTCAGATCAATTGCAGGTGAAAATAACAGATGGTTTCTAAAGCACAAGACCAGATTCATGTTAACACCACGCTGGCTGAGAAGTTAGGTCAGGAGGACAAGAACCGGGGTCAACACATAAATACTGTATGCCATAGTCCTCCCAGTTGCATAACGTTGTCTATTTTGGTACAGCCTGATGCATTAATAATTACTTTAATTATCTCTAGTAGCCATTCTGTGGGCCAACATCTACTGCATGATAGACCCTGAAATGCTACAGAGAACGGACTGAAGAATCCCTTGACCCCAGAAAGTTCTAATATATAGCATAATTCATAACCACAAAAATTAAAAATGAAAACAATGTAGCTTGTGTTCTGCTGTGCTTGGTACTGCCCCTGTGACCTGCAGGCCATAAAGTAAACGCCTCCACCATCCTACCATCAGAGGGGCCCTTTGGCACACACAACTGAGGCTGGAAGGTGGCAAGCCCCTGCCATCCTTACAGTGTCAAGATGTGTCCTCTGGTGCTTGGCACGGTCACTGGAGTTGCTGAAAGCCTTCTGGCAGCCCGGGTGCTGGCACAGGTATGGCTTCTCCCCCGTGTGGCTCCGCAAATGAATCTTGAGGTTCTCAAGTCTTGAAAAGGCCTTCTTGCACCCTTCAAACTGTGCAAAGAAAACAAGTTTTAGTTATTGAGAAGGACCCCGAATGCCTGAGATGAGAGGAGAAAAACAACCATTAGTTTGTACTTCGCTAACAGAAAGATGAAATTCAATCCAAACAGTAGCAAATACTGCTGCTAAAAATACCCATATGTTTATGTGAATTGCATCTTTCCCACAGCATATACATGCCACGTTTCATACCAGATTTTGGTCCCAAACTGGTTTCTGTGATTACTTATGTCAGAGACAACTCACTGAGAGCCATCTGGCTCAATCAATAGAAACATAGTAATGTGTATCTTAAAGATTTATTAAAAAAAAAATTAACACACTTTTCTATTTCCAAATTGGTCTACATTAAGGCAACTTGGAAGGAAGAAACTTTCAACAACTATTGAAACAAACAAGAGAAACCAGAGTGATATAGGACAGAAAAAGAAGACAGAGAGGTCTAAGAATATAGGATGAGGAGAGCAAGTACCTGCGAGATCAAGCCAATGAGACACATCCTTAAATATTTTGTCCAGCTTTTTCAACTTCCAAATGAGTGGCCAATGTTAACATGCAGGGTGATGCCAAACTGAGTGAGTTTTCCAAATGCTTTTTAAAGGAAACTAGGAGACAGAGAGTTTAACTAGTGCTAAATCATTCCAAATAAAGTAACCATTATTATTATTACTATTATTTCAGAAATTTCACTACCTAGACATGAATAAGAGAAAGATAAGAGGTTGGTAATTTTTAAATGCATGTTTGTGTTTGTAGTTTCTTAATAATACAAAGCGGTGGTGACGCATGCCTTTAATCCCAGCACTCGGGAGGCAGAGGCAGGCGGATCTCTGTAAGTTCGAGGCCAGCCTGGTCTACAAGAGCTAGTTCCTCCAGGACAGGCACCAAAGATACAAAGAAACCCTGTCTCAAAAACACAAAAACAAAAACAACAAAAAACAAAACATATTGGGAGGAGCATTAATTTAATAACTTCCATGGGCAAATTATCAGTTAGTATTATAGGATCTCAATGATGCTAACATTTGAGAGTGGCAGTAGGAAATATGTTGGAGAAAGTCTGTAAGTAAAGGATAAAGGTGAGGCGAAGTCATCTTTGGTACAAAGCCCTAGACAATTTATGTGAATTTAACACATTTAATTCCACTAAAGTTCTCATCAGCAAGCCAAGTTAGGGATGGATATGGGAAACAAAAACATGGGATGCTTAGAATGATGACATCTTGATGGGTATGTTTTAGAGGAAGGAAGGGGGAACAGGACAGACAGACATGCATACAGGGAAGGAGGGCAGGAGAAGGACTCTTTCCATCTGGAACTAGTTGACATTACTTAGACGCGCTACAAGGATCTCGCACACCGCGTTGGTTCCCTCACTGGCGATCACAGATGGTGTAGGGCACCGGCTATGAAGGTTTCCGTGGTTGGAAATCTCGTCACTAAGTAAAGGATGAACTAAGCAGAAAGAAGAGTCGGCTCTGCCACAACTCCATCCACTTAAGTTGATCACACTCTGCACGGTGGAGTATTTTAAGAAATTTACGAAAGTTGCACTTATTTTTGATTGAGAGTTATACATGTCTCACAGACATATGTTGGTTTATTTCGATTTTGATATTTTGCTTAAAATAATTTTCAGTGTTTTCCCGATTTCTATTTCACATAAAGAGTAAATTTAGCCCAAATGAAGGGAGAATGCTGACAAAGCTGACGACTTTTTCACAGCCAAGGATACATAATGCCACACTGCTGGGGGAGGGGCGGTTTCACAGCCAAGTGTATATAATGCCACACTGCTGGGGGAGGGGGCAGTTCTGGAGTTTATGAGGCCTTATTTCTGCACATTTTCAAAAACGTCTCAAGTTTAAGGATCAAAGAGTTCTAATTTAACTCCTAATTCATAGCTAAAAGATCTCTGCCAAGCAAATGTGTCCTTTTAAGGTTCACTCTGAAGGAAGAATCAGAGCAAAGCCCTAGAGCTGAGTTTGTTTTGCTTGGAATTACCTGGGCGAGCACACTTAGCCCTGAAACGAGCTTGTGGTTTTGGGCATGCTGAGCCTGTAGCCTCTTTGTCAGCAAGGCTCTTTTGTAGAGATGATGCCAATCTGGGGCCAGGTCCAGTGGTACATACCCAGAATTGGGTGGGACGCAATCTCTCGTCCCTTCTACAGTCACCTCAAATCTCAGAGAAAGCTGCACTGTTTTGGCACCCACGAGAAAGTGGAGAACAGTAGTATCTCGCATAACAGGGTTTCTGTGAGTCCAAGATGCCTAAGATACTTCCCCCACGCCTATCATAGAGTGAGAAACCCAGCTACGTGCTTGGATGGTTCAGACTGTCTACACGGTCACATATAAGGTATATGCAGCTAGCAATTCCTCATCCTGTATAATCAATGCCCATTTAAATGTCTTTTTAGAATCAGAATGGAACTGGCTGCTATTATTGCTATTTGTACACCCAATTAAAAAACAAACATATGGGCATCCAGATAGAATAAGACAGCAAGAAGATAATCTGTAAAAATAATGAAACTCTAGATGACATCAGATGCTTCCTCTACAAGACTGGCCAGCGGACAAAGAGAAGTACGTTGTATCTTCAGGGGAAACAGAGACAGAAGGTATGACTGCCTGCGAGTAAAGGCTGTCCTTGGAAGGCAGGAGCTCCTAATAGACACCAGCCACTCACCCTCAGCTCACTGCAAACGCTCACTTGAAGAATCTATGGACCCAGATCCTCACAGCCTGGCAGACAGCTTGGTATGGGGGCTAAAACCAAGTGGGTCAGAGCCACTAGAATGGACTGTCAGGGGATTCTGGAAAGAGGAAGGAGATGCCGTTTGTTGCTCTAATAGCATCTGGATGGAACCTGAAAGCGAACATTGTATATTGAAGAGTTATCATCCACTATGGGAAGAACCCTGGAATTCAGTGTAAGAACTTCCTCTCCCTGGGGCACTTTCACCCCGGCATTCATAAATCTGGTTAAAGGAAAATGCTTTAAAAATAAGCTAACATTTAGGCAGGCTTTGAAAAGAAAGAAAGAAAGAAAATTAATAAAAGAAATATCAAACAGCTAAGACTGGATTCTTGGAGAGTTTGGGCAAATGGATGCCTTTTAATCCTCTTAGATTTTTTTCATGACATAGCTATTGAAAGTATTGAAACTTGTGTAAATGCCCGGATATAGGGAAATCAGCACGATTAGAGATATTTCCTGAGCTTGATTTCTCACAGTCCAAGACATAACTAGAGGACTGCCAACTGGTTGATCTTCATCCCTGCTGTGGTCCAACGCTTCGTTTCAGGTCCCTTCCTTCTTGGATTGGCTCTGAAGCCATGAATCCAAAGGCTAGTAACTCATAATTGAATCACACATTCTGATTTGTCCTTAACTCAAAAACAGGAAGATGAGAGAAAACAAAGCTACAATCAAACTTAAGAGCTCAAAAGGGAAGAGGAAGGACTAAAATAAGATTTTTAAGAAAGGAAAGAACCGCAAACACGCAGGGCAATAACGGGGCTGGGACAATAGAAATAGGATCTGGTGTTCACTGAGTATTTAGTTCACGCTAAATATCTTCTCCTGGCTATTAATTTGATCTAAATAGTATCTGCTCTCTGAACAAACCCTATGAACATGATCCACTGTAGCTGCCAGGAGGCAAAATGAATAAAACTCAATGTTTATTCAAGCAAAGATGACGAAAATGCAAAGCAGTATGGACGGCAGGGCCGGTTATACACCAGGAGACCCTGAGCAATGGTACTCAGAGCCATGCTTCCCAGACCAGCATCTGTATCCTCGGGGAACTTGTCAGAAGCATGGATTCTCTGACCCCACCACAGAACCCAAACTCTAGGTATATGGCCCATCTGTGAAAGTGGTAACCGGTGCTCTTGGAGATGCCACCTAGGCTGCGGTCATCCTCCATCTCCTTATGCAAACCACATGACAGAAGGAAAGTGTGTTTAGCATCTACCATTTCTACTTCAGCCTGTCATCTGAATGTGTATAGCAGCAGCTATCCTGAGACTGAAAAGGGGTATCACCACTCCAACGTAGAGAGGAACGTCATCATTCCCAAGGCAACCGAGACAGAACTCCCAGAAGGCCAATCTCTCGCTAGAGATTCTTCAAACTACAGCTGCCAAAGATGCCACCAGGTAGATGTCTGGTTCCACACTAGGTGTGCCCACCAGCCTCACCATCGCTGTCTGGCCAGTGAACCACCCACCATGGGAACTGCCCATTACAGCCTCCCGTTGAGAGAAAGCACTGGGAGGAAGCCATGTTTTCTGCTTGTCCATTTCAGCAGAATACAGGCATGTGGGAGACCAGAGCATGAGACTCTCAGAGAGAGAACTTGAAATCTCATGGGCCTTGCAAATACTTCATGGCATGAAGCCTCACTCCAAGAAAAGTCTCTCCAATGCTGGTTTTAAGTGACAAACTTTAATTAGACATTTTCAAGTTCCTACAAACCGAAAGAACCTTAGATTGCATCACTTTGCTAATTTAGAAAATTATCTCATATTTAAAGAATCAGACTGGACTGCAATCATCATCAATATATATTGGCTTGATTAGAGATTGTTGACATTCAGTAACATTCAGATGACCTTTGAAATATTACTTTCTCTTTCTATTAGAAGCTTTTGTGTAAGGTTCTAGAAATGAAAGGCTCATTAGACACCATTAAAATGGGATTTATTCCATATGTGTAACCAATAATCACGTTGAATATTATCCCCTCCTCTAATCAGCTACTTGGAGTGCCAAGAAGTACAAGTTTGTATTGAGAGCAGTAATAAAAGCAAACCTTCTTGATCAGGTTTCTATACCATTGCTAATATCAACACAACCCAAACAGAAAGGAGTCTATGATGCTGGACAGGCTTTTTTAAAATATACATTTGATTTCAATTATTGCTTGGTGTTTGTGACCCTGGGAGGTATGCACTTTTACAATTCCACCAGTCAAGACCAATTAATCCCATTAGTGTTGGCTGCCACGGTAATATGCAGTAAGAACTGGCCAAAGAATTAGGTGCTAGTTTCTATCTCAACATACCACCTGAAACACTAGAGATGAGAAGCTTCCATGGAAAAGTCAGCAAACATTTCTGATGCCCTGACTACAGCCCAGGCAACTTCCATAGTAAGTCTAGGAGGTCAAGTTCCTTTGGATTAACTGCTTGCCTTCAAAGGGTGTAAGATTTCTTCTGTGACTCTAAAAGAAAGAGTCCAGGAAAGTGAAAAGGTCCAGTTTACAGAGCTGAGAAGCAGCGAGAACTCTGAAAAATACACTCAGCTGACATCTGCTTCTGGAAGTTTCCTTCCAGAGACTCTTCTCAACTTTTTGTTCATGTGAGTCACATGGAAGTCTCGAGATGCATGCCTTGGGCCTTCCAGAGGAAGAGTGAGCCCCTGGGGTTCTGTCTCCCAGGTAACGCCAATAGATTTGTTCAATACTCGTAGAGGTTATAATTGGAGATGCAAGTTTCTGGAATCCTTCATGAACCCTATCATCAAAGTATAGTCTACAGAAAGTGTTAGAAAGAGACTGTGTCTTGTTCACCAAGAGACACTGCCTTCTCTGCTCCAGACCAGTGAATGTTCAAGGAAGACAGAGGACACGTTCTGCATATTCTCACTCACATTTACAGCACAGTCACCCTCTTGTCCCCAGCTCTGTATCCACAGGTGTCTGTGTTACCTTCAGCTGCTAAAAGGAAATACGTGACTTGACATTCTGTACAGAGCAGCAGTGGCCTCGTCGGAAAAATCACTGGAAGTCACCATTAAAATTGACTTTGGTTCAAGGCTGCTCAGGCAAGGCTACCAGAGGCTCCTGGCGTCTACAGAGATCTGCTCTTGGCTGTCCATGGCAACCCTTTAGGTTTGACTAAGGGCAGCAGCAGAAGGGGAAAAGCAGCTATGGCATTTGGTCTCCGTGAGTCCCTGATTCAGCGTGTGCCTGCCACTCTTCCAGCATTCCTAAATGGCCTATGGTTCTCATTTATCAAGACTTTCTGGAACTATTAAAAATCTTGTAGAATTAATATAAAACCCATTCAGTAATGTTTTCCGAAACAGTACTAGATTCCAGTCATTGTTCCTTCCTTGTTATTCTGGTGTGCAAAATGAATCTATTAACCAGCTCATAAATTCCTTCCTGGCTTGTTGCACTTCTTGTTTTTTGATTACTAAGAAATCTGCATAAAACAAAGGTCACCCGCATGAGCATATGTGTATGATTTTTATTGGTTTAAGGCGACTCACTGCCTTTGACCATTTTGGACCTTGGGTAACAGTTGATGTTAAGAGGGTGTCCTAAACGAGGCAGCAAAAGGAAATTAAATGAAGCTGGGAAAATGACTCTTGAGAGTCCACGTTACAACGTGGGGAAACATATGTCACTTCTGTGCCAACAACTGAACCATATTGAACTTTTATGGAAATTATCGTGTCTGGTTTATAACAATTGAAAGGAACTGGGGTCAAACGGAACCTGACCATGAATTATATACATAGCTACAAAAGGAGTCTGGCAAAGTGGAAGAAAGACAGCTATGTAAGATGTATGATGAGGCCCTTCCCCGCTCCTCACACATATAAACTTACACATACATGTGTGTATGTATGTATCTTGTAACAATACAATGTAATAAAATTATAACTTCAAACAAATTACTATTTTTTTGACCAAGTAAACAATGAAGAACTGGTTGTGTGGAGATTCCGTTATTTATTGGCACCAACTCCATGCAATCTGTGACTGTTCACAAGAGCATATATTCTTCAGGGACTGACGAGACCACAATAAATGCACTTTGAATATATGCCAGGATAACACATATATTTATGAGCATTATAATTATTTGTGTATAAATGTATTTAAAAAGCAATTATTTAATTTTCCATGCAGGCATTGCCAAGTACCACATAGCTCGGTGTAATTTTTATCCTTGACGGATGTACATTCAAACACGAAGAACACAAAAATGTTCTTTTTTTTCCTCCATGTAAACATGGAGGATGTTTACACCACCTCCATGCTCCCAGGTTTTCCTTATTTCAGGCAATTACAGACACCACAATTTGCTTGAAATCCAGTCTCCCAACATGGCCGCGATACATGAATATGTGATACTCAGTATGTGTTGAAGACTCCATTTACTCTGCTCCTTACACATGTTGCATGCAAGCACAAGGCTTTGAAATATATACAAAGCAAACAAACAAAAGCAACATTCAAACACTTCGCAACTCTATGGTAAGGACATTTTCAAACTTCAACATATAAGTAACCAATTACTGTGGCCCTACAATCAGCAGTGACCAACTCCCTGCTCCCCAAATGGGCCTGCCATTGCCGGGCTTCTGAACATCCAGCATTTTCCTAGGCTCTGTGGATGACACAGGGAAACAGCAGGCTCAATCCTACCCTACATCTGTGTTCCTAGTACATCCCATGGGATTGCCACAGCCCAGCCAGCTTCAACATGTTCATGGGATTTTTTGTGTACTGAAGAGCAGAAGTGAACAATGTGGATGTATTTAGGCAATACATTTTATATGTTCTCTGCCTCAGAAATACATTTCAACATTTAGAAGGCAAAGACGGACTGATAAAGTAAGAAAGAAATAAGCAAAGAAAAGGTGTTTAAAGAAATCAAAAGCATGAGGTAGAGAGACTGCAGGTCAAAGAAGGGAAGAGGGGTCGAGAGACCTAAACCTTACCACTTTGTCAGGGCCCCTTCCCTCTTCCCTGCGCCCCACAGCCCTCTGGCTCTTGTGCACTCCCCTACTTAACCAAGTTCCTTTTTTTTTCCTACATGCTTTTACCCATGCATCGCCCTCTGCTGGTCACAGCACGGAGCCTCCTCCTTTGGGAGGCTCTCCCTAGGTTTTAAGCAGGATGTGCTGGATCTGCCCCCCTCCCCAGGTGCCCACCACCCAGCTAATTCCCAGCAGCATGCAGAAGCAGGCTAACTGGATTGTTCCTTTCCTTCACTGGCTGTGAGCTTTATGAGGACAAGAGACCGAGTCTTACTAATCTTTTTATTGCCGGCAAGGTATGGTGCTTATACTCAAAGTGATCATACATGATTTGCTAAATAAATGTTAAATGAATGGAGAGACTGAACCCTTGGTTCATATTGATTTCCTAGACTTCCTTGTGTGGTGAATTCATTAGGGCCTTTTAATTAGGGAGAGCCAGTTACTGCTTGCGATGACATCAAACAGCCAACCTATTAGAAGCTGTAAAATGCATTTATGGGGTTTAAATATTGGATTTTAATGTCCTGTAGAACTACTGCAAAATGTATATTCAATTAAACTAATATCTATCCATGTGGAGAAAATACTAATTACAACATATGGTTCTATTTGAGTGCATGCGTGTGTGCTGGATTAGCTCCTTTATTGGTGTTTTGAAAAATTTTCAGCAATACTGGTAGAGTCAATGGACTATTTTCCTACCACACCCTTTCCCAAATTTGAGTTAAGCGTATACTAACACGCTGGAAACATGTTATTATCAATAATAATTCAAGGCATATAAATGTGTGCCTTCCTTATGCATAAAGGAAAAGAAACTGTTCTAAATTGCCCTTTTAAAACTGAGCTAATATAATATGCTCAGCAATATGCCAGGAGACAGCTTCTCATCGGATCTTCTCATGAAGAAAAATAACGTTAGGACTTTGCCCTGAATTGCCCTGAGTCAAGAATCCCCAATGGAAAGGCCCAATAATTTCCCATGTTGTCAACCACCCTACAGTCAACCTCTCTAAATGGAAGACAGCAGTTCAGACCCTAGATCACAGGTCTTAACAATATAATAGCTGGGGACTCTGTGTTCGGAGTACAGTGCTTTATCATTAAAGCCTCCATGCCAAATTTCTCATTGGCAATGGACCTGGCTAGCCCATAATTAATAGTCTTTGATTGTAATGATGAGATGTGTCACTGCTTGCCTTCAGCTTCATTAAGAATTGGCATGCTTGGTTTAACAGCGCTAAGCAATACATTTATTTACTACAGTGTTTCCCAAGATGATTGCTGAATTCTGTCATCTCTTGACTGAAAAATCTGTCTGCGGGTTCACACAGAATGTATGCTGACATACATTCAGCAATACAAGCCTCTGAGACAAACTGCTGAAGCCAATTTGCTTATCATATAGGCACAAAGGTGCAAAATGTGTGCGTATGTACTTGTGGATGCAACCACGGCACACGCTGAAACACTTGCATACACATATTCCATGCAGACTCTACAATGGATGTGCGTGTGTGTGTATATATGTGCATGCACGCACGTATGTTCACACGCGTGCTGTGTTTAAGATATGTGTGCAGGGGTGTAGAAGCAAGAAAGAAATTGCCAAGAGAGAGGAGGAAATTCACACACGAAGAGAAGAGAATAATTTACCATAAATTGGCCCACACTGAGTGTATTCCAAAAAACAGAGTGCAATATGCCAAATTTTTAATGGCTCTTGCTATTCTAGATCTGGCCCTGACGAGCTTTGGAAGAAATGCAAGTGGGCAGGAAAGATGGGATTAAAAAATTATGTCTTAAGTCTTTTCACTTTCAAATGCAGAGCCTCCAGCCCATGATGGGGGAGGGAAGGAGAGAGTAGCACGGAAGTCTTCCTGACTTTGCTTTTCTATAAAGTCATCGATTTCCATTATGTATTGCTTAAACAGAAATTCCCTAGCTCTTGCTAAAAACCACCTCCAGCTAGTCACTTCAGCAGAAGCAGACGTGGCGAGGATGGCCTCAGAACCCTGCCTTGGTCCTGGTAGCTTGACAAAGAAAAAACCTCAGAGTGATGTCCCCTGCAGCTCCACAGGCCTAGGACTGAGCACCCTTGTGACAGTTCAGACTGTGGAAACCACTCGCTTGGTTGCCTCACAGTGTGTGCCTCTAGTCCCTTTTCATTCAAGGCTGAGTGGTTCCATGCACGCCGGAGTGGCACGTGACAAACAGAAAAACCTTTCATGGTTCCCACCTGCTGTACCTCCTCTTTCTAATTTTAAATGACTCTAGGTCCCCATCCTGTAACTGAAGCTTCCCTTCTTGGTCATAGAGGGAACTGCTGTCACATCCTGTCCCTTCTTCCAGGCATGTGCCTTGATTTATTAATGTGTAAAAAAAACCAAACAAAAGCCAGGCGGCGGTGGCGCACGCCTTTAATCCCAGCACTCGGGAGGCAGAGGCAGGCAGATCTCTGTGAGTTCGAGCCCTGCCTGATCTACAAAAGCTAGTTCCAGGACAGGCTCCAAAGCTACAGAGAAACCCTGTCTCGAAAAAAACAAAAAAACAAAACAAAAAAAAAACAAACAAAATAACAAAATCTATCAGTAAATCTATGAACTCCATTCCTGACCTCTGAGATATTAAGGCAGTGCTATGCATGCAACAAACTTTGAGCCCTAAGGGATGCGGGGGGTAGGACCTCAATCTCCTTGGCTATGGTACTTACATGAAACTGACTCCTTTTACCATGAGAGTCAAGTGAGACTCTACCCCAGGTTGTCAAGTCTGGGGAGGATGTGGACACCCATCACTTCTAATGCTTAGGTTCAGTGAGAAGATGCAGTTGATTGCTGACGAATGCCACCCTTGCTTCTCATTCTCCAAAAACGTAAAAGGAATAAGAGCAGTTGCTTTCAAGCTATTTTTCCTCTGCTACTGAAGCTCATTCCCAGACTTAACTGTGACCTTTCCCCAGTAATGCTGGCAAAAAAGTACTTAACATAGAAACTCTCAGTTGATGCTGCTTGGACAGCATCATCATCTGTTATGTACCTAAACTATCTAGTACTTATTGTCTACATCTAATAAGTTAGGGGGTGTATTAGTTACTTTTTTTGTTGCTGTGACAAAACACCATGAGCAAAAATAACTTAGAACAGAGAGCTTATTTTGGCTAATGGTGCTAAAGAAGGCATCCATAACAGTAGGGAAGGCACAGCAACAAATGGCTGGAGCAGGAAACTGGCCAACCACACTCCCATCCAAAAGCAGGAAGAATGAGAGTGAACTAGAAGTGAAACAGGCTCTGAACTTTCAAAGCCTGCCTCCACTAACGTACTTCTTCCAGCAAATCTACACTTCCCAACAGGTCCACCGTCTCCTCCAAACAGTGCTACCACCAGGGGACCAAGGGTTCACATACATAGGCCTGTGGAGACAGTGTTCATTTAAATCACTGCAGGGGGACATAGGCTAGAGATGTAGTTAACTTGCCCAAGTGATCCAGCTGGTAGACAGCAGGGCACCAAGGAGAATCATGACCTTTGACCGCTCTATTCCCTCCAAAGGGAATGCAAATTCTGGAGGGGAGGGCAATATAAAATACAACTGGGAACTCTAATAACCAACTTCACTTTTTATGGTTTTTTTCTTTACACAATAAAAATATTAGGAATTTAAATTCACAAGGACTAGCTCTCCTAAATTATACCAAGTACCCTTACCAAAGTCTACACACAGAGTTAAGCCATCAGCTACGACTAGAAAGTACCGTGAGCCATATGTTCTTGGCATGATCTTTCTTTTAACTAACTATAGTTCTCAAATTTAGGGAAAATATGTGGTGTGCATCTGTGAGCCACTCAGAAACACTGGCTGCTAAGAAGCAAACGCGAAGTGAGACCTGGGATGAAAGAATCAATAAGATGATTGTAGAAGGACTTAAGGTTGTACATTCACCCAAACAATGAAAGAACTTATATATAGCATAAACACTTATTGCTCTAAAAAAAAATCAATCAATCAATAAAAACAGTGGTCTTGAAATTACTACCAATTCATCCATAGTGGCAAAATTTGACCTTTCTTCACCAAAACATACTGTAAAGTAAACTTTACACGGAGAAAGGAAAGGTGTTTTAAACACTGTCATAGTCGAGCAGGAGTGGAACACATGTTTATTTTAATTGTCAGGGAGATCCACCTAGATATTTGCTGCAGTACTTCTCATTCCACTTGAGACAAAGCCAGCTTCTTGAAAAGCAAATGCAGTTCCTGTTACTGTTTCCACTGTTGGGCACAAGAGGCACATATGTATGTCATATAATCCTCATGGCTATCACATCTAACAATGGCATAGAGCACCCCGCCCTGAGGCCCCGCAGCTCCAGGCCTATCATCTATTCAATGTCTCTTTTCCAAAGTCTCCGTAGTAGCTCAGAGGACATAATATAAACCTCAGCAAGGACATGTCCCCACCTTGGCTTTTCACTCCCAGAAAAGCACCCTGGATGCTATTTCTCCTGCCCATCCACCTTTCCTATCAAATACTCAAGATTCTCACATGCATGAACATCCTCTACTCATCTGAACTGCTGGGAATGGCCGCCACCTGCCTCCTCCAGCCTACAGCAGTGGCCTCTTATTTGCTGCCTTAACACATTTTCTTGATTATCTACCATGTTACTGCTGAAGCAATTTCAGGAAAATTAAAAAAAAAAAATCAGTGAGGTTCTCTTCTATATGAAATTCTCCAGAGGTTTCTTGAGGGTAGATCCCTTAAACCTTGCCATGGTACATAAGGTCCTCCCTGATACTCCTTGTCTTTCTATAGGAGTACCTATATCATCCCTGGTGTGAAAAGTCCCTCTTGAATGCTGTGATTATGTTTTATTGCCACTGGTTAAAGAAGAAGCTGCTTTGGCCTACGGCAGGACAGAATATAGCTAGGTGGGAAATCCAAACAGAGATATGGGGAGAAAGAAGGTGGAGTCAGAAAGATGACAGCAGCTGCCATGGAAGCAAGATGTGAGGTAACAAACAAGCCATGAGCCTCATGGTAAAACAGAGAATAACAGAATGGGTTAATTTAGTTGTAAGAGCTAGTTAACAATAAGCCTGAGTCATCGGCCAAACTTTTATAATCAATATGAGCCTCTGAGTGTTTATTTGGAAACTAGTGGGTGGGAGAGAAACCTCCAGTTACACATCCTCACCTCTCTTATTCCTCCAGCCATAGCTTGTCATAGGCACATGGCTCTTTCCTCTCTTGGAGCATTTGCACACGCTGTTTCCTCCCTTTACTGGGAAAAATGGTTTCCTCCTATTTGGCTGGTTAAATCCCATGCATCTTTTAGATCTTAGCTGAAATACTTCATTAAAAAAAAGCATTCTTTGTCCCCATGGTCAAATTTAGTCACCCACACATATACACTTATAAGATCTTCATGGAGCTATCAGTTTGTTTTTTCCATGATACATCAGCATGTCTTTCTAATGCAGCGAGATTGAATCATGTAAGCCCTCCACCCCTAATCCCACTCCCCTGTTCCTTCCCCCTCTCTAGGACTCAAAATCTACTCAGAACAACTGCACTTCCTGCCAAACAGTTCTAATGAACAATAAGAAACAATCAAAGATGAGAACAACTCAAAGATCAGACCCTAAGGTCTAAAGACATACACTATTTTTGAAACTCTTAATAATTTCTAAGTATTATATGAAATGCATATTTTTCTAGATTCTAGTTGTACACAGAGAAATATCTCAACTGGTTTTGACGAAGTTATCCACCAGGAAGATGAATAAATAGCCTCAATAAATACTTACGGTGCAATTACACCCAGCAATAAGTAACAATAGGTCTTGCTTTATAGTGATCTAAAAATTCTAAGCCCAATTATTTCAGTTGCTCGGTAAATAACATTGAAAGGATGTGGCAGTAAAGCAACTTAAGAACACACTGTATTAGTGAATGTTAATGGTCCTTTATGTCCACAGAGCAATCTGTTTCGTCAGTAGGAAAAAGGAGCTTATTTTTTTCTTAACAAATTAAAAAAAAATGAAGAAAGTCATCCATGAGCTACAGCAAAAACAAAATGAAAGCAGGGAGGATTGTGTTTAGTTAAAGAATGCACGCTGGACTACAGACAGAAACATGAGCATTTGAGAAGAAGAACAACAACAACAACAACAAATCACCAGTAGCTGGTTTTCTAAAGATACATTTGTAAGAAGAGACTGAGTAGATAGATAGATAGATAGATAGATAGATAGATAGATAGATAGATAGATAGATATATACATACATACATAGATTATAGAAGATAAATAGAGGATAGACAGACAGACAGACAGACAGGTAGATGGATAGATGAGACATATATACATAGATGATAGAAGATAAATATAGAGGATAGATAGATAGATAGATGATAGATAGATGATAGATAGATAGATAGATAGATAGATAGATAGATAGATAGATAGATAGATATAGAAATAGGTGAATGGATGGATGGATGATAGATAATATGAGAATAAGACTTAGAATACAAGAAAAGAAGGATCTGTCTCTACAATTCCAAACTTCAGGGGAGACTGACACTGTCTTTAATGCAAGGGGTCAGCTTTTGACTTCTTTTAAAAAGCAGAAGCACTACAAGTAATTGGTATAATTAGCAGTTTAGATATGCAAATCAAATTCAAATCTGAAATGACTAAGATGGAAAGGGGAAGGAAGGAAAGAGGAGGCATAGCCTACAAGTTAAGAAATACGACTTGACCCTGGTTTTTTCTGGATGTTACAGAAGACCTGAAGATCAGTCTGACAGCTGTCAATCTGACAGACCTGAAGACAACAAGGGAGATCCAGAAGCTGCCTAGCCAAAGGTCCCCCAGACCAAGGCCAGCTGGAGGCAAGAAGGTATGTCTGGATGCTCTCGGCAACATGCTCTGTGGGGTCACGCTGTTGTTTCTCTACTACGAGTGAATCCTTTGAACTGTTGGTACCCACCACACAAATACAATCATGTTTTTATTTAAATGTGCTTGTTTAGGAGGGGGAATTATCACTATGCTTGAGCATTTCCTACTGGGAAACAGCAGAGGACCTCACAGCTTTTCTGTGTACCCATGCCCACATGAGCCAAGAGCCTCCAGAGAACAGTTTGGGTCAGGGCAGGTGGTAGGGTGGGGTGGACACTGACACTAACCAGAATTCTAGACAAGGCTCAGTCTGCAGACTCCACTTTCTCTGCTGGGGCCTTTCCTTCCTAACCATCTGCTGAATGGCTCATTTCTGAATTCTGGATCTTTCATGACCATTCCTGTTTCCAGAACCTAACCATAGTGTCTGGAATCTGCCAGGTTTCCAAAGCATAAGAATGTATAAAATCTGTGTTTGATAAGCAGCAATGGGTCAATTCTGTCCAGATGCCGAAATTCCTCTCTGATTCATCATTTATTTAGTGGTCACCAATCAACTGCTAAGAGTTCATGCAGCAATCATTGTGTGGAGATGGCCCACAGACCTGAAGCAATAACGTACCAAGTTGTATCCAGGGGCAATGGCTCGATTTTTATTTCCATAATTCTCCTTCTCTGATGCAGTAGGTATAGGTAGGGCCTGAGTCCACATCTGTAAAGCTTTCTGAAAGTATGCTAATGACACCTTTTCTCAGGCAACAGTCTGTTACAGGGATGATGTCCCAGAGGGTCTAACCTGAGCACAGTGAGGTACCAGAGGATCTAAAATGAAGACAGCTGATATGGGATTCTCCTCTATATTCTATGAATATGTTTTATTGCCATTGGTTAATAAAGAAGCTGCGTTCAGCCAGTGGCTTAACAGAATCTAGCCAGGCTGGAAAAGACATAAGAAAGAGTGGGCAGAGGTAAAGAGAAGCCGTGTAGCCACCGAAGGATACAGATGCCCAGGAACATTATTTGTAAACCAAGAGCCTCGTGGTAAAATATAAAATAATGGAAATGGGTTAATTTAAGATATAAGAGCTAGATAGCAATATGCTTAAGTGATTGGCCAGGCAGTGTTTTAATTAATGCAATTTATGTGTGGTTAGGCTCTTGGCAGTCAGGAAATGAACAAGCAGCCTCAAACTACACACAACTCAGATATTTTGCATTAAAAAAATTAAACTGTGAGCCACCTTTAATCCCAGCATTCGGCAGGCAGAGAGACATGAAAATCTCTGTGAGTTCAAGGACAGTCTGGTCTACAAGAGCTAGTTCCAGGACAGCTAGGGCTGTTGCACAGAGAAACCCTGTCTTGAAAACAAAAAGAAAAACAATTACATTGTGATTGTTGCCTAAGTAGATTCTGGTTCGGATATTCTTAGCTGGGAACAGAAATTCATCACTCCTTGGTCGTCTCTGGGACTCAGTAATGTCAACTAACAATTCTCTGATGAACACTACCTTGTAGTAAGGAGCTGCAGGCAGGCCTGCTTTTTGTCCGGCCCGACTCCCAGCCACCTGGCTAGCTTATGCCCCCAAATAACAACACAAATAGTATTCATTTAAACACTGCTTGGCCCATTAGCTTCAGCCTCTTACTGGCTAACTCTCACATTTTGATTAGCCCATATTTAGTAATGTGTGTAGCACCACAAGGGGTGGCTTACCAGGGAGATTCTAGCCTACGTCCATGTTGGGTCAGAGCTTCATTGCATCTCTACCTCTCATTGCAAGGTTTATCTATGTCTTTACCACTCTAAAGAGAGATTCGGTTGCTCCACGGGACCTTGGACAGGAAAACTACATGGACTCAGATCAGAAGGGGTGCCTCCCGAGTGTGTAATGACTACGCGAAAATCAGTGCCTGGGTGGCACTTGGGGCTTTATGTTATACAAAGGTTTTTCTTTATGACAGCTTCTTCACTGTTACGTTATCACTATTTCACAGGTCTTTTGTTTCCAACAGCTTCCGAGCCACCGTGGAGAGCTTGAAATGGGCTGGCCAATCCTGATTTTGGATCTTTATATTGATTTCCAGACCTCTTAGCAATTCAGAGATGCCTTGTGACAAGATCGCTTCTGCTGCTCCCTGAAACAATGACACTGTCACACAGGTGATCTCTGCAGGCAGTATCTAATATTTTTCATATAAAGGATCTCGCCTCATCTTGCAATGTAAAGAGCTGATCCATGTTTAGTGATGTTTCCATAGATTTAAAAGCAGTTTAAAGTATCTTTTTCTGATGACAATTCTTTCTCTAGTTCTTTCTGTTGTCTCTCCTGGAGGAATATAGCCAATGGTAATTACATTTGCTTATTATATATGTCCCTTTTCTACCCCACAGAAAGAGACACACACAGAGACACACACACATACACTTGCTGAGAAATGTCAACATGTTACTTTATGTCTATAGTATACTAATCAACATATCAAAACCCAAATTTAGAAGCCTAATTCACAATACCACTTTCCTCCCCTCTTCTCCCCCTCACTTGGAGTAAATGAAATTCAGCCTTTGTTGGAAGGAAATGTAAAATGTGTTTCACACATATATTTAACACTAATCTGTTCTCTTTACCTTAATTATGCTTTGAATTTCTGTGGAATCTTATATTCCAGGAACTGAATTTACTTTTATAAATATTCATTGATTCTTTTCCATCTCCAGTTAAACTGCTGCTAAACACTTCCTTCCATTTTGCACTTTGGGAAACTGAGGCACCAGGGAAGAATCTATGGGTTGCCACTTAGCAGACCTGCAAAGACAGAAAAAGTGGCCTGGAAATGTCCGGGCCGAAGAAGCGCTGCTCTCAGAAATGAGGGTACAATACAGGTTAAACCAGAAGTAGCCTACACATGCCGTAGGCACAGTTGCATTCCTTATTTTGACATCCCTTATTTTGTCTTCTCCTCGGTACCGAGAGCAGGGAGCAGCAACAGAATAGCTGCCCTGTGGCCAAGGAGAAACGATTACAGAAAAGAACAGCTGGAGAAAACAAGGCAAAGTACTTGGACTTTAGTCAGTGGGAGTCCATCGCAGTAACTAATGGGCTGAGAAGGTTTCTTTCTTTTTTTTTTTTCCACCAAGTAATCCATATGCAAATTTCCTGCAGCATTCAATATGCACCTCCAAGCTCAGTAAATGTTTTCTTTTCTTTTCTGCTTAGCTCCCTCAGCTTTTTCCAATTAGGCCCAGTTTATTTCGAAGGAAAAAGAAAGAAAGAAAGAGAAATGTCTAAAGCAAGGATTAAGCTGTGTAACTTATGGAGAAAGGACGAATATTAGACATTCTTTCATGACCTAGAGTATGCATTCTTTCCCGTCCTCCCTGCTGGGATGGGTAATGAGAAGAAAGTAAAAGGGGCCGAAGCTGTTTTCGTTCTTTTGGTTTGTTCGGTTGAAAACATGCCTTTGACAATCTGGAACGGAGTCCAAACTGCATGACAATTCAGACAATGAATGGTGCTCAGGGAGTAAGCGAGCGAGTAAAATAAGAAAACACAAGAAAGATGTGAAGCCCCAAAGGACCCACCGGGCACACACGAGTTCTGCAGCAGCCAGAGAAATGGATGGACTGACAAGGGTGGAGAGAGAGCACCAGGGGCTGGGGTGAGCAGCTGTGTCAGCAGAAGGGAGCCCGGATGCTACTAGGGAAAATGTCTCTCAGGTAGGGAGAGCTGTAGGCCATTCTAGTCCCAAAGGAAAGAAGGGGACAATTCAAGCTCCATCTGAGTCCTTGCACACTAAGAAACAAACATACACAACAACCTTGAACCTGAATTCCAAAGACAGGAGGGAGGCATCCTGGTGCTGGAAAAAGCTACCTTTGGAGCCAAGAATGGCCTGCCTCAGAGCCTTTCGAAAAGCCCAAAGAAATAATCTGTGATATTTACCAATATGAAAGTATCAATACCCATGATGTAAACGGGGTTGTAAACAGTAGTTAGGATTGTCATCGGATTAAAGAGCAGGAAATAGCTGAGCTGTTTCCAGGATTGTAGAATAGATTCTTACCTAAGAAAGGCTGTGAAAAGCCAAGCAAAAAAGGTACCAAAATGACAGCTGAGTTTCCTCGCCCAGAATTTAGGGGTCCAAAAGCCACAGGGAAGAAATAATTAGTAAATTATAATTTGAGAACAGAGCGTGCGTTCACCTGATGATTAGGTAACATATTAAGCTCTGCAGAAATCTTCCTGTGGGAAGTGTCAGAGCAAGATGAGGGTAAGCCTAGGAGAAGAAGGGCATTGCCACACTCAGGACAGAGACAGCTCCTTTAGTGGCAGCTCTGAGAACACTTGAGTGGTGGTGGTGGAGGGGTGTTGAATGAGGTGTATATACATGAGCAAGGGACTAGGGCCGTACCCACCCCTGAATAGTTCTCACCACACAGGACATGATCTATATTTAAGGAGGGAAGAAAGGAGAGGTGAAAAACTAGAGAAGAAGAGATAAGAAGAGGAGGGGAGGGGAGGGGAGGGGAGGGGAGGGAGGGGAGGGGAGGGGAGGGGAGGGGAGAGGAGAGGAGAGGAGAGGAGAGGAGAGGAGAGGAGAGGAGAGGAGAGGAGAGGAGAGGAGAGGAGGGGAAGAACAGAAAGGAAAAGAAAGAAGAAAATACAACCAAATGCGAGCAAAAGGAAGACGGGGCTTCTTTAACTCCAATCAAACCACCTGCTTATGTCATCCGTGCAAACAGCGTTTTCTAGTTACATCACCCAGTGGTCATTTACAAATGTTAAATGTGCTTCTTCCCTGTACCAGGTGAGGAGAAGAAAGCAAGTCATCTCCAATACCGTTTCTGATTCCAAGTGCCAAGACACAGTGATGCTCTCAAATTTCAATTCCTTAAGTCTCAAGCTTACAGAAAAAAAAAATAACAAATAAAAATCTGCCCAAAACCTAGGCTGGCTATTAAAATGTTCCAAGCAAGCACCATGGATGTGAGACTATAGACGGTATCCGGGGTATCCAGACCAACAGAAACACCCTGGCTGGAAGCCTGCAGATCACAGTGAACAGGTTTTGAGGCCCTTTGTCAAATTCTGGGGAAAATCAGTCCTCAAGCAGAATATTTTTGACCTGTCAAATAAAGGCCATTCCCAGCAAGCCTACGGGCTAGGAGACACCCCTTGGGTTCTTAACCTAGTCTTCCCTAACACTACACAGGATCTGACGCCTAGCTTTAGGGGGAACCCTAAGACACTGCATGGAGGGTGTTTTTCCAACTTGCTCCCATGGTCCACTTGTATATTCCCTTCTTTTCATTACCCAAATATCTTCTGCCTGGAGCCAACACTGCAAAATTCCTAAACAGTAATTCTATTACAGAACAGCCCTGGCCACTAGACAAGGGCCCAAGCTGGGACTCTGGCTATTCAGTCTTTTGTTTTGTTTTGTTTTAATTTTTTCTTCTGCAACTTCACTGAAACACGTGAGTTCCCTGCGAAGAAAAGGTCTGAGTCTCCGTGTCTGTGTTCAGGATTACCAGAAGCATTCGGAACCACACACACTCACAGGGAGCTGGTTAAGCCCAATGCCTTCCCTGGCAAGCCTGGCAGAACTGCATCCTCAAGACTTTGCCTGCAACTCACAGCATGGCAGAGCAGTGGGCGCCAAGCCCCAAAGAGCTTCACGAGGTGCCTAATCTCTCTGCCTCCCACAGTGCCCGAGAAGAAGAGCCTCTCAAAGCTGCCAGTATCTGTGCACCTGCTCCTTCTTTGAAGGTGTGGCCTAGGGGTCTCAAATGGAAAACAAGATAAAATAATCATCAGGCTTAGAGCCCTTTCTCGGAGTATTTTACACTGCCTACACATTAAACCTGTTCTTGTTTACGCGGTAATCAATGTATCTGGATTGAATAACATTTCCCCGGTTTGACTGTGTAGCCAATTAATGTCTTTGCTCTCACCTTTAAAATTTGTGCCTTTAAAAGAAGATTTTAAAAAGTTGCTTTTGAGATATTGAGGATAAGGCAGGCACGGAGGCTGTGTGCAGGAGAACAAAGACCCAAACTACAGGGAATTGCAAGTTGAACCAGGAGAAGGGATTTGCATATTGCAGACAAGTTAACCAAGAGATTTACAAGCAGCCCCAAGGATACACCACCAGGACAGCACTGACACTGAATTAGATCCCGGCCCTGGTAGCAGCACTAAGAAACAGAGGATTTAAACAGAAGCCGTGTTTGAAACATTGCTAGTAGTCTGCATACCTTCTGCATACCAGGGATCCAGAAAACAAAACACCCTGAGCACCTTTTCCATGAGGTTTCTTTAATACTCATTCCAGACCTAGCTCAGAAGCACGAGAGAAAGAATTTCTGATTTTTCTTTTGTCGTAAAAATCAAGTGTTTATATTATCCGTATAAATCCATACAAAAACTCACACCATCAATGATGTGAGACTGGAAGATTGCTCTGCATGACCAAGCCAGCCCTTCTGAATGTGGTCAACAGTTGCGTGGCTGGGGCAGACTGAGGGGCCACTGGTAGTGGCACCGGGATTTATCTCTACTGCATGTGCTGGCTTTTTGGGAACCTACTCTCTTTGGATGTATACCTTGCTCAGCTTAGATATAGTAGGGAGGACCTTTGACATCCACAAAGCAATATGACTTACCCTCTCTTAGGATTAGATCGAGGTGGGAAGGGAGGGTATGTGGAAGGAATTGGAGGAGGGGAGGGAGTGGGAATTTGGATTGGCACTTTTTAAAAAAAAAAATCTAATAAATTAAAAAAAAAGAGATTGTTCTGCATGGAATACCCTTGGCACAAACCAGGAAGTCTCTTGGGAGAACGGAAGAGGGTCCCAAACAAAAGGATTGTGGCAGTTAGTGAGTCAGAGTCAGACCTCAAGCACTGGAATTCTGAGCAGCAAACATCGGAAGTCTGCAAGCTCCCCAGAAAGCATTGCTGGTAACAGAAAAGACTTTATTCCTCCCATCAGGCCTACTGCTGATCTGCCACCACGACGACACAATATTGCCACCCATCCTCACGACTCTCTGGAAACAGACTTCTGAGGTAAATGTCTGCACGCAACTGCCCAGCTCTGAAGTGAACAACAGTTCAGTTGAGACTCTTCATGAATGTTCATGTGCTCACCCCAACGCATAAATAAAGAGGCATTCTGGAGAACATGGAAAGAGAAAGGGCCATTTTATTAAATCTCTAGTATATGCCAGATCATGGAATCTGATATATTCATAAAAGTTCCTAAACTGATTTTCTTCAAAGTTATGAATTACTTAGACTCCTATTACCAGGGACAGTAGTGAAGATGGAAGGAGGGCAACTAGGGATGCCTACAAGTGCGAGCTGGGACTGAAGAGAGACTGATGTCTCAAAGCCGCTCATTCTTCCTTCTCTACTCTTTAATTACTAAAGTTTTTAATAGGCTTCTTTTTTGAGTGCAAGATCTTGTCTTAAACTTTAGTCCTTCACTTAATAAACATGGGTTGCGCTGGGGGGGGGGGGGGAGCTGGGTATCTCAGCAAATGCAGGTGAATGGGACAGAGTCCCTGTCCTCAGGAAGCTTGTCTAGTATATGGCTAGGCAAGCAAGCCAAGAAACTCGATAAGGGTGATGTAAAATAAAATAAAGGACTGTGTGATTCTGGAATGATACCACATAAGAAGCAACTCTGGAAGTGGGTATCAAAGTATAAATAGGAACTCAGTGTGCTGTTGCTAAGAGAAATCTAGAAAGAAAAAGTAAGAACCTCCAAGGTCTAGAGAGTTGGAAAACAGACCATAGCAGCAAGCTGCAAGAGAGCCCAGTAAGCTTTGGTGAAGAGTGTTTGCACTGGATCACAGGAGGACATTGAGTTGAAACATGATCACTACGATACAATGTTTCTCGTGACTTTGTGAGATAGGAAATTTGGACCCTCAAGAGCAGCGGTTCTCAATCAGTGGCCCCCGACTCCCCTGGAGGTCGCATAGCAGATATTTTCATTATTGATTCATAACAGCAGCAAAATTACAGTTATGAAGTAGCAGTGAAATAATTTATGGTTGGGGGTCACCACAGCATGAAAAACTATAATAATGGGTCACGGCATTAGGAGAGAACCATTGCTCTAGAGACACACACAGAGGGACAATGATGTGAAAATAAGTAGCACTATGTAAGGATGATATGAAGACATCTATCTGCAGGAGTAAGAAGGACAGGTCCTTCCATCACTGTCTCCAGAGGAATTCCACACTGCTAACACTTACACACTAGAAATAGTCTTTGTGCTGGCAGAAATTAAGTTACTGCCTGATATTCACAAAGATTCTAACACTTAGTCTACAACAGAGTAAAGAAAATGTTGTGTTTTGGTGTTTGGCTAGTAATTGATAATCATTAATCTCCTATACACTCTAATGAGGTAGGCTTGATTTTAGGACTTACCACCCTAAGGCAGATGAGGTAAAACTAGCCTATGGTATGAGAATAGAATTTGCCAATAGTGAGCTGCATGCTGTCCACTGGAGCCTCAGAGATTGCCATTTTGTTCTTTGTCCAAGTTTTTCATAGGAACATAGTTTGAAAGATCCAGTTGTTTCTTTCAGTGTCCTGATGTCCCGCCAAACCAAATTCAACTGACTGAAATATTGTCTGCTGATGCTTTTGTAGCACTAAAGAAGCAATGGCAGCTTCCATCCCTCTGCTGAACGGTGTAATTGGCCTGCCATAGAGAATTGGGAAATTTTTAACACATTCCCCATTTGGCTGAACTTACCAATTATTCCCCAGTTGCTATCAGAGCCACAGACTTTTCTTTTTGGGGGTCATTAAGCTTGTCAAAACTAATTTGTCACCACAACTGCTGACCCTCATTGCTCTGACAGCAACGCAAGGATCACCCTCAGTAGACGCTTACATTTCAAGAAAGTAAATGTCTTGTCAGGCCCTGCTCTGCTCTTGCCATATAGCTGATAGTGGCCCTCTGGCCCCCAAAGACGTGGAAACAGTATCCTGTAAGTGACATGGGTCACAAAAGCCATGTACTAATCATTTTGCTGTTACAAAAGAAATAAACATGTGAAAAGCATAAATGCCTGGAATACAGGACTGAACATGATATCTGACAAAAATACGCTGTTCTCCAACTATGACAGAATCTGAATATATTACACCATCTCTCCATGCAACCACCCAATGGAAGTCAGGTGGAATTAAACATGCCATAAATCATGGGGTCTTAATAAGCCAGTCAGAATAACATTCTTTGAAAGTTTCTTGATTGTGAATGCAAAAATATTCTAAGGTCTAGGTTGCCAACATTCAAAAGGAAGAAGGAACATTTCTCTGAGGAAACAGCGTCCCACTCTGAAGCCGTCCTTTGTGGGCTCGCCCATGCTGAGCACAGTTCCCCACCATTTGCTCAAGTTGGCAGTTGTAAGAAGACTGCACACGAAACTCTGCATAAGCAGACAAAGCAGCGAACAGGACTATGACTTCCAAAACTACAGGGAGGACTTTAGTGACTGCTAGATATTGAGATATCATGAAAAATTGCTATAACTCCTTCAGGGTCCAGGGTTCCATTTGATCTTTATGAACTAACAAAAGTAGCTCCAAAAAAAATGAATTATGTTCCCAAGGCATCTTGATAGAAACATGGAAGAAGAAAGTGACATTAATCAAACCATGCTCATCTTTTTATTTCTAAATATATTAGAAGTCAACGTTACAGTATTGGGCCCCAACTACATTTTCTCGGTGGCGATACAGACTCAATACAATGGTCGCTCTTATAAAGAATGGAAACCTGTCCTCATGCTTCACCAGATCCCGCCCCAGGCAATCTTTTTTTTTTTTCTTATTAAAAGGGTTACCAGTCCTCTAAAGGGAATTAACACTGCTGGTGGATAAGTGGCCACAGGGTTTGAATTGCTTTAGAAAGACCCAAGCTTTGGCTGTTTACTTACAATTTATACAAACAAATCTGTAAGCTCATAGCTGGCCTCTGAAGTCATGGCTCTGAGCAGTTCTGGGCTTGCTTCTCATCTGAGATTACCAAGCAGACGAAGGGCAGTGCAGAGGGGAGACACAAAGGTGGGGGAGGGAGAAGCCAGCATGCCTTTGGAGTTCCAGAGGCAGCTGAATTCTAATGTCACTTGTCTTCCCTCTGGCAATGGGGATCCCACCCCAAGCCCTGCACTTTCAGTGAGGAGTAAGCTAAAATCTTGGCAAGGCACGGAGTAACAACGTCCTGAACTGGCAGCCAAGATCTGGATGTGAATTTTAAGTTGTTTTCTCCCCAAATGTCCAACAAGATCCGTTATAATTTAGGAAGGGGGAGGGGGGAGAGATTTATTGATGGCTAGAAAGCCACATTTCAGAGTTGCCAGTGCTAATCAATAACTGGAATTTGACAAAAGACCATGTTCGACTCAATAATGAAAAGGACACACATATAAAGGCAATTATAATTACGTGGTATAAATAAGGGAAAAGTTGCCAGAGACAGCATGCTGCCAAGTGCCTCAAATATGCATGTTCTTTGAAAGACTTATTTTTGTGTCTATGGAGGATGAATAAACCTCACAAGAAAAAAAAAGGCTCTTCCCAAACCTTTGCTCATTTCTGGAACTGAACTCTTCTCGCAGGTTCTGGAATGTTTGACTTTGTTTTTCGTTAATTTGACATGTTCACACATCTGTACTTACAGAGCCCAGAGAAAAAACAACTTAAAGTGAGAGAAAGCCAGGGTATGGGGAGAGGACTATCTGCCTCCAGGGCACTCTTTCTGGGGGAGCGCTACTGGTTCCCACAAGGGGTCAAATTCTATAGCCCTGTGAATTCCGAGTTATCAGAGAAAACAGAAGATGTCTGGGTACTTAGCTAAAAGGGTTCCCATGGCCATGCTCTCAGTGACATTGCCGAATTCAGATCGGATCTGTGCTCAGCACCCCCCAACACACACAACCCTGAGATCAGATGGGAGGAACATTACCAACTGAATTACCTCAGCTTCATGCTCAACCCAAAGTTTAACACCTACAGGCAGTAAGAGCTAGCATGGGCTGGGCAGCTCAGCTCTAAGAATGCAGGGGAAGCCGTGCTAGATGTCTTCACCAAATGAGACTGATCTTACCGTGAAACTTGGACTGACTGGGACAAACACCGGCAATGGTTTCCAGTGCATGAAGTGTAAATGGGACAAGTCCTTTGGCCTTCCATGTCCCGTAAATCAGTTTGCTGCTTTATTTCTGAACCGGATTGCCAGAAAGCTGCTACAAATGGGGCACTACATCCTGTCAGTAAAGTGGAACCTTTCTTCACTCTATGAAGGCGCCTAGGTTGCTTCAGATGGCCAGGCACGTTTTAAATAAACAACTACATCAGCGCATCAGAGGGCAGAAGTTTCTGAGAGCTGTGTATACTTTCCAAGTAGTCACGCTGAGCATGCTGGAAGGCAAAGTATCTGGACTAGCCGACCATTACCTCTAAGGAGAGGATGGATTATATTTACCATAGATTGATGGTACTAATTTAGGGAATCATCAGTAAATGCTATATATCTCCTCAGCATCTCGCGTAGCCTTTTGTAGACAGAAAGATAAATCTGAAGCTCAGAGTGAGCTCATTTAATTTTCACCTGACAGCCAGCAATAATGGAAGCATCTTATAAAGGTTATGTTTCAATGGAAAAATCCATTACCGGGCATATAAAACATACTCGCATTAATTACATTTTCTTTGCGCTGCATTTGACTAAAGGTCAAGAACTGACCCCCCCCCCTCATATATACACACAGACTACCATCCCCCTAAAAACGGGTAACATATGAAGAGAATTTTACTTATCATCTTCAATCTTCTTTTTCTAATTTCCCAGGAATTCAATCAAGCACTCTGTACTTTAGTTACTACATGTAATTAAGTGGGATGTTCTGAAATGAGTAGCCAAAAATATTATCAGGCACGTAAGAAGGCTCAGGTGTTCTCCACCAGATGACGCGTCTGTATCTCTAACACTTGTTGTGTCTGGAACAAACCTCACTGTTCTTACATGAGTATTTGAAAAGAACAAGATTTGAGAAGGGACTTACTTCATAGGCTGTCATCACAAACGCCATCAGGAGAAATGATTTAGAACAGACAATGTCAAAACCATAGTATTTCAGTGTCCAGGAGGCCGTGAGGCGAGGCTCTACCTCCTCAAGTGCTATGACTTTCAAGTTGTACACAGTAACGGCACCTCAATAAGGCCTACCTGAATTAAGACACGGCCTGAAAAGCATAGAGTGAGAGTCTAGCTACCTCCCTGATGACAAACAGAAACCATTCTTAATACAGGTCTGCTAATGAACAACTGTGTCACAGTGGACCCCTCCCGCCACCCACAAAACAAAATATTCTCGGGGCCACAAGTTTCACACTTGCCAATAAAAATAATAAACCTGTATTGAGGTTTCTTTTGTATTTTCAGGAGGCATGACAAAAACAAAAAAGAAACAGGAAAGAAAGAAATTAGCCTTTGTCCTCCTCTTTCCTGATGATGCTAGCATCCATCAACCTCTCTGTGTCATGACCCGTGTCTTCATCATCAGAACACAGGAAATGTGGTAGTATTTGCATGACATTTTACACTTTCTATTCTCTGAACCGAATGTGTGGGTGGCAGAGCAGGGTCAGCAGAAGGGGCAAACAGAAAATGCTGTGTCTTCAAAACATGTCAGGCTCCTAATCTTTGCCTAGGAAGCATGCCCGTCTCTCACCCAGATGGACAAGGTGCTGAGTCCGGCTCCTCCATCTGTACTAGTATTTTAGATCCCAGAAAGTGGAGGGAGTAAGGAAATGCAAAAATCTATGAAAAACATCTTCAATTAATCAGTCGTGTAACCATGACCACTGAGTACGTGAACACTGTGTGTTACAACCCTGTGACTGTCGTGATCTATCGGTGCATCACTGGATCCAACTCCTCAACGGGTGAGCATGAGTATCACCACAGCCCAATCCTCCTCAACAGGCATTTGTATTTTAACAGAAAATCCCATCACTGTGGTCTGCTTTCCATTTACAGGTAAAATAATCAGTCACCAAAGCCAAGCTGGGGGTTAAAGATTTCTTGCATCCTGTAGGTTACAGTCCCTTGTGAAGGGAAATCAGGGCAGGGACCCAAGCAGAAACCCAGAGCACAGACCACAGAGGAAAGTTGTTTCTTTACTTGCTTCCCGGCTCAAGGTCAGCTGCCTGGGACAACCTGGCTTGATATGGTTAAGGTCCAGAGTTGGCTGGACACTCCTACGTCAATTAGCAAGGAATAAAAAGTCCCCCAGATATGCACACAAGCCCATCTGGCTGGCCACAATAGCGGCTGAGGTTTCTTCTCAGGTGGGTCAGTTGACAACCAATATTAACTGTGACACTCACCAAAAAAAGAAAAAAAAAAAAACCCACCCCAAACCAACTCTTATTCCTTAGAGTTTAGGCTAAAAACAAGCTTAAAGAGAGCAGGAGTCTGTCCTTTTCTAGGATGCTGATGTGTCTATGACGAACAGAGCAAAACCAAGAACATGCTGAGTGCTTTGTTAGTCAATGAGCAACTGAACATGGTGGGCAAAATCCATCACTATTGCCGTAAGGTAATGGCGTTCTTGGATGCACTCTGAGAATTCACTGTTATAATTGGCAGGAGCCAAGAAAGTCTTATAAAATTAAATCCAGAAAATATTTATTGAGCAAATTCCAAGAATTCTAAGACTGTAATAAATCAAACAGGTGTTAGTGGGCTGAAACTGACTTCTCTGAAGCAAAGCTTTTTCACAGATGAGGCTAAGTGATGAATATATATATGTATATGTATATCACATGAACTGCTTCAAAATTTTACCAGCCTGGGCAAAACGGGTATGGTGTGATTTATATAGTGTAAAATTCATCTCATTTAAAAGTGAAATTCACCGATTATTTTGTAAAATGACTGAGTTGTGCAACTCTCATCCTAATTCAGTTTAGAATACTGTTATCCCTCCAGCGAGAGTCCTTGGGCTTGTTTACAGTAAGTCTTGGCTTCTGCTTTCAACCACAGACACCCTTTGATCTACCTTTCTTTGGGGGGGGGGACAAAACTCAAAAAGACAAAAAAAAAAACCTGACCTTTAGAGGACTACTTGATCAAGAACATGGCTGAAATAGCCCCCTGCTATTCTTGGTGTGGCTTGCTCATCTAGACTTGTTATATACACACTTGAAAATGTTTCTTTAAAGCTCTTCCTCTATAACACGTCTAGACACCATTGAAACGGCACTGTTAGTATTTAAGAAAAGTACATTACGTATTTATTGCTTCGTTTGTTATAAAGGCACAAACAGAAGCCATGTCTCAATCTTCAATAGTGCAGGTTGGAATGCAGTTATTATGTAGTAGAAGCATGTTCACCTTCTGTGCCATTGCTACATGTATATGTATGTGTATACACACTTGCATATATACTATGCATATATACATATATAAACAATCATATATATTTTCTTATGTTTCTTTCAAACATGCTTATCCTCCAAGAGCTATAAACTAACAATAACCCCAGTACCAGGCCTGGGAAATCTTGCTTCAAGTTGGTGGTCCCAGGAGTTCAAGAGACTCCCCAAACCATATAGGCTGTTGCTCTTGGCTGCCTCTCAGAACCTGAAGGTAAGACCCTGTTGCTGAGGGCATCATGAACTTCAGACACAAGACCTGAAGGAACTGAGCTGGAACTGGCTGGAAACTTCCTCCCTAAGGTCTGGCTCTCAGAGGAGTCAAAGATGCTAATAAAGCTGCCCAGAGAGGAAAGCAACACACACTCCCAGCCAGCTATAAGGCCTATGAACCATAAGAATGAGCAGCTCAGCAAGCTATCAAACAGGATACAATAGTGGTACTTATACCTTGGGTTAACCAACAGCTTTCTCATTAATTAGTGCCTGCTCAACAGGAGAAAATTCATGCATGGTTCTATAAACTTACCAGTGGTTGCTACTAACCAAATTCTAAATAAATATTCATGCTTATACCCACAGATTAAATGTAGCTCTCACCCTTCATCAAAGAAACTTTTGGCAGCAATAGAAACAATTACAATGATTAGCAACTAATCAAGGTACAGAAAAGAACAAACTGGATGGTGACCGACCCCGACTGAAAAATCTATAATATAACCTAAGGCTCAGGAAACATGGAGGAAGAGGAGGCAGAAAATTTAAAGAGCCAGAGAATCAAGAAGTCTGCTATAAGACAGTGTCTTTGAGCACACCCATGAAATCTCAAAGTATGTTTGCTTAACCAAGACCTACACAATGGTAACAACAGTTGACATTCCAACATGGATGTAAGTAATCTCACAAGCCCTACACCTACATGAAGAGCTACAGACAATCAATGACTGCTAAGAAAGAGAATCAGTTTTCTCCAGCGATGCGGCCCCTGATAAGTGATCAGCCCTGAGCAACACTACATGGACTCAATAGGTCACTATATATATATTACACACACACATGCATCTATGCATCATGAATAGTGGGGTAGAAAAGGAAAAGAAAAGAGTTGGAGGTGAGAGAGAAAGGGGTAGAAATGGTGTAAATACAGTACTCTTGTGTGGAAAGATCAAAAGAAAATTTAAAACTCTTTAAAAAAAGGTGTTGGATATGTCAATATGTCAGAGCTACATGACCTGACCTAAGGAGCTATACACACTATTCTAACAAACAGTGTGGTGAGAAAGATGATCACAAGCTCTACAGCAGAAGGTCCTCTGTGTGTACGCTTATATATGTCTACAACCATAAAGAATGTACTGATAGTATCCACAGATCTCTAAACACTTGCTATTTTAGGGGAGAGGTGGATAAGGACAGGAAGTGAAGAAAATGCTTTGTATATTGTGGTAAACAAAATTCCTTGGTTGTTTTTTTAAAAAAACCTATAACATATCTTTTAAAACCATAATTGTATTTTCCATTAACTCAGATTATCCTCATTATCATAGCCTCCTCACCATAAATCCAATCTTGTGCATCATAAAATTATGAGGTGGGTTCTTGGGCTGTCTGGGTTATAACTTACGAGGGTCTTGAAATTGGCTTTCAAATCTGCTTCTGATGAGGACCTCTGGGACATGACTCTGTAACAGAGCAAGATCAGCAGACAGCTCAGGGTGAGGCTCTCTTTTATGGACTCCCAACTAATTCTTCCTGAATGGGGCGGTGAGATATGGCGCATGGGTGGATTCCCATGCTGAGAAGGTAGGCCCAACAGTGCTGTTTTGAGACCCAATGTATTTTAAATAAAACAAAATCTATGCGCAAAACAACAAAGGCTCTTTTTATAAAGGATGCCATCAAATAATTATCACACATACAAAAAAAAATGCATCAGTGAGATAAGCCACCTTTAGTTATCCTTAGCTGAAAGAAGTAGACTGGAAAGATGTCTGATTAAAATATGTTAATGAAATTTGAAAGCTCAGTGAGGCTCTGTGACTCTATCTTTCTTCCCCAAGGTTTTTCTGCTTTACGGAATTTTGTCATTCTTTTTCCATTTCAACATTATTCCTTTGAAAATAAATCTCCTCACATAAGTAAGAAAATCCAGGAAATCAGACAAATGATAGAGGGCAACTCAGTTAATTATTGCAAATTGGAGACACTTTGGTAACCAGGACAGATCAAGAAACTCAAATGTTTCATCATGAGTTCTAAAAGAAATTCAACCTTTAGTTCCAGGAGAGAGAGGGTCTGAATTAGTAATTATATTTGGTGTATTTGGATAGTTATTCCATCCATGGAGGTGCAGACTGGGCTGTCTGGATGAAATTTAAATATGGACAAGAGAACAAATTTAAACCTAGCTCTCAGGGTCTAGAGGCAAATCATCCCTTGGAAAAAAGTGCTCGGCTCCATCCCCAGGCCTGGCTGCCTCTCCCCTGTGTCACAGGGACCAATTGAGTCTTCCATGCTTGAGTCACGGAAAGGAAGCCAAACCCTTGAGTCATCTCTAGGTTCACTTTCACCCCTAGATTTCTTTGTCATCAAGATGCCGTGTAATGAAACACAGACAATCCGGCAAGCTTGATGAGGAGACTCGCTGTTCGGAGAGGGTAAAACAGATGATTAATTTGTCAGCACGACGTGAAGATTCAGCTTGAAACAGCATCGCTTTCTCACCCTGAACAAGACAGGAGTTGAGAATTCACCTTTAGTTAGCGCTGCCCAAGCTCAAAGATGAACTGAACTGGCCCCGCTGCTCCTTGTACCCGGTAGGCAGCATCTCCAGGGAAGAAGGATTCTGGGGACAAAGTCTAAAACTGAACAATGTCTCTGCCCCATGGGAGATCACCTTCTCATCTTGCATCGACCAGATATACAACACTTTACTGACTTTATCAAATGACGGGCAGTAATCAGGATGAGTTCTTGGGAAGCAGAAGTCTCAGGGCCATAGTAACACTGTCCCTGACAATCACTGACTACTTTTCCTGTACTGTGATCCTTAAAAGCTCAGAAAAGGTATTAGATCCTTCTAGAAAGTTACTGTCCCTAATAAAACAGAGAACGAATGGAAGCATTCAGTTTTCTGTGGATTTGGTGTGTGCATTTAATTCCAGCACTTGAGAGGCAAAGGCAGGTCGATCTCTGTTAAGTTCAAAGCCAGCACATGGTCTATATAGTGAGTTCTAGAGCAGCCATAGTTACACAGGGAAACCTTGTCTCAAAAATATTAAATGTAAAAATAAAAATAATATGGGTCTCTTGTTTCTGAATCCCAGGCCAGCCTCATTAGGATCCCAAATGGTAGAAATTCAGGCAGTTCAGCCCCACTGCTCCAAAATTGAGTCAAAGTAAAAAGGTGCATTTCCACACTGTATTTTCAGTTGATGAAGCTGGGTGATGAACTTCCAATAGATTGAGGGATAGCTTGGTACCTTGATAGGCAAATGCTAGCCACCACAGACAGAATATCTCATTTGGAATTATACAGCTGCTTTGTATTGCAAATGAATACTACACCCAGAAGTCACACAGAATTGGGAAGTCAGAAATTCTCTTTCAGTTTTTCTTCTCTGCCCAAATGCCAAAGGCTATAAGGTAACTGGGAAGCAAGGCTTTACGGGTAGTTTACAGGGCTGCACGACCAGACGTCCACCGCTACCCTTTAACCTGGCCGTTTGCTCAGGAGCAGAGTAGACAAGACCCTGGCTGTTTCACCAATGCTGGCGAGGTTTAGGGTTAAAATGCTAATAAAGAGCATTTTCTAATGCTAGAAAGAAAAACTCCAAGGTAATTTAATCTTCAAGATTTTATATTGTGAGACGATAATTGATTCTTTTTTGACAAAAAGCCCTCATATGTGGAATAGAGTCCAAAATGTAATCTTTTTGTTCTGTTTCATTTAGGTAAGCAAATCTCTGATCTGGAGAGAATTTATTTTCAGCCTAAACATTCAGCATAGTTATCCCTTGTCATGCTCTGACATGGGAGAGCATCAGACTGTCGTACTACAGCAATGACTCCAAACCAAGGGGACCCTCCCCCTCCCTCCCCACCCTAGGAGAATTCATCAATGTCTGGAGATATTTTTAATTGTCATAGCGAAGTATGGCTGTATACTGGAGGTAGAACCACTACCAATGAGCAGGCGCCAGGCAGGCAGGTTACACAGGACAGTCCCCACCCATCAGTAGTGCTCCGTGCTGAGGGCCAAAGCCTCCTCACAATGTGGAGCAGTAGGAAGTTTGTGGGAACAGAAACAGAAGTCATCTCAATAGTAGAAGATCCTCAGACCAGACAACACACTTCCATTTGTTCCAAGCTTCTGTCTTAGGAGAGGCTGGCCGCTAGGGGCACAGGGAGTGGAATAACACTCAGATATGCACCTGAAATAACCATGAGTTTCAAAGTAGGTTTCAAGGGGCAAGCTGCATGAATTCGTCTTACTACGTGACCCTGGTCTTCTAAGTATAATTTGGAAAAAGGGGGTGGGGTGCTGAAATGGAGGAGTTGATGGTGCTCACTACTGCCAGAATAGGACACCATGGCATGGTAGCTATACTATTGTTCTCCAAGTGAAGACACTTGGTGGCTCACTCAGACCCTCCAGGCCACAGGAAAACACTAGCCACTTTCTGCCTGACATGACATGTCAGGGGCTAACCTCTTAAAGGAACAGTTACAGAAGGTAAGTTTGAAAACTACACTATTTCAAAGCACATAAATAAGAAGAGGAAGATAGGAAATTTTCAGTATTTTGTTTTTGTAAGCATAGTGACTACCTAACTGTGTCACGGAAAACTAAGCACACTTTTCGCTGAAGCCTACTGTAAGCCTCAGAGATTTGTATGAAATTTATGAAAAGGAAATTCTTTCACAATCAACAATTTATGAGCTCGAATCACTAGATTCCTCTGAGTGCGAAAACTCGGTGGACATATGGTACAAATTCTCACTCATTTCTTCTTGATTTTGCAAGTGAGACGTGCAAAGCTCCTCAAGGCCTTCCCTGCCACACATTAAAACAGAGTGGAAGTTCTGGATTTACATCTTCCCCCTCCCCCACCTTTCCCAACATGAAGTTTTATGAATTACATACATTGGCAGGTCAGGAATTGGCTATCAATAAATTAGTCAATGGATTCTGTTGAAAAAGACAAATTCAATAAAAATGAAGGGAGTATGGTTTCCCAAGGTGCTTCACCTTTCCTACTTAAACTATGGTACAGAACCACCCTCTGTGGCCCAGGTAACAGTTGGGGGACGTCTTTATTTGAATATGAGCTGCCAGAGCCCCTCATCTATATACATGAAGAACTAGGTTCTATGAAGCGTCTATGTCCTACATAAAATCTCAATTGCTTAGTAATTTTAACGCAGTAGAGCCTGAACAGAGAAAAACTATAGCCTATAAGCACACCAGGTGTCTGTGCTAGTCTCTAAGTCCATCACTGTTCCTTGCACACTCAGAAAAACCAATCATGCACAAATGCAGAGGGCAAAGCCAGTGAAATGGGGATGTTATGTGAAACTATTAAGAGTGTAAAAGAACAACCCTCTTATGGAGTGTGTGTGTGTGTGTGTGTGTGTGTGTACCTAGAAAATGTTAAAAGATTCAGGATTGCGCTATATCTGTGAAACTGAAAAAGAAATAACAGAAATACAAAGACATATCCTTAGCTCAGATAATTTCTCTTTCTCAGAGGAGGGACTGTGTCCTTTAATGTCATCAACTAGAGAAAAGGGAATAAGGAGTCGGGAATCAAAGGGCTCCAAAAAGGTTGACATTAAAACGAAGGCAGAACAAGGAAAGGGAGAGGAGATGCAGCTGGAAAACATGTTAATGCCAAGGAGGGTATGCACAGTGTGGACAAGGAAGCTTCCCGAATCAGAAATTCTCAGTGGGGCTCGGGAGATTAGGAAGTCCTGGGGTTGCAGAGTATTTTGAAAAGGGGCATTAAATATTACAATCTTATATTCTGAATACAGTTTGAGAACTGGCTCTCTTTTTTGTAACACAAACCTTGGTGACTCCAGCTCTATAAATCCTTCTGGGCTGATAAAGATAAGCCCACTCTGAAGGAGCAGCCAAGGAGAGGCTCAACGGGGAAGCAGAGGGCAGGACACAACAAACAAGAGCCCAAGAGGGCACAGAAGCAGCCAGGGGGACTAAGGATTTGGGCTGCTCATGCCCAAAGGTTTGGCCATAAGAGTTCTAAAGACTTAAAGATTCTGTTCAGTATCATCTAACCAACATTCCTTACCCTGACTGCTGGAACTTAATTCTACAACAGCCTGTATTGCTCTCTGAGGGAAATCTTGGGTTGGTGGTGGCAATCAATTTTCTGGAATGAAACTTCTGGTATTTTATAAAGCATTGGCCAGTTCTGGGTAGGGTATTCAGCTTTGATTATATAGTCTGTCTCTTTCTTTGTCTTTTGGTCTGTCTGTCTGTCTTTCTCTGAGAAGCTCAAAGCATTTCACAAGTGCCTGTTTTTTAAACTCTCCCATAAGATGACTCCACAATGCTTAAAGCTGTTTGTTTTTAGTATCACTGGTCATTGTCCATTTGAATAATCACACAAATTCCTTGAAGAAAAAAAAAATCAAACTATCATATCTAAAGGACCCCCCCCAAAATTTTATTTTAAACCACTTGCACAGCACTCATTAAAAAAAATCACACCTGTCAACCACGCAGCTATATTAGGTTACTGTAAGTGAAAACTGCAAAGGTAAATTAGTTATTATCTATGCATAGAAATTAAACTCCATGTAGGTGAAACACCGTAACGCTATTGCTGCTCCATTAGCTCAATAGCCAATCAGGTCTTGACAGGCCATATGTGTATTTATAAACATAGCTGCTAATGTAAAGGTCATGCTGTTCACTGCTCAGAGAAACCAGGCACATTTGGAACCATCCCTACAAGATTTGGGCTCCTTAAAAAATATTTTGACAGTCTGTGACGAATGCAATCCTGCCCCCATATGTCTCAGACTATTTAACAGGAAATGACACTCGGTCGCCTTCCCAGACACACGGCAATTTTTTTTTCCCTCTTGAATAATGAAGTTAAGAGGTGGAAGGCAGGGTGGGAGGGGGTAGGGGGTATTTCAAATCTAGAAATATTTCAATTCCAGAAATATCTTTTCAAACATGGTATGAACCCAAAAGCCTGAGTCTCCAAAGTTGTGCTACTCCATAAATACCGTAAGTCACAGAATAAATGCTACGTCCCAAGTGGGAAAGGAAGAGGGAAGTCAACTAGTGCGGGAAAAGGGGAGGGAGACGCATCCATGTGGTACTGGCCTCCACCCTGTGGCTTGCTTGCTTTCTGTCAGTGGAGCCTTTGGTAAATGTGGGGAAGAAGGGGAGCTGCTGGACCCTCCCCTTCTCTCTCTGTGGACTTCTCTCATGGATTCACTGAGATGAACTTCACCACAAGTTAGAATGTCACGTTGATACTGTGAGAACCAGAAGACCAGGATAAACTCCAAATGCTACAGCCTGAAGTTACACTTCTCCAGTCTCTTGTACCAAAAACGGAAGGAAGTTTCTCCATGGCACGAAGGACAAAAACTTTCCAGAAAATAAAAACAAATCAACAAAAAACAAAACCATAATCTGATTTTTAAAAAAACCCCAAACCAACTCTCTCCTGACAAGATAGAAAGGTATGAAAATATTTTGAGAGAACTTGTTTAATTGCCCAGCGATGCCTTCCGTTCAATTTAGCCCTCAGATGGGAATAACCATGACAGATGGCTTCTGCTAGTTAGGGAAAAAAATTAGCTAAATTTTCAGATAATGCAGCCTTCTGTCATGTTCTCCTACTCAGAGCCTGTGAGTTTGTTTAGTGGGCTCTGAACTGCAGGCTGCTAGCTGGTGACCACTCTCACTTCCTAGCTGCAGAACTCACACCCGGTGAGACCGTATGCTCAGCAGTCCAAGTGGAAAGAGAGAGTGTCAGTTCAGATGACAAAAGCCCTGCCTGGGTCACCTGTTCCCACCCATGTCAGACCCCATCTTTACACATGAAGTCATGCTTCAAACATAAGGACCGAAAGGAGAGCCCTGGGCTCTAGCAGGCTGCTATCTCCTTGCAGCAGAATAAACTCCTATCTGGTGATATAATTACAACCCTAATGGACACAGTTAATTTATTTTGGAGAAGTGAAGTTGATATCCACTAGTGCTATTATTAAGGAGACTAATGAGACCTGCTTGGGAAGGAAAAGAAAGGATGTATTGAATTCCTTTTGGCACCCGGCACAGCTTACTAATTTTGAGAGCCCATCAAAACAGCAGATATATACCACCCTGCTCAGATGTGCTGCACAGGATGTGAGCTGGGTTTCAGATTTTCAATAACAAATCTGTCACTCTGATTTTAATTAGACGGCTTAAAGCAGCTACATCAATAACGGCAGGATGACGGCTCAGTTCAAAGATCATAGAGATGTTACTCCACTTTAATAGTTCTTTTATACAAGTACATATTTCAGAAGTTGGCGAGGCATTCATCCTGACTACCCCCTTTCACCAAAGAAGAGGGGGAAAACTATTCCTAATTGAATTGAACCAAGAACACTAGCAGTCATCACTGTTGCTACACCAGGCTGTTGCATCCAGCTGGTTAGGAGGTCTAATTTCACACCACGCAGCAATGAAACGCTGCTAACTTTTATTTGTGAGTGTAAAACAGTAATATTTCATGACAGCAAAAGGCTAGTTGACGCCGCTGGGTGTACCCTCCTTGAATCTAAACTTCCGAGACAAATGGGGGTCTCTGTTGAGTTCTGACGAACAGGGATTTCTCATGAAAAGCCCACAGTGGAGAGAGGCTTCAAGCAGGGAGAGGGGGTCAGCTCCCCTTCCCCCCAGGAAGTTCACAAACAGCTGAGACTGTGTCTCCGTCTGAGAGTTCCAGAAAGTGTGAAGTAACCCTGGTGTGAAGAAATGCAGTGGCTGAAGGTCTTACCATGGCAGGGCAAGGCACTGGGGGCTGTTGCTGTATTTTCATTGATTCTTTTAATATAAATGGAAACTTGCTGGTTCTGTAAAAGAACACACATGAATCTGCACTTTGATAGAAATACGTGAGTCCATGAGAGTGCATACATGTCATGTGATGATGTTCAGTCAACGCTGCACTACTATACATATGATGGCAGTTTCATTAAGACTGTAAAACAACTTTAGCAAGGCCAGTATAACCCTATGGTCAATGTATCATTCACGGTACAAATTGAATTGGTGAAATTGCCGGTATAAAGACACCAACTGGGGTACTAGTCCTAAAACAACAGAGGTGCAGCTATGTACAGTACCTAATATGTGGTCATAATGATAAACGATTATTGCTGCTCTGTGTATTTACAAGGCTGTAATATGACCATCATCTTGGTGTGTGCTTATTCTAATTATGGGAAATCAAATGTTGAAGGCTGGGCATGCAGCTCAGGGATGGAGCACTTGGATAGCATGAACAAAACCCTAACTTTAACCCAGCATGACAACAGAAATTAAAAAGACAGTGTACAGCATACTCCGGCAGCGGGACGCTAGTGTCATGGGATAGCGCTATACTATCTAAGTTTTGCAAGCAAGTCCATGACAGTCAAACAAAGACAAAATTGTCCTCGGTACACATTTATAAGGACAGCAGAGTAGGACAATCATAAGTAGTGTAGGACCATAATTAGATAGATAGATCGATCGATAAATGATAGAGAGAGGGGGGGTGATATTTGCTTAATTGTGGAGAGTATAGAAAGCTTGGAGTATATGAAGTCCTGAGTATATTTGTATTGTTTGACATGGGCACAGCCATGTCAAGGAAACCAGGGCCTCAGCCCCATGAGGAAGAGCAAAGCCTTCTTCCTCTTGGCCAGTGTGAATATTGACACTGTGTGCAGAAAATGTCTATCGTACCTCTCTATCCCTGGGTGTTTATGTCCTGGAGACTGCTATCATACAAATATTGTTCCTACCAGGGTTGGTTAAACATACCCCCTTGTTCAGCTGTGTGCAAGAACACCTGTAGAGAACAGGCCACTGGGTTACCTGGCTGCTACTGCTTCTCCATCCGAGAGCCCAGTCTACCCAATCCCAGCTTTTCTGTGTGTCTGTCTCTTCTTTGTTTCCTTGTTGCCTAAGTCAGGTCAATCCCTGGAGCTGTGCAAGGATTCAGCATTTGATGATCTATGGTTATTATTATCTTATAAAAATAAATTTCAGAGCCATCATACAATTAAATAATGATAATTCAAAAAATGCTTAATCATTCAACACTAGATGAATATGTAGGTAATCTCAATTTATTTTGTGATATGTTTATATGTAGGTATGTTAATCTATCATATCCATATCCAGACATATATTCAATCTTATTATTATAATAAACCATCTTAGAGGAGGTTCTGAGTTGGAACTCCTGGGTCAAAGCATCTGTGTCTAAAGAGAAAAGATTTTGTTTATATCAAACCAGTGTATTAATGCCGGGGCATGGGATGAGAGTTAGGAGCCATCTCCTCTTGGATATGATCCTGACAAACACCTGGAATCTTCCGCTAGCACTTTCGGAGCACTCTGCCAATCTCGTTTCACCTCCACATCCTTGGGAATCCCCTTTGGCGCTTTGCAGAGCGCTCTGAACACTCTCTGGACCCAACCGCCTGCTCTTCTGTTCTAGTATGGATATCGAGACCCGAGACCCACACGCTTGTTCTATACCAGCTCTGCCACTTTTCCGATTCCTTGTTGCTGGGGCAGTAATTTACCATCTACGTGCCCTCTAAGTGCTCTGAGCATCTCCTCCAGGGACCCTCCTAGCATCTCTCGGGGCTTCACTTGTTTTCCTACAACACCCCTTGCACGATACTTCCTTACCACACAGCTTGAGGCTGCCTTCTTTCCCAGTTAGCTTTTTTTCCCCCGACACCAGGATGTCAGAGTAAAACCCATGTCCATCAGTAAAGAGTTATTACTTCTGTGCCACTAACTAACAAAGATATCACTAAGCACTTCCTTTATTCTTAATTAGCATAAGTTAATTGTACAGAGTAAACCCTTTAGTTATTATAATGTACATCATGTATTTTGATCACATTTACACCTTTATTTATCCTTCTGCGATTCTTCCCTTTCCTCTCCTATATCCTTAGCAGCTACCCATTTACTTCCACGTCTTCCTTCATGTAAGAGAGAAAAACAGGAAATCCTTGTCCTTGTGAAACTAGCTGATTTAACATGATCATCTCCAGCCCCAGCCATTTCCCCCAAATCACATACTTTCAATCTTCCTTGCACTGACCATCCTACCTGAAAACTCCTGGATGACCCTGCTGACAACACGTGAGAGAGAGAGCACAGGACCCCACACATTGTTTCTCCCTCTGGTGTGGCAAGCATCCCAAGCGGCGAATAGCAGGCCAACAGCTGGACATGTCGACATTCTCTGTGATGGACGACGGTTAACGGCTACGAGGCAGAGCTAGGGTAGAGGGGCATGACGGGTCTCAGGAGGTCTCCTTTACATGGGAAGAATTTGGTTGGCATCTAGAGTTAGGCCAAGTTAGTCTCTGTCCAAATGGCTGAATCCTTCCTGCTGGTTTCATTAATTCTCTAAACAATATGTTACTTTTTAAAAGGTGCCTGCTGCTTTAAACAATGAGATGTGGAAATATAACCCTCATGTATATAGCTTTGTGCTGGGCACAAAATGCAGGGTTTCTTCCCCCCTCTTGTGGCTGTTACTGCAGCCTGGGACTCAGGCATACTAAGCAATAAAGTGACTTTTAGTCAGACTAATTCTCCAAGCGACAAAAGCTACTGGTAGGAAGGAAGTATCAGAAGAACTGGTCTGCTAGCCAGCACGTGACAGGAAAAGTGGACAAGCTACAATTCTACTCCTTGCTTCAACCTCTAGAGCCCACATCTCTTCATCCCCGGCAGTCACTGGACTGTTCTGATTCCAATTTGATGGAGCTTCGCAGCATTGGTATTGCCTGAGTTTCCTTCCCAAGCGATCTAGATGTGAGTTTAGATGATTCTGATGGTGCAGCCCACGCTGCACATAAACCTGAGGTGATATTCCCTGGTGTTTCTCTGCATGCACGAAGCAACAACTCTTTAAAAATCAGAAGACGCTGCAGCTGAGATTTGTTCTCAGTTAAGCACAGCTAACTAGACTTATGTGCAAGGTCAATATTTCTTAAAGACGTGTTGAGAAAGTACTGTAGCTCATGGGTCTTCATCAGAGCACAGCTGAGTTCTGCTCTCTCCTCCGTCCTCACCACCCCCACCTCTGCTGCTGCCACTGCCTTCTCCTGCCTGCCTCTAGCCCTCCCAACCGCTCCTTTCCCCACCTTACTTCTCTACTTCCAACTGCCAGCAAGTCAGATAATTAAATGCCAAACTAGTGACACTTGGCATTTCAATGAGCTCTCTGTGTTACTGTAGCACCTCTCTGCCACCCTCTTGCTCAGCACGCATGCAGCCTGATGCTCAGCTGAACTGAAGCCCTTCTTTGTTGCAGAGCTGGACCAACCTGAGAAAGAGGAGCTCCGGCTGGCATCTGAAGCCGGGAGGAGAGTCAGCGGATCCTCCCATCTCTCTGCTTGCTACCTCTTGGAGTTTATGTCCTCAACTGAATTAAACAAACACTTCTGCAAACCTCAGTCCTCTGCTGGGATCCCCTGAAAATGGATTTGCATGAAAGGGAATCATATTCCAGTCTTCTCATTTTTACGGGGTACCATGAGGATACTGCACTCCATAATGATAAAGAAGTCCTTTCACCTTTTCAGTTCAGTCTGCCTTAAAACAACAGCTATCAACCAGAAGAGGAGACACGTAAATGCTCATCTTCCCAGGCTGAAGTTGGAGCATTACAACAAGGGTGTTCCTTGAACTGTGCCCCTCCACCAAATGCCCTGTGCTCAGGCTGCAGGTCAGACAGTACCTCCTGCTGGAAACTCTCCATCAGCTTGGGAGACAACGGTAAGTACTCTCTGAAGTGCTCTGAGGTAGCTGATGCTCTGCAACACCTCAAAGACCTCAACACGGTTCTCGACACTGGCCCAGTGGCCAGCATGGTGCTGGGAGCAGAGCAGGAATGAAAAGCAGGATTGCCAACTGAACTGCTTTGCACATGAGATGGCAATATCTTCACACCCTTTCACATAAAACAGCAGTGAATATGGCCTCAAATGATCAATGTGATTGCTTTAGTCATTCATTTTAGCAACACGTCTGTTATTTTTCAGGGTCCCTTTCTTCCTCATCTATGAGCCTCTACTAGGAAAGAGACAAGAAGATGATTCTACCTTTCAAGAAGACAATCGATGGGGCTGGAGGGATGGCTCTGCAGTGAAGAGCACAACACTTGTTGCTCTTGCATCAAGTCCCAGCACAAACTATCTGAAACACAGGGCCAGTGACTCCTACCACTGAGGAACGGCAGCTACTCTGGAGCCCAAGGCGGGAAGCATACGACAACACGGGGTGATGGATACATGCCTGCCCTTCTCTGTGCGCAGATTAGATCTGCACTGACCCACATGAAGAGACTGGGGAGTGTGCCCTGAGGACCTGGCCATGCACCGTGATACAGCTGCAGAGACGGATACCTGGGAGGAAGTAAGGAGAAGACAGACCACAGGTTTTATAGGACAATCCTTGCAAAATCCCAACACAGTCCAAATTTACTCTTAGTGTATCAGTATATCCCAAGCCATCTAAAAACCCAGCATCTAATTAAATATAAAATAAAAATTTCACCATACTCACTGCTTCCCACAAAAATTTTCCCATGAAAATAGCCTATATTAATATGGTAATTATGTCAATGACTTTTCATTTATTTTCTCTCTCACACAGAAACCAAGCTTTGCGTCCTGTTCTGAGACTATGTGGCAGACTTTAGTGGCCCAGGGTGTGTGCAGAGAAACACTCCAGTTGCTGGCACCAAACACTTGGCACAGACCCCATCACCATAAGTCCGTTCACTTGTTAAAGTAAGGGATGGCCTTGAACGATCTTGTCATGACTCCTGTGGCCAGGAGGGACAGCAGCAGATTATCAGTCTCCCACAGCCATGCTCCTTTCCTTATTCACCCAAGCCTCTAGAGAACGGCCTTCTCTGTCAAATCCAGTCTGCATGTGGGGTAACCCAGGAGCTGGCCACACTCTGGAGAGAGTCAGGTAGCCCACGGCACTCGGAGGACTGCATTCTGAATAATTCAATTGTCAAAGACCTTGGAGGAGACCACAGAGGAGTGTGCTAACCCCAAAACAGACTCCCTCCCTCACGCTGAACTAAGGCTTGGTTCCACTCTATCCCAAGAATGATGCTTAAGTCCGTTGTCAATCCTGTGAAGTCCTCCTATCCCATTTTAATTATTTTACCTTCGAACCAGTGTTAGTAACAGTCCTCCAAAAGACATTATGAAGGGGAGTTAATACATGGCCTAGTTAAAAATGGGCCTAGAATACAACAAATCCTTAATACTACTATAATATTATAGTAACTAATAATAACAGCAATATTACTATGGACATTATTTATTAATATTTCACATCCATCAAGATAGGAACTAGATACACCACATGAAATTATCTAGGATCACACACTTGATTATATTATATTCTATTACATTATATTATATTATGTTAATTCATCCACCCCACATGACACAAATCTGGGTGGTACTCACTGCACACTGGAAACTGTTGACTTACAGACTATTTCCTTTGGACCACTGATAAGATTCCAAGAATCTGCAGACACTTCACACCAAAAATAGCAAGCAGAGCCAAATGTATGTATGTATGCACGAGTCCCTCTGGTCGTGGTCTGAATGAATGTATGTGTGCACAAGCACCTCTGGACATGGTCTGAATGAATGTATGTGTGCACAAGCACCTCTAGACATGGTCTGAATGAATGTATGTGTGCACAAGCACCTCTGGGCGTGGTCTGAATGAATGTATGTGTGCACAAGTACTTCCTGATGTGGTCTTACAACAAGAGTGCCTCAATGAACACCTCAAGCTGTCCATCAAAGATGAATGCCACTGTCCAAAGGGCTGCTAGGCAAAGATGCAGAGTACCTTTAGCCCTTACAGAGGGTCCTTCTGAAACTCCAGGACAGGCTATACAATAGCAACCATCTTTAGCACAGATGATACTGAGAGCAAACTGAATGTTCCTATCATTCAGGAACCTTTGAGATCCAATGGGCTGGTAGCTCAATGAAAGGCTTCCTGGTGGAAACAAGATATCAACTGTGGTTGCAGACTGCAGCATCAACCATGAAGGGGAGGAGAACATGCTGGTTTCTCTTCCTCATTCTACCATAAGTGGCCACTTCAAGGCTGGCTTAAAATATAGATAGTATGAGAGGCTGTGTTCCACATATTGCAAAGATTAGAAACACCTCCTGCATTGAGACCTTTCTGGCATCCAAGGATAGCATTACAGCATAATGGGAGAAATGGGGGAACAGCAAAATGATGGGGTAACTATCACTGCTAGGGTGAAAGCAAAGCTTATTTGAGATTTAAAATGGCCACTCTTTTGTATCTGAAATCACAGGAATCTGATAAAACAGGACCAGGGCTCTGCTGCTTCAAACAGTGTTCCACCCTTCATATTGTGGGCTCTTTATCTGCCAAGTAAGACATTCAGGAAGGGCACTTAAGAGTCCCTTCAGCTCCACCATTCTGGAAATTAGCGGGGGGGGGGGGGGGGGATCATGACAATTTTCTACATAAAAGGCCGAACATTTCCCTCAATGTCAGCCACACTTGCCAGACCTACACTATCACAAAACTAAAGCAATAGAATCCAATCCAATGAGTTTTTACAGCATGAAAATCTCTTCAGCAGAGGCCCAGTCCCTGCCCACAGCTTGAACAGTTGGACAGAATGCAGCCCTTGCCAGCTGACACCAAAGTGCAAGCTTCAAACACGACGGGGAGGTGAAAATGAGGATCATGTGATACATCTTAAATAATCACTAGCTATGGGAGAGAAAAACTGACAAAATTAAAATTTCACATAAATAAAACTGAGCTGTCTCATTATATAAATAAGCCCACAAATTTTAAAGGAATTCAATCTGAATCTCATTTAGTTCTCATTTAGTTCCATATTAAAAATCCAGACAATGCCACGCGTAACTTTAAAAAAAAATAAATCACAGAGATGGAGAATGTGAGATCACAGAGGAAACAACATTGAGGACTAATGGTAACCCCACTCCATCTCCTGAAGTTGAGGTGCTCTTTCTATACTCTTCTCTCGAGTTTGTTAACACTGGGTTCTGTACTGCTTCATGTCCCACACCGGCTCTAGAAGTATTAATGATATGTCGCATGCATTAAGTCCCAATGTTTGCTACAATCTACCATTTTGGCAACATTGAGAAACCAGTCCTTGACCAGACAATTGGCCTTGCCATTTATCTTTAGTTAGAACTCTCAAAAAGCTTGAAGTGCTCCCAAACATAGCAGGGGTTCATTCAAAAATGAACACATGACAAGCCAGGGTACAAGTTTCATTTAAAAGGGATCCTCAGATTTTCTCATCAACATCGAGCTTCAAGTTCCTACTGCTGATGAGACTCTTAAGCCAATACCAAAAGCTAAAAGCATGGTCCTTGTCTTCTAAGAAGGTCATAGTCCAATGAGGAGGGTAGAGGAAGGTCGGAGACACTGACAGTTCACTGACGCAGGAGGGACAAAGGGATGTAGAGAAAGTTCCTTCACAGAGAAATAAACCCAGCAGTGGAGTATCTAGGGGAAGAAAGTTCAGTTTATTCAACTAACAAAGTACAGAAGGATAAAGAGCCAGGGATTGTCATTTTCCTGGTTCCTAGTTTCAGGCTTAAAAACAGGGTATTGAACTGGTGGGAGTGTGCACCTCTAATTCCAGCACTACAGAATCAGAGAATCTCTGAGTTCAAGGTCAGCCTGGTCTATAGGGTAAGTTCTAGGAAAGCCAGGGTTACATAGAGAACAGAGAGAGAAGAAGAATAGATGATGGAGTGTTTTCTTTGAATTTGTCAAATGGAAATGGAATAGACAATGTTGATATACTTATTGCCTGTATATATTGTATACAGTTATTCATAGTACTTGTATATAATTTTTCTTATATTAGTTATAGCTTTTTTATTTTGGACAAAAAGGGAGATAGAGTGGTATTTTATTCATGTTTTAATAAATAATGCTTGCCTGAAGATCAGAGAGCAAAACTAAGCCACTACAAGCCAGGCAGTGGTGACATAGACCTTTAATTCCGGGATTTGGGAGACAGAAGCAAGTGGATCTCTGTGAGTTCAAGACCACCATTGGCTACACAAGATCAATGCAGGAACAGATCCAGATGGTAGAGGCTCACACTTTTAAATTCAGTCATTGGGAGTCACATGCCTTTAATCCCAGCACTAGAGGGGATATAAGACAGGAGGATACAGAGGCTCAGGCCTCAGTCTGCAGTCACCCAGTCCTGGGAGAGCCAAGACTTCTCTAGTGGCTTGGCTGTTTTGTGTTTCTGATCCTCAACCTGATCCCCAATATCTATCTCTGGGTTTTCTTATTTGTTCTACAATTCACATCCTATTGCCTCCAGTTCTCATAAACGTTCACTGCCAGTTATGCCAGATCAGGATTTCAGCTCCTCACCAGACTGTCCTAAGAAAGTCCCATTCTTCTGAGCTTTAGATCTCCAAACACTTGACGTTTAGCTGAATGACAAAGTTACCTCTTTGTAGAGAGTGAACTGGGGTTGGGCTTATGAATGGGCTATCAGTAATTTTCATAAAAGAGCATCATTACCATTTCTTGCCCTGAGCTTGGCTACATGTAATCATGTACAAAATCAATTTTGCTTGATTGCAAGTGAGAGCTAATCAGCCCATTTGAACCTTGGCTGGCTGGACCTCTGCTCCTAGCTAGTTGCACAGAAGGCTGACTTTTTACAGATCTTTGTTCGCTACAGACTTTAGGTTAGCATTCTCAATGGGGTTTCACACGTGCATAGTGCCACTCAGTAGCATGGTATGTCTCAACCCATTTAGGCTTGTATTTCTGCAACATGGAATAGCCCAATAGCCCAAGTCTCACTGTGCTCTCTAAAACTGGACCCAACACCCTGTTAAACATAAAATATTTTTAAAATCTACCCTTGGAATAGCTTTGAGGGTTTAAAAAATTGCATCTGATCAGCACCATTCCTAAACTACAAATGAAATCATAAAACTAAGACTCTTGATCCATTATCACCATCTAGTTCCAAGGTCTAGAGGTTTCCACATGACACCAGTTGGCCAGAGAAGCAGCTCTGGCCTCCAGGGAGTCAGAACTGCTTTGTGTCTTGGCTCATTCGGGATGCTTGTGCTAACAGTGCCACAGGCAGATTAACTCCCAGCATCCCTTGCTAGGCTGCAATGGAATGCCACCAAATGTCTGGCTACAGCATGGCCATAGCATGCAAGGGGCATGATATGCTTCTGGGAAGCAGGCTGTGTTAAAGATGCTGCTTGACAAACTGACGTCAAAGAGGCAATAAATATGCCACTGGTTCCTGATGCTGGAAAATTCTTCCTGACACGAGAGTGGTGTTTTTCTCAGGGATGTTGAATAAAGACGTTTCAACAGCATCTCTCAGGGGGCTGTGAGAGAGCCCCTCCCCCACTGTGGGATGAAGAATTCTGCAAAATGCTCTGGTTTCCCCATCACAAGAACCTCCATTTTCTCTGTCATCTCTTCTCTTTCATGGATGGGATTCAAAAAGTATCAGGCATCTACGACTGTGTTCCAGATTGAGGAATGGAATCAGAATACAGAACCGTGTAGAAACTTTGAATACAAAATCAGCAGAGTTCCATTTTCATTGGTACAGCTCAGAGAGTATGGGCATGCCTATCATATTCAGAGCACTTACAGTTTAATAGGAAAGGTGCATCTGCAAAACTACCATCAATAGATACAGTTACATATAGAAAGTACCTAACAATTCAGAAAGAGGGGCCTTCTCAAGAAGAGAGATGCAAATATTTTAGGTATATCTTATTAAACACTGCTTGCTTTACAGCTATTTTGCACTATTTTACTTTCATGCTTTAAACAAATCAAAATTGATTACGACCAGTAGAAGAGTAAGAAATAATTCCAGCATCAATCTTAAATCTTCTGAGTTTCACGAGGTCGAGACATTTTCATTACTACTTCAAACAAGCTCTCCTCATTTCCTTCAAGGCCTTGCTGACATCTGAATGCTTCTGATCCCTCCAACATGCATGCTGAAGCTAAACCCTACTGCACCATGAGGGTCTGGAAATGCACTCCGAATGTATTTCCATTACTTTCCTGTCCTCTAATTCCAGGACTCTGGAAGTAGATTCCTCTATTCTCTCGCCATTCAAGCACATAGTATTCCTACCTTAGAGAGGACACAACATCCAAGGTGCAACCTTGAATGCAGAGATCAGGCCCACACCAGACACGGACCCTGCCATCACATTCATCAGATTTCCCAGTCTCGAGAACTGGGAGGAATGAGCTTTTGTTTTTTATGACATTATCCCCAGTCATTATATTATAGCAGTTAAAAAAAAAAAGACTAAGATGGAGCCAAATTTACACCTGTGATCGCCGTCTTCATGAACACAAAGGATTTTTGATGCCATGAAACACACAGCCACAGAGTCAGCACCCTCATCAGCTTGTATCCAACCAGTACCTGTAATCAACTCAGCTATGCTACCGCGGTGAGCGATACTGAAAAATGCAAACCCCAGTTAATGAGCTCAATTCCACAGGCATACATATTTTAAAATATGCTGTAAATGGTAAATATATTGCTGTTGTTCAGTACCCATGGGAGATGTTCTAAAATCCCTTTCAGGTATTTCAATCTATAAATGTTCAAGTCCTTTATATAAAGTGAAGTCATGTTAGCATATAAACCTTATACATCTTCTACCTTAATACCATGTACACTGTGAGTGATCCATCTCGAGGAGGGAAAGAAAGACATGGGTAGACATATGGAGTAGAGTTTCCATCTATACCATACAGCATTCTGTAATCCTCAGCAAGGAAAGTAGTTCTACTATGGAATTCTTTAGGCAAAAAAGACTCTCTTCCACTGTTCCTGAGACCTTGGCTTTCATAGACACTTAGCTTTCTTGGTAGTCAACTTGACTACATCTGGAGTGAACTATAAGTGTGAAAAGGAGGACACACCTGTATGAGATCTTTCTGCCTGGTTTGTAGTAGGTGATTCTACTCCTAGTCCAGACCTTTGAGGTATGAAGATGTATATCTTTGATCCAGAACTTAAGGCTGGAACAAACTGCCGTGGATCTTGAAGCAAGAAAACACAGAAGACACACCTTTAAGTCAACTCTTGAGGTGGGAAGCCATACCTTTAACATGGGCCATACCTTCTGCTGGAAAGCTACGTAAGGTCATGGAAGGGGGAAGTGTTTGTTCTTCCCCTGCTAGCCCTCCCCTTGTGAGCACATCCATCCCTTCATTGGCGTTGGAGCCCACTTCTTTGGAATCCTAGCACATACAGAAAACCAGCTGAGACACCCAGCCTTGTGGAACTGAGCAACTACTAGATTCTTAGACTTTCTGTTCAGAGCTAGCCATTGTTGAATTAGCTGGACTGCTGCCTGTAAGTCATGCCAAGAAATCATACATACACAGACACAAACACACAGACAATGACACACACACAGACACAGACACACACAAACGGGGGAAAACTCATTTCTTAAGTTCGGTGAATCTAGAGAACCCTAACAGAAATCCTATGCATACTAATGTTAAGCAACTCAGAGACAATGAAACTGATAAGGAACAAGGAGAAGGCAGATGAATGTCAGGCATGCAGATGTAATTCCAGGTTAATCGTGAGGGCAGTGTGGCAATACATCAACAAGTCCAGCTCTGAAGATTTAATTATTCAGGTTTGCTCCCTATGATCACAACAGACCTGAGCAGAGTCCAGGGACTTCTGTCAGGCTTGCCTGAATAAAGCTGTTTGCCAAGATGAGTAGAGAGGCTTTGTTACTTTAGGACTACTTTAGAGTCTAAGCCCTTATTTTGCAGTTCATCAATCAATATATCTTCCATTCCAGAAATCAGAAAGTTTTGAGAAACTAAATTTTGTTCTCTTACAAATGGGTTTTTAGTAATAGCTAAATAGTTAGGTAGAATTTTTTTTAGGCTAAATTGATCTCTTTCTTAGTTATCAGACTTGCAATGGAAGTAATGAAATGCAAGAAACTTCAAAGCTGTAACCCCTCGTTGGCTTAAGGAAGATGATGCACTGCACCAACACTATGAATGGACAAAAAGTCAAAGCCCATTGTGTGGATAAATGATGGGAGGATGGATGCTGGGTGGGTAGATGGGTGAGTGGGTAGAAGCCATCACAGCCATCTTTTTCATTAACATATGCCCACTTCCTGAAGACTTTCTAACAAGAGACTTCATAAAAGAATGTTACAACCAGTGTTTAGAACAAGCCCAAATACAACCTAAGAACCTTCTGGATTGTGGGGTGATGTTCTATTTTTCTGTGGCTGCGAACAATAGACTTCTTGTGTCATGCATCATTACCAGCCTGGTCCAGAAAACCCCAGTCTCCCTAGGGCAATGCCCGGCTGTCTTCCACAATCTTCCTTTTACAGAAGGATATCCAACCACTCATGAGAAGACCAAAGATTTTTAGTGTTTTTTTCACAGGCTCTGAGATCTCAAATATGGCCACAGAAAGAGGGAGAAAGTCACATAATCCTAATCTTACCCCATCTGCAAAATAATCACTTACACTGAAAAATGTCCTAGGTCAGCCTCTCTGACTTATTACACCTTCCTAGAAAGCCATGTTTTTGCTCATGTGTTGTTTCTACGTAGGGACTGTCCTAGTTAGGGTTTCTGTTGCTATATGAAAACACCATGACAAAATGTATCATGGAAAGAGAAGGGTTTGTTTCTTCTTACAGATTATAGTTGATCATCTATGCAAATCGGGATAGGAACTCAAGGAACTAGAGGCAAACAGGAGGCGAGGCCATGGAGGAGAGCTGCTGATGGATTTGCTCTCCATCATTTCCTTGACCTGCTTTCTAATAACACAAAGACCACAACCCAGGATGGGTACCACCCACAGGGAGCTGAGCCCTCCCCCATTAGTCATCAATCAAGACACTACAACCAAAGGATTTCCCACAGGCATTTTCTCAGTTGAGGTTCTGTCTTCCTGATGACTCTGGTTTGTGTCAAGTTGACAGAAGACTAAGCAGCGCAGGTCTATATTTAGTTGTCAATGAAGAGATAAAAATGAACATGATATTCTAGAATATACTTTTCCATAGTTTGACTTCCTCTAGAAGCATGAAGTAACTTTGAAATAGAGTGAGAGAGTGAATGAGAGAGGGAAGGGGGAGAGAGAGAGAGAGAAAGAGAGAGAGAGATTGAGATTTTAAGACCAATTTACACAGCTGCCTAATTAAAACAAAACCATCAGACTACTCCCTCTCTCCCTTTTTTTGTTTTATTTTTCCTCTTTTTTATAGCGTCCTATGAAGTGCAGCTCTTGTCTCGAACATCCTGATATGGAGACTCCATCTCCCCCGTTTCCCTTTACCCAGTTCTAATGATAGTCTCGTCCATACAGCTAGCTATGCATCTCGTCCTTCCCACTTTGAACACTCAGATGTTTTGTTGCTTGATCTAGTGTTTATCTTTTGCTACACAGTAGGGTAATTATATAACTGACCACATTCCTCTTTAACAAGTGGACCATGATAAAAAACAAAAGGTTTCCCTTTTATCTTAGTAATGAAAGCGGGGACCATTATAAATGCAGGGTAAGATGCTCTATTAGTTTAATAACCTACATATATGAAAACTAACAATCAGAATATAAAAAGCGTAAGATTCCTTGTACATTAGTTGTTCAAAAGAAGTGAGGCAGGTAAGGAAGTAGAGAACTACTGGCCTGTGTTTAGGCAACGGATACTTTCAATTAATCTTCACCAATAATGTCCTAAGAAACAGAAAATTAGCATTTCAGTTTCTCTTATATCCCCCAAACTCCCTATCCTGTAGAAAAGGCTCCCAGCAGTTAGTCAAAAGGAGGCTATGGGAATAAAGTCTTCAGGCACAGTGGGTTGCTGGGTCTTGACTAGAAGGAAAAACTATGCAGATTCCAAACTTCTCTTAAATGAGAAGATGCTAGAGTCCCCATCAAGGTGGAGGCCAAAAAAAAAAACCATATTCTATGATTTGTATACTTACTCTACATGGAGTTTACTTCATGAAGAAATCCATATACTTCTTCCCATCACTAAATTTAGAAATGAGTATTAATACAAGAGAGAAGCCATACCTTCAGGGATCGCCAGCTATATAAGGCACTTGATGTATGAAAATTTGGAGCCACAAGGCAAACGTGTTCCTTTCAGAAATACCTCCCTCTACAAAAGGCTGCATGGCTAACAACAGCAACCACTGGGTCGATTCCTTTTCTTAAGAAACAGTGTCATCTAGTCATCACAGGAGAGCTTTGGGATATGAGAAATTTAGCAAAGAAGGCAGGTTTGGTTGCATGAGAGAAACACAAGGTCACTCAAGAGAACAAAAGGTTTACAGACCTGACCGCAAGCAGAGAGTGGAACCACAGTTGACTGTGGATGGAGCATTATGCTCAAACCCAAGAGACTTACAGCTGCAATAATCTAATTCTGTAAAAAAGAATTATTTCTTCATGTTTCTCTCTAGTTTCTGTCACTCCCAATTTCAATTAAAATTTTATGATATTACTAAAGTATAAACTGCATAGTTTGTTCTGCCCACATCAATTATAAATTCATTTGTGGGGGGGAAGGAAGAGAACTCAATCAGTCATGGTAATTTAAAATATTAAGCAAGGAACTGTCAAGAATGACTTCCCTAAAGGAAAAGGAAGTCTTCTTTAGTTAAATTATAGAATAATTTATAGAAAATTAAAAGTAGCAAATGGATTCTCAATACCTTGGGGCCATAGGGCCCAGGGAGCAGCGGTATTTTGTATTTCTGCATTGTAAGCGCCTATTTCCTCAGAAAAGATACACTCTGCCTCTGGCTAATACCACCAGTGAGCAGAGCGTAGTTCCAGCTGCTGGCTCGGCGCTTCAGAAGTCCACCATGGCTGGGAAAATGGTGCTGCTGCAAATTATTTCCCTGTGGATCTTTGATGATTATGAGTCAAATGTTAAATATGAACAGAATTCCACTCCCTGTTCACCAATCTCAGACAGAGTTATATGAGCTACATATAAGTTGGAATACTTTCATACCACCATTGCCTTTCCTTTCTTCCCAGTGCCTTACGTACTTGTGAATGCTCAAGCAGTATAAGACTGGACAATTAATATTAGGTATCATGACATCAGACCTAATAGTAGAAATACTGTTCGTTGAGGGAATGCAACTTTCCCAGAAGAGAAGGGGCACCAAGTTGGTAAGTGTAGTGTTTACAGGAAGCCACCCAGGTGGAAAGAACAAGCACTTCACAACAGCTGCACTGGGCCACGCAGAGGGACTCACAGACAAGACAGAAGGATGCAGCTGTGGGTAATCAGGATGTCAATCTTACCAAACCAACAATCACTCAGGAAGATGGGATCTCAACCAAAGAGTTGCCTCTATCAGTTAGTCCCATGGCTGAGTCTGTGAGCAACTGTCTTGACCGATGATTCATGTAGACAGGCATACCCCATGGTAGACATCACCATCTCTGGGCTGTTGAACCTGCTCTGTGTAAGAAAGCTCTCTGAGCACACGCCAAGGAACAAGCCAGCAAACAGTGCTCCTTCATGATTTCTGCTTTAGTTCCTATTTGAGCTGTTGGCCTGATTTCCCACAATGATGGATTGTAATCTGGAAATTTAAACTAAAATAAACCCTTTTCTCCCCAAGCTTCTTTTGGTCAGTGTTTTATCTCAGCAGCAGAATAACATTAGAACACATGACCAGATCCAATAATGCTACTAAATCAAAAGCACAAAGCGATGGCTTAGCAGGAATTACGAATCAACCTAGATGAGGTCCTGTAAGCATAATTCCACTTTCTCAAACCAAATGCAGCAGGCTCCCTGAAATGTTTGCCTCATTAAAGATGGAATGAGGCTGAGAAACAGATACAGAATTGAAATCAACAGAGAAAAACAGTATATACCTTTAACTTAGGCTAGGCAAACAGAATCAGAGAGAAGGTCCCAGTTCATCAGATGATTCAGTCTTGGGGTTCTCTTTTGTCCCCATGACTCTGACATTCTTTTCCCTGACCAGGGCACACTTAGGCAAGAATTAGCCCACAGGACTCCCTGCTGGAGAACAAACCAGGGATCAAGTATGAGAACCCCCTTCTCATTTCAAATAGTGCCAGCACGGGACCCTCTGAGACACTCCATAAACTTAGCCAGATAAAAAGTCCTACAAGGACTCTAAGAGCTACATTGCCACTTCCCATGACATATGCAAAAGATTCATGCACAAAACTTCAACAGTGAACTGCTGTCCAAAGAGAGGGCTGAAATAAAGAGCGCTCACTGGCACAACAGAAAAAAATTTCAGGATAAAACTGAAATCCATTCATCTACCAGGAGCCAGAAAAACCACTAACTTGTATGAAAAAGGACAATCAATAATGCCAATATCAGAATAAATTTGGTAATTTAAAAAGCAGAAGTATCTTTAGAAAGATATTTACAGATATCCATCATAAAAATGCATCAACAATCAATTATAAGTTCTCTTGAAACAATAAAAGAGAAAGCTTCAAGTAAAGATATGGAAACTATAAAAAATAAATAATGTTATAAACTAGAAAAATGATAGAAATTTAAAGGTTTATTCTAATGGGCTCAATGGTGAGGCAATGAAGGACAAAATCGGTGTGAACAGAGTAGAAATTGCCCAATCTCAACAACAGAGGCAACATACAGAATCAAATAGTTAATGGGGGCCGTAGAGACTGGTGGACCAAGAATAAAAGATCCACTATTCGTTATCAGAGTTCAGAGAAAGGAGTGGAGATAAGCAAGTGTTCCAGCAATGATGCTAAAACTGCCCAACTTTGGCAAAGTATACAAACCTGCAATTTAAAAACGCACAACAAATCCAATCTACATTCAAACACAGTGTGACAGGGCAAGACAATGCAGAGGTTCCTGCATCTTGTTTTCTTATTAAGGCCATTTAGATTTAACAAGAATTTCATCTCCCTTATGCAACATTACCTAACTATTCTAGGAACCCGAGGTCAGGGGCTCCAGCTAACTTAGCTTCTGTTAAACTGCTTGCTTGCATAAAATCTCCCCTGCAGCTACTGAGGGAGAGACCAGGACTTGATATCTCCTTTTTCTCAATTATGGGAACTACACTAGGGTCCTGAACACCTGAGTGTGGTACTAACAGGCTGAAATAAAGACTTTCAATTAGTGGTCATCACTGCTGGGCTCTCCGTAACACTATGATTAAAAATTTCAAGACTAAAGATGAAGAAAATGTCCTGAAAGGAGACAGAGAAAAGAATGTACTATTGATGGGAACACCAAACCAAAGGACACTGAGATTTAACTCCAGCTTTACTAAGGTATAGGTCATCACAAAACTGTGTTTCTAGTCTACAGTTCTCTGACTTATTAAAACCTGGATTCATCAAGAACAAGCTAACTATAGGTAATATTAATAATGATGATAAAAATACACCAAGGAGACCAGAATGGCGTGTTTTCAATACCTGAAAAGGGAAAGCCTCTAGATAGCAAATTTGCATGTAGAAAAATTATTCTTCAGAAATGAAAGGAAGTTTTCCCTTTTAATTTTGTAATTCTCATAAGATACAGTAAAGAACCTAATTTTAAGACAAAGATTGCTAGAAAAAGTCTTGAAATAGAAAGAAAACAATATAATAAATAATCTCAGATCACTGGAGAGAGAGGGATAAGCCAGAAAAGCAGGTGCACTGTTGCATGCAGTAGATTATAATTTTCCTCATGAGGTTGGTGATTAAAATTAAAACACCATCTGATATTCAAGATGATCTTTAAAAGTGGCAAAGGTAAATAGACTTAAATAGAAAATTTCTGTCCTTTACATAAAATGTATTTGAAAAGACACAGGCACCAGAACAGTTAAGGCAGTAAGAAAAGTGAGGAATTCTTAGACTTAATATGACGGTATTAGTCACAAAGTGCTATTAGTCATTAATTAGTTCCAGTAATTAGAGCAGTGGCGTGTTAATGAAGACACAGAACAGATGAACAAAAAAGAGGGATGCAACGTAGATTCTGGTAAATATGCTGGGCTGGCATCTGACAGTCCCCAGACCATTTCTATGACGGTAGGCTAGCCTTTAAAACAAATGGTGCCAGGGTTACTGGACAACCACAGACAATCAATCAATCAAATCAAGTCAAAATATTAACTTGAACCTGAATTTAGACCTCACAGAAACGGAACTGAAAATAGGCCATGTGTTTAATTATAAAGCATAATGCTATGACTATTGATACATGATCCACAAAATGCTAATATTTTTCTTCATCAAAAACAAAACTTTTCTTGACCAAAAGTTCATGGGAAGAGCACGTGAAATGCAGAGAAACTGGGTAAGAGTTTTAAAATCACCTAGGGACAAATATACAGAAGATAAAAGACATTCAATAATAATCACACTAACTATCTAATTTGAAAATGAGAAGGCATGAATAGTGATTTTACTGAAGGCTACAGAAGGCAAATGGAAGGATGTTCAACATCACTTGCTGAATGTAAGCTGAAAAAGAATGTAAGTTAAAGCCTTGGTGAGATAGCTCTTCTTTCCTAAGGGAATGGCTAAAATATGAAGTGATAACACCAAATGCTTGCAGGGACGTGGAAAAATTGGATGACTCATAAATTGACAGTAAAAAACTAAAAAACAGGCACTCTGAAAAAACTTTTTTCTTAAAAAATAAACATAAAATTACAACATGACCCAGAAATCACAAATTAGGCATTTACCCACGGAAATGGAAATTTATGACCACCCATAAAAACCTGTACACAAATGTTCATAGCCGTTTTTATGTGTAAGAGGTCAAACTGGAATCAGCCCACATGTCTTTCACCAGGTTGCTGGTCAGATTAGCATGCTGTGGAGCAGGCACACTGTGTACCATCGCTTACAATTAAAACTAAAATATAGATACACAGGAAAATGGATGGATCTCCAATAAACAATGGTGAGTGCAAAAAAGCCCATCATAAGAGACTGCATACTTCAGGGTTCTGTTTCTGTCACATTTTTAGAATGAAAGCATTTTAGCAAGGACAGATTTACTGGTTTGAAGAAAATTAAGGTCAGCATGGGTGTAGAACAAATGGGTGAGGTTATGAAAAGGAAAAGGAGAGATGATGATGGCATAAAAATATTCAGCATCATGAATGTTTTGCTGAGTAGAAAAATCTACACATCTAAATAAGTGCACAGAAGTATACACATATACACACACGTGTGTACACATAGACACACACACCCCAAACCAATACCCAGATTATTTTTCAAAATACTGTGAGAAATAGGTGAAGTATACAAGGATTGTTTGTTTCTTACAAGTGAATATGTGATGTGGGACAGTGTTCTGTTTGTGTTGATTTCATTCGCTAATAAAGAAACTGGCTTGGCCAGCTCTTAAGTGGGTGGAGTAGACAGAACAGGAAAAGGAAGTGAGGTAGATGGCTCAGTGAGATGCCACGCCTCTCCTAAATTAATAAATCACCATGCCTCTGCTCTCTGAGCCAGACTGCCTCTCCTCTCCTCAGGGAGCCAGATGTGATGAAGCCAGCCGCCAGGTTAGACATGCTGAATCTTTCCTGGTAAGACACCGCTAGTGGTGTTACACAGATTATTAGATACGGGTTAGTCAAGATGTGAGTAAGAGGCTGGAACTAATGAGCCAGGCAGTGTTTAAATGGATACAGTTTCCATGTAATTATTTCGGGTGTAAAGCTAACCATGCAGGGAGCTGGGCGGGACGAAAAGCAGGCCTGCCCGCTGCTCCCCACTACAAATATAAATGTACAACAATCTCAATAAATACTTGACCTTAAAAACCTGAAGTCACTGAATGGTGAATCCAGATGATATTTCTTCCATGAAGTTAGTTTCTAGCATGGCATTTGTAGGAGACAGCGAGGAGGAATGTCTCATTCATTCATTCATTCATTCATTTTTTCTTTCATTTATTCACAACATTAGAATCTCCAAGGAGGTCGCATGTTGGAAGCATCACTCCGGCCCATTAGGAAATATTGATAACAGGCTTTAAGTTTCAGAGGAATATCTGAACTGTCTCATAATGGGATTTGAGCTGAGTCAATCACTGTGTGGAACATAAGTCATCCCTAATACCTAAGGTATTTTGCTGACTACAAGTTTATAATATTTGTATTCTTCATGCCAAGTAGGAATGGCCTGACACTCGGGATTGTCTATGCCAACATCTCTCCAACCAGAACAGTCTTCTTCAACTACATAAAAAACGAAAGAGTATTTGACTTACAAGCAGTCAAGGATATAATTACTCTGAAGGCATACAGCTGGGGGGTTAACTTTCATTATCGTGTAACCACATATGTTTATGGTGGTAAAAAACATTGAAGCTCATAAAACTTAATTTCATATATATTGAATGACAGAGCTAAGCTTCTCACAGCCTCTGCCAAAATACAGGTTCATTCCTGCCAACAAAAGTTGTTCCCAAATTTGAAGATCAGGCCTAATCAACAGGAGTTCTTTGTTTCAAAGTGAAAGAATTTTGCTTAGCAAGAAACCAGACATATTTCTGGAGCAAAACTCAGGGCTAAAGATCTTCCTAAGACTCTTTTGAGCATCATTCCCCAAGCAGAAAGTAGTTACCAGTATGTCAGTGGAAATACCAACTCCTGCAACATTTGAGCAGATGTGATGCTGGCAAAAAGGAAGAGCGGGCACCCGACAACTAGAAGAAGAGGCTTTCAAAGGTCTACCACCTAGATGTTCTGCAAACAGCACACAAGCTGGCATACCAGGAGGCATCTTTACGGTCAATGTTCACTCTAGCTTTTACTGTTTCTATTCCCCTCCAAGGCTCTTCTATTAAGATACCAAGAGGCGTCTCACCAGACGTCATTAGGCACTATCTCCAGAGTATATAAAGAGCACAGATAGTGGAAAGGAAACAAAGTAAAGTAATTTTTTAAAAAAATCAAACCCAACCTGGATGAAGCAGCTGAAATCGTGTCTTCCTTTGAAAGCACAATACACTGGGGTATGGTAATGCTAGAACTATGAAAGGGTCTAAACACCTTGGCTGCATCTTTATTTGCTGTGTTTTACACGATGATCAACCAAACTACTGACACTTTCACTCCTGTCTTGACTCTATTTTTCTGTGTTTGAACTGTTGCTTGACTTGGGTAGTGTTAATATTTTATGCAATTATTTTAAGGGGGGGTAAAATTTTGAGTGAGACTTCACATGTTTATGTCAATTCCTAGGGAACTAAAATCACAGTTTAATAGCATAAAGTCAATGGGAAAACAGAACTCCCATTTGAAACTGTCCCTTAAGGAAGATCTGTTTGTTCCAAAAGGAATTTTGAAGGTGGGAAGTAATTTTTTCTGTTAAATCTTAACAATTTGAGATATACATGTTCAAAATGAAAGAAAATGAATTAATTAAAATGAGGAGTCAGTCTATTTTAATGATAGTAGCCTTCTGGGGGATAGTAACAACAAAGAAGTAAGTTTCCTTCTTCAAGGTGTGGCTGGGAAGAGTTCAAAGAAATAAATGGCCCTCATTTTCCTAAACCAAACACCCACAAAGAGGAGAGACTCTCATGAACAGGAGTTAGTAAGGTGATTAGCCTAAGATCTCATCAGGAATAAATACGCTTGTTTCCACTATTAACCGGTAAATCACTGTAACTTTCTGCTTTTGATTTTTGTGAATTCCCATACTAAAGTAAAAAACTATTAACAGTGTATTCACTGCTTCTGTAGAGCTTTTACTCTAGGGCATAACCTTTCATTTAGATGGTGAAAAACAAAAGAGCAGACAGTAATCCTTCCAACAGTCTTGGCTCTGACCAATTCTGATAAGGTCAAACATCTTGATCCCACAGAAGGAGGCTCAAAAATTTCTCTCTCATTTAGTATGATGTGTGTGAACATTTTTCCACTTGGGAACAAAATCCTTTGCAAACCCTGGCAGAGTGTTTTCCCTATGTGACATGAAGCCAGCAGCTCCATCCCTCAGCAAGGACAGCTGCCAGGGTAAACCATATCTTTCCTGGCTTCCCACGTGAGCCAGATGTTGGGGATTTTCAGGACTACAAGATCGTGGGGGAAAAGGGTTTTGCATTTCCTGAGTTCTCAGGCCATCTTTCAAACTTTGAAGATTTATAACTAGTCAACGGTATCATAAACTTGCCTGAAAATATCCCAGGAGAAGAACCCACTGACCATGTGGCCTGGTACAATTTGCCAGATCAGGATGTCTCTGCAACTTCCTTCCCCAGCCATTCTGAGGAAAGTTGGCCAGGCAGGTGTGATCATTCATCTTACGAAACCCACAGCACAGGGCAGTTTTACTCCTATTTCAAACACAGTTTATTTTCTAATTGATAGATACAAATTGAATACTTGCTCCACATAGATGTATAAAAGACAGAAGAATGAAAGTATGTCCATTTATTATATGTATGTGTAGTGATAAATAACCTCCCTAAACTTCTTTCACATAGTTCCATAAATAAAAAATAAAAAATTTGAACATCTATAAATGACATCAGAAGCATGTATGTGTGCATATATTTGAACATATATTTTAAGTATAATAAACTTTTAATAAGTAAATATTCTTTAAAAGCTTTCTTGCTATCAGTTAACAATTAATTTTACAATTTGTCTACTAGTGAAACATCAGGTAATCTCTTAATTATGTCTTGCTTTGTTTCTGTGTTTAAGACAGTTTTACCACATAACTCAAATTTACTTAGAGCTCTCTGTGTGGCCAACACTGGCCTCACACTTGCAATCTTCCTCCTTCTTGAGTGCTGGGATGACAGGTGTAAGCCATGAGCTGATTACTAACCAGGACTGCACCTACAGCCTCAAGAATGTTGGGCAAACACTGTAGCGCTGAGCCACACCCAGCCCCAAATTTCTTCATACAATAAACAATTTGGTTTTTACTTAGCTTACAAATAGTTTCACAACCTAATGTACTGACTTTTCTAAACAATCTACTCCTGCCTGCAGTTTCCACGCTCCAATATACAAACAGAATTAATCAGCAAGTTAGCTAAAAACAGACATCTAGATCTTACCCCTAGAGTTTCTGTACTTGAAAGGTCTAGGGTCAGATCTGAGAATTTGCATTTCAATCAGATTCACGGACTGAGCCACACTTTGTAAACTCTGGGGAAAAGCAGCTGTGGGCTTATGAAACTCGTTGCTGTTAAGGGTTTCCCACTATGGCTTAAGGGACAAATGCAGTTAGGGTTTCCTACTGGGGTGTATGAAATGACCACAGTGAAGGATTTCCGAATGCAGAGACCCTTTTTATCTTCCCTCTAAGAAACCAAAAGCGGCTTCAATTCCCATTTCTCAGCACCACCATGGCCTGACCTGTGCTCTGGACCCTCTGATGCCAAACACATTTAGCAAAGCATTTTCTTATGCTGCAAGAAAGTGTGCAATACTAACACTTAGATCTTAAATTAGAAGCCATATTTCTTATTTACAACATGGTAAGCATACACACACACACACACACACACAAACTATGGCTGTATAAAAAGTCTGCATTTTGTGGGAATGAATCACAAAATTGTGATCTCTACATTTATAAACTACTCAAGAATATTTAATTATCAGATTTACCCTCTCCCTGAGGTTAGTCTATACTCAATTCATTAACATTCCTAAAATTCAAAACCCATTCCTTACATATTTATTTCTCTAACAATATAGTAGATAGACTATATAGGGAAATCATCGCTGATACAGGACATCTAAAGAGGTGGCTCAAATGTTTTCCAAAATAACACTTCAAAGATGGCTAACCTAGTAAAAGAGCAAGGGAATAGTTTAAGAGGCATAAAGAAACTAGTCATGAAATTGAGTAAACAAGAGCTGACAAAACAGTCTCACTGTTGCACGCATGCTGGGGTTTGACTTCCAAGAGGCCAGGAGGAAGAAGCAGAGTGTGCATCCAGTTTGAAAACTGCCTCCTGAGAGAGACTTAAGAAACCTGAAGCAGGAATTTCCAAGTGGTGAAAGCAAGTGTAGCCGGAAAACGAAAGAAGCTGACCTGTGAAAGGCTGAAGTCTCACCCCTGCCACAGGCAAAGCGGTCTCGGCTACCAATGGCATGTTGCAGGGAAAGGCCTGTTGAAAACTGCTAAACACCTCTGAGCTTGTGCTCTGAACTCAAGTTCTTTTTGAGCTCTGAAACGGTACTACAATGATGCTTTCAAGTTCTACAACTCAAGCCTTTCTAACTATCCTGGAATGAGCACACATAAATTGGGCGGGGGGTTGCTCAAAGAATTCCCATGATACAGTTGTAAAAGCGTAGAGTTTACAGGCAAACTCATTAATCTGTGTGACAGTCAACAGAAACTATATAATCCCAGACTACAGCTGACGGGTTGCATGAAACTCTGATAGCGAGTGAACTGGGTAGAAGTGACGCTGGGCAATAGGTGGACTTTGATTAATTTTACTTTTTCACAAGTTAAAGCTACGTATCAGCATGTAAACATTGTGGGATTCAGCTAAAATAGGATTTATGGGAGAATAATGACATGTAATGCTTATGTTAACAAATTATTAATAATTAAGAAAAATTTCACCTTATCCTTAAGTAATAGGAGGAAAAATAATTTTTAAAAATATATTTAAAAAAATACATATAGAAATGAAGTCCCAAACTGGTTTCTTTACAGTAATGATAAATTTAGTTCCTCTCTGACAAGGACTAGAAAAGAAAAAATTGGGGAGAAAGCATGAGTTAAAAGAGTAAAAGTAAAAAAAAGAGTATAAGTATGTAGCAGAAATTAAAGGCATTTGATATTTATGCCAGTACATTACAAACTGAGATGAATATCTAGAGCAATACAAGTAACATAAGAAACAACCAAAATCTTAAGAGAAATTGTGAAATATACAACAAGCATTAGAATAATGTTTCTGAAATTTAGTAAACCATCTTAATTACTGATTACTTAATTTCTGAGTTAGCTATCTATATGACTTTCTGTAAAAGAAAGCAAATAACATAAAATCATGTATATATGTGTGTGCGCACACACACACAACTATTTCTTTCTCTCTAAAGCAAAAAAGTTGCATACTGTAAGCATAATGCATGCTCATTGATACTATGTTCTTTCTTATTTAACAATTATACTCTGTATCAAATCATACTTATTTATAAAAATATTCCTCGTGCATTTACATCTCAGAGCACTCAACTACTTTGCTATACCATAGTTACCTAACTCATCCCTAAAATGCAATTTGGGTTTTCAATATTTTATTATTGCAACAAATACCACAAGACATAATTGGTCCTGATAAATTGTTTTAGAGATGTAGAAGTATAAATTGCTTCCTAAACGTACAAGCATTTTACTGAGCTAAATTTTCAAAAGTAGGATTGTCTCTCTGAAGGACAAATAACTATATAAGTTTGTGTACAATTCTCCCCCATGGACATTTCAATCGTTTGGTATTTTCATTAGCAATGAACCAGAAACTTGTTTTTCTAGACTTTCCAAGAGTGTTTCTCCTAGCAAAGTTTAATTTTGATGCATGAGAAATCATGAGTTTGCAATGTAAATTTTTGGAAGTTGTCACTTATGAAACAAATACAGAAGCACACAATATGCCTGAGTGGGAAGACTAGCAAAAGGCAGGAAAGATCATATTAAAAGCATCTCAAAAGATCACTGGAAGATCCTATAAAAGAGGGGATTAAGTTGAGAAAGAAAACATACTTGGGGGGAAGGGTCTCCACTGCAGGCATACTGATGATTTTATACCTGAGATCAATTTTGAATTAGATCCTAATCAAACCCTCAACAGGATTTTTCAAGAACGTTGATTCCCTTATCATGTAATACATATGAAGAAATCACAGCCAAGAGCCAAGATCACCTCAGAACCCGTTTCCGCAAACCACGGTGTGCCACGTCAGGTAGCATTCAAGTCTTGGGACAGAACAATGGCAAAGGTCGGGAAGCCAAGAGGGGAGCACGATGGCAGCACTGTCACGGAATTGTAGGGAAGGTACAAGTACCTTTCAAATACCGCGAGAAAAAGTGACTGTCCGGAGGAACAGCAGAAACTGATCCACTGTCTCAACGTTTAGAAAAAAAAATGAGAAAAATGAAAAAAGTAAAGGTTAACACAGCTCAGGCTAGCACATTTATATTAAAGAAAGAAAGAAAACCGTGGGGAGTATTTTGAAGTCCCTAAGGTAGACAGGGGGCCAGGAGAATAAAAGACACAAATCCCATTCAGAAAAAAAGGATGATGTTTCATTTAAATTAAGACTGTTCATCAAAAGACAATAAAGCAAGTAAGAGTTTGTCATGAACTAAAGGAAGACAAACTAGAGGAAGGCAGTACCTCCTGAGGACATTACCTCAAATAAAGGCTAGGAAGAAAGAAACGCACCGCTCCCTGTAGAACAGAATACATAAACATTTGTTGAGATTTAGCTAGCCAAGTTTTTAAAGAAGAGACTTATATTTCACAGTGAAATTACAAATGGCCAATGAACATAGAAAAGGAGGCTCATACTTATGAGTATATAGGGAAAATGCAAATTAAAAATCTAAAATGGGCCAAGCATAGTGTGGCATGCCTTTAATCCCAATACTTGTGAGGCAGAGGCAGGCAAATCTGTAGGTTTGAGGCAGCCTCGTCTACAGAGTTTCAGAATGACCAGGGATACAAAAAAAATCTAGAGTGGTATTTTCTTGTTTACAGAAAAGGTACCAAGATTAAAATGCGTGGCAGTACCAAGTAGCAAGCATAAGAAGAAAAAGTGACAATTCTGTACAATGGTGGGTATGTAAATTAATACGTGCATCAGATAAAAGGTATCAAATTGAACATGCACACATCTCCGTTCTAGTAATTTCTCTCTTAAAGCTCCTGAACATATTTATGCCTTCAGTAAACAAGGTAAAAAATATTTAATGCAGTAAACAAGTACTAAAATCATCACTACAGTATTATTCAGGATAGTCAAATTTCACATAATCTTAACATGTGATGGTAAACCAAACGCTAATGAAAAAGTCACCAGGTAAGTATTTCATGACTCTGAAATCTAACTGCCCACATATCAACCAGAAAACAATTCTGAGAAAAATCACAAAAGAAATGCAATTATAAATAATATTAAGCCTCCAAGTGACTGTTTATGAGTGGCTCTGGGGACTGGCAGACGGGAGAGAAACCTGTCCAGCGGAATCAGGCAGGACAGAGAAATCTCCAGCAACACAGCCTTGAAGTCTTGCAATATGGCTGCTTCGTGTCTTTGTGCATTCTGCCTGTCACATAGGAAATTCATAAGTTCTGTGAATCAATGAATGAACAAATTAAGAAATAAACACTATGACTTTATTACTTAAAAACATGCCAAAACAAAAACAAAATTAAAAAAAAAAACTTTTGGCATGAATCATACTTTTTATCCATGACCTTTCAAGAGTAAAATTCATATGCCTGCCAAAGATGAAAGTATACCAAAAGAGACAGACAAGTGTGTGTGTGTGTGTGTGTGTGTGTGTGTGTGTGTACATGTGCATGCGCGTGCTAAGGAGAAAAGTGTAGCATGTTTAAATTATTTCCAGAGAATTTCCAGGAAATATTTTGCTAATTAAAAAATTTACTTTAGTCCATAGCAGGATACCAAACAATAATGTCAGAAGGTTGTGTTCGCAGAAAACATTAATGAAAGCATTCCTTCCTGAGCTCCCTCTCGTGAAAGATGTTTGCTTGGGCTCCCTTTCATTAAAAGGGAAGAAATTCCAATGAAAAACTTCAAATAAAGCCTTCTTTTAATTTTTAAAATTTTCTAAATAGCTTGAGGCATTCAAGTGAGCAGTTAGTCAATGTATCTGCCACTTACTAATCTTACATGGCAAAGCATCCTTAGGAATGCACTGCCCAGTAACAGTTTTCAAGAAACCAAACCCAAGACTTCAACAAGGAGTCATGCCTTCCTGAACCATTTTCATTGTTCTCAAATTGGGGTGCAGTCTTTGTGGGGCAAATATTCAATCTTCTGTGGGCATCTAACTTTGACCCTTCTGGTACGTTCTCCTTCATCTCTACTTCTAGACTTAGCAATGCCCTGCAGCCAGATCCACACCCTACACCCAAACCTTGTGAACATATCATACTACATGCTCAAAGAGACTTGGCAGTTGTGGTTAAGCTACAACAAATCTCAGGCTAAGACTCTGAAATGAGGATAATGACCCGGATTATTCAGGTGTTATCATAGGAGTGAGTTTTAGAGGAAGAAAGGAAGGCCAGTTGCTTGTAGATTTAACAACAGAATCAGGAGGCCGGAGTGGTATGAAAATGCAGTTCCAAGTTCAGGAATGCAGAAAGCCTCAGGAAGCTCAGCAAGGCCAGAAAACAGGGCCCCAGAAGGAGCCAGGCTTCTAAGGAGTGAAACTGGATGCATTCTTGCTTGCTGGGAATGCCCTGACTTCCAAACAAGTAAGCTAATCAATCTCCACTGTAAGAAGTCACACAGTTTGTGGTAATTTGCCCCAAGTAGTAACAGAAAACCAAGGCATCCAGTGTTGTTAAGAGGCACATGGGAAAGGAAGGACTGCTTATTAGCCATGGAGTTTCAGAAAACACTGCAAATGGAGACATTCACTGAGAAGATGCGGTGTGTCTCTCAGACATACTAACCCAGGCACTACACTTCCACGCCCAGCATCAGGGACCTATTTCTAACTTCATCTTAGTCGACTTGGAACAAATATTTTAAATCCATTTGGCGTCTGGGTAGATCATGTATCATTTCCATGGTGGAATACATTCCGAATGTGGTTCAATGACGATATAAGGTAAGGAGACCTCCACAAGGAGGCACGGAGAAGTCAGAATGGAAGGTCACTGCTCCTCAGACCACCAGCAGTGGGTCAGCCCCATGAATCATGATGGTCCGGGTGCTGAATTCTGCAGTATATTCTGAGTTGTCCACGGAAACATTCAAGCTACAGCTTCTACCTTCACACATTCTGTCATTTCTATATTCTCTATAGCAGCTAATGCTGAAAATAGGTCTCAAAATAACTGCTGTAAAAGAGCAGTACATTCTATTACGGGGATGGCTTGACAAAACTCACCAAAGTTTCAAACACACAACCTTCAGCTAACCCACTGGCAAGAATCTAAAGTACTGCTATAGGAAAGAATGGCCCGGGCTGGAGAGACGACGTGGCCATTGACATCACTGACTGTTCTTTCAAAGGACCTGGGCTTGTTTCCGATCACACGTGGTAGCTTACAATCTCCTGTGTGTAATTCCAGTTCCAGAGGATCTAATGCCCTCTTCTGACCTCCACACACACCAGGTACATATGTGGAACACACACATACATGCAGTCAAACACTCATATACATAAAAAATAAGTAAACAAACAAAAGAACATCCTGCCATTTACTCATTCGCTCATACATACATGTATAAAAATGCTTATGTCCGCACACATATACATAACATAAGAGGGAGAGAAGCTCAGTAACTAAGTGTGATCTCAGGAGTGAATTCTGGAATCCCAATCCCATTTCTACCACCTTTTATGATTTAAGACTTCTTGGATATCTATGCTCGGGTTTTTTCCCCTCTAAAGCGGAGTTAAGAATATTACCGACTTCATACAACCGTTGGAAGAGTGAAACCACCCATACCTGTAAAGAAGCTAGGCCATAAAGCACGAAGGACTGCAGAGCAATGAGCTGTGCCGTCACGTTTACCAACCACTGAATAAATGAAGGAATCTGAAAATAAGAGAACCGGCAGGGTGAACTTGGGAAGTGTATACATATAAAAGAAGACATCATCATCAGAGATTGAGCCAAGTCAGGATCAGCTGCTTGGCCGGCAGAGGATATAAGCTTTAGGCATCTACTCTGGGATCTATGGGCTTTCTCCTCCCTTTCTGCTGCCAATCTGACAAACTAATCCAGTACGAGTACAACCCTTCAAGAAGGACAGAAATAAGGGACAAGGTGAAGAATAAAGTCCTGTGTGTTTGCAGAAGGATCCCTTGCAGACCCACAGAGGCTCTCTCTACCTGCCTGTCCCATATCTCAGTGTGTAGCTCTGGTGGGAAGAGCACAGGACAGCTACTGCCCCCTTCTCTGTTTTCAATGGACTGTCCACAAAAGCTGCCAAAGTAATGCAGGAGGATGCACGCTTTCCTGCCTGGGTGACACTGCTGTGCACTCTACTGTAAGTTCTTTCTCCCCTCCTCCTTGCCTGACAGGTAAACTGCACAGAGACTTATTTTAGAGATTATTCTACATCCCAGTTTAACTTCAGTTAGTCATATGTGTCAGGAAAAAAATATGCCTTGTTTCTGGATCCCATTTAGCCATCCATATGGAATTTTTGAAAATAAAGCAAAGTGGGTAAAGCAGCCAATGAGAATATAATTCAGCTGGAGGCCAGATGATAAAAATGTGTCATTATTTAATTCTTCGCTTTGAACGTGCTTTGAGCATATCACTGTGGGAAGGGACATCTGATGACCCAAGGGGGCTTGAAGATGGGTAAAAGGAAAAGACAGTTGTATTCCAGTCTTAGTTATTTCTACTGTTGTGACAAAACAGCATGACCAGAAGGAACTTAGGGGCAAATGGGTTTATTTCCGCATGGCTCTCAGGTCATACCCCATCACCAAGGCAAGCCACAGTAGAAACTCAATGAGGGACTGAGTCAGAGACCATGAAGGGACACTGCTTCTCCCGGCTGCTCGCTCAGCCTGCTTCTTTATACAGTGCAGGACGCCACTCCTGCCCAAGGATGGCACCCACCCATCGCAAGCTGGGCCCTCCCACATCAATCATTAATCATAACAACATCACAAAGAACTGCCCTCAGACTAATCTCATCGAGGCAGTTTTTCTACAATAAAGGTTCCCTCTTCCAAAATATGTCTAAGTTTATATCAAGCTGACGAAACCTGGCAACCAGTACAACCACCAAACGCCTAGCCCTTTATGTGCATTAAATATCGACCTGATCTGAGGAACTAAGTATCACCATTTCCATGCTGTAGATGGAAATATCCAGTTACGTGGTTCTTAAAAGATTTGCCCAAGCTTTTTCAGCAGTCAGTTTCTGTCAACAGGATGCAAACTGAAGCTACCTAGAAAGAAGGAAAGTTTGGCTGAGGAATGCCTCCATGTATTGACCAGAGGGTTTGACAGTGGGGCATCCTCTTTATTACTGCCCAGTGTACGCAGTGCCACTTCTAGGCAGGTCGTCCTGGATTGTGTAGGAAGGAAAGGCAGCTGAGGAAGCTCTGGAAAGCAAGCTAGTAAGCAGTGTCTCTGCCTCTGCTCCTGCCTCCTGCTGGAGCTCCCGCTCTGGTTTCTTTGGATGATGGCCTGTGATCTGTAAGGACAAGCCAAATAAATGTTTTCTACCCCAAGTTGCTTTTGGTCAGAATGCATTATCGCACATAGCAAAAAAGCAAAGGAGAACAACAGACCAGGCAGAAAGCTGAGATCTACTACTCAGTACCACAGCTTCTAGAATGATCATATTCTTTCCCTGGAAACAATCATTTCCAGGTAACTGTTGAGTTATTAGGGAAAGATGCAAGCTGAAGGTAAGAGTGGATGGACAGACAGTCCATTCTGAAACCCACCCAAAGCATTGTGACTAGGAAACAAATGTCTTGTGAGGTCCGTCTGGACTGAGATGTCCAGACAACAGTCAGAATCAAGGCATTTCGCAGGCAAGAACTCTCTTGTTGACCAAAATCAAATAAGGATGTAATGGTGACCTGGCACTCCTGTGACTCAGGGGTTAATGTTTCCAAGAACAACCCAGGAGATCATGAGCTCAGTTCATCGTCGAGAGGAAAAGCCAACCAGGAGAAATGTCCAAAAATTCAAGTGTATATGTGACTCCACTACAAGCCATAGCACTTGCCTCAGCCCTCTTGGACATGCTGAGGGGTCCCTAAAAGAGAGGGGCACCCAGAAATAGAATGAGCACACAGCCCTAGCTACCTTCTTTACACCTTCACCATAACAAAGCCCAGACCTCTCTTGAAAAGCTTTTGATAGTGTGAGTCCCGCTCGCTGCACTAGCCTAATCAAAGGCTTCTCTATGTTCCTGGACCACTTCCTGGTTCAAGGGCCTTTTCCTAACCTCAGCATCATCTACAGCCTTCTCTCTGTACATTGTCTTCTCAATTCGTTGCCACAGTAAAAACTGGACTCTGCAAAGAAGACAGTTAAATATGTGTATTACATATACTCCAAAAGATAGTCAGTCGCAATTCCAATGAGAGCTCATCAAGAATTCAAGGAAAACCCTAAAAAATAATAAATGCACATAATGGTGGAAGAATATTCTAGATACTATAAAAAACATTAATGACCTACACAATTACTTATCTGACAATAAGGGCACACAAAAAACATAAAAACCACGTAAAAGATAGCACACTTCAATAACTACAAAGCAAAGTATACACAGAACACATAAGTCAGGTAGTGTGTGTACTCTTACTTTGGAGTTAATAAGGATTTAGTAGCTGTGATGGCTGGTTTTGAAGATCCACCTTCCACAGCCTCAGTGTACCTGGAAAGAGACATGAAATGAAGAATTATCTCGTTCAGGCTGGACTAAGAGTGTGCCTAGGGGCTGCGGGAGGTTCTCTTGATTGTCAAATGAGGCTGCTATAGCCCACCTGAGGGTGACTGGCACTATTTCATAGGCTAGGCCTAAGTGGTATAAAAATGAAGAACACTAACTGAGCAGAAACCAGCAGGCCATGTGGGCACATTCCTTGACTGCTGCTTTTGACTCTATGATGTGACCTGCTCAAGTTGCTGCCTTGGTTCCTTCACAATCGTGGGGCATAACCTGCAATTGTGAGCCAAATGAACCCTTTCCTGCCCTGTTGTTTTTCCTCGGGGTGTTTTTATCACAGTCACAGGATGAAACTAGGACAGAGCAAGCACAGATATTCTGGAGTCTACTGCAGGCTTCCCTCTCCATGACCCTGGATGCAATGTAGCTCTCACAAAACAAGAGTCCCCAAGATCAGAGGTCAATTTTCTGTTAGTGTGCATCTGTACATATTAGGCTGCTTATCTATCCTCTCCTAAACTACCATCCAATGAAAGCCACGTTCCACAGTCTTAAATTCTCTTTACCCAGATACAACTTGTAGTACTTGGAAGGCTTGTTGATAAAAACAAGGCAGAGGTGGCCTTGGGAGGTTTGGCCTAGTTCATCTATGACTCAAACAGGAGAGTATGAGATCACTGAAGATCATTTCCATAGGCTCAACATGAAGCATGGACTATGACTAACAGCAAGACTCTAAGTTTCAGGATGAACACGGATCCTAGTACAGTGTCCAGTACTGCCCTGCCTTTACCCAGTAAAGAGGACACAAAACTGTCTGGTCAAAATGCTTCCAGGGTACATTCAAAAGTAGTCCCTCCCAAGACCACGAAGGAAGAAAAGCAGAATTAGAAGAATTCTGCACAGCACTCAATACCTTCAGGTACTCCTTAACCCTTAGTGGGGTATCTTTGAACATGGGTGTAAGGGCATGGAAAGTGGGTGACTCTCAGAGGAGTCTGTTTTTCTTTCCCATATTTAGTCTGTGAGAAACTCAAAGATGATAAGCCTGTGTACCTGCTTACAGGGATTGTGGGACATGAAAAGGACTATATGCTGGGGATCTGAAGATTTTCAATGCCAGTCTAAATATTATGAACTGTAAGCTAAATTGAGTCACTGCAAGTTAAAATAAATGTTAGGCGTGACAATACACTGTGGTGGATACAGATGAATACCTGACCAAGGACATGAATATCTAAACATCCTGTCACTGTGAAAATAGAGAAAATACGCTGAGCATGCATTTGTGCTTTTCAGTTATTAAATGTGGGTGTGTTGTGACAATCTCCATCAAACCCCTGCCATTTTACTTCCCCACTGTGATGACTGCACCCTTCAACTGTGAGCCAGAACAGACCCTTTCTCACGTAAGTTGCCTTTGTCAGAAATATCACAGCAGCTGAAGAGTAACTATGGCATGCAGCAAGGTTCACACTTTAGACACAAGCAGACCGGAGGAGACTGACCTAACCACGGTATTGTGACTTGTATGTGGAACACCTCCCACAGTCCAGGGATTTGAATACCTGGTTCCTGAACGGTTAGGAACCTATCAGACCATGAAGTCTTGTGGAATAAAGTTGGTCACTCTGGGCCAACCTTGTGAGGTTGCACAGCCCAGCCTCTCTTCCTATCTGCTCTCTATTTTGGACTTGAGACACAATATGATCACATTCCTGCCACTGTGCTTTTCTGTCATGATGAACTGTAGCCATCCCATCTTAAACTGTATAGCAAAACAAACATTTCCTTCTTGACTTTGCTTCTGTAAAGGTCTTTGGTCACATTGATGAGATAAGAGGATACCACTCATGTTCATGCCATGAATCCCAAAGAATCCAGGCTAGAATACAGGTCTCTAGCTCAAAAGCCTAAAGCTCTGTCCACCGCAGCACTAAAGTTTCCCATGGGGAAGTAACAAGCATTCCTATACCCAAGCCACAAACGCTACTCATCCATTAACCCTCTGATGTTTATTTTCCTTCTCACACACAAGAAAATGGACAAATCTAAAGACGAATCTCATAGAATCTAAGTCAAAAAAACAACATTGAGTCCGTTTCTCTCTCTCTCTTTCTTTCCTTCCAGAGCTGTTCCAGAACACCATGTGTGAGAGCAAACAACAGAATGGAAATTGCTCATAGGAGCATGAGGAGGCTGCCCACCTCCCTCGCACAGCCCGTGTGCAAAGACAGCCCCTCAGCTGTGCCGCAGACACAAGGTGCTTCGTGTTCATTGTTTATCGTGGCAGCTGAGAAGCCAGCTGGCACGGATCGCTCCTCTCTTCCAACATAAACGCCACTAGGACATGTGTGACAGGCACCAGCTGCCACTCAGTGGGATGGGCGGTGTCCCTGCTGGCCAGCAAGGTGCAGTCCGTGGCCCATGCCCTGAGACTGCAGCCTCTGAAGAGCCTTTCTGGCAGAGTAGAAATGGCACTAGCTTCATACTGCGGTTGGTGGGCAAGGGGCAGCCACTCACTCCTGCTGCCCAGGTTGTCGGGATCCCAGCTGGAGCCAAAGTGTTCTAATGCTCGCCACAGGTCTCTGTTACACTTGGCAGAGGAATAGTAATTCCAGACAGAGCAAAAAGAAGTAACAAGAGGCAACATGTTGTGTCTGAAAAACATGCCAGGCGCCACCAGAGGAGGTGGGTTGACCATTTAGGGATCTGGAAGTCTCAGACTCATGAGGAGCCTCCTGCCCCTTGACCCTAGCCAGTTCTACCTGCATTCTCTGCAAATGAAGAATCTGTCCCTTGCGAGGGGGACAAGTAGGAAACAAAGGAAGTCTTCAGACTGGATGCCAAAGATGTCAAGAAGCCACTTCGATGGCCATGTTTCCCTCTGCCAGTCCTCTGATGAGACTGTAGAGCCAGGAAGATCCACTTCTGACGTTCTGGGATCTTGGATGGGATAATTCTTTATCTGGGAAGCTTCCTCCGGGTTGCAGGTGTCTGGCATCACTCCTGTTCTTCCCTGGGAGGTTCTAGTAATACCACCTCTCTTCCCCTCTTGGAGCAAACAGATATATCTCTCTAAAAGGCTTTATAGATATCTGGGGTGACACAGGATAATAATTCTCAATCAAGAAACACTGGCTTATCAATAGCAAACACAGACTTTGATACCCACACTGTCTGAGAGCTTTAATATATTATTTTGCACTTACAAGGTAGACCATATGATTCCAAAGAAAACCAGTTGTAAAGCCGACATGTATTCTCCAGAAGGTTAGTGTATGGAAGGAAGAAGGGTGTCCAAGCCAGCTCACTAGTTCACTCTTAGTTGGCTTTTCCCCTACACCCAGAGAAGTCTGAACCTTTGAAAAGCTCCATTGCAAACCTTACATTATAAGAGCAAGGTGTGTGTGTGGGAGGGGGTGCGCATGCACACACGCACATGTGTGTATGTTTTATACATATAAAGTGCTATACCACATGTGCAAAGAAAACATATCAACCCCAGAGAGAAGGGCAGGCTATTGTTGATGTTTGATGGTAGAGGGTTCAGTTATTCAAGAGTATTGGGTAAGCCCTGGGAAAAGATGAAAATCAACAAGAACCAAGCCACTGCCCTCTAGGTACTCACAGAAAAATGGCAAATGAAAACTAAAACACAGTTCAAAAGGCAAAGAGAAGTGTGTGGTTCTATCTTGACGAAAAGCATCATCCAGCAGGCATGCAGATGTCTTAGGTCTTATGAACAAGCCGTTCAGAAACCGATGTGCCATGCAGTGCACAGTACCCTAGCTGATTGGTGGAGAGGAAAGCAGTCCTTTAAACAAAGGTCTAAACACGAAGTTGCCCAACCGTGGGGAGACCCTGAGCCCCAGCATCCGGGCTGCCTGGTGAGTCTACACCTTGTCCAGACCAGCCGATCTTACAGACAAGGAAGAATTCGTTCTCCAGTGCTGTATACTTCATAATTGCTTTTAATAAATGGCTTTTCTTTAGTCAGCCAGGTTTAGGTGGCCTTTCTCCCGTGCTTCATTTTCATTTGCTATGGCTCTTATGAAGTGCTGGCTATGCGTGGGGAAATGGGCTTATCTGTTTTTAACTTTTGTTTGTTTGTTTTGACATGCCTGCCAAGAGGATGGACTCTCCAGCATTGCTTTCAAAAGTCAAATTCTTATAGCTGAGAATTCTCATTAAAAATAATTACTTTTGGCAGCAGAAGTCAGAAAGGTGACAGGAGAGAAGGAAGAACTGGAGGCACTGATTTTTTGTTTTTTTTTTTTTTTTTTTTTTTTTTTAATTTCTTCCATTTGTGGAAAACCTTCCTGTAAAACATTGTGCAGGGATTGGAAAAAATGTAGAAGTATATAACTAAATCCCTTCTAACCTTTCTCTGTGCCATTCAAAAAACAACTGTTTACATACAGGGCTAAGACACTGCCCTGTTCCCCGCTCAGATCTACTCATTAGGCTGTAAGAACCCTTGCAGACAAAAAGGATTTCCCACATTGATGCATTTGCAGCAGTCACTGAAAAATCTATTGCTATGGGGAGTTCACAAGTAAACGATCACTGGGTAAAAAAATTTTGGAAAAGGAGTTATGAAAATGAAAGAACCCAACAAAGATTTTAGAAATACAAAGTAGAACTTAGATCTAATCTAGGCAAAATAAATTCTTCCTGGCAACTTTGCACTTATTCTTTTACTATGTTGGCGGCACAAAATGACACACAACGGGGGTGACGACGATCATTCTTAACTGGCACCTGACAGTTCTCTGAAGGAGCATGCATAAATAAATCCTTGATGCTTTTACTTAAGTGTGGGTGTAATTACTTAAAGACTATGTGATATGTAATTTTTTTTGTTTTGGTTTGGTTTTTGTTTTTCAAGATAAGGTTTCCTGTAGCTTTGGAGCCTGTCCTGGAACTAGCTCTTGTAGACCAGGTTGGCCTCGAACTCACAGAGGTCCGCCTGCCTCTGCCTTCCGAATGCTGGGATTAAAGGCGGATCACCGCCCAGCGTGATAAGTATTTCTGCTAAGCTGGAACAGAATGACGTGACCACCCCCTTCTGTGTTCTTGAAATCCACGCCAAGTCTGTAGGTATCAGAAAGGTGGGACCTGGCACACCTGGCTACCATGTCACAGCCAGAGCTATAACACATAGAAACCCTGTCTTGAAAAATCCAATATACATATACATACATACAGATAGGTATAGATGTAAATATAGATGTCAGATAAAGATTCTGACCTTCACTTCAATCTTTTATCATACTAGCTTTCTTGAAAATTCCTATCTAATCATGAATAATGTCACTGTCCTTTTAAGTTATATTAATGAAATATTAACTAGAAAATATTAATAATCTTTTTAAATTGAACCGCTCATGCAGATTCTCCACAGAAGTATTCACATCCACCATTAAAATAGTATCAAAGTGTCTGCAATATTTCACCTATTATGAATCAGAAAAAAGACATGCTTTAACTTCAAAGAATATATAATTCAAGTTCTGTCTTTCCTGTCTATGAAGTTGTTCAAAGACTACCACAGCTACCCTGACCCTGATAACAAGAACCACAAAACACTAATGCACAGCTGAAACATTCTGTCCCCATGGCACAAATCTGCCAAATTCAAAGGCACTGCTTGGAGAATGTGCTTCAGCTGCAGGCCTCGTACTACAGTGTTTTCGTCTCTAGCTAAGGCACTCAATGCTAACTCAAAGCTGGGTCATAGCTTCCACAGCAAGTTCAATACATTCCAAGTAAACCGACTGAAGCAAATGACTATCTAACCCCAAACCCTGTGCTCAGAAAGTCAAGAGCCGTGTAGCACTGTTTTTGGATAAAACACCTTGTTTATCTGGAGGTATTTCCCCCAGAGTCAACCATGAAGTCAGGAAGAACCCAAAACGACTGAAGTTCCTATCACTTCTGAGAACGAGGTCCCGACCAGGCTGCCGCGCTTCCTTTCTGTAGTGGGGCCTTAGGCTTGGGAGGCTTCTACTCTCTGTTTTCATTTCACACGGAGTAAATAAGAATTACAGATTCAAAACCAAGCAGAGAGATGCAATGAGTTTCAGAATAGCACATCCGGTTGGACTTTCTGACGTGGCATCTTTAGAAGACTGTAATGAAGAGCCAGAGGTACCCAATGTTGAAGTCATACAGACCCTCGGCCTAAAGACTTCTGAGCCTATTTGCAGTAAATGACTTTGCCCAGCCACCTCATTTCACCCACAGAAAGCTCTGAAGCCTTACCACATTGGCTCTGCCCTGACGTTGACACGAAACACTCCTACGTGATGTACTCAGGCACCCAACATTAAGTGAGACCTCTAAGGATTCTGCCACTCACCATTTCTGTCCTATTCTTCTCAGCAACTCTGTGGGCTCCATTGTTGTGCAGGCCACTAAATCCCATTACCAGCTGGCATCTGGTCAGATGATAACTAAAGCCAGCACACACTTAACACAGGCAACTGCTGACGTCGCGCTCTTGGGCATGGCGGCCCAAGAGATTTTCTGACATCTGATCCACACGCCAAACAATCACACTGCAAAATGCTTTCAATGTTGAGGTACAACCATTCAATTTGCCATCATGTGCCTGTCATCTGGTCCTGTGTGCTTTGTAAAGATGCAATGTGGCCTTTATTCTTCTCTGAAACCCTTTTCCCTTTTAGAAAACACTGGGTGTTCTAGGCTTCTTCCCTCACCCACTCCCACCCCCCCAGACACTTGCCAAGGTCAGACTTTATTAGGGGCAGGTTTTGATTCCTCCAAAAAACAAAGGAAGATTTTGGCTTAGCTCTAGGTAAGATTCAAGAAGCACCTGAGATAACTGTTTAACTATTCCTTGATCCACCTTGCTTCTCCAGCAAGGAAGACCAGGCACCATGCCTACCTTCTACAAACAGCTGTGAAAAGTCTTGAAAGAGACAGAAAGTGAAATTTCCCTATGTCCAAGAAGGCAGTATGAGGATGCGTGCAAATACCCATTCACACACAAGCACACCCACAATGATACACTAGCAATACAAAGCTATAATATAAATGGCGCATGCAGGATAAGACAGGCTGAGGACAGTCATCTGGAGAAGGCAACGTTCATTTGCACAGAGGGAACCTCAGAACGCTTCCAGAGTAGAGAAAGTCTGTGACAGGTGGCTGGGGCTGAGATTTTCAGATCTGCAGTTTGTGGGACTCCCAGGAGGAGAAGTGCCACAGCAAAGATAGAACCCCCGGAATGGAGAATACGGTGCCAGAGTCACAGAAGGCAGAGCAAAGGGGAAGAAGCCTTCCTCAGAATGCAAACTCCCTATCAAGACATCCCAACAATATTTAAAGATGGGCAATAAGACTCTACTAGAGATCCAGCAGAAGCCAATGGTTGTCAAGGGTGATCCCCTCCCTATGCAATCAGAAAGAACATGGCTGGAAGGCTATGGGGGACACACTCTATGACTATGTTACATGAAAGCAATACCTGTCTAACTTGCCCCTCTCCAGGGACCAATGGGGCAGACCTGTTTCCTCTGCTCAGCCCCAGCCCTCAGCAACCAACAGTTAACACAACTCCATCTCGCTGCTATGGAAATCCTCATAAACAAATAGAGACCCAAACGCTTGGACTGAAAGAGACACCAACCTCTTCCTGTACAGCAATGGCAACGTCCAAGTGCATCAAGAAAGGGAGAGAGAGTAGGAAGAGTAAGGAAATGAAAATAAACTTGGCTGCACGTCAAGTGGCCTTTCTCGCATGTTGAAAGGAAGAGCCCGGAGAGATGATGCACAGCTAAGTGGCTTAGGGATAAATTCTAATGCTCTACTCCATCACTCCTTTGCCTGGTTGACACAGAGCTGGCTCTGGAAGCCCTGGAGGAATCCACAGCCCTGGCCCCAGAACCCACAGCTGAAACAGAAGTCACCAAGGAAGGAAGGAAGCCGAGTCTCTGCTCTTAATAAATGTTCTCTGTAGAGTAGAGGAACACTTGGGACACACTTGTATCGGCCAAGGTTGTAGTGATGAGCTGTGGGCCGGCTTCCCGCCGTCCCGCTCCCAGCCGCCTGCTAGCTTATGCCCCAGAAATAACAACACACAAACTGTATTCTTTTAAACACTGCCTGGCCCATTATTTTCAGCCTCTTTCTCACATCTTGACTAACCCATATCGAATAATCTTTGTAACACCATGAGTGGTGTCTTACCGGGAAAAATTCAGCATGTCTGACCTGGCAGCTGGCTCCATCGCATCTGTCTCCCTGAGGAGAGGCACGGCAGTCTGTCTAACTTAGGAGAGGCGTAGCATCTGACTGAGCCATCTACCTTACTTCCTTCTTCCTGTTCTGTCTACTCCGCCCACCTAAGGGCTGGCCAATCAAATGGGCCAGGCAGTTTCTTTATTAGCCAATGAGAGTCCTCCATCACAAGGTCACCAAGTCTGTTAAATACACCAAATACAGCTGTCTTCCCGCTTTCAGCGTTACTGGAGACCTTGACTGGGGTTAGTGGGCTCAGGTGAGGAGAAGACTAAGGGGAGGAGACTTGAAGACTACTAGTGTTCCAACAGAACGTGCAGTAGCTCTTTAACTGCCTTCGACCTAAACTCTAAGATCTCTGGGTCCCTTGCTAGCAGCTGTGGCAGTGAAGCCTACCCCCTGGGAAGCAAGGACATACACCTGCAAAGGAACTGCCCCAGAGGCTGTGACCCATGGCCCTGGGGATTCACAGTGGCAGAAGAACAGACACAAGTGCAGACATTAATGAGACCAGTTTTGTCCGACTAGAGAGCAAGATTCTGACTTCTCACTTACACGAAGGAGCGTGAATTATCTTTGAACAAGACAGGCTGAAGTTCAAATTTCAGCTGGAGGTCCTGTGTCTGCCCCTTCATCTCCAACGCCTGTTCTGGAATGAGGAAGCAGTCGTTTCCTCAGGAAAGGTTAGGGCAGAGCCGGGAGGGGAAATGAGCAAAGCACCAGGCGATGGCATCTAGCAGGAAGCTGATAGAAAGGATGGAGTGAAAACAAAATTAATTACGTGAAAATAAAAATAATGCTAGCTCTGTGGAATGTTAAAACTCCCTAACAAACACTAGGCATCTGTATAGGGCAGGCTTACAGAGCACAAACTGTGCCTTTGTACTTGTCAAGTGTTTGTCCCTCGCAATCTTCCCCAGGGACTGTGAGAAAACAGAGTCTCACAGGTATCAAAGGTATATGCAAGAAAGGGCAGACCTCAAGGACAGTGCTCTTTGATGACATCATACTCCTTTACCATCTGACAGCTCTGCTACTGGGGGGGGGGTGTTACTTCCAATGCCCATTACAACCATAAACTCCCAAGTATTTACTAAGTACCTATTATGTGCTGCTTGAATCTATCAGCAGACAGCACCACAAAGACCCAGCCCTGCAGAGAGGAGCAGGGAGGAATGCCAGGGAACAAATAGTAATGGGGGACAAGATTAAGAAGCAAACTCAAGCAAGCTGGGGGTGCTGTTAGAGAAAGGAAGCTAAAACCAAGAGGGGTTGGCTTTGTGGAAGCCAGGGAAGGTACCGGCTGCAATTTTAATGAGGCAGTGGAATAATGTTCCCAGAGAAGGTCACATCTGAGCCGAAGTTTGTAGGAGGTGAGAGGGCTGTCACTAGACAGTATTGGACAAGGTATACAAAACAGCCAGTGTGAGCATGCGGGTCAGCAGTGCGCCTGCTGGGCAGGTGGAGTGCCAAGGCCCCTGTGGCCAGTGTGCCCAAGGGAGGTCACAGAGGACACTGTGAGTCACACTACAGCTCCTCCCAAGGATCAAAGCTGTCAAAGTCCTTCTAAAACAGAGAATGCCCCGTGCTTATTCTGGCATCGTATCTAAACACCTGTGCAATTTGAGAAAAATTCACCAATCCTTTTGTTTAGTATTAGAAAAAGGTAGTTCTTTTTAAAAAAAAAAAATCCATTGGAACTGTATTTTCCATCTTTGAAACCAATCAGGCGGGCTGAATGCAGTCTAAGAATCCCAAACCAAATACTTAGCACAACATGGATCCAGTCACCCACTTCTGCATGAGCTTCAGTCTTGATAATTTAATAACTTTTTGCAATGAGCCTGAAGCATCCAGCTATAAGATGCTTTTTAGACTTCTCCCTCGTCATTTACATAGTGCCAGATTATAAATGTCTGATATTATATGAATTAGTGCCGAGCTGTGAGAACAAAGCAAATAATTAGCAGCCGCACACATGGTGGGTTCTATTTCAGATTCTCTCTGGCTGCCTCCCTGATCTAAGCAAATGATAGCGGTCATGCAGCTCCTGATCACAGCCACAGTAACACCACAAATCAAATTCCACCTGCTCCAAGTTCCAAAAATAGAGCAGCACTGAGATTTCCAAGCTGCAGAAAGTAGCAGGGCTCAGGGACTCAAGGGGTATTCTGTTTGCAGCAGGCCGGCCTTGCTTGAGCACAATGGCACCCTGACATGTGCAATCCCAGACTAGACCCCGGGGAGGAGATGTCTTCCCAGAAAGTCATCTAAGTCTTTCCCTGTAGATACACTGTATGACACACAGGCTATCCTGGGTGAATACATACATGCCATCCTGTGCTACTTCAAGATGAAGTAGGGAGGATGTCCAAGAGCAAACTCAATGTGCTCATTTACACCAGCTTTAAATGATTTACAATATTTTACATATGATTCTGGTCCAACAGAGTAAGATATTTCTCACCGTCCTTTGTAGAACTTAACCCTAGCCAAACTTTTGTGACTGAATCTCATTTTAGTGAGTTAATGTCACCACTGTCTTGTCGTGTCAAGCATAGCCACCGGACACATGGAGACAGTAAGCTTTGGGTTTACCTCCCACTCGTGTGTGTGTGTGTGTGTGTGTGTGTGTGTGAGAGAGAGAGAGAGAGAGAGAGAGAGAGAGAGAGAGAGAGAGAGAGAGAGAGAGAGAGCGCATCTATTATCCCTCCCGTAGTTGCATTTCCTATCCACAGTTCAACACTGGTAGAATCTTGTTTTCAATTAAGAGAACAAATATAATATGGCATTGCATTTAGCAGATGAAGTCATTACCACACCAACAATAGTCCTAACAACAGTCCCGAGGCCCAGACAGTGTCCTTGAAGGAGCTCTAAGAAGAGCCCAGGGTTTTGTTAGAATTGCTGTGCTAAAGCACTTGCCAAGCTTGAGGATATCCCCACCCCCGAACTAAGCGTGTAACCAGCTAAGCTTCACCTGGGTAATTCGTAAAACCACTCCAGAATTTTCAGTTTAGCTGGAACTCTGCACAGCTAAAATCGGAAGCTCTCGCAGCAATGACTTTGGTACCCTCCTTTGCCAGAAGGTAGGAACCATATGTATACAACCCCAAGGCAAAGTTGATGGAAGGCAGGCAGGTCAGGTTCATTTTTCTCCAAGGCAGCTTATCCTCATGTCAGATAGTTTCATTAAAATGCCTCCCTAGCACCAACATCAAGGTCACTCCGTGGGTAGGGTGAGCAAGCCTGAAAATCTGAGTTAAATCCCCAGAGTCCACACAGGGGAAAGAAAGAATCAACTCACACAAGGTGTCCTGTGAACTTCACCCTACAGGGTATATGCACACACGCACACACGCATGCATGCACGAACACACACATACCTGGTGTAGGAGGTCCTTCTGTATTTGTATTGCTTTCATTGGTTAATCAATAAAGAAACTTCTTGGCCTGATAGGGCAGAACTTAGATAGGCGGAGAAGACAGAACTGTATTCTGGGAGGAAGAAAGCAGCAGATAGAGCCGAGCCTCCATGAAGCTGCCAGGTCAGACATGCTGAATCTTTCCCAGTAAGCCACGACCTCGTGGTGACATACAGATTATTAGAAATGGGTTGAATCAAGATGTGAGAGTTAGCCAATAAGAGGCTAGAGCTTATGGGCCAAACAGAAATTTAATTAATACAATTTCTGTGTGGTTATTTTGGGGGTTAAGCTAGCCAGGAGTATTTTGGGGCTAAGCTAGCGGGGCGGACGGGATCAAAAGCAGCCCGCTGCTCCTCCTGTTACACATACATAAAGAACTGAGGCCTCTCTCTATACAACAAAGATGACAATGACAAGCAAAGGCTGCCTCACCCTGGCGCTGTACAAACGCTAATGCCACTAGGTAGGATTTCTTATTTCTCTCACCCAAAGTCACCTCACTACCAACATGCCCGCTCACAAAACAGCAAATCAAATTACTAAAGAATGAAATTACAGTCCACATCACCGCATCGGGAGACAGAGGTGCCAAGGTACTGCCCTCGGCTGTGACTCACACACTCTATTTCTAGCTCGATTTCCCTGTTCTGAGACTGTGTTTGATTTATTGATTTATGACTACATTTATTTATTTCTTGGTTGGCTGGCTTTTGGAGACAGGGTTTCTCTGTGTAGGTTTGGAGATTGTCCTGGAACTTGTTCTGTAAACAAGGCTGGCCTCAAACAGAGAGATCTACCTGCCTCTGCCTCCCCAGTGCTGGGATTAAAGGTGAGTTCCATCATTGCCTGGCTGGAAACTATATTTTATAAAAGCACATTTTCAGCATGCATTTAGGGAGAATCTTTACCACTACCATCTCTACACGTGTGTGTGTGCGCGCACACACACAGGAACACACCCACCAGGGGTTCATTTGTAGAACAGAGGGAGGAAGGGAGGAAGCAAAAGAAAAGAAAATCTTTCCAAAGTGTATGCATTAGCAAAACTGGTGCTAGCAAAACTGCCCTGTTCAAATTCCTTAACTGTGAACTATAGACCGTCCATGTGACCTCATCATCTCCTTCGTGAACTAGTCCCCTCTTTCCTTGGTATTGCCCATGACAAACACAAACAGTTATCCACGCTGAGACTTACACACATGCTCACAGTAGTCAAAAACCGGAAATGGTGTCTAAGAAAAGAGAAACAAACTCCACAGAAAAAAAGCCCACGCAGCCACACCAAGGATCAGACTACCGACCCAGAAGCCAGAGCATGAGTCCCAGGTAAGGATATCACACATACCCCTGTCTATACTGTGAGACACCACTGACCTGGAATTCTAAAAGATGCAAAGGAACTGACAGTGCTGATGGACTCCTGGCACCACGGACTGGAGAGGAATATATGACAGAGAGGTAAGGAAGCGTTTGAAAGCAATGAGTATGTTTTCTGTTATTGCTTGTGGCAATGGTCTCCTGAGTGGACACAGCTCTGAAACGCATGAATCTGCTCCTTTAAAAGGATAACTATGCGTGGGAGGGATGGCTCAGCCATTAAAGACCAGGCTCACAAGCAAAAATGTATAACCTATTATATATAGATGATATATTAGTAAATTAAAAATTAATTATGTGAGCCTATAGAAAACTGTTTATGTGTTCAACTCTCCTAGAAAATCTTTTAAAAAAATATTGGAAATACTTTTTTAAATGGCCAATCTTCTACAGCACTGCACTGAGTGTGGGGTTTCCACATCATTTATTTCAGCTTCTGAGTTCCTAGCAGTCCAAAACACATTCTCTCTCAAGTCCGATTAGTAACCAAGACAGTGGTACCACAGTACAAGTATTCAGGAAATTTTCTCTCAACAAAACTCCATTCTTGCTGTTTTTCTTTGCTTTCCAAAGAAATTCTGGGTTTAGAAAGGAGAGTGACCTGTAAGCGGCCCAAAGGATCCTTGAAAAATGTCACCAAGGAATTCTCTGATTTTTTTTTTTTTTGGTCCCTAATCATATAAAAATTGCTCTAAAATTTGAGACTGGGGGCAAGTGGGGGAAACAAAAACAAAAAAAAAAACAAAGAAGAAACACAGTAAGCCTTAGACTTATCTGAACCCATTTGATTACCAAAACGTAAAGGCACGAGTGACCCTGAGCACAGAGTGCAGCCTCTGAAAGTCAAAGGCAACCCTGTGCTGAGATCTTCCTATTTCTGTAAGACAGTCCATCAGCATGAGCAAGGCAACAAATACTGTCCCCCCAGGATGTCAGAGGCTGTGCCACAGCTCCAGGGGAGATAGGGCCATTAGAACCAAAATGGCCAGCACTGGTTCCCAAGACTGCCTGCAACTGACACTCCCTGGGATAAGACAAGAACCCAGGAAGAAATGGTGCTGTTGCGTTCTCTGTCTCTCTCACACACAAACACACAAACACACACACACACACACACACTCAGAGAGAGAGAGCATGCCCAGTCCTGTAGAGCAGATCGTGTTTCATTTGCAGTGGATTAAAACATTAAAGGAAAAATAACTGGGCCTCTTCTGCAGCCGGTTCGAGGAATATCACTGCACAGCACTGCTTACTCAGTAAAGGATAATTTCCCCCAGAGTGATGATGTTGGGTACCTTTCCCTATGATCCAGTCAGATCCTCAGCCTGTGAAACCCCCAGACTGTCTCCAGGTGTTCAGACCGAGACTGTGAAGTGAATTAAATAAACCTTCTCGAAAAGAAATTCATCCAAAGTGCCGTTTCCATTCTAATTAGTATCACGGCTGTACAAGCTGCAAATATGGCTGTCATCACATCAAGAATCAAAATGAAGGTCATGATAATGACTGTGTGGATAGAATTAATTAATTTTCTTTTCTTCCTCTTCCTCCAACCCCCCTGCAAGCCTGTAGGAGCATACTTCTTGACGCAGCTGCATCAACTTCCTGCACAGCAGAGGTAGAAGGCACAGAGTAGGCGGCTGTATGTGGCCATTGCTTAAATCTAGGGCAAAGTAAACAAAGCCCAGTGAACTCCTGTGTCCTGTGTCTCCCACTTTCCACAAGGCTGAGCTATGGGCAACTCAGAGCCTATTAGGAATAGGAGACAGCCCCCCCCCCCCATTGCAGGGAGCATGAAGGAGAACGCCTACCCCCACCCTGATTTCCACCAGACCCCTATATATTCAAGACTGCAAGAATGGAAGCCACCGGACCCCCTACATATTCAAGCCTGCAAGAATGGGAGCCAGGATTTGACCTCACAGGCAAGATTTGCTTAATGTTCATTCACTCTTCGCAGCTTTCCAACTTCAAAGTCTTCCCCGGTTAGACTATTACCCCCAGTTTATCACAGATACAACAAATTTCATTTTGTGATTCCTGAGTTTTTATCTGTGTCCCATTTTCAACCCCCAGGTAGTAGCAGCTGTTAAGTCTCAAGCCCAGGTCGAATAGCTGAGGTGCCTACTTAACATATCAAAGCAGACCCGGCAGCCAGGTTCTCCCAGCATCCCTCAGTTCCTACCTGTAAGGGAGTATGAGCTCAGCCTATTGTCCTCTACCGGGAACTCTCCAGCCCCGGGGCTGCTCGCTCTTCCTCCCAGAGGCTCTTCCCTGTGTAACCCAAACATTACCCTCCACTTCTTGTACCTCTGGCCTCCTGGCTGTTGCACCTGGTTCCCCCTCTCTCCTTTCCCTTCCCCTCCCCATCTCTCCACACAGGTCCCAGCTGAGTCTGGCCCTGTCCCTTCTGGACTCTCCCAGATGTCCCTGCCTCCTCCTACACTCTCCCACATTTCTATAATAAACTTTCTCCTCCACCACACCTAGGAGCAGCCAAGCCCTTTGCTTTCCTTATTTCTTCTTTTTAATTCAGTAGCTCCATCACAGGGACGGTACCTATGCTCTTCATCACTGGGCCCAGAACACTCAAGGAAAACAAGCAGCAGACCAGGCTCAGTACACATTAACTATGAATGGACAAATGGGCAATCAAAGTCTACGGATACCAGAATGTGCTTATATAATATTCTGGTTGATAAAGTCAACAAAAAAAGATATGTCTTTCAAAATTGTGAAAAATTTTAAGAAAAGCCTATGGAAGTTTTTGTTTTGTTAGTTTTTTCGATGCTGGAAACCAAATCCATGACCTCACCACACAAGTACTTCACCCCTGAGCTGCATCCCCAGCCACTCACAGAGACCCTCAAAGAAAATAAAAGAATTAAAACAACTATATGCTTTAAGTTTCTCTAGTGTCTTCCATTTGCCAAAAAGAAAAACAATGAGCTGTACCAAAAAGGAGAAATGGAGCTATCATATGTAAAATATGTATATATAAAAGAATTTTTTTTAAAAAAAACTTTAACTATATAATGTGTTTCAAGTAAAATAGTGAGTTGCTTTGTAGTGAATGATACACCTAAAAGCCTAGAAACCGCCACCCATCTATTTTTAAATTCTATGACACTTATTAGACATTTTTTTGTTATTTCACTGGTGTGTGTGTGTGTGTGTGTGTGTGTGTGTGTGTTCACTGCTTATGAGTGTGGGGATGTGTCTGTGTTTCTGCACCTGTTTGACTGTGGAGGCCTACTTTAGGAATCATCCCCTCAGATCTTCGACCACACCTTGGAGGCCGGGTGTCTCTGAGCACACCTATAATGCTTGACTTCCTACTTGCTTGCCCCGGAGATCCTGTCTCAGCCTTCTGAGGCTGGAATTCCAGGCGACCTTCCACAGCCACACAGTATTTGTGTGGTTCTAGGGAAATTGAGCTCCAGTCCTCCTTTGTATAGCGAATATTTTAACCACTGAGACACCTCCCTGGAAAGCAAGACTATTTATAACGGCCAAATGATTATACATTCTAAAGAAAAATCAAAGTAAAGACTGTTTTCAAAATACGGATTAATGCACCTTTACCAATGTAGACGTTTTCTCCTTTGCAAGTTTCCAGAGGAGGAAGTGAATGACAGCATCTGTTGCCCAGGCACTGCGTACATCACCTCATCTAAATCCTCACACCCTCAAGATACTTGATACTCTTTTATGAGAGAGACAGAGATTAGATGCTATACAGCCTAGAAGAGACGGGATTAGACTCAAACCTGAGTCTCTCTGATGCGGAGCTCCCTGGGTCATATGTGCGCGCGCGCACACACGCACACACAAAGGGAAAGGAAAAGCTCAGCAATGCAGACCCTTCACTTTTCAGTCTGCCCTGTGCCCCAACAATAAGTCAAACTTTTGGGTACACCCTGCTAGACTGAGGCTACTGTAGTTGGTTCCATTCCTACAGGAGTTTCAGAATGCGATTTTACTAAACTGGCTGAAGGATATGTCTACTGAATAACCCTTAGTTACTTCCAAATCCCAAAAATACTGAACGAACTGTCCAACCAAGTGTTTAAGCCATACACACAAAATTAACGTATTTCAACAGCACTGTAATCCAGCGGTGGTTCCTCCACGGCAGGAGTTTGACTAAGACTTCGCAATTGGATGCACTAGGATGCCCTTCACAGACCTCCTAGGTAAAGGACAATCCATTCCTTCGCGGATGGAAACATTTTCAAAATGCACGGTAAAATCAGACATATTCACTCTCTCATCCAGGTTTGAGGATCTTCTTGTCCCTTGAATCTATTGTTCAGTTAATCTGTGCATACACACCAGAATATTCTAATTTAAATCTGAGCCTGGGACGTGCTATATTTTGTTCCAAGCTGCAGGGGTGTGGGTGCCATAAATAGCATGCAGCGTGCTTGTTCCCTGCTCCTCGGCAGTCTGATAAGCTCATACTGAAATCATTTCAGCAATCACATTTGACAGCTCACTAGAATCCTGTGCAACCCAGCCTCCAAACCAGACCATTATTCCTGCCAGTTTTCAGCCAGAGTGGCATTCAGACACCCGGCTCTAAATGAGAACAGCCTTACAGAACCTCACAGGAGAGGCACCAGCTAACATCCCATCAATCTGTCAGGAGCTCTTAAGATCCCCCAGCCTTGTCCAACCGAAGTCCTTCTCAGAGCATCTAGGAAGGTGAGACCCAGTGGATGAGGGCCCTGTCACCTCTGCTTCAATGGCCTCATCTGCAAACACATGCCAGACAAAACCAGCAAAACCCAGAGCCCTTGGAGCAGGAGCAAGGCTCTCTGCCTTCTCTAATTAACCCATGCACCATTTAACAAAAAGCCTTTGAATATGGGCTGGGTGGCAAGAGCACTCAGTACCACAGAGGACTACAGAGGGGCATTTCTGACTCCATTACACCTTGCTATGAGCCCTATGTACTTAAATTTTTTAGCCTCAGTTTCTCTAGCAAGATACAGGTAACACATCATTACACAGGGCTGCTGTGAAGACCACGTCATCATGCATTTATACAATTTTCTTAACTGAAAGTCAATCTGCCGTCTGCCCTCTCCATATCAAGACCAAAGGATCCACATCGTCTCATATCAAGCAGCTTTTACATTAATACTGAGATCATATAAGGCATTGTGAACAAAGCACAATGTTATCCTTTCCTTCTATAATAAGATATGGACTGAAGGATAGCGTTAACTACGGAACACAGTATAAACTCTGAGCATGAAACTCAATTATTTCTCTCAAGGCAGCAAACATGTGTGACCAGGATCAGGAGAGAACATATACACACACGCCTCCATGCCCAGTTCCTGCCACTTTCCCTCTCTCTGCAATTCCAACATGGACACCTGCTTTGAATCAAAGAATATTGTAATAATGTGTCTACACACAAAACCCAGCGGAAGTGCAGGATAATGATATGGATGAGCTAAGTCAAAGGGACAGTTGATTCTCACATAAAAAAGGGCCCTGTAGTGGAGGAACCGGTGATGGGCACAGCCAAGACTGTTCGCTCCTCTCTCTGCCTGCACCCAAGACTTGGTCTTTTAATTTTTTCTTTTTTTGTCCACCTTTTAAGCCATGAGCTGAGAGGCACTGGGCACTAGCAGCTCAGGTTTCTTTCTGTTGGTTCTCACTGAGTGTGGAGTGTGCTTCTCTGGCAGGAGCAGGCTGCACTCTAGCTGAACCCAGGTTCTCTCCCCTTTGGCTTCCTTCCCTTCCGATCGTTTTTCCTTCACCTATTTCAGGAAGCGACTCTGCTCTTAGCGTGCTTAATATGCTCAATCCATGGAGTAATTCTCTTGGCAAGAATCTTACCTTTAATTTGCTTGTTTGTAGCATTCTTAACAGCATGCTGAGTGGCACTCTAGACTCTTCCAGCTTTGCCATGGTAACATTCATGGGCCTTCCTCTCGGAATAGTACCCATTCCCTTGATGGCCACAGTCTCACCCTTCCTCCAGAATTGCAGGTATGTGGCAATAAGAACAACTCCACGATTCCCAAAAGGTCTAGAGAACATACATCAGGTGTCTCCCATCTTTTCTTTGGGCTTGTGTCTGGCAAATTACCAGATGATCGCTGCCCTGGATGAAAGCTCTCTCACTTCTTATCCCTGTGCAGACAATGCAGAGCGAAGGGAGCAGGACTCTCTCTGTGGTCTGTCATGCAGCACCTGACTAAAACGGGGGATACTCTTTTAGAATATAAGACAAGGTGCATTCTTTTTGTAGAAAAGGGAAACAGATTTAATAATTTCTAGAGCCCACATCTAAAATACAAATTAGTAATTTGCTGCCAAAAAAATCTTTAACCTTACTGACACCTATCTATCTCTAAATTGTATTTGAAATCCTTGGGACATGTGAAAAACCAAATTAGCAAACCCCTACACAGATAACTGCCCTCTGGGTTATAAACGCCAAGCAATACTAGGCCAGAGAGATGGTTCAACGACTAAACGTACATGTCCCGAGATCCCTGGGACATACAAGGTAGAAGGATAGACCTGAATCCTGCACATTGTCCTCCGACTGCCACATGTACTGTGTCATAGAGCACCTACTATTTACATGCACACACGTGTGCGCAAGGGAGCACACACACACCAAACTAAAAAAGAAATTTCAAAAGATCTTGTCTCCCCCGTCAGCCCACTCCATTGTCCCTTTTCCAAATATCCCACTATAGAAGGGATGCAGTCGGTGACATAACAATGTCATGGGATACAGCACCACTCTGAAACTACTCATGAAGATGCTCATGCCGTCATTAGCAAATGTAACCCCACAGGGAGAAACCTCTTCACTTACTCCAGAATGGCTACCCCCCACCAACAAAAGGAGGGGAAATAGCAAGTCGGCAAATACTGACATGGATGTGAAGAAACTAAAACACATATGTTGCCAGCAGAGACACAAAAAAAAAAAAAAAAAAAAAAAAAAAACAAAGCTGTCACCATGGGAATTAGATAAAACAGCATTTCCAGATGACCCAGCAATTTCACTCCCAGAAATGTGACTTGGAAGCACTTTTACTCCATACACAATCACAGAAGAACCATTCACAAGAGGTAACACTAGAAACAACCAGAGAACCAGTAATCAAAATGTACTATAGCAGTACGTTCATGCGGGCTTGACATGACCACTCATCTTGAACAGCATCGGGTGACCTAGAAGAGCCCTTGCCTCACAGTCTGAGGGATGGAAGAAGCAGAATGGTACAGCAAGCGATGAAGTCTGTGTGACAGACACTGCTGGAAGTCCCTCTTGATGGGGAAGAGCACCAGCAGGCCCTCCCCAAGAATCCTAACCATCATGGCCTTTCCCCAACTACATGGTATAGGAAATTCCTAAGAGGTCAACCCTGAGTGGAAGTGGGTCTTTTCCCGTCTAGCTGCCCATGAGTCGCTCACGTTTCTTTAAATAAACCAAATATGATCATTCATTTGCTACACTGGGCTGATGCACTCTTTCTGTGGTCTGCTGAAACCTTCTGGGAGTAAGTGAACGATTCATGTGTGTGTCTCCAGGAATGTCACATACCACCTAATAAAACATTATTCATCCATAAAAAGTAATTAAAGATGAATACATACTCTTCCATGACTGAACCTCAGAAGTTATGCTGAGTGGAAAAAGACAACCCCAGCAAAGGTTGTGTGGCTGTGACTATGTGTATATGAAATACTCAAAGTAAGTAAATTCATGAAGACAAAAGGCCAAGCAGCGGCCGGGCGGTGGTGGCGCACGCCTTTAATCCCAGCACTCGGGAGGCAGGCAGATCTCTGTGAGTTCGAGACCAGCCTGGTCTACAAGAGCTAGTTCCAGGACAGGCTCCAAAGCCACAGAGAAACCCTGTCTCGAAAAACCAAAAAAAAAAAAAAAAAAAAGGGCCAAGCAGTGGTAGCCTGGGGCTGAGGAGTGCAAAGAAACAAGAGTTACATAGTGGGTTTCTTTAGGGGTGATGCGCCTGTTTTGAAACTTCCTGCAGGAAATGATTACGTGGCTCTGAGAATATACTGGACCCTCAGAGTTGTAGAGTAGCTATGGCTGAACTGTAGGCTATTAAACCTTTTCATGTCCAGAATTCCTCTTGCCACTTGAAAATGCCAAAATAAATGAATAGGAACAACTGTAGGAAAACAAAATAAAACAAGCGAACAAGCACTGTTCCTAGTTACTCAAAGAAATGCTCCTGCAGCGGAGGTAGAGCACTTCTAGGACGTCAGGAGGACTCATTTGTATTCCTGCTGATGGAAGGCAAAGGACCCAGGAGCCCAGAATTGGTGCATCCTGTCTGTCTCCATGTGTAGGCTTGAGTTGAACCACAGACTTGAGGGGCTGGTGAGATGGCTCAGGGGTTAAGAGCACTGACTGCTCCTCCAGAGGACCAGGGTTCAATTCCCAGCACCCACATGGCAACTTGCAGCTGTCTGTAGCTCCAATTCAAGAGAATCTGACATCATTATACCAATGCGCATGAAATAAAGTTAAATAAAGTTTAAAAAAGAAGAAACACAGAATTGAAAAAAATTGGAACATATGCCCCCCCCATACCCTTCCTTTATTAATACTGTCAGGGCATCATCTGACCAGAAAACAACTTAGAAATAGAAAAATTTGGCACTATAATTAAGAGCAGAATTGCACAAACTAATTACTGTATTTTCAATTAAAACAGAGCTATCAGTCTATCTTTCCAGTGTTTCTGGAATTAGCACAGACCTGTGAGCTGTCCAGAGGAGAGCCATGTTAATTAGAGAGAGAATTTCCCAGGGAAAAGCCCAGTCCACCTCAGCTGATAATTAGAAATGTTGTAACAATTCACTGACCCTTCAGGGTCCCTACCTTCCTGGTGTCTGTCCTCGGGGATTCCCAGAGCCACATCAGTGTCTCTCCCAGTTGTCAATTTACTGCTGCCTTTGCAAACTGTCACATTTCCAAGTCACCAGGAAACACTCTGGGGAGCTGTGTGACACTAGGCTGGGCCGGTCAGTGCTTTCTGCTCAGTTTTCCTTAGGAGTCTTAAAGACAGTCTAGCTGGGCAGCTGAAGAGTGCAATCCCTCCCTCATCTTGCAGACGATGGAATCCTCTTCAGAACCTATAGGCCATGTGGTCTCCTAGACTGTCCTCCGTAGTGGGGACAGGGACCAAAGCATGGCTGTGAATAAACTCTAGAGCCAGCAAGGTGGTACCAGCATCACTTGCTGCTATGGGCATGCTAGCAGGTATGCCGGGCAAAGCAGGTTCTGAATATATTCTCAGAGCACCACAAACTGTAGATAAGACAATGGAACATATTACAGAATGGAGCAATTTGTTCCAGTGGTCCAGATACACCAGGAGCATAAATGACCCCCAAAGGCTGAAGAGACAGTACAGCCGTTGAATGCTTGCTGTTCTGGCAGGGGACCCAAGTTCTGTTTCCAGTCACACCTTCCTGCAACCCCAGCTCTGGAATATAGGATTCCCTCTTGACATCTGCAGGACCCCTCACACATATGTACACATATGTATGCACATGTATACACACATACCAATAAAAATGAAATAAGGAAATGACCTCTCAAATTGCTTATCATAAGCCATCCGTGCATAAGCACGCCACAGACACGTGTGTTCTCAGTTACCCTTCCCAGTCCTCATTAGCATCTCACACTAGAAAACATTAACCTTAGTGCCTATGAGATGACCACCCATGCCGAATGCTAACATCCTTCACCGGTGTACTATACTTCAGCAAACTACAAGGCCCCAGCAGTTCCATCCCTGTGTATTTGACAACTTCATTCTATCTCGAAGCCCTTGTCTGTCTCCTTGCCACTTCTTACCCATCTCCTAGTTACTACCACATCTGGCTAGGTGGCCAGGTTGTTGAATTATGGCATGCAGAGAGTCTCCTTTGTTACTTTTTCTAGTCTACCGGCTCTGGCCAACTTTCTGTTTTAATTTTTCTGTCACAACACTGCCCTAACTGATTTCTTCCATCCAGCCTCTTGACTCCGTAGTGTTGCCCTTCACCCCGTATCAGAATGAGTTTCCCGAGATTTCAGCCCAAGACTAGGCCTTCTTCATACGCTACGCAGTTTCCCTAAAGCCAGTTTCGCACTTGCCCTTGTCCTGCTTCTCCTACAAATGTGTCGCATGATATCACGTGTGGGCCCCACCCCAAACACAAGGCCAGGGCTTTGACCATTACTCATTCTAGTGGCTCAGCTCTCCACTGTCTAATGAGAACCTACCCCCTCTGGAGGCTAAGAAAACACCTTCCCGCTGGAGCTGCCCTCCCGCTGGGTGCCCAGTTTCCACAGTCAGAATGAATGCTATCCCCCACCCCCCACATCAGCTAAGGCTTGTCCTTGAGCTACGTTTATTGTGTTCTATAAGTATTAATTTGCCTGATTCCCTGCTGGGTAGAAAGACCCAAGGTCATCTTTACAACCACAATACCTATACGCTTTTCACAAGGAATTACCATCTGAAAGGAGGCCCACGTGAAGAGTTTTCTTTTAGTGTCTTGTTCCCTCTTCCTCGTCAACAAAAATCCAGAGACTGACTACAGTTCCCATTTCGCTTCTGCTCTTTCTGTTTTGTTGTGCTTCCTAGCTAAGAAACCAGACACCAAACTTCTCTTCTCTCGGGTCTTACCCTCTTCTAATTTCTTTCTTCTCCAATCTTTGTTCTCTACGTTTAGTTGTATTTTCACTATTTCACGTTTCCTTTAATTTACCTCAACTTCTGCAGGATGAGACGGCTATAAATAAACAGATTTATAAATAAAGAATAGGTTTTGAGAAATGATTGGCAACTTGAATCGGAAGCAAGATTCCTACTGGGAAAGACGTGGAACCAGTAGACCATTTTGGTACCAGTTTCTATCAATAGCCAAGGATGATCTGAGACCCAAGAAAGCAGTTTGCTCCCTGAAACTGTGTGCTGGAGCGAAAGGGGGAGTCTAACTTGAAGCCTTAAGCTTCCTCTGGTTAAGACTAAATGAATGCCTGATGGGCGGAGCCATCTTCTGAGAATCCTTTCCTTGAACTCCAACCTCCCAAACCCATCCCCCCCACTGTTCTTGGTAGTTTGTTCCTGGGGCAGGAGGTGAGGAAGAACTGTGAGGTGACAGAGTTGGGAAAAGAAGAAAAAAAAAAACACTGGTGTCCCGATGAGGCCGGATCCCTCCCCACTCCTTAGCAACCTGCAGGATCTTAGTAACTTAGGCTAGTCACCTGCAGAGAAAGGGAAAGTAGCAGGCAGGGCAGGGGATGAGGGGTGGGCACTGTGTTCTTCCTAAGGTCCAGCTCCCTCCCTACAGTTGTGGTAGAAAGGAAGCCAGAGTGAAGATCCCGTCACTGTTTTCCCAGTGACTTAAAGTACTGATTTGATTTTTCTTTTTCTTTTTTGGGTGGTGGAGAACGGGTTATAACCCTGCCAAGCTGGTTTTATCTCTTTTAAAATGGGAATAGCTAAACCCTCTTCACTGGGTGTCTCATGATCAAATGAAATGACTCGAATCTGCGCTGCAAACGCACCATGACCAACATCATTAGTTCCATTTCCACAAGAATGTAGCAAGAGCAGTATCGCAGCATGGCCGTGGGGTCTGCAGCCATGCAGCCCAGGGCTTACTTCCAGCTTTGTAACCAGGGACATGGGAGCAGCTCAGTGCCTAGGAAACCCTCCATCTCAAAAGGGTGTCATGAAGGCCGCACGAGGGTTGTTTGAACTGAAGAATTCTCTTGGCATGTAATGTCACATGTTTCTTAAATGCATTAGTTAGGACTACCTCACAAACCAAGTACCAAGTCACAGGCCTCTGCTGCTCCCCAGCTGCCCGAGTCCCCATTGAACCTTCCTGTCCCCGGAGGGAGAGGCTAAGGCATTATTTTCATCTGGGACCTCAGTGCTCTCCTGTGAACTCCTCAGGAACGGGAACATCCTTAACAGCTTTGCCACAAATTCATTTGAATTCTGCGACTCTCCCTTTCAAATTTCAGATTTATCCTGTGGTCATTTAATTAATTGGCACCATTTCTGTGATTTGTCTATGCTCGTGAAATGTTCAAGTGGCTGGTGGTGCAAACACACCACTCCTTTAATGAGGGATTATCGCAGCCGTGGAGGAACTCCACTTCGGTGTCTTCCTGAAGGATATTTGATACACACCTTTCAGCTGCCCGTGTCCAAGGAAGACTCAAAATCCAGCAGGAGAAGGCGACACAGACATTTTTTGAAATCACTTCACCAGGCGAAGCATTTGCAAGATAACCTTGGTCAGCTCTGGGAGCTCAGCAGGTTGGGGTTTGGGTTTGTTTTGACACTAATGAAGGAAGAGAGGTGCCTCTTCCCCTTCCTGGTCACCTGCTTGGAGGCGGCCACCTGCAAAAACTTCAACGAAGCCCAAGAAAATGTCCCTTTGGATCCATTTGCTGTAATTAATCAAGCGTTTTCTTTCCAGATGACTAGCGGCCAGTCATATACCAGTTTTGAAACTCTAAAAATATCACCCAGTGATTGACTACTCCTTTTGAAAAGCAGTGGAGTCGTCCAACTTGTTACCAAGCTCCCCAAAGCCTCTGTTGACACAGAAGGAAGCCTCTAATTACATGAGTCACTGTAGTTTTACGACTGAATAAATTGTTAATTAAATTGGAAAAATTGTCATCCAGATGATAAAGGCCATTCTAGAACGACAAGCCAAAGCACTCCCAACTTGTAGCTCTTAGATAACGGCCGGTCAGCTGTAAGGACCCACTTCCGGGGATCAAGCATGAAATCCAACATGCTTTCCCTGGTCCCTACAGGTTGCTTTAGACCTGATTAGAAAGAAAAAAAAAATCCTGGGCATGCCCTTTTAACGTCCCCCCTCTCTCCCTCCCTCCCTCCCTCTTGTCTCTCAGGGGTCCGCATGAAAATCCATCTTGTAAACCAGACATAGACCACTTAGCTCCCTCATATGCTTTTGTCCACAACATTTTCCAAGTTCCACATTTTCACAGTTTCCTTAGTCCTCATTTCTTAATATACAGATTTAGTTTTAAAGTATATTAAACTGTGCACACAGCTGTCCCTACCCAGAAACATATCAAGGAAGGTGACAAACCGGACTCCCTTGTGACTCTGATTCCTTGCTTTTGTCACTGAACAACACCACGGCATCCTAATTCCCAGCTGATGAACTGTGTGAAGCCACCCCATGTCCTCTCTTATGGGAGACACCGGGCCACCTACCACACCGACAAACATCCGTTCTTTTTAAACCTCAAGGAGAAACAAGGAAGGAAACAACGGGACAGGTTTGGGAACCAGACGTGGTTCCATCCTTCCAGGGGCTCATAAGATGAAACACCTTCCCATTAAGACTATTCATGAATTTGGAACTTGGCAGGCCACCAGATGTCCTTCTGACACCCAGCATATGCATTTATTTCTGCAGATATTCAAATGGATTCTGAGGAACAACTTTCAACGACAAAAAAACATGTGTCCCACCCTGCCCAGGGCTGCTATTCAGCCACTGAAGAACAACCCAGGAGAAGCCAACTGGCCTCCTCTAAGGATCTTTCAGCCAATGTACTCCCTGTAAGAATCTAAGGATGGAAAGGCCTGCTGTAGGGAGCACCTCTGTTCTCACAGGCCTTCAGCCCTCAAGATGCACAGCTCCACAGGCATAGGAGAGCAGCTCTGGAAGCAACCAACAGACCCCTCATCTCCCCATCCCCACAAAGACAAAGGAGGTAGTACAACGTGACCAGTGTTCTAGATTCTGCTAAGGACATGAGAACTTTCTGAGGGATTCTGGGTGTTTTTCAACAGCTGCTAGAGATGCAGGGTAGTGCCAAGATGGGTAAGAAACGGTAAGTCAGGGTGCGCGCGTGAGGAGCAGATGTATGTAAGCATCATTTAGGGATCACGTTCACAGTGAGAAGGAAGATGTCAGTGAAGTCAAAAAGTAAATGCTAAGTCTGAGGCCAGTCCTTCTCCAACATGGAGGCTAAAACTTGGATATCGGACAAGGGATGTGATGAGGACAGGGAGCCCTTCCTCAACTGACTCCGGAAAGAGAGGATCTGAGACCATCTGTCCACCCGAACCTTCTGCACACCTTGCAGGAAAGCACTCTAAGTAGTTCTGGAACTTAACTGACCGGTTGGCCGTGAGTCGTGCCTTTATTGCTGGACAGCGGCTTTCGATAGGGATGCTCATCACAGTGTTGGTCCCGAGTTCACCCATCTTCAAAGCCTGACACCTGTAAGCCAGTAACTTTGAAATGATGAATCGCTATGCTGTACAAGATCCAAATCGCACAAAACAAACAAAAAGCCTGCTAAACAGAGGTATAATCCCAAGATTTTCTATTAGCATTAATTCACTGTTTCAAAAATATGATTGCTGGGATTTCCAAGTGACCTCATAAACCCATTTAATAATCCAGAAGGTATCACAGACTACCACACTGGCATGAAAACTTGGTTACATATCACCCCCACTGGTGATATGTAACCAAGCAAGGACAACTCATCAATGAGACGAGCAAAATCTTTTCCTAAAATCTTTAATGTCAATGAAGGAAGAAAACTAGATCTGACAAACACAGGCACGAAGAGTAGGAAAGCTATGAACTGAAAACCCTTAACATTTCTGAGCACTTTCAAGGCAGGTGATCATCAGCAGTGCCATTAATGGAACTGCATTAGAAAACATGGAGAAAGGAAGACACTAGGAGAAGACAGAAAACGGAGGGAGAGCTTCAGGTTTGTAGTGGATGCCATCTGTCACTCTGGAGAGGGGGCCTTACGTTTAGAGTAACTACATCACTGGTCCTTAGAGTTGGTATGTCCATATCGGGGCTTCTCAAGCATGTTTCCTAGTCTCACAGCATCAGCACCAATTAAGAACTTCTGAGAGTTGCAAAGCACGAAGCCCCACCCCAGAACCGATGGCTCAGCCTCCTTCACCCTCCAAAGTTTGGTAATGACCAGCAGTCAGGTGTATGAAACGAGAAACTGAGAAGCTGAAGTTCACAGGACAGTCGCAAGCCTCACACGTGGGTCAAAGTTCACAGAGAGAAGGCTAAAACATTGACCCTCAAATATTACAGGAACTCTCTGGAAGCTTTAAAATATTCTGACATTTTTTTTAAATAACAAAAGTATTCTGACATTCTGGTGTCGCCCACAAGAAAATCTAATTACTAATCTTAATTTTAATTATGTGTACGTGAAGGGTGTATGCACAAGTGTGGGTGTCTGCAGAGGCCACGTGCGTTGGATAGGTCCCAAGGGGCTGGAGTTACCTGGAATTGTGAATCACCTCAGTGCTCAGGTCCTCTAGTGACAGGTACACACTCTTAACCTCTGAGCCATCTCTCTAGCTCCTGCCCCACCCTGCAGGTATTTTTTTTAATTCATAACGGGCCTGTCCAGGGCATCAGGACTGAACTCTTTCCGGATGATTTCACGTGTAATAATCAGAAAAAAAAAATTTTAAGGAATTTCAAAAATACCCTTCCATCAATTAGAAAGATTCTTATTTCAGAGCCTTTTTGTGGCTCCTTGAAAAAGTTGTACTTAATCTAGGTCTCACTGGGACACTCAGAGCAGTTAAGAGTCTGCAGTTATATTTAGAAGAGTTCTTAACTGGAGCCATCCCTTTCAGGGGCGTTTGGCGGTTCCTGAACATTTGTTGTGAAAGAAGGTGAGGGTGGGGAGTTTGATATGGAACCCTGGTGGGCAGGGACCTGGAAAATGGCCAGACATCCTCAAGGACACAGGGCTGGCCCTAAACCAAGAACTCTTTAGCCTCAGGTGTCATTGATGTTGCTTTGCAAAAGTCTGCTATTTCTCAATCTGCACCTCACACCTGGTGAGAGAAAGGATGGACCTGTGGCGTGGGCCACCTCAATGCGGTCTACCCGCGTGAGCCCCTTCTGCGTGGGTCCCTGTGGGGTGACCAGGCCTGTGCTCAGCTCTTCACAAAGAGGTGCTTCATTTCCTTCTCAAATATGGTTCTTTTTACAATATGATCTGCTGGACTGGGAACCCCAGAGGGACGTATGAGTAAGTGAAAGGTTTGGGGACTCCAAATCTCACCCTGACAGAATAATTCCTAGGCTCAGCAGCCTTTGCAAGAACCTCAATCTTGAAAATGATTAAGTTCAAAACAAATGGGGATTAAGGTCAAATGTCAGCCAAACAGACATTAATCAAACCTACCTTCATTCAAACAGTCTAGGACACCTGTGGGTTAACCCTCGTGTACACAGGACAGCCTTGTGCTGCTGAGAATAGGCTGTACCCTGGGAACATGGCAGTACCTAGCCTGTTTTAGTTCTGTCTACAAAAATGGGTGGAGGTAAAAATCCTTTCCTACACACTGTCTTTCTCACCTCGAATCCTTCCCTTCCCCTGTTCTGGCCATTTCCACACTGATTCCGGAGCAGTTGGAGTCAGCCCAGGTGTTCCTGAGTCCCAGGTTGCAACATTTGGTTAATTAACATCATGCTGCAAACACTCAAAATCACTTCAGCTGCTGCTAGAACAAAACAAAACTCCCCCAAACAAAAACTGTGGGGAAATATAAACAAATGGCGGTATTCTGTGGAAAACAATGTATGATTTCGGTGACAATAAGAGCGGCAAGGGCTTTCTTGAATTAATACTATGCTACTTAAAAAAAAAAACCATCATTTTCTAAAAGGAATTATATAGAGTTTGAACGGGGACTTGAAAGTACACGTATTTATACAGAGCGCAGCTCGGTGCCAGGATGCCAAATCATTAGCTTGAAAAGAAGAAAGGTACAGTGCAAAAGCAGTGCGAACCCCAAGAGCGCAATTTGGGGAATATCAAAAGAAATGGCCATTCTTCTATTGAGAATCCCCAATGGCTCTCTCCCCCAGCTGCAGCGCCACAATGCTCCCCGCAACAGCTCCCTGTGCTCTGCCGCCTTCCAGCCCCCACCGCTTCCCACAACCCCACTCAAGGTCTCAATTTAACTCTGCATTTTAATCCTTTTAAACACCCATTTGTACCTTTCTTCCCAATCACTTTCAGTAAAACTTCACGTCTTTGGAAAGAGGCCAGAGGTAGTTCTGTCAGAATTAATTTTTTTAAAAGGCAGGAACTGAAGAAGGTGGAGAAGGAAGCCTGATTTTGGTTCTGCGGCAGGAGAACAGGTGAGGCACGGGGGCTCCTGCTGTAGTTTATTCTGCAAGGACTAAGTTGGGGGGGGGGGTTTAGAAGCAGTTTTGGTTTGAGGCTTTGTGGTGGGGGAATTCAGATATGGCTAGATGGGAGCACCCACAGACCAAATGCTCCATGCAGTAAAAGCTGGGGAAGGGTCCTTTATACACCATTTAAGCAGAGAGGACAGGCCCTTAAATCTGTACTCACACAGTGCCTCAGTTTGGGGGTTGTATAGGGGTGAAGGTGTGTTTCTGAAGACAGTATTTTGTCTGTACAACACAGCTTGATCACAAGAAAGCCCTTCTCCTAAAATCCCCAGCATTCCTGGACTTGTGAAGAGAACCTGTCTGAAAACAGTAACTGCAAAGCCTGTTTTCAGTCACCTTTACCTACAGGGAACCAACACGGGTGTTATTAAGAATAACGTGACCAAGTCACTCACACAAAAGGAAAAGGAGAATCTCCTTTTAAGACAAGAATGAGATGAAGTTCACTTGTGGTCTGAAAAACACAACACAACTATGGCTCTCCAGGAGCAATTTCTAGAAAGTGCCCCCCCCAAGCCCCAGATCGTCCGGTCTCTGCCACCCCAGCACTGGGCTTTAAGCCACACATAACTCCCAGTCTGAGAGGAACTTTTGATAACATCCAGAGTGTCGATATCTCAGGTAGGAAAGCATCTGCTTGTTGTTTGGTAGTGTGAGCTACTATGTAAGGCAAATGAAGGAACAGAGTCTCCTACCTTGGCAGGGGATTCCTAAGCTGCTGCTGCTGCTATCGGCATGGTGAGATAACCCAGAACTACCTCAGAGGCTGCGGCTCTAAGGCCTCACAGTTTCTTGACTCAATTCTGTGTTTGAAAGGGGGTGGTTTTGCTGGTGGGTTTGTTTATTCTGTGTTGTGGGTTTTGCTTTTTTTTGGGGGGGAGGGGTGTCATTATTTCCATTTACATCCTTAAAACATACCCTATTGCTTAACGAAGCTCTCTTACAGATGAAATGAATTAGCATACACAAGGCTTTGTGTATTTTGCATAGCTGGAAAACTGCACAAAGATAAATGTTCTGGAATCTGTGCTACAGAAAAAAAAGGTTTTTTTTTTCCTTTTTTACATACAATGTAAGAAATTGACAGTAAAATAAGATCTTGCCCCTACAGTCAAGGCCTGGAAAGAATCAGACAATAGGCTTAACGTGAAATTAAACACAGCTCCAGAATCACGACATTATGAGTCCCTACCACAGCAGACACTAACGTTTGAGCCCTGTCAGGCAGCTTTGGAGGACTCACAGAAAAATGAAGATACGCCAAAAGACAGGGGCCTGGCAAATGTCATTCAGGTGTTCACATGAAGAAGCTGATTCTAAAGTTGGATAAAGGTCACCTTGGGGGATCTTGGGGAAAACTATAAATGGCTTATTTGGCTGTTCCTGAAAAGCCAGGGCAAGTGTAATCAGCAGGAGGCATCAAATTTTAATCAGAATTGGCCAGATCTGCCGAAGCTCATGTCTCCCTTAGATCACATTGTTGTAGCAAAATATGGGTTTCAACAATGCATCTTTCCGGTTCTCTTACAATATCTGTACCCACTACAAAGGAGGGAGTTAAAGCTTGCTATAATCCACACTCTAGCGTCCAAATAAGTAACTATGTAAGAAGCTAGAGAAACACGCTGTCAGCTGTAGCAGAGGAAAGTAGCATTTTCATGGGTAGAAACCTGGCGATGATTCAAAGTGGGCGTCGGATCGGGGTGAGCTAGTGTTATAAGCTGCATCTAATATACTTGTGGCTTCGAGAGTGACAGGAGCACGAAGAGCCCTTTCTACCTGAGGCGGGGCCTGGATTGCGCCCTCACTTCAGGTGATGCACTGAAGGGCTGTGCATTTGCTGTGCTATTTAGAGTTCAGGTAACAGGCTAGTACGGCGGGCAAGGAGCAGAGGAAGGGGCTGCGTCCTTTTACTTGTCAAGCAGATTGAGTGATGGGAAAATTCTTGCAGTAAGTGGAAGGTGATCACATGCAAACAGGCAGTATTTCATTTAGGTATCTCCAAGAGACAAAATTAGAGATGTACATTAAACAGGATATTTTAGCTCACTGAAAATAAAATAGGTCTTGGCAGGTGTCCAAAGTCCCAACTACCATTAATGGAAAAATTACAGAGGAGTGTACACTTTAAGACACAATGTTGGATTGGGTCTTTCTCTGAGGTCCTTTTCAAATCTTAGGTAGTTATGCTTTGATGCAATGCTTATTTTATATTCCAATCCTGATCTTGTCATATCAGATATCAGTTGTCTCCACGCCCTATTGTTGCTTCCAATTAAAAACGGATTTTTAAATCTACACCTTTATCTACCATTTTAAAAAACCCTCCAGCATGTTCATTTGCCTATCATTTTATTTTCATAAATATTTGTGAAGCATGCCTGGAACAACTTGGGCACCATGCTGGGGTCCACCAACATAAAAGTGACCCATGCACAGTCTCTGATAGCAAGAAATTCTACATAGGAGATTTTTTTTTTTTTTTTGGTTTTTTCGAGACAGGGTTTCTCTGTGGCTTTGGAGCCTGTCCTGGAACTAGCTCTTGTAGACCAGGCTGGTCTCGAACTCACAGAGATCCGCCTGCCTCTGCCTCCCGAGTGCTGGGATTAAAGGCGTGCGCCACCACTGCCCGGCTTACATAGGAGATTTTTATGTAGTGATGTTGGCACAGAAAGAGGTAGCGGACCTGGTGTGCCATTTGGCATGACTCTCACAGAGCCAGGTAATGCTTGAAGACAGACTCAAAACTGGGTGTTGAGTCCCATGCACACATTCCTGGCCTTTCTGTGTAACCCTTTGTGTGTGAAGTCCCTCTAGGTAGCACAGAAAAGGACAGTGCATTTTTGTGCAGTGAACTCTGTTGGGAGAGAAAAGGTGTTCTCTATCCTATGCCCCCATCCTCCTTTATCCAGAAGAGACTTCCAAGCCCCTCCTAAGAAGAAAGCTATGTAGCAGATGGTTTCTACTGTCTCCCATTTCCTAGAGAAAGGTAGAGGCAGACACTAAGGCCACTGCTAGTCTGGAACCAGCTAACGCAGGAGTAGCTACATCCTCCACGCCCCAGCTAGTCTCTATCTGGTCGGCCCGTGGGAATCTTGGTCTCTAGTTCCAACTTTCCCAACAGTCTCTTGGTGGTAAGCGTGGACATGACTCAAATCCACAGTGAGGAAAGGGGGCTCAAGATGTTCCCCCAGTGTAACCCATGATTAAAGAGATCCAAATTAAACTGTTGCTCTGTCCACATGGTACAATTCTGAATGTTCATGATAAATTCATCCAGTCCCTGGCCCAGAGGAGGGATAACATCAGAAACCAGATCCGACTGCAACCCTCCTGCGAGCCTCATGACGGCAAAGCTAGAGTTAAACATAACTCATAGTTAAATCGACTGTGGAGAGCAGGCAGCATTTTTTAATTCACAATGATATTCATGAAAATCAGGAGAACAAAACATATTTAGTGGAATATGGAAAGTCATATGTCTAGCTGTGAGCTGGCTCCTGCACCAAAAACTTACCACCCCGCTGATCTATTTGAATAGCCCACCTTAAATGCTGATATTACAAGGGGCCACTACACAGTCACGTCATGGCTCAGTATGTACATAATATAAGTCATGCTCTAATTAGAGAAAAAGTTAGCATGCACAGTCAGAAACAGCTTGCTTCACCACATTATGGTAGTTAACTGTGTGCTTATTTTTAAATTGCACTAAATTGCTCTGGAGGCAATGGCCTGATGAGGAGAAAACACAGAAGTATCTTAAGCGTCTTTTAAGACCACAGTCCGAGTCCTTTCAGAGACCGCAAACGCTTGAATAATGTTACTCCTCAAAACCGTCTTCCCAGCCAACCACTGGGCAGCCTGGCTCTTCTTGCCTGTACACCTGTAAGAATCTCTGCACAGACAGCTCACTTCCCAGCACCTTCCAACAGCATCTCAGCCCTCTGCTGAAGATAGGGAATGCACAGTTCCTAGAAGCCATCTCTGAATGATAGTGGGATTATCATACCCTTTCATTTTGCAACTGCCACCAAGATGGAGTAAGATAGGACTCAATATCCCTTCCCATCCCTAAATGTATCTGTAGGCTTTTAGATGCACTGGATGAGCATTCAAAATGAAGGACACAGGTCTAGCAAGATAAGGGTTCAGATGGGCACTGCTGAGGTCAGGGCAAGCCAGCACACTTGCAAATCATTAAGACGCAAGGGCACCTCTAACGCTGACTGCCACCACCAACCACCAGCAGCAGTCAAGAACAGTAAAGTACCTGGAAGGCTGGCTGAGACACAGAGAGTCCCCAGAGGTGTGGCTGGTTGCTGACACATCCATACCATAAATAGCTCCTGCGCCTCTCCTAAAATCTCCAGCCACTGGGCCGGCTAATTAGACTCCATCCTCACTCTCTCCCTCCATACACTATGACTTCTGAAAAACAAAGACAAATTAAAAGGAAAGACTAGTACACAAGAGACTGCCTCTGTGTGGCTCCACTCTGACCCCACTTCCTATGCTAATATGGAGTCACCAAAGTCCTGACGTGCTGTGTGCTGAATTTCTCCAGACTATGAACCTTTCCTTCTGTCTTTCTCTTTCACACATCAACCCCCCTCCAGCACGCTTATGTGCACATAGGAATGTGTTTCTTGCACCGGAACTCTCTAAGGGTTGCCTCTTCTTGACACTTAATTTGACTCTACACTGCTGTGTTGTCAGGGGTCGTGACCTTTTATATACTTGTATCCTGAGTGTTTGGTCTTCCCTTACTCCATCTTAATATATTAGAAGTCACTGAAAATCACCTCCTCCTCCACCTTTACCAATCCGGCTACCCCTACTTCTCCTGTCAGAGCTGGTTTTCCTTGTAGGAAGAGATAAGGGGGAAAAATGCATATAAGCCCTCACACTGCAGGCGAAACGCAAAACCTGAAGCTAGGGCCTGTCTACTGGAAGGGACCTGAAAGTTCCACAGTGAACTACAGAGATTTATTTCCTCCAGGAGAAAAACAAAAAACTCCCCCTGACATGAAGGTGCCTAGACACGTAATCCCAGGAGGTGCACGGTTCAGGGAATTGCTTGAAAGCATCCACTGATAATCTTTGTGAGGTCAAGAGCTCCCTTCTCCTTGTCCCTAAAGAAACTGGCTCAAAATGAAAGTTGATGATGGGATCCAAACAGAAGACACCTGGCTTGGCTTGGCTCACTTGGGTTCTTATCAAGACACTTGAACATCCCATAAGCAAGGCACTGGATTGCCCATTTCCAGTCTGATGGAGTATGACAGAAGATTGAGAGAAAGAAAAGGTGTGAAAGCCAAGAAAAGAGGAGGCCTCACCTCTCACAAGCAGTGAAACATTCTGGACCACTGGAAATTGTTAGTGCCAACATTTTCTGTCCCTGTGGTAGATACTTTCTATCGCAACCTGAATACATAGAGAAGTGCCCCTCTGAAAACAGGCCTGAACATACTTCTCCTGATTCGTGTATGGATCTGAGGAGCTAGAAGAAGGGACAAGAGGCTGGCTAGCACTTTCTTATATCACCCAGAGAAATGATAGGGCTGACAAGACCCCGAGACACGGAGTGCACACTGCTTCAGAGCGCTCATTCTCACCAGGGATCTGAAAACTCTTCATATGTCCCTGATAATTTTTCTGGGCTACACAACTGTTACCAGTTCCTCCCATCTTAAGATACAGCTGATGGATGACTCACTAAAGCCAACCTTGAAATGTCACATGACTGTGGTAGCTAAGACTGGTAAGTTTGGTCAAAAGTAGTCAGTTTCACTTGGCTTCAGTGTGGATACTAGGCCTACGGAAAGTGCTAATTTTATAAAGTGTATGCGAGTGTCTATCTGTCTGTGAGCACGAGCACACATGTGTGAAATGCAGTAGCATCCTAGACCCACAAGAAAGTTAGCAGCAGGTGACATCAGGTCTAAAATCAGGTCTGTCTGTCTCTGGGCTGCTTCCATTTACAATCACACTTGAGCAAGTCTTGTGACTCCTGTGTTTACACTCTCCCTCCTGGCTGATGGTCTTGACAGGGCTTCTTATCCCTCCCACTCCCCATACCCACTCCTTCTCTTTCCACTGAGGCACCAGGCAGAGGCAGTAAGCTCCCAGGTGAGAATTCTGCTTGTCCTTAGAAGGCTGAACTACTGACAGCCTTGACAGAGCTTATCATCCCTTCCCCAGTACCCACTCTTCATCCACTGCCTTCTTTTTCCATGGAGACAGCAGGCAGAGGCCCTAGCTCCCAAGTGAGAATTCTCCTTGCCCTTAGAAAGTTGAACAACTGCACAAAAAGAGGCCGGGCGTGTCACAAAACTCGGGTGTAGACGGGGGAGACTCGTGTATAAAATGCATCTCACCCATGTGAACTCGTTTAACTGAGCCCTCCTTTCAGAAGATGTGGGTCTAAGTCAGGGCCGGATGAAGTATTTTTCCATCTACCCTGAAATATAGCACCAAATCAGACCACAAAATTAGGTACAAATGTTTCTCCGCACAGAAAAGCACTAAGTGTTATCTCAGTTACTTTTCTATTGCTGTGGTTAAGACATCCTGACCATGGAATTTATAGAAGGAGGAATTTGTTGTGGCCATATAGTTCCAGATGGTTAAGTTCATGACCATCGTGGCTGGGAGCATGACAGCAGGTAAGGAGGCATGGAACTGGAATGGTAACTGAGATGCTATATCTTAAGACAACAATGGGGGAGAGGGAGGGAGGGAGGGAGAGAGGGAGGGAGGGAGGGAGGGAGGGAGTGCTAACGAGTAATGGCAAGGTAAAGGGCTTTGGAAACCTCAAACCTGCCTCTGGTGACACACTTCCTAATCCTTCCATACACTTCCACCAACTAGAGACCAAGTATTTAAGTATATGAGCTCATCGAGGGGATGCATTTTCATTCAAACCATTACAAATATATATTTGGGTATTACCTAATTATATATTTGAGTTGTAAAGTAATAAAGCATTTGCCGTCTTAACTTGAAAATATAAAATACTAAATACGAGCTGGCCTGTAGTGGCACACGCCTTTAATCCCAGCACTCAGGAGGTAGAGGCAGGCGGATCTCTGTGAGGTCAAGACTAGCCTGGTCTACAGAGTGAGTTCCAGGGCAGCCATGGATACACAGAGAAACCCTGTCTTGAAAAACAAACAAACAAACCCACGAAATATGTTCTTAGTTCTTTCTAGCCTCCTCCACTCTGCTTTTAGAGTGTTGTCAGTGCCCTAAAAAGAAGCCCCATAGCCACAGTCGGTGCCCTTTCCCACTCAACAACCTTGTGCCGTCTACTGATGCATTTTCTGTCTGTGTGGGTTTGGGCATTCTGGAAATATCGCAGAAGTCAAATGACACAAGTGGCCTGTCATGTCTAACTGACTTTGGAGATGCATCTGTACTTCAGCACGCATTAGAACATCATGCCATTTCAAGGCTGAGTAGCAGTCTATCGTGTGGATATACTACAGTGTGTTGATCCATTTACTTATCAATAGGCATCTATGCTACTTCTGTTTCTGACAACTGTGCACACTGCCACTTGGAGCATTCTCATGTTCAACTTTCTGTTTGAACATCTGACTGTAATCCTTTTATGACTATAATCTAGGGAAGAATTGCTCAGTTACATAATGTTTCCTATTTAACTTAGTGAGAAACTGCCAAAGTGTATTCTACAGTAGCTGCTGCATTTTGCAACTACTTAGTGTTGTTTGTGTGTTTTGCTTCATTTCATTTTGTTGAGAAAGAGTCTCATGTAGCCCAGGCTAGTCTTGAACTCATTATGTACCCAAGGCTGACTCTGAACTCCTGACCTTTGTTGTCTCCTCCTCCTAAGTGCTGGGACTGAGATGGTTACGCACCATCTCGTGTTCAGTTATTAACTAGCATTAAATAACATGAGGGCCTGTGTGGGTTCACGCATTGGCTTCTCAGAATTGTCTGGGCTTGGAACACTAAAACACCCTGTCAGAATCTTCCGGCCACCCACACCGAGAGCTGCCTCTTGATGACCTGCAGCAACTCCTCTGCCATCCGTCATTATTCCACAACACTTCAGTTTCTTCAAAATCACTCGCAGATGCTAGAGAGATGGTGTCGTGGGTAAAGCATTTGCAGTGCGAGCATGACGCCCGGAAGCCACAGAAAGATGGAAAGAAAGAACAAACTGCACAACACTGCACTCTCACCTCTGCAGGTGTCCTGTGCCACACAAACACCCATACACACTGCAATAATAATGTTTTCAAAATTAATTCCTATTCGTTTTGTTGTCAATGGTCTGCCTTACTTCCTTTGTAAAATGATAAACTCTCCCTGCCCTATAACACAGGTCTCCTGCTTGGCTCCATACACATCCCAGGCCTCTTCCTTTACTGGATAAATCCCTTCCTGGTGTAGAAGGCTGCAAAGAATTGGGTGGGAAGGGTCACTGTCTATCCCTTTTCTTTCTTCATAAAGGGAAAAAACTATGGATGGCAACTCACTCTAAAGGCCCAAGAGGAAATGGGACCATGGCCCCAGGTATCACCAAATGAATTACTGACACTCTTGACCAACTGCTTAGATTTCCAATGTGCATTTCAAGCTCTGCCTTTCCTTGACTACACAGACCATCAAACCTGTTTATGTAAAGATGAAGTAGGGTTACTAAAGGTCTTGAGGAAAGTTTGCTTCAGGCTTTGATTCTGTTTTGTTCTCTTTTGTTCAGCAACCGAAAGCCTCCAAGTACTTTCTCTGAGGTCAATACAAAAGTCAAGGTCCTCCAGAAGATCCCTCAAGAGCACACTCTACCCTCCAGCCTCCTGAACAATCATTGGACTCTTACTCTTTGCATAAGCAAGAGGAACAAAGAGAAAACACAGCTGAGCACAAGCCTCTAGAAGGTCTGCCCCCTTCGAGGAAGATGTTTTGGCTACGGAAGGTGCAACCAGCTTGCCCACAGCCCCACCTTCCCTAGTGGCCCACCATGGATCGCTCCCAGTGCACCGCTAGCACTCGGGCTCCACAAGGGCAGAGACCCCGCCCTCCATGATCACTGCTGATTTCCGGCAGATCAGAGCCTGAGACCAGTATATGCCACATGTATCCATGAACACCTCAGGATCCCCTCAGCTCTAAGCTCTCAAAGAACAAATAAACTTACCCCAAGTTAGAAGAAAATGCCTAGATTGAAAAGTTAACAAAAGTCTCTTGGCGAGTCAGGTGTGGATGTGTTCTGCAGTCAAGTCAGGGCTCATGCCACCTGCAGCTACAAATGTGGCTTGCTCTATCCATGGAGAGAGAAGGAGGCAAAGATGGACCTCGCTTCATGGGTCTGGCTGCTTAGAAGGTTCTATTTAAAAGGAAAACGCTCTTCCAAAGTTGGTCTCTCAGAGATTTTTTCCACAAACGCTACAAATGATGACTATGTGAGACTTCTCAAGGATCTGCCTAATGTTGACATCTAGGGATGACTGACTTGGGGTTTCTATTGCTGTGAAGAGACACCATGACCATGACAACTCTTACAAAAGAAAACATTTAATGGGGGGGGGGAGGGGGGCTTATAGTTAAGAGGTTCCATCCACTATCATCATGGCAGGAAGCATAACATTGTGAAAGAAGACAAGGTACTAGAGCTTAGAGTTCTACATCTGGATTCTCAGGCAGCAGGAAGAGAAAGTGACACTGGGCCTGGCTTGAACATTTGAAGCATCAAAGCCCACTCCCAGTGACACACTTCCTCCAACACGGCTACACCTCCTACTAGTGTCACCCCCTATGAGCCCATAGGGGTCATTTTCATTTAAGTCACCATAAGTGCATTAACAAAATAATTATTGCATTAATTCCTTTTTAAAAATTCTTGTTTGCCAGGCAGTGGTGCTGATGTTTTAATACCAACACTTGGGAAATAGAGGCAGGCAGATCTCGGTGAGTTTCAGGCCAGCCTGGTCTACAAAGCAAGTTCCAGGACAGTCAGAGCTGATACCTAGAGAAACCCTGTCTCAAAAAAACCAAACCAACCAACCAAACTAACAAAATTCTTCTCTTCCTGGTCTAGAACAAAAGAATCAATGGCAAGGTTGCTTCTCACTCCTTTCATCCCTTGGGAAGGGGCAACTGGGGTGTCTCTCTTCTTAGTCTATGGAGTTATACTCCTTGGCAGCAAACACTGTCCCAGGAGCCTCTGCTTTTTCTTTTGTGGGCTGTTCTGAGGAATGAATGTAGCTAGAGATGCTAAATCTGACTAACCAGAATCTGGCCTCAGATTCGGCTTTGGTTCAGACACAATGAAAGCAAGGGTACGTCCTCCTTCCTTTCCTGTTCAGAGACCCCCGCACTACCACCAAAGTCTCCCACTGAACACCTTCCATCTGCCAAGTCAATCTACAAATAATGGCGCTTCCAACGGAAACCAAGACAGAGGAGATGCCTCTCGGGTATTTACTCTCCAGAGTCATATGGAAGTGGAAATGGTAACATCACACCATTGGGAATTGTAGGCTAGTAAGCCTCATTAAGAAATATCAAGGGGCCTTCCTGTAAAAGGCTCACCTTCAAAGTTTAAAGCGTTTTGGTGTCATACAGTGTGTTCTGAGGCCTTCAGAGGAGGCCGACTGAAGCTTCTGACACTCTATGGTTCTATAGTGGTATCACGGTCACAAGTGACCAATGTGATGTTTCCCTGGGGCCGTAAGGAAGCTCACATAGTCAAGCTTTCGTGACATGAACTCTTTGCCTTCCTTTTAAGATCTATCAGGTAAAACTCAGTTAAAATGAACATAGAGGGCTGCGTTAACGAAAGAATAAAGGACGACTGTTGTTTTGTTTGTTTCAGTCTGAATGGCCTATCCAGAAAACAAAGCGTGCATTCCTCATTTGTTACTGAGAGGGGAAGCCTGTTGAGTGGCTGACAGGATAGCCGTGTGTGGTTAGTGTCGGATCCTGTTTAGCTGAGTATGCCAACAGTATCCATTCCGACCACTGTACCCACCAAGCCCAAGCCTGGCTCTGATTCTGTAGACCTTCCACGTGGCTCTACAGGGTGCAACACAGAGAACTCAAATGGCAACCAACATGTTCATAACAGAAGTCCCACAGCGTAAGCCCTGTCAAGGGGAACCTTTGGCACATGCCTAAGAGCTCCTCCAGCTCAGGGAAGCTAATGCCAGAGCCCATCAGGAAGGTTTGGGAAGGCAGCAGTGCCCTTGGGGATTTTAATCTTACTTCACTGTCATGGAGAGGACTGTCTACGTGTGCAGCCTCAAACCCAGGACTGCCTCTTACCATGCCACTTTTAAGGGTGACTGAAATGGCACCAGCTGCTGACAGGCTGCTTTTTTTCAGTCACTAAAAATCTCCTTTTTGCCATTTGTAATTGAAGGTTTCAAATAAAACATTTCTAGGGAAAAAAGACAAAAATGAAAGGAAATTCCACTGAGACTCAAATGCCAGCTTCCCTGGGGGACCCGCGAAGGTGAGCACTGGGGAACAAGTGGAGGCTGAAGAGAAGAGAAACAGCCTGCCAAGACAGCAGAAAAGAAGACGGAGAAGCAGGTAAGGCACACACGGGCATGAACACAAACACACGTGCACACAGGACTGTGAAATCATGTAGTCACAGAAGGCTCCAGGACATAAAATTAAAGAGAAAAGAATAACGGCTAGAAAGAGAAGTTGTAAAAACTGATTAATTACACAAGAGTAATCACGTGTTCTTACCAAAAGCAAACCTTCTCAAAGACAATACTGTGCTATCTGACGGGTCTAGGCCACAGTCATCGTCCTCTTCTGTAATGACCACGGATGTGCTCTGCAGTCCCTCCAACTGTGCAGGGTAAAACGCCCAGCTTTACAGCCTGGGCGTGCATCTCCCACTCTGACTGGACTATAGTGCTAAAATACCTAACAGTTCCATGAAAGGTGAAGAATACCTAAAGAACCAAACTCCAGAGCTGGCTTCAGTGACATAGAAGTCACATAGTCACATGGAGCTGTCCCAAAGAAGGCTCCATACATGATTTCATGCTCTGTTGCTGCCTCATTAAAATGCTTAATAATTTCTGAACCAGTGGCTCTGTAGTTGCCCTTTGCCCTGGCCTCTAACTCTGAAGCAGGTCCTGACTAATCTCCAAGGGCATTTTCCTCTTGTTAGGCCCATTTCTAAGCAATCCGTGCACTGCAGATATCATAGCGCTTGAAAGAGCAGTACGGGAAGGCACAGACGCAGAGGCAACAATGAGCAATTTTAGAATGAATAATCTGTCACACAAAAGCAGCCCTGTTTGCCTCCCAGGAAAGGCTGGAGTTCAGCAGGCATTTGGGGCCTGTTTCAGACTCATTATTTGTCCTTGACTGAGAGGCACGATGGAAAGTCACATTTCGTGTGAGCCAGTTCACTCCTCTTCAAATGAAAGAAAATTGAAAAATAAATAAAAAAGTAAGAAAGGTCAAACTGACTTCCTAGGGAACAATAGAATGCAGCCCAGAAAAAAAAAAACATAGTTTACTCAACTTTTCAGTGCTACCAAAAGGACCTTTTGACACTTCTTGGCGAAGACATGACAGTACTTTTAACGCTAGAAGAAAAGAAAAATGGTCTTCTCTGAGAAAACTTTAGAAAAGATATCTTGATGATGGGCTTATGCAAAAATCACATGGCACTTGCCATGAACCTTGATCTTCTTCCCTTGTAAAAGGAAAAAAAGAAAGTCCTAACGGTAAAGAAAATACAATACTCTAAAAATACCCATAGGTAGGTACCTCTATTCTGGGCTTGGCATTCAGACAATTCGTCTGGCGAGCCTGCCCTTTTGAACGAGTGATCTCTCCAAAGCAAGCCAGAGACGACTGGAGACAAAGAGAGCATCACTTGATGCATGCACACATTGTACAAAACCACAAATGTCACCAGCACCTAAGCTTCCTGACCAGAGGAAAGGAAGGGACTCCTGAACAGACGGGCCGCTGACTGCCCCACCTTGGGAAATGCCCATGGGCCTCTCCGTTAATCATTTTGTTTTCATTTATTTTTGTTATTCTGCAGTTAACAGACGAGAACGCACACACGATAAGAAGCAAGAGCATATGCATGACAGACAGCACACAGAGACTGCAATGGCTTCAGAAAGCAGCTTCCTGTTCAACAGCGTCTTCCCTTGCCTAGTAACCTTTCTGACTTTCTACGAGTCCCAGGGCATAATCCTCAGCCTCTACTTAAAACAAAAACAAACAACAACAACAAAAACAGTTCCTGCCTCTCTGCTGGAATTTCCCGCTTTCTGCATTACCCTCCATTTTTTAATTCAATCCTCAATTATATCCAGCACACGTCTTAAAAACCTATCCAACACTTGGAATGCAAGCCATCTGTATCCAGTTCTACTGACCACTTCTTCTCGTGGCTAACTTCTCTGGGCTATCGACTTGTTCCTTCACATTTTGTATGCCTTGTTTTGTTTCATTTTGTATAAAGCTATGGATGAGACTGGGTTAACAACATCTGCCCACAGAAGGAGCTTGTCCGTTCTGTTAGATCATTGGCTCAAGAGTAAGCACTGGGTAATCTGATCAACAGCTAAATTGGCTCTGAGTGTTCCCAGTTTTAATCAGAGGCAGTTTATCTCTAGCGGCTAGGTATGAAGGTGCGTGCCTGTAATCCCAGCACTTGCAAGGCAGGAGGATCAAATGTTCAAGCCAGCCTCAGCTACGGAGCAAGTTTGAGACTGTCCTTTACTGTTCCATTTAAAACCAGAACAAACAAAAAAGCCAGAAGAAGAATTCACAACTAGCTTCAGCATTTTGAGATTGACATCAGGGCTCTCAGTCTTCCCAATCACAGGATCTAAGAACTGGGGACACTTCAGAACCTTCTTTCCATTTTACAATTATGCCGTTCCTTTTCTAAAATGGAGAGATGCCTAAAATTTTTGAAACCTGAATGTTTCTTGCCTTGGAGTCGCTAAGAAATTCTCCTTGTGATCCATTATAGCTCCTTCATGTCTGCACTTCTGGGGAGCTCTATGTTCTGCCCTTGAACGTTGAGTCTGACCCCAGAATGCTCATGAAGTACTCATGACAGAGTGTCCATCCTGTAGCTCTGCTCAGTCTCCAGGGTCTCCATGACACTGCCTTGCTCTTGAGAAAAGCCAGGTGGTCCTTACTGGGAGACAATCAGTTTTCCTACCCTCCCCCAGAGTCTTCTGCCTTCCACCTCCACAACCCCAGTAATGAGAATAGAAACGACTTAGAAAGGTGTCCTTGCTGGAGGGCCCCAGAATTGTAAGCAGTCATTCCAGCTACCAATCCATTCAGTGAGATCTAATCCTCCAATCCTCCTCATCTTGATCCTGCCAATTCCTCCTCTTACACCACTGTACCACCCAGAACAAAAGCAGCCCTGGTATCTTTTCTCTTACTTAAGATTCCTAAGTTTCTAGAGTTTGGCTTATTTATGTCGTAAGCTTTCTCACTGATTTAAAGACATCTATTCTTTCTTGCTACTTTCATCATTAGAATGTCAACTGTCTACAACTGAATCAGACTGCCCTCCCGCTTGCGTTAAGGTTGAAGTCTACTTCCCTCATTTCTCCTAAAGACTCCTGGCCAGCAGGACCAGCTCATTGGAGCCCATCTATCAGCTCCTACAGCATAAACCAGGTACCTCAAGGAAAGATGATGTAACCAAGCACCCAGGCACCCAGGCACCCAGGATGGTGCCTATAAACAACTCACAGGACGGAAGGAGCTTCATGCCACTCTTCCTTATGGTCTCGGTTATCCAGGACCAATCCCCTGTGCTTTGTCTCTGCTTTCTGTGCTCATTTCAACTGTCTGATCCAAGAAGCTCTGATTCTCCCCCAAGCCAACTTCTTGACACCATAGATGACAGCCCCTTCCTAATGCATCTAAACTCTTGTATCCTTCCACCTGGAAGCACTTACTCTCTCATCCCTGTTCCCGTTGTGTGTACTGTATGTATGAATGTATGGGTAGGGATGCTCACCCAAGCATGCACCTGTAAAGGTTATGGGTTCATCTTAAGTGTCTTCCTCTAAAATCTTCTACATTTTTTTTTTGAGACAAGGTCTCCAACTAAATCTGGGGTGGGCTGTTATAGTGAACAAGGCAGGGCAATGAGCTCTTAGGGGCTGTCTGTCTCATCTTTGCCCCCAACCCAGCACTGGGATTTGGGCCCATGCTGCCATTCTTGGCTCCTCTATGTGCACTGGGGTCTGACCTCAGGCACTCTGCTTGCTCAACACACCTCTTACCCACCGAACCATCTCCCCAGCATTTTCCATAGACTCTCTTCTACATTCTTCTGATTCCCTTTCATCTACTTATCACCTAGCTTTATTGTGGATGCTGCCTAATTAACAATACACTACAACATAAGGGAAAAAAATGAAAAAGAAGGATTTCTATTCAAGCTTAGGAATATCACATGAACAGTCACAAAATGGCTTAATTGGACATTTGCAAAGGCTGAACTACACTAGGTTTTTACTAACAAAGTTTAGTGTGAAAAATGAGATATTGATTCTTCTTTAAGGAATTTCTTTTTTAAAAAAATTAAATGTCACTTCTTTTTAAGGCCTCAAAAATACATGACTGTCCAAACAAATATTTGAATTAACTACGGCATCATGAAGGCCAACATCACGACAGACTAAAATGTATCTTTAAAAAAAATATGCTGATTTTGCCCAGGCTTGTTGTGAAATATTATTTTAAGGTGTATTCCTTTTGTTTATGCTGCATTTGTTTAACTCTGTGAAGCTGTGTTACTGTGCCTGTCTAAGACACCTCATGGTCCATAGTGAGGCAGGAGCAAGGACAGAAGGAAAAACAAGGACGAAGGGAAGCAAGAGAAGAAGAAGACACCAGGGTCCAGCCACCCAGCTACACAGCAAGCCCCAGAGAAAGAAGTATACAGTAAAGTATACAAAAACAGAGAAAGATAATAGCTAAGAGGCAAAAGGTAAATAGAATAATTTAAGGAAAACTGGTTAGAAACAAGCCAAGGTAAGGCCGAGCATTCATAACTAAGAATAAGGCTCTGTGTGTGATTTATTTGGTAACTGGGTGGCAGTCTCCCTAAAAAGCCAAAAGAGTAAAACATAACACAACACACACTGTGCTGTGTGTGCTCAAACAGATTTCTACTCAATGACACTATGAGAAATAAGAATTGTCATTGTGTGTTTCATGTGGCTTCTCTTGCTTTGTCCCAAGACATTTTCCATGTGGCAGAGATAAACTTTCTTCTATCAGGTGCCCAAACTGAAACACTGTGGGTAGAGAGGGCTGCTCCTAAAGTTCTCACTTCCTCTGTCCTCCTGGATTCTACTGCCTAAAAGGTCCTGGCTTGTCCAGTGTAGACGGAGACTGCTCGTTCATTTCCTGGCTGCCCAAATCCGAATAATCACACAGAAATAATATTAAATACAACACTGTTGGGCCAATAGCTTAGGCATATTTCTAGCTAGCTCTTACATCTTGAATTAACCCATATCTATCCATCTGTATCGCCACAAGGCTGTGACTTACCGGGTAAGGTTCTGGCTGGTGTCTTTCTCCTTCCGCAGCTACATGGCGTCTGTCTTAACTCTGCCTATTCTCTCTATACATCCCTTCCAGCCTGGCTTTACTCTGCTAAGCCATTGGTCCAAACAGCTTTATCCATCAACCAATAAAAACAGCACATATACAGAAGGACATCCCACATCATCTCCCCTTTTCTGGCTAATTAGAAAGAAAGGTTTTAACTTTACCATAGTAAAATTACATATACAAAACAGTTATCAAGCAAGAATTATAGTTAAAATGTTTAGTTCATTTATATTTGTCAAATTAAGGAAAAATATCATCTATCCTATCTTTGTTAGTCTAAAGTTTTATATCTAGTTTACCTTTTATCGTAACTAAGGAAAACTGTAACTATCTGTCCTCAACTCTTCCAAGACCCCAGAACCCTGCAGCACACCCGACACAATGTAATTACTCCTCTACAGAGACTACCTCACTGCCCACCCACCCTAAGTAGCCAATCTACTAAAGTTAATGCCTGGGAGTAAAATCCATGTTCTCTGACATGGGGGAGCTTAACAAAGCAAGGCCATAGGAAATTATAAATCCACATTACCCTTCGGCTTAGTGACTAATCAGGGGAGAAAAAAAAAACACATCTGAAAGTAGAAATGTCACTGTTGTGTAAGGGATGAGTTGACCCCCTGCTAATTTCCTCATGCTGAAAATATAAGACGAGGAAAGAGAGACAAAAGGACTAAAAGAGTTGCTGTTTGCTGTGTGACTGAGGCTTAGCCACGTACACTTTGAGTCTGTTTCCTACCTACATAGTGGGCTGAGAATAATTCTCATTTTCCCTTTTCTTGTTATGGAAATTAGGATAGACTATGCGGGGGCATGGAGAGATAACTCTGGGGCTACATGAACTCGCCAATCATCCAAGGGACCTGGGTTTGTTTCTCAGCACCCACACAGTGGGCTCACAGCCATCCATAACTGCAGGGTGAGAGGATCCAAAGCCCTCTTCTCAGCTCTGTAAGCACTGGGCATGCACATGCTACACAGACACATATGCAGGCAAAACACTCACACACATGAAAAGCAATAAATAAGCCTTAATATTTTAAGATATCACATGCAGAAACGTGATGCAGACTCTAAGTGCACACACAGTGAGAGATGAAACCTCATCAACCTGCTGACTAAGCACTTGGAATGACCCATCTACATCTCTCAGACCCTTCCTTACCTGACCGGATTAATATACAAAAAGCAAACGGAGTTCCATTTCTGCACAAAGCAATACACGAAGGAAAAGCAGTTTCTCAGGCAGCTCTCTCTCAAACTTCTCTAGAAATGTGCTGTATAGATTTCACAGTACTCTCAAGAGGACAGGTAAATGGCATGTCTTCCCTGACTCATTATGTGTCCTTTTTTTGTTCCTCACTTAGTGAATTCCTAGCTTCTACAAAACACGTAACATGGAAGAGATAGCTGAGGTGTATAACAATTTTACTGGAGAGGGAACAACATGCTTAGCCAACTAGTGCTATGTTAACTGAAAGCCAAGTTCTACTACTAAGAATAGTTTAGTTCAGGAGTGATTATGAAGCATCTTGAATTCTATTTATGGACTCCAGTATATTAATAGAAAAAAAATGAGGGTGTCAACAGAGGTTTAAAAAGTTCTTCGATGTGTGCACTCCCATGTCTACTGAAGCCCTGTTCAAAAGAGCCAGGCTACAGATCAAACCTCACCATTTGCAGGAGAATGAACAGAGAAAATGAGTTATATATACACTCATATATATACTCATGACCAGTAAAGAAAAATGAAATCCCATCATTTATGACAACAGAGAGGAACTGGGAATAAAGAATGTTAAATGAAGTAAGCCAAGCACAGAAAGATGAACTTCACATGACTTCACTCCTATGCAATCTGAAACAGCTGATCTCAGAAATAAAGAACAGAGTATTGGTCAGCAGAAATCAGAGAAGGAAAGGAGGCTACTGGATGATGTGGGAGTCCATCCTGGTGTTCTGTTACAGAGAAGGCAATTGTATGTACTAGCATACACTGTATCTCAAAAAGAGACAGCATTCCAAATGTTCTCATCACAAAAAATGAGAAATGTCTGAGATCACAGATGAGCCCGCCAGAAATGCCCATTTAATCACTACGAGGCTATACCTACTTCAAAAACCACACCATGTCCCATAAATATGTTCCACTACTACATGTGAGTTACAAATTTTAAAATAAAACCTTTTTCTCTACTAAGAAAAATTTTGCAAAGCGTCAACTCTAATTTACAACATCAACTCAAGATCTTAAACATGTATTAAAAGCATATTCCTGAAATTGGGAGAAGGAGAAGTATGTTTGTTATTACTTCGCTATCCAAACACAGCAGTGGGCTGAAGATCCTATATCAGGCAAGCAAGCAAGCAAACCAAAGAGATGAAAATAGCATGAAGGACCTAGCACAGTGGTTCTCAGCCTTCCTAATGCTGCGATCTGCTCACACATTTCCTCATGTTGTGACCCCCCCCCACATCAAATTATTTCGTTGCTACTGCACGACTGTAAGTTTGCCACTGTTATGAATCATAATGTAGACATCTGTTTTCTGATGGTTTTTGGCAACCCCTGTGAAAGGATCAATCGACCCGCTCAAAGGGTCACAACCTACAGGTTGAGAACCACTGATGTAGAAAATCTAGGTGAACCAACTAGAAATAAAAGCACATGAATTCAGTTGGCTGCAGAGACACGAAGTCACTAGAACAAAAACTTAACTAGAAAACTAATTAAAGGGAAAGTAAAGTGGGATTAAAATGGGATATGAGAGGGGGGGGTGGGGGTATTCACTGACACAGGGAAATAAATATGAGATCATAAAATAACAACATTTGTGAGACAGAAAATGTCCTGAGCCAAGTGTCAAACATGTAAACTGAAAAACACATTTTTCCAAAAAAACCTCCTGAAATGTAGAGACTCAATCACTGATGATAAAATCACCAACACCAAGAAGAAATGAAAAGTATAAATCAAAAAGCAGAATATAGTTTATAATGTTATAGTGTGCATATTATCTCAATAAGAAAAGGGCAGCTCTTAATGAAGCTAAGAAAACTGACATTTATTGAAGAAAAAAATCTAGATTCATACTCTGCATTATACACGAGAATAAATTCTACAAGGAAAGGACAAAGGTCAAGGGGAAATTATAAAAATATTTTAAGAAAACGCCAGAGAATATATATTTTGAAATTAAAATAAAATCTTCTTAGATAAGATAAAAGTGATTGATGGCTCTGACTACCCAAACTCTAGAGCTGGCCCACAGCAGAGATGAGACTGTACCACGGAAACTGGCACATCAGTTCAAAGACTTCCCTGCTCTGGAAAGGTGCACAAAACTAACCAACGTCAGCTTCCTTTTTCATCTAGAAAAGTGGGTTTCAGACTGTGAAACTGAGAGCTAATTCAGAGAAACATAGCAAGAGAGTGGGTCCCACAATCCTGACACGTATGTATCCTTGGTCCATAGAGACTCTCGAGCGGAGGCTTCCTAAAGTTTAGACCCCTTAATACAGTCCTTCATGTTGTGGTGAATCCCAGTCATAAAATTATGCTACTCCATAACTAATTTTGCTACTGTTACGAGTCATCATAGTAGAAGTATTTTTGAAGACTAGTTTTGCCAAAAGGATCAAGGCCCACCACCAATTGAGAAGTGCCAATATAGATTGTTTTAGATGTTACTGGAATATGGCTGTTCATCATCTGGGACATGAGAGAAAGGCCAGGAAATTAAGCCCAAACATTACCTAATGTTTCATAAATAAGATGAAATTGGGTTGTGTGTATTACAAAAGCTCAACTCATTTGATCCCAGTCCTGCTCAAAATCAGGGAGCTTGATAGTTTGTCCTGGGTATTTGCTCGGTTCCGCTAAAATTCCCCCAAGCCATAGACTTCACAAACTAGCCCTTTCTGGGTACATAGCTCTGCACCCCTTCTCTGGGCTTCGTGACTCACCCCAACCCGGGACCTTACTGTGCCACCAACAAAGCCCAAGCAGAGACATAAACACAGGGAGACCCCAAACAAAGGATGATTCAAGGACAAGAAGAACGGGTTAAATATCTATTTTTAAATGCTATGATACTTCTTTTATTTTTCACACGCTGTATAAATCATTCACTTTATTTTTTCCCCTTTTGAGTCTTTTTATACCAACATTCAAACAGCCAAAGTGAGAAATTTTCTGTCGCTTTTCAAAATTTAATACCAAACTGGTTTGTTTTATACAAATTCCCAACTCTTCTGTCTTAATATATTAACTAGGATACATGGCATGTTCTACCAATTAATAGACTTACTAAACAGAGTATGCTGATCTAACCATGTTTAGTTCCTTCAGGACAGGAAAAAAAAGTAGAAAAATCCAAATGTTTCTAAAACTACACACCAGCGTGATGTTAATTAACTCAAGTGACAAGCGCAGAACACACTGGTGGGAAGGCCTGTTGAAGATGCCTGGGTTTGCCTGCACTGTGTGTATATATAGCACCCATTAAGAATTCTCTGCGCAGTATATCCTAGCTGGAGTTAGTGTCAGAAATCTCTAACTTCAATTAGAAAGGGTAGAGGAAGCACAGACTTAACACACAAGACTTTTAAAAATAAGATTAAAACAGCTATCAGAAAAAAGTTTTGGCACATTGAAAACGACAATACTTCCTGGAAACAAACAGCAGAATAAACATACCTGTAATTCTGCTGCCTTCTAGAATCTTATTATGATGAGAAAATCTTAGACCCCCCCACCCACCCGCCCACCAAACAACCAAAGAAAAGGGAAAGAAAATTCACAAGCCACTGTGAACAAGAATTCCTGGAAAGAAGCTGTGTTTGCAAAGACTGCTTTCCTCATTAAACTTCAGTGATACAGAGACAGCAATATGCTGTGGGTCCAGAGGCTACCTGCCTTATCCTGGCCGGCTCCCTGAATAGCCAGCCATTCCCTGTACACCTCTTTATTAGAACCTACACCCTGTGACTAAAAGATAAAAATCTTTGGGGAACTATTAACATAGCAAACCTCTTGTTTCCAGTGACCCCAAAGCTAAGAGTGTTACCTGATAGCATCTGAGAACCACCGAAACTCTTCCTCCATCTTGCTATAACCACTACTCAGATAGGCCCACCAATGTATTTTAGACTTGCCTTGATTTATGACTTCCTTTGTTCTGTATAAAATGCCAATGGATTGCTTCTACGTTGGAACATGGGATTTGGTTGGGGGAAGATTTAACTTTGTGTTTCTAGCCCATGGTCACTCAAAATGGCTCCAGAATAAACTCTCCTATTTTCTTTAACGTGAGAGCTGTAGTGTTTTGTTTTGATCCCAAGTCAGTTCTGTTTAATGAAAGAACAAATGATGCTGGTTTGTAGGCAAGGTACATCCCACCAGCAGCTTTCTGGCATGGGCCACAAGCAGGAGAGATGCTCAAAGACCATCCCCTTCATTATTGGCGGTGTTTGGGAACCTGTGTGAACACCTCTAAGGTTTCCAGAAGTATCCAGGCAGGAAGGCTCTGGGTGGGAACACCTCTTCCCCAGGGTGTATATTCCCAGGCTGCTCTTGTTGATTCCATGATAATTCCTACACATGCTGCTCAGCCAAAACACTTAGCCAGTAGCTTCTTGAAGCCAAGGATAAGAGAGGCCACAGTTCCCTTCCTGCCACTCAGGGCTACCCAACTCCCTTCCATTCGCCACCCGTTTCCTTCATCTGGGCCTCAGAGAACACTGTGCCAGCTATTCAGCTTCAAAATCACCCTTGTCCATCTTGCTCTTGAGACACTATAGTCAGTTCCTCGAAACATTTCTCCAGCAACACCTGTGGACAAAGTAATTCTGCCAAGAGCAGTCTGGGGGAACATGCAAGAGACAAGGAAGTGTGTCTCTTCCACCGCATTGCTCTGGTGGCATGAGAGAGAATCCCAGAGGCCCTTTCTCTCTTCTGAGTTTCTCCAAACACCCAGTAGGCACCTTGCAGGGGAGTAGCACAAGCCCATGGGCATCCAGAAAACTCTCTGGTCAACAGCTCTGAACCCCCAGCCTTTGCAGAGCTTTGTCGTTGCTCAGTGATATGAACCAGACGTCTCCAATTCAGGTGGACACTTTCTGTACCAAACAATGTCTAGAGAACAGAAAAACAAATTCCTAAAGGGGAATATTATTTTCAGGTGTGTGACTTGTTTGCGCTGCATTTATTGAACTCTGTGTAACCGTACCTGTCTAAAACACCTGATGGCCCTAATAAAGAGATGAATGGCCAGTAGCGAGGAAGGAGCAAGGACAGGCAGGGCTGGTGAGCAGAGAGTATAAACAGAAGGTGAAATCTGGGAGAAGAAAGAGGAGCAATGAGAGGAGGAAGAGAGGACATCAGGGGCCAGCCACCCCGCTACACAGTAAGCCATGGAGAAAGAAGTAAAGTAAGGCATTTGGAAATAGAGAAAGACAAAAGCCCGGAGGCAAAAGTAATTGGGATAGTTTAAGATAAGGAAAGCTGGCAAGAAACAAGTCAAGCTAAGTAATAATAAGCCTCCGAATGATTTATTTGTGAGTTGGGTTGTGGACCCCTAAAAAATCCAAAAGAGTAAAACTGGTGGTGGTGGGGGGGGGAGACAAGAGACCAAGAGTAAACTGAAATAAAGACATGGGCAGGAGACTGAATTCCAGGGAGAAGACAATACCTCATCAAGAGAGAAAGCAAAAGCAAGAAGATGCAGGTAAAAACTTAGGAGCAAAGAACTGCCTGGTCCCAGAGTGCTCCACTGCATGAATGCAGGTAAAATAAAGCAATAGCAACTGCGTTTTTTAAAAAAAGTTTATTAGACAACTGTTTGATATTCAGAGGAACCAGCACTCTTAATAAAAGATAACAGAAAAAGTTGGAGAAATAAACCACCAGAGAAAATCGTGCTGTGTATACTTTCATAAAAGGAACTAATTTCATAATATACTCATTATGTGTATGTATGTAGAATGTTCTTTTATTGAAGTCCCCTTGGCCATTATTCTCTCCTATTCTCTTCCCTGTCCTCCCAAGTCCCCCTCCTACTTCTGTGTCTGTGCGCCCCACTGTGTTTAATTAGGGTTTCCTGCACAAGCTTGGGCCGGCATGTCACTTCCTCAGTGGCTATTCCACAGAGGATCTTAAAACGGTGTAGCCAGCCAGCCTCTGTACAGCAGATCCAGTAACCACATGGCTACTGACTACCACTCCTGAAAGAAGTACTCAGAACCATACCAACTACTAAAGAAAATACTCCAAATTAAGAATTCAAATACAAGTTGAGTGGTGGTAGCACACACTTTTAATCCCAGCACTTGGAAGGCTAGCTGGTCTACAGAGCAAGTTCTAGAACAGCCAAGACTACACAGCGAAACTCTGTCTTGAAAATGCAAAAACCAAAAAAAAAAAAATAAAGAATTAAAAAAAAACAAAAAAACAAAAAAACAAAACAAAAAAAAAGAAAAACCAAAAACCAACCAAACAAAAAAAAGGTTTCAATTCAAATACAATATTAGTGTAAAAAGGTGAATAGTAAACACAAATTCAGAAACAGAAATGTTCTTCTAATGAAAATTTAATGCCATGAATATGATTGTAAAACCTTCAGCAAAAAATTTAAATTGTTTTTAATTAAAAATGTAAAATATAATGAAAGTAATAATTATAAAATCCTATTCCTAATAATCTGTTGCAAGGGCATTGTAGAAAGCATGCTGTATTTCTCATCTTGTATTGTATACAATCAGTAATATTCCACTTGTGAATTTTATAATTAGAGAAAAACAAGCTGAATAATTATTTAATTGAAAAATTAATCATAACCTGAAGTCAGATTTTATACCTACCACGTTACAAAGAGAGACATGGGCAAAGAAACACTGCACGAAGGCAGAGAAAATGGCTAACATGGCAAGAAGAATGTCTGAAAAGTGAGCTTAACTCATTTATCTTCTTTGGTTTTTTTTCTACCTTTTCCAAATTCTAAAATATATCTGAACAACCAGAAACAAAATCATAAACATTGAAGAAAACCCGGAGGCTCAAGGACAGAGAGGGCATCCAAGGCCCAAACCCCCAGGCCCCTGCCTGCCATCTGCTGCGGTCTGTACGCACCTCTGCCCTCCAAGCAGAGACACAGACTCCAGTGACCTGAAAAGAGACGACTCTCAAGAGATGTTTTTCTCTCCACTACAAGTTCTTCCCGCTTGTTTTCACTTCTGCCGTGTGTCACACAGGTATTTCACGCATACTCAACTCCCTGCCCACAATGCAGATATGAGCAATAAATCCATGTCAAACATTTATGAAATATCCTCCCCCCAAAAAAAAGACTCTCAGAGCCACTTAAGATGTAACCTGTCTTATATATAAAGAACTAGAACCTAGAAAAGTAACAGGCTGATTCGTGTCAGCCAATGGAGTTCGTGCAATAAAGGTACCTGATTAGCAGATATACTATAAAACCCAGTTTTATGAAGCGCTGAGGGCCTTGGAGATGGCTCAATTAAAACAAGCAAAAAGTACCCTCTTGAGCATGGACGGCGCCCGCTGAGCGGAGGAGATTTCTGAGAGCCTGACTTGCTCTGTAACTGCTCTAAACGTCATAGTTGGAGGAATTAATTGGCTACTTTGCCTTCCAGATCTTGAGGCTTACTCTTGCTCCTCAGGGTCCTGTTGGCCTCGAGGCCTGAAGCCAGCGTTGGCTCCTGGTACATGAGCTCCTGGATCAGCCTCTTAGACAACAAAGAATCCCCGGCTTAGGAAAGATCGAGACTGGAGACCAGGCATCTACATGTAAAAGCACGACAGACTGAGGGGCGCATGACCCTGTACACACACCTGAGACCCCCCCACTTCGGAGTCTGGAAGAGCCTACAGCCACTTTCACAGATGCTTTAAAAAAAAAAAATGTCAAGGTGTCAGTCAAATACTAGGCCTTTAATTTTTTTTTTCTTTCCAGAGCTTCAAAAACATTTGTTTTTATTGTTTGGCTTTGTTTCTCACTACATGCTTCCTCCAAGCTCAGGCAAAAAAGAACCTTAAAAAAAAAAAAAAAAAAAAACAGAAAATATGTGTGGAGAGCCCTCTCCTCCTCCTCCCCCTCCTCCTCCCCCTCCTCCTCCCCCTGTCTGTAACCGCATGCTTACAGAGATAATAAGCCATTACATTTTGTCAAGAGCCTTTTCACAACTGTTCTGCTATTCTGACAAAGTTCTTTCACCAAAGATCTAGAAATTACTCTAAAAATACCACTGTAAATTTTAAAGGGGTTAAAAATTAACCCCAAAGACTCAAGTTATACTTGAGGTATACCTCTGGAAATTTCCATCTGAAGTGGAAGCCTGTTGACAGTCTTCATCTTCATTACCACAGGGACCCAGGAGAGAACTAAGTACATGGCACTGAGGCTCGGGTGACCCCTGACCGGCCTCCATTGGTCCCAGCCTGCGTCTCTATCATCAAGACCCTCAAGCAATTCCAGAAATCGGGATCTATATAGACTCACTCTGTCTTAATTCTTCCCTCAGGAACTCCACTGAAGACCAGCCTTCTAAAGTGTGTGTGTGTGTGTGTGTGTGTATGTGTGTGTGTGTGGTTGGGGAGCCGGGGGGGGTGGGGTCATGCAGTGAGTCTTCAAGAGTCTGTTCTCACCTACTGTGGGTTTTGGGTCATCTGGTTTGGGTAACAAGGGCTTCCGCCTGCCGAGTCAGCTCACTAGCCTCCGAAGATGAGATCTTATGGCTGCAAGTATTTACTTGCAGATTCTTCAAACAGCCAACCTCTTTATCGAAGTTTCCAATGCAATCGATTCTGTGCTGACTCTTCTCAGGGTCATAACAATTTAGTGGCTAAAGACTCAGGAAAACCTGAGCTTTGCACAAGAGAAAACAAACGAGCAAATAAGAAATATTCATTAAAAGACTTTGTTAAATATAATCTCTCAGGTATCTGTGTCCCTCCACACAGCACTGTCTTTCCATACACTCTGAAACTAGAACGATCCCATGGGTAGTAGAGGAGATGCGGGCACAGAAGGGGTGCACACTGTACACGCTACTTAGGTGAACAACTACGGGCGGAGTTTTTAATTTTCCCCAAATATTCACAGTTATGCTCGAGAGACGGTAAACACTTAAACATTTCATAAATAAGCCATCAGTTATATCAGGCATGGCCAGCGAGTCTCCAGTTATTTACAGAGAAGCCTGTCAAAGACAGAAAAGGGCTCCCCGATACAGCCATTCTGCTTTATGTGTCTCATGTTAGCATTCGGAAACATGCACCCAGCCACGCACAGGAAACTACAGCCTTGATCATTATTCTTGCCGTTTCCACCTGGGATCTCTTTTCTTCCTTTAAAATTCACTCATGGCTTATTATGCTTTGGCCAATATTATGCAAAGAGATCTGTAAGGACTTTCACTTTCAAAGCATGCTAATACACCATGAGCTCCCATACAGGAATGAGTAATTGTTGCATGGCATTTCTTGAATTTCAATGGGGAGACGATGCATCATCTGGGAGGCAGGGGTTTCAAAAGGACAGACATAGATGGTATCTGTTAGGTAACCCCAACTCAATGCAAATAGGCTGTAAGTCATAGCGAAAGACCTAAGAGTTTTAAGGTTTAGGTATTCTCCCGCCTGTCTACACACATGCACATACATACATACACACATGCACGCACACACACATACATACACACACACCAAACAAATACATTTTTTCAAAATAAACAGCAATTTACTAGTGCAATCTTAAATGATTCTATGAAAACAGCAAGTATTATCAATGACCGTTCCAAAAGTACCGGCTTTGTAATGAAACATGATGAAGTAAAGATTGAATAATGCTGGCGAATGAGCTGTTATTTACTGCTGGTATCCTAAAATCCTCAGCAATATCCACTACCCTATCCTGGGACTCAGACAGTGACTTCCATAAGGCTAAGAAACGGAATGCTATGCAAAAGCTAAAGTGACAGCAGCCCCCATCCCTGTCTCCTAGGGGCTCTTGTACCTGCTCCCAGGACTGAGACCGTGAGAGGCAAATTAGTTCTCTGTTTTTCATTTTCCTTTGAAACCCACTATTCCTAATTTGCCGCTTCTATTCTTTGGGACAAAATTACTAAAGAGATCTCTCATTTTCAAAGTATCTTTTAAAAAGCAAACCTGAAACACTCACAGAGCCGCTAGAAGACATCCATACCAAAGCAAATGACACACAATACAATACAAAGAACAGTATATGAGATGGCAGGGCTTGGGGTGAAGCCTGTGTAATGTTGGGGTGAAGCCTAGCATTCATCCACCTGTCGGTCCCATCACTAGTCAGCATCAAGAACGGTGGGGTGAAGTAGGCAGCCCTCCTCTGTGGATCCCCTCCCTTCTAGCTGCTACTCTGTCCAAAGATTCTTTCCTCTTGCGACATGGAAAGCTTGTACCAGGTTACAGGTCTTCTCGGAGGTCACCTTGATGACATTATCTAGAACTGACCGTCTTCTTAGCATGGGCTCTTGCACAAATCTTCTGAGAAGAGCAGTTCCATGTTATTTACGGTCTTTTCATGACTTGAACATCTGTAAAGAAGGCCAGCCTATGACTTGAACATCTGTACAGAAGGCCAGCCTATGACTTGAACATCTGTACAGAAGGCCAGCCTATGAAGTGGAGCCAACAGGTACCCAAGGACCAGCATCTCATGCTTGTTGTGTGGTTGGCTACTCCATTCTCCAGGGACAAAGGAGTCAGAGTGTCTTCGGGCCACTGATAAAGTCTGAGGAGTAATAATTTAGGGAGGGGGAGGAAAGGTTTCCTGGTAGAAGTTCCAAGGAAATTTTAAATAGCCATTATTAAGCTTTCAGTATTTGGGTCTCATATATGAAATGCATTCACTGTAAATAAAACATGACCTTGCTCCCTCTTTTATAATTCGCTAAGTCAAACCAAGCATGAACTCCCATTCTATGGCACTGTGCTCATCACAGAGAGTTCTGCACACGACAGAGGGCTGGCTTCCTAGAGCACTCTTCTTATTTCTTCCCCTTGGTCTGTCATTGTGCCTTGGTGGTGATAGTTTAATTAACTTTTTCTACATAAGAAGAATGAATTAAAAAACACAGAACTTGTGCTATACATGAGCTGCCTAACAAAGCCACACTCCTCACGGCCATAGTTCACTCAATGCCCCCAAGAGAACCGAAAGCCCAAATTAGCAATAAAATAGCTCATCTCTAAAAAAAAAAATATGTTTCAGCCATAGAGAGTGATGTATGTGTTTATAATTCTTTTCCACTAGGTTCCTTTTTTTTTTTTTCTTTTAAAGACTACTGACTCCTTAGGTAAGTATGCATCTCTCTTTGGGGTGCAAAAATAGCTGCCAATCTCAAACTGGAAACCAGCCTGGTAATTTGCAACTGTTACACACCTGTTCCTTAAGTGCCTACCAATTGATTCCCACCGCCCAGGGCAGACGGAGATCCATTCATTTACCATGATAAAGTATGATCGCTACAGCTGGGCTAGGAGCACTTATCTTAGCATGGGACAGATGCGTGATGCTTCAGACAGAGCTTCCAGGTCGTTCTCGATACTCAAAATACCTGGGAAAGCTGCACTGCATAGCCACGAACACAAACCTCTCCTGGGTCTACTTTATGAAAAAGATGTTGTTATCACATCCCATTGACCTTGCCCCTTCTCAAAGCACTCTACTCTAGCCCCGGCCAGGACATGCCAAGTGTCACGGCAGGGAACCCACAGTGTAAATTCTGGAGTCAAACAAGCTATATTCTAATGTCAGATCTACCAAAGGTTTTCTTTCTCTTTTTTTTGCCATCATTTCCTTTTTTAATGAGCAAATATGTGACTTTATTTTTTTTTTACTTTTTTTATAGCATAATTCTTTATTGACTCTTTGGAAATGTCACATCATGCACCCCAATCCCTCCTCACTCCTCCATCTTTCCTATCTCTCCTACCCATCCTAGTAGATTCAGAAGGTTCGGTGTGTAACACAGCACATCCTTCTGTCCAATCAGCCCCACCCGCAAAAGTTCATGGCAATGAGTCATTGGTCTGGTTCAAGCCTTCTGGCACGCCACCATCACTGGACCCTCACCGGATATCACTCCTCTTGCATATCCTGCTGGGTCTTAACCTCTAGTCTGAGAGTAACAGCTGGTGACTGGAAAACACTGGAACTGTTCATGTAATCTGATACATGTAATGTGCATGAAGCAGTATCAGGGATACCTTCCTGTGTGTGCCCGACGTAAGCACACAAACACCTGCTTACAATGCAGGTAACGAAGGTGTCGGGACAGCGCCATTCCACACACTGAGCGCCACAAGGCAGCTCTGACATTTCCATTACTTCACTCCGACCATTCCTTTCCCCGCACTCTCCAGCATTTCCAGTTTGCAATCTCCCGTGCAGCTTCCAGCCTTTCGCTGCTCATTAACTCCGAGGACTTAGCTTTCTCATTAGCGCCAAGCCTGGTGCCCTCTATATCATAAACCAAGAATCGGTTTCCGAGCCAGGTCATTTCGGTGTGGTTTCCCGATCAGCACAGGCTGAGGGATGACACACTCCACTTGAGTCATGACATTGTGCCTAGGGTTCACCAGAGAACTTCCAAATATCCAGCTCTTTTTCTTTGCCAGATGTTTGTTTTCTAAGCCTTCTATACTCATAGATGCAGCTACTTTCTGCTAGTGATTTCTAGAAGATTGCTATCTTCAAACTTCACAATCTTAAACACATTTTTCACTTCTGCCTCATCCCCCCTTGTCTGGGCCCCACACCAGGTATTTCCTTCATACATAACTGGGTTATATCATCTGTAGTTCTATGTTTTATGACCCAGTATTCCAGCAATGTAAATTCTACCATGAAGCTCTACCTGGGGCCCTATCTCTGCACCAAAGGATCGGGTTAGAGCAGAAACACAGGCCTCGGTCAAATCTCAGGTGACATCCTGACCTCAAATGTCTCTGTCTTCTGAAAAGTTACTGTGATCTTGGTAAATGAGTCCTGTCCTTCCCTTGATTAATGAGCATGCTCACCAAACTACGGCATTTCAGAGCTGAGGCCTAATAAAAACATCTTTATCAATACTCTAGATTCTTCACACACAGAAATTCAAGTTCCCAGAGTTAGGAACCATATACAATGTCCAAACTGTCCCAGTAAATCTGACTGCCAATGCAAACTTTATGATAAAGAGACAAAGGACTTCGAACTTCTCATCAAGCAAATGACTGGTCGAAAGTAAGAATAAGGATGGATACGTTAGATCAAGCATTTAAGAATGAGATGGGGAGGGCTAGAGATGGTTTAGTGATTCATGTCACATGTTGCTTTTGCTAATAATCATCTCTAACTCCAAATCCAGGACATCTGATGCCTCCTTCTGGCTTCTGCAGGCACTAAGCACACACGCGGTGCACATACACACATGCAGTCAAACTGTTCATATACAAAATCTTAAAACTATCTAAAGAAAATTTAAAGGACTGGATTGAAACACACCACAGGAGGGGAGGGGAGGGGAGGGAGGGAGGGAGGGGAGGGGGGGGAGGGAGGGAGGGGAGGGGGGGGAGGGAGGGGGACAGAAAACCAAAAGGAAATTGGCAGTGATACTTGGTATCCTGACTATACTGCTGTTCTCACGGATGTATACACACATCCAAACTCATTAAGTATGTGACCTACTATATCTACTATTCACACCTCAGTTACACTTTTAGAAATGATTTAAGAAAATAGAAGACATCCAATAGGAATCTCCACCTATCTACCTAAGACTGAGGGATGGGTTTTAAATATCTGAAGAAACTTTGTTCCTGACAGCTGATAAACACGTGCTTAAAGAAGACAGCAATAAGAATGAACTACTTAAAACACATTCTTCTTCCAAGAAAAAGAAGCTAAGGAAAGGTTAGATGCTGAATTATTTTACTTATATAAAACTCTAAAAGTGGAAAACCTAATCTATAGTATGAAATATTAGAGACCTGGTTGTCAAGGTCCAGAAAGGACATAAGGACACTTTCTGAAGCAGAAGACTGGCTACAAAGAACACGAGGAAGCTTTCTGAGGCTGGAGACTTGACTGCAAAGGACACAAGAAATCTTTCTGAGGCTGGAGACTGACTGCAAAGGACACGAGAAATCTTTCTGAGGCAGGAGACTGACTGCAAAGGACACGAGGAAGCTTTCTGAGGAGATGGGGACAATTAGTGCTCACCAGGGTAGAAGGTTCACAGCTACACACTGTGCAATGTTATCCTTAAAATGGCTATTTCCTATGGGCTCTCAGTTATAAACTAACAACTAGGTTAAATAATTTAGTTGAAATCTGGAAAGGCTGGGAAACCCTGAGTGTCAGGATTTCTGAGAACCACTGTGACAATGGGGAAAGTTGTAACAAATTTTAAATGACTATAAATTTACTATGGAGCGATACAATTGCAACAGAAGAAAGGAGAGAAAAGACCACTGTAGGTTGTTTTCCTTGAAATAAGTTGTGTAAAGAAAATGAATGTGAACTCACAGCTATAGCGTTAGGCTTCTGTGAATACACCTATGCTCTATCCCCCCTCCTCCGAGAACCAAATTCATTCTTCTTTGCTAGGAAAGAGTTTTACAGTTAAGAAAACTGTAACACTGAAGACTGTTTTGAAAATACAAGAAAAAAATAAAACCTCCCATAGTATCTCCACCTTGAAACAGCCCCCCCCCGCACGTTAGACACTTGGTACATATCTGTTTATCTGTGTCTTTAAATGTGAATGTGGATCCAAACCCGAACGATGCAGCAGGTGTCATAACCTGTCTTTTTCATCTAAATTTAGAATGTGATTTTTCCCTATATTGTTACATTGTCTTCTTCATCATTACTTATTATACCTGCTGAGTACTCTACATTCCAAACCAACTACCTATACTTGAAAATTTCCATGTCTTAAGAAATTATTACAAATTCTGAAATTAGTGAGTTGGAGACCAGCCTGGTCTACAAAGCAAGTTCCAAGGCAGAAACTCGGTCTCGAAAAACAAAAACAAAAATCTGAAAATAATAACCTTGTGGCTAAATGTCTATGCAAACCATGAAAAATGTAGAAGGATAAATTCCTAAAAGTATAATTGCTAAGACAGAAAGTATGCATGTCCTGAGTGGATACTGACAAACTGAGAACTGCTCTAGAGGAGAGGCTGACAGACTGGTGGGTGTCCATCTAGAAGAGAGGCTGACGGACTGGCGGGTGTCCATCTAGAAGAGAGGCTGACGGACTGGCGTGTGTCCATCTAGAAGAGAGGCTGACGGACTGGCGTGTGTCCATCTAGAAGAGAGGCTGACGGACTGGCGGGTGTCCATCTAGAAGAGAGGCTGACGGACTGGCGGGTGTCCATCTAGAAGAGAGGCTGACGGACTGGCGGGTGTCCATCTAGAAGAGAGGCTGATGGACTGGCGGGTGTCCATCTAGAAGAGAGGCTGGCGAGTGTCCAAAAGCTGACAAAATTGAGAAGTCCACAAATGTCTCTGTGGCAGGTTGAGGGGCTGCGTATACTCGGCCCAGAGCAAAGCAAACTTGGGAGAGAAAGACCGTCAGCCTCCCAGGAGTGGAAGGGATTTTGCTCTTGACTGCTGCAGGTGTTGCCTCTCAATTAAAATGGATTCGACGACAGAACAAAACGTCGTGGAGAAAGGTTAGTTCCTGTGTGGGCTATCAAGCCATCTCAGCTCCACCAGCACCCTCCCTTCTGTGCTGTGGCTGTGACGATAGGGATGGCCTAACATTTGCCCTTCCTCGGTGGGCTAGCAGGGTCTGCTGTGTACTCATACAGATGTTGGACTGCCCAATGCACACTAAAGGAGCGAGATTGGGGGTGTTAGAGGGAAAGTGAAGAAATCCTCTAACCCAGTGGGGTTCTCAACCTTCCCAACGATGCTGCCCTGTTCCTCATGTTGTGGCAACCCCCATAACTGTCATTTTGCTATTGTTAAGAATCTTAAATGTCTGTGTTTCTGAATGGTCTTAGGGGACCCCTGTGAAAGGGCTGTTCAGCCCCAAAGGGCCACAACCCACAGGCTGAGAAAGGTTGCCCTAACCCCTCCAATGGCTTTGCTCTTGCTAGCTTCATTCCACAAGGCTTCTTCCCAGTGGCAATAGTGGGCTTTATTCGGTCATTCCTCCAACAACCAACCTCACCAGCAAGGGGTCCATGATATTATACTAAGTTTCATGCATCAGTTAGTTTCTTCCCTTTGTTTCTGTCTTAAGAGAAAAAAAATCCTGGACTGGAGGAAAGAGGAACCATATGAGTGGTCTTAAGAAAAGTATGTTTATCTATGTATTACTTGAGAAAATGTAATCTCATGCCCAACATAGCATGTAAAGATAAAAAGCAGCAATACTTTAGCTAAAACGAAGCTATGAAGCACCCTTGACAGCCCTGTTTGTCCCACCCCAGATCCTTCCGTGACAGCCCACTCTCCTCTCGTCCCTAGCCCCTCCGTCTGTGTACACCAAGGGGCAGGCAAGCACACATTTGGACAACTCAAGGTCCCTTGCAAATCTATAGATTAAATTTTCTTATGATATTGTGATCTAGGTTCAAACTAAATCACCTCAGGCCAAACAGAAGACATCTGCCACCAGGGGTCAAGCATCCTATCCTCCTGAGATCTGGCCACCACAGGAGGTCAGGCAGGAGTAGAGACACCATTTATCAGAGTGGGGCAGTCATCCCTACCAGCCGTGCCTCTTCTTTCAAAGGCTTCTATCTCAGCTATAACAGGCTGCTGTAGCTCAAAGTTTGACAAGTAAGTTTTGACTCCATGCTATACTTAGTTTCATAGAAGCTACTAAGAATGAATGGGCTTAGATTCTTTAGAACCAAAGAGAGGGGATAAACAGAACAGAAGGAAGCTGTACTTTGAAATGAACCCCATTTACCTTTTTTTCCTAGAAAAACTACCATGCTCTCAAACAAATAAAGTCCCCCTCTTGGAGTTGAAAGAGCCAGCTCAGCCGTTACTACCATTTTCTATTCTCCCAAATGACTTCGGTTCAGTTCCCAATACCCATGTTAGGCCACTCATTGGTACCTATACCTCCAGCTCCAGGAGATCTGAGCCCCCTCTGGCCTTTGAGGGCACCTCTATACACATGGTATGCATTCACACAGATGTACACACATACACATAACTAAAAAGTTAAATCCTTAGAACCATTTCTTTCCGATCATTTTATGAAAAGCAACTTTATTTCTTCAAGAACTAAGTTCAACAGAACCAAAGTCCTGGGAGAACCAAATTCTTCAATGCAAAACAATTTTATGAAGGTGACATGTCACACTGAATGTGATTTGTCTGCACTCCTGTTCCATTGTGGCTTGGTGCTAGCTTGTCACCTTCTCTGGTCTTCCGAGATAGGGCCATGTTGTTTTTGGAGCAAATACCAGATATTAAATTTATGCAGATAATGTGAATTACAAATATTTTTCTTTTATCATCTCAATAACTGCTGTGAATGGAAGTGACTAGAATTATTCTCTCTTCAGTGAGGAAAAGTAGTATCTGACTTGCTTAAGAACCCTGATCAATGCCAAATTAGGAAAAACAAACTGATGTGCCACTCATGTGTGCTCTGGGAGAGATACAGTCTGTAACTCCTACAGTTTCTACAAACAGAAAAGAAAGTAAAATGGAGGACGCACAATGTCTGCACGCCATACACAATTGCAGCACACATCTGTAAGGCATACACAAATGCAGTACACATCTGCACAGCATGCACAAATGCAGTAATATCTGTACAGCATGCACAAATGCAGTAATATCTGCACAGCATGCACAAATGCAGTACACATCTGCATAGCATGCACAACTGCATTACACACCTGCTTGGCATTCACAATTGCAGTGCACACATCTACATGGCATGCACAACTGCAGTACGTTTGGGATGTTCTCACCAGGCTATTTAGCAAAGTGCCTTGCCTCAGCAGAGGTCAGGGAAGTTTCAAACTCCTTCCATTCTGTTTCTCTGACTTTGAGACACTGTTAAAGTCATAGCAGGCAAAGACATTTATCCTTAAGCACATTCTCTGGACGAGCCCAAGCTGTGCAGTCAGAGGAATACAGATTAAAATAATAGCTTCAAGGTGGGAGAAGCAGACACTTGCTCTTCTTCCAGAGGACCTGAGGTCTGTTCCCAGCATCCACATCAGACAGTTCATAACTGCCTCTCACTCCAGTTCCAAGGGAATCAGACGCCCTCTTGTGGCCTCCCTGAGAACCTGCACAGATGTGGCATACACTTAACAAAGACACATATATATACACACATAAATAAAAATTAAGAATAAACTTTTTAAAACTAATTCAGATCAGGAAGAATCTCATTTTCTACTTTTGAAAGAAAGAAAAATAAAGAAACCATCAAAATATTTTTGTGACCACCCAAAGCATTTATCACACCAGAGAAGGGCAACAAAACATGACTGAGGATAAGAAATGCAAGCAAAAGAAAAGAGACGAAGGTAAAAAACAGAAAAGTGGGTACTGAAAAGATGTTGTAAGACCAAAGTATCAAAATTTCAAGTAGAGCAGGCAGATCTCAGTGAGTTCGAGGCCAGCCTTGTCTACAAAGCCAGGACTGTTACACAGAGAAATCCTGTCTCGAAAAACCAGAGGGGGGGAGTTGAAGAGGGAGACGGGGAGAGGGGGAGAGGGGGAGAGGGAGAGAGAGAGAGAGAACGAGAGAGATGGAGATGAGGAGGGACAGGGAGAGGGAGACAGACAGACAGACAGACAGTGAACATTCTCCTGGAAGATAGAAGACACATTTACAGAGTATCCATTTGGACAACAATGTCAATGAACTATCTCCAGGACTCTGCCTTCTGAATGGCATAGAGCCCTCCTGGTACAATTCTAAAACCACCCCTTCCATTCATGAGCCGATGCCTCATCTGTCACCGTATCCCTCTTCTCTGGCGCAGTTTTGCATCACGAGCATTCCCTGGGTACCAGGTTCTGTCTCAGGCCCTGTTCTGTGCTCAGAGACACAGGTGGAAGGCAAAGCTCAGGCGATAGGGACAGATGTGAGGCCTTCCTCAGGGAGTCAAAATCCAGTCATCTGGTGTGTGTATGATACTGCATGTGGCCCTTAGCCGAACATATTCAATGAGCAAAGCATCACCTTAAATGAACACAAGCCCCTTGGCTGCTATGCTGAGCCACACAGAGTGGAGGGAGGGAGACACAGGGCCACCCACTTGGGCTCTGTTTGCCCTACTGGAAATTTCCAGGCTTTTAGTTTTTCATGGGTTTTTCAATCCATACTGATGCCTTCAAATGTTACATTAAAATGCTATTCACCTTCATGAATGAACTTTTAGTGCCCTGATGCTGGCCCTGAAGAGTAGGTGACTGAAGTCTGTCAGCGTCCCCAAATGGAAGAAGACTAAAGTCATCAAAATATGGAACAGATATCAAGACTGGGGAAGGAGGAGGGAGCAAACAGCATTGGCCTTTCCAGCAGCAAACAGGCCTCTGAAGTTGCTGTTGCTGTTTTAATGATCCCTTAATACAAGCTCCCCCTTCTATTCACTCTTGGGAGAAAAAAAAACACTATCCAAAATAGCGGCTGCTAGCCACTGTCTCCCAGAGAACAGTCAGCTGTCTGACGTACAGATTTTCTACACTGCTTGACTGCCCAGTCTCCGTGGAAGTTAGTACAGCCGCTCCAAAAGTTTGGAGACCATGATGCTTAGCTTTTATTAGGTTCAACAATAAGGATCGTATTTAATGAAGGCCAATGACTAAGATCACAACTTATCACTGAGAATTACGGGGAGACCCAGGACACCACTACCAGACAAAGTTGGTACAAAAGATGATGGATTTAAATTCCCTTCAAAAAACTTTAAATGTCTATCTCCTCTCTCCCAGGCATCCTGAGTCCACCCCCGCCCCCAACCCTTGCTGCTGTTAACAGGCAATTAAGAGCAAAGTGGGGCAGCGGTGGGGCGAGGTGGAGCAGGCTCAGCCAGAGGGGTGGTAAATCAGGCTGCACTTCCTATCTGCCTTTACATCTACCTTTGGCCACGTGCCTGAATTCTGCCCAAGGGGCTTGGAAAAGAAGGGTTTAGCTGTGGAAAACCCTAGCTACAAGCTAGAATTATAGTTTGATTGTGTTGTCATTGTAGCCAAGGAGCAGAAGGTTGGCTCGGTTATAGCCACTAACCTATTGTGACAAAGTCACTTCCCCAACTAGACCATCGGACTCTCCTGTGTACAACGGATCTCGGAATCAACAGTAAACTGTATAAAGTAGCTATGCAACACAGTGCTTTCTGAAATTCCCCACCATGGTTCTCCACTTGGAGTTCTTCTGTATGAGTGTCTCTAACACAGACACCAACAAACCGTCTGATAATGAATAGCTCTTCTCTTAAACCCTCAACTTGAAAAGGAAGGCACAATATTCCTAGAAACCACTGTTAATTATGATCAGTAAATAGAATGATTCATGCTTCTTCAGTGCTACTTCATGTGCATAATCAGCTAATAATCTAAACATCAACAAGAATCCAGAGACAGAGGACTCCACAGAACGAGAACTCCAGATGCATACTTGAGTTTTCCTCCGGAAACCCTGCTAATGCATGCTGGTGTCTGAGGCTGTGTTTGTGCTCTGTGCACATCACAGTTGACATCTTGTCAAAACCAAGGGAAATGATTGCATCCCCGAGTAAAAGTATCATGCAGGCAGCGGGTTCAACACGGTACTGCTTATCAGCCCCAGTTTACAAATATCTGACTGTAGATAACCACGTGTGGTAGGAGAGAAACGTATAGGCTCCTACCAAGATTTCGGCATAAAAACAAAATCTGTTACACTTCCAGTTCCAAAGACGGGAGAACAAAGGAAAAGGCAAAGAAACGCAAAGCTGTTTTTCCTCCCCTTAGAATTAAACATTTAAAGAAATCAAAATCCTAAACGTTACATGTCTGTTTGAGGAGGGGTGGGCAAAGCCATAAGCCAGTTTGCTCGAGTCTTGAGGGAGAAGGGAAAGAAGCCATCTTACGAGGTTATTAAGCTAACACTTCAGCAAGCCGCAGGCATGCTACTCATCTATTATACAAAACTGAGATCTTCTGACAATTCATAATTATGTGCTGAGAACTCTAATGAATAACTCCGCATCAGAAGGACTCCCAAACTTTGATTAGTGTCCCGAGAGGCACTGGGTCAAGATGAACCTTGAAATCAGATTAACATCACCCATCTCTGTCCAGCACTCCAAACAGACTATTTTTGCAGCTCCAGACTCTTCCCTTGGATATTTCAAGAGCATAATTTTGTCAGACATCCGAGAGCAATTAAAACAATATTAGTATTCACTCTCGACACAGACTTAAGATGGAATATGCGTCGTTTGCTACTTGTTTCACAACTCATTTTGCCCCTAATCCCGTGGATATTAAAAAAAAAGGTTCAATTTTAGGACCAGTGCTGCATAGATGAGTTATGAGCTACAATCTGTACCTCGTCCTCTGCAGGTGCCAGTGCTTTCCCGGTCTAAAGTGGTGCTGTGTATAAACCGAGTTAGCTGCACACCCCTTCCTCTATGGCCCCTGGTTTTAAAACATAGGAATCAGAGAAGAAAAAAAGAAAAAAGAAAAACTAATTTAATAACACTTGAGGGTTTTTAGCCAATTACATTAGAAAGACAGTGAGAAAGGTTGGGGACATAGATCAGTAGTAAAACCCTTGCCTTAAGTATGGGAAGCCCTAAATTCAGTCCTGAGCATACAAGAACAAACACTCACAAAACAACCAGGAGACCTTTAAGAGGAAAGAAACACTACAAAGTCCTCAATACCAGCAATCAATTACCCTCTCCCCTTCACAGATTCCCTCTCTCCTTCCCTCAACTTTCAAGAGCCCCTAGGATGTCTCTTCTCTAACTTGAGGAACCGTGGTAGAAATGCGGGTGCCAGGAGGTGGAATGGCAGGCGCAAACCGCGAGTGTACTGACGCAGGAGCCTCCCACTCCCGCAGGTTCTCAGCGGTAAAGGAGAGAGCCACGGCAAAGGACTTCACACAAGGAGCCGAGGAGGAGCAGCTGGGGAGGAGGTGGAAGTGGGTGACAGAGACATGGAGCCAGAAACAGAGCTGTGAGGAAGAAGGGGAAAAAAGGCTGAGCAGTGAAGGGTGGTGGTTAAAATAACTCGTGCTAACAGAGCGCTCTTTGTTACCACACACTGCTCTTTGTTATCACACATTACAGAACGTTATAAACAACAGAAGCCGTGCAGGAAAGCTGCACCGCAAGCTCTGGGCTCCGGTGACCTAACAAACTCCCTGGCTCCTTCCTCCTGCCGAATGACGCTGTTTCTAGAACACCATGTGAGGACCGCGCCTGTTAATCTGTACATCTCAATCCGCTCACAGGAACCGTCGATGGTATTTGGCACCGCGTCCTCCCCAGAAGCCTTCTGTGTTCATATTGATGTAACCCAGGAAGACGCAGGCAGGGCTGGGCCCATCTGTGACGAGAAGCATCGTGTTCTCTAAGTGAAGAGACACGAACCTTTATGGAACACATTTCTGAGGAAGTCCAAAGAAAATGATCAGGTGTGGATTTATGCATGAAGTTAAATACGCAACAGAAATGACAGACAAGACAGCTTGCCAGTGAAGGCCGAAGAGGAAGCTATCCGAGTTCAGGGGCAGAAGATCCCTGAAGGTGGCTCCATTGGCCTTTTACCTCTCTGTTCCTTGACTTCTACCTTTCATGCGTCAGACAATCAACTTCCTCTCCCCTAGTAGGGCCTGTTTGGGAACACACTGACCAACCATCCACCAAACAGGTAGCGTGCAGAGAAACTACACCAACCTTATTTCTCCCCTCGATCCTGCTTCACAAAAGTCAGTGCATCACGGCTTTCCTAGGGACTCTCTGCTCTGACCTTTATTTTCTTGCCAAAGCCTCTTTTCCCCTTAGACGTCAACACTGACTTTCTAGCTGGCTAAGGCTCTTTCTCAAGTCTGACTTCAAGGGAACTAGCATCATGATGGAAAAGCAGTGGTCAGACTGTAACAGCTCCCATTCTAAAAGACAGCTGTGCTATGTACCCCCACCATGTGTGTATTACTTCATTCACGTCCCTCCATCTTAATAAAGTACAGGATCATAAATTTAGTGTCCCTGACTATCTGACCACAATATCTAGACATTACATAGGTAATGCTTCCTATTCAAACATGTATTTTCAACTTCCTACTTCTTTGAGTACAGAATTCTCTGAGCCCAGGGCCTTGCCTCCATCCTTAGTCTTGTTAACACTTCACTGCCCAGGTCTCACGCGCTCTGTGCCATGCCTCCAACTGCACTAGAGCACAGCACGCCTGCCCTCCCTCATCTCTGTTATCAGAGCAAACTCCCCCATATTCCCACTGTCTCACTGAACATACAATATTCCAAGTTTCATATTATACTGGGAGTTCTCAGGGGTCAGAATTCCATTCTTGGTACGAATCACCAGAACCCAATGGAGCACAAATACAGAACATCTATTGCATTGAACTGCAAAAATTTCTCCTAGAATTAATCCTTAACAGTCAACCAGATGAAGGAAGTTCTGGAAAGTGGGAGGCGCTAGAGGGTGATGGAATGTGTTCAACAATTGTCTTATTTTAAAATGAGAGGAGACTAGACAGTGTGTGCCTGGATCTGAGGGATCATGGGCTTTGCATTGTCCTTGTGCAAAGCAGTCTCCTTTTGCTCCCACCCAGCCCCCAGAACCCTACAATTCATCACAGAATAACCAACCATGGGATAATTACACCCACACTGGATCATACATCCCTACACAGGGATGGTCCTCTCATCTCCTAAGCCTATACAAGCTGACAATCAACCTGCATCATTTAACTGATCTTGGTGGGTCCTGAGAAATGGTAAGGTTTCAATTCAGGAAAACCAACAATTATATTTTCTGGAAGCCAATAAGCCAGGTTAAGAAAGAAACTTAAAACAGGTAAAAGGGACAAACAGGCTTATCCTGGCTGTACTGAATGCTGAGGGTATATTTTTTCTCTCTCTCTTACTTAGGATCTGGATGAATATATATTTCACTTCCCCATTTATATTAGCAAAACATAATTTTGAGCGAAAACTTTGAATATATGCACATCCAAAAAGTAACCAGGGTCACTACTGAATGATGAAAATGTTCTGAGATGAAAGACAAAAAGAAAATGGATCCTGAATTGCTAGCCTCAGAAACCAAATGGGAAAACAGTCAACAATTTCCAGGCAAATTTAAAGTCTAGCTTCTCCAGTGGAAACACTAAAGCTCTGAGTACAGAACAACAAACAGCACAGGATGTGGGTTTCAAACCTATCTGTATAAACAAGGCTATTAAAGCCGAGTGTGTGGATCGCACAGCATGACCGCTGCTGAGTTCAAGGACAGCCTGGGTTATGCTTGTGTTCCAGGGCAGCCTGGGCTACAGAATGAGACCCTGTAAGAAAGGACAGAAAAGTGACTAGATACAACAGGACACGGGCAGGGGATCGAGTAGTGATATTTCATTTCTGTTTAATAAACAAAGCTTGCCTGAAGATCAGAGAGTAAAAGAGCTGCATTCATCAGCCTTCCAGACCAGACCAAGCAGTGATGACATACACCGTTAATCCCAGCACTGGAGAGGAATATAAGACGGGAGGAGACAGCTCTCAGTCTCAGTTTCATTCTGAGATTCCTGGAGGCAGGGTTGCCATTTTGGACTGAGGTTGAGGTAAGAGCCAGTAACTGGCTATTTTGCTTTTCTGACCTTCAAGTTGAATCCCAATATCTGTCTCTGGGTTTGCTATGGGGCTGGGTAGAGAAAGGGAAGAAGGGAAAAAGAAGGCAAAGGAGGATGGAAAGGAAAACAGTGGGAGAAAAAGATAAAAGACTAAGAACAAAAAGACACAATGTCTATCACCGCTGGATTCCTGTAGGTAAAATAGGCATCCATTGGGCACCTGGTATGGAACCTCTGGAACCACACTCCCAGGTGTGCTGACTTGTCCTAAGTAACAAGAAGCCAACACCTTCTTACTAACCTTCCAAGTCTGCCACTTCCTCCACGGAGCTCCGACCTCTCCCCTTCCATCCCAGAAGCCTCCTTCCTACTCACTCCTTACAGAACTGCTGCCCCCGAAGTGCTCGGAGATTTCATTCATACCTCACTGAGCTCACCATCGTCCATTTCTCACTGTGGCTATCTGTGCACATGAACGGCGCTCAGACCGCTTCAGTCCCACATCCCGTCTCATTCCCTAACAAGCCCACAGCTGAAGCCAGCCGACGGATTCGATAATGCCCAGTGTTCAGTCACAGCCGCACTGATTCTGGGTCCGACCCAGAACTCCCAAACACCCACTTCCCCAGGGGTCAAAAAGGAAATGAAGAAGAGGTGGTGGAAAAGAGGAAGTAACTCCTGGTACACCATCTTTCCCATCAGGACACTGATAACAACCTACTGACTTGATCATCTTGTGAGCCTAGTGCAAGCCTACAAATAAAATGTACTTAAACTTACAGTTGACCATTTAGTGAACCAAGTACTTAAGAGAGTAAGAAGGAATATTCTCACCTGGCTAGTATCCCTGCAATGAGAAGTTCATTCCTTTTTTCATTTTTATTGCCCTCAGAGGTCCTAAAAGAACTGACAGTATGCCTGTCAATCAAGCTAAATTTGAGAGGGGATTACAGATTGTAGGGAAAAGTTCACAGGACAATCATCTCACTTTTTAAAACAAGCTATGCAATGCTATCACAATTGTTTATTGAGCACCTGCTATATGGTTTTAAAACCAGGGCGGAAGTGAAGATACTAACACTTCTTCTCCGATACCTCACAGTCAAGTCCCACATGGCAGCCTGCCAGTCCAAAGGATCCAAGGGCCTGTCTTCAGAAAGAAAATGGAGGCAAAAGCTATTGAGATGGGGTTACCAAGGACTCAGGATTGACAGGAACATCTACACCCGCCATCTGTGTTAAAGCTACCGGAAACGGCTGTCTTCCACATGTGTTTCAGGGGGTGCATCAGCTTTGTGTATGTTGTATGATTTAGCCCTGACTTATTTTGACCTAGGATACCATAGTCACCCAAGTATTTGCGCCTGTCACAACTCTGGTGGGGTCCCTGAAACTCAGGTTCTACAGATATCCATGGTTCCAGGATAACAAGAACAGAGAAGGAAGTAGGAATGGCTTGAAGTACCTGGTTGGATTGCAGATTTACCTTCAAAATGGAATAAATGCCCCAAAAGTCTAATCTTGAAGAGTGGTTGATATTCTTTTCCTTCCACAAAAACTTTAAGAGGAAGTGTATTTGAATAGCGAGGGTGTAAAAGTTAATAAGGAACTATGTATTTACATGCATGGGCTATGACATGTAAATATTTGAAATGATGAAAAGAAAATGATATAATAATTTCAAACTTATTGGGGAAGAATATCTCTAAAAATATAAAAATGATAAAAATCATTAAAACTGTTACTCTTGGGTGCTTTCAGTAACACAGCAGTCAAGAGGGGAAACAGCCAGCTGCATAAGGAGAGTAATATTCAAGAATCCCGCCGCTTGGCTGGCCCCTTGTCTCGCCTCTGTGAGAGGTGAGCGTTCTGTGCTTGGACCGACTTGAGGTATTTCTACCCCATTCCCCATCTGCAGCAAAGTGACTCGCCCGGAAATGTATCTGAACCCTCCTGACACTGTTTCTAGACAGAGCTGAGATACGGCTGGCCTGCGCTGCCCTATTCCTCCCATATGCTCCCACTGTCCTCGTGACCCTCCAGACAACATCTGCCTTCTGGCTGAAAACCCTCCGCCCCCTCCCAGCACAGACTCAACCCAGCGCGTTCTTGGCTTCATCGCTGCTTGATTCCAGTTTTTCAAAAGAGCTTTGAAACTATTCCTGTTGAGAATATGAATCCGAGTCACACACAGTAAAGCAGCACCTGATAACGGGACCTGTGCAGATCACGGCAGACTCTGCATTTCAGCAGTGTTCGCAATTAAAGTCGAGAAGGAAACAAAACAGTTTATCTCCCCGGGCAGAACCAGGGATGGGAGCTCAGGACCCTGTGAGCAGCTGGTCCTCTAAGGCCCTTTTCTGGGCGAGGAGCATGATGACTGGAACTGCCATGGCTGAGGATGCTGCTTGCAATCTGCTGAGTCCAGCACTGAGGTATAAGCTGGGGAAAGCCCACCATTCACGGTAACTACCACACCTGCAGCTCTAGGGTCCAATTAAAACCGCATCCCAGGCAACCGCTGACTTCACAAGGCTTCCAATAACTCAGTTAACATCTCTGTGCTTTGGCGCTCATATATAAAAATGGGGTGAAACTATCTAGGGAGATGTAATGAGTGAAATTAATATGTACGTTTGTGTGAACGATAATAAGGATTTCCCACTAATCCTTAAAACCTAGAATAAAAAAAATATTCCCATACTGCGAGAGATGGCTGAGCAGATAGGAACTCGCAGAGCTGTTGCCAAGAGTCCAGCTTTAGTCCCCAGCACCCACCGTTGTTTGTAACTCCAGTTCCAGGGGTTCTGATACCATCTTGAGTATTGGACAGGCTTCTGCGCTTACACATGCACAAGTCCCATCCCACTCCCCGCAAACATACAATCAATCAATCAATATTAAGACCAGAGGCTACTTCCCCTCACCCAGAAAAGTCATTAAGTCAGACACGAACATACTACAGTAGCCTGCATATGCGTCCTCCTAGGTCAGAGAGGGAGAGTGGAGCTCATATTCTCAAGTGGCCAGCTGAGTCTTACCTACTAATAGTTCCATTCACAGAGAGGATAACTTAAGTACGGCGTAGATGAGAGTATTTTGGCCTCTGGGTCTGTAAACAGTAGATCCATGATCCAAGTCCAGGCCATTGAGTCAGAGTCTTCATGGTCTTTGTCATTATGCTATGCTGGCTGGGGAAATGTTTACATAACGAATGAATATTCTCGTAGGGAAAACACTTAAGAAAGTCATAATCTTGATCATATCTTCCCTAAGCTTAGATGATGCTCCTGCCAACTTGCAGTGGGAGGATGAGGGTGTGAGCAGCAGGTTATGCCCTCTCTCAGACCTGTTAACACCTTTACAAGCCTCCTAGGGCATTGGCCTGATTTCAAAGTCATTTGGTTGCCTAGAACCCTTGAATCTGACGAGAGTAAATACTCATCCTGTCTTGCTCTTCCAAAGGTTCTCCAAGGGATGTGAGCTGACTGAAGACTGATCATGAGAAAGTCAACCATGAACGAGGCACCTGTAGCTCCCACCTGACCCAGCACTGAGTCTGACTGTCATACCAACAGCATGTCCACAGAGCAGCTGGACCTGCTGTTCCTGGAGATGTGAAATAGTTTCCACTTTCCTTTAGTCCATTCGGATCAATGATGCAAAGGATGCCTTCCTGAGTCGTGTCAGGTCAAGCTGACTCGAAAGTGGTATCAATACTTCAATATCTTTGGGTCTTTACCTTATAAAAGCCCATTCCCTGAATGCTATTGACTAATTAATACTGCTTTTTCCATTCATCATTTCTGCCAACATCTGGGCTCTTGATTAAATATAAGCACTTCAATAAACACCAGATGATAGACAGGAAAATGAGAAGGATGTGGCAGGAAGAAAGATGGGCTGAGAACTAGGAAAGGTATCATGGCGTGGATATTAAATAGCTCTCACAGGCCCATGTGCAGGTGCAGGGGGCTTGCTATCACCTGTGGCGTGAGGGGGAAAGGTGGAAGAAGGGAGAAGGTAGGCCCCTGTGCCACAAACTTTGACCACTGGAAATGTGCCCTTGAAAGGGACACTGGTTTTTTTCTGTTTCACTTTTTATCCACAATGAGCTCAGCAGAGTCGTGTGTGTGTGTGTCTGTGTGTGTCTGTCTCTCACTCTCTCACACACACACATACACCACATCACACACACACACACACACACACATGCACACGCACACACACATACAGGATATCTGCTTTCCCACAGGCCCAAACAGCAACAGAGCCAACTGACCATGGGCTGAAAGCTCTGAAATGAGGAGCCGATCTACATCTTCCCTTCTTACAGTTTTCCCTCACATTCTGTCACAGCGATGATAGAAAATTAATGCAAGAAGAGAACAAGATAGGTCATCAAATTCTTTAAAAGGTGAGCATCCTGCTGGGCAGTGGTGATATATGCTTTTAATCCCAGCACTTGGGAGGCAGAGGCAGGCAGATCACTGTGTTTAAGGCTAGCCTGGTCTACAAGAGTGAGTTCCAGAACAGGCTCTACAGCTACAGAAAAACCCTGTCTCAGGAGGGGGATGAGCTTCCTAAGTATCTCTAACCTACTGGGTGAACAGGCATAAGCATACTTGTGTGAGTAGTACTTTGCTGATGGGGTGTGGGAGAAACTGGAATTCTAGGTGAACATGCACTCGGTGTGGCCTCCCCACAGAGGTGAAATCTGGCAATATACATCCTGCTTTAAATGAACCATGTGCTTTGAGAAAGACATTTTACTTCTGAACACCAACTTTGTACCTGGTGCCATCTCACGCTACACCACAGAGTCACCTAGATTCTGAGCAGTCACAAATTTCACGAAGATACGAGCAAAAAGGTCACATACCAAAACCAGAACCTGAAAGTTATATGTCCCCCAACTCTTAGTGAATACAAAGTTAGAAATGCCCACATATACAGATCCTTTGGAGGCATGGAGTCAGTTGAGAGATTTCAACTGCTAGGTTTTCTGGGATTTAAGAGAGAGGATTATTGGATCATGGGTTACACTATAAGGTAAAGAGAAAGGCTGAGAATTGAGAAAGAGAGTTAATGGGACCTAATCTTTCTCTACCAACAACCCTGCCCTGTTGAATACATCCACTCACTCCTGTGATCTCCCTCATCCACGATGACAAAAGAGAGTCAGCTGTAATTCTGCTTCATGCTCAATCATCCATCCACGCTACAGCTAACCTGAGCTGAAACTCAACTGGCCACACAAAAGCAAAGGAGCCCTAAGACTCCAGTGGGGTCCCTTTCATTGTGTGGCACTAGAGAACTTCATTAGCTCCCCTGACCCCCAACAACGCCACAGGTCAGGAACTGTCATCTCCTTCCTTCAGCTTCCCAGCCCAACCTTCTGGAGTCAAGTAGTGTTCCTGACATTAAAGATATCAAACCTAAATAACTGCAAGTCATGATCCTTTGCTAAATTTACTTCATAGCCAGCAACCAAGGCTGAAAAACAGCTCTCCATCTTCTTATGACTTTGGTCAAAACAAGAATATGACTGACTGCAAAGCAGGGAGATGTTTTAGGGGAAAAATACTGAAGAAAAACAAAGGTAGGCTAATTAATTAAAGGATTAGATAGATCATTTCTTAACTCTTTCTCTGAGTCATCAAATGTACCTTAAAATCTATGTTTTTACAGAAAACTAAAATAGCCAGACGATTTGCTGCTAATTGACTCTATTTAGATGGAGGTAAATATACGTGTTTGGTTCCTTCTCCCCTACTGGCTGTTAGAGACATAGCCAGAATCACTCCCACACCTAGTCCCAAAATAGTTTCAACTAAAAGGCCATTTGTATTGTTAACTCGTCCCACAAACAAAAAGTTAACACATTCATCCTATGAATAATTCTCAATGGTCCTCTCTTTAATTCAGTAACCACTTTTTAACAGCAGGGCTTGGTTCAGGAAACAGACTCTTTTAAAGTTGGTGGATGAAGGCTAAGTTGAAAAAAAACATCTTCTCTGCAGTTATTTATGGAGGGGGCTCTTCCCTCCCGGAGCTGATGTGCCATGATCTAGTCTTCCAAACATGACCCATGGGGAAGGAGCAGGGCAAGAGAGCGCATACACTAACCTAGAAAATGAAACCGTGGAGTGAGTTAGAAGCCTTCTTAACAGAGACCATCAACCCCAAACCCTCCAAGCCTGGAAAGATTCACCTCTTCAAATCGTCGGAGGCAGGGGCATCCCTCTGAACAGAAGGGTGCCTCTCCCGTAAATTAGGAGACTAAGGTTCTCCTAAAGAAAAGGTTCTTCCGGGACAGACAGCCAACAGATGAGTGACCTTGCTTAAGTAAAGACATTCACACCACCCTTGAATAAGTAAGAGGGGGAAACATGGGTCTCCAGGAAATCCTGGACGTAAATGGGAAGAAAAGAAGTGGACTGAGCTGATGTTCTGCTCCGGTCCTCTACCGGACTCATCTGTTACACTCCATAAAATGGCAGAGAGAAGACCAGCAGTGTTATTTTATGCCACCTCCATTAGCTTACCCTTTATTCTGACCAAAGCATTTGCCGTGAGCACACACTATGCTGTTGGTGATGAAGGTGAAACACTATAATCAACGCCATCAATATGATCTGCTGTACTGATTGTGGTCAACACGAGCATTTTATCAGGACAATATCCCGAGAAGCCAAGGGAGCCAGGGTCCAGCATCCATTGGTTACTGCTCCGTTAAGAGAGATGCACACAGGCTTCCTAACTATGCAGCCTCTTTATTATCTCTATGTCATTCCTGGGCGCCCTCCTGTTCCGCTGGCTCTGTTGGATGTTCATTCTATCACCCTTACCGGTTTGTATACATCAGAAATAGATCCCAACGTTGGAAAACTCGGGTCTCAGCACAACGCCTGAAGGGCCCACAGAGCCTTCCACCCAACAGGACTCTGAATGATTAAAGAGCAGCTTCGGCAAGTCAGAGATGTGGAAATCAAAGTCGGGTTCCCTCGTTCAGCCCTTAGTTTACTATCAACACCGAGAAAGGCACCGCACTCCGAACACAATAACACACTCTGACTCGGAGGCTAAGTCCTTTATACAAGTCTGTGTTAACGACAGCCGTGACAAGAATTACTAACAGGACAGGGAATAATGAATGGGGGAATGAAGATGACAGACAGACAAGAGATATTGCTTTTTTTTCCATGAGCAAGATCAATAGGCTTTGAAACAGAAACGTAACAATTCGCTGCATCAACTAGCCCTCACCCCTAAGAAAGCAAGCCACAGGCTGACTGCCGAGCCCAGTGAACAAACTCCCCTGGGAGAGTAATTGGAAGAGAACTAAGGCCTCTGTACGGTTTCCCTTCCTTCCTTCCAGCTGTAAGCTGTATAGCTCAGCAGTAGAACTTTCCTAGCAGTTCGAAACTGAATTCTGTTCTCCAAAGTTATTTAAATATCCTGTTCCATCCCTTGCTGTAGCCTCTACCTCCATCTTTTTTATTTTCTTCTTACAGTTATAAATAAAGTTAAGACACAGAACTCCAGGGATCATGACTTAAATACAGACAGCCACATGGATCCATTTCTCTAGACGCTCGCCCACTCGTAACCCCCCAGATGAGCACACACGTATTGCCAAAGGCATTGAGAAGACTCCCAGGTAAAACACGGCATGTCCGGATCAGAATGGGCTAATCCACATTTGCAGGAGTTTGCCTTCGAGAATACACACTTTTTAAGCCCATTTGAAACCCTGGCATTCAGCAGATCAGAACTCTCCAGGAGATACCTGGTTCACCCCACTCCAACTCACATTCTAAGAAAGCAGGCACAGGTGAAGCTGTGCTAACTGATGGCTGGGCACAAAGGGACAGACGAAGAGTCACGTTGCCAAATCCTTTGTAAATGCCATCTGCTTGCCCAGCATAGAGATTTACTATCGGACCCTGGTTCTGCTTTCATCTTGTTCACCAGGCCCATTTTCTGCATGGCAACCAATCATTTCAAACAGGTTTGGTCACTCCCTACTCCTCTTAGAATAGCTAAGTGACTTCTACTCCCTTTGGGACTAAGACCTTAATAAGCCTGCAATGTGGCTTCTGTAGTCACGAGGAGGAAAGCAAAAACAGAAAACAGCACCTAACTAGCTTCAGAAGAAGCCAGGAGACAGGGATGAAGGAGGCTGGGCCAACAGACACCCCAGTCCAGTTTCCAGTCGCAGTTTCAGTAATCCCAATCAACCAAGGTCACCATGCCTCAGGAACGCTCCTCTGGACACACTGTAGGATTAGCAACAGCCTACCACAACGCCACAATGCCTCTGTCATTCACCTCACTTTTTCGTCAGGTAAACAGGGGGGTCATCTCACATTATCACATAAGAAAGCTGAACAGAGTATAATAAAGTATTTTGAAAGAGAGAGAACATTAATATAATTGTATTACATTTTTACAATCGTCCTGTTTTACTTTATCTTCATTAATCTCTTATTACCACTATTATGAATTGTAATGTAAATATCTGAAATGCAGGATATCTGATATGAACCCCCCTGAAGGGTCACTCAACCCCCGAGGTGTCGAAACCCACAGGTTCTAACTACCTCACTAGGTGGTCTTGGAATGCACTCCCTGGGGGAAGGAGAAACACCTGCATTCATTTCCTGCTGACGCAGTGCAGAAGCTCCACGCTGGAAGAGCTTCAATCAGAAGACTTTTGCCGTGCTGCAGCTCTGCAGAGTCAACACCCAAATCAGAGGTGTGGACGTGTGCGCTGTAGGGGGAGAGTTGTTCTGTGCTCTTGCTTCCAGTGGTGGGTCAACGTGCAGTGCCATGGCCAAGGCTTCTGAGCATCTTTGATTGGCCAGCCCTTCTCTGCCTTCATCCCCACTCAGCCACATGGCCATCTTCATCTCTTCCAGCCACCGGCCCAGGGCACATCCATCTCTGCATCCTACAGCTGCTTTGCTTTGAAGATAACCACTATCCTGGATTAGGGGCTATCCTAGTGAACTCATTTTGATTTGATTCTATCTGTGAAGACCCTGTTCCAATAGGTGACATTCTGAGGCATTGAGAATGAGGATTTCAGCATATGTTTTGGGGGTACACGATTCAACTTACAACAAAATCCCACTGAAAGATAGAGTTTGACTTTTTAAGTCCTTTACAATGGTAATTGGTTTTTCTTTTTATTTTGTTGGACATAAAATATTCCCTATTAATATATACAAAAATGAATGAAAATAAGATCAGCATTATATTTATATATTATCTTACTTTGTAGAGAATTTAAACTGCTTAAATTTTTGTTTATACCTTTAAATTCCTAGTATTTTGAGTGAAAGTGGTAATTTATTGCATGATATTAAAGACACACAATTTCGTGGAATTTTGCTGAGCCTCAGTTTCCCAGACTATAAACCAGAAACAATCAGACTGTTTGCTCTGACTTTCATATTGGATTTTGCAAGAATAAAGTCCTGTGTGTCAGAAGAATGTTTAGAAGGAATAAAGTCAACGAGGGAAAGTCCTGGTATCCTTGTGCTTATCCTTCTTTCTAGTATACATTAGGGACAGAATTCCTGGGATGGGGACCAGAAAGATGGGACTCAGACTAGCAGGTCATTCTCGTTCCATTTTAATCAGCCTTGTTGGGAGAGGGGGGTGAATCGCTACACCCTATACACTATCCTAATTACGAACCTCGCCTTCTCACACGAATTCTGGGCTACAAAACTCATCAGCTGTGACAAAAAGACAGATACCTTCTGAAACAGCGGAGAGTATAATCGAGAAGTCTGTCTTGGTTTGTTCTTAATATAAGTATACAACAACAACAAACGTATTTTTAAAACCCACCCGAATAATTAAAGAACAAAAAAGTACCTTCTAATACACCTTGGTAATACCATTCAGAGATGTATAAGGTTTTTCTTGGGTACAAGTGAACTTTTCTAGAGTAACCAAATCAAAAGAGGATAGTCCCTTTGCCCATGGCTATAAAAAAGATGAAGTGATTCTCTGTCAAACGCTGAGGTCTCCCTTTAAAGCCGTAGAGCCAGAGGAACCCTTTCTTCTGCATTTAACAGGGCCAAGCAGGTATTCCTACAAGCGGCAGTAAAAGTTAAATAGTATTTGAGGTGGGGCCAGGTCTTGTGAGTTTCCGGCACGGAGAGCCATTTTACTCAGGGCTGGCAAAGAAACTCCCCGAAGGATGGGGCTCTATGAGGCCTGGGAACTGTGCCTCTCCAGTTCACACCACATGGGAACGCAAAATAAATGCTTCCCTCAGATTCGTGCCCCACATTGGGCCCGGTGTGGGGATGGAAGGAAGAACTCGAACAGGAATGCTTGAACATCCACTGTGCACAGAACGAGGTAAACAGGCCTCGCGGTAACTTTATGGGAGGCTGACTAGAAAAGATATTGGTTGAAAATCATAACCTTGGGTCCTGGTTCATAGTCCAATACCTGGAGTCTACTATGTAGAGCAAATTCGCCAAAGAGTTACTAAAGTTGGTTATTGTTACAAGTATGATAAATGTAACTACCAAAAATTATGCCTACTATTTTTCCGATTATGAACCAGAAAGCTGTTTGTTTTTAAATTGCTTCCACAGAGCTGATTCTTTTTAAATGTTTAATTCTGCAAGCACTGTTAGCCTTGACACAGCGCTAGATCACGAGCCCTGTTTAGCTTTTCTGAGTGAAACTGGATAGTAGCAGAAGAGGAACCCTTTCCAGCTAACACACTGCTACAGAGGGGTCATGGACACCGAAGAGGAGCCTTCCTGTAAGCGGCTTGGGAAGGAAGCATGAACTGGAACCTTCATTTCCAGAACCAAGAGGCCAGGCAGTCATGGAAACACAACAAACATATAAAATTGGGCCTCTAAATTCTGTACATTTTCAGTCAAGTATGGTTTCCCCATGAATGTCCAAAAGCTGGGAAGAACTGTTGCCATCTAAGGATACAGCTCCGGCTTTCAAACGCTATACTATGGAGGTCCTGTACACATGCCCTAGAAACAAATTCTAGGACTGAGGATGAACCTCAGTGGTAAAGTACCTCCTGGGTACAAAGTTATGAGTTTAATCCCCCTCATTACTTAAAAACAAAACAAAACAGGCTAATTCTAGACGTGGCCATTGTTCTAGGACAGGGAACCAAGCCTCCATTGACATCGTTCCTTCCTACATCTATGTAAAGGAAATCACACCATCAAAAAGGTGCTTAAGAGAGTTTATAACATCTTCCTACACAGCCCTGGAAGAACAAAGGATGATTTCCTGTCTGCTAGTCCTCAGACACTGCAGAAGTCATGATGGCCACAGTCCTTAAATAGGCCGAGGAAGTCGAAGAGGATATTATTTTGAAATCAAGGAAGCTTAGGTTTTTTTGTTTTGTTTTGGCTTTGGTTTTTCAAGACAGGGTTTCTTTCTGTAGCCTTGGCTGTCTTGGAGCTAACTCTGTAGACCAGGCTGGCCTTGAACTCACAGGATCCGCCTGCTTCTGCTTCCCAAATGCTGGGATTAAAGGCGTGTGCTGCCACTGCCTGGGAAGGCAGCTTGTTTTTTTTAAGCCACTTTTCTGTGTTCCGGGCACCGGCTGAGATTTCAAAGCAACAGACCTCCATGTGAGTAAGTCTCTCCGGATCCAGTCTCCCCAGACTAGAGGCAACCCTCAAACCACCATACAGAAATACCGCATACATTTTTATATGACTTCTGTGTCATAGGGGGCTGGTGGACAGAAACAAGAGATGTAGCTCAACAGTCTCTTATGTCCAAGAGACTCCCTCACCAACAGAAATTAACCAGTCTAAATGCTCACAACATCAGCAGTCCTTATGTTATGAGGCCCTAGCCTAGTAGGATAGCCTACCTTAACAAAAACATGTAAGTCAGTCCCCACATGGACCTCAGCTCCCTAGTCTATAAACTTACGACTGCGTGCCACCATTCTGCAGCAATGAATATGCTTTCTTTCACAGTCCAGCTGGAGAACAGTGCTCTTAAGTACTTTTGCAAGCCCATTTTCTCTGCACTCGCCTCTCAAGAGCTCTGCGCAGAGCCAGAAGACAAAGGAATGAGTTGGTACTGAAAAGGTGGAGGGAGCCGGGAGGCAACACAAGGGGAAAATAAATATCAAAAGGAAAACAAAAGCTGAGCCCCTCTTTGGGTGTAGACATGACATAACAGTCAAACAAAAGAAGCATCCAGCTGGAGCCAGCTACGTTGATGGCCATACACAAGCACATCATAAACTTTTGAAAAGCTACAATGGAAGGTCTCGCCCTCCCTGTGTCATAGTCTACAGTAAACAAATCCAACACAGGGTACACACAGGAGTTTTCATTAAGCTGTGTCCATAGAGAGGAGAAACAAAATTGGGTGAGCTAAAAATTAATGTAATTTCCTCAGATCCAGGGGGCCTCCACTGTAAAAAGCAACATAAAAGTCCTTCCAAAATATTTAGACCGTGACCCTGACAACAGCCTGTCAGACAGTCCGACCACTCCACATGGGCCCTCATCAGAGTGCCCTCTCCAAGGACAGGTCTCAGTGATGCAACTGAAAACACCCGTTCTAGAACAAGGTGGCATAAAACACAGAGACTGATTTATTAAAGTGCATCGTCCTGGGATTTGACTCTTGGGAAGACAAAAAGCGACCTACTGTTCAAAATGCCCTCACCATACACTCTTCTGGATCCCTTGCCATCCTGATGACAGCATGACGAACTGTGGGTCCTGAGTAGGGTTACACAACCTAGTAGGAGCTACTAAAGGAAGTAAGCTCGACAGTCTCCAATTCCAAGAGCTTATGACCACGATGAACTGCTTCTCTTAGCATGCTGGACCCCTCGCTTTGCTTGGCTCCTGGTCTAGAAGCACAAATGCATGTATTTTCATGGGAGGCTATCTTTAAAAAGTCTCTTAATTCCAATCTCTTTTCTCTTCATTGTCCCCTCAAAAATCCTTCCAGATGCATTCAGGGACAAGGTGGTTTAGGCAACACGACAGTGCTGGGCGCCGTAGATGGTAAAGAGGAATTCCCTTCTCCTCTGACTCATCCTCTCTTCAGTCTGCTGCAAAAGCCAGAACAGAGACAAATGCTGCTGCCATTCTGCCCCTTAATTCTCTGAAGTTAGTCCGGCCAGTTTCCACACTCTAAATACTATCTCCACACAGGTGAGTACCACCTTATATCAGCCAGGACTTTCCTAATGTATAGATTCCCCAGCCGAGTGTCTAAGAGACTCCTCAGCAAGTCCAAACCCCAACTCTACGTCCTTCACAAGCCTGTCGCGACTCCCCTCATGCCAGCTAAAGGGAATGGCCAAGCTTCCAGACACACGAGCTAAATCTGGGGGTCAGCTCTGATATTCCCAGCTCACACAGACTATGCCCAACCTCTGGAAAATCCTGTCATATTTAATCATATGTTCAGACAGAAGCTACTGCAGCAACGACCCCGCTCCTAGAAGTTTGGTCTCCCTACCTTTACTCGCAATGTCCTCAGCTACACAGTGCTCGTCAGCACAAATCGGGTCCCACTCCTAGCCAATCTTCCAGGGGTCTGCAAGGTCCTGAATGAGCCAATCCTCACAGTTCCCCCTCACGCCCTCTTCTCCACTCCTTCATGTGTCTACAACCCACAGGCCAAATTCCCCCTTCAAAGTGGAATTTTGTTAGTTTTGATACCTAAGTTGTTCCCCCCTTTCTCTTTTAGAGTGTAAGTTCAAGGAAGACAGAGAATTTTGGGTCGGCTCCATCCTGCTGGTTTTTCTATTCCCACTACCTGCCAAGTGACAGGCAAGAAATGCTTGCTCAGTTCTTGGAGACATTCAGCAGAGACCCTTGATTCTGTTTTGCATCTAAGGATCACTTTCTGAGACCACAGAGAGTGTGCATACCTATAATCAGACAAACAACTCTGCATTACGTAAACCATTTAAATATCTAAACTATTTTAAGTGAAGCAATTATACGAGTACTCTTGGATTTTTTTTTTCACATTCTAGCACTTTTCGTTTCGTTTTGCTTTTGCTTTTGAATTGTAGGTCATACTTGCTTTGGAAAGTGGAGGAGGAAGCAAGACAAAGCGCTTCAGTAATGGTCAGTAGAACGTTTTGTTGTTAAAGAAATGCACGAATTCTGTATTTGAGAGTTTGAAGCTGTACCCCTACTGCAGGCACCTTCAATTAAGCCTATTCTAATCTCAGCTAAGTGAGAAACCAACTTCAGAATTTCACTGCCAGGCACAGCTGTTTGACAAGTATGGCAGGAGCGGATCATTCTCATCAAGATCAAACCCACCACGACACTTGGCAGGATCATTTCTTTGGGACACAATGGGCCTTTTTCTTTCTTCTTCTTCTTTTTTTTGGCAATTCCTAATACCCACTGATGGTAATTAGCAAAGCAATCTTTGGAGGAAACATACAATCAGGCAACTAGCATTGCCTTTTCTGGAACTCCTTGAAAACAAATCGTTGACACCACAAATGGTCAATATGTACTCTTAATTCTGAACTAAATTGCCCATTGATTCACCAAGATCTATGTTCTTGACCCTATGGTCCTGAAATTCATTTTTTTTCTTAACTTCTGAATTCAAGGAAAGTGCGGGTGGCACAGTTGTTGATTTTGATTTACTACCTCAATGGAGTAAGCAATTAGAGTGATTTCTCCATTATTTGCTCCGATTGTACAGTGCCTTCCTTGACTGGTTCCGTCATAAAGACCCCATTCTGTGCACACAGCGCAGAATCAGGGTCACAATCTAAATGCAACCTTCCAGGAACACACAATGGAACAGGATCAGGCTGACCCAGACAGCCCAAGAAGCTGGAGTCCTCACCAGCGGTGGGTCAGGCAGTCCACGGGGCTGCTGTGGGAAATGCTTGCTCTGGGGAGGAAACAGCTTCAATAAACTCGGTCTTTGCCCTGAGAACACAAATGCTCCTCCCTCCGGGCCTTCAGAAACAGGGCTTGTCTTGCTGTCCCCCTTTTAGAACTGTATCCAGCTCGCCCCCCCCCCCCCAACACCTCAGACAAGTTTCGACAAGTACAGCTGAATCACTCGAGATGGGCCAAAAGGTCAGGGCCCTGAAACTTTGTCAGCCTTCTACCTAAGGGCACTGGAAAGCACTCTATGGCTCTGAGGGAGCAGGCAGGCTTTCTACCACACAAAAGCAGCATTGTTTCTGCATATGTGACGCTTCTTAATTAGAATCAATGATTTTTTTTTTTATTGTCGCTGCCGATAAGCTTGTTTGCCTAGCTCCATTTTGCTAAAACACTTTAAACATTTCTAAGGAGGGTGAATGTCAGCTGAACACTGAGATAGGCCTTGAACCAGGGCTGTGGTTTTGCATGGTGTTTACAATTTGTCATCTGTAGGTATGACAAGCTTTGCAAGCTTAAACACACTAAAGGACAGAGTATAAAGAGTCAGGCAATTTCATTTTGTTTAAATATATTTATGGAAATGGACCAAAAGTGTCCATAGAGGTACATTGTCATTCTTTCCTTGAGTGTGTGCCAGTTCGCGACTGAAAGCAAGCACTCAGAGAACAGAAGAACATTTATGACCACACCGTGTGTATCAAATAAGCTACTTTATGAAGGAAAGATGGGAAACAATGTGTTTCAGGGATGTCCCACCCAGTTTCTCTGCACAATGGCCAATGTCTTGGTGAGTCATCGGTGACCTTGCCCTCGGTAATGACCAGATATCCCTGAAGGGTGAGTGCCTGTGGGATAGGAAAACACCACACAGCCTCAAGGCTCAGAAGATGATGAGCAACAGCGAATTATGCACCGAGAACATGTAATTTGGACGAGGTGGGGGAAACTGAGTAATCCATTTGAGATAAGAAGAGTTTTCCAGCAGTACTGATTGTGTGCGCCAATGGAATCTTTGGAAAGAAAAGGAGGAGGGGTCTGGGGAAAACAGCAAACTGAAGAGCAAAATTTCAAGGCTAGCACTGATAAGAAAACAAAGAAAATTTCTTTAAAAACAACAAACAAAAAAAGAAGTGTCAGAAGCCGTGGTTGACACCCAAGAAGCTCAGACATCAAGAGAGTAAAATCACTGAGATGCCTCTTCTCTGCAAGACATTATGAAAGGCCCTCACAGAACAGAGGGAATGAGCACAACTTCTGCTCGTGGACTAATTCCTTACTCTGCATTCATCAGTACTCCCGAGTTTTCTCCTGAGTCCATAAAAAACTCCCAGCCTCCCTTGCAGCTGTTTTGGGCCATGTGATATGATATGAAGGAAAGGATGCACCACGTCGAAAGGCAGTTGCTTAAACATCATTAACTTCTCTTTCACACTAGGCTCAGGCTGCTGGTGCGGGAGAATTGTCTGTAATTTGTCAATCATGTTTTAAATAAAATGCTGATTGGCCAGACAGAAAGTATAGGCGGAAAAACCAAACAGGAAGTAGAAATGATGTAACGAGAACCGGAGAATTCTGGGAAAGAGGAAGTTGATTCCTCCCACTCCTGTCCAGATCACCAAAGCAGCAGGATGTGATCTGCCCCACTGAAAAAAGGTACTGAGCCACATGGCTAACATAGATCAGAAAAATGGGTTAATCAAGATGTGAGAGTTAGCCAGTGAGAGGCTAGAGCTAATGGGCCAATCAGCTTTATAACTTTAGAGACCTATGTGTGATTTTCTTTGGGTCTAAACAGTTGTGGGGTACCAGGCAGGACAGAAACCCAAACAAGAAGGCCTGGCTTCCCTCTTGTTACAGGCTGCTGCCCCTATTCTGAAGGACCCTGGGTTATTACAACTGCAAAAGGCTAACTACATTAGAACCTGGAAGGGAGATGAACTTTCATTCGACCAAGCCAAAGAGCTGAAACTATCTGTGACATGAGGTCATCTTAATATATTTTACAATACTCCCCCTCTTTCTTTCTGCCTTCTCACATCACCGCTTAAGGGTGATTTGAACCTGCTACCCCATTACTTATCCCAGGCTAGCTTCAATCTCCCCACCCCCCTACAGAGCTTCAGGCACGCGAGCATTGCAGACAGATACATCACAAAGTCCAGCCCTCATCACACCCTAAAGGTGATTACAGGGATTGTCAAAACACACTGGGAGACTGCCCAATTCACATTCATAGCTTACCCAGGAGGTGAAGGGAACAGACTCCTCTTTCCAAAGAGTCAAGTCAAAATATTTTACTTATTTTTAATAATTTATTATGGGAATTTTCAAGTATTTACACAAGTAGAAATAACAGACTAATGAATCTATGTATTTACCAGCTAAGCTTCAATTGCTCTGTGTGTGTGTGTGCGCGCGCGCGCACACACACACACACACGAGCATACGTGCATGTGTAAGGTCTGCTACGTATTAATTATTGTGCTATGGTAGGACCTAAGGATGACCAGCAAATGGGGATGTAATGGAAGGCAAAGCACCTGAGTCTCAATATCCACAGGTTATTTTTGAGACCCACTGTGTGGATTAAATTAATCTAACAGCTAATAGCAAATCATTTTCATTCCCCTCCATTTGCCTGAAGAAATTTTTGGTAGAAGGGAGAGGTTCAATATGTCTTTCCTTCCTTGTCTAAACTCAGTTCCCTCTGGGAAGGCCAACACACTGAAACTTTTCTTAGCCATTTACTGATTCCATTGTCCTGCAAAGTAAGCCTCAACTATGTGCAGAGGACAAGCAGGGTGTGAGGCAAAGGGGCCCTTGAAGCAGCATGGAGTCTCAGAGGGAGGAGGGAGCCACCATGCATGAGATGGGAACACATTTCATATGTGTGTGTGTGTGTGTGTGTGTGTGTGTGTGTGTGTGTATGTATATATGTATATATATATATATATATATATAATTTCAAGATGCACACTAGAAACTGAATGGAAGGAGTAGGGTGTGGTCAAGGAGAACTCAGCATAGCAGGATTTCTTATCAAATGGGCATGCTCAGAAATCTAGGTAGCCGATGAAAGGCCATCAAACATTCTAAAGCACAGGAACTGTTCCAGAATGACCAACCTGAGAAGCTATCTTGTAACTTTTAAGAGTAAGGATCCAGGACCAATCACATGACCCACAGGCAGCACTCCTAATGCCCGTGCCCTGACGTAGGCAGATGATCTGGCCTTGGGCAGCCCAACCAAGTAGGAAAGTACAGTCAATGTAGGTCCAGGAATGAATGAGCAATTCCCTCTCATGGGCCACGCTGACGTCTACAGCGGTCCAGTGGTCGGATATACCCACTGGGAAAAGAGAGACATATTGAGAATAATTGATTTAGGGTTTTTTTCCCACTAAACATTTTAAGCTTTTAGCTCTGTTCCCTATTAATTAGTGTGAGCTGGGGGAAAAGAACCATCCAAACTGAACGTCAGCAGTAGAGGAGAAAGTTTAAAAGGGGCCGACGAGCTCAGCACATAAGTGCCAGGCCACAGCTTTGTTTAACAGTACTCCAGTCTCTTTACAGATTATTAAAGGAAATATTTAACTAAAGGAGAGCTACTCATGCACAGGATAATGTACATGGCCTCTGTCCACATGTTAATCATTTTACATAATTGATCAAACAGTCTTGGGTCTCCTTCTCTAGCCTTGCCCGGGTTTTTAATTGTTTATCTTTCAAGTCCACAACAGAAAAGCCCTTGCTTGTTCCTACTCACGTGGCTCCCTAGCGGCTCACATGGCAAAGGAAACAGTGTGTCACCAACAGATACCCTGTGTGTGTACGGGGGGCCGTGGAGGTGGTGTGCTCGTGCACGTTTGTGCGTGTGCATGCGGAGACCAGAGGTACACATCAGATGTCCTCCTCAGTGCTCTCTCATTTCTGAGACAGGGTCAAGATCACTGCTACTGGAGCTCAGGGATCCCTCTGTCCCCCTGGTGCTGAGATGAGAGAGGGACACCACCACACCAAAGACTTTACATGAGTTCCGAGAATCTCAACTTAGCCTCTCAAGCTGGTGTAGAAAACACTTTGTCAACTAGGCCATCTGCCTAGCCCATAGGTACACTATGATAAAGAATTAAACCGTATGGTTAAGACATGACGGAAATGGCTAGAATCAATGGTTTATTTCAGGGACACTAAAACACAGTGCGTTGCTTCCTCAATGTGTTCCATTGTTCAATGTGTGTTCCATTTATACTAACTAGGTTTGTAACTGGCAAAATTTTAGTAATGTCCCTGTTGAAAAGTAGAAGTGCTTTTGGGGGAGGGTACTTACAGCACCCCCCCCCCCACCATTCCACTTTTGCCTAGTGTCTAGAACTATCAAATTTTGGAATTATTTCTTTGAAGGGATATTATGGTACCCCCACCAATCGGCCTCCATCCTTTCTTTACAGAGGACTGTCTCTCCTTTCAAGATGCCGGCCTCCGTTGAGAAGGCCATCCAGGTTCTACATGAGTAATGGGAAGCCTCCCTTGTGTGCCTGCGGAAACAGTTTCACAGACTTCTGCTCTGTATCTGACACACACACTGGGGAAACCCTAGATTGAATTCCTCAAGAGACTATCCCATGTATTGTCTGGCTGCCAAGGCAGGATGTAGTTCATCATTCACAACTAGTGATCACGTGAGTGGAAGCACACGCATGGAGTCCACATGTCAGTACACATGCTATGTGAGCAGGGTTTCTATGCCCTGGTTTACAACCATATGTTAATGAAATAGAACGGAGAGCTCTTTGTTCGGAGGAGTATTGTGGGTAATTACTCAGCACACTGGCCAGTCATCTCCTCTTCCAACTTCTAAACCAATCCTCAGGTTAATCATCTTTAAGATGTCCTTAATGTTCTCCTAAAGAATCAGCTGCTCTCCCCCACTGAAGTGCACATCTATAGCCCAAGAAAATAAATATAAACCCTGTGCTATCTAATAAGGGCAGGCAGGCTTCACTCAACTTTCTTACCCAAGTCTGTGTGAGTAATGACAGCTATTGATTCCATAGTATCCATACAGGCGAAGGCCATCTGGCCGCCCACAGTGGGGTAACCATGAAATCAGGCATGCCCTGCCCCAGTTCTGGGTTTGCCAGACACACATGCACTGCCCAGGGTTAATACATCCATTGTTGTATGATGATCTAGAAGCTTTGGTGCAATAATGGCTGCAAGAACTATCAGCTATCTAGGGGGAAAAAGGGAAAGGGAAAAAAAAGAAAAAACTCTTTCCCAAATCATCTGTTCTAGAACTTAAGGGAAATATCTCTGAGAGGTCAGAGAATTAGGCAGACTATCTTTAAAAGAAACTATAAACGATTTTGTTCTTTTAATTCTACAGGGTCAAATTCTATCTGGACTCAAAGATGTCAACACGACCACTCAAAGAAGGGATAATTAAGAAATATTCCAAAGGTCACTAAAGATTTTTATAATAAAGTGTTAAATGAATTTTCCACACTGATGAAGTTTGAAAGGGCTAAGAAAAATACATTTGTAAAACCATACATTAACAAAACTCAAAAGGCTTGACATATACTCTCTTAATCTAATCATCTGTGAGAAGACGCACATAATTCTAATTTTAAAAATGTTATTTCAGGGCATAAAATTAGAGATGAGCCACAAAATAAATGTAAACTAAAAGGAACATTAACCATCAAGTAGTTAAAGATTTTGCTTAATGAGGATTAAGCTCAAATATTAACCTCTCAGAGACAACTCTCATTATCTATTATTTTTCATTAATCCTAAAATCACAGAATAAAGAAACGTAACCCATGATTTTCTTCAAAACATTTGCCAAAATCTGTTATGAATTTACTTTCAGGGCAAAGTTCAAGAAAGCCTTGTTCCTCAGGTGAAGTGGATTAAGTACTTTCTACAGAGAAATCGAATTAAACCACTACCAAATGGCAGGTTTCCAATCTCGGAATATGAAATCTAATTTGACAGAGGTCTTATAGACTGTGGTCAGTTTCCCATCTGATGGTGACTTCTGTGGTTTTGCTGTTCCCTAACCTTAGGGAGCTGCAGTTTACGGCGCCATATGTATCTATGTTGTGTTGAATACATATATACATAGATAAATATGCTTGCAGCTCTCTCATGTAAAAATGACTGGAAAAATTTGAGATTTGATTTTACTGTCTGAAATCATTGAGTTTGCGGCTAATATCTGACAGACTGATGCCTTGTAGGATATGACTTGGAAGTTACAGTCTCTCTGATCTTTACCAGATGTTTTACTGGTAGGATTTCAGTCTCAAGAGACAAAAGGGATATTAATGTTAATTTTATTTGTTTAATCGTATCAGGCAGATTTTATAAGATGGGAAAACTCAGGATTTTTTATTAAGCATACCAACTCTTCAGAAATCTTCATAGTGAAACAGTTTTGAAGATAGAGAGTCTGTAATGTATTAGGACTGGATCAACTTTCTCTTCCCTTTAAAAATGGGAACTATATGACAGCTTTCTCGGTGTCACTGTGAGCTCAAGGAGCCAAGAGGATGACAATGCTAGGCCTGCAGTTCACAACACGTCCCATCTCAGTCTGTAACTCCTAGGACAGAGCAGTAACCCTGTGCACAGACGGACACACATTCGCTGCTACTGCCCGGGTCCCTCCAATCCTTCACTTCTCGTCTGTGTTTTATTCTAAAAACATGAGTCTACCCTGGTCATTATCAGACAACGATGAAAATGAGACTATACCCACTCCTAACAGCATCTTGACACTTGAACTCAGTGACACGTTAGAATTTTATCTAGAGCTCAGGGTCAGAACTCAGAAACTTGAAGAGCCTGGTTCTCAGGCATGGATAGTCATTAGAACCACCTACAGAAACTTCACCCAGACCAACCACATCACAGATTCTCCAGCACAGACCGGGTACCAGGGCTCTGCAAAGCACTCCGGGTGAGTTCAATGTCAGGAAAGTTAGCAACACTGCCCAGGAGGCCCGAAACAGGGAGTAGCAGAACAATAACCTTGGAAAAATCAATTTTCCTCAGCTTTGTTCTCATCTGAAAAATGGCATGTGTGGAAGGAAGCTGGAGTGTATACTAATCGATTTCCTGCTGCATTAGGATAAAACTACAAAGTTGCAAAATATTTCAAGTAAAACTAAGAGAATGCATAAGAAGCCCCTGCGACACTTGTAGCACCACCGCGAAGCTACAAAGTCATTCAAGTTTTTCCATACCTTAGTTTCCTGTCTCACAAAGACAGTAAGTAAAATCCCCGCATCCTCCCTAGAACGATCCACTACCCTACGATTACTGGTTACCCTGCCCACATAATTGCTAATCTGCAGATCCTCATCATGCTTCTGTGGGTTTCAATGTCCATAAACTGCATTACACCACGTGTTACACATACCATCTTACTCAACTTTATGTTCTGAGATTTACAAGGTAGAATATATTTCGCTAACTTCCACTCTTTTGCAGTATTTCACAGGAATCAGCCACAGTCGATTGGCTTACCTTGTCTGTGGACAGTCGAGTCAGCTACACATTTTTACAAATAAAGCCACATATGTAATTCGTGTTTCATCCCAGGTTTCCATGCTGCCACGGGAAGACGTCTTCAGGAGAGACACCTGGACGTGGTTTTGTTGGATGTGCACACTTCAGTCTTGCTGTGCACTTCCAACTTGCTCTCCAAGGTGGGTACAGCAATTTACTTTTTTTCTAGGACAATTAACACACATACACACACCCCATTTTCCACACCCCTATCGATACTTGGCACTCTGAAGATTTACACATTGCTGCCAATATAAAGATTCTGGTGTGCTAACTAATAATTACGGTTAAATAATATTTTTCGAAGGTCCCTTCTGGTCATATAATTGTGATAATCACATCGATGCCAAATCTTATCAAAAAAAAATCACAAAATAAATGTTGTTGGGGGGGGAGTTTACAACAGATTTACTTTTCCTCAAAACATACTTTGAATGGCCAAAGCTGGCCCATGACCCATACATCAGGCCATAAAAGAGGAATAGGGACATGGCCCCAGTTCTGTATTTATTTTCTTGTGCTCATAATCCAATGTTACTTAAAAAGCAAACTGCCCAATATCCAAGCCAAAGCAAATACACTGAATTTTGCCAGGGAAAATGCCTGTGGAGAAATGAGTCAATTCATACAAAATTCAAAACTGTCTTTGGTCAGTGACATTTTCATGAAAATTTGTGGGTGGGTAAAATTTTGCAAAATTCTTCTTTGCCATTGGAGTAAAATCATCCAGGAAAAATAAGCAAAGTGTAAGTGGCAACCCGCATCGCCCCCTAATTCCCTTCTGAACACTCCCTAACCTCCCAGCACAACTGCTTTCAATTGTGCAGGAAACCGGGCCAGGTGGTTCTGATCCTAAACAGAACCATGGGCTCTGCTCGTGGGACAGGCGTTTCTCAGCATAAGCGCTCATAGACCAAGCTTCTCATGTCATTCCGATGCACTTCAGAACCTCCCCAGAAACACTACTGGGCACTGCCCCACCCTTCAGCTTAATGGCAGAGACCTCCATAAAGTGAAAGCATTTGACACATGCTTTTGAACCAACACTATGGAAGCCTTAAGGAACGGTTGTAACTTTCATGTTTGGATACACTTTGTTATTCTCTTAGGAACATAGACATGGTCTAGACACAAACTCCATGTTTCTAAGACTTAGCTCTGAATTAGACATCAGACACCTCATCGATCTCAGGAAGACTCATCAGAAATTGGTGTAGTGATGCTTAGGATTGCTCGACAGCCAACAAGCCAAGATTTGCCAAAGATAGAGATCATCTACAAGCCAGAAGGTAGAAACAGAATGCCGGGCACCGAGAAGCTGCTTTAGCTAAAAGACATGAGTGAGAGGATCCGGGTGCTTTAAAATAGAACCTTGCCACGTCTTGTTTCTGATTCATTTGAGATCTGCTTCTCGGCCTACCGAGGCCTTTGCTTTTCAAAACTTGGCCACTGTCTAGCACTATCTCTTCCATGCAACCCAGACTTTAAGGACAGAAGTTGTCTTGTCTTTCCACAGAGGTGGTCAGAATGTAATCTGGGGGAGGGTAGAGCTGTCTGGATGAGGAAGGAACCCAATCCTTTTCTTCCAGTGACAGAACCAAGCGACTCAGACTCTTCCCCTAGCTGTTCCACCATGAGTCCAGAGTGATCTGCACCCCAGGTTCTGGGTTAGTCTGCAGATTACAATGAGAAATGATTGACAGAATACATTCTCTCATAGAGCCAAGGGAACTTGGCACATGGGGAGGATTCCACCGCAGTTTCTTACTGTAAATCAGGCCTTAGTCCCAACACACCCTCCTTTTACCATAACTCCCAGAAGGTTGCTTTAAAAAAAAATGTGTGTGTTGCTTATAGTCTTGGTCACCAAACACATAGGGGCCAACACTCCCTTTCTTGGTCCAACAATCCCAGAAAGTGAAAAAGATGACAAAGTCCAACGATCACACAGAGAAGAGTAATAGAAGTCAGACACTGGACTGGGCCTGAGAATTTAAACTACCCCTAGGTTTGGCAGCCACCGCAACAACCTAAAGACCACCTCTCCAAAAGAAGAGAATGGTCATTTCACCTGGCATGGCTCTAGCCGTGTTGTCTGTAGGCCTGCACATCAAGTGCATGACATACAGTCACATAACAGAAGACAGTAAGGTTTATGATGTGTGAGCTTACGTGAAAATGGTTATCTTCCCGTTAAAAACATACCCTTCTGGCAGTGAAGCTGTGGCATCAGCTACTCCTAAGAAACTTTCCTTTGTCTGAGATTGTTTGCACCACAGCATGCGAGCGCTTTGTGACTCTGGCATTCATAGGCTATCGGATTAGTAGTGAGTTCTGCACGGGCTCTAGCTATTAATGAAGAGAGGGCAGAGTAGGAAAGCAAATGACCTCATCTGCCCGTCCCGAATGGCACAGCGAACAGAGGCGCAGGTCTGCACGCACGCACCTCTCAGCTGTTCTTCCCCTCAATTCCTATTTTTAATATTCACCATGCACTTTAGCAAGCACCAACTCTGCAAACCTGTATGACTTGAAAAACTGGGATGAGAGGTGAAAATGGGGAAAGCCTTTTACATAAAAATTAATGTTTCAATGCAAAAAAGTATTTTTTTTGATAATTCAAACTTTAATGTTTACTTCAGTAAAACCCAACCCAGTAAACTATTTTCAGGCAGGATTAGTCAGAACTAAAAGGCTGGACTGTATTCCTTCCGAGACTGGATGTCGTTCCTGTTTGCAACAGGCTCCTGTGTTCCAAAAAGAGTAAATGGAATTGCCTTCAATTGCTTGTCTCACTCTGGCATTTCTAACACAGAACCCTACTGACAGTACGGCTTGGCCTCCTGGAATGTAATTATTCTTTTCACTCATGGGACCTGGCACGCTCACAATGCATCAGCTTCAGGTTTTCCTTAAGAAAAAAAAAAATCACAACATGGGGTCTAATGTAATGACAAGAAATGCAATTTCATTCCACCAGAAAGTCTTAAGCCTCTTTCAAAAATACCTACTGCGTGGTGAAAAGTGCCCCTAATGCTTGCCTTCCTACTATCGCCTGTATGGTTTGCTTTCCCATGAATCAGGTTGGCCAATCCACAGTCAAACATAAACACAGTCCAGACACTTTGTATCACATACTGCAGAAAGAGGTGACTCTGGCTGGAAGGTCACAGTTCAAACAAGTTCCTCTTCCAATGGGTTTATAGTCTTCACCCATCGCCAATCGCTAGAATGCTCAACATTAAGGGAATACCCAGGCTTCTCAGTTCTAACTCTGAAGAGCTATTCCTGTCCATCTAGACTAATAGAAAACATATGTTCTTCTTTGCAAAGAGTTCAGTGAGCTATCTCTGTGATCCCGGGGGTGAAGTCCTGCTTGTAAGCCCCGAGGGTTTCTGTGAGGTGTGAAATTATTGTGAAAGCATTTAGGAATCCTATTATTCAAAAACAGTCGATTCTGCCAAGAAACAGGATCACAGTTCCAGGATCAGTGTTGAGGAACAGAGAGGCAAGACAGACATCAGACCCACGTGCTTCGACACCAACGGCACAGCCTTCTCAGTCCACTGCCCTTACGCTTTTCCACAAAACCCTCTTTCCTCAAAATCAAGTGAGGTCCCATGAGACCCTGTTCCTGGAACCATTAATGAGTTTCACAACTCCGAAAGGCCCGATGCGCTAGCCTGAGAGTGCGAGCTGCAACAACTGCAGTTCCTACGTGGAGAATTTCTTTCTTAAATGTCAGAACTATTCCTCCCAGACCCCAAATCTCACCCAAATTTTTAGAGGTTAAAAACAAACACAGACACACATACACACACACACACACACACACACACACACACACACACACACACACACGAAAAAAAAAAAACCTGAGGATTTATACTTTGGAAAATCACAAAAGCTTGCTTGTGGCACAGCACATACCCCGTGCCACGAAGCCAAGAGAACACTGGGTCCCACCCACGCTTTTCCAGCCTACATTAAGGAAGACTGGCCTCCACTCCCACAGTGGCATGGGGCGTGAGCTAGAAGGGAGAGAAAACAACAGCCACCAGTTATGGAAGAAACTTTCCCCTGGTGCCAGCTAGCCGAAGAGGCAAGGACCCTTACGGGTACCCTCACCACCACACATCCAAACTCCACAGAAACGGAGACGCGGTTACCTGACTTCATGCCCGTGTTTGATAAAATACATGCATGCAATCAAGCTAGGCCTCCAAGAGAGGCGGCGCAGTACGTCGGCAACTCCAACTCACTCACCGTACACTTGTTGGGCTTCTCACCCGAGTGGACCCTCATGTGGATCAGCAGTTTATAGCGGGCGTTGAAGGGCTTGTACCTCCTTGGGCAGCCAGTCCAGAAGCAGGTGAAGTCTTCCCCCTTGCGCTGGTCTATGTGGACCTTCTCGATGTGCCTCACCAGTTCCTCCTGCTGGTCATACAGGGCGCTGCAGTCTATCCAACGGCAGCAGTGCTTGCCCCCTGAGTCCTCCATCTCCCCATCCTCATCCAGGCCAGCCTGGGCCAGGGCCAGTGGCTGTGTATGGGGCAGGAGCTCTGGGTGATGAAGGTGTGGGTGGGCATGGTATGGGGGTGGGGGGCCCTGAGGCGGGGGAAGAGGAGGGAGAGGCTGCGCAGAGGGCAGGTCCAACGCACTGCCTGGGAACTCCTCCAGGCGCTCGGTTTTGAGCATGTTGGCTGACCCATCCTGGCCCGGGAGGCCCGGCTGCAGCGCCACACTGTTCACAGGTCCAGACTGCAGGCCACCATGCTCCAGCTGCTGCATGCGCTCGTACTCCAGGGTCCCATCCTCGCCATAGCCTGGCAGCACCTGTCCTCCGCTGGCCACCAGCACGCCTTTCTGCCCACTGGACACTGCACAAGACTGGGGAATGCAGCTGCCGCGAACACCCAGGAAATGCCCATAGACCTCCGACTGTGGGGACACGCTGGCAGGGGAGGCTCTTGATCCGTTGATGTAGGCAACCAAGGAAGTCGGCGAAGTGCGGATGATAGTATTGAAGTCAATCCCAATGCCATCAGACAGCGGGGACAGGGACAGCGCTCTCTTCTTGGAGCGGGTGGAATGGGACCTGGTTGCTGAGTGCCGAGGACCAGGGTAAGGAGAGTGGCTATTTTCCATGCCAAAAAGATAAGGTGGCAAGGAGTTAGAGACGCTATTACTGGACCCCGGCGTGCCAGGAGGCAAGCTCAGAAGGTCCCCTAGGTCCATGCCATTCTGAGAGCCATGGTTCGATGACAGTGAAGGAAAAGCCCTGTAGCTCTGAGACCACTCCTGCTTCACACTCAAGGCCGATGGAGTCTCTGCCAGACTCAAAGTCGTGGACACCAGGGACTCTTGCAGAATAAGGGACCTGGAGCAGCAGCCAGAGACAAGGGGAAAGAAACAAACATAGGTTTCAGCAAGATATGGATTGCTTAAGAGCTCAGAGAACGCGGCACTGACAACCCCTTAAGGTTTTCCCCTTACTGCATTCTGCACTAAACACAAGTTCTTAGACTGCCACAGAATCCAAGACTTTAGGCTCCAGGTAAATAATATATTTCCAAAACAAACAATAAAAGCTAATGCTTACTAGAATAATGAAAGAGCTATTGTTATAAATAATTCTAGTAATTTAATGAGAATAAATAGTCCTCACTTTATTTCAAAGCATCCCTTTTTCTACAGAGGTGGAAAACTGGGGACTCGGAAAAAGTTATAGCTGCTTGTCTTGGCAAACCAAAGGAGTATCTGTTAAGCACCTACTGTGTGCACCATGCCATGGTAGGCCTTCAGGTTACATATTTCTGAACAGCACTAATCTCCAATAAAAATCTGCCTGGGAGGGTCACACATAAGCCCATGATTTTTTTTTTAAAAAAAGTAAACCTTCCAAGTTAAATGTTTGTGTTAAAGACTTATTAATAATTTTACAATTTAGCGGCACTGATATTATCAAATTAGACATTTTAAAGGGCAATTTACAATGGCAAGTACTCATTCATTTCAAATGACCCTAGAAAATTTGTGAAAATGTAAAATACATAGGCAGAAAGCATACATCGGTGAGAAAGTGCATACTTAGCGTGCTGGAGGTACAGAGATCACTATCGCACACACAGAATAGTCCTTAATAGAACAAAGGCATTGTACACGAAGAAGTAACAGACTGAAAAGCTGCGTTTGGCATCATGCACCAGGCCATGTGGGTCTTAGCCACACTTCTGAAGATAGGTTTTCCATGAGCGCTTGTCCTTGGATCTGAGCAGCATCAGGCCAAGAACAGGTCATTCGCTTGCAGTGGTTCATTTTTATAACAATTCCTTCCCTGTCCTTACCGTTCACAAAAGAAGTTCTAAAAATGTCACAATTCATTGTTTGCATATCAAAGTGGTTTATAATGATAACGTTAGACCCTTGAAAATCCATTTTTCTTTCCAGGGACATTATTGCTTTAAAAACAATAAAAGAAAAGAAGAGCTATATCCTTCAGACAGAATACTCATCCCGAAAAGGATCAACATATAGACAGAACAAAAAAAGGTTCCAGATCCCAACGCAGACACGGCAGATAGCTGAGAAACTTGGTTTATTCCGTATGTGCCTGCAACTGGCTTTCTAGATTCTTTTATTTAAATGCATTATTTACCAAAAATTCTTATGCAAAATGTGTGACTTCCCTCCATGAACACACTCCCTGCCTCTGGCTGTTAAGTATCAACCTGCTACAGAGGAAGGGGAAGAATCATTTCACCTGTTCCCTACTCTGCTTCACAAACTGGAAACCAGGAACACTGTTTCTGCCAACCCGGGAATACTGACAAGAAAACATATCAGCTCCAGAAAAGCACGGTGTACGGTGGTAACACTGCAATTGACCTGAAGTTGCCGACAGGTGTGGCAATGTTTGCCAATGACAAACCCAGCAGGAACCTATGTCCACCTGCCCTTGACAGAGATCTCCTTCTTGGTTCACATCCTTACATTTGGATTAAAGTCCTTCTGCAGTCTGCAAATGGTCTCTGAACCGTTTGGGTTCTAATTCCCCATGGACACTTCTCAATTATTTCCCAAGCACACTTCCAGCACGTGGCTCTTCCTGCAGAGCTCAGCAGAAGGCTGCTGGTGACTGAATGTCAAGAGCCTTTTGACCCTATCCCACGTGAGAGTCAGGAATTACATTCAGACACAAGCTACATCAGTAAAAATGTTGTATATGAAGCAGAGACAGTGGACTCTGCTTTTCACCAAGGTCAAGAAACTATGGGATGTCAGAACACTGACAGATCTCCATGGTGAACAGGTGCCTGCTCTCAGGAGGCAGCCAGTCTACAACATTTCAGACTTTTAAGCAATGACTGACAGCCAGAGTAGCTCATGCAATTGTATGCACTCTGCCGATAAAACTGCATTATCTGGCTCAATGGCTGAATAGAGAAACACGTTCATTCTTCAATAATGCAAGGCAAAACTCATTTCTCTTAAAATTATGCTGAACATGGCTTAATATACAGCACAGGATAGCCCAAGTGCAGACATGTTGCTTAGCCTCTTTGGCATTTCAGTTTTTCAAGGCAGCTGTCAAAATCTTTCAGAAAGCAAACTGAATAGTCTACTTAAAAGCAAAGGCATGAACAGAGAACACGTTTGTGCCCCTTCCTCCCTCTGACACCTCAAATACCTAACAGGAGCAAAACTTCCAGCACATGGCGGTTGCTTCCTATGCCTCTCAAAGATGCACTTTAGGAGACCTAATCAAAGTCCTACCCATGAAGTCTAGCTCTGGAGGAAGAGTCCTCTTTGCAAGGCTTCTCTACCGTCTAGCCCACCATCTCTGTGGATCTCTGAGGATCATGCTCACAAATGGCAAGACCTTTCCATTGAAAGGATGGTTTTTATCTCCCTGGTACCTGCTGGAGTGTCAGAAACCAACTAAGTACTCAAACACCTGCTGATCAAGAGCATACATAAAGAAGAGCCCGGCTTGGAGTTCCAAGCCTGGAATCCCAGCCTGGGGTTCAGGAGGCTGAAGGCAGAAGATCATGACTTCAAGGCCAACATCGACTAGATAGCAAGATGCTCCCTCAAAGAACAGAATCAATACATAAAAACAAGAATCATGACTTACAAGCTTACAGAGCATTTTATATATTAGCTTACTGAATACACAGTATGGCATAAATTAACTAGACTCTTAAAGTCTTTTTATAAGAAGGAAATGATGACAAATCCGTGACAGCAGAGGAGTGACGGGAGGTTCTTAATAAAGCACGAAGGAAGGGAAGTGATTGGCAGAGACCTAGCTGGCTCTCATTTTCTCACAATGTACCCCAGTGTGGTCCACAGTGCCCTGCTTGATTGGAAGACTTGGTGAGAACAGGCTTAGAATCACACAAGCTAGGACTGTAACACAAATTGCCTGGTTTTCTGCACCAGTACGCTGAGCGAGTGTGAAGGCTGCCAAGGATTCTAGCCTGTAACCCCTGCTGCTACACACACCAGGCCTGTGGAAGAGAAAGTGACAAAGAACTCAGAAAGCTGTGTCACCACACTGAGAGCAATCTCCATTTCCATATGTTCATCTGATCCCAACGACATTATTTCTGGTGGCTGGCTTATTTAGAACACTATGTGAAAGGCAAGACGATAAAATTAAAACCAAATAAAGCAAAGTGAAAAACTTAGAAGCCATTAGGAAAAACATGCTCTCAAGAAGCCATAGGAGCTATGCTGACCAAGTTGAGTTGTTTTGTTCTAAAGCATCAAAGAAGTTTTAACTTAAAGATCATATGGAATTCTTCATATTGCTGCTCATGAACATGTACATATACCAAGTGTGCATGTAACTAAATCTATGAGTATAATATATAATACATGACATACATGTGTCATAAACCCACAGATCCTGGGAAAGACCATCCCTAGCCTATCTAAAAATTGTCCTCTGTGTACCCCAGTAAACCTTCCAAAAGAGACGGAATGCACAGGGAGCCTAGAGTCTATTCTCAGTCCCTTTCTTGGCCTTCTTTGAGCTTTTGTGCATACTGCCAACAAAAAAGGCAATTGCTGCCAATAATTCCAGTTTAGAATATAAAAACAATGCACACTATTTGGATCTAGACTGGTATCACTAGGCGATCGCTAACCTTTGCACACTAACCCTGGGCAAATTAAGTAGGCTCTCTGTGTCTTGAAACCACCACACCTTCAACAGGGATGACACTTGCTAGGGCTATGAATATTCAATCGTGAGTTCAAGTCACAATGCATGGGGACACACTAGACAAGCTAAGTCCACACAAGCAGCATCCCGTCTCTCTTATTGACCAGGTCTGCGCGGCTGAGAGATTAGACAACTGTATGAAGTCGTTGTTGGAGGTCCCCTACTTGTCACTCAGGGATGGATGGATGTGCAATGGCCTTTACAGCAGGATATGCATGACACCTAAGCTGACACAGGCTCCTGACTCTTCAACAGAGTACAGAATTTGTTGAGCACTGTGCTAACAGAAATGCCCGGACAGTTATCGCAGCAAATACACAGCACCAAGGCAGGATTCCCATCACTGGATTAAACAGAGCACAAGATCTCTTAGAGGAATGCCCCAGAAGAAATTACATTCAAATCAAGGAAAGAAAAAATTTAAAAAAAAAGAGAGAAAAAAGAAAAATAAAGGAATATAGCTGGCAAATGTCTGAAAACTGTTCGATATTATTAATAATGAAGAAATATCAATTATGAAAATTACACAATTATTATCTCAAACTAATAAAATGTATAAATAAAACTAAACATATGAGACCACTGTCAAGCTCACATGAGGGTTGGTCTTCTCTGTAGTGCAATTGAAAATTTGTAAAATGCCTATTAAGAGCAACAAAGCTGCTAGTAGCCATCCATTTAAACCAACAAATCTTACTTACTGAGAATTTATTCTTATCACCAGAGGCATGAAATAAAAGACTTGTAGGTTAATCCATTAAAGTATTATTGGTAACACTAAAGTAAGAGACAGAACTGCAATGTAAGTTACAAAGGGAGTAAAACATGCAGTAATCCTACCCTGGGGTGATGCCTAGGAACCACAATGGTCAGCATGGCACGCTATCCCTAAAGGTGCAATAGAGGCATTTGTATATTGGTGGTAACCAACAGCTATCTAATTGGACTGAAGTCCTGTCCAACAGGAGGGAAATCATATCTGAGACTGTACACCTAGCCAAGAACACATGCCCACTGAGGTCATAGACTTAGAAGGGGGCTTAACAAAGCTACTTTGCTAGACCAGTGTAATTCCTGACTTGATTCTAAACACGTATTCTTAGACCCACAGACACATGCAGCTTTCGCTCTCATCAAAGAAGCTTCACTTTCCAACAGATGGAGACCATTAGAGAAGACCACAACTCTTGTAAATGCAGAGAACCATCTACCACAGGGTGTCCAGCTGCCATTGATACATCACTCACTCAAACCCTGCACCCTCAAGAAAGAGGAGATGAAAAGACTGCCATAGCCAGAAATATTGTGTCTTCTAGCTATGATCGGGGAAGCTACCCTCGTGAAATCAACATTATGTCTGCTTAAACAGACCTGAACTATGACAACACCAGTTGACATGCCAAGGTGGATGGGGGAAATTTCACAAGGCCACCACCCTAACTGAAGCATTACAGGCAATTAAAGACTGCTAAAAGGGACAATGAGTCTCTCCCAGGGATGAACCCCCTAAACTGTTACCCAATGACAAGTGCTCAGACCTAAAGAATACCCAGAAAAGCCCCACTGAAGGAAACAGCAGATTGCATTTACTATTTATCTGAGATACACACACACACACACACACACACACATATACATATATACACACATATATTCAACAAAATGATTAAAGAATAAGGAGCTATGAATGTGAAAGAGAGGGGTTGAAGGGAGGACAGGGAAGAGAAAAATTATATAATTATCATTTTTTAAAATCACAAAAAAACAAAGAACTAAAGACCCAATAATAAAGGACTGCTAAGAACTCATTTTATTTCTTTCTTTGTAAAATGGCATATTTGGGGTGGGAGGAAACCATGATATGAGGCTAAAGAAGATGTCTTACAAAAAAAAAAAACTTAAGCTATATATATTGGGAAAAGTTATGAAACCGTGTTTATTATATGGTCAACTTGATGGCCAGGAAAGCCAGGGCTGTAGGGCAATGTGTTCACAGGGATCTATCTGAAGGGTGTTTATCAACTTTACACTCATAGTAATCTCAGGGTGAGCACATTTACTGCTGAATTCTAATTCTGAGAGATCTCTGAGAATTTCTTTTCCAGGATGAGCAAAAAAAAAAAAAACCAAAAAAACAAAAAAAACAAAAAAAACAAAAAAAAAAAAAAAAAAACCAAGAGTTGAGAAATGACTAGGTGCAGTAGGACAGAAGCCACGTACAGCAGCTTGGAAAGGTGTGTACTGCGTGGGGTCACTACATTGGTTTTTCTACAGCTTCCCATTATCTACAGTGCACAGCAATTATAGGACTGCAGGGAAAACAATCAACTTTGCAGCTGTTCAAAGGGCAGGCATCTTGCAGACGAACGGTTCACAGCCTCTTTGGCCCCCATCTACCTATAGAAGACCCCATGCATGAAATGCTCGGCTGGCTTACTCACTAGCCTCGCTTTAGTGCTAGGCTGTAAGATGCCTGTCAGGTTGCACTGCTGCCTCTGAAGCTTTTATTCACCTGATGGAACACACAAACCCATATAACGACCACAAAAAATACACAACTTTTCCAAGCTGCTATACATGGATTCTACCCTACCTCACCTAGCCATTTCTAAATTCATTGGTGTTTTTTTTCCCCATTCAGGGGGGTAAAAAAAATCACACACACACACACACACACACACACACACACACACACACACACACACAAACACATTCCTTGAGAAGATCTCACAGAATGCATAGTCAAAACACTTGTCAGTGCATCGTCAAGATGTTGTCTCTTAAGGATATAATATTATGCTAAGGAATCAGCTATGCCAGGAAACACCAAGATAATGACCCCTCTGGCCGCACCATGAAAGAGACTGTGTAAGGCTCCTGGCTTCAGCGGCCTGAGTTCTGCCTACCGTCAGCCTCTCCATTAATTATGACTGCCTTCCAGGCATGGGATGGACGTGCCGCAGACAGGAAGCTGAAGGTTTCCAATGACACCCACCAATGAGCAGAGTTAATTTTACATGCAGCGCTCAGCAAGGCTGAGGAGTCCCTTGAGGCATAATCATCAATGGGAAAGTGACAGCAGCCTCCCGTCACTAAAGTCTCAAGTGGAAAACAAGCTTTCACCTTTAAAAGGGGGGGGGGGCATAAATAAGGGATCTGGGAGTCATGATTTCAGAGTCTCAACTGGAGGCTGGAAGGAGGCCAGGACAGAAGAGCAGAAAAGATGAGCAGAAGGAAGGGAAAAGGAGAAATAGAGTCTCAACTACAAGGCACCTCAGCAGGTTATAGCAGGCACAGAAGGATGCAGGAAGCGGCTCCTCTGCAAGATCCATCATCCCAGAACTGACATGGGCAAAAATTCTGCACTGTGCTTTTTCCAAGAAAGTAACTTCTAAACGATTTCTTCCAAAGAAATAGATCTTAAACATTATACCACAGTTCACTTTGATTCGCCCACCCCCACAGCATACCCATGGACCCCGAGGAAGATGAAATTCTGTCTAGAGGGGAGTAGTTTCTTTCAGTTTAACTCTTCTGAGTGAGAAAGACACAAGGTATTGTACTGCACTGATGCCGCCACCTAACCAAACATTTAACTAAAGGCTTGCATACTGTGAAGCTATGTCTTCCCAAACACATTAGTTTGTGATTTCTACCTTTGTTCTCTCTGCTATGTCCCTAAACTGCTCCATTATGCACACACAAGGTACTTAGTACAAGTTTGAGTAGATGAGTGGACAGGTGAGCAAACAGACTGACAGCTTGTAAGCCGGCTCTGAGACACTGCAATGCACACCCGAAAGCCTGGCAGATGTGCAGAGCATCTCATTTGGCCGAGATGGGCCTTGCTTTGTACGACAGTGACAAGTTTACTAACTAGGCTTTGGGTCCTGAGACCCCCAAATCTCGTGTGACCAGACAACAGCTATTACGTCATTCATCCTGACTAGGAATGGCCCATATTCACTTCTTAAACACGTTCTCCTACGAGGCTAAAACTGAAAAAGCTGCCTCAGCACCAGTGAGTGAGTGACTGAGTGTGTGAGTACATTCGTGCTCAGGGAGAGAGGGGACAACACTCGTGAGGTATGATTATACCAGAAGGAAAGGGGGGAAAAAAACATAAGTTGAGACCTGGAATCTGAAGGAGGTCTATTCAGGTTGGCTGCATTCAGTGCCCTCGGTAAGCTAGGACTGATCTGCTTGCATGCTGTGGAGACCTGGCTTGCTGGAGGTGAAATGGGTCCCAGTCGCTGAACCATCATGGGACTGCTGGTGACCACTAGATTGTTGCAGCTGCCTTTTCCAATGGACTTGCACTGAGGCCCAAAGCCAAGAGCCCCTAAAAACAAATGAATCAGGTTAGCTTTCATGTCCCTTACATCAGAAATCAGTACATACACACATGTGCACATTTATAGCGGGGCTCATCCTTAGAGACAGTCCTTTTTAAATGTATTTTATTTGACACAGGGTCTCATGTAGTCCAGGCTGCCCTCCAACTTACTATGTAGCCAAAGACAGCCTTAAGCCCTTGTTCTCCCTGCCTCCACCTCCCAGGTGCTGGTGTTACAAAAGTATCTCCTTTAATACTCATTAGACCAAAAAGCCTGTGATTCAAACACAAAATCTGCAATATTATAGCAAAAAGCTTTTCCTAATCCCCACTCAAACCAAATGTGGCTAAATTTCACTGCGCAGAAGTGAGAATCAGCTGTTGAAAATTAAGCTGAAAGTCGTAATTTATAATATCCTTAACTGAAGGACGACAGTGATCAGTAGACAGAATTATCTTTATCAAATCAACTCCTTCCTAGAGTAGCTAATATTTTGAATCATAGAGTAAATAAAACCAATACTGCTGGGAGGAAGGACCAAAACATTGAACTGATATGATTGTGAATCTGTATTTCCCGATAGCCTCTTTAAGAGAATTATAGTCAAGCTGTATCTCTTTAACCTTGAGTTTTTCCCTCTTCATCCCCAGTACACTGCCGTTGGACAGAAAACATTTTTTTTTTAAATAATTCAAGATTGGGAAATCCATAACACACTCATTTGGAAAGGTAACTGAATTTAACAACATTTTTTGTTTTCATTACTTATTCCAATTCTTCTTTAAAAAACTGTGGTACACACCCAAAGGAGAAAAAAAAAGGCAAATAAACCCACAAGAATCTATGCCGTTATAGAGAAGTGAGAGTGGAGAGGAAGCGGCTGACATCGCCATGACTCATATGTTTAAGGCAACAGTAAAAGCTTAGTCATTCTAGACCTTCCCTTCAGGGGATACACTTTATCAAACACACCCGCCCGCCACCTGAGTCTCCGTGGCTTACCCTCTACTCCCAACTCTGACAAATGAGAATACATTTCTCGAGAGATTCTCTGGCTTTACCATCACTCTACTTGGGGACCAAAGTATGTAGAATTTATCACTGTAATTTTCTTTAGCTCTAGAAAGCAAAATTTCATACTCTGTTTTTCCTCCCAAAATAAACCAAACTGCCAAGAGTTCTTTTACTTGGCATCGATTTTGGTTACATTTTCTTCTAAGAGCCCCTGGAGACAAAACAGCCCGGAAAGTTATTGTCATCTCCCCATAAATGAAGCTACAGCTCAACTCTCCTGCTGGAGCCCCAGCTACGTTAGGTGGCAGGAGCCCCTCTCCATGCCAGTGCTGTGGAGCTAGAACCCAGGTGCCCATGGCCTGCCTACAGCCATACAAGGAATTAGCATGTATGAAGCTCAACTCCTCCGTGTATTTCCAAGGCACCCACACGCTTCTGTTTGGGCTCCAGGCACGCTCTTGAACATTTTCCAAGATCACTGGCTCCTAAAGAAGATCTCACATCTTTGTTCAGATGTTCACCTCTCTCTTCTGGCTGAGCAGGTTTCTGATCATATGTCTTCCAAGACCAGTTGGCGATATTCCATTTTTATGACTCATGGTATTGGAAAACCATCAGGGTTTTCTGCATTAACATCAAGAGTGGCAGGTGTATTTTTAATATAATGCTCATAAACTGAGTTTCTCTGAAAATTCTTAATTGTGTGTATTTGCATGGGCTCTCTTTTAACCATGGGAGAAAGGATGCAATGGTGCAGATCCTAACTCAGCCTCTAATAACCTGTGTTACTGCCTCAGATGCCACCACTACTAGACGTTTCTATTAAAAGCAACATCAGATATCAAGCACTCAGTCAACCAGGATGCCATACACGCTCATATAATGAATTGTCACTCCGTAGCTGATTCATCCTTAATGAAACTATTCACATCTATCTACCTCTGAAACAAATACATTAGTCACTCTAGCAGTCCACGCAAGAAATACAGCTTGGTAACAAAGCGTATTAATACCTACTTGTCAAATCTAAAATGCTGTGTGCATATACATCTCTGTATGTAGTAAAAACATGAAGAACCAATCGAATCCGTACACGGCATCACTACTTCAGAGATGGGATGAAGACATGTATACCTTAGAATTCTCAACTGCCAAATATGAGGACAGTATCTTTTACTCTAACCCTTGCTCGCAACTGTCTCTGTTAACTTTGTACCTAGTGAGCCCCTCTGCATCTTCAAGGTTTCAACCCACAGGTCCTTGGGTCCACCTGCCACCCCCAGTGTCGTCTGGACAGATCTGAGTGCTCTGTCCTTTCACCTTTAGGAAGTGAGCCCATCACATTCCCACCATCCTCTCATTTCTGCTCTTCAATTCTTTTCGGGGAAAAAAAAACGAAGCCCTTGTTTAATGTGTATTTTCTCCCCTAGAACCCAGCCTAGTAGAAAGCCTTAAATGAATGCATAAAAATTAAGAATGACTGCAATGAATATTAAATATTATCCAACTGTTTCCATGGAAGCCCTCCTGACTTTTTTTTAATGAAACATAGGACCATCTAAAAAAAAATCCAAACTTACGCCGATCTTCTGATGTGTCTCTACAGTATAGCTGGCCCAGCTGAATGGAAGGTGAGGCTGGTGAGTGTGGAACTGTACATCTGTTCTCCTGGTCCAGACATCGAACCCTGCAGTCTAGACTCACGTCATCAGACACCTCAGTCCTTCTCTGCTCAGTAGCCCACTCTCCTGCCCCTACTCCAAACACACGGATCCACTTCAGCATCCTCTAACCACAGAAAAGTGACAGCTTGTGTCAACAGTGACTCTCTCAGAAACATGCAGCATTTGTATGCAGCGATGAGAATGTTCTAGAAAATGGCACCATCGAGCTCACAATGGGCAATAAACAAGAGTTGTACCAAAAGACACGATTAACAAAGCATTAAAAGTCTAATTCTTTTTCAGAATCCCAGGCGTAAGTATCAGCTCCGAGCTACTGGGAGTCGGAGTGTGGACTCTGTGGGCAGCCTGCCTGGGATCGAGCTCTTTGCATGACGGAGGCAAATTTCTGAAAGTCGGCAGCCAGTGTTTCTTTCTCACCATCTACCAAAGAGGAAAAGAAACTGATGCTGCCTCCTAAGGGGCTTTGCATGCGGTATCAGCAGCACACAAGGCCTCGGCACCACGGGAGATAGTATGGGTGCCGGCGGCTCTCGTCACTGGAGGTTCGTCCGTGTCTGCCCTTGCTTTTCTGTTCCACTTCTGTTAAAGAAGAAAAGCTCTTCATGGTTCCTTGCACAACACAAGATAGTAAACGATGCTGCTTAATTCTCTGCCCATTTCCAATGTTCTTTCTGTTTTGAGCACAGAGCCAATTTTTTTTTTTCAACCAGGTGTCATCACAGATAGAAATTTGCAACTGGCCAAGTTTGAATGTTCCCTGGCTTGTTGTTCCATAAAAACAAACCATACAGCTTTTCTGACTACCAGATGTGCCAACTACTTGGGCACTAGTTTTTCTTTTCGAAATACCGCTTATTTTTAGAGACAGCATGGTGTGTGTTTAAAAATGTGTTTACTGCTCAAATAAGGATCGGAGAGGACGGCGTTCTGAGCTCCACACAGGTTCTCGCCAAGATCACACTGTGCTGCTGGGAAGCCCCTCACACTTCGCATCTCTGGGGTTCTAAACTGAACTGGTCATTTTAGAAGGGCCGTGATTTTCATGACTGTCTTCATTAGCAGAAAGGCTCTCCTCCAGGAACAAGGTTGATTGGCTTGTACCTATCATAAATTGGTTGATTCTTTCCTAACTGCGAGTGTCTTCTCGCTGGTTCTCTGAAAATTCACACTGACACAGAGGGTAACAGAAGTGTACCGCAGACGAGAGGGCAGAGCTGACATAATCAAAGCTTTGCTAATCGCTAATCAACTGGCACTTACGGAATGCTAACCCTGGGCAAGGCAGCGCGTGGAGACAGTGGTAGAAGGACGGACCAAGTCCCCACTGATGAGAAATTCCTGCCTCTCAATGGATCATGTGAAATAGCTTTTATCAGGTCACAGATGATCAACTTCTAAACAGTACAATGCAACTCACACACAGGACAGTTTTTAGGCAAAAATATTAGTATCAGATAGAGTCAAGTCCTGCCCCTGTCCTCACTAGCTATGTGGCAATGGGCAGAGTCCCTGAGATCTCTGCCCTACTATCCTCTTCTAACACTAGGAACGGTCAGGTCACTGAGCACATGAAATGGCTTTAATGACAACAGGTTAATATTAATACACATACCACCACGTTTAAGAATCTGGGTTCTCTATGAAACATTTTCAGACTTTAAAAAGTTTGCAGAAATAGGAAAATAATCTCCAACTTCACCTAAGGTCATTTCTTCATCTAACATATGATCTCAGGAATTTTCCATTAAGAATAAATCATAGATTTCATATTTTAATTCCTAAATGTATAACTACAATATAATTATAAAATTCAAAGCATTCAGCATGGCTATAATACTAGTAAAGAAAACACTATGTTCACATATTTCCAGTAATATATGTAATGATATATGTAGACCAATTGCTTTTTAATCCAGGATCATACCGTATAAAGGGACGTTTTAATCCACACTCCAGTGATCTCCAAGAATAGATTAGCAAATCATTGGATACAGAGCACTGAAGGTTGATAGAAAAGATGAAAGGTTCAAGAAAGAAGAAGAGAGGTTAATATCACAAGAGTCAAGAGCATAGATCTGTATCATAGCCCCACCACCCACTAGCTTTATAATCGTCCCATATTGCTTAAGCTCTGTGTCTCAGTTCCCTGATTCTAAAATGATTTTCATGCTTCCAGAACTGTACAGCTGTCAAGAGGACTGAAAGACTGGTATGTGTGACACATTTAGTACGTGGCGCTTACTAAATACCTTAAAAAAGTTAGCTGAATTTGGAGCTGGAAGACAGCTCAGCAGGTAAAGTGAGTGCCTTGCAAACGCCAGGACATGAGTTCAAACACTAGATCCATGTGAAAGATGCCAGGCCCCATTCTAAATCCAGAACTGGAGAGGTGAAGGCAAGCAGGTCCACCAGGGCTTGCTTACTAATCTGCCATGGCAACATACTTAGAAATCTCCACGACAGTCAGAGACCCTTTAAAAAAAAAAGTTGATGGTGTTTGGTATTTGAGGAAACAACACCCCAGGTTGTCCTCTCACCTCCGCATCATGAACACACACACACACACACACACACACACACACACACACATTACATGAGTACACAAATTAGCTCAAAGTTATTAAGAAGCCCCCTTCCTCTCAGACTCCCATCCCTAACCAAGATATCTGCAATTGAGGCCCCACAAGCAAAGAAAAACTTCATCTTCTCCAGTGGAGTCTCACTGGATAAATTAACCACACTCCAGGACAGGCCCCAGGCCCAGGAGTAGATGGCCAAAGCAAAATAGATCGATATTAAGTTTTTGTATACCTTTTGTCTCGTTTTGCTTTGTTTGGGCTTTCTTTCTTTCTTTTCTCTTTCATCGTATTGGACTTTTGCTTGTATATTGTGATTTCCATTTGTTGTGGGGGTTGTGTGTGCTTCTTTTTAGTTTTTGTGGTTTTTTTCAAGAGAGAAAGGGCATGAAGTTGTGTGGGTGAGGAAATGGGAAGAAAATGAGGGCAGAAAAAAAGTGTGATTAGAACAGTATATGAAAATGTTTTTCAATAAAATGTAAGAGAAAGGAAGAAAGAAAACTGTCTCCAGTACCATTTTATAATGTTTCTAGACTGTCTTTCCCCTTAAATACACAGGAACTAATGCTGATATCTCACAATGCATGGGACACACAGTCACACACAAAGCCAGACACACAAACACACACAGACAGGGACACAGACACACACACACACACACACACACACACACACACACAGTGGCCCAATCCTTCCTGGGGTGGGCTCCAGCTTCAGGCCAGTCTCGGCTCACTTCTCTCATTCCCTTTCAGCTCACTGCTTCAGACAGTCTCAGACTCACTTGCTTGAGACAGTCTCACTGTCTCAGACTAAGGTGTTCATCTCAAGAGAAATGCCTTCGGTACAATTTACAACAAGGTAATCAATTTACAACAAGGTAATAGTACAGAAATAGAAAATAAAGGCATCAAAAATTCCCTATATCTGATTTAAAAAAAATCAAAAGTCTGCAAGGAAAAACAGAAGTATTATCTTTGGCATTTATTTATGTATTCATTACCTGCACATGTGTGCAGTCATATGCATACATGTAAGTGTGCATGCCATGGTGCTCATGTAGAACAAGAAAACAACCTGTGAGAGAAAGTTCTCTCCTCCATCTGGGGACTCCAACCTGGGCTGTCTGTCAGAAATGACAGCAAGAGCAGTCAGGTTCTGAGTCACGTCCCTGCTCCTAGACAGAAATAGTATTTTATTAAAGTTCTCAATAACCTTTCACTGTGCAAACAAAGTTTTTGTAAGTCCAGTCCTTCCTTTGCTCTTGATGATCACAAGATTGAGGCATAACTGTATCCAATCTAGGTCATTCTGAAGTAAAATTTTTGCAACTTTGAAGCTCAAAATTTTATCACTGTTTCTAGTTCTAAGCACTTAAACACCCCTGCCCTGCATAGCTTCCTTAACGGGGTTCTCTCTGGATTGAACCCCAGGATAAAAAAAAGAACTCTTCTTATAAAGTTTTTTTAAGATTTTGTTAAATAAATAAATATAGGTATTTTGTCTACATGTATGTGTGCACAACACATGCTTGCAGTGCCTACAGGGCCAGAAGAGGGCTCAAATCCCCTGAACCTAGAGTCACAGGTTGTTGTTAGCCACCATGTAGGTGCCAGGAATGAGAACCCAGGTCTTCTGGAAGAGCAGCCAGTGTTCTTAACCACGGAACCATCTTTCCAGTCTCTAAGTGAACACTTCTGCCACTTTCAAAAGCAGGCAAATCTCAACTGCTATGGAACACGTTTGAGTCTGCATGGGAGAAGGTGGCTGTCCTCCACAGCCAGCCTCCGATAGAACCTTGGCCACTGAGCAGGTGACTGCCACATTTCAGACTCTTCTACAAAGCGGCTCAAAGGATAACTGAGAAGCAACACACACACACACACACACACACACACACTGCTCGATCATGAGTCTGGGCTGTGATTACCATCACTGCGGTACAGAACAAATTTTAAGCAATGCAAACTGAGCCATGAAGGCAGAAATGATTATTTATGAACCCCAAAAAGTACTAACACGTCTTGCTAACACCTCGTTCTCTAAGAAAGAAACTGCCCACTCTTTCTCTAATGTAGAAGCAAGACTAAGTGGGAAAGCGTGCCACAAGAAACTGTTCAGGCTTTCCTCTATGCATAAACTTGGGTAGAGGGGCAGAGGGGGCAAGGCAAGCTTTACCAGGTACATAGGTGTTGAAGGAGCTGCGGGGCTGCGTCCTGCCACCCAGCTAGCTTTACACCCGAAATAATTACACAGAAACTGTATTCTTTTAAACACTGCCTGGCCCATTAAGTTCAGCCTCTTATTGGCTAACTTCTCACATCTTGCTTTAACCCATATTTAGTAATCTATATAGCACCACGAGGTGGTCATTTACCAGAAGAGATCTTAACCTGCGTCTGTCTTGGAGAGGAGAAGCATGGCGACTGCCTGAAGCGTCTGACTCACTGCCTTCTACCCAGCATTCTGTTCTGTTTACTCCGCCTACTTAATTTTCTGTCCTATTAAAGGGCCGAGGCAGTTTCCTTATTAACCAATGAAATTAACACATAGACACTCCTCCATCACATAGGTAGTGATATTACATATGTAGTGATTAGGTTGCCCCAGACAGAGTGGGCAAGGTGGTCTGGTTCTTTGGCCCAGACAGGAAGAGCACTGGGATATCACTGAAAACTCTGCCCTCACAACCTACCATCCATCAATATAATAGGATGTTCTGATAATAAAGAAATATTCAATATACTGTGACAACCCCCACAGGTTCCACACTATGTTTAGGACCGTAGCATATGCAGTTTTAAGCTTCAGGTTTATTAAGTTAGTATATATCAAAGCATCACCTAGATTGTACTAGCGACTTCTTGTTGGGATCACATTTACTTACATTTCAAATTTAAAATAATATGCGTTAAAGTCAAAGATGTACATTATAAAAAGTAACAAGGTAATTTCATGTCTGTCCACTTGCGGCAGTATTCTTTAAGAGGCTCAATTCAAACAGCCAAGTGTGTGTCCTTCCACACGTCTAAGCTCTACTAACATGAATATGTAAGCCCTAATTCTAAAAGCGATATGATTTATCATACATTGCCCCCATCTGTTCTCAAAAGATACCATGAAAATATAGCTACTTTAATAAAGTCTCAGAGCAAATGCTGAAACCATCCACCTTTATACCACAAATTCCTGACTTATAAACGAAATATAGGTGTCCATCCGTAATATATTAATAGTTTGGGGCAAGGCACCTTAGCATGTGGGCTCCTTTCTCTTTCCTCAACTGGGGATGTCTGAAAGAACTTTGCAAAGTACACGCTTTTCACCTGAGAGGGATGAGCAGGATCCTCCCAGGATGCCATGCAAAGCCAAGCCAGCCTGCACACTGGGTCCAGGTCATCAGATCCTCTGAGAACCTCACTCACAGCCCCTTCTAAAAACTGCAAACAATAAACTACCGCACAGCAAACACGCAAGGCTTACTGTGGAACCTTGGAGCCAATCTGCAATGTCTCCCTGCTAAAACACAGCACTGACCATGAAGTGAACGTGTCTGAGTGTCCAGTGTGCCCCTCAAAGATACAGAAAGGCTGGCTGGATGCTAGAGACGCCAGAGAATAGGAATCCGAACGATAGCATTAGCAGGTGCTCAGAATTGCACACAACCTACGGGAGATAAGAAATACTGTGTCCTGTCAAAACGGAGCTGACAATCGACTGACACCAGACAGACTCACCTAGGGGCCATCAGATGAGGTTAATGCACTGTGCTGGACTGAATACGACGCTAAATTATAGACAGGAGTTTGGAGAAGAAAGAGAGCAGTTGCTACGTTACAGATAATTCACTGAAGACGATTAACCCAGAGACATTTCTCAAAGAGCTTTGGAATTTCCACAGGTGTGTCCCTTAAGTAGTAAAAGAAAAAGCTTCTGGAGATGCCCATGGTCAAACACTACCAAAATACCTTCATAAAACAAAAGTTACACATTTCTTTTATTACAAGGCTTCTTATAACTCTTACAGTGCACATAGTAATCCCTCAGAGGGAAAAATGGAATGCAAAATATATTTGTTGGGAAGACTGAATTTTTAGAGCCTCTTCCTCTTTGGGGAGTCACTCAAGAATAACTTCTCATCCTACTGAAATTAACAGGCTAAAACAATAAAGGAAGAAAAGACACATGGAGAAGAACGGGCTGAACTCATGGAAATAAAAAAGGAGGAACAGCGTTCCTGCGGTAGGCGGATCTAGCACAAAGAAAGGAGGAGCTAGAGCTCAGGGGATCAGATTAGTTAGTCCAAAAGACCAGGGCCATTGTTGGGACCCGGAATGTTCAGCAATAGCCCGGAACTATTGGGAGCTCATAGAAACAGTTTGCTCCACTGTTAACATGGTCACTGGTCCCATACCACAGGCCCATGAGCAACGGAACCACTGTGTACTGAATGTTTTCAAGTCCCAAGTCAAAATAACCTATCCTCTTCATAAGTTAATTATCTTAAGGTTTTTTTTTTTTTTTTTTTTTTTTGCTACAGGAACAGAAAACTGACATTAAAGCTGAACATTTCATTAGTGACTCCATACTGGATGGTATGTTAGCATCGCAAAGGTTATTTCCTTAAAACTGTGAATTCCTAGACCCTGCTCTGGGCCCACAAACTGGGTAATGTTGGCATAACTGGCATTGAGGGGTTCTGTGCTGTTGTCATAACTGGCTGGCTGTCATGGGAGGCTCCAAGCTAGGTACATACACCACTAGGAGCTCTCCCAAAAGTAAACTCTTTCTCCAAGACACGAGGAAGACAAGCAACAATGGGTGAACCAGAAAGGAGACAGTGATGAAGGCTCAAGGCAGGCAACGAGAACTCAGAAAGCAACGATTACAGAAGCTGGCTAAGAGTAAATCCAGCGATTCTTATAATTACATTATAAAGACTTAGAAGATCATGTTTAAGATGTGGTACATCATATAAAGTCTATCCTGTGACTTCTTCCCAATGTGTTCCAATAAACAGGTTAAACCCTAACCCAAGGAGAACCCCCACTAAATTGCCTTCACTCTGATTCTCCTGTGTTTATTCCACAGGTGTATGATTTTTACGCCAACATGCTTCCAGCTTTAGTCAGCATTATAGGAACGTTGCTCACAAAGTATGGAATCCCCAGCCCCCTACTCATTCTGTTTTATGCCTATATCAAATGGAGTGACATTTATAGCTAAGAAACTGAAAACTGTCCCATGCTTGTCTGTACTCCTAATGACCCCACTTTCTGACCTGACCCTCATCTTGCTTCCCACACTGCTGAGTACTTCTGATGAGAAGGTATAAAGAACACATAGCTCCCAGACCCCTCAAAAGATGGAAAATAGAGTCAACATTGTTCCTGAGGTTTATATCCTAAAGTCCCATCACTTGGCCATTATACATCAATTATCAACTAATTAGTAGAAAGGGATTCTGCTGACCCTCCTGCTCTCCCTTGTAATGATTTGCCAAGTTAACGGAAAGCCTCTCTGCTCTGCAGAGACTCTTAGGATAGCAAGAGTGTTAAATAAAGTTCACCCACAATTAGCCCCGAAAACCAAAGAGGAAATATAAGCACATTTTACTGCTTTCCCCTTGACAAAATCTCCAACAATCCCACGGGAAGAGGGTAGATGTATTTGTTAAATAAGCAAATCGTTACTCTCAAAAGAAGGAAATGCGAGCACAGGCACAATTTAGTGATTTATTGCTTGTGGGTCAGTTATCGGTTTACCGTGGCCTTTCTCGGCTGTATTAGATACTTCAACAGAGTTTTGGTTCATAGACAGTCAGGCAGTTCCTGTCTAACAATGAGCTTACACCAAAGCCTGTCTGCTGGATTCAACTGTGGAAATGTATGAAGGTAGAATTACTTTAAAAAGATTTCCACAAACACAAGGAAGAATGAGAGAAAATGTACTTTCCAAGAGAAAAGTGCCTTAGTCTCCCAAGGCCACGAACTAGTTACACTGACCTACTGTGGACTTTGGCACTGTGATGGTCACGGAATCTCAGGCCATCGGGACAAGCTCTTCTGCAAAATCTTCTGGCCAACTAGATGGAGTTTAAGAAAGGAATGTGAGCAACAGCCACTCTTGAACTACGGGGCCTTGGTGCTGAGTACAGAAAGATCACAGATGAGAAACGGATCTGTGTAAGCTTGGAAGAAAGGGTGGCACTCCTCTAACTCAGCCTCTCTGCGGCCCGAGGGCAGAGGACCAGAGTGAGGAGAGAGGGAGGTGCTAACAGCACTGCAGAAGCGGCACCGGAGACCTTACAAGTGCTGTAGATGGGGCCAGAGGGGATTCACACACTGGCATGAGCATGACCACGGGGGGCCATGAGCACGGGCAAGCTCCTTAAACTCTCTGTGTCTTTGTTGCCCACCCATCTGGAATACGGAGTGACAACTGGCTCCCACCTTCATACAACTGAATAAATCAAATATGTAAAGTCATCCCATACCTCTCCAGCAGAAAGCAAATGGTCCATGAGCCTTAGGAGTCCCTGTATTCACTAAAGAATGCCACACCTCCAAGTCCAGGCAGGACAAGAGCTATGGGCAGGCTTATAAACCTGCATATGATGGGTGCGTATGAAGAGGGCAGTCCAAACACTTTCTGAAAATGTGGAGGCAGAGCAAAGACTGAAGGCAGAAACCAAGATAGGCAGACTGTCATGACCTCAGGATGGCGTAGGACAAGCTCTCATTTTCTATCTTCCTGGAGGGCAGCATCCCCCTGGGAGGCCTTCTGCAGATTTCTAGAAGGCTCAGCCATGCTAGGAAAGTGGGTGGCATAATCCTGGGATAAAATGGTCTTTGTTGTGTAGCAGTTTTCTCTAAAATTGAAACATTCCATCCTGTAGGAGCTCCTTAAACAGGAAAGTAAGCAACTCAAGAAAGCTTCAGGAAGTCCCTGAAACTGACCAGATTCGCAAGGCTCCTCTCTGGCAGGATAAACAACAAGGGCTTCGAGTTCTCAGCTGCCTGGAAGAGGTTTAGATCAACTGAGGCATCTGGAAAGGACCCTTCTCCAACATCTTGAGCTGCCTCCAGGATGAGCCCTGTGTTCTAGCTTCTAGCTTTTGTGAGCAGTCACCCAAGACAACAAAAAAGGGCTGGGTGTGTGGGCCTTTCAAGAGACATCTAGTAACGCAGATGAAATGTTCATTTTCTGCTGCTTCTGGGGTATCATCATGCAGAATCTCAAGACACACCATCAACAATGACTGAGACTATTTAATTGCAGCAGTCATAAAAATAAGAGTGGACATCGTTTATTTAAAGAACGGTTTTCTATAGATCTATGAGTCGGAACATTAAGTCATGTCAACTACAATTCACTGAAAATTATAGCGGTAATTTTAACCCTGAAACAACTACCTACTGGTTAAGAAATGTTATCACTTTATAAAATGATGTAATGTTAGCCAAACTCCCGAACTATTTTATAGTTTTTAACAAGATTCAAATCTCACAAACTGCAGCTCACAGGCAACCTGGCCAGAGCCTACACTAAGTTTCTTCCTTTTTCTTTCTTTTGATGCTATCTGTGAACTCACAAGAGAAATGGTGCAATCTAAGCATCTCTGTACAGGATTCAAGGTGAGATAGTATTTAAGTGGCTATGACCATAACACCCTGTACCTTGTGCATGCTGAGTCAGCCACACTGCCAGTAGTAACTCCCAACCATGAATGGTGCATAGAAGGGAAAGCATCGCAAACACTTCCTATTCAAACACAAAAGCAGGAGCTGGAGAGAGGGCTTCATTGGTAAAGGGCTTGCCAGGCAAGCATGAAGAACTGAGTTCAAATCCCAGCAGTCACATGAAAGCTTGCACAGTAGCGCATATGTGTTCCAGTACAGGAGAGTGGAAGGAAGGAGAATACCTAGGGGTCGCTGGTCAAGATAGGCTAGCCAAATCTGTGAGTTCCAGGTTCAATGAGAGACTCAAAAAATATAAGACAGAAAGCAAGCAGTAAGGACAGATACTGACCTCTAACCTCCACAGGTGCATGTGCACATACATGGGTGAACACATCCACACAAACAGGCTAGAGAGATGGCTCAGACGTTAACAGCACCAGTTGCTCTCTCAGAGGACCACTTTATTCCCAGCACCCACCGTGCAGCTCACTATTCTAACTCTCTAACTCCAGGTCCAGGGGGATCTAGCGCCCTCTACTGGCTGCCATGGGCACTCCATGCAAATACTACACATCATTCACACGGGGAAAACACCTGGCACACATCAAATGATTTTAATTCTATATTCTAAAGCAGTGTTGTCGATACAGCTCAGCAGCTGAGTACTAACCTGGCAACCACAATATTCAGTACCACCAAAAGAATATGAAACAATCCTATGACATTTTGATGCCAGTATGGAAAAAAAAAAACAAATCCAAATTATGAGTTGTGCCTAGGTTCTCCCCGAAATAATACTTGTTAAAAAGGAGTCTCAGTTATTTATCTGAATCTGAATAGCAAAGCCAAAAACCAAAGCAAGTAAGAGCGGAATGCTGAATGGCAGTCTTATTTCATTAGTAATATACGGCTTCTTAGAAAAGAATAAATGACACATTTAAAGAGATTTAAGACAGTGTGTCCTTCAGTGTAATTAGGGAAAGAAATAAAATTCTTCCCCATCTCTCCAAAGACCATGTAAGTAGAGTCCTAAACTTGACAGCTGAAGGTCTCCCTCCTTCTCTCCCACTACAGTAGAGCCCGTCTTAAATAAGCGTGGCCCAGGATACATGCCCTTCTGTTCTTAAATGTTCCATAATAAAACAAAACTAACCGCTTCAGCCAAAAGCCTCACTGTTTGTACCAGGAAAGGATGGGGACTATTGAAAGAAATTCACCGTTTTTGATAAACTACTGTCTTATAGTCACTGAGTGAGAACAGCTCCCGGTGGCAGACAGGAAGATGGGCAGAATACTTTTCATCGTGCAGCCTTTAACTCATCAGCATCCAACTATCAGACATTAACCTCACAGGATATTGCCAAATCTCAATTCTCAAGCTGGAGGCTCTTTGCTTTCCAACTAAACCACAAATGTATGAAATTTTGCCAGTTAAAGATATGTATGTTTCGGGGAGAAAAATCTGAGAAATCAAATTATGCTTTAAGACTAATGGACTAATGAGAAAACCTGTCGCTTCGACCCGGTTTCACAAGCGTCTGCCCTTACTTCTTCCTTCTTAGGATAGCAGACAGACTCGAGTTCTGAAATACTCCTCTTGCAAAATATCCGGAATGAAATTAATAAAAGGGAAGCATTTCTTTCTTGTTGCCTACCTTCACTAGAGTGTAACTGACGAGCACAAAACACTGAAGTCTGAAGCCTGGAGTAAGTGACTTGCTGGATGTGGTGGCACATGATTTAAATCACAGAACTTGAAAGGGACAAAGAAGACCACCACTAGCCTGAAGCCAGCCTGCTCTACACAGCGAGCTCCTGGGCAACCTGGGCTACATGGTGAAATGCTATCTTTAAAAGCACGCACAACCACAAAATTGAGCATTAGAATAGATTGTTTATGGTACTCATATTTAAAGTGCAAGGGGTAGTTAGATGTGTGTCGTGTGTGTGTGTGCATATTAAAACAGACATCACAAAGTAGTTTTTATATACTTCATATCACATAGTTACTTATCTATGTATGTTAAAATTCTAATCCATCCTTATGATAAATATCAACTCTGCAAATATTGCCAATTATAGTCACCAATAGTGAATGTTGGCTGTAAATTCATTCATCTTGCAATAAATTAAATTTTCTAGTATTTTATGAATATTTCTTTCCCATCTCCATCCTCACTCCCCCACCCTTCCTAGAGTCCCACCATTGTAGGTTCCACGTGTCAGAAGGTCACGTGGTAATTGTCTTTCAGTGGGAACTTTTCATTGCCCCCCTCCTGCCATCAAGCACGCTGGACGATCTCTGTTGAAATTGTCAAAACAGCCAAGAGTTTTTGCCTGTGTTCAGATTTCTAGCACCTAGCAGTGAGAAAGAGAAAGGAGTGGCCCAGCTTCTTTCCATGTCCACCTAAACAGGAACAACATCTTTGCCTCATCCAAGTTCCCCACCATCTTCTTTGAAGAAATGTGTCAGAGGAGTTACGGGAGGGTGGGAGGGGCAACTGGAGTAGCTCTTACTAGACCTCAGAAGTGACAGCAAGGGGACAAAGATTGGGAAACCTTCCCTGCGTGCAGTTCTGTCACCTGACACCAGCAGTAAGAGGAATGTTAGGAACACCTCCGTCCAGCAGCGGAAGAATCGAGTTGAAAGAGGTAAGAAAAGAAGACGCATAATTCAGCTTGACAGACTTGTTTTTTGACACGTAGCCTTGAAAAGAACAATTTCACCTCAGAAACTTGGCAAATGCAAACTGATTTTTTGATAAGTTGAAACATGCATGCTCCTGAACACATGAAGAGAGGGCGAGGGAGAGAGAGGCCAGGTACCCGAGACAGGAAGGCTGTCAGATTTCTCGTTTCTGTGTCATTTCTGTTTAGCTGGTCAGATGAAAATTCAAAACCATATAATTAGATGGTTGTTTATACATGATTAAGCATGAGCTCACTGCTCTCCGCATGCCAAGAAGTCAAAGAGTGGTTAAGGGCAAGAAGGAATTATTAATAAAAGGAAATAAAGCTGTAATACATTTTTCACTTATGAATAAAAATAACTCAAAGGTCTCTAGAAGGGAAAATATCAACCGTGACTAGGGCAAGAAACTAGAAGACTTTATAATGACCAGAATTTGAGAGATATAAAAGCCTAAGCCACTGATAAGAAAAAGCTCCTGTTTTTAACCCTTTTCTTCTTCCTCTAACAAATCCAAATCACAGTGAGAACACAGGAAAAATTTACCTGTATTATATTTCTTTAGAATTATGGGAAATACTCAAGCAAGAACACTGTGTTCATTTACAAGCATTATTTGTTCTCTATAACTGTCCCTACCAGGAATTCTCTCTGGAGAGACCAAGAGCTGGCAGCCACTGTGGAAAAGGCCCGTGCTGTCCTTTTCCACAGTGGCAGAGTTTTTCGTCCCAAAACCAAATGAGCCATTGAAAGCAAAGTTTATCTGCGTAAAACCTTCACATATAAAACTTACGCAGAACTCCCAGGTTCCCCCAAACACAATCCGTCAACTACTCGCAGACCACACTCCCAGACACAGAGACGGGTAGTGGCCAAGTCTTTCAGATGACAAAGACCTGACCCATGCCAGCAGCCTACTCTGCCTTAGAGCCAGAGCCCCCACTTTCCCAAGTGAGGAAACTCACCCACCAATAACGACAACCTGAGGAAGCCAGCCTGGCAAACCAGAACTTAGTCTTAGTGGTGACTCAATTCTTTTGCTCGCCAGTGCTGAGACTAAGTACTTGCGCACACTGTTACGATAGATCGCCAGGACGAGGGACAGGCAGGAAACAACCTAAAGAGAAAAGTCAATAAAGCCCAGGGAGATGCATCACACCAGTTCTTTAAGAATTGGGCTTAAGTGAACCTGATAGCATTCAAAAAGAGCACCAAATGCCTAAGAAGCGTAAACACTGGCTTTTACAGCCTGATTCCCAGACCCAAGTCCCAGGTCACATCTATCCCCATCCTGCTAGAGACCTCCAGATTCTAACTCCCTCCACCTTTCCTCCTCCTGCCTCTCTCCACTTTCTTTTTCTTCTCACCCAGCAGCATTAGCCAGTTCCGGTCTGACTCCAGAGCAGCTTCAATCACGTGATGTACTTGCTCACCCACTCACCAGAATATGAGCAGAACACACATGAATCTACATGACATGGAAACTCTTAGGAGGCCCGTCCTGAGACTGAGATGACCAGAGGCCCTGCCTGAAAAAGGGCCTAAACAAGGGAGACCATTGCTCTACTAAAGTAGCAATGCTACCTCCCACAAACCACCTGTCGCACACGAGATAGCTACTTTGTACCTGGTTCCTCCTTAAATTGTTGCCTTTCTTTGAACTAATTCAGTTCTTAGCTTGCCGCTTAGTGTTAGAAGTCACCCAAGGCTGAGGGGGAAATGCATGTAGGCCCGTAAAACAGACTCCTCAGGCCAACACCTCAAACATCCTTGTCTTTAGCGTTCGAAGGGGGTTGAAAAATCTTGCTAAATGAATAAATATGGATTTCTTGAAAGAGTTCAATATCTACTCTAGTTCCAGATAAGAAGTGTGATAATTCATTCCCAAACAATGTGTGGCATGTAACTCAAAACCGTTTTTCATCAATAATTAATATTAATAATTAACAAGTATAAACAACAAAAAGACCTTTTGGAAATGTTTCGGCCGGGTCCTTTCCTCATTCCAGCAGCTGCCCGTTGCCCCTCTCTGCAGGGTTAATAACTAACCCTCCCTCATCTCTGACATGCAACACTACCCAGCAGCAATCCTCCCAAGAATGCGTTCACAGACACCCAAGAATGAAGTCTTATCCAAGTCACCTGGGCCTGGCAAATGGATCTCTGCATTAGCAGCTGTGGATACAATGCCTGACACTGGCTTCTCTTTCTCTGCAGCAAGGATGGAGCGCTCCAGAATGCTCGCCTCCAACACTTCTTTATCAGATGGGTTCCCTTCTGTCTTTAATGCGTCTCATAAAAAGACTAAACCGTTCTCTAGAGAAACAGCAGAGGAAAAGATAATTCAATAGCGCCTCACAACAGGCCAGAAGGAATGTGTCAGGATGTTTCCGAACTGACACAAAATAACAAGGCTGATTTACGGGGTACACTGGGATGCTTTGATACAGATACCAAGGCTTGACTTTGTATTCATTCCAAACAATGTTCCCTTTGACTTTTAAAAACTGCACTGCCCTTCTTTCTCCATTTGACTGTGTGTCAAGTACTTCACTTCAATCGCACACCAAATTAAAAGCGTTTTCTCGATGCTTTCCAGCCAACCTATCTTAATTCCCGATATTTAAAACTTTTAAGCCCACTGCAATTAATCTCCTTTGGCCGGTCATTATTTCACCAAAATGTAGATACTATGCAGGTAACATCTTCAAAAGTTTTAAAAAGTCAGCATCCCGCATATTTCATATTTACAGCAAATATACACTGCAATCCCACGCCCCTTCCTCTACCTACCTTCATTCTATACATTACCATCACTCTTTATGAGCAGTGATCAGTCATCAGCAAAGGCACCTCGCGCGTATACTTAAATTATTCATGCTCCTTAGCCACTGCACTGCAAAGTACTGGCAGTAAGAGGTCCTCCCACAGTAGGGTTTCCTCAGGCAGTGTCTGCTTGGGTACATGTGTGGGTATGGAGGTGTTTACATCTCGCTCTTTGCTGGGGGTCTCAGAAGGCTGCCAGGCGTACTTTGCATACGTTCCCAGGGCCACTTGTTCTGAGGTTTTATAAATTACAGGCAGCGTGCACATTCAGGGACTGCTCAGAGGCCGGTAGCAGAGAGCTCCTGACAAACGCAGCCCAAGCAAGAAACAATGTCTCCCTTCAAGTGGAACTGCTGGTGAAGTCAGCCAGTACAGACCGGAGGGAACAATGCTGGGCAGGTCATTAACTTGCCTGGGTCAGAGCAGACTGCGGTGAGCTCACCCACCTTTCTGCAAGCCCCATTTTAGCTGCTGAGTTTATACAAATAAAACCCATAATTTTCTAATGGGTGAACTAGGAATGTGTTCTAAAATAGCTAACTGTCTGCAAAGCCTGCAGAAGACACATGGGGAATTCACAAAGATGCTTCTACAGTCTGTTGTTCAAATGTGCACGCAGCTCTTGCGAGAGCTACAAGCAGCCACATAAACATGGACGAGTAGGGCTTTTGACTTCTTTTAAGTGAGGTAGTTAATGTGGCATTAGGTTCTCTCTCTCTCTCTCTCTCTCTCTCTCTCTCTCTCTCTCTCTCTCTCTGAAAAGACTGAGTTAGTTGTTAACTGTAACAAGAAGTTAACGTTTAACCCTAAGGCTGGGAATGCCTGACCATCTAATTCCCCCTCCCCCTTCTTGCTATAGAGAAAATGGCTTCAGGAAAAAAAATCTTGCTAATTATGGCTGATTTGGGGGTGAGATCTGGCTGCATCCGTTTCCTTCTGCACTCACAGCCATATCTAACATCTCGCCACAGCCCCCCCCCTCACACACACACTCCAGCTGGGGCCCTCCTCAATCAATCTGGGACTAGCCCCTCCCCAGTTCCTCCATATTCCCACCAATGAAGAACAACTATTGTCACCCCTTCCTTGCAATGAGTTTTCCAGGTTCCTGTCTTATATTCCAAGTTCAAAGTGCATTCCCCCTCTCCTATCCCCTACGGACCACTGTTTCAGTACATCTTTTACTAAGTTATTGATCAGGTCTACCGCATATAGCTCTATGTTTCCTTCCCCCTTAACTAGTAGGTAGACGAGAACAGAGACTATGCATAGTCTACCCACAGGGCAAAATTCCCACTCTCCAACCCCTGGTCCAGGCCACAGCTTCCTGCAGAGGACAGGCCATCACTAATGTCTGTGTTCAGGAGATGGCCAGCCCATGCCTGGAGCATGTTTTAGTACAAGTCAATGAGCAGAGGGCAAAATGAAAATGAGATTTTATTATTTAAAGCGATATGAAAAATAAAAATGAAATAGGATGCTGGCTGAGATGCCCAGTGGGGGTGGCACAACTCTGGGCAGCCTCTTCTAGTTACCCCAGCCATTTCTAACCTCACTGTGGCCGTCATTCCCCACAAGCTCACTCCACACCTCAGGAACCCACAGGTCCCACTGAGGCAGCGCTTTCTGAAGTGTTTGACTCATCACCTGTCCTGTGACGCCCTTTATGGAAACAGGCATGAAGCGAACCTCCCTGTCCCTTCCCCTTCTTAGCACAGGACCCACAGGGGACATAAAGAAGTTCATTAGCCAGCAGGATATGAACACATATTCTAATATTGTAACTTCTACCAACCAACAATAATGGTTCATTTATGCGGTAAAAAATAAGAACTGATGTTAGCAGAAGGCTTGCTTGGTGGCTCTCTGCTTTAACTAACTCTCCAGCTCTCAGGGTTATCACCCCGTTTCACGGAGGAGCAAACCCAAGGCTCAGAGAGCGCAGTCCTTGCCGAGAGTGAGAATTTGAAGCTATTTTAGCTATCTTAGGGTCCCTATTGCTCTAATGAAACACCAAGACCAAAAGCAACTTGGGGAAGACAGGGTTTATTCATGAAGCTTACACTTTCACATCACTGCCCAGCATTGAAGGAACTCAAACAGGGCAGGAAACAGGAAGCAGGAGCCGATGCAGAGATCACGGAAGGCTGGTGCTTACTGGATTGCTCTCCCTGGCTTGCTTAGCCAGCTTTCTTTTTGTTTTGTTTTGTTTATTGTTTATTGTTTTTCAAGACAGGGTTTTTTTCAGTAGCTTTGGAGCCTATCCTGGAACAAGCTCTTGTAGACCAGGCTGGCCTCAAACTCAGAGATCCACCCGCCTCTGCCTCCTAAGTGCTAGGATTAAAGGTGTGCGCTACTACCACCTGGCACAGCCCACCTCCTTACAGAACCCAGGATCACCAGCTCCCCATCAATCTCTAATTTAAAAAATGCCCTGCATGCTTGCTTGCAAGCCTAATCTGGAGGTGTTTTTCTCCATTAACGTTTCCTCTTCTCCGATGACTTTAGTTTGTATCAAGTTGACATAAAAACAGCCAATATAGAAGCCAAGTAGCCCAAGTGTGAAATGCACACAAATGTGTGTATGAGTCCGAAATTTTGACACAACTGAACAAGCGCCTCCACGTGGAAAAGGCAGAAGGTAATCAGAAATCCAGGCTTCTTTGACATAGCCCAAACACACTCAACCTTCTATGTATGGTCAACAGGCAAAAACATTTCTACCTCTACTCTGGAGTAGGAGGAGGCATCTATGGTGTCAGGTCCATGTATAGACAGATTAACACAAGTCTAACCTCTTCGGAACATGATACTGTCTAGTATGCAATCTGTCTTACTTTCAGGAATTTCCAATACATAACGCCACATTTATTTTTTCATTTATTCACTCATTCAGAATCCAACTGCCTCGTGCCAGTGGTGAAATAAGTCAAGAGAACTGTAGCATGAAATGATGATTTAAGTTTTTTTTAAAAAAATAACTGTTGGGATACTAAAGGGAAGGAGTGGTGGTGGTGGCCGCAGTGGTAGTGGAGGAGAAAGAGGAAGAGGAAGTGATGGTGGTGGTCGTGGTGGTGGTCATGGCAGAGAAGGTGGTGACAATGATGATGATATTTAGAACAGCCTATGAACATACACACCCTCCTAAGTTTTTCCATAGAAAAGACTTGCTCATTCTGGAGTCTTGAGTGTATACAGCTTACAAGGATTCAGCACTGTACAAACATCTATGCCCCCCCCACACACCCCTGCACTAACACAGTCAATGTACCAAGCAATAGTAAGAAGTAAATAGAAAATACTGTTAGCCGAACAACTTCCAATACAAACCTGACCTTTTATAAAACCAGTTTCTACCAGTCAACATAGCTTGAAAACACTACATGTACAGCCAGCCTAAAGGTCTTTTAAAAACTTCTCCCTCGGCTGGTTCTGTATTCACCGTGCAGAATGACAGCTATGTAATAGCAAGAGTAGCGTCTGACCACTCAGCGACTGTCCCTGGCCAACAGCAACATTCTTGTCTTTTACTATCCAGCGAAACAACTACCACGAGGAAGACCGAAGCATGGGTACAAGGTTTAGGCAGCCTTAGCACTACAGAGGCCAGAAGACCTTACCACAGCAAAGAAACTGAGTCCAATTCGATCTGTGGCTATGTCACTGAATGAATTTGGCCAGATCACCTCAACCAGCTTGATGACATCATATAGCTAACTAGCTAGCTCCTGGCCCCATAAAAACCCAATGCTCAACAAATGCTAATTTCCCTTCATTCCTGCAGTTCACATCTGAAAAACCTTAGACTCTCATAACCTAAAAAAAAACTACCTTTAAACTAGAATTAGCAAGAGGGGAAAAAAAAAAAAAACAATTACAAGGGTTTCCCTATGAGAAACAGATGTGTCCCTGCTCCCATTAGACTCCAAATTCCAAATGTAATGTACCAGGAAGAAAGATTAGCTACAACATATACAACTTCTTTGTTTAACAGGCATTACAACTCAAATACTCAGAGGTAGAGTAACAGCCTAGCCAAATAATTCATAGCAGAGCGAGTCCGTATACAAAAACCCAAGTTCCCTGGCACCCACGGGAACCTGCTTCCTTCTTCAGATCCCACCACCTCTACTGGTTGCAAATTACAAGGGGGTTTACTGGGGCAAACACTTTGGAGGCATTAAAAACATCTTTCCCCGCCAAAAGAGTGAAGAGAGCAGACAGTTGAATCTACCTAACAAGCAGTGCGTTTAGAAGTGTTCGTGACAGGTAGAGAGCTGGCGGAGGAAGGGCATGGGGGGGGATGGGACAGGAGAAATAATGCAATAGCAGAGTCCCCTCCATTACACCTGTGTCTAAAGAGCAGTCTATTTAAGAGTACCCGTGAGCTCTGAGAGGTGTCCCAGAAAGAGTTCTCCCTCCTCCTTGTCTTCAAACCCAAAGGATTCAAAGCCTCACTCCCCCCCAGATCAGACAAGTGTCTACCCCCGTGGAGGCAAGGGGAACTGAGATTGCTTTGCGTCAACATTTCATAAGGAGATATCCAGGGCGAATTTGCTCCTATGTTCTTAAACCTGGAGTTGAACTGTGATTAACCACAGGCTTCAGCAGGACAAGGGCAGGGCTCCTCCTCTGCCAAATGTAAATGTGCCACGGAGCGAACACTGAGGTTACTCGAGAACAGCAAGCCCCTTGCTAAGAAGCAGAGAAAAGGTTTCGTCTGAGCATATCAAACTTGACAGCATAATTTTTTAAAAGATTTCCATCTCAAAGGAAGTTTACAAGCAGTGGGCGAGGCTAGAGGGCTCTTGTTTCCTGGCATCGTAAGAACTGCAGAACAATCGTCCAATTAGCAGTTACAGACGGAGGGAATTCCTCTGCATTGTGGGCTCCCTTCCTTTGTCTTTGCGCTAAAGAAAAGCTCTGCCTTCAGGAGTCTGAAATAATGGAAGTGCTCCTCACTGTGTCAATGAGTTTGGATGGAGCCCCTGGCACAGAGACCTCGTCTGGCAATGAAGCATCAGAAGCACAACTGTCCCTAGTTAACCTGCTCTTATTCTCCAGCACACGCAACTCTGGTAGAGACAGAAAATGGGCATTTAGGGTGAAGATGCTCAGTCCTCCTTAAGACAAATGCTTACTCATAGGCCTAGCAAACTTAGAAACATCACATAACATTCAATTCTGTTCGACAACTATTTAAGAGATGCCCGGTTTACATAGTTCTTACATGAAAAAAACAGAAACAACAGTTTCAACCCCTCCCACTCAGTCCACCCACAAGTAACACAGATCTCTCCAGTCATCAGAACCTCCAATCGTGACATCTAGAAACCCAACAAAATTTTTCCTCCTCTATCCTTCAATCATAAAGGACACACCAGACTCCAGAAAACAGAACTGCATCTCAACCACAGAAAGAACTTTCTAGCAATCAGAAGGGATAGGGGGCTCTGTGCAGCATGGGGCTCCTGTCTTTGGAAGGCGTCAAAGCAGGACCGGATGCTGAAGATGCAGCGAAAGAACGCAGGATGCAGGAGAGGGAGGTGTCTAGTCTGTGGCCCACTCCTGCTTCATGGGAACTGGGGACGGCACAAACTTAACTGCTCTAATCATGAAGACAGCGGATTAAATGGTTACCAGATCCCTCCCAGCTTAAACATTCTCCGAAGAAGCATCACACTTACTCTTCTTGTCTAATTAAATTTCCGAAATGCCACCTACCCAAACAACCCTACAGGATTTCCTAGAAATTACTGTAAAGAAAAATAAAATTCAACACAGTGACAGGGCACAACATAAGTGACATAAACGATAGGTTTATCATATACTACCAATTACAGATTTCAAAAACACAATTCCAAAAATGTTTAATTCCCAGGAACAGCATGTAACATAAAGAATTATACAGTGTTTCCATGAAGACATAGATATAGATACACATTCCGAGAAATGAAAAATAAAAATAGCAAACTATGTTGATTCTTCTAAACTATCTTATAGTTTAATGAAGTCTCAGCTTCTGCATTACTGATATTTAATTACAGGGAGGTATGCTGTATGTCACAAGAGGTTAAAAAGGACTCCTTAAAAATTAACACAGAACAGAATCATAAGAGCATGGCCTCAGATATGCAGCAATTAGCACACGAGGACATTACAAACTAATAAGGAAAGGGATCAATAAAAGGGAAAGGACAATCGTATGGCACAGCTTAAGGGGAAAAATCAGAGTTAATTTTATACTTACATTATAAATGAGCTGACCATCCATCCACTGCTGTGGTAGATGGAAGAAGGCCACTCTGTATCTTAGCATTCTTAAAGCAATAACATATTGTCTTCTATGACTCTCAGGATTCCACGGCTCTGTGGGCTGCCCCAGGACACTGAAGTTACCTGTTAGCTAAGGCTGGAACGTGAAGCCTGGATGAATATCTGAAGTCACTCACTCCTCCCTGTGAAGGATGCTGGGTGTCAACACTGAGTTCGCTTTGGGCCATGAGTGGGAACACATGGCCATGGCACCTGACTTGGGCTTCTCGGGGCATGGTGGCAGATTCCCAGGGGTGGAAAGCAGAACCTTTCACATCAGTTAAGAGCCGTGCCAAAGGGGCTTGGGAGTTGACTGAGGTGGGGGAATGAATGAGAGACGGCTTGGTGGGGGACCGGGCACTAATGCGCTTGCTGTACCAACATTCAGATGTGACCTCAGAGTCTCAACACCCATCTAGAAACTGGCTCCAGCAGCCTCTACCTGTGAAGCCCAGAGCTAAGAAAGCAAAGACACGTAGCGGCTGGGGGACTCACTGGACTGCAGTCTAACTGAAACATGAGCTTCTGATTCTGTGGAAAATCCTCCTCCAACAAGATAAGTAGAGAGAGATAATGCAAGATACCTAATGTTGTTGACCTTTGCCCTCCAAATATGCAAGTATGGATGAGTGTGCCCACCCTCATGTACCCCCACACACATTAAATATAGGCAACAGGTACGGACACTTCTGCTTTGTGACAGGCCATACCAATCTCAAGAAACATCTAGATTCAGAAGGCTAAAGAAATGGACTCTTCCCTGGCCATGGAATTCCAGCCACACACCAGAAAAGCACGGGAAATGAGAGCTAAGGCTTCAGACATCACCCAGGAAAATAACAAGAAGATAGTACAAATAAAATATAAAACAACTAAACAGAGATGTATTTGAATTTTTATTTCATTTGGGATGCACAAAGATAAATACTCTATAAAAAATATGCTGGTTTAATCAGAGTCAGAAGACTAGGAAAAAAACTACCATACTATATAAAAAAGCACTTAAGGATGGTATAGGACGAGGTTTTTATAAATCAAAACTAATGACAGGCATTTTAGGATTTAAATAGATTCTAAAAGAAGGACCCAACAGATGAGACCAAAAAAAGACAACCTTCTGCAAGCAGGTTGAGCTGACAGTGTAATGTGTGATATAAACCTTTGGGAAGGAACTTCTTAGCATGATAAAGGGTACTTAGAATATTCACTTGACTCCATAATCTGAAGAGATAATCAAAGGTTTGCTCAATAACTTATGTGCTGCTTGAGATGACATAATTTTAATTTTTAAAAGTCCTTGATTAAATAAACTGCAGTTTAAGTATAATACCTGCGATTAAAAAAAATTCTTCTGAACTTAAAAAAAAACATATTTTCAAGAACACTGAAGTACTTGGTGGAGCTCATAAACACACTGTGGGGGGATAGAATCTAAAACTTTTCTGAGAGTAGAATCATAATACATACACATAAATTTCCAACCTAAAACATTAAAGATAGTTAGTAGAAGTACTAACAGGTCATTTTATTTTACTCTATATTTAGTATTTAAAATCTTTCACAGCAAATATGCAGACTTTTTTTAAAGGCAAAATTCTATTTAAAGAAAGAAATAATAATGTAATGCTAGGTAAAGACTAACGAGGTCACATGCTAGCAAGTCAGTGCCAAAAGATAAAAAGCAAGAGAATAAGCACAGTCCTGCGGCTAGTGACCCAGGAGTCACTGACCCATTACACAGCCACTTTCCCAAGCTCATGTCCCAGTCGTGGCATAGACTCCTTTCTGTGCAGTTGTCCAGGACGAGAACTCCGCTAGCTCTCTTCGCGCCAGCTCAGACGTTCACCCCTTCGCTTTCTTTCAATGCTGAGCTCACAATGTTTCTGGCCTCACTGATTATCTGAGACAGAGTCTCACGTCACGGGCCAGTCTGACCTGGAATTCACTAGGCAACCCAGCCTTGTCTGGATCTCTCAGTCCTCCTACTCGACATGGGTGCCAGATTAGTCTTACTTCCCACAACGCCCTGATTTCGGAGGCTCTTCAGATACAGTAAGTAGTGGGGAAATCCTACATACAAGACATTACCCACCAGCCGTCTGTTCACCAAAAGTCTTCCTGGGTTTGTGGCTCTTGATCTACTATTTTTATTTATCTATTTCCCACATAAGGAAGTCAGAGGACAATTTGCTGGAGTCAGTTCATTCCTTCAACCATGGGGATTCCTGAGATGAAACTCGGGTCATCGGGCTGGTCAGTAAACGCCTTCACCCTCTCAGCAGACCTAGATCTATTAGCATGTTTAATCATGCATAACCCAAATAAATCCCAGAATCTACCATTCCAGTTTAAGATGGAGCAGGACTTTCAAAACTCAAGTCCAACTAGGTATGGTGCCACATACTTGTAACCTCAGCACACAGGAAGCTGAGGCAGGAGGATGTCATGTCACAGACCAGCTGGTTTACTAGGCCCTGTTTCAAAAAATAAAAATAAAAACACAAGTCTTGAACCATACTAAAGCCTCCCTTCACTCTTCTCTCCCACATGAGGAAATAAATTGTTCCCAACATTCCCTGAGAAAGAAGAGTCTTCCTTTTCTCCTCACTCTCTAACTGGGTCTCAGTTTTCCCAAGTGCAATGCCCCTTCCATTCCTATTCATTGCTGGTCTCTCAGATTTCTATTTGGTTGGTTGGTTGGTTGGTTGGTTGGTTGGTTGGTTGGTTGGTTGGTTGGTTGGTTTTTCCAGACAAGATTTCTCTGTAAAACAGTACCAGCTATCCTGGAACTTTGGTTGGTTGGTTGGTTGGTTGGCTGGCTGGCTGGCTGGCTGCCTGGCTGGCTGGCTGGCTGGCTGGCTGGCTGGCTGGTTTTTCCAGACAGGATTTCTCTGTATAACAGTACCAGCTATCCTGGAACTTTGGTTGGTTGGTTGGTTGGTTGGTTGGTTGGTTGGTTGGTTGGTTGGTTGGTTGGTTGGTTGGCTGGCTGGTTGGTTTTTCGAGACAGGGTTTCTCTGTATAACAGTACTCACTTTGTAGACCAGGCTGGCCACAAATTCACTGAGATCTGCCTGCCTCTGTCTCCCAAGTGCAGGGTTTAAAAGCGTGTGCCACCACCACCTGGCTGTCTCTCAATCTATTGAATAGCATATGAGGCCCACCACATCAACAGGTGAGGTAAACACGGCAGAGGGAAGGATTCTGGGTGAGCATAAGATGTAGCACTGTTCCCAGTGAACAGAATAGAGGTGCAGAGTCCCACAGGTTTATCGTTTCTCTGAGTACAAGGAACACTGTCTAGTGGGTAAGAGCCCAGGGTTAGGTATAGAGAAATGGGAAGCAAAAACGGTATCATTTGTGAGGTGGCTGGAGCCCAGATGCTTCAGGAGCAGGCGGATTACATGGATCATATGGCTAAAGTTCCCACCTGCATTGTATGTCCCTAAAGCCTTCAATCCACCAAGAACAATATGAAATACTTCTGAGCTTCACTTAATGTCCTTGTTAAGGGTAGCCCTACACACTGCAGTGGCGAGTCTGTTTCCTTCAGACTGGACAAGACCACTGCCATCTTGGAAGCTGCTGAATACCGCCATGACACCCTCCTGGGATCATGCTCGTTGACAAGGAAGCAAGAAAGCTGAAGAAGCACTCAAACCTTCTCCAGAAGACCCTCACCAGAGCCTCTCCTCCACGTCACAATGCAAGAAGAAAGCGTTCCACTGGAAGCAGGAGCACCCTAGGTCCTGGAGAGGCTCCTGAATCGCCCAGAGGACTCTTCTGTAGTCTGGTTCTTTATCCATCACCCATGCTATGGATGGGATTCTTCAGTGGCTTCATCTTCTGTAAGTTGACAAACTTCCTGGTGGTGGTGGTGTTGACCTTAGAGTCACCCGTGATCATGTAAGTAAAACAAACTCATCAGTCATCACACTGGATTTGGAGAGAAGTCTTGCTTTGCTTTCCCATTTTAGGGTGAACAGACATTTCTTTGCGTCATCCTAAGAAAGCTCATATTATGGTTTGTGAAAATGCCCTTATCTATGAGGAAGGCCTTAGAAAAGAGCAGAAGCACTCTTTAGAAAAGAAAAGACTGGACATCTAGCAAGTGTCTGAGACAAGGAGTTAGAGACACGGCTCAGTGGTAAAGAGCACATTCTGCTTTTGTGGAAGACTCATTTCAGTTCCTAGCATCCACACGGGATGGCACACAACCACCGCCTGTAACTCCACTTCTAGAGGGAATCTGATGCCACCTTATGGCCTCTGCAGTCATCCGCACAAACCCACATAAACACATACATATGAACAAAAATTTGTAATGTATGTGAGACAAACCGCATCCCTACTACATGGTCACAACTTCACCAAAGAAGGTCCTGAAAACTGCCCGTCTTTGCTTTAGCTTCTACATGCTCCCACAGTAGTCCACAGGGTTTAGTGTCGGAGCCAACAGCATCCGCATCATCAAGCAATTTACTAGACACGAACATTCTTAGGCTCCGCCCTAAATCAGAAACTCTGGAAATGGAGAATCACGTAGGTATTTTCAAGCCCTTAGGAACTACTGATGTACAACCAAGCTGATAAAACTCTGTTCAAACATATGTGACCGTGCTGCCTCCTGCCTTTAGCGGATCCTACAGGTCTCCATTCCTCTCGGATTTCTTCATTTGTAAATGAATGTTTTGAGAAAAGTACCCGCAGGATTATAATCCACTTGCTGGAAACTCGATCTGCAGTACCTGCAGGAGTAAGGGCCTATGCCTATGACACTGGCCAAGCAAGGCGACAATGGCTGAAATGGTAAAGGTCAGCAATATTAATCGCTCTATTTATTTAAGAAGTCGCCTGCCTCACAAACTGGCACGGCTTGCTGTCAAAGCAGGACTTGATTTTGCATACCTTCTAGCTAACATTAGTAGAGTTATTTTTGTATGCAGTTGAAAAGGGTCTACATGTTGTACAAGGGTCCTATTGTACAAGAAAACATTCACACTGGGTCTTTTAACACCCTTGGTCTCTCTTTGGGACAGGGGAGAAAAGGAAGTAGGAAAATGAATATTTTTAGAACCAGGGAGTAATTTATCCCTGAAGGAAACAACATAGAAACTTAAATCAAGTGTGTGGAAATAATACATTGTCGTTACTCTCTTGACGCTACCAAATTATAACCTATAAACCCCATAGAGCTTGACTTAAAGATCCTATCCATATTTACAGAAATCTAAATGAATGTTTCTTCCTGTAGCGCATGCACGACAGGAGACTTTGCTACCCCAAAGCATATATAAGGAGCGTGTTATCAAAGATGTCAGTGTAACCAGGCACGATTGATAAGCACACAGCCTACACCACATATGTATTCTGGGAGCCTTTATCTGCAGTTAATTAGTTTAGCTATTGCTTTCATGGTTCATTTAGACACCTCACGCTTCATTAAGTATCAATAAATTTTATCCTCAAAAAAGAAGAACATTTTCAGTAGAAATATGACTGTCTCTTCAAGCGATAATCTTGTTAATGGGTGTGTATATTGCAAGTGTGTCTATCAGGACTGACAAAACCCAACTGCCACGCTGCACTACCCTGAAGTAATATGCAAATTTTATTCTATAGTTTAACATGCATGCCTCATCCACACATATTTTCTTACAGTAGAAGGGAAAAAGCCTTTCTTTTCTCTTCCAAAAACGATGCATCTTTTAAGCTTCTATTTTTATTTTGTCAAGAATGCCTACTTATGTTTCATAAGCTCCTTTTCTCCATTACATCAATTTTAAATTCCTTCTTATTGGAAAGAAACTTTTAGCAACTTTCCACAGTACGACAGACTGTTTTCAATAATCATGTTTTCCTTGCATTTTCAATTTTTCCAAAGAGGGCAGGGGTCAGTTGCTGGGCTCTGACCACCCACCCTAGCAGAAAGTTGTCTGGTCTGATCACTGAATTCCAGGGCAGGTGTGTCTGAACAGGGAGGTCAGGAGCAACGAGAAAGAGCATTAGCACATGAACAGGACCTTCTACTTCTCTTGCCTTCCAGGCCATTCGCTTGTCCATTCTGTAATGGCACCTTTAACCTGCTTATGTGCCGAATGTGTCACTTAGTCCCTTGTCCTGTGGCTCCCATGTTCCCTACAGAATGTCAGTCACTCATTCTTGCATCCATTTATTCACCTAAAAAGGCACTGCTGAGGATCAGGATCCCTCCCCGGCCACTTCCATGAAGTATTGTGCAGAAGGGGCGCTCACTAAAGCAAGAAAATGGACAAATGAGAAAGACCATTTCAAACAAAGGTAAGTTCCATAAAAAATATGCCACACATGGGTGGAATAACAACTGTAGGGCGAGCGGCAGGTAAAACTTGTGGTTTATAATCTGAGCTGAAAATGGGGGGGGGGGAAAGCTGTGAAAGAATTTAGGGGAGGAGGGGAAAGCCACGATAACAGACAGTGGCTAAGTATAAAGACCATAATGTAGAGCTCACTTGGCCTAATAAACAGGAAGCCCATAGGGAAGGTACGCAGAAGTGGGAGCAGAGGCGCCGGATAAATCTGCCGGACTCAACCCTAAAGAGTACTCTCACAGCACGTACAGCTTGTGATTCGCTGGAGTCCCTATCTCTAGCACACAGTCCCATACCTACTACATAGCTCCTAATGTGGGTTCAATGAAGGAGCCCAGTGGACCATCACCCAAAGCGATGGATGATACACCCGGCAGACTTTCCTATCTTTTTGTATAATTTCTTACTTTTCTCAGTCCACTGGAGCATAGCACACTTTATTCTTTCTATAGAATGCTAACTGACAAGAGCCCCTTACATGCTGGAGAAGGCTGTTATATCTATTTTCATGCCAGGGACAATGGGTTGTGCTGTGAGGGTGTCTGTGTGGTTTCACTGATCCTTCGAGTGGCCAACAGGAAAACCCGTTTAGGAGGCAAGGAGTAGGAGCTCAGAGCACAAGCAGAAAGGGTTCCCAAAGGAAGCTCAGGGTTGCTTTCTCTTGCCCTGGTGTTTATTTAAGGAGTACTTCAACTCGACCACTAGTGGATAGCCAAAAATGAACACTAATATTCACAATCAAGCTATCGCTGTCATCATCATCCCCATCATCAAGTCTCCAAACACAGAGTGACATAAATGAACTCTCGCAGCGAGCTTTGTTATCATGATGGATGACGAGGAGGAAGAAAGAGGGACAGCCTGTTAGGAGCACTTTCATTTCCATGCGAAAACACATTTCAGTACTTCCAAATTTGGCCTATCTGCTTTGCCTGTGGTAGATAAGAGGCAAATTCTGAATAATGGATGAACGGTGCCTGGTTTCATTTCCTCTAAATAACTTTTGGTAATGATGAAGACTTCACCAGGTTGGCTTTGACAGGCCTCAAGTCCACCTCACCAGGTTGGCTCTGACAGGCTTCGAGACCATTATAAATCTACAAAGCCAGCGTGACTACATTGGATATGTGTGGGAAACACAAGCTTGCTGGGTTTATGCACACCAGTAAAAATTCCAAAGGGGTCTGATGCCAGGAAAATGCCTTATTTTGTCAGAAAGTACATCTCCCACACAGCAGCAGGTCTGGCGGGGCTAGAGCCACATGTTAAAAACAAAGCGGAGTGACATGCGATACGGGCCTCACTGCCTGATGACAGAATTCACGAGCTGTCTTCACTCGGAGCTTTTCTGGGACAAACTGAGTCCGCAGAGCCCAAGCCTGCTTGGGGCTGTGTCTTATTGTCTATCACGGTTGCTTTCCGCAAAGCCGTTACCTCTGAGGTGGCTGAGACTCATTTCTCGTTAGGATTTCAAGATTTATCCCCATTTCCAAACAAAGGTGCTTTTCGGTCTCCTACCTAGGTAAGTTAATATTCAAAGATAGCTTTCTTTTGTTTGTTTCTGGGATCATGCAGATAGACTCGCAAAGTAACTTCAATCAGCTGAGAAGTAAGGTAACGGGTCCCTTCTCCTAACCGTCACTGTGGGAATAATCCTTGTTGCTTACAGTATGCTGACTTTATGAAAGTCAAATGCTAAAAGAGTGTTAAGTCTCTTTCATCAAATTCTGTCTTGTCAATGCCAAACACTTGATCTGAGTATACACCAAGTAAAAGGAGCTTCTGCATGCCCCAGAACAAGGGACCATGATGACACAGGGTACCCCCTTCATCTTTTCCCTTTGTTTTTCTTGAGGTCCACTTGTCTTTCTCACTGTCTTCCAAACCCACCTAAGGCATGGTAACCGTCTTGCTTTGTGAAGTGTTCTGGGGCTAGCTTACCGAGAGTTGCCAACGCAGGCCACAGGAGCAACAGAGCTTTATTCCCGAGGAGTTCCAGACGCCCTAGGTCAATGTGCTTGCTGGTCATTCTCTCTCTGAAGGCTCTAAAAGATTCTTTCTTACTTCATCCTGGCGTCCAGAAATTGCTGGCAGCTTGCTCCCTCCTTCAGCACATCTCTCCAGTCTCTCCCTCTGTCAACACATCATCTCCCATTCTGTGTCTTCTGTAGTTGGGTGGCATTCTTATTTCTGTGCCTATGTCTAAACTTCCCTCCTTTTTAGAATGACCATCATTGTATTAGGTCACATCCCAATCCAGCATGGGATCATCTTTTAACTAAACAATGACACAAAGACTATTTGAAACTAAAATCATATTCTGAAATTGAAGGCGTGAACCTCTGGGTGGTGGGACACTGTATGGTCAACCGGCATACAACCACATCATTTCTAAGTCACCTTTCCCAAAGCCTCTGAAAAACATTTTCAAACAAATAACCAAGGGAGAGGGACTGAGGAAAAGTAAATAACTCAATGAACTAAAGTAACAGGAGACCCACCAGAGCTTACTCATTTCAGACTGAACTGCTCTCACCCTTTATGCCAATCACCCAAATGTTCAGCCATGCAAACATATCTACGCAGTCATATCAAGATATTTTTCATCAATTAATCTCCTCTATCAAACTCAGTTCCCCAAGAAGAGAGCCTCTACCCAACACTCACCACCCAGATGGTTTAGATATGAGAAACACCCATGTACCATGTGAGAAACTCTACACATGCAATGCCATTATCACCATGAGAAAAAGAAAGCCACTAAGTCCTACCATATAAAGCACTTTGAATGTAGATATGCTTAGAACTTGGATCTAATGCATTTCAAAAATACACAAGCCCATCAAGCCTCAAAAGTTCTTTCATTTACCCCCTTCCTCACTCGGTTATATGCTAGAACTGGAAACTATCTTAGCTATCATCCAAGGACAAGCTTGTTTAAGAAACAGACATGCCAGGAATGATGAGTGATTAGCCCATGATGACAGAAGCAAGTGGACAACAAGCTGAGGATAAAGCTGCCAACTCACAGGCTTCAAGTTCAATTTGGTAGCATCTAACTCTCTGGCCTGGTTTCTGCCGTCACAGTTAAACTGTATTCCATAGCCAGCATAGCAAGGTAGGACAGACTGAGGACACCAAAAGTTGGCTGCCAAGATTCAGACCTGGATCCAGCACTAATCCATGTGAGCCACCACTTAGGAGCATCATCATCCTCCATGTTCTCCATGAAGAGAGTAGAGTTGGCAAAAAAAAAAAAACCCTCAAGCACAAACACAAAGTGAAAATCTTTAATTACATCAACACAGAGTGTCTACGGTCTCACGACACTGTTGAGGAATGAATGAAGGATGCTCAGAACAGGCACGCTCAGTGAGTTTGTAGCGATTTTGAGACGAGATGATTAATAATGATGATGATAATAATAATAAGCATAAAATATGAAGAAAACAAAGGAGTGATTTCAGAGGTTTTCATCATCGTCCACGTCTGGTAGCCTTATTAGGTGTAAATCTTCAATCAGTTCTATTAATAGTGTAGCGATTTCCTGGCCCTTCCTAATAATTAAATTTAAACTTAATTCATAGTCTTCTTCACATCCATCTAATCCTCGTGTCTTCCTCTAAATACAAACGCACAAAGCTCTTCTTTCTGGTTTTAATTTCCCTGAGTGTGTGAGCTCACATTTAACTGCCTTCTTCAAACGACGGTGGGTCATTTACTGTCCTTAAAAGCCAGTCGTGTTATTGCAGCCTAACTCTGACAAATCCTTGTTCTTGTCTCTCGCGTCTTATCGCTGCGAGTCTCAGGAAGGCCAACCCTGGGAAAATTATACAAACAGCCCCAAATATTTGAAATCAGCATTGTGCTCACATGCTTACGCCTCTCTGAGAGCTCCGAGCATTTCTCTTTCGGTTTTATTCTTTCATTAGCCCAAGGCTTGCTAATTAATTGGAATTTTCCAGAGCTTTTGTTGTTGTGACAAAGGCAAACAATGCAAAAGCTCATTTCTTCATGTTAAAGAGGGCCCTTCCACTCTCCAAGACTGCAGTAGACAGGGATAAGAGGGAGGATTAAGTCGACTTTGAAAGGGTCAGACTTTGTGAGTTCCTGGCCCCCGCTCCCCTACCACAGCTGTCTTCATCTTCTCCAATACTGATTTATGAGAAGTGACATCTTAACCATGGTGTTTATTCCTCCAAAAGAGAGGCTGCTTCTCAGGCATTATGTGTGATCTAAAATTAGATGGCAAAGAACATCCTATGAGCAAGAGACAAATAATATCGGGAAGCAAAAAAAAAAATGCTGTACAAAGTGAAAGGCTTATTTGAAAACAACAAAAAAATTATGGATAAGAGAGGAAGGGAGTGAAAACCAGATGAACACTTCCAAGCAAAGCAAAGCCCGGGCTTCAAAGAAACAAAGAGATGCTGTACCCTGACAGAAATAGCACTGTTTAAACCAAAGATAGCCGAGCAGCTGGAAACTAGGGAGTGGAGAGAGATTCCTTCCAAATTTTGTCTTGGTTTCCTTTTCAAGCGATTACTGTAGCTGGATGCACTGGGTCATTGGAACTACAGAAACTGCCGTGGGCTTGCTTTTCTCCTACTGTAAGAGCATGTCCCTCACTGCTGGCTTTACAGACGCAGAATGGAGGCTGGCGGGCCCTCTCACGAGGCATGTTGGCTCTTTCCAACATTATTTCTTCAGTTTTCTTTTTGACAAAAGCGTGTCCATGAATGCTCAAAGGGAAGAAGATGCCATCTGTCCTTGTAAAAAAGCGTGTTATCTTCCATAGGAGGAAAATGCTTCTTACCTGTTTACAGGTAACTGTTATCCAAAACGTCTTCAGTATTCAGCTCTATACTTCTGACCTAGAGCTAGGATGTCTCACAGAAGACTCAAAAAGGCCTCTAAATATCCCCTCCCTCCATTGGCCACCCAAGGGGCTACCTGGTCAGTGAACTGTGAACCACCTGCACGAACATCTAGACAGAAATACAGGCAGGTAGATGGGAAAGACAGCCAGGAAGAGGTTCTTCAACTAGGATCAGGGAGTATCAGTAAGCACAGTGTGTTCAATGCAACCGAGACTGCTCAGAAATCTGGACTTGGAGACAAAGGACAGGGTTGGCATTCAGAATCAATAGTGTGTGGGGCTGTAAAGAGATAGGGAATTGACACCAGACCAAGAGGAAGTATGTAAAGGCAGATTGCATGCTGAGGGAGTGGTACAGGAGCCTGGAGGAAGCAAAGTGCAGGGGACTAAACTATGTCTAAAGACACAGACTCTGCAATGAGACCATGTGGCTTCAACTCTTCGATTACTGTTCACTTCACCAGAATGTCCACAGAAGCACAAAACTGTGTAAATCTCCAAGTTTCTCTCTGGAATATGGGGAAACAACAACTGTTCTCCAGGACAGTGCCTGACACTGTCCTACAGTTTAAATCTTAACTACTCCAATGGCCCGGACAGTGCCTGACACTGTACTACAGTTTAAATCTTAACTACTCCAATGGCCCGATTGTTGAAGTCATGGCCCCCAGCCTGTGACACTGTCACCTTTAAGAGATGGGGTTGAGTGGAAGTGAATTAGGTCATAAGGAGCACGCCCTTGAAGGGTATTAGGGGACTCTCAACTCTTCCCCTGTCTTTCATTCACTCTGGCCATGGGGTGAAGGCTCTCGCTGCCTGCTGCTCCCATCATAATGCCCTGCCTCACCAGACCCAAAAGGAATGGAGTCAATGGGCGTGTGGCGAAACCTCCAAGAGCGAGAATCATAAACCTTTCTTCTTTTTAAGTTGTCACCTCAGGTGTTTTGTTACCATGACAGAGACTAACATACACAGTGTCTGTGCTACTGTGAATCATTAAAGCCTGTGTGAATTGATTGTTACGTTTATTAAGAAACAGTAAAATTACAAGAGGTATGTGGAAATAAAAGCAGTCACAGCATCTCAGATTTCCTTAGAACTTCTATAATACATGGAAGACTAGAAAATAGAGTTTTCAGTAATGGAGATACTGGGGACATCCTTTTAAGGCTAACAGACTTTATGATGAGGAAACCTAGGGATGGATGGTTTTTACCATAAGTGGAGACATGTGCTGTTTGGTCACCTAAGAGGCTTAAATAAGCGTGAAGAATAGACCACGAGAATAAGCTGCAGTTTAATAGTGACAGAGGAGGTCTGGGCTGGGATCTGAACTGGCTACGTTGGGCGCCAATCTGTAGTGAGAAGCGGCGGGGCTGAGTCCCGCCACCCGCCGCCGGCTAGCTTTACACGCGAAATAATTACACGGAAAATGTATTCTTTTAAAACACTGCCTGGCCCATAGTTTTAGCCTCTTATTGGTTAATTCTCACATCTTCCTTTAACCCATATTTAGTAATCTGGGTAGCACCACGAGGTGTGGCTTACCAGGAGAGATCTTAACCTGCGTCCATCTCGGAGAGGAGCAGCATGGAGACTCCTATGGCGACTCCCTGAAGCGTCTCCCCCACTCTACTTCCTTGTTCCCACAATTTTGTTCTGTCTACTCCACCTACCTAATTTTCTCTTAAAGGGCCAAGGCAGTTTTCTTTATTAATAATGAAAGTAACACATAAACACTCCTCCATCAATGTCCTCAGTCTCGTGCACTCTCACAAAAGAACAGGGAGCTCAGTTTCCTGCCCTTTCGTCAAGGAGACACAATGTACAGTCAGTTATCCCTTCTTCCCTCCACTTCTCTCTCCTCTGCTATCTGTCCTGATAGGAAAGTCATTAGGAAGAGGCATGCTAAGCAGCCAGATCAAGTTGTAAAAACTGAAGCCGAATCCTTCTCATTTAGGAAGACCAAACATGAAAAAAGAAAAAAGCATACACCTATCACTGACAGACAGAAAAACACACACCTAACAATGACAGACAGAAAAACACACACCTAACACTGACAGACAGAAAAACACACACCTAACAATGACAGACAGAAAAACACACACCTAACACTGACAGACAGAAAAACACACACCTAACAATGACAGACAGAAAAACACACATCTAACAATGACAGACAGAAAAACACACACCTAACACTGACAGACAGAAAAACACACACCTAACACTGGCTGATGGAAAACACACACCTGACACTGACTGAAGAAGGAAAACCGAAAATGCAGTCACAGATTGAGAGGATGCTCAGACAGTAAAGCAATTGCTGATAAGCCTAAGTTTGGATTCTCAGCACCCAAGTAAAAGCTGGGCCCACTGTTGCATGTCTGTAATGGCTACAATGAGGAACAAACCCCAGGGACTGGCTGCACAGCCATTCTAGCCCAAACGTTGAGTTATGAGTTCACTGAGAGACCTTGCTCAAAAAACAAGCTGGAGAGCAATGGCAGAAAATACCCAATATCAATTTGTGGCTTACACATACACACATACAGGTAAGCCCTCCTACATATATCTACCTACACTGACAGACACACATATGCACACATATGCACACACATGCACACCGTGTGCTATGAACTAATATACATAAAATCAGTAGGTTCAGAAGAAGAGAAGAGAGCTCACCTAATGAACTTACTGTGCCACTAAAAGAAATGACTCCCAAAGAGATCAAGAAAACCATTCAAGAGCAGAAGGTTCCTGGCAATGCCAGAGTAAGAGCTCATGTGTGGTGATTCAGCCCGGCACAGATTCCATAGAATTCTCTCTGTAAATGGTCACAGTCCAGACTGTGACAGTTCCTGATAGGAGCTTCAGTTTGGAAGGTGATTAATAATGACTTATTTCGCTATACTCTTTAGTCATGTCTGAATTCCCCCTTTCCTCTGAAGGCTGAGAAGCCAAACAGAAATGGGAAGAGAAGTACTGACTGCTCCTCTGTGCCAGACACTGCTAAGTGACCACCAGGTTCTCACACAGGCCTCTCAGTCATGAGTCTAGCTGCGTCTAGACAACCTCAGAGAGCTCCAGTGCATGGCGGTATACTGCTGCAGCCGAGGTGCCCAAACTACACTTGATGCATGAATGTAGGATGTGCCAGGTATGCATGCGAAGTAAGAGCCAGGGAGATAATATAATTTATTCAAGGAGGTCGTGTCACTGGTAAAGGGACAGCCACAGGATTGGACCCTGGGACTGTAATAGCACTACTGAACCATGTTCTTCTACTGCTTGGGTTTCTTTTTTATATCTCTACAGCACCAATAAGAGTGCTTTCTTGCTTGTTTGTTTCCTAACACAGAGGCTGGCTCTTTTATCTGTTTTTTTGTTTTTGTTTTTAATCTCTCCTGTGTCTCTTGTATCTTTTCATGTTTCCTTGAGTGTTTCTTCTGTCGAAGAATTTTCTTTAAGAGGACACTTTTGGTCTGACCAAGTAGCTAGTTCAGGTGAGGACAGACTAAAGGCCACCGCCAGGAACAGCAGACAGAAGGAGCACACTGGCTCTAGAGATAACATAACTGGTATGCTCAGACGTAACCTCTCTTTACACTCCTAAACAGCAGAGGTTTTCGTGGAAACCCTCCACAAGGAGGTCTTCCTAACTGTGTTCTCTCTCTCCTCTCTCCCCAAAATACAAACACAAGTTGCTAATGTTTCATACTAACTCTCTATTGTAAATAATTGTCTAAAGCATATCCAAAAATAAGGCATTTTTAAATAATACATATAAGGCGAGTTATGCTTTTCAGATATTTTTTGACTTGGGGCTGTTAACTGGACTCTGTTTGTTACATCCAAGAAAGCCCAAAGAGATGAAAAATGATCCCAAACAGACTACACTCGAGTGGTTCTGTATATTACATGCAAAGAAATGTTCCCACCACAAAGTCACTAAATGAATGTCACTATGCCTGAATAGAGGAAGAAAATTGAATTGTGATAAAAGCAAGTTGTTTAAAGGATCTTTAGTTCATGTCTACCAAATTATCCTGAACATTATGTGCTGAACAAAGGCTCTGATACTCATATTATTAAGTAATAGAAACATTTTGAGAAATAAGCCAACACTTTCCTGTAGAAAAGATTTATGTATCGTTTTCTGTTTTTATGAGTGTTGTAATTGTCCTCCAAACCTTTGAGCAATGCCAAATTCTTTTTCAAGTTGAACATTCTGTAGTATTATGTTCTCTTTAATGCCAGAGGCCACATTGGGATGCCTACAATAAATTAAATGATGGACTAAATGAAATGGGCAGAAGCCCAGATACCTGGTTAGGCCTAAACCCTGAAACGTCCCATTAGCCAATCTAAGCCCTTTGTTAGACAGCCAGGACGCCATTGTAAATCATGGTGTCGGGGTAGGACGCTGCACGTAGTGAGCTGACAGTCTCACAAAGCAGCCCTTGTCATTATTTTTCTTGATGGAGTCAAAGATCACCACTACCATCTTCAACAGGGAAGATAAGACGGCCAAGTTCCCATCTCTTCATTTCAGGACTCTCCAGTGTCAGCTAACTGCTGGACACATGTTCTGCTGGTGTCCAACATGGTCAACTGGGAGGGGTTCTCTTAATTTGAATGTCATAAATGAGACTTTTATTGCCTGGAGGACACAAGGAAAGCATTGAGTGATAAAAAAAAACTGCATTTTATGTTCACTGACCTTTAAAAAAAAGAAAGCTACCACCATTACTAGTCCCAGATTCCAGGAGTTACTACACAGATTTGAAAGGCTGGAGTTGACTGAGGCTTTCAGAAAATGTCATGGCACGGTGTTGTCAAGCATGAAGTCTCAAGGTCTCATTTTAGCTTAGTGAGGTGGAAACTCACTAATGTCAGAGAACGAGTTTCAGATCAGGGTGGCCGTGGCCCAGCTGCCACTTATGTACGTGTGACTGTAAAGACTGCACAGGGAACAACAGTGAGACCCCTGGAGTCTGGATGTCACACTGTGCACTGGTGCCAAGCTCCTGCTTTTGCATTTCTGTTGTGCTCACCTAAGAGAATGTTCTCTTTTTATGAAGCCACTAAACTATACTAAAGGAGTGTGGTGTACGTAACTTACTCCCAATAGGCCAGAAGGGACAAAAGATGATGCATAAAACATTGAAAATGTATTTGAGCAATCTGAGTAACAAATATGAGAATTTATGTACTGGTCATATGACTTTTCTACCAAGTCTGAAGTTATATCAAAGCAAAGATAACCCACAAGCATATAACCGACAGTCAGAAACTAGTCATTAAACACAACGACTTCATATGCAAAAGGAGAGAGAACATGCACTAAAAACAAACAAGTTTTTCTGTGTCTTATGGGCATCACAAGGCCACAGCACACATGATAGTCACAACAGCTTTGGCAGCCTACAAGGGGCATGCACAAGACTGAGCCCTTAAACATTCCGTCATAGATGAGAGAGAAGCTGATCTCCCCAAATACCTGTTCAAGGGAGCTATTGACAGTTGACAGCTGCTGAGCAAGAGGAAGCCACTGTCGCAGTGATGCAGTCACCAGTGAGTTAGTTGCTCATGGTCCAGTAGATAGTTCCACACTCATAGACATACAAGTATCCCTGGTTAAACCCAAAACAAGAAAAACCAAAAACAAGACCGAAAGGCATGAAAATGGGATGGGGCCTTAGTAACTGGAGGACATACAGAGGGAGAGAAAAGGAGGCGGCAGAATGTGGGTAGCCAGAATATGGTGTATACCTGTGTGAAATAAATGAACACAAATAGAAAATACAAAGAACAGAGAGTTTCTGGAAAATGTCAATCCTCAAAAATTTCCCTTTGTTTTGTGTTTCATTTAGGCAGTAATTACGCTGTTCACACTGGGGGAAATGGCGGCACCATTAGTCCATAAGAGTCCCGCCTCTGAGGAGCGTCCAGAGATAAGAGACAAGACAAACGTTTGGGTCCAGTTGAGTAAAAGCAGATACAGGAAAGTTTTCTAGAAAAGATGATTTTCTAGCGAGCTCTGAAAGACAAAGAGAATTTGCAAACAAGTCTCTCTACTGGACCCAATTCTCTTACCTATGGAAGACCACGTAAGTCTATTGTGCTGGGATGTGTCAAGTGGGGCTGGTCAAGAGTTGGAATCAGTTTTCCAAAGTCATATAGTCTACAACAAAGGAATGGGATCTCTTGGGAAGCACACAACTCAATAATCCATGCACAGACTTACAGTGGGGCCCCATTCAGTCTTGACCTCTAGACACACAGCAGCTGTACTTGCGGATCGTTCCTTGCCTTAACCGCACATTGCTCTTAGATAGGCTTATTCTTGACGAGAACACGCAACTGGAAGTCCACTCCACACACTACAAAGGCTTCGGAAGGCTACCTCTGGCCTATCTGACCTTCCCTGTATGTTCACACTGCGTGTTTTGTAGGTAACTATCAAAAGCCCACACAAGCAAGAACAGCAGAAAGATTTCCATCACAGAACAAAGTAGAGTTCATTTCTGATTTTGTCCTGAAGGGAACAACACAACAGAGAAAAATAATGAAGCGATCAAATGGCTGTTATTTAATTGAGTCATCACAATAGAAAGTATGTTCAGGTGGTCACACAAAGTCTCATATGAACGTGATCAAGCGTCTGTGTAAGAATGAGATTTGTCACCACCTAAGAATGTGGTAGAAAGCAATCTTATTGATATCACCTGAAAGGTTATGTTTCAAATACCATACATTCCTTGTTGAAATACTACAGCAATCACTGAAAGACTATATGTTGGTTGCAATTCAATTCTGTAGGAGTGGACATGACATTACATACTGGCATATGCAAACATATGCATATGTAATACTGAACAGAACCGCAAGATAAAAATAGTTCTTTTTATTAACGCTAATCAATACCTTAAGTATTGATCATGACTTAACCATTACATATATTAAGTTCAAGCCTAGGAATGACAACCCACTAGACATTTTTAGAGGTTAAATTAAAATTTATCCTATCATGTTATCCCCAACTTCAACCTTGAACTTCCTTTTTTAGTGTTTAAAAAAAAGGAAAAATACAGATGGAATAAGCTTCGTTCACTTCATTTAGAAATGAGACATAGACTTCAAAATCTGAAACAAAGATCCTTGTTGTTTAGTTAAAAATATTCCCTATCTAAGACAAGAACTATTTATATCACTTATCATGACCTTTGATGGATTGATAAGTTATCACATGATCTAAAAACTTTGACAAAAGCAGTCATATAAAAAGCATATGGCCAGGATGGTGGGAACTATTTTTCTTTCTGGAATTACTAAGCTTAAGGCTGGCCTGCAGTGGTTAGACATTGCAGCTTTTCAATGAACATAATTTAACATTGCCATACCACATACAGAACAAAAGCTCAAATGTCAATTGGCTAAGCTATTAAATGACCACAGAGAGCTGGCTCGGAAAGAATACTTTTTTCAAGTGTGAATATTTTACGTTGGACACATTTAGCTAGCTGTATCTAAACCGTTGCATTTATCCCAACCACCTCTTTTGGAAAATATACCCTGGTGATACAAAGCCACCGAATTTAGCAAGTGCCCACAGGGCTCCTCTTCTTAACGCTCTTGGCTGATTCAAACTGCAGCTCCTATACTTTGGGTTGCGCCTGGTTACGTGCTCATGATCCAGTCTTGGGATCTGTGGACCTCATTCTAGTGATGTCTTCTCTCTCCCTCATCTCTAATGCCCACCTTGCTTCATTCTTCCAACCTGTCCTGGCTGCTATGGGCTTCAACACCAATACATTCCACAAATGCTGGAATGCACAGTACACAAAATCCATCAAGCAATAGACTCTTACAGTCATTCAAGGAGAAGCCAGTAACTGAAGGTGGTGAAGCGGCAGAATCTTTGCATCTTATCGGTATTTGAAACAAAAAAAAGGCCTGGATAATCCGTCATCATTTCTGTTTTTTAATTTAAGACAACTAACAAATACACAGAACATTTATTTTGTGCACAATGCCTCTTTTTATAACAAAAGCCTTTTATGGTATCTAACGATTGCAGCTTAACTCTGCTACCAAATGCTAGATTTGGGGAGAGGGATAGAGGTATAGCCTAAAATGAAGCGCACTCAGGCTGGGAATAAATCCCCATGAATTCATCTTTTCCCATTTACTCAGGAATCTTGTATTTGCATTCGTCTTTCTTAGAGTACTGAGATTTCTTCTCCAGACGAGACTTAGCTCTTACCCTCAGTACAGTGAGCCTGTTGGCTCTTCCATTTCTTAGGGTAGGGTGAACACTGCCACCTAAGGCATTAGGTCCTGAACTGACACCCGGAAGCTGTTTCTCCTCGTGGTACAGCATGTGACACTGGAACCGACAACTGGCTGAACGTCCGAGATTAGCACACATCACAACATGTGATATACTTGCAATCCTCTTTTACACGGTGCAAAGGTATTCAATGCGTCCTACAGTATTGACTACCAGCAGAATTATCTGAACCCAGATAAGCAGTAACCATGACATGATTGTTCTGGAATGAATCATATATGTAAGGGTGATGAACACATATTTAATGCATCACCTCCAGCAACCATGCAACACGCGACTTTGTGTGTACTTTCTCCTGGAAGGGGGAAGCTGAAAAACAAAATCCAGAAGACAGACACTAGGATAGACAAGTTTGATATACAGAACATAGCGCTCACCCGTGCCAGGAAGATGGGAACTTTGTCAAAGCAATGGCTGTCATACTCAGGGGTTGTACAAATGGCCCATGGCCAGTCAATTAATACAGTCCAAATGCCATCTAAGTCACATGGAAACACCATGTGATCATGTGGGAAAGTGGGCCATATATCTAGCTGCTCTGTTAAGTCTGAAGTTCCATATAAAAATCTTTTGTTTCTAAGTTATGGCTCCGGATTGTGTAAACCTCTATGGATCTAAGGAAAGGGCTGAGGGCCGCGTTCCACACTTAGACTATCCCTTGGGAGCCTCACAACTCAATCTTTGCATCTGTCAATAAACTTATTATCTGTTTTAATCTTGTCTTCAAATTGGCCAAAGTGGGGTGGGAAGATGTCAGAACAACGCTGCTGCAAGTATTACCAAGACAGGAATTGAAGTGGGGAAAACAAGCAATGTTTTCAGGCGTCCGAATCACAGTAAAGGCTCGAATTAAATATTAAGTTCTTAATGCCCTTATTATTCTCAAAGTTCAGCTGGTAAATTGTTCCCTATTTTATCACCCTTATCCTAACACTCTAATTTGCCTCCAGTTCCTCCTATTTATTAATCACAGCATAAATGTCTCCTTTCTTTTTCTAAAGAGCTTTTTAAACGATTCTGAGAAGGAGGCAGGAAATAAGTAAATTTGAACAAATAAGTCTTTCACACGTTCCTGATATTCTAATTACAGGCAAGTGTTTTACTATATTTGGGAACTATACATTTTAACACAAGGAGTGATCCCTGAGGAATGAGACACTTCTAAAAGAACTAATGATATTAACAAGTTCTCCATCCAAATCATCTGTCACTGGGAATACTGGAGGAGCCTGCAAACGGTATGTGGTCTTGGGCCTTTAGTGTGAGACATTAATGTTAGCCTGAATGCATGCACACACACACACACACACACGCATGCACACTTCCATAGAGAAAAATAATCTGAACATTTCTTCAAGCAAAATAGTAAAACACACTTAGACTTCCACACTATTACCTCACATTCACACTTTAATATATTTAGATCTCACTAAAAAATGCTATATATGTAAGCCAGACTTCTTACAGTAGGAACTATCTTTAGGAGAGAGAGAATAATTAAATAATAGCATGCTCTCACAGAATAATGGTCACTATGCCTAGGGAAAGAAATAATCTGTAATGTGTTGGTTTCTTTGTGTTACAATAAGTGCATTTAAATTCTAGTTCACAGCAAATTCAACAGGCCTTGGGTATTATATAGTTAGAAAAACAATCTAACCTATAACCTCAGCTCAAAAATAGTATTGAGCCATGCCAAGAGAAACATACAGATATTTTCAATTCAGTGATTAAAAAAATAGCAAGTTCCTGAAATTCCAGTAACAAAACGTCATACAAAGGTATATTCATTCTTTCAACTTGGAATATTTAAACCATAAGACATGGTACACAAATAGTACCAACTGCTCCAAATCGGTATGTTAGTGGAGATCACTAGAGAGAAGGAGAAACTAAATTATGCAAAAATGATTGCTGCTTGTATGTGATGTATGTATATATAATCAATTATCTAACTGACATTTTTATAAATCTACCACTAGCTTGCTTTTTATTGCATATGCTAAACAAGCAGATGCTAAGTCTATAAACTGTGAATTAACCTTCCTGTTTAATTAATTGTTCCTTTGGAAATACCAACTTTTTTAAATCCCGTGTTGCAGTTAATTCATCCTGGAGATGAGTGCCAATCTCTCATCCAGGTTCCCGGGCTATGATCCAAAGGCGGTGTGCGGTGACTCCATTTTTAATAATTAATGATTCACTTAAAGTTTATTTGCGTATTGGCATCTGACAAAGTTTAATTTTAGGTTCCTCCAACATGAGCCATCAAGCCTGAAAAAACTCTACAACTGACTGTCTTCGTGTAAATGTAACTGGAGACAAGAGGATTAGTGTCATGATTCAGAAACAGGTCAAGGGGCCATAGGCAGGGCCTCAAAAGGCAATGAACTCCCAGTGATCGGTCCTCTCCGAGGACAAAGTCTTCCGAGCTCATTGCCCCTTCTCCTTAAAAAGGAAGCAGTGTAAGTAGGTGTTCTCTTTGGAAACAGCCTGAAGGCCTTTTTGTATGAAAATTCTTCCTCGCTAACTGGACCGGTGATTCTATCAGCTAGAACATCATACTCTTACTTCCAAAGGGCCTTGTTAAAAGCAAATGTCCTGTGGTTTGGATCCTAACCAGCACATGAGGACTTGTGTTAAAGGCTTAGTTCCCAGCCGGTTGCTATTGGAAATTGGCAAAAACCTTGGCGGGACCAGCACTGAGAAATCTTCAGACCGTGGGGAACTCACCTATGAAGGGAGTGTGGGGTCATGGTCATCTACCTTCTCCTTTGTTCCAGGCCATGATGTATTCCTCAACACAGATCCCAAAGCAACAGGGCCAAACAGTCATGAACTGAATAGATCTTTTTCCCTTTGTAAGTCTATGATCTCAGATTTGGCTTCTACTATTTTGTTGCTTGTTTTTTTTTGTTTTGTTTTGTTTCTTAAATGAGACAGTGTTTTACTATGTAGCTCAGGGTGGCCCGAAACACACAATCCTCCTGCCTAAGCCTGGGTGGCTCAGGTGTTTTCTAGAACTCTAACTTCAGACACTATCTAAATCTGTTGATAGGGTTAGGTTTATAGTTCAGAGAGAGGGCACTTGCCAGGCACGGAAGGGGCCCTGGGTTTGATCCCTAACTTCACCACATAAAAGCCCTAGTAAAATTATTTTTTTAAAAATGAAATACATGAAAGCCATTTTCTTAGAGAACAAAAAGGGAAAACTGAGAATTGGAGGGTAATGGCTACTGAATGGATGAAAGTAGAGGAGAAACATGCTCTCCAGGGCTCTGGAACTTGTCAAAGACCCATAGCCTAGCCACTAACAGAGAGCAAGAATCTGAATCTCCAGCTACTGAAAACAAATGTTTCTGAGGTTTTTTCTTTATTCTCTTTTTTTTTTTTACTTTGTTTTGATTTTGTTTTTTTGTTTGTTTGGTTGGTTGGTTGGGTTTTGGGGGTTTTGTTGTTGCTGTTTGAGACAGGGTTTCTCAGTGTAGCCCTGGCTGTCCTGGAACTAGCTCTTGGAGATCTAGTAGAACCAGATCTTGTAGAGCTGGCCTCGCTCTCACAGAGATCCGCCCACCTCTGCCTGCCAAGTGCTGGGATTCAAGGCATGCACCACCGCTGCCCAGTATGTTTCTAAGCTTTATATGTTCATAAATACATGCAGATTTCTTAACCCTGGTGGGTCACATTCTGAGTAATCAGGGACTGCTTTTGTTGCTCCTGCGTTTCTGAAATGATCTATCTAGGACCATCCTGCTTCTGAAGTCATCTACTCAAGTCCCCACTGCATTGCACAAGGAATGAGTTTTCCCCCTCCATATGCAGCCCTACTAACACCCAGCAGGGGATCAAAGGAAATAAAGCTAAGTAGCAAATATCAATGGATTGTTTCTCTACAGCTCATGCTCGGGATTGCACACACCATTTCTTGTCGCCATAAAGAAACTATCATTATCTTCACTTGACAGACGAAAAATGTCAGATGCAGATGTTAAGAGCCCAGGTTTCTCTCCTTTAGGACATAGAGAAAACCTGAGTTGGTGGCATCCTAACTTTGTCACAGCTCCAACCAGAGACCTCTGTCTGTGCCAAATGATACAAGGAAATCTTTTCTGCGTGTGGAACCAAACTATGCAGTGGAAGCCAGGCTCTGGCCCTTTCCTCATTCCTGGATTATATCAGCAAGTAATCACGACCAAGATCCTGGTCGCATGTCCAGGGAGACAGAAACTCACTTCCCCCTTTCTATAAAGGTAACGCACATTCGGTGTGAGAATTCAAGAAACCTTGGGAAAGAAACAGCAATGACTCGCAGTCGCACTGTCTGGAGGGAGCCACAGCATCCTGGGCTAGTTTTCCTGTATTCTGTGCTCTGAACCAATTCACATGTTTAATAAAATAAGTTCACATAAAATTCTACTCATTTAGCCATACATTTATGTTTCTTTAACACCTTAAAAACCATTTGTGAATTTAATTTTAATACTATACTATATAAAAAAATAAAGTTTGCTTAATTATGCCTTTGCTGTTAAGAACTGAATATAGAGAATTTTTTCACCCCTTAAGGAAAAGGCCACTGCAGATAACATTTCTATGTATATTTCCTTTTGCCTATTTTGGCTTTTGGATTAATTTCTAGAAGCGTGGTTAATGAGTTATAGACGGGAGTGATGTCAGTACATTTCCCCCTAGACGATATGGATATCTTCATACTTTACATTATCATTAGCGATGAATGGGAACCCAATCTCAAGGCACACTACTTTTCCACTGACTTAATCTACTCCGTCAACACAGTAGGCCAAAGAACATAATAAATCACTACCGTTTGACTTGGATTTTTTTTTCCACTAAGGTACAGCAATATAACAAGACAGGAAGCCCATAGGATCAGGCCACACATACTAGACCTTGATCTCGCCATTAACTGAGTGGAGTTCCTAAAGCTAGTTGCTACATGTAGTTCAGAATCTTCCTGGTTTGGGTTGACATGATCAAAAGGATATGTCCAGAGAGCCCGATACAAAACCATGGACGAGTACAGAGAAGAGAGACAGCCAAACAACCACTTCTCATGCTCCAGCCTCAGAGAAATGATATGGTTTTGAAGGATGAAACAAAAACCACTGAGCTTTGTCATTTCTAAGATGGCGGTCATTTCTCCCCCCAGGTGTGAAGGGAAACCATGAAATCATACTAAGATTGAGGAAATTTGGAAAGCCAGCATCCAGGACACAAGATAAGAAATTCCCTGTGGATGTCTCCTGTGGTGTCCCGGGTATTTATTTTTCCTCTCTGAATCTGCAGTCCGTGCAGAGGAAGCAGGCAGCACTGAACGGGTTATGGGACAGACAAAAAGACAGCACGTCCCCTACACCGCGTGGCTTCCGGTGACACCTCAGCTACTCTTTGGAATTCACGAACTCCCATCACAGCTTGCGCCCTGGAAGCCTTGCATCCACGGGAAATATTTCATTCCTGATCCTTCCCGGAGTCGAAGCACACTGATTATCACTACCTTCAGGGAAATACGGTGATTTATGGAGCGAGGCTAGCAATTATTCCGTCCCTTGTCAAAAGCCGTGCAGCTTTCCATACAAGTGTTCTTAATCTTAAAGACAGTTTTCTATTTCACAGCCGACAAGAATGACTCTGGTGGCACAAGGCGCAGGAGGGGCCCATGGGCTACATACTACCAAGGGCATCCATGGTGGCAAGGAAGGCACATTCTTCCTAATGCCTGAGCCACCTACTCATTCTTCTAGGTCACACTTCTCAGATAACCTACAATGGAAGTGGGCGAGACCAGATAAGAAGTTCTGTGAACAACCACCTCCTACAAGCCTCCCTTAGATTGAGCAGACAGATAGTTGACTCTTAAGGCACCAAGTCTGGAGAAAGAAGAGCTGTGGGCTGGCAGGAAAGTCACAGATAAACTAGCTAGAAACATCCAGAGGCCATCTGTATACTGACGAATACAAATATAGAGCTGCTCTGTGCTGAACTTTCTTGTATTTCATGGTTTTGCCTAGAATATACCTTCGATAGTCCAAATACGTAAGTGTTAATATAAGCATGGCAAAGGTTTACAACAAAAAACAAAGAAGTGAAAATTCCAATCTATAGATGCTCAGGTTGACCACATCGAATAGAGAATTCTGTGTGTAGAACATTATTCCTGATGAACGCAGGTTAAACGGAAGTTGTCCCTCATGACTGCAATGACTACACCCTCAAACCATTTTCCATTAGCAATATTTTACCCTTACAAAATCAGTGAGCATCTCTGAGACTACCCAGCACAAAGACAGTTATTTAAGTAAACTTAAGGGTTCCAAAGAGGTTTGCTATTTGGGACTGTATTTTACAGTCTCTACTAATTTAAAAAGGATGTATCTATTCACTGTATTTACAGTGTTCAGACACATGTTTTGGGGTTTATCTTTTTTTTTTTTATTTTTTGAGACAAAGTTTCTCTGTAGCTTTGGAGCCTGTCCTGGAACTAGCTCTTGCAGACCAGAATGGCCTCGAAGTCACAGAGACCAGACTGCCTCTGCCTCCTAAGTGCTGGGATCAAAAGCATGTGCCACCACCGCCCAGCACAGACACATGCTTTATAGCTTCCTCTTGCTCCAAGCCACCAACAGCTGCCCATGTCAAGGCTGAGCTCTGGAGGGATCCTAGAACAGTGAACACTGCAGGGGTGCAGGAAGGCTGTGTATGGCAAAAGAGTGGGAACTGGGAGACTTTGAAGCAATATATTATGGGATATAGTCTCCTGCCCGCATGTTTCCCAAAGCCACTACAGGCCTAGATCAGCAATAACCCAGCCCTATCGTATCAGGGCAGCCTGCTTAACACAAGATCCTGGGTTATAAGACTTAACAGTATGAACACAGCCTCTGGCTCCTCCTCATTCAGTGTGCGCATCTGGACCAATCTCTGTTCAAGGCCCCAGTATCCTCATTAAAAATGAGGCTCTCTGCACGAGGTTTTATGGTCATTTTCAGATACCATACTACCCAATATTTCACCCAACTAATGTCAAGTCATTAGAAACAATTCCTGGCAACTTCTTCTTTCCAGTCATTTCATCAGTGCTCTGCCTGTTCTCCAAAGGACAGGCCCCAGCTAGGTCACTTCTTCCTACAGACCCGCTTTAAGGCAGTTACAGTAGACAGGTTTTCTTTTATTTTGTGTCTGGCCATAAAATCCGCCTGCCTTATATTCAAGCAACTCTATGTTTTGTAAGGGGTGGTGATACTGATTTCATTTTACATATGTAAAGGTGATAAACGGAACAGTCAAGAACTTGAGGTAAGTTTCACAAGCATCCCAACCAGAGAGGTGATATTGCATCCCAACCAGAGAGGTGATACAGTAAGGAAGACAAGAGCGATGAAATGACTTGGTTCAGGTCCACGCGGGCATGAGTGCTGGTCCCACGTAGGTCCTTTTTTGAAATACAGGCCCCCTTCTGCTCTGTGAATGCCACCAACTCCTTGGGTATCCAAACGCCACCATCTATTTTGGAGATCGGGAGTAAGCTGTCTTTCTTTCCAGTGCCCTCCAGCATTGAAGTAATGTTGTCTGCCAAGGTAGGTGACATGAGTGGACATCCATCTTTTATGTGTGAGCATCAGCCTCCTCTCCCCACTGCTATAGAAAACTTCCCATCAATCACAGTCTCTTCTACAGACGCCAAACACACTGTGCTGATTCACAAGCATATGCGATTGGTCCACTTGGTCATTCCCCTTGCTGAGAGAGAATCTATACACTACCTGAAGATGCCATTGCTAGTAATCCTCCTTTCCCTGTGGGGCACACAGATAGTCTTAGAAAGCAAATGAGATCATACTAATACTGAAGTCTAGAACAGCTTCCTTGAGACCAGGGGCCTCAAGAAAGAGACTTTACCCCATAACCCAAGCCAGGAGCCCAGAAAGGCAAAGCTATCCAAGCCATCCTGCTCCTGATGTAGTCCAGACTACAAGAAGGAATTCCACTGATCCACTGAATAGTGAAAATCATTATGTGTTGCTTAAAACCACTGGGTTTCAAAATCATTTGTTATGCAGCAATAGGCAACCAATAAGACAAGAATCATCAGTCTGGATGAAAATACATCCATTCTTTAGGAGTACAAACTTATTGTACAGCAATATATATGCACAGCAAGTTACTGTGTGCCAATGGGGAGATAGGCCAAAAATGAAAAGATTTCAGTAAGTATCATTTTGTTCTCTGGAGGTTGTTAATGTCCTTGCTTGCTTTGATCAGAGTGATCAAATTCGTCCTATCTGGTTGAAGCCAGTGGACAAAGACTTTAACAACACACTCTTCTTGAATTTGAATTTGTTTAGAAGAGACCTGCCATTCTGCCCATCTCCATTCTTTTCTGGTGGTCTACTTCCCTCCATAGGTGATGTGTATGATAAGTATATGAAAGGCAGGGCAGCAACCCTGCAAGCTTAGAGCTTTTTATCAGAGTCCTGGCTCCCTTACCCCAAGCTGTGTGATCTGAGCAAAGCCCCCCACTGTTTCTCACCTTGTAAACTAAGAATACTGATAAGCTTCATTTCTAAGGTCTCCTTTTCAAAAGACCCCAAATCCCAACTGTGTCTTATATTTAGTCATAACTGAGCCATCCGATGGCTCAGGAGGTGGTAAATCACAATTGCAAGTCTGAGTTTTAGGGACCATTTCCCTAAAGTTGTCCTCTGATACCCAGACTTGTGGATGCCCCCGCTACCCCCACATACACAAATGCAATTATTTTAATTTAAAAACAATCCATCTCTTCCCAAAGTCTTAAAAAAATACTTCCTAAATCACATCCAACTTTGTGAGTCTTAAATTCATCAAACAGGAGAGTTCCTTCTACTTCTTCAGCATAATCAGGATCTCGAAGGTGAGCTGCTTTGGTCTGTTATACTTTTCACTGGCCATTAAGATCCATGAGGGCACAGAGCCACACAGGATTCCTCTAACACGCTGCTGCTGCACAGTAGGCATTTTAACTAAGATAAAGAGCTCATTTAAGCTTCAACTGCACATTAACTTTATGTGAGAAAGTTCAATGCCTTTTATCGTTATCATCACTGGAAATCAATGGGGAACATGAAAAATTGACCTTCCATTTATGAAAGAAGCAAGTCCCAGGGAAAATTAATTTAAAGTCTTTTTTTTTTTTTTAAGAATTTGGGTCATTTATACCAAAAGGTCATCTAACAGGAAATAATAGTTACATGTAATTAATCACACCGTCCAAAACAAGAATATAAGCTATTACGGCCAACTCCTGTTTATCTTTGGCAATGTAGAGAACAAGGATTAAAACAATTTGTTCATGAACCCTAAATCTAATCTAAATTCAACAATAAGGAGCCCATATAGCCTTACATGAAGATAGGGAAGTGCACAAAGACATTGTTCAGGAGAAAACGTGATAAAAGTTTATTTTATCCCTGAGACAAAAGACCACACAGCAATCAAACAGAAGTAATGTGATATTATCTTCTTTTCCCTAGAAGCTGTATTAGGATACATGTTCATCAAGGAGAGAGACTTGGTTTCCCTGGGGGATGTTTGAATAAGCCCACAGGATGTACACTGAGATGAAGGAGCCACCAGAATTGGGGGCTGATGGGTGCAGATATAACTACTCTGAATTGATGGAGGAGAGTTATCTGTCTATGTTACTTTTATTGGTTAATTAATAAAGAAAACTGCCTTAGCCCTTTAAGAGACAGAAAATTAGGTAGGTGGAATAGACAGAACAGAATTGTGGGAAGAAGAAAGCAGAGTTGGGGAGACGCTTTAGGCAGTCGCCATAGGAGTCTCCATGATTCTCCTCTCCGAGATGGACGCAGGTTAAGATCTCTCCTGGTAAACCACACCTCGTGGTGCTACACTGAATTAATCATTATCAATATGTGTGTTTTTATCCATGACTTTAAGCTCTACTATAAAGCTATAGAAATAAAAACAGCTTAGTTTTGGCATAAAAACTGACACATTTATCAATGGAATCGAAGCCACATAAATGACATAAATCCATACACCTATGAACACCTATGAGTTTTGACAAAGAATCCAAAATTATACAATGGACAAAAGAAAGCATCTTCAACAACTGGTGCTGGAATAACTGGATGTCAGCAGCATGTAGAAGAATGTAAACAGATCCATATCTTTCATCATGCAAAAACTCAAGTCCAAGTGGATCAAAGACTTCAAACATAAATCCAGTTACAGTGAACATGATAAAAAAAAAAAGAAAGTGGGAAGTACAATTGAACACATTGGCACAGGAGATCACTTCCTGACTATAACACAAGTAGCACAGACACTGAGATCAACAATTAATATATGGGACCTCCTGAAAATGAAAAGCTTCTGTTAGGTAAAGGACACAGTCAACAAGACTAAACAGCAGCCTACAGAATGAGAAAAGATCCTCACCAACCCTGCATCTAACAGAGGGCTGATCTTCAAAAATATATAAAGAACTCAAGAAACTAGATTTAAAAAACAACATAATCCAATTTAGAATTGAGGTACAGATCCAAACAGTGAATTCTCAACAGAAGAATCTTAAATTGCCAAAAGACATTTAAGAATTGCTCAACATCCTTAGTCATCAAGGAAATTCAAATCAAAAAGACTCTGAGATACCATCTTGCACCTATCAAAATGGATAAGATCAAAAACACTGATGACAGCTTATACTGAAGAGGATATGAAGTAAGAGGAACACTCCTCCACTGCTGGTGGGAGTGCAGACTTGTACAGCTACTTTGAAAATTGGTATGGTGGTTTCTTAGAAAATTGGGAATCAATCTACCTCATGACCCAGCTATATCAATTTTAGGCATATACCCAAAGGATGCACAATCATATCACAAGGACACTTGCTCAACTATGTTCATAGCAGCATTATTCATTATTGCCAAACCTAGAAACAATCTAGATGCCCCTCAAGTGAAGAATCGATAAGGAAAATGTGGTGCGTTCACACAATGGAATACTAATTACTCAGCTGTAGAAAAAACAATGACCTCACGAAATTAGCAGGCAAATGGATAGAACTAGAAAAAAATCATCTTGAGTGAGGTAACCCAGACCTAAAAGGAAATATGGTATGTACTCACTCATAGGTGGTTATTAGGAGTAAAGTATAGAATAATCAACCTATAATCCACAGCCCCAGAGAAGCTAGATAACAAAGAAGGCCCAAAGAGGGATGAATGGATTTCCCTGGGAAGGGGAAGTAGAAAAGATCTCCTGGATAAACTGGGGGTGGGTTTAGGAGGATGGAGGGATGGGAACTAGAGGGAGCATGCTGGGCAGGGTGGCTGAGAGAGGCAGGATAGAGGAGTAGAATAACAAGAGACATCTTGATAGGGGGCATTTTGGGGTTAGGGAGAAACCTGGAGCCAGGGAAACCTCCAGGAACCCACAAGGATGATCCCAACTAAGACTCCTAGCAACGGTGGAGAGGGTGCCTGAACTGGCCATCTACTACAAACATAGTGATGACTTCCCTAATTGTCATCAGAGATACTCCATCCAGTAACTGATGTAAGCAGAGGCATGAGATCCACAGGCAAGCACTGTGCTGAGCTCTGAAAGTCTTGCTAAAGAAATGGAGGAGGGATTGTACCAGTCAGGGAGGGTCATGATGGGGGAACCCATGGAGACAGTTGACCTGAGCTCACAGGAGCTCATGGACGCTGAACCAACAGTCAGGGAGCCTGAATGGGACCAATCTAGACCCTGTGCGTGTGTGTGACAATCATGTGCCTTTGTCTCTCAGTAAGGCTTCTATCAGTGAGAGCAAACCCTCTCCCTGGCGCTTAGCTGGCTTTTGGTAACCCGTTCTCCATGCTGGACTACCTGACCCCACCTCTACATAAGGGGAAACGTTCGGTCCTGCCTCAAGTTGTTATTTAAATAACATTCTTTTTTCATTTACTTTACATACCAACCAGTTTTCCCTCCTTCCTCTCCTCCCTTCCTCGCCTCTTCCCCATCTAACCCTCTCCCCCATCGACATTCAGAAATGGACAGGCCTCCCATAGGCTTGATCATAATTGTCTTTTTAAGCTTCAAACTCAATTTTTTGAAAGTGGCTTGGCCAAACTGTGTAATAACTAGAATCTGGATTAGAGTGTTACCATCAGCCTGTATACAGTTAATCCCAATTCCCCATCCTCAACCCGATTCGATCCCTGCAGTCAATGTTTTGTCTCTACTGATTTCATCTTTTCAACCTGTAAAACCAAAAGATAAGGCAAATTTGTACCTTTCTTCTTTCACTTATGCTGTCTGAAACTTATCCATTCTTTATTCACCTTTATTATCACTGAATAGCATGTTTAATACATGGATATCCTGTGTTTTGCTTAGCAGGCATTTGGTTTGCTTTTCTCTGGGGATTACTGTGAATGAAGCTACTAAGAGTATGTGCATATCACACTTTCATTGATGTTTGTGTTTTTACATGAACAGAAAAGGTGCAATGCCAAGCCTGTGTGTGGCACATCTCACCATCCTGGAAATCAGGACACATCTTATGGCATTGGCATTGGTGGAAAGAAGAAAGGTCAGGCTGGGCAAGGAGAGACAGAGTCATGGAAATAAGGAAGTGCCCATCTATCTTAGAGCACAGTCATTACAAGGTGTCCTTCAGGCAAGGTACAGGACAAAATCCCTTCCCTACTCTCCTCCTGCAGAGATCCCCTTTTGGCCAGATCCCCAAGCTGGAAGACCAGAGAGAGACCATGTATGTTCTTCCAGAGAAGACAGGGACAGTCCAAAATGGGCAGCAGAAGAGCAATCAGAACACACGCCTGGCCCAGACAGTGGAAGCCAAACTGACCGTTTCCTCTTTTTAGTGATACACAAAAATAATGGCACATGTCCACTTGGGCACTTTCGATCGATGAGGTGACTTGCAATCCCAGTTTTGAAAAAGGAAAGTTAATATGTTTATATGAATGTATCTGGTGTATGACAATGGAGTTCTAGAGGGGCTTTCTGTTTATTCCAGAAGTATTTAAAGAGCTGAAGAGATGGCTCAGCAATTAAGAATATTTGCTGTTCTTGTAGGGGACCAGAGTTCAGTTCCCAGCTCCCACATGGTGGCTGACCTCCATAGACACAAGACACACACATGGTATACATACATACATGGAGACAAAATACTTATGCGCACAAAATAAACTGATACATATTTCTATATTTTTCTATACTGTGAGGGTTTTTATATTAGCATACCCCGTTATCAAGATGGCTTCTGAAAACCAAGTCCTGTTCTTCCTCTTTGAACTTCCATTTTGTCTAACCAACTCCCTTCTGTCCTTCCAAACCATCCTCAAGTCACAGTACACAGTGTTCTACATTGCATTACACTCGGAGCACACTTTAATCAATATATGTTGAACAGAGGACAGATTCAGCAGTCAACTAACAAGCAAAAACAAATTGGTGCTTAGTGATATTACTGATTTCATTGGCATCTGCCTGCTTTCTTAGCCAAGTTACAAAGAAATTAAAGTCCACAGAAAACGAAAAAATACTGATGATCAGAGACAAAGATGCAAAGGAGTACAATGGTTCTAGAACAAGAAAATATCAAGACAAAGTGCGATTTTAGAGAAGGAAGTTAGACGCAAATGGTCCAGAAGGTTAGAAGCAAAGACTTGAGTCCAGAAACGGAACTGCAATATCTCAAAAAAAAAAAAAAAAAAAAAAAGTTCTCGTGATAAATACTTAGAAAGGCAAGAAATTTCCAAGTTTTCAGTTAAAACAAAAACAGGATAAAAGAATCAATCTTGGGGGCTGGAGAGACGGCTCAGAGGGTAAGAGCACTAGCTACTCTTCTAGAGGTCCTGAGTTCAATTCCCAGCAACCACATGGTGGCTCACAGCCATCTGTAATGAGATCTGGTTCCTTCCTTGCCAGCAGTACATTGTATGCTAAATAAATAAATAAATAAATAAATAAATAAATAAATAAATAAATAAATCTTTTATTAAAAAAAAAAAGAATTAATCTTAAAAATCCTGAGTTTCTGTGCTCAGCCCTAACCAGGGTGTCTGTATCAATCCTCCCAGTACTGAGGATCAGAGAACATCAAGGAAGAGGAGAGAGAACAAAAAATAAAACCCAAAGGACGGGGAGGAAGGCTGTGGGGTGCCATCTTCTGGACATAATGTGGGCATGGGAGTCATGAAGCTACAGCACCTGTGGTCACGTGCACACGGTAAAACCAGTCCAGATCCCACCCCTTCCCCCGAGGAGCTACTGAGGGCTGATAATTGCAAGGGAAGGTCAAGCATTGCTTTTTGAGACTGTGGCCCCTAGGCAGCTGCCCATGAGCTCACACTAATGCGCAATATGGGCTGCACTGACTGGACTCAGTCAGTGGTTACTGAAAATAACAAATACCTGAAGTTAGAAAGGGAATGCGCTGGGGGGGGGGGGAGGGGGAGGACAAGTAAAGTTGGAGGAATGGGAGGGTAGAGATTGCCATATTTCATTGTACACGAGCATGAAATTCTTAAAAGTAAAGAAACAGATGCTTAAACTATCCATTTCTCTTAAAAAAAATTCAGACTCCACTACTTTTTTAATATACACAATACCTGTATCTTCATTCAATTTTGTTTAGTTTTGAACACACATGACCGGGATGTGCCCTTTAAATATTTTCTGTTGGACTACAGAAATTAGATAGATATATGCATGCATTCATGCATACATACATATACACACATATAAAAATGGACAGACAGATATTGGGGGTTGGGACAGGGTTTCACTTTGAGCCTCTCAAGTCCAGAGCCTATAAATCACAATGTATCTCATGCTAACAATGAACTAACAGTGATTCTCCTGCCTCACTCTCCTGCATTGTGTACTGAAAATATACTCAATCATCCAACAAAAATATTTTAATAAATTTGGCCAGGCGTGGTGCGCACACCTTTAATCCCAGATTTCTGTGAGTTCAAGGCCAGCCTGGTCTGCAAAGAGAGTTCCAGGACAGACTTCAAAGCTACACAGAGAAATCCTGTCTCCGGAAAAAAAAAAAAAAAGGAATTTAAATGTCTTGAGACGCCAAATCTCATTTTCTAATTTTATTCAACAGGTTGTATCAAATAGCCTTTTTAGGAGCTAGGCCTAAATTTTTAACACCTTTCTATTGGGAAACATCCAAAGTTCTAAACAACTAACTTATAAACAAACTTTTGGAGCCAAATCCATCCCTGTGTTAAGGGCTGGTTTGGGCCTGTAAAGTTAGCCGCTCTGTGGACACGCCTGGTAACAAAACAGCCCAGATGACTCCTCTGACTCTAAGACCCTGCTTCCTCTTCTGCCCATTCACTCACACACGCATGCATGCATGCAGCAAGTATGTGCGACGTTTCCACTTGAGCAGGGCACTGACTAAAAGTGCAATGTCAGGAACAGAGTGGAGAAACAGGAAATGTTCTAGGGGAGCAAATAAACCAATGATTTAAATACAATGTGTAGAAAATGGCATGAGGAAGTTTGAGGAAAACAGAAAGACACCCCCAGAAAGACAGAGAAAGATGGATAGAAAATTATAAAGAAGTGAGCAGCATTCTGGAGAGCACCAGCATTGTGACTAAAAAAAATTAAAAACTCAATAAGCCATCTGAAGGAAGCGGGGCTGTGTTCCCTCAGGTTCCACTGACATACCTTGTATGGATGTAAGGTTTCGTGTATAACATCCGCAGCTATATGTTGGCTAGCTCATTCTTGTAACCATGCAGAATGTGCATCAATTGGCTACAGCCTGAGGGACTTTTGTTTGAAGCTGAGAAGGATCCTTACCATTTTTAAATGGTTTTTTACATAAAAATTAAAGGTGCTGTACTTTATAAAAAGAAAGCCCACAGGAAAGAAGTGGAGACAAATGATCCTTCAGATGAGAGCTTTCTTAGGAAGTAATATCACAGCTAACATTTAGCCAGGATGTCTGGTCCTGAAGAGAGAGAGAGAACCCTCAGTTCCAGAACACTGGTAGGGCAGAGCTGCACCAGAGACAGCACAATGGGATCTCTGGGGGAGCAACAGGACCTATCTTTAGATTTGTGTGGAAACGGGAGTTTCTGATTCACACGGCTTTTGAAGGGGGGGTACATAGCATGGCACTTGCCTGTGGTGTGGATTAAGGTTATCCCTCAGGGCCACCATGGATCTGGTGGGGAGGGGAGTAGGGTTATAGCTATAAGAGAAAAGGATGGGATTCAGGTCTGTGAGAGCTGCCAGGCTCCAGCATGTCTGCTTTCTATCTGAAGAACGAAAGAGAGACCGACTGTGGGGATGGCTGAACTCCTCCCAGGCAGGGAAAGGTACCAGAAGCTCAGTCATCTAACTTCCTTTTTAGAAGATTCAAATTTTGTGACATAAAAATTATACAAGATTAACATTTTAGGGTCCATAAATAAAGTGTTCAGAAACGTTTCAAGTGCCATTTCATTTTCATTGTATCTATTTTAGGGGTACCAGTATGGTATTTCCATACCTGCCCATTATCTGTAGTCAATTTTTACTAGAACACAGGTCATGCTTGCTCATTTATTACCAGTGGCTTCCGTGGCCAGGAAATAAATAAAAATAACAGGTACACAATTATGGCTGCTCTTAGCTGGGCAGAAAGAGATTGGGCAGGCTGGGAGGATGCTGGGAAGAAAAAAGGTGGAGTCTGGGGAGTCACCAGCCAGATACAGGGGAAGCAGGATGTGTACTAAATGAGGTAACAAGCCATGAGCCATGTCACAGAACTTAAATAAGAAATATGAATTAATTTAAGTTTTAAGAGCTAGTTAGTAATAAGCCTGAGCTGTTGGCTTAGCATTTATAATTACTATTAAGCCTCTGTGCAATTACTTGAGAATGGCTTGCAGGACAGAAACTTCAGCCTACAGAGAGATAGTCATTAAATTTAAGCTAGTGAAAGCACTATCTATAATGAGAGGAAAATACAAAATAAAAATAACAGGTACACAATTATGGGGGAAAAATTGAAGATGTTACTAACAATGTTTTCACACACATATCCCAAAGCCTTCTAGAATATGTTGGTTTTGTGCACTGAAATACTTGACATATTCTCAGGAACTCCTGTCTGCAGATGGTATAAAGGTCCAAGGGAAAGAAAAGAACCCATGAAAGGAGTGTGGTAAGAAAGCCTACGTGGGCCAGAGAAGTCGTGCTGACAAGCAAAGCCTCCGGAGCCCACCAGGGAAATGGAATTATACAGAAACCAGGAAAGTTAGTAATGTCAAGACAGAAAAGAGTTGACACCAAAGTGCTGAGCTTCACGAAAAAAAAATTATAGATGACCCATTTCAAAGACACTCGCATCTGATGTGCCTCTCTTCCCACTCTTAGGGATTTGATCTGTTATCTCCTAATCTCACGTCTCTCAAGATGAACCACGGCTGGCTTCAGCCAATGCCCATACTACAAGATGCCTGGCCAGGGCAACAGACTGGTTCATAAGGAACCCAGCCATTCAGTAGAATGCATATATAATATATAGTGAGGACTCAGATTTTTTTCTTCTTCTTCTTTTCCTGGTGTGACAATGTGTTATCTGGGACTGTGTAAGAATTCACTTCTGTATCAGGGGAAAGTACAGAGCTGAGGGCTGAAGAATGTATGATTATCACAGAGGAGCCTAAAGATGCTGCGAAGAACCCATGAGCCCAAAGGGAGCTCGGCTCTCTGCTGGGTTATGCTGGACAGTGTGTGGATCCAGCCTCACCTCAGACCAGCACCCAACTCAGGAACCTCATGATTCAGCCCATCAAAGCTGATTCACCAACAGAAGGGAAGGAATTTCAGGGGATTGAGAGTCAGTAACATCCTTAAGAAAAGCAGCTGTGGACAATACACACATTAGATGTGGATGCTGTAAGAAATATGAACGAAAGGAGCAAGTTTCAGCAGAACTCAAAGAAGGGCGAGTGTGAGCATTACTTCTCCATTTCCCCTACCTGATCGGAGGCTTTACTCTACTCTGGTTTACTCTGGCTGCAGCTATTCATCCCGTATTTCAAGACACACGACACCTCAGTCGAATCTGAAACATGGCAGCAGGGTCTAGGAGGGAGAAAAGCTGAAGGAGAAAGAAGGAAAGTGGGTAACCGTACAAGAGCCTCTCATGTGCAAACCTGGGACAGAAAGTCTCTATTTTCCGGCGCCGGGACCAGAGGAAATCTATAACAGAACTGTCTGGAAGGGAGCCCTGAAAGGCAATCAAAGAGATTCACAGATGAGTTTCATCTTCAGGAGTTTTACTGAAGACATTAAAAAGAGAAAAGATCAAAGTGTTCAGGCTTGGGAAGAAGAAAGCTCAGGGATGCATTAACCAGGGGCTCCCAAAGCTTACTAAAGCACCTTACATGGGACCCACCTCACCAAATTTGAAAATATAGAAAGACTAGCTGGCAACACCGAATACTGAAAGCGATGGGTTTTCTACAAATAAAATTACTATCTCCAAGAGCAAGGTATAAGACTGTGAAATTCTGAATTCCTACTGGTAGATAATGCAGGCACAGCCTTTTGAACTGCTCAGGGAAAGCCTATAGTACGGCAGGATTCTAAGTCCCCCACCATGCTGCCTGACCTCTGAGAGGTCAATGAAATGTGAGAATGTTTTATAATCTTTCCCACAGTGTGTCATGGGCTGGAGGAACCATGGGCTTTGCACCGCAAATTCTCAGGTCTAATGAGGAGTTTGAACCATCCATACACGAAATGATCTATCTGTGAAAAAATGCAGAATTGTGATAACTGCCCGAATGAAGATCTGATAGATATGAACCCTGGGTCAACTTACACCACAGCTGAACTGTTTAACTGTCTCCTGAAATTCGACCTAGCAAATCTGGGTACAAGTGAGAGATTAGCAGAGTTCTCACATTTTAATGTAGATACTTGGCATGCCGTACTGTGGGCAGAGGGGAGGATCAGACCCAACGATATCAATAAACAGCCGTTTAACACCTTTATCTGGGCCTTCAAATCCGCTGCAGCCAAGCACACTTTCTGTGGAGGGAGAGGGCCTGAAAGCTGACAGAGACAACCTGTCCCCTTAAAAATCAGAAAATCTTTAGCCCCAAGCAAAGTTAACACCCCATTTCCACCTCTAGGTCACACTTCCTAATTCACAAAGTATGTGGAGGACATTCCATTACCTTTTCGGAGACCCAGTTCTATGCACTATCCTGAACCCAATCCCATCCTCACAGGGTCGCGGGACTGAGAAGGGAAGGGTACCTGCTGGCTCTGTCTGAACATGGGGTGCCAGCGTGACCTAAGAACATGTTCCTCCACCTAGGGACTTCCATTCCAAAGCAAATGGTCACTGGACCGGTGTTTGTATTCCTTGACCGAAAAACGTTGAAGGCACCCTGATACAATTAAAATGTGCGCACTTTTCATGAAGGCTTCAGCCTCCAAATGTGGCTACAGAGCCGTTCACAGACAGGCTATCAATCTGGACAGATTCACGTTTATTTTTGTTTAAAGTTGAGAACAGGACCGGTGTCTGTCGCTGTGTGCCGTATACACAGTGACATCTTTCAAGCTGCATTTAAACTACCAGGCAGTGCTGGGATTCAAGCACAGGCTTTCTGCCCTGCCGGCAGGCATTCGAGGAGGAAACAGCAGCAGAAGGCATGTAGTTCAGGCCCACACTAAGGAGGAACAGAGGGGAATCCGGCACGGGCAGGCTGAGGCTGTGCCTTCGGCCACTCTACACCAGACTACCTCTCCGAGGAAGGGAGAACTTGGAAAGGCAACTGGGGTGGTTTCTGAAGATCTCTTAGGTCACTAGCTCTGTGATTCGAACTTGGTTTCATCTGGATGAATGCTTCCACCTACACAGCCACAGAAACAGGGCACATCCCCTGAACCAAGCTGAGGGCAATGCCTGGGTGCTTAAACCAGCACGGCATCCTGCACAGCAACAGAACCCCACTTCTGCTCTGCTAACATCACACTCACCTCCTCGTCTGCCAAGAACAGGCCCGCAGTTCTCTCTCGGCCTGTCTCCAGGGAGAAACGCTTTTATTTGTCAAAGCAAAGTATCTTGCCACACATAAGTAATCTAAGAAACCAGCTGAATTCTACAACATGACTGCTTTGCAGGACCACAGGCACATGTCCCCCTGTGCTAGAGGACAAAATGAGAACCTGACTAGGGGGCTTTTGCTGGGGGTTCGGACAGAGCTTCAAGTTTAAATCTTTAGACAGCCACAGTCTGGGAAATTTTTGATCCGTCAAAAGGCCTACTTCTGTGCAGTTTGGTCTGACGTCAGTAGAGGGGACCTGAGCAGGGACCATGGCTCTGAACAGTTTCCAGAGAGGGGTCTTAAGATTATAAAGTCATACTACGCTGCTCGCTGAGGAGGCTGAGTATTTGAAAACAAGCATGCAATTCTGTTCAGACTGGTGCAGGCAAGACTAGAAGCCGTGATTCCTGCTCAGAGTCCTTTTGTGAGAGGCGATTATGCAATTCAACCATGTCCCCATGCTTTTTGTAAAGTGTGAATCAAATTTTCTGTCAGGGAATAGTATTTTCCACACTCATGTAGAGAATAATTTGAAAAGCCCTGGTGGCTTGCCAGTTTTTAAAAATTCTGACTCTGTGTGACAAGGGAACGTGTCAAGTTTTGCCCAGAGCTCTGCGCCAATCTCCAAATGCCGGGAGATGGAACTCGGTGGGTGGCGGCTTCTTGGTGACACCGATGGCCACCACTCAGTGTGACCTTCAGCAGAGGTGAATCCACGGCTAGGATTCTCCTTCCAGAGCTTAAGGCTCTAGGGATGGAAAGAGGCCTAAATCCCTGACCTCTCTGAGGGAGCACTTCTGCAGTAAAATGCTACTGAGCACATTTCTAAGCAACGCATGTTTGTTTTTACATAAATTACATGCTTGCGCTACAGCCAGGCTATGTGAATCTTAAAATATACACAAAAGTGCCATTTCCAAAAATGATATGAAAAAGTAAATAAGATAGCAGGGGTTTTCTTCTTGCACTGAACTCACCCCTGAACTGACCCCAGTGTCCTTACCTCACAGATTCAGATGCAAGGCTCTCATGCATAGGAATACCGCCACTAGAACTCACACACCCTGACTTTTAGATCAGCTCCTCCCTAGAGTCTCCCAGAAGGGTCTCTGCTACCTCCTTCTGTAGCATTTGGCAGAACGTGATGTCTCATGGTTTGTCATTACGCTGGAGGGGACAGGTTCCTGGCATGAATGAATGTGTGTCGGGGATGCTAAACATCCCGCAACTCCACCAATGCCACACACAGAACCCTCCCATCCCAAGTGACCAAAGAGGCCCTGTGTGGAGACACTCTCAAGATGGGACTCCCTGGACAAGTCTGTGCTGTTTTCACTGCAGCTGCCATCTTTGAGTTCTTAGCAACCACACTCATTTCCTTCCGCTTCTCTCTCCAAGGCTAATAACAATATTAGTTTATTTAAAAAAAAAAAAATGGGTACTCACTGTGAGTGCCTTTACGAGACGCTCTACTTCATGATCTCCTCTGCCCAGGTCTCCTAACCTCTCTACTGACATTCTGACTGGATCACTCTTTATTACAGAGGCGGGTTCTGTCTATTTCAGTTCTGTCTATCTGACAGATTATACTCGCATTGCCAAATTATGACAATGAAATGTCTCCAGACACTGGCAAACTCATGACAAGCTTAAAAATGCTGCTAACGGCTAAGGCGGCCGAGATTCTGGGGCACAGGCATGGAGAAGGTGAGACAGACTGCTACCCATCCCATTGTGCTTTCTGTCAGTATCAACTTACCACTTCACTTCAAAAGTGGGTACCGAGTTCCTCAAACCTAAGATTGATATTACCTTCAACATGGTTCCTCTATTGGTAGCCTAACACCTGGCACGGAACAGGTATCCCCCTAGGTGTTTACTGAAAAAGAAAGACGCCTTCTTCAGCACAGTCCATAGCTCAGCTAGCTCAAGCTGTAACACATGAGCCTAATTCCAGTAACAGAAGCCCTACAGACCTTCTTGAGAAACCATCAGAAAACACCTATTGCCATAGCTCTGCGATATAGAAAGGATTTGTGGTGTAGTTAATCATTCCATCTTTGAACAATCCAACCAGAAAAGTAACCAGCAGATCAGCGTGCCTCCTCTTATCAGTGAAGTTTGGCGTCCAGTTGCCTCTCTTAGTTCCCGCTGGCCTAGGCTTATCTCAACATTCCCCTGCATTATCTGGGAAAACATTTGAATCGCCAATCTAAAAGCAGGGCCGTGCAACAGGCTTTGAATTACAATAGAATTTCAAATTTGACCTGCTTACGTACACCCAGCAAGCTATTTACGTCTGCTAAGAGGGGATCGATCTCTCTCTCTCTCTCTCTCTCTCCTCTCTCTCTCTCTCTCTCTCTCTCTCTCTCTCTCTCTCTCTCTCTCTCGTACACACTTTAGTGACTACGTGAGTTTCTATAATCCAGAAACCTTAAGTCTTCAGTCTAAAGTAAGCAGTGTTTTCTAGGAAACAAGAGAGCTTCAAAACACGGAGGAAAAATCAACCAAGAATGCTGCTCATCTAACGAAGAAGGGGCTGCACGGGGGCCAGCAGCCGCATGATCCTACATAGTTCCACAGGTCCATGCACCTCCTCCTGGTGTCACCAGCAGCCAGGCTCCTCTTATCTCTGGGCCACCTACTGCTCTACTTCTTCCACTGCTTAACTCAGAGCTGCCGTTGCACTGATAAATCGTTAATGTCTGGCAGCTTCTTCTCCACGGAAGGAAACTTTGTATTGCAGGGTCAGTGTGATTTCCTACAAAATGGATTGGTCTTCACGCCGGCTCCAATTCCCAGACCATTTGTGTCACCCAAACACTGCCAGCATCAGCTCAATCCTGTCACCAAATGCTTGGTCAAAAAAAATAATAAACAAACAAAAACCCTGCCTTAGTGCCTTTCTGGTTGTGCTAAATGTATGAACCTGTATCGAAGTTTTGTGTTCCATTCCATTCATTCCATGTACTTTGTATAAATGCAAAACCCATTTGGGTACAAGATGGAAGCGCAGTAGGCTGTGGGTTTTCCTATAGACTCAGGAAGGACTACCACTCTCGCACCTAGCCTGCACGTGGCTGGTCTTACAAGGAAACGCCATGTTGCTGACCACTAGCCTTGGGTAGTGCTATCAGCAGAGCACTATATGCCGAGGAAGCATAAAGTGCATGAGCAGGAGGCCAGCTCGGTTACATAGGAAGACTGCCTCACATGTGGGAAAAGAAGAAAAGGCCAGCACTTAAGAATAAAGGTCATTCTTGCGTGCTGCTGACGGAAATGTAAAATGTATTAGCAAGTTCAGAAAAACAACTGAAAGTTTCTTTAAAAGTTAAATAGAAATGTACCCAGAAAGTCTATTGATAAATACCTAGAGAGGAGAAATGCAAGAATCTATCCAGTAGAGAATTTATATGTAGATGGGCGTGGGTGCACATGCCTTTAATCCCAGCACTTGGGAGGCAGAAACAGGTGGATCTCTGAGTTTGAAACCAGCCTGGTCTACAGAACAAGTTCTACAGGACAGCCACAGTTACAGAGAAACCAAGTCTCAAAAAACAGAGAGAATTTGTACATAAATGTTCAAAGCAGAAGCAAGTCTAATGTCTTCAATGAATAGCAATGTGGTGTATTGTTACAATGAGTTATTATGTCAATATAAATAATAAAATGTTGATAAATGCGACATGGATGAGCCCTGAGAAAAGAATGGCCAGAGAAAGAAGCCGGATGCAACATACCACACACTGCATGAGTCTGGCTGTACGAGACACCCAGAAAAGGTGAACCCATAGAAACAGAAAGATTAGTGGTGGGGAAGGGAGACGTATATGAACTGTAGGTGCATGTAAGAAACCTTACCGGGGTAATAAATGAATTCTTAAAACTGTTTTCGTGGTAACGGCTGCATACTTTGGAAAAAAATGATCAAGTCGTTGGATTGGTGTTTTAAGTGAGTGAATAGTGTATGCAAATTATATTTCAGTTTCTAAAGATTGACAGGAAAACAAATGACAAGGCCCTGTTTTCTTTGTGGACTGACTTGGGTTTCTCTTCCATCTCTCTGGTTGAGTTTAAGCTGTCTCCTTAAGTGGGCCAGTGATGTGTACAGGTTCACCCCAGAAACATGCTTCAGATTGATGATATGTTGGAGCTAGTGATGGGTTATCAGTTCCATTCATAACTCATAAGAAGAAGACTTGGTGGACTCTTCTATGTGTCAGGAACTGTGCTGGGCATTTGGGGCAAACAGGAAATGAGAGGTGTGGTTTCCTGCAGCATCAGGGCTGACAGTTACTCTATAATACTCTGTGAGTTCTCCTGGGGAGACATAAAGAAAGGCCTGTTTCTATCCACCTCCGCTAGAAAGGATGCCAATGGAACAAAGGAACTCACCAAGGTCCACCTTGGTAAACCAATGAAGTTATTGCAGGTTACTTATAGAAGGATGGGTGATTCAAAAGCAGCTATACCACCAGGAAGTTCCCTGAGCAACGTATGGGCAGTTTTACCAATGAAGAGTCCCACGTACAGAATAGACAATTCACAAAAAGCTTCCCCGTGAGAAGTCCCCTGGGCAGACCAGACCACCGTTTGTCTTTCACAGAAGGCGGAGAGGGCCTCAGGAGGATCCCTGACATCTCGTGAACCCCGGGACTCCATGAGTCTACTGATCTTCCCAGTGAAGTACCTTGTGTGTTCGGAGTGTCTGCTGGGCCACTCCGCCTCCCTGGACAAGGCAGTGCTAATGGTAGTGGTCTTGTGACCTCCGGGCAGTGATTACAGCTTCAGGCTCAGGCTACAACTCGGGGGAGGCAGCTGCAGTATAAGCCGTAAATAACCAGAGTTTCAGGAAAGCATGAAGACTTCAAGAAACACACTGGGAAGCATTCTGGCTTTATGCTAAGGGTATGGGAGGCAATGGCATTTACCCTGAGAGCGAATACATAACGTTTATTTTATTCAGAATCAGGTTTTGCTGGAGATGAACGAGGGAGTCAAAACTATAAGCAGAAATATCTATATGTAGGGAGCTGTTAAGAGAATGTGGACCTGAAAACACTAGAAACATCCACGAACAAACAAACAAACACACAAAAAGCTTATGTGAAATGTAGCTTGTTACTTCATAACAGCCACCCAGGTTCACTTAATCCTCAAAACAATTGCAGGACCTCCTGTTGATGGCCAGATGAAGGCTCCAATACCAGCACCATCTCCAGTTATTAACTTAAAACGACGCTCCTTTGTGCCCTCAGCCTGTCTGGTCCTTATCACGCGTTATGCTCCGGTTAGAAAGGCACACCTGACAACCAACAGCACTGCTCCTGTAGGTTTTCTTTGAAGCACACTTTCTCTCTTTTTAAATTTTTTTCAAGATTTATTTTGTGTGTATAAACATTTGCATGGATGGACGGACGGACGGACGGACGGACGGACGGAGTGCAGACGTACATGCAGTACTGGAGAAGGCCAAAAGAGGGCATCAGATCCCTGAGACAGGAGTTACAGATGGTTCTGAGTTGCCACATGGGTGCTAGGAACTGAAATCAGATTCCCCCAGAAGAGCAGCCACTGCTTCTATGCACTGAGCCAGCTCCCCAGCCTCCATACTTATTCTTTTGAAAGCATATGTTCTATCCATCTGCAAAGAAAATATCCATGTGTTGATCTGTGTTAAAATTCCATCCAAGCAAACATTCTAGAGATGGGGATGCTCTTCTGATCTCGCTGTCCAAGATGACTGCCACTGGCTCTAAGCAAGCACTTCAAACACGGCCAGCATGGCTAAGTGACTCAAGTATACATTTCCCTTAGCTTACCTTTAAATTCCCAAAGCCACATGTGATTAATAGTTATGTAAATCAGATAGCACACATGGCTATCACTGCTAGTATGGATAATCCAGCAGCAGACATTCTATTCAATCAACCTAGGCATGATCCTTACTCACTGCCAAAGCCTGGTCCATAGAAAAGCACAAGGCAGATGATATGGCCTCGCAAATGAACACCCAACACATGCAAACTCCGGGTGCTGATGTTTTCATTTATTTTTTTTTTCACTCAACAAATACTTATCCTGTACCCCACAACATGCTCAATATTATTCACGATAACGGAGTTCCAGACCAGTACCTGCCCTGCTTTTTGTGAAGCTTATACCTCAGTGTAAAGGCAGAAAATAGACATGGTGGGGGGCGGCCTCCCAAAGTAGCGATAAACAGCTTCAGAGGGAAATTAGTGCTATTTAGAATGTGAGAGCCAGGTAAGAGGCCAGTGGTAGACAGAGAGTGTGTGACCTCAGTGACCCCGATTCTCACCAGCAGCGCTGGCCGTTGCCTTCTCCTGCCCAGCTCAGGCTGCTCTCACACACATCAAACAGAACTCATGGTGAAAGCTAATGGAACAAACTTTAACAGAAATGGGATAATTGCTCAGAGAATAAATTCTGCTCTCTGATGATCCTGTCATTAAAAGCTTTCAAGTACACATTTTTGTGGAAAGGACGCAGCAGCAAAATTGACCCATATTCTGTTTCAAAGCTATTAGTATGTCAAACGGTCAGCCTCAGTAGGCAGAGGACGCAGGTAGACTTGGGGGAAGATGATCTTCTGAATTATGTTCGGTGTCACAACTTGTGTCAGAGCCCAGCAGCCAATCAAAATCTCCACGGGTCACATGTCTCTTTGGTTGCGCAATTCAACTTTTGCTCATATGCTGAGCACCCCCTGCGAGCTCATGTTGTGTAGCCCTGGAAGAGAAACCAATGCTTTCTTTCTGCTGCCCATGAGCTGCTCCCCCTCCAGAAGGAACAAGAGAACCCTCACGTAAAATGCAAAAAAAAAAAAAAAAAAAAAAAAAAACCCCAGGCAGAACGTGTGTGTCCTTTCTCTTTCTTGACTTTCACTAAGCTTTCTTGATGATGTCCTTTACCCCGTCATAAAATCTCCAAGGATGCTGCATTCTCTTCTAAGACCAAAGTTATTTAATAAGTTTGCATCCTGAATAAAATGCAATTTTCCTTAGCTACCGTGGCTCCTAACACCACCACTGAAATTACAAACTGTGCAGTTGGGAAATATGTTAGAGCATCAAGTTTGTTTTGTAAGCGAGAAAAAAAAAATCTTAGCTTTAACCATTTATCCAAGGGGAGACTGAATGACAGGCTCACCTGAACTTTAAAATCTATTAACTTCAAAATAATTGAGTCTAGTGCCTACCTTACTAGGCTATGTGATGTAAGGACAATGGGACCGCACTCTGTACTTCATAAAGTCTACGGTGATCAAGTTAAAAATGACAGCTCTTTGTCCACAAGCCAGACAAGCAAAGAGAATGCAAACACTATCTCACTAAAAGAAAGACAAAACTTCCCAAAGAACATGACTTAACTCATTCTGGGAATAAAGATGTCGAAGCAAGAAAGAAATCTATGAAACCCACTCTACCCTACCTTTGAGTCTCCAGGCAAAACTAAAAGATTCCATATACAGTCATGCAATGAGGTTTACCTGCAACTGTGTGTGTGCACGCTCACACGTGCATGCATGTGATATATGTGTTTACACACACAAAGAGAAAGTGTTTGTGTGATATACATGTGTGATTACACACACAAGAGTGAAAGACTGGGCTGGAGAGATGGCTCAGAGGTTAAGAGCATTGCCTGCTCTTCCAAAGGTCCTGAGTTCAATTCCCAGCAACCACATGGTGGCTCACAACCATCTGTAATGAGGTCTGCTGCCCTCTTCTGGCCTGCAGGCATACACACAGACAGAATATTGTATACATAATAAATAAATATTAAAAAAAAAAGAGTGAAAGACTTTCAGATGGAGAAGGCCTTCCCTCCCTCTGTTACCTGACTGCCAAGTTTTGTGGAGGTAAGCACAGCTAATCATTTACCGTGGAGAAAGAAGTCTACTTGGCCTTACTACAGCACCATTAAGAAAAGATTCCTGGCTCTTTCCAGGGCTCTGCTTTCATAGTCCAAGCATCCAAAACCTTAGAGCTTCATTATAATGCCATCTTCTGGCCCCATGCCACAGAACCATCTTTCTATGATTCGTTTCTATGCAACGAATGTTTCCATCATCAGCTTCCACTTCCAGTCCCCACTGAAAGCTACAGACTCTGAAAGCATGCCTGTCTGAAGTAACCACTTCAAAGCCTCCTCCTCACTCCGTGTTACTACAAAGTCATGTTCCAGCTCAGGGTCTGTCTCCTTCGGCACCGTGACAGTACAGAGCTGGCATCTGCCTGTCTTTGAAAGAAAGGCAGACTCGGTTGTTTCCTGAAATCCTTTTCAGAAATGGTTCAGCAATATAAGGACAGACACACAAGAATTCAAAAATCAAACGGTTCCAATGAAACTCTTAATTCAAATCTGTCACTCTGATGCTGGGCTCCATGTTCCTCGGTGCAACATCCCATTGTGGTCTTGCTAATGCTTGAGAAAATCATATTCACATAAATTTATTACATATGCTCAGAAGAGAACTTTTCTTAAGCTTTGAGTTTTGCTTCTATTTAAACAGACATGCCAGGGCACTTTTTCCTCCTTAGTTCTAAATTACTACCATGCAAGAAGAAAATATGGATTGAATTGGACAATTCTTTGGACTTTCAGACCCAGGGCTCTGGTTCTAAAAAGAGACTGGAAAGAACCAGGGTTCAGCTATAAGCTATTAGCTGACTAAAGCACACAACTGGTAGACCTTTGTTTTAAGCTTTAGTCTAATATCCCTGCGCGTTCCAGTTCAGTTCACTCAGAGTCTAATGTGGTCTAGGATGCAAGTTTCCAAACTCTCTATACTTCCCTGGTACTGTTTTCTTAACTATGGCTACGGCACTGTAAAAAGCCATTCTCTGGCAAGTAGAGATTTAGGGGAGGGGACTGTCACCACAGAGAGAAACGAAGCAGAATAAGAATGTCACGTGCATTATGTTAAAAATCAAAATCCCTTCCCTCTTGAAAAGTAAATTGGAATCTACCTGATTCACACAACGGCATGGGAGAACGAGGACCGCACTACATTAACGAGTGATCATTCAAAGAGAACTGTGGGTGTGTAGTGTGCAAGAATGAAGAGAACTGTGGGTGTGTAGTGTGCAAGAATGAAGAGAACAAAGGATGGGGTCACACTGCCAAAGTCACTACTGGCATGCTTTTGTAAGCCCCGTCTGTGATCTCCCCCACACATACAGAATAATTAAATGGGGTCTAGAAGCATGAAGTGGGGAGCCAGCATGACAAGCCTATGGATGTAACACTGGTGAACCCCAAACCCTCGCCGCCAAAGCCTATTCCCATGCTTCAGAAGGCTTGTGCGAGGAAGAACACAGCGCAATGTGAGCTCATTCACTGGGTTCAGACCTCACACCTACCTATAGGCCACTGTTCACAAAGCCTCGAGGCTTTAAAAAGAGTGTGCAGGGCTGGCAAGAAGGTTCCATTGGTAAAGTACTTGCTGAGCAGGTGTGGGGACCTGAGCTGGATCCCCAGTCCCCAAGTCAAAAACCAGGGCACAGTAACATGTGTCTGTAATTCCAGCATTGAAGAGGTGAAGACGGGGGCTCGCTAGAGAGTCTACCTGTATCAATGTGTGCACAAAGAAAACATCCACAAAAAGTGAGTAGCCTTCTCCCCAGTACTATAACCAGTACATTATCTCTCATTGAAGTTATGAGCAGGCAAATGACTCCTAACAAGCAGAGGCATGGCTGGCAGGGATTTCTAGGACTGAAAAATTTCATGGGTCTCCACTAATACCTAGTGTATGGTACACGAAAAAGCCCATGCGTCGTAAGTTATCACTTTTATATAAACTAAAAGATGTCCTTTGGAGTCAGAAGGCTACGTCCAGACCCTCAGCTCCCCACAGTTACGCCTTTAGAAAGCAAGCCTTCTAAATGTGTTTGGAAGTGTTAAGCTCCAAAAAGGAAAGATTAGGTTTCAGTGTACTGGTCGCGGGCCCCAGGCCAGGGTTCTACATCTGTGATCCCTTAGCAACTGACTCTTGAACAAAGATGACTCCTCATTTTCTGGTCACTTTCAGTTGGCATACAAGATCATAATTCAAACAAAATTTAAATAAACAAAGATTTGTGTGGAATTCAGTTCTGCAGCAGCATGAAGTAGCATGCAATAAAACAACCAATAGGCAGTGACGGCCTCTGTAAAGCTGAAGCAATGAAGCTTACAAAGATGAGGGAGGACTTACTTAGGAGCTTAGAGTAACAAGCTCATAAAACAGGCTTCCCTTTCACCTCTCCACCTCCGTTAAGGTTGACTTTGACTCTGATCTGATAGAGATGGCATCGTGACTGACACAGATTCCGGACCTCTGCACCCAACCTCCTCTCTGCCATCCTCACCATCTCCACAGCTACTTCGGTCAGAAAGCCAAATGTCAGCTTTGAGCCACGCAAATGAGTAATTCCTCCCTCCTACCTCATTCTGTCAATTAGCAAACTATGAAGGTATCTCCAAACTTCATCAGAAATCTCCCTAAATCTCTGTACCTTCCCTTCGATACACTCATGGTGAGCTCAGCCAGAGTTAACCAGAGAATTCTCTGCAGTAATGGAGTACTCCACATACAAACTATCCAGCGTGGTAGAGACCAGATACATTGTGAGTTCTCTAGAGAATCGTGTGGCTGGGACAAGACAGGGAATACTCATTTGGGTGGATTAAGTGACATTTGGTTTTGCTAACTTGAGTATCTGCAGAGATGGTGAAGAAGACTATAAAAGGGGGGGTCAGGTGGGACACAGCCCTACAGTACTGAGCTCAAATGCCCCGTATTTGGTCAGCAACAAGAATCCTTGTAAACTGCCTCCTGGGTCCTTCGAAAATGTTCCTGGTATCTGTTGGGAGATTTCTTGCTTTCTAGTATGGTATATTATTCTAGGTTCATCTGCTATAGCCTTGGTTTAGCCCTGGAGCAAGCCATATCTACGGAGTCCCAGATCGGTCAGTGGGCACTGGCGTTCAGAAGCCAAGTTCTAAGTGCTTAACATAAGGGATGTGGGAGAATTGTCTGTATTCTGTCAATTATATTTTAAATAAACGCTGACATGCTCACTTTCTAAATCCCCTTGCTATGTGAGCTGTCTCCCGGGCTCTAGTATCTACAATTCGCAGGGCACTCAGCAAGCTTCCACCCTGGCCTGGCTCACCTCTGTTATGTGTTCCATGCAAGACTTTCTACTTCCCTTAGCTACTTGGCGCTCCTTGTTTTCTTTCTTAACACCCGTTTGTGTGTTTACGTGGAAAGACGCCTAGAGCAGAGACTGTCTACGACTAATGTCAGGTGAGCGGCTAATGTTGTTTGGTTCCACCTGCTTTCAGCAGGGGTGAAAGAAAAGCGAATGACTTCCAGACATTCAAGTAACAGTGGAAGGCTGCTGGGTTTGACCTCATTTACTAAGCAGCTGGCTTAGTGGGTTAGTAGTGCTTTTGAACTGACAAAATAAATACTGCTAGCAATGCACCATTATGGCATGCTAGAAAACAGACTAAAAAGTTAAAAATGCATCAACAAATAATTCCATTTTCACCTTAGACTAAAACTAATAAATTTAGAAAGAACGACAGATTTGGAAAGTTAAGTGCAACTGAAGGCACAGGGCAAAAATCTGATAATGGTTAGAACGTTAAATAATATCCAATATGTCCACATTAGCAGCTTATTAATCACTTGGAAGTTAATGGACAGAAAACATTTATAGGTCTATAGTGGAGAAACACAGCCCCAACTTTCTTAACCAAAGGAGGGAAGGAAAGATGGACAAGTCATGGCCTCCTGGTCTGCAACATGAACAGTCATCATGTCTAGGGTACAACTGTCCACTGAGCCTGAGCCTCAGTGGGGGGAGGACCCCCAGGAAGTGAGTGGCACACCCATGAGTGCTCTCGAAGCTGCTGTGCCACCAAAGACTAACGGGGGAAAGCACTGAGGAGTTGGAGGAGGTAGCCTTCATTAGAAGACTAGAGAAATGCAGGGCTCTGAGTCGAACCCTAGAGCATAAAGGGAAGAGTGGGAAAGGCTCTCGTTCTTCTCTAACAAGGTGTGCTCTGAAGTTTTTCAAAGTATTAAAAAAAATGTCTCCCACTTACCCGCAAAAGACTGAAATATACATGTAGGTCAAACCCTTGACATTCTTCATGAACTAAGAGGGAGGAGAAATAAGGCAAAAATCAAGCCAAAATGTTGATATTTAGAGAATCTGAGTTATGAATAGCTGAAGAACCTCGGTAGGTTTTTTCTTTTTGGTTGTCTGTGTTTATTTCAAGCATTTTTGAGACCATGTAGCTCAGGCTTGCCTCAAACTCAATATGAAGCTGAGGATGACTTTGAACGATGGATCTTCCTGTTTCCACCTCTCAAATGTGGGATTTTAGGCATGTTTTTCCCTACCTGGATTATTTATTTTTCTACCTTTTCTAAATTTGAAATTATTGTACAAGAAGATTGTGTGTGTATATGTGTGTGTGTGTGTGTGTGTGTAACACACGAAGAGGGAAAAGTTAGAAAGTTGTAATTATTTTTATTTGGCATTTTCCTGAACTCTCAGAGCATGTGCAAAACACATGTATAGTACAAGACCCATGACTAAGATGGAAGGTATTTTTCTTCCACCCGCATTAGATGAATAAGAATATAAAGATCAATTAGAGAGGTAAAATGCTTTGAAATCTGTCCACATTTAGTTAAGGTACCTGATTTTTTTCCACAACTTTCTTTTACTATCAAAGAATGTCTGAAGAGAGAACCACCAGCCCAGGGGATGGAAAAGCTAGCACTTGCCTTTGTCTAACACATGTTTACATGTAAGAGACAGCGGAAAGGGCAGCATGGAAATCTTAGGGGCAGAAATAATTTCAATGTATGTACTCAGTAAAGGGAGCAAAGGCCAAAAGAGATGAACCAGGGAATTGTCTACGTAGATGAAGTCTTCAACCCTCGTTCCACACAAGGAAGTCCCAATAGCTGAGACCCCATCTGAGAACTCTAGAAAGATTCTCAGAAGAACCCCAGGATTCACCTAGACAAACCTCTCCACAGACAGCTGATAACTAGGGTCATGTCACAGCTGATTCCATGTTAGGTAAGAACCCACTGCCATCACTTCTCTATTTCCCATGCAACAATTCTTTAGGGACACAGGTAACCCATCTGTATGACAAATCTGAGATCATTCATGCCACCCATGGGCAAGTTCAAACTCCATTACACATGAACAGCTTCGAAGAGCATGCTGGGCCTACAGACAGAACCAGCATAGGAAGGGAGGACAAACTGACGTGTTTCTTGGGAGAGCATAACTGGAGCTTGACTGTAAGTCCCAGGAGCTTCCATGTGTCCCTAGATCATTAATGTTGCAGGTGTCACCTCTAGTCCCCTTCCTGAGCTCCATTTGCTCTGCCCAAGGTCAGTGCACTGATACATGGGACACCCTTTTGAAAACTTTTAGTGTTACATAAACATCAGCCAAAACGGGCCAAAGCCTCTCCATGCACTGTAGAAGGAAAAAAACAAAACAAAAAAAAATTATTTTTATTGTAACCCCTATCCCAACTTGTAACCCACCAACAGAACGCTATTCTACCTGCCAAGCTTCCTCCCGCTACCAACTCTTCTGCCCATCAAATTTGTCATGACTCAGATCTTCCAGAAAGTCCTGCACTGACTCATCAGAGGTTCTGCAAAACCGACAGACAGAAATGAGATACTTAAAAGAGGCCCACCCTTTCCCCCCTGTGTTTACCTGGTGGTTTCTTTTATGAATCATTTAACATTCTTCGCCCACAACAAACATAAACAGACCCAGCCAAGAGTCTCTTTCATCCTTAGGCCAGAACTTGACAAAGGGGCCAAATCTCTCGGTCACCATCTAATGTCAAGTGCACGTACAGATCACTACTCAGTAGGAAAGCTTTCGGATGTGAAGGTCAGAGAACGGGGTTATCTTAAAAGAGGAAAAGAAAAAAAAATACCACCAGAGCAGGTCTCAGAAATACCAACTCCCCAGTTGCTTGCTGTATTTTAACTAGAAGCAAGCAAACCTGAGTCTTTCCAAACTCAGTATTATGCTTTGTATCCGAGCAAACTATCTTAGAAAGTGTCTGTGTTTGAGAGAGAAAAAAAAGACACCAAGTGCTGACAGCAAGATTCCAAAGAGGCAGTGCTCCACACTGGGCGCCTTATTGGGATGTGTGCTGAGCAGAAGGGGGCTGATGGGCATGACGTGGCTGTAAGCACCTCTGCACCCCCAGACTGACTAGGAAATTAGGAGAGAAACTGCTCCTTCCTGGGTCAGCTGGGATCTTCCCAGGAAATCCAAAGATCACTTCTTAAGCATGTATCTCATGATACCTCCATTTCATAAATGCCAATCTTTCATATTCATCAAGCTGCTTTTTGAGGTAGATTTTAATGTTACAAATTAGAAAAAGAAAAGGCAACTGGAAAAAAAAGGAATTTCACACTTGTACTGCCCACATACCACATGCCAGCATGCCCCAGCTTATCACCTCCACGCTGGGGGTGCCAAAACTCGAGACTGCTACCACTTTGAACAAGTTATTTAACTGGAATGGATGCACGGCTTCTCGTTCTCGTAACATGTAATATGATCCACTGCCCCAAGTTCAAAATCCCTCAAGCACACAAAATGATGTCACAGACAGATAACAAAAGGTCAGCCCTCTTGGTATCTCTCCAGAGAGATCTTTGGGAGTCCTGGTCCTTTCAGAAACCCACCTTTATCTTCTTTCTCTGGCTCTCAGCCACCTGCTTATTCTCAGCTGCTGATGAATAATTTGCTTTAGTAAATCTTGAACATATCATAGGAACCTCTTGAGCAACTGTTACATCAGAAGTCACTTTCTTTGAGTGTGAACAAGCAAGTATGCTACATCAAGCCTCATGTTCCCACAGACTGCTAGCCAATGTTTAGAAATTCCATCTTTATCTAAAAAGAAAGGATTGGTGTTATTTAATATTTAAGCAAATATTTTATTTTTCTACATTTTCTGATTCTTGGTGTTCAAGACACTTATTGAAAGGGGTGGAGTAAGCACTCAATTATACATCCTGGAAGTCTCAATGTGTGAAGATCTGCTTTCTACAAACTCCTTGACCAATGTTGCAGGCTTTTCAGCAGCTTCCAGAGAGAATGCAGAACAAACGACAACTCATCAGTGGAGGCTGGCACCAAACTCAACGGCTTTCTTCGCTTCTACAGCAACCGGACAGAGGAAAACACAGTACGGTCAACTGCTAAATTCAAGAATTAGAGACAGGCTGGAAGTGCCAAGCGGTGGTGATACTGAGACCAGGCAGGCTCCTGTGGGTCACACAAACAGGCTCAGAGCGAACTGCTGCCCCTCGGATCCACACACTCACCAAGTGTCCCTGGACTTCTGTTCAGAACCCGTAAGGCTCAGGGCTTTGATCTAGGAAGCGGAAGGAACCATGGGCTCTCCTATCATTTCCAATGCTAGCATAGGTTCAGTAATAATAAAAAAAAAAAAAAAACAAAGTCAAGAAAAAAACTCATAAACAGGGACTCTAAAAATAATTTTTTTTTTTAACTTTTCATCCAGCAATCCCAGCAGTAAAAGCCTCAGAAACTGTCTGTGTCCTCCACTGGGATACTTGTGGGCGGTTTGCCGTTCTCCATAAGAACTGCCTGAGAGAACCCCTGGGTCTCATCCCAGCTTTGCTTTACTATCTAACTTCATGTGGGCCATGAGTCACACGGCCATTGTTCTCCCCCATTGCCGTGGATGCAGCAAAGTTGCGAGCCAAAGCTCTGACTCATCCCCAGCCCAGAGAACAGGGTCACAGGAAGATGCACCAAGTCCTGAGCTCACCCTCTGTGTCACCCCATTTTCGTATTACCTGCTTCATTTTCTTATCTTTTACGGTTGTTTCCTTCTCTGAGGCTGCTTGTTTAACCCTTTGAAAAACAGGCATGGTTTCAAGCTGCGCTTTCCTTTACTGACTGTTGGGACCAATTGAGTCCTGGCCTTCAGCTGCTCTTCCCTGTCTAGAGCCTTCTCATTGAAGTTACTATAAGCTCTGCCTAGCTTAGAGGATCAGAGGATGGGATTTTCACCTGTTGGCCACTGACTGCCGTGAATTTAAGCCTCCATGGTGCTATCAAAGATGGGCTTTTTGGTACCAGTGTTGGAAGGTCTGTGTGTCGGTCTGTCTCTGCGTGTGAATTCTCAACCTCCAGCCCCTTGTCCGAAGCTCGCGAACTGGGTTCTAGCGCATAGAGCACAGACGAAGGCCATGGTGTGCGGCAATTGACATTAATGTCAAACAGTAAAAAGATCGTTTCTCTAAGGACTTGCAGTTTTCAACTCTGTCACTATACTAGCACACGAGAGCATCTGAGTACCCACTTAATGTTCCCATATATGTGATTCTAGCCAAGATTTGGATCATAATTGTCACGCTGAGTATACTGTTACTACAATGTTTTTAAGCCCTAGCATTCACACAAATCCACACAGTATTTTTCTAGTGAGCTTTCAGATCTGAGATCTCCATTGATCTCAGCAGCATGAGAGGTAACTGCAACAGGCATTACCATGACGGCCTTCTGCACAGAGGAGAAAAACAAGGCCCACAGGTTTAAAGAGCCTTGCCCACAAGACAAAGTTCTTAACTTATTCAGACAAGATGGGGGGGGTCCTTCAAATCTAGCAGGTCCCCCACAACTATGAAAGGTTGTCTCCCATAGCTTATCCTTTGAAATTCTGGCCTAGCACCAATGACTCAAATGTTTCATTCCCTTGACTTTCTAAGCAATATCAGCCGGCTAGTCAGAATTGTATCAATTACTATTTGGTAATGGAACCTCCACATGAGAACTAGACAGCCAAGGCGCTGGAAAATGTTTTAATCATTAGAACATGCATGAGTAATCGCTCTCCCCAATTGGAATCCAGCGATGGCACTAAGAAAACTCATTCCTGCACAAACAGAGCACAGGCACTTTAATGTGGTCCCCTGAAGTGGTCACACTGAGCAAACCTGCCTCTTGAGTCACCGGCTCTAGTGAGATCATTGAGGAGTAGAGAAAGAAATTCACAAGGCAGACTCCAGAGAAGATCTAAGTGCTTCTTCACGATGAGCTCACGGCACTCCGACCACATCTAAGGCAAGGAACTATGAAGCTCAAATCACATTAATTTTCAAATCATTGACATTGCTAATACATGAGAGGGTGAAATGTGGACAACCTGAACTCTTGAGACCTCGGATAAACCATGTTATTCATCCTACGAGTCATGGATTGGGGGAGCAGGGAAGAGATTGCATATGCCACTTCTCTGAGTTTTAATTTCTTCAGGGAAAATGAGGAAGGAGGGGGGCAAAAAGCCCACAAATTTCCTACCTCAACCCTCTGTGGCCACAAGAATACTCATTAGTGCCACCTACCTTAAGTTGTCCTTTCAACATTGACCAGAATGGAAAACATCTACAACGTGGGTATTAGGTTCCAGCATATTTAAATCATTATTCAAGAATCTGAATATTTTCCTTTAATCAATTTCAAACATTTACTGGTTTGAATTACTAATTCCTACCCATGAGACAATATAGCCATATAAATGTCTTTTCTCAACATACTCTCTGGTAAAAACTCAAGTTAATGCTGTTTTCCAATATCCTGGCAATGATGAACAAAAATAAGTGAGTCGTTGTCTTAGTTAATATTTTCCTTATTTACATATAGCTTGCAGAATATCAAATTCCAGGATGATAAGCCCACATACGTCTTTTTTTTTTCTTTTTTTTCTTTGGTTTTTCAAGACAGGGTTTCTCTGCAGCTTTTTTAGAGCCTGTCCTGGACCTAGCACTTGTAGACCAGGCTGGCCTCGAACTCACAGAGATCCGCCTGCCTCTGCCTCCCGAGTGCTGGGATTAAAGGCGTGCGCCACCACCGCCCAGCTCCACATACGTCTTTTTTTAACAACTTTCTACCTAGTGTTCAGCACCTAATTATTACAAAAAATACATGCTAAGGAAGGGGGAAGAGATAAACAGCAAAGAAAACTTACACAGCATGAGCAGAGAAACTTCAGCTCTTTCCCCAGAGAAGGCCTGAAGGGTGCTTTGCCAGGCCGGAACGCTACCTCTCAGAAACAACCCATCTACACTGAAGACAGAGACGCTGGTCCTAAAATGCTAAGCAGGGGTCTAGATGATGGAATTGTTAGCTGCCATGCTCCCTTCTGGAGTAAAGCTGTAGAACAATTATTTCAAAGTTTGGAGAGAGCAGAGTATGAAGGGAAGATCCAGTTCTTAGCCTGTCTACTTCTCACCTTCAGCAAGCTACTGAACATCCCTAAATTTCCTCCGCCATAAAATGGGGCACAAGATTTACCAAGAATTATTGGTAAAGACCACAAAGTCAATGGAGAGACAACTACGGCTCATACGGGGCCCTCATTAAGTGTTAACTACTACTATTGATTAGCATGACATCTATTCTTAGAAAAATTAACCCTTCTGGCGCTACAGGGGAAATCAGAATGATTCATCCTTATGAGATATGCAGCTTCCCAGCCACTTACCACGGCTGAATCTGCCAGACTCCCCAAGATGGGTCTGTGTCATGTTAAGCTACAAAATGTTTGAAACGTTAAATCTAAACAGATCTTGAATGGAAAATTTGAAGAACCACTCACGGCGTCAAGATGGCATGAGGCCTTTTTCTGCTGCTCTGATAGAATGCCCATGAGCAGGACAATTTATTCTGGCTTTCGGTGCCAGGGGGATAAGTCCATTGTTGGGAGAAGCATGGAAACAAGCGGGCATGACAGACAGAGCAAGATGCTAAAGACCCCATCCTCATCCACAAGCAGAAAGCAGAAAGAGCTGCAAGTGGGGTGAGGTTATAAAACTCTCACACCCGAGCTCAGGAAGGTCCTTCCTCAAGCAAAGTCACACCTCCCTAACCTCTCTAAGCAGTGCCAGCAACTGGTACCAAGCGTTCAAATACTTGAGCCTATGAGGGATAGTTCTCATTCAAAGCACCGCAGAAAGCAAAACTCCAGAACTCTGGGGCCTGTAATAGGTGCAGCTGCAACCCTATCCTAATACAGGATGGAGAAAATGACAGAGCCCCACATAGGAGCACCGGACTGAGCTCCCAAGGTCCTGATGAGGAGCAAAAGGAGGGAGATCATGAGCAAGGAAGTCAGGACCGTGAGGGGTGTGTTTACCCATTGAGACGGTGGGACAGATCTAACGGGAGACCACCAAGTCCAGTTGGAATGGGACTGATGGAACAGGGGACCAAACCGGACTCTCTGAATATGGCTGACGGTGGAGGAGGACTGAGAAATCAAGGACAACGGCGATGAGCATGAACTCTACAGCATGAACGGGCTCATGGTGAGCCTTGTCAGTTTGGTTGCTCACCTTCCTGGACTTAGGGGGAGCTGGGAGGACCTTGGACTTAACATAGTGAAGGGAACCCTGATGACTCTTTGTCTTGGAGAGGGGTGGAGTGGGGGTATGGGTGGAAGGGAGGGGAGGGGAGGGGGGGAGGAGGAGGGGAGGAGATGGAAATTTTTAATTAAAAAAAAGAAGAAAAAAAGAAATACAATAGAAAATATAAAAAAAATGGCAAGGCCAGGTCTGCTGCCCATGCTGGTAACCCCAGCCTTGTGATGCTGAAGCAGCAGAGTTGTCATGAGTTCAAGCCTAGCTTGGTCTAGAAAGTGAGTTCAAAGTTAGCTAGAACCACAAAGCTGACTTAGGGCTTTGGGTAAAGAATACTCATAATTCTGGCACAGGGTAGATGGCTCAGTGGGTCAAGTGCTGAACAAGCCCAAGGGCTTACATTCGGATCCTAAGAACCCATGGGAAATCTGGGTGCAGTCGTGACAGTATCTGAAATCCCAGTACCCTATCAGGAGGTGGGAGACAGACAGACTACACACTGGAGGTGTGCAGACAGGCTGTGCTGGGCTAAGAAGCAGTGAACCCAGAGACTCTGACTCAAACAAGGTTGAAGATGAGGACCAGCACTCAAGACCGTCCTCTGACCTCCACCCAAGCACCCTCTTCCCCCCTCCCTCTTTCTCACATGCATGCAAGCAAGCACACACATACATACTCACAGTTGTGAATATAAGGTGCAATGTGTGTTTGTGAGCTTCTGACCACCGACTAAATAAGTGGTTTGATTCTGGAAGGAGTCAGTAACTCTAAGAGCCAGGTACTTAGGGTACAACAGAAGAATCAAAGGTCTTAGCTCAACGATCACCAGCAGAACTACCAGGGACTGCTGTAAGATCAAAGGTTCTGTGAAGACAGAAATCCACAGGTCAAACCGTGGGGTGAACTCAAGACATGATACCAGGTGAAAGGCAAGGGGTGCACGTTCCTTTCAGGAAGGAAGAGACAAGGGAAGGCAGTGCAGATCCAGCTCAAATCAAAAGCTGAAACGCACTGCTCATGTCCTGATTTCCAACATCTCTGTGGACCTGAGGGTGGGTACAGAGACAGGCCATGTCGGAAGCCGTCTGTATCCAGATCGATTTGGAACCTCGCCGTTTCAGAGGGATCTGTGTATGTTTGACTTAGGAAACATTGCTGATGACCATGTATAAATTTTTTATATTATTCTTAAGCTGGAGAATTATGCTCCTCGTACTCGAGCAAAAAGGGGAAGAGCTAGGACAATCGCCTACTTACGCAGTAATCAAGGCCTTGTATTGCCAGGGAACAGAAATGAAGGCAAATCTTCAAAGGCAAATGAGACACTGGTGGAGGGACTTCCAGTTGCAATGAAAAGGAATGGAAAGAATTACTCCCAGGGCTAAGGAATTTGATCTGAAGAGCTGTGTTTTAAATGCTGATGGAGGTCTAGGCCCACGCAACAGGGAGCAAGGGTTTAGAACTGAGACAGAGATGAGAAACAGTGCACGCCAGACTGACAGGCTAAGTCCCCGGACTATACAGAGCCCCACACAGTGGCCAACTCATGTGTGGCACGAGACAAAATTTCCGAAAGCATAAATTTTAAGAGACATTGAGGAAAAGAAACATACCTTCTACATACTAGCCGTACTCAATGAGACTGTCTGTTCTCACGAAATGGCTTATCTCACTATGTGACTGCGGCAAACACAGGCCAGGGTGAGAACAGAAGCAGCCTTGAGTCACGGGAACCTTCCTACAGAGTGCCTCTTAATCTGCCATGGATGTAGGCACACAGGTGCCAGCCTCCAGGCTTTCGGCTAAACACATCTTTGCTCTTAATAACCTTCAAGTACGACGATATGAAATGAAAAAATGATCAAAATGATCGTGCCTTCCCTCTCCACAGAGCCCCAATAGAGAAATTGCTGGTGCCACCTATTGTTGAGAACACAGAACTGACGGGCGAGCTTCCATGCTGAAGCTCTGCAGATACCTTTCTCAATATGAAGGCTGACACTCTGCTAGACAGACTCTGTCTGCAAGCTGAATAAATGGTCCACACCGCTCTAACATAAAACAAGCATGTCAGGCCACTCCTGCGTGATGATTCATTCAGAACTATAATCTAGCAATAATTAACCGCTTTACTTAAAAAGAAAGAAAAGGGTGATGGGGCTGCTTTTCATGGACTTCTAGTGAATGAGTTACTAAAGAAATCGTTGGGTATAACAACGGTGTTAGGGTGGTAGTGTGTACTGATGCGGTATTGTCTACTAACAAAGGAAATATGCACATACATTTACAGCCGTTCTCAGAGAGAACATGCAGGGGATCCCAGCACTTGGAAGCTGAGGCAGGAAGATTATGGATTCAGGGCTACTATGGGCTATCTGGCAGGATTCTGTCTCAGAGAGAGAGAGCAAGAGCAAAAGGCAGAGAACAAAGCCTGGGAGGCAGCTCCATCAGTGATAAAGTACTTGCACAAGAGGACCTGGGTTCTATGTGCAGAACCCAGATAAAAATGTCGGTCGAGTGCCCTGTGTTTGTAATCCCAGGGCTGGAGAGAAGGAGACTGGAGGCTCCGTGGGACTCAATGCCCAGCCAGTCTGGTCTAATTGGTGAAGTCCAGGACAAGGAGGGACTCTGTTTCATGGAGGTGGCCACTGGAGGTTGTTCTCAGCTTCCACTCACTTGAGAGCACACATGCACTGCCACACATGAACACACACACACACACACACACACACACACACTGAAAAGACAACACTCAAAAAAGTACCTATCAACTATGGCCATCGCCTAGGACTCAATTCACTCAAAGACTCAATTCACTCAACTCACTTTTTCTTATTATGAAAATGGTAGCACATATGTTATAATTATAATTCTTCTGGTCTGCCCTGTCACCTGGGTATCCCGTCCCTTTAAGAGACAAGCCCCACCCACTCCCAATCTCCCCCCCCCCCAAACACCTAGGCAAGTGGATCTCACCCCTCCTCTCTTCCCCTTTCTCTTTCTTTCTGTCCATCTTCTGAAGAGGTAGCCTCTGACTCTCCCTCCTCCCTCCTCTTTCCTCTGTCTATCTCTCTCCATCTCTTCCCTCCATAACCCCCTTACTCTTATTCCCTTCCCAATACCCACTAAATAAACTCTATGCCCAAGCTCTCTCTGCATGGTGCATCTGTCTGTCTCCCACCCGCCACAGCCTCAGATCACCTGCTACATAAATCATAACAACATACAGATATTTAGAGAATATCTTTAAAAAATTTAAAATTAATAATATCTTTAATATAACAGCTGATCTGAAAGTATTCTCTAAGATATAAAGAAAGCATATCAAGGGCTCTAACTCTGGCTGATTAGATCAAGGGAGAAAGAACTTGGGAAACAGCACAGCTTAACTGGAAGGGTAGGCAGGTAGGCAGGAAGGCAGTGTGGGCCATCACCTGATTTTAAAGGAGTTCTGGAAGCTTCTACAGAGCACTGCCACCCTGAACCCAAAATGTACTCAAGGCACACTGAAAGTGCCCTGAAGCATGCATATTGTCCTCAGGTTTATTAAGATATGAAAAAGATAAAAACATTTCCTTATTAACATTTGCTTTTCTAAAAGCGTCTATAGGAAGTTTTTATTACAATATTATTTCTGATTTTAAAAGAATAAGGAAGAAGGAAGGCTCTAAGAGCTCATGGAGCTTTTCAGCTATTTCATAACAACATACATGAGAACTGAGAAGACGTTTATACTTGAGTACACATCATATCAAATGTCACATCTCCTGAATATTGGTTCATGAGAATAATTTCTGTAAACTTACTTATTTCTTAATATCATTTTCCTTAACTTAAGATAATACTGACATTTACACTGAAGGTGGAGCTTTGAAATTTATTCTGAATATTGCCCAATCAAGGCAACACCAGGAAGAAAGTAAATCCCTTAATTCCTGAAGCAGTTCTGCAAGAGAAGGAAGAAAGGACAGGCATAAAACTACATCTCAGAGTTCTTAAGGAAGGGAGGCGATGGTGTGGGTGGGCCCAAGCAAGCCAACTAGAGACAGTTGCTCTGGCCCAACCCTACAGTTTACATCTGAATTGTTTAATTTTAAAAACAAAACCAATCCAGTTTGCATCCGTATCCAAAGTAATACAAACCCTAATTGATTCAAGAGGAAGGAGGAAGGGGAAGTAGGAAAGAGGGCTTGGGTGGGAGGGAGGGAGGGAGGGAGGGAGGGCCGGCGGGCACACAAAGGGGGTGAAGATAATGACAAACAAGGTCTTCAAGCCAGAAACAAGCAGAAGCTGCACGGGCTGGACTTCTACAAGAGACAAGAATTCTAAATCCTCATGATTTGTCTTGCTACTTAAAGCGAGGACGAATCCTCATCCATCTGTAGAAGCTATGGCAATCGTAGGAGCTGGAGCTCCTCCGGGATCCATACCTATGACTCTAGAAACTCAGCCATGTAGTCAGCCTGCTCTGTGAACACATGTTATCCCTCAATCTGCCCAGAGCGGAGGTATAAATGTTAACTCCATTACAAGACCTAATTATCTGCCGGGCCTAGGAAGGCAGGTGAAAGCAACAGTAAAACCACAAACGCAACAGTCAACGAAGAAGAATAAAAGAACAAAAGAAATAAAAATTCCTCACATCTAAACTGAGCCCACAAACCAAAATTCCAAAACATAAAAGAATCTAAGAATGTCAAACCAACCATCAAATTATGAATTTAGTCCAAATGAAATGAATAGAGTACTCAAACAAAACTCTATAAATATACTTAGAAATGACAGGTGAGTTGAGTGAAGCTTCCATTCTAAGCATGGATTTATGAAGACAAAAAAGGCAGGATAATGATAGGTAACAATTAAAATCTAAAGATATATGAATATCATGAGTTGTACTAGGAAAACTAGTACAACTAGTAAATGAGTTAAAAGTAGTTTTAAAAACCTAAGACGTGCAAAAAAGAATAATTAATTCTAAGACGTGCAAAAAGAATAATGAATTCAAAGGCACTGCATCGAGACTTTATAGATCTCTTCACCCTGAAGGACACAGAGGCAAGTACAGTCTTCTTTGAAATTCAAGCTCAACTAGGAAATGTGACAGATGGGTTAAAAGTCTCTGATATACACGAAATTATTCCATTAGGAAGTGCAGAGTATCACATGTTCCTAGATTGAAAATGAACAGGAAATAAAAGACAAACTCACACCTAGATCCATTGAGATGAAACAGGAAAGCAATCAAGATCAAGAAAAACTCTCACAGGGACTAGTTAGATAGTTAACCTTTAAAAGCAAGAAGCAACGCCAACATCATATAATATATTCAAAGTCTTAAAGAAATTAGCTGTTAATCAATAGTTTTACGACCAACTAAAGTTGCGCGGCACCATTAAGGCAAATACACGTTTTCAGACTTTCAAATTCAATTTCTTTGTCTGTTGTTCCCTTTTATTTTTTATTTGCTCTGCTCTGATGCTTTTTTATGTTTGGTTATTTGATTGGTTGGTTGGTGCTTGTTTTTTCGTTTTGTTCTATTTGAGACAAAGCCATACACCGTATCCCAAGTTAGAGCAGAACTCATTAGATCGCTCGGGATGACGTGGAACTTAGGGCAATTCTCCTGTCTCAGCTTCTCAGATATTGGGATGACAGGCATGATCTACCACACCCGCTCCAAAGACAAGGTTTCTATAATTCATTTACCCTCATAGAAAATTTAATGAAAGGTATACTTCATCATGTGGTCTGTTCAAAGTCTTGGGACAATACTTGTGTACATGGTAGGCAATTTGCATAAACAATGCCTTTTCTCCAAAGTTACTAGAAATCGAGCATTAATTTATTTAAAGTCTTGCCTTTTATATATGAGTTCAATAAACTTATTTAATGCACCATCTCACAGCACAAAAAAAAACACTTTTTCTCTTTTTTCTTTCTACAGTTTTATACATGTACACAATATACTGCGGCCATATTAACCCCTCCACTGCTGGAGCATACCCTTTCCTATACCTGTTACCTTTTTTCCTCCCAATTAGTTCCTCTTCCTCTCTTCTGGTCTTTATGTTTGTGACTACAGACTTTATCACTGTTTTAATGAGCCTGGATGAGGGGCTAGCTACTAGTCCATGGGTAACCAAGCAGGGGTTACATCACTGAAGAAAATGACACACTCCTGCAATCATTAACAATCAAAAAAAAAAAAAAAATCTTCAGGGAGGGGTGGGGCTTCATGAGCCTCCTTCCCTATTCTAATGAGGGTCTCAACCTTGTCCAGGTCTTACAAGTAAGTGAAGTGTTTCAGGATTACCACAAAAAACAAAAAACCTGCTTCCACCACACTTCCTAAGTTCCTATCCTTGCTGTGCCATCTGCACACTGTGTGACTTCTGAGGAGAGTACCTGCTCCGTATTTCAACATTTTGTTTTAAATGTAGATGATCTCTAACAATAGTAATTTGAGGGGTAATATATGAGAAATTTTCTAAGTACTGAATACCACACGAGTGTTATCAACAGGCAGCTTTCTGCAAACAGTGCTACTAGCATCACAATCTGTCTCAAGACGTACTTTCATTAAAGATGAAAATCTTGGAGGAATACAAGCAGCAGCTAAAATTAGGAAACGAGGGCTGGAGAGTTGACTCATGAGTTAAGAGCACTTGCTGCTCTTGCGGAGGACTCGAGTTTGATTCCCAGCACCCACACAGTAGCTCACAACAGTCTGTGCCCACAGATCCAGGAGGTCTGACACCCTCTTCTGACCTCCGTGAGCACCAGACACATGCATGGCAGGCACACACACACACACACACACACACACACACACACACAAGGTAAAACACTTCTGCATGTAAAGAAATCTAAAAAAAAAGTAAAACAGGAAACTACCTATGTAATTCCTGTTCTTTTATCTTCCTTCTAATGCTGTCATTTACAAAATCATATTTAAGCCTTCAACACTAAAATATAAGTAGGTGATAAAATTATCCAGGGAACCTTGGTCATCCCAAAGAAGAGATAATCAATCCTGGAATACTTAGGTATAAACCAAGTTGAGGAAAAATAACTTTGTATTTAGGCCAGTTTTTTGCCTACTACAGAATACTATTAAGTACTCCATTCTCAGGGTCACAACCAAAGTCATACGACAGTACTGCTTCTAGCAACAAAGATGATGAGCTCCACTGACAAGTTCCATGTATTTGGAAGCAATGACATGAACAGACACATGACCCTGCTTTTCAAAAAGAAAGACTCCTGTAGACTTCAGTCTTCAAATATGGCAGATGAGAGGATTCCCTGATGACCACCAGGTGAGAGAAACCATAATGAAAAGAGAATTACCTTTGACTCTTCCATTTCTGTTAGGGTTAGAACTCCACCTCGTAAAATTGTAACAAGCCACTTTCACAAGAGAAACCCCCACTGTAGGAACTCACCAAGCATTCCCCAAAAGCTATGGACTCTCTACCAGAACCAACCCCTCTGGGCCTGCTCAAGCACTTCCAACACTTGTCACTTCTACGGTCTAGAACAGCAGTTCTCAATCTATGGATCAGAACCCCTGCGGGGGCTGAGGGACCCTTTCACAGGAGAAACATAGGACCATTCTGCATATAAAATATTTGCATTTGCTGAACAGAGAATTCTCAACAGAATAAGTTCGAATGGCCAAAAGACACTTAAGGGCATGCTCAACCTCCTTAGCAATCAGGGAAATGCAAATCAAAACAACATTGAGATACCATCTTACACCTGTCAGATTGGCTAAAATCAATAACACCAATGATAGCCTTTGCTGGAGAGGATGTGGAGTAAGGGGTACACTCATCCTTTGCTGGTGGGAATGCAAACTTGTGCAACAGCTTTGGAATGCAGTGTGGAGGATTCTCAGGAAATTTGGGATCAACCTACCCCAGGACCCAGCAATCCCACTGTTGGGAATTAACCCAAGAGATGCCCAATCATATTATAAAAGCATTTGTTCAACTATGTTTATAGCAACATTATTTGTAATAGATAGAACCTGGAAACAACCTAGATGCCCTTCAGTGGAAGAATGGATGAAGAAAGTGTGGAATATATACATATTAGAGTACTACTCGGCGGTAAAAAACAATAACATCTTGAATTTTGCATGCAAATGGATGGAAATAGAAAACACCATCCTGAGTGAGGTAACCCAGGCCCAAAAAGATGAACATGGGATGTACTCACTCATAATTGGTTTCTAGCCATAAATAAAGAACATCGAGCCTATAATTCGTAAAACAAATCCTAGAGAAGATATATAAGAAGGTGAATCCAAAGAAAAACATATAGTTATCCTCCTGGATATTGGAAGTAGACAAGATTGCCTGACAAAAAATGGGAACTTGGGGGTGGGGTGGGATGGGGGGAGGGGGGATGGGGCGAGAAAAGTGTGAAGTGAAGGATGGGAAGAGCTTGGGGGAATGGGATGGTTGGGATATAGGAAAAGTGGATATGGGAACAAGGAATTATATATCTTAATTAAGGGAGCCATTCTAGGATTGGCAGAGACTTGACTCTAGAGGGGTTCCCAGATGTCCAGGAAGACGCCCTCAGCTAGTTCCTTGGGCAGCTGAGGAGAGGGTGCCAGAAATGTCCAGATCCTATTGCCATACTCATGAATATCTTGCATATCACCATAGAACCTTCACCTGGCATTGGATGGAGAAAATGACAGAGCCCCACATAGAAGCACCGGATTGAGCTCCCAAGGTCCTGATGAGGAACAAAAGGAGGGAGATCATGAGCAAGGAAGTCAGGACCGTGAGGAGTGCGTTTACCCATTGAGACGGTGGGACAGATCTAACGGGAGACCACCAAGTCCAGTTGGAATGGGACTGATGGAACAGGGGACCAAACCGGACTCTCTGATGGTGGAGGAGGACTGAGAAACCAAGGACAAAGGCGATGAGCATGAACTCTACAGCATGGACAGGCTCACTGTGAGCCTTGTCAGTTTGGTTGCTCACCTTCCTGGACTTGGGGGAGCTGGGAGGACCTTGGACTTAACATAGTGAAGGGAACCCTGATGGCTCTTTAGCTTGGAGAGGGGCGGAGTGGGGGTATGGGTGGAAGGGAGGGGAGGGAAGGGGGAGGAGGAGGGGAGGAGATGGAAATTTTTAATTAAAAAAAATGAGAAAATAAATAAATAAATAAAAATAAAATAAAAACTAAAAAAATTGCATTAGGATTCATAGCAGTGGCAAAATTACAGTTATGAAGTAGCAACAAAAGTAATTTAATAGTTGGATGTCACCACAACATGAGGAAATGTATTAAAGGGCCACAGCTTTAGGAAGGATTTGAACCTCTGCTCTAGAACTTTCTTCAATCTCTTCAGCAATTCCAGGATGACTAAATCTTTAAAGTAGATGGAATGTTCCAAGGACCATTATCACAGACTCCTGCTCCAAGATACGCTGGCTCTGCTGTGGTTTGGCTACGCAGATACTTGTGTCTTGGACTTCGGGTTGAAAATCCTTTGAGTAAAGTCGGCCCCCCCTTTACACGGTCATTGGTTCCACTATAGCTGTGGTCCTGAGAGAAGCCCTTCTACGATGTACATCAATCTTGAGTTTCCTTCTCATTTCGTTCTTGATCTAAACCACTTGCTACAACCCACTCTGACCAAGGAACATTTGAGAAGTAGGTTCCCACAGGTCTATGCCACACCTATGCTCCCCAACCAACTGAAGTCAGAAACACGAGGTAATTCAGAATTTTCAGGGTTCTTTGGACAGCCTTTTATCCCAGTTCCACCTACTCATTCCTTTGGAAGCAGAGATCCTGGTATAGAGGCATCGTGGCAGGAGGAGGCAAAGTGGCACAAGTGGCTGAGTGTGGCTCTCAGTGTGACTCTCAGTGTGACTCTCAAAGAGGTTCAGTCGTCTGACAGCCACACTCTAGCCAAGTCACCAGCAAGAAGACTTTTTTAAAAATATTTTACGTATTTATTTACATTTTTATGTGCACATTTGTCTGTGTGAGGGTGTCCTCTGGAACTGGAGTTTCAGACAGTTTTGAGCTGCCACATGGGTGCTGGGAATTGAACCTGGGTCCTCTGGAAAAGCAGCCAGTGCTCTTAACTACTGAGTGGTTTCTCCAGGCCTGAAGAAGACATTTTGACCTGGCTGGGTTCTCGCTGTCAAGCCAGGATGTATCGGGAGGTACTTCACTGCATTGTGGTGAGGACAAGCTCATCCAGTTAGTGGTGAGCATTAGAATATCAACCCATTACTCATATGCCTGTTGGTAACACTGAGAGCTCAAGTGACTTTCTCAAAGTCACTATACTACTCAGAACATTCATGGGCTGGAGAGCAGCTCAGCCATCAGCTATGTGTGCAGCCAAAAATAAAGAAGATCCCTATTCGACTTTGTATCTCACACTTCAAGCTCTTCACTCTCACCACACAAGGAGAGCCAAAAGCATTCAAAAAGGTGTCACTTCCTGCGTCCAATGGCATAAATCTACCTGCTTCGAGCATGGACAATCACCCATGGGGCTTCCTGAAAATGGCATATGGGGTGGGGGACATGACTCAGTGGGTCAAGTGTCTGCTGCACAGGCATAAGAACCTGAATTTGGGTCCCAAGAGCCCACATGAAAGCTGGGCACAGCAATGCATCTCTCTAAACCACTCCTTGCAGGGGGACTGTAGAAACAGTCAGAACATGACGACAAACTGGCCACCCAGTCCAGCCAAAAGCAAGAGCTCCAGCTTCTGTGAAAGGCACACGCACAAATATGGTGGGCATCACTGGGTTGGTAAAGCTGGCAGGGAGGACTCTTGAGACATGGGGAGGGTTTATATGTGTGCCACTGATCAGGACTCCGAGGGGACTCCAACTATCATCCTGAAGTTTCTAATAACTTAATATCATTCAGTCATGCCACAAATTATGCTCAATGTCTCCTATGGCAATTCAGTCCTTTCAGTAACAGAGGAGAAGAATTCTGTCAAACAGAGCAGAAGAATTCATTCACTGCTAACTTAGTCCCCTGGCTCTAGACTAGGGCCCTCCCAAGGGCCACATCTTCCTTTCTGTGCAAGCGTGGGTAGGTATGTGAATCCAAGGCCCTGTGTGTAAAAAGCACACTCCATCACGGACACTGAAGTTATTTCCAAACCAGGAAAAATATCTTTCATCTTGACCTGAGACCTACATCACTGTCATTTAATCACTTCGCTGTTCCTAAACACCAACACTAACAGGCGGCGCGCTAGTGAGGCGCAATGAAAGACCAGCAGAAGGATTCAAGCCCTCTCTGCAGAGCGCATCCCTGCATACTGATGAATGTGTTTTTCAGATGCTGCCAACGGGCAGGAACAACAGTCACCCGAAAGAGCAAAATAGCTATGTTGAAGGGATTGTGGGTATGGCTCAAGCTGCTTACTGATTAACACCACTGCACACAACACTCTGCACAAACCTGCGTAGTCATTGTTCCTAGTAAAACAAGCCTTTGTTGACAACTGAACACAAATGATCCTGGCTGACCAAGTTCACTGTTCTCACACGGCTTAACAGTTGGAGAACTGCTCCCTGCCCAAAGCCAGGAAAACTTGATGTGATTGTCAAGGGCGGGGGGGGGGGGGGGGGCGCAGGATTAAAAAAAAAAAAAAAACACAGCTAGAGAGAAGGGAAAGCCTTTGTTTTGAAGGTGAGAATGAGGCCGGTGATCTCATGCACTAAACATGTTTGTGGCTTCCATCAGTACGTCTCTTTCATTTACTGAAGCTGGGAGCTTTCAAATAGCCCCTGCTCCAAACAGCTTATGATATTAAGAATTACCGCTTTTAAAAAGTATTTCCCTTTCCACACGGGCTGGGATGTGACAGACTGAATATTGGTTTTTAGGCTGGAACAGTTTTTTGTTACAGTATTTGCAAACATTGGCTGTAAGAGTGAACTGGAGACGCAAACCCCACTTTAAGAAAACATGGGTGGAAAGCATCTAAAGCTGTCAAACACAGCAGTCTAATTGCCACTACAGACCAAAAGGCACTCGCTCCAAGGTGACTGTCAACAACTTTTCCACAGCATTTAATTACTCACAAATGGTGTGGAGCCCCAGCTATGTGGAAGGCGTCTTGACAAGATTCAGTTTATGCAAATTCCCTTTACACCCTAAGTTTTTAGGCCTGTGATGTTACAGAAGACAAGAGAAACCTGAGAAAGCGAGCCCCTGCAATGAAAGCTACCTAATTCCTCCAGTGATAGAGTTCTTCTTCTTTTCCACAGCAATTTGTGGAATATATTTTAAGCTCAGGATTCCCTGGAGGGTGACTCAGTCACCTCACCTCGTGTCGAGAACTGCCTCCAGCTGAGCCAAGCCAAGGGAATCCTGTGGAGGAGCAGGTCATATGACCACGGCACCCACTCTCCCGTCCCCGTGTGGACAGCACAGAAATGCCTCAGAGAGCAATCTGCCACTGAGGACAGAGCCACCCACATGTTCATCTCCTTCACACATCCTGCTTCAAAAACGTTTTAAAAACCATCCAAACTGAGGGGAAAGATGCTCACGGTTCATTATCCAAAACTGCAAAGCTACACTTCCAAATAACCTAAGTACACACCCCAGCCAGGGTTAGGGAGAGTCTCCAGGGGAAATACTATGAATCCAAAAGATTACAATGGGAAGAATAAAGAGCCACACGTGACAACTTTACAACCAGCGGAGAAGTCAGAGTGCTGAAGACTTCAACAGGACAACAGACAAATGTACAGTTAAAAGAGAGAAGGAAGCAAGGAAAGTAGGGAGGGAGGGAGGGGGGAGAGGAAAGACAGACAGACAGACAGACAGACAGACTGACTGACTGACTACATGTTTGGAGTAAGAGAGGAAATTTTTACTTGGGACTTACTCTGATGAGTTCCAAGTCATGGCTGAAAATCCAACAAATGGTATTTTTATCATTTGAGATTAATTACTTTTTAAACCATGTCTGGCTGTTTCAGTGATATGCTTTCATTATCAAAGTCTACCATCTTTACAGCCCCCCCCCACCCCCGTTCTGTAAATGTAACTGTAAAAACCTGGAGTGGTTCTGATGCCCTGACTTACATCATTAACAAGGCGTGTGGGTTGACTGTTTTCCCACTGTTTCTCTAGAATCTACAGTGCGAGCAGAACTACAAACGTACATGTTCATTTCCCCCGTCGTGGTTTGTTTTGAAACACTGGAAAGGTATGTTCTTGCTCCTCGTCCTCTGTGCCTTCAGCACTTTACCCAGTTGGGCATGGTTTTGATAACTTCCCTGTCCTTGTTAGTTCGCTGCCCTAGCAGTACCACGTGGGCAGGCAACACGTGCTCCCTTTTCTCTACCTTTGCCCAAAGGCTCTCCAGAATCCCTTCCTCAGGATTTAAACCTAAAAATATTCCAGAGGGGAAAAAAAAAATTCTCCAGGAATTTTTTTGTTGCCACCTGTGGTGTTTCTTTCTTTCCCACTGGGCACAGTGGCAGAAGCAAGCCTCTGGGACCACTCCCATGAGAAGACTAGAAGTCACTTGCTTCCTTTACTGGGGTGTCCCCTTCTAGAGCGTATCCCAAGGGACTGCCACAGTGCGACCGAAGGGCAGTAGAGGAGGGACGAGGTTCCTCAAGACCCATGTGACATCCTCCCCTGCCCAGAACAGACAGAAGGAAGCGGGCTATTACTTTTATAGGAGGAAGAGAATGCATGTCAATATAACTCTTTTGGAACTGAGAATGAGAGGTCTTGCCCACATCAGAGAATTTACCCATCACCACCAACACTCTACTTTCCTTCCTGAAATCTGCCTAGTACTACCAGTACACACACAAAATAAGGTAAAATAAAACCAGCCCAGCTAAGAGCCGCCAGGCTAACACTCCACTCTTTCTATGGTCCCTTCAGCTGGGTAAAAAAGCGTATGTGGAGATGCAGGTTATTATCTTTTACCTCGTAAGCACAGGGTATCTGCCAAGCTACGAAGAGAAGCCTTCCTGAAAACGTGAAGCAAAAAATTCTTGATTGTTTTTCCATTATTTACTTCTTTCCCTTTATTAAATTATATCTAGGAAATCAAAAATGTTTCCATTTGAATACATCCATAGCTAATTTTAAAAGTACTTTAAAGGGGCTGGAGAAATGGCTCAGTGGTTAAGAACAGGAGCTGCTTTTCCACATGACCTGGATGTGACTCCCAGCATCATATGGCAGCTGGTCTAAAACTCCAGTCCCAGGGGACCTGACATCCTCCTTTGGACTCCACGGGCACCAGACGTGCCATTGTTCAAGTCTCCTCTGGGGTTAAAACATTCCATCCTGCATGGAGCTCCCGAGGCATGAAGATAAACAACAAAAGAGTTTCAAGAACTCCCTGAAGTAGAGTGGATTCACTAGGCCCCTCCCTGCCCAGCTGCAAAGAAGACTCTGAGACAAGAGAGCTGCCTGGGAGAAGCAGAAACCAGAGAGATACCTGGAAGAGATTTAGGCCAACGGAGGCACCTGGGAAGGACAACCTCCAACCTACTGAGCTACCCAAAAGCTGTGCAGCCAGCATGCTCCAGGTTCCCAGCTTTTGTGAGCTGTGACACATGCTTGGGTGGGCTTTGGTGATGCTCCTGCAAGTAACCCCAATAAAACTCACTGGCTCGCCAAGCTGAACTTTGGGGGTGTCCATTTGTTAGGCTGTCGTGGGTTCCCTGACCGAGGTGAGGAGACAAGTGTGTTTCATGTCCCCAGGAGAAGTTCTGTCACACAACATATACACATGGTGCACATACATACATGCAGGCAAAACGCCCATACACATAAAATAAATGAATAAAGTGTTGTTGTTTTTTTTTATTCTAAGTAAGCACTGTAGTAGGTTTAAAAAGTGTTACCTGCCCTGGGTTCTGCGTTTCAGGAGTGTCACCGAGTGACACGTGTGTTTCCTCTCATCCACTCGACCTTTTAACCTTTTACAACCTGTCCCATGCATCTGCATTACTTTATGTTTACTAACTTATTTTTCCAACTTCAGGAATACTTTTTCATGTTAGACTATTTCAGAAGTCATTTAATCTTATTTTTTTTTACCCACTTCATTTAAATGATAAACAAAAATTCCAGTTTCTGCACCGTGGGCACAGTCACCACGAACTCACCTTCTAATGTGAACTTCAATCCTCTTTTCCTAAATTTCACCTCGGAAAACCCCACAACAATCATGAGTAAAATCATAAGAAACCATGGCAGTAATAGGTAGTTTCATCTTCATCTTATATTCAATGTACATTTGGTCTTAAAAACAGATGGAAGCAAAAACAGTTAGAAAAAAATAAAAATAGTTTATAATTCTAACATGAATATGACTGACAAGCACCTAAGTAGCACAGCACGGTTCGTTCAATTCCAGTGGAGGGGGAGGATGTTCAGGTAGAAGCAAACGGCATAGGAGGGGAATAGGAACCTTGGCTAGTCTGAAGAAAAGACTGTGTTATCTGTGCATATATGTGCACACGTTTTCTCCGTAAACTAACTTACCTACTGAAACTAATCTTCGCACCTATTTGTTTTCTTTTTCTTCCAAAACATTGATTTCAAACACACTGTTCCTCCCTGGATAATGCACCCTTATAATTAAGACCCTGCCAGCGCTTCCTTGGCTGCCTGTGTGCGCATGCTGAAAACTGAAGCCGCATTAAACGCAAAGCAAATTCACTATCAGCTCCAACTCTAGCCCCAGGCTCGTGCTCTGGGCTTTCAAAGGCTTATGGGCTTTGAGTCACAGTCACGCAGCCAACAGCTGCATTCATTTTAATACAGAAATGATACCACTGCTTTCTTCTCGTCTCTTGAAATAGAACTGTACCGTATATATACATCCTGTGCCCTTGGGTCCCTCAGGCATGACAGGCACTTACAGGGGTGTGAGGGAGCTTGAACACTATGGAAGGTGTGTTGATGGGGACGCTCCCTGACCCATCCTGCTCCCTGTCAACGGGCTCCCAACACGCTCAGTTTCAGCAGCACCTTGTCCTTTGCAGCTCCCTATAAAACAGCAGGCTTTTTTCACCTTTTAACTACAGGGCATCTCCAGGAAGAGGGCAAAATATGTGCCAACCAAGCTATAGAAAACCTGCTCGGGCTTGGCCATCATCCAAGAAATCCTATACTTGTTGCTCAACATGGCTCTTTCTGAGGAACAATCATCTTTATTCAAGCTCCATAGGAATCCATCTGCTCCCTCTGAGGTGAAATCAAACACACAGCAACATACCAAAGAGCCGCACTCCCCAAAGCATTGATGCCAGCTGGCTGTTGGGCAGAGCCAATGTATACCACACAAGAGCTCTGACAGATGGAGGCTCCGGTACCAAGTGGGGGTCCAAGACCAAAGAGAAGCGGTCCCTGTCATTACCACGGGACATCCCACACCAGCACTTACCCAGGAGGGCAGCTGCCAACCCTGGATAGCCACTGGGTCCTTGAGATGTGGCCATTCTGGATATGACATGCTCCATAAACAACACACTGGGTTGAGAAGACGTAGCACATAAAAGTTAGCTCTCGCTATAGATCTTTTATGTTGGATTATATACAGAAACAGGATTTCAGATACACTATGTTAAAATTAACTACACTTGTACTTTTCAACGTGGCCACTAAAACTGTTTTCATTACTTATGCAGTTCCTGTGTGCCACTTACATTGTTTCTACTGAACAGCACTATTCTAGATGAGTCATGAGTACAGAAGAGCCAGCCTTATTTGCATATTGAAATTATAATGAATTCTAGATGAATTACCATGATTAACCCTACAACCACCTGGTCTCACATTAAAAAATTCTAAGACTTGAGTCATTAGTGTCTTTTTTCTCTCTCTCTGTCTCTCTCTGTGTGTATGTATCTGTCTGCCTCTCTCTCTGTCTCCTTTTTTTAATAAATCAAAAAAATCAATTCTTTATTGATTCTTTGGGAATTTCATATCATGCACCTCAACCCAACCACCTCCCAGTCCCTCCATATCTGTCCCTCACCCCTGAAGTGTCCCCCCAAAATAATTAAAAATAAAACAAAAAAACACCTTGCTCCTCCCTCTTTCCAACAACTCCTCTTCCCCCTAGTGGCATCTGGCTGTGAGCTGCAGTGTATCAGGAAGTGTAGGCTTTGCCCAATCAGACCCACCCACAAAATGTTCACTGCCATAAGGATGTGGGTCTGCAAGGTAGCTGAGCTGGTCTGTCTGGGGCACTGGGACCGCCCCTCTCAGGGGAGGGGCAAAATCAGCTCTCCATGGTGAGGGGTGGGGCCATCTCTCCTGAGTACTGGGAGTGGGGAAGCTCTCCCCAAGGGGAGCAGCCAGCTCTCCCTCAGCAGAGTCCAGTAAGAGACAAGGCCAGCTATCTCAGGAGCCAGTGAAGGACAGGGTTGGCTCAGCATGTAGGGTCTTCTCTTAAAAAAAAAAAAAAAGCCAATATCTTAACCCATTTGGGGGTGGGGAGGTTCAAGACAGGGTCTCACTGTGTAGCCCCAGCTATCCTGGAACTAGCTCTGTAGATGGCCTCGAACTCACAGAGATCTGCTGCCTCTGCCTCCTGAGTGCTGAGACTAAAGGTGTGTGCCACTACCTCCCGGATACTGTATTTACCTAAGTCAGAACCCAGGAGCCAGAGCTTGAGCACTTCTGTTTTCAAGTTATCTCTGAGACTGCTCATGGAAGCCCATCACCACACCCCAGGCATTAGCATCTTCAGTCTATCAAAACTATGGGTCTGTGGGTGCTATTTGTAGGCATACACATTTCTGTACCTTGTATGTAAGATACACATATGTACACACACAATACACATACAAAACCAACATAGGTATGGCTATTTCGTCAATTTAATACTAGAACTTTCATGGTTAATTTGAAAGTTATAAATGGGAAATGGCTCCATCATTTTTAACTTCTTTTTTTTTATTTAGCAGGGTTAGAATAAAGAATGCATTTGAAAACAAAACATACCACTTTAGCATATTTCGGCCAATATGCTGGAGCAAGGCTGAGTCATTTTCAAGTCTGTGGGAGTTAGTGCAGAAGGTCAGGGCATCCAAGAGAATCACTGAAGCTAATCTGATGGTGTTAAGACAGGGTTTATCTACATCTGCTCAGGATAGATAGGGCTCCACACCAATGGTGGAAGATTAAATTTCTAAGTCTCTAGCTACCGGAATGGTTTTGCATTAGGAAGTCAACAAAATCCTCACTTAACCTACCTGGTGTGGGGAAGTGTTTCTGATGAAGCAAAGCAGAGAAAAGAATTTTGAACAGAATGAAGAGAGGGTCTACCAGACTCTCCCACATTATCACATGATGAAATGTCTTCTTCCCTTTGCTGAGAACATATGACATCTCCCTAACCCCCCCACCCACCCTCTGAACCTCTATAGTGGTGTAAGAGCTTCAGTGCTATTGAGTCTGAGTCTGTCTTAGTTGAATCGCCAGGGTAACTGCTGTCTGCTATTCCCTGTGTAAAAGAAACTGATAGCTGCCCGTGACACTTACCACTCAGAGCTAGGACACTGGTCTCCAATATGCCCGGGTGATTTAGCTCCCACCAATGGAGATGGATAATTACTAAGAGTCACTGTTTGTTCCCAAACCTGTTTATGACAGGCATGCTCGTGGCGGTGTGTGCTGTTAGTATTTACATAATTTAATTAAATATTACATAAAGGGAGTAAGAACAGACAGCTTTTTTTTCCTATGAAAACTACCTTGATGATGTTTTCTTTTTCTCCAGATGAGATGCTTTTAAAACACTATTGCTAAATTAGATATGGGGTAGGTATTTGTGCGTGATCTTAGGGGGACTTTGGAAACCCAAAAATGATTCACCACTCAAGATTGCTTCACAAATATTTTTAAGTTTCAATTCCACATTAAAGAGATCAATATTTTACAAGAGTTATGCAATGCAGATGACTGAAGTGAACTCCGGGAAGACCCTCAATCAGAGAAAAGACGTTGGTCCAACATCAAAAGACTAGGAAATAAATATGTATTCAGACCTTTTAAGTTGTTGTAACATGTTTGATGCACGTTGAGCGGCTTAATAATTCCACCAACTGTATCATTTATTTTAATAATCTGAGCAGTGACTAGGCCAAATCGTGTAGAGGGGATCAAGAAAAGAAAAGAAAAAGAGAGAGGAGGATATGGAGGGAGGGAGGGAGGCAGGGAGGGGGGAAAAGAGGGGGAGTTGAGTCTTGCAGAAGACATGGCTGTGATCCCTCAGTTCTTAGCATCAAGAGTTCTACCCACAGAGACACATTTGTCTGAGTGACCAGAAGACCTGGTCTCTGGGGCTAAGTTACCATCTACAAATGTTTAACTTTATAAGGTTTCCACACTCGATGCAGGTAATGGGAACTATCCTATCAGCCCTCCTCACTTTACGGCGTGTTTACAGGAACAAGGCTGACCGTGATACAAGATCCTGGGCCATGGGAAAGGAGCTATAGGTGTATAAGCACATAATGGTAGATGCTAAAGAAGTAGTAAAAATGAATGAATTTACAAGATGAATACATAAAGAAAGAAATAAACCACAAACTCCAAACCTCCAGTGGCACCAAAAATAATTTTGATTAACCCTAAATGTAACCCATATGCATGCACAAGGTGTTGTTTTTCCCAAAATACATTGTTAGTTGCTAGCTGCCCCATATTGAACACTACTCGAAACATGTCACTTCTTCCACCCCCTTCAATCAGTTCTTCTGCCAACACTATAGTCTGCCGTTTGAAGGCTACGACATACAGCTCCACCTTAGTTTCCCAGCCTTGTCTCTCATCATATCTGAGCGTGAATCACTGGAGGCCGAGGGCTTTCGTTAGGCATTTCCAAACCCACGGGCTTTGCCAATGGCTAATACTCTGGCTATGAATGGACTCATGCCAGGAAAACTCCAAAGCCCACACCTTCCCTACTCGGTGCGTGTGACGGTATCAGTGCCTACACCCTGCTTGTTAAAAGCCTGCGGCAGCCACCCTCCTTCCCATTTCTAAGACTCCCAGGAGTGTGGCACGGCGTGCTGGGACTGACGCAGGCAAGCCCAAACGCGGCATTTCCACTATCACAACGCTTGTCAGTAATGCTCACAGACTGTGTTCCTTCTCCTATCTGCTGTTCCTTGCTCCAGCATTTATTTTTCCCTTTCCAGTTTGACTTAGCAAACTACCAGAAAGAACAATCAGGAAAAAGTCATTCTTGGCTGGGTTTCTGCTTTTCCGATCTGCTACAAAGGAAACACCCCTTTTTAAGTAGGACCATTTCCTATGTGAGCCAGCTTAAGAAGCAATAAACCTTTAAAGGGTTAAGGCTTTGCTGGTCAGCATTAAGTGCTTCTGCACAAAAGAAAAAACAGTATACACAAAATCAGTCTGTGACTACAGAAAGGAATGAGCTATGGTTCCTAAGAAGTCAGTAGAATTAGTCACTCAGGGGCTAAAAATGAAGTCTTTTCGTCATTCTACTGGTTTTTTTTTTTTTTTTTTTGAGACAGGGTTTCTCTGTAGCTTTGGTGCCCGTCCTGAAACCAGCTCTTGTAGACAAGGCTGGCCTCGAACTCACAGAGATCCACCTGCTTCTGCCTCCCCAGTGCTGGGATTAAAGGCACGTGCCACCGCCCCCCGGCTTTCTACTGAGGATCTTAATGGCTACAATTTACATGCATCTTTTTTTTCTAAGTGCTACTTTTGGTTGCTTTGGGATTTCTGGTATCTCCAATCAGCTTAGGCCATAAGTAAATTCTTCCTAAAACACAGCCCGCCATTACAGACAGGATCCTTTGCCCAAATGGAGGGAACCCCATGATACCCACTGACGGCCTCTATGCCACAAAACCTGGTTAAGACTGAAGTCAAAGCTAGTTTCATCTTTATCTCCTGTCACTTCCAAGACAAAACTGCACGCAGCCGATTTTAGATCCTTTCTAGAAACCATCAGTAGGCTCCTCGGTTCAGTCCCTTTTAACTCCGGACATAAACTGGGACGGGTTTCATGGTTTCCCGGAACGCTGTCCAGCGACACAGACATTTACTGTTCACATCGCAGACTCAAACACCAGCACCAAAGGATGTAACATCAGCTTTAAGGCAGCTCTACCTCAACCGAACAAGCTTGCATGCAGCTTGATTTAACTTACAGAACACATCTGTGAGAACAGTCGAACCCTAGTCAATCGGCTTCACTGCCTAGTCAAACAGTTTCTAAACCCTCTTGGGTTTCAAAGGCCCTGACTATCTCTGGTCAGCCCACCTTCCCCTGTCTGCCTGAGTTCTGTGTGCCTGAGAACACGGGGAAATAGGCTCCCACCCCCATTCTCAAGCACCTCAGGCCTCCCTAAGGTTTAAACCCCGGGACTGCCTGTTTCCCCTGAACAACCGTTTCCCTCTGCTGGTACAACAGTCAACCCGAAAGCCGCTGTTTGAAGGGGGCATACCTTCAGAGATCTTACGACAGCTCTTTACAAAGAAAGGGGAAGAAAAGCTCGAAGATGGTCATCTCACAGTAAAGAGTAAATAGACAAACTATTTACATGATTAAATTATAAAGTTAATTATAAAGTGTGCTGGTGTAATTATAGAAAGAGAATAATTATAAGAGTATGACATATTGTATAAGAATGTATGTATATATATGTTGAGAGCCCATTGGCTGAATCACCTTATTAACAGCTCTTAGATCTGTTACCATTCTCCATTTTCCAGATTTCTTTTTAATAACAAATCCAGGAGAATTCCAAGGGCTGGTTGATTCTTCAATATGCCGAGCACCTAGCTGCTCCTGTACCAATTGTTCTAAGGCCTGCAGTTTCTCTATTGTTAAAGACCATGGCTTAATCCACACAGGTTTGTCTGTCAACCATTTAAAAGGAAAGGCTGTTGGTGCCTTTAAACTATCAGCAGCTGCTGAGCCCTGTTCTTGTACAACCTGAATGGTCGCTGACTGTTCTTTATAAAACCTTCTAAGATTTTTCCCAGAAACATACGTTAATTTATGTTTGTTTCTAAGATTGGGGGAATGTTAATCTGAGTATTTCATTGTTGTAAGAAATTACATCCCCACAAATTCATTGCTATGTTAGCAACACACAAACATGTGCACGCGCGCGCGCACACACACACACACACACACACACACACACATGCTTATAGGTATCAACATGTATCTACTGATCTCGTCAAACCAAATGTGTTTGTGAAGGCATTAAAGAACTTTCCCTAAAACCCACCCTCAGATCCCAAGGAGCATTAACAACTCCTATACCAACAACCTTCTTAAAATTAGGGGGAAACCGAGTATAATTTAGCATTGTTTGGGAGCTGAAGACACCTCAGTAAGAATTAAACAACAGTGTTAAATATTGACGAATAAATAATGGTACTACCGTCCTCATACAGAATAAGCCTATGCAGAGAAAGTCCAGATCATAAACTAAGAAACTAAATCAAGTGAACACAGCAATGACCCACTCACACTCTACTAAATATGTTTATTATATGATTAATATCGCTGATAATCTGGAGCTATTTGGAAACAAAGTACAGGGCCACCCCAGGGTGACATTACTTTCATTCTTTCCCTTTCTTCTTGACCCAAGCAACATTCCACATTCCGAATGCATGGGAGTCACCTAACCTCTGAACTGTTCCAACCTCGTTTCCAAACAGTTCTTCAGATTTACTACAGCAAAGCCACACCAGCAAGCAGTTGCTCTGGCAAGCACCAATGGACCCCATGGGTTTCTCGTCTTCCCTCCGTGAGCTCTGTCAATCAACATTCCAGGTACGTCCTGGACACCAATGAAGACCCACATACACACACTTACGTCTGTCTGTTAAAAGAGGACAAAAGAACAATATCCCAAGCCATCCGCAGGGCTCCAAACAGAAACCACCAGGAACCTCAATTTCACTGAGGTCTGAGGGTCTCAAATACCCATTGTTTTCAAAGAGTTCGTTGCAGAACCAGCGGTCTGCAGTCCCCTGCCTGTGTGACCGTTCCCTGCCACTGCCTCCTTCACATATAGAGAACTGCACACAGGAGTTTCTTGTGGAAAACACTGAAAAAAATTGCCTAGTTCCAACTCCCCTTTTCAAAGGAGAAAAAAAAAAAAAAAACAGAGAGAAGTCAGTAGTGGGAGGACCAAATGGGAGGGGAAGTAAAGCGGCTCATAGTTCCTTTCTCTGCTCCTGGCTATGAGGACAAATTCCCACCTCTACAGCCCTATTCTCAAGGGAGACGCACACCAAAGATCAATGGCGGGTTTTCCGTTTATGTGTTTGATGGTGTTACATGAGAGTAACACCCAAGAACATAAGACAATGCCTAACCAAGGCAAAAGAAACAGGGCCTGTTCAAACTCACTTCCACTCACAGATGGAGGTGGGGTGGGGCGGACAGAGTCTCCTACCACTGGGACATGCACCTTGGAAAATAGATTTGATTCTCTGGGCCTTTCTGGGATACGATATTATTTTGCAATTACAATTTACAATTACAAGAATAAAGTCAACCTTCTTCTTTGCCATATAAACTAAGTTATAAAAAGAGACTAGGTTTCCAATAATTCAAAGGAGTAATTTTAACTGTCAACTGCTGTATTACCCTTACCAGCAATGCTAGGTATAATCTGTGTAAATCTTAGCCCTTCAAGAAGAGCAGAAATAGAATGGAAGGTGAAGATAGGGAAGTAGGAGTCTGCATGGAAGGAGCAACAGTGACTTCTAGATTTCTGCAGGCCACACTCCACACTTCTCAGCCATTTGATAAAGTTATTACAAGACTGGCATTGAGCTTTAAGGGGACCCCCAAGCCCAAGCACCTGCCCCATTCACTCATCCTTCTAGGAACTAGGAACTAGGAATAGTTGCATTAATGGCATGAAGGACCTACAGTCCGGCAATTGAAGCTGTACTCTTTAGCAAAGCGGTCATCAACACGTGTTGCTACTGAGCAAGAGTAATATCTAGATTCAATGAGTCTACTAAAATATTAAATTACACCTATGGCTCCCATTTGTGGCCCTCACACTTCCACAGGTCAGCGCTGCTGTAGAGATTACGATCACACCCTTGGAACATGGCTAAAGATAATGGTGCTCAAATAAGATGTCATCAGCATATATAAGCCAACTGAAATTTTCATGGCATTCTGAAAAGCAGGCTGAGGCGCTAAGTCCTGATTAATTCACCCATGACAGAATTCGTCCACACAGATCACCTCAACCCTACTTAGTGAACTCAACACAGACCTATGTAAAGCTTTGATGTACCACTTAGGTCTCGGGGGCTCAATGTCCCCAACTCTCTGTGACCCTTTGCCTTTAAGCAGAACGGGATGTGAAACTTGAGGATTCTCTCATGATGGAAGCACCAAGAGGGGGTGTAGGCATAAGAAGGCGGCGGGGGGGGGGGGAGGAACTGAGAATGAAAGAGGTTAATCAGAAAGAGAATCAGAGAGGATGGTGACAGACGAAGAGGGGTCATGATGGGGAGAGAGGTGGAATGCCGTGTATGATGGGCAAAAGAACCAGTCAAGTGCACACGGCCCAGAGCAAGATTGAAGATGAAACTGAGAAAGCCGGGCTCCCCAGGAGCCGAAAATGGCAAGGCAGAGCAAGAGAGACCCCCAGGGGCACTCTGTGCCTGCAGGACACCTGAGCATCCCACAAAGGCGCACAATGTAGCTCACTCACTTCTCTGCCTTCTGTCTTTGGGCAATCCCAAGGACTCTTAAACACATGACATGTCCAAACAAAATAGATGGGTCAATCACTCTCATTTTGTTATCTTTGTTTTTTTTTTTTAAGCATAGGTGATTTAGTAAAAGACACAAACTTTGCATTTTTAAGGGCCAAACACACTACACCACAACTGGTATATCCCACAGTGGTGTCATCTGAGAGGTCCTCATGGCACAGCCAGCCATGTTCTCAAAGCTCCCATGTGATTAGGTTATCTAGCACTCGGGACACATTCTCATTTCTCGTGGGGATAGAACATGAAATACTCCCACCGGTCTCCTTAACCTTGTATCTGAACAACACAGTCTATAGGGGTCCTGTCCTGGAGCTGTGGGGTGGAGTTACAAGGAGAGAAAGGGAGGCGGGCAGTAGCTGGGGCAGAGTGTCAGTTAACACCTGCCATTCATTCCCCAGAGTGGCCGCTGGGAAGTGGAGACTGCTGCGTCGGAAGGACACTCTCGTGAAAGACGCCACACTGCCCATAGACAGAGGTTATTTTTCACCCAGTCACCAACCACTCACAGAAGTACGGAACTGGAGGGCTGAGCGGCAAGGAGCTGAGAGACGCCAGTCAGCAGGCAGCTCAAGCTGGAGCCCAGTGTGGGCCCCACCTCTCCCTTTTCTTCTTAGGGGCCTAAGGGGCCACATCAGAGGCTTGCAAATTTCCTCAGTTATACACAACAGAAGTCTCAGTTAATTATCTCTAGTACTTCTACAGGCATGGAAAATACCAACAATTCCATGTGTTAAATAGTTGGAACCAAATCATTTAGTAAATATTTATGTCCCAACAATTTGGTAGCCACCTGGGGGAAAAAAAGACAGGAATTGTTGGGATAGTAAAGTTTTAAGTCATTCTTCAATAAGCACAGGTTTTTACAGGCTACTCCTGAGGACCGCACAGCTTCTCAGAGGTAGGACTTCAGTTAGATTCTGGTGCCCTATTTCCTGCTGCACATTAAAAAAACAAAACAACAACAAGGAAAAAAATAAAACATGCACTGGGTTTTTTAGTACAGCAAATCCCCGAAGCTTAGTCTGGAAAGCTGTGACGTCACTAAAAGGAATGTGGCATGATCTCATGCTGGAACTATGAGCTACCTTAAGCCAGTAGTCGGTGGCTGAGAGAACCCAGGTATTTTTGTTCGCTTCAAAAAAAGAAAATTACAATAGCTCAGAGCCCGCCTGTGAATTCGCGGGGACACCCAAGGGCACCTGGGAGAACTGTGTGGGAACTGCAGGGCTGGATTCTTCTCAACACAACATTAAGACTGTTCGCGCTGATTTCCACCCACAACCACAGAGCCCTGAAATAAGCCTCCCCCGCCCCCAAACAGCCTTTTGAACCACGAAAGTGCATTATGTGGGGTGTCTGGAAGATGCTCTGTAACGCTAAGGCAGACAGGGGTGGGTGCGGTGCCAGTTTCTTCGTTAATTCGCCATGTCAGGATACTTCTTGTTTTCCAGACAATGTGTTTCGATCATATTCTTTCTCTGCCCCCAATCCCTCCCAGATCCTCCATACGTCCTTACTCAGTCAGTTCATGTTCTTTCTATCTCAAAACAAATAAGCAAAACTTTAAAAAAAAAATTAAAAACAAAGACAAAAAGTAAATATCAAAACAAAATGCCCACAAAACAAACATGAGGTCCGTTTAGTCGTTGCCAACAATTCCTGGGCATGGGGCCTACCTTGGAATGTGGTGATTGATATTCCATTGGAGAAAACTGATTTTCCACTTCCCAGTAGGTTATCAATTATAAACAGCTTATAGGTAGGGAGGGGTGGGACTCTGTGTCCACTTCCCCGCTCAGAGCTAGGATTCTGTCTGATTTGAACCTGTGCAGATCTTGAGCGTGCTCTCACAGCATCTGAGAATTTATGTGTATCAGCTATATTGTTATATAATTGATTATAGAAGTGTCGTATTGGGAAGATGGTGTCTTCCTGGAGTCACCCATCACCTCTGGCATTTACTATCTCCTCTTCCACATAGCTCTGGGCCTTGAGAGGATTCTGATAAAGACATATAATAATCCAAACACTAAATGTTCAAAGCAAGGAAAGGATATTAAAAGCTGTAAAAGAAAAAGAGACCATGTCACTTATAAAGGCACACCCATGAGAATAACACCTGAGTTTTCAGCGGAGCCTCTGAAAGCCAGAAGGACCTGCATAGATGGTCTACTAGCTCTGAGAGACCACAGATACCAGCTCCGACTATTGTACCCAGCAAAACTGTCCGTCACAAATGACAGAGGAAGAAAACACCTCACAAATGTAAAGCAATCCAGCTCTAGAGGGCACAGGGAAGGGAAACTTGAGTCTGAAGAGAGGGTTAACTACAGCCCACAAACTGAGACTGCACATAACACTGTCTTAAGTGGTGATGGTTTATACCGCACTCATTAATTGGCATGTGAGATTGTGCTCAATCTATCACAGATCATTAACAGACAGAGAAAAGTCACGCATATTCTTTCTTCATAGTCACTTGGCTTTTGTTCCTGTTAAGACTAAAAGACAAATTATAAAACAATGACTGCATGACAGAAAACAAAAGGAAGGAAGAGGGTTTGCCAATTCACCCATATCTCACACCATCGGCTGAGCTAGCCAATCACGCCTCCCTTCTTGAATTGCTTTGCTAATGAGCCTTCCAAGATACCATCTACCCTGGCTTTCCTCCTACCTTACAGGTTGCAGTGCCTTAGACCCTCCTCCCAGCCTCATGATGTGCTGCTTTCCCCAAAGGTCAGGACTTAGTCAGCTTCCCCATCCTTGCCATCCTTGGACAGAGTTTAGTAGCTTCATGATACCAAATATCGTCTCTTTGTTGTTAACACTCCCATCTTGATCCCTGACTCACAATTTACTGCAGACCTCCACTGTGTGTTCAGCAGTCCCTCGTGATGGACTAATAGGTGCCCCGAGCATGTACAAAACATAAACTTGATCTCCTACCCATTCTGACTAGTGCAAAAGAAACCATCAGCAACACCTACTGGATGTGCGATCTCCAATCTAAGCATTTATCACTTCCAACTCACCATCTATCTCACTAACCTAACCTAACATATCCTCCTGTGGTCATTCTTCTCCCCAACCAGTGTTCCCAGCACAGGAAGCATGCATCCTTTTCTAAGGTGTAAAGCAAGCCATCTGAATCCATTAACTTAAAACCTGTCAAATAGTTTCCATGACACTTAAAATCTCTTACCTTCTCACCTGAATCTCCAAGACCTCAATGATCTGGTTTATCTGAACCAATACCTATGTGCCTGCTTTTCTCTCTTAATTAGGAAGTCAGGTGTCTCCCTCTTGAACCAGAGAAACGAACCCTTCCTAAAAGATCCCAGACTGCATTACTCTTGCTTTGGTTCTCCCATAATACTAAGTAGTCCGTGAGCACATCTCCCAGTGGGACGTAGGATGAGTACCATCACTGCCTTAGTCATGAAAGCACTCAGTTCATGGGTTCCCACACCCTTTCTGGAGCGATTGCAATGAGAAAGGGAGATGCGGCGAGCATCCTCCATGCTAGCCTCTGATTTGGTGACTACGTTAGATAAAAGAGAGGATAAGAGAGAGAAAGAGATAGTGAACGACACCCGTCAAGTCTAACCTTCGCTGGCAAAGAGGGAAATCTGTGATCCAGCATGCAGACAGGGGCATTAAGCATGGTTCAGGGCAAGAAACTATGGTGATAAGGGAATACTCAGCACTCACAATGCTAGAGTTAGGGAAGATTGTTACAGGAGCTGCGAAAGAACCAGTCTTGCAGCCTGGCTTGTGAGGCTGTGGACTTGGGGGTGGGAGAGGATCTGTCTGACTGCTGCGGAGGCAGCAAAATTGAGCAATCTAACTACCCATCCCTCAAGACAATGGCTGCAAAGCCTGGGGCAACATCAGGAAATCGGAAATTGGCCCCTGGCATATCAGAGCCATTAGGAACACTTGGCTATCTCTGCTTGAGGTCCCCATAAATATCAGGAACTAGCAGGCCACAGAGGAGGGGCAGACACTACTGAAGGAACTTGGGATAAGAGAAGCTGGGTTAGAACCCCAGTTCCTTGGGCCAGACAGACTGTGTTCGCAGAGAAGTAAAAGAAAAGACTGTTCCAACAGGGACCTTAGGCTGGTGCGGCGTTTTAGAGGCTTTCCGGAGTCCCTTTTTGGGACAAGATCTTTATGAAGTCAGAAAAGCTTTGGCAGATCTCAGTGTCTTAGACAGGCACATAAAGAGAGTTCATTAGATGAGAGCAACCTAGAGGAGACGGTAAAAAGGCGGAGCTGAGGAAGAGGTCTTTCTGGGTTACTCGAGGACAAACGTGGCCGGATTTATGACAAACCGGAGTTCCTAAGGAAAGAATGATAAAAAGGCAAATCGTGCCCTAGGGAGATGCTGAGTGGCTTTAAAGTCTGAGGGACAGTTTACAGAGGAAGATCATACAATACAATAAATACAATCAAATAAATACATAAAGACAATCAAGCCTGGCCCAAGGGTATAGGTAAATACCCCCACCCAGACTAAGGCGGGTACATTTCCCTACACCAAAGGCTATGCTAGGGGTAGAGATGGTTTGCCCAGTCAAGAACTCCAACAACAAGGTACGGTGGATGGAAGGGCAACAGCTACAGCTATACCCACAGTGCCAACCCAGGGCTACTCTGACCCAGGGGGCCAGTAGGTGCAGCTGGGGAGAACAGGGCCTTATTCGCCCTTGGCCCTGAGTAGACATGAGCAAACCAAGTCAGGCCCACTGTCTAAGTTACAGTTACTATTTCTGCGATGAGACACCATGACCAAAAGCAAGGTGGAAAGTAAAAGATTTATTTCACTCATAGATCCCGATAACCATTCATCATCAAAAGCAGTACAGACAGGAACTCACGAAGGGCAGGAATCTGGAGGCCGGAGGAGCTGATGCAGAGGCCATAAAGGGGTGCTACTTTGGCTTGCTCCCCAGGGCTTGCTCAGCCAGCTTTCTTATAGACCCCAAGACCACCAGCCCAGAAGTGGCACCACCCACAATGGGTTGGGCCCTCCCCCATAAATCACTAATTACAAAAACGCCCTATAGGCTTGCCTACAGACAGCTCTTTTTTTTCTTTCTTTTTTTTTTTTCTTTTTTTTTTTGGTTTTTCGAGACAGGGTTTCTCTGTGGCTTTGGAGCCTGTCCTGGAACTAGCTCTGTAGACCAGGCTGGTCTCGAACTCACAGAGATCCGCCTGCCTCTGCCTCCTACAGACAGCTCTTATGTAAACATTTTCTCAGCTGAGGTGCCTTCCTCTCTGATGACTCTAGCTGGTCTCAAGTTATCCTAAAACTATCCAGCAGGTGTGGAGAAATGTAGGGAGGCTCTGTGGAAGAGCTCCAGAATGTGGAAATGCCTCAGAGAGAATGACCAGGGACAGCAGGGAGCTAATTAAATGAGCATCTCCTATCTATGCCTTTTACCCAGCTTTGATCTGCGAAGGAAGCAATTGATAGAAATGGATGGAGCCTATCCACTCTGTATTAGATCCTGCTATTGTCTGACTTTAGTATCTTAACTGTGAACCTCTGAGGTCACCGGACCCTTCCTCAGAACAGCTGACCACAGACTCTGATAGTGCCATCACCAAGGATATCTTTGTAACCTCACTATTTTTTGCTGGACGGTGGTTCAGGATGTTGCTTTGTCCTGCCTATGCTCGAGAAAGGTTTTGCAGATTTGGAGAGACAAGCAGGAACAGTGGTACTTCCACCTACCTTACAACCTTCCTGGTGCTGGGTTAATTGAAACAGAAAAAAAAATTCCCAAAAGTACTCTACATGGGTGGAACAGGACACTCTGGGGGCTATAAGGTTATTGGATGAAAACTGCTGTTCCAGATGTGACCTCCCTTCCTGGGAGTGGTTGGCCAGGGAAGCGCCTGAGGCTCCACAAATCCTAAAGGCCATTGCTGCTGCTGTAGGTCTTTTGTCAGACTAGAAGGTATGACCCTATTGCTGAAGACGCCACGTGTGCATTCTTTGAGTGCACGACATAGAAAAATAAAGCTGGACTGAACTAGAAATTCCCAATCTGCTCTCTGGCTTCTGTATCATCTGAGGGGCATGCAGGCTGCTGGTGGAGAACCATCACCAACATGCCTGCTTGGGCACAGACCCTATGTGCTAGAAAACACCAACACGCCAGGCAGGATGTGCCTTGTTGTGTAACAGTGGCGCGGCTATCTTGGGTAAGACCAACCATCTTCCAATTGTGATTTAAGGCCCACTCCGTAAGAGAGAAGCCAAGCATGGTACCATAAGCCAGAACCAAAACCTGTGGCTGGGGAGGTCATAAATCCCAATAGGGAAGAAATTTGTCGAGTTTTACTAGATGGGTGTCACACGCTTGCCAAACCGCCCTCTGAACGTGTGCTTAGACCAATAAATCACTCCTGTTGCCAGCCTCTACTCAACCTCTGGGGAAGCTCCTGAAGAGGTGGCTGATACTGTGCATGGTGGCCTGTTTATTAGCTACAGGTAGACATCTATGCCCCCTCCAAGGCTCAGCGATCATTACGGAAGAAAGGTGGAAAGGATGTAGGAGACAGAGGGACAGAATTGTATAATAGTCTCTCCTCTGAGATTAAAATGTTCCATCCAGCTCTTTAAGCAGGGATGTAAACAACAAAGAATAAAATAAAATAAAAATGTGATCAAGAATTCCCTGAGCTCTTTTCCATCTTCCTCTTGGAGAGGCAGCTTCCCTTCTGCCTCTCTCCCCACTTCTCCGCGCCCCCCCCCCTCGTCTCTCTCTCTCTCTCTCTCTCCTCTTCTCCCCCCTCTCTGTCTGTCTGTCTCTCTGCCTCTGCCCCCCCCCTCTCTCTCTCTGAAACTGACCAAATTCACTAGTCCCTCCCTGCCAGAGTAAGTACAGCCCAGCAGCAAAGATGACTCTCAGACAGGAACAGCTGCCCGGAAGAGATTTAGACCAGCTGAGGCACCTGGAAAGGGCGCTGGAACCTGCTGAGATGCCTGCAGGCTGTCCAAGCATGCTCCCGGTTCCCAGCTTCTGTGAGCTGCCACTCGGAGTGCTGAGTGAGTCTCGGTAATGCAGTTGTCTTGTAAGTCATTTTGCTCCTCTAAGTAACCCCTCCCCCATATTCCTATAAGTGACCCCAGTAAAACTCATTGGTTTTCCAAGTTGGACTTTGGGGGTATCCACACCTTGATCTGTCATGTGTTCCACATCAGTGTTGAGTAAACAGGCGTGCTTCATCTCCCCAGGGAAAGTTCCAACACATACACTATATATACATATGTGTGTGTGTGTGTGTGTGTGTGTGTGTGTGTGTGTGTGCGCGTGTGTATATAGAAAGAGAGAGAGAGAGAGAGAGAGAGAGAGAGAGAGAGAGAGAGAGAGAGCGCATTTTTAGCATTCCTTAATGGCTAAAGGTATTTACTCTAGAGCCAAGTGACAGAGGCTTGGGTCCTGGTTCTGCCACTCTCTAGCTATGTGAGGGTGAAGAAATGTTGAAAACAGATTTCAGTTTCCTCATCTACAAAACAGGAAGAACAATAATAACAATGAACCAATGGTACCCACCTCACTGCGTTTGGAAGCAGCTTAGATGTAACAATGCAAAGCACCTAGAATACATAGCAACATATACCATACAATGTTATGTATTAACTATCATTAGCCTCTAAAATCTGATTAAAACTGCAAAGAAGGCATGGAAAAGGAAGTTGTGGCCCTGCCTTGCTTTATTTCTTTGGGCTTGTTCCAAACACTTCAAATACTTTTGAAAGGAACTCCATAACGTGGTTCAGTGATTTCACCTAGACCCAACACCCTATCACTCCAGCCAATTTACAAACCAGCAGGAAAAGTGAGAAGAGGTCCCGATTAACAACCATATGGAATATTCCAGGACTGGCAGTGACGCTCACAGATAACAGCAGTCTCATAATTACTGCTTTGATTCTAGAAAAGTCACTAGATAGGCAATATTTTCCAGTTCTCAGAGGCACCATGACCAGTTAGTTGAACCACGGTGCGAAGACTCTGGATTCTGGAAACTTGTGTCCTCTTCCCTCCCAGCCTCCAGCCGTCCGCGGGCGACACTTGCCACCGTTACAGTCTATGCACTAACCTCAGAGCTCTCCTGTACTTTTCCAGACATGCAACTGTTCTAGAAACATCTAGCGTTAAACTGTCTTTACTAAAATAACTCCAGGGAGGTTCTCCCCAGAGTTCTGGAAAGACCCCAGCATTTACTCCAAACGTCTACACACCACACAAAACCAGCCCCTTCTACTAAATCTGACAGAGAGGGCAACTCAGGACGTTCATCTAAAGCATGGTCAATGAAAATGTCCTTGCGTCGGTCGGTCAGATACCTTCTTAATGTCTACTGGCACAGACAGTGCAGCTCTGCCCACACATAACAGTATACTGTCTACCCATGTCAGACAACGAAGCCTGGGCCTCTTCAAGTCTGGTCTGCACAGAGATCTTTAGTCCATTTTTCTATGACTCTTATTTATGCTAGATTATCTACAAAGTTGTAATGCCAACTAATGGAAGACTCACCGCCAGTATTATAGAAATATGCCATCATTTCATACACCATACTGTTGAAAGCAAACAAGATATCTGAGTCAACAAAACACCCTATATGACTCAGCACAATTTCAGGTAATTATACTTTTAGCTTGTCTTAAAGGATTCTTTTAAGTGTAGAGCTACACGGGAGCACTTTCATATTGATATCAGTATCATTATCATAAGTTGTATTGCTCTTGTAGTTCCTTAAAATTTTAGTGAAAATATTATACGTTTTAAGTTATGAGTAGGAAGTCTATAGTACTGTTGATTTTGCTTGAGAATCGTGAGAAGTATTAAGGGTGTGAAACAGACTCAAGAGGACAGCTGACAGGACTGCCACAGGGCCTGGCAATCGGCATGCCAGAGGTTCTTGATGAATGTTTAAAAATCAATTATCTCTAATTCCCTACAATATATTTTTGATCATACCAACCCTCCCCACACACACACTTCCAGGATCCACTTCTGATACCCATCCACCCAATTCTTTGTTGATTTTTCCCTATCCAGACTGATTTCTATCACCCAGATGTATTGATTGTGGATCTCAGAGCATGAGCTATTTAATCTTTCTTCTCCAAGACAAAAATGTCCCATATCAGGGTTTCCTAAGGCTCATGGTAGTTGCCCAAACACACTGGAGGTTCAAGTCCCAGAGGAAGACAGGCTGGCAGGAAGCATCCTCTCTGACACTCATCCCCTATGTGAATGACCTCAGGTGAGATATCTCGGCTCCCTCAGCAGCGCACTGCCCAAGTCTAAACTGAAGTTAACATCGCCCCTAACACATCGACTGTGCCCGGTCTCAAAGTCTAACAATGTCTGACATAGGACAGATCCTCCACCGAAGCTAATTGCTGCTTTCTTTCTAGATCTTGCCACATTCTCTATTATGCATTAAGAGAGGAAAACACATATAATTCTGATAGCAAACAGCCTTTAGAAGCTCGGGAGTTGCCCAAGTTCCCTTCCATCTGGTTTTGCTGTCCTATAGCACTGCATCGGGGAAGGCTATTCCCGGGATACACTGTATTCTTTCAAATGTGGAATGCTGCAAGCCTGACAAAGCACTTTTCTGAACTGGAACAAATCGTACCTGCCATCCAGTAACACTTGGAAATTCATCATCAATTTGATTTACACCCAGCAACAATAAATCACACAAAGTATCCCCTGTGCAGCCCAGGGAGTAAACAAAAGTAAACATTGTGCTCCACCTGCCCTGCTGGCCAGACGAAATGCAAACTCTGGCCACCTCAACTGGAATAATGCCTTTAGTCTCTGGTCGATTTGGTTATTTTTGGAGGCTTTTATGGAATATTGACTTTATTTGCTCTAATTCTACAGGAAGCCACATTGGAAGTGCAAGGAAATATAAATGATTAAAAAGCAGAAGTAAAAAGGGGGGGGCAAATGTTTTGCTCTTTTTAACAGTAATTTTTCCAAAGAAGGGGTCCCCATATCACTATTTCTTGTCAGTTTCTAGTATGGCTACATTCCATTCAGCAGCCCTGGGGGTAAACAGTCTGTTTTTGTTGTCTGTTGTTTTTCAAAATAAAGGGGAGGCATGCCACAGAGAAGTAACATTTTATATCAGTGGCAATCTTGTAAACTTCCTGATGGAGCAGCAGAAAGACAACATGAAGCTAACCCACCCTGGAATCAATCCCTAACCTGAACTCCAGACTCTGACCTGTGAAACCAACCAACAAGCATCAGAAAATTTAAAAAAAAAAAATAAAACAAAACAAAACTCGATGTGTTACTTTACGTACATTAAGTGTCAGGCCTCCCAGGTTCACATAATGTTACCTTTCCTGAACCAGGTCTTTACAAGACACACCGGCCTTAAATGACATAAAGAGAGTTTTAAAATCCCAATTAGTTCGGTGTCCTTTGTTGATATTGTTCTGTTTTTCTCCAACCAGAAATAATGAATAACCCACAAATGCTAATGAATAACTAACTCCTTTTGTCTCCAAGGACAGCCAAGCCCAACAAGAAATGTCAGAGGGCCTGAGGTAAAATAAAAAACCTTTATAATGAAAATCTTCCCAATTACACAGTCCTCAAGGTACCGCGCAGGCAGAAACATCTTAAATATTTAAATAGTCCTGTCAAAGGTGCTTAAAGTGGGGATCATAAAACTGATTTCCCAAATGCTCTGAAAACTGAGTTTCTACAAGTCTAGTTACAGTGAGTTCTGTTGGACCAGGAAGCAAGGAAATGCTCTCATTGGTGCTACAAAAGTGGGAATCCACCCTCACAAGCCCCAGCGGGATAAGCAATTTGCCCTGCACAAGGCCTTCCTTTCCGTGAGGCCCCTGAGGCACAGACAACAGGGGAAGGCTCACTTCTGCCCATTAAAACTGACCTGGTGTAAGCAACCAACTTGAAAACTAACTTCTACAGCTTCAGAAATGCTAAGTTAGAGAAGTCCCTTCCCTTCACGTGGGGCAGAACAGAGAAGACTACTTCTGATGCCTATGACCCAGGCTCTCTCTGACCCACGATGAAGGGGAGCACAGAGGTGCCTGCGAAAGGCGGCTCATTTTCCAGGGTCTTCCCTAACTCTAAGGATGGGCAGGGCTTGGGCGTGATGGCCTCCCAGAAGCAGTAAGGATGGCCTTTCACACAGCTCACCAGTCATGCCCCCACTCAGAGAGACTTGCAATCTGGGTGAAAGTGAGTGATTTAAGGGCTAGGGTGCGGAAGTACAAGTGAGGCGAAAACATCTTGTTACATCTGAAAACAGGAAGTATTTAATGGGAACATGGCTAAAGGACACAGGAACTGACTTCAAGAGGGTTCCTCCGGCCATATTTGGGTTAATTTAAGCATCAGAAAGAATTATGACAGTCATGAGTCACAGAGAACCGTTTTTGAAAGAGTCCCTAAATGAGTCTACAGTGACCCTAAAACGACGAGGAGATGCTGCTGTGGTCTCAATTCAAGATCCCCCCCATAGACTGTGTGTCTGCACATTTGCCCCAGCTAGGAGCATTCTTTGGGGAGGTATTAGAGCTGGCAGACTCTGGGCACAAAGGGCAGAGAGGGGAGGTTAAACCCAGCTCCGAGCTCTGATCAGAGCCTCAGCCTCATGGTTGGGCTCCTGTGCAAGGAGCCACACACTCGTGCGGACGTGACCAAGACGCTTCTGCTGTCATGCTTCACTATGACAGACAGAGTCAGTGAGCTGAAACAAGTCCCGCCCGCTCACACCCAGGATCTATCAAGTGTTTTCTTGCTATATGTCTGAGAGTCAAACACCAGCTAAGAGCCACGCAACGACTGACAAAATCGGGAAAACACCATCGCACGCCACAAAGAGAACCTGACTCAGATACTGAGCAGAGGTCAGCTATGAGAGGCTAATGAGAGTGGCATCACTTACTAACGTTGACGGGAAACATGCCTGCAATGCAGCGATCTGATGATAACGTCACGTTCACAAAGTCAGTCCTAAGACAGAGCACCTCCTGTTTCCTAATACTGTGGGTCCTAATACTACCTGCTCCGTAGTCTTCTTTTTAATTGGGGGGCACACACACAGGAGGTGTGCACTCATGCACGTGGGTGTGGAGTCCAGAGATGAACACTGGGCATCTTCCCCTAATCTTTCTCCATCTTATTTCTGAGATGGGGGGAGGAGGGGGAATTGACTGAGATAGCTTTTTTTCAGTATAATTTGGGTCGTATGTCTTAACAAGCATGGAAAATAAGCCCGTGGGGGTCTGGGTATAAGGATCACAGCATTTGCATGATTAGTACTGCTTGTATTAATGTCCCGAGGCCATTGATTAATATGCTACGAAAGGTTTATATGGGGATAAATGATACTTGACTAAAAAGTCCAGCTACATAGCAAGTTGACCTTCATGCCTTGACGGTTATGCTGAGTCACAGCATCCCGAAAATTAAAAAATACCGACTGCCCGAGACCACAGTTATGTTAGGCATGGGCTGATTAGACCCATACCATCAAGATGTCTTATTTAAGGGGAACGTATGGACGATAAAATATTAATATGGCCCTGAAGTAAGAACCAGATGCCTGGTGAAGTTTCACATTAGTCACCCCCAAGTTAAAATGGGCCCGGAGCGAGAAGAGGGGTATAGATGGGCCCACCATTTCAGCCAGATCGGCCACAGTGAGCTTAGGGTGTGGGGGGGGGGGCCTCTAACCTGAATCAGATCGTGAAGAAATAAATGGTCAGCCGAATCAGCCCGAGCAATGAGGCACAACACACAAACCCGACATAAAGGCAGATGCATCGGGTGGGGGCACTGGGGAGACTGAAAAAGGAACCTGCAGTACTGTGATAGCTGCATATAACTCACTCGAACGTGATTAGAGCTGTCTAAATCAAAACCAACGAGAAAGGGCAATTGGATTGTAAGTGGAAAGAGAGGTAATTTATGAATAAAATATAAAATAATGCAAAGTTAATTTGATTATGGAATGCATATTAAGATAGAATTATATGTCAGCGATACTGTTGCCTGACTTCCTTGGCGGCGAACACGCATTTGTGTATTTGCATGAAGAATGACGATTTAAAGATGAAATGTCACAGTGTCTGTCACATTTTTAAGTGGTTCAAAGTACTTTAAAAAGATAAACATGGTAAAATGCTGCAAAGTCAAATCTATTAATCTAGGTATAGTGCCACATGTCTGTAAGCTCAGCACTTTGGTATGCTGAGGCAGGGGGATCACTGAAGTTCAAGGCATGTCTATACTGAGTTCCAAGCCTTCCTAGGCTATATAGTAAAATTTTGTCTTAAATAATAATAATTAACTAGTTATTTAAAACCAAAACACTTGAGACCAAACAATGAATTTTTCTTGTTAAGAAGTATTTTATTGCCAGGTAGTGGTGGTGCCTTTAATTCAGCACTCGGGAGGCGGAGGCAGGTGGATCTCTGTAAGTTTGAGACCAGCCTGGTCTACAAGAGCTAGTTCCAGGACAGGCTCCAAAGCTACAGAGAAACCCTGTCTCGAAGAAAACCAAAAACCAAAAGGAAAAAAAGAGAGAGAGAGAAAGAAGTGGTTTATTAAACAACTGGCTAATTTAAGTGGAAATGACTGGATGGGGCCCTCAGGAGACTGTTTTAAAAGGTACAAAGTTGAAAGAAACAATCCTTTTCTCTTTCTGCCTTTTATCCTTCCTCCCCTCTTCTCAGAGGCAGACTCTGGTCAGAGCTGGACTGAGGCAGCCACTGTGCAGCCAAGAGGCACACTGCATGGTCCCTCTTGCTGTGCAGTGGGACCTGGCAGTGCAGAGGTGCACAGCCAACACACTGACCCCGGAGAAAAATGGCCTCATGACAAGTCCCGGGCACTTGAAGATGTAGCCAACCCAGTGTCTCTGTGTTTTTATGGGGCCCTCAGGCCCAGAGAAACACCTAACAGGCGTCTGTTGAGGAGCTGGGTGTTAACACTTTACTGCCTTTATGTACCAGCAACTTATTAGTGCTTTTAAAGAGTAAGATTCATAAATTAAAAGAAAAAACAGCATACCTGTTTGATTCACTAGCTATCATTTCAGGAGGGAAAGACGCTCCCGTAATATACCCTACCACTCCCCCAACCTTAGAATGAGGCAGATCCCACCATGCTCACTGCCTGTTCACATCTACTTCTTGGCTAAAACTAGTGAGAAGCCCAGTGTGGTGACTCAACGCCAGGAATCTCAGCATGCAGAAGAAAGAGACACGGGGTGCAAGGCCGGCCTAGGCTACAAAGTTGAGTGCCAGGTCAGTCTCTGAGACTCTCTCCAAGAAAACCCCAAATGTTAAACAATTAAATAACTTTAGAAATTGAAAAGTAATCTACCCACCAAACTCCCAGAACTTTCTCACCTCACCCAGAGCTTCTCACTCCCATTGCCCAAGCTCTTAGCAACCACTGTCTCTACAAACTTGACTACTCCACGTCCCTATATAAGAGGACTCACAAAATGCATGTGTTTGAAGCTGACAGCTTACTCAAGGCTTATCTGTTATGGAATGTGCTAGAATGTCCTCCCTTTTCAAGTGCAGTACACATGCACCACCACACTGTGTCCACACGCTCATCTCGTGATGGACACTTGCACAGCTACCTTCTGGCTACAGTGGGAACTGCTTTCAGAAACAGGAATAAAAAGGAGTTGCTTTCCCTGAGATCGCGGCTTCACAGAGGTCACCAAAAGGAATGTAATAAAACTGACTGTGGAAAGCGCCCATCATCTCCGCTAGCATTAAGTTTACCTAGTGAGCAAAGAATGTGGTGCATCTCTCTGATTCCTTCAAAATTTAAAGCATGCTAAGCCTCTTTAAGTTCACTGTGATACCCCATGACTTCGAGGTACCATTTGAACCCCACACCATAGGATGCTGAAGCCACTGTTATCTGTGTTTCCAGGTTACTGGAGTGTAATCCTTAATCAACAAAAATAACACCGTCAAACCTACACTTCACACCAGAGTTCCCCTGCAACATCCTCAAGGACTTAAATTCTCTGGATACAGTCCCAAGAGTTAGTACAATCGCTCTCAGGGTTCAGAAAGGGCCCTTTTTATTGCTGTGTAAACTCAACACTGTCCCAAAGCAATGAGACTCCAGTATGGTTAAGTTTGTGTGACTTTACCAGAACTACAAGGCGCTCACACGTTTGGTGAGACATTATTCTTGGTGTTCGCGTTGGACGTTTCTGGATGAGATTAACATTTACACCAGAATACTAAGGAAGGGGACTGCCCTCCTTAGTGATGAGAGACTGCACCCAATCAGGCCTGAACAGAGCAAAAGGTCGACCTTTCTCTACATGAGGGGCAACCCTTTCCAGTGTAGTTGCTTCTGAACTGGACACTGGTTTCTTCTCCTTGCCTTTGGACTCACAGTGAAATACTGGCTCTTCCTGAGTCTGGAATGTGCTGGCCCTCAGACACAAATTCTACCTTTAGTTCTTCTGGTTCCCAGGCCCTCAGTTCTGACTGTAATTAAATCACCCACTCTCCTGGGCCACCACAATCTCCTTATCAAATTCCTAATAGTAAGACTCTTTATTTCCCAGGTGGTGGGGGGCACACACCTTTAACTCCCAGCACTTGGGAGGCACAAGCAGGCAGATCTCCGAGTTCAGACAAAGCCTGGTTTGCAAAAGGATGGGCTCCAAAGCTACAAAGAGAAACCCTTTCTCCAAAAAGAGAGGAAGGGAGGGAGGGAGAGGGAGGGAGGGAGGGAGGGAGGGAGGGAGGGAGGGAGGGAGAGAGAAAGAAAGAAAGAGAAAAAGAAAGGGAAAAAACAAAACCATAAAATGAAAGACCCTATTTCTATGCACTCGCATGGACGTGTGTGCTCTCGCGCTCGCTCACTCTCTCTCTCTCTCTCTCTCTCTCTCTCTCTCTCTCTCTCTCTCTCTCTCTCTCTCACACACACACACACACACACACACACACACACACACATTCTCAAGCTCTTTTTCCGGGAGCCTTCACTGATATGCCCAGAGTTACATGGTGCCCCAGGGTCAAAGCATCTCCCACCTCTACACTTCTTGGTGAGTCAATCAACATCTTCCTGGGTTGTCTTCAGGTTACTCTCCTCCAGCTTCGGCTCTTATAAAACTCTACACCTCCAAGGCATGCGGAGCCTGGCAGGAAGGAGAAACCTCCCCTGATCTCATGCCTCCAGGCTTGGATAGTGGTTTCTTCCTTGCCCCAAACAAATGCTAGAGAGCTCCCTCGTGTGCACACAGGCCACGCCAGCTCGTGCACAAGCACACTCATGCTCTCTCATACACACAACTGAGTACAGTTACAATGTGAGCACCTCACTTTCCACACGTGTGCTTACATAGCCCACTGCCCTCCTAGATCCACGTAGGCCATGGAGCCCTCTCAAAAGCTGACAGGCGGGGCTACAAAGATGGGTCTGTTTGTGATGTGCTGGCTCTGCAAGCACTGGGGACTTGAGTTTGAATTCCCCAGCACCCAAAGAAATGCCAGTAGTGGAGAAACAAGGCTGTCACCCCAGACCAGGGGAAGCAAAGATGGGATTTCTGTAGTATGCTGGTCAACCTTTCTAGCAAAACCACTGAGTTCCATATTCATGGGTAAGAGACCCCATCTTTAAAAAAATAATAATAATAAGGTGGAAAATAACTGAGGAAGAGACCAGCACTGTTGTCTGGACGCCACACTGCCTGCATATGCACGCACACACACACACACACACACACACAGATTGCCACACTCCTCTGAGTATACCCCCACACCAGAGTCCTCAGGCTTTCTAACTACCCATCTATTTGTCTGAATTCTCAAACACCCTAAGGCGAGGACTACATTTTACTAGCAAGTCTTCCAGAACAATGGCTCCCCCAGAATATATGTCCGATGATTATTTATTTGTTGAGCAAATGATCAGAAGGAGTTCAAACAAGCCCACACCATTGGCTGTTGACTTGATTTATGAATTCTGACTAGATCAGCAAGGGACAATTCAACTACTCTGGCCTCACTGAGGCCATAATGCTATTCAAGCTGCAAGGATGAGAGGAATAACTTTAGATTGTCCCCAGCTTCTTATCTGTGAGAACTCATGCTCCAAGCATGTTGACAGGAAGCCAGGCACTGTCTGGTATACTAACAGAGAGCCAGCAAGCCTCTGGGGAAGAACTGGGAGGCAGTACTTTCTACATGCATTACAAGGTATACTGGACGTGACAACACACTCACTCACACTCAACCTTAGTTCCTGAAGCGCATTTTCAACAAGGATTGTAATTATGATGTCTAACAAAGTACCAGTCTGAACTCTTTCTTAGTGTCCCCAAAGTGCTTGTTCATTTCGGACCTTCATCAGTTAAATCAAGCACAGCCCACATCCCGAGATGGTGCAAGCCATCTCTGAGTCCATGTTGGAAAGCATTCCCACATGCTGCCTGACACATACATGGCGTGAGACATGCAGACTGGTAGTAATATCACCATTAGCACTGTAGGTCACGTGGAGAAACACGAGTGCCTATAAAAGCAAGCTGCAGCTCGCTAGTCAAGATGAGCTGAGGTGTCGCCGGGGCAAGGCCTCTAAAACCCAACAGAGGCATTTGGAAGGAAGACACAGTGCTCAGCCGCATGGGGCCTAACAGTGACAGACTAGTCTGGAAAGGGGCCCCAGGAACACTTTACCTGAACTTAAATACCAGTACCTCTAGGAGAGCAAAAAACTCCAAAAAGAAACTAGACTAAACATAAATAAGTATGAAAAGAGATAATAAAGTATAAGAGAAATATAAAAGCTACATTTATGTTTACTGATGTGGGTTTTTTTTTTGGATTTTTTTTTAAAAATCTCCTCATTTACACCAAACACTCCATACACCAAAATACATAGACACCAACACAGACAATTCTTTGGCTACATGTCTGTTTTAAATCATTATTCACCTTAATTAACAGGATAAGTGGCTGTTCAGAAGTCTGCTGGTAAATCTACTGAGCAAGATAAGCACTTTGAATACAAACATTTAATACTAAGTGGTAAAGTACCATAAGGAATATACAGAGTGCTATTTTACATAAAGAGCTGTAGCTACATAGGATACAGGCTCTTTTTCTTCCTAGCCTAAACACACATACCATATGCAACATAAATTCATTAAGTCCACCCCAGTTGCTGAAGAAAATATCTTTCAAATACTTTATTAGTTCTCAACAACTACTCTTTAATTTGAAATATATGGCAACCCAATTAATACTGAGTTAAAATCACACAGTGTATTTCAAATTAACCCAATTTTCCAGTCCCTCACAAATTTTAAATACATGTTTATTATTCTTGTTGGGAACAGGATTCATCAGTAGAGCAATTGCCTAGTATGTTATTGTAAAGGCCATGGTTTCAAGCCCCAGGATAAAGGGGAGTGTGTTGTGCGTTATTCCAACTTGATTCCCTCTGTTGATTTCACTCTTAATTTTCTCATTTATATTGACTGACTCCTCATTTTACTAGTTATTACATTCTCTCCCTTTTAACCCTTCCCTTCCAAGCACAGCTTTTCTTCTAGTACTTCTAACACCAGCACTGGTTCTGGTTCAGCCCAGTCCTCCAGAGCTGATAGAATCCACCCCTCTACTCCCAGAAGCCAGGTGTATGCAGAAGACAGACTCCATCGCCTTGCTCCTACCCTCCTGCCACCACCGCCTGCCCTATTTCCCTTTGAAGCTGACCCTTCTGCTTTACTTGCCTCTCTGCTTCACATTCTAAGGGGTCACACACTTGTGCCTGGCATTCACACACAACTACACGGCCAGCCCCTTGCCAAACATGAGACTGTGAACTTTGACTCTGATGTTAAATCACACGTTTTCTATAGAACTCGCTGGCAGTGAAAAGACACAGGGAAGATAAACTTTTCCCGTTTTAATAAAAAGATTTCAAAATGACAGTCCTACCTTTCTCGGGATTTGGAGAAAAGGGGTCTCCAAATTCTTGCTGTTTGGGCTTTACTGTAAGAGATGCAGCCATGCCACGGGCCTGAGTGGCTGGAAACTGAGGCTTCCCATTGGTGAGTAACTGTCTCCTGGGGCTCAGGGCAGGCAGATGGATGGGGCTCACAGCCACGTTGCTCTGAGCAGCCATCCCTGCTCCGGAGGACATCCTGAGGTGGAGATTATTAGCAAGACTTCCAATAGCGGGGCTGGGTAGGCTGGCAAAGGATGAGGAGCCCGGAGTGCCCGAGTGGGCTCTGATAGGAGGAGTATGTTGACCACTGAGCAACCCAGGCCCCTGCGGGTTTCTTGATGGCCGATGGAGACTCATGCCACATGACCTTCCATTCATCCTGAAAGCCCTAAGGCCAAGATGGTCAGTATCCAATGGCGCTACTGATTCTTTCAGGGTAAGTCAAGTAATGTATCCATGGGATAGGTGATAAGTCTGTTTAAAACAAAAACAAATACAAGCATTGGGAAAGGCAGAACTGAAAATAAGACCCAGCAATTTTTCAGCTTGTATAACATTCATACCAAGCCAAAAAGAAACACAGTAAGCCAACTGGCCTCTCTCGTAGGACACGCTCATAAAACACAGAGATCCCTGGCAAAGACTTTCTATTTCTGCATTCACGGGAAGCTTGTGGTATATAGGTCACTGCATTGTCCTGTTTGCCACCGTGCCCTTCAACACGATGCTCTCTCAGCAGCTACCATCAGTCTATGAGGATTGCTCGCATGATGTAACTCATTCTATTTCCAAAAGACCTTACACTGCATTTTCCCCACACAGTCTTTGGAAACCCAGAACACCAGCCTCGAGGAGCTGAGACTCAACTTCTGAAGTTCTCAGTTAGCAAATACTGACATGATGTTCATTCTAAGAGGAATATTTTCATAGTGCCCAGGTTTGCAGAAAGTCAGATTTTCTAAGCCTGGGAATTTTAGTTTTTGTTGTTCCTTATACTGAAATACTTACAGCAGCATCAAGACCTTAGATCCATATTGACCCTGAATTGTGGAGCTAGAAACAGACTCAATGTTACAATACTCCACCTTCCATGTGAGGGTCTTGTAAAGTAGAGAGTTACAAACAAGACCTCCTGGAAAGCGAAGAAGAGGAACCCTTAAGGTGGGGCGGAACCCTTAAAGTGGGGCGCCAGTATGTTCACAGAAAGCCTACGTAGTACGTATATATATAGTGTTAGGGAGCATCTTCCGATGGGAGCATAAAGAATACGAGTGTGTCCACAGAATGCTAGTCTCTACTTGTATGTAATGACATCAACACTCCCTAGGGTAATCACTAAGGAAGTCTCTCCCCACCCCCAACAACTCACGCTTTAAAGTAGGTCTAATGAAGTAGCCAAGCGACACCATGGTGCCTCTACTGAAAATGTCTGAAACAGCCACTATGTATCTTTTACAGAGACAAGATAGTCACAGGAGTAGCCAGGGCTGAACAAACACAGGAAATGAAGACTGAGAAAAGTCAATAATATCCATATGTCCTCAACAGGGAAAAATAGTCGGGATTTTTTTATCCTGTGGGTTCCACCTGAAGACTTGAACAAATATTTTCAACTCAACTCCAAAAGAGCCAAGAGAAATGGCACCACCAATCATTGTGGGAAGGCTACTAAGGAATGAAAACTTCTTCAAGGACATTGTTTTAGTTCACCGTTTTAGAAAATACAATATACTCAAATGTTCACTGTGCTTTCCATGAAATTTACCACACGCGCCTATGTTGAAGCACTTTGTGCTTCAAATGTGAAATTCAGAATGTGCTCTTTACTTCTCTGCTTTGCCAAGAATCCCACCCTTTGATGACATTAGCTTTGCCACCCCTAAGAGACACTGCAGAACTCTCTCTGTCATATAGCTGCCACTCCCACTTCCCCTGTCACTACAGGTCAGTTATCCAAACCCGCATGACTGAATTTCTTCATGAAACAGTAAGAGCTTGCTACTCAACTGGTTTTAAGTCTGCTCTTCTTTGACTATGGAAAACTCCCTGCACACTATCTGTTGTGTGCACATCTGTCATGTGCACATGGAGCTACACTGTATTACCAACCACTCCCTTTGATCTTGAGCAAGAATCAAAAGCGTTATCCACTCTCTGCTCATTCATAAAATAGTGCTTTCTAAGCACTCTGTACTTTCAGAGGAAGCATTTATTCAGTAGCTACCAAAAAGGGGGAAAAAGCAAATAAATATGTCATATTGGCCAATTTTTGAAAATGAAGAATGGTCCAAAATGACTGGAGTCGGTTAAACCATGTCCAAGTGGCAAGTGTCTGCAGATCTGTTGACTGTGCTCATTTCTGTTTTATTTTGTTTCGTTTTGTTTTTTAAAAAAAGTCATTTTTGCCCCAGCATCATATACAGCAGTTCCCCTCAAAGTCTGGGTCAGAAACACATCACTAAGATATGCCAGCATTAGGCGCAGCCATTAAGACCTGCGAGAAGGGAAGGTGAGAAAGCAACAGCAGAATCAAGCATCATGCTTAATTAATATCATACCGATGTCGTACATGAATATTTATTTTGCTTTTTTTTATAAATTGCACTCCTGTTTGAAATAGGTTTAAATAAAAACAACAACAAAATATACTTAACTTTTATAACTGAGAAAAAAGAAGCCCCCCAAAATGACATGATTAATATAGAAAAAAATTAGACAAACAAGCATTTAAGTTAAGCAAAACCACCCATGAGATTGGAAAAAAAAAGAAAAGATAGAAACTACAGGGTGGGGTGGGGGGTGTAAGATGAAAAGAAATAAATAAACTATATAGGGAAATATGCCTAAAATTAAAGTTTTCACACATGAATTATGTCAACAAATCTTTGGAGCACTCAATGCTAGGAGCTAGAAAATCAATTTGGTTTACTCACAGTGTAACGCCTTCCATACTTCCGAGCTAAGTCATTGATCACAATATCATTTCAAGCCCACTGGATAATAAAGAAGAAGTAAACCACTCGCCTTTAGGAAAGACCTATGTTCAAACATCAGTGAGAAGCTCTGAAGAAGCCAAGGAGCCGAGACCTAAGTCACAAGCTCCCTGGACTCGGTTCTTCAACCCTAAAAGCCTGGGAGGGCAAACACAATCACTAGGGTCTCTTGATAGTGTGTTTTTCCTAATACTTTAGATAAGAAGTACTACTTTAAAAACACTCACATAAACTGAGCAGTGGTGGCACATGCCTTTAATCCCAGCACTCGGGAGGCAGAGGCAGGCGGATGTCTGTGAGTTCGAGGCCAGCCTCGTCTACAAGAGCTAGTTCCAGGACAGGCTCCAAAGCCACAAAGAAACCCTGTCTCAAAAAACAAAAAAAAAAAAAATACTACAATAACAAATTAATATATTGAATTTATTTCTTTATGAATTAAAGCTAGAGGAATTGTGCAGACATAGAACTAAACAGTGGCCCTCTCTACCAACCCAATTAAAGACTGTTGGGAGGGCCAGGCCTTCCCTAACACCATGCACAAAGACAGCACTAACCAAAAACCAAGGGATGCAGCACTAAATTTTGATTCTGCTAGGAAAATCAAATCCCTAACTAACTAGTATACCTCACCAGGAAAATTTCACTGAGAGAACCTTTTTTTTAAACTAAGATGCATTTACTTATATTTTTTATGTGTTAGTGTTGTGTTTGCACCATTAGCCTGCCTGATGCCCACAGAGCGCAAAAGAGGAGGTCAGATCCCCTGAAACTGGAGATATCGGCAGTTGTGAGCTGCCATGTGGGTGCTGGGAACCGAACCTAGGTCCTCTGCAAGAGCAGCCAGGGCTTCTAACCTCTGAGCCATCTCGCCAGTCCCCTCTTTTTATTTAAAAATTTTCACATTCTTCTCCTCCATCTTAGGCTCAAACATTCTACTCAAGACTACCAAAAAAAAAAAAAAAAAAAAAAAAAAAAAGTTTTAAGGAGAAAGACAAAGAGCAAACAGAAATATAATGTTCAGGATTTTCATATATGACATTTTGCCAAACTTAGATTTTTATACCCCATTGGGTCTCACAATGAAAATGTTCACTCTGCTAATGAGTTACTAAATCTTTCCTTCTGACCACTTTCAAACTCTTAAAACACTCTTGTAATTCAGGTCAGAGAGGAAATGACTTAACCTCTAAGGAAACTAAGGTAGAAAAACCATTTAATAATGCCACTCATTCTCTGGAAAAGTATCAACTTTGATCAAAATATAAAATCATGCCTCAGTCTCCTTCGCAGGGCTCCAGACACTGCTCCTTGTAGATTAAGAGAGATTAGACAAACGAAAGCAATGTTAACTCATTCTCTCAAGAAAATTCCAAAAACGAGTTCTATAATGCCTATTTACAGCTAAAGGCCCTTTCTTAGTAAATACCATTAATAGACTCATCAAGAGTCATAATTCATCCGATGAGCCAGTTAATTATTAATTTTCATACATCATTTCATTTCCTTAGGCTACATTTAGCCTTTGTTACATTTTCCATTCCTTATGCTGAGAGCACTTCTTACCCTGCACACACACACACACAAAAATAAATCCTGTTAATGAAGCACAAATAACGGTCAGGAAGCAAACTGATCCTGAATATGATTTTTTATACACACACACACACACACACACACAATGTGTGCATGCATTTATGGTGCATGTGTGCATTGTCTGTGTGTGCGTGCGTGCGTGCATGTGTGTGTGTGTGTGCGCGCGCGCACGCGTGCGTGTACATGTAAGCCATCTATGACATGCTACTTTTTTCATTCTCCCCTTTTGGGTTAATGATTGTATAATTTCATTAAGCTCTGTCATTTCAACTTCACTGCCTTCATAGTTTAATAGGCCCATGCTATTCTCCTGGGCTTCTCCTGTTACTGCTTTTTGTCGCCAGAAGAATATAGAAATAAAAAACCTATTGACGGATAATATAAGGTATTCTCATGCACGGCTGCATTGTGAAGCAGATTTTGCAATTTAATCAAGGACAGAGAGAGCTGAATGTTCTTATATCCCAAGAGTTCATTTTAATAAGCAGAATGTACCTTGTTCTAACACAGGTGACTGAGTCCTCCGTAAAGACTGTATAAACAAAAACCAATCGTGTAAGTCATTTTATTGGCAACAATATAAACACAGCTATATTAGATGTCACCAATAAATCAGAGTGATTCTTGTCGGCAATTTCAACAAGAGGAGAGTGCAAACATGGGTCCATGACGTGGGAGGATATTATGGAGGAACTATATCGGACGTGGACAGTATCATTTCTCTGGGCCAAAACTGGAATGTCCTCTATTATGATGGTGGATCCACAGCAAGACATAGTTGTTTGTGTGGGTTCCTAACTGTATGCACTGAAACCAAGAAAGTCACAAAAGTTTCACAAGAAGAAACTCACATTTGAGTTGTAGAGCAGACACTCAAAGAAGCGTATAAATCTTGTCACTCGGTACTCTCAAGGCCTAATGAAGACTGTAAGACTATTACCACATTTATGTTGAACATCTGGATATACCGACATTTAACAATACACTCTCTGGTAAGATGAAATCAGAGATCTCACTATAGCACTAATTAATGAGACAAATGAATGTTCCCAGCAAACATTCCACCCAAGTCTTCCAACGACCACTCAGAAGAGACACTATAGCCTGCATTAGGGCCTCTCTTCAACAGAACCCATGATCCAAACTCTAAACTAACTCATGATCAACATATTGTAACAATTCTAAATAAACTCCAAACAAACTCATGATCAACATATTGTAACTATTCCAAACTCTAAACTAACTCATGATCAACATATAACTATTCTAAATTTTATATTCATAAGCTGTCTCTAGAAAGATTCATTTTTCTTAAGCAAATGGAATAAAATAACTGACAGTGCATTTTAAATCGAAGTCTGTAGCTATGACGTTTACAATGTGGGGCATGAGCATGGCCAAAGCCTAAAACAGGAACAAGAGGAGGAAGACGAGCTATATAGTTCGGAGCCCATCCTAGTCAGTCAGTCTGACCGTCAGAAGCAACATTCTGAAGATCCAGGCAGTGGCTGTGAAAACAATAACTACAGACCAGATGCCTGGTAAGAAAATCCGAACCTTCAGAGAGACCGTATTGGAGACCGGCAGTGAAGCTAGGCAGCACCTCTGCCCCCAGGATGCACCTTCCACACCTGCGTGCATCCACAGGCCTCTCGCAGCCTCCTGCTTTACCCAGTGTCCCTGGTTTTAGCAATAATTACTGAGAAGTTTGTCATCGCTTTGTCTCAGTCATTAACTCGTCAATGAGTACAGAAAGGTCTAGAAAGCTGTGGCCCTACAAAGAATGGCCAGTCAGTCCAAAAAATAATCATAATCATAATTAGATTACTAATCATCAAATTAGGATGAACCTGAAACCAAAAAACCTTCGGCATATACAGGGATGTTCGGACAGGCAGTCATGGGCTGGCGATGCCTTGCACAGCACAGGAATACGCTGAGTTCTTAGGCAGGTCTACAGTTACCAAGATACTCATTCCAAAGCAGTGTTTTGCAAACTGGGCAGCAATCCCCTGATGGCCTATGGTATCAGTTTCTCAACAAGGAAAGGTTTTTTAAATATATATAAATAAATAGAACAGACTGCAATATATTTGAAGCTATCAGAGTACATCAAGAGTAATAGTCAAGAACTGTTCTGTTTCACCTCTTGGCAGGTGTACCGATCTGTATGCACACTGTGTGTTTTGGATAAACACTGTAACTTATGGTGGGTCAAAACGAAACAAAACCTGGTGTTAGAAAACCATTTGGACTCTTTGCTGGCCCAAACACCTACAAACAGCAGCTGTGGGTACAGCCAGATTTAAACAATCAAAGTAAAAGAAATACCAAAATGGTGTACAATGTAGAAAATATTTGAAAGCTTGATACTTTAAGTTTTTGTTTGGTTTGGTTTTATTTGTTTTTTGTTTCCTTGAATGTTTTCTTGAGACAGGTATTCTCCATGTAGCCCTAGCTGACCTGGAACTCTTTTTGTAGACCAGACTAGCCTTGAACTCAGAGATCTTCCTGCCTTTGCTTCCGCTTTATTACTTTTTTTAAGGTCAAACAATATAAAGTTACATTTCAACCACTGCTATCTATCACCTCTCAATAGAGAGGAATTGATCATTTGTGCTGATAAGTAACAACTGAGCGACCAACAGCGTCAGCATCTAAAGAACCTAAAATGGAGTCTGATGGGTCAGTGAGAAGGTTTATGAACACTGGTTCCTCTTCAGAGTTCTGGGGTCCAGTTCCCACCACCCACTTGCCGCTCACAGCTGTCTGTAACACAGTGTCAAGGGGTCAAAAAAAAAAACCCTATCTTGCCTTCCAGACATCAGGTATGCATGTGGTGAACAGACATGCATGCAAACAAAACACCCAACCTATAAATTAATAATAGCAATAATTATTGATTATTTTTAGATCTTCCCAGTTGCAGAGTGTAGACATTAATCCCAAGAATGAAGTCACACCCCGATTAAAAACCAAAATATGCAATAGCTATATATTAACACAACTCAGTTTTTTAGAAGAGTGAGCTGGTTTGTTTTTTTTTTTTTTAAACGTGGTCTTAATATGAGTTAACCATCAGATCCTGAGATGAGGAACCTAAAATGGAAAAGATGAATTCATCCCCTATGACGTCACCCCTGCATTAATTACCTGCACTGCTGGGACTGAGTCCCATGTGGCCATCATTTGAGACACAAAGCCCTCTTCTTCCAAAACTGGAAAAGCGGTGGAAACTGACTGGAGAATGTTCTTTGTAGAGAAAACAGGAAAACCCATCCTTACACAAAGAGGCACAGGCGAAGGGAACTATGCCTAGACGGAAAGACGGCTCCGGGTCCCTCGGTTTGTAAAACCTACCACTCCGTCCACAGGAATGGCTATTTTTAAGGTTAAAACCACAACTTTCTCAAAGGGGTAAGAGACAGCTACCTAAAGAAGATTCTAGAAGCAAAGTTAATCATCCAGACCCAAGAGTCAAGCTTGCTGAAGAATCTCTGCCACACGTGGACTGAATGATTTCTGTCCTTGGCTACAGTGACTCGAAAGTAGCCACTGTTAGGTATTTTTAATCGTTGGTAGACAGAAGTTTTTATACAAGTTAATTCTGTCCCCTGACATCAGGGAAGAAGTATGAACGTCCACAACAATGACTCGGCCTTTACCCAACATGACAACATATTTATTAAAAATCTTGTTTAAACCTTCATGAATGACTAAGCCAAGTTACAGACAGGAGTGGAGCCTATTGGTCATGCTGGAAAGGTTGGGAAAACATTAATCTATTTCTTCACACACAAAAACAGCAAAAGCCCTGGCCTCTAGTTGGTTTTCTGTGTACAGTATTCAGCAGGCCTAGAAATGAAACTTGGAAGCTCTGGCTCAGAACTGTTAAAAATCACTGACGTTCAGAAGTACCGGTCACTTTATCAAGGAGCCTGGGACAAGGTCAGATCTTGTGCTCCTGCCTATCTGCTCATCTAAAGTTCCGTAAGGCTTGCTGCCCCTGAAGGAACGAGCAGCCTTTCATGTTCTTGGCCTAGAGATCACAGCCGACAAGAATGGCCCGACTACTTTCTTCATCTCCAGGATGTGCTGAGCTACGGGGCACCTCTGAGGTTTCAAGCCATGGAGACAAATGCCCCGATTTTGTTCTCCAAACAGAAAATGACTAGACTCTTACTCTAGCACGCTGCCGTGAACCCTGCCACCAGAGTTCCCAGCCTCCTCTTTCTCAGTTTGTGTATGATGTATGCATTTACGCATGATGTTTGTATGTCTGCAGATCAATATGGAAAGGTACATGTGCACAGGCACGTGGGAAACGGATGACAATCTCTGGTGTCAACCCCAGTGATGCACTCCACCTCCTCCGAAACAAAGTCCTGCACTGACCTAGGGCTCACCAATGAAGCTACACTTAACTGATCCCCATTGCCCGGGTCCCCCAGTACTGGAGTCTAGTATTTCCACATGGGTTCTAGAGTTAGAACTTGGGCCAAGCTGAGAATGCTGGGAAAACATCTATTTCTTCACGTGGTCCTCATACTTGTAGAGTTTTACCAAATGAGCCACCCACGAGCCCACTTTTACTCCCTCTCCAAGCCCATTTTATGTCCTTCTTACTATTCCCAAGTTAGTCTCCATGTCTCTATCTGTCAGATAAGGACACCCATACTATTGTGTGCGCTGTCCATGCCATTACAGAGCATTGTATGTCATATTCTCAGTACAGTGCCAAGGACATACAGAAGTCAACAAATGTTAACTATCTTTACTCCACACACATTTTTCATTTTAAATTCCTACCTTTCTTCAGTGCGCTGTGGCTACATGCCTGTGTCATTTCCCTGTCTAAATTATCACTTCTTTGAGTTTTAGCTTATATCTGAAATCCAACCAGCCCTCGTATGTAGAGACTGTCATACACTGTATTTACATATCTGTCCTTTTCACATCTTAGTTATCACACATGGATTTCAATACTAATTTATACATATATTTACTATATTTATGCTATCCATATTATGCAGATCATATTGTGCAGAAAATATAAGTGGGATATATAATTATAGCCTGCCCTTATCATTTCTTATCTGAATAAATGCAGTATAAGTGACATGTGACAGTGCAGTAACGAGCCCCATGCTCTACGTCTTCTAGATCCAGCTGAATTACAGCTGTACACTGTCTAGTCTAGTCCATGCTCCTACTCTCTTCCTCTCTCTAAGCAGGAAAGTGTAACATAGAAATCCTATCCTGTCCTCTGGGCAGACACAAGATTCCCACCTGAGCCTTGACATTCTGGTGGACAACTTCCACGGTCAATCCAGCACTAGACCCAAGTTATGTTTGCTGTGGAGTGGTGGCCCTCACCCCAGGGCTACCAATGCAAACCCTTCAGCCCCTTTTCCTGCTCACCCGGACTCACACAAGGCACGCAGGTACCAAACTGCTGACAGGTAGGCGTAGGACCCACTTCACTTGTATTTCTCCTTAGTCCTACCACTTTAAGTAACGCTCAAACAAATACTTTCTCTAAGCCAAACTGTTCCGATTTCCTTTAAAGGAAAAGCAAAATTACCTGACCTCCTATAAAGTTGTGTGCAGATCAAACAAAGCTAGAACTATTCCAACTGCATAAAGATACTTGTTCAGGAAAACTCACACGAGAGCTAGCAGTGTTATCTTAAACAGTGATTCTCAACCTTCCTAAAGCTGGGACCCTTTAATACAGTTCCTCACGTTGTGGTGACCCCCAACCATAGAATTATTTGGTTGCTACTTCACAACTTTAAGTTTGCCACTGTGATGAATCGTAATGCAAATACGTGGTGACATGCAGGATAACTGATATGCAACCAGCAAACGGAGGGGGGGGGGGTCACAGCCCACAAGTTGAGAGCCACCGCCTTGCAGGGAGGCAGTCACTGAGGGACTTCTGAGATATTAGTTTGATGGGCGTGTCCTGTTTATGAAGCTAACAACAGGTGTGAACTTCCAGATGGGTATTTTGTTTACCGCAATAAAAATGCGGGCTTTTGTATCAACTCCGCCTAAAGTAAGGGAGTAACTAGAAAAACACGGAACTCGGGCATCTTCTAGAAAAATTCACCTCGTCTTCATGTCATTTTGTCTCTTCCTCCCTGACTAAGAATGCCATCCTATTTTTATCTCAAAGACTGCCCATGTGCCTTTCCCCCCTTCAGTCCTGAGTTTATGGACCAGCCAAACATAAAAGGGTTAATCCTGTATTGACAACTTATTTATAACAGAATTCCTCTATAGAAAAATAATTGCAGAAACACAGGAAATGACTTCTCCAAAAATAAGAGTGTGCTCCGGTGCCTCTTCCTGGATCCACTCCCTCAAAAGAACTCCTACAATCTGGGAGATTTAAACACTAACATTCCAACTCCAATGACCAGCAACTACAACCTGAGAGGACGATGCAGACAGAATATCCTCAGGCTTATTAGGAAATAAATAATGTGATTAGGAAAAAGATAATGTGACCTGTCTTCTGAAACTGTGGAGTGACCACCTCTGCCACATAAAGTTAGGGCTGTTAGGAAACATCAGTTCCATTTATTTAACACCCCCCCTTCTTTTTTGCCCAGGTAAAAATTTCATACTAGGTAGAGTCTGGAGCCCATCCAAGAAACAGAGTTACTTTCTGGAGTAAAGACCACTTTCTTCCAAGCAAACCAACCAACCTCAGCTATCTGAGCTCTGCTAATCTGAGTGGGGACTTTGGCAGAAGCATTGGGAGAACTGATGGAAAGCCAGATAGAATCAATGAACTGGAGAATGGCCACTCTGCCCAGACTGACCTTAGAAGAGCAAGGGGAGAGAGAATCATCCCAGAGCACAAGGAATTAACTAACTCACTCTCAAGAAGAGCCTAGTCCTCCTGGCATGAAAGAAAAAGAATAAACAAAGTACCAATAACAATGGGGATAATGCCTCCTTCAATTCAAGGGGGAGTAGGGCTGGAACTAGTCTTGATGAGAACTGTGGCAAATTCTAGTAATTAAATGTCAGCAGTTCTCACTGGAGAGGGGGGGACATGCAAGTTCACGCAGTTCCCTCTTTAAATCAGGTCTTTCCAAGCACAAACTTCATTATTTTCCTGCAAACTTTTACAGGTTGCACCTGCCTTGTGTAGCCTCACTGCAAACGAGAGAGAAAGCAGGGAGTAAGGCTTAAACTAACACGAGTTCACTTTTACCTTTTAAAAAGTTCCTAATTTAGTTTAAAAAGTGAAGTCCAGTGGGCAAGGAGACATTTGGGGAACGGACCTGGCTCCCACCCAAGGCAGAAAGCATGACTCATCAAAGCTTCAGAGCAGACAGAAGACGCTTCGCGTTTGTCTTGAGTTCGCCTTCGGGCCAAGAACCGCTCTCAACTGAGAAACTTCAGTGTTTTTCCTGGATGCTTAAGTCTGGCAGGGGTTCTCGGGCAAAACCCCTTGAGTCTCATTTAATTTCCAGGTCCCCTAGGCCTTTTTAACGGTTACCTCTGGGGACTACCGGTCCCATTAACCCAAAGGGAATTGGTCCACTGGGGGGAGCTGTATAACTTCTCTTTCCTCGCTAACTCTAGGATCACCAGGGACCACCAACCCCAATTCTCAAGAGATGTTGCTGTCCTAGAAAGAGACTGCAGGATTGGGAAAGTGTACACTCCAGGAGAAAAAGGGTTGCAATTGCTGGAGTGTATAGTCCCTGTGGACACTGCTCCCTAGTATTCCGGAAGTGGCCCCCTACCCTCTATCACATAAGACCAGGTTGGGTTCAGGGAAGCCAAACCAGGAAGAGGTACACAGGGCAGAGGAGCCTAGGTGGCGGTGGGGCTGCAGGGCCGAGATGTGTGGCCTCCCCCGCAACAGTGGGTAGAAAGCCCTCCGGGGGGCTTCAACACCGTCCCCAACACACACACACACACACACACACACACACACACACAGAGGCACAGACCCACAGATGACCCACAGACACACACACTTTTGCCCCGCGGGGGTCCTGGGTCCCCTGGTCTCCCCCGAGATAAGTGAGGGGAGGGTCCGGAGGTGGAGGCGCCAGGGCCCCTAGTGGTGCTCGCTGCACCCTGCCGCCCCCGCTCTGCCCCCGCCCCTCACCCGCTGCGTGTCAGCCAGCCAGCAAGCGAGCGAACGCAACAAAACAAAACAAACTCGTGCCGGCTTCCTGTTGTGCAACCCCGTACTGAGTAAGTCGGGGGCAGAAAGGCCGCCGCCAGCCGCCTGTGGGGACCGACCGAGGGGACCCGCGGGTCGGAGCCCCGGAAGCCGCACTCGGGTGCGCAGCGCCCCGTACCCCGCACTCTGCCCGCATCCGGACCATGGTGCGAGTGCCCCACACCAGGTGTCAGTTTGCGGTCGCCTTCCAAACACACTACATACCAAGTCCAAGGACGCGACCTTTCCCCAAAGTGTCTCCCTCCAGGTACCTACTTGAATCATCCATAGGATGACAAATTCGCCTGGGCCAAGGTTTACAGACATTTGGGTGAGTTCCTCGTCCCCGGGTGACTTGTCAGCTCTAGTGAGTAACTTGGAAATGTCGCTTGGGGCAAGGTGTGTGTCTAGCATTGCCAACAACTCACTCACGCTTTCCAGAAAGTGGTCCCGGCCGACTTCAAAATAGACACAGGGTCATTTATAGGGACCAGAGTCTTGAAGTGGGACAAAGTCCCCGAGGCTGAGACACTTCCCAAACAGTGCTGACATTTTGTACCGGCCCATAAAAAAAATGTACACGCGAGGTGACGAACCGGGCGGGGGGTGTTAGTGTCTGAATGCGTCTGCGATTTCGTGGCGTGGGAGGTTATAGTTGAAACTTGGCGGATGCGGATCGCTGCTCCTCTCCGAACTAAAAGCTGTATCCCGGAACCCAAGGACCTTCCTGAACAATGGGCACACCAACTTGGATGAAACACAAAAGTGGAAAACAGCCTTCGTGGCGCGACACAAACACGTGGAAGGCGGAAAGACAACTACTGTCCCGACTGTGAGCGAAAGACCTCAGCTCACCCCATCACTCCCGGCTTCGCCAAAGTTTCCCTTAAGTATGACCCCGAGGGATGGCGCGCACCGTGCAGGAGAGCTCGGTAAACTGGCTCTGACTGCGTAGCCTTCTGGAACCTGTATTTTCTTTCAAAAGGCACAGAGACTCTTCCCTCACAAGTGAAACTTCAACACCTTGCTGGTTTCCTTTCCGTGTACACTGGGCGCTCTTAGGCAACTGACAGTCAGTCTGATGGCTAAGTGAATATTGTCATCAGCCTCGGTAAGGTGTGCCTAGGTCTCTAGAAGCCCTGAGTATGGGGAGTTGGGGTGCCCGTGTCCTCAAACCCGCGCGAACGCCACCAACCCGGCGTGCACAAACTATTCTAATCCCGAGTTTGCATCTCTGCGACTAACCGCCCCCACACTCTCTAGCGCCTTCTTGCTCCGTCTCTCGCCTGCCGAACAAAGTTCCTATGGCATCCACTTACCAGGTAACCGGATTTCCACAACAAAGCTAGGCGCGCTAGTCTCTTCTCCCCGCCAGCCGGAGCGTGACAGCACTAGCGACGAGTGGGTGGGGGCTGAGCCCCTCAGCGCTCCACGCGGGCTCTGCCTCCTTTGGAAATGAAAACTCGCATCCAAGTCCAGAGCCGGAGCTGGGAAACGCGGCCCGATGGCCGTGCGTGTGCGCGCGCGGCTGCAACGGCGGCGGCCCGGGAAGGAGGAGGCAGGGCAGCCGGCCGACTCTCGGCATCAGCTCGCTGTCCCCGCTACACACAGACACACTCCAACCATGTCTTTACAAAGTTGAGCGGCGACTTTGTGCCTGGCCCTGGGTGCTCATCCTCCCTCTGGGCCGAGGAGATGCGTGGAGTCAGGGTCCGGGCTCGGGATGCTGGCTCTTTGAGCTGGGTCCCGGCTGGAGAGCGCCTGTGCGAGCCTGGACCCGGGCCCGCCGCGGCCCCGAGGTGCGCGGCCCCTGGCTCCCGTCCCTTGCGCGCCGCGCTCTGGGCTGCCCGGGCGGCGCAGTAGGGACGCCGGCTGCAGGGAGAGGGGAAGGGGGAAGAGGGCGGGAGGGAGGCAGCCCGGCGAGGAGTGTGGATGTGTGTGCGGCCGCGAGGGCCGGCCGGCAGCCAGCTGCTTCCTGAGTGTGAGCGCCGGAGGGGGCGGGGAGGGATGGGGGCGGGCTCCTGGTCACCAGGCCAGCTAGTGTCTTACTCTCCACGTTCGTTCGCACACACGCTCCTTCCTATAAAACTCCAGAGCATGGTAACCGCAGAGAGACTCTTCACCTTTCTGGACCTATTTATTTGCCTTTCTTTTTTAACCTAAAACTATGTCAGTCTTCTACAGGACCCGCTGTCAGATCCTAAGGAACAAGAAAGAAAATCCTTGTAGTAAAAAAGGGGAAGGGGGAATGGAAACAGAAAAGTGAAAGATAGCAAAAGGGACCCAAACGTGTGGGATTGGATGCTGGTGACTACTTCAAAACCGGTCGTGGAATACAGAGAGGATCCTTGTGGTATCTTCCAAGGGGTAGAGGGACTAAAGGAAGGTAAGGAGGGAGTAACCAAGGTTTCACTTGAAGACAGGCTGGGAGGAGTGGGCACAGCCTCCTCGCAGATGTTGCTTGTGTACAGTAGTATTCTCCTCAGAATTCAACACCCCCAGCTTTGTACCCCACCTAAGTTGTGGTCCCTTTGGTAGGCTTGATCAGAGCCCCTCAGAAGCCTCACTTTAAAAAGACCTACTGTTAGTAGATGCACTACAGATTGCCACAGACAGCAAAGACTTCCAGCTTGGAATGCAATGTGCTCATTGCAGGCCACATCCCCCAGTTAGGCCTCTGTGCAGTGAGTCTTGGTCTATTCCTCTCTGTGGCTGAAATGAACTAGGTGTCACAGACACTTGGAAGACCACTCAGAAGGCTGGGACTTGGGAGATAGCTCAGTCCGTAGTAAAATGTTGTCTTAGGAGTGTGGGGACCTGAGTTCAGATCCCCAGAACCTATGTAAAAAGCCGAGGATAGTGGTGCACACTTGTAATTCCTGCACTGGTTGGGGGGGGGGGGCGTGAGGGTGGACAGACAGATCCCTGGAATGCACTGGCCAGCCAGTCTAGCCAAATCCGTGAGCTCTGGATTCAATGAAATATTCTGCTCCCCAAAAGACAGAGAGAGAACAGGATCAGGGAAGATACCTACATGGACCTCTGGCCTCCACGTACATTCATAGATTTGTGCACACACACACACACCACACACACTCACACCAAAACACACATAAACACATATGGTATACACAGAGAATTTCTCTCGTCCTTAGAGTCTAGTCCGTTATTGTTCTAATAAAATGTAGAATTTTAATGGATGGTGTGGTCAGATTGAAGCCCCTAAGGATGCAAGTGATTTAGCCCAGAACACCAAACCCAAAAGGACATTGGCAGTTTTTGTGTCTTATTTCAGCAGAAGCGTCACCACGTCTTAATCGGTGATGATAAGCAACATCCCCAGGGGAACCCTAGTTTGCACAATACTTTTTCTTAGACCTTATTATTAAGGTCCTCATTTCTTTTGGAGGGAGGCACGGACTCTATAAAACACCACAGCGTCCATCAGCAGAAGCAAACGGTAAGGGAATAAAGCGGTAAGCACCATGCTGTGTCATACTGTCCATTTCCTGCTTCTCTCTCTCTGGTCTTCATCTCCTTCTAAATACAAATGCCCAAGTCCAGGATGGCAATAGATGGGTTCAACCACACATAAGAAAAGAAAATACTCATAAAATGAAGCATGCAGCAACATCACAAAAACAAAGAAACCAAATGCTGGAAATTGCCGTGATTATTCCATTGTGGCTAGTTATTGCAACATGCCTGACATTCACATAAAAACCCATCCTCAAGAGCTGAAGTCTGCAGGAGCAAAGCAAGCTGCTCAAGCTCAAAGCATCCTGGGAAACTCTGCTCCTCACAGTCTTAAGGCAGAAGTAAAGCCAGGGTAAAGGATGAAAAAGTAAAAAAATGAACACTTTGTCAGCATTTCAGGTAACATTGAAATGCTGTACTTTCCATGCCAGAATGATGAGATGACGCCTCGAGGCCTGAGGAAGCTGCTGAAACTTCTCACATGATGGGAATATCAAAGCTGCAAGAGAAAATACGTAGTACTTTACCCTACTTTAATCAGTTACTCATGGAAATGAGATAGTGGGGGAAGTTATGAGTCATTAATTTTCCCCAAATTCTCTTCTTTATTTTGAGCCCAGGAACGGGAATGGCATTTTATTCGGGTGACATTTTCATGAGTCTCTAATATTCCTAATACATTTACCACTAAATGGGTATGGTGCTTGGGGTAGGAGCAGAAACCGAGATCTGCAATGAACTTACAATCCAAGAGTTACAGTGACCCTGGAATGCTCCCAGAACAACTCTGGAGTGACTCAGAATGAGATCTGTGCTTCTTCCAAACTGAACTGGTCAGAGGCGAGGGATGAGAGGCAGTGGGAAAGGAAGGGAGGGTGTCCACAGATGTCACCCTTCCCTTCCCATCATCTGTCCTTAGGAATCATGCCTGGCAGGCAGCCTTCCAGCCGGAGAAGTGGGAACAGTAGCCTAGCCAGCATCTTCCTTCCCTGTTCCCAGAGACCCACATTGAATTCATCTCAACCCCTGACTCAGGACAACAACTGACTCAGCAGACAGTGCCCTGCTGCCAGCTCAAGTGTACCTCGTCTGTCCAAGCACTGAGACCGAAAGAATTAGACTTGGCAGGCTCTGCACATCAGGAAATGCTGCTTAAGGCCTTCGCCTGCACCTAGGATAGAGGAAAACCTTACGGCTCTCGAGTAGATCACCTCTTCTTTCCTCAAAGCCATGACCATGAAAGAATTGCCGGCACAGCTAGGTTTCCTGGCCCAGAACCCCTGAGTTCTGTCAACATTGTTGCCCTACAACATAAAGGGATCCTCCCTTGACAGTATGACTAGCACACAGGAAGTCCCACTAGTTGCTTCTTTTCATTGCTGTGACAAAATACATAATGAAAACAGCTTAAGTAGCCAAGAGGTTTGTATTGGCACCGTCCATGATGGCAGAAAATCAGAGAGATGAATGAGGTTGCACGCCTCACTTTCTCATTTTGATGCAGCTGAAGACCCCGGCCCGCGGGATCATGCAGCCCGCATTCAGGGTGGATCTTTCTTCCTCTCTCTGTTAAACATTTGTGGACATGCCCTCAAATGCACACCAAGAGGTTTGCCTCCTGGCTGATTCTAAATGGAATCAACAGTGAAGATGAGCCATTATACACGTGTAAAAAGTCCATGGTCTCTCGGAATCAATGTTGATGAAAGCAACTAAGTGTGCAGGGAGGGAGGAGGAGGCAGGAGTAATTCCCTCCAGAGTAGCATGGCGCAGCCTGGCTGCTTGAGCTGGCCTTCAGGGGGTGGGAGCAGAGGCACAGATCCTACACAGCTGCAGAATCAAGGTTAAAGTCAAAACAGGCATTCATCACCGCGTGTCTACAGCCATCGAACACTCCCAGAGAGAACTTAACAGAACTGTTACATGGATGAATCTGAGTGATCTAGCTGCAGTCTAGTTACAGACTTGCAGAGAGCAATGGTCAGGGCCCTGAACCTGTTGCATAGCCATAGCCAGAAACAAATCTGAACTGCAGTTGGCAGATAAGTTGAGCTAATAGCACCAATAACTGTATGCCTAGCTATTAAAAAACAAGCTCATGCACGCACTCACACCAGCTGACAAGAGTCCACTCAGGTGGAGATGCAGTGGAAAAAGTCAGTGTTTGCCAAATTAAAGAGGGGAACTAAATGTGTAAGATGGAAATTTTCCATTTTCCCTTCCTGGATGAGTAGTACAAATAGCGGGATCCAGCAAATTTCATATTATGTTAACCCATGCTTGATAGGCTAATAAAATTTAAGCTACTCTCACCACAGGTATGGCTGGCCCAGACTCTCCTTACCCATCAGTCAAAGATACTGGTTTGTTTGTTTTTTTTTAAAAAAAATCTCATTTATACTTAACTATATTCATACCAGAATGTTCCTTCCCTTCTGAGGTCAAAACTTTACATGGGAGTCTAAAAAGTATCACTTCAAAGGTAACTGACAAGAGTATTTTTCTCCATATGGTTCCTCTTGGTTTCTTCTGATGAGTACATTGTTTTTTCTTCCCATTTTGTATAAGCTTTAGGTGCATCTAAAATTCTGCCAAGACCAGTGGGCTCTTTTCTGACATATTCTTAAACAGTATTTGCAAGGGGCTTACCCAGATAGAAATGAATCGCAGCTGTATACAGTACTGCATAGTGATTCCTCTGCTACTCAGCACCAGTACTGGCTACCTTCAGAGTTGTGAAGATGAGCATCTTTGAAGAGATGTGACCTTGTCCCTAAGCACCTTCTACAAAGGTGGCTATAACTCACATTTCTTCATAGGTTAACAGAAGCACCATGAGCTAGCAGGTAACGAATGCTAATCAGATGAGTGGCTTTATTAGCAAGGAAGTGAAAGAGTAGCAGAGATGGTGGCTTCTCCTGGGACTCTCCCTTGAATTGCCTGCGAGAGTGTTAGAATAAGCTTAGACACATTCTACACATCCAAAATTGCTGGGACAGGGACCTTTGGGAAGTTCTCAACATTTGAACAGGCTTCTATTCTCTTGGACTCTTGTAGCGTGACACTGAGTATGGTTTTGATGTCTGTTATTCAAATGACCAGCTGCCCCCAAAACATACCTGTTCATAATAAGGGTGTCAACCTCCTTCAGGCCAGAGTGTTCCTTAAAGGTACAACCCCACTGAGTTCTCACACCACCCAATCTAGTGCAATTTCCATTTCACAGACAAGGAAACAGGTAGAGGGGCAATACCTTCCCAGCGTCTCAGCTCTTGCGGGAGTGGCTGGCTTCAAACAGAAGTCTCCCCCACAGTTCACTGCTTGCACTCCTTCAGGGCAGCTGGACCTGCCTCAACCTCCGGTTTATTTACTCTTGCCCTCAGGCAGGATGTTGGAAGGGGGTGGACTTTGGAATCAGAAAACCTGGAAATCCCAACTCCACTACTTATTCGAAGACTGTACCCTGGCCCGCTGGGGTCTACAGTTCTGCTGTCCTTTTTTTTTTTTTTTTTTTTTTTTTTTTTTTTTTGGTTTTTCGAGGCAGGGTTTCCCTGTAGTTTCTAGAGCCTGTCCTGGAGCTAGCTCTTGTAGACCAGGCTGGCCTCGAACTCAGAGATCCGCCTGCCTCTGCCTCCCGAGTGCTGGGATTAAAGGCGTGCGCCACCACCGCCCGGCCCCTGCTGTCCTTGTAAAGACTGGGTAGGAACTGTGCCGGCGGGCAGATAAACAAACTTGTACAAACTGGGGTTTTGCCTGGTGGTAATGGGCTCAGCATAATAGCTTCAGGGCAAACTGACCCCACCCTCCCCCTCCCCAGCTCCTAGGAGGAGCTTAAGAATTCTAAGAGCAATTCTACTCAACCTTGTCAAAGTGACTGGATAGTTAGTTAAACTGACCTTAAACCACCCAGTGCAGGACCTTCCCCAACCTCTCCACCCAGGGTGCCATAGCGTTGGCTGGAGATCAGGCTTATGATCCAATTTGGCCTAATGTTAGGTGGAAAAGAATGTTTTTTGGTGGAATCTAGGGGAAGTAGCCATTCTTCCTCTGTGTTGTTGCAGAGACAGGTAAAGCTGCCTTCCTCTGTTACTGCAGAGAAAAATGATACTCAGTGCATGCAGGGCAGGAAACTGCAGAAAATGCAAACCTGGGCCTGGATGGCCCCATTTCTGCTCTCCACCTTGCTGTTTAACTTTCTCATTTATGAGAACTGTTAAGTTCCTTTTATTGTTTCTTATATGCAAGTAACGACCTATAAAAGTACTTAAGGTAGCAGAGGGACCACGGGAGATATAAAGATAAGCAAGACAAGCTTTACCACCTAGTAAACACTGCTATCGTTTTTATAGAGTAAGAAGAGCCCTGATTTAAAAGAAAGAGAAATTCTGTGGTCCAAGTTTTCTTTGGGACTCTGCAGTCATTTGGATAGTATAACATTAAAGAAGGACATTAATCTCCCCATAATCAAACAATGGCTCTTTCAGGTCCACTGGCCAACCCTTGGGGGTCAAACAGAGTGACTTATCCCTTTGCCTGACAGACAACTACCTTGAAAAGCTGGCCCATTTCTGTATGCTTGCAGTTACTGGTTAACAAGTGCCACCCCAGCACCCTTCTCCTGAAAGAGAATGTATGCATTCCAAATTGCCTATGGCAATTGGACTTTTTTTTTTTCAATCCAAGGTAAAGCAGAGCCCCCAAGATTGCCACGGAATGGCATTTAGAAACAGTAAAGGAATCGGGAATCGTTTAGCGCTGCCTGCTCACGAGTCTCAGAATCCCACCCCATTGTGTGGTAGTTGTTGGTCCAGCTTTCCAAAGTTTGAGTTCGTCCTCCACGGTCGTCCCCACCCCCATGCTTTTCAGTCCTGTGTTTTGTAACTAAATGACATTTAAAACTCTACTTGTAGAGATCACTTGGGGCTGTTGGCATGAGCGTCAGGGGCAGAGAGTCCTTAGATCCTAGATTGAATTTAGAGGCCAGCAGTTAGACCATTTGAACTCGATAATAACGATGCTATCTCAGCAGGTTGCATAGGTCAGAAACGTTCTTCTTGTCACTGCTTGCTCTTTCCTTCCAGCCAGAAGTGGACAAGGGGAGAAGAGCAGAGGCATCAGGTTACAAGCGGTCAGTGCCAGGCACAGTGTAGTTACAGCAGCGATAACGGCGTTTGCCTATCAGGGGCTTATTCTATGCCAGGATCGAGCATCGAGATCCATGGTCTCATTCAACTTTTGCAGACACGGAGCTAAGAAGTGACGGGGAGGAGATTTGAACTCAGCCCTTCTGGCTGCAGGTCACATGTTTTTTTTCCAGGTGCACTGTACTCCACCAAGCACAATGTAGCATAGAACATTGATACAACGTAGCAGCATAAGTTACATGTAAAATTTAAGACAATGTATACACTGCATATGATTTGTCCTGTTACAGGGACCTCCAGGTGACACCACTTTCTAAAACCGGGACAATCTTACCAGCTTGTTCTTCCTCACAAGGAGGAATCATCTGTACTCCCTTGAGGTGACAAGGAGTCCTCACCTGCAAGCGGCCCCCAACCTTAGACTTTTGGAACAGTGAGTTAACTCCTGCACACCCCTCCTCCCCGGGCTGGTCCCTCTCTTTAAGTATCCAATCCACTGTAGGGATTCTTCTCGGGGCTAGCTGTGTTTTCAACACTCAGGGAAGCTTTGTTGTGTAATTGGCAGGGCTCCAGGGAGCTTGTGATTCCATCAGTGTACATGAGGCCTGGGTCTCAGAAATGATTCGAAGTTTATCAGGTGATTCTAATGGGCACCCCTAGTGAAGAATCCCTATCAAGGAGGCCCTTGTAGACTTCTCTTCGGATCCCCTGAAATGGCTTGGCATCAAGGGCTCTGTTCTGTGTGGCCCACTTGATTTTTGGACAAGCTGAATTCAGAGCCAAAGGCTCAGCAGTTAAGAGCACTCATTCCCAGCACCACGTGGCAGCTCATAACTGACGCCCTCTTTCTGGCCTATGTGGGCACCACATACACATGGTGCACACACATACACTCAGCCACACACACGCACATACAATAAACATATCTTAAGAAGAACCATTACCTCTATCCAGACTGGGGAGACATACTCGCTCTGCAAGCATAAGGACCTGAGTTCAGGATCCACAGAACCCACAGAGCATGTGCCAGCAGGCTCAGTGCTGGGGGACCAGAGACAGCCAGAACCTAAGGTAGCCAGCCTAGCCCAGATGGTGAGCTCCGGGTTCATTCGGTTAGAGACCTAAAGCTGATCACTGGCCTCCACAGTGCACACACATGCATACACCACACACACACACACACACACACACACACACACCACAAAATAAAATAAGAACAGAGCCTCTGGAAACAAGCTGCTGGGGTTCAGTCCTGCCTCCACATTTAATAACTGGGTGACTGTGAGAAAAACATCACTAGAGCCGCAAAAAGGGTGCAGTACCGGTCTTCATGCTAGAGCACTGCTTTGAAGATGAAATCAGTTAATATTTGCTGGTTGTTTAGCGATGCATCTTCCACACAAAACATTCAACAAAAGCATTCATTAGATCTAATAAAATCTTGCACAGGGAGCTGGGCAGTGGTGGCACGTGCCTTTAATCCCAGCACTTGGGAGGCAGAGGCAGGCGGATCTCTGTGAGTTCGAGGCCAGCCTGGTCTATAAGAAGAGCTAGTTCCAGGACAGCTAGGGCTGTTACACAGAGAAACCCTGTCTTGAAAAAAAAATCTTGCACAGCTATTATCAAATTTTCACTCAACCTGATGCTATTTGGCCTTTTGTTTTTGTTTTGCTTTGTTTGTTTGGTTTTTGGTTTTGCGAGAGAGGGTTTCTCTGTGGCTTTGGAGCCTATCCTGGAACTAGCTCTTGTAGACCAGGCTGGCCTCGAACTGTTAAGCCTTTTGTGTATGTGCCTACCTGCTTACTGGTGACTACTCTGTCATTCTCCACTGAAGCCATGGTTCTGTGTGTCTGGAGCCCTCACAGGAGAACAAAGCACAACCAGGAAATGGTCTGTACATATATGAAAAGTATCTGTTTGCTAACGTCAGGAATTGACTGTGTGAGGCTAGTTGTTTTCAATCTAATTATTTAAGTCATTCTCACTATGAGTCCACAGCAGAGGGACACAAAACACAGGGGCTTTGAGGAATCAGTGGGCAGTGCAAACAGGAGTCCTGCAGGAGAATTCTCAGAGGTTACAGAGAGTAGAAAAGTAGGCTGAAAATGAGGGTCAGGGGTCATAGAAAATATCCAGGCCAGGAGCAAAAAGCCCATAGAAAGCCAACGTCACCATGTCTTAATTGTGCCTAAGTCTGGCCTGGCCTACATTCCTATTTGGATGGCTGATTTGCATACACACTCATATACATTTCAACTCTAGAAGTAGAAGTTCCATATGTGTTTTATTTACTCACTCATTTTCTATCTGTACCACTTGGCCTATATATTTTTTTCTTCTTCTCGTTACGCCAGGAGACCATCATTATAACAGGCACCTCGGCTTAGAGATGCTAGGGTAAATTCTGAGGAGACATTTGAGACAAGATGTAAAATTTTGTATTGAAGTACAATAAAATGTTCGATGAGCAAATTTGGCAGCCAAAAGCTCTTTCTCTCATAGGTATGAAAAAATGTCTGTCTGTGCTTTACTTTCAAAGGAACCAAATAAGACATGGTCCCTGAATCATTGTCTGAATGCAAGCAGCATTTGGCTTTGATCTGAGTTGTTGAAAACTATGACCAATTTATCCCAAGGATGCCAAGCCATCAGAGAATGTTTTTAAGTCTGGATTTCCATATCGGGATTTTGCTACACACGGCTTCTCTTCCTTTCACATTACATAGGGCCAATCCAAAATAGGACCGCCAACAATAGACAGAGCTGGCATGCTAATTGCACATCTACTTATAGACAATGGGGCAGAAGGAAGCACTTCTGGACACAGTGTGGCCTGGAAAAGTCTAAACTCATAACTGAACAGTAAGTGGGACTATTCAATGCACCCTTCCGTGATGTGATGCACTGGTAGATTTCTTAGGGACAGGCACTCAGTTTCCAACCGGATGGGTAGGAAAGAGGCCTTGGAAAGTTATTTATGCAGTGCGTGCACCCCCACTGCCTCTTGCCTCTCTGGCGGTGTGCCTGTTGTCAGCCTTCCTCCAACCTCGTCAAGAGTCACTGCTGATTTTGTGGATTTCATTTGATAATTGAAACCCAAATATGTTCATTAGGATTCCATTCTGGACCTCATCTGCCCTGTTCCTCCTTGCCCAGATAGTGTGTGTGTGTGTGTGTGTGTGTGTGTGTGTGTGTGAGAGAGAGAGAGAGAGAGAGAGAGAGAGAGAGAGAGAGAGAGAGAGAGAGAAGGGGGGGTGGGATGTATATATCCAGCCCCTACGAAGCACATCAACCATCTTGTAAGCACATGAAACATACCAGGTACATCCTGTAATGAGTCAATCAATTACCCAGGATTATCCACATTTGGGTCTTGGTGGAATTTTCTTGGAACCAAATGAAGACTTGATCAGCACATAATACCCTCCAATATCCTTCAGAAATAAGAAAATGGGCATCCAAAAGGATTTAAGGTCTCTGACTAAATCCATTGCCTGGAGCGTTTGGTGGAGAAAAACACTTGGTCTTGCTCCATATTCTGTGTTCAATTTGGGGCCCCTATCCAGACAGGGTGCAGAAGATTCAGGGACCAAGAGGCAACTGTCAGTTCCTAAGGATATAGGTTTCACAAACATCTAGTCTTCAAGTCAGAGACATCTTTATGAGACTGCCTGTTCTCAAGGAGTCTGTGCATAGTGAGGCTTGTATTGCCTTGCATTTTATTTTAAGGCATAAGACCGCTGAGAATGGACCACTTCACCAAATTCCTAAATGGGTCCATTTCATAAGAAAAACGTTTTCCTGCCCTCGAAACTGTCCATCCTAGTTCCTTTTTCAGAACCATCTGTGTCCACTACCCCTCCTTTCCTTACCAGATTCACCTTTAACCTGCATACAGAGAGCATCAAGCTCCCTTCTGATTCCCAACACAGAAACACACTTCTTGCATGAGCTTTATCAATGACCTTCCCTCAAGCCCCCTCCACACACACCCCTTCTATGATGTTATCACGTCGCAGGGCTTTGTTTCTAAGGTCTCATCGCAGCAGGTGTCTGATTGCAAGGGAAATGATTAGATGTCAAATTAGTGCTATGATCATTTTTAGTCCTCTGACTTTTATTCAAATGGGAAAGATTTTCAATTTTCAGTCTTCATTTGCTTTCTATTGGTTGGATAAAGACCATGACCAGAAGGAGGGCAAGGGTTTGTTTGGTTTTACACAGTCTATCATTGGAGGAAGTCGGGGCAGGAACTCAAGTCAGGAATATGAGGTGGGGGGGAGGAACTGAAGCAGAGACCATGAAGGGGATGCTTTTTACTGGCTTTCTCGCTCAACTTGCTGTTTTTACATAAGCCAGGACCACCTGCCTAAGGATAACACGTGCCCACAGTAGGCTGGACCCACCCATATCAATCATGAATCAAGAAAAATTCTCCCACAGACCTGCCCTCAGGCCAGTCTGATGAAGACACTTTCTTAACTGTGGTCCCCTCTTCCCTGATGATCCCAGCTAGTGTCCATCTGACAAATCAGCACACGGTCTTCATTCTGATTTTTCCTCAATTTCTCCTTCTACCTCCTGGCCTCCCTTAACTGCTACTCCTGTAATCTCCTTGGCTTTTTCTCTTACTTCTTTTTCCTAGTTCCGTCCTCACTTGAGTAAGGCACATGGAAATAAAGGTGGTTGGTGTGAGTGTGAATCCAGGTGGTGAGTCCCCAGCAGATGTGACATCTCTGTCTTGGGCTCACTACCCAACAGGACCAGCCAACTTGTCCTAGGCACGTGGCTCACAACAGACACGTTGTATGAGTTCCCTCAGTCGCTCCTCGCAGCAACGTTATAAAAAGAATAATGTCCCCATTTTATACCTGCACACACTGGGATACAGAAAACAGGAAGACTGAATTGCTTGCCCAAGGTACACAACAGGGATCTGTCTAGTTATCCCCTCTTCTCTGCTTGCACCCGCTTTGCTGCCTCTTTATAGTGAAAGCCACGTGTCTCTACTTCAGTACTCTTTTGTTGGCTGGAGAGGATGATGGGGGAGGGGAGACAGGTTGGCCCCTAGAAGTGCTGTCATTGCTGCATTTTTCTGATGCCTTTTGCTCTAAGCCCGACTGACTACATCATCTGTCACTCAGCCCGGGTGTGTCTTGCTTCACAGGCCACAGGAATGAGACACTCTAGAAGATCCACCAGCGGCCGCCTCTCTTGCTGTCTCCTGACTCAGTTACTGTGCTCACTACAGCCTTCCTCTACTTTTTTTTTTATTAAATATTTATTTATTGTGTATACAATATTCTGTCTGTGTGTATGCCTGCAGGCCAGAAAAGGGCACCAGACCCCATTACAGATGGCTGTGAGCCACCATGTGGTTGCTGGGAATTGAACTCAGGACCTTTGGAAGAGCAGGCAAAGCTCTTAACCTCTGAGCCATCTCTCCAGCCCTTTTCATTGCCTTCCGGTCTTCTTGATGCCTCTAGTCCCAGTCTCTTGGCTCAAACTTTTCAGCCACCTTGATGTCCTCAGGTCTCCTATCCAGATCATTTTCTCTGGCCAGTTCGCCAGTCTCCCTGGCTCTAGCCTCTCCCACGTGAACAGATTTACAGGCTACTCACCGCCTGTGGTCCTCAACCTTGAACTTTGATCTTCGCCTCCGGCAGCAACCCCTTCCTGATACTATCTTCCTAAGTCAATGAAATGGCCAAGTTACTAGAATCCCCAGACACCTTGAGTGCCACCTCTGCCTGAAAGGCCCTTTCAGAGCTGGCCTCCTTCCTCACTTTAGTTCCAAAGCTTCCTCCTTCAGCTTTCCCTGGAAATCTCCCATGTACCCTTTCTCTCACTTTGCATTTTGCTGGGTATCAGGAGCCTGTGTGTGTGTGATCTTTCCCACCTCTGACCTATGAGGTCACACACAGGCTTGTCACCGGCTCTCTATTTTCTTGACTTCTCAAGTCCCTTTACTCAGACCTTCCCCCTTGCTCCGTCAGCCAACTTTAAGTCCTCAGTTCTCCTATCCAGACCATTTCTCTGGCCAGTTCACCAGTCTTCCTGCCTCTCCCCACTTAAGGCTTGGCTCTCAATAGTTGTTTAAAAACAAACAAACAAAGATGAGTTTCTAAATGGGAAAGATTGAACCCTGGGAAGGGAAACTAACACAATAAATCTGCTGGGGGGCGAGAGATTTCGTAATGGTTAATATTGTTGGGCCGGACTGCATTTAAGTCATTTCTCCTCTCCATTAGCTCACATGATCTGGAACACATGCCTAGCTTAACCTTTGTATGCTTCAAATTTTCTTATCGGTAAGATGGTAATAATAAGTACTTATGGGATAGTCATGAGGATTGGGTTGAGTTCGCACCGGTGAAATGATTGGAATGTACTCAACACGTGCTAGCACTCCGAGGTGAGCTATTTTTATAGTTGGTAATGGCAGAACCAGAATTCAGGTCATAACTTCAGACTGCCAACCCAATACTGTTTACACCGGGCTCCATGCCCGGGCACTGCATTCACCTGCCATTCATTGCTTCTTCGGTGTCCTTAATCTTCATCCACCCTCCCCACTCTATGCAAAACAGATACATGTATGTGACGTGCACATGCGCGCAGGACTTTGAGTCAGTCACTAAATACTGCCTTAAGGTAGTCTAGGGTTTAAAAAGGTTTCTATGTTTCTAGGGATGGAGCACAGGGTGTTTCACATGCTGGTTAAGCAGTTTACCACTGAGCTACAGTCTCAGACCCTAAGGTAGCCTAGAATTTTAGTAAAATAGTGTGGTCTTTGATTCACAAAAGAAGAAGGGAAAGAAGAGTGAGGGGGGCGGGGAGTAGAAGGGGGCGTCCCCTATCAACTCCACCCAGGATATAAGAAGAAAGAGGAAGCTCTGAGTGTTTCATGTGTTTTTTGGTTTCACAGTAATTACAGTAAGGGCCTCTGCAGTCACCATTAGAGACCATAGACATCACGGGGACAAAAGAGTGCTGACTTGAGCTGGGCTTGCCGGGATTCAGATCTCAGCTCTCATGGGCTCTCAGTTCATGGGTGGTGCTCCTCCGACTTTGAAGGGCTCTGGGGAGACTCAGCAGAGCCAATGGTAGAAAGCGTTTACCCCATGCCCAGCATCTGGGCAGCAGCTGCTGCTAGTAGGATTTCTTTGTGTCCAGCTACCTTTCACTCCCTGTCATTCCGCTAGAGGAGATCCTAAAATACACCTGAGAGTCCCCCGGGGTTCTCGGTGCAGGATTGTGCCTAGTAGGGATGCGTTTGTGGGGATTCAGAGAGCGGAGAGTCCCCAGGGATTAAGTGCCGCTGAAAGTTACCAATCCCCCACCCCTGGCAGGTTTGCCAAGAGGCCTCTGGAGGAAAAGCTCTTCCTTCTCCTTTGATTTCCTTGGGTTCTTCCATTCTCAAGGGTGCTGACTCAGTGAAGGTGTGAATCTTACAAAGAGCAACTCCACCTAGAGGAAGAACAGAGGGGCAGAGGAGGAGCAAGGGAGTCCACATCTCGATTGCTTTAGGAAGTAACCTGCACCATACCTAAAATGTGTCCCGGATCCATTGTCCTGGTGCCGCAAGCAAAGCCCATCCATCTAATGCACATTTCAAATGCATCCGAGGACAAATGTCTGTTGACTCTGTCACCTAAGAGGACCCTGGGACTGAACAGTTTGTCAGGAGATTCCAGGGTCTTTGTCCTTTACTGGATGCATTTTAATGACCCCTCCTCATGACACCCCAGTCAGCATTCAAAAACTCTCCCTTTTCAACAGATTCAGACCCTTCCTAAGTGGAATTCCTGCCTGACTTTCACCCCCCTCCTTGCCACTCCTTAACACCATAACTATCTCATGATGGATCCATGACTCCATCTTTAGGCAAATATCAGTTCGATCATTTGTGTTTTTCCTCAAGGGAAAATGTTACTACGTCCTCATGAGCTTCCCAGTGAAAACACACCAGCTGCAGACATTGTCCCTGGGTCTCAGACTCCGCCTCAGTCACTTGCTCCTAGTCTAACCAAAGCTTCTGGTAGCAAAATGTTGAGTTTGGCTGGCCAGCAGGGGGCACCCTTTCACCAACATTAGCCTTGACCCAGCCTCAGGTACCTGGTGGGAGAGGATGCTGTTGTCTTAACTTGAAGTTGTTTATAGATCCCTGCCGCATTAAAATTTGGTTGAGAACCGGAATAAGTATGAGCCTATTTTAAAATTTTAAAGAAAGCGCATTGCCGCCTGCAGTGATGGCTGCAGTGGAAACTTTTCTTCTGACAGTTCACGCCCACTCCTTCTGAGGCACTGCCACATCTCACGCTGCTGCCCTTCCCACCAGAATGGCTTTCCCTACCTTTGTCTGGGTTAAAAGAGAAAACGGGTTTTTCAAAACTAATTGCCAAAGAAGAATTTAATTAAAACTCATCTAGCTACCCTTGACAATTCAGCTCATTTACCCCCTTCACATATTCTCCTTTAGGGTCCTGCAACTTGTCTCACTTTTACTTTTAAAATTTCTATTTATTTAATTTTGTTTATATGTGCCCCAACACAGCCCAGGCTTGCCTCCGATTTTCTGTGTATCCTATGATTACCTTAAGCTTTGGCCATCCTGCCTCCATCGGTGTTCTGGGATTATAGAAGTATACCAACACACCTGGTTTATGTAGTATGGGGAATCAAATCCAGAGCTGCGTGCTAAGCAGTCTGCTAACCAAGCTACCTCCTCAGCCCTCGGCTTACATTGCATTTCATAATACGTCTTAGTTCGATAATTCAGTGGTATCTTCAATTATATTTTATCTCCATGAAGTAAACTATCTTCTTTTTTGATTTTTCGAGACAGGGTTTCTCTGTGTAACAGTGCTTGCTGTCCTGGAACTCACTCTGTAGACCAGGCTGGCCTCAAACTCACAGAGATCTGCCTGCCTCTGCCTCCCATGTACTGGTATTAAAGGCGTGCGCCACCAGCCCGACTCTTTTTTTCCTTTTATTGAAGCAGGCTTTTTTCCCTCACATATATGTTCTAATCTAACTGTAATCACAGTTTCCCCTCCCTCTATCCCCCTCAGCTTCTCCTCTTCACCCCTTCAGTCCAGATCCACCCCCTTTCTGTCTCCCCTGAAATGACCCTTAATATTGGCTTTCCTTCCCATGTTCTGTCCCTCCTCCCTCTCTCCTCTCCTCCTTCCTACTTGATCTTCCCATTTCGGTCCCCCCGCCTCCATCCATCCATAACTATTCTATTTCCCTTTCCTAGGGAGATTTATCTGTCCCCCAGCTCACCTGCTTTCTGTGGTTCTATGGGTTGTAGCTTGATCATCATTGACCTCACAGCTAATATCCATATATAAACAGATACAATATACACACCATATTTATCTTTCTCGATCTAGGTTATTCCACTAAAATGATTTTTCTCTAATTCCATCTATTTACCTGCAAATTTCAGGATTTCGAGGGCTGAGAAATACCATTATGTAGATATACGGTATTTTCTTTATCCATTCCTCTGTGGAGGGATAGGTTGTTTCCAGTTTCAGGCTGTTACGATGAGAACAGCAGTGAGCATGGCTGGCAAGTGTATCTTGGTGGGATGAAGCATCCTTTGGGAATGTGCCCAAGAGTAGTATAACTAGACCTTGAGGCAAATAGATTCCCAGCTTCCTTAGTAACTGCCACACTGATTTCCATGGTGGCTGTACAAGTTTGCACTCCCACCAGCAACGGAGTAGTGTTCCTCTTACTCCACATCCCTGCCAGCGTCAGCTGTCGCTTGTCTTATTGGTTTGAGCCATTCTGAGAGGTGTAAGATGGAATCTCAAAGTAGTGTTTTGCATTTCCCTGGTAGCTAAGAATGTTGAAGACTTCAGTGTTTCTCAGTCACTTGAGTTTTCTCTTTTGAGTATTCTCTATTTAGATCTGTACCCATTTTTAATTGGATTATTTTTTCTTTTTTTTTTTTAAAAATATTTATTTATTTATTATGGATACAATATTCTGTCTGTGTGTATGCCTGCAGGCCAGAAGAGGGCACCAGACCTCATTGCAGATGGTTGTGAGCCACCATGTGGTTGCTGGGAATTGAACTCAGGACCTTTGGAAGAGCAGGCAGTGCTCTTAACCACTGAGCCATCTCTCCAGCCCCTGGATTATTTTTTCAATGTTTTTTATTTTTATTTTATGTGCATTGGTTCATTTGCCTCCATCTATGCCTATGTGAGGGTGTCGGATCCCCTGGAACTGGAGTTACAGTCATGTGTGAGCTGCCATATGGGTGCTGGGAATTGAACCCCCTTCCAATTTGCATCTCTTTCGCCTCCTTTCGTCGTCTTATTGCTCAAGCTAAGACTTCAAGTTCTATATTGAATAGATATGGAGCTAGTAGGTAATCTTGTCTTGTTCCTGATTTTAGTGGAATTGCTTGGAGTTTCTCTGCGTTTAAGTTGATGTTGGCTATGGTCTCGCTGCTATTGTCTTTATTATGTTGAGGTCTATCCCTTGTATCCCTAATCTCTCCAGGACTTTTCTTAAGTAGGGATGTTGGATTCTGTCCAGGGCCTTTTCTGCATCTAATGAGATGATCATGTGGTTTTTATCTTTCAATTTGTTTATATGGTGGATTATATATTTATTGATTTATGTATGTTGAGCCATCCATGCATCTTTGGGATGAAACCTACTTGATCATGGAAGATGATCTTTTTGATGTGTTCTTGGATTCAGTTTGCAAGTATTTTATTAAGAATTTTTGCATCTATGTTCCTAAGGGAAACTGGGCTGTAATTCTCTTTCTTTGTTGGGTCTTTATGTGGTTTGGGTATCAGGGGAACTGTGGCCTTGTAAAAAGGAATTGGGCAATGTTCCTTCTGCTTCTATTTTGTGGAATAATTGAGAAGTATTGGCATTAACTCTTGAAAGTCTGGTAGAATTCTGCACTAAAACCATCTGGTCCTAGTCTTTCTCTGGTTGGAGAGTTTTTAAGGACTGTTTCTATTTCACTAGGGTTATAGGCTTGTTTAAATTGGTTATCTGATCTTGATTCAACTTTGGTAAACGGTCTATAATGAGAAAATTACACATTTCTTTTAGATTTTCCAATGTGGTGAAGAACTTTTTTTAAGAGTATGTCTTTATGATTCTCTGGATTTCCTTGGTAACTGTTGTTATGTCTTCTTTTATTTGTAATTTTGCAAATTTGGGTATTCTTTCTCTGCCTTTTAGTTAATTTGGATAAGGGTTTGTCAGTCTTACTGATTTTTTTCAAAGACTCAACTCTTTGTTTCATTGATCCTTTCTATTTTTCTTTGTTGTTGTTTCTATATTATTTATTTCAGCCTTGCATTTGATTATTTCTTACTATCTATTCCTTTTGCTCTAGGGATTTCAGGTGTGATATTAAGTTACTAGTATGAGATCACTCCAACCACTCCAACATTTTTTATGTAGTCATTTAGTACTATGAACCTGCATCCTAGAACCACCTTCATTGTGTCCCATAAGTCTGGGAATGTTGGGTATTCTTTTCATCCAACCGTAGAAGGTCTTTCGTTTCTTTCTTAATTTCTGCCTTGACACATTTTTCATGTAGTGAGTTGTTCACGTTCCATGAGTTTGTAAGTTTTCTGTTGCTGTTGAAAACCAGCTTTAATCCACTGTGGTCGGATAGAATGCAGGGTGTAATTTCAATTTTCTAGTATCTGTTGAGACTTCCTTGGTGTGTACAGATTAAGAATTGTAATATCCTCTTGGTGGATTTTTCCTTTGATTAGTATATAGTGTCCCTTCCTATCTCTTCTGCTTAGTTTTGATTTGAAGTCTGTTTGCCAGATATTAAAATGACTGCATCAGCTTGGTCCTTTGCTTGGAATACCTTTTTCTGTCCTTTCACCTTGAGGTGATGTCTGTCCTTGATGTTAAGATGTGTTTCTTCGCTGAAGCAGAAGGATGAATACTGTTTTCACATCCATTTTGTTAGTCTGTGTAGTTTTTGTTGGGGAATTGAGATTATTGATGATGACAGATATTAAGAACCAGTGTGTGTTGACTCCTGTTATTCTGTTGTTGTGGGATGTGTGTGTGTGTGTGTGTGTGTGTGTGTGTTTCCCTTCTTTTAATTTGCTGGTCTGGGATCATTTATTCCTTGTGTTTTCTTGGGTGTGGTTAGCCTTTTTAGGTTGGTGTTTTCCCAGGGCTTTTTCTGGGGCTGAATTAGTAGATAGATACTGCTTAAATTTGGTTTCAATATACGATGTCTTATTTTCTCCATAGATTGTGATTGAAAGTTTTGTTGGATATAGTAGTCTGGGCTGGCATCTGAAAGTCAGTGGAATATCTGTCCAGGCCTTTCTGGTCTTTAGGGTTTCCATTAGGAAGTCTCTGTATTAGCTCTTTTAAATGTTACTTGGTTACTTTATATGTTGTTTTATATGTTACTTTCTCTCTTGCAGCTTTTAAAACTCTACGTTCTGTGCAATTAGTGTTTTGACTGTTATGTGCTGAAGGGACTCTCTTTTCTGATCCAGTCTATTTGGTGTTCTGTTTGCTTCTTGTGCCCTGCTAGGCATTTCTTTCTTTGGGTTAGGGAAATTTTTCTTGATGATTTTGTTGAAAATATTTTCTGTGCCTTTGACCTGGCTTTCTTCTCCTTCCTCTATTCATTCCTATGATTATTGGATTTGATCTTGCCAGTGTCCCAGTTTTCCTGGATGTTTTGTGCCAGGATTTTTTTTTTAGATTTAGCATTTTCTTTGATAGATATATCCATTTCTTCTATTGTATCTCCAGTACTTGAGATTATCTTTTCCGTCTCTTGTATTCTCTTGGTGAAGCTTGCCTCTGAAGTTCCTGCTCAAGTTCCTAAATTTTTCATTTCCAGATTTTCTGCAGTTTGTGTTTTTTTTTTTTAATTGATTTGACTTTCACTTTCTGGTCTTGAACTGTTTTATTCATTCATGTTTGTTTGTGTTTTCTTTTTCTTTCTTTCTTTCTTCCTTCCTTCCTTCCTTCCTTTCTTTCTTTCTTTCTTTCTCTCTTTTTGTTGTTGTTTTTACAAGACAGGGCTTGTCTGTGTAGCCCTCGCTGTTCTGGAATTCACTCTGTCGATCAACCTGGCCCTGAACTCAAAGATCCACCTCTTTCTGCCTCCTTACTGCTAGGATTAAAGTCGTACACTACCTCCACCTGATCTGCTCTTTCTTAGATTTCTTTAAGGGACTTATTCATTTCCTCCTTAAGGACCTCTATCATATTCATAACTTTAAGACTATTTTAAGGTCTTTTTCTTGTGCTTTAGCTATTTTAAATACTTAGGACCTACTGTTAGGGTTTTTGGGTTTTTGTCATTTTGTTTTGTTTTATTGTTTTGTGGTTTTGGCTCTAGTGGAGACATACTGTCCTGGCTACTATTTAGTTTTTATGCTGGCATCTAGGCATCTGGATTTGAGAAGATTGTTAGTCTAGGTGCTGATATCTTTGTTGGGTGGGTGTTTTTGTTTTTGTTGCCCTTTTTGGTTCTTAGGAGAATGTAGTAGCTGTATATTGCCTGGTAGGATATTTCCTGGGATTTTAATAGGTGTGGCCACTGGGAGTTCCAGGTAAAATGTAATTCTAGGTATTGGGAACTGACACTTAGGAATGGGGATTGGTGGGGGTGCTGACAGGAGGGAGGAGAGCAGGGTGTTCAGCCAGGATCCTCTTATCCTGTTGGAATGGGGACAGAAGGTGAGGAGAGGACACACTGGGTGGTCTGCTTCCCAGCTGGGGTTGAAGCTGGGGATTTGACTTGGAGGGGAGGCAGGAGAAGAGAAGATCTACAGTTAGTCCACTGACTTCCAGGCTGGAATGACCTGTGGGTTCCCAATGAGTAGCAGCTTGTCTCACTTTTAAAGCCTGTCTCCATCAGGTCTTTAATTGGATTGAGTCCATCATTAGAAAAGAGGTCCTTTAGCAGCTTCTACCATTTGGTGAAAACAGGGCAGCACCTTCAAGGATCTAATCTAGAAGGAAGAGTAAGATGCTTTAGCAAGATTCTCTGTGTTGTCTTGATTAGGGTTACTGTCATGATGAAACACCATGACTGAAAGCAAGTTGGAGAGAAAAGAATTTATTTGTCTTACACTTCTATATCATAGTCCATTATTGAAAAAAAATCAAAACAGTAACCAGACAGTGTAGGTACCTGGAGGTAGGAGCTGATGCAGAGGCCATGGAGGGATGTTGCTTGCTGGCTTTGCTCCCCATGCCTTGCACAGCCTGTAGAACTCAGGACCACCAGTCCAGGGATATCCCCACCCACTATGGGCTGGGCCCTCCCCCCATCAATAGCTAATTAAATATCCTACAGGTTTCTCTACTTACAGCCATCTTAAGGAGGAATTTCTCACTTGAGGTCTTCCCCTCTCGGATAATTATAACTTGTATCGAGCTGACATAAAACTAGCCAATACACATGCTAAATAGAACTTATAGGGTGAGCGTCAGTGTGGGTCCCAGATAGGAAAGCTCCCTGAATCAGTATGGCCAGTTAGGGTGGCTACGAAGAGAAGATGCCAAGATGTGGGTAGCGCCCAGTGCATGGGGAAACAGAGGAGGAGTAGGTCAGCTAAGCAAATTAGGGCCGGAACGTGGAGCGATGGCTCAGGAAGGGTGCAGGGAGGGCAAGGGTGAAGGTCAGAATGAGCTAGAATCGGGAAGGCAGGGTGGAAAGAAGAGGGGAAGGGAAGTCAAAGATGAGAAGTAGAGTGTTCTCCAAAGGAACAATTCGTGTTGAAAACAGTGGGGTGAAAGGCTCCAAAGAGTCAGGATCACAGATGGAAGGTGGTAAATGCTGGGCCAAGATGTTGGTGTGGGCCAGGATCCCTCTGCAAAGCCGTAGCACAGTCGGCAGCAACAAGATTCATGCAAGTTGCCCGAGAGCAGTTCAACATCAGTGTCGGAGAGAGGATTTGGATCAGAACATTCCTGAGCTCTGTCTGGCTCACCACCGGTGGTCCTGGCTGTTCAGACTTTGTGTCATGCGCATCTGTACAGCAGGTGAGAGCATTACAGCTACTGGGTAACGCTGTTATGAAAACTAAATGGGATGATGACAGCGAAGGCCAAAGATGACCCCTAAATGGAGAGACCTTAGCCTTTGCATCCGAGTATTTCCAAATTCGCTGTAAGGTGTTAGTAACAAGGAGTGCTTCTTAGTCATTTCCTGACTTTTTCCTCTTGGATTTTTTCCCATCTTGGATTCTCATACCATCGTCTGGTGTGGAAAAACTTAGAACCTGACCTCCATTCCAGACCTGTGGAGACACTGATGCTGGAGTCACGGAAGTGGTGGGACCATTTGGAAAGCCACCTCTTAAAGCACAAGATCCAAGGGAGACAGAGTCACCTGAGCTTGCTGGTAATGATGTGGCTCTTTCAAAAGGCCTGAAACCAGCCTGATCTGTCACATGTTTTTAATGTGTGTCCATATGGATATGAGTACACAGGTGTGTGCCATTGAGTGTGTGTGTGTGCATGAATGTGTGCGTATGAATGTATGTGTGGACATATGTGTGTAAATGTGTGTGCATGAGTGTGTATGAATGTGTGAGCATGAGTGTGTGTGTGTGTGTGTGTGTGTGTGACTAGAACAACCACAGGTGTTATCTTCAGAAACACTTTCCACTTCATTTGAGGCAGAATTTTTCATTAGTTTGAGTCACCAATTAGCCCAGTCTGGCTGACCAGTGAGTCCCAGAATTCCGTCTGTTCCGCCCACCCTCCTTTCCCGGCACTGGGATTTCTAGTGTGCAGCACCTGCCGTGGCCAGCATTGTTTTGTGGGTTCTGGGACCAGTCTCAGCTCCTCATGCTTACAAGGTATGTTCTTTACTGAGCACTCAGGATTCAACTTTTGTAATAAGAGCTCTGGCTACTTCTAATGTCCACTGAGTTTAGGGACCCCACTGGAGGCACAGTTTAACACAAACGCACACACACACAGAGACACACAGACACACAGACACACACACACACACACACACACACACACCTTGGTTTAGATCACAGTGTGATTTTGGAAACATCGAAGTGCAAAAATCACATGAAACCATGAAATGAAGGGAATGTGATCATCTTTGACATTGCATTGGCTTTTTTTTTTAAAAAGCATGTATTCTATGCTCCTCAGTTCAAAATATATTTTTTAATTTTTAAGTGCTATCTTTAAATTGGTGCATCTCTACGAGGAGCGAGTGGATCAAGCTCCCTGTCTTTAGCCTGTGAGCAAGCTACCCTCACCAGGCTTTAGACCTTTCCTCATCCAGCAGTGACTGCTTAGTGGAGTGACCTTAAAGCTTAGATGTTTACCCTACACCAGTGGTTCTCAGTCCCTTTGGGGGTTAAATAACCCTTTCACGGGGTGAGAGAGCCACATACGACCATCTGCATATTAGATATTTACATTTTGATTCATAACAGTAACAAAATTGCAGTCATGAAATAGCAACTAAAATAATTTTATGGTTGGGGACCACCATGGCACGAAGGACTGTACCAAAGGATCGCAGCATCAGGGAGGGGGGACCACTGGTCTACAGCGTCTGATGTCATTGCTGTTGCATTCAGCCTGCTTCCATCTCCCCAGAGATCCTACATGAAGGCACATTTAAGAACCACTGCTTCTGAGGCATTTGTCATTCAGACTGGCTTGGGGAAGCAATGTCTTTTTTAAAATATCAATCTAACGAGCACACAAAACTTCTTTGAAATACCAATGGCGAGAATAAAATGCGGAAATTAGTACATTTTAGATTACCTGCCGCTTAGGATCGCTCATGCTTTTGTGTGCTGTCTGTCTCCATCCCTCACAGATGCTAAGTGCGTTTTGGAAAAGCTTAGCAGTTTGTGCTCCTACTATGTGAAACATTCATGCAGCCCTGAGCTTATCTGTTGTTCCTTCTGTCTGGAGCCTAAAGAAATGCAGACCATTAGGAGGGACTGAAGCAATATGTGTTAGGTGTAAAGAAGCACTCTGTAAACACTAAGCTGTCAAACAGATGGGAGTTATTATCAAGCCCCCTGTGGGCCTCGTTTAAAGCAACGGAGCTGTTTCCTGTTTTACTGATGATAGGTAATATTAGGATAGCACCTCTGCACGGTGAAATCTTTGCAGAGTCATGCTTAGGAAAACCTAGCACGTCTAGAATGTGAGAAATGTAAGTAGAAACGTTTCAGAAACTAAGGTACAGCACAATAAATTATCTCAGCCACTAGGAAATGGGGGAGAAATGGAGGATAGCAATGGTGTTTTAACATTCATGGCCTCTGTGAGAATATGGCATGGCGTCCTAGGATGCTGTGTTGTGTGTGCTGTGGGAGGAGGGGACACAGTCTATTCACCAAATACCTGGGAAGCATCAGCTCAAAGTAGAAGGGCTAAATTCGGCCCACAGTTTAAGAGTACAAGCCCATCATGGTGCAGACAGGATGGCAGCAGGAATGTGAGGTGCCTGGTTGCGTTTCCTCATAGTCAGGAAGCAGAGAGAGATGCATGCTGATGCAAAACCCAGTTTCCCTTCTAATTCAGCCCAGGACCCCAACCCATGGGATGGTGCCACCCACATGCAGTGTGGGGCTGCTCTCCTAAATCAAACCTTTCTAGAAACAGACTCCTAGACACAGGGAATTTTATGATGGGATGGGAGGAAGCAGAAAAGAGTACCCTGGTACTGGACTGGACTTTCAAGACCTACTCTGAATTTACGCGTTTATTTGCTGAAACCAGCTAGCGTAAGTAACACACAGTATCCATGGTGCTTTATATTAATTATCTGCTTGGCAGGATGTGGAATTGCTTTCGATAGAAATCTCAGGGCTTGTCTGTGAGAGGGTTTTCTAGATTCAGTTAACTGCAGTAAACAGACCCACCGTAAGGTGGGCAGGACTGTTCCATGGGCTGGGGTCTTGGTCTGCATGAAAAGGGAGCTAATGGAGCGTGAACATTCACCACTCTTTGCTTCTTGCCTGTGGATGCAATGTGACCTAATAACCAATAGCCTCATCTACTTGTAACCACGCTTTCTCTGCCATCCTGGACTCCACTCCAAACCGTGAGTTAGAACGAACTCTCCTTTCCTTACGATGCTTTGTCAAGTACTTTGTTGTGCCACCATAGGAAGCAACCAATAAAGTAGCTATGAGCACGCTGGTGCCTAGAGTTTGGTTTCTAAATGAAGTCAAAGAAACTTAGCTAGCTAGAAGCGGTTCCCACTGATCAATTCTGGACATGCTAGCACCAAGCTCACAGTGACATGTCATAAGACATCACCTACCAAAATTGTCCAGGTATCCACACAGATATAAAAATAAATGAACAGGCAAGAGAACGCTCTCCCTGACAGTGACATGTGGATGAATGCAGAATTCCTTTTTTAAAAAACCCAAAAAGTATACATCCTCCATGGTAATAATGATTCCAATGATGAGAGGTGTCAGCGTCAAAATCACAGCTACAACCTACAAAACATTGGCAGCCACACAGTTATAAACAAAGAAATAAGTCTTCAGTGGATGCTAGAATTATTGCTTAAATATATGTTGGCGAGCAGGTGAGCGTCTCAAGCCGTCTTCACACAGATTAATTGCACATTGCAGAGGGAAAACTTCCTGTAGGATGGGGAATCTGGCAGACACAGGCGGCTGATCAAAGTGGCATTTGTGCCACCTGGAGTGAGGTGACACAGACACAGTATGTACCATCCCTACATCCTCAGTCTGATCCTGAGGAAACAGCCAAGCGAATTCAAGTTCAAGGCATTCTGTGAGACTCCTGGCTTATAGTCTTCAGCAGTGTTGGTGCCCTGAAAGGCAGGAGTTATTGCTCCAGATCAAAGGAAGCTAAATATATACCACTGCCCAGAGCACTAGGTGGCCTCAACTGGTCCTGGTCAAAAAAATAGAATGAAATCAGAGTAGAAATTAGCGGTGTGTTAGGTAACAATATTGTATTGGTCCTGTGTTGGATCATTTTATGGCTACATAAGATAATGTCATTGTCTCTAGGGAATGCACGCTGAGCTATTAGTGGCCAAGAGATTTGTAGCTTTAAAAGGGTGGTGGGAAACCCTGCCACAGATGAAAACCAATGATTATGAATCTATGAAGTGGGTGCATGGGCAAGTTCATTAGTCTGTTTGTGCAATTTTTACAGCTTTAAAATTCTTTTAGCTGGGCGGTGGTGGCACATGCTTTAATCCCAGCCTGCAAATGCAGGCAGATCTCTGTGAGTTCAAAGCCAGCTTGATCTATAGAGGGAGTTCTAGGAAAGTCAAAGCTGTTATACAGAGAAACCCCGTCTCAACAAAAAAACAACAACAATAAAAAAATCTTTTAAATGATGTTTAAAAACTGACTATATTCTTTGGTAAATTCTCAGTGCTAGGACCCATGCATGAATAATGCTACAGTTCATTGATTTTAATGCTATTTTATTTGTCATAAAACTTCTATGACAATCCTTTTAAAATATTTTGAAAGTCTGTACAATATTGTTACTGGATATATAATTAATTTTCAACTTGCGGTTTTTTATTCTGATCCAGAATTCATTGTTTCAAAAAATGGCATTCTGATAAGTCATATGATGAGCAAAAAAATTCTTCAGTAATGATTTGGAACCAAAATTCTCATCTGACTACCCTGGGCCAATGATTTGTACTGTTTATGTACAGTATTGGCCTCATGGTTGGGGGGGGGGTGAGGGAGAGAAAGAGAGAGAAGGGAGGGAGGGAGGGAGAAAGCTAGCTCATGGCTTGTGTGTGTGTTTGTGTGTGTACACGTGTTTTAATTGCTAAAGTTCATTACTTTTCCCCTCTGGAAACGTTAAGACTTAGCAGCATTTGGCCCTCCCATCACATGGGCTTACCCGTGAGCCATTTCCTTTTGAGGTACACTATTCTCTGAAGGTCACCACTCTGAATGCCACCCTGACCTAGCCTACTGCAGTCACCCTGGTTACCTGTCTTGCTCCAGAAAGAATTTGAGTTTGTGAAGTGTCTTTTAGGCAATAAAGAATAAAATAGAAAGTAGAGGATCGTTTCTGGAGAAAAGCTGAAAAGGAGATGGGACCTGAGCACGCAGCTCAAACTCAGCGTTGTCCACACTGAACTCTTTTGCCCACTTTCCCACCCAACCCTACTATTGGCAAACTGAAACAATAATTTATCATCGACAGGTTCCTCTCTATCAGCACATGGAACAAAGAGATCTAAATCCCCCAGATTTTACTTTCTAAATATCATCATCACCGTCATCACCGTCATCACCGTCATCACCGTCATCACCGTCATCACCGTCGTCATCAACGTCATCATCACCGTCATCATCACCGTCATCATCACCGTCATCACCGTCATCACCGTCATCATCACCGTCATCACCGTCATCACCGTCATCACCGTCATCACCGTCATCACCGTCATCACCGTCATCATCACCGTCATCACCGTCATCACCGTCATCACCGTCATCACCGTCATCATCACCGTCATCACCGTCATCATCACCGTCATCATCACCGTCATCACCGTCATCATCACCGTCATCATCACCGTCATCACCGTCATCACCGTCATCACCGTCATCACCGTCATCACCGTCGTTTCCGTCTGCACCACTACCGCTGCCGTTGCTTCCTCCGCAGAGTTCTGAGCGCTCACCATCTTTTGTCCGGACAAGGCTTCCACCCGCATTTGTTTTTGGCCTATCCTTAGACTGTCACTGTGTTTAAGGCAGATTGACTGCAATTTTTTTTTTCAAAATGCAAATTTTGAAACTGTCACTTAAGAACATTTCTTTATCTAGAGATAAAAAGGAAATTGCTCGGAAAGGACGGCGGGTTTCCACGTGGAGAGTCCAGCCTTATTCGCAGCCTCCTTGCCCATCCTCCTTGCCCATCCTCCATCCTCCCTATCTCCACTCTCTTTATCAACTCTCTCCATAGTCCTTAAGTGCTCATTCCTCAGAACAGCACTTCCTCTTAAGATTTCCCGAGAACCCAGAACGTTCTTAATCATAACTTTTGGTTATATGTACAGCACAAGTTGGCCAGTGCCTGGCCTTCTTGAGGTCTGTACTAAAAACAAATCAGTGAAGTTTCCAGAACTCCCCATCCAACCCCATCACCCGGAACATTGCCAGTAATTTATGACTTGTTCCGTGAATCTTCCGTTCTGTCCCCTCCACCCTTTCCCTGAGATACCTGCTCATGCCTGCATTTTGCCTTTAATTTTGTATTGTGTCATGTTATCTACACATGTTATCCAGGCAGGGTTTTGTTTGTTGTAGGATCTCAAGACACCACGTGTGTCTGCCTTGGCGCCGTCACCCACAGCAGCTGTGTCACATTTGCTAGATTGTTTAAGCTTTGGTTTCTTGCTCAACTGTGGGCTCCTTCAGGGCAGGTGTCATGTCTGTGCTTGGTTGCTATTAGATTCTCTCAGCTCCTAGGATATCGTGAGAGAGTGGTAGAAGTTATTGCTAGCGTGAAGGAATGACGGAAAGGCTGGGTGAGGAAAGAAAGAAACGCTTCTCTCTGTCAAACACTATACCTCCTTGAACAGTCTTAACGATAATGACTGTCAAACTAGTCTTGCTGTTTTTCATATATATATATATAGCTAATTTATATTATTATTTATTGGTTTTAGACAGGGTATCATTGTTTAACCCTGGCTAGCCTAGAACTGACTTTGTAGACCAGGCTGGCCTCAGACATATGAAGACCCTTCTGCCTCTGTACTGTGAGTGCTGGGGTTAAAGGTGTGCTCCTCCACCACCCGGTCATCGTTATTCTTTTAGTTACTGAGGTTCAAACATTGTGACCTCAGGTCTGATGCTTCTTGTCTGCTCACTTCAGTTCTCTATTGAGAAAGATGCTCACTGAACACTGCAAGCCAAACCTTCGTACTCTGTACCAACTTTCTGTTCTCAGTGCCATACCTACTACTCTCTTCTCTTCCCTTTGCTTATGCTGTGTGCATGTGTCTGTGTGTGCACACATGTGTGTGCCCATGTGCACATGCCCAAACACAAGCATGAATGCACACACTCTCCAAAGAGTCCTTCCATAAACTTTCCAATCCTATCTGAACCTCATAGCAAATGCTGTATTCCTCAGAAAGCCTGTCCAGATTTCCCAGGCAGAAGGTCCTGTTCACCCTGTGGCTGACATTGACAAGGCTCATTTGCAAACCATCCAACATCCTTCTTGGTGCTCGGATACATGCGAGCTTTGCTCTCAGACTAAAGTTCCTTTTCCTTACCATCCACTGCGGGAATCTGGGAAATGACCCTCTTCTGTGCCTTCTTGTTATATGAGATTCACACCTACCTTGGAGAAGTGGTTTTCACGCTAAACAGAAATGGAAAATATGGAAGGGGGATTCTCCACACTGACCCCGGCTTTCCCAGGTCTGATGCTCTTCCCTCACTCTCTTGTCTTAGCTTTCCCTCAGAAGAGGGGTAATTTTGAAGGTTAGGTGAGGGGGTATTAACAGGGGAAGGAGTAAACATTATTGTTGCCCTTTGTTTGGGGATGGTTTCCTTCTTTGTCTTTTTTGTTATTTACTTTTAAGTATTTATTTTTATTTTATGTGTATATATGTTTTCTCAGCATATATGTACATATGGCGTGTGCATACAGTGCCCAAAGTGGTCAGAATAGGGTATCAGAGCCCTTGGAAATGGGATTACAGACATTGTTAGACACAATATGGTTTCTGGGATTTAAAAACCTGTGTCCTCTGGAAGAGCAGCCAATGCTCCTAACCACTGTGCTGTCTCTCAGCCCAACTTTTTTTATTATGATTGTTGATTGCTTTTGTAGGTACAGGCAGGAGTCCTCTCCTTCCACCATGTGGATCCTAAGTATTGAACTCAGGCCAGGTAGTCAGGCTTGGTGACAAGTGCCTGTACTCACTGCACCATCTTGCTGATATTTTCTTTTCTTTTTCCTCTCTCTCTCTCTCTCTCTCTCTCTCTCTCTCTCTCTCTCTCTCTCTCTCTCTCTCTCTCTCTCTCTCTCTCTCTCATTTGTTTTGATACAGAGTCTTACAGTATAAGCCCAGGCTGACCTGGGATTAATGATTGTCCTGCCCCAGTTTCCCCAAGCATTCCCAGCCCACTTTGTAGCAATCTCTTCTAATTAAACACTATCCTGGAGGAAAACCCCTTTGGATGTTGAAAGCAAATAAGTCTCAAGTTCCTGAAATTTACAAGATTCAAGCCCTCCCCCAGGTTATATAAGTAGTAAAGCCTGCTGGGGAAAGGATATAACCTATCTGTCTATTTGCCTCCAGAGATAAAACTTTCTTGAGTTGTCATCCATGCTGGGGCGTTTCAGGATGCAGCAGCCTGAGTCATTCATGAGCAAGTGAGTAACCCCTCACCCAAAGGGCATTAGCATCACTGGTTTACTGAGCACAGGGCAGAGCTTTTTCTTTGTTTTTTCATTAGTGTCTGTGGTGATTTGAAAGGAAATGTCCCCAAAGGGAGTAGCACTATTAGGAGGTGTGGCTTTGTTAGACTAGATACAGTTTTGTTGGAGGAAGTGTGTCTCTATGGCGATAGGCTTTGAAGTCTCTTGCTCAAGCTTCCCTCGGTGTGACTACCAGACCATTTCCTGCTGCTTGAAAGATGTCGGCCTCTCCACTACTTCTGGGGCACCAATGTCTGCCTGCCGCCATGCTTCCCACCATGATGATAATGGACTGAGCCGCTGAAACTGTAAGTGGGCCACCTCAATTAAATGTTTTCCTTCATAAGAGTTGCTGTGGCCATGGTCTCTTTTCAGCAATAGAAATCCTAACTAAGACAGTGTCCTCGCCCCCAGCAAATGGATGTTTGTTTGTATCTCCCCAGAAAGCCACACAACTCGCTCCTCCTCCTTTTCTCTTTCTCAAGGTCCTCTGCCCTGTCCATTCCGAATCCTCTCTCCCCTTACCAGCCTGTCTGATCCAGTCTCTGCTCTGGGGGATGTAGGAATGGAGGCCAGTGTTGTGAGAAGTGGGGGTGGCCTGGCACGGATGAGTGAGGCTCCCTGAGTTGGACTTTAGCTGCTGGTTATCTTTTGGCCAGAGCCGTCAGGTTTCCTGAGAGCTCGTCAGGAAAAGAGGCCATACTCTGTCTCCGTCTGTCCGCTTTCCAAGTCTCATTTCTCAGCTGTTGCTGTACTTGGGCGGGAAAGAAAGCGAATTGCTCAGTGACTTCCTCAAACCACAAATGATAGTGATAAGATCCTCATGTGTACAGAAACACAGGAGAACCTTGTGCCCCAATGGAATGAGCTTCAAAGCAACCCCCAGGGAGTTACACGCTGTTTTTCTCCTTCCCCCACTGTTACTCTGGTTCAAAACCTTTTGGATGCATCACTGGAAGCTCTGATTCTACTTAGATATCTTCACTGATCTCAAGCCTCACCAGAAAAATACAGATTTGGGTTTTGAGACAGTTATTTGGGACTTCTATTAGTGAATACCTGGGACAGCAGGGAGAGCCAAGAGTGGTCAAACATGATTGTGCAGTGGATATGTGTGTATGAGAGAGAGGAGGGGGAAAGAGTGAGAAAGAAGTTGAGAAGAATCCTGGAAATGCTTGTGCAAAAGTCACACTTTCAGAATAGCACAGAGCCCCCAGAAGTGACCACAGGCAGAGACAACACTCATTCTGGCTTGGAGCCTGGGTGTGCTGATGTTTTAAAACACATCATGGTGGTTCTGGCATCTCTAAAGGCAGAGGATGTGGAGTCAGCTCTTTGCTTCTTTGTTTCCTGTGTTTCTAGACAGACTGAGGTTCTTCCAACCTCAGTGTTTCCATCAGCAAAATGGGATTAATGATTACACCTAACCTACACACCTCCAGTGATTGTGTTCTGAGAGCCTTGTGAGGCTACCTGAGTGCTGGTTATATATATATCATGGTAGCTGTTAGCATGATTGAAGGTGCTCCCAAAGTGTGTCCACACACACACACACACACACACACACACGTTTGTAGCATATCTCAATTCTGAAATATCTTCTCATAAAGAGACTGAGGTCACTATGAACACATATTTCAGGATTCACATAAATCACTAAGGAAAATGCAAGAAAACAGGATGCCTGCCAATGACTCAGTAAGCACCATTTTCTGTAAGTCACTTGATTTGTTTTGGCTTTGGGGGATTTGTTTCAAGTTCAAAAAAAAAAAAAGCTTAACACGAGTTAGCATTTTTTCCTACCTTGTCTTAAATACTTGAAGACGGCCCCCTGTGACCTTAGGCACCCTGCAGCTGTTAAGCTTTATTGAGGACTTACTGTGTGTCGGGTAACATGTCACATACTTTATTCACTGGCAATAGCCTGATGTGGAGAGTGTTCCTTTTGTCTTCGTTTTCTATACGGGAACAGAATTAGGAAATGTGAAGCAGATTTGCATCAGCCACACAGCTGGTAAATCCTCCAGCGAGCAGCTGTGCTGCCTCAGCATCCTCCTGCCTCCGAACACAAACCTCATCAGGCTTTTCTCCTTGGTGTTTTGCTTTGGAAGCTATCACAGGATCTAGTCTGGAGCTGTTGTGTGTTCCTGGCCAGTGACAAGCTCCCTGCAAACCTCTTTAAAGGAGAGCGTATCCCCTAAAGCAATGCTGAGAAGGCTGGACAGTGTGCTAAGGAAGGCAAGAACATTTGGGCAAACTCAGAAGAAACGAGGGCTCAAGGACACTACATGCAGAGTTCAGCTTTCACTCGGCTACCTGCTAGACATACAGAGGCGCTCTGGATTCCTACCCACCCGCCCCTCCAAACATCTCCTTATTTGTCTGTTTGGGGGAAAGGGTAGCATATGCATATGTGAGAGGGGCATGGGTGCACCCCCACCCTCTCTCACACGTGGAGCCCCGAGGAGGACATCAGACCTTATTATCTCGAGACAAGGTCTCTCTCTGGCGCTGGAGCCAGGCTGGGAGCCATCAGTGATATGGCTAGTCTCCTCGCTCCGCAGTGCGGAGGTGCACAGACACACCCACTTTTTACCCGGGGTCTGGGATTCAAACTTGGGTCTTCATGCTTACAAAGTGAGCACTCTTACTCACCGAGTCATCTTCCCAGGCCCCTTCTTAATCTTCACATTGTCCTTCCTTCATCTATGATCCTTTGCTTCCCTGCAGAACACCTGGATCTCTTCTCGCCAGAAGGGTGCCTCTCTCTCCACCCTCTTCAGTCTTCGCTGTGTGGAAGAGAGACCCAAGACACTTGCGGTTTAGAATCAACTCCTCTGTTATATGTTTGCATACACGTCAGGCTTTGTTTTGACTCTGTCCACTGTGAAAGTCACTCTGCTTTGGTGTAATGTCTATGGAACAAAGAATGGGAAACTGGTTCTGTATGTGTTCCTAGAGCTGGGCATTTCCCCATTTTTGGAGAGCTTGGTGCGTTGGTGAGGAGTGACTCTGTTACAGATGCGCAGCCTGCACCACCGGGTTCTCCACTGCACTGTTGTGAACTCAGAAGGACCAACACAATGGCCACGGAGGAGCAACGCTGCGAACGTCAGAGCACGCTCAGGCAGGCACAGTGATGAGAGTGTAAGTGAGCACAGCCTCGGGCACCTGCCTCTCGATTCCTACTTGATTATTACCTGCTCTCTGATTGTGATAAACTCAGCACGCATTAACCTGCTTCCTAAAACGTCACCCCATCCACCTCTCCTGTGCTGCCTGCTATCAAGGCCGGCTTCCGTACTTGTGTGGGGAAACCTTGCCTAGCACCCCCCAACCCTCACCCCACCCTAGATCTATGCTTTCTGGAATCTGTAATTATGTTACTTTATATTGCAAAAAGAGTTTTTAAAATATATCCCACTGAAGATACTATAATACGAGGATACTGGATTATCTGGTTGACCTGATGTGAACACAGTGGTCGGTGTAAGCAGAAAACAGAGCAAGCATTGTGACAGGGACAGTAAAGACGAGGCTGACAATTTGAACTTGAGAGAGGGGGCAACAAGCCGGTAAGTGCAGGAGTGCAGGAGGTCCCTAGGATACGTGCAGGAGGTCCCTAGGATAAGTGCAGGAGGTCCCTAGGATAAATGCAGGAGGTCCCTAGAAGAGCTAGCAGAAAAAGAAGAAAACAAGGAGGTCTTTTCTCTCCCCAGAGCCTCCAGACGGAACCATCCCTGCTGATCCTTTAACGGGAACTTAGTGAAACTGATGCTGGACTTGGAGCCTCTAGACCCACAGAGGGCTGCATTGCTGCCACACTAAGGTGCTAACAAGTGTTGCTGCAGCGCCAGGCAGCCAGTACGTCTACCCTGGTATTCAGGTGCACAGCAAGCTTGCTCTGTTCTGAATTTTGATTGAGTAATTGAAATGCAGCCCTTCAGTGTACAGAGCCTGTTTCCTCCTGGGTGTCTAAACCCCGTGGGACCAGGGCTTACCCTGTGCTTGCCGAATTTCTCAGGAGGGAGGATATCTGAGATGGGGTCAACTGAGTGAGTTTGCAGATGCTTGCTGGGAAGAAGGCATTGCTCAGTTCAAGACGCCGCTATACTGAGTGGAAAATGGCCTTTGACCTCACAGTGATTGACAGCAAGGCTAACAGACATTGGTGCACTAGTGTTCCCTGTTGTGTTAGTCAATAGTGAAAGGGTGTAAGCAACCCACATGTCCCTCAGTGGGTGAGTGGATGTGTACTCTCAGTGCAATATTAGCCAGCCTTAACAGGGGCAATCCGACACCTGGATGAGCCTTCAAGACAATGTTAAGGGAAGTAATAGTCAGCGTTGGGCAAATATTGCGCGGTTCCACTGAGAGGACACATCTCGGGAGTCAGATTTGCAGACACGAAGTCACAGCACTGATCACTGGGAGAGGGTGGTGAGGACGAGGCAGTTATTAGTGGGGAGGCACAGGGTTTTATCTCAGAACCGTGCACCGTTCTGAAGCTGGCTGGTGGTGATGGCCGTACTGCAGCGCGAATGTACCTAGTGCTCCAATGGTACTGAGCACTTCAAGGAGGTTCACATGGGGCTGGAGAGGTTGCTCGGTGATTAGGATCACTTGCTGTTCTTCCAGAGGATGGAAATTCAGTTCCCAGAACCCATGTTAGGTGGCCTCCAACTCCAGCTTCTAGATCTGAAGCCCCCTTCTGGCTTCTGTGGGCATTGCACATAACCATCAAACTCAGACACCACACATACACACACACACACACACACACACACACACACTGTTTTTTAAAATTATGGTAACTGCAGTAATATGCATATGTATTTAGCACAATTAATAAATGGGTTCGAGCTACAGCAAAGACAAAGACTTGGGAGGGTATTGAGGCAGGAGGCACCTGCCAGGTGATCAGGCTCACTCTAGACAGTACAGGTTGTGTCCTGACACTGAGGTTTTCCTTTCTCCCTCCCCACAACGGTCAATAATAGGTGGAGTTCTGTGGGAGAACACTGGGCATGCAGTTTTCGGTAAGCAGAGAACACTTAGAAACACATGGGAGAAGACATTAAGTCGTCACATTGAGGGACAGATGAGGATGTGCCATGCGAGCTGAGAGTAAGAATGGGTGAGAATTAGGGATGTAATGATGGGCAGAGGTGCGGGTCTGACCCAGAAGGAGCTTCAGATTTGGAGAACCTGAGCAAAGAGGCCAGAGAACCCAATGTTCCTGGGAAAGGCATGGGGCAGATGCTAGGGTCCGTGGTCATGTTCTACCTGTGGCTTTCCCTTATGAGTGGGAGGAATAGGTTGGATGAAGTTCTGTGTGTGAGGAAATAGCTTCATGGCATCTCTGTCCACTGCATCATTTTAACTATGTCCCTCAGTCTTCAGAATAATCTAAGTGAGAGGTGTTATTATTACAATTTACAACTGTGAAACCAGGCCTTTAAATGTTTTATTTGAAGTTACAGACAGTAGTGAAAGCCTGTAAAGCCCTTGGGAGGTAGAAGCAGGAGGTTCAGGAGTTCAAGGCCAGCCTGAGCTGCATGAAACCCTGCACGTGTACACAACAAGAAACGGAGGGGCTGGGGAGATGACTTGGTTTGTAAAGTGCTTGCCAAGCAAGCGTGAGGACCTGGGTTTGATTCCCAGCACCCGTGTCAAAAGCCAAGCCTTTCGGCAAATCCTTATAATGCCAGCACCAGGGAGGTGACAGGTGGGTTCCTGAAGCTCAAGGGTGAGTCTGGGAGCCCAGTGGGAGACCCGGTCTCAAAACACAAAGGCAGAAGATTCCTGAAGAACAGCGTTAGAGGTTGATTGACCTTCTGCCTACCCACACAGGCTCGCACATGTGTGCATGCACACATACGAAAATTTAATTTGTTTAAGAATCATCGATTAATACTTTTTTTTTTGAAAGACAGAGTGAAATTTCTAGGCTTCTGAGCAGTTAAGAGTGACAGCACTATCTGGCTTGAGGGCTTCCCTCCCTTGCTGAGGGCTAGATTCCCAGTTTCAGCTCCAGAACAGAACAGTGGTCCAAAAGAGAGATCTGTTCAGTATGACTCAACCCAGAGAATCCCAGACATGCTGACCCTGAGTCCGTTTCTTCAGGTTGGGCTGTTAACTCTTCTCAGAACTTTGAGAAAGGCTGGCATAGACACAGATGTGTAGTGATGAGAACAGGGGACATCCTGTTCCATCTATTTGACTCTAAATGTCACATCTGAGTGGTGAAATCCTTCCGAGATAAATGATACTATTATAAAGCTTGGACACCACTTTGTGGAAAAGTGGCATTTCAGGCTCCTCCAGGGAAAACCAACCGTTTTGCATTGAGAATCTCTTGGGTTCCTTAAATCTCATCTGGGATGTTGCTTCCAGGCCTGAAGTGAAGGTCTCAATAAGGAGGAGGAGGATCAGGGTTCTTCTTAGGGTCTTAAATTCTTAGAGACAAACGTGAGTCCTTCATGAGGCAGACAATATGTTTGCTCGTAATTTCGAGAAGGGGATGAATTTGCATTGGAGACATCTCAGTTAGAGCCATGTGACTGAGCAGTCTGATCCATGCCAGTTGGCTGCGTTTTAAGAAATGACAAATGATTTTTTTTTTCAGAGGAAGAAAGTGAGTCGAGGGGAACGTGAGAGACCATCCAGATAGTATAAACCATGGGCAGCTTCGAAATCTGCTTCCCAGGAAGCAATGGGGACACATCGTTCAGTCCTGCTGCAAAGGAGACAAGCAGCAGAGCGCCCCGAAACCAAGCAATAGCAAAAGCTCATGCATGGGTGGGCAGACAAGGTGCTGTCGCCAAGGAGCTAGGTGCTGGGGAGGGTGGGAAGCAGCTGAGTGCCCTCTGCCCCCTCCAGCCTTCTGGAAGTAGTTCAAGTGCTAATGTGTGCTTATTAAGCCGCAGGCCCACTTGAGGGCCGACTTTGCTGGCCCTGTTTACAATGCCAGGAACCTTGCTCTGGTGTTGTCATGGGGAAGTCATTGTCCTCCTGGCAACAGGTTACCTAGGTGAATGCCAAACAGCCAGTAGCTCAGGCCCAATGAGCAAGAGGCCTCTGTAGTGGCTGTCTTCAGACTGCTTCACCCTCCCTCTCCTTTAAGTTTCTCGCTCCTTCCGTCCACAGCAGCACCTCTCGATTCGGACACACAAAGACATGGCAGAAGAGCACTGTGGGAGAGAGGGCGTGGCCATGGCTCTTTCCTACTTCACACTTCCAAAAGCATGGCTGGTCATGGGGTCGCTCCCGTTCCATCCAACATACAAATAAAACCAGAACAGGTGGGGCTGGAGAGCTGGCTCAGAGGTTAAGAGCATTGCCTGCTCTTCCAAAGGTCCTGAGTTCGATTCCCAGCAACCACATGGTGGCTCACAACCATCTGTAATGGGGTCTGGTGCCCTCTTCTGGCGTACAGGCATACACACAGACAGAATATTGTATACATAATAAATAAATAAATAAATATTAAAAAAAAACAGAACAGGTCTCAGCAGAGGAGCCCGTTTGGCCCACTCCTATTGCATAACTCAGTGTAAATTTCTCAGTGAAAGAAATGTGAAGTGTAAGGAATACCTCTAGTGGCGGTCAAAGTCTACACCACAAAGGGAAATGAAGTCCTAGACCCGTTACCCCGGGACACTGATCAGCCACTTGTGTACAGTCAAAACCAAACAGTTCAGCTAAAGCAAATCCTTGGCTGTACAGAATTGACCGAGCCAACAAATCAAGGTACCTGGCAACTCTCTTCACCCAAGGGCTTTTTGTGCCGGTCCTGTCCAATGTCACCTGTGTTCCATGTTACTTCCTCAGTAGACAAAGCCTCGGGTAGAAATGAGAGAGGTGTGAGGTTCTGCTGTCCATTCCTGACCACCTGCCCAGTCTGGCATCTCACCAGAAGTGCCTGCTGTGGCCTGGCATCCAACAGGGTCACTTTTGGTATCGCTGAGTGAAGTGGTTCTCAACCTGTGGGTCACAAACGGTCAGCAGTTGAAACATACTTTCACAAGGGTGGTATTGCAGACACCCTGCACATCAGATATTTATGTTGTGGTTCACAACAGTAGCAAGATTACAGGGATAAGGTGGCAACAAAATAATTTCATGGTTAGGGTTTATCACTTCATGAGGAACTATATTAATGACTCATACATAGCATTAGAAAGGTTGAGAACCACTACCGTAGGTCTAACTTAACCTAAATGTCTGCAGTCCATTTGCCCTGTCTCAGGGGACCTGACTCTTTAGGAAGCCCCGCGGTCCCTTACCCGCCAGAACCAGTGCCGAGGACAGAACCCAGGGTCTTATGCATTCTAGGTGTGGTGGTTTGAAAGAGAATGTTCCCCATAGTCGCATATATTTGTAAGCTTGGTCCCCCAGTCAGTGAAACTGTTTGTGAAGGACTAGGTCTCAGCTACTTCTCCAGCACCATGCCTGTCTGTCTGCTGCCATGGTCCTCTCTATAATGGTCAAAACCTCTAACCCTTCGGAACCATGAGCCCCTAATTAAATGCTTTCTTTTATAAGTTGCTTTAGTCACGTAAGTTTTATCACAGCAATAGAAAAGTAACTAGGACACTAGGCAAGCACTCTCCCACTTAATTAATACTTAAACCAGTAATTAGAGCATTTTATGAAGTACCTTGTATATCGATCCATCTTTTTTTTTTTTTTTTTTTTTGGTTTTTTGAGACAGGGTTTCTCTGTGGCTTTGGAGCCTGTCCTGGAACTAGCTCTTGTAGACCAGGCTGGTCTCGAACTCACAGAGATCCGCCTGCCTCTGCCTCCCGAGTGCTGGGATTAAAGGCATGCGCCACCACCGCCCGGAAAAGGCTGGAGAGGCATCTTAGTAGTTAAGTGCACTTGCTGTTCTTTTTTTTTTTTTTTTTTTTTGGTTTTTCGAGACAGGGTTTCTCTGAAGCTTTTTTAGAGCCTGTCCTGGAACTAGCTCTTGTAGACCAGGCTGGCTCAAATCGATCCATTTTTAACTGTCTAGGAAGTCCCCAGACTTGCGGTCCAGATGCGGCTATTGTTAGATTTCTGTCAAGTCCAGAACTGAAGGGAGTAAGATACTGGGGTTGGCCCATTAGGAACTGTTAGGAATATTTCCTAACGTGAGCTCCCTGCCGATGCAAAAATTCCCAATCAAGCCAAATCAAAATAAGCTGAATTAAAAAATACCCAGGTTTAATGGGAGTTCTGTGCTCTTGGGTGGCTCCGAGGGGGGAAACCGGGAAGCCGTGCAAACGCTACCCAGGGGAGGAAGGAAAAGGAATCACATGTTCCTCTTTCTTTTTTTTTTTAAGTACTTATTATATATACAATATTCTGTCTGTATGCCTCCAGGCCAGAAGGGGGCACCAGACCCCACTAAAGATGGTTGTAAGCTGGGAATTGAACTCAGGACCTTTGGAAGAACAGGCAATGCTCTTACCCTCTGAGCCATCTCTCCAGCCCTATGTTCCTCTTTCAAAAGATTAATTAAAAACGTTGGGGAGTGGTCCTGACCCCACCTCCAGGGAGAGATCAGGACCTGGCCTGCTGGGATTTGGAGTCCAGACCAGGTCTGGGGCTGGGGCCTATGCTCCCAACTTGACAGGAATGAGTCAGAAGGATAGCTGAAGGAGCCATCCAGGGGGAAGAACTGGGGAATGGCAGCATGAGCACTGAACCTTGCTGTCTGCACTGAGTCTCAGAGAACAAAGTCCGAGCCTCATGGGACCTGGGAAGAGAGCCGTACAGGGTCGCGTTGTACACCTTGGATCCCAGCATTTGGGAAGCAAAGGCAGGGAGAGTTCTGTGAGTTGGAAGCCAACCCAGTCTTCACAGTGAGTTCCAGCATGGCCAGGGCTACAGTATAGAGAGACTTTGTCTCAAAAAATAAGATAAAAATTAAAAACCCTTATTTTTATATCACTGAAGGTGCTCCAAACATCAAGTGTGAAGGCTCAGAACCTTGTATCTAGGAATCCACCTCTAGATCCTTACTTAATTGGCCCGAGTTGTGCCTGAGCCTTGGGATTTTTCCAAAACCCTCTGTGTGATTCCATCTTGAAGCTAACATTGAGATCTCAGACTGGCCACAAAGCCCTGGCGACAAGGAGGCTGTATGTGTTATAGATATCCCCTTAAGACTGTTGAAAATTGGTATTTCAAGGGCCCTCCTGGTCAGTTCGCAAGGAGAGAGAATCAAGTTTAAGACAGTGGAGGGTCTCGATACAAAACTTCCTAAATACGTTTTTTGGGGATAAACTCGACACCTCAGTCACGGCTTAGTGGCTTGGCTTTTTTATCTGGTGGCTTACGAATCATTCTGTCTCCAGGTGTATGAGTCACGTGAAGCTGCTTCTAACCGACTGGGTTTTTCTTCTTCACTGCAGTGGATTGATCTGTTGCTTTGTCACCGTGCAGCTAAAGCCAGTGGGAGGGTGCCAGTTATCGTTGGGAGAAAAGGTATCAATTTGAAGTAGCAGAGACAGCGGATGAATTGTGTTCGTGAAACAGATGTTTCGCTCTACTTTTTAATTTGCTCCTGTTTGAGTTAACCGAGATTTCTTCTTTATTTTTAAAGAATGACATTTATACAGCCTCTTAAACTGCCAATCTGTTACATAAACAGCCTTGTTTTCCTGAAGGCTAGCGCCGCCTAGGGGCCAAATATGTGCAGAGTTTTGGGCCGGTCAGGAAACGAATCCTGATGGTTCTAGTGACTCAGTAGTTTGACGCTCAGGGTCAGGTGAACCAAATTGGACTTTTTGTTATAGGAAAGTTTCCTAAGACAGGGCAAGGTTTGCGCAGTGCAGGCTTAAAGCCAGACATTAATACGACAAGGGAACAGAAAAAGCTCAAGACAAAGAAAGACTCTTCTACCTGGGTACCAAAGCCGTGCTTCCGAAGCAGATAGAAAGGTGGAGCCCGACCCAGGGACTTTACACACGTGACCTGGGCTTGATTTGGCTGATGGAGGACTTTTGGCCTTTTGCTGCTAAAGTGGGCTAAAATCTGAAGGACCTCCAAGCTCCTCCCATAAAGCTGTGTTTGCTTTCTGATTGCTTTGCCCATCACCTAACGCATAGAAGCATGGGTCCGTGTTTAAAATGCTTATTCCCGGGAGCCCATTCCATACTCAAAGAAGCAGAATCTACTGGTGTCCGGCACAGGAAGCTGAATTTTAACAGGACACCACCAGCTGTCACTGGTATTCAATTCTCCAGAACCTAGGGAACGGCTGTAAAAAGCTCTTGGCTTGTTTTTCTAACTAACGGATGTCTGGGGCTCTTTTAGTAGAGGCCACACATGTGTGGTGGACCTCAGAGCTCTCGTTACCTCACACATACACTCCACACAACCCGAGACTGGGCTTGTGCTGAGTGAGTGGCTCTGTGATATCTTACCTTTGCCCAGCGGCACCACTAAAATTACCTGGGCTAAGCCCCTTGACTGAAAGTGTCAGCCAGCTAATGGAATCCATTAATCCTTTCTAATTGATTCGTGCTAATAAGCAAGGTTGAATCCCCTGGTTCTCAGCGCATAGTGAGGCTCAGAATGCCCTTGAGGGCTCGTTAAGACATAGATTGTTGGCTTCCACCTCCAGGGACTGCTCCAGCAGGCCTAGGGTGTAGCCTAGGCATCTGCATTTCAGCAAGTTTCCAGAATGTGATGTGGATGCTGCAGGCCTGGGTACCAACGATTCTCAAGCTTTGTAAGTTATTGGAGAACTTAGGAAATGATCAGCAGGCCACATACCACACCAGATCAATCAGAGCAGCCAGGGGCCAGGCTGTCAGTACTTTTTAAATTATCCCACATGACTCTAGTTTGCAACCAAATTTGGGAATTATAATCTAGAACTGCAATTTTTAAAAGTGACTGCCCCAGAGGTCCTGTGGGCTTCTCTAGGGTACACATTCCTGGACCTCCATGCAAAGAAATCTTAATTCAGAATGATGTCACTGGGGAACTGGGCACTGTTTTTGTTTGTTTTTGTTTTTTGTTTGTTTGTGTGTGTGTTTTATAAGTTCTTTAGATGATAGTACCAACCAGAGTGCCCAACCTTAGACTCCCAGGTCGAGTTCTTTAACGAGCGGACCTACCCAACCAGAAATTCTGATTCAATTGACCCAAGCTGTGGTCCTGGCTTCTATAAGTTCCTTAGGCATTCCCGTTATTCATTATTTTCACATGACTCCAAGACTGAGATTCATCAATTTGTATATCTGCGTCACCAACAGAACTTAATAAACTATATAAGTGTCCACTCTCCATCTCAGGAGTAGTGATTGGAAAGCCCCGGACTGAAACCAAGCTACGGATGTTTAACAAGCCCTGTGGGATATTCTGATGCGTAGTCATATTTAAAAGCTGTTCGTCTAAATCACATCTTCCATTTTAACCATACACTTTTGAGAGAAAAATGAAAAATTTTGGAAACTAGTAGTGCAGACTGTTAACAGTCTCATCATTTCTGTTAAAAGAGGCAACCATTTTTGTGGATGCTTAGTAAATAGCTATTGTTTTAAATCTATACTCTCTTCTCCCCTTTGGAACTTAGGGTTGAATTGGGGGAGAAGTCTCCAAGCTATAGCCTGAATGTTTGGGTTTCTATGTTAGGCCCCCAACCCTAATGTGGAATCCTTAGAACTTGGGGAAATTTATTAAGTCATGAGAGATGAGTGCCCTTGTAAAAGGCAAGTCCCATGCCACTTCCACATGTGAGGACAGAGCAGGAAGGCACTTTCTGTATTCCAGAAAATAAGTCTGTGCCTGGCATCCAGTCTGATAACACCTTGGCCTTGAACCCATCCCCAAGACATGGACCCCAATGTTCATAAGCTGCCCCACTGAGAGTATTTTGTGTTATAGTTGCTCCAACAGACTAAGACACCAAGAATAATGACTGTCCAAGCCAGAAACCACCGGACTTCCGCCTACGGCGACACCACCTGCCATGCTGGCCTCCTAGTAAAATGAAAATGTGACTTAATGTGCTTCTGGCTGTCCCTGTTTTCCAAATGCTGCTATCTTCATTCCATGGGGATGAGTCCTCAATGCTCTTTTCGTCCCGTTGCTCAGGGCAACGGGAAAGCCACTGTGCTCTGCCTCCCCATTTTCCTGCTGGAGCAGGCAGGAGTCTTCTTAGCTGTGGTGATCTTTGACTTGAGTTGCATAAAGATGAAAATCCTCCAGCACCTGTAGTGGCCCTGACCCGCAGGTTCTGTGAATCCAGGCTTCAATGGCATTTAGTTGTATGTACGTCAAGACCTGATGGGCAATGGGTCCCTGATGCACCCAATCAAAGTTCAAAACTGGAAAGCGACCCAACACATCAAATCACCTGAGAGCCATAGAAAGTTTTGTTCAAAAATAGGCTGTGCCAGTGTGGTGGTGCAAGCTTGTAATTCCAGCATTGGGGAGGCAGAGGCAGGTGGTTCTCTATAAACCTGAGGTAAGCCTTGTGTACACAGTGAGTGCTAGGCCCGCCAAGGTGTACACGTAGTGAGACCTTGTCTCAAAAACACCAAACAAAAATCCCAAAGCAAACATAGAAATTAAATACAAGGGGGAGCCTGTTTGGGGGCCTGTTTTCTAGAGTGATCTTAAGAACACAATTCTGTATTGGTGATGGTCTCCTCACAAAGATTCGGAGCCCCCTGAATGCCAGCTGTCATGAGTGACCCTGCTTCTTGCTCATTAGTGACTTCATAAGATTCTCGTCGGTTACATTAGCAGGAGGTTGGTATTTCACTATAATTTATGAGCCTATCCTTATTTCCTTACATGGCCAGCGTGTAAATATCACTGGGAAACAGAAGGAATGTGTACCTTCTAACCCTCTGAATAATCCAAAGGGTCTTTTCTCTGGTAGAAGCTTGTACATTACAAATCAACTGAGGAAAAATGGCTTTTTCCTTTGTTTCTTATGTCTGTGTCTCTGTGTCTGTGAGTCTCTGTGTGTTTATGTGTCTGTGTGTGTTTGTGTGTCTGTGTGCGTGTGTGTGTGTCTGTGTGTAGACATGTGAAAGTTGAAGGACAGCTTTCAGAAGTTGGTTCTTAACTTTCACCACATGGGATCTGGGGACTGAACTCAGGTCTCTGGGCTTAGAGGCAAGCACCTTTACCACTGACCCATGAGGCTGTGCCTCATCTGACTTCTGAGCTAAGTAGACGTGAGGGAGGTCGCTGGGAGAAGGAAGGCTTCCACTTACCAGTTAAGGGATAGATGATCTAATTTGAGTGTGAGACATCCTTTTCTTTGACTCCATGTCTTTGGGGTAAATGGATAAATTCTACAGTGCTTCCAGCTACATTCGTGTCTACATATGCTAATATTTCTCTGATTGCTGAGCAGAGGGGATCCATTCTCTAAAATCAAAACCCACAACAGTTTAGTGAATCCTCCCTCACTGGCTCCAGCATTGAGGGCTTTTAAATTTAGCATCCTGAAATGCCTTTCCTACCTTGGACCTGCATCGTTTTCCATTCCCATTTGTAGATCGCCTCCCTTCCCACATCTTTAGAACAAAACTCCCAATAAGATTTATCCTTACTCACACGCCACATTCCCCCATGGTACCACTTCTCCCTCGCGCACACACCACCCTTCCACTGAAAGTGCTTTCTTCCAGGCCAGCAATGACCTCCTTCTGGCTAAATGTTTTGTCATTTCTCCGTTCCCCTGCTGTTTAATGTCAGCCTTTCAATGCATTTTTTTCTTTGATATACTTTACTGGGGTCCCTGGAAATCCTGTTTTGTTTTGTTTTCCTGACTTCTTTATCTACGCGTCTTTGACTCTCTGGCCTCTAAGTTGTCCAGCTCCATCGTTAGGTCTCTCTGGTGCTCATCTCTCTTATACTAACTCAGTACATTGCTGTCCTTACTTTAAATACCGTTTATGTGAATAACTCCCAAGTTCTTTGAGTCTTAATGTCTTTGAACTCCAGATTTGAACATCTGTCCAGTCCACAGTTTGATTTGCACAGTCTAGAGGCATCTCAAACTTGGCATTTCCATACTGAATCCCCCATTCCCAACAGACACTTTTCCAGTCTTCCCCATGGCAAGAGGTAGCATCTGTCCTACTTCCTAAGATAAGCAGGCCTTCTTTCTCTTCCTCTCCAAATGACAAGGCCTTCCCATCAGCGAATCTTGTGAACTCTGCCCCCCAGATGTGTCCAGAATCTGCACTCTCTCTGCCTTTACCATGGCACTGTGGTCCAAATCCTGCGACACTAGCCACCAGTCTCCAGCTTTCAACCTGTCTCCCTTCAGTCTGTTCGCAATACAGCAGTTAAAAAAGTGTCGATTTAGATCTGTTCTTTATTTGAGCTTCCATCTTAGAGTAAATGCCAGTGTGTGTGAGAACCTGTGGACCCACATCCCTTCCCACGGAGGCCTTGTCTTCCTCTGAGCTCTCTGGCCTTCTTTCCTCCATCACTCTGCATTTCTTCCTGGGTTCCCAGGTACCACAGGCATCTGTCTAGCTCTTTCTTTGGTATTGGGTGCCTCTCTAATGATGTTAGTTAAGAATACGGACCATCTGAAGCCCTGCCTTCCCTAGACCCTTTACCTTCTTGCTTTTCTTCTCTCTTCACGATGTTGTCTTATCATTTTACATGTATGTTCCACATTTATTTAGTATCTCTCTTATTAGAATGGAAACATGAGAGTTTTTCACGTTATGATATGTACTTCATATTATCTAGTACATCATACAGTATCTAATGGCCACTATTATGTGACTGGGCTTTTGGCCTAGAAAGGAAGAAATTAGAACCCTCGGATTTTAAAATCCACCCCCTCCGTTAATAATAAACATGCTAGGTTAGATATAGGTATTTATTTCATTTTCTTTCCAAAGTCATTTATCAAATGACATGTTCAGTGATAACATTTATATTTTTAAAAGCCAAAGTTAAATACAATTTTAAAACTCAGAGGTAACCAGCAAAACATAAAGCAAAAAGAGATGAGAGTAGTTGGCTGTGGGGTGTGAGGACTTGAAGAAGCGAAGACATTGGGACAGGGGACTTTGTGGTTGGCATTTCGGGGGGTATTCTGTTTCTTCTTGTCGTTTTAAGCATCGGAGAGCAATTTAACTACAAAAGAATATTGCTTTGATAAAAAATGAAGTTAAATTCAAAAAGAATATTCAGTATTCTAAAAGAATGAATAAAATTCAAAAGGGTCTGGGATATTTCTTTCAAAGCAGTGAGATCCAGAAGGCAGAAAATAAACACAGACACAGAAGAGCCGGAGACTACACTCAGCCTCCTTGCTTTAACAGTTAGAGAACTTGACATTCAGTGACGGAAAGACACACAACACGAATGCATCTTGTACTTGGCTGCAAAGAAAGAGCTCAAGAAAATATGAAGAGCGGAGATTTCACAGGCTTCATTTTCTAATAAGAATCCAATAAGATCAGAAATGAATGATATATGAAGGGAGCGTTGGAAATTTCGAAATTCCTTTTCTCTCTTGGTGCAGCCTGGCTTTCAGCAGCTCTTTCCCCCTGGGGATACGATACATAAAAAGCTTCATTTGACAGTCAGAGCTGGGCAATGGCTTTGGTGTTCCAGCCAGTGACTGTCCTGCCCCTGAAGCATTGGAACTCGTTGATTAAAAGGATAGGGAGCCATATGGTATCTTGATCTAAAGAGGATGAAAAATACATTAAATAATCCCTAAACTATCATCTCCATTATTTATAAGGGCAGCCATTGCTTTACATGCACAGCCACAAGATGTCAATGCACTGATGCGATGATGCAGAATCGCCTGTCTCTGCTCTGCCTCTGCGCCCATCCTTGGTCAACTCCTCTGGAGGAAGCCCGAAGGCGGCAAGCTTTGCTAACAAAAGGGGTTTCCTGGCATAATTGAAAAGGTCTTTAAAGCGTATGGATCCCTTCTCATAGCGATATACCTGGTACAAGCAAGTTCCTGATCCTAACTCCAGACCAGCTAGATCAGAATAACTAGAGGATGGGAACATGGTGTGTATGCAAATCACATACAAAGTGAAGCGTGAGAATCCATGCTTCCCGATGGACGTCTGTGTGCTCCTAAGTGTGATCTTACACATCCGCTACCCCTAGCCATCTCTCAGATGATACTGACCACCTGAGAATCAGGTAAAGGAATCAACTCTGTGGTAGGTTTTCAGTGTGTATTTACAGCTTAGTCCTAATGAAAGTCTTGAGACTAACTCCCTGGCAAGCTTGAAACATGGCCATTTGTGGGTTTTGCCTTTAATTACATTTCAGCGTGGCTCATTAGCCCTTCTCATGGCAGGAACTGCTGCTGATGGAGTGTTCGCCACTTGTACCATGTACCGTCTCACCTCAGCTGCTCATGGGTCGGAAGGCTCTCCACAGAGGATGCATTCCAAAATAAAGAAAAATACTTCAAAAAATGTTCCTAAATCTTTTATCATTCACCTTAAGATAGTCTAGAGTACTGAAAAAAAAATAAAAGGACAAATAAACAAAAAATAAAACAAAACAAAAAGCTGGACATGTAGCACACACCTTTAATCCCAGTGCCGAGGAGGCAGAGGCAGGCAAATCTCTGAGTTCGAGGCCAGCCTGATCTACAGAGCAAGTTCCAAATAGCTAGGGCTACACAGTGAGGCCTTGTCTCAAAACAACAGCAACAATAGAAGAAATTCTAGAGCTCTGAAGTGTCTCAGGCGAATGAGCCTGAATGCATATGTTAGGTGCAGCCGCGCTAATCCAAGCAGCCATCAACATAAACCTAAGTACCTGGGCCAACGCTGGGTTCGTCTGCATATGCAAAGGAAAGCAATGCTGGCTGAAGAACACAGGGATACGTTAGAGTGCAGGAGTAGGTTAGAGAGCTCTGTGGTGTCACGTGGAACCTGCTTAGAGCAATATATTACAGTTCCCCAAGCACACTAAGAACACATTGCAAATGGTCTTCCTACAGAGCTTAGACCTCTGGGAGGCAAGGCCTGTAAACTAATCAGCTTTAGCTGTTTCACAATATATGTATTTTTAAACATGTGTTTCACACAATAAATACAATTTTGTCTGTTAATTTAAAAACACTTCTTTAGTTTAAAAACAAATAAGCAGAATTTCAGGGAGCTGGAACCGTGGCTCCGCAGTTAAGAGTGCTGTCTGCTCTTCCAGGGGACCTGGGTTTGATTTCCAGCACCCACATAGTGGCACAAACCATCTGTATAACTCCAGTCCAAGGAGAAGTGCTGCCCTCTTCTGGCCTCTATGGGTACTGCATGCATGTGGTACACTACATAAAACCGTAAAGCATCCACCCATGCACATCCCACTGGGATGTTCTTCTGTCCACAGGCTCAGATCCAACGACGCAGCGGACCATGGCTCAAACCTCTGGAACCATGAGCTGAAATAAAGCTTCCTCTTAAGGGTACTTGGCCACAGTGACAAAAAACTAATACAAATTGAAGGTGACTTCTTTCTCACTGTTGCAGAGTTCAAAAGTAGGCCATCTAGGGCTATTACGGTGCCTTCAAAATGTCATCAAGGATGAAGGTTCTTTGTTTTCATGGTCATAATCCAAGAAGACCGCCAGCATCTCTAGTGTTTCCTCCATTTCACACAGCTTGTGGTGGAGAGAAAATCAAATTCCTCTTCAAGAATCCAAATTGTTCCATGAAACCAAAGAACACCTCCTTCCGTGTTCTTCACAATTCACACAAAATACTCTTTCTTGCTCTGCCAGAAGAGTGGTAGCCCACAGTCTCACTCAGGGTCACCCCTGCTTTTATATCCCTTTTACCCACAATGCTGTGATATCACAATTCAGTCTGTCTTCTATTTCCTCTTCCTGTCTCTTCTAGACTTGCCCTAGTATAGAACCAGCTACACAATTTCCAAAAAAAAAAAGAAGACGAGCTCTTGGTTTCAAGCTTGTTAGGAATCTCACAATAGCAACAAGAGCAGGTGTGGGGCCAGGGGTGGGTCTGGAGACCACACATAATGCAGCTAGGCTGGCTATGACCAAGACCTTGCAGTGGTGGGCTTGCAGCTGCCTTCTCCTGGCTAATGGCAATCCTTCTTTCTGATTCTGGCATAGACCATAAGCCCAATTGCCATATATTCACAGGGACTTGAACTTCTGCCTTGTTTGCTGTGGCAGATTAAAAACCAGAACAAAACAGACCAAAACAAAATAGTTTTAACTTCATAATAAAGATTAATCTGTATCTTTAAAAAAGACAGGAGCTAGTTCCAGGACAGGCTCCAAAGCTACAGAGAAACCCTGTCTCGAAAAACCAAAAAAAAAAAAAAAAAAAAAAAAGACACTGCTGATTTTCTTATAATGTGAGTTGTCAGGCATTTGAGACAAGGAATAACATAGCTTAGAATGTTTCTAAGGTAGTGTCTCTGTTGCAAAAAGAAAGAATACAAATTAGCCCAAGAGGAGATCGTGAAGCCCTTACAGTAGGACTTGAAAAGAAACCAAGAGAAATGGGAGAAATGGAAGTGAACTCACTGAAATACAAAAAGAGAGCAGCACAGGGCCACAGAGCACAGAGTGACAAGGGAATCAAGATAAGAGGGAGAGACGTGGAGGGTAGAGACAGGAAGGAGCTGTGTATTACAGTCAGAGTCTAGAACACAGAAGAGAGAATGCGTGAGAGGTTCTCAAAACCAAAGAAAACACCTAAGATTTTTTTTTTTACAAAATCCATAAAAATCACTCTGAGTCATGATCAGGATAAAAGCATTTCTTAACACAGATACATTTGACAAGCGATTAGGAGTTCTTCCTGGAACACATGAAAAGAAAGCACAATAGATCCAAAAGAGAAGTCGTGTTTAGATAGACAACAGACCTCTTCAGAAGCAACAAGTGCCAGGTGAAGATGGAACCTGTTCCAAGTGTTTGGGAGGAAGCTAGACAGGACGGAACTGCAGCTTCAGGTAAGTCACTGTGCAAGATTAAAGGGAGTATGAATACATTTCACTATCTCTAAAGCCCAAGAGAGTTAGCCCAAAGGATTCTTGTAAGAGAAGCTTCTGCAGGGCAGAATAAAAAGTCAAAATGAAAAACGGAATTCGGGAACAATAGCACTGCTCACTACAAGTAAGATATGGGGTTAGCCTAAGCGTCTACCTGCACGTTAGTAGATACACTGTGGAACATACATGTACGAAGGGATATTGTTTAGCCATAAAGAATGAAATTGTCACTTGTGGCAAAATGCATGGAATGGGAGGACACTGTGTAGAGCAAGAGAAGGCAGATCCAGAAAGACAAGTATCAAAGTCTTGCTCTATGTAGGTGCTACAAAAGGGTAGGCACAAGTATGGACTCGTGACTGCGAGGAGTTGGGAAGAAAGTGGTGGGGCAGGAGTCTGGGTTTGATAATGCAAGCTATATATATATATATATATATATATATATATATATATACACACACACACACACACATATATACACATGTATACACACACACACACACACACATATATACATGTGCCAAAATAAGAGGCAATACCACAAAAGAAGCCTTTGCGATAAGAGGTGCAAAAAATATGTGGTTCCTGGGACCACTTAAAACACACTCATAGTATGGTGTCTTTTGATATGTAAGGATACATGAAAACAGGATTCACAAATGTGTTAAGAATACATGCTACATTTAATCTCTATTATCTCTAGACAATGTGGCAGAATGATAAATAAGGAGGATCTTGCTCGAATCTGTAATATTTTTATTTTTTTATTTAAAATAAAACCCATGGGTATAGACTGTTTCTTATACTTTACACTCATTTGTATTTTGTCTTGACTTTTAAAAATACATAATAAACCAGAATTTTGAAGAATAAATGAAAGCCTTTTACATATTGTATAAAATTATCAAAAAGTATTAGAACACATACTAAAAACAAGACAAATGCTGCTTGGAATTTACCCTGATTGGACACTGCATTTCCATTTCTCAGAATTAGTGAGATTTCCGTGTAATCTAGATGCCTAACGATGGACATCAAACGGTGAAGGGTCCCTTGAAACAGGGAACATAAAATGGTACCCAAAGAACACTGCCGCTTATAGGTGGGCCACAAATTTCATATTCCTTTCCATGTAAGCATCCAGTGTTATCTTTCCACGGGACAACTAGAGCACAAACAAGTGTTTTTCAGAGGAAATGAACACACAGTTTGTTGGGGGTGGGGTATGCAGGATTTGGAATCTGGAAAGAAAATAGATCTCCCAGTGCCCCTGTATGAACTGTTTGGCATCTAACTTGCTTGAAACTCAAGGGTTGATAGCTTTTTCAAGCAATGGCATCGTGAGAGGAAGGTGACTGCAGCCAAGTGGGCCAGAGGGGCAGGGTTTGGCATCAGGACGGTCGACTGATCCTGTGCCTTGTGCCAGGAACTCCAGGAAACAATAATTTAATGGAGAGATCAAAATAAAGAATTGATCCTAAATGGATATTTTCAGATGTTACCATGCCAAAAAAAATGAATATTCTTAGCTTGAAAAAGCCATGGAAAGGTTTGGAAAAAAAATTTAAAAATTTGCTGCCATTCTTGGGATCAAACCCATGGACTTGGGCCTATGTGCAGTTCCCTTGTTCTACCTCAGAGCTACGTCCCTAGCCCAAGGCCTTTTAAGAATAAGCACTGCTCTTGAGACTGAGATACAGAGTTCTCTTGCCCCATCAGAACTAGAGCTCATAATGGCTCCTTGGGTCAATGGTTTGATTAGGAGGTCATTTAGATCTGAGCCTCAAGGATAACAGCCACCTCCCAAGACTTGGTTTTGTCTCTGGATGCCTGACTGAACAAACAAACCTTGACCCACCACCTCTGCTTCTCTTGGGTTCTGAGGATCACCGTTTCTTGACCTTCCTTGCTAAAGCTATTGAGGCAAAGGTGCTCAATTCTGTGCCTCGCCAGCCAGGCAAAACCACAACTGGGCGCAGACGTCAGTAGCCCAGAAACCCCTCAAAGCCTTCCTTGTTTGGTTGCCTGTGAAATTGCTTGCTATACGATCTGCCTTGGTGAAGACTTGGTCTTCCGACCTTAGGCGCCTTGCTTTAAAATACGAGAGGGCCGTGTGGGAGTTCACCGGCAGTCAAGCCAATCAAGTCTGTCGAGCCTCAGGATTTCCAAGTGTCAGAGTTAGGTTTGTCTCTGGACTCAGCCCAGCTCAGAAATGACTAAGGCATTTCCAGAAATACTGCTGAGTGTTGGCCAAGGTCATTCTGTGTTTGGTGTGTTGCCAACAGAACTAAGGACTTCACTCTGGTTCCTTGCCCAGAAGTGCTCTCCCAGCTGATCCAAAATGAAGAGGAAAAAGCTCTGAAGACAGACCCAGCCTGCCCAGTGAACCACACAGGGAGAAAGTTCTCAACTGTTCTGCCTATGCCTTCATATGCCCTGCAAGGAGATACCTGTTCAGGATTATATGTGTGGGGCTTAGCTTGCTTTCTTTCGTTCAGTTCAACTGCTTTCATTTCTTATTATCTCCTAGATGGTACTACAGGGACATCCTTACTAACCAAGAGGACAGTTTCAAAAAGAATACCAGAGCAGACTCTCAAGTCAGATGAGAAGCAAAGGTGCGTAAAATTACATGTTACAACTGAATGAAACTCGAAGTGCCCTCTCAGACTGCATGGCTTAAGCAAAGGCACTCTGTCACACTCTCGGACTAGGACAGCTCCCCTCGTGCTGTGGGGAAGAGGACACCACACCAGTTAGCAAGCCCAAGGTCCCTATTTTGATTCATTTCTAAGTAGGTGATGAGGACTCCTCTCCTTTTTCCGTTATTATTATGAACTGCAGCCCAGATGTCACGTTGTGATCGCCTAGAATTGCTTTGCTTTGCTGCCACAATCTACCTCCCCGCATCTCATTGAAGCCATGGATTGTCCTAGATACGGGCACGGGCAGGTGTGCTTGTCTGCAGTAGTCACAAGCTTTCGCCATGGTTCTCATAATACCTCATAGACCATACAGAAAGATCTCAGAACGGGTGGACACGGGGAATCAAAGGCAGATTTGTCACCTTTATAATCGGGGTATTTGGGCCAGTGAGGTGGCCCAGAGGGTAACGTTGCTTGCTGCCAAGACCAGCAACCTGACTTCAAGCCCCAGAAGACGTATGGTAGAAAGAAAGAACTGACAACTACCAAGTTGCCCTCTGACTGCCACTGCACAAAGTGGCAGGCATGCACACAGCCCCACATCCATACACACAGACATAAATAAATGCAATGAAGAAACTTTTTAAACCCGCTGTCTCCTTGTTCGTGTCCTTTAATAACTGCAGATATTGGCGCCAGGACAGCACTTACGTGCTGTCTGGAACCAGCTACTCTCTTTTCAGCATGGCCTCCGCACCGGCGATGCTGTGTGTCGTCCTTGGTGCTGGATCACTGGTGACAAAGGCACTAATCATGTAATGTAAGAAATGTCCTGTACTGTGGTTGCATAGACAGATACATTTATTAAAACCCATTAACTAATCACTTCAGCACTTCAGCTTTGTACTAATCTGCAAATCATACTTTGGCAAAATTAATTAATAGAGCAATGCTTCCCTGCACCAGCTGTGGCACTCATGAGCTTGCTGGTTCTTCCCGTATCAATCCAAGTCGACTGGTTGTCTTTATGGAAACGGGGCTATATAATTATACAGAGCTCAGCAAGGCGATTCAGTAAATAGGACCCGTTTCTTTCATTTCAGCTTCTATGTTATGCCCACTGAGTATGACAGGGTCAGAGTGACTGACACACAATTTAAGAGGAGTGGCGAGTGACTTAATGGCATATGTGGGGGACCCAGTGTCTTTGTATTGCGCCACAGACTTTGCAGCCACACTTTGAAGAACACAATTGGTTTTCCACAGGGATCCAGACATGCAGCATGATTGAGCTACGGGATGAGGATGATCTGGGCCCAGAGAAGTTGTATCTGGCATGAGAGATAACGGCTTTCACATGGAGAGTGGAGAAAACGTTTCCTGGACATTGAGAATGACTGACAGATATTAGATGGGAGGAAATTGAAGGCCTTGCCAAGTTTCGTGATAAAATGCTATTTCTCACGGTAAGGTCAAGCTGTCTCTGGTGCAGCCACTGCTCTCAAAGTACAACGGAAGCAGCAGATTGGACAGAGAGTGGTAGAGTTTTTGCAAAAAGTTGGTGATCAAAGGCCACTTGTTTCATTTGTAAATGAAATTGGATGAGCATTAGAGGAAAAAAAAACTCATCAAGGATGCATTGGCAATCTGCTGATTAACTAGAAGCTGAGAGACACAAGAAAGAATGTCCCTAAAGGTTTGATCTCAAAGCCTTTGGATACAAAATGACCATCAGTGTTTGCAGGATTACACATGCCAGAGCCAGGTTGACTCTGACTTTTCAAAGGCAGCAGTGTGCCAACAGCTGGGGATGACACTGTTTTAAAATATTCACGAGTGTTTCAAAGGGTAGAATATAAAGTCTTGTAGTTTCCAAAGACCAAGAACCTAAAACCTAAACCCAGGATGCTCAGGTCTCTGGGAGGCAGAGCTCTCATATAGGCAGCAGGACAGAGGTGCAGGTTCTGTTTGGGCCCTAAGCTGGGTCTAGTAGGGGGGCAGAACCTGTTCTCTTCTGAAGGTTTGGGAGAATATCTCTGCAATGGTTTCATGTCAGCTTGACAAGGTGCCTTGGCTAAGTGTTATTCTGGCTGTGGTGGGGAGGGTGTTTCTGTATTAAAGGAACATTGGAATCAGACTATAACACTGCACTTTCTGTACTGTAGGTGGGCCCTCTCCAGGCCATGGGAATCTTCATGGAACAATATGCCGAATAATGAGTCCTGTTCTCTTCCTGGCTGACTTCAGTCCGGGATGTTGATTTTATCTTGCTTTTGGACTTGGCTTTGACCTCAGAGTAGACTTTTTGCACCCAACTACACTAATTCTCAGACAAGATCTATATCACAGGTTCTCCTGGGTTTTCAGCTTGTTGACTGACAATGGTGATTCTTCTCAGCCTCTATAATCACGTGAACCGATTCCTTACAGTGTGTGTGTGTGCGCGTGTGTGCGCGTATGTGTGCGCGTGTGTGCGCATGTGTGTGTGCGTGTGTGCTCGTGTATGTGTGTATGTGTTTCTCTCATTGGTTCTGTTTCTCTAGATAAACGCTCAGATAATTTAGTAATTGCTCCATATTGACACCGTCAACACTGAAGAGATTAAATATGAGACTGTGCCCTGAGAACAACCTTTGCCCCAGTGATTGGTCTTCTGGTGTTTTGTATTGCAGACAGACACACTTGGATGTGGTGCACATTGTTGGGAGACACCATTTCCACTGACCTGTTCAACACACCTCTGAAACACAGCAAAGGCGTTTATCATTAAGTATTTTTGAAAAGGCAGACACAGCAAATGGTCACCATCGGAAGAAGATGAAAGAACCCATGTTACATTTATGTGACAGGATACGAAGGGTATTGTGTCTTTGTTTGGGAAAAATGAGACAGATTTATGTAACATGATAAGGAAATCTGGGCAAGATGAGGGAAACAAGAGTGGAAGAGAATAGGGTGTGCAGCACGTTCACACTTGAGTGGGTGTATGCGTATGTTCATGTAGAGATGTGTATGTGCATGCCAGTGTTATATATGTGCACACACAGAGAACATTCCTGGAAAGTGCATAAACTACAGATGTTCGTTCACTGGAGGTGGACATGGTGGTCAGAGCAACAAGAAACTCACTTTTTGTTATAAATTCCTTTGAGTGTTTCCCTTTTCGCTATGGCCAAGTAGTACTTCAATCATTTAAAAATAAAAGCTAGACTGATGTAAAATCCATCCGTTTCTTCAGCAGTTCCATGTACCAGGGGATGAACGAACTCAGGTCTTCAGAAAGGGCCATAGCTGTGCACACACAGCGATGCACACACATGTGACAGTCCCCACACAGCTCCAGCCTCCCCACCCAGCCCAGGCTTGGGAGCTCCACTGGCCCTATTTCTTTCCCTGTTTCCTTTCCTGCTCTGACCTGTGGATTCACCCACACTGCTCCGGAGCAGCTGGCTAAAGACTGTCGGAAACAGTGGCTCACTCTCAGGGGAGTGTGTTTGCTGACTCCTGGCTGGTATTTCTTCTATCATGACAGCAGGTTAGAATCTTTCTGGAGAACTCCTTTAGCAGCTCCTTTGTACCTTTAACCTCCTTCTCATGCTCTGTGGAAAGGCAGCTTCCGGCTGGTGACAGGGGCAAAAGACACAAAAAATGTTTCCCTTTATTGAACATTTTGTAGAAAGAACTTGGGAGTACATGGTATCCATGAAATCCAGCACTTTTATTTTCATTTAATTTTAGAACTAAAATCTATAAAATGGTAGAATGCCTGTTTTGGCTCTTGGGAGTACAATAAGTGGATACTGATTTCTGCTGAAGTTAATATCAGGAACATCATACTGCTCTGGTTTCCACTTTAGTAAATATTTACTGTGGAAAAATTAAAAAAAAATATGTATGTCCTTGGTGAATGTTGACTATATGTACATATGCAAGCTTACATGCTGATTTACATGTATGTGTGTCGTTATTCTGTAGTTTTCTATATATTTATATAGTATATATTTTAAACATCTAAAGAGAAAGTTAGGATTTATAAAAAAAAACAAAAAGCAAGTTATAAAAACAGCAGCCCACCTGTGGTCTTCACCTCTCCTGATGACGTCATCACTGCCCCCTGATGTCTGTACTCCCACAGGGCCCTTGCTCTGTGCAAATTACGGCGTTTGCTCCTGAGACAGAAGTAATGGAGAAAGTCAAAAAGGCAGAGTGGCCAAATCATCATCTGGTTTTAGATGACTACCCATAAGACAGCTCCATCTTGGCTTGTCCTCTAGCGTAAAGAGAAGCGGTGACAGGAGAATGTGCCATTGGCGCGTCTGACCATTGTGAGGAAAATTTGATCCATCCCAGGCAACGTCCACCTGCATCCTGCACCCAAGCAATGCGACTGTACCGAGTTTGGAGGACGTGGCTGGGTGGCCAATACAATGCCATTAATATTAAACTGATATCATTTTCATAGTTAACTGCTAGACTGCATTGAGCCCTTCGCATTTACCATACCAGGTTATTCCTTGCCTCGACCCCATGAGGTCAATGTCGTCAGTCACGTTTTATGAAGGGACTATTTGAAACTAAGAAATGCCAAGTCCTTTGCACATGGCCCCACAAGTGTTGGGGTTTGAATCAATGTCTGTTTGGTTTCAAAGTCTATATTCTTAAAATTGAATTGTGTTGCCTGTTGCTGACTGACAAAGCAGTGTTCAAGTACACATGTCTCAAAGGTTCTGCAAAAGCAGTTGACTCACGGTAGATGAAGTTGTCGAAGAATGCTCCTGAGACGGAGGACCTGGCTTGGGGAGGCACAAGGCGAGGGGATAAAGGAGCATCCAGCAGTTAGCCACTAATTGCTTTAACCCCATGTTGTTCAGATGCCCGTTTCTTAGTCTTCATACTTCCTTTCCATCTGACTAAGGCCTTTATTATTTTGCAGCCAATCATGAATGCAGGTAACATTCAGCACAATAGCTGCTGGTTATTTGGAATAGTTTCCGTCCCTGTCTGAGGGTCCATGAACTCACATGTGGAGGTAATGCTGCTGACCGCTCCTGGCTACCCTGCCCAGGGAACTGCCCTTCCCAAGGAGAGAGCAAGTCTTGCCTCACTGTGGGCAGCTTTCAAGAGATAGCCAGTGGGTATGGATGGGCAAACAGCAAGACCTGACCCTGGACTCAGGAATGGACTCCTCTGGCAGATGATCCACTTCCAGAATTCCCCAGGGCACCCCCAAAACCTCCTTTACAACTTTCTCATAGCTGGGCTTCTCCTGACTAAAGCTGCTCCTTGGCTCCCTGTATCGAGTCCTGTCCGTCGTCCCCCCCCCCCCCCCCCCCCCGCCACTGCTGTTCTCTTGCCTCAGGAACTCAACAAGACAGTTCTTTTAAATAAATTGATTTGATGACTGGCCCATTTCCCTTCCATTCTAATGTCAACAAAAAGCTTCAGATTTACAAGGCTGAAGTTAAGCTATGTCCTGGGATAGAACCAGATTAGAAGCCCAAATTTCCAGCTCCCTACAATTCTTCTCTAGTAAGCAATCCTGGCTTGACCTTGCTCTGACCTTGCACACATAATAGGAAGAGTTGGCACCAAAAGTCAGCAAAGATGAGTAACCATGCTTCCGTGGCGCAACATGATGATTTTATTACATCTTCAAACTTTCGATTTGGTTGAACATCAGTAGAAAATCTGCAGCCTAATTTGAAGCGCCTTACCCAATGGTGAAAGGGAAGGATGTTAATGTTTGAAGATTTTTTTGTTTGTTTTCTTTTGTTCTTGCAAGTTTGGAATGTTATCTCTCCTCTCCCTGTCCAAAGGAAATAAAATGTGCTAGCAGTTTCATGAGAGAAATCTAAGTGGAATTCTGATGATCAACTGATATGCTCTTTTAAGCTTACAAAGCAGAAGCCAGCCAGTGTGATAAATGGCCAGGGACGGGCTCTACGTTTGCTTATGTGAAATCGCATCACTAAAGGGGCCCATCAGGCCAACTTCAGCCGCACATCAGGAGAGACAACGATGAGGATGCAGGGAAGCCGCTGGGTATCAAACCACGCTTGCTTTTATGAAGCCAGTGGGCAGGGCAGATTCTTCACAACACGGCTTTGCTATGGATTTTTTTTCACCTTTTTTTTTTTCCTTGCTCCTTTCATTTTTTCTTTCTTTTGCAAGAACGTTCTCTCAGCCGGAGAAGAAATGAAACTCTCATTTTTTCTGCTGACTGGCTTGTGCACAACTGGCAATTATCAAAGAAATCGCTGTATCATTGATGTAGTTGGAAAACAGGAAGGCGATTTTCGTCTGAAAATGAGCCCGCTCAGCTGAAGCTCCCTTTGGGGTTGATGACCACACTCTTTCCATCTTGGCACAAGGCCAGTTTTATTAAACTCCTACAGCACCAGCTTATTTTTCAAACATTCCCAAGCAGAGCTTTTCCGATGGTTTTCTCTCAGAGTCAGGTGCTCGGTCATGCATTCGCTGCCAGCAGAGGGTCCCACGGGACCTGTACCTTGCCTCCTATGGGTAATGCCGGGATGGTGTTCTTGTGATCAAAAGCATCTGGAGGGCTATGGAAGGAGATGACTCAGGTGGTAAAATGCCTGCCCTGCAAACATGAAGACTTGAGTCTGAAACCCCAACAGCCACGTAAAAGCTTGGCAGAGTGATGTAACCACAGTGCTAGGGAAGGGGAGAGAGGGAAAGACGGGTGGAGCTCACTGGGCAGCCAGCCTAGCCCAACTGATGAGCTCCAGGTTCCGTGAGAGACCTTGTCTCAAACAATAAGGTGGAGAGTGATGGAGGAAGAGACCAAATGTCGATGTCAGGCCTTCAGTACACACATAAGCACCTACCACACATGCGCACACACTCATGATTGTGGACATATACCCACCACCCTGACACACAGTCGTTTGGGAGCCGTTTAGTAATGCTCACTCAAAGATGAGGGTGGACAAAAAAATGTACACTGAGACTGGTAACCCAGCTCTTCATCGTGTGAGCTGGAAAGACAATAAATTCTGCACACCTAGAGAGCGAGCTGGTGAGTCCACTTGGGGAGGATGAGAAAGCATAAAATAAAATATAGGTAATTTGAAGGAGAAAGAAATGGAATTAGAAAAGTTGGAGGAAGGAAGAAGAGAGGCTAAAGTAACAAAGAAGAGATACAGTAATCTTTATGTCTGTGTGGGGTCCATTCCAGATTCCTCCGATGGGTACCCCCAATCCACATATGCCCAAACTCCCTATAGAAAATGGCTAAAATATGTATATAGCATACACACATCTTTCTGCATACTTTAAAGGCATCTTTAGATTGTTCATGATGCCTAATGAACAATCAGTTCCACTAATTCCAAGAGACAGACTTGACCCAGAAAACAACAGAAAAAGAAGAGAAGGAGGAGTAATCAATAATCAACCGTTCTCAACAATCAAAGATGGCTTTAAATGATTTGATTGCTTTAATATCAAGAACTGAGGAGTGTTAGTACACAAACAATCAAAATTAATTTACTTTAAGAATTAATCTTCAACATCCCTCAAACACATTTAAGATGTTTATAAAGTAGACACAAATTTTAGAGCAGAATTTTGCCCAGCGCAACAATTTAAAGTCCTCTGGTGGGAGGAGTTAGCCTTTAAAAAGACCTTAGTTTTCCCATCCTAGGTATCCCAGGAAGTCCCCAACCTCTGTTACAGCCTTAACAAATGGGCCCTGAGCAACATGTATCAGGGGCCTGGTTTTCCATTCATATCTGTTGTAGGAGGGCATGGCTGCTTCCCACCACCTGGCTAGCTTATACCAGAAATAACCACACAGAAATTGTATTAATTAAATTACTGCCTGGCCCATTATATCTAGCCTCTTCTTGGCCAACTCTCGCATCTTGATCTAACCTATTTCTATTAATCTGTATGTCACCACGAGGTCATGGCTTACCAGGAAAGATTCAGCATGTCTGACTCTGGCAACTCCATGGTGGCTCGGCGGCTCTCTCTTTCTGCGACCCTGCTTCTTCCTCCCAGAATTCAGTTCTGTCCTCCCCACCCACCTCAGCTCTGCCCTATCAAAAGGCCAAGGCAGTTTCTTTATTTAACCAATGAAAGCAACACAAATACAGAAGGACCTCCTACACCAATATCTGTGAAGTCTAACTATAAAAATTCCAAAGAATTCTTCTGCTCAGAAAACATGTATGTGCAAATATGCAACCATCCTTGATCAGCAGTTAGCACTATATGAAACAAGTGGCCATGAAGGTTAATAAATTGAATTACAAAGGTTTGCAGTTATTCTTGTTAGGGTCTAACAGTGTTCCTAGTTCTGGAGCAGCATGACAGGACTCCTAGTCCAATAATACAGAGGACCCTTCTAGAATGTTCAAACTTTGTCTTTGACTCCTCTTTGGAAGCCTTCCTCTGTTAGCAGGCTTCATATAATCCCTACCAAGAATGACCTATTAAAAATTAAAAACACATACTACAGATAGTGAATGAGTAGCCACGTTATAAAACCCTGCCTCACTGGGTTAAACTTGAATAAAAGCCAAATGGAATATTTAAGGCTCTCACTTAAAAGCGGAAACACTTGATCATTCTTATTTGATCTTAATTATACCTCTGGGTCTTCAGAAGAACTTCTACTCAATGGGACAGCAAATCATCCCGCAGATCTCTGGTCCTGTCTAGAAAGTGAATTCTGAAAAAGTGGCCCGGACAACAACACTTTCAGTTTACATGAGCCAAGTTCTTCCTCAAGCTGTTGTGTATAAAGGTTCAAATATTCACATCTAATATTCACTGGCCATTTTCAAGTCTGGACATTTCCATTATGCTGGTTAAATCTCTTAAATAAATAATGGCATTTTCAGTTAAAAAAAACTGTAAGCCACCAATAAAAATAATGGCATATTTAAAATTTATGATATGTAGATAAGTGAATAAAATCAGATTACAAAATATAAACCATAATATGTCAATAATTTCTATGTGAAAGGTGCATGAGTGCTAGGAAAAATGTCTCAACTATTATTATATCCCAACATGCTAGTATTTTAATGGTGATTATTTTCTAAATATGGGACCATGCTGTCATTTCATGTCCTATTACACTTCATTTATATTTTATGTCCTTATGCTAGCATCACTTAGTGTAGGAAGTCCTTCTGTATATGTGTTGCTTTTATTGGTTAATAAATAAATATGGCTTAGCAGAATATAGCCAGGCTGGAAGAGATATAGAGAGAGAATAGGCGGAGTTAAAGAGAAACCATGGAGCTACAAGAGGAGAAAGGTGAAAGTTGGCAGCTGGAACCTTGCCGGTAGGCCACAAACTTTATGGTAAAATATAAAATAATGGAAATGGCTTAATTCTAGGTGTTAGAGCTAGCTAACTGTATGCTTAAGTGATTGGCCAAGCAGTGGTTCAAATAATATAGTTTCTGAGTGATTATTTTGGGATCCTGGGAGGCCAGGAATGAACAAAAAGCCTCTTACAACAATCACTTGTTGTTTTTAAAGTAAGAAGAAATGTAAAACCATTCTATTTTGGAGTGTAAAGAAATGGGATATTTTTAATGTACAGCCATATTCCTTACCTTCTGAAGATGATGTCTGTCCTATTAGAGGATCTCGTACCTTGTATGAGTTTACCCAGCCACCTCTCTGGGCAGGTATGCTCCCCAACAACATGCCACTAGCTCATGGATGGGAATGAGTGATGAACCCCCCACCCCAGGGTGGAGGTCGTTTCAATATGAAAAGGATCCCAAGCAAATGAGAAAGGTCACATCAGACACACCCAAAGCTCTCGTGGTGCCTCTTACCACCCTGAGTTATTCACACAGATAAAAATTTGAAGTTCCAAAAAGAGCACCAGATCTTCTCCAACTTACTCCACTTCGCTGACTAACAAACATCCCCCACTACCTGAAGGGGGTAAATCGCTTCATACTTCCTTTCTAAGATAAAATGGCTTAGCTGAACTACCAGCATCGTCTAAAATAAAACCCGCCTTGTTTCCACCCAGAAGAGTCCAAGAGCTAGAGTATTAGAGCTGGTCCTACATTCATCTGTTGGAATCCATGAAACCAATTTAATTAAATGCCTTTATTTCTGACTCAGATTCTAAGGTTTCTTTTAAGTGTGTTGGGAAGGAAAGGCCAGTGGAGTATGCAGATAGGTCTAACATTAGCATAAGGCTATTGGGTGCTCAGAAAACAGCAACAAAAGGGACCAAAGAGGCCAGAGAGAGCTAAATGGGGCAAGGAACTTGACCAACTCCACATTTTTCTAGCCACGGGTCATATTCTCATTTCTGTATTTTGATCTCACCATGACTTAATAATAGACCAGCCCAAATAACTGTTTTAGAGCAATCTAAAAGAGAAACACTAAATTTCATGGGCTAGTTGCCTGAGGCTGAATGAATCCAAAGCATAGAGTTTAAAAGCTAAAAGTAAATAAATGATTAGTTATTTTTTTAAAGCACAACCTTTCGCTTTTTTTTTTTTTTTTTTTTGGATGGGGGAAAATCTACACCATTTCCAATAAACAGCCTGACTGGACTTTTTCCAGAGATGACCCAAAGCTTGGGTGTCATGAAGACACAGCCTCTCTGTTTCTTCCTTGTACTTGGAGAAAGAACGTTCCATTCCATGCAGTTCATGAATTTTAAAAACCATGAACCTTGCCTCACATTCCTAAAGCACACAAACGCTCTCCTGTCCTGGAGCTATTCAGAGGGTAAATGCTCAAGTGATCTCCATGCTGACAGCAACAAGTCTTCTCAGGCTGCCTTTATGCTAAGCTGGCTGGAGGCTCCAGGCCCAGGCTTGTCCGTAGTGGCTGGACATATGGTTGGGTAGAGAGTGCAGGGGCTGAAGTTACCAACCACCAACTGCCACAACGGCCCTGTCCCTGGAAAACAGCCAAACTGTTAAGTCAAGTGCCAAGGCTACCATGTAGTCATTTGACAACCCAGTAACCATAAACCACACAAGGCATGGAAGGCCACTGGCTCCCTCTAGTGGTGGAACACTAGTCAACTGCCACTGCCTCTGAGTCCAGGAACAAAGGTGGCTTACTCCTAAGCCTGCCTTTTGGGTGGTTATCCCTATCCACATTTTCTCGGTGAACTAATATTCACAGCCTCCGAATTTTAATGACAAAACAGCATCATCGCTCAAATCCAGTTATCTAGTTATTTATTTCATTGCCCTTAAAATGAGCTCCCCAAATCACCCCAAAGCTTCCGAGCCCCTGATGAACTCTCTCCCGTCTACCTCTGAGCTGCAAGGACGGCCAGCCACTATCAGGCTGACTTCAAAGTTCCTGCACATTCTTCCTTCAGGGTTTGCATGACTGCTGCCTCACTTCGAAATAAATGTGATTTCGTTTCTTCACCTTCACCTTTGGCTAAATCTAAAGATTTAACTTGAACTGATATCAGTCCCTTCCTTGATCCCTAAAACTAACATAAATAAAAAGAAGAAAACTCACTGGGTGGTGGTGGTGCACACCTTTAATCCCAGTGCTCGGGAGCCAGGGGCAGGTGGATCTCTGTGAGCTCAAGGCCAGCCTGGTCTACAAAGTGAGTTCCAGAATCGTCAGAGCTGTTACACAGAGAAACCCTGTTTCAAAAAGCCAAAAAATAAAAAAATAAAAAATAAAAAAAGGAAAAAGAAAAGACAAGACTAGAAAGAAGAAAAAAAGAAGTGACATTTATTCTATGGAAATATAAGCTGGCACTATTATCATTTTTTTTCTTCAAAACAATGAAGGAAAATGCTATCGCCTTCAATTTATAGTCAGAAAAGCAAAGTCCACAGAAATTTTGAAATTACAACCAAGTACAATTTCAAAAGCCTGCAAACTTTTGCTGCACGACTCTGACTTAGTTAGCCCAACGTTACCCACCATCTGCCCTTGCTTATTCGTGTCATCACGTGGCATGGCTACTCTCAGAGAGAATCATCTAAAACCCATTTATACCGGACTTTAACTGGTGGGTTTCTTTTTATATTCTAAAGGGGATTTTTTAAAATGTTCTTAATGTCTCCAAATAAAATAAATCATCCTGAGAAGTTCTTATTAGTGCATTTCTTGAGCCAAATGGCAATGGAACATCACAAGGTGGAGAACACAAAGAGCCCCCGGGGAATGAATCCACAATTCTGTTCTTAAGCCAAGCCGCATAATGGCTTTCATAAAGCTACTTTGGTCTCGGGACCTTGGTTCTTCATCTTCAAAAAGAAGGAAATGGAAGCGGACATGGTGGAGCTCCCCTGCAAATCCCAGTAGCTGGGAGGCTGAAACAGGAGGACCTGAAGCTCAAGGCCTGGCTAGTCTGTGTAGCCAGACTGTGCCAAAACTTGGAAGGATAGAAGCTGAGGCTAGAAGGGACTTTTAAGAGCCCTCCCCAGGTGCAGGTCTCAACTTCCATTGTTCTATTTGAAGTGGAGCTGGTTGCCCTAAACTTGCTGGCAAGGCAGTAATTTTGTTTCTAGTTAAAAGACTTCTTCAAACACTTTTCAGTTAGAGTAATCAACATCTTCTTGATGTAGCCCAAACTTTAATTAAACAGAACAAATCACGTGCCAAAGAATAAACAGAAAACTCCTTCAGCCTCTCTAAGTTGAAATCCAGAGATCTCGAGTCAGGATCCCAAGTGAGGCTTCAGTGCTTTCTCGTAGCAATATCCTTTCTGAAACCAGTCCCATCGTGGAATTCTCATACATGGCTGGGCAGTTTCACCCACCGGATCCTAGAGTGCTCTCCATTTAATAATCTCGCTCACCCACCCTCTTCAGTCATCCAAAAACAGAGCCTCAAAGACATTTGAAAACTCTCAGAGAAGGAAGATTATCTTTCTCATGTAAGTATTCTCTGTGAGAACTCGTGTGGAACACTTGCTTTGCTTTCTCACTGGGATCAGAAATCCTTCCCGAGAGTCTCTCCTCTGAGACATGAAAACAAAAATATCAACTTGAGAGACAGGTCTTTGTATGTGGGTTCTAATACATCTGCCCATAGTTTCAAAGTGTTCCTCAGTGAGAATTGTTCCTCAGAGAAGGAACATTGCCTGAAGAGCAAAAGATGCAGCTCTGATACCCCATAGCTGGAGTGGCTGGCTCTTGATCCCTCACTTCTCACCTGTTACAGAGGTTAGTAATCTAACTAACATGCTGATCAAATGCACACACGACTGGCAGAGTTGGCTTAGAGTCTCGGTGACCAAATCAGGATTCTAAAGGATCTTGATGAGTTACAACCATGACCCACATCTAAATGAGGGTTATCTAACAGACACAAAGCCCCCATGTTCATGACAAGAAAACAAATAATTAAAAAGCAATGCATGAGTGGAGAGATAGTCAAAAGAATCAGAGACTTGAAGCCAAATGCAGATTGGTAGCACGTTATGACCCCCCAAAGCTCGTACATCTGTGGGCTCTGTATCAGCAAGGAGCGTCCTTGTCCACGGGCTATCTGCACTGAGTAAAGAGCATCATTCCCACAGACTTCTGCAGCATCATGCTGATGGGGAATAGTCCCCTACACTTTGATTGGTTTAATAAATAAACGGACTGACCAGTAGCTGAACAGGATACAGTTAGATGGGAAAGCCAAACTTAGAATAATGGGATGAGGAAGGGTGGAGAGTCAGAGGAGTCGCCAGAAGATGCAGACAGACAGCAGGAGGTAAATGTGGCAGAGCGAAAATAAGGATTATGGGTTAACTGTAAATGGGGAAGCAAGTTAGAAATAAACCTGAGCTATTGCCTGAGCATTTACAATTAATATAAACCTCAGAGTGGTTATTTGGAAGAGGTTGCAGGACAGGGAAACTATAATCTGCATCACACTCTTCCACATCTTCTCCACCAGCCTCATCACTGCTCCAGTGGTCTCATCACTGCCCCAGTGGCCTCGTCACTGCCCCAGTGGTCTCATCACTGCCCCAGTGGTCTCGTCAGTGGCCTCATCACTGCCCCAGTGGCCTCGTCACTGCCCCAGTGGTCTCATCAGTGGTCTCGTCACTGCCCCAGTGGTCTCGTCAGTGGTCTCATCACTGCCCCAGTGGTCTCGTCAGTGGCCTCATCACTGCCCCAGTGGCCTCGTCACTGCCCCAGTGGTCTCATCAGTGGTCTCGTCACTGCCCCAGTGGTCTCGTCAGTGGTCTCATCACTGCCCCAGTGGTCTCATCAGTGGCCTCGTCACTGCCCCAGTGGCCTCATCACTGACCCAGTGGTCTCAGCACTGTTCCAGGGGTCTCGTCACTGCCCCAGTGGCCTCGTCACTGCCCCAGTGGTCTCGTCAGTGGCCTCGTCACTGCCCCAGTGGCCTCGTCACTGCCCCAGTGGCCTTGTCACTGCCCCAGTGGTCTCATCACTGCCCCAGTGGTCTTGTCAGTGGCCTCATCACTGCCCCAGTGGCCTCGTCACTGCCCCAGTGGCCTTATCACTGCCCCAGTGGTCTCGTCAGTGGTCTCGTCACTGCCCCAGTGGTCTCGACAGTGGTCTCATCACTGCCCCAGTGGCCTCGTCACTGCCCCAATGGCCTCGTCACTGCCCCAGTGGCCTCATCACTGACCCAGTGGCCTCAGCACTGACCCAGTGGCCTCAGCACTGTTCCAGGGGTCTCGTCACTGCCCCAGGGGTCTCGTCACTGCCCCAGGGGTCTCGTCACTGCCCCAGGGGTCTCGTCACTGCCTCAGAGACCTCATCACTGCTCCAGTGTTGTGAACTTCTTCATGGCTCTTACTAGATTTTCAATCATCTGAAGGACTTTATCTCTAAGTTGACTTTCTCTAGACTCAGTTCACTTGAATCACTGTTCCAAATTGCCAAGATTTTCAGGAATTTGAGTTTGGTCTGTTTTCTGAGAATCTGATGAATCTCAAACTTGTGACTGGTGTAGAAAGACAGAAAAGTCAGGAGCTGGACATAATCAGGGGTTTGAGATAGAAAACAGACTATACTATTATGTATGTATTTCAAATATGTATATTTGTTTCTTTTAAGGAATGCAGCATATTGTTTCTATTGAATTATATAAATAGAATTGTTATCAGATACTTCATTCAATCATCTTCCATGTGTATTTTTTTTTGAGACAGTGTTTCTCTGTGTATCCCTGGATGTCCTGGAACTCACACTGTAGACCAGGCTGGCCTCAAACTCAGAGATTCATTTGCCTTTGCTTCGCAAGTGCTGAGATTAAAGGCGTGCCCACTGCCCAACTCCCATGTGCACTTTTTGAAGTACCCAGGTACCCACTTTCTGTTCATCAATGCTTGGCCTTTGATGAAGACTTCAAGAGCAAGTTCTAAGGTACTGGAGATTACAACAAAGAGAGTAGCATTTTAGTTCTGCTTCCAGGGAGGCTCAAGAGAAGCACACAAGGGTGTGAGGAACATTAATCAGTTGAAAACCCCCAGAGTAATAGAGATGGCTCCTCAAAAATCATGAAAAGACTTGCGTTTTTGCAAATCAAGGGAGACTACAAAGATAAAATATTAAAGGTTAACAGTGACTCAAACTTGCACTTACTTATTTTTCCATTTTACTTTTTTTATAAGATTCAGATTTTTATTTATTCAATTATTTGGTTTTTCTAGACAGGGTTTTCTGTAGCTTTGGAGCCTGTGCTTGAACTTGTTCTGTAGACCAGGCTGGCATCAAACTCACAGAGATCCGGCTGTTTCTGCCTCCCGAGTGCTGCGATTAAAGGCGTGCGCCACCACCACCTGACCTAAGATTTAAATTTTTATAATAAGAAAAATGTAGTATTTTGATAAACTTTCTAAAAGTCTTTATATAAATGTTTAATCCAACCTTTTAGTCTGACTGGCTTCCAGGCTTGCCTAAGAGGAACAATATCCTTCCTGCTGCACATTCTATGCCCACTTGGGACAAATCCTGGCTGGAGAGAAGGGAGGAATGCAAGCAGCTGTCGATGGAGCCCTTCTGGAGGAGGCGCAGCTGAACCCCTCCTATTCCCTGACCACCCTCATTTCCCTCACCAGATATCACCTCAGTCTGAAGTCCTGGCCTCTCCGCGCATGTGCTAATACTCTCATACTCCATAGGTTGTCTGTACACGCCATACCTAGGGGTTGGTGCCAACCCGACTCAATGTTAATAGTTTGAAAGTTTTTCCCTGCCAGACCTGCCAGCAGGTACTCCCCTCCACCCACAGGCTGGACCTCTTTTGCTGAGCTCTCACTGGGGTCCACGCTATATTAGACTACTGCTACAGCCTTCCAAGCCGCCTCTGTCCTTTGTCCTGTCTCTCCCACTGCTCACTGTGGCACTTTGGTTAAAAGCATCCTTATAAAACAGAAATAACTCTATGTTGCCTTTAAAAGTTCCTCATGTTCTACAAGATAAATTTTACTTGTTGTCCCGAAGTGCCACTAGAGACTCAGTCCTTTGCTTCAAAGGTGCAGGCTGCATCTCAGTCCTACATAGAACTGAATAAATTCTTGCTAAACCATTGCTTTCTACCATGAAATCCCTGATGCTCAGCCTTGCCTGTCTGCTGACCTCAACTGGCCAGACCTGCACCTTGGTCTTTTTGAGACTCCTTCTGGTCCCTGGAGAGGCCTGGTTCTAGTCTTCTCTACCCTAATCCTGGAAGATCCCTGTAACTTTCAAGATGGAGCTTTGTAACACTTATAAACCAACCCTGCTCCTGCTCTGTGTGTAATGGAGCCAGGAGGAATTAATTTGGAAGGAATTCATGTTGGCACACATGTGATTCCAGCCCTAGGGAATCTGGGTCAGGAGAATTCTGAGGCAAAGCTACCTTGAGCTATATTATAGCAGGAATCCTGAAGACTGTTTTGCCTTTTATTAAATCAAATCTGTGCACAATGATGACAAGAAAGGAGGAGGAGTCTGGGTCGTTACAAACTGCTCCTCAGATCCACTGGGGAACTAGCTCTCAGCCACTGCACCATAACCTCGTCCCTCTAGGGCCAAGGGGAACTCCAAGTCATGGCTCTGCCAGTTCCCTTCCCATCCCAGAGACAGACAGAAGTAGGGGAGAGGGAAAGAGGAGAGGAGAGGAGAGGAGAGGAGAGGAGAGGAGAGAGAGAGAGAGAGAGAGAGAGAGAGAGAGAGAGAGAGAGAGAGAGAGAGAGAGAGACCCTTGTCCTCAGTGCTTATTCTGTCACAGTCCCTTACCCAGAGAAGACCATGCCCACAGGGCTAAGTCACCCCAATACTATTGGCTTATGGATCCCAATTCCTATAACAGTATATAGTGAATTTGAAGCTGGCCTGAGCTACATAGTGAGACCCTGTCTCAGCAACAAAAGAAAGCAAATGAAAGTTGCAAAAGAAAAGACATTGCCAGCTTCAGGGGCAAGGGGCCCTTCACTCAAAAGTACCAGGTCTCACGCTCTGTTGCTGCCATCTTGATGTATTAAATAGTTTTAGTTTTGAGCTTCTGCTGTATGTGCTGTATTAATCATGTGTTTTAATTTTCTGTGTTTAATGATGCTTTTACATCTTGGGGATGTTGTGGACCAGGCTGGGGGTGCCCATGACATGGTTAGTTAATTCTGAGAATCAATAAACAAGTTATCTCTGAGTATGACTTTGCTCTGCAGGCCAGCTAGTCTAGAGAGATACTCCAGCGCATGTCTCCAGGCTGGCTTTTAGTGAGAGGCAATATTCCTCAGCACTCATGACGCCAAAGTCAGGTACCGGACAGCTAGGGAGCCACTTCTGTAGCTCAGAGTCCCCCAGAATTCTTACCACTAGATAGGCACAGGGAAACTCAGAGGCTGTTCCTTCCCCTCCCTTTGCTTCTCATGAAGACCCCAGCAAAGGCTCTGGGCCACGTGTTCTCTTCACTCCTCCTGCCTCCCAGCTGACCTCAGTTAATTATGCTCTTGAGAGATGGAGAGAGAGGGATGCTATGCTGCTCTCGCCACAAGAATGATAACTATGTGAGGTAATGCATCTGTTAATCAGCAGGATTTAACCATTCCACAACGCATATGCACTCCAAAACATCAGCTTTATATAATAAACAGCACAGCGCTATGTCAAAATATTTTATTTTAAAACCAAAAGAATGAAATTGGCCTTGACAATACAAAGATGGATGTAAAAATTTAAATTTTCATCACCCAGACTAGCACTGTGTACCAATTTTAAACACTATAACAAGTTAAGAGAAAAAAGACTGTAGGCGAAAGAAAAACCCTTAATACTTTTATCGAAGTATCTTTAATGATATTTTTCTCTGCCTTTTGAAAGAAGGACCTGTATTTCTACTTCTCATTGCATCTAAAAATCATGTGAGCAGCTGTAGGAGGGGGCAGGAAGACTATCATCACCCTGACTAGGATGAAGCCCCCCAAGTACACTTACCAAGGACATGTGAGCAGCTGGAGGAGGGGGCAGGAAGACTATCATCACCCTGACTAGGATGAAGCCCCCCAAGTACACTTACCAAGGAAAGTATTGTGGAATTTCACTAAATGCCTGGATGAGGGGTGTCTTGGTTGATGCAGTTAGGAATGGGACTTGGTTAGAAAAGAGACAAGTTCACCAAAGACTTTAGCAAGTGGACGGTGCCCTGGAAGGATGAGCAGATGCATGCTGTTAAGACAGCTGCCCCCTCGTTAATGGAGAGCAGCCAAGAATGATGAGCTATTTGTGCATATAAAAAGCCAGCAACCAAAAAAAAAATCACACCGTGTTTGCACTTAAATTCTAACTACTATGCATTAAAAACTTTGTCTCAGATTTAGAACTTTCTAGATTTGACTAATTTGGGGGACTGTCTGGTGACCAAAAGGGGAAAGTCTCGCTGCCAGCAGTATTTCTGAAGGATTTGAATCTGCTGAAGTAGACTACTTTCCTAGAGACCTCTAAAAATAGTTGGGAAGTGAGATATAATTCCGAGAGTCCATCTAGCCTAGACAGAATCTGGGGCTGTTGTTCGTCCATCCACTCATGTTCCTGCTACCTTCCGTCATAGTGGCAGCAATGCCACTGCCCTTCTGAGCCTCTAACAGACCGTGAGGTCCCTGGGAGAGTCACCTAGGTATCTTGTGCAGTAACTAGGCATCAGTGTCTGCAGAAGGCACAGGAATGTACCAAAAAGATAAACAGGGTCTAGCCGGGTGGTGATGGTGCACGCCTTTAACCCCAGCACTCATGGGGCAGAAACAGTTGGATCTCTGTGAGTTTGAGGCCAGCCTGATTGCCATGCATCACCATATCTCAGAACAGTGTTCACTCCCAGAAAGGTGGCTATATGCTTCCTGAGTTCCAAGCATGTGAAAACAGGGGGTTCTGAGATTTCTGCAGCTTTCAGCAATGCTTATGTGAAACTGGACCTTCCTGGCAGCACTGTGGGGCCTGGGGATACAAAACATTGTTCTCAGATACGGCCTATCAATAACCCCTTAAATATGAAGGTCTCACTGTCAGGGGAGATGGTAGGACCTTTAAGAGGCAGCCACTTACAGGAGAGTCTTCCATTATTTGGGGTGCGCTCTTGCTGGAGAATGTGGTCCCCTGGCATCTTTGTTCTCTTGTTTGCTTCCTGGCTGCACTGTGCGCATAGACAGGGTTGCCTGGCTACAAACCCAAATCAAATAAACTGGCTGGAACCACTGAAACTGTGAGCCAAAATCAGCCTGTGTCTTTACCAGGTGATTGCCTCGGGCAACACAAAGCTAAATAACTCGGGGCTAAAGAATTCTTAGTAAAAGGTTAGGATTTCAGTAGGTCATGACTGAATGGCTCACACTGTCACATGTACCCGCTTACAGATACTTCCCAGGCCATCAGACAAATGGAACAATGACAGTGATGCTGAAGTCTCTTTCCACAAGCCTTCTATCATTTGATCTCGCTGCTAAAACGCAGAGGAGGCCCTGGAGATTGAAACCACTTTCCGACTGAAAGCCATCCCGGCCAGGTGTTTCTGCTCCAAGGGAAATTACAAAATGAGTTAGAACAATTCCTGCTGCAGACAGTCCTTCTGTATACTGTGGATATGTAAATATGGTTCATAGTAAAGAAGATTTGACCAATAGTAAGGCAGAGTAAGGCTAGGCAAAACAATCACACTGAAAATACAGGGGAGGGCAGAGTGAAGAGAGAGATGCAAGCAGCCACCAGGAAAGCAAGATGCTAGAGGACAGGTAAAGCCATGAGCCACGTGGCAAAATATAGATGAATAGAAATTGGTTAATTTAAGTTCTAAGAGGTAGTTAGTAATAAGCCTGAGCTATAGGCCACGTATTTTGTAATTAATATAAGCTTTTGTGTGTTTATTTGGTACTGGGCAGTTGGGGCAAAAGAAAAGCTCTTCCTCCATTTATAGTTCCCTTTCTCTGAAGCATCACTGTGGAAAACAAGCCTCTCTGTGTCCCAGGCCTTACTCTACTTAACCTTCTGAAGCAAAACGGTGGGAAGGACTGACGATCAGCTTCATGTTCTGTGTTCCTGACTGTCCTGACCTACTATATATATGTGTGTGTGTGTGATATAAACATACAGATATATGAGAGAGAGAAAGATACAGATATAGAAATTATACATCTGACAAATTTTGGGCCAGTTCCTAAAAGAGCATCTCACATAATTTCACATAGACCCACTTGAGGCCCTGAAGACAGTGGATTCTACCTGTGCAGAGATCACACGTGGCAGCTGTGTTCCTCACATACCGTCCATAGGGCACTTTACACTGTCCCTACTCATCACTCTGAGGAAACTGTCAATCAAGGCATCTCTTCTTCCCCCTGTGAGTGAGGAACAAGAGCCAAGTTGGCTGCAGCGTCATTTCATCTACCGGATGAAAGATCACATTCCCAAAGCAGCAAGTGTAGATGCTACTCCAAAAAATAAATTAGCCACATTAGATGGAGCTCCTATTATTCCCCCCCTTTTTTGTAGCCCTCCCAGAAACACATACATGCAATTGAATACACTGCTTTGTAATGTTGGTTTTTTCATTTAACAATATGTCTTGTGCATTGTCCCACTTGATAAGACATTCTGAGTTGGCGTATTCTGAAGCAGCATGTCTCTGGTGTGGCCATTCCACCCTATTCCTTACCATTGTGTTTCCAGCTTTCCACTTCCATAAGTGATGTTCCATCCATCCACTCTTTCTGCTAGATCTTAAGTCCAAATTCTGTCTTACAACATAACATACTGCTCCCAGTCATTCTTCGTGTTACAGAAATAAACTTCAGATCCTTTTCAGAAAGCTGGTTCCCATGCCTCCTAGAGTCAGCTCCTTCTGAAAGGGAAGGGCCACACACAGGCTTACAGGGTAACGGAGTTTTGGTCAAGCCTCACTGACTCCCAACATTCAAATGACAAGTTTCCCCTTCAGTAGAATAAAAAGGCGATCCTAAAGCTCCAGTAAGCAAAGCAGAATCCTGATGTGGTGGAGGTGAGGGAAACAAAACAGGTCAAGACATTTCTAGTCTTTTGGTGGGGAATGAGAGCACTATGTTTATACTTTGGACGATAAAGACAAGGTTCCTCTGTGGGACAGTTAACAGGAGCTGCATCCACTAGAGGGTCTCTGCTGACTGATGCTCTCTCTAGGCTGTGCAATGGTACCATCTTGTGGCTAGCAGAAAAGATAACCAGACGCTTTCCAGCTCTGTATCCTATGAGGCCATCAGAAGTGCTGTATGTCAGGCAAGGCCCTCTGAGAAGAGACTCTTACTTCTGCAGTGACAAGATGGGCACACGTGGCTTCTTCACCTGTTCATACTGTGTGCAGGTGGGATGAGTGCTTCAAGCATTCCTTTAACCAGTCACAGGCAGGAAGGTATGAGACAGTTCCAGAACCTTCTAGAACACTAATATTTGACAGCAAAAACATCTGGTAGGTATTTAACTCCCCTGTTGGACACTATTTTAATCGCAAGAAATTTTGGAGAAGGTGAAGAAAAAGTGGCAGCAATTTCTGTTAGAAAAACCAGGTTCCAGTGTTGGCTGAGATTTCAGTAGCAGTGACGGTAGCATCTCAGTTTGATGTGTGCAGGAGACAGAGAGTCTGTGCGGCGAGGTCAGGGGCATCTGTGAAAGACGGGATGAAATTTGCTAAAGCATGGGACCAAGCACAAACCCTTGTTATTGCTGTTCTGAAAGTTTGGATTAACAACTGGTTTTCTTGTTGGGCAGTGGTTTCGCATGCCTTTAATCCCAGCACTTGGGGCAGAGGGGCAGGTGCATCTCTGTGAGTTTAAGGCCAGGCTCGTCTAAAAAGCTAGTTCCAGGATGGCTAGGTCTGTTACACAGAGAAACCCTGTCTCGAAAAATCCACAAAATCATCATCATCATCATCATCATCATCATCATCATCATCATCTTTGTGTGGGACTGGAAAGATGACTCCTGGGAGAGAGCACCTGCTCTGAGTTCCAGGACCCAAGTTCAAAGCCCTGGGACCCACAGAATAAGCTGGGTGTGGCTGCACATGCACCTGTAACCCATGCTGCAAGGCCTGGTGACAAGAGAGACACTGAGGCTTGCTGGCTGCCAGCCTTCCTCTGAGTTCAGTGACAGACTCTGTCGAGAGGGGAGCGACAAAGAGGACACTCTATGTTCTCTCTGGTCTTTGTGTGAGCATGTGGGGATAAGCATGCACCACTACACACATACACATGCACACACAAAGTGGGGTGTGTACTTCTTTAGTGTGCTCAGATACGATGTTAGTAAAGCTTAGATTGTTCCTGAAGATGATGTAAAAGCTTCCCTGTAGAAGGACGCGGCGGGACTGTGTCCCGCCACCCGGCCACCGGCTAGCTTTACACCCGAAATAATTACACGGAAACTGTATTCTTTTAAACACTTCCTGGCCCATTATCTGTAGCCTCTTATTGGTTAATTCTCACATCTTCCTTTAACCCATATTTAGTAATCCGTGTAGCACCACGAGGTGTGGCTTACCAGGAGAGATCTTAACCTGCATCCATCTCAGAGAGGAGAATCATGGTGACTGCCTGAAGCGTCTCCCCTCTCTTTCCCAGAATTCTGTTCTGTCTACTCCACCTACCTAATTTTTTTGTCTCTTAAAGGGCCAAGGCAGTTTTCTTTATTAATTAACCAATGAAAGTAACATAGACAGATAACTCTCCTCCATCACTTCCCCTCAGGGGAATGGCGTTAGGGTGCAAACAGGTTGGGCAGGGCATGTAGATCAGAGGCAGAACAGTAACACAGTGTGTTCAAGGTCCTGGGTTCCAGCCCCAGCACCAGAGAGACAAAAGCAGAAGGATTAGGTTGACAGAGAAAATTAGAATGGCTCAGAAAGGAAAAATTAACCTATATCTTTAGGTGTCAAACATCTCAAGCTTGAAGGAACCAAGGAGAGACATCAGAGGTTGGTGTCCGAACGCTTTCTTTCCTGGATAGAGTCTTTGGAAAGCCGTAGCAGACAGTACTGAGTTTAGACCAGGCTCTGTGTTTCTCGTTCTAAATACTAGACCAAGGGAGGAAGCCACAAAGAGCCATGCGGACTCATTTCTGTGTTTGTATTTAAACATCGTTTGCTAGAGCGGTGGTTCTCAACCTGCTAATCATGACTCCTTTGGGGGTCGAACTGACCCTTTCATAGGGGTCCTGAACACCAGGTATTCACATTACAATTCATAACAGTAGCAAAATTACTATTATGAAGTAGCAACAAAAATAATGTTCTGGTTAGGATCCCCATAACATGAGGAATCGTGTTAAAGGGTCACAGCATTAGGAAATTTGAGAACCACTGAGCAAGAGTTTCAAACACTAACCCAAAGAGCAAGCAAACAACTCTTTTTTCTCCAGAAATGAAAATAAAAATGTAGTCGTTCAATCCTCATAGGTCAAAGGGCACATTTGTAAATATTCACCATATCAAAGAAGAAATATTATTTTAACCATATGAAAGAAGTCCAAGTTATAATAACCAAATAGATAAAACTTTAAAAGAACTATTGGATTCTTTTTACTGTCAGGTAAGGGGGCAGAAAGTTCCAGAGGGACTGCCATCCAGAGCGGCTGCGGGGTTCCTAGTCACAGAGGCAGCACACTGACCATGTACATGAAGACACTTCCGACGCCTGTGCTCTCAGAGCTGGTGTTTCACCACTGGAGGCTGAAGAGGACAATGATTAAGAATGCAGACTCGGCAGACTGGAGAGATGGCTCAGAGGTTGAGAGCACTGGCTGCTCTTCCAGAGGTCCTGAGTTCAGTTCTCAGGCAACAACATGGTGGCTCACAAGCATCTATAATGAGATCTGGTGCCCTCTTCTGGCATGCAGGAGGAACAACTGTACACATAATAAATAAATAAATTAATTAATTAAAAAAAAAAAGACTAACTAAAGACTCTGATCCAGACCCTGGAAATACCCTCCAAGCTCACTATATACTCGCCAAATAGTCAGACAAGAAAATGACTAATCTCTATGCCCAGTTCCTCCATCTATAAAATGAGCTAACCCTATCCATTTCACAAACTAGCAAATATTAGTCAATACGAACCATCTAGAATAAGCTTGGTTCACTATAGATGGAATTAACATTGTTATTACTTTTATTATTCAAAAAATGTAGCAATAATCTGTAAGTTTGATTTTCTCCATAGACTATTTCCTTAGCAGTCTTTCGGTCACAAAACAGAGTAGAAAGCAGCCATGGTCTCTGGTGAGAGGGGCTCACGGTGCAATTGTATAACAAACATGCTCAGGCAGGCATGTGCTGCACACCTGCAATCCTGGCACATGGGAGGCTGAGGCAGGGGAAAGACTGCACATTACAGACCTGTCTGGTCCACATAGGGAGTATTAGACCAACTAGGGCTACACAGAAGATGTCTCAAAATAAAATAACATCAAAGCCACAGAAACCGATGTTCATTTAATAATATTTATAGCCGGGCGGCGGTGGAGCACGCCTTTAATCCCAGCACTCGGGAGGCAGAGGCAGGCGGATCTCTGTGAGTTCGAGACCAGCCTGGTCTACAAGAGCTAGTTCCAGGACAGGCTCCAAAGCTACAGAGAAACCCTGTCTCGAAAAACCAAAAAAAAAAAAAAAAAATTATAGTGGCTGCAGTATTTAAAACTGTGTCCATCAGCCCTCTTAGGTGATACACAGCGCATCTGTCTCAGAATGGATGCCCACACAGTAAATATTCAGATTACTCTGCAGCCAGCGGAACATGACTACAAGGCTTAATTTCTCACCTGGTAAGGGGATACAACTCAGTCATTAAGAGGGTGAGCAAGGTTATGAATATAAGACGGGTTTGGAAACATGCAAATCATACACAAATCACATTTACTATTGTCTGTTAGGGTCTATAGGAACTAAATAACAAAATAATTTTAATTAACATTTATTGCCTTCTGAAACTGCGTATATGTTATCTTATTTAATCTTCATTCTGGGTTACTGGGTTTAGAAAAAAAATACATTTTTCCAGTTAAATTTTATGTCAAATAAGGAATGAATAATTTAGCAGGGCATGATGCCACACACCTTTAATCCCAGTACTCAGGAGGCAGAGGCAGGTGGATCTCTGTGAGTTTGAGGCCAGCCTAGTCTACAAAGCAAATTCTAGGACAGCCAAAGCTACAGAGAGAAACTATGTCTTGAAAAGCAAAAAGGCAAAAAAAAAAACAAACAAACAAAAAATATGAATAATTTTAATGTGCAATGACCAGAGTTTATCTGAAATAATTTAAGGCTAAGTGGTTAACACTAAAGCTAAACTTAATGTTTATCTAATATTAAAATTTCCTTGAGTGTTCTGTGTTTATTGGCAGCCATATGTCAGTAGATACAATGATTATGTATGTAATGTGGCAAAAGGTGTCCAGTTTGACTCTCCATCTGAGATCTCCAACTACTCCTTACGTGAAGAAGGAGTGTTAATAAGAAGACAGAATGAGAAAGCCAGGCTATTATGCCATGTTTCTCATTATTAGCATATTAAAATATTCTAATTTCCCAAAATAAATTAATCCAAAATCCAAATGCTAAATGTAAAAATGTGTTGTGTGGTTGTCAAGATGGGTTAGCAGGTAAAGGGACCTGTGACCAAGGCTGATGGCTTGTGTTCCATCCCAGATTCTACCTGGTGAGAGAGAGTACTTTCTCTTGCAAATTGTCCTCTGACCTCCACACACACCCTATCCCAGCTCTACATGCAAAATAAATAAATATAATAAAAGGATTATAAAAGGAAATATGCAGCCGGGCTGTGGTGGTGCACGCCTTTAATCCCAGCACTCGGGAGGCAGAGGCAGGCGGATCTCTGTGGGTTCGAGACCAGCCTGGTCTACAAGAGCTAGCTCCAGGATAGGCTCTAAAGCTGCAGAGAAACCCTGTCTCGAAAAAAAAAAAAAATAAAAGGAAATATGCTTCCAAGCCAAATCTAAATGGTTTTGGAATTTTAGCCATTTTGGAAAATTGACTATATCGGTCTCTTCTTTCATTGTGGACTATTGATGGGAGCACACACCTGTAAACGCTTACTGGTACTCCTGACAATGCTTGCTGGTACTCCTGTCAATGCTGACTGGTACTCCTGTAAATGCTTGCTGGTTGTTCTGAACCGAGAAGATATCAGGGCCAGGAAGTTAACCCAGAGCAGCCTCGTTCCCATTGGCTAGTGGTGACTGACTTGTTTCTTGCTGTGTCAGTGGATTTTGAAAGGATTGTGGCTGTCTGATCCACTGCATCATGCCTCAGCCTCCCAATCTGTAGTCCATATCACGCAGGGAGTAAGATGTAATTCACTGGGAAGGCTGAGCTGTTGTCCAAGCAGTCTGGATAAAGGATGACACGTTACTGTCACAAACATTGGTTGCAAAGGAGAAGCCTATAGTCAATTTTGTCATGTTGTAATATATGACAAAGAGTAGGAGCAGTGTGTGTGTGCAAGTGCATTTATGTTCATGTTAGCAAAAATATCAATTGATATTGAATATGAACTGGAGGTGAAGCTAGTGAAAGGACCCCAGTAAACCTGGATTCCATTGTCAGTTCTTCAATAAACTCCTTGTGTGACCTTCACAAGCACCTGTAGTCGTCCCGAGCCTTACTTTTGGCATCTGTAGAACATCAATGTCTGCTTTCCTCCTCCGGCCTATGTTGAGACAAAGCATCAAGCCTGGAAGGCATTTTGCTATATGCTAGAAGAGGAAAGCTTATACAATTGGTTTATTATGAGCTCTCCCTAAGAATGTCTAATGGAATATTTTCGTCTTCTTGATACATGCTAATTAGACAATTATTTAGTGCTGTGTCTTTTTAAAATGGCTTTCTACTTTCTATTATATGTAATGAAAACCTCTGTCACATATAAAAAAGATAATTGATTCAAAGAAAAATGATTTCAGAAACAAGGGGGCAAACTTCCCATCATTACTGCCCATCTAGATGTCTGATGACAAGAGAGTCTGCTGTGAAAGATGAAATATTTCCAAAAGCACCAAAAGAAGAAAGAATAAAAGTGTCAGAGCTGAAAACAAAGACAGTTCTCAGTATGTCTCACACGTTTGTGCAACCAGAGCCACCTGGAGTACTTGCTAAATGTGGGGGTTTTCTGAGCCCCTTATCCCAGAGCCTGAATCAAGTAGAATGAATGAAATTGAAGGAGAAACTCTTCACACATCAAAACTGAGATTTCGATGGTCTGCTGAAGACACATGGATTATAAACCGCATATGAATGAGAGTATAGTCGAGTTGTTAATACCTTGTGAAAAGAAGATATGAGCCACGCAGTGGTGGTGCAGATCTTAAATCCCAGCAGAGGTACGTGATCTCTGTGAATTCGGGGCTAGCCTACCTATACCAAGTGAGATCCAGGACACAAGGGCTGCATAATACAGTGAAGCCCTGGAGGAGGAGGAGGAGGAGGAGGAGGAGGAGGAGGAGGAGGAGGAGGAGGAGGAGGAGGAGGAGGAAGAGAAAGAGGAGGAGGAGGAAGAGGAAGAAGAAGAGGAGGAAGAGGGAGAAGAAGAGGAAGAGGAAGAAGAGGAAGAAGAGGAAGAGGAGGAGGAGGAAGAGGAGAAGAAGGAAGAGGAAGAAGAGGAGGAGGAAGAGGAAGAGGAGAAGAAGGAAGAGGAAGAAGAGGAGGAGGAAGAGGGAGAAGAAGAGGAAGAGGAAGAGGAAGAGGGAGAAGAAGAGGAAGAGGAAGAGGAAGAGGGAGAAGAAGAGGAAGAGGAAGAAGAGGAAGAAGAGGAAGAGGAAGAAGAGGAGGAGGAGGAAGAGGAAGAGGAGGAGGAGGAAGAGGAAGAGGAGGAGGAGGAAGAGGAAGAGGAGGAGGAAGAGGGGGAAGAAGAGGAAGAAGAGGAAGAGGAAGAAGAGGAGGAGGAAGAAGAGGAAGAGGAAGAAGAAAAATAATTTAACTTAGTGGAAAGTTCTGGATGAGGGGAGACAGAACTTTTCCATAGTGCAATGAGTAGAGAAGGCTTTTCCCAGCAATATCTGTTCTCATGAAATGTCTCCCAGGATGAATCAGAAGAACCAGTTGGTTAAAATGATATAGAAAAATAGATAAACCTAAGAGCTGAAAAACCCTGTGCTTCTGGAAAAACAATGTGAAGGCAAAGAGAAATAGCAACGGGATAGTCTCTGAGATGGTGGGATCATGAAGGTCTAAAAAACAGGAAAGAACCAGGAAAGTCATTGGTCAAAGGGGGGCTCTGTTTGCTAAAAACAGTATGAACAAACCAAAAGAGAAAAACAATAGAAGTTTGAGTGTTTTTATAGGAATTATATACAAGGTCCATGGAAAGTTTGATTAAAGGAAAATAAATAAAAAGTATGTTCAACGTGAAAATATTTTTATAGTCTATAAGAATTATAAAATGGGAAAGTACTTTGACAGGCAGCAAGAAAGGAAAGAAGGAAGGAAGGAAGAGGAATAAAGAAAGAAAGAGTCTCATGATGTTATTGTTTGGCTCTTCAATGTCACCCAAAGGCTCATGTGTTAAAAGCTTGGTTTCACAGTAGTACCACTAGGAGATGGTAGAGCCTTTAAGAGTCCAGTAGAGTGAGAGATATTCAAGCCATAAAGGACTCTGTGGGTCTCTGGTATATTCTCTGCCTTCTCCTTTGCTTCCCAGCCATGAGGCAAACTCCTTGGAGTCTGCCTCTGTCACCTGTCCCCATGGTCATATACATATATAGCCTCTTAACATCCCTAAAATGAGAAGGGTTACCCAACCATGGGTCAAATCCTCTGAAACTGTGAGCCAAAATAAATCTTTTCATTAGGTGATTGCTTTAGGCTTTTGTAATAGTGAAAGCTACTAACACATCTGATTGTTACTTATAATATTTTCTGTGGTTATATAGTTGCTCAATCTCTCCTTGGTTTGAAAATTACTTAAGAAAGACTGATATTATCTTTGAATCTCCAATAAATAACAAAATGCTTGGCATATAATAGGTACTAACCAAATAGATAAATGGATGAAAGGATAGATGGATGGATGGATAACTGAATTATTGAATGGGACAGATATATGAATGAATTTGAAGGATAGATTTGACTAAATGCTAGAAGAAGGAAAAGCTATTGCTTAGTCCTCAACTCTTTTGTGTCTGCTGGTGTTTGTAGAAGCAGGTATGGCCTTTCAACAATCCAGCTTTCTGTTCTAACTATTGTTCTTCATTGGTGCCAACACTGTCTCAGCATTCCTAATATTGGCTGCCTAGGAACCTAATCCTATATTTTAATGACAATTCTTCTCCCCTTTTAATCTATTAGTCCCCGAGACTGGCCATCACATCATACAGATACTAACCTCTAGGTGTCATATTGTCATTGCCCCCACCCCAGGCTTTACTTCTCAAGCTCTCTTGCTTTTCTTTCCAGGATTCATAAGTCCAAGATCTATATTAAGTCTATAATTCTGAAGATAGTAGAGTGGTTTCCATTCTTCTGGCAAGACCCTAGTGATAGATTTTGTAAAAGCAAGAGAAATATGATTATAACGAGGTATCAAAAGCACAGGTTTGAGAGTATTTCATTCGTTCTAGAGGAATCCAGAGTAGAAATTAAATTGAATAATTGCATCACTACGAAGTTGCATGTTACTACAGTCTGGATCATAACTGTCCTCCAAAAGCTCACTTATGACAAACCTCACTTGTCACCCCATGGCACTACTAGAAAGTGCTAGAACTTTAGTATATGAGGCCTGGTGGAAGGAGGCTAGCTCCCTGTGACACATGCTCTTAGAGGGGATGTGGTGATGCTATTTTCCCCTCTTTGCTTCCTGGACACCTTGAGATGAACAAGTCTCTTGCACCGTATGTTTCTGCTGTGATAAGCTGTACGCCACAGGCCCAGAGCAACGTGCCCGAGAAAGCATGAACTAAGCCCTCTGAAATGGTAAGTCAAATTATAGGTTTTCTTCTTGGAAATTGATTGTCTCAAGCATTTTCCCCAGTAGTAGAAAGTTGGCTGCTGCACATGTAACCATCAGAATGTCCTACGCAAGCTGGAATGGCCCCTTGTTCCCTTTGTCCTAGTGCTGTTCAGCTGTTCATTTTCTTAATCGTTCCTCTGTTTCAAGACAGGGTGTTGTGGGAGGGGCTTAGAAAGATTTGAGGGCATTTTCAACCTAAACGTGTAAGCAGGCAGGGACAGCTGTTCGCTTCTCCATAGCTCTGTGAATCTATCAGGTTTCTTCCACACAATAGCTGACTCCCGAGTTTTTATTGCTAAAAGAATAACTTCAATAAATACTTCAGCAACATCTTACTATGTAGTTAAGGTTGGTTCCAAACTCACTATACAGCTGAACTTGCCCTCAAACTTGAAATCCTCCTGCCTCAGCCTCCCAAGTGCTTACAGGGCTACATGACTGCACGGGTTGCATTGGTTTCTTGGCTTTAGTATTGTGATGAGCTGGAGAGTCCACAGAAGAGGCTTGCCAGAAAATCTAAATTTGAATCATATCATATTGCTGTTTTTCTTTCATTATTATTATTATTATTCTGCTTTTCCATGAGACCTACAAGGATCTCTTCCTCATAGGAGGTTTTTCTGTGAGTTCCAAATATCCGGGTTTCCTGGGTTTCAGGAATACCAAATCTGAGTGTTCATTAGAATTCCCAGAAAAGCCTAGGTTTCAGGACCCCACAGACCCCACTCTCCAGAATCTAAGTTGATTTTTCTGTTATCTAGAGGACTGAGTCTCTCAAGGTCAGGGAGGACCTTGCATTTCCTGTGTGACTTCAATTGCATCTAACACAGCGAATGCTGTGTTAAAAAGTCCACTGATTTTTCCAATGTTCCATGTGCAGGAAGATTCCCCGGACGACCAGGTGGTGTCACTACCACATAATTAATAGCTCCCAGCTGACTTGGACTCTGCACTTCCTCTTTGCTTCCCCTTCTCAATTGCACAAACTTTGCCAAGAAAACAGCGAAATCTACACAGCTTGGCTTCTCTGAAAGCAAGAATGGCTTGAACTCGGTGGCCTCACTGGAGAAACAAGAACTAAAGAGAGCCGAGTCGTTGCTCTAGCTTTCTGGCCTCACTGCAGAAATAAGGACTAAGGAGAGCAGACAGCATTGCTTGCTCTAACTTCTAAATGTAGATATCTTGATGCCCAGAGGAGAATCCATTTAATGGACATTTGAGGGAAGCTGGATTTTGACCATATTGTCTCTTTAATTGACCCTTTACAATCTTTCTCATTTTCAGTAATATTTGAGTTAAAGAAAGCTTAATTTTTTTTTAATGTCTACAGCTATATCATCCTTGGCTAAGCAAACATCTAGGTTTACCATAAAGTGTTTTATTTATTGACTCATTTATATTTATATATATATTTGCCATGGACCTGGCATTTTGAAAATATGATTCTTTTTTCTATCCTAACGATTTCCCCTTGTCAGGGCTGGGGAGATGACTCAAGAGTTAAGGGCATTAGCTGCACTTCCGGCGGACCCGGGTTCAATTCCCAGCCCACACTTGATATCTCACAAATGTCTGTAAGTCAAGTCCCAGGGTTTCTGACACCCTCACACAGATAAACATGCAGGAAAACCACCTATGAAAATAAAATTAAATTTAAAAAAGATTATCATTGTCCCTGAGATTTTTTTTTATCATTTATAATGAAACACTTGCCGGTTGTCCTACTTGTGTGACAGATCTAAAGGAGTACCTTAAGATGCTTCATCAAAAGTCACGTCTGGTGGGGGCTTCATCTCTGCTTCTCTACCCACGGCAACCTAACAATAGCACCGTCGTCTCTGAGTATGGAGAATTCAACCACTTCCTTCCACACTTCATCTTCATTAATATCTTTATAAGAACATAGCCACAGAAGAATTTTAAGGGGAAAGTAGAATAAAAATAAAATCCTCTATAATCACCTCATTCAGAAGGAACTTTAAGTGATTAAGAGCATGGTTTTATTGTTATTATAGAAATTATGTCAACAACAGACTGCAGTGACCTTTTTTTGGACACTGAATCTTTACAAATAGCCATGAAAGATTTTAGAGGTCATTTTTTAAACTTGATAGATCATACTTTTAAGCTGCTTTATACTAACACCTACAACAATACCGTTACTGCAAACCCCTCCACCCACTGGTCATTCTGTGTTCTCTGCTTTGTGCCTGCACATCTCAGGTAGTGGGTGTGAAGGCGCCCACTCCCTCACAGTGAAGAAACAGTGTTATAAAGTGAACCAATTCTCTCAGAAAAGGGGTGGAAATCATGGATTATGGCTCAGATCTAGATCTTTTCTTGCAAACACTCTCTCTCCATTACCCAGGAAGATTCCTGACCTTGCTGCTCTGAATGACCAGTGTATTAAGCCCAGTGGAGCGGACCAAAGGACACTACACTGAGAGGAAGCTGTCAATGTCCATACGGTCAGCCTTCATCTGATTCTTAGATCATTCGACACCCCCACAGGATTATTTGGCCTTTGCCTGGTTGCTGTCACAGGCAGCGAAGGTTTCACCTTTGGATGACTCTAACCATCAGAAAACCCATTTAATGTCTGTCTTATAAACTATCTCTTCTAGACGGCAGTAGTGGTGCACGCCTTTAATCCCAGAACTGGGGAGGCAGAGGCAGGCGGCTCTCAGTGAATTCGAGGCCAGCCTGATCTACCAGGACATGAAATATTCCAGGACAGCCAGGACTGTTACACAGAGAAAAACAAAACAAAACAAACAAACAAAAAACACTGTCTCTTCTAATCTATGAGCAGTGGTCCTATACATAAAAGCCACAAAGACATCTGTGTTGGTGTTCTCTTTTGGGCAGGTTTGGAAAAGAAAAAGGGTCACTCTAGGATGGATTTAGGCTTTAGCAAAAGGTGCTGGGTAAATTAAAAAGCTTTTTTATTGCTACACACTTTACACCTTTAGCAAGCAATTCCCATATATCAAAACCTCTTATCTGGAGTTGTTTGAAGGAATCATTTGCTTAAGCAGTCTTCAGCCCTGAGGCCTCCTGGTGTGCCAGGTCCTCTCATTACTAAGTTTTGCAAATGCCCTGGAATCCTTCAGGAAGAACTCAGATAAGGATCAAACACTTCAAACTGAAAGGTAACAATCACAAAAGGCAGTTCAAAGCCAAGGTGCTAATACTCCCGAATTCAACCCAGACTCAGGTCTCTGTGAGATCTGCCCTCCTGTGACAGGAAAGACCTCTTCACACGTCATTCATTTCTCTTGCCCTCTCTATTTGGTTTTTTTCTTAATAACACATGCGGGTAAATCAATGATTCTGAAGAAACAACAGTCAAAATTATCTTAAGAATAGGGAGGTGAGCTGGCCGTGGTGGCGCGTGCCTTTAATCCCAGCACTCGGGAGACAGAGGCAGTCAGATTTCTGTGGTTCAAGACCAGCCTGGTCTACAGAGAGAGTTCTAGGACAGCCAGAGGTATTATAAGGAGAAACTTTGTCTCAAAAAAAAAGAATAGAGAGGTGGAGGGAGGACAGAAGTAAAAATAGCAAAGTAAAATAACATGAACACATTTAACACTGTGTAATTGAAACCACAGGAGAAATAGAGATTGAAAAAGTTCAGAAGTATTTAAAGAGGAAATGGGTAGATGTCTCATTAATTAGGAGTGCTTGCTGCTCTTGCAGAAGACCAGAATTCAGTTCCTGGCATCCTCACTGGGTGGCTCAGCTCCACCTATAACATCAGCTCCAGGGGACCCAATGCCCTTTTCATGTCTCTTCAGGTATTCCATATATATGTGTGTGAGAGCGCATGTGCACAAACACACGTAAAAGTAAAAAATAAATCTCAAAAGGGAATCATCACTTTAAATACCTTAAAAGATGTGTGCCTATGGAATTAAAGGAAGAACTCTTGAGTGAGCTGAGAAAGCCTTAGCCTGACTTCCAGAAAGTTAAAAAATCTAGCAACTACTAGGTGTCTTCTTCTGGTGTCTATTATGTGCTTTAACTCATTGAATCCATAGATAGATAGATAGATAGATAGATAGATAGATAGATAGATAGATAGATTCATATACATGAATTCTCATTATATATGTGTGTGTATATATATATATATATAATACATATACACCATAACAAAGGTATTCTTTAGTATCCTCCATTTCCCAGATGATATCACTCAGACTCAAAGACATTGAGTCATTTTTCCAAAGTAGAACATCTATTAAGGGATGAGGTTAAATTCAATGCCATGGATGTTCCCAAAATCCAGGCTTATGACAGCTGTGCTATGTCCTACCTCCATCCAGGCTGCCATTCACTGTCTGATGTGGGATGTCCTTCCGTGTATGTGTTGCTTTTTGTTTTGTTTTGTTTTTTGTTTTTCAAGAGAAGGTTTCTCTAGCCGAGTGGTGGTGGCACATACCTTTAGTTCCAGCACTCGGGAGGCAGAGGCAGGTGGATCTCTGTGAGTCTGAGGCTAGCCTGGTCTACAAAAGCTAATTCCAGGACAGGCTCCAAAAGCTACAGAGAAACCCTGTCTCAAAAAACCAGAGAGAGAGAGAGAGAGAGAGAGAGAGAGAGAGAGAGAGAGAGAGATTATCTGTAGCTTTGGAGACTGTCCTAGAACTTGCTCTGTAGACAAAGATGGCCTCAAACTCAGAAATCCATCTGCCTGTCTTTGCCTACTGAATTCTGGGATTAAAGGCGTGAGCCACCACCACCTGGCTGATGTGTTGCTTTTATTGGTTGATGAATAAAGATGTTTCAGTCAATGACTTAGTAGAGCAAAACCAGATGGGAAATCCAAACAGAGATAGAGAGAATAGGCAGAGTCAAAGAGATACCATATAAGCTACCAAAGGAGAAGAAATATGCCAGAATATTACCAGTAGGCAAGCCACAGCCTTGTGGTGATACATAGATTAATAGAAATGAGTTAATTTAAGATGTAAGAGCTAGCTAGAGATATACCTAAGCTATTGGCTAAACAATGTTGTAATTATTACAGTTTCTGTATGATTGTTTTGGTCTTGGTGGCCAGGAAACCAAAAACACAGTCTCCGCTTACAAGTGTCTATTCCCATATAAGGATTCACTAGCTTCTAGGTTTCCCTCAAGTAGGAAAGGGTTGGATATGAGGAAGGTTTGCCTTACTTTGAGATTCCACAGGGCAAAGGGCCAATTGGGATCTCCAAAGGCTGCTGAAATGAATAAGCCCTTTGTTGTTGTTAAACACAGTCCATTGTAGTTTACATTTCCAAAGGCTCTTTAGATCTTGAAACAAACTAGAAATTTAGGATTCAATAGAAGGATCTAGACAAAAAATAAAGCTAGGCATCATGGAGTAGCCTAAAACCCCCAAACTCAGGAGGCAGGAGAGGAAGGATAGTAAGTTGGAAGCCAGCCTGGGTTACACAGTTTCCTGTCTCAAATAAAATAAAATGAAGTAAAATAATAAAGAAATAATAACCAGAGGAGTATGCTTCCTGGTACTGCATAGGTGGATAGTACACAGGAACATCACATGGTATGAAACTAGAGACACGTGTGTCAGGTGCCTGCAATGGAGGATGGGCATTTGAACGGCACAGATGGAGTAGATAACTAGATATTCAAGTGTAGACAAAGGTTCAAGTCAATTCAGGTAGAGTTTGTTAAGTGTTTGCTACATTTCAGACACTGTGCTTCTCCTGGCAGGCAATAGCACCGATGATCAAGAGTCTTTCTGCAGAAGAGAGGCAACCGAGGAGGCAAAATGGAGAGTATAAGGGGAATGATTGACAGTTTTGAAAGTGTGATGATCAGTGTTGACCGAATCTGGAATCACCTGGAGATGAGCTGCTCAGTATGCCCCTTGGGAATTACCTTGACTGTGTTACTAAGTGAGAAGATCCGTCCGTTGTGAGTGACTGCCTCACTGGGATCCGGACCTGTGTAAGTGGAGAGGGAGCTGAGCAGCATACATGCATTGCTTTCTTCCTGACTTCAGACACAGTATAAGCAACTGCTTCAAGTATCTCCTCCTTCCTTCCCCACCAGGGTCCTGTGCCTCAAACTGTGAACTAAAGAAAGGAAACCCTTTCTGTTTTAAGTTGCTTTTACCATGTATTTTATCACAGCAAGAAAAAAAATGTACATTAGAAAGTTCCAAGTTAGATGGAAGGGAGAAATTACTTAGGGGAGAGACGAAGGAGCCATTCATTCATTCATTCATTCATAGTCATTCATTCCATTAACACGTTCTGAACAAATACTACATGCTGTCATGGGCCAACGCACAAATTAAAATTATTCCATTAGAAGAGAAAAAAGAAACATTTTAGGGAGAGGAAACCACACGCACACATTGTTGCAGGAATCCTTCCGGAATAAACACTCGGATACCGAAGCCAGAATGCTCCTGAAAGGCGTCCACCTGGGTCCAATTTGCTTTTGCATTTTAAACTCTCAAAGGCAGAGCAGACAAACAAGCGAGGTCTGGGTACTTGGCAGTCAGATGGTTGTTAAGGGCAATGACCCATTGTTTCAGCCATTTCTCTGGGTCATTGTGCTCCAGGTAGCAAATGAAATCATACTTGGCAAATAGGCAATCACTAATAAATCAGTATGTAATAATTGATTACATTATTCTTCAATATGGAAAATCATGGTGTGTCTAATGAACTCTAAGTTATTCCAAATTGTAGGAAATACCATCCATTTAAAGGAGAAAAAAAAAAACCAGCAGATTTAGCAGAAACATTCCACACTCTTACGATGCACTGAGCAAAGCAACTCACACTACATAGGGTCCCATAGTTCATCTACCTGCGAGAAACAGCTGAAGTAGATTCTTCCAGAGTTCAAACCACAGATTCTGTCCATATATAATTAGTTCTTCAAAAATAGCCCAAAATGGGAGGAATGTTTAGAACAACACTTAAAACAGAGAGTCTCAGAAGATTGGCATTCCAATCTTCTTAGTAACAGATATTTTAAAGGGGGCTGGGGTGGGGAAGGAAGGAAGGGAGATGACATTTGCACACAACAGTGGCAGAAGGGAGAAAGGCACCAGGGAAACCCCTCTTCTTGTCACATTACAGTGGTATTTTTGTTGGTCTGTTTCAACACACACACAGGCTGTATAATGATCAGCTCATTGGCTACCAAAAACACTTGTCATTTACTTTGTTAAGAACATTCAAGTTCCAGAGTGGAGTGTACTTCTGTTGATACAGTGGCTGCCTAAGATGCACAGAACCCTGGGTGTGATCTACATCCTGAAAATCCAGCACTGTGGAGGAAAAGGCAGGGTGATTACAAGTTCAAGGTCATCTTCAGCTATGTCATGAACTTGAGACCCGTCTGTGATATAGGAAAACTTCTAAGAAAAAATAGGCTACCTAGACTGCCTCAGATTCTGTTAGCTATATTGAACTATGTAATTAAGTAATGTCAGCCATAGTTACGGATTCCATTTTTCAACGGGTTCCTGCTATATTGAACTATGCAATTTGGTATTGTCAGCCATAGTTACAGATTCCATTTTTCAAAAGGTTTCTGCTGGGCTGGTGAATCAGCAGTACCAGGCTGTCCATGAACCTCACTCTCTGGAAATTCAGAGCACTTGTTATGGGCCCCTCCACTAAAACCCAGCCAGTTGAACACTCCTAGATTGTGTGGGAGAAACTGAATCAGAGCTGTCTGTTCAGTATTCGGCAAGACAGAACCCTGGTTGGAGCCAATCTGCAGGGCAACATGGACACAGGTCCCAAGCAGCATGCCAAGAATCAGAGGGACAACCAGGTCCAGCATTTGCAGCTGAACTTCTGAAGGACCATTCAAAGAGGTTGTTGTTGTTTTGTTTTTGTTTTTCAAGACAGGGTTTCTCTGTGTAACAGCTCTGGCTGTCCTAGAACTCTCTTTGTAGACCAGGCTGGCCTCGAACTCACCAACATCTGCCTGCCTCCACCTCCCCTGGGTTAGGATTAAAGGTGCGCTCCACCACCCCTCCGTCCCATTCAAACATTTAATAAGCATCTGTGAACAGACCTCACAAAGGACCAGCAAGAGATAACAGTTCTCAAAATCTGACCCCTGTAGACAACCTGAAGATGTGAAAAGAATTTACGACCCAACCTGTGATGGTAGTCCACCGAGAGGGGCAGCCTCCATGACGTAGCCTTGCGGAAGGTGTCCAGGGCTGTGGCACACATCTAAAAGGTGGGGAAGAACTAGAGTCCAGACTGGAGTCAGCCAGCAGCCCAAATGCACCCAGATCCTCTACCCGCATCCAACTGTTTCCCCTTCACCTTGATTCTTCCTTCCTTTAAAACACATGGGCAATATTGCAGGCCAGCATGTGGGCTCTCTCACCTCCTCCCCCTCCCCTTCTCCTTACTCCTCAACCTTTCCTTTTATTTTTTTCTACAATTTCCTTTTTTTGTTTTCCTTTTGAAAAGCTTTCCCAAAGAATCTAGGCTGCCCTAGTTTAGAGGCCTCCCTGTCTCAGCTCCTGGAGACAGAGGACTCTATTAGGTTAACTGATTACATTTCTTTATCTCTTTTCATTCTACATTAGCAAAATCTGCCTCATTTCTTGCCGCCTGATCCCTACTATTCCTCCCCTTCACTTTTCCCTCCTTTATTTTTCCTCTATCTATATAAGACTAATCTCTAGTCTTGCTGTACTTTTTTCTTGAACTTATACCTATAGTAATTAATATACAAGATTAATAGTAGTGTACACAGTACTATCAAGGTTCGTTTACTTCCTAAAGTGACTAGCATTTAGGGGTGATTGGTTTTTTTGACTGTTGCTTTATCTTAGCGTTGGCCTACCTACCCTTTGATAGTGGAAGGAGCATACCTCAATTTAATAAATTATTATATATGTATATATGTACATAACCACAATCCTTATATATGTATATATGCATTTATAAATATGTTATTTAGGCCGGGCGGTGGTGGTGCACGCCTTTAATCCCAGCACTTGGGAGGCAGAGGCAGGCGGATCTCTGTGAGTTCGAGACCAGCCTGGTCTACAAGAGCTAGCTCCAGGACAGGCTCTAAAGCTGCAGAGAAACCCTGTCTCGAAAAACCAAAAAAAAAAAAAAAATGTTATTTATTATGTTGATGTATGCTTCTTCTACTACCTATATGTAAATACATATACATATCAATATTTGATATATATGTGTGTATATCCATATCCATATTTGATAATCCTTTCTTAAATGAAAAAAAAAACTCAAAGAAATCCTATCCCAAATCAGAACCAGGAAAAGGCTGTCTACTGTTTCCACTTCTATTCCATATAGTTCTGAAATTCTTATGTAGAACAATATGACAATAAAACAAAAGTGATTCAATAGAAAAATAAGTTAGAATATCCTTTGTTGCAGATGCTATTGTGCTATATATTAAGAGATTATGAAGACGAAACTCGAGGTCTGGAGAAATGGTTCAGTGGTTAGTGTTGCCCATGTAGAAGTCCCGAGTTCAGTTCCTAAAACCCATGTCAGGTGGCTGTTACGTAAAGAAACTTTGTCTCAATAAAAAAAAACCCTGAGTGCCCACATATTAAAGAATTAAACTAGACTCTTAATCTCTTACACCACACAAAAAACTCCAGAGGCTGGGTGTGATGGCATACACCACTAATCCAAGCACTCAGGAAGGAGAGGCAGGGGGATATCTGTAAATATGAGACAGTCTGGTCTGTGCTAGTACCAAACCAGCCAAAGTCACAGAGGGAGACCCTGTCTTCAAAAGCAAAACAAAAACCAAAAACTAAACTCCAAATAGATGAAAGCCTCAATGTAAATCCTAAACTGCTAGAAAAACAGAGGGGGTTTGCTACAAAGTATAGACATGGTGAAGACTTACTAAGTAGGATTCCAGCCGCCCAGTCAGGTGACAAATGGTACCTCATAAACCCGAAAAACTGGGGGCACACGCCTTTAATCCCAGCACTCGGGTGGCAGAGGCAGGCAAGGATCTCTGTGAGTTCGAGACCAGCCTGGTCTACATCACGAGTTCAGGCATTTCATGGCAGTGAGATATGTCTACTCCTGGCAGCACCAATTTACTTCAGAAAGGATGATAGGCACTTATAGTGGCATTTTGATTGTATTTTAATAGATAAAGAAATTGGTTAATTTAAGTTATAAGAGCTAGCTAGCCAAAAACAAGCCTAAGCTATTGACTTAGCTTTCATACTTACTAAGTCTCCATGCCATGATGTGGGAGCTGCCTGGTGGGACAGAGAAAGACTAGCTACAATACATATCAGAGTTATGCTTTATAACCTCCATACATCAAGAAAATCTTGCAACACAATCATATTTGGACTTTTAGGCATTAGTTTTAAAATGCATTTAAAATATTGCATTTTGATTAACATAAAGCATTTTGTATCCTCTCATTTTATTATCTTTGACTTCTTGGGAAAAATGAATAAAATTTAATTTATTTCTAGTATCTGTTTTAGAAGAAAATCCTTATTAAATCTATGCAGTGAATGTAAAATTTTGTAACTTAACAGACTTTCCTCTTATGACTCAATATGTTTTATATAAAGAAGCAATGGTTTTCTTCCTGTGAAATAATTAAATGCTTAGTGACTCTTTAAAATCCTTCCTTTAGAAGAACAGATATTTCTCCATGTTTCATTTAAAGTATTTTTGTGTTTTAGTAAGCATTCACCATAGATCTAACTATTCCATTTTAAAAACTTTCAAGAAATTACTTGCTCTAAGTATCAGCTCTTTGACCAGACTGTTAAATTCCATAAATTCCAACTATTTATGACAAAGTAAAACAAATTAGCATCTGCAGCTCTCTTTGTTTTTTGGGTTTGTTTTTGTTATTTGTTGTTGTTGTTTTGCTATTAAAACCAGACCCTGGACTAGGCTCCCTGTCTGAAACATAAAGCAGGAAGTGAACCTTTCTTTAAGCTGTACTTTATTTAGAAAAGCCCTAAGCGGGGAAAGCAGAGAGAAACTGCTGTAGGGGACAGGAGAGACAGATGGGGACACTTTAAGACTCTTGATTGTAAAGATGCTGTTTTCCATAGTTTCAGAAGGAATCTGCCCGCACGTGTTACTAACATAGTCGTACACACTGCTGATGGTTTGCTGCATGTTAACTCCAGCCCACAAGCCCCTGGAGGAGACAAGGTTAATCCCTGTAGAAACCAGCTTCCTCCAGCATTCCAGGAAGTGTCTGAGCCAAAAACTTCCACAGAATGGGGAAAAAATGCAGGAGATGTGTGTGTGTGTGTGTGTGTGTGTGTGTGTGTGTGTAAGAAAGGGGGAGAGAGAAAGAGAGAAAGAAAGGGGGAGAAAGAAAGAGAGAAAGAAAGGGGGAGAGAGACCGACCTCATGGGTTTCCTAAAGGTGAATGAGGTGGGAGGAACCTTTTGGGGCTGGGGGAAGCAAGATGAACCCCTCACCTTGTGGTCTGGTTATGTAGTTGGAGGCTGCTCATTTATTTCCTGGCTGTCCCAACCCGAAATAATCACTCAGAAGCTATATTAATTACAACACTGCCTGGCCTATTAATTTATGCATATTTCTAGCTAACTGTTACATCTTAAATCAGTCCATCTTTATTAATCTGTGCATCACCACAAGGTCATGGCCTACCAGCAAGGTTCCACTGTCTGTCTCCTCTGGGGCCAAAAGGCATCTCACTGACTCTACCTTCTTTCTCCAAGCATTCAGTTTAGTTTTTCCACCTTTATTCTGCCCTATCATAAGCCCAAGGACCTTCTTTATTAGCCAATGGTATTCACAGCATACAGAGGGGAATCCCACATCATGGTTAGAGCAGTGGTTCTCAACCTTTTCAATCCTGGGACCTTTAATACAGTTCCTCATGTTGTGGTGACCCCCAGCCATAAAATTATTTTCGTTGCTACTTCATAACTTTAATTTTGCTACTGTATTGAATAATAATAAAAATATCTGTGGTCTTAATTTGAATGGTCTTAAGTGATCCTTATGAAAGGGTCTTGACCACAAAAGGGCCGTGACCTACAACTGGGTTAGAGCTTGTCACCAGCCGGGAAGCATGAACCTCAGTCCAGTCGCCAACTGCTCAAGGCCCTTCTCTTTTCAGAGCTGAAAACTTGCAATTTTCTAAGAATCTCATCAGAAAACCCTGTGAAACTGCAGAGGTCCCTGGTGGTCTGTTATCAGATGGTATTCTTTCTAAGGCATCCAGAAGCCATCCTGCAACCTCGCTTACTAAGACAGAGAAATGAGGGGAATGGCTTCTACTTTTGAGGTTTATTTTGAAAGCCACTGAAACTGTCAGTCTGGCTGATGTTATGGTAATTAACCACAACTCTTCCTCAGAAAACCCACTTGAAAACTATTTTACCTTTCCTGACCCTTCACAATCAAAATCCATGTTAAAGTCTCTCTCTCTCTCTCTCTCTCTCTCTCTTTCTCTCTCTCTCTCTCTCTCTCACACACACACACACACACACACACACACACCAGGCAGTGGCAGCATAGCCCTTTAATCCCCACACTCAGGAGACAGAGGTAGGCTGATCGCTGTGTTCCAGGCCAACCTGGTCTATAGAGTGAGTTCCAGGACAGCCAGGGCTACAGAGAAAAACCCTGTCCCAAAGAAGACCCCAAAATAATACATAATATTATTTTATTATCTATTATTATTATTCTTTCACAGAGAAGCCCACAGCCATGTTCTCAAGTGTGCTTTTATTCCTATGATCCTTTCTACTTTTAATAAATTCTCGACTGTATTTCATACTGGCTAGTCCTGAAACTCATTTCTTTGCTGAAGCCATAGATTTGGGTTTGCCTGAGTTAAGGTCTCTAAGAGATTAAGGAAACTCCTCAGACTGTTGAGAGTGGCTGTGTGGAGCTAAGTCTCTGCCCCCTCATGCTGAAGGGATCTCTGATCAGAAGGGCAAGGATCAGCCTCACAGTGACAGACTACCTTTGGCCCCTGTTTCTCTCTGCATAAGCTACTGGCTAGAGATGAGAAGGAAGACAGTGTTAACATGGCAATCTACTTTCAGGTTGCTGGTGATCTCTGCGAAGCAGTTTAAGGATTCACTTCCTTTATCCATTGCTACCTCTGACAGTCTGCAGAGAGCTCTGGTGTTCTAGTTACAACTATGAATTGTTGGTTTGTTGTTATTTTGTTTTCTTTGTTTGTTTTTGCTTTTTTCCCCCTTTGATTTAACAGGGTCTCACTGTGTAGCACTGGTTGGTCTAGAACTTACTATGTAGACCAGGCTGGCCTGGAATTCAGATTCATAAAGATCCACCAGCCTTGGTTTACTGAGTGCTTGGGAAAAAATGCATGTGCCATTAGGACTGGCTGCTATTCTGTGTGCAATAGATGGCAGTTAACATAGAAGCTCACAACTGGTCAGAACACAAATAATAAATATCTTTGGAATCCTCAGCTATAACTGTGGCTATCACACTATTTCCACTATGGCAGAAAATAGAGATTCATAGATCAGGGATAACCAGAGCAAAACAGTGTCTTCTCATAGTAGTGTGGACACCTACATAAGACTTGTGCAAGATCAAGCCAAGCAGGGCAAAGAGGCAGAGGCTCTCCTGGTGTGCACAGTGAGTTCCAGGACAGGCTCCAGAGCTACACAGAGAAACCCTGTCTCAGAAAAACAAACCAAAACCAAAACATAAAAAAGAACAAGCCAAAACAGGAAGAAAATCTGAGAAACTACTAAAGATTCAAGGACTTAAACCACACCAACAAATAAAGCAATGTATAATACATAATTCAAACTATGAGCCAAATAGACATTGTTTGTCTTAAGTAGCACCTGTCAGCTATTTTTGTCTTAGCAACAAGAAATGTAGCTAAGCCGGGCGGTGGTGGCGCACGCCTTTAATCCCAGCACTCGGGAGGCAGAGGCAGGTGGATCTCTGTGAGTTCGAGGCCAGCTGGTCTACAAGAGCTAGTTCCAGGACAGGCTCTAAAAAAGCTGCAGAGAAACCCTGTCTCGAAAAACCAAAAAAAAAAAAAAAAAAAAAAGAAAAAAAAAGAAATGTAGCTAATACACTGCTGACATGGGATCCTCCTGGAGGAGCACAGGGTACAGGATGTTTGAGATGGGGCATAGCAGCATCATGTCTTTTTTCTAGACAACTTCAGTGCAATTCAGAAAAAAAAAAAAGAATTGCATTCTTATTCTAGATCCCTGCGTTGGCTAGATTTTTGTCAACTTTACACAAGTGGGGGTCATCTGGGAAATGAGGCCTTCAACTGAGAAACCCCCTCTATAACAGTGGCCTGTAGGCAAGACTGTGGGGGCATTCGTTTTCTTAGGTAATGATTGATGTGGGAGGGCCTGGCCCACTGTGGGTGGTCCCTGAGTATGTGCTCCAGAATGGTATAGGAAAGCAGGCTGAGCAAGCAATGAGAAGCAAGCTTGTAAGCAGCATTCCCCTGTCGTCTCTGTATCAGTTCCTGCCTCCAGGTTCTTACCTCGAGTTCTTGCCCTGGTGTCCCTCACTGACGGACTATAAGCCGAAATAAACTCTTTGCCCGCCAACTTGTTTGTGGTCATGGTGTTTATCACAGCAATACAAACAGAGACAAGACCCTGTCTCCAGGGCTAAAGGAGCCATTTGTGGCTGCTCAGTCTTTATATTATGAAGGAAGTTAGTGCTAGGCTTGGGGTGTCTGCTTTTTTTTTTTTTTTTTTTTTGGTTTTTCGAGACAGGGTTTCTCTGCAGATTTTTTAGAGCCTGTCCTGGAACTAGCTCTTGTAGACCAGGCTGGCCTCGAACTCACAGAGATCCGCCTGCCTCTGCCTCCCAAGTGCTGGGATTAAAGGCGTGCGCCGGGGTGTCTGCTTTTAAAAGAGAATTATTTATGGTTGGAGTTCTTGAAGAACAAGCAAAGGAAAACTGTGTTCAGGTTTTAGCTCACCTTTCATCCAGGCGACTGCATGTGAGAAGCAATCATAACCCTGCAGCTTTACATCTCACCCCAAAGTTTCTCCAAAAAGCCTGCCTGGGCATTCATTCACGTTGCCTAAGGAAAATCTGATCCGTCACAGCTGATACCAAATTTGTTTTTTAGCGAGTGTGGACTTAGGCAAACATGCTTCTCATTCCTCTCACTGCAAAGAAGAATGATTACAACCTCATCGAGCTGTCCCTGTATCACAGTGATAGCTAAACACCACCAAATATAGCCATCTCTAACTATTGTGAGCATCTCTACACTTGGAGGCCACAATAGCCAGGGCTATAATTAGCTATTTAATCAGTCTGGTCTGGGCGAGCACGCTGAATATGATTCTTGCATTAAATATTCAGCAGAAGACTAATTGCTGATTTAAAAATTCAGAACCACAGTTCCCGAATGTCTGTGACTATATACAATGTTTCCTAATTACTCATTAAGAATAGAATGGGCAGCTCTTGCCTGTATGCAATATACTAAAGGTTAATGTTGAAGGCGTTATAATGGCCCTGTTCATGAGTTTACAAATTATTCCCATTAAGGTAAATATTGGTAATTTCATTTTTTAAATCTCAGTCACATCTTCTTCTTTGAAAGACACTGTTTTGCAAGTATAATGTAAACCTATTTGTTAACTTGTCATTATTTATGTGACCCCTAAAACACATGAGTTGCATGACTAGCCCGATTGCTTTGTTGAGGCACTGACATGATTTTCTACTTCCCATTATCACTCCCTGCAGGGTTTCAGTGTGGACACGTGACCCTTCAATAGCTTTCAAGGCAGTTCTAGCTTTGGATGTCTTCAGCCAGCAGTGTGAATATATGGGGGTTTCTACCACTCAAGCTCAAAGGAAAGGGGGTTCCAAACACATTAGTATGTGTGTCTTGAGGGGTGACGTTTTTCTTTCCAAAAAGATCTGGGCCCCCTCTAACTGGCTCTGGGAAAGGCCTGTGTGGAGGGTACAGTGTGAGGATGGTTGCTACTTTTCCAGCAGGCACTTGACACAGCTCTGGCTAAATGTCATCCCTGGCTTATGTAGAAGGAACTCAAGGTAACAGAATTGATGTTCTAGAGGATTTAGATTTACTACCAATCGTCAATTAGTAGGAGATTTGCTTAGGAGAAATTAAATCACACAATGTAGAATTTACTTAAAGATAATAGCACAAATGTAAGTTGTATGCTAACTAGGCTGCTAGAGATGAGCGACATCTATGGTGCCAGGATGTAAATTTTTGTCCACCAGTATTGACCAGTGTTCATCCCCACCCCCAAAGAACACACCTCTGACAGGCAGGTCAAGGGGACAAGCCAGCACAGGGCCATAGCTACCATTAAGTCCTGGTCTGCTATTAAATCTCCTGTGCTCTCACCAGGAAAAGCATAGTTCTTCCAGGTGGGCAAGATGACCCTGGGTAACAACTGTTCAGAAAGAACAACACTGTGTGCTTATGAAAGAATACTGGCAATATCTTTGCAGGCTCTTGTCTCTGTTCAAATTGTTTGAAGTGTAACCAGGGGCAGGGACCTCACGGAGGTTTAACAATGACAATGTATGCAAAATACGAAAGCCTAAGGTGTATGCGGGTTGGTAAAAATTCCTATTTGAGGCCGGCTCTCCTTTAGGCGTTAGCCACAGTCAGCTGTGTGTTTTTCAGCAAAGAGTTTTTTCCATTATTAATCTCTAATTGTGGTGAGTGATTTCGCCCTGGAAAGTTATATTGATTCTGCTGCAGGGTGGCTGCTTCTAATCTATGTGCCATCTCCATTAGATAAGACCCAGTTATCCATCCTCTCAAGAAACACCAGCAAGCTGAATTAGTGGTATATCACTTTGTGAAGACACATCTTGTAAGTAGCTGATGCACTGTTGGGTATTTGGTGTCAGGGATGACCTGTATGTACTTGACAGCAATAGCATCGTCTAGTAAGGACATTCTAAAACATCCCCAGATATTGTCAGATTCTCTACAGGGCAGCACTACAGACAGAACTTAGGTTTGGTCTGCTGGGTTCTCACGTCAGGTTTTGGTGTGTTATTTACGATAGATGTTGAAAATGTGAGGTCAACTCTAGCTTTCTAGCAGACAGAAGAAGTCAGTATCGTCTAACTAGACTTCATGATTTCTAAACCAATGGCCGTGTAAGTCTGGGCCAATTATTTTGTTTTCTTACTGATAAGACTTCTGGTTCTTTTTCATCAGTTTTATTGTTTGTTTGTTTACATTTTTCAAGACAGGGTTTCTTTGTAGCTTTGGAGCCTGTCCTAGAACTAGCTCTGTAGATCAGGCTGGCCTCGAACTCACAGAGATCTGCCTGCCTCTGCCTCCCAAGTGCTGGGATTAAAGGTGTGCGCCGCCACCACCCATTTTAGAGGCAAGAATACTAAAGAGGAGATTTCTAGCTAGCATCACTTTGAATTCAGTGATTCTTAACTCTTTTTATATCACCATATGTAGTGATATTTCATTTGTATTTTAGTAAATAAAGCTTGCCTGAAGACCAGAGAGTAAAACAGCCCCACCGATCAGCCTTACAGACCAGGTTAGTGGTGCACACCTTTAATCCCAGTAGCCACACTAGTTTGCCATAGAAACTGGGTGGTAGTGGTGCATACCTTTAATCCCAGCACTAGAGAGGAATATAAGTCGGGAGGAGACAGTTCTCACACACAGTCTCCTGGGGGCAGAATCATCATTTTCAGACTGAGGTAAAGGTAAGAGCCAGTTGCTGGTTGTTTTGCTTTTCTGGCCTTCAGGTTGAACCCCAATTTCTGTCTCTGGGTTTTTATTAATCATGCTACAACCATATAATATGTGGTGGAGACACATGGCTTCTCCCTAAATGTGTGCTTGTGCAAACACATACAGCATTTGTATATAGTTTTCAGAGATTCCCAGACATTGTCTGTCTTAGTTAGCTTTTTCCTGTTGCTTTGATTAAGCACTGACCAAAAGCAACTTGGAGTATGTCTAAGGTTTCTATCATTTTGATAAACATCGTGACTAATAGCAGCTTGAGGAGGAAAGAGTTTATTTCATCTTACAGCTTACAGTCCAGGGTGGGAACTGAAGCCAAAGTCATGGAGAAAACACTGGTTATTGGCTTCCTTCCCATGGTTTGCTCAGCCTGCTTTGTACTACTGGGCCCACCTGCCCAGAATCTGCGCCACACACAGTAGGCTATGCCCTGCTCCCCACATCAATCATTAGTTAACATAAACGCCCCGCAGGCTTGCTTACAGACTAATCTAACGGTAGCATTTTCTCAGTTGAGGTTCCTTCTTCTCAGATGACACTAGCTTGTGTCGTATTGGCACAAACCTAACCAGGACAGGGAGGAAAGGGTTTGTTTCATCTTACAACTCCCTGGTAACAGTTCATCACTGAGAAGTCAGAGCAGAAACTCATGTGAGATCCCAGGGTCAGGAGTCAAACCTGGGACTACAGAGGGCTGCAGCTTACTGGATTTCTTTCCATGGCTTATTCAGCTACCTCTCTCTCATCTAGCCCTAGACCTCCTGCCCACAGATGGCTGGACCCTCCTACATCAATTAGCAATCAAGAAAGTGCCCCACAGACATGCCCAGAGGCCAATCTGATGGTGGCAACTCCTGAGTTGGGGCTGCCTCTTCCCAAGCAACTCTAGTTTGTTTCCAGGTAACCAAAACAAACGGGTACACTACCTTTTCATGGATCCTAGGTTGAAACTGTTGTAAAGCTAGTGCTAGTCCCTTGTGCTATGGTTTTGTGAGATTAGGAACTACTGCAAGCCTGGATGTGGCTGATACGTCTGACCTGACAATGGATTTGCTCCATAACTCTGTCTCTTCTAGGAGGTTCCTCCAGCCACTCCTAACCTTCTCCAGGCATCTTCTCTGTCTCCCTTGTCATAGTCTTTCCCTGTGGGGTTGCCAACCTGCTATTGCTCTTTGCTTTAATTGCTGATTTGGGTAGCAGTGGAGTCATATTGCTCCACAATAGAAAACGGAGTCCCACCCACGCCTCCTGCCTACCCACCACTCAGCAGCTGCCAAAGAAAGCTAGCAGAGGCCTTCAAGGCAGTGTAATGCTGCTGTGATCTGTCCCCCTAGTCTGCCTCTTCAATACCACACCCCCTGCAGAGAACAAAGAAAGGAATTATAAGTACCAAAGCATTGGCAAGCAAGCCCAAGGACTCCTGGGAAGGGATGAAAGGAGATGAGTATATTATCAAGCAAGCAAGTGACTTTAAACATCACATGACCATTTCTCCAATGTGACTTCTTAGTGTCCTCTCCATTCTCTTCCTAAATAGAGCCATTCTGCTCTTCCTCCTCCTCCTCCTCCTCCTCCTCCTCCTCCTCCTCCTTCTCCTCCTCTTCCTCTTCTTCCTCCTCTTCCTCCTCCTCCTCCTCTTCCTCCTTCTCCTTCTTCTTCAAGCTCTTCTTCATCCTGATAAACATACAAAAGGCCCTGAAGCCAAAGGTTCCCTCACTGGAAAAAGAATTTAAGATCGTTTATTATGATTTCAAGATAATGTTCTGATGAGTCACCTCAGCCCAAGCTCAGGTGGTCTATCACCATATCTATTCAAAGCATGCTAACATTGATCAGATCATTAGTAGCAAGGGCAAATGGCTATTTTCTACAGCTTTGCTTCTTTTTACGTATGTTATGTGGAGCTGCCATTTAGGCATTACCTGGTGACTTGTTAGGAATGCAGACTTGTAAGCCCTTCTCAAGGATTTGAATCAGAACTGTATTTCAAACAATATCCTTGGACGATTTACCTGCCCATTAAAGTGTCCTCTACCCCCATCTCAGAGCCTCTCACCCACACCATCCTCACTGCCTTGCCATCCACTCATGAGTTGGTGTTTCCAGGCCCTGCAGTGTTAACCATGTCCTAGAGAACATTGGCAACCATCCCCCGCCCGGCTCCGCACACATATACCCATGAGCTCCAGTCTGCAGGGCAGCTCAAATATGGGGCTAGGTCCCTTGGTTCTTCCTTAGCTGAAATTGGTTCTTAGCCTAGTCCCTGCCCCACCTCCAGCACCACCCTCTGAGACTTAGTGTAAGTGTTGAAGCTCCTCTCATACTCTTCTTCTATATATCTTAGGCTTTGGAAGGGGAAGGAAACTCCTAAGAGCTGTCTTGTATGTGTACCAGGCCACTGTGCTAAGTGCTTTATTATGTGCTGTTTTTATTTAACCCCATTTTAAATGGTGAAAGTGACAATCTTATTCTTAAATTCAGTTGAAAGAACAAAACAAAACAAGATCCAGGAAGACTAAATATCAGATATATATCTATATTTATATCTCATGAATTCCAGTAGGTATTAATAATAAAAACCCAGAGTCAGATATAGGGATTAATGCTGAAGATCAGAAAAGCAGAGTGGCCAATCACTAGAGAGATCTTTTACCTCTACCAATGCTCAGACAGAAGGGAAAATCCTGTCCTCATACTGCGTCTCAGACTGCATCTGTCTCCACCAAACCTCAGGCTACATTTGAGCTCCTGTCTCCTCCTCCTTATATTCTTCCCTCTGCCCAGCCTGTCTCTACCTCCCTAGTGCTGGGATTAAAAGCATGGGATCCCAACTGCTGGGATCACCTTTGTTTGAGCTCTGATTCTCTTTTATACAGATTCAATCTTATCTAGCCCAGGGTGGCCTTGAACTCACAGAGATCCAGCTGCTTCTGTCTCCTGAGTCCAGGGATTAAAGGTGTGTGCCACCACTCCTTGGCCTCTAGTGGCTTCGCTCTGAACTCTGATCTTCAGGCAAGCTTTATTTGTTAAAACACAAACAAAATATCACTACATATATAAGATCGAATGATGGGTCAGAAGACAGAGCAAGACCAAGCCCTCATCAGTGTTCCCCATGTCATGCTACCTTTCTTTCACAGCCACCATTGCTGGGTGAATTTCTGTAACTAATTGCTGGATGCTCAGGTCACAGTATGCGTTTATATTTGTATTTCTTTCTTATAGAGACTTTCTTTCACTCAATACATTATCCTTTTCCCCATGCAACCCACATCAGAGGTTGGTACTGACAAGTAAATTACAACATAGGCAAGAGTGAGCTATAGTGGTGTTATGCGTGGGGTGCTTTAGCATTGATGGGAGGAACATCTACCCTGGTCCAGGGTATGGGGTTTATTTTATTTGACAGTATAGCCAAGTTGTGGGAGGAGAGGATGAGGAAAAGCATATTTGAGTAGAAGTAAGAAATGTAACGATCAGAGGCGAGGGACTATGTGACTGAGTCAGGGAATGAAGAGAAAGACCTGGTGGCTAGAGGAGGATCAGGGATGGACTGCGGGACATGAAAGGAAAAGAGATGCAATGCAATCCGTATTCGAATTATCAAGAGCTTTAGAAACCATGTAAGCAGTCGCTCCTCACCCTGGGGACGAGGAATGCCATTGAGGTCTTTAGCATAGGAACCATATGACCATGATGTTTTTGAAAGATGACTTTTCCATGTGACTATGGATGAAAAAGAGAGCCTGAAGGAACTGGAGAGTTAAAAGGCAGGTTAAATCATCTGGATGAGAGATGATGGTGATCCAAACCAGAAGAATACGGGAAGGTCAGAGAAGACACAGACAGGCAAGACTATTTGGGCAGTAAATCTTAACAGGGCTTCATTGGTGAGATGTGACTCAAGACGGCAAGAGGGCGTTCTCCAGCTTGGGGATAGATGTTAGGAGCACATACAGAACTAGAACCTACCACTGACTTCCAGGGGAGTTAGCAAACACCATTTTCTCTACTAACAGGCGCTGCCATAGCTGCCCTTGTCACGATTACAGCAAGTCTCCTAAATGAATAACCACCAGGTCAAATGCTCACTGTAACTGCACTGTTGTGGGGACACCGTGACAATCACCATCCCAGTATGGTATCCAAACAAAGATCGCTGAGCAGGAAACACATTCACGACTCCAGTAGTCCAGACCCAATCATAATTCTATTTGAAGTTGTTTGGTTGGAGAATGATTAGAAGCAGGTTGAAAAGCAAGGAACTAATGTTCAACCATGAACTATCAATGTGAATGATGACAAGCAAGAAGATGTAAAGAGGGTCCAAGAGGAAAATCTGTCCCCAGGAGAAACAAGCAAGAGCTGTGGCTCCTGGGTAGTTCTGGTTGAGGAAGTTCCCTGGTCCCCAAATACCTGTGAGGGATGTTTGGTATCTTTCTGATAGTACTCACAAACAGAGGACTGGTTTCTCAAACAATGTATGGATGATGGATCCAAAGACCAGAGTTCTATATCAAGGGTCAGATATTAAAAAAGTTTATATGACACAGAAGCAACTGCTGATTGTTTTTTCCCTTTTGGTATAAGAAATTTATATGGGAGGGGGTATTTAATGTCTTATATGTATTGGCCAAAAAGGAAAATTAAATTATGCAAATTAAGTGTTAAGATTTCAAATATGTACATTAAAACTATGATTGGAAATAAAATCATAAAAGATTTCACACAAACCTGTTGGGACCATTTGGAGTCCTGGCCTCCAGCTGTTCTTCCCTGCTATAGATCTTTACTTTCCTTCTGATCTGAGTTACTAAAAGCTGTGTCAAAGTTGTTTACCAGCTCTGCTTCATGAGCACGTGTTGCCTTGGCCTTGAGGATCAGAGGATAAGGTTTTCACCTGTTGGCCCATTTGACTGTTGGGTATATAAGCCTCCATGGAGCTATTGAATAAAGGGCTTCTTACCAGCGACTAGAGGTCCATGTCTCTGTTTGTGTCTGTGAGTCTCTGTATGTTTCAACCTCCAGCCCCTTGCCTGAAGCTCACAAACTGTATGGTAGTGCATAGAGTGCAGACAGGCATTGTGCGCTGCACGAACCAGCTATAATTTTATTCTACTTATTAAAAACAAAGGGTCATGTGACTGCAGACTTTCATTTGTCTACCAGCAGGACAAATGATGTGGGAAGTCCTTCTGTATATGTGTTGCTTTTATTGGTTAATGACTAAAGAAGTGGGCCTATGACAGGGCAGAATAGAGTTAGGCAGGAAAGCAAAGATGAATGCTGGGAGAAAGAAGGCAGAGTCAGTGAGACACCATGTGGCACCGGAGGAGACAGATGCCGAAACCTTGCCAGTAGGCCACGACCTCGTGGTGATGCACAGATTAATAGAGATGGGTTGATTTAAGATGTAAGAGTGATCTAGAAATATGCATAAGCTACTAGGCCGAGCAGTGTTGTGATTAATATAGCTTCTGAGTGATTATTTTCTCCGCCAAGACATTGTCCTCGGTCATCACATAGCAAAGATGCCACAGAAGCAGTGTGCTGGTCTCAGTTCACTGCTTGAGTGACCGTGAGATGCTGCCAAGGGTGCTAAAGTTTGATCTCATCAACATCTCCTTGATAGACATTCCTGGAAAAATTTAGGTCCTGTTTAGCTGCCCGCCAGTGTATTAGCTTTAATCATTCTGAAAACCAATAAAGTATTAGATGCTCACAGAAAAGAAGCATTCGCTGAATTTTTAGACGTTTGTTTCCAGTTTGGGAGCCACTGATTTAGGGAGTAGAGGCAAAGAACTTTCCCTTTGGTCTTGTTCTATTTTTATTTTCCACTTGACATTTTTAGAAAATTCCTATTTTTTATTTATTTATTTTTTTTTTTCGAGACAGAGTTTCCCTGTAGTTTCTAGAGCCTGTCCTGGAACTAGCTCTTGTAGACCAGGCTGGCCTCGAACTCAGAGATCTGCCTGCCTCTGCCTCCCGAGTGCTGGGATTAAAGGCGTGAGCCACCACCGCCCGGCTTTTTAATTTTATTTATTTATTATTTATTTTTGAAAATTCCTATTTTTGATTTGTGCTGTACGCTCTATGGTAAACTATTTCCAGTCCTTTTCTGAGGCCCCAAAGCACAAAAACTGACAATTAATGCTCCCAAAAAGCTAACCTGTGGGCAGTTGGCTTCAATCACTATCTACCGCTGTCTTATAGGCTATTTTTACTTTTTATTTTAATCTGTGACCCTCCTCTCTTTAAACTTATTTGATGTATTGTCTCTAAGTTATAGAGAAAATGAAATTAATCTTGAAATTTTGCTAAAAATGCTATTTAATATCTTGGCTCATTTATGTTCCTGACTAGTTTATATAAAATAAGCTGGCCCAATACCAGACAAGCTAGAAAGTCAGAGAAGTCTAAGTGCTAACACACAATGTCACACACAGAGTGACCTCGCAAGCCCGCAGAAGATGGCAGCGCCCCTGTCAGCGTGGGTCTCTAAGTGGCTCTGAGGAGCATGCTTCTCCTATCCGAGACCTCACCATGTAGATCAGTGTAAGCTACAAGTTAGCTTGTATTACATCTAGCCCCCGAGATTTGAACTAGCACACTTTAGCACACTAGCTTGGAAACAGCACACTCGGTAACATCTGTTACATGGGGATTGCTCTGGCAGCAGGATTTCAGGCCTGTACCGCCAGGTCTGCCTGACAATGGGTTCTTTAAGACAAATTTTTTTTTTTCTACTGAGGCAAAGGTTACCTTAGACTAACAAATAAGTTCAGATCCTGTCCCTCCTGAGGACCAAGTTTGGTTCCTAGCAGCCACATTTGCAGAGCAGGACAGAAATTTGGTGGCGATCAAGGAAAAGGGACATATCTTTCCATCCCTGAATCTGTATTCCATTAGTTTTCCTAGCTTATGAGAAAGCGTCTACCCACAGAGTTTAAGGGGGATAATTAGAGGATGATGCTAGAGCCAGAAAAGCATCTCTAGACCTTAACGATCACTTGTAAGGCACCGGGACCCAGGACGTATGTCATTAGTCACTATTTGGTTTGGCATTAAGAACGACAGTGAGCTTTATATAAGGTCGGTCAGCCAGAACTGTTTGATTGGCATGACACCAATACCTTGATTACACTGTGTAATCACAGCCAAGCACTTCGTTTTCACAGCCCCCTTAAATTTACACGGGTTTCCCCGTGTTGTTTACCATCCCCCAACCCAGTAAATTCACTTCTCTTGCACTTACATACATATCTACTGTTAAGGGAAAGTGCCTGCAACCAAGGATGGATGCTGGCTTCTGCACAGCTAATACAGCGGGATTTTTCTGAAGCACGGTACTGTGAGCTTCATCTCATTTTTACCAGCTGAGCTCTCCTTAGAGTCAGTGAGCGCTGGCTTGTCGGAAGGAACCAGGAGAACAACACTCCACACAGGGCCGGCCTCTCAGTTGATTGGTGTTGAGAGCCTAGAATAATCTGGTAAAATATAGGACCTTATTTGTAGCAAGCCTGCTGTCTCACCGGGGGCTTCTGTTCCCACAGGACAGGAAAGGCGAACAAAGCTACACAAGGACACTCATTGGTTTGAGGACACGTCACAGCTCTGCTTCCCCAGACCTGCTTAAATTAGAGGTGTGTTTCTGTCTTTTCCAAAAGAGACATTTCGTCATTGAAATACGTACTCTAGGCTGGCAGTGCCTGGGGCACTCCCCCGGCAAGGACCTCACCGGGAACAGCATCATTAGGGGAACCAGGGAAGGGCACTCTCTGTTAGGATTGGCTCCTGGGCTGTCTGGTCCTCAGCACTCACTCACTGATTCTGTGAGTTTGTGCTAGGAACGAGCAGGAGCAGGAAGACTGCCCTTCCTTCCACAAGTATGCAAGCCTAGGTGTTAAAGTGTTGAGTCAGACCCACGTGACACATCTTAGTGCGGGAATTCTCAACATTCCGGGACACCTTTGAAATGTGTTGCCAGGCTTCAGAGAGTCATTAAAAGTGCATGGGAAAGAGATTTTTTTCTTTTTCCCCCCAAATTATTTTGAATTAGCTCACTAAGTATTGGGTTTTCATAAGCCTTCTTCATGTGTTCTTAGTTTTGGTTAACCCATTCCCTAATACCCCCCAGCTGCTCTCCTCTCGGCTTAAACCTTCAGCCCCTAGAATCCCCGGAAATCCCCACTTCTGCCTTTAGATCACCCGTGTGCTACTGTCTTCTCCCCTGCAAAGGTTTCTCCCCACTCCCACCTCCCCTCACAGACACTTTCTAGTTCCCTGACCTCTGAAGACACTGTAAACTAAACACACAAATCTAAAAATTCAAAGCTAGGGCCCAACTATGAGCAAGAATGTGAAGCAGTTGTCTTCTGGGTCCGGGTGACTTCAGTTACTAGAATATTTTCCAGTTCCATCTACTTTCCTGTGAACTTCATAATTCCATTTTTAATAGCTGAATAAAATTCCCTTGTAGGTGGCATGTTTTCATTATCCATTTATTCACTTGCTGCATATTAAGGCAGAAACAATTTCCTAGCTGTTGTGAAGAGAGCAGCAATAATCATGGGGGCAAAGTTTAAACAGAGGTACGCTGCTCAGTTGGACAATGCTTCCCCCAGAAGGAGTGGGTTTTTGAATGAAAATCTAAATGCCAGATCTTCTATGAGGTCTTGGTCAAAGGCCTCCAAAACAACAGAGGCCATGGCTATTGCTCTTGATTGCCTTCTCTAGCTAGATGGTAAGACTCGGTTGCTGGATACAACACACTTTGATTTGAGGACATAGAGAAATGACAATTGACCTGACCTGGATACCGCTCCCTGCTGTCCAGCTTCTCCATAGTACCAGAAAGTGATACGCAGGCTGCTGGTGGGGAAGGTCATCAATGAACTCACCCAGTAACGGGCTCATCATGCTGTGTCCCCCACCTGTCGTGAAGATGGTCCCACGGGCACAGTAATGAAATGGCATTTATGGGGGATCAACCACTTTCTGATTGGGTTTGAGACATTCTACACAGGAAGGAATTAATGCCTGGTACTGTCAGCCTTGTCAAAAGCCAATGCCTAGGAATGCCATAGACTGTAGTGCGGGTTTGAGGGGTGTCTTATGGTTTTATTGCTGTGATAAAACTCCATGACTGAAAGCAACTTGCGGAGGACAGTTTTTACTTCATCATGTAGTTTACAGTCCAACAAGAACGGAAGTCCAGGCAGAAGAGAGTCAAGGCAAAAACCTGCAGACAGGAGCTGAAGCAGAGCAATGCTTCTCACTGGCTTGCTAGTCCAGGTTTGGTCAATTTTCTTTCTTAAACACTCCAGGACTCCAGCTCAGGGATGGCACCACCCACAGTGGGCGGGGCTCCTCCACATCAGTCCTCAACCAAGAAAACGCTCTGTAGGTTTGCCTACACGCCAATCTCAAGAGAGGTTCCTTCCTCTCAGGTGACTCTAGCTTGGATGAAGTTGATAAAAACGCAGGTGACCCCTTGTTAACGTGACCCCAAACACATCACTTAAAGCACAAGCTTTTCCTTTCTTGTCTGTCTCCAGAATGTCAATTAGTATTGATACCACAATAGAAAACATAGTATAACTTTAAAAGTCACATAGTCTTTTAAAAAATTCTTCACACTTCTCCAAGTGTTCTTTAAAAGTCCAACATCTCCTTAAAAGACAAAAGTCTCTCAACAGTGGGCAACAGTAAAATAAAAAAATAAGTTACATACTTTATGATTCAAAGGAGGAAGAATCAAGGCATATTCAGAATCAAATCAAAGCAAAACCACACTTCAACAGTGTAATGAGTTCCCTGCTTGGCTTCTAAGCTCCTGTTCATGATCTGCAGTCCTCCAAAGCACCTTGGCAGCCCTGCTTCTTCGGCTCTGACCGCAATAATACTCATAGCTCATCTCATGGGCTCAGGCTGGCTGCTGCGTCCTTAGCAGTCATCTCATGGTCCTAGCATCCGCTATACTAGGGTTACCAGGCTGCATCTTAACCAGTGGCCTTCTGGGCTCTCACCTTGCGAAGCCTCAGCCTTCTCCAAGGCCCCTTCAATCCCGCGGTTTCTGCTACAACTGAGGCCACCCCTTCACCAACGGCCTCTCCTGGTCTCTCACAGTGCCAAGCCGTGGCTGCTCTCCGTAACCCCTTCATGCCTTCGAAAGCAGTGCTATGTGGGAGACTCGTCCATTTCACCAGGTTTGGCTGCCCCATCTTTCTGTATGCCAACCTTGAAGAAATACTGGAAGATCTCGGAGATGTCTCTCCTTGTTAACCACCACTGACTCCCTGGCCCCAGCAGACTGGCATTAACTGTCCCAGTAAAGGAAGGGTTTCACTCCAATGGTGTTGGTCTCTTGTTACTCATGGTTGGTTCTTCAGCCCCAGCTGACCAAAACCACACACATACACCTGCACATGTGCACATGTGCGCATGCACACACACACACATCTGATAGTTTGCTTTTTTCAAGACAGGGTTTCTCTGTAGCTTTGGAGACTGAGAGAGTTTTGAATTCCCTCTGAAACTTCATATGCCATGTCTTCATCCTTTATATTGCTCTCAACATTCTTGTCTTCCAAGGTCCCTCAGTGGCTTTTCCAACTCAAAGTCCTGAACTTTTTCCATAACCTTTTCCATACCAGCGTGGTCATGTCTGTCGCGGGAATTCCCCATGAACCTGGTACCAATTTCTGTTCTCATTTGTTTTCTGTTACTGTGATTAAATAAAAACAAACAAAACAAAACTGACCAAATGATGTGGGGTTCCCCTCGGTGTGCTGTGATTATCATTAATGAATAAAGAAACTGTTTTGGACCTAAGCAGGGCAGAACTTAGTTAGGCAGAGAAAACTAAGCTGAATGCTGGGAGGAAGAAGGGCAGAGTCAGAGAGAAGCCATGGAGCCACTGGAGACAGACACCAGTTGGAATCTTGCCGGTAAGCCACTGTCACGTGGCGATACACAGATGAATAGAAATGGGTTAAATTAATATGTAAGAGTTAGCCAATAAAAAGTTAGAGCTAAATGGGCAAAGCAGTGATTTAATTAATACAGTTTCTGTATGATTATTTTGGGGCTGAGCAGCTGGGAATGAAAAGCGACCTCCTTCAACAGCCAAAAAAACAACATGGAGAGAAAAAGGGTTAATTTATGCTTACAGTTTACAGTTCATCACTGAGGGAAGCCAGGGCAGGAACTGAAACAGAAATCACAGAGAAACACAGCTTACTGACTTGCTCCTCCCGACTTCCTTGCTTGCTTAGTTTGCTTTTTTTATACACTCAGGACTACTTGCCCTGGGATGCCACTGCCCACAGTGGACTGGGCCCCTTCATAGCAATCATCAGCTCTAGGATGAAGGTTTTGTTTGTTTTGAGGCAAGGTCTCCCTAGCCCTGGCTCTCCTCAAACTCCCTACACAGAGACTGGTCTGAAACTCACAGGTCCACCTGCTTCTGCCTCCCAAGTACTGGGATTGAAGGCATGTGCTACCACACCTGCTGGTCACAAGTTTGAATTTTTGCCATCCTGCTTTAGAATTTTCTATATTGTAAAACATATCAACATATTTAGTATTTTTGTGTTGTGTTTTAGTTTTTATAGTCAAATATAAGTGGTTTATGCACTGTTCTTACAAAAAGAGAGTCTTCTGAATTTGTTTGTGTAACCCCCTTACCAGTGAATTTAATATCTTTCCAGGTTTTCTTCTTAATCATTAACATTCATTAAGGCCTCCCTTAGCATTTCTTACAGAACGGAGCTCATGAAAATATATTCTCTATGTTTTTGCTAGTCTGGGGATTCTCATCACACCTTCATCACCAAAGAATAGTTTGCTGGGTATAGCATTCTCATTCGGAGTGCTTGGCTTGTCCCTTCAGTACTTTGGACATCTTATGCCTTTCTCTTCTGTCCTGGAAGGTATCAGCTGGGAAGTTGAAACAGTTGTAAATTCTCTAAGAGTTCTCCCATAGCAATTACTATTTGGCCATTTTCAGACACCTTTTGTCTGGAGGTCATGGGTTTCTGAAAGTTCTTGGTGTTTGCGGCTTGGGAAATGACTTGGGTTGAGAGATCAGTACCATTCTTCTCTTCCTAACCTGTTTTGTTTTGTTCCTGTCTTTCCAGAAACCCCAAGCACCCTCTTTATTTTCCTTGAGTCTATAGTCACTTACACTACCTCAGCGTTGGATGGTGCCCAGGTCCACAGTTGCTGGGATCAGCTGCTGACACGCAGTCACTATTTCAATGCTAGAAGGCAATCTAAGACTAAGCCTTTCTCAAAATACACTATTCAGGTTTTGCTCAAATCAAACAAGAAACAATACAGAAGTAGTCTAGTACCCAAAGCCTCTCCCTGAGCCAGGGTAGGTCTGTATGTTCCTAGCTTTAAACACTAAGGAATTCTGCCCACGCATTAGCAGTCACTGTGAATGTAGCAGCCCCAGGCCTTTACGTCATACTGGGGTCGCCAGTGCTACCAAGATATGCCATACCCTAAGCTAATTGCCTGCCAAGACCAATAGGTAAAAACGTGAATCCATGCTAATAGGAAGCAGGTCTTTGCCTGATATCTAGAAAGATCTGGAACTCCCCCTTTGAGGACTGAGTTAGTGATAGCTATGCTATCTGAGGTTGGTAGATGGCTGAAAATAGTCCCTCACCAAGGCTACGGCTAAGCTGCATCTTTGAGCCTCACAACCACAGAGGCCCGTATTGTCTCCAGAGAGAGACGAGTTTGCCTCTGGTCCACTCAAACTAGACTTTGATGGTTGTGGGAAATTTTTTAAGCAGGCAAAGATGTGCTGCATTTGTTAACTATGCAAAGAAGTATTGCATTTGTGTTCATTAAATGAAATTAACCTGGACTTTTTAGTTGGGTGGTGTGGAAGTTTAGGACGCAAGCAAAGAGAGAAAGTTAGCCAGTTGCTACTCTAACTCTCCACAGATTTGCACCCTAGAGATTTAGTTAGAACAACCATTAGTGGCAGCAACAGAGCCTTTCTCTGGGGGAACAGGAATCCCCCAGGCTGTGGCCTCAGCCTGGCTGCTAGCATTTTAAAATACAGACACTGTAATGAAATCAAAACAACATGGGATGTAGGATAAAACTCGAGTTTGTGTTAACGGCACACAGATCTCTAGCTAGGCAAGGACTGGCCGAGAGGTTCTGGCATATACACTGACCCTCCAGGTTATACTGAGTGATGAGCTTCACCGTGAATGGTCTGGCACTGGGCTCTAAGACAAAAGCCTATGCTGGGTACCATGCCTTTCCTTAAAGGTGGAATCCTGAGTCCTGGCTGCCGCGGTTAGGAGAAGGGTGGTAGAAGCTATCTGCCATCTGGTCTAACGCAGCTACAATGGCCATCGTAGCTCAGCACACTGATACTGGCCTGGCAGCAGGATGGAGCTTGGCTGAGCATGGATTTCACAGCGGCGCACCTGGTCCAGCACTTCAAAGCGCTAAACTCAGTTCTCTTTCTCCTTCAAGCAGAACACAGTGGTGCTAATTGTGATTGGAGGAGGGATGGAGGGCAACTTTTTTTACATTTGCTTTGCTAAAAGCAGCCTCTGTGGTCCACTCCCAGGGTTTCCTTAGCGCTGTGAAGCTGATTGGCGCCTGCAGCCCTGCCATATTTGTTTGGATGTTCCTGTAACAAGGCTGGGCTGGAGGCACCCTGGCCGTCATCTTGCTCTATCTTGCCAGATTACAGCTACCGCACAGATGAGGTAACTAAGCCCCAGAGAGATTCGGAGACGCACATACACTCGGAGCAGTTCTGTCAATAGACAGAGCTACAAACACTTATGCTAAGTACCTGGCTTCTTAGAATTTTTATACTTCATAAATTCACTTATTCATGAAATCTTTCCACTTGACAAAGAAATATAACAAATAAAACTAAAATGGAGGCTGTTACCCATCATGCCATCCCAATCGACATTAATATTTTATTATATTTCCTTAGATATATAGTAACTGGGGGAAATAGCTATAGGTGACATATTTGCCTGGTAATTTCCAGAAGATTGTGGTAACGACACGCAGTGAAAGACAGACTGCATTTGTGTGCATCCCAGAGAAACCTGCCGGCCTCAGAAGCATTTTTCTAAGGAGGGTAACAGGAAGCCAAGGAACGGTGAGATGGGGCCAAAATGATGTTTTCCACCCCAACCCGCATCCCATCAGAAGAAACGGCTTTCCTTGAATCTGGCATTTATTATTCTTTTGCATGTTTTACACAATCCTACCGCATATATAGGTTTTGTTTAGATATAACATAGCGTTTAAGAACGGATACACCCCATCAACATGCATCTAAAGTAGCATGGTCCTCTGTGACTCATTGTCTCCCCAGGGTGCCTCTCGGAAGACAATTTTCACTGCTACCTTCCGGTTCATTAATTACCCCTGCGAGGATGAGATTTTACTTTTCAAAGACTTTTTCCCCCTATGACCAAGTTTTCGTATGTATTCCTTTCATTTTAGATTGCATTTGTTATTTTGGCCTTACAGTTTTTATTTGTGATAAATGTATGCCTTTCTTTTTCCCCTTGAATACCTTAAATATAAACAACCTAATGTCACTGTTAGACTAAATTAATAAAATTAATTAAGAATAGGAGCCAAGGTAAAATAAAAAAAATCATCTTACAAACCCTTTGGCGCATAGAACCCTCCTTAATAAAATGATTATGGGGTAGTGGTCTAAAGGTAGAGCACTTGTTACCTGGGTATTCATTGCTTGCTATTAATAACCCTCATACTAAGGCAAGCACGTTGCCTAAATCCTTAAATACTTTATGTCTAAAAAAGCACGCTTAAGATTAATAAGGACGGTGAGATGAACATCCTAGTACTCATCATTATGATTCACCATAAATTGACCTAATTTCTAAAGAATTTATGTCTTTCTTAGCATTAGATTTATTTATGTGTTTGTAGTTCCTAATTTAGAAGCTTGTTTGTACAGAATTCGTTTTCTTTGTCTTTCTTTGTTTTCTTTCATTGTGGGAGTTTGGAAGTTGCTTCCACATCTTTTCTTACCCTAGCCCAGAACACAACCCACTCTACTTCAAAAGGCCTTAGGATGGTATTTGAAATACAAGGTGGCATTCCAATGCCTGGTTTCAATAAAGCTTGTGTCTGGTCCTTCAACATCTATGGAAGATCCCAAATCCCCATGTTCAGTGTGAGCTACTGCGTGTTTTCTGATCCAGAACCACATAAGCCTGTAATTCCAGCTCTCAAGAGCTCATTTCTAATGTCCAAAGATAGTCACCCATTTTTTTTTAGTTCAGTTGTGTTTTAAGATGAAAGTTACAGAATTACTAAAATGCTACCATTTACCCCATGAAGCTGTAATTCTAAGAGTTTCAAGTTAGTAGTGTTTTTTCTCTGTGGCTTATGCCTCATATCTAAATCTTAAAGCAGGAGGAGTGTGTCAAAATATAAAATTACTTTTTACAATTTGACTAGAAATCATTTCTCTCTCAAAAGAAAATTCATGTTCGTAATGAGTCAGTAATTAGCTCACAGAAAGAAACAACAAAATCAAAAAGGGCTTAGAGATTTTAAGACCAAAGGAAGGGATTATGGGAAGTAAGTGCCATCCAATTAAGGTGATTAAACAAGGGAGCAATGACAGAGAAGAAAACAACCAGGGTTGAAATGGGAACAAGGCAGAATTATGGGAATAAAGACCACACTGTCTGAGAATCCGTGAAGAGGGTCTCCAGCTGGGTCAGAAGTGGTTGTGGGGCCAGAAAAGGAAATAATACGCTTATATGTCAAGTGATTGTTAAGAAAGCTGCTTTGACCTAAACTTTGGCTTGAGCAGAGAATTCAGAAGGGCCATTGTGTTTGTCAAATCCAAGAGAAAACTGTTGAGCTGGTCTCCCATCCAAGAGCCAGGTTCAAAAAAAAAATCAAAATTATTACTCCATCTTCCACTTGCTAAATTCAGACTGGGGTTCCTATACTCTGTTGCTGAAGTAGTAGATCCCTCCCCAAACCTCTCTAAGGTGCAGTCAAAAAGATTTGATTCCTGAGACTGTGATTGTTTGAGTGAGCCACCTCAGGAAACCAGCCCTGGGAAAAAGGAAGGGATGAGGCCAATCAAAAGAGGGGACATGTCTTGATCTGACAGTCGGTCGCCACTATAGTGACTACAGGAGTGAAGGGATCTAATGGTCTGAAATATAATCTCAGATTTTCATTCAATTCATGATGCCCTTCCACCAACTGGCATCAGACAGATGAAGGTTCTGCAAAGTGATATGTGCCACTTAATTCACAAAAGCATTATGCATTATTATATTATGCTTATCAGACAGAGCAATAAAGACACTCATGTGCTACCAAGATAGGAGGTGTGTGATCACATGCTACGCTTATTTTCCCCTTTCCTTTCTGTAGCGTGAATTCTAACTGTTCTTAATAAAAATCCAGAGTCAGATATTAGGGGGTGAAAGCTGAGAGATCAGAGAAACAGTGCAGCCAGCCAAATAGAGAGACCTTTAACTGCTACCAAATCCTCAGACTGAAGGGACGATCCTGTCTCTACTAATTCTAAGACTGCATGCTCAAGATGCAAGCTCACACTGCATCCTCAGACTGCAATTGTCTCCACCAAACCTCAGACTGCATCTGAGCTCCTGTCTCCTCCCGCCTTATATTCCTCTCTTCGCCCAACTATATCACTTCCTGTCTCCACCTCCCCGGTGTTCTGTTTCTGTTTGAGACTGAGTCAATCTAGTTTAGCCCAGGGTGGCTTTGAACTCATAGAGGACTGCCGCCAGAGTCCTAGGATTAAAGGTGTGTGCCACCACTGCCTGGTCTCTATGGCTTAGCTCTGCACTCTGATCTTCTGGCAAGCTTTATTTGTTAGAACACAAACAAAACATCACCACACCCTTCCATCTGGGTTCCTTAGCATTGTTATATCAGTTATGGTTCAGCTCATATGTTCCTTGAGCAAACAGGAAAAATAAGCTTTGGGCTCTGACATGCCAGTCTTATGCAATTTGTTAAAGCCAAACTCCTGCATTTCCTGAGTTTCCTACATTTCCCGATTTCTCTTCCCCATTCACTTCAACGTCACTGGTCTATAAAGCCAGGCCCTTGGGAAAGTGACGACATCCAAAGGCTGTAGAGTATAAATGAAATGAATGTCATCATCAAAATGAACAAACGAGCTTCCCTGCCCTCTTCCACTGGGCGAAGACACAGCTAGAGGTGCCATCAACAAAGCAGAGAGCAGACCCCAAATCTGCCAGCACCTTGGCCCTAGAATCCCTAGCTTCCAGAACTAGGAGAAATTAATTTTTTTGTTTATGAATTTCTCTTAAGTTTCTTATAGAGCCCAATCAGACTAAGACAACAAAGAAACATCCAAAGTAATTACTATGGTATCAAGCATGTTCCAGGATTCTGATCTGGTTTCCTTCTTAGCTCACCTCTTACCTCTTCTGGCCTTTGGCTTAGGGTCCAACGGCACTGAACAAATGCCCAATGACTCTGATTCCCACCCTGGTGCCCTTGCTTCTTGTTCATAGTTTACCTTTCACCTACAACAAACCTCTATGCTATAACTTTTATATTTCTCTGTAAAATTTGTGTTACTTTTTGTATGCGTATAGAAGGGAGGGGACACACATATGCACCACGGATCGTGTGTGGTGGTCAGAGAACAACTTTTGGGGAGTCAGTTCTCTCCTTCTACCATGTGGGGTCCCAGGGATCAAACTCGGGTCATCAGGCATGGTGGCGAGCACCTTTATTCATTGACCCTGACCCTTTTGTCATCCCTTATACTTCTTTTAAGATGGCTTGGATCTTGTTCCTGCCAGGAAGTAGTCCCCGAACCATCACTACCACAGCAGGATGACCAGATGTACCTCCATTGTCTTCTCACGCTATTTTACATATCCAATTCTGTTTGCCTTGTAGGACCTAGAGTCCTCGTTTGACGTCTGTTCCAACGAGAACCTCTGCTAATGTTTTTCATGGTCTTTCTTGGTCAGAAGCAACCACTCATCTCCTTTCTTGAACCTCACTCTTATAGAATTGTCTCAGACACTAAGTTTTGCTGATCTAGGCAAGAGGTGGGGTTTTCTATGCAACAGATGGCTTGACAGAGAGCACTCCCCTGCAGGAGACCAGGGGTTTTTGCATCTTCTATTGATAGACATCACAGAAAGCAGCAAGCCCGTTTGAACCCATCCCTCTGTTGAGGGCCAAGATAACATTGTTTTATGTGAGGATTCTTCTTTCCTAGTTCCTTCTTGGATTCTTCTTTGCTACTCATTTCTTCTGTGTTCTATCCAATGAAGCCCAGCTTTTGCTGTCACAAGTCACTAAAGTCAGCTCCCTGGAGCTCCCACGTGAGTCCTTGTTTCCTGTTCCTAATTCTGGTTGTCTCTTAAGACATCCTCCCCAGCTGCAGATCTAAACTCCTTGCTAACTCTACATGTATAATTGGATGGTTCTCTTCCAACTGCCTGGTCCTAACTTAGAGGCTGAATATTACTTATAAAGCTCAGCCAATAGCTCATGCTTGTTACTAACTAAATTTTACACTTAAATTAAACCATATTTCTAACTATACTTTGCCATGTGGCTTGGTACCTTTTCTCAGTATGACATTCTCATCTTGCTTCCCTGCATTTGCTGTCAACTATATCTGACTCCACCCTTCTTCTTCCCAGCATTCTCCCTGTCTCAGGCTGTTTTGCCCAATCTCTTTCTGTCCTGTTATCATCCAATCAGATTTATTATTAACAATAAGTATAATTCAGAGCACAAATGCATATTGGGCAGGGATATCTTCCATCTAGTGTTTATTTGGGATTGAAGAACCTGGGGTCAGATACATACCCAGTAAACTCACACAAGTTGGGGCAGTCAGCCTAGACACATAGATAGATAGATTCCATCCACAGTCTATGATATGAGCACAGAGGGTGAGGGGCACATCAGTACCATCTGTACCTTCTGGGGAGAGAAGGAGCCACCTGTCAACACTGAGCCAGCTATGGAAGTGACATGTAGGCAGTCAGGAATTGAAGGTGGCTTTCCACTTCAGTACAGTGCTGCCCCTTTGTTCCCGGAAGCTGTGATTACAGCCATTTTCCATGTCTTTTTGAATGACTGGTGGCGCATGCCTCTCGTGGCCCTATGGCCACATCTTTAGAAGAACGACTGTGAATCAAAATGGCTTGGATCACTCTGGAAAGGAACTTTAATTGTTGTGTGAAAATCACCACGTCTTCTCATTTCCAACATCAGCAGTGGCAGAGCCATGTTGACCCAGGGTCTCCAACTGCCTAGTTCCCCAAAAGACTATGACTAATCTTGTTACTGCCTCCCTTATATGTATAGCTTAAGAGACTAATTTTTTAAAATAATTGTTTTTAATAAAGCATTTGGGGATTGTTACTATAGCTGGTCCTTTCTAGGGCATGTACACACACATGTTGATGACAGGGCATGTGAATTCTAGGTGTGCCTCACAACTTCATATTTACCATATTTATTTAATAATTACCAGAGGGGGTGATGTTATTGGTTCATTTTGTTTTTGAGATAGGCTCTTGTTATGTTATCCTACCTGCCTGGCCTTGAATTCACTTGCCTCTGCCTCCTAAGTTCTGGGGTTAAGGACTTCAACACCCATCCCAAGTTGATATGATTCTTAACAGTATCTTTCTATTATTATTTTAAATTATAATAGTTTTCTGAGTTTTGTTGTTTTTTTTACTTTTTGTTTTGAGACAGGGTCTCACTGTATGGCTCTGGCTTTCCTGGAACTCATTATGTAGGCCAGGCTGGCCTCGAACTCACAGAGAACTGCCTGCCTCTGCCTTAAGAGTACTGGGATTAAGGGTATATGCCACCATGCTTAACTAGCATTTATTCTCATGTAATGCACACAGCAACAGGGGGGTCCCATCAGTAACGTCCTGACCTAGAACAGCATCATTCCTAAGCCATATGAAACTCTCCCCCACATTCCTCCTTCAATCATGAAGTCCATGCTTCATCTTCGGTTTTAAAATCTCTTTTCTCAATTTGCAAAAGTTCAGAATCAGGAAAGCATGCAAGTCCTTCATACGGTGTGTACTCCACAGCCACTAATGCCTGCAAGGCAAGGAAGTGCTGAAAACTGGAGCTTGAAGCACCCAGTGCCAGGAAGTCACAGGTGAGGCTCAGAACTTGGTGGTCTAAATCCCATTTTAGGTGATAATCAAGACTTTTGAAAATTAAAAGTATTAAGAAAAAAATAAAGACTTTTATGATGTGGGAGTCCCCCTTGTGTGCTGTGATTAGCATTAATGAATAAAGAAACTGCCTTTGACCTGTTGATAGGGCAGAACATAGGTAGGCAGGGAAGATGGAACTGAATGCTGGGAGGAAGATAGGTGGAGTCAAGAGGAATATCATGGAGCTGCCAGAGACACGCTGGGAATTTTACCCGGTAAGCCACTGCCATGTGGCAATATACAGATTAATAGAAATGGGTTAAATTAATATAAGAGTTAGCCAACAAGAAGCTAGAGCTAATGGGCCAAGCAGTGTTTTAAATAATATAGTTTCTCTGTGGTTATTTCCATTCTGGGCGACTGGGACAAAAAAAGCAGACTCCTTACTACACTTTTAACACATCAAACATCTAAATAAAAACAGAACTATAATGGATCCTCTGGAAGAAGTAATTTCTTTTTAAATTTGCTGACTACTAGATTTTTTATTTAAATATTTTAGTTGAATTTAAATTTAGAATTACCAATCTGATGTTAGGAAAAATTATCAAAACTAAGCTTGTTTCCTTAAATAGGGTACATAATTTAAACACATACTGTTAGTTTTTTCTTCTAAATTTTCAAACTCTATTCACTTATTTATAATTTTTCTGGATATAGTGAACTTAACTGATGGTGTGGGACAAAAGGGGGCTTCCTAAGCCCTTCTTCTTCTCACTTTCTGCACTGGAATCTGTGAGGAGAGGAGCTTGTGGATGAGTTCCTGGCAGCTATGGACCCCCTCTTCCTCCCCAGTTCCTGCTGGGATGAGAAATTCAAAACTTCCTACTCCTTGGGGGCCAAATGAACCATAAGGTCCTCAAATCTGTTGCTGTAGCCAATTAGTTAAACAGTCTTGCTGGGGCTGTTGATGTCATTGACAGTCCAGTACCCAAGGTGGAAGAATGAGAGTCATCCCTGTTACAGTTTCAAGGGACAAGCTGGATGGAGCTCAGGGTGCCATTTAGGGGCGCCCACCCATGCCTACTTCACCACCTTCTTGAGATCATTGTATTTGTCAGCATTTTGCAGAAAGAAGGTCAGATCCACTACATGTTAGGGGTAGGAACATGAACAGTCACGTCAGGGAGCTTCCTGTTCAACTCTGGGATGACCTTGCCCACAGCCTTGGAAGGACCAGTGGATTCAGGGATATTCTAGGCAGCCCCATAGCCACTGAACCACAATTTCCTAGAAGTGTTGGCTACCTGTGATCTTCTGGGTGGTAGTAATGACACAGACTATGCTCATGAGTCCCTCCATAATGCCAAGGTTATCATGGATGACCTTGGCCAATGCCAAAGCAGTTGGTGGTGCAGGAGGCATTGCTGACACTATTTCATGTGTTTTCATATTTCTCATGATTCACACCCATTACAAACATGAATGTATCAGTAGAAGGAGTAGAGATGTAATTAATACACAGTAAACTCCACAACATACTCAGTACCAGCTGTCCCCATTTGATGTTGACGGGATCTCACCCCTGCAAGATGGAGATAGTCTTCTTGTTGATGACAAGTTTCCTGTTCTCAGCCTTGACTGTGTGATGGAACTTTCTATGAATAGAGTCACTTTAGAACATGTATAGTGTGTACTCAATGTCAATGAAGGGATCCTTGATGGGAACAATATCAACTTGGCCCAAGTTGAAGGCATCCCTAGTGACTAGGCACCAAATACTACCAAATCTATTCGCTCCAAACTTCACTCTCCTGTCCCAGGGATGAAGTTGACCCTGAATGAGAAGATGCAGCTGTCTCTGAAACAGGGAGGAACAGACAGCCCATTTCTAATTGTGTGTGGGCATGTGCGCGCGTATGCCCACACACATACAGCATGTTTATACTATGGCATGTATGTGGAAGTCAGGAAACATAGATTTAAGAAGTCAGTTCTTGTCTTCTACCTTGTGTAGGCAAAGTCTTCTTTGTTTCTGATGTTCCTGATTCCCCATGCTAGCTGCCCTGAGCGCTTCAGAGTAATTCTGTGTCCATTTCCCATCTCTCCATAGGACTGTTGTGATCGTACATGTGTGCCACTGCCCTCAGCTTTTCTGTGTGGGTTCCAGGGATTGAACGCAGGTCTTTATGCTGCATGGCAGGCGTGATCACCTTCTGAGCCATCTCACCAGTGCCTCTTATAAACACTTAAATATTATATCTTGACATTTAAAAATCCAGCAACGAATAAAATTCTACTTTTACCAAGAAATGAATGTTCAAGTAACTGACTGAAGGGACAGTAGCCCACGTGATCATGTGACTCTGGCAGGCATTGCCCCTCTCTCCAATTCCCTCTGCCTTGCTAAAAACCATTAGATTACTTTCCTGAAACTAGCCCCCAAGGTCTATTCCCTTATTTGGCTACTTCTTCCTAGTAAGGCTGACTACCAAGATCCAGCTATCAAAGTATTAAAATCCATCAACCAGAAGCCCCTTTTGGCTCACCTAATTAATATGCCCAATTAAAATTAAACACCTCATCCTAACACGGGGTTTCCCATTTTACCTTTATAAACTGCCATTTGCCTAAGTGCAATGTCTGTCTCCCCTCTATCCAGTGGCAGTTCTTTGTCCCTCTGGGACAAATATCCCTTCCTCCTCTTCCTGGTCCCATTCCCCTACTCCCTCTTCCTCTTCCTTCCTGTCTCCCATCTTTTACCCTTATCCCTGCCCTCTGTCTCTCTGGGGCACCTCTTCTTTGTGCTGAGAACATGGTCAGAGAACTTGACCGTGGGGTCCTGAGCAGATATTTTTCCTTTCACTGACACTAATTTCCCTGATCTCTGAGTTGTTAGGGGACAGGAATGTGATGTTTTGCTCTTGGCACCCATAATACCCTATGCCTGGTGCTCTGAAAGTTAAATATGATCAGCCCTAACCTGTGGAGGAAAATGAGGCTCTCCATTGTTAAGGAGTCTGGGGGGAACTGGGCTATAAACAGACATCTTGCGCAGTCTCTCTCTTTGCTTTATACCTCACCTGCCTCCGTGCACCAATCAGAACCTATCCCCTGTACCAGAAGGAGTTAAAGAAGTTTGGTAGCCATGAGGTTAGATAGAAATAACACTCAACAGGAAGCCTTTCATATTGGAAACTCCAGATAAGATTCTGGGTGACTGATTTTAAGGCTGAGGAGTCCAAAGACTAAGACAACTTTGTTTTTTCTTTCAAAAAGCTTTCACAGAAAAGACAACCAAGTAAACAAAAGCTAGAATTAAAAGAAATATGGGCAAATATTTAAACAGAATAACAGGGCCTTTAAAAGGCTAATAAAGAACTCAGCTAGCATTTGAGATGGGCCAGATATTGCTAAAATGAGGAAGTAACTCCCCTGATAGAAGGAGTAGCATGGTCAGAGCCTCAGGACACCAAGTATAGACTGTTCTGGACAAACAGAGAACACGGGCTTCTAGAGCGAAGGCGATAGGGAAGATAAAGCCAAGAGGATGAGGAAAGACTCAAGCTCGTGTCGGTGAATAAAGAAGAAGTAAATGATCCATTGTGAACTGGGTGCAGGGTAGGTTGTAGTGGGCAGAAGATACAAGCAACAAGGAAGACAGTAGAAGGACCATTACAGTAACAATGCTGTTTGTACTTAGGGTTTCTTAATTGTATAGACAAACTGCCCCTCTAGCTAACATATCAAAGTGAAAATGTTGAGAACATACTAGATGTTTGGGTCCAGACTCACTGAGCTATAGGTAGCAACTAATCAACTGCCTAATTTCATAGTTTAAAACAACTATTTAAGTTTTTCAACTTTCAATAGCAGAAATTTCTAAGAGCTATAGATCCACCTCTTGCATTTGATTTCTTGGGGATCAAGGATCACACAATAGGTATAAGCCAGAGGGTCCACATCTACTCCTAAGTTCCATGCCATCACATTTATAGTTTGTTCCCTAAATTCAGTAATACAGCTCTACTCAGTCACAGAATATTGGAACAGATAGGGATACATAGTGTCTTCTAGCAGATATAACTGCCTCTTCTATTGCCAGAGGCCCTAAGGGTATGCTGAACCACCTGGACACAAGATGTAGTGAGACATAGCAATAAATTGTTCTAAAACATCATGATGTAAAATGTATCTCTTATGTAAGAATTTATATTAAAAAGAGGAACATCATGGGGACTTATCCTTATATCAAGATTATAGAAGGCTCAAATACAAATAAGCATGACAACAAATATAAACAACACGATTAAGAATAAAGTCTAGTCTGATACCAGCTCAACTAATACGTGAGGTTCCAAACCTTCAGCATCTTAATTTGTGTGATCATTAAAAAGGTAAAGCTAACACAAGAGGAGGAGGAAGAGGAGAAGGAGGAGGGAAGGGAGGAAGAAGAATAGGAGGAGGAGGCATAATTACCACTAAGATCAGGAGATCGTGGCATTGTGACTATAGTTAACTACAACATATTGTAGCTTTAAAGATGCTCAGCAGTGGCTGTTTAGAGTCTCTTCACAAAAAATGGTAACTGAGAGGCAATGCATTTGTTAGGTGTAATCATTTTATGTACATTGTACATGATAAGTACATACAATGTTATAACATTGTATATCAAAGAAAGGAAAGGAGTGGCATATCTGTGCCCCAAGCCTCCTTAGACATTCTCTTGCAGTGCCATAGACAGGGCATCTCCAACTCCAGGCACGCGGTCCTACTGGGTTTTATGTATTCTCAATTCTGTGTAGGTAAGAACAAAATTTCCTCAGGCTTTTCTTCAAATGGGGCTCATTTGTATCAAAGAATAAGCCTCCTTAAGAATGCAACATACAGTCTTTGAGTAACTGGACTCATTTGAGGCTGTGGATCTTTTTTTTCTCTTTTTTTTATTAAAGATTTCCATCTTCTCCCCCTTCCCTCCCCTCCCTTCCACCCATACCCCCACTCCACCCCTCTCCAAGACAAAGAGCCATCAGGGTTCCCTTCACTATGTTAAGTCCAAGGTCCTCCCAGCTCCCCCTAAGTCCAAGAAGGTGAGCAACCAAACTGACAAGGCTCACAGTGAGCCCGTCCATGCTGTAGAGTTCATGTTCATTGCCGTTGTCCTTGGTTTCTCAGTCCTCCTCCACCGTCAGCCACATTCAGAGAGTCTGGTTTAGTCCCCTGTTCCATCAGTCCCATTCCAACTGGACTTGGTGGTCTCCCGTTAGATCTGTCCCACCATCTCAATGGGTACACGCACTCCTCACGGTCCTGACTTCCTTGCTCATGATCTCCCTCCTTTTGCTCCTCATCGGGACCTTGGGATCCCAGTCCGGTGCTCCTATGTGGGGCTCTGTCATTTTCTCCATCCAATGCCAGGTGAAGGTTCTATGGTGATATGCAAGATATTCATGAGTATGGCAATAGGATCTGGACATTTCTGGCACCCTCTCCTCAGCTGCCCAAGGACCTAGCTGGGGGCATCTTCCTGGACACCTGGGAACCCCTCTAGAGTCAAGTCTCTGCCAACCCTAGAATGGCTCCCTTAATTAAGATATATAATTCCTTGTTCCCATATCCACTTTTCCTATATCCCAACCATCCTATTCCCCCAAGCTCTTCCCATCCTCCACTTCACACTTTTCTCTCCCCATTCCCCCCTCCCCCCATCCCACCCCACCCCCATGTTCCCATTTTTTGTCCGGCAATCTTGTCTACTTCCAGTATCCAGGAGGATAACTATATGTTTTTCTTTGGGTTCACCTTCTTATATAACTTCTCTAGGATTTTTTACGAATTATAGGCTCGATGTCCTTTATTTATGGCTAGAAACCAATTATGAGTGAGTACATCCCATGATCATCTTTTTGGGCCTGGGTTACCTCACTCAGGATGGTGTTTTCTATTTGCATCCATTTGCATGCAAAATTCAAGATGTCATTGTTTTTTACCGCCGAGTAGTACTCTAATATGTATATATTCCACACTTTCTTCATCCATTCTTCCACTGAAGGGCATCTAGGTTGTTTCCAGGTTCTGGCTATTACAAATAATGCTGCTATAAACATAGTTGAACAAATGCTTTTGTAATATGATTGGGCATCTCTTGGGTAAATTCCCAATAGTGGAATTGCTGGGTCCTGGGGTAGGTTGATCCCAAATTTCCTGAGAAACCTCCACACTGCTTTCCAAAGCGGTTGCACAAGTTTGCATTCCCACCAGCAATGGATGAGTGTACCCCTTACTCCACATCCTCTCCAGCAAAGGCTACCATTGGTGTTTTTGATTTTAGCCATTCTGACAGGTGTAAGATGGAATCTCAACGTTGTTTTGAGTTGCATTTCCCTAATTGCTAAGGAGGTTGAGCATGCCTTTAAGTGTCTTTTGGCCATTTGAACTTCTTCTGTTGAGAATTCTCTGTTCAGTTCAGTGCCCCATTTTTTAATTGGGTTCATTAGCATTTTAAAGTCTAGTCTCTTGAGTTCCTTATATATTTTGGAGATCAGACCTTTGTCTGTTGCAGGGTTGGTGAAGATCTTTTCCCAGTCAGTAGGCTGCCTTTTTGTCTTAGTGACAGTGTCCTTTGCTTTACAGAAGCTGCTCAGCTTCAGGAGGTCCCATTTATTCAATGATGCCCTTAATGTCTGTGCTGCTGGGGCTATACGTAGGAAGTGGTCTCCTGTGCCCAAATGTTGTAGAGTACTTCCCACTTTCTCTTCTAATAGGTTCAGTGTGTTCAGACTGATATTGAGGTCTTTAATCCATTTGGACTTGAGTTTTGTGCATGGTGATAGACACGGATCTACTTTCATTCTTCTACAGGTTGACATCCAGTTATGCCAGCACCATTTGTTGAAGATGCTTTCTTTCTTCCATTGTGTGCTTTTAGCTCCTTTATCAAAAATCAGGTGTTCATAGGTTTGTGGGTTAAGATCTGGGTCTTCTATTCGATTCCATTGTTCGACTTCTCTATTTTTATGCCAATACCAAGCTGTTTTCAATACTGTAGCTCTGTAATAGAGTTTGAAGTCAGGGATGGTAATGCCTCCAGAAGTTCCTTTATTGTATAAGATTGTTTTGGCTATCCTGGGTTTCTTGTTCTTCCATATAAAGTTGATTATTGTCCTCTCAAGATCTGTGAAGAATTTTGATGGTTCTCTTGCTTGCTGGCTATTCCTTCCCATGCTCGTTTGCAGCTTTGTCCCCAGATTCCCAGCTTCAGGTGTGGAGATCTCGAGAGCACAGGTTTCCAACCTCTTGTGCCTTCAGCCTACCTTGGCTGACCTTTGATTCTCTTTTCCTCTCATACTTACATATACAATACTTCGGCATGTAATATTGATAGCCTTCAAAGTTGTCAACATCTGATCACTTTTAACCAACTTTACCACCTAGCCCAGGCCTCATCATCTCTTGTGGTGAGTATTTAAATAATCCTTCAAGCATTTTTTTCTGCCTTTACTCATTCCCTCTTTGATGGTTAATAATGATGGATGTACTGGTTATTAATATTTTTTGTCAACTTGATACAAGCTGGGATCATCTTGGAAGACGGAGCCTTAACTGAGAAAAATCCCTCCACCAGACTGGCCTGTAGACAAGTGTGTGGGGAATTTTCTTGATTAATGATTGATGTAGGAGGTCCAAGTCCACTCTGAATGATGCCATCCCTGGACAGGTGGTCCCAGGATATATGAGAAAGCAATCTGAGTGAGCCATGGGAAGCAAGCCTATAAACAATGTTCCTCTGTGTTATCTGCTTGCATTCCTGCCTCCAGCTCCAGCCTTGAGTTTCTGTTTTGGCTTCACTAGATGATGGACTATAGCCAAGTAAGTTCTTTCTTCCCCAAGTTACTTTTGATTATTTTTTAATCACAGCAATAAAAAGCAAGCTAGAACAATTATTAGAGGAATCAGTTCCCTGCAGTATTGATGGGAAAGCGAGCTCCTCAAACAAAAGGCAGAGATACACTTGCCACGATAAGGGGATGCGCTCAGGGTTGGAAAGCGGAATAGCAGCATCGCCCCTCTGTCTCCTACACTTGCTCCTTTGTCTTCTCTCACATGCTACCCCAGTGTGTTGGGAAACAGAAAGGGCAAACACACTTGGATGTGGACTCAGATTTAAACACTTAGATTTGTGTTTCTGCTCTCCCCAACCTTGTAGAAAATCAAAAACCAAAGGTTTTTTGGGGGGAAGCTTTTATTTTCCTTGTCTATAAAATTAGAAGTTTTCACATACTTTTGCAAAGACTTCTTCCTGTTTCAGAGGCTAAGAATGTATGCGAACCCTGGTGCTGTCCATGGTTCTTCAAATGACAGTAAAATGCTGATCATGGTATTTCAAAGCCCCAACAAGCTGTTTTGGCTGAATAGGGTTGTTACAATGGAAAGGCTTGAATTTCTACTCAGACACCTGGAAACATCTACAGTAAAATAAGCTGTTCTTCAGTTCCTCAGCTCCTCACCGGGTCAGCATATTTTCCCCAAAGCTCTCTTTCAGTGGTTGTCAATGCCTTTTTTGTTGGCTAGCCTGTGGAGGGGTTCCCTTGAAAGGTGAATTTTAGAGGGCTACAGATAGATAGCATTGAGCATAAAGAATACAGTGCCAATTGAGGTAGGATTTGAATAGTAGGGTGACCCCAGTTTGTCCTAAGTGACATGAAGTTGTAGATGAAGACTATGCTTTCTTTTCCTGGCTGCCCAGACCCAATAACCACACAGAAACTATATTAATTACAACACTGTTTGGTCAATGACTCAGGTGTATTCCTAGCTAGCTCTTACATCTTAAATTAACCTGTTTCTATTAATCTGTGTATCACCATGAGGTTGTAGCTTACCAGTAAGGTTCTGGTTTTCTTCTCCTTCGGCAGCTACATGGCATCTGCCTGACTGCCTTCTTTCTCCCTGTATTCAGTTTAGTTTGCCCTGCCATTGGCCAAAGAAGCTTCTTTATTAACTAATGGTAATAAAACATATTCACAGCATACAGAGGGGAATCCCACATCATGAGGTTAGGGATTGTGATTTGTGAGGTAGCTGTAACACACTGCACTGTCTTGCTTAAGTACTTGATAATTTAGATCTGTATGGATTTGTGTTTGGCCAGAATCCTGCATCTCTTTTGTGGTTCAGCCTCCTACTTTACTTTGAGGAAGGATTTGTTTCCCTGTTTATGCAGTCTTAGAGGACTGTTGTATTAGTCGTGGTTCCCTAAAGGAACAGAACTGATAGAATGAAATACACACACACACACACACACACACACACACACACACACACATTAAACTAGCATGCAGGATAGTCCAACAATGACTGTCTCGGGATGGAAAGACTGAGAATCCTGTAGTGGTTCAGTATGTGAAGTTGGATGTCTCTACAGTCCCAAACTGGTGAGTGAGTCTTGGAGAATCCCTGGATAGCTGCTGATCTCCAGTCTAAATTGAAATCCCAAAAGAGTAGTGTTGCACAAATTCTCATTGGTCTTAGTAGTTAAAACTCAGAATTAGCTGTCAAGGGTGAAAACTGAAGGATCAGAGAAGCAGAGCTGCCAGCACTAGAGAGTTCTCACCTCTAGCAATGCTCAGACCAAAGGGTGATCCTGTTCTTGGGCTGCCTTCTCAGGCTGTGTATTTAGACTGCAATCTCAGACTTCATCTTCCTCAGACTGCACTGAGCTCCTGTCTCCTCCCACCTCATAGTCCTCTCTCTGCCCAGCCTTATCACGCCTGTCTCCACCTCCCTAATGCTGGGATTAAGGTGTGGGATCCCAAGTGCTGGGATCACCTTTGTGTGAACTGTTTCTCTTTTAGACAGATGCACTCTTGTGTATCCCAGAGTGACCTTGAACTCACAGAAATCCATCTGCCTCTCTCTTCCGAGTCCTGGGATTAAAGGTGTGTGCCACCACTGCCTGGCCTCCATGGCTAACTAGTAGCTTAGTTCTGCACTCTGATCTTCAAGAAAGCTTTATTTGTTAGATTACAAACAAAATAACACCCCAGAGTTTGTTCTAGTATGGTGAAGGGGTGCCCCAGCAGCAGGATAGATGATCTGGCCAGTGTGATGAGGGCAAGCAGTGAAAAGTCAAACTTCCTTCTTCCCCATCCTTTACTCTGGGATGTCATCAGAAGGTGTGACCCAGAATCAAGGTAAGTCTTCCTGATTTGAATAATCTGATTAAGAAAATTCCTCCTAATGGGAGGGCTCAGGAGTTTGGATGTTCATTGCTTTACCAATACAGTCATATTGACAACCAAGAAAAACATTACAACTGCCAATTAGAGTGATTCACTCTCTTAGTCTGATTTATATTGCTTTACCGTCATCTAGGTGATTTATAAAGAAAACATTTTTAATTTCTTATAGTTTTGGAGACAGAAAAGTTTAATATTGAAGTGTCTGGCAAAAGACTCCTTCCTGCAATCGGATGACAGAAGGTGAGATGAAAAGGAGGGGGAGCAGGAGTCTTTCCTCCAATAGGAAGCCACTCGTGTAAGCCAGCTCTCATGACCTAAACACACTTCAGAAGGTCCCAGCCTTTAATTTTAAGGTATTACTTTAAGAATTAAGTTTCTGCCGGGCATGGTGGTCCATGCCTTTAATCCCAAAACTCCAGCAGCAGAGGCAGGTGGGTCTCTGTGAGTTCCAGGGCAACCAGAGCTACATATGAGACCCTGCCTCAAAAAGTCAAACAACAATAACAAAACAAACAAAAAAGGAGTTAGCTTCAAATACATAGACTTTGGGGACACATTCAAACCACGGCACCCAGCTCTCCTCCTCTAGCTCTTCCTGGAAAATGTGGGTCTAGAGTGAACTACATCTGCAAAATGTCATAACACATACAACTTTATTATAGTGTAGAGCAGATTTTTAGGACATATTATATAAAAAATACAGACTTCCAAAAAATACAAGTTTAAAATCAAGCATGTTGGTTCACACTTACAATCTGAGTGTGCATGAAGCTGAGGCAGGATGATTACTGAGTATTTAAGTCCAGACTAGGCTACAGTATAAAAGGAGGAAGAGGAGGAACAAAGGAATGGAGAAGGGGCAGGAGGAAGAAGAAACTTAAGAACTGTGTAAAAATTATATATTCTTCTCACAAATGGAAATGTGAATTCTTTATAGCCTCTCTCTCTCTCTTTCTCTCTCTCTCTCTCTCTCTCTCTCTCTCTCTCTCTCTCTCTCTCTTGTTTCTGTTTTTGTTTTTTGAGACAGGGTTTCTCTGTGTAACTTTGGAGTCTGTCTTGGAACTCTCTCTATAGACCAGACTGGCCTCGAGCTCACAGAGATCCACCTGTCTCTGCCTCCTGAGTGCTGGGATTAAAGGCATGCGCCACCACCACCTGGTTTACAACTTCTCTTTCAATCATCCCTCTACTTACCTGTCAGGGTCCACCCACCTGTAATTATTCTCAACCATTTGATGGTAAGATACAGACAAACTATTCCTTTAACTCTAAGGATGTTAGTACGGGCTTCCTAAAACAAGGACATTTTCTTATGAAATCACAGATAACTTATTAGCATTAGGCAATTAGCATTCCTCCAAATACCCTTATGTAATCTACAGGCTGTATTCACATTGTCTCAGTGGCAATCCTTTCACAACTGCCCTGCCCTGCTCTGTCTGTGGTCCTTTAAAGAGACAGGACAGAACCATGGCAGCTCTGTCTCTTAAGAACGCTGGAGTGGCCCTGACTTCAGGCGCTTTAGAGGAAGGTGCCTATGTCAACAGCAAGTAAATTCTAAAGGAAAGGTGCCAGAAAGTGAAGAGAACGCGCATGGAAAAGTTGCCAGGCAGGAAGTCTGCGTGACATTTATCTGAATCGAGGTCACCAACCGCTTCACGCTTTTCTGTTTTCCCTATTACTGTTTCTACATAAAATTCCCAAGACAGCATTAGAGAGGAAGTGGCCCTCAGTAGGTAGAGAGGAGCCATTTGTAGCTCCGGGACACTGTGAATGAGAACTGAAGGAGAAAGTATTAACACTTGGAGGAGGAAAAACAGGACGCTGTAGATGGTTGCAAGGTGGAAGGGGCCTGAGGCGTGAGCGAGCATATCTCAAAGAGAGGCCCAAGAGATTCCTTTGAGGGATATAAGCAACATGAAACCAAGTAGTGAGGAGACTGCCCAAGTTTCCATTTCTCTGGGAGTTTTGTTATATTGAAGCTTGTTGATGGAGTGGCAGACTGTGTCCCGCCACCCGGCTAGCTTTACCCAAAATAATTACATGGAAACTGTATTCTTTTAAACACTGTCTGGCCCATTTGTTTCAGCCTCTTATTGGCTAACTTCTCACATCTTGCTTTAACCCATATTTAGTAATCTGTGTAGCACCACGAGGTGGTCGCTTACCAGGAGAGATCTTAACCTGCATCCATCTCAGAGAGGAGAAGCATGGAGACTCACTATGGCGACTGCCTGAAGCGTCTCCCCAACTCTGCTTCCTTTCTCCCACAATTCTGTTCTGTCTACTCCGCCTACCTAATTTTCTGTCCTCTTAAAGGGCCAAGGTAGTTTCTTTATTAATTAACCAATGAAAGTCCTCCATCAGAAGCTAAATCAACTGCGCGAGGTTTAACGCATTTCTAACTACTCTTCATGGCAATAAAGAGAGCAGACCTCTGCCTCAGAATCGTCAACAGGTAAGTCTCTGGGTAGTATTTAGTAAAGCTGTTTCATTGTCATTGTTTTTATTTTCAAATAAAATAAAATATGATCTTGAGAAGTGTTGTGGGTTTCTGATTTTTAATGATAACATTGTTTCCCTTAAGATCCATCCGGTTAAGTAAAAGTAAACAAGTCAGAAGACAATCATAGGCAAAGCACATGACTGTAGCAACTAAGTATGGCAAAGACTTCAGAGAGTTGTATGCCAGATGCTGAGGTCGGGAAACGCTGATAAAACCTGCATGAAGCTCACACTTGAACTTAAACCAGATGTGGGAGGTGGACATGCAGGGACAAGGGAAGACCAGTGGGGTGTAAAGATGAGGTCCAGACCTGTCTCTGGTAGACTGAACTCTGCACAGACAGATCTGCAGCAGAACAAAGGGGCGTGGCCACCTGCGGAGTTTGCAAACTCCAGTGACACATCTCTTAGGAAACTGTTTACTGACTCTGCCCACTCTGCCTACTGGATTGCCACAGTCTGTGCATTTCCTTCTCATCATCCTGGATGAGGCAGCGCTTGAGGATTCTCCCATCCTTTACAGATTGTTAGACTCAGTTTCTAGTTATGTAAGAAAAGGGTATTCCTGTAAGACACCAGGAAATTTACATACAATATGATGTGCATTTTAGTATAAATAATGATAATAAAATACAACAGTATGATCTTGGTTAATGCAGAGGTCATCAATGACCTGGGCGTATAATAATACTTTGGAGTCAGGGTATGAGAATTGTTTCTACTGATGTATAAAACATTGAGTTCAACAAATACTTATTAAATCAATGTCCTGGGAACTGTGCTAGGGAGGTATTACAGAAATATAGAAAGAGCCACTTTCTTCCTGCCAGGCATCCACAGATGCAGAAAGCAAACCTGAACTGTGCATTGTCTATGAAATTTGTCATAGCTCATGAAGCAATTTCACTTGAATGACTTAGTTCCTACCGAAACATTGTAAGACTTCCCAGAAGGAAACTGATACTTCGCTGAGTTGTGGGACCTGCCCCAGGCTGTAATAGCAGCACCAGTACCAGAGAAAAGTCTTGAACCCAGCATTGGCATCCAAGGCTGCAGGCACTAATGAATGACATGGGGCAGATCGTGTTCCTGCTGTTCTCACTGCTAGCAAACCCGATACCAGCATCTACACCACATTGGGAGTAGACAGTAAGACTTCACTGTGGACTTAGAAGACTTGGACACATGAGAGTGTTATGAACCACTGTATAACAGTTTCACAGCTTAGACAAAATGAATAAATCCACTAATATATGGATTACAAAAATTGATTCAAGAAGAAACAAAACTTGAATGACCGATACTAATTAAAGAAATTAAATTCAGAGCTGGACATTGTGGTGTCTACTACTAATCCCAGTGGTTGGAAGGCTGAGGTAGAAGGGACTAAGTTTGAGGCCAGTTTGGGCTGTGGAGTAAATTCAAGTCTACCCTACGCTACATAGCAAGACCCTGTATCAAACAAACAAATACATAAATTCTTAGAAAACAATCTCCCACAAAAAAACTCCCTGTCTAGGGGAGACCATAATTTCTCTGATTCTAAATCCAGGCAAAGTCATAAGGAGAAAATAAAATTATGTAACGCTATAACACAGATATAAACTTGCAGCATGTCTTAAGTAGGGTGTGTATTTATCTCTATGATAAAAACACCATGGCCAAAGCAGTTTGGAGAGGAAGGGGATTCTTTTGTCTCACAGCTGGAGAGGAGGGCCAGTGCTGAAGAGAACGAATTGTTCTTGTAGAGCACCTGGGTTCAATTCCTAGCTCCTATAATTCCAGTTCCAGGGTGTCTAATGCCCTCTACATGCTCCAAGCATGTACATAGCTCACAAACATACATGTAAGCAAAACACCCATACACATAAAACAAATGTCTTAAACATTCAAAAATATACCATTTGCACTGAAATGCATCAAAATATCAAAGCACATCAAATATCAAGAGAAAAAATTCTAGGAAGAGATTCACTAAACCTCTACACAGAAACAACAAAACATTATTTCTACAGCTAAGGAAAATCCAAATAAAGAAAGATACCAGGATAGCATATTAGAAAACAAAACCCAGGAGGTGAAATATTGTAATTATGTCATCTCCCCCAGATTCATCTATAGAGTCAAACAAAACCATAAAAAAAATCTTTCTATGTACATTTGAAAGTTGTTTCGAGTGGAAGTCGGGGGCCTTGGCACTAAGCAAGGCAATTTGGGAAAATGGGTTTGTAAGGTTCAAGCTCACTAGCTTAAATAATTGACTTACAGTAATAGTTTTTAATAGAAATTGGGAGAGACACAAAAATATAACAATGAAACAAAAACCTGTCCAGGAACAGGCTCCCACCCCTAGCTGTGAGAACAATGACGATTTGTCTTTCATAAATCGCTGTTAGATTCATTTTTACACAGAGAAAAATGGATTAGATAGATTTTAAACCAAAAGTTAGAGAAAGAAAATAAAACTTCTAGAACAAGGCATATAATATATTCATGTCTTTGTAGTAGGCAAGCATTTCTTAAGCAAAAATCCTTGGTTCCCCAAACTTAAATCAGAAAATGTCCATAATTTATTAATTCAGAAAATCTGTAGAAACCAGTAGAAGAGTAAAAGACAAGCCAGGGGAAGAAAAGGGATAAATATGAAGATGTAATAAAGGATTTGTGTCATAGGAAGAAGAGAACAAGTTGACTGAAAGACAGGTGGGGATAGGCTTGGGCAGTGATGAAGTCCAAATGTCCATTCCATGGTGTGGAGCAGGCTTAGCTTCTTGAGAGCTTGGGAGATGGACATTAAAAGCACACGACATACCATTATTTCCCCACCACAAGGCCCAGCTATTTTTTTAAGTACATGTATGTTATGTATGCACGGACAAAAGTGTGTGAGGATGTGTGTGCACATTTGTGTGTTCTCATATGCACATGCATGGGGAGGCCAGAGGACAACCTCAGGTGTTATTCTCAGGAATATTGTCCACCTCCTTTGAGACAGGGTTTCTCCTTTGACTTGGAGCTCACCAATTAGACTAGATTGCTGACCAAGGGGTCCCGGAGATCCTTGTGTCTCTGCCTCCCCAGCATTGGGGATACAGAGCTATCTCTGCCCCTTGCTGGCCCTAAGGTAGCTAGATCCCTGACCCAAGAAAGGAAGAGCTGGCCCTGTTCCTAATAGGAGAGCTGCCCCCCAACACTCTCCCCTACACCCCCATCCTGGCACTTGAGAAAGCTGGTTAGTCTCAGTGACCCACCTGACCAGCTCAGCTCGCACCCAAATACACATTCAGGGCCTTGAGATGATACTCCCCAACATCTACCTTATCTCTGATATGCCATAGGGCATGAAGGTTCTGGTCCCACAGAACCACAGCCACGGGATCTCCATAACTGTCACAATGACAGAATATCTGAGAGGAGATTCGGTGCGGGTCCAGTATCATTGGTGTATGGGAAGCCACGGACCTTGAAACTGATCAACAACACATTACACAGTGAACATTTGCAAGTAAAGCTCTCTGGACCAAAGGGTCTGCTGTGTGACACACAGTGGCTCCCAGTGCCACCAAGACAAATGGAGAGGCGATGGAGAGGTGAGAATGATGGAGCGAAGTGGATTTTTTTGTTGTTTGTTCGTTTTTGTTCTTTGTTTTTAATTAATATTCTTATTTTTACTTTATCGTTATTATTTCTTTTTTAGTTTTCCTTTGGGTGGGGGGTGCTACAAGGGTGAAGGGCAGATATGGAGGGACTTGGAAGTGAGTGGGATTGGGGTGCATGATGTGAATTTCCCAAAGAATCAATAAGAAAATGTTAAAAGCCAAAAATAAAAGCAACAACAAAAGGCCAAGTATATGCTACCATGTCCGGTTTCTTACATGGGTGTTAGGGACAGAACTCTGACCTCACATGTTTATAAAAGTAGTTTACTAACTGATCCATCTCCCCAGCCCCCCAGCTAATCTCCTAAAGTTTGAGAATACAGAACTAGGTCAGGTCCTGGTGGGAACAGACTGACGCCTTCTAGTGTGTACTTGGGAAGGCTTATGCTGCTTTCCAGAATTCTCTTGAGAAGCCATTTAGAAGTGTGAGGATGGCAGAGGCAAAAGGAATAATTATGCTCCCAAAGCATCAATTTTTCTGCCAAAGAGCCTGGAAATGGAGCGGCAGAAGCCACCATTATTATGGTGATTTATTACGTGCCAGCTCCATCACAGCCAATGTAATCCTCGCCACCACCACAGGTGAGTCAGCACAGGGCCTGCCTGAGGCAGGTAGGGCCATTATCTGTGTGAATGTGATTGTCATAGGGAGCCTTAGCACACAGCTGTCAGCCAAGAATGATCCCTGACTCAGTGAACGTGAGTCAGGTCCTTCATTCTCAACCAAGGGTTTATGAGAAATGTTCCAGAACACCCTCAGCTCATAAAGCACTGAGGAAGCTGTAGAACCAGGGAGCTCTGGGTGTTGGGGGAGCACAGTCCCACATATGCCCAATACATATATACAACAATGGCATGTGTAAGATCGCTTGGGCAGAACTAATTATAATAGTTAGCAGCTACCAGAAACAATCCAAAGGTTTGTCTACTGTATAAGGGGAAATAAATTGCAGCTTGTTTATACAATGGAAACTCATGATGCATGGAGACAACACAGATAAATTACTCATATATATTTATGGATCGAAAGAAGTCAAAACCAAGCATAGAAAAAATAATATATGTTAATAATGAGTAGGAAAATGGAAATGTACCCATAGGGTTATTTGGCCACGTACCTAGAACAGGAAGTTCAAACCCCCACAAGATACTATCAGCAACTACAGAAGACATCTAGTGACGTGAACATAGCATTGACTCAGCAAAGAGAGAGGTTCCTATCCCACCTTCCTGGTCTCCTCTTTACATTTTATCAGAAGAAAGAACAGATAAGAGGAATGAGGGGGAGATAAGAGAGGAGAGAGATGTAACCAGCGGAGCACCCCACAGCTTTCAGTCTTCCCTGTGCCTTGTTTTTCTCTTTCCCCAGGAACACTGTGTTGTGTTACTGAGCTGATTGTTTTTTCACAATTCCCTTTTAAGCTATGAGAGAAGCAAGAAAGACATGCAAAACACAAGTCTTGTGCTCTGTTTCATAAATGTGTATGAATACAAAGGAATTAGAACGTGGAAGCCCAGCACATACATGAAACATCAATGTAACAGCGTAAGAAGTTTTTATGTGATGTTGTGCGCAAGACCATCCCTGAAGCATCAATGCTGTGAGCCAGAGAACTGTATGTGACCAGATACATCTTTTGGGGGAGTTGGGGGGAGCTTGAAAGATATAGGCAGAAAGATGCAGTCTCCTTGTTTCCCACCTAACACTTGTCCATTTTTTAGTTAGTGAGCTAAAGATGAACAAATGATAGCCCCGGTTTTATTTGAGATGTGTATAGTTGACTCCATTCACTCTCACGGCTGGGTCTGACTGTATCACTTGTGTCTAGTCAGTTATACGCACAATGCTTGCACTAGCTCCCAGGAAGACAGCAGACTTGTCTGGACGTTGCAGCTCCATTACTGTTTTCTGGATTATGGACATGACGTCTGGTATCCTGTCATTTGCTTTCAGCCACAAGGTCACAAGGCTGCTGACCTCAGTTGTAGAGCAGAAAGAAAGCTGGGGGTGCTGGCAGAAAGCTTCTATGTAGACCCCGGGCTGCTTGCCTTAAACTTCTTTTCCTCAGAGAAAAATAGAAGCTGTGTACTCACAGCTATTCAAATGATGTTCTTGCTAGCTAACCTAGGCCAAAAAAAATTAACTTCCTGTCCTGCTATTAAAACAGATAAAGCGATATGTTGACTTAAGCCAAGCCATGAGGGCCAAGTAAGCTGGCCATGATAGTGTACATTTGTAGACCCAATACTGAGGAAGGAGAGACAGGAGGACCTGGGGGGCTTGTTGGTCAGACCACCGAGCCAAATAAGTGAGCTCCAGGGTCTACGAGAGACCCTGTCTCAAAGAAACAAGGAAGAGAATAAATGAGGGTAACAACTGACACTGACTTCTGACCTCCCTATGTAGACACATAAGCACACACACACACACACCTAAATAAAATAAAATTATAAGCCGGGCAGTGGTGGCCCATACCTTTAATCCCAGTACTTGGGAGGCAGAGATAGGGATATTTCTTCATTCCAGTTCAAGGCCAGCCTGGTCTACAGAGAGAGTTCCAAGACAGCCAGGGCTTCACAGTGAAACCTTTTCTCAAAAAAATCAATATATCTATATCTATGCATACATACATGTATATATATATACATATATAGTAAATTATATATATTAAATAAGTTATATTTAAACAATATTAATAAAGACTACAGGTTGCATGCCCTTGAGATGATTTCCATCTGCCCTGTTTTCCCAGAAAACAACTAGATAAAACCTGAGAGTGAACATCTCTTCCTGACACCATATTCCCTGACCTGATGCTGCTGACTCGAGTCTGACCCGGGAGGTAGCAGTTAATGGGGTATTTATCAGAGACTATGTATCAAGGCCATTTTTGTTCTATCCTCCCTCCCTCCCTCCCTCCCTCCCTCCCTCCCTCCCTCCCTCCCTCCCTCCCTCCCTCTCTCCCTTCTTTTCTTTCCTTCCTTCTGTCCTTCGTTTCTTTCTTCCCTCCAGAGAGCTTGCTGGCAAACATTTATATCCACAGTAGCACTGAGGGGGCTGAATGCTACCCCTCGAGATAATGTTTATAAGACAGAAATGCTGGAAGGAAGCCAAATGTCCATCATCAGGGAGAGTGTTAAATGAACCCCAGGGACAGCCACACACTGTTGGATTCTACAGGCATGGGAAGGAACGAGGAAGAGACCTCCAGAACAAGGGCTGCACTGAGCAGGGATAAGCAGAAGAAGGAATGAGGAAGAATTCTCCACTGTGAGCAAGCACTAAGCTGTATTGTTCAAGAAGAAAGGCAAGCACAGGGCAGGGCTCCTAAAATACCACCTGTGTGGAATCAACAGAGGGGGTGTGAATGGAAGGGCCTGTCTGTATTTTCTAAGACAGAAGACAGGCCCAACCAAAGGCTTCCACAAACTGAACTAATCGCTACCTGCCCTGGGAGGGAAGAACTCAGGAAAAAGAAGAAGAAAACCTTTCTGGCCGTGTTCTTCCAGAGTTTTGGTGAGTTATGTGGAGGGTTTTTGTTATTGTTTTTATTATTGTTTTTTTAACATCATTTAAAACTTACCGAGGGCTGACAAGATGGCTTAGCAGCTAAAGGTTAAGCCTTTAGCTTAATTCCAGGCCTGACCTCCTGAGCTTAGTTCTAGGTCCCACAAGGTGGAAGGAGAGGACTCCCTCAGACTCTCTTGAGTCTCACATGTACTCGGTGGCATGCACATGCCCCCTAAGATAAACAGAAAAACAAATAAATGTCTTATTAAAGTGTTTGTTGAACTTTTTAGAAATGAATTTCTAAAATGTAAAAGCAAATAGGAAACCATAATCCTAAGTGGGTGTCAGACCAAGGGCAATTACATTGAAGACTTGTGTGGAATGACCCCTAACTGCACATGTTGACTGTGCATCCCCCAAGGCCCTAGGTCTTGGAGCCACAGAAACCACCAGGACATCAAGTTCCCATCAGTGGGCTTGTTACTAGAACTAATAAGACTTAATAAAACTAAAAACTTTGGGGGAAGGGGCACTGTCTCAGTGGGTCAGGTGTCTGTTGCACAAGTATAAGGACCTCAGTTCAAGCCTCCACCTGCCACATAAGAAAGGCAGGCATGACAATGTCCACCTGTGGTTCCAGCACCGGGGATGGGGAGGCAGGAGGCCTCTTTCTCCTGAAAAAGTCAGGAAACACGGACAGCGTGGTCCCCAAGAACCCTGTCCCCAAGAGTGCAGTTGTAGACAAATGCTCGTCTGAAACTCTGAAAATAAAATGCGAGGGCTCCTATTGGTTAAATATGGGGCAGTCTGCGCATGTGACTAGAACACTCTCATCTACCCGTAACACGTTAAATTCATGTATTCATAATGGCACGTTGAGAAAGCTCCCGGCAGTCCCTATCCAAAGTTCCTAGTGCGCCTGTTTGTTCCTGAGAAAACCAAACGGTCCCATCATTTCTGTAGGAAATCTACTTCAGGCCGACCAAATAGTTGATTTCAGAAAATGTATTCAGAGTGAAGGCAAGAACCAAGTGAGGTAGCAAAGGAACTGTGATCCCAACACTCACCTGGGAGACCGTTTGGGGATCTCTAATTGGAGGCCAGTTGTACCAGTACCTGATAAAGGGAGACAGAGACTGAGAAAGCGGGGTGGGGACGATGGACATGTAAAATCCTTGGCACCATGCACAAAGGGGAATGATAAAATCAGGATGAGTTAAACTGAATAGCCTCCATCATCACCGAAGATGCTCAAACATTGAGGAAAGTCATGGGGGAACGTGCCACAGGTGAGCCAGCTGACACCAGTGTTCACGTGTTAAACTGCAGATTGCTGAATACCCGACCTCCAATTTACCCACCTGCGGGCCATACGGAGGACCGAGAATCAAGTAGGCTGTCACCATGCAGCAGTATGTGGGGAATTGTGCGGAACAGATAACCTGGTCTCTTTAACAAGTAGATGAAACCAAGAACAGTTGCAGTAAAAGAGACCCTGAAAAATTAACGAGCCCGGTGTGGCGGCACACACCTGTAATCCCAGCCCTTGGGAGCTGCAGACGGAAGAATCAGGAGTGCAAGGTCGTCTTTAGTGAGTTTGGGGCCAGCTTATGCTGCGTAAGAGCTTGCCCCGAAAAGTTAAGCAGGATAAAAAAAAATCGACTGATGAAAGTAACGCATGGATTTATCTAGAGCCTGACGTCCATTTGTCGTTCTCCATGGCTCCACACTGAGTCTGTCAGTCTCTGTACTAGTTAGCAGAATTCCAAAGACCTGGGTCAAGCAGCTTTTGCTCATATCTTTGGATGGTGTTTGTCTGTTTGTTTGCTTGTTTTGGTAGAAATCTCACAGGTTTTGGTTCAGGTGGGTGAAGAATAGAAGCAGGTTTTTAAACAGTTTTTCTTGATGGGTGATGGTGGTGCTTGCCTTTAATCCCAACACTTGGGAGGCAGAGGCAGACGGATCTCTGTGAGTTCAAGGTCAGCCTGGTCTACAGAGTGACCATTACAGCTAGGACTGATACACAGAGAAACCCTGTCTTGAAAAACAAAACAGAACAGCAAAAAAAGTTTTTTCTTAACATATATGAATTATACATATAATGGGTTCCATTATGACATTTTAATACATGTACATAATGTATTTATTTCTATTGTATTCATGCCCCCATAACCTTCTGCTCCCCTTATGCTCCCTCTAACACTAATCCTCCTCTTCCCAGTTTCCCTTTCTACTTTCATGGCTTATCTGATGAGACTAACCAGGGTTGTTTACAGCATTCTCTGATTTGACACCTGCTCCATCGGAGGAAAATCATATCTGATACAGTAAATCCACAGAAGAAGCCACAGCTGGGAGGTCATAGGCCCTACCACAGGCTCTGATGTTGTTCTGTGACCCAGACATCTAAGTCTGTCAACAGCTAAATAACTACGTTTGTGCCCACAGCTTAGTGCTGTCGTCAGCCCTAGTCAAAAAGCTTCCTGCAGCAGTCTTCAGTGACATAAACTCAAAACTGGTCAAGAAGTTCTGATTCTTTTTAAAAAGGTACATACTGCATAATTATCCTCAAGAAAGAAAATCATAGCATTTTCTAGATATAGAAATGCAGGGCACACTATTGTCCATTTCTTCAGGGTTTTCCTAAATATTAAATGACAAACATTAAAATTATACAAAATCTAACTATGTATTTTTTCCTCAGACTTTTGTTCACTGGGTAAACAAGTTGGGCCTAAATTTGCATTTCTTTGACTTCTAATAAAATTGAAACTTTTTTGTTTTAGACAGATAGACAGAGAGATCAACAGATAGGTGATAGATGATGGTAATTAGATAGATGAATGATAGGTAATGATGATGATGCTATCTAGCTAACTGGATGGAGAATAAATAGATGATGATGGATAGGTAGATAGATAATAGATAGAAGATAGACGATAGATGATATAGATGGATATAGATGATAGATAGATGATATAGATGATAGATAGATAGATGATAGATAGATAGATGATAGATAGATAGACAGATGATAGATAGATGATAGATAGATAGACAGACAGACAGATAGATGATAGATAGATAGATATAGATAGATGATAGATAGATAGATAGATGATAGATAGATAGATAGATAGATAAATAGATAGATGACTCTTAGCATTACTATTGCTGCGAAGAGACACCATGACCACGGCAACATTTTTAAAGGAAACAGTTCATTGTGGTGGCTCACTTATAGTTCAGAGGTTCAGTCTGTCATGGCAGGGAGCATGGTGGCATACAGGCAGGCATGGTGCTGGAGAAATAGCAAAGTGTCCTATGTCGTGGTCCAGTGCCAGCCCAGACCATAAATTATTTCTCCGGACCAGAGAGGAGGCATGGGAATAAAGACACAACTCATATGGCTTTATCAGGAGGGAGTTCTCAGTGATCCCTCATGAACTTCTTAGTTCACATCCTGAAAATTCACCCACGTTTATTCTCCAAACAGCTAGCTTTTATACAAAAATGTATACTGAGGGGGAAATTTATTAGCATTCTGCTTCCTAGGTAGTGGGACTAAAATCATGTCCGTAACTATGGCTGCTCTGTCAGGTAGCCTGAATTAACACCTCTTCCCAGGCGATGTCTATAAGTACAAAAAAAGGAGCAGACGATATTAGCATACCCTGATGCTTTGCTCAGGATAGCAGAACAATATTAGCATATCCTGATCCTTTGTTTAGGTCTGGAAAGCCAGGTGACCACCTTCTGTGTGGTCAGGTGCGAACTGGCCTGAAAGTCTGGCCGCCATACAATGTGGACATATGGGCCTGTATAATATATGGCCCTACGGTCCTATATCTTGCAGGCAACAGGAAGTCAACTGTCACACTGAGTGAAGCTTGAGAAAAGACCTCAAAGCCTGCCCCCATAGTGACACACTTCCAACAGATAGTGTAGTCCAAATTAAAGGTGCGCCCTCCAGTCTCAAGGTCTGGATTAAAGGTGTGTCATCCAGTCTCCTCTAACAAGGCCACACTTACTCCAACAAGGCCACACCTCATAATAGTGGCACTTCCTTTGGGGACCATTTTTTCAAACCACCACAGATTCATAGATGATAATAGATAGATAGATAGATAGATAGATAGATAGATAGATAGATAGATAGATAGGGAGGTAGATAGGAAGAAAAAGAGAAAGGAAGGAAGGAAGGAGGGAAGATGGGAAGATGTCCTTTACAGATATTGCCTTATGTGGAGTCTTGAGAGAAGTAAAAAGAAGATAAAGGAGGTTAAGTAAGTTGCTCAAATTTGCTTGTATTAAGTAAATTTAAAAGTTTGTTTTTCATCTCCTAAACAAAATAAAATTGTTCTTCGGTTTTCCTCAGTAAGCAATAAAGCCAACGTGGAAGAGCTCTGTTGAAGTCCAGATTTCAAGGGCATCTAACGAAACTAAGTTCCTTTCAGCCAAGTCAACTTGGCAAACTACTATTCGGAGAATTACTGTGACATTTCATGTCTTTGGCTTGTAATTCCAAGATAACTTGGGTCCAGATCAAGATTAGAAGAAGAGCCCACATCAAAGGGCATCTGACGCACCTCGGGTCCTGCTGTCAGGGAGGCTGCCTGAGAAGCTGAAGGTCACTTGTGTGCCTGTGGCCTCCTCCATCACTGCTGTGTGACTCCATGCAACCATATTTGCCTTGTGATAGGGGATCTGCAGCCATCAAGTCTCTTCCAAAAGAGCTGGCCAGTGAGAGTTGCCCTTTGGCTTCTGAGTGTCTTCTTCATTTCTATCTCTGTTGATATGAAAGGCCAGGTTGTCGCCTGCTGCTTAACCTTGTGTGACAAAGTCAAAGTCCCCTTTCTTTAATTATTAACTAGTTATTCCATGAGTCAACATTTAAAAGAAAAAAAAAAAGAAAAAACAGTAACAATAAGGAACAGAAGTTTCTTAGAAGAAGGAGGAGGTGTTGTCACATTAGAGAAATTTAATGAATGAAACCAGACAAAGGTTTCTCTGGAGAAAGGAATTTGATAGACTTAGAAATAAAAGGGAGGCATTCATATTTATTGTAGGAAAACAGCTCTAATGGTTCTTTCTCCTTGGTTTCAGGCTCTTACCACAAAAAAGTCCTCTTCCAGAAACAGGTGTGGCACATACAGGGAAAATGGCCTTTCAATCTCATCCCATCTGACATTATTTGTATTCATGACTACAAGATAAGAAGATGGGGTAATGAGATAGATAGATGGATGGATGATGGATGGATGGATGGAAAGATGATAGATAGATAGATAGATAGATAGATAGATAGATAGACAGACAGACAGACAGATAGATAGATAGATAGATAGATAGATAGAGGGATGGATAGATGGATGGATGGATGGATGATAGACAGACAGACAGATAAACGGATGGATGGATGAATAGATTGCGAGCACAAATTAGGGATCTCCAACTCCTCTCTCCAGAGTAGGGCTTGGCCCCACCATTTCTTGGTTTAGGCTGAGAAATTCCAAAGTATGAGATGCCAGCCACAGTGACTGTGAATTCAGAAGTTCACTCCCTACTCCCATAAAATGGATTTGCTGTTGGCTTGAGTTCAGCTCATTCAGACACCGAAGTGTCTCCTGCAAGTGGACAGGATGTCTCCTTAAGGACCTTGAGTCAAGCAAACCAGTGACTCAAGAGCAACCTCCCCATCAGAGCTCTGTGTGTGACTCCCATGACCAGGTATGGAAGCAGGCTTCTCACTTCAATCCTTGCTCCTCCTCTTTCTCAACACAGAAATTGTGCAGAGTTCTTAACTCGGTTGTGTCTAGGTTTGCCCGCCAACATGACGAAGGGAAGGGAAGGCAAGCATCTTGTTTGAGTCTCACAGCCTCCACAAACCCCAGGAGTGATCTGAGCACCCGTGTCACAGGTAAACTGAAACATCCGCATTAAGCAACAGGTTCAAGCTACCTCAGTAGTAAGCAGTGTGGGCGGGCACTGAAAGTGAGTTCCTCCCCACAGAGTGCAAAGGCTGTGAGGTAGACAAGGTTCATCTCCGATCCCTCACCTGCTTCCCATCTCCAGGGTGTGTTAGCTTTATAAATACAGTAGAGCCCACTGGAACACAGCTATGGTAGACACTTCCAGTTCACAGGACACTGGGAAGGGGAGGCACAAAAATGTCATACACCACTGCGGAATCCCGGTATATTTCACCAAGTCTTTTCTAAGCCCATGGCTCTGCTTTATAGATTTATTTATTTTTTGGTTTTTTTTTTTTTTTTTTTTTTTTTTTTTGGTTTTTCGAGACAGGGTTTCTCTGCAGCTTTAGAGCCTGTCCTGGAGCTAGCTCTTGTAGACCAGGCTGGTCTCGAACTCACAGAGATCTGCCTGCCTCTGCCTCTCGAGTGCTGGGATTAAAGGCGTGCGCCACCACCGCCCGGCAGATTTATTTTTGTATACATATGATCACATTACACATATAGTTTTTAACTCTTTTTTTTCTTACCCTATGCTACTAAGGACCTCCATTAGTACCTTCCTTCCTGTAGACTGCATATGGCTGCATGAAGTTCCATAATATACTTAATCCCATTTTTTCCCTCACGTTGAACATTTGAGTTTGTCCATTTTTTTTCTTTCTGTAGAATGATTCTTTTTCTTGGTAGTTTGCCTTTTTCGGACATTTTTATTTCCAGCTCCAGCCAGGCCACCCAATGATCTTGGGTTCCCTCTCTCCTGACTTTTTTGAGAGTTCAATACCTGGAAAGAAGGTGATCTTTCATACTATAATGTACATAGCTAATAAAGCCTAATCCACTATATCTTGAGGGGTTTTTAAAAATCACTTTAAACTAAAGGATGTCTCTCTCTATCTGTGGGGCTCTAGCGATCAAGTAATCTAGATAAGGGGATTTCTCTGACACCAAACTGGAGAGTAAACTCCATAACGCCAAAAAGGTAGAGGGCTCACTTACTTACGGTGGTGTTATGCTTAGAACAAGAAAAGAGCATGCTTAAATGCCAGTGGAAACAAAGAGAAATTCACACTAACCCAGATTCTCCAACTACAGCCTGTAAGGTATTTGGCCTTGAGGTTGGGATGGGCCCGCCCACCTTCCCACACCAGTCAGGCCTGGTTCTCAGCCCTAATTACCAAGTGGTGACCACGGAGCGAGTCCTAGGGGTGCAATTGTTAAATTGTGCAAGGCGCCTAGGAGTGCAATTGTTAAGTTGATCACCACCTCATGCGAGGTGTAGGACCAAGCCTGGGTCCTCGCGGATCCTGTCTGAGCCGCGAGGACTATCAAATACCCGCTGGGAAAACTCTCCAAACCTGCTCTAAAGTCACACCGTGCCCCTTCTCCTTGTGACTCCCCTACGTACGGACCAAGGCAGAAACGCGTCCGTATACTGAATCCCTTCGCACCCGGCCAGGGCTGAATGTCCCCAAGGAGGCTGGTGTGGAATAGCTGTGGGTCAGACGCTTCGCGGGTGGGAAGCCTTCAACACTGAACAGAGGGGCACCGGATTGCAACACGCGCGCCGCCCCACCGGGACGCTCCGCCCTCGGCCTCGCTGGTTGGCCGCGGCGCTGCAGAGAGCGGCGGCAGGAGGAGCCAGGCGCGCCCGCCACGCAAAACCACGGTGCTCGGTCCTCAGCGGCTGTGGCAGCACTGACAGCAGCCCGCGCGCTGGGTCCCCGCGGCGCCCAGCCTTCCGCATCCTGCATTCGCCACGCTCTCAGAGTCCCCGCTAGCGCTAGTGCCCACCATGGGTAAGCCCACGAGCCCTGGATGCGACTGGCGCCGCTTTCTGCGTAATCACTGGCTGCTGCTCTCCACCGTGGCCGCCGTGGTGCTAGGTGAGCCGCGCGGGGGGCGAGGCGCGCGCCAGGGGACAGGCCGCGTGAGGGGTTGGGTGGGCTTGGCATAGCGCGTGCTGCCCGCGTCCTCCGCTCCTGGGCCCCCAAGCTTGGGGGACAACCCGAGGGCTTTGCTTTCACACTGGGGGTGGGGGAGAAGACAATGCTCATAGGGAAGCCCCATTCGGCGCTCTGCGAACTGCTATCCCTGCTTTCTCCAAAATGATCAAAGGGGCTTGGAAGGTGGATGGGGTCGTTTGAAAACAAGCAGGATTTAATTTGATCTTCATCCTTAACTGTTCCCACACAGGCACACACCACCACCACCACCACATCACCACCACCACCACCACCACCACCACCACCACCACCACCACCACCACCACCACCATCACCACCAACACCACCACCACCACCACCTTCGTGCCCAACGGAGACTGTATGAATTACAGTTCTCAGTCCGATTTAAATAGACATTTGGGCCTGCGGGATGGTGGAGACCCCGGGAATGTTGAAATCGCTGGCAGGGGGTAGGTGCCCCCGACAGGATTCCCCTTCAATCGAATTCACGCCTGATTTCCCACCTAGCAGTTGTGGCTCCAGGGAGGGCACAGGAAACCAGCGCTAAGAGATCTCAGCCTCCTTCTTCCTCCTGGGCTACCTGCTCGCCACATTTTTCTATTAAAAATAATATAAGCCTCTTTATCTGTGTTCACACTCGCGTGTATTTAAGTGACCCACGCCTGACATATGTCTGAGCCATTGCTCAGAGGTTTGAGTTACTCTTGTTTAGACTCTTATTTTCTGACCAGGTTGTCTGTCTAACTTGAGCTCGATAATGTAGTTTAGGGTGGGAGCCCTGTGGGTCTTTAAATCCCAGGTGGGGCCGCCCAGCAGGTGCTGGCAGGTGCACATACAAGGAAAGTAGATTCCTAGGCAGCCTCCACCCTCTGTCTGGAAACTGCAGCTGCCTCTGCTGGAAAGGATTGGAGCCGCCAAAGGTTCTTCTCCCTGGGTGTCGCACATTGCTCTTGAGTCTGAGGATACTTGGTGTTGCCTGCTCTCCAAGGTCTTCCCCGCCAGAAATAAAATGCCTTTGGAAGTTAATGGACTTCTTGGGGTCATTTGGGCTCCTCTGGAGCCTTATGCAAAAGGAAGTCAGGCTTCTAGTAAATAAATAACATCCTGAAATCGCCTTACCAGAGGACGTTTGTGGGAGGAAAGGGGGGGGGGAGTAGAAACACTAGTGTTCACTTTCCCCGGTGCCAAGTGGTTTGGGGCGTTTGTGGGGGGGAAGGCTTATCTTGTGTCACCACAATTAAATAACAGGCCCTACCGAGAAAGTGGATGGATGTGAGGACATGCCTTGTTTGTTTTCCCAGTGATGAGTACAGAATTTATTTTTAAATTCATTTTGAAAGCCTCGGAGGTGACTAAAGCTTGTGTCTCCTTCCCAGTTCTGGGTGTGTGTCCGCAGCCTTGGGTACTCCAGAGATTCCACTTGGTCACCAAATGTTTCCAACCCAGCAGTTGGCATGAGCGTTGGTGTCCCACAGTCCGTATACCAGATCAGCAGGGGCCACTCTGGAAAGGAAGCCCAGCCATTACTCGCTGGCCCTTGAACCAGCAGCATAAGCAACATCCTCAGGCCAAAAGAGGGTTCCCTCCAATTTCGCAGGCATGGCCTGTGGTCTCAGGTGGTCCTCTTTTTCCAGTTTGAGTGTGGGTGAGCCACACGGGAAACTTGGGTCTGGTATTTTGATTTAGCTGTAAATCCAGCGTTTAAAATTGCAAGTGCCCAGCTGAGGTCTTCCCAATCGGTTGCTCTTTCTGAGAAGTGAGGACAGACTCAGGCATGTTGCCATCTAGTATTAGAATCCCAGAGGGTGCTCAAGCTGGGGTTCTCCTCGTTACCACTCAGAGCCCCTTGGTAAGAGTGAAAACTCAAACCTCCTCAATTCAGTCTACACTGGCTTGCCTGTTTAATAAACAGTGAAATCCCAGCCACTTGTCCTGAGAATCTATGAGCCCTTTCCAGATTGTGATAGCCAAGTTTGTTTGTTTTAATAGATGCCTTAATTGATCCAGAAAAAAAAAAAAAAAAAACCAACAACAAAAAACCAGGAAGCCTGTTTTGGGGAGTTTTGGGGAAGGTAGACCTTTAAAAGGGGGAAAATGTTAAATGCCATTAGTTCCTTTGTGAAATCTGCTGAACACATCCATTCAAATATTTGACCCCCCCCTCCAAATAAGCCAGCAGCTATTGCTATGTAAACTGTTTTGGTTAGTGAAACTAAGGGCAAAGTTTTCTTTTTGCCAGGCAAGGAGGCACAAGCCTGTTATCAGGAATCAGGAGGTAAATAGGAAGATCAGGAGTTCAAGGTCAGCCTCAGCTGTGTAGTGAGTTTGAGGCTGTACTGAGCTGCTGAGCTACGCGAGATTGTGCGTGTGTATGCATGTACACTCAAACTCCTATTTAAAGTCTGATTTTCTGAGATATAGCAAGAGAGGGAAAATACAGTTAAAGATCACTTTCATTAGTGTGATGTCAGCTTGGTTTTTAATGGCCAAGGAGATTCTTTCAGATAAATGTTTGACAAACCCTTATTTGCAACGTTGGTATTAAATAGGTGACTATCTTTGATAATTCTTGTGAAACCCTACAAGATTCTGAAAATAATATTTTCACCTGAGAGGATCATTTTATTTGGGTTCCGCATTTCCATAATATAGCAGAATAAGCAAAGCATAGTGCCTATAGTCAGGAGCCCTGCTGGAGCCCCGGATTCTGCCTGCTGCTATCTAGATTCCTTGCTTATTCTCTGAAATTCTCAGTCCCCTCATCTTAACGGGACCATGTGTGACCAGAGTTGACTAAGATACTGTGAAATCACCCAGTTTGTGGATGGCACACAATAGACATTCCACAAATTACTACATTGAAGAAAGTCTGAATTTAAATAGGAGAAAATTAATACATTGTTTTGAAATTGAGCCTCTGTTCTGCCTCATGTCCAGTTTATAATTCGAAGTCCATAGTAATGGTTGTGATGGCATTTGATGGCACGCTCTATTGAAGCAATGCCGATCTCCCTAGCATTAGTCACCTTAAAAAGAGGCAATAGAAAGAGTTAATGACTTTGCTTTTTACCCTGTGGACTAATTCTCAACTTGCTTAACAGGCAGAAAGTCAGCGGGAAGAATGTCCAAGCAGGATTCCTGTGTGTGCGAATTCAGCCACCAAGGCTAGGGCAGCTTGTAGTACAGAGAGAGATGCTCATGGGTTCCCCATTGCACTCACCACGGGCAGTATCATCTTCCCTCCCCCAGGCTTTGAGTGGAGTGCAGTGTTCCGCTTGGGGCATTTCAGAAAAGGCCACAGATGCTGCTTGCACCAGGGAGCTGTCAAACTTGCTCATTGTAAAGCCATCCCTATGAGCTCCAAGGAAGCAATCATCTCTATTGTAAAAGTCTGAGCTAATCACTCCAAGTTCTGAGTAACACCCTCTCCAGTCTTGTGTCTTCTGCCCTGGACTGGCTCAGGTTATGCCCAACAGTGTTCACTTGGACCTATCCTTTGCTTTTCGTTCCTCTATTGATGATTCCAGAGCCAGCTCTTCATCTCACTGGCAGTGGTACAGCAGGATTTAAAAGTGTATCTGCCTGGCATGGTGGCGCACGCCTTGAATCCCAGCGCTTAAGAGGCAGAGGCAGGTAGATCTCTGTGAGTGTGAGGCCAGCCTGGTTTACCTAGTGAGTCTGAGACCAGCTAGGAAACAAGTTGCACAGATATCTGGGGGCATCCTGGATCCTTGGATACATAGCAGGGAAAGGTTGGGGTGTGGATGGACTAGAAGGTTGAGATGGTGGTGAGAAAGGGACTGGCCAACAGGGCGGGCCAGGTTCATGTCCAAGCAAGGAGAGAATGGACCTCATCCAGGCAGTGGAAGTAGAAGGTAATGAGGGCCATCAAATTAATGCAGTAGGGCCTGGTGGAATTTGGTTAGAGTGAGAATAACTGTCTTTAGTAGGATCAGGAAGTCCAGAAAAGGGGTGGGTGTGGACAAATTGAGGTGAAGAACCTCCAGGGTCCTTTGGGTGAAGCTAGGCGGCAAACAGGGAGTCTTGAGCCTCCAAACAGGTTGTGTTAGGTAGACCATATTAGACTCAGGAAGCAGTTAAAAGCTCTTTATGAACAAATGAACCCATTTGAACAGGGAGGTGAAAAGACCCAGAGCTGAAGCGTGCAGAGAGGGGCTGCTGGCCAGAAACCAGCAGAGTTAAGAAGTAAACAGTGCTGAGTAAACAATACTCAGTAGTGCGCTGTGAGTGGAGGAGGCCAGGTAACCCTGGGAGACTTTCTTTGGAGGCACTGGGGTGTGAAGAGGTTGGGAGAAAGTGGTGATTCAGGGTTAGGCCAGAGAACCTTTTCTCGTTTTGTTTTGTTTCATTTTGGGTTTTGAGTCTGCTCAAAAGGAAGCAATCTTGAAGGTTGAGATGAAAGAGGGGAAGAGGAAGAGACGGAGGGAAAGGGAGAGGGAGAAGAGAAAGGTAGAGGAGAGAGGGGAGGAGAAAGGAAGGGAGGGAAAAGGAGAGGGAGAGGAGAGAGGGATGGGGAAAGAGAGGGGGTTATGAAGAGAGACTGTATATGAATTATGCTGAGTAGTACAAGGCCCAGGAGAACTAGATGCTTGCCCACAGGGTAGAGGGACCTGGTGAGGGCTTGCCCTGAGCAAGGCGCAGGGTTGTATGCTTGATCTGCCTTTTTTGGTTGGCAGAGCCTATCTGAGTCTTGCTCCTCCCCAGATCCTTAACTAACTGGTTTCATACTGTAAAGGATGCTGTTTATAGGTTCCGGAGACTAAGGCATGGCCTGTCCATTTGGAGGCCACCACTGACACCTCTGCTAAGAGAAGAGCTGAGAGTGCTGTCCACGAGACCTTGCTTAGAGGCAGATCAGATTCTCTCATCTGAGGCCTTAACATAACCTATGGCTGCTGCTACCCTAGGGTAGATAGGCCATCTCTCTAGCGTGGCATCCCAAACTTCCCACGGTCTACATCCATCCCGCAGCCTCATTCTTCAGCAGACAGCTCCGCACATCTTGAGTACTGCGTCTTCTTCTGAGAGATACAAAGCACCCTCCCTTCCTGTTTTGCCTTTGATAAGATCTAGGACTTGGTGTCACAGCATAAGGGCTGTGTGTACTTCAACCTTTCTTATCTTTCCAGCAAGCACACTTCCAGGAAACTGAGGCACTGACCGGAAACTTGCCCAAGGTCATGCACGGACCAAGGGCAGAGCTGTGGTTCAAACCCTGCTTGTTTGGCCTCACAGATTCTGCTACTGTCCACTGTGCTTTCTGATATACAAAGCCCATGTGTGCTGTGCGTTTGTAACTCTGTCTTCTGATTTCTCTGCCTCCCTACTAACCACAAGCCCCTGATGGAGGACTCTGCCCACAGCACTGTCTCACTGAGTTATAGGTCTTGTACATTTGTTGAATTGTTGAGCAATTTATAGCCCAGGGTATTGGGACCCAGAAGCATAACCCTTGTTTGTTTACACCAGATTTCATGTCCTCCATTGATTCTTTTCATCTTGCTCCCGTCCCCTCTGATCTACGTAAGTAGCTCAGTTTAACGCTTAATTAGTCTGCATATACATCAGGCATACTCATTTTTCTTTCTTTAAACTAGATTACAGACCCTTTGGGATGCTCTTATAATACCTACAGGTACTCAAAAACAGAATGAGATTATAAAAGAATGCAACTGACTCTTAAAAATCCACATGAAGAAAAAAATATAGCTAGTGTACTTTGGGGGACTTTGTTTCATGTCAAAAAGAAAAGGGCTTATATTATCTAAAGGAGAAAAGATGATTTCATCCACATGTTAATTTGTTTATAGGTAGTAGATTGTCTGACCTGGTACAGTGTTTGTTGAGAAAGAATTGAAAGTGAAAGTTCTGAAACTGATTATTGATGTCTCCTAATGACTCAAGAGCTGGACATAGTAATAGGTGTGCTACATACTTACATGTTCACTGAGGATCCTTGTAGTTCCATGGTCATATAGTCACTCCTTAGTTCACTGCCAGGAACTAGAGGGACTCCCATGTAGGGCGCTAAGGAAGTCCTAGGGGTATTGCATGAAGATGGCATGACTTTTATGTCCCATCAACTGTCCTGTGATGTAGAGAAAATAATACTAGTCATACGTGAGGCTACTTACCGGGGTAATGTGCCAGTGTCACATGAGTCCCAGCGGTCATTGGAGGTCGAATAAACACAGGTATTTGGCCTTGATGTATTTCTAGTTTAAAATATTACTGAAACAGACTTACAAACAAAAAAAGGTATCGTGCGATCTTTCTTTAAAGTGATAGGAATAACTTGGTTCTGTATCTTCAAAATCACTCATTTCTGTGACATATGATAAATAATTTGATGAAGGGAAAATAAAAAGCATAACTTCTTATTTGTAATAAGAGATATCTATATTAGGATTTGAGCTTTTGATGACGAATGGAATGTTTATGTATTTCTAGAAACTGGAGAAAAAATGGCCAATTTAGGAGTACATTTTACTTGCAATAGCATCATTAATCTACAGCTTGCCACAGATATGACATTAGCAAAATATGGTTATTACAGTGGGTTTTTGTGACATTTTCTGGAAGTTTTGAGGTTGATAGTTTGTTGGTTACATTTGTCTCATATATAGATGGCTAAGTACATATGCACATATTCTTACGTGTTAAAGAAGTACTTTTTATGTTATCCCTTCCTGAGTACTTGTCTATATAGCATATGTCCTCATCTGTCCTCAATATCTGCTTCAGCAGTACCCAAGAGTCTTGGTCTAAGTTCCACACACTGAAGAGCTGAAACAAGAAGATTGGGCTTTTGACCTCAAACTTCCACCATAAAATAGAAAGGGAAAGGCATGATGATACCCTTTCTACACAGCCAGCTCCCATATACCACACCAGAAAATCAAGAAAGAAAGCTATAAACCAGTCTCCCTGATGAGGATAAATAAAAGTCGGGGGTGAGGAAAGCCTTGCAAACCAAATTCAAAACCGTAATAAGATCATGCACCATGACCAAGTTGGCTTTATTTCCAAGGATTAGAGATTGTCTAACATGTGCACAGTCAATGCATGTGATACAGATTAGGGACAGAAATTACACGGCCATTTTAATTGATGCCAGAAAAAAAAAAGCCCTTGAAAAACATTAGCATCCCTTCATGATAAAAGCCTTGAAGAAACTAGGAGTAAAAGGAACATCTACCAATATAATAAAGGCTATTACAACAAACTGGTGCCCAACATTATATATAATAAATGATGAGAAAATGAGAGCATTTGGTTTAAAATCTGAAATGAGACAAGGATGCCACTCTCTCTACTCATTCAATTTAGCATTCAAAGTCTTATCTAGAGCAGTCAGATAAGAAGTAGGAATAAAGGGTTACAAATGGGAAATGAAGAAGTCAAATTATTGTACTTACAGATGATGAAATACTACGCTTAAAATACTCCAAAGACTCCCAGAAAATGCTTTGAACTAATAAGCACGTTGACCAAAGCAGTATGATATAAAAATCAAGTTTAAACCAAGAACAGAAGTCCAGTAGCTTCTCTATCCTTCTGCCTTAGTTAGGGCTTCTATTGCTGTGAAGAGACGTGATGACCATGGCAACTCTCCTAAAGGAAAACATGTATCTGAATTTGGCTTACAATTCAGAGATTTAGTCCATTATCATCATGGCAGAAAGATGATGACATGCAGGCAGACATGGTGCTGGAGAAGAACCGAGAGTCCTACAGCTTGATCTGCGGAGGCAGAAGGAAGTGAACTGGCTTGAGCATATGAGACCTCAAAGCCCACCCCCTAGTGACGCACTTCCTCCAACAGAGCCACACCTACTCCTACAAGGCCACACCTCCTAATGCCACTCTCTATGGACCAATCATTCAAACACATAAGTCTTTGGGCGCCATTCCTATTCAAACTACCACAGCATCAATAGTGAACTTGCCAAGAGCTCAGGGGAAAAATCCCATTCACAATAGTTTTTTTTAATCTATAATTAAACTTAACTAAGGAGATGAAAGTTCTCTACAATGAAGAAGAAAAAGCCTCTCATACACATAGAGTGGAACAATCAATATTGTGAAGATGACTATGTTACCAAAAGCAATCCCATCAAATCCTAGTATCATTCATTGTGAAGCTAGAATAACAACCATAAAATTCATGGGGAAGTGCAACTGTCCCCCAGATAGCCAAGGAAATCCTTAACAGAGGGTGCGATGGGAGATGTATCACAATATCCTATTTCAGATTGTTTGACAGAGTCATAATAATAAGAAACAGCATGGTGCTTGTAGAAAAATAGATATGTAAATAAACTATATAGAATAGAGGACCCAGAAACCCACACAATACAGCCATTTAGTGTTTGAAAAAGTTTGTCAAAAACATAGATGGGGGGAAAGACAAACACTTCGATAGCGGTGCTGAGAAAACTGAATTCCTGTGTGTGGAAGAGTAAAGCCATCTCTGTGGAAAATAACAGTTTAAAGTGGATCCAAGACCTCAGCGTAGGACCTGAAACTTGAAACCGCTAAGGCAGTTCAAGATATAGGCATCGGGGGCTGGAGACATGGCTCAGTGGTTAAGAGCATTGCCTGCTCTTCCAAAGGTCCTGAGTTCAATTCCCGGCTACCATATGGTGGCTCACAACCATCTGCAAATGAGGTCTGCTGCCCTCTTCTGGCCTGTAGACATACACACAGACAGAATATTGTATGCATAATAAATATATTTTTAAAAAAGATATAGGCATAAACGAAGGATTTCTTCTGATCAGAGGGAAGAAACCTGAGAATTAATGAAAGGAATTATATGAAATTAAAAGTCTTCACCACAACAAAGAAGATGATCACCAGCTTAAAGAAACATCTACAATGTGTGTGTGTGTGTGGGGGGGGGGAATCTTTATCAATATTACATCAAGCAGTAATTTAATATCTAGGCTATATAAAGAACTTCAGGAGCCAGAGAGATGTCCTAGTAGGAGTGCTTGGCTGCTTTTACAGAAGACCCAAATTTGGTTCTCAGTACCCATGTCAAGTAGCTCACAATTTTCTGTAACTCCATCTCCAGGGTATCTGATGCTCTCTTCTGACCCATATAGGCACCCCCCACATGTGCACACACTCATGCACATACAGAGGCAGGCGGATCTCTGTGAGTTCGAGACCAGCCTGGTCTACAAGAGCTAGCTCCAGGACAGGCTCTAAAGCTGCAGAGAAATCCTGTCTCGAAAAACAAAACAAAACAAAAAAAATAGAAATCCTTTTTAAAGCTGCCGAATGTAAACATCAGAGATAAACTAGCCATCCAATCAATAAAAGGGGTAACAGACTGAATAGACAGCTCTGGAGAGAAAGAGTTCAAAAACACTTGGGAAGTGCTTAGTATTGTTAGCCATCAAGGAAATGAAAATTAATGTTTTTTTCATTCTCTCACCTTAGTCAAAATGGTTATGATTAACAAAACTTGAGAAGAAATGCAGGAGAGAGTGTAGAGGTGGAGGCCTCCTTATTCACTCCTGATGGGAATGTGGACTTGTACAGTCACTGTGGGAATAAGTATGGAGATTTCCCCGAAAGCTAAACACAGAGCTACATACGACCCAGATATCAACTCATACACACAGGAGGCCCATCTTATAAGAAGGATTCTAAGTCAGCACACCACAGAGAAACCTGCACATCCATGCGGCACTATTGAATATAGCTGAGAAATAGAATCAGCCTAGCTGTTCACTCACAGAAGAATGGATGAAGAAAATGTAATACATACGTGCGGTGGAATTTTATTTAGGCATAAAGAAAAAGGGAGTTAATGGCATTTGCAGGAAAATGGATAAAATGAGAAATCATTATGTTAAGCAGAATAAGCCAGGCTCAGAAAAACATTTTTTTATCTCCTATGTGTGGAGCCTAGATTTAAGACTCTGTACGCGTATGTGTGTGTGAGTCACAAAAGTAGAAGGTAGATCATGAAAAATGTGTACGAGATCTTCAGAGATGCGGCCAACAGAGGGGACAATGAAATACTTGTGCTGAGAAAGCCAAGGGAACAAACTGTAAAGGAGAACACCTGGGGGAGGGGTAGTCGGGGGAGAAGGGGGGGTGATGACCGGGAACCAACAATGAGGTGCACCTGTGAAGACGCAACAATGGAACACCTTAGTTTGCGTGCTAACCTTAAAAAGAAGCTTTAAACAGGAAAGAAAAAAAAAATGGGCTTTCCATGTCTGTGACTGCTTCTAATTTGAAATGAAGCCAGATCATACAGGGATTGGTAAGACCTCTGGAAAGATTCTAATTCTGGAATGTTCTTCTGTACCTCAAACCTACTAGATCAAAACCCCAAACAAATTATCTAGGCAAAAATTAGAGAGTGATTCTCATGAATGATTTCGCATATCAGATTCTGCAGCTATATGTGTCCTTTTCGTCTGGATGCCTGCCTTTTGAGAACGCTGTCAATGTAAATTGCTAATGGCTGACATACATTAAATACCTTGCCAAATGCTATTTCATCTAAAACACAGCGGTTTGTTGGTGGTTTGGTTTTGTTTTGACTTAGCAAAACCATATAATCAAAGTTACCTACCTTTCAAAAAGTTGAGTACTGGGCATAACAAATAAAGCTCCAAGTGGAGATATGCTGTGTAGAAAATTCTATGTCTTGATTTAGTGTATGCTGGCACTCAGAGACTAGCTAAGGTGGGTGAAACACCTAGGAAGGTGTAAGAAGTACGGTTAGGAATCAGCTATGGATCGCATGTTCATTCAGCCCTGGTCCAGCTGGATTTGATGAGTTCCCATTAAACCGAACTCTCTGAATGTGACTGACAATGGGGGCTGACTGAGAAGCCATTGATAAAGGCACTGGGTCGTGTTTCTACTGCACGCACTGGCTCTTTGGGACCCTAGTCTATTTGGAAGCAAAGCTTCCTAGGCCTGGATGTAGCGGGGAGGGCCTTGGACTTCCCACAGGGCAGGGTTCCCGGCCCTCTCTTAAGGAGGGAGGGGAGGGAGGAGGGTGAGTCGGGGAGTGGGAGGGGAATGAGAGGAGGGGAGGAAGTGTAAATTTTTGAATGGAAAAAATTAAAAAAAAAAAGAAAAATAAGCCACATAAAGATAGAAAACACACACACACACACAAGGAATCAGCTATGGAGAGTATGTAAGTGAGTGTGTGTATACACGTGTGTATGTACGCGCGTACACTCCCCATACAGATAATGTGTTACATATTAATTACTTGTGAGAAACTGTGATTACCTTTAACAGAGCTGAGACTGAAAATAGCTGTCCTAGAGAGTAGCAACAAACTGGCCGGGTGCCAGACAAGCAGGGTTTGCCTAAGGAGCTGCAAATCTTCCCAGTGTCACTGGAGATGGAGGGCTGCTTTGACTGTGGGGACCATAGAGCTTAGAAGGAAATGTGCTTGTTAGAAACAGCATGGAGTGACCACCACCTGCAAGGGTGTCTGTTAAAGCGGCAAATGCTTTAGATGCCTTTTGGATTTTGCATGCCTAATATGCACGTGATAGAAGACAGCATTGAAGACTGTTACTATTAACCCACAATTCTCTTCAGAGCCCGGAGTTTAGCAAGGCACGGTAGCCTTCCAAGGAGTGTGTTCATTCAGCTTGCTGAGGGAACAGCCTTAAGTGCCACAGAGGGCTTTGTTGTCATCAACTCAACAGTGCCACCTCCATTAGAAAGGAAGTGTTTTTGTGCTCACTCCTTCCCAGACATGCTGCCCCATTGATTCAGGACCTGCTAACTGCCTTCCCATTACCTCAGGTAGGATCGATCCATCCTGCCAGCAACACTCCTGCATACCTCAGAAGGAGTGAACCATTGTCCTAGCTTGCAGATGCTTCCCACCTGTCCTGAATGGTTCCTCCCAGTCCCAGCCCCAGCTGTGTGAGTTCCAGGGAGCCATCTCCCTCAGCCCAGTGAGGAACAGTGGACCCCATTTCATCAGAACCAGCACTGAGGAGTAAGACCCTCCAAGGGCACTCTGCTTAGCCTGAGGCCGTGGCTCCTGAGCCCCTGCTTACACCCATAGTGCCCAGTTCCAGAGGCGTGGCAGTGTTCATCACAGAGCTCCATGAGTCAAGGAAGGGTCTTGGCACCATTTTCTTGTGATCTTGGCCTGTACGTTGGCATAAAATGGTCACTGTGGGGAGTGCAGCTGGGAAACCACCCCAGAGACAGTCCACAGTATGTTCTTATGACTGTTGAGAGAGCCATCTGGCTTCAGTGTTCAGGTACTTGAAACTATAGCATGTATTCAGTCAAGGGGAAAATCCTTGGGGGAGAGAGCTTAGGTGAGTCCAATTATTTTTCTCTACTGTGCAACTGCCTGTAAGTTATTTGGTTACTTATAATTCAGCAGATGTCTAGCCAAGAATGATGACCAAAGGTACCTCACCAGAAACGTCCAGCTGCAGGAAGCCTGTCCACCCTCCTAGAAAACTTTCTATGTGTGTCTCGGCTAATTATGTTCTGAGACATGTAGGCAACCTGCGGGTTTCCTATAGGATTCCTATGAGACTTTCAGAGACATCTCCTTAGAGAAGTTCTTGTCTGTAGCTGAGCAAAGCAATGCTCATATTTACGGGGGAGAAGGGGTCCTGTAGATTTCATTTGCCACCAGTATAGTTAGTAAGTTGAGGGTCCAATTTGTGATGAGGAAACAGAAACTTGGATCTTGGGTCATGGGGGTAAGAACAGAGGTGCAAACCCAGGATTGTCTGTTTCTGAAGTTTAAGTTAGCCATTAAGCAAGGCTTCTTCCCTTTGAGGAAGCCCTGATATGCCTAATTGGGAGTTAAGAACACTATAACAGAACTCTTCTTACAAGGGAGCTAAAGGCACTTGGACTTCCTCTGGGTTTCTCCCTGTGATGTCCCTGGGCTCTTCTTCACCTTGTCCTTTAATTTGGAGTATTCCACACTGCTCAGTCCTTTCTCTGTAGGCAGATTTTTCTGTTCTGCCTGTCAGCTCCCAAATAACCACACAGAGACCTTTATTAATTATAAAAGCTTGGTCAGTAGCTTAGGCTTGCTACTAACCAGCTCTTATAACTTAAATTAACCCATTTCTATTCATTTACTGTGTGCCTTGTGTCTTACTCTGTATTGCCCTTGCTGCTTTCCTCTGTATCCTTGGCATTTCCTCCCAACTCCTTCCTTTTCCTTCCCAGCATTCTCACTGCACCAAAAATCCTGCCTTGCTATTGGCCATTTAACATTTTTATTTTATTTTATTGAGCTATTTATTGAACAATTTATTGAGCTATTTATTTATTTATTGAGCTGTTTATTGAACAATGCTGCTTTGAACATAGTTGAGAACATGTCCTTGTGGCGCGATTGAGCATCCTTTGGATATATACCCAAAAGTGGTATTGCTGGGTCTTGAGGAAGGTTGTTTCCTAATTTTCTGAGAAATCACCACACTGACATCCAAATGGGCTGTACCAGCTTACACTTCCGCCAGCAATACAGGAGTGTTCCTTTTACCCCACAACCTCTCCAGCATAAGTTGTCATCAGTGTTTTTGATCTTGGCCATTCTTACAGGTGTAAGATGGAATCTCCGAGTTTTCTTGCTTTGCATTTCTCTGATGGCTAAGGATGTTGAGCATTTCCTTAAGTGTCTTTCAGCCATTTTAGATTCCTTTGTTGAGAGTTCTTTGTTTAGGTCTGTACTCCATTTATTTTTATTGGATTATTTGTTCTTTTGATGACTAATTTCTTGAGTTCTTTGTGTATTTTGGAGATCAAACATCTGTCTGATGTGGGGTTAGTGAAGATTTTCCCATTTTTAGGCTGCTGTTTTGTCTTATTGACCATGTCCTTTGCTTTACAGAAGCTTTTCAGTTTCAGGAAGTCCCATTTATTAATTGTTTCTATCAGTGTCTGTGCTACTGGGGTTGTATTTAGGAAGTGGTCTCCTGTGCTAATGCATTCAAGTGTACTTCCCACTTTCTCTTCTATAAGGTTCAGTGTGGCTGGATTTATGTTGAGGTCTTTGACCCATTTGGACTTGAGTTTTGTGCATGGTGATAGATATTGGTCTATTTTCATTCTTCTACATGTTAATATACAGTTATGCCAGCACTACTTGTTAAATATGCTTTCTTTTTTCCATTTGATAATTTTTGCTTCTTAATCAAAGATCAGGTGTTCACAGATGTGTGGATTGATATCTGGGTCTTCTATTCGGTTGTATCCAGGTTCTTTATGTAGGCATTTAGTGCTATGAACTTTCCTCTTAACACTGCTTTCATTGTATCCCTTAAATTTGGGTATGTTGTGTGGTCATTTTCATTAAATTTTAGGAAGTCTTTAATTTTTCCCTTTATTTCTTCCTTGACCCATTGATGATTCAGGTGAACATTGTTTAATATCCATGTGTTTGTGGGCCTTCTGAAATTAGTGTTGATGTTGAATTCTAGTTTTAAGCCATGGTGATCAATAAGATACATGGGCTTATTCCAAGTTTTTTATATCTGTTGAGTTTTGTTTTGTTACCTAGTATGTGATCAATTTTTAAGAAGGTTCCATGAGGTGCTGAGAAGAAGGTATATTCTTTTATGTTTAGATGGAATATTCTATAGATGTCTGTTGAGTCCATTTGAGTCATAACATCTGGTAGTTCCTTATTACTCTGTTAATTTTTTGTCTGACTGACCTGTTCAGAGTGGAGTGTTGAAGCCTTCCACTATTTGTGTGTGGGGTTTAATGTATGGTCTAAGCTTCAGAAGTATTTCTTTTACATATGAGGGTGCCCTTGTATTTGTGGCATAGATGTTCAGTATTGAGGTTTCCTCTTGATGGATTTTTCCTGTGATTAATATGAAATGCCCTTGTCTCTTTTGATTGATTTTAGTTTGAAGTCTATTTTGTTAGATATTAGGATAGCTACAGCAACTTGTTTCTTAGGTTCATTTGATTGGAATTTTTTTCCCCAACCCTTTTTTCTATGGTGATGTCTGCCTTTGAGGTTTAAGTGTGTTTCTTGTATGCAACAGATTCTGGTTTTTGTATACAAACTGTTAGCCTGTGTCTTTTTATAGGTGAGTTGAGTCCATTTATATTAAGGGATATTAATGACCAGTGATTGCTATCTCCTGTTACTTTAGTTTTTGTTGTTGGTGATGTTAATTTGTGTGGTTTTCCCTTCTTTGGGATTTGCTGCTGTGAGATCATCAATTGTCTGTGTTTTTGTTGTTGTAGCCAACTTCCTTAGGTTGGAGTTTTTCTTCTAGTACATTGTGTAGGACTGGGTTTGTGACGAGGTATTGGTTAAATCTGGTTTTGTCATGGAATATCTTGTTTTGCCCTATGGTGATTGAAAATTTTGCTGGGTATAATAGTCTGGGCTGGCATATGTGGTCTCTTAATGTCTGAATAACTCTTGACCAGGACCTTCTGGCTTTCATTGTCTCCATTGAAAAGTCAGGTGTAATTCTGATAGGTCTGCTTTTGCAGTTCTTAATATTCTTTATTTATTCTGTATGTTTAGTGTTTTTGATTATCATGTGGCAAGGGGACTTTTTATATTTTTGGTCTAGTCTATTTGGTGTTTTATAAGCTTTTTGTATCTTCACAGCCATATCTTTCTTTAGGTTGGGAAAGTTTTCTTCTATGATTTTGTTAAATATATTTTCTGTGCTTTTGAGTTGAACTTCTCCTTCTTCTATACCTATTATTCATAGGTTTGGTCTCTTCATGGTGTTCCTTATTTCCTGAATATTTTGTGTTAAGCTTTTGTTGGATTTAATGTTTTCTTTGACTGATGAGTCTATTTCTTCTAATGTATCTTCAGTGCTTGAGATTCTTTCTTCCTTCTCTTGTATTTTGCTGTTTCTGTTTGCATTTGTGGTTCCTGATTGTTTTCTTGTGATTTCTGTTTCTATAATTTCCTTGGCTTGTGTTTTCTTTATTGTCTCTACTTCAGTTTTCAAGTCTTGAATAATTTTTTTATATGTTTGATAACTTTTTCTACAGGAGGTCTTAGTCTCATTCCCCAACCTACAGAGATCTTGGCTCAGGCCTAGTTCCCCGGAGGTCCCAGACTCATGCCTGGACCCTCAGGGGTGCTCAGATCTACTCTCTTAAAGGTCCCAGATTCATGCCCAAATCCGCCGAGGTCTCTGGTTCCTGCCTACACCTCTAAAGTTCTAGACTCATGCCTGGACCCACAGAGATCTCTGGCACAGGCCCACTTCCTCAGCAGTTACTCCCCTGTACCTGCTCCTGTGGAGTTCACTGTCTCAGACCTGTTCTGGCCTAGGTTTCTGGCTCAATTTTTTTTTTTTTTTTTTTTTTTTTTGGTTTTTCGAGACAGGGTTTCTCTGTGGCTTTGGAGCCTGTCCTGGAACTAGCTCTTGTAGACCAGGCTGGTCTCGAACTCACAGAGATCCGCCTGCCTCTGCCTCCCGAGTGCTGGGATTAATGGCTCAATCTTTTTCCTGTGGAAGTCACAGAACCAGGCCTGCCATGGCCCAGGTTGCTGGCTCAGTCCTGCTTCTGTGGAGTTTGCTGCCTCAGGCCTGCTCTGGCCTAGGTCACTGGTTAAGTCCCATTTAACTTTTTATTAAACCAATTTGAGTGACACTTCTTCACAGTGTACAAAAAGATTGTTCCACGACATTTCTCTTTACATAAACTCTGTCTTAAGTCCTATCTTAAATGGACTTAGCTAGTACTTGCTTTCTCAGAGTGGGGTGTACTTTGTGGTGCTAATGCCCAGATGTTTCATCTACATTAACCTGCCTACTAATGATAGCTCTAATTCCTGTTTTTACCATATAGACTTCTCTGGTTGCTCAGTCAAAGGTCATCTCCCTTCTTCATACCCTTACAGCCACACATTTATATTCACAAATACTCAGCATTCACATCATCACCCCTAGCCTACCCTGTGGCAGATATCACTATTTGAGGACAATGCCTTTTGCTTGGATACTTTAAGTTCTGTTCCAGGCATCCAATGTTAATCAACCAGAATTGTCATTTGAGATGAAAAGTGTAGTCTGTGGCTAGGATAATCAATTCATTTAGCAGCCCATGAGGAAAGCAATTTAAATTGAACAAGAATGGGCATTACTAGTGAGAGATGCTGAGTCAGATGTCTGTTATAGATTGCCTTGGTCTGTTAGTAGCAATACGTGTATAAGTATGACACTCATGAGCCTATGTAAGGTGATTCTAGAAGGATGCTCCAATGTTCCTTCACTTCAGGAGGGGTTGTTAGCAGAGCCACAGCTACTAAGCTGTGAGCAGGTGGGGCAGAGTTTCTGTGCTGGAGTATTAGCAATGTCAAGGTCACACAGAAGTTTCAGATCCTAGTCAGAGGCCTTTATTCTTTCACATCTGATGTTCAAGTTGCATGGAACTACTATCGTTTTATTCTGTTTCAGTGGCTGTAAAATTCAAAACTGGGTTAACAAAAATAAAGTTTATTTGAGTATTAAAGCTCTGGAAACTGAGAGTTCTAAGTGCACAGGACTGTGTGGTACTTGTTAGCTCATGATAGAAAAGCAAGATAAGTAGGTGTGTTCAGAAGAACTGAACTAGAGCAATGGTTTTCAACCTGTGGGTCACTACTCCTTTTGGGGAGTCAAACACCTCTTTCATAGGGGTTGCCTAAGACCATCCTGCATATCAGATATTTACACCTTGATTCATAACAATAACAACATTACAGTATGAAATAGCAACAAGAATACTTTCATGACTGGAGGGTCACCACCACATGATGAACTGTATTAAAGGGTCGTGGCAGCAGCATTAAGAAGGTTGAGAACCACTGAAATAGAGGAAATAGCCTTAGTTCCTAATAGCCTGCTCCTGCAAGGATACATCAGGCTGAGAGAGTGAGAACCCACATAGGGAGAAAGGGATTAATCTTTTAGTGATGTACCCACTCCTCATAGCCCCTCCCCTCCCACCACCACCACCATAGCAACGAGCTTCAAGGGGGACAGACCATATCCAGCTCATAGCAATATGTACTGTTACATTTTTCAGCTGCATGCGCTGAGGGGCTAAGAATGTTGTCTTTGATGAGCACATCATTCAGATGACGTGTAGCCTTGCATCTGCTTCATAAGAGATGCTCAAAAAATGTTTTTGATGCATTACAAGACCTTTATCAAAGAATAAAATATGTAAGCCCTTAACGACTCTATTCCATTGGTCTTTTATTACCCACACACTTGAATGAGATTTTAGAGAGCAGTGGAGGACACTGATATCTAAGTTCTGGTGTTCTAGGTCCCAGTTTCAAAGTGGGGAAATTTGACCCTGATTACTGACAGCTGATTACTGACTCCACAGGCAGCGCGGTGAGAGCTCAGCATGGCCCAAGCTGTAGGCAGCACTGATTCCAGGATTGTCGTCATTTAGTGGTGTCTGCCATGGGGTGGGATTGGTGCTCATGGAAGAGTCCATGTCAGCGTGCATGCCCCACCCTGCACCCCCATACCCTACGAGATGAAATCAGAGCAAGAACCAGCCTTCTCTCTAGAGAGAATTGGATTATTCCAATTGTTGGATCTCAACTTAGGGCTGGCACAGCGGCAGATGCATAGAGACTTTTCAAAAGTGAGCTTTATCTGATTCTACACCTTAGACTGAATTTATGTCTAGGTGCTCCTCCTCCAAGAATCCTTCCTCTTCCACTTCCTCTCAGTCTGGAGACAATTTCTTTGATAGTAAGTTAATTTGCCTGTCTGGGCTGCTGTTACAGATGACCTTGAGCAACCTGTTGAAGCATGAGACTTAGTCATCAAAGCAGTGTTTCTCAACCGCGACCCTTGGGGTTGCATATCAGGCAGTTATATTATGGCTCATAATAACAGTAGCAAAATTACAGTTATAAAATACCAACAAAATAATTTTATGGTTGTTGTCACTACAACATGAAGAATTGTATTAAACAGTTGCAGATTAGGAAGTTTGAGAACCACTGCATTAAAGACTAAGGATTGAAGGGTTTTGTTTTGTCTTGTTTTGTTATTGGTATAAGATGATTACTGACCAGGAGATGTAACAAGCTTCTGCTTCCTTCCCTGGATTCCTTTCTGTTATCTTGGGGGAGGTGCTTTTTTGAGCTAAGGACTCACTATGTAGCCTTGACTGTCCTAGAACTCACTGGGTAATCCATGCTGTCCTCAAACTCATAGAACTAAAATCCACCTGCCTCTACCTCATGGTCCTAGGATGAAAGGCGTGCGCCACCACCAGTGATGGAGAATTTCCTGAGATGTTTGTTGCCTACATTGAACATTAATATTTTCCAGTAATTCCCAATTCACTTATTATTTACATTGGTCAGAGTGGTCATGATTGTTAGGTTTGGTTGTTCTTTTTAACCTCTTAAATCAGTAGCCTCAGCATTGGCTTCATCCCATATCTAGAACTCTGGATTTGCTTAAGCAGTGCTCATTCCCAACTCTTACAGTTATTTAGGTCCTGCTCAGGGCCCTGTGCACTAAGGGGAAGGGTTGGCTAGTCACCATTTAAACCGACATGCCTGTGCCATTCTTCAAGTGAGGATTACAGGGTATTACAGATGATTCCTCGTCTCACCTTTCAACATTTGGGGCAGGGGTTGGGTGGGTGTCTTCATCTTGACTCTATTACCAAATGTTTGAAATGTATCTTAACTCACAATGAAAGTGCATGTTTTGGGGGTCCTAATGGGAGTGGAGAAGGATAGAAATACAGCTTCTTCGCTCAGGTATCTACAAGATACTCTCACACAGGCGAAGGTGGGAGCAGAGTGAGGGAGTCTCATCTAGACTCAGACGTTGGAATCTGAAGTCTATCAGAGCAGGGAGTCCCGGAATTATGGCAGGTTCCAGAAAGTCCAAGCATGGTTGGTTTCTTCCTCCCCCTGCTGCCAATCCAGTCTCAGATGGCTTCTAAGGAAACTCTGATGCTGGAGACGGAGTTGGGTTTTATTTAAAGGCTGAGAAAAAGCTTCTTTAGATTGTGTAATGAGCCACGGTTGTGAAATGGACTGCGTGTCGACCTGGGAGTTCTGTTTCATTTGAGGAAAAGTTATACCCTGCAAACAGAGGACCCCAGAGCCTCTCAAGGTCATACAAGTGTGATTAGTGCCTAAACAGTCACTGATTAGAGAAGAAAATGAAATCTGGCTGCAAGGTAGACAAAGGTATTTTTATCAGAATGTATAAAACATTTGATTGTTAGACTTGGCCTTGAGATGAGCAGATAGGGACCACTCTAAGAAGAGAGGAATGAGAGGAATAGAATGGGCAGCCCCAGACAGGAAATACACAAGTTTAGAAACCATTATTCAGGCCATAGATGAATCTCTCAGGAACTAACCTAACTAAGCATGTGTAACACTGACAGGCTTGCACAAGGGAGAGAGAGGCAGTCACCACAACCAGTGGGGTGCCTGCCCTAGAGACAGGATTCCTGTTAACTGACTTTCCCCAGCCAGTTCTACTTTCCTTTGAATACAGGAGGCTCGCCAGACTCCAGGACCCCCAGAAGCCTGGGAGAAGCTCCCGGGTGTAGAAACCAATCCCTGAGCTTTCTGCTCACAGCTCCTTAGCCATAGGCAAGGGAGAACCAGTCCATGAGTCAGATTCGCTGTGCAGGTCACATTTAAGAGTGTGATTTTCATGGGAAAAGGGCAGAATTTATCTCCACTCTTGTTCTCGGGCCTAGCTTTCTTCCAGTGGCCGCTTCCCAGCCTGTCATGATCCGGTTTGATGTGTGCAAGGTGGGCGATGCAGTGGCTGCCTGGACATACGCATTAAGTCGCGGTTATAAAGCATCGCTGGTTCGGTTCACTGTAGCAGGGGCCAGAGATGTACCGCATGTGAGGCTCAGTGCCGGGAGGTGGAGGACAGGGCTGCGCACAGTGCGCTTCAGCCTCCAGTTTGGAACAGGGAGACAGGGACTGCTCAGAGGGGGTAAGAGATGCAGATCAGACTCGGTAGGGGCCAGCAACACTACAGTTCAGAGTCGGGCCTGAGAAAGACTTCATGGGGAAGGTAGCAGTTTAAGTAGGAATGAGAAAATGGCTCAAGGCAGAGATAGGATAGAAGTTTTCCAAAGAGGGGCAGGTGTGTGCGAACAGGGGTGTGGAAGCAGAATGCTGCAGAGCATCTTCGAGAAGCATTGGGGAGTTTGTGGTGACTGGAAATGTGGAGACTGAGGTTGGGAAGGTGGGCTGCAAAGTTAGGGACCCGGCAAGGAACTGCTGGCACTTACTCAGACAGGTTTCACCACACAGACTCCCATGACAGGGCTATCATAGAGTCAGGGGCAGTTGCAGGAAGTAGGAAGGCTGGGAGGGCCCAGGGACCAACAATTGTGGCAGGCTGTCATCTCCCCAGGGGCCTGAGCAGGCAGTCTTAGAAGGGCGGAGGTTACCATGGCTGTGACAGAGGGACCCGATGACAGAACTTTTACAGCTCTTAAGGAACAAAGTCTCTTGATCTACAAAGCGAGTTCCAGGACAGTCTGTTATACAGAGAAACTCTGTGTCAAAAAAACAAGTGTGTGTGTGTGTGTGTGTGTGTGTGTGTGTGTGTGTGAAAGCTGCTGCCAGAACCCTAGCAAAGAAGGAAGGAAAGGAGAAAATAAATTCCTATTCCTGGTTCCGCCATCACGATCTACAGCTAGTATTGCTCCTTGTCTACGCCCAGCCGGAACCAGGGGGCAAGGAACCCTGGGTTAGTTGGCCAGAACAGGGAGCAGGACAAAGCAGAGGGTCAGAGAGTGAAGCTGCAAGGCAAGTGTACACTAAGCCACACAGAAGAAGCAAGTGGCACCAGATGCCACACTGAAGCATTTTCAAGATACCATTATCAAAAAGAAATAAGCATTAAAAAAAGAGAAGGTCCATGAGTGGCCAGGAATCTATTTCCAGAATACAGGTGATAATTAGGGGCTGTCCCTAAATGGCCACTGTGGGAGGGGAGGTAATAATAATGGCTTCCACCTTTCTGTAGCTCAATACCAACATGGCCACTTTGGCTCCCTTGACCTGCCCCACAAACGTCTTGGCACCATATCTGAAAGACCTCGCAACCACATCACTGGCCTCTTTTCATTGCAACTGGGGCATATGTGTTTGGTGGAGGGGTTACTCAGGGTAACAAAGACACCTTCGCACCTGCTTCCCACCTGTAATTAGGACTCTTAATTGCAAGGGCCAGGAAACCCAGTTCAAACAGAGAGGAGAGTGAGAGAATTTATGACCCTCGTAACTTAGGCATCCAAAACTACAGTACCTAGCTTCAGGTGTGATTGGATCCCTGGATTGACACCATGACCCCTTCTTTCCTGCATGTCACCTGTGCATCTCTGCCTCCTGTGCTGTCTTCAGTGAGCACAAGGCTCCCTTGGTTAGCAAGCCAGTTCCCAAGATTCAGCGCTTTCCTTTCCCTGCTCTGCACAAGACGTTCTGATCCCTGTAGGTTCAGACAACACATCCCAGGCTCCCGCAACCCTAGTTAAATCATAGACGCATTCTGCAACTCAGTCCTGAGACAAGAAGAGCTGTCCAGATGGAGTCAGGCCTTCATCCCACCCTGCTCCCCCACACTTCTCCAGGAGCTGCGGGACTGGCTGTCCCTGGAGCTGACTGGGAGGCGATGTGCTAGTTTTGTTGTTTTACATTTCCTGTTTTCATAGTATATATTAATTATACAAGATAATGGATTTCGTCTTGGCAACTGAGTTCATGCACACGGCATTGGGTCTCTTCCATCCGAATCATCCCCTCCCCCTTCCCTGGTCCCCTACCTCTTCCGGAGTTCTTCACTTTTCACTTCCATGTCTTTGGTTTTTTTTTTTTTCTTTCTCTAGTTTCTGCATATAAAAGAAAACATGCAACCTGTTTGAGTCTGACTTATTTTGCCTAACATGATAACCTCCAGTTCTGTTTTCCTGCAAATGGCATAAGCATCCTCCATAGCTCCACTGAGTGAATGCATACAGCATTGTCCATTCGCTCACTGACAGGCACGAGGGTCGATTCCGTAATGTGACCATTGGGAATGGTGTCGTGGTTAGCAGGGCTGAGTTAAGCTTGGTCCGTTCCGTTCGGGCATGTACCAAGGAGTGGTGTGGCTGAATCATGAAGCTGCTCTATTTTCAGCTTTTTGAAGGACCTTTTTGTTACCGGTTTCCAGAGTGGCTGCACCAATTTACATTCCCACCAACAGTGTACACGTGTTTGTTTTCTGTCTGGGATTTCATCGTGGCATGTTAATATATAGGTGTCATTTTGATAGCCCTTCAGAGTAGGGTGAAATGGAATCGCAATGTAGTTTTGGTGTGCATTTTCCATATAGCTGAGGATGTTGAACACTTTCATTTTTTCATATTTGTTAGTCATATATATATATTTCTTTTGAGAACTAGCTAGTCAACTCAACTGCCCATTTATTGATTGTATTATTTGGATCTTTCAATACCTAATTACTTTGAGTTCTAGGTATCAATCTCCTATTAGGTTAAATTTTCTCCTATTCTTTACTCTCTGTCTTTGCTGTGGTCATTGCTTTTGCTGCACAGAAGCTTTTTAGTTTGGTATAATCTAATTGCCAACTCTTGTTATTATTTCCTTAACTTTAGAGTCCTTTTCAGAAACTTCTTCCCTATGCCATGTCATGAATAGTTTCACCTATATTTTCTTCTAGTCATGTAAATGGAAGTTTCTTTTTTTAAGATTTATTTATTTATTATGTATATAACATTCTGCCTCCATGTATGCCCGCACACCAGAAGAGGGTGCCAGATCTCATTACAGATGGTTGTGAGCCACCATGTGGTTGCTGGGAATTGAACTCAGGACCTCTGGAAGAACAGACAGTGCTCTTAACCACTGAGCCATCTCTCCAGCCCCTAAATGGAAGTTTCTTATCCTGACCACCTGTTCCCAAATAACTTGCAGACACTTTCCAAATTACCACACCAAGGCTTATATTAATGACAAGTGCTTGGTCGATAGCTCAGGCTTATTACTATCTAGCTCTTACATTTTAAGTTAACCCATATTCTTTATTTATGTTCTGACACATGGTGGTACCTTTATTAGCATGGCACATTCATCTCCTGCTCCCTCTGTGTCTTACTGGTGGCTCCCGACTCTGCCTTTCTCTTTCCTATGATCCTTAGTTGGGTTGCCCCACCTGTACTTCCTGCTTGGCTACCGGCCAATCAGCAATTTATTAAGCCAAGTCAAGTGACAAATATTTACATTGTACAAGAAGATCATCCCTCCTCTTTCTAAGAGGAAGTGTTTCGATTGGGAGAATATGGTTCTCATGAGGAGATTGAGAAGGTTTTCCAAACACCCATATATTGTGTTGTATAGCAGCTGACACGGCAATCATGTCAGAGCAGAAGAAGTGAACAAATACCCAGTGGGCAGAACTAAAACAGTGGGGCAAGGGTGGAGGAGAGCCTGGGGTAAGCCAAGAGGCTTGCACGCTGTTCTGTGTCGGGAATTGGAAGGGCTGAAAGCCGAAGTGACTCAGCTAGGGGTCTAGGACAGATGACCAAGGGATTTCCTGGAGCAACGGGAAGAAGGTTCTGCTGTTACTTGTGTACCGTCTCTGCGACAGCCATCTGCAGACCTCTTGGCTTAGAGTCTGTTGTGGAGGAGACCTCCACCCTTCCGGCTCCAGCCATCTGCCAATGTGGAGCCTGTGGCTTCTTTCAGATGGAGGAGCCATCATGAGCTGTCAGGTAACTGCTTCCGTTGTCACTCCCAGCACGGCTTCCTACTGTCCCTGAAGAGAAGGACTGAAGCGACAGGGAAGACAGAGGGGAGGTTCCTGACTCCATGTCTTACCAGCTTCTAGCATTCTTTCCTGGCCTATGGCGTGAGAAAGACAGGAGGCTGCCATGTGCCTTCTGCCTAAAGCTAGGAAATACGGGTTTAGTGGTGTTAGGGCCCTCTCGTGTGCCCTTTATCCCATGTTTGCTAGCTTTCCTGCCTGCTGTGGGGTCTTCAGCATCTTTCTGGCTTGTCTCTAAGCCTGGTCCTCGCACAGATGCTTGTTAGTCTGCAGAATGTTGTGAGCAGAGCTGGAATAAACAGAAGTTGGGTTCCTTCCTGATCTCAATGGAAAATTTTGTTCTGCCAACCACTGGGAAATGTCTTAGGCCTCCTAATTTTACACCCAAAATATCTCTATAATTTGAGTGGTTTTCTGGGAAGTAAGACTAACCGTAAAAGATCTGTATGTTCCGAAATATGAATAGTGGACAATATTGACTTGGAATGCAAAATGCTTCTTATGTGGATTTTCTCCTTCTGTTTTCATCTTTCCTAAATAACTTTGTGAGGTTTTCAGCGGAAAGCAACTGAAACAAAAGGATTAATGACAAAACTTGGCGATACAAATGGAATTAAAAACCCAGACCCTAGATTCTCTTCCCATTTTCTGGCTCTGCTTATATTTGTACCAAGGACTATGGTATTTGGGAAATGCTGTTCTGTCTACTTTTGCTGTTAATATTGCCGCGTGATGTCACTATTCAGTCATAGCAAATACAGATTGAGCTCTCCTCTGGGCCAGGTGAAGGGTCGAGTCTTGCCTTCATTACATCATTTGGTGTTCACAACAGGCCGGGGACGTGACTCCTTTAACTGGTAAGGATGCTATGGCTCACTGACGTTAAGCAGCTTACAGTCGCACCACTAGAAACTGAAAGGGAGGACTCAGCTCCAGGACTGAAAACCCCTGGAAATTTCTCGCAAGAAATCGGGGAGGCTAGAGAAATGATTCAGTGGCTAAGAGCACTGGCTGCTCTTGCAGGGGATCCAGGTTGGGTTCTTAGCACCTACATGGAGGCTCACAACTCCAGTGCTGGGGGGGAATCTAGCATCCTCTTCTGGCCTCCGTGAGCACCAGGTACACATGCGGTACACCTCTATGCATGCAGAATGAACATAAAATAGAATACATCAGACCCTCTGAGGCTGTAAACCATGTAGGAACCAGGACCTGTAGTCTCCACAAAGCTCAGCAGGAAGATTGCAAGTAGCACGCATACAGGTCGTTCTTTTGTTAATGACGGGTGATTTTTTTTTTTACATCATTTGTTTTGATTGTTTGTCTCCCAGTGTTCCGCAGCTAACACCCTTCTCGCAATAATCCTGGATTTCTATTGGTCGTTGTGATTCGTTTTTATGCTGTGTGGGTGAGAATGAATCTCTCCAACACTCCCCTTGCAGGCTATGAACCACAATCTGCAATCACAACTTTTCGGAAACCAACGAGTCTCCTTTTAAGCTGTTAATAAACATGTCTGGCTCCAATCGGGGTTTCAAGCTATTATTTCCAGATGGTGAGACGTTCAGATCTGATAAGCGCTCGTGCAGCCTACCAAGTGGAACAAAATGCCACAGCTTCGGCCGTCATTGTGCCGTTAATATCATGATGAAAAGAATAAACACGTTTCCTTCTGTGGCTGCCATCCCTCCCACCCCCGGAAAAGCCATCAAATTGTTAACCAATCAAAATGTAAATGGATCACACTCAACGTTTGTATCTGCTCTTCCCCCCCTTTTGGAGACAGGGTTTTTCTGTGTAGCTCTGGATGTCCTGTAGCTCACTTTGTAGACCAGGCTGGCTTCAAACTCACAGGGACCCACCTGCCTCTGCCTCTGCTGGGACCTCCTGGCTCTTTTTCCCATTTTAATCAATTTGCTCATTTATCTAGAAGTGTTCAAAGCTAAGCCTTTTATGAAAGCTTCATTTACCTGTGTGATGTATCCTTTTCATTGAATGTGAGTCACATTAGTTACCACTTCCATATACAGTTCAACCGTTTTTGCTGTATGAGGTTTATTTAGTACGGCCATCATCCTTATCTGATTTCCTATTTCCAGTCATGCTCTCAGACCCGTGCCTGCGGTCAGTGCCAGCCCACTCCTCACCCATGACAATGGGCGTTTGACTGTCTGTCTGTGTGATTTGTCTATTCTGGACTTTTTACATTGACGAAGTCACATAGTAATAGCATTATGCATTTGCCGTCTTTCTTTATCTATGGTTTTCAGGACTCAGCCAGGCTGGAGTGTGTGCCAGTCGGTGCTTTATGGCTTCTTACAGCCAAATAGCATTACCCTATGGAGACATGCCTTACTTTGTTTAGAAGTTGATGGACATTCAGATGGCTTCCCCTTTTCGGGCATTATTACCACTGTTGCTGTGAACATTTCCTGTGGGTTTCTGTGTGGGTGTGTTGTGTTTCCTTGGGTGTACAGCTTACACAGCTAGGAGTGGATCCGCTGGGTTCTATGGTAACTGATGATGAGTTGCCAGTGTTCCGCAGGGTCAGCCCCCTTCCACATATTCCCACCCACGGTGTGGAAGGATTCCAGCTTCCCCACATCCTTACCCATCTTCTAACTTGAGTTTGTTAGTGTTGTTGTGTTAACAGGGACCAACCCAGTGAGTATAAAATAGTATCTTGTGACCTTGGTTTACTCATAACTAATCCTTTCTTTTCACATACCTATTGGCCACTGTATCTCTTACACGGAGAAATACCAATTCAAGATCTTTGTTTGTTTTGAAGTGGATTATCTTTTTTTTGTTTTTGTTTTTCGAGACAGGGTTTCTCTGTGTAACAGTCTTAGCTGTCCTGGAACTAGCTCTTGTAGACCAGGTGATCCTCAGACTCACAGAGATCCACCTGCTTCTGCCTCCCAAGTGCTGGGATTAAAGGTGTGTGCCACCACCACCTGGCTAGGATTATCTTCTTTTTTAAAAAAACAAACAGATATTTATTGTGTAGAAATACATATGTATTTAAAAATCCCTACCAAACAGAGCTATTCTCTCATTCCCTCATCTTCTTAAATACCCCTGGTATAAAGGACATTACTATATCCTAGTAAAACTCCACCCAGAAGTCCAGACAATGCCCCATCCACGGATTCTTTGGTATCTACCAGAAGCACTTTCAGGCAGCCATCTTCCAGGTGGCCCTTATATTCTGTTTCCCATTCAAGCTTTATCAGTGGCTTTCCTGTCCACTGAGAAAAGTTGGGGCTAAACTCATCATGAATAACTAGCACCACAAGCCATGTAGGTTGATAACTGCTGCCCATCCCTCGTGACTGGAGCAGCTGCTGCAGGCCCCAGAGAAATGCCGTTGTCTTTTTATTTCTGACTTTTAGAGATTTTTTTAAACACTGCTAAACCTTTATCAGGTACATGATTTGCATATCTGCCTTTGCTGAGTTAGTTAAAAATATGAAACTTTTCAGAATGTTTCTATTTTGCCGCCATGTGAAGCTAAGTCCTACCGTGTCTTTACCTGCTAATTTTTGGAAGGCCAACCAAATTAATGCTTGAAAATAGGAATGGGAGCAAGCAGAAAGATCCACACTTGTGGAGGCGTTTACTGTGGAGGTCTCGTGCCAATCTTTCCCACCACCACCTTGAGGAAGGCTACAGTTCCCTCTCCCATGGTGGAAGGTGGCGTCAATGCTGAACACGCATGTTATGGCTTGTGAGTTCCTAGACCCGCGAAACTTGGCCCTAGTGGGCACTGAGCTCCAGCCATAGGTGTCTTGAGAGCCATTAAGACTGGAAGACTCGGGATTGCAGAGTGCAGGTTCCTGGAGACTCGCTGACAGAAACATAGTCAAGGGCAACTGCAGGAAGAGATTCTTGCTAATTGAGTTGTAAAGTGACTTCATCTGAGCTGAATGTTGCTGAATTGTCTCAGGCTGCTATCAGTGAAGCCAGGCACAATCCTGGCACCGTAACTGCAGAGTCTGGTGTAAAACTCCACATATCACACTCACAGCTAACTAGAAAACTAACCAGGATGAGTCAGGCACATCATGGCTGTCACGGCTCAAGATGGCTGCTCTAGGTCAAACTGGGGCCACATAGTTTATCACACTTTTAGGCAGGGTGAGAGGGAGCCACTGTTTCTGCTTCAGAATTGCAAGGAAGGGTGTTTATAGGACGGTTCTTGTGGCTACAAACTTGCCTGTTGGAGGTGCAGTGACGAGAAGCCTTGACATAGCTAGCCGTAGCCACTCTTGGTCCACTCTCCACAGTCATCTCGACACTACGTCAGGCAGAGAAGCCCCACACGGAGGCAAAACAGGGAAAGACGGACCACAACTGATGGTGATGGAAGCCGAGAAGGGAAGAAGAGTGGGGCAAAAATACGACTGTCCTCGAGACCTCAATAGAGGGACAGTGAACTTGTTTGCACTTGGACTAAGCCATGTTCCCTGTCCTCTTGCCTGCAGCGGGAGCTTTCTCTTCTGCTGGTGTAGGTGTAGGTTTTTGTCAGTACCGACAAGGATGTCCCTTGTGGATGTGCTAGCTAGGCTCACGTACGTCTGCTACTCCAGCCTTGGTTCTGATAAATTTGGACCTTCTTATTAACAAGATCCCCAGGTTTATATGCATATCAAAGTTTGAGCAATAGATTTGTGTGTGTGTGTGTGTGTGAGAGAGAGAGAGAGAGGGGGGGGGGGGTACCTGGACAGAGGTGGAGGAGGACATCAGGTGTCTTGCTGTATCACTTTTTGTCATATTCCTTTGAAACAAGCCTTCTCTCTGAATCTGGACCTAGGCTGACAGGTGAATCACTGCATGGGCATTACAGGTTCATGTGGCCACACCCAGCTTTTAATGCGGGAGCTGGATCTGAACTCAAGTCTTCATGTGTGTGCACAGCTGTATGCTCTGTTCTCTCTCCTTCTGTGCACGTCACATGGTTCAGTCATTAGTTTCTGAATCAGTCGTCATCATTTTCCATAGCTTCTACTGATTTCATCTAGTATACTCTTGGTGCCATCTTAATTCTGACTCTAGATTCTCTTCTGGGCAAGTAAATATAATCTCAATCAACTGGCATGGAGTTCTCTTGGGTTTGTCCACAGCTCCATAAGAACGCTACTCTCTGGTTTGCAGCTGTGATTGGTCCTCAGCGGTGGGAGCTCCTTGAAAGAGGGGGTGTGTATCTACCATGCTGGCGTCTTTAAATTCATGCCTGGGCCTAAAACAGATCCCTGTATGCAATAAATAGTGACAGGATTTAGTTAGGTCATTGAACTACAAGGGAAAATATTTTAGAAGACACTAAAAATACATCAAATGGCTTTTCTTCTGTTTCCAACAAGATTCTGAGAATTTTATTTCAGGGACAGCCAGCGGTAGTGGTATAAAAATTAATGTCACACTCAGTGAACCAATGAACTTCTTAGATCTTTTATGTATCCTAATTTCAGTTCTGGGGTTTTGTTTGGTTTGTTTGGTTTTGGGTTTTTTTGTGGGCTTTTTGGTTTTTTGTTTTGTTTTGTTTTTGACATACATAAGGGCCAAACATAAATGTTTCTCTGTTCAAATAACTGGGCTAGATTGAGGAAATGACCTTGTGAACTTAGACACACTGAAAATGTCTTACATTAACTTCTCTTAACCCTAGTTCTGTTGCTTTTGCGGTCTGTGGCCATGACACCTGTCAGAGCCATAACTGTGTTTGAAGATCTCATGAGAAGTTCTCTGAAGAATGCATAAGTCGATATTAGTCGATATTAGTTATCGCCACTTACTGCGTGAGCCAGGTACTTTTCATTCATTACGCATGGTCTCGGTTTTATGCTACTAGTGACTTTCTAAGGTTGACAGGTCTTATGCCCATTGGTCCAGGTGAGGTGCAGGCAGCAGGATAAGATGTTTTTGGCCAAGATAACATAGCTCATAAAGTGGTGAGGCCAGGATTTGGACACAGAGCCAAGAGGAAGCTATGCCAAGTTAACAACTCAAACATTTATTTATAAGCAAATTTGGCACTAAGTACATTACATAAAACAATGACAAAACCGTAATCACATGTGCATAATCATAAATGAGATAGAGTTTATAAACCAATAGTTTTAATGTTATTATTTGTTGGGATTGTATTTCCTGTAGTCCTCTCCATGAAAAGAAGACTTAACACAGGGATCTTTAGTAAACATATATATCTACTAATTTATATATAGTCCAGCTTTAATAAATAAATCTTATAATTAAGTTTTATCCTAAGAATATTTTGAAGAAGAAATCATGATTTCTATGCTACCCATCATATGAAATATAGATTGTAATATATACATATACTTAAATCCTTATTAAAACCCAACATTGAACTTTATAGCTTAATCAAATTGTAGGATTAATGAATGTTGTTTTATACAAACAATTAGCATCTTAAGGTTTTATGAAACATTTAACATACCCAAAGATATCATTTTAGAAGGTCTTAAGATGCTTAGAGTACTCACATTAATAAGATAGTGTGTTTGTATTAGGTCTTTTAATGTATCAGTACTTAGATTTGTAAGTCTGCAAGTGCATATTAATTGGGCATGCCAAAAAATATATATGATAAAATTTTTATCATATAAATCTTTTTAAAAAGGAGAACTGAAGTGTTCCAGCTTGTTAAAAAATTATTTTGACAAAAACAACATATGAAAACAATTATCATAGATATGCAGGACGGAGTTACACAAAATCTAGGTGTACCCGCTTTAGAAAAAAAGCAAACTGTAGCAAGTTTATGTAGCTCTGTTTCTCTAAGGTGTAAGGGTTAGTAACACAGAAAGGTGAAGCTTGTAGTGCAGATTTAAGGTAATCTCCCTCCATCCCTCCTTCCCTCTCTTCCCTCTTCCTCCTTCTCCTCCTCTTCCTCTCCTCCCCCCCCCCCCCCGTGTGTGTGTGTATGTCTGTCTGTCTGTCTTTCTCCCTCTCTGTCTCTCTCTGTCTCTCTTTCTCTCTATATCTCTGAAGGGGGAATTGTTTTCTGTTGGTCTCAGGTTGCTCTCTAGAAGGTAAGGAACTGGCATAGGGTATGGTACATGAGGGATGGGGTTTACTATAGCATTACCCGGAAAGTAGTGTGACCCAGGAGCAGAGTGTGTAAGAAATGTCCGTTTTGTGCCGGTGGTTCTCAGATATTTAGTGGGTTTCTGGTCAGAAAAACAGAAGCAAAGGACACAGAACTTGTGTGTAACAGGCTCAGCGAAAAGACAGACAGGATAACTCACTACAAAGCCTGAAGATGGCTTTCAGCACAAATCCTTTGGGACACTGGGGAGGGGCGCAGTCTAAGAGAGACAAAGGAGTTTCAGGACTAGTGTGTGTAATAAAGACAAGTTAATGTGAGCTTGGGATGGGTAGGAGGTAAATAAGGGAGGCCACAAAAAGAGATGAGTAGGGCCATTTTTAGAATTTATCTTTAGTTTTGATATAAACTGCAATTTTTAAAATTAGCTTCTTACTTTAGCGTCTCGTTTTAACTCACTGTAGTATTTTTTCAGGACTTATTATGAATTATCAGGTTTTTTCAGACCATTTCACAGTTTAATTAAAGCACACTGCCTAGTTGTGATTGTTAAGAATTTTATCATCCATCACTTTGTTAATCATACAAAATAAACCAGCTTGGGGGTAGTAAATATTCTGGGGACTCAAAGTCAGGTTACACCCCCTCCACCCCATGCCCCCTGCAAATGTTTGTAGGTTGAAAGTCAATAGTTGTCACATACAAAGCCAGCTGGAGTCCTAGGTGCCAGTTTCCTCCTTTATAGAAGCTATCCTCTGCCCCTGTCCCCACTGCTTTCTCTTCTCATATTGACAAAAGTAACTCAGGCGGGGAAGGGTTAATTTTAACTCACAGTTTGAAGACTGAGAAGAAGTCCTGGGAGACCAAGGGGCTCCTCTCAGCTATGGCAGAAGTGTGAGACAGCCAATGACCAAATCATCATGGTCAAATCAATTAAAGCAAGCAATTAAAGCAAGCTTTTTTAATTTGTGCACACGCCTTTCTCCTCTTCCCCTCCCCCCCCAGGCAGGGTTCAAGAGGTTAGTTAGCTTTGACTGTGAGGAAGACAAGGTTTTTATAGCTCAGGGGTTTATGTAGTTTATATAGCAGGGGTTTTCCAAATGGGATATTTAACAGACAAAATAGGCAGGGTTACAGGAGCAGAACATAACAGGTGGTCAGAACAAGGTAATCCTAACAGGCAGTCATAACAAGCTAGCCATAGGTGGTCATATAAGCTTGAAACAAATGTAAGGTTGCAAGATGGTCATAAACAACGTTTTGAGATGAAGACGTGGTTGCCATCTCCTGGAACAGGCAGTATAGAAACATTTGTAGTTAAGGTTACAGGTGGGGCATAGCCCATTCCTTGAGAAACAGAGTTTGAATCATAAGCAGGGATGAATCTCATTTGTCTTTACTACAAGATGGCTTTCAAACCTAAGATGAAGGTTGCCTAGTTTCTCACATGTGCACATACATGTAACTCCCCTACACACATGCACCTGCCCACATACACACCTACATAGATACATGAACCCCACATACAAATATCCATAAACAACTCACACCCCTAAACTATTCTACAGTTATATACCCCTTAAAATGACAAGAGATGGCATCTCTTGTAAGAGAGAATTCATTTGAGGTGTTCAGTGGGGGTGACGACCACAGAGTACCTGGGTAGCTGCAGTGGTAGATGATAGGAAAATAAAAATGGTCTCACCTTTTGTATATTAAAGGTGGCGAGTCTGTGGGTGAATTTTTTGGATTTACTTTATTTACAATGTATCTTTACCAATATGGATAGAACGGTGGTTTTGATCTTAAGGACTTAAAAACAAAAAACCAAAAGCTTTACAAATCCATGCATTTGGTTTCTAGGACAAAATTCCTACGATGAGATTTAGGAGCCAGAAAGATGGGGGAAGGGTGCAGCTACACTGTGGTACGAGGCCAGAAAAAGAGCTGGCCCTGTGCATCCAACGTAAGCATCTCGCCATAATGAAAGTTCCTTCTGTGCTTGTCACTAAAAGTACAGCTCAGAACAGCTCCAGAAGGCCAAAAAGGCCCATTATATTAATGCCCAGTGTGAGGACATGGCTCAGCAAGTATGCTGGCGATAGTTTTCTTTGTCAGTAATGTGTATTTCAAGCTCACATTAATTTATGTACTAGCAAGCTATAATTTAAGATGTAGTGAACTATTACCATCTGTTTCAGGTATGGGCAGGCATGTGGTTAGAATCTTTGTGTTAAATCCCCCCAAAAGGAATAAGTCTGAGCCCAATGTAATTAATTTTTTATCTCCTTAGCTGAAGTCTTGGTTGGTTTCTTCCCATGTTTTCTTGTTTCTTATCTATAATGTGTGTGTGTGTGTGTGTGTGTGTGTGTGTGTGTTAGCATAAGAGCTGGAGAGGGCATAGGTAGGTTTCAGCTGACGTTCTGTGTTCCTATTCTAAGGTGAGAGAACCAAGGCTAGAAGGGCAGTAGAAAGGCTCTCTGGGGTCAGCTAATAGAATATTGCCCCAGTCTAAGCGAGGAGTTAAGTTAAAAAAGTTAAAATTCCCAATTGGTAGAACTAGATTTGAACTCCTTCAGCTACTACCGGTATTCTTCCTAATCTACCTCTGGATCTGTTTAGGGACCAATGAGCAGATGCTTGGGAAGGAAGCCCCCTTTTAGGAAAGGTCTGTGTCCATTTCTAAAGCAGCTTGTTGCTAGTTAATGACTACAGCTTTGAGGATTTCTGTTGACCTGGCCAAAGTTCTCTCTCCTTCAGAGGTCATTGATCTTCCCCCTCCCTAGCTGGGGAACTGTCCCTCCCCAGAGAACTTGGCTGTCACCTCCGGGTCAGCAATTCTTCACAGCACCCTCTGGCTTTGGAGACTTTGAACACCTTTACCCGGCCCAAGGTTCCTGATACCAGATGTGGACACTTGTTTGTAGGTAGAGTTTTTCCGTGCCGCAGCCACTTTCCAAATAACCAACATGGAGACTCAATATTAATTACAAATGCTTGGCTAATAGCTCAGGCTTGTTACTAGCCCTTACACTTAAATTAACCCAGATTTTTTTTATCTATGCTTTGCCTCATGCCTTGGTACCTTTTCTCAGTATGGCATGCCCATCTTGTTCTCTGCATCTGTCAGTGATGCTCTAATTCTTTTCCTCTTCATCCTGGCATCCCCAGTTTGATTGCCTCTACCCCCCAACGTTATCCTGCATTGCTATATAAGCCAATCAGCTTCTTTATTAACTAATGAGGGTAATACATATTCACGGTGTACAGAAGAATTGTTCCACTTTACTTGTTGGCATGGAAACAGTAAGAAACAAGCCAAACATCGCAAACAAGATAAGCAATGCTTCACTGAAACTATTGCTCCTAAGCAACTGGGAGCCAGTGAGGACCAGAGAGTTGAACAGGTTGTTTGGTAAACAAAGGAGGAGGTAAGCATTGCATATGCTTGTGTGAGTTTAGATCATTCCATTAGTCATGGACAGTGCATTCTGAAGATGCCTTTCTGCTTATGCACTAACACCCTGGCTTTATACTTCATGGACTTTATACTTCACGGACTGCCAGAATCAAGTTGTCCCAGGGCTTGCTGAGTTTCCCTCCCGGCTGCCGTTGCTGCCTTGAGCAGATGTCTGTAGTTAGTGTAGGCCTTGTGAGGTGCTTAAGTTGCTGTTGTCCTGAATCTGATGTTTCCAAATTTTCTGGAAGCTAAAGTAAAGCACACTCACTTTCAAGCTGTGCCCCTAGGCCAAGGTTGCTCACCAGACCATTTTAGGTCAGAGTGCCAGGGTGCCAGCTGCGAACCTCCAATTGCTTCCTCGGAGCTTGGGTGACATTTCTGCTCTTCACAATAAAAGGAGAGCTGTTAGGGTCCTGTGGCGTTCAACTTCAAAGAGCTTGATAGAATTCATCATTACCAAACATAGTGCTCTATTTATTCAACATGCATGACTCTCAACCATTCCACAAAGCAGCTCTTTTGTTTCTCCCATAAAAATACATATCTGGCTAACGGCTGAAAAAAGAAAGAATACAGTTTTTCCTAGCCAGCCTGCACTCGTATCGGTTGGAGATGATTATAGCATAGTTCTTGTTCATTATTAGTGTATATACGAAGGTTGAACACGTAGGGTCTGCTGCTCAATGTAGCAATTCTGGGGCTGCTGGTATTATTGGTTTTGAGTACATACAGACACATTATTTTCATATATCAAGATTCCTTTTACATAAAAGCACAAAATTTTCCTGAAGCAACCAGTTGGTATTCTATGAAACAGTTAAACACAGGCAATTCACAAAGCAAGACATGAGGATGTCATGCCTTTTAAATTTATTTAAAATAGTCTGAATACTTGATATCTTAACTATTTATGAATCTCTAACTCTAGATTTTAACATAGTAACTACATTGGATTGAATTACAGTTCTTCTGTTTTATAGCTACACTTTGGGAAATATCTAACTATCAAAATGTGTCAAAGCAAAATATATAGAAGAGTAGAATTTAGGTAAAGACTAAGGTACTTAAAAATGAATCTTGTGAGGTTCGTCCACATGGACTAGAAGTCAGTGAAGGATGGATACCTGCATTTGAATGAAGTTTATCTTTAGTCTGTTATAACTGAGTTCCCTTGTCATTGCCCTGTAGTGACTAACTGTACCCATATGACTCTGAGTTTTCCTAAACTATTTGAGTCTCTGAATTTGCATATTCAGTGATATTCTCTTTGAATCGTCCCGTGATTTTAGTCATTTTCCTCTTCCAGCTAGCATACCGCCCATCAGGCTAACGTCACACAGGAAGAGAGATATGATATTCATCTAATTCATTTATTTCTTGATTTTTTTTTAAAAAAAGGGTGTGTATGTTGAGGGGAAGGCAAGACAGAGCAGTTAGATGTTATTTGAAGTAGTTGGAACAAGATAATATGAAAATCTTAATATTTTATGAGTTTTGGTGATCAAAAGCATTGTTAAGTTGAGCTTCCACACAGCAGGTGGTTTTCACATAGACATATTAAGGCAAGATTTCAGAGAATCAATAATATTTCTTGTTTCTTTTTCTTCTTTAAAAATTATTTATAAATAACCTGTGATTTGTTTCTGGAGTTTTCCCTGCAGTATTTTAAGAATGAGATTCGTGTAGGTTATTGAAACTACAGTACATAAGGTAGAGGCCCAGGGCTACTGGACATGTAAAATCCTTGGATTATTGAGATTAATGAGGGGCCCTCCTAGCCAGAGGATGTGTTTGGTTGCCAGGAAAACCAACCAACCTTGTGATTCAAGGTATTTCTAAGGGAGGGGGTGTTGGGGACCAGCCTATATAAAAGTACCCCTTGCCAGGGTAAAGGTGTGAGGATTTAGAAATATAGTAAAGAATATGAAGATGCAAAGGAAAATAATAAAACAGAAACATATAGGATAGTATAGGGAGGGAATTCCAGTGAGTACTGAAATTCACCCACGTTTAATTTCCAATTGCTTTAAATACCTCTGACCCAAAAAAGTAGAAGTAAGAAAAAAAAAACTGCATTAACATGATACTAGGAAATGAACATACCAACTGAAGGTCGCAAGCTACATCCACAGTTAAACATTCTGTTGCTAGAACAAAATAAGTCATGCTCACACCCTAGACCAAAACATTCTGTAAGCAAACCACTCCCTGGGTGGAATCCAGTTATCTCCATAAAGGAACTGGGACTTAGTTGGAGCCTTGGACTTTTGTTTGAGATAGGAACAATCTACTTCTCTTTTCTTGGAATATAAGGGCTGGCTATTAACCACACCTGTTGACAATAACCTTGAGAGAGCAGAACTCTCTGATCTATATCTAGGTGGGACCTTTGAGGTAGAGGTATGATAACCTTGAAGGAACTAGAGGTAAGTTCCAACTCTCTGACCTTTGGTCAAAGGGGAAATAGGCTCACATTTTTGGGCCTCCACAAGGGGGAAAAAGTTCATAAAACAGTAGTCAATAATGTGACTGATCATGTCTATATAACGGAACTTTTATAGAAGGCTTAAGTGTTAACACTTCTGGATAAATGAACAAATTGGAAAGTGGGATGCCACGGGGCAGGGAAGTTCTGTACCCTTTCTCCCATTCATGAGCTTGTGTGCCAGCTCCCCTGACCTTTCATCCTTGTGCTTCGTAATATCTTTAAGGTTTAGTTCAGTTTTGTAATCTGTTCTAGCAAACTAATCGAACCCAAAGGCAGGGCCATAGGAACTGTGATTTGGAGAAGTTCAGCCAGAAACCCATAAGCTATCTAGGGCTTATGATTGATGTCTAAGGCAGAGCAGTTTTGTGAGACTGCACTTAACCTGGGGACCTGGAGATTTTTTTTTTAATAATGAAAACATCCTTCTGTTTGCATAATTACAAAGTTCAAATATAAGGAAATTGGAATCAGAAACTTCATAAAAGGACTCTTGAGGCTGGGGAGATGGCCCAGAGGTTAAGGACATTTAATGCTTTTCTGGAGGACCCAAGTTCAATTCTCAACACCCACTTGGGGATGCTTACAATAGCCTGTAACTCCAGCTACTGAGATCTGATGCCCTCTTCTGACCTCTACAGACACTACAGTCATGTGTGCAATACCCCCCAACACACACACACACACACACACACACACACACATTTACATAAAAATAAAATACAGGTTTTTTTAAAGACTCTTGATTTGATAGAGTTAAGCATGCTAGAATAATGAATGGAGAGCTTTAGATAATATTGTTGCTCTAAAATATGGTACCTGTCAAAGTGACAGTAAATTAGTTAGATGCGGTACCGCATACCCATAATCTCAGCACTAAAACAGGAGGATTTCAAGGTAGAAACCACCTGGGATATATAGAGAGACTTGTCTAAAAAACCAAACAGAAATTATTTTTTCCATTAAAATTATAAAAGATGTGTAAGCAGGTAAATTTATTATAAAAATTTATCTTTTAAAAGATTTATTTATTTACTTGTGTGTGTGTGTGTGTATGTGTGTGTGTATTGCACCACATGTGTGCAGGCGTCTAAAGGGGTGAGATGAAGTCAGCTCCCTCGAATCTGAAGTTCCAGGTGGTTGTGAGACACTCCGTGTGGGTACTAAGAACTGAACCTGCATCCTCTGTAAGAGTAGCAGCAAGTGTTTTTAACCATTGAACCATCTCTCTAGTCCCCAAAATTTATTTTGTAAAAAGCACTTGTGAGAAACATACAACTATAAATGAACTACAAACTACGTAGCAGGTCTCTGCTATGGATAAAGTATAAGGTGGCCCGTGGGAGGAGTTATAGCGGGTTGCAAAGATGACGGATTTGGGGATGTGGATGGATTTTAGTGTTGGATCACCTACTGAGCATACACAAAACTGTAGCACAAATTCTAGTTTGTCTTAATAATAAAAACCCTAAGTCGGATATTAAGGGGCAAAAGCTGAGAGATCAGAGAAGCAGAGTGGCCAGCCATAGAGAGCTATCACCTCAACCCATGCTCAGATCAAAGGGGCGATCTCGACCCCAGACTGTGTCCTCTGACTGCACCTCAGACGTAATCGTCAGACCCTACTCCTCAAGCTGCACTGAGCTCCTGTCTCCTCCCATCTTATATTCCTCTCTGCACCCAGCCTTGCTCCTGTCTCCACCTCCCTAGTGCTGAGGTTAAGGCGTGAGATCCCAAGTGCGGGAATCACCTTTGTGTGAACTCTGTTTCTGTTTTAGACAGATTCCATGTTGTGTAGCCCAAGGTAGCTTGAACTAACAGAGATCCCTCTGCCTCTGTCTTTTGAGTCCTGGGATTAAAGGCGTGTGCCACCACTCTCTAGCCTCTAGTGGTTTAGCTCTACACTCTGATCTTCAGGCGATCTTTATTTGTTAAAACACAAACAAAACTACCTGAAACCTGGACTTGCTGTTCGGTACTACAGAGGGAAAAGGAGAGAGAGAGAGAGAGAGAGAGAGAGAGAGAGAGAGAGAGAGAGAGAGAGAGAGAGAGAGAGAGAGAGAGAGAGAGAGGGAGAGAGGCAAGGAGGGCAAGGAGCTTCTGATGAATCTTTTTTTTTCCCTGTAGTCGTCTTTGATGATGTGTCATTACAATAGACAGACCCGATGAGGAGGAAATCAAAGCAAAATCTTTCATGTGAAGGATATTTTTTTTTATATTTTAAATGCATGCTTCCTATTCACAACCTTCTGGATTTTGCAACTCTAAACTTTATAGATTTGCAAGAGATGGTCTAAATAGCTTTTCTTGCCATTGAAATTTGCATTCTGCAGTACTTTTTCATCAAATTATATGCAAGAGATCTAAAAGTGTTTTCTCTGTCTTCCCCGTTTTCCATAGGCATTGTCATAGGAGTCTTGGTTCGTGGACACAGTGAGCTCTCAAATCTGGATAAATTCTACTTTGCTTTTCCTGGAGAAATTTTAATGAGGATGCTGAAGCTTGTCATTTTGCCACTGATTATATCCAGCATGATCACAGGTACTTTGTGTTCTCTGATTATTTAAGGAGCCCGTGAGAACCTTGGCTGTTCTTTACTAAATATGGAAAAATAAAAATGCATTAGGTGCATCATACAGGCATGCATATAGATATCACACACACACACACACACACAGAGAGAGAGAGAGAGAGAGAGAGAGAGACAGAGACAGAGAGCTCATTTGCAAAGCACATTCCCTTGATTTGAAGTGTAGTGGGATTCTTAAAGTGGCATTGCTTCATTGTGTCGCTGCCCCTCTGGCACTGTTGACCCCAGCTCAACCCTTCATTTGTTCAGCATGTGATGTCTTGTGAGCAAGATGCCATTTTTAAACATATGATGTTTAAAATTCTATCTGGGGCACAGAATGGGGAAATGCGTATTTGACCATGGAAATGTCAGCTTATGTCCTCAGGAAAAACGCAGTTGTCAATTTCGATCATATTCTCAGAAGCTGGCTCCTTTGGTTCCCAGCTTCAGCTCTCCGGCCCACTAACTTCTAGGCAGCTGTCCTGAGGGTACCTCTCCCCTGGCTCGTCACCCACCCCCTCTTCCACAGAGCTCAGCACTAGCTCTATGTACCTGCCCTGCAAGCCTGCCATGGTGTCAGCAGCCAAGAGCTATGGAAAAGGTTTAATTAGAGTTTGCATCCTAGTCTAAAAGGCTGGTATTTTTAAATCTGCACTTACAACACAGTTGGATTTGGAAGTGTATTTTTCTTTTGGGTCATTATGGTCAAATGAGACATGGCAGAGTTCCTTCAAACTGCACCAAGCATTCTTATGTACAGATTGACATATTTTTTTAATGACATTTATCTGGAGTTGGTAATGCTGCTGTGCACCTTCTGTGCTTTTTACACTGACTTTCAGTCTGGCACTCGATAAAATGTGACACGGTGTCTCTCACTAGTGTCATGGGCTTGAAAATGCAAGGCTTTATGTAACTATGCAATTAGGAGCCTTGACATGTCCTCCTTCCAGGACTCTCTTCTCAGTGTTATGGCAAAGGCTCTGTCTGTTGAGTCTGACATTAGAGGTGGTAGTGAGAGCGTCAGCACTGACTGTCATTCGCTATGTTCTCTGAAAAGCTGTCACATTTGTCTATTCCCAAGTGCCAAAGTCCAGGCAGACCAGAGCCCCATGGGATCATTTTTCTTAGTGACCTTGCTGTTCTTGGTTTATTAGAAACCTAAAGAGAACATTTAATTACTTTTACTTATGGGTTTAGCTATGTTTAAAAATTGCCAGTTTCTTTCAAGCCTAGTAGCCTGAGGGGTCGGGGCGGCGGGGGGGGGGGGGGGTTGGGAAACAGAAGATCCATTGTTTGTCTCATATAATGTTTGCTTGTTTAAATTATTGAAAGCATTTGAAGTTTGGAAGATTTCTTATAAATACCCAGATTTCTGGCATTTTAAAAAAATCAAATCTGCAAACAGGGCCCATGTTTCCCCATATCGATAGTGTCCTGGAACAAGAGACAACTGTTTGATTTAGCGGGCACAAATGCATTTGAGGACACCAAAGTCACCAACCACCATTCCATATTCTGTACTCTCTCATTGCCTGCCTGGCTCCTGTAAGCATTGCAGGTATAACTTAGAATTTTCTCCATATTGAAGATCCTTAAATCAGTTCTTGTACTCTTTTAGACAATATGAAGTCTTGGGCTTCTCTCTCAAGAAAAATATTCACAGGCTGGAGGGAGGGCTTAGAGGTTAAGAGCACTGGCTTCCCTTCCAGAGGTCCTGAGTTCAATTCCCAGCAGTCACATGGTGGCTCACAACCTGTAGTGCGATCTGATGCCCTCTTCTGATGGGCATCCATCCATGAAGATAGAGCACTTGTATACATAAAATAAATACATAAATCTTCTTTAAAAAGAAAAGTATTCACATTTGTACATGTATCTATACAAAGCTTAAAAGCTATGTGATGTATGACATGGTTTGATTTAAAAACAAACAAACAAACAAAACCCAGAATAGACCAGAATTCATATAGAAAGCCAAAGTTTAGAAGAAAGGGTAAAAATATGTGTATGAATATACTACTTCTATAATGTTGTATGTTTGGACAGTATTGTTCTTGGCAGTAAATAACTCTTCCAGATTTGCAGGCTGGAGGTTTTCGTGGGTAGCTTGACCTTGCAAATTATGTAAGGAAATAATTTACAGCTCTCAGATTCCATCGGTAGCCCAACTCCTCCATCCCAACAGTAGCCCACGGCTCTTCACTTCCCTTTCGCCAACTGCTGGGAGCCAAAGCCAACACATACCTTATTCTTTTGATATAAAACAATGAAAGGTCAAAGGTTTGAGGGATGTGAGTAGAAGCAGGCTGGAAGGGCAGTGTCACATGCGTGTGTCTAATCGTCAGGTTAGTCGGGGAGAGTCGGCAGGAATGTGGGGAAGAGGACTAATTTATACCTTTTTTATTACCATGTCAACTTAGAAGCACGCTGGAAGGGAGCATGTTCTGATATTTCCAGCTAGTAGTTCCTGACAGGTTTTATCCTAAAGGAGTATATTCCTAGAGACCCATTCCAAGACTCAAGTATAGGACCCTCGGGATAGTGCTTTCACAATGATGCTAAACAGTGTGAATGTGTGTTACACACGAGTTAGCATGTTGCAACTGTTAAAGGCCGGCTTGCATATATACCGAATGGCCCATGAGAACGTTCCGAGTATAGCTCAGAACAAAAGAAAGAAACAAATTATACAACACAAAAGACATTGTGGTCATCTGGACTTTATTATATAGTATTTGCATTTTTCAAAGCTAACCCGAAACTGAAAGATTAACAGCCTTTCAATGAGAATAGAAATAAAATATGATCCATTTTGCTTTCTTCACATTTTGGAGGTGAACACATGTTATTTTTGTTATAGTGTTTCTTTGTCTTGTTTCATATTTTCTTTTGTTTAAGAAGGAAATGGAAGAGTGGATGAGTTCTTCTCTGAGTACTTCAAACTGCATCTACTTTTCTACTGCCTCCTTCCTTTCCCCAGCTGCTTTCCCTGCCAAAGCAATGCCACTTTTACCCTGGCATGCCAGTCCTTCTCCAAGCTCTACACTCATCTTTGCCTCTGCACCCAGAGATAGGGCGATCCCATTACAAAAGCCTTTCCCTAGAGCAATAGCCTTAGTCCATTCCTAGGGGGGTAGGATGGGGGTAGGGGTAGGGATGGAGTGGGGCTACAACAGAAGAAAGTGTCAGGGAAGCTGCAGGTTGGGGGCGGGGTTTAATCAGTTCTCTGGGAACAGGTAGAAGCAGAAGAACTGCTAAGACTCAGACCCAAGACCAATAGAGTGAGCTCCTGTCAGAAAAACAAAAGCAGCAACAAAACTAATCTGTCATCATGGCCTCCTGTGGGATAAAACTGCGTATTTTATAGCTGTATTTTTTCCTTTGTTTTTGTTTTCAAGACAGGATTTCTCTGTAGCTTTGGAGCCTGTCCTGGAACTAGCTCTTGTAGACCAGGCTGGCCTTGAACTCACAGAGATCCACCTGCCTCTGCCTCCTGAGTGCTGGCATTAAAGGTGTGTGCCACCACTGCCTGGCTATAGCTGTTTTTTTTTTTTTTTCATCAAGTATCCTTGGTGACATGTGATTAGGAAATCATGTTTATCTGGGAAATTTTAATTTAGACTTGATAGAAAATGGTGTAGGGTGATATTGTAAGAGCCTGCTTGTTCCTTTCCTGGCCACCCAGACTCCCAAAATAATCACACAGAAATCATATTATTTGCAATACTGTTTTCTCAATAGCTTAAGCCTATTTCTGGCTAACTCATATCTTAAATTATCCCATCTCCATTAATTTGTGTGTCTCCAGGAGGCTGTGGCTTACCGGGTAAATTTCCAGTGTCTGTCTCTGATGGGGCTACATGGCCTCTCTCTTCTCTGCCTTCTTCCTCCCAGCATTCACTTTAGTTTTCCCCTCCTAGCTCTGTTCTACCCTGCCAGGCTAAGCCAGTTTCTTTATTCATTAACCAATCGTATTCACAGCATACAGAGGGGACTCCCACATCAGGTGATTGTTAATCGTTCCGTCAAGAGGTGATAATGAGATGCTGGCATATGAACAAAATGTCCTTATTTCCTGAATGCACATGGCACTATGTAGAGGTGAGCTGACTTAAGATCTCATGTTGACTTTAGAATGGAGGGTACGACTGACTTGGCATGTCCTGCCTCCAGTCAACACCCAGGGTATACAGCAACAACAACAAAAATCTATGCATGCCGCAAAGGCTTAGGAAACATTCTTATCTATCTGATTGCTAGACCTTTTCTATCTAAGGGGGGAAATGAGGAAATATACACACTTTCTGATGGCAACTTTCTCTTTTACTTCATCTTTAAAATGCTCTCTGAGAATCTGTCTCCACACAGCTACATTCTTCACATATAGTTACACACCTCTACACAGCCACAGCTATACATCTGGCTTACATAGCTGCACAGTTCCTTCACACTCTCTCACAAGCTCTTTATACAGTTTCTTTATGTAGCACAGCTCTCTCTCTCACACACACTCACTCACACACACACACTTCTGTATCATTTACTCACTCTTTACTCACCCACTCTCTACCCACTCCCTCCCTCACATTTCTCTCAGCTTCTTCATCTCTCGCTCAGCACACACAGATACACATGCACACATACATGTGTGTGCACACAACGCACGCACACACACGCACTCACACACTCACACACACATGCGCACACATGTACACACGCAACAACGCATGCACACACATACACGCACTCACACACACATGCACACGTGTACACACACGCACACACACATGCATACATATTCTGCACACCTCTCATTCCAGCAGCCCTTTTCATAGCTCAGAACAGCTGCCTCCTCTTCACTGCTGTTGCTCCTTTCATAGCCAAACTCTGGATAATTCTAAGTTACATTTTCAGGGCCCAACCCATTCTTATAATACAAGATAAATCATGTAGTTCTTCTTAGGCTACAGATGTCATATTGACAAGCCAACGAGTAATGCTTGACCATGCACATAGCTCTAAGCTGATGAGAGTTCCCAGACAGTAAACAATTGGCTGAACCTTTTGCAAAAAGTCAATTACTGGGAAAGTTATGTCTATTAAAGTTGCTTTTGTCCTGACCTTGAATCAGCAAAACACTTGGGAAAATGGCATTGTGTATTTGTCTCTAGAGGTAACCAGATATTCATATCCAGGGGCAACCAGCACGTTTTGAATTTGTTCTGAAGTCTAAAATTAGCTGTGTGTGTAAAAGGTTGTCTTTGTAACTGAGAATCCTATGTCAGTCTGAGTAATGTAAAATATTGTAGTATTATTTCTATTCATAAAAATTATACAGTTAAACAGAAATCATCTTACTGACCACACAGCTATATGTGTGCCTAATAGTTGGAATATTTCATGAGAAGAACACCCAAAGCTGTTCTTAGGGAAGACATGAAGTGGCTCATGAGAAAAATTACAGACAGAGACAGTTATCTACAACCAGTAACCCCACGGCCTTGCCTGGTGGGGCTCCCCATTAGGGATCACTCACCCAGTGGGTCGGCTTGCTGAACACTAGTTGTCACCTGCTGTATACCCCTATAGCCCTCTGCAGGAGGGGAAACATGGTATAGTGGCAGCATTTCCAGAGACAGAGTGTCATAGAAAGCCAGAATCCTCACCATGATTTACATCCTGAAGCAAGAGTACCTTTCTGCTATGATGGAGATGCGTGTGTATGCCCTTTGAAAGTTTCGGTTTCCAAGCTAAGTTCTATCAAACCTCTAGAGAAATCATGGGGGAAATGATAGAGCAGCCTGAGAACTGTGGGTCTGTGGAAACCCATGAATAGGTCTCCACGACTCATGAGCTTTTATCTGGATCACATTTCTTCATTCTGGTGGCTGGAGCCTCCCACCAGCAGCACAAGAAAAGATCAGCCCTTCTCATCCCATTCTGGGATTCCAAGGCACATCTTCCTGGCAGCTCTTAGCACCCAGGTAAGCTGTGCTCCCTAAGGCACAGCTGTGCCCCCTGCTATCTGTGGCTGCCATCCAACCTCTGTCCTGACAAGGTTCCTCTTCACTCCTCCATCTAATCAAGGGTCTCAGCAATTCTCCATAGAGTGGATGAGGACTGAGTGTTGCCAAGGACTTAGGCATAATCAAAAGCAGCTAAGACACCAGCATTCAGTCACTCCCAGAAAGGGCTCTTCAGGGTCTGTGCTCCTCAACAGGGCTCCCCTCTTCTTAGCCACTTTGCTTTGAAGATGGTAGAGAAGCATCTGCCTCTACACCAGAGTGTTCCAACATGGTTCACCTCAGGCCCAACACCTGATTTTAATGAGGAAAGGCTTCATCACCACCCAGACTTCCTGTCCCAGGAAGTGTGTGTCCTCTGTAATATGTGCCATTGGAGACAATGCACCTTAGAGAAAACCTCCTTTGCTGTCTTGAAGGGTTGGTCTTTGCTTTTAAAGCCCATCGAAGTACTTAACCCTAGTACCTGCTGGGTTGTTGGCTCTCCACCCAGCCAGTAGATCCTGGAGAATGTCCAGGTCAGGGTGAATCAGATCGATGTTGGCTTCAGCGTGTATTTCTTCCCCAGATCAGGGAGAAGCTCGTGTTTAACTGTTTCCTGCAAATGCTTACAGCATACAAGGGTGTGCAGAGCAAGTCAGGAAATGTCCCTTGTGAATGGCTCAGGGCATTCCAAGTTTATGCCAAGCTGAGAAAACACCCTTCTCTCACTTCTTGTCTCTCCGAGGCCAAGTGTGTGAATACCAGAACTGAGTCCATTTCCTGAGCAGGACACATCACCAAACACTAGATATCAGTACAAACTCTGCCCTCCATTTATCAAAAACAACAGTGCCAAGATAGCTCTGGTTGAATGATTGAGCATATATCTGCAGAGATTCTCCAAGGTATTCTGACTTTGCATTCAGAAGATTAGAATATTGCCACAGATTAGAAAGTGATTGCCACTCTAACTCCTACATTAGGGTTGCAAAATGTTTCAGGTTTGCCTTACACCATAAAAGGAAACCTCTCTTTTCCTCTTCTTAACCAAGAAAAACTGAGGCCTTATATGGCCTTATGGTTTTAAGGCAGGTGTAGTAACTCAAGCCTGTAATCCTAGCATGTGGGAGGTGGAGACAGGAGGGTCAGAAATTTAAGGCCAGCCTTAGCTGCATAGTGACATAGTGAGTTTGAATCTAATTCGGGCTACATAAGACCCTGCATAGAAAAAAAATAAATTAATCACTGTCTTCAGAAGGGGCTGTAGAATGCAGGTGGAGAAGAAGAAACTGAAGTGGTTTGAAGAATCACAAGTGTCTCACCATTTACATTGAGTCTTGCATGACTCGTCATATTGTTTTGACTGATGAAGGCATTGTTTCTTATAAATAAGCTTTATTATTTAAAAAAACATTGAAATTTTTTTTTTGAGACAGGGTTTCCCTGTAGTTTCTAGAGCCTGTCCTGGAACTAGCTCTTGTAGACCAGGCTGGCCTCGAACTCAGAGATCCACCTGCCTCTGCCTCCTGAGTGCTGGGATTAAAGGCATGCGCCACCACCGCCCGGCCGAAATTTTTTTAAAAAAAGCATCACACACCAAACTAAAGAAGATTCAAAGTCTACATTCTTTTAAGGCTATCCATATTCATTTACTCATGGTCTTCTGTATGCCAGAAACAGTCTCATATCCAGCAGAAAGAGCCATGCTATGCACCTCGCTCAGACAGGAGTCATTCAGTTTTATTAATAAATGCTTATTAACCGCAACTACATGAAAACTAACAGGAAAGCAAACACACTTCTAAGAGGGTGAATTCCAGCCACCCACCTGTCCACGGATCTAAGATCGTCCTCTGATAGCCAAGATGGGCGTTCTCATCTGGACAGGAAGACTTGAAGATGCGTGTATCACTTAATTACACAACTTGGTATCTGTCGGAAGTCACCTGTTTGTAAACACAGGTGGCTGACAGCTTGTATGTGGATATCAGAAAGAAAGCATGCATGGTTCTCCTGAAACTTCAGTAGTTTATTATTCCACTCAGTTTTTTAATGAAATTACCATTTCAAGATAGTTTAGAGACTGAGAGCCCTGTGCTGAAGAAGGCAAAGATGTGGCATCTAGAACCAGTGGACTCATCCTGCATTTTAAATGCCTCCTTTCCTTCTCCCAGCCTTGTTTAGGAATTGAAAATGAGCCGGGGTATCTTTATAAAGATGACTTAGGCATCTTCTGGAGACCATCAGGGACATAGTTTTCAAGCTGGCAGATTGACTATATTAACTTGGTTCTATAATCCTCTCCACCCAAGGGAACTGCGGAAGCAGTAGCCTTCCCATGAATGTGCTGTCTGCACAGAAACAGAATGAAAAATGGCTGATAAATGAGCCCAATTCAGCCTCTTTCCAAGACACCGAGTCCCAGAGTATCAACCATGAGTGGGCATGCCTTCTGCTAGAACTGGTGTCAGGAGGTTCTGCTTGACTGTAAGAAACTCTCCCTCCACCCCCAAGGGAGAGTGAAATACTGTAGAGATTTTAGTGACTCTCCAGTGTTCTAAAAGTATAGGTCTGGACCTAGGAGACCATTAATTCATTCCATCTTCAGTGATCCAGGTTCTGTGGTATATTCACAATTTATAAAGTTAAGGCCTATCCTAATGAGAAAGAGGATATTGCAATGTTTTGTGGGAATAAGGCAATATAAGAAGGGATTTTGAGGGAAGGATAGAAATCAAAAGAGAGTGGGGAAGGGAATTCAATACAGAAGGGAATGGAAGAAGCCATAGCATCTCAGGTCAGAAGTAAGACTTCAACCAACCAGAATTCTAGAAACTTGGGATGGGAGGGTAAGGTGGGAGGATGCACATAAGACTTCATACAACTCACTAAGGGCTCCGACAAGCCTGCACACTCAGGAAGGGAATTACGACAATGACATTCACCTGGGTCATTCTTTGCAAATGGATACCTTAAGGACACTCCTCATGGAGAAGGACCCGTCACAGTTAAACAGGAGAGTCAGACCTGGAAGCCACACTGCCTGGCTTTCAACACTGATTCTGCCATTCACAGTGAACCCCAGATACATCACCGGTACTCAACTGTAAAAACTACATCTTAGTGCTTTTTGTCAGCTGTCAGAGGTTTCCAGAAGGTCTCTGAATTGGCACCAGAAGTTGCAATGGTTGATATTAGGATTCAGTTAAACACGTGTGAAGGCGTGAAAAGCTGTCATTCAAGAAATGCAGCCAATATTAAAAGACGGTCCACAGCCTGTAACATTCACCAGTTCTACCTAGAAGCCTCAACTACCACATGTATAGAATTAGGATCTGCAAAGGAGGATAAGTATAGTTGTGTTGTGAAACAAAAATCATCTCCCTGAGCCCTGTGCCAACTGTTGCTGTAAAAACGTTCATGTGGACATTGGGAAAGAACAGTTGAGTTACTCAGATCCTCTAGAGCAGTGGTTCTCAGCCTTCCTAATGCTGCGACCCTTTAATACAGTTCCTCATGTTGTGGTGACCCCCAGCCATAAAATTATTTTCATTGCTATTTCATAACTTTTAATTTTGCTATAGTTTTGAATTATAATGCAGGTATCTATTTTCCAATGGTCTTAGGCAACTTGTTCAAATCAATCCCCAAAGGGGTTGTGACCCACAGGTTAAGAACCAACGCTTTATACTGTACTGAATGCATTTATTGAATAACAAGCCTTGCAAAGAGCTTGCGGAATCTTCTGAACAACTGACCCCCAACACCAATGGCTCCAACATACAGGAAAAACCCAAACAGCCAAAGAACCATGCACATGCATGCATGCATACACTGCAGTCAGTGGGGGGTGTCATAGGGGTGTGCACACCTGTGCATATGGAGAGCCCACAGGTCATGTCTTTATCATTCTTCTACATTTGTTTTTGGAAACAGAGTTTGCTACTGAACCAGGAACTTGCTGTTTTATCTAGGCTGGCTGGCTAGCAAGCTCACAGGGCCTCAGTCTCCCCCTCATGATGTTGGGCTGCAAACTGCTACCACCACACCCAGCTTTTCTTGTGGGTGCTGAGGATCCAAACTCCAATCCTCGTGCTTGGATAGCAAGCCCTTTAGCCACTGAGCCATCTCCCCAGACCCACTCACTGTGTCTTGATCGACTCTGAGGCAAAACCTGGACCAGATGACAGTGACTACAACTGATTCTTCTGTAACCTACCTGAGGATGAGTTTATCTTGCTAACTTCACGAAGAAGTGTAGACTTTTTAAAGGGAGCTCTACAATTGTATGAGTGTCTTTAAGAAATGCATATGCCGCAGGTGAAGCATGCAGACAGAAGAATAATACATTCTGCATGCTCCCTCTGCCTTTTCCATTCCAGAAGTATTCATCCTGACAGCTGAGATTTCCAGTACCCTAGATTAACACAACGAGATTATGCCCAGCCTTGTTTTTCCCCTGAAAATATTTCACAGTTTTAAAAATGGTAACATGTTTGTTTACTCCTTGTTGCAACCCTAAGAAGTAGTCAAGTGGGCGGGGTCTTGTCTCCATCTGTAGAGATAAGGAAACCGGAGGTTGGAACAAGATTAAGCCACTTTCCAGAGATCACATAAATCACAGGGTAGCACCTGGGACAGAACATTCTGCTTCCCAGAAGGCTGGGGTAGACAACCACACATGAATATGCTAAATAGTGTGTGTGTGTGTTTGTGTGTGTGAGAGAGAGAGAGAGAGAGAGAGAGAGAGAGAGAGACTATGAGACTTACAGTCTAGTGAAATTAAAGTGATACTTTATTTGTGTTTTAATAAATAAAGCTTGCCTGAAAATCAGAGGGCAAAGCAGTCACACTAGTCAGCCATACAGGCCAGGCAGGCAGTGGTGGCACACTTTAATCCCAGCAGCCACAATAGTTAGCCAAAGAGGTCGAGTGTGCCTTTAATCTCAGCACTAGAGAGGAATATAAGTCAGGATAAGACAGGAACTCGCTCTCTTTCAGTCTGAAGTTTTTGTAGAGGCAAAAGCTCTCTAGTGACTTGGCTACTGTGCTTCTCTGATCTTTCAATTTGAACCCAAATATCTGTCTGAGTTTTTACTTATTTGTGCCACAGCAAATGTTAATGAATTCATTGATCCTTATTTCTAAGCAGAACATAATAGTCCCAAGCATGGCCCCCTGGTGCGCAGACAACTGTCCCAAGGAAACGACTTAAAAGCCAGATGAGGCGTGGGGAATAACAGCTGGAGAGGAAGGGCTTTGAGGAGGAGCTTGGTCCGACAGAGAAGAGGGCTGGGTGATGTGCTATGTCCAGCAGGTACGCATGCAGGCTGGAGAGATGTCCGTGGGGTCTCATCCCCTAGCGTAAGGGTTTATTATTTTATCCTCAGTGCCCCTGGAGGATTACACTGGAGCGTGAAATTTTTGCCACTACTGAGGGAGAAAGTCAGGAACGAGAGGGGTGCGTTCACTCATGGAGATGGTGGGACAGAACTAATGGGAGATCACCAACTCCAGTTGGAATGGGACTGATGGATCATGCGACCAAACCCGTCTCTCTGAATGTGGCCAACAGCGGGGGCTGACTGAGAAGCAAAGGACAATGGCTCTGGGCTCTGATTCTTCTGCATGGACGGGCTCTGTGGGAGCCTTCTCAGCTTGGTCGATCACCTTCCTGGACCTGGGGGGAGTTGGGAGGACCTTGGTCTTAGCATAGAGTGGGGAACCCTGATGGCTCCTTGGCCTTGAGAGGGAGGGAGGGGAGGTATGGGTGGAGGGGAGGGGAGGGAGGGGGGAGGAGGAGGGAAGGAGATGGAAATTTTTAAATATAAAAAAAATAAACCATGAGGAAAAAAAAATAAATAAAAGCTTTACTGAATGGCTGTGCAGTAAAGGATGGGGGAGGGGAAGTGGATAGGAGGATGTTTATCAAGTGTGCTTTATTGCTCAGGTGCACACATCACTGACCACTGACGCCATAGGTGTAGACGGCAGCTCTAATCTTCACAGGCTGTGCCAGCTGAGGTTGTTCGGCTTGCTCCTTGCAATCAACCTGAAGGAGATGCGCACACAGGCTTTTAAAGATGACCGTGTCCATGAGTAAATCGAGCTTGGGAATAAAACCCATGCTTCTTTTTCTCTTTGCGCAACTGACTTCTCTGCTGGTGACAAATCTGGAGTCACCCATGCGGTGGTTTAACTCCTGTGTTGTCACCCTGAGCTTGGATGTTATGTCCACTCAGACCTCCAGAGCCCTAGCAAATGCCCGAGTACAGTGACAGGGTTCGTCTTGACACCTTGACTGGAAGGTACAGAGATTGTCACGGAAACTTCATGCTCAGGTGGGCGGGAGCTTCATCAAAGAGCGCTCTGAGGAATCTCTGGCCCTCGGATATTTATTTTTAAAGGCTGCTATTGTTTAGCCCACCCTGCTTCCTTTGTAGTGTCGTTATAAAAAGCACAGATGATTAGCCCGCTGGCCCAGCGCCAACATCCCTGCTCACTCCTCAGAGCCTCCTCCTGTGGTAAATAAAGAGCCAGCAGGTGCCATGAATGTCTAAGGACAACCCTGAGCTCTGTCCCTGTTTCCAGGCCACAGCCCAGCCTCAAAACTGTCCCAGGTTATGAATGGAGATCTTGCTCTGGGCATTTTCCATCCAATTCCATCATGTTGGTCCTGGTGTCCTCTGCCTGGTGACACCTCCTGCTCCTGAGAGGACCCTGAAGTATCTCATTATTAAATAGTATGGAGAGCTTTCTAACCTGCCACAGATCTAGCTAACCTGTCTAAACAATAATCAATAAATAAGCTGGGCGGTGGTGGCGCACGCCTTTAATCCCGGCACTCGGGAGGCAGAGGCAGGCGGATCTCTGTGAGTTCGAGACCAGCCTGGTCTACAAGAGCTAGTTCCAGGACAGGCTCTAAAGCTGCAGAGAAACCCTGTCTCGAAAAACCAAAAAAAAAAAAAAAAAAAAAAATCAATCAATAAATTTTGTGGAAGTGGGAATTATAAATGTCTCAACAACTCTGAGGAAGTGGATGTACAGTAATGAATAACTAAAAAAAGGTAAGGAACCAAGCAGTGGTGGCACCTGCCTTTAATCTCAGCACTCAGGAGGTAGAGGTAAGTAGATCTCTGTGAGTTCAAAGCCAGCCTGGGCTACAGAGCAAGTTCCAGGACAACCAGAGCTACAAAAAGAAACTATCTTGAAACACAACAAATAAGTTGAGGGACACTGAGAGGTTAAACATGTTCCTTCATGGACTTTTTTACTGGTGACAAGTATTCTCATTGGCTGCTCCGGGAGCTGCACCAAGCCACCATGTGTAGGAGTTTCCTGAGGAGACTGCCTGCTTTGCTCTGCTCAGCTGACACCGTGGACCTGTGGTAGCTAGGGGATAACCTATAAAAGTGTGACTCTTCCTGTCACGTGGAAAGCCTGGAGTACAGACATTCAGAGTACTTTACTTAGCGCACAGATCTAGTGAAGAATAAGGCTCAGGACTGGAGGTAGCAGGGGACCACATACAACAGAATGCAACTTACTGTGGAGTCCTCTCTCCGGCCTCCGTGATGAGAAGGTGAAGAGGGTTCAAGGAGTTTCCTTAATGGCGTTGAGTCTAAGTGTGTTCCCTTGACATGGTTGAGTGCCCACTTCATGCTGAACAGTCTGGTAAGGTGTGGAGATTGTGCTGTGTTGTCCATATGGTCACTTATGGCTATTTGAATAGAGATTCATTTCAACTAAGTAAAATTATAATTCGGTGCTTCAGTCTCTTAGACACCTGGCAAATGCTCGCCAGCCATATGTAGCTGAGGCTACTTCAGTGGACAACGTAAATACAGTTTCTACAGCACAGGAAGGTCTGCTGGGCAGGGCTGCTCTGGAGTTCCCTGGCACATGGAGGAAGTTGATGTGTCGTGCATGTGCATGAGAATGTGGTCTTTGGGGTGAAACCTGCATTGAGAGCCTAGCTCCACTGCTTCCTTTCCCAGCGTGGTGGCATGCTGCAAAGCCCATCTGAGCCTAAGATTTATCCTCTCTAAAAATGGGCTAATAATGCCTACCTCACTGAATTAAAATGAAGATTAAGGGATATCTGTGATCAATGTGCAGTCATGGCTCAAGACAATGTCGGTTGCCATCATCAGCATCTTCTACAGATATGGGGTACTTATATTCTCCAGACAGACGTTTCATAATCACGGAACTCTGTCTTTGTCTCTGTAATAGTTCTGAGGATATAGCTGTTTTTCCTATTCTCTGTAGTAGTCATCAACACCCTCCCACCATGGTACATTGTAAGGCTCCCAAAAGCCTGGGCTTGGGAGCTGTGGTTCTCTCTCATTTTTATGAATACAATGGGAGAGAGAGTAGGTAATATAGAGAAGTATGCCTGTTGATTTTAGGAAAATTTTTGTCTGGCTGGGAAATGTGAATAACCAAGGCAGATGGGGAAAAATGGGAACAAAGCTCTTCCTGAGGGTGAGCCCGAGACAGGCACTGCAACGACTCAATATATCGATTTAAGATATTTCCACCAAGAATCCTGTTTTTAGAAGCCTTTTGTTGCCAGCTGAGTCCTTAAGTTGAGGCGGAGGCACTGAATTCATGGTGGTGAGAGGTATTTCATTTCCTGGGAAGAAGAAACAGAGAGAAAGGGGGAGGAACCAGAGATGAGCTTGCCCCACGTGGTGGGGTGGGGGGGTCTCTGTAAACACCATGGCCAGCAGAGTGTCGGTTCCAGGGAGTGTTCATCCAGGAAGAGTCAGTCCAGGGAGAATCGGTTCCAGGGAGAGTCAGGTCCAGGGAGTGTGGGTTCCAGGAGGCTAAGAAGGAAATTCGGCTCAGTACGACTCAGTGGCTGATGCTGCTTCAAACATGGAGAGTCTGAATCAGAGTTATTTATTTTAGGTATATTTAAGCACAGCACAATTTGGAGGGAAATTTTCCTGGTGATAATTAACTCAATCCCTTGGGCACAACAAATCTTAAGGCATGACTACATCAAAACTCTTGTAAAGTACATGGGACATCTTCTATAACGACAAGCTCATTCATTTTTGAACTGTGACCTTCATCTCTCTGAGTGTTTTGGTTATTTCTACTATTGCAGCTGCTACTTTTGAATGCCTTCTTGTCAGGAAAAGTTCTCTTCAGCACACCAAACTCTATTTTAGGATGAGAAGTGGCTTCCCTTTGCCGTTGTCTAGTGACAACCTCTTCCCTTCCCCCTGCTGCCCTGAACTCCAGGCTTTGCACACAGTGGTGGGACATCTGATGTTAAAATGAAAAATCATTCTCTATGGTGACACTTTGGCTTAAAATAGGATTCTCAGCTTGGAAATCAGACCATGTAGAATTTGAAATCTCTAAACTACAGCCTGCTGCAGAGTTTCTCAAGCTGTCCCCTCTCTCTCCCAGAAACTCAGAGAACATCAGTCGACTCGACTTGTACAAGCATCCCTGGGGAAAATGCTTCTAGCAGAGACAGGTGCCTCCTGCCTGTAACACAGCCATCCCTTCAAACAAACCTCTCAGGCCTAGACAACATTCAGTTATTTCTGGTGGCTAAGACTAGTTGAAAGTAGACCTAACAACATGGCCATTATGCCTCTTGACTTTCCAGCACCATGGAAACTATTCATGTCCTTCCAGCCGTATATTTTTGAGGTATCTCATAGTAGCCAACATTATAATACATTGTTCACCTAGGAATAAGTTTGGAAGTCATGAAAAGAGCTGGGACATGTGCTAGGGTAGACAATGAAATTACCATGGTTTATGATTGTATTAGGTTCAGAGACAATCTGAAGATCCAACAACAAGGGACCAAAAAGCACATTATAATCCAGCCACGTGTCAAGACGATTATGTATGAATTAAAATTACCTTTAGAGTATGTTTATGACAGTGAAGACTAATACTTTTTTAAAAAGATTTATTTATTTATTATGTACACAGTGTTCAGCCTCCATGTATGCCTGAAGGCCAGAAGAGGGCACCAGATCTCATTACAGATGGTTGTGAGCCACCATGTGGTTGCTGGGAATTAAACTCAGGACCTCTGGAAGAGCAGTCAGTGCTCTTAGCCTCTGAGCCATCTCTCCAGCCCCCAAGACTAATACTTTTATGTTAACTATAAAGTTATCTATGTTTACAAAACCGAGAAGAAAATTTAGTAGAATGTTAACTATGGTTGGTGAGATGAAGTGTGTTTGTGGGCAGGGCTGATTAATATCTATTACTTTCATAATTATAGACCCATATTATCTTCTTAGTTTGAGCCTTCTGACAGAAAAGACAGAGAGACCAGTGGAACTGTGATTTGCCTGGTGTCACTTAAAATAAGATCATTAACTCGGTTCAAGATAAATGGTTCCTCAATACTGAATTTCAGCGGGAGCTTATCTCTGCTATTGAGTGATATTACATATGTGTTCTGACCAGTGTCTGTATGTCACCTACAGAAGGGATCTCCTTCTATTTTATGACCAACCCCAAGAAAACCAGAGGCCATGGCCATGGAAGTGGGCAGTGTAGGGAGTCTGTGCCCCCCCTCCCCGGCTTCTTGAATTCTGCATTTGCAATCTTAAAATGTTTGCTATGTCGTATAAACTGTGGGGTGCACACCACTGCTCTACTGAGGCCCTAGTGCTGGAAATCCACCCTTTAACTGTAGTATGACCTTTCTCCTTCTCCCTCTAGGTGTCGCTGCCCTGGATTCCAACGTATCTGGAAAGATTGGTCTGCGTGCTGTGGTGTATTACTTCTGCACCACCCTCATTGCTGTGATCCTCGGTGATGCTTCTTTCTGACTCCCTCTTCCTCATATGTATTTGTAACTTTGTGTTCAACCGTAATTGGGCTTCTTAAAGTGCACATTTTAGCCAGAAGTCAATATTGTGCAAAATTATCCTGGGCTATTACTCCCTTCAAGTCTTCATAACACCTTTTCTGTAAACAAAGTGTACTGCAGACAGAATTTTGACTGTGGTTCTGGGTATCAAAGTCTCTAGTAAAAACAGAGAGGAAGTGACATTTCTGTGCTCTGTCAGTATCACTGGGGAGAAAGAAGTAAGGCCAAGAGTCTATATAATTTTAAGCCAGATAATTAACCTGGAGTTAATTATCATTACTAGAAGTAATAGAACATTACTAGAAGACAGTTCCGGAAAGGTTGCCGTGTATCTGCAGGTAGAAATAACAGAGAGACATCAAACAAATGGTGTGCCTGTGCTTCAAAGCCTTCTGTGGCTGATATCATAGACTGAAGAACAGGGGGAAGACTGGACCCAGTGTATCCAAAAGCAGTTCAGGAAGACTTCTTTTCTGCATGCACTCTGGCTTCTGGTGGGGGGTGGAAATTAGGGCTTAGCATTTCCTTGGGAACTTGGGGCCCTCCGTGTCACAGTATTGCCTTGACTACCATGTCACCTGGTTCTCTAAGGGCCGACCCAGGATACCAGCTGCCCTAGAGGGTTTTAATTCTGTTTGAATACTGTCCTTGGCTATAGGTATCGTGCTGGTTGTGAGCATCAAGCCTGGTGTGACTCAAAAAGTGAGTGACATCAACAGGACTGGCGAAAGCGCCGAAGTCAGCACAGTGGATGCCATGTTGGACCTGATCAGGTAAGTCTTGCCAGTGGGTGATTTCCTCGGTGGGTCATCTGTATAGTTGCACAAAGCCCTATGAGTGATTGAATACTCTGATGTCTTAACATTTTTAGGTGTATATTAAATGATGTCTGTATGATGCACATATGTGGAGGTCAGAAGACAGCATCAATGGTTGACCCTCTCCTTCTGCCTTATTTGAGTGAGGGTCTTTTTGTTGGCTTCTGTGCTGTGCATGCTAGGACAGCTAGCCCTTGAACTTCTGCAGATTCCCCTGTACCTGCCTCTATTTTTACCGTATAAGTACTGAGATTATAAATATGTACTACCGTGTCAAGCTTTACATGAGTTCTGGGGATTTGAACTCAGATCCTTATGTTCATGCAGCAAGTACTTTACCCACTAAACCATCCCCCAATTCAATATTTTTAATAATTTTAAGTTAATATGCATCTTCATTTTTCTGTAAATTTCTACTTGCCCAGCATGGTTCCGAAAGCAATGGATAGAAGAGGCCCCTGTCTGAGGACTTAGCATCGACAGATATGCAGGAAATATCCTTGCTACATAAAGATGCTGGGCAGAACTGGATGGTCAGTTCTGGGGGTTACTTGGAGAAATTCGTGGTTTTAATTGCACAGAGAAACTCTCTTTTCTAAAATGGTCAGTGCCACAAAAAAAAAAACGAAGGAATTTAAAGTACCAGCTCAAGCAGAACAAATGTAGAAGTTACAGAATATGTCCATGTTGAGCAGTTTGACAATGTAGGACCATGATTGTCTCTACTTGTGACTATCTACTGTAATTTCATATGATTTCTGCTGAATTTGCTAACTTATAAATCCATTGTTAGAATCACTAGGTTCTGTTCATAGAGTGGAGCAACCAAATCATGAGAAACTGCCAAGAAAGCCAAGTACTTAAGTCCTTAGTTTTCTCTTTATGTTTCAACTGTCCCACCATACCTAACTCATCTGAGAAAATAGTCACTTGGATTTCCTGAGTCTCCAAGGCATGAAACATAGCTGTTTATAGGATCTATACAGGTTTTTTCACACCCATATATCATTGGCTTATGCATTTAATTCAGTAATTATGATAGAATTTGCAACTGGCAAATACAAGAGATTGTTATAAAAATGGAAAGATACAGAAAATCAAACAGCTGCCTTAACTCTGTATCCACCTGCCTGTACAGCATTTCCCCAAGAACAGCAAGGGTGTCACTTAAAGAATCTGTTAAGTGGCGGTTGGCTAGGAGAGACTCAGCAGGGGGCACTCTGCAAAGCAGAGCCCAGAAGAGAAACCGGAATATCCATCCTGTGCTAGTCTCAATTCTGTTGACATGCAGTTCAACGACCAAAAATATCTGTTTCCCTGATATCATCATGTTCTCCGTGTCTCCAACAGGAACATGTTCCCTGAGAACCTGGTTCAAGCCTGTTTTCAGCAGGTAACATCCATGGGTTTGTTTTGGGTTACCCCTCCATCCCCATGACCCACTGAGACTTCATTTTCTCCAACAACACAAGAAAAAATGAAATTAGCCCATCAAAATTTGAGAGCAGAAAGTTCACCTGTGGATGATGGGATTTCAGGTGACTCCTGTCTTTAGGACCATGTCAAATACATGCCATGATTGGCAGCTCTCTTCTCATGTATGCTCTTCCCCTCACACAGAGAAAAGCAAGCATTTGCTGACATGGTCTATTTTATTTGTCTGTATTTGGGAAAGCCATGTTATATTTGTAAAGAACTTGGACTTCCTGCAGATGCAGTGCATGATGTGGGAGAGTCTTCTGTTTGAGTTGATTTCATTGGCTAATAAAGAAACTGCCTGGCCCATTTGATAGACTGCCCCTTAGGTGGGTGGAGTAGACAGAACAGGAAGAGGAAGTGAGTTAGAAGGATCAGTCAGATGCCACGCCTCTCCTAAGTTAGTCAGACCGCCGTTCCTCTCTTCAGAGTGAAGCCAGACGCAATGAAGCTCCAGCCCAAGATGGACATATGCTAGAAACTAAACGGTAAGGCACCACTTCGTGGTGCTACACAGATTATTAGATATGGGTTAATCAAGATGTGAGTAAGAGGCTGAAAATAATGGGTCAGGCAGTGTTTAAAAGAATACAGTTTCCGTGTAATTATTTTGGGGCATAAGCTAGCCAGGAGGCTGAGAGCAGGGCGGCTGGAAGCTGCCCGTAGCTTATCACTACAAGTGCAGTGGCCAGAAGTGCTGTCCGTCTCTTCCTTTCCATCCTCTTCATGGTGACCATTGGTGTCTAACCCACACCATGTTGGCCAGTCCACCCAGAACCAGGACTTTTTCTGAACATCATTAGGTGTCTGTTGCTAGAGCTCTGCAGCAAACTCATGGGTGTTTTAGAGTTTTTTTTCTCATGAATGTTTACCACTGTCTTCACCCATACTGAAAATCCTTTTCTGTTTATCTGGGCTCCTTAAGACAGCTGAGTCGATCACAAACTGCTGTGTTCATTTACATAAATTACATGGACAGAGACCTCTATATATGCCAACAAAAGTGGCGATTGCATCGCTATCCTGCAGTCCTCATCAGGAACAGAACCACCTCTGTTTAAGGGGTGCCTTTGCAGCTCAGTTCCAGTGGTCGTTTGGAGTTTTCGGAGTTGGCAGAGATTCTGCCTGGGGGACAGTTCTTCTTAGCAGCATAATATAGTAGCTTTTTTCACAGTCCACCATGACTGAAGCCTCACGGAACCAAACAGGGCTGGCTGAAGGGAGAAATTCAACAGGAATCTCACTCCCAGCACAGCCCTGGAGGAACTGGGTTGATTTGGACACAACCACCCAGTTACACCTTTCTCGGAACTTATTAGTCACCACGACTATTTTTATCAAAGTGCTAAAGTTATTTTTCCAGATTAAAGACGATCAGTTTATAAAAACAAAAATGATTGACAGGTCTCTCCCCGTCTGTGAAAGTACCTACAGATAAAACTAGCTTCCTTTTGCGTTATTTCTTCCCTCAAGTTCCCCTATCATAAAAGGGGGAGCGCATCCTGGTATTATTGGGATTTGGGTTTTCAGATCCCATTTTTAGTTCCAGTGCCTCCTGGGAAGGATCATCAAAACCTAGAAGCAGCAGATGTACCATCAGTAGAACCCTTAGGTGACAGATATTTGGCCCAAATAACATCCCTGTGGTGTAGCCCCAATTGAATGCAAAAAAAATTGTTTTACTTTGTGTGCACTTGCTTTTCTCCAACGTGCAGTACAAAACCACGCGTGAAGAAGTGAAGCCTGTCAGTGATCCTGGGGGGAACGCGACAGAGGTGTCTGTCACCACCGCCATGACAACAATATCTAAGGTACCATCTGCCTCCCTACCCTTCCCCGGCATGCATGTGCCAGTCTTGAGTGGCAGGAAAGAGAAGGCGTTGAGTTTTTTTTTTTTTTTAAGACGTTCGGTTTTATTACGCACAGAATCCACGTTTCTGAGCTTACCTCTTCTCCTAATGTATCTGTAGCCCTGGGACCTTTTGCAGTCCCCAAGAGTGGCGCAGAACTGCGTCACCCACAGTACCTGAGTTCGAACTGAGGTGGGATGAGGCTAGTATATCTTGTCATTTTGATTTTCATTCAATAAACAAACAAACATCCAAGTTGGTATATGTTTTATCCCACTTTTATTTACCTATCATGCATTTTCCTGGTGATTTCATGATCTGTTTATTTATTTCACTTTATCCTGTATTACACTGAGGATCTCTTTCGCTCACTCTTTATTTATGTGTGTGGGTCGTTAGGCACACTGGGGATTGAACCTTGGATCTCCTGCGTGCCAAGCATTCTGCCCTTGCGCTATTTCCCCAGGGTGCATGCTTTCCCCCCCCCCCCCCGCATACTAACAGCTGTAATTTTGGGTATTCACATACTTCTGCACTTTGCTCAGTCACCGCCATTAACTTCTCTGTCCTGTCCTCCGTAAGAACCCCACCTACTCTCATGTGTATTTGCATGTATGTGTGACTTGACCACTAAGCTGCTTCCCATCTGGAGTCCATATAGAAGAGAAAGAATGCAACATTTGAGTTTCAGTTCCCTCTATACTTCTTCTTCTTCCTGCAAGCGACGCAATTCCACCCATCTGTTTGGATGAATGAAACTCCATGGAGTGTATGCATCACATGGTGATGGAGTTCCTCTCTCCATTCATTTGTCAGTGAGCGCCTCGGCCATATCTTTGCTGTTGTGGCCAGTGCTGCAATAAACATCAGTGTTCAGTATTTCTGTGCTGTGGGGACTCGGAGTGTGTGCCCAGGAGTGGTGTTGTTGGTTATATCCGCAACGCCTCTGCGTCCTTGCCAGCAGTTGGTTCCTTAACAGCGGCCATTGTGACTGCGGTAGGATGGACTCTCAGTGTACTTTTAACTTGTATTTCCCTGATGGTGATGCCCTCTGCAGAGAAAATATATGTTCTATAGAAGCTTCAGGCACGAGTACAGTCCTGTTAGCTGTGAATTCCATGCTAATGAATCAACATATAGAAAACCAGACGTCTCTAAACAGAAATGCACATTAAACATCATGCACTGACTGCTTGATATGAACGATGTAACAAGACTCCTGTATTTCTCCGTGGAGCACTAACATGGTGACTGTGGGGACTTTATAGAAGATGACTACCATGAATAAAAAGCATCAACTATTCATAGAGATGATGATGAGCCTTGTCACCTTACCACAGCCACTCCCTACAGCTGGGTACTTTGGGGTCTATGTTTGCAAGACTATAAACATAGAATACGGGTCCCTGGTTCCTTGTCTCAGTCTCTCCCCTGTATGTGACTCTAAGTCCATATCATCTTGGACTTCAGAAGGATCTCATGGCATATGTGCCAGGTTCTCTACATGGGATCCAGCACTGCTCCAGAATGCAACCAACTCATGCCTGTTCTGCCATGTAAGAAACACAGTGGCCTCATCTCCATTCAGAATAGATTTCCATCATCAGAGTAGACCATAAAGTCATCAAGACAATCACTAGGCTCTGAGAGCTATTGAGGTTTCAGGATTGGGGCATCACATTTGTGGGCCTGAAGTGACACTTTGTAGGCCCATAGGAGACTGCTGAAGTATAGTAGACTTCATAGTAGCCCCGAAAGAAGTATTTGTTCTGGGTTTAAAGTGGGAGAAAGAAGTGGGAAGGGGAGGAGGGAGATTTAAGGGGAAGACTATTCAGGCAACTTAGTAGTTAAATTGAAGCTGGATATGATAGTGCATGCTTATAAGCCTAGAACACAAGAGGTTAAGGATCACCCTGAACTACTGAGTGAGTCCCTGTCTAAATAAATAAGTAGGGGCCTGGAGAGATGACTCAGTAGTTAAAAGCACTTGCTGCTCTTCCAGAGGACCTGGGTTCAGTTCCCAGCACCTACATTGGGTAGCTCACAACTATCTATACTCCAGCTCCAGGGAATCTGATACCCTTTTCTAGACTCCATGGGAATCTCCACATACATAGCATAAACACACACGTTCATGTGCGTGCACACACAAACATAAAAGAAACAACTAAGTGAATAAATATAATTTAAATTCAGTAAGCCATTGTTGACTTCCTGCTTTCTACTGCAAAAAGCCTTCATCTCTCCCAACTATGGCCATAGGCCCTCTGTGGCCCGGCTTCTACTTGCCTTCCACGGTGAGGGTGGGGCTCTCTTCTGTGTAGATCCACCCTTTGCTTGCTCCTTATTCCAGATAAGATTTCACAGTTTTCTGAGCACCCTCCATACTGGAGTTGCTTGTGCACATTAAGAGGATAGTGGAAGAACAGATATCATGTGACATGTGACAGATTTGTCACATCCCCGGGCAAATGAGTGATGAATGTCATCATCAGAGAAACCAGGGTGCTTTGGGAGCATTATTGGAGCAGGCTACAGAAGCCCAGTCATCACACCTTTGGCCTATGGCGTGCATCTTCTGTGAATATGCTCTGTCTCTTGGGTACTATGGTACCTTGAAAGAAAATGGCCCACAAAGAGAGTGGCACTATTAGGAGGTGTGGCTTTGTTTCAGTGGGTGTGGCCTTGTTGCAGGAAGTGTGTCACTGTGGAGGCTGGCTTTGAAGTCTCATATATGCTCAAGCCACACCCAGTGACTCAGTTCATGTGCTTGTCAATCAAGATGTAGGACTCTCAGCTCCAGCACCATGTCTGCCTGCACACCTCCATGTCCCACCATGACAATAATGGACTAATCCTCTCAACCTGTGAGCTGCCACCTCAGTGAAATGCTTTCTTTTATAAGATCTGTGGTGGTCATGATGTTTCTTCATGGTAATAGAAACCCTAGCTAAGACAGGTACCCATGCCTCACCTAGCTTTCCCTAACCTCACAGACAGCATTCATGTCCTAGTTTCTGTGTGACTCTTGTAACTCATACTATGGCTGTGCGGTTAAGATTCTAACACCATCTCAGTATTGGCTCAGGTTTCTCACAGCTCATCCTGTGTCTCCAGTGACATTTTAAAACCTTGTGCTGTAGCCTGTGCCGTTGGAACATTCTAGCTGCACCATAAACATTTGTTCTGTCGTGAATAAGAAATGACAGGTGGTTCATCATCATAATTCTTTATAGTCCTGGTCTGCCTCACACAGATTATGTTGTCTGTTAGTAAACCGCATGCTATCTTTTGCTCAGAATAAAGAAGTGATTCATAGCATCAGATGTCTGGCTAGTTTTTATGTCTTTAAAATCCCAACGGTCACCTCAGACTGAAGGCAGTGATGAATGTCCCTCAGCTTCATTCTCAGGAAGGAACAGATGGTATAATGTCCTCCAAATGTTCATGCTGGTAAACACCGTGTAGTTCTTGCATTATTAATCTCTACCTTTTAAAAAGAAGTCTCCAGATGTAGTTAGTGGTTAGCCCTAGAAAATGCCCTGATCCTAAATTTCACAAAATTTCACAACATTCAGCATTGGAATTTTTCAAAAGACATGTTCACAGATGGGCTTGTTAAAAAGAAACAGCAACCCCATAAACTTCAGTGGCGGGGACTGAGCGTTTCATGTGTAGGCTTCCCTCACTGTCATTATACCTCTGGTTCCCAGAATGCTTCAGTGGATTCTCATTGTTTTGACCCACAGAACCAGACAAAGGAATACAAAATCGTGGGCCAGTACTCAGATGGCATCAATGTCCTCGGCTTGATTATCTTTTGCCTCGTCTTCGGACTTGTCATTGGAAAGATGGGAGAAAAGGGGCAGATTCTCGTGGATTTCTTCAACGCGTTGAACGACGCGACCATGAAAATCGTCCAGATCATCATGTGGTGAGCAACGCCGACTGACACGGGTTTGCTTCCCCTGAAAACACCTTCTCAGAGCTAGGAGGAAGAAGCTTCCGTTCCTCAGCCGGCCCTTCCTAGAGAAGGCACACATTTAAGATCAAGATTGGTGTTTTAGCTAATTTCACACCTTCCTTGGGAATTGACAGACTCTTAAAGTCTGTCAGCCATTGTCTCTTCCCTCATAGGCCTGGAGCTACCCAGTATTCCTGTCAGAAGGGATCTGAGAAAGTTCCTGGGGTGTAATGAAAACAAGGTGCTTTTCTTTTTAGGCGCTGTGCAGAAATGAAATTCAAAATATCACAAGTGTGCTAGCTTGGGTATCACCACATCTGTACAAGAAAACTGTCTTCCAGCATCCAGTGATGCCACCTGTCTGTCCTGTCTCTGAGATGCCCCAAAGTTCAGCTTTCCTGGGCCACTCTTCCCTGCCCTAGCTTGTGTGGAATTGGTTCAACATTTTATAATCCAAATGGTAGAAAGCGAAAACAAAATAGCTGGTGGTAACAGCCAAGGAAGTCACTTAATCCCGTTAAAACCTCAGCTTCCTTGCCTGTTAGATAAAGAGAGTAAAACCTACCCCAGGGCTAGGGGAACAATGCCAGTAAGAAGCTTCCCAGGCAGAAGACCTAGCTAGCTAGAGCTCCACATGGAGCCGTTGTGGTCACAGCACTACTGCTGCTATTGCCTCTACTGGTGACATCTGAGAAGCAAGAGGATCATAGCTGGAGAGATTTCGCTCACATGCGATGAGCAGATATGATCGTCACTAGGGTGTGTGTACACTGTTTGTGTGCTTTTGTAGTATACTTTCTGACCGGCTGCCCTTCATTGGGGGAGGGGGGGCGGCAGCAGAATGAAGAGAGCATGCTGACACTGGGGACAGCAGTGCATGCTGAGCTTGAAGCTGAAAGCTTGGCTTCCTCATTGCAGGCCTCCCAGTGGCGTGAGCATGCGCACCGAGCAGTCCTGCACTGTCTTCTTCCCTCCCCAGCAGCCTGTCTGAGAAACGCTCCAAAGACTCAATTGTGTCTTTCTTGTGCTTGCTTTCTAGTTACATGCCCATTGGCATTTTGTTCCTAATTGCTGGGAAGATCATTGAAGTTGAAGACTGGGATATATTCCGCAAGTTGGGCCTTTACATGGCCACTGTCCTGAGTGGGTACGTCTGACTGAAGAGAAGAAATAGAATTCCCTGCAGATGCACTGGGGCTGCTGTAGAAAGGCCAGGGTGTAGCTGGTTAGATGGCTTTTCTCCCATGTGCGGGGGGAAAGATGGGGTTTGGCGCTAAGAGAGCATCAAGGTTGCCCTTTAACAGCTGTATCGTAGGTGGATCATGCTGTGCTAATTGCCAGCTCCTGGCAGAACAGCTTGGACCAGACTTTGCCATAGTCTCTGTAGGTTGGGTTTAAAACAAGAGAAGAACTCATTTGTAGGCTCTTGGGGCTGGCTCCTGCCCTGTCCTTCCTTCCAAGCAGGAAAGAATACCTCCCACATACTCCAAGGCTGAAAGAAATTAGAAGGACCTAAATAAATTCCATCTCGAGCATGTAGGACTGGTTTTGGTTCTGATGTTCTTGCTGGGCCAGTAGCTACTGCTGTGATTTGTGTCACTAGGGTTATCAGGCTATTTAGTAAGTGTTTGAGACCTTTCCGAAGCCATCAAACAAATAGGAAGGTGACAGGGTTGAGTCCCTTGCATATTTCTCACAACGCAGCTGGTGGCTCCTTCAGAAGAGACATCATAGGTTATGAATGGTGCCACTAAACACCCTGCCAAGGACAGAACGGTCCTACCTACTGAGAAATGTGGAGCAAGAGAATGAGCAACTGACATTGCTTTGCTTTCCATGGGCTAAAACCCCCAGCCTGAGCCATCAGCTTCCCTCTCAGACCCTGGCTACACTGCCGAGTTCCCACAACACAATATTAGTTGGTAACCCAGTGTACTGGAAACACAGCTTTTCAGCCAGCCAGCAGCAGCCTGGTCCTACCGTGGGAAGGTCAGAGTTGAACTGCTAGACCACAGAGATCAGAGAGGTGGGGCTTCTACCTTCTATAGCCCTGCACTGGAGCTGCTGAGACAGACAATACCACGGGGTGGGATGCGCAGTGATGTGGCTGAGATGAGTCCTTTCATAATGGGGTTCTGTTGAGTTCTTGTCTCTTGCTCTATTTATGTTTCTAACAGACAACTAAACGTTTTAGCTAAGATCTCATGAGTCTCTGGACTAAGAGGACTCTCTCCCCAGACCCTCAAGGTTCCTGATTGTAGTAATCACTGCTTATGATTCGATCTTGTCTAACTGAACTGCCAGCTTGCCACTTACATGTTCACACCATCTGCTGGCGGGTCTTGTTTAGTCAGCCCCGTTTAGATTAACCTGTAGATTCTTATGTGAGGTACTTTGGGAAGGCAGGAATAGCAAAGAAATGAGGGTCAGACCTAAAGTATAAGTTTCTCTTTATTGCAAGTCTGACTTCCCTCTTAGATAGTAGACACCATTCCTGAGCCTAGTCCAGTGCACAGGGTGGGGTGGGTTGTGATGAAAGCTATAATGAGGTAGCAAGGTTGGGGACAAATGTGATCTTGAAGGGAGGATCAGCTCAGCCAGGGAAGGTGTGGAAAGGAAGAACAATTACCTGAGGTTTAAGGGGGGCTTAAAAATTCCATAGGGGAGAGACAGAGAAACAGAAAGAAGGGAGAATGAATTCTGTGGAAGGCAGCAGAGAAGAACAGCATTGCACACTGAGTAGGAATTGTCGATTAGAGATGGAGATGATTTGACCCTCGGTGAGCTTGGAAATCTGTTCGGCTATATGATTCACTGACAACTGTGACAAAGGGTCTCATTTGCTGATCGAGTCTTGACATCCCCAGCTGTGGAATGGGGCCATGGTTTCGCGGTCAGCATCTGCATCTCATTGGGTCTTTATGAAAGTTTAAAGATGTCATCATTTTAAAATCTGATTGAAACCCGGGCTCAAGTCCGAGGAAGTGGCACTAAGACTCTCTCCCTCTTGCCTGCAGGCTTGCAATCCACTGCATTGTAGTACTGCCCCTGATCTATTTCATAATCGTGCGGAAGAACCCTTTCCGATTCGCCCTGGGCATGGCACAGGCTCTCCTGACAGCTCTCATGATATCTTCCAGGTAACTAGAAGAGTGTCTTGGAGGAGCCTCCAGACGATGCTTCGTCAGCTTTTGTCACTTGGTGAAGATTACTCCAGCTTCTGGTTTGGATAGACCCCGTTGAGAGATGGCGCCTGTATTCTCTGTCCATCTCCTTGAATGTATTTCTCCACCCTTTGGAATACTTCCTACACTCTTGCGGTGGCCTGATACTGAGAAAATATTCTGGTGTAACTAGAGGTAGTGGTAGCACCTTCCGATTCCTGGACTGGCCAAAAGTACCAGCATAAAGGCTAGAGGGGACCTGGATTCAAGTCCCAATACCCACAGAGTGGCTCACAAATATCTGTAGCTCCAATTCCAGGAGTTACAAGACCCTCTTCCAGCCTACAAGGGCACCAGACACAAAGACATGCATTTAGGCAAAACACCCATACACATAAAAATAAGAATAATTTTTTTTTAAATTACCAGCGTGCTTTGGGGCTCTTGATTCACTTTTTAGAACACAGGGATTCTTTTTGGGTAGAGACTGAGGCCTGGCATTCTTAGACCTAAATTCTTTTCCCTTGTTCCCACAGTTCAGCAACCCTGCCGGTTACGTTCCGCTGTGCAGAGGAGAAGAACCAGGTGGACAAGAGGATCACAAGATTCGTGCTGCCTGTTGGTGCCACCATCAACATGGACGGCACTGCGCTCTATGAAGCCGTGGCAGCTGTATTCATTGCACAGCTGAATGGCTTGGACTTGAGCGTTGGGCAAATCATCACCATCAGGTGAGGCATGGTCTGACTCTGACTGGCATCACTGCTGCTTGGACTGCCTCAAGTAAACATGCTCCGGGAAGACAGACCAAGAAGGACCCGGAGATGGGATGTTCTATTGGTTGATAAGTTTCATCTTGAAGACAAGGGGTACACTCATGGGACACGCAATTCCTGCTTCAGGATTTGGGTAGCTGAAACATCTCTCTGTTTAGCTTAGTGTGACCAGTAGGTGCCAGACAGTGCCAGGCACAGATTAGACACCCAAGACTCAAATAAGTATCTGCTCCTGTTCTAACAGAAGTCCCTGGTGGGTGAAGGTTAGAAGATACCCAAATAAACGATGGATCTGTGGTAGGGCTCTCACGGAAAATTGACAGGGGGTCATGGATGGCCCCAGTAAGGAAAGGATCAACTGTACCTGGGAAAAAAACAGAATGATTCCTAGAGGGTCAGGGAGTACAAGTGAATCTTAGATGAGGAATAAGGACTTAGTAGGAAAAAGACAAAAGCTAAGAGCTCAGAACAGCAGAAGTATCTTACAGTTTAATCAGAGTCCAAATTCTTTGGCCATAAGAGCCGTGTGTGGAGGATCTAGTATACCAGTTTATCATATCATGAATAGATTTGCATTTTAAAGAGGTAATTAGTAGTACGATGGGAAGCTTGGATGGGAGCAGGGACCACAAACTGGATCAAGTTGCTAAACAGCCTATATCAAGACATACACAGGGCACACCTCTGGATTTGTCTACCAAAGGGCCACCATTTGGATTCGGGCTAAGGGACAGGAAAAGGCTGAGATGGGTAGTTTGAATTTGGATTTGAATGCTTTTAGGAATTCTAGGGCTTGCCAGGCAGTGGTGGTGCATCCCTTTAATCCCAGCACTTTAATCTCTGCAGAGGCAGGCGGATCTCTGTGAGTTCAAGACCAGCCTGGTCTGCAAGAGCCAGTTTCAGGACAGGCTCCAAAGCTACAGAGAAACCCTGTCTCAAAATATCAATCAAACAAATAAATAAATAATGAAAAATAAAAAAGAATTCTAGGTGACTGGAGTGAAAATTCAGCAGTTAAGAGAACTGCCCTTCCAGAGGACCCAAGACGTTAGTAGCTCAAGACTGCTAGCAATCCTCCATCAGTCTCTGCCCTTCATATATGCCTGTACTCATATGCAATTATTCATGTGTGTACAAGCAAACACACACACAGGCAGTGGTGGTGCTTACCTCTAATCCCAGCATTCAAGAGGCAGAGGCAGTTTTGAGTTTGAGGCCAGCCTGATCTACAGAGGAAGTTTTAGGACAGCCAGAGCTATACAGGGAAACCCTGTCTCAAAAAAATCAAAAAAATAAAAATTTAAAACATCAGATTTTTTTAAATTTCAAATGTAGATATGATTAAGAATATAGATCTGAACTACAGACCAAAAGTCAGGGTCAGCCACTTAATGGTGGCCATAGGACCCGTGGGTGACAAGTCAGGATCCTGTGTCTGAATCAGTAACACTGTGACAGTTATAACCATAACCCTGAGCAAGCTGTCTGAGTTCTCCAAGCACTGCTTTCTCATCTGTAAGTGGAGAAAATAATACTGCCTACGGTTTATTCAAACATGTCAAGAGGATGTGAGGTCTTATGGCTTCACGGTGAGTCCCCACCTGTTAGGAATAGGTGATGTTATTCAGGAAGAGTTTGTAGAGAAGAGGAAACTGAGGGCAAGGTCTCAGAGAATTTTATTAGAGGTAGGTAGAAGGGAGAAAAGGAGAAGGAGAGGGGACAGTGGGAGGTGGGAGGAAGCCAGGAGCATTGTGGAAACCTAGAGACAAGTGGTTTATTTTTAAGGACTGAAATGGTTCAGTGTCTGATGCCAAAAAGAATTCGAGGGAAATGAATACTGAGGAGGTGGTAGAAACGGCATTGTTGGGTTCTAGCCACTAGCCCATTGGATTTCCAGAATAGGTGTTGATGTCATCGTAGTGAGGCTGACAAGGGCTGCAGGAACAGAGTCATCTTCTCTGCTGGTTTCAGTGGTAAAAAGACAGGACATGCAAGGTCTCAGCACTCAGCCAGGCTTTATTGAAAGCAAACACATACACACACACACACACACACACACACACACACACACACAAAACCACGCACCAAAACACACAAAGAGACAGGCTCTCCCAGTTAGGAGAGAGGATCCAGAAGTCAGAATCTGAGTTTTCCTGGCAGAGCTAAAACTTTCACATGTTTGAAGGTGGGATTAGTTCCCTCTCTCCCTCAGGATTGGCTGGTTTGGGCTGTTGCCATAGCCTGGGTAATTCAGACAAAGAAAGAAAAGCTGACTGGTTCCCACCATCAGAGCCCCCTCCCTTTATTTAAAAGTCAATACCAGATGTCCCTTCCTTCAGGACAGACATCAAGTCTTTTTCTTTTTTTTTAAAAAAAAAAAATTTATTTATTTATTTATTTATTTATTTATTTATTATACAATATTCTGTCTGTGTATATGCCTGCAGATGGTTGTGAGCCACCATGTGGTTGCTGGGAATTGAACTCAGGACCTTTGGAAGAGCAGGTAATGCTCTTACCCTCTGAGCCATCTCTCCAGCCCCTCAAGTCTTTTTCTTAAAGAGGGAGAAGGGAGTCAGTCATTTTAAATGTTCATGGGAAAGTACATTAATCAACCTAGGGCTTTGCTGTCTGCCTGCTCACCAGGCAGCTGCCGGACTCCTGGTCCCTCAGGATGCTCACCCAGCCCTGAGTAGTGGCTGCTGCACTCAGAGTGCCCTGTGTACTGATCCTAACAGAAAAGCAAAAGTATTTTCAGTTTGCTGCGCAGGCACCATTCTGATCATTATAGCGCTTCATCTACATAAAAGCCCTGCAGACATCCAACCTCCCAAATCCAGGCAAGGAGTTGAGATTCAGAGAAACCCCTTGCTGAAGAAAACGCTCATCATAAATTGGCAGAACCAGGAACGTAGCCACGTGTGTCTAACTCTGAAACCTGTGTCCACACTACGTCACAGTCCAGCAACAATCCCACTGCGCCTGCATGCTAGGAGAGAACATTGTATGTCAGAAGCTGAAAAGGCTTTGCTGAAACTGGATATGTCGGAGCAGATGAATAGGTTTTCATATATTTCCCCTTATCTGAAGATACAATGTTCTGAAGGTCACACCAACATCCGTCAAATGACAGAAGTTTTGTGAGCAAGGTCAAGACACAAGGGCAGGCTGAATGGATTCTGAAGCCCAGCTTCAAGCTTGTAAGGACATGGCTAACCATGACATGTTGAGGCTCCCAGTGGGGATCAATGAGCCTGGGCACATATCTATTCTGACAAAGAAAACTCGCTGATACATTGTTTAATTTTTTTTTCAACCAGCATTGAAATAAAGTTGGGTTTTCCAAAGAGGACTTAGGAAGGACAGCCCTGATGGATGATGTAAGCCTAAAACTCGTAGAGATGCTGGTACAGCTCTAGAACTCTTTAAGTCACTGTAAGCCAGTAGCCATAGCCACTAAAGGAACGCATACTGGGCAAGAATCCTGGCGGGTGTTTGACCTGTGAGCAACCTCTAGAACACAGCACCAGGCAGATGAGCGGGCAGCAGAATCTGTTTTCTGAGAATTCGGAGACCTTTGGGAGCCAGAGGGATCTGCATTTGCCGCTAGATCCAGGCTTCAGCTAGTTGAAGGTCATTAGTTTTCAGCCCACCCGCATCCAGGAATGGCACTTTAGCCTGAGGGTGAGGCCACAGTTCCAGAAACCACTGTGGGTGTCCCTGCCTGCTCATTCAGTTCAAAGTCGTTTCAGGGCCCTGTGAGCCTTCATTTCTCCAGAATGACCCAGTTAAAATAAACAAACTGCTGGTGAGAGACTGCACATTGCCAGGAGAAAAAAAAATCCCTGTGCCTTATTCTGTGTGCTCAAGGGAGAGCGTGTCCGATACATGGTAATGAAGCTCCTCCAGCTACCTACCCTGGAGTCCAGAGGTCTCCTTTTGCACAAAGTGCACCTGCTGGAATGTCTTCAGGAGCGCTTGTACCTTGGATGGAGTCACACAGTGTCTCAATTCAATGCCCCAAACAGGTGTCCTTGGAGAAGGCGAGAGTCTTGTGGTATCGGAAAATTACATAAAAGCTGCTTAACCACGGCTCTATCCTCTGCCGTCACCTCAGACATCCTTGGCCGTCAGATACTCCAGGGCCCCTCTACTCCCCTTTCCAGGCAGCAGAAGGCCCTGGCACATACTGAGGGTTCAGTCAATGACCGAGCAGCAGAGACTGAAGGAGGAAGGCCCCCAGTGAGAGGGATCTGACACTTAGGATGGGGGCATTGGATAGGTAGATAAAGCCTTGCACAAAAGCTCCTATAGGTAAATTCCGACTGTCCTGAGTAAGACCACTGCAGTTTTGATGTCACTGGCTGTGGTTCTATACTTCCTTGCTTTAGGGTGATCTGCCAAATGCTCTCCTGCTGCCATGACACCCTGCTCCTCTGAAGCCCCAGCAGCTCCCATCATATGATATATATGTGTTGTGTAATATGTGTGCGTGTGTGTGTGATGGATTGTAGGCAGATAAATAGATACACATGAGTCAAAACTGCTTAACAAATAAGTACTAGCTGTCCACTATAGGAACAGAACAGTAACAGCCACAGAGCCTGTTTCAGGCCTGAGGCCTTGCTGGGAGAAAGAGAGATCTAACCCTTTCCTGCCATTGTGTTTTGGCTACAGTATCACAGCCACCGCTGCCAGCATTGGAGCTGCTGGCGTGCCCCAGGCTGGCATGGTGACCATGGTGATCGTGCTGAGTGCGGTAGGCCTACCTGCTGAGGATGTCACCCTCATCATCGCTGTGGACTGGCTCCTGTGAGTTGGACTGAATACCCCTGCCTCCGCTGGGTATTCCCAGCCATACAGAATCTTTGTTATGCCCTGCTTTTCTCCTGACATTGCCTAATGAGCCATCTGTTGCTGCTTTCATTTCCTTTTGGCGAAACCATCTGATAAAATGCTTAAACTTAACTCTTCATCACTTCGGCAGGGGTTCTCAGAAGCCAGTGAGCTCCATCAGTTCATGGTGTATCTGGTGACACTTAAAGTTAGGGGACAAGCTTAAATACAAGACAATATAGTGAAGGGGCGGGGCGAGGCCCCATAGCCATCCCACGTATCCAGCCCCAAGTTAGCTTCGTAAACACAGCACCAGCTGCTTCAAAGTCCCTGCACCCGTCCTGGTATCTTGGAATCCTCTGGGCTGGTGACAAGAACAAAGGTTTAGCATATGACTCTGTTTAAATCCTCATCGGGTATCTTACTAGGTTTGGGATCTTGGGCATGATCTTTAACCCCTCTGAGGCCCAACTGCATTATTTATGAGAAAAGTTATGCCAACCCCAGTGGCTTGTTGTAGAAACCAAATGGGTTCATATGAGCCAAGTGTCTAGAGGTGTGCCTGGCAGTTCAGTAAAGGTTCAACATAGGGAAAGTTCTATTATGATGGCAATGAGTCAAACCACTTAGGCAAAGACAGCTCTCTCCTGTCTCGTACACACATACCCCATCCACGGAATATCTGGGTGAGAATATGCCTCCTTAATGCTCAAAATTGAAAGTGGAGCAGCCTGGCTTTATTTTCGATACATCTGCTTTCCGGTACTAACGTGTGGCTCTGTCCCGGCCATCAAATAAGTATAGCTCCATACTGAACCTTGTTTCAGAATAGAGAGTGACCAGGGTTGTAGAGTTTTACAGCAGCTAAGATTGGAGAAAGAGAAGCAGTCATGCTGTGGAGGTTCCAAGCTTGTACCTGGCCTGGAAGCTGTGACCACTGCACAGAAATGGGCATCTCAGGTAAAGGAAGAAACCAGGCTGACTTGAACCTTGGCTTTTCCTAGAATCAGTGACTCTTACTATCAGGATAAGGGGAAGCTCCAAACTACAGGATGTAAGGACACTGGGACAGTAGTCTGTGGCACTGTGCCTCTTAGAAGGGCATCCTTCTAAGGATGCAGTCATTGTTCTCACGGTGTCACCTCATGAGTGTGCCCATGGTCACAGTCCTCATGCCAGATACTCAGTATCAAAATGGACACTCCCTCTGTAGTCCTTCACTATAGGCTTTCCTGCTACTGGCCTCTTCTCTGGCCTACCAGGGATTAAGACAAACAGAGGGTGTATCAGAGAGGAATCTATTTCTGGACTGGCTTGTATATTTTGGATGCCATGTTCTTCCATGTCTCTGCCGGGTTGTTCATGGAGTGTCCTTATTTGGTAAAAAGATAGTAGTACACCAGGGACGCCTGAGGGCCACATATTTGATACCATACACCCCAACCAAATAGAAAGAGCCCATAATTCCAGTGCATGATACCAAGAAAAGCCACAAAATAGTAGTCAGAGCTCGAAGCCTTACTGAGTTCTGAGTCATCCTTTGTGTCCTCCATGTATCTCTGGAGACCCCATTCTTTTTTTTTTAATCTTTTTTTAAAGATTTATTTATTTATTATGTATACAGTGTTCTGTCTATATCCTTGAAGGCCAGAAGAGGGCACCAGATCTCATTACAGATGGCTGTGAGCCACCATGTGGTTGCTGGGAATTGAACTAAGGACCTCTGGAAGAACAGTCAGTGCCCTTAACCTCTGAGCCATCTCTCCAGCCCTGGAGACCCCATTCTTATTTGGGAAGAAAGGAGGGAATTTCTGGAAACCGAGAGGTCATTGCTACTGTCTGGGAGCATGGACCAAGTAGAGCCCATTTTCTTATTCTGTTCCTTTGGGAGCCACCTCTGCCCCAGGCCAGTGAGGCATTTGGCCAGCCAGGAGGACAGCATTCTGCATTGACTTAAATCTTAACTGAACTCATCAGAACCTTTTCTTTCTCCATGCATCAGTGAAGAAAGATGACATCTGGGTCCATTCTGACTCTCCTGTCTCTTTGCCAGGGACCGGTTCAGGACTATGGTGAATGTTCTGGGTGATGCATTTGGAACTGGCATCGTGGAGAAGCTCTCCAAGAAGGAGCTGGAACAGATGGATGTTTCATCTGAAGTCAACATCGTAAACCCCTTCGCCTTGGAATCCGCAATCCTCGATAATGAAGACTCAGATACCAAGAAGTCCTATGTCAATGGTGGTTTTGCAGTGGACAAATCTGATACCATCTCATTCACCCAGACCTCACAGTTCTAGAGGCCAGCTTCGGATGGCTGGGATGAGGACAGACAGCTCCACGGGAGACGTCTCTTAGCAAACTCCAACATTAAGGAATGAGAGAAACACTAAGAGTCAACTGTACATTTAGTTTGATAAACAGACCTCCAGATTATTTTCTATATTTGGCATTAGAGCATTTGTTCTCTGGGTTTGGGAATTTGGGGTGGGGTAGAATGAAAGGAAATGAAGAAAATTGTGTTATCTGGATTTTCTAATTCTATAAAACAAAGTTTGGAAGTATATAAAGTAGGTAACGGTTGGCACTAGGTAATGGACATGGAAGAGAAATTGCTTTCTCGTACGTAGACCAGTGTTTGGGGTTTTTAAACAATATTATTATTGGCTACAAATTTTTACTATTGGTGTGACTTCCTCTGCCATCTCACTTTTTATAGATTACGATGCATCTCAACAGACCCACTGAATTAAAGTGCCAAATTTTCCATTTTGACCTCATCTTCAGCCACTTTTAACCTACTCTTTTAAAAAAAAAAAAAAGAATCAGCATAGTTCTGCAATAATAGTTTTAGGATAGTTGTGGGGTTTAGGGGAAGGGAGAGGGTTTTTTATTCCATGTACTGTATTGGGATGCTGGTAGCTGTCTAGCCAGTGTTCGGTATAGAACTATATGTATATGTGTGTATATTTATTATTTTCATATAATTTGCAAGACAGAGATCAGTAATGAACTATCAATGTGAAATAAGATGCTCTCCTTGTACTTGAATCAAAACTACAATTCCGAGCCAGGCAGCATGGTGCACACCTTTAATCCCAGCACTCGGGAAACAGAGACAAGCGGATCTCTGTGAGTTGGAGGCAAGCCTGGCCCACAAAGAGAGTTCTAGGACAACCGGGACTGTTATGCAGAGAAACACTGTCTCAAAAAAAACAAAACAACAACAACAAAAAAAAACCAACCAACCAAACAAACAAACCCTGCAATTCCAGCTGAGGTGTACTTCGGAGTTCACCAGAACACTGTCAGGAGCTCTGGGATGAGAACTCAAGCTGTTGGGTTACTGGGTTTCAGCCCTAAAACAGAAATGTATTATGGTGAAACTCTATGGTGGCACAGCCCATCATTTACAACTTCCAGGTTCAAGCTTCCTCCAGGGGAGGCACCCCCTGCAGGCACTGAATAAATGCATTGACAAAGGCAGCTCTCCCAAAGGCTGGATGTGCCCAGATCCAAACAGAAGGCTTCAAGGCTTTGTTCTTCAAGTACACTCAGGCCCACTTCACAAGGCTGCCACTTCCCTTCCCTTGGTTCTCTCTGCCCACCAGGGCAGAAACAACAATGGACAACAATGGCCAGCCATCACCCAAAGTTGTGTTTCAAAATGGGCTGCCTGAGTGGAATAAGTCACGTGTTTTATATATATATATATTACTGTTTGGTTTTTTTGGAGACAGGGTCTCTACATAGGACTGGCTGTCATGGAACTTGCGATGTAGATTAGGTTGGCCCAACTCATAGAGATCCTCCTGCCTCTGCCTCCCAAGTATGGGGCTGAAAGGTATGTGTCACCATGCCCAGCTCTATATGTATTCTTACAGAATAAACCCAGGCCATGAGCTACTGGTACCAGTGGTTCAGGGAAAACACTTCCATTTCCTTCTGCCTCCTCCTTCGGAAAAGGATCGTTCAGAGAATCTTGGCCTTGCTGCTTCGAATCCTCTGCCTGTCTTTCTCCTGCTCATTTCTGAAGATAGCTTATTAAAACTCTACCCTTCTGCCCCCATCTTGTAAATAAAGCTCAACAAAAACTTGTACTTAACATGGAGATAGATTCTTATCAACAGTGCTTCGGTAGTATCATTAGCCACCTTAAACCTGTGCTTTTATATTTACGAAGTCAGAACTTGTGCCAAAGATAGCAGGGGGGTGAATGAATGCTCAGTGTTGGCCACCTGCACCTGAAAGCTATAAGAAAATAACACTAAATTACCAGCTAAACATCACAGTGGCCAATGACTCTGAAATTGGAAGTACAAATGTCGGTATTCTTTTATAGGACGTAAATCTAAATGAAGTTGAATGAATACTTTATTTAGGAGTAAATGGTTCTTATCAGGTGGCTCTCATTAGTGACATTAGAGTTGGCAGAGCTGTTCCCCTATTCACTGGGGTCACCCTTGTAACCAGCCACTTAACACACTGTGCTGTTAACTCATGAAAGAGGACATGTTCCATTTCCTTCTCAATAAACATTTCTCATACTTTGTCCCCTTATCTTCCGGCCTCTTATCTAGTCTTTCATTTACTTGGGTAGGTGTGGGAAGGGGAAATGCCGGCTAATGCAAGAAGTGCTATTATTATTGGCTTTACGACCAGAGAAGATTGGTTTGAAAACCTTTTATCACCAGAGCATGACAGGGCAGAACTGGAGGAAAACATACCGATCCTTCGTGCTTACCAGTGAGGATTACAAGGCTGAAAGACAGGCCCATTATGACAGCTGAACTCATATTTTGTGGCTGAAATGAAAATAGAAATTTCTATTTGCTAGAAACTGCTATCATGGAAGACAGCCAGCCGTATCTCAAAGAGCATAATGACTTGGTTCACTGAAGGGCCAACCCTGCCCTCTGAGATGGGACTACCAATGACGAGCGGCAGGATTTGAAGTGCCCTTGAATGGGATGGCATTCTCCTACCTGAGTACCCCAGTTATGAGCAAGTTCTGCAGAACGGGACTCATTTGTGTGACAGATGTCAAAGGAATAGACAGATTCCTGGGCCCCACTGAAGAAGCACAGCATAAGAATGCCAGTTGCTTTAGGCACAGGAATATAGGACAGAGTCTTGAGTACAGTGTGGGGGTGGGGACATTCCCAACAACACAGCTCCTTAGAACAAAGTTTGGAATAGCTGGTGCAGCTGAGCCGGGGCCCAGCACATGATGTTAGCCATCTCCCAAAAGAGAGTGTCATTACCAATACCAATGGATGGCTGTAATTTTCTGTAAGCTCTCTGGGCTATTAAAAAGCCACCTCTGTTCTTAGGTCACCATGGGAAATAGTGTGACCTGCTGAGCAGGAGAGGGGAGCAGAAGGAATGGTAGCTTTTCAGGTGGTTAAGAACCCTCCCTCTGTGACAGAATATCCACACTGATATTCTGCAACTTGTAATTGCACAGCAAGAAACCACAAGAGACACATAACTGGCAGGTGTTGGGGGCCGTTTGTACACTGTGTGGAGTTGTATTGCTGTAATTGGTTAAATAAAGAGATCAATGGCCAATAGCTAAGCAGGAGCATAGGCAGGCCTTCTGACAGAGAGAGGAAATAGGAAATAATCTAGGCACATGGAGGACCTCAGGAGAAACAGAGAAGAAATAGGAGGTACAAGATAGAAGAGAGGTAATGCCACATGATAGAACGTAGATTAATACAAATGGGTTAATTAAGTTATAAGAGCTAGTGACAAGCCTAAGCTATAGGCCAAGCTTTCATAATAAGTCTCTGTGTCATTACTTGGGAGCTAGCTGGTGGGACAGAAAAAGACTCGTTACAGGTGGGCACACAACTCCAGTACCCTATTACCTTGGTGATCCCTTCTAGTAATCCAAGATGCTCGCCCTCTCCAAACAAACAAATTCAGCACAAGAGATTAAGACAATTTCCCAAGGTCACATAAGGAACAGAGGTGGGGCAGATGATTCATTTTAATTAAGTCTTGGGTGACCCAGATTATTTCAAGACATTTAAGAAGTATTGTCGAGATCTGCTTTATAGCATAATGTCTGTAATTAAAAATATTGCATTGCAATACTTACAGTTTTGCTAAGAGGGTTCTTAGCATGGGAGAAAGGAGGGAGGAGAGAGAAGGGAGGGGGAGGTAGAGGGGGGGAAGAAGAAAGGGAAGCTTGCTTTGGAGATTGTGACAGGGATGGCTGTACAGGTGTATAATCTGAAGTTATACACATTGAATAGTTACAGCTTTCTGCATGACAATCATGCCTGAATAAAGTGATTTAAATACATTAATAAGATCCTTGCTAACACCAAGTATTTTACGTGTATTATCTTATTATTTTTTAACATTCCTATTGCCATTTTTCAGACCAGGAAATTGGCCTACCAAAGGTAGTCGCCCAAGTTTGCCCCTCTAGGATACACCCATGATTCCATGTCTTTTCCCAGCTATCCAGTTACAGAGCTTCAAGATGCCCGCAAAGCCGAGGCAGGGTACAGGACATCCAGTTTCTTCTTTCAGTGTTGCTTGTGCTTTCTAATGTCATTTAATTTGCTCCAAACAAATTTCCTTATTCAAATCTTCCATCCCCGCTTTCCCGTTCTGCTGTGGGTAACTTATGTATCTATGGGCTCCTTTCACTAATGGCGTGGCCTCCCCTCCTTATGGCTGACTTGATGTCATCAATACCACATCCCTCCACCCGAATCCCCTTTAAGTCCTTCAATCAAATTTATCCAGAAGGGCTATCTGTTGCAAAATCAGAGGCGGGCAGGCAGATACCAGAACAGAAATTGGAGCCTGGTTCCTTTTTTTTTTTTCTTTTCTTCCCCACTTTTTCTGTGTTTCCTCCCACTGGCTAAAGCCCTAATCCCCTGCAGTCTGCCTCAGACCCACATGGCTCTCCTAAACCTCCAAGGTAACCAGGGCCCTGTTAGCAAAATCCAAGCAGGTGCTTGCCCAGTCATCAGCCTTCGGCCTCGTCTTCGGCAATGCTCATCACCACTGGTGAGCCTGTGTCTGTCTAGCTCGCTGTCTCCCTCCTCCGCACTTCCTGACACCTTCCTTCCTAAGCTGCCTTCCTCCTGCTTTTGACTTATGGTCTCCGCTTCTACTGAGGGCTGAGCGAACAAGCTCTGTATCATTCTGGCGTCTCTCTGTGCCATTCCCTCAGAAAGCTGTCCACCACCCCTGCCCTCACGCTCCTCAGCTGACGACCAAAACTCTATGACCACGTGATGTAAGCAGCTGCCGCCTGCCCTGGCCTCACAGCCAAACTCCAGCTCCCATTTCCAACCTCTACCGGGCTTTGAAACTGAACTTATTCCATACCAACCTCAGGACCTTTTCCAGAAGTCTCTCCTGAACCATTTCCCCCTCTCCCCACCCCCGGTCTTAGGGTGGTGATGGGTCTTCCTGCCTTTGACATCAACAGATCTAAGTTGTACACCTTTGTAGAAGTTAGTGCAATCATTTGAGTCCTGCTGCTGTGGGCTTCAGTAGGAACCCCTGGGTGGACCATGTTGATTCTGAAGTTGCTGCCCAGGATTTTTGCTCTTTAGACATGAACAGTAGAACCTGAAATATTCTCTAAATCCTGTTTACAACAATGAAACCTTCATAATGAGAATGAGATTCAAAAAAAAATTTTAAAAAGGCCAGCCCTGCCGGGCGGTGGTAGCACACACCTTTAATCCCAGCACTCAGGAGGCAGAGGCAGGCGGATCTCTGAGTTCGAGGCCAGCCTGGTCTAAAAGAGCTAGTTCCAGGACAGGCTCTAGAAACTACAGGGAAACCCTATCTTGAAAAAAAAAAAAAAGGCCAGCCCTCCAGGGCATATGAACCCTGTCCTCTTCTCAGTACCCCTCCCCAAGTATTCTGAGTATTTCCTATTCTACCTTCCCTGCTGAAAAGAGACTGCAAAAAGAAGAAGAAAAAATCCTTTTCCAAAAGACTTTACTTGACCTCCTAGTCGCTGAGTGTATCTTGCCTCACACCTTACGGAGAACAGAGAGTTAGGAGATGAAGGAGCCCGTGACCTGAGATCTACTGACAAGGGGTTAGTGTCGGCCAATGCTTCGCTCCTCTTACACACTTCACGCTTGCCTTACAGTCCAGCCGAGGTCACCAGCCCCACTGTTTCCTTAGAGAATCGAATCTAGGCCCCCACCACACAACCATACGCTTTGAAACACCACTAAGATAATTTGCCTCTTGATTTCCTCCCACCCCCAAGCTTTCCAAACTCAAAGCAAGCTCATTAGAAAGTACTCGACTTTTTCACCCCTAACCCAGAGTGCCCATGGCACAAAGTCTAAAGTCTTTAGGGCTAATGTCAAAGACATATTAGAAGGAGCCCCCAAGGGACAATTCCTCCTCCATACACAGGCCATTGTCCTCTACAAATGCCTTCTTCCTAATTTCTTTCTGATTTGTCCAGTGTTTCTTACCTCCTGGAACACAGAGAAATAACAGCATTTTGTCACTTGCTCAGATATTGCATGGTTTTATTAAGTTAATATGAAACCTGGTTAAAAAGTAATGAAATTGAGTGTACAAGCCTCACTTCAATCGATATCATTATTTTCTATTACTAAGCGCCACCATGGAGTCTTCTGTTGTTTTCGATTTGTATTTGGAGAATCTGAACACCTCACGGGAAACTGGGGGGGGGGGGGATTACGTGATCCATCTCACCAGTTCCTAGCCACCATTATTTCAAACCCCTGTGGTTGACAGTCACAGATCCACCCACAGAGCTTGCAATATTTTCTGAGAAGCACACTTAGAACATCTTGTTCCCTAGGAAGATTAGAAACTCCAATAGGGGACCGGTCATATCTTGCACCCCAACTTGACCTCTCCCTCCCCAAAGGGTTGAGTTCTCTACTGAGCACAGTGTAGGAACCTTTTCCCACTCGGTTCGTGAAAAGTGGTGGATCCCCACAAGGCTATGGAAGGGGGTCGGTTGTCAGGGTTCGGACACAGCCTGAACCAGTGCACAGAGGATGCCATCGTATGCCTGGGTCGAACTTCCCTTACGCAAAGATGATCTTACAGGACGAGTTTCCCCCGTGAGTCAAGCCCTTCCACCAATAGCACCTAGCGCTTACATTCTGTCCCTGGAAGTCAGCCCACTAAAACAGGTGTGATATTTATATCAGTCCAGAACATTGATCTAAGTGTCAGATCCTGAAGGAAAAGGAACCGGGAGGCTTATTTTTAAGGGGGGGAGGGGAACTTCCTAAAAAATGCTGTTCACAAACACAACATTTCAAGGACAGGAAATAACAGAAAGCGCCTCTTGTTTACCCAAGAGGTGACTGGCCTCATTCTTAAGACTGCCAGGAGGCCTGAGCTACCCTGCCACTCTGAGATAAATGATGGGTGCATGGTTTTCAAGCTCTCAGGTTCAATTCCCAGGATTCTCAGCCTTGGAGTCAATAAGGCATGCGCCAACCAACCAAGAAGCAAAAGGAAACAGATAAAATAAACCATGTGGTTTGGAAACAAGATTCCGGAGTTGAAAAACTGGCTCTGACATTTGGTTTTCTGAGCCTTGATGGCCTTAGCAAGAAAATGGGAGGAAATGAGCTTTTCCTTAAATGAGTATCAGAGATGGAAATAATAACAGCTAATACTTGCTGGGTTCTGCTTTTGTGCCAGGCACTAACACGACGTGCTTTTTAAGTGAGTCATCCACATTTCAATATTCAGAGGCAGATAGCATCACATCCTCCATTGCAAACATAAGGACACTGAGGGATGAAGAGGTTATAGTATCTGTCCAAGGTCCTTGCCTTGGATGGTTCTAAAACCAGGTGCTCAATCTTCAAACCTAGGTTGATGTGCTCCTGAAAGCACTGGCTACAGGCACATGGCAAGAGACACTAAGCAGAGGGATCGATGGATGAGAGCAGACAAGGGGCATGCAAAGGGGAAGAAGAAAGACCCTTCGTCTATGTTTATGGCATTTCAGGTGTTCCTCCCCCAGCCATCACCAAAGCAGATAATGAGGTCTCTAAAAAACATGTCTCTCCAAATTACCCCAAAGTTATCCTTTTCCAGGCCCCTTCCTGTGGAAGAATATAAGATAAATTACCCTCCACTTAGAACATACAATGACACACATCCTGCCTGGTTCAAAAATATCCCCCAACCAATCACAACCAAAGGCCTAAAATGCACTCACCCATCTGCCCTACAGACTGTATTCCAACTCTGTTTAGAGTAAACTCTCTTTACTGCTAGAGGTCCTCTCCTTCTCTCCAAGAGCAGTGCTGGACTTGGAACTCAGGACCTTGAGCTTGTTAGGCAGATACTCTACCACTAAGCTAGATCCCCAGCCTGCCTTTTCTTTGTTTGAAACCTAGGTATGTCTTGGGGACCAACAAGCTCCAGAATCCTGATCACTATTTCTGGGGCATCCATGGGGACCCCTCGGTGTTGTCACTGCAGAGTTCTTGGTATTGTCAAGGTGATGATAAGACACCCTCCCCTCTCCACACACAACTCATGTAAGGCAAACCTGGCACTGCATGTCCTGTGCTGTCTTGTGGCTGCACAGCCTTAATGAGAGGCAAAGCTGAGTGGTAACCAAAGCTATTGATTGTGACTGTGCCCCAGCACACAGATATTCCTGTGTATAGACAAGGAGGGATGGTATTTGACTATGGGCTTCAAGGCATTTTAAAAATAAACACAGGGGATAGAGTGATGGTGTTAGGTCTCAAACGTGGGACACATGGCTAAAGTGCCTTTTTAACAGATTAAAGTGGACCTGGCCAGCTGGTTCTCCCAGTATCCCTCAATTACTACTGTTACAGGGTTCAGCTGGCAGATCCCAGCTCCTACCCTAAACTTCTTCAGCCCAGGGGCTGGGCTGCCTTTCCCCCAGCTGCCCATTCTATATAACCCACCATTTTGGTTGCCTGGTCCTTTTGATCTACCCTTTAACTTCCTGAGGTCTGGCTCTCTTCTCTTCCCTTCCCCCTCTTCTCAACTGGTCCAGCTCCTCTTCACTCTGGACTCTCCTAGATGTCTCTGCCTTGGCTATGCTCTCCCTTTTAGCTACAATAAACTTTCTCTTCCACCATACTTAAGACCAGTCATGTCCTTCCTTTTTTATTTCTGTATTTTTTTTTATTCAGATGGCTCAGTGGGTTATCATTCCTTATTTACCAGCATGAGTACCTAAGTTCAACTCCTCAGCACCCATCAGAATGATTTGCTTTGGGTTCAATAAGAGACATTGCCTCAAGACAAGAAAGTAATAGAGGCAGACATATGATGTCCTGCTCTGGTTTCTGAGTGAGCACTCACACATGTAGAATGCCACATTCCCATGCATGCACCATATCATACATATCACACACATGTAGTGATATTTTGTTTATAATCTAACAAAAGCTTGCCTGAAGATCAAAATGATGCTATAAACCATGAGTTAGCCATACAGGCCAGGCAGTGGTGGCACACGTCTTTAATCTCAGCACTTAGGAGACAGAGGCAGATGGATCTCTGCGAGTTCAAGGCTATCCTGAGCTACACAAGACTGAATCTGTCTCAAAGAGAAACAGAGCTCAAAGGTGATCCCAGTTTGGGATTCCACACCTTTAATCCCAGCATTAGGGAGGTAGAGACAGGAGTGATATGACTGGATGGAGAGAGGAATATAAGGCGGGAGGAGACAGGAGTTCAGAGACAGTCTGAGGATGAGTCTGAGGTTTCATAGAGATGGGGCAGTCTGAGGTTTCATAGAGACAGTAGCAGTCTAAGAATTTGTAGAGACAGGATGGCCCCTTTAGTCTGAGAATTGGTAGAGGTAAGAACTCTCTAATGAATGGCTGCTATGCTTCTTCTGCATTAACCCCTATCTCTGACTCTGGGTTTTTATTATTAAGGCAAATTAGAATTTTTGCCACACACACAAACATAAGAAAATCAGGTAGGGTATTATACCTGCAATAGTAGTAGGTGGGTGGTTGAGGGAGGAGGGTCATGACCATCCTACATGAACAGGGAGAGTCTGCTTCAAAAAACTAGGAACAGGAGATGTGGTTGAGTACTTGCCTATTGTGAACCTGGCCCTGTGTTCAGTTCCCAGCGCTGTTAGAAAACAAAGGAAAATATGGACTTACAGAGAGGTTGATGGGACATTCTAAAAGATACAGAATCACAAGGTGGAAATCTCTGTGACTGGACCCACTCACTCTGTGAGAGCTTCTGTCAAGGCATCCATCCTAAAAAAGGACCCATTTGGCACACATGCGAACTCATTTGGGCCCAGTTCTCTACTTCTGAAGGTGAAACCAAGCACAGATTCTTCCCTCTGATGAAGTAATTTTATCACCATAATTTGGGACCCTCAGAGTCAGTGTGGAGTGAAGAAGGGTAGCAGACCAAGAGAGCAGAGGCCACGGTTCTTCCGTCAGCAGGACAAAGGAGAAAGGAGAGAAGGTTTCTACAAGACCTGAAAACCTGCAAGTGGTGCTGGAATGGGTCCCCTAATCAAAAGGAGAACAGTCCCATCTGGCAGTGCTAGCAGAGTCGTGGGTCACAGCATAGACTGAAGGCATGTCCTGTTTGGATCACAGCAAGTCCCTTGAAGGAGCCTGGGTTAGGGCATAGACACATGGAGAAGGGTCCCCGATATCCAGGGACTAAGAGACCTTACACAGGTAACTCATCAAGCTTCTCCAGTTAGCACCTTATCAGACATTATCCTTCATTCTCTCCTTTTTATCTCTGTTATAATTCAAAGCCTACTGGCTTCATCCAGTCTGGTGAGCAGAGAGAAATGGTGTTGCTGTAGAGAGACTATTCTTAGAAGGAACAGGATCAACAAAGGATGTTGTCCCAGGAGTTTATGCAAACCCAAACACCATGAGATGCACTTATAAAATATTGTCCTGGATTTGTCAGATCTGCAACTTTGAAAGTCAAGAAAGGAATTATAAAGCAAAATATGACAGATAGGAATTCTTTTTCATTATGTTTAACGTTCTAGTCACTCTTTTATTGCTATGAAGAGACACCATGACCAAGGCAACTATTATAAAAGAAAGCATTTAATTTAATTTGGAGGCTTGCTTACAATTTCAGAGGTTTCGTCCATTACCATCATGGTGGAAGCATCAACACACAATGAGCTAGGGCAGTAGCTGAGAGCTACAACCTGATTCACAAGCTGAGTCTCTCGGATTGGCCACACCTCTTAACACTCCTAATCCTTTCAAATAATGTCATTCCCTAGTGACTACACATTCAAATATATGAGTCTATGGGGGACATTCAGACCACCACAATGACACAGTTCTCCCCATAGCAAACCAAAACCCCAACCATCACAAAATTATCTGTGCTATCATAGACTCCAAAAGCAAGATACCTGAACTTCAAACCTTGCCTCTGTAGGGCTCCTCAAAGCTTCATAGTTCTTTTTTTTTTAAAAAAAAAAAATTATTTATTTATTTATTTATTTATTATGTATGCAATATTCTGCAGGCCAGAAGAGGGCAGCAGACCTCATTACAGAAGGTTGTGAGCCACCATGTGGTTGTCGGGAATTGAACTCAGGACCTTTGGAAGAGCAGGCAGTGCTCTTAACCACTGAGCCATCTCTCCAGCCCCCATAGTTCTTGAAAAATAAAAAATTAAAATAATTTTTAAAAATTATCAGATCATAAAATGTGAAAGGGTCATAATTTGTTGAGAAAAACAAAAACAGGGGCTTCATATAAAAATGAGCATTTATATCTTATTAAATTAAAAAGTCATGCTCAAGCCCCACCCCCACCCCAAAAGGGAACACTGTAGGCAGAGATGGCTGAGCAGTTAGGAGCACGTGATGCTTTTGCAGAGGACCCAAGTTCGATTCCTAGCACTCATGTTTAGTAGCTCACAACTGCCAGTAACTCCAGCTTCCGGGGAATCCAACACCTGTGACCTCTGCAGGCAACTGTACTCATCTGTACACAGCCACATATAGAAACACAATTAGGAAAAATAGGTTTTTTAAAACCAATACTGAATGTCTCAACATGTATTTTAAAACTGAAATTAGATGCAAACTCATTAGGGCTGACTTGCATCAGTTGCTCATGCAGGTGGCCCTCTTCTGAGAACTCTCCTGAAACCTTAGCGTGATCTGAGAACTCTCCTGAAACCTTAGCGTGATCTGAGAACTCTCCTGAAACCTTAGCGTGATCTGAGAACTCTCCTGAAACCTTAGCGTGATCTGAGAACTCTCCTGAAACCTTAGCGTGATCTGAGAACTCTCCTGAAACCTTAGCGTGGCACAGTTTTAGTTTTTATGGCTTTGATTTTTGATGACCACTCAAAATTCACATCAAAATAAAATGACCTGTTTTAGAGACATTGTGAACATTTAAAGGGACACATAACTTAGGCTCGCAAAAGTGGAATGCACCTTTATTTGGCTGAAATTCTGAGGGGAGAATAAATGAGTTTTGTTTCATTTTGTTTGGGGAGTATCCTTTTTTGTTGTTTTACAATTTATTTATTTCTAATTTATCTCTGAAAACCAATTTCTTATGGCATAAAGAGAAAAAAATACCTGGCTCCCATATGTCTTATAAAACTAAAACATTTTGCTGGGCAGCGATGGTGCAGGCCTTTAATTCCAGCACTCGGGAGGCAGAGGCAGGCGGATCTCTGTGAGTTAGAGGCCAACCTGGTCTACAGAGTGAGTTCCAGTTCTGGCTCCATAACTACTGAGAAACCCTGTCTCGAAAAACCAAAACCAACCAAACAAACAAAACAAAAGCTAAAAGGTTTTTAGTGTACTGTGTTCATCCATTTGGGATGGAGGACAGCACTCCATAAACTAGGAGCTTATGAACGAAAGAAACTTGTTTCTCACAGTTCTAGAGGCTAGGATGCCCAAGGTCAGGTGCTAGCAAATTTGGAATCTGGTATGGCCTTTGCTTGGTTCACCTCACTGCGTGTGTCCTCGTATGTTAGGGGCAAAGTTCCCATGGCCGATTCTACAGCCTTATCCACGGGGCTCTATCCTTAGGACTCGCTCCTCTCCCCTAAAGCTCCCTTTCTTAAAGGCATCACCTTTTGAGTTAGGCTTTCAAGAAGACACAAGCATATAGACTGCAGCAAAAGAGGTAGAGGAGGGTGCGGAAGTAAAATAAATAAGAAGGTGGAAGGGAGACAGCACGCTTCCATCCCCCTTCCAGCTTCTTCCTCTTCCTGCTCCCCCAGACTGCCTAAGCAAACTGAGGTCTGGCTGGGCGGCACTCTCTGTGGAGTCTATTCACTTATAGCAGTTCTCTGAGAAAAATGCTTGCTGAGCATTTTGTTTCTGATCTCCATTTATTAAGAATTGTTGGGACAGGGCGACAGGGAGAGGGTATGGTTTAAACTACAGAAATGAGTCCCTCTCGCAAACCCATCTTGGATGATTTAAGTTTTAAAATGAGACCTGAACTCTTCAGACGTTAATAATTTTTTCTCCTGGGCTTTAAGGGACTTGATGCCATTCAAGGCTAACATACACACACACAAATGATACACAAAAATCAGATTTATCAAAAAGAAACAATGAGGTTGTTGGTCTTTTCCCAGTTGGTTTATCAGGTTATTTCCCTAACTAACCAACTCCCTGTTTCATGTAAGACAAGTTTGTTAGAATTTTAAAAAACTTTTTGTAGGCAGGCGGTGGTGGTGCACACCTTTAATCCCAGCACTTGGGAGGCAGAGGCAGACGGTTCTCTGTGAGTTCGAGGCCAGCCTGGTCTACAAGAGCTAGTTCCAGGACAGGCAAAAAAAGCTACAGAGAAACCATGCTATGAAAAACAACAACAAAAACAAAAAAAAAATTGTAATGAGTCTTTCTCTGTCTCACCAGCCAGCTCCTAAATAATGACACAGAGACTTACTTTTAATGATGAAAGCTTGGCCTTAGCTTAGGCTTGTTCCTAACTAGCTCTTATAACTTACATTAACCCATTTCTACTAATCTACATTTTACCATGCGGCTTTTTACCTTTCTTTCATTCTACATACACGACTCCCTCCATGCCTCATTGGCATCTCTCTGCACCTTGATTCTCTCCTCCTGCATCCTCTCTCTGCCCAGAAGTCCCATGTATGCCTACTGCCTCGCTATTGGCTGTTCAACTCCTTATCAAACCAATCACAGTAATGTATCTTCACACAGCATACAAATATCTCACTTTCATCTGACATACTTCTATTATGTTTCCTATTTTTCATGCTCAAAATAAACACAAATTCTCCATGTGATGAGTCTGAATGGGAGCCCCAAACAGATTTTAATCAACAAATCTTACCTTGGGCACAAAAGACTGAGTATAAACTTTGATTTAATGGGGGCCAGGCACCAGTAACTCAACCCAGCCAACAAAAAAAAAGTTCATTTCTCCAAGGATGCATCAGTGTCTCGATGACGGGGCCCTTCATCCTTCTTTGGTTTTCATTCATGTTCCCCTGTAAAATTTAAAGATCACATCTACATGTGGTATCGAGAAAAGGGTGAATATTTGACATGACCAAGGAGAAAAACGTGAACTATCCTAGCCTTAGATCCAGCTCAGCCTCAGAACTGCCTATTCTCTGAGTCCCTTATATGTCTCTGGTTCAGAATAAGGCAAAGGATTTGATCTCTTCATATGAGAGCAGAGTGATGGCACTCAGAGCATCTTCCTCCCAGGGCTATGTGCAGACTTAAGGAAGCCCTTGGTTCATGGCAAACGTGCCCATGCCTACTGGATGGTATAATGTGGGAGTGTTACGCAAGTTCCAATCTGCTGTTCAGTAGAGCAATTGCTGAGTGTGGAAGGGGGTCGAGTTTGGAACTGGATGATGGCTGGGTCTTGTGACTTTTCCATCCTCACAAAACCGAGGGCTACTATAGAGAGCACAATCTTAAGAGTGCATTTAATAAACTGGCGTGGAATAGAGAGCACCCTCTATGTTTTCAGAGCTCCCCAGATGATCCGAAGGCTTTCTGAGGCCTGTAGGCCTGAGCATCTGCTGACCACCGGTGTGGTCTGTTGGATGCTGGCATTATCCATTACACCAGTATCCCACACGCCACTAAATGACAAGTCCCTCAGATGCTGGAGCCCAAATCTAAATGGAAAACACTGACTGAAGGAGCTTGGGCTCTGCCAGATGGGGTTGGTTTGCTTTCAGCTGTGGTGGTGGTAACAGGTATAAAGGATCCTCTAAGACAGGTGAGATTAAAACCCATGGCCACTACTGTATCAGGAGCTGGGACTACGGGCTATGCCAGGATAAGAACCCAGCGCTTTAAACTAGCAATTTAACTTTTCTTTTTTCTTGTTGTACTTTCTTGCTGTTTTCCTTGAGTTTTACAAAAAAAAAAAAAAACAAACAAACAAAAAAAAAAAAACAAAAAAACCCAGGAGGATACAATTTCCCCTGTCTAAAGAAATTCTGACTTGAGTTCCTTGTCTACTGTCTACTTAGAAGCATGACAGTGGTGTTGGCTCCTGCTCCCTCCCACTGAGGGCTGGCTCCAGATAAAATCTGGGAGCAGATGGGGAGACTGTAAGCATTTAGTGGGCTAGAGTTAGTATAGGTGGTCATGCAATATACAGAGAATGAGGGCCTGACATTCCCTGGGGGACTGGGGACCATCAGAGGACAAGTCCCTCCCATAGAGGATTCTCAGTCATGACACTAGACATGGGCATCAACTCACTAACGGTCATATCACAGGAATAATCATGTCTTCAAGAGATCTCAGGGTACCTGTGGAGTTTGGGGGGGGTCATGGAATTTTCCTGTTTGTTGGGGGGGGATGTGACTATGCTTATTTGGTAGGAAACTTCTCATTTTAAATTATACCAGAAATAATTCACCTATACCCCAAGTCCCATGTCCCGACCAGAATAAAGCTATATCAATGTCTTACACTTCCTCTGCCCACCTCCTCCCTACTTCACGTCTACCAGGACAGACAATGGGACTCCCTGTCTTGGGTTCAAAGTTTCTTGGTAATTTTGTGACTAAGGATCTTTTTTATTTTTCCGTGAGGCTGAGACCACAGGGGATCCAGGAGAGGGAAAGTTGACCATAGTGAAGGAGCTGATGAGGAGCATTGGGGGAAAGAGGATGGGATCTGTCAATGGAGCCCTTGGTAAAGTAGGGCAGGGAGGGACACAGAGTGCAAACTGAGGATGCTCCGCTGTGCGTCATGGAGTCCTCCGCTCTGGAATCTGTCTTCCCAGGCAGCGGGGTGGGGGAAGCTCCAGCTCTCCTGGACCTTGCTTCTCCCCAGCTCTACTGGGTTACCTTCAGAGTCACCTAGTCCGTCTTGTTTGGATTGGTTTCTTTCAACCCAGAGATCCTTCCTTTAGCTCTGTCCTTTGGGATTCTTGACTTACTAGGGATCCAGGACTCAAAAAGTAACATTAATCAAAGGAAGAAAGAGCACACCTGGGAAAGGTCTGTCACCATCCTGTTGTGAAAGAAACCCATTTTCCAAGACAGAACTGGTAATGGGGTGGGAGTCTAATTTACTTCCTTCCTAGCCCCCTCACACCAGTGCCCAGATATCAGCTTGATGCAACTTGATTTTACCCACGTAGAAACTGAATGTAATTTGGCGTTTGCTAACTCTGTGTGCTGTGATCCGTGTAACAGCCCAATGAAAGCAGAGAGACTCTTGCAACAAGAGATTAAGTGCGTCCTAGAATCCACCCTCTAACCTATCAAGCAGAACGTTCTGAAGTAAAGCCTGCGGAATGGGCAATTATCAAGATGTCCTCCTTCCTTTGTGCTGGAGGCAGAGAGCCCTGCCAGCCCCCTGGGCAAGGGTGAAGCATAAATTACCCTCAAGCCAGACTTTTGGGTGCCTGACTGGGGAACTCCAGCAGGTCGCCCCATTCTCTTTCGTTACTTAAAAAGCCCTGCTCCTTTCTGATGACCATAAGATAGAACACGATTACTCCTGGGGGGGAACATTCAAAGCCAGTCCCCCCCCCCCCCGACTGCCGGGGGCAAAGGGCTGCCATTTACACACGCATCTTCCCCTCAACATTCTGTTGTCACCCTCTAGCTTTGGAAAGAATATGGCAACTCAGAGCCTGGTCTCTGAGGCTAACTGTGTGTCAAGGAGTCCCGTCAATCATCGTCTCGGCCCTGCCGCTGACTAGCCACGTCACTTTGAGCTCTCTGTACCCCAGTCTCTCTACCTTCAACTTAGCAGGAGCACCCCTCTCATAGGGCTGTAAGAATTAGACATTAATTCATTTAGTTCGTGGGACGAACTCGGCCAGCTCTTGACCCTATGTTGGAAATAACATAAGGAAGAGAAGAGAGTTGTCATCATGATGGCAGAACCCACGTTCCCCAGCCTCACTCCCATTCACAGAAATCCAACCTGCAACTGTCCACCATGCCACTTTTGAAGAAAATGCAATTATTATTTGGGGCATGGATTAAGGAGGAAAACGAAGAAATGGTGACCTGCCACCCTCTGGCCATGTACCTGACCACACATCAGCATTCTAGACCCACCTCAGCACCTCCCTCAGCATCCATGCAGAAGCGCACTTGCTAAGGACCACTCTGGAGGGCCGACAGATGGAAGGACAGTAGGAGGATGAGTGTGGGAAGGAAGGACGCTGCTCAGGACCCCAGCCCAGGGTGCATGATTGGGTTTCTTTGTACTGAGCTAAATGCTGGGTTTCTGTTTCTGTCTTGGATAAAAGATGGATTTTAAACAGCAATAATACATTGTTTCTGCTTTGGAAAGAAATAGGCAGGGTGCTAAAGGAGAGGTCAAAACGGAGGGTCACAGACCAAAGGATCAACGGAAGGTACTCCGTTCAAGTCAGGAAATAGTAGCCCAGCTAACATGTAGAGGCTCCCACATGGGACAGAGGCTGTGGTCAAGGAACTGAAAAGCAACTCAAGTGTCCCCTGCATAAAGAGGGAGGGAGGTGCCTGAGGAGGGGATGTGAGAACTGGCAGGCCCCTGAGGGGGGCGAGTTGGGGGACTGGGGTGCTCTCAGAGCTCCTCCCCACTTCCTCCACATTTCCTAGCTACTTCGGTGCCAGCAGGAGACAGGCGGAAACTGTTTTTAGCAAGTCACAATAACGAACAGTACTTAAGCTGCTTACTTACAGGAGATAGTAGTTAAAAATATCTCTGCCCATGCAGTGGGAGTTTCTTCAGGGGGTAGCTTGGTCTTTCACGGATACAATTTGTTTCAGGGATAAAATCTTCCTATAACAAAACACATCCAGCCATTGCATCACCCAGGATGTAATAAAGACTGGTAACACCCAGACATGTGGCTTTCGGTGTGAAGAGATCTGTGTCCCCCATATGTGTCATATAAATGGGGTCATGTGTATATGTATGTGTGTGTGTGTGTGTGTATGTATGTTCTTCCCTCTCTCCATCTTATGGAGTTCATTTCCTTTAGATTGAGAAATAAGATTAAGTCAAAGAGGAAGCAAAGAAAATGACTATTCCCATGGGTACCATAACCAATACCCAATGACAAATGTCATCCTACCAGCCTGGCATAAGCTAGACTGTGTGGCTTGATCAGCTCTAAAAACTGAGGACTCTTTTGACTCTTCACTGGAATACCTTTAAATTCAGATCCAGATCACCAAGCTGCGTGTTTGCAGGAAACATCAAGAACTGGGTGTATCTACCATAGGTCAGAAACCCTCCCTAAGCCTACAGAAAACATCAAGCAGCCAAAACAGCTTATTAAACTATAGAAGCCATTTCTTTCCAACTGTGGCCCTACAGAGACCCTCACATAAATGTTTTCTTCTGTGCTGGAACTTCTGTGAGCAGAGGGTGAGAGAGCCTGCGCGGTCCACTGGAGCACGCCAGGACCTCTGCCTGGTGAATGTTGTGCCCATGAACTGCCCGCATTAACCTCCTCCACGTCTCTTCCTCTGGAAGCCTGCCCTGACTCCCAACCATGCAGGTACCTGCACAGTCAGGCTCAGGACCCGTGTCCTCTCCCGGGTGAGGGTCACAATGTCACATGGTTTCTATGGTCACTTCACTAATGCCTGCTTCCCTCACGGGACTTCAAGTTCCAGGTCCCACATTTACCAGCAAGGGCCTAGTTTCGCCAGAAGCCCTGACCTTCGAGTGAGCTCTGTGGGATGTCAGGAGGCTGCACACCCTCTCATGGAACTTCTTCCACGTAGACTGGGAGCGAGGTTGGAACCTGCCCGACAGAGGAAATGGAGGAAGCGTTATGCAGCTGCTAAAAATGATGCTGACTTAGAGTACTTAAACATGGATTGAAACTTAACCATAAGCTAAAGTGTCAGGATGCAAAATGGTACACCTATGATCTTAATGCTGGCATCAAATCTACATGCCAGGATCACGGGAATACATACCACCAGCATGGTTAAAACAAGCTATGCTTGGTGTCCACCTATGAGCAGTTCTTCTTTGGATGTTCTGGTTTTCGGGGAATTTGCTAATGAGAAAAATCCTGTTTTTTCAATCCCAAATTGTATTTTAAAAACTTAACCTCAATTGTTTTCTGCCACAAGGGCTTTATTTTATATCTCATCCAGTTTAGGCCACCCACACGCTGTGCTTTCTCTCTTCCGCAGACGCCTCTGTGCAGAATACTGCTGCCTTCCCACCCAAGCCCCTGCCCTCACTAACTCCCAACCACTCTTCTGGGATTAACTCCATTGCCGATTTCTTGGGAGTCCTTTCCAAGTCTGCCCCTCTCCCCCCACCCCCAGAGGTCAACTGACCCACGAGTTGTTCATTTCACAATGCTTCTGACAGTGGACACTGGCCCCGACTGGTTAATGTGTCCCCTAGACTGAGCCCCAGATGGAGGCTCTGGTTAATATCTCACCCCAAACTTCAGTGTGGAGGCACATACACCTGTAGTCCTCGCCCTAAGGAGACTGAGGTGGAAGGATCTTGAGTTGAGGGTAGCTTGGTTATACAAAAGACAGCTCACAGTAGGCAATGACTATCACAGTGGGGGCTGGAGAGTATTGTTTGAGGGCTTGGAGGGGTGACTCGTAATTAAGAGCATTTGTGGCTCTGACTGGGGACCTACGTTCAGTTCCCAACACTCCATCTTCTGCCTCACAACCACCTGTAAGTCCAGTGCCAGGGCATCTGCTTCCAGTCTCCACGGGAACGAGCACATGCATAACACCTGGATATACACTCAGTCCACAAGATAAATCATTAAAAAACAATACTGAGCAGTGAATTCATTCATTCTGTATCTGGATATCAAGTCCTAAATTCTGAGGTGTCACGAAGCTAAGGGTGTACACAGAAATGTGATGATGAAAAGTACAGATCCTGATTCCTTGAAATGTTCAAAGAGTTTTAGCAATCCAGGTAAGTCATTCTGTTAATGTGTGAGGAACACTAGAGTGGCACACGTATTTGAGATGTCAACAAGGATGGCATCAAGGATATATAGAGAACTGCTCATTAGCAGATGATAGAAGTCTGGAGTGGTTGTTAGGGTCACTATGCCGATGACCCCCTGCAGCTCCCCCTGTCGGTGGTTCGTGCCCATTGACCTCCCATCACACCCTTCTCTGGAGCAAGAACATAAGGCCAGGAGTAGGACTGAGTCTACACATCTATTACCTGATGTGGGAGTCCCCTCTGTGTGCTATGATTGCCATGAATGAATAAAGAAACTGCCTTGGCCTGTTGATAGGGCAGAACTGAGGTAGACGGAGGGGACTGGACTGAATGCTGGGAGAAAGAAGGGCAGAGTCGGGAGACGCCATAGATCCACAGCCAGAGACAGATGTGCTGAATCTTTGCTGGTAAGCCACGACCTCCTGGTGATATACAGATTACTAGACATGGGTTAAACTAAGATGTAAGAGGTAGCCAATAAGAAGTTAGAGCTAATGGGCCAAGCAGTGATTTAATTAATACAGTTTCTGTGTGGTTATTTTGGTTCTGGGTGGCCGGGACTAACAAGCGGCCCCCTCCTCGTACAATTACCAACCTAGGAAAACAATAGGCAGCAAATGGCTGCAACCTCAATGCTCTACTGTGTTTCAGAAAACATTATACACATAATTACTGCTCTCCCTAAGAATCTCATGAGAAATACAGCAAGTCTTTAAAACTAGCCACCAACGGGACGCATAGGCCTTGAAGATGCTACAGCTGCATATAAGGAATAGAGCTGTCTCATGCCAGCATTCTCTGTGATTCTCCTTATCCGCACACACAAGAGCATGCTGCAGATGTGGAGGATGGAAGCGGAGGCTCCTTCCTTTGGGACTACATTCTTCACTCTGGTATTCAAAAGACTTTGTCCATCTTCCATTAAAATCTTGGACTGAAAAGCCTAAGATTAAGTCTACCACATGACCCAGCAACCCCACTCCTTGGCAAGGCTCAAAGCACTCCGTATCCTACTCCACAGACACTTGCTCGGCCATGTTTATTTACACCCTATTTGTAATAGCTATGAACGGAAACAACCTACATATCCTTCAGCTGGTGAATAGATAGGGAAAATGTGCTACATATGCACTATGGAATAGTAGTCTGTTGTCAAGAACAACGAAATCATGAAATGTTCAGGTAAGTGGATGGAACTAGGAAAGATCATGATCTGCGTCATGTTAAGTGGGATGAGGTTATGTCTATCTTTTTGTCTAGTTTGTGAGCCCCTGGAAAGTAGAGACGTGTGAGAACAGGTACATTACAAATAGTTGTCTGAGAATTTCACATGCGCTTTGGTGTCAGAAAAGCATGCTATGCTAATTCTGGGAGCTAGGATGGTATCTCTAAACACAGCACAGACAAAAGCCTTAGGCTACCAAGTGTCTGCTGCAGAAAAGCACTGTGGCTGGAAGCAGATGGGTGTTGTGGAATATTAGTGGAAGATGTGTTACATTTGTTTATGTTGTGGAACATTTGCTTAATGATGCAAAGATGTGTTGCCTTCTTTTTAAAAAAAAAAAAATTTCGAGACAAGTTTTCTCAGTGTTTCTTTGGTGCCTATCCTGGAAATAGCTCTTGTAAGCCAGGATGGCCCTGAATTCACAAAGATCTGCCTGCCTCTGGCTCCCAAGTGCTGGGATTAAAGGTGTGGGCCACTACCCCATGGCCAATGTTGCATTCTTTTTTTTTTTTTTTTTTTTTTTTGGTTTTTCGAGACAGGGTTTCCCTGTAGTTTCTAGAGCCTGTCCTGGAGCTAGCTCTTGTAGACCAGGCTGGCCTTGAACTCAGAGATCCGCCTGCCTCTGCCTCCCGAGTGCTGGGATTAAAGGCGTGCGCCACCACCGCCCGGCTCAATGTTGCATTCTTTTATGTTGTGTTTCTTTAACTCTGTGAAGCTGTGTTACTTTGTCTATCTAAAACACCTGGTTGATCTAATAAAAAGCTGAATGGCCAATAGCAAGGCAGGAGAGGGACAGGCAGGGCTGCCAGGCAGAGAGAATAAATAGAAGGAGAAAAAAGAAAAAGGAAGAGCAAGAAAAAAAAAACGAGAAGAGGATGTCAGGGGCCAGTCACCCAGTCCCACAGAATAAGAAGGAAAGAAAGAATACACAGAAATAGAAAGAGGTAAAAGCGCAGAGACAAAAGGTAGACAGGCTAGTTTAAGAAAAACTGGCTAGAAATAAGCCAAAATGAGGCTGGGTGTTCTTAACAAAGAATAAGTCTCCGTGTGATTATTTAGGAGCTGGGTGACAGGACCTCCCAAACAGCAGTGAAAAAGAAGAAAAAAAACTACAGATGGGCCTTTGACCATCGCGGTCATCGTCAAAATAAAACAGGAATACTGCTGCGATCACAAGCCTGCATCTCTAGCTCAGCACCAGTTCCCAGGCTCCAGGTCTTTGAATACTGAATAACACTCTCCTCGCCAACTCGGGGAAAGCACAAGCCGGGGGAAACTAGGCCCATGGCAAGAACAACTGTGACTCTGATCATCTGACCCTGGCAAACCTGGGGTTTTTTTTAATCTGTTACACTATTTCCAATACAGTGAATAATCAAGAATTGGCATTACATTAATATATTTTATGTAATTTTCTCAAATATTTAACATTTTAATAAATTTTAAATTTTATCATTTCTGAAAAATACTAAAAAATAGATTGCTATTTACTTATACTACCTCAAACTCAAGTATAATTCTTGCTAAATTTCCAGGGCCATGTAGGTTCTGGGACTGTTTAAAGTGGGTCCTTCTGGGCGCAGCATTTCTGGGGCAGGGAATGTCTGACTCTCATCATTAACAATGAAGAGAAAAGCTGACTGGCATGTCTCTCTTTCAAAACTGCTTTCTGATTATTTTCATGGTCTTTCCATGGAGTAAGTGACCAACCCCTTCTGCTGGTGTGCCTGAGTAACAGAGTCCCCCAAAACATAGGGCTTTGGCTAACCCTGGCAGACTTAAGCAAACCAAATGGCTATTCAACTTACTTGAGATGCTGACTGGTGAATATAGAATCCCCACTTCACTTTTTGGACAGAGTCTTATACAAATGTTTTTCACTACTTGCAATAATGTAAACAAACCAAGAAACTATGTCTATGCAAAAAAGATATATGCACATTAATGGTGTTTATTGTTGATTGGTGGGCCACGGGTGATTTTTCCCTCAACTCCTTTTTATTGATATATAGCTTCTAAAATGTCTAGTGAACCTCTTCATAGTGTAAAACCAAAAATTTGAGTCTTAAACTTTATGACAGAAGAAAAAAATGGGTATGTGTACATGTGTGCACACATGTATGTGTATGTATGTGTGTATTCATGTATGTGTACATGTGTGCATTCATGTGTGTGTATGCAGCGAAAGACGGGAGATGTAGGGTGCTCCCGTCACTCAATCTAGATTCCCTTGAGACGGGTTCTATCACGGAAGCTCTGTCTTCAACCCAACACCACCCAACTCACCCTGCCAGCAGGACCACACCCGGCTGTTTTATGTGGGTGCTGGGATCCTGGGCTCAGGCCTTTGGCCAGTGCAGCAAGGGTGCATGCACTTCAGGCCAGTGCAGCAAGGGTGCATGCACTTCAGGCCAGTGCAGCAAGGGTGCATGCAATTTCACTCACTGGGTCCATCTCCCGCCTGTTTTTCTGTTGTTTGCCGTGATGGTTTGGTTTGGTTTTTCTTTTGGGCGGTACTAGGGCCTCAGGCATGCTAGACAAGTGCTATACCATTGAGTTACACACTAAACCTACACCAGGTACCCTCAAACACTTTCCCGAGGAAAGAGAAGAAGTTAACGGTACGTTTTGTATAGGCTTGAAAAGGAACGGTCATGGTCAGTCTGAATAGCCCAGCAAAACAGACAGACAGGGCATCCGGACTTTCCTCCTGACAGAGCGCAGGGCTCATCCGGCGAGGGATAGGCACCAGCTGCTGACCTTTCTCCCAGGAGAGGCTCATCCAGGGTGCTGGGAGACCTGGAATGCTGGGAGGTAGAAAGCGAAGTTTCCAGCGGGAGCTCTGCATCCCCTCGGTGAATGGGCGAGGGTTGTCCGGACTTCCTCGGATCTAATGGTGGTGGTGTCTGACTCCTTAAGAGAATGCGCTCGTCAGGCTCTCTGGTGACCTGAGTGACAAGGTGAATTACTCTTGACTTGTAGTTTGGGTTTTGATTTGCCTAATACAGAGGTAGGGGCAGGCTAGGACAAGGAAGCAAAATTGAAGTAAGATAACAGAACATATGGCCAGGGATCACCCACAAATAAAAGAGGGGACCATGGTACAGAAGCCTCAGGAATAAGGGCTCGTAAGGCTCTGTGTTTGGCAACATTAATAAGCCAAGGTAAACTCACACTTAGAACTTTGCTTTCTTTCTTTTTTTTCTGGTTTTTCAAGATAGGGTTTCTCTAACAGTCCTGGCTGTTCTAGAACACACTTTATAGACCAAGCTGGCCTCAAACTCATTGAGATCGGCCGGCCTCTGTCTCCAAGGTGCTAGAATTAACAGTGTGTGCCACCTCTGCCCAACTAGAGCTTTGATTTCTGAGGACACTGGCTTTTTGGTTCTGGGGAAGATGTAATTTTTCAACAAAGTGTGACTGTCCTGTACCTAGGCATGCAGTATACAGTTCACTTCCTTCCCATACACCTCAGTTTGTAGCATAAAAGCTGCGGCTCTCAGTTTGGCAAACTGGTCAAGTTTGAGGACACGATTAGCACCTCACTGTAGAGAGGGATCTGATTGGAGACAGGCAACATAGGTCACTGGTGATAAGGTAATAATCAGTCTATATAAACTCTCCCTTGGCAACAAAAGAAGGGGAGCAAGTCAATGAACCCCACGGTGAAGCAGACAGTGGAGCCTGAGCACCGGTCTGCAGAAACCCTACCGAACCTCCACTGGCCCATGAGCAGCACAGCTAGGAACATAGTCTCCCCACTAACTGCACAGGGCTTGACCTAGACACTGAAAATAAACCATTTTACAGACGTTACTGCTACAATTACCTTTACGTTTGCTTCAAGGCTTTCAAGAGAAGATGCTAGAAGAGAGAGGAGGAGGAGTGTGAGGAGCTCGTTGTTACCAGTTAGCCATATAACTGCTGGCACATTTACCCCACAGAAGAACCAAGATTTTAAACAATAAATGAATGACAAAGGTACTAAATGTTCCCTTGTAAAAATACAAGTTCGCAACTGAGTCTCTCTTGGGGCACTGCAATTCTAGGGAACTTCCTGTCTTCTTGGGGTCCACAGTCAGGTTGTATTTTCAATGACAGCCCAGTTGGAAAGGGGCTGGGGGCAACAAACACGCCATGGAGCAGAAGGTCAGCACCCTTACAGCCTTAAACGGAGGAAACATATCTGTCCAGATGCCCAGAGCCTGGAAGAAGACCCTGTGGATCTAATATAAAGTTCCTATGCTCTACTGTATGAGTCCTGGTTGGCTTCTGGAGATCAGTTAACATAGAAGCTCTTGAGGATACTTGTCTGAGGGGAACATGGCTGTGACATCGAGCCAGTAATACCGAAGAACATAGAGAAACCCAGTGCATCTAAACCACAAATCATCGCCCTAAATGTCTATGAGAGGTAAGTAGATCCCATACTAGTGAGTGGCAAGGATGACCAGAAAGCAAGGCAATAGCCTAACACATACAAGGCCCTAACTCCAAAACAAAACAAAATATTGCAGTACCAAAAAAAAAAAAACTCCAAAAGTAACAAATACACATTAAAAAACTGCAAAGCAAGTGGATTTTTTTCCTTAAGTTTAACAACAAAACGCTCTCCAGATTTATCGTCCCCTTACACTACCAGATGCAATAAGGAAGAACAGAGATTTTTACAGCCTGAGACCATCCTTATCTGGGCACATTTATCTGTGTGTGTAACATGGTTCTGGAAAAGCCACAACCACCACCACACTAAACTGGACAGGGAATTAGCGATGCCAAGTAGCTGCAAACCGATCCAGACCTAGGGACTCCCTGGGCACTCCCCTGCGAGGAGATCAGCACTGCATTAACATCTGTTCTGCTGCTGGCCCTTGTTTCTCAAGGGGCAATCCAGGGCCCAGCAGCACAAGGACCTCATGGAAGCTTGTGAGAAAAGGACCCAGGCCCCATCCCAGCACTTTATTGAGATGTGCAGTTCAACAAGAGCCCCAGCTGGCTCAGAGGCACATGGGATCTTAGAGGGGTGGCTTTATTCTCCCATAGATCTGGAGGTGACGTAAGCATAGAGATAGCCTGGAGCCCCAGGGATTCCAGGACCTCACTCCAGAGAGCTGAACATCTGGAGGTTGTAGCTCTGCTAACACCTCGGCGTAAGACTCATACCCATAACCTCGGGAAACGTCCTCACTCACCAGGAGCAAGAGAAACATGGTGTATGCCGCCCTTGGAGGCAAACGAGCATCAAGCAAGTTCCACTGTCCTTCCCAGGACATTTGCTGTTGCTTGCTTTTGCTGTGCCAGGGAAGAAGTAAAAGCCCTGCGTTTGCAGGGTGCACCAGTGATTTTCAATCGCAGCGCTTAAATTAAATGTCAGAGGTTATGAAGCGCTTCCTCCTCCCAGCCCCACACTGTCCAGGTCAGTGGTTAGCAGTCACTCTGTCTGGTCTGAGTTACCTCCACAACACTCTGCAGTCCTTTCAAAGTACAAACTGTCAAGCCGAACACAGGGAACTCCACTGTAAGGCTATCCCATGTCTAGTCCCACCACGGGGTAACAGAAGGAATCATCACCAGCCCTGTCCAGACTAAGAACTCCAGGCAAGCTGCCATGACCTTCACTGAGGACAGACTCACACATTTCAGTCCTGAGGTAAAAATCCCCCCAGGAGTGCCTTAACCCAGAGACTGTCAATTAGTAATGTACAGTCCAGGAACCTTAATGGGGGTGGGGGTCCTGATGAAACCTCCAGATTAAAACCTGCGTTCATAATTACACTAAGACATGATTCATTCCTCCCATTCTCCCACAGTGTAACAAACACCACCACAGCGCATCTAACAGTATTATCCTAATGGCCAGTGACTTTCTCACTGGTGTGTTACATTTTACAATCATTCAGTTTCAATTTCTAGCACGCTAAATGTGGCTAGCCATCACCCATGTCAATCAAAGCTCTTTCAAGTCCTCAACATCGTTTGCAAGTGGATCCCAACTGCTGCTGAGAGCTGGCTCCCAGTGGATCCCAACTGCTGGGAGAGCTGGCTCCTACCTCACTAACTGGAATCCAGTCAGCAAGTGTCATGACCACCATCAGTGTCTTGCTCCTTCGCCTTCGGAAAAATGGCAGAACCAAACAACGTATTTGCTAACAGTCAGCCATGCCTTCACAAAGAGTTCACACCAGGAGGAGGTGCTGCCTGTTTGCCAGCCTAGCCGTGTGATCAGTCACACTACTCAGCTCAGTCCCCTGCAAGTACTGAGGGCATCTTGAAAATAAGCTGCTTCTTAGTGACCTCAGCCCATGGGAATGTCTTGGCTGGAGAGACCTAGAGAGACAGGTCCACAGTTTCCAATGTAACCTGTAGTTCCTCAGAACGAAGGATGCTAAGTGGAATGCACTCATGCTCATTGATGGAGGAGAGTTATCTGTCTATGTTTCTTTCATTGGTTAATTAATAAAGAAAACTGCCTTGGCCCTTTAAGAACAGAAAATTAGGTAGGTGGAGTAGACAGAACAGAATTGTGGAACAAGGAAGTAGAGTTAGGGAGAGACGCTTCAGGCAGTCGCGTGGTGAGTCTCCATGCTGCTGTTCTCCGAGATGGATGCAGGTTAAGATCTCTCCTGGTAAGCCACAACTCGTGGTGCTACCCAAATTACTAAATATGGGTTAAAGGAAGATGTGAGAATTAACTAATAAGAGGCTACAGATAATGGGCCAGGCAGTGTTTAAAAGAATACAGTTTCCGTGTAATTATTTCGGATAAAGTTAGCCGGTTGCTGGGAACTGGGCGGCGGGACACAGCCCCGCCGCTTCACACTACAGATTGGCGCTCCAACGTGGTGACTAAATCCACGTAAAAACCTGTAAAAGCTTCAAATAAAGGAGAGAGAGTGTTTAACACGGCTTTTTGCTGTTTGCCTGGACATGCTGTAGAGAGATCTCCTGTTTCCGCAATAGCGGCACAAAAAAAAAAAAAAAAAAAAAAAAGCTGAGTCATTTTAAAATGCAGCTTCCTGCGCTGTGCAGCCAGTGCAAACTCTGGCTATAAAGCATTTCAGTGGCTTTTATGGACTGGATGTTTGTGTGCCCACTGGGGATCGGAAAGAAGGTTCTCTGAGACCATGCTCTGAGGCAGGAGTGGCTCCGGCTCTGCTCCGCCACGCTGAATTGTGCTGACCTCAGGCAGGAACTATCGTAATTACCATGATAACAGCGCAGTTAAGGTTTAGACTTGGCTATAAACAGGCAGTACCATATTATTTTAAGAAGTGGTTAACCTTTTAAGAAATGCTCCTGGATAGTAAAAAATTACAGATTCACAATAGGACAGATTCAGACATAAAAGACTTTTAAATGAGTCACAGTGTTGGATGAATGTATGTAGGCTTGAGAGAGAGAGAAGAAAATATAAAAAATAAAGTTAATGCCTAAAAAAAGGCTAAAGTCTTTAAAGAGACAGAATAAAGTAAAGTGATAGAATGAAAATAAGCCGCATAAAAATGGAAAATTCACAGAGAGTCTGGATTATGTATTTTGTTGTGTTTTCTTTGATTTTTTTGACTGTAAAGGAGCTAAGTACAGAGAGACATTTCATTATATGGGCTGCCAGTCTAGACCAGAATGGACATCTTAACGGTATGACTTCAGGATTTGGATCTAAGAACATGATGCTTTGGAAAAGAGTTTCTTCTTTTGTTTTCACAGAGGACGAGACTCTGTGGATTGCTTCTATCCCAATATGGTATGATAGACCACGCCCTCCTGAAAGGTTGCTGTGAATATCTTCAAAAAATTACTTCACTCAACTGCCAACTGAGAGGAACCTAGCACACAGGTTATACCATGAAAGACCTAAATAACAACGCCCCCATTCAGCAGGAAGCAGTTTGGAGAGAAAAAACTGCGCCCCTTTTCCCAAATATTGCTTATAAATGTTCTTTTACATTTAAAGGGGGAGATGATATAGATATGAATTTGCATTGGTATAGATTTTAAGGTCAATTTTGTTATATGTATATGTATTTCTGATCTTGATTAAGCTATTGTGATTGTAGTTCATTTTAAAAACTGTAATGTATAATTAGGAAATATAGGTTGTTAATGGATAATCATTGATAATAGTTAAGCTTGTAGTCATGTTATTAGATTTTCTAGATATGTAGAGATATATTTCAGTTAGATAGACATTCTTCATATCTTTCAAAGACTGCAGAATATGGCATTTAATGTTTTTAATAACTTAGGGTTTTTCATGACAATGAGACACGTCTGCTCCTGGCAGCACCAATCTACTTCAAGAGGAAGATGGGCATCGAAGAGGCTACTTATGGAGTTTGTTAGCCATTTGGGCAAGAAACTGCTCTTGCCTGGACTGTTGCATAAACTGGACACAAGGAACCCACAGAAAGAGGACTGCTAAACTTGCCTAAAGGTGAGATGGTCTCTCAGGGTTCCTGATTCGTGAAAGAGTCTGCGAGACGTTCTGCAGGACACAGCAGAAAGTGACTGAACTGTCTTTGGAATTTTTCTGCTTCATGGAATTGTCTGCTGGATACTGTGGGCCTGAAGCCTGAAGATGGATGCCCCAACGGTACAGAGGAACTTTGGGTGACTGTCCAGGCAGCGAGTTGTCTCTGTCATTTCTAGAGTTTTATAAGTTACTTATTTCTTGTTTACTTAGGTAGCATTATATCCTTCTGGAGTCTTTGATGGAGTTGAAGAATAAATAGATAGTTATAGCTTTCCTTAGTTATGATAAAAGATAAAATAGATTTAAATATTGTAACTGTAATACTTGCTTGATAACTGTTTTGTTATATGTAATTTTGCTATGTTAAAGTTGAAGCCTTTCTTTTTTGTTTAAACAGAAAAAGGGGAAATGATGGAGGAGAGTTATCTGTCTATGTTTCTTTCATTGGTTAATTAATAAAGAAAACTGCCTTGGCCCTTTAAGAACAGAAAATTAGGTAGGTGGAGTAGACAGAACAGAATTGTGGAACAAGGAAGTAGAGTTAGGGAGAGACGCTTCAGGCAGTCGCGTGGTGAGTCTCCATGCTGCTGTTCTCCGAGATGGATGCAGGTTAAGATCTCTCCTGGTAAGCCACAACTCGTGGTGCTACCCAAATTACTAAATATGGGTTAAAGGAAGATGTGAGAATTAACTAATAAGAGGCTACAGATAATGGGCCAGGCAGTGTTTAAAAGAATACAGTTTCCGTGTAATTATTTCGGATAAAGTTAGCCGGTTGCTGGGAACTGGGCGGCGGGACACAGCCCCGCCGCTTCACACTACAGATCATTAAAGGGATGTTAGTAACAAGAAACTCGAGTACCTCTTCTCATTGGAAAAGCGAAGTCTAAAAACTTCGATTTCCTTTTGGACTTCTGTAAGTGATGTTCCAAATTGCTTTCACCAAAGGGGTTTTCACTGTCCACCTGAAAGTAAAGGAGACATGTAAGATTCTTCCTGCAGTAGCTGGGACTACCTTCCCATTACCCACAATGGCTCCCCTACCCCCATTCAGAGAGATACTTGGAAAACAGCCTAAATCACGTTGCGGAGTATGGTACATTTTATGCCCACCATCTCCAGCGAGGCTAGATCTGAGGGTGGGTGTCAAATGTGAGCACAAAGAACTGAAGGTTGATATAAGGCAGCATAGAGTTTTCACCTCCTGAGAGCTGGGATAAAGGTGTGAGCAGCCACACCTGGCCCAGAATCCTTTGGACTGCACAGAGTATTCCAATTCCAATTCAGATTCTCCTCCAATCTAACCATCGAGATTCTTTTAAAACACAATAGAGCTGGGCAGTTGTGGCGCACACCTTTGATCTCAGCAGAAGCAGGCAGATTGAGTTTCAAGGCCAGCCTGGTCTACAGAACAAATTCCAGGATAGCCAGGGCTACACAGAGAATCCCTGTCTCAAAACCAAAACGAACCAAGAAAGCCCACAATAGCAGTGACTACTCTCTTAAAGTTACAGGCCATGCTTCCTAAGACAAAATTGGTCAACATGACCTGCAGAAGCAGGTCAAATGCTTGAAAAAGAGATTCTTCTACAGCGTAAATTTTAAATTTTTGAAATGGACTTTGAAATTTTTATTTTTTCAGCAAAGCAGACTACAATGCTAGTGTTTATTGAATGTCAAGAAACAGCTTGATTATGTTTCCTAACTTAAAACATTTAATTTAAACTTTTTAATGTGTATGAGTGTTTTGTTTGCATGTATGTCCATGTACTACATGTGTGCTGGTGTCCACAGAGGCCAGAAGGGGGCATCAGATCCCTTGGATCTGGAGTTATCAACAGGAACTGCTGTGTGGGTGCTGGAAATTGAACCTGGGTCCTCTGGAAGAACAGCCAATGCTCTTAACTGCTGAGCCACCTCTCCAGATACAAGTTCTCTAAATTTTAATGCTTCTATTAACGATGCCTCAAACATGAACAGAAAATCTGGCTAATCAAATATGTAAGATGACCTATAAAAGAGCTTAGCATATAGTCAAAACTGTAATGATTTGCTAAACAAGAGAAATGGAAATTTTCACTCCATAAGAAATCTAGCCATTTTTTTTACAAGACGAATTACTCCACAGTGGCAGGGACTGCATTTGATAAGCATGAGTATGGAACAGAATAAGTCACACTGTCCAACATAAATGCAAGCTATCAACACTTTATGGAGCCATATTTAATGATAGGTTACTACATTTTTTGCCAGGCATCTTTACCAAGACCAACAAAAAGAAAACAGCCATTTAATATTCTGTGTCTATGAATAGTCCTTATTTGGAGATTAGCTAGTTGGTGTTTTCTAACCAGAAAGCTCAATTCTACTTAGAAACAAATTACACACAACAATCTCAGCAGTGCCTAGACTGAGATTTACCTCACCTCACAGCCTGTGTCAAATGCACGATCATAATTTCTAGTGACTTTAAGTGAAAATGTCAACAATTTATCCATCATTTACATTCTAAAGATAGTCACTAACTGGAAGGTGTGATAGAGTTCACAGAGGGTATGAAATAACAAAATCATTAATTTGAATGTCTCTATATATTGCTATGGGATAACCCTTCTGTATGCTATGAATATATGTTGCTCTCATTGGTTGATAATAAAAGTTAATTTGACCTATAGCAAGGCAGAATATATCTAGGTGGGAAAACCAAATTGAATACACAGAGAAGGAAGAGCAAAGTCGAGAGAGACTGGAGCCAGTTGCCCAAGAAACAAGATGCCAGCAGACTGGTAAAAGCCACAGAAATGTGGTAATACATGAATTGATAGAAACGGGTTAATTTAAATGTAAGAGCTAGTTAGTAATAAGCCTAAACTATAAGCCAAACATTCTGTATTAATATAAATAATCTTTGAATGGTTATTTAGAAGTAGCTATGGGACAAGGCAGGACAGATAAACCTCTGTTTACTATAATTACAGACAGTTTCATGGAAAACATAAAGGCTATGAATAAAAAAACTGAAATAATCAAATTAATGATTTGTGGCTGTGTGTGTGTGTGTGTGTGTGTGTGTGTTTGTGTAACTCAGTAGCCCAAATTTTCCTGAAACAGGCTATGCAGCCCAGGCTAGCCTCAAACTCATGTTTATCCTCCTGCCTTAGCCTCCCAAGGGCTGGGATTGCAAGGGTATATCGCAACACCTGACTTGAAATATTCCTTTTATTACACTGATAAGCTAATGTATAAACCTACCTTGAATGTCTATTTTATAATACAGTAACTAAAAACAAATTTTGAAGATAGCCACAAGGACTACAGTGACTAACCATGCCCACTGCTTCTGGTGACTAAGATTCAGAAGGTTCTTTGAGTGAGGCCCATCCTTGCTTTTTCCCCACTAACATCCTGTCCCTGCTCAGCATTGGGCTACTAAGCATCAATCTCATCGAGAAGGCAAAAACTGTTTCTTATAAAGGGCTGGACCTTCACTTTGAATTGAGGCACCTTATCAGCCAGCCTTTGATTGACATCTTCAGTTCCTGGCAGTACACAGGCGCCTCTGAGTAACGGTGAGTTATCTATGGGCATCATACTCAATTAATACTGTTCTAAAATTAAAAATGGGACGATTGAGCAAATTCCCTCCGAGATGCCTTTATAGACATTGCCTAACAATGACTCTGGGAAATGAACATCATTGAATGGCAGCTATTATTCATTTGAATTCCCTCTGTAGTCACTACCGCCACGTGTTGGCATGGCTCAACGCTTCTTTCTCCCTCTCCTATGCACATCCTCACTGCAGCAAGTTGCTCTGAGAAATTGCTTCAAGCTCACATGTCTAACCACAAACGGAGGCTTTTTGGCTCCAGGGAGCCTGAAGCTTTTTCCGAGGTTCTGCGGAGTCGGCTGGTGCTGGGTGAGACGTCTAGGGGAAAACGGGGAGGGGACCCGGGTCTGTGTGCCTTTGGGAAGTCGGTCAGGACTCTTCTCCTTCAGCTTCGTTTTTCTGTTATTTGTGGGAGTTCTCTGTCCATGTGGTTTCGATAAAGGCTTTTGGGATTTACAGTTCTCCTCCTGAGAGCAGAAAACAAACAGTTTTGTTACACTGCTTCTTCTCGTTAGGCCTTGACCATGCTTGGAAGGCCCTCTGCCCGTGAGCTATACTTCGAGCCAAAAATATTATTGGAAAAATAAAGATAATTCAGTCACGACTATAATAATTAATTGAACATTTAAAAACTAAGAAGAATGCCTCGGATTTTTAGAAGAAATTTTTAAAGAAAGTCATTTATTTACCTAATCTACCATTTAACATAATCACTATGTGTAACTCACTAAAATCACACATTTTAAGTAATAACAGTGAGGTTTATTTGTACTGGGGAAAGTTTGAGAAGGCAGACACACACAGGCACACTCCAAGCACAGGCAGACCACAGACACCGAGAAGCATGAATGGCATGTACAGGTGGACCCAACTGTTTCACTTCAAGGAGTGTACTAAAAGTAGTTAGTGTTGCTATGTGTACAGAAATGAAGGCAGTGTGTCTTAGAGTCAGAGTTTCACCATGTAGCCTAGACTGCCCTTCAACAGGAGCAAGCTTCCACATCAGCATCCCAAGGACTATGATTACAGATATGTGTCACCATGGCCAGTTTAAAATGGTTTTAAAAATATCTCTGTGAATAAACAACCATCTTAGCTGAAATCCTACCTCAGCATTATGACACTATAGCAAAGACTTTGTCGGGCTCCTTTGTGTTCTTCCAGCTGTTCTGTTTGGTGTGTCTGTGATGGGTGGGGGGTGTGGAGGGCAGGAGCTAATGGTCTCCCATTCTGTTTGGTGTGTCTGTGACGGGTTGGGGGTGGGGGTGAGGAGGAGCTAACTGTCTCCCATTCTGACTGACACCATCACTAACCATCATTCACTTGAACAGCACCACTGAATACACAGCAAATGCACTCTAATGGGACAGCCTGAGCAAATGGTTTGAATACAGAAATTAAATCTAGCAAAAAACTGCCCAGGTTACAGTATGTTCAGTTTCATGTAAACTCAGCAAACTGAGTTCAGGCCAAGAGTCTTTAAACTGGGGGCGAGGGCTCTTGTCATCTCTGTCATTGCCCTTTTAATTATACTTACAGAAAATCTGTTTCTGTGTGGGAACACACATTCTCGGATGGCTGTCCTTGTAGAAAACTCTAGTTTGGGAGCAATGCCCTAAAAATTAAGGCAACATAAAGAGAAGCAAATAAAATTACTGGAAACAATTCTCTTCCCCATCTCTTCTTCATTGGAAATCCACTAAGAACCCAAATGTCCTTCTGTAGTCAGCATAATCAGAATACCTTTTTTAAAATGTAAAGAGTAAGAAGAGCTGTACACATATATCATGTGTCTGCTATACTAAGTCGAGGCCTAAGTCAACTTGGAATACACACTCATACTCCTAACACAACCTTGTGAAGTGGGTCCTAATAAAATTTTCATTTGGACCTGAATGAGCTCAGACAGTTTATATAGCTTGTCAGGCTGGCAGTGGCAGGGCTGGTAATTGGACCTAGGCATCTGCACTCCAGTGCCCATGCTGCTAACTACTTTATCTGAAATACAGGGACAGGAAAACGAGATTAGTAAGGGGGAGGGGCAGGTCTCCTTCCCTGCCCATTTGCCTTGGAAAACTTCAAACATTTATACTCATCAGGCCTATTCTCAAACTGTTTTATTCGGTGTGGTATTTTATCATCCAAATGACTGCTGAGGTATAAAGTGAAGTAAAACCACAAAGTATGGGAATACAAAGAAAAATCCCACTACCGTGGAGAAAATCAACCTAATTGCTAAGGAACTGGTAAGACACCGCTAGGAGGTGACTGGTGTGCCTGTGCCATTCAGGTCATTCCTTCTCATTTTCCACAGTAGCAATGAACACCGAGAAGAGAGAACTGAAATAAATGCAAGAGAATTAGCATAGTGTTTGGGTCTAAGACTGTAAACCCTGTCGGTCCAAGTATGTGCCTGATGCAATACGATGGAGAAAGGAATCACAGTCCCTCCCCAGGATGACAGAACAAGAGGCTCCATGCTGTGACCTCGGCACACACCAGCCACGTAGCTCAGCACACACCACGGGCATCAGCTGCACCTGAAGCCCTGGCAAGTGGTTTGATTTTGATTTGTGAAATGTTCCAGAGGAATTAAACCACTCTTATCTTTTTGCCTATCTATCAAATTGTTCATAGAGTCTGATAAACTGAATTACAAGAAATGATGCTGAGTCCTGAAGGTATTTCAATGCCTTTTAAAGCTTTTTTCCTGGCAATCCCCTGCATTTATAAACAACTCTAAATACAACTTTATATAGGTTAGTCTTTCTGTTCATGCCCAGAACATTCAACAGGCAAGTGACACTGGAGGAAGAATTAAGTGTTTCTCCTTGTTTTGATTTGGAAGATGGCTCCTATTTAACTGGGAACTTGAGGAAAATGAAGTTAATCTGAACGTTTCCTCAGGCCGTTTCCCAGCCACTTTAATTCCCTTTTCAATTCTGAAGGGCAATATGCCAATAACTTGAAGTAATAAAGGGGAGCATCTCACAGGTGCCATGAACTTAAATACATGAAGGCAATATTGGAAAAAAGAAAATAAGTGATTTTAGGAATATTTGTCAGACCCTGAAAGATAATAGGGAGGGCTTAAAGTTATAGGCATTCAGAATTCTGATTAGGACTACTGTGGATGAATGTTTGTGTTTGGTGTATCAGTCATCAGCGGCATTGAAGGAACAATCACACCCTCTGAAGAGGATTCTCAGCAGGGCGGGGACAGTAACTTCACTACACAATAAAACAGCAAAAAAGAAAAGAAAAGGAAAGAAAAGAAAAACCAGTGCAGAAATGCTTTTAATAATTCACAAGCACTTGGCCCTTAAAGAAGAGGTCATCCAAAAAACATAAAAATCCACAAGAAAGAAAGGAAGGAAGGAAGGAAGGAAGGAAGAAAGAAAGAGAGAAAGAAAGAAAGAGAAGTAATTTCAGAGACAGAAATCATGGACCATAATATCAAAATGAATGTCTTGAATTTGGTTTCAGACAAATGCTTCCAGACTGCCTATCTGCCATACCATGCATGGCTCCTCAATTACATCAACCTCTATCAGTGCCCCTCTGCCAAAGGAAACCTGATCAACAACCCCAGCCTTGAATAAGTTGTAAATTATTAGGTTAGAGAATGACTAAAAATGTAGAACATTGAAGGGCATAAAACAAATGTAAGATAATATATCTATCATTAACCTATTTAGTGAAAAAATGCTATGATCGAACAGATCTTCTGACAATCTGCGATAAGTTGAAAGAGGAACCATTTGGGACATTGTATGACAACTGACTATTGCAATGATACAATTTAGATAATAAAACTTTCAGCTTTTGGATCAATAGTGGAAATCGGGATAGTTTGGTGTCATGAGCTGGGCATCCAACCATGGATAAAAACAGAACTGAGGTAACTAAGCAAGACAAAGCTACCTGCCCAAGACCAACCCTGTCAACACTAAAATATTCAGGGCCCAAAAATTTCTTTCCCTGTAGAAGCCCATGTGGGGAGGATCACTTACTGGAAAACCTCTTGCTGTCTTCATAAGCACCTCCCTATGCATGCCAAGGTGTGAAGATGTCAGCTTGGGCTCAGGGAACAGAAAATCTCGTGTATTTTCTTCATAGTAGGCCAGCTCTTCCCATGCTAGAAGGAAAGAAGAAAAATCATAAACAAATGTATTCTACATGCCTCAACTTTAACAAAATAGATGCTCAGATGATGTGCTGGTTAGTTTTATGTCAACTTGACACAATCTTTAGTCATCTGAGAGGAGGGAATATCAACTGAGAAAATTCCTCCTTGAGATTGTCAAGGTATATTGCTATAGGTAAGCCTGTAGGGGATGTTGATGTGGGAGGACCTAGCTCACTGTGGGTTGTACCACTCCTGGATTAGTGGTCCTGGGTTATACAAGTATAAGAAAAGAGGCTGAGCAAGCTACGGAGAGAAAGCCAATAAACATCACTTCTCCATGGCCTCTATCAGCTCCTGCCTCCACCAGGTTCCTGTTCTGACTTCCCTTTATGATGAACAATGATGTGGAAATGTAAGCCAAATAAACCCTTTCTTCTGCAAGTTGCTTTGGTCATGGAGTTTCATCATAGCCACAGTAACCCTACCTAAGACCGATGGTATCAGGGAGGGCACTTAGGTCAAAGTAAACATTTTGAACCTAGCATTTGTTATTCAAAATAAATTAATTTCTATTACTTTTTATCTTGTGAATAATTTAGCTCATGGATAGTCTTCTTGAAAAAAAAAGGAAGGTTGTTACACAAAATTGAAAAATAAAATAAATCTATCCATCTTTCCCTCATCTACGCACCCATCCATCCTTTGCTTCACCAAATATTTACCAAAGACAAATTTTGAGCCAGACCCTGAAGGCAGACAGAAATGAGACAGACACAATCCTGCTCACACAAAGTTTATAGTTTGAGTGGGCTCTGTATGGTTGGGTACAAGGGTGCCAATGGCCCAGAGAGCAAGTAGACTTGAAGTTCTTGGCGAGAATGTTATCAACCCAGAGATGCTCTAGACATTTGCTAAGATCATTTATGAGAAGGGGCCAGTAATGCTACAGTGTCCCGGGGAGCTCAAGACACCCCTTGCATACTTTTTCTCTATCATGCATGATTTTCTAATGTCCTACTAGACATTTCTTTAGGCTAAAAATAACCTAATGGTTATCTGAGCCTAAAATTATGTTACAAAGAACAGCCGTATGATTTTACAACACAAAAAGGAAGTGGCTTATAATGAAACAGGATTCATTTTAGAATGTAAATACTGGCAATAATGATGTGTTTTGATGCACTGGGATTTTCAGACTGCTAAATAGGTCTCAGTAGAGGGCCAAACAACGAAAAAGGAAAATTGTTCTTTTATTTATGCAATACCCATACTTCTAGAAAAGTCAGTGTATTGCAAAACATACAAAATACGGTATTCTCTGTTTTTGTTCCTATGTCATTTCTTTACACTCCTGCCTTAGCAGACAAGCTTCACCACAGTAGACCGAAGAGGATGTCTTCCCTTCTCCACACAGTACTTCCACGGCTTGAACTGGGCTTTTCTCTTGGTTGAGATCCTGTTCTTTCAAGTTTCCCTCTACAATTAACTTAAAATCTTCCATTAGAATTCTTTGCATATCAGACTAAAACCCATGTACCACTGATGAACAGTTTTAATCCCAGCACTCCAGAGGCCGAGTCAGGCAGATCTCTATGAGTTCAAGACAGCCTGATCTACATAGCAAATTCCAGGACTAACAGGGCTACACTGAGACCTACTCTCAAAACAAAACAAAACACTAGTAAGGTACAACCTATTGCTTCAATTGGCCTTCAAGATTTTATATAAATCATGCCTTTAATCACTGCTGCTACTTCGTTAATAACCTACCTCTTAGTTACTTTATTTCATCCCTGATGCCATTTTTGTCAGACTGTAGATATATCAAAGTCACCTCTAGAGTTTTGGGGTTTATTTCTTTGTTTAGTTGGTTGCATTTCTTGAGACAGGGCCTTATGAAGTCCAGACAGGCCTTGAATTGGCTACACAGTCAAGGATAGCCTTGAACTTCTGACCTGATGCTTCTACCTCCTGTGTTAGGATTACAGGCATACGCCCCACACCCATCTCTCTGTTATTCACATTCTCCCTTAACATTCCTCCCTCAAATCCTTGAATTATTGGCTCCCTCTCATCAACTCATAGCCTTGATTTAAATGTCCTACCTAGATGCTGCTCTCAAACCCATGGAAGTATGCATATAATGGAGACTCTAAACACAATCCTTATCTCCACTCATGAAGAAATATGTATGTGAAATTGAGATAACTTAAGTACCTACTTGTATCAGTCACTCTTAAAACAATCACTCTTTTTGAAATTCATTTTTCACAACATTAAAACAAGTTACAAAGACCAAATGTTCTCTAAAATCTTTTTAACTCTTGCTGGCTATTCACCCTTCAATGATTGCTTTGCATTCATGCATTCAAGAAACAACCATTGAGAACTTTCTGCATGCCCAGAGGGCTACATTGGCCTGTGGGGAAGCCTGTGTGCATTTTCTTGATTGATGATTGAAGTTAGAGGGCCCAGATCACTGTAGACAGTGCCCTGGGCTGGTGGTCCTGGGGGCTATAAGAAAGCAGGTTGAGCAAGACATGAGGAACAAGCCAGTAAATAGGACATTTTCATGGCCTCTGCATCAGTTACTGCTTCCAGGTTCCTGCCTTGAGTTCCTGCCCTGACTTCCCTTCATGATGGCCTGTTACCTGGAAGTGTAAAATAAAATAAGCCACTTCCTCCCCAAATTGCTTTTGGGCGTGGCATTTTATCATAGCAATAGAAACCCAAATTAAGACATAGCCCCTTGGGCTATTGCATGAAAAATTGCTAAGAGAATATAAGTCATTTTCTGCCATCATCATGGTTGTTCCATGATACCATTCTAACAATGGTCTATGTTAGCATCGGTACATTCCTGCAGGAACACATGCCAGGCCCGTGGCATATCGCACTCACTGCACATTAGGCTTCTCCTATGTTCCCTTTCCTTTCACTGGTTTTGGGTTCTTGTCACTGCATGTAAAAATTATAGCTACTCAATTATTATTCATTTATTTACTAAGAATTTAAATTATAAAAAGAATTTAAATAAACAAAAACAAGAAGCCAGAGAAGTATAGACAAACTAATTCGCTGTCTTTAGAATAACAAGAACAGATGATTACACTAATTACCAATTCGCAGATATCAGAATCACCTGAAAAATAGGCATCTCTTCATGGGTAGAATTATTTTAGTTTCCTTAATTGAGGAAGAAAGATCCATCTTCTATGGATGACTCTGTTCCCTAGATGGGATGCCGGGTTATATAAGTAAAAAAAACGGGAACTGAGCAAGAGCATGAATAAATCACCCTGTCTTAGTCAAAGTTCCATTGCTGTGAAGAGACACCATGACCAAGGCAACTCGTTAATGAAGCATTGGGGCTGGTTTACATCGAAAGGCTTAGTCCATTATCATCATAGCGAGAAGCATGGGGTCATGCAGGTAGACATAGTACTGGAGAGGTAGCTATGAGTGCTACATCTCAGCAGGTAGCAGGAAAAGAGCTGCTAGGCCTAAGGAGCATTTGAAATCTCAAAGCCCACCCCCAGAGACACACCTCCTCCAGCAAGGCCACACCTCCTCCAGCAGGGCCACCCCTCCTCCAGCAAGGCCACACCTCCTCCAGCAAGGCCACACCTCCTCCAGCAGGGCCACCCCTCCTCCAGCAGGGCCACACCTCCTCCAGCAGGGCCACACCTCCTCCAGCAGGGCCACACCTCCTCCAGCAGGGCCACACCTCCTCCAGCAGGGCCACACCTCCTCCAGCAGGGCCACACCTCCTCCAGCAAGGCCACACCTCCTCCAGCAGGGCCACACCTCCTCCAGCAAGGCCACACCTCCTCCAGCAAAGCCACACCTCCTCCAGCAAGGCCACACCTCCTCCAGCAGGGCCACACCTCCTCCAGCAAGGTCACATCTCCAACTAGTGCCACTTCCTATGAACTATGGAGGTCATTTTCATCCAAATCACCACACACCTTTTGTTTCCTGACTGTGAAGTAACATGACCAGTTGCCACAGGCTCCTGCCTTCCTTCCTTAGGCTGCTTTTCTTAGGATATTTTATCCAAGAAACAAAAAAAGTAAGACAGAGCATTGGTACTGGAAGTGGGACTGTTATATCATAAACCTGATCTCTGGTTCCTGGGTATTTGAAGCTAATTTGCAGTATGAAAGCAGAAGAGTTTGGAACTTTGGGCTAGAAAGTCCTCCAATACTTACGCATAGCCTAATGGACCATTATAGTGCAAGCCTTGATGCCAAAAATGCTGAAAGAAATGCAAACAGTAGAGGCCCAATTCATGAAGCACTCACTCTGTTGGAACTGGAAGACGGTCACTCATGTGACATTTTGGACAAGAACCTAGTTTCATTCTCCCCTTATCCTGAGAACTTGAAGTGAAGTTGTATTTAAAGGTAAGTGACTAGTTAAATTTGTGGAGGAAATGTCAAGATGGGAAGATTCAGGTTGGCGGTGAGAAAGCACTTGTAATCATTAAAGAGATGATCACTTCACTGAGACAAAACCCCACACACTAGAAGATTTGTCTTATGAAGATTCAAACATAATCAAGGGAAGAAAGCCTAAACTGAAAAGGTTCCTTACTCCTTGAAGGCTTCTACTTGGAGGAATGTTTCCCAGGGTTACTATATTTAAGTTGATACAACTATAGTCCAAGGGAGCCAGGTTTCATCTTGAGCTAGCTTTAATACTTGGAAAAGTCATCCACATGACACTGGTTTTAGAGTCATGAAAGATGCAAGGCTGAAGGTGTCCTGACATTTTGTTCCATAGTTTCTGAGAGTAACTGAGACCAATAAATGTGTTCTGGGATCAGAGTCCCTTGCAAGGAGGTCTTGAGAGGCCACTGGGTGGCACCATTCCCTGGGCTGGGATACTGAACTATATAAACAGAGGAAATCAAGTTGAACACAAACATTTATCACCCTCTGCTTCTTGACTATAGATGCAATGTGACCAGCTGACCCCGTGACTTCCCTTCAGTGATGGACTATAACAGTCATTCCTTCCTGGGTTGCTTTTGTTAGAGATTTTATTACAACAGAAAAGTAGCTAAGGTAAGACTGAAGGGGGGTTAGAAAAACTAGAGAGAAAGCTAGCAAGTGTCTTAAAGCCGTCTCCCGAGTTTGATCATTTTTCAGTGACCCAAACCATAGCCAACATGGAAACGGCAGCCCCATACTGAGACGTTTCGGAGCTGAGGCAATAAATAATGTCAGGGCTCCGACTGCCTAATCTCATAGGCCAGGTAAAGTGGCTGAAAGCCCTCGGTGTTCTCAATCAGCTGGTGACACAGACAGTGACGCCGTCGATGCCATCAGTGAGTGACTTCTTCCTCAGAAGGAAACGAATGAGACTGTAAGAAAAGAAATATAGTAACAGCACCAGCTTGAAAACCATCTCGCGTATCTAGAGCATACGACAGTGAACACCATGCTTCCAGGCAGGGAAGCTCACTGTGCTCTCTTAGAGATGGAGGGTTTAATAAAAGCTATTGTCATTATTCCACATGGCAAAGTAGGAACTCAAAGCCATGTCTGCAGGTCATCTTCCCTTGCTGCCTTCTAGTGACCATTACTAACCGCAGTGGAAAACTGAGCTCTGACTAAGCACACAGGTGCCCAGGAAAGAGGCATTTACAATTATACTGACTAGGTATAATTTTCCAAAGAGAACACATTAGTTTAGGAGCTTAATAAAAAGCAAGCACCAAGCTCACAGTCAGACAGTATTACACTGCCCCCCTGTGTCCGTCACTTTCTCACACCTTTGTAAATGACAGCCAGAGCTGGTCTCCATTGATTGGGAGCAAAGTCACTGTGTCTCTTTAGTCACTCCAGTAAATTACAAACAGATCTGAGCATCACTAGTGTATCCCTGATCTGATGGTCAAACGCCCTCTGCCTGTGTGTCTGAAGATGCTGCAAAACTATCACACAAGAATACGCTGTCTAAGCGGGGCTGTGGTTGGTGCACACCTTTAATCCCAGCACTTGGGAGGCAGAGGCAGGCAACTCTGTGAGGTCGAGACCAGCCCGGCCTACATAGCTAGTTCCAGAACAGCCACAAGAGAAATCCTATCTCCAAAAACAAAAACAAAGCAAAACAAAAACACAACAAAAAAATACAGTGTCTACAGCAAAACAAAGAGGTAATGGATTGGCTGATTGACTAGTAAAAAAAAACTAGTCTCTGTGGCTCATATGACCCTACATGAGACTTTAAGCAAATTTCTTTTACCTAGTCAGTACCAAGAACCACAGCTGCTGGCATATACCGTGCTCAAGTAATTAACTGATTAATATGCACAGTACCTGACACTGAGTGAAATTGCTGTTTTCAGTAATTTAAATTGCGTGCCACTGAAATCACAGTCTGAAATTGGAGGGCTGTGGACGAAAAGTGAGCACGCACAACAAGACTCCCATTTTGCATACGATTAACTTGTGAGTTATAAACAGTACGCATGCTGTCAGTTTGAATATCCCCAGGCTTCATGTCCAAGCAACTATTCTTATAACCTCACAGACAGATATGTGGTTACATGAAAGACTTGTAAATCTTAGTGCTCAGCAGGGTGAGACAGAAGGATCACAGGTTCAAAGCCACCATGGGCTTGACTAAAATAAAAAAATGCAATAATGTTTAACACATAAATTCTAAAAAGTACTTTACAAACATTTATATTCAATATATTTACACACAGTATTCTATGTATAGGACAGATAATTAGATATAGGTGCTGTGTGTGTGTTACTTTAAAGTTAGGTATACATGCCAATACATCATATCTTAAGTACATTTTTTAAAGTCTAAAAGAATCCACAGTAAATTGCCAATTAAAGTATCTGTCAAAAATTGCTAATGAATGGGTTCTTTTATTTTTAGTCTATATAATCATGTCTTAGTTGAAGTTTTTGCATTGGGTGGTTTTATATTGAGTGTTTTTATTTTAAATAGTACGAAATTAAGTAAGACCAAAATAAACATGCTCCTATTCTGTTAACATAAAATCTAACTTGCCAGTTCACAGGGTTGTATGTTTAAACATAAAATTGGGTCAAACAAGAAAAAAAGTTATGGAAAAAAACTCAATGGCCTGGTTTTAGCTTGTCATGTTTTTTTTCATTCAGTGAGAATTTCTGAATAGCAGATAGGAGGCATTTCTCTGTATTGTCTACCAAAACAAGTAATTCCTGAATGGATAGACTCATACATACTACAATATTCAAGAATCTATCCCTAGATTCACACCATAGTCTGAAGATCAACACTGTATCATCTGAGTGTCTTGTTTATCCCTAGGTTGACACTGTAACATTCAGATATTTGTCCCTAGATTTAGAAGGTAACATTTGAGTGCCCATCAATGTATTTACACAACAAATTTAAGAATTTTTCTTTGGATTCACAGTAGTATCTTAATGACTAACTAGATTCAGACTACAACATCTGTGTCCACATTCAGAGCATCTATCCCTACACTCACACTGTAATAGTCAAGCACCTATCTATAGATTCAGACCAAAATATTTGAGTGCCTATCCCTAGATCATACCATAATAGCCAATTGTCTATCACTAAATTCACACTGCAATAATTCCAGGGCCTACCCCTATATTCTCAGAGCATAGAGTTCTTATCTGTTTCCAGGGCTACTTTTGCTAAGAACCAAGGAGCACGTGCCTAGCTACACCCCTCTCTTGGGCCCCTTACCTGCCCCAGGTATCCAATTATGGGTAGATCCATAACCTTCATAATAATCCTCTACTCAGTCCCCTCCCCCAGCTTTAGCTGAGATATCTTCTATCCAGGTCAGTACTCTTTTCTCAGTAATTCTCACAGGAAAAGAGTACCATCACTTGAGAAAATATCGAAATGGCACAATTCTCTGAAAATGAGAAATGCATTCATACTGATCTTAACTGATGAAAGACTTCAATAAAAATATAAATTGATAGAAAAAGGAAGTGCTTACATCATGTAGCACAAATAATAAAAACCCAGAGACAAATATTGGGGTTCAATCTGAACATCAGAAAAGGAAAGCAGCCAGCCACTGGTTCTTACTTCTACCTCAGATCAAAATGGCGACCCTGCCTCCGAATCCTGAGAATGAGATTGAGACGGGGAGCTGGCTCCTCCCATTTTATATTCCGCTCTGGTGCTGGGATTAAAGGTGTGCACCACCACTGCCTGGCCTCTCCAGCTAACTAGTGTGGCTACTGGGATTAAAGGAGTGTGCCACCACTGCTGGTGTATTCAGGCTGACTAAAGTGGTGCTTTACTTTCTGATCTTCAGGCAAGCTTTATTTATTAAAATGCAAATGAAACATCACTATACATCCAGGCTTCATTCTGTAGGTAATCAAGAACAGTGACCAGAAGGAAAAAAGCAAATCAAATCATTCTACGGGAAAAATTGAAACTTTTAAGAAGGAAAATTTAAATTTAGGATTACACATCATATCTAAAAAGGGGATCATAAAAATGGTATAATATATATAAACTAATGTACAATTCAAAAGTAATAAATTCAAACGATAATGCTCAGCTTAGCCAAGATATAAGGAGCAGGCATGCTCCACTGGGGACCAGTTTGTCCCAGGCTCACAAGGCACAGTTCAGTCTGGGAAATCTGCTCTGTGAATATATTAAGCGAGGAAAGAAAAAGAATTTTCATGGTTATATGAATGACAAAGAAAATATAACAATTAAGGATAATAATACTATGGAAATAGATAGCTATTAAAAATGATAAATACATCAATTCTGGTAACACGGTTAAGAAAAAAAAGCCCAAAATACAATATAATCACATTCTTCATAGTCTGTGAAGACACACAAGTAGCTGGATGGGAGCGCATGCTTGTAATCCCAGCTACTCAGGAGACCGACGCAGGAAGGTTATGAGCTTGTAGTTAGCCTAAGTGATTCAATGAGTCTTTGCCTCAAAATTAAAACCACTTTCTAAAAGACTAAGAGTGTAGCTCAGTGATACAATGTTTACCCCTAACGTGTATGAAGCCCTGGATTCAGTCCTCAGAAACACACACACACACACATACACACACACAAAAAAAAATTACTGAAACTCTTAATACCTATCAACGATGATGGTATAGAGCAGATCATTAGAAATGACTCAGTCATAAAAAAACGTGAAATTCTTTCATGTTAAAATCCTTCAAAGTGAATTGTTAGTTTAGGAATATGTTTACTCCTATGTTTACAGGCATATTACCTGGAGACACTAGCTGTATCAATTCAAACCTGGTTAGGAAGCCTAAAAAAGAAAAAAAGGGAAAAAAGCATGAGATTTTAATACTTCAGAAAATTGTGTGTTTCTTAATATATGCTAAACTAAAACTATTGTATCTCATTTACACTACTGATAACAGTATTGACCCTCTATATGCACAGGCTCCTTATGTACAGTACCTATAGTTATCTTTTAACCAACTATAAACAGAAAACATTTACAAAGTGCTCGCATCTGTACTAACGCACACTTTTTTCTCTTTATTCTCTGAACAATGCAGAATACCACCTTCATATGACATTTACAGTATACAATACAGAGATAATCCAAATTATGTGGAATGCACACATACACACACACATATTCATGCATAGATTACAAGCAAATTCTACATCATTTTACTTATTGTCCTTGGACACTAATGTACTTTGGTATGTGTGGGAGGTCCTGGAACCATTGTCCCAAGGGCACCAAAGAACAATTATAATTTAAATTAAGTGCCATGGCAACAATGAAGCAGATTTTCATAAAATGAGGGGGTGGAGCAAAGATAAGCATGCTACAAAATTAGCTTTTTACTTCCTGGAAAGTATAGTATATCTTGTCTCTTGAAGGTGTATTCAGAGCTGGAAAGAAGGCTCAGTGTCAAGAGAGTACAGAGCTCTTGCAGGGGACCCAAGTTCCATTTCCAGCACCAATGTTAGGTAGCTAACGACTGCCTGTAATGCCAGCTCCACAAGACCAAATCCCCTCTCTGGCCTTTGTGAGCACCTATGCACACACATGGCACACAGACAAACATAAATAAAAGCATTTATATTCACAGAGTAATAAAATAGCAACAGACTTTTATTTTAACCTTGAAAAGGCAATGTTGCCCATTAATGAAAAAGTTCAGCATGCCTAAAAACCATGCTGTCTGACCATACAGATGTGTCATAAAAATCTATCTTACTATGCTCCTATGAAATTTAAATATTTTTATAGAAACTTTTCAGTTTCAGGAGGTCCCATTTATTAATTGTTTCTCTCAGTGTCTGTGCTACTGGGTTATATTTAAGAAGTGGTCTTCTGTGCCAATGCGTTCAAGTGTACGTCCTACTTTCTCTTCTATGAAATTGAGATTTAAATATTTTTAAAGAGGCTATCTATACTATCAATAAAGACATGACTAAAATTTAAATCCCGGGCCAGGAGGGCATGTGTCACTCAAACCTGGTGATTTGAGTTAAATCCCCAGAACCCACAGAAGCAGCAGATAAAAAACTCCTAAAGTTATCCTTAGAGTTTTACATACATAGCCACACTTACATAGCACATGCATGTACACACGCACACACGCATGCACACACACTGTGATATGCACATACTTGCACATGTATCACACACATATACCAGTAATAATAGATAGTAATAATAGTTTTAAATACTGGGAAAAACTGAAGAAGAAACCGGAAGATGAAAAAACCACCCATGCTCACATGGACTGGCAGAATATAATAAAAATTACTGTAACAAAATGTGATCTACCGATTCAGCTGAATTGCCATCAAAATTTCAGTGACATTCTTCACAGAACTATTCAAATGGAAGCCACACAGACACAAGATAACTAAAGCACATTACAACTGATCAGAAGGAGACCCACACACCTCTCTGGGCGGCCTGCCTGGGGAAGCAAATTGCTGGGTCAGGATCTAGTATGGTGAGCAAACACATTGTAGGTATGAGAGCATGTCCTGTGGAGAGAGGCAGATCTAAAGAGGTGAAGGCAGTAAGGAGCAAGCTGAGGTGGGTGGCTTCCTTACCACCCAGGACCATGGTGATGTACAGGCCTGGGCTGCTGCCAAGAGCCATGTTTGGGTCTGTGGCCCTGCTACCCTGTGGTTCATGGCTCCTGTTACCACCAAAGGCCAAGAGGATAGAGCTACTCAGAGTTGGCCCCACCCCTCCCTGGCTGCATCACTAGGAAGAACTGGCCCTGACCCTCATCAGCTACAGCACTCAGAAGAATGGGTCCTACACCTAATTCTGGCAACACAATAGAATGGACCCTGTTTGCAGGGGCTTGGGCGAGCTTGCTCTGGGGGCATGAAAATGGGGAATCAGGCCCTGCCCCTCATCTGCCATAGTTAGTGTAGGCCCGGGAGAGATACCCTTCCCTCCTTGCCGCCTGTGACAGGTAGGAGAGCTAGCCCCATCCCCCTCATCTACCAAGTAGTAATGAGACCCCCCCACACCTCACCTGGACAGCACAGTAGAGCTGGCCCTGGAGGTGCAGGTGAGTGAGGTGGCCCTTAGGGTGTGAGAACAAAACCAGCCAGCCCTGCCCCTTTCTCCTGGCTGCATAACTAGCTGGGGCAACACTTGAGAGCACAACCTGGTGGTAAAAATGGAGGAGAGCTGGCAGGCTGACCAACCCTGCAGCCATCCAAACCCAGAACCAGGGCTATGAGTTGACCCCATCCCAATATCCACCTCATCTATGATCTGCTGGACACACGAAGGAGTTGGTCTTACAGATCCAAAGCTGCAGGATCTCCATGACACAGGGCAACAACAGGATAGTCAAGAGGAGTCCCACTGAGGGTCCAGTATCAATGGTGTAGCCGAAGCCAGAGGCCTAGAACCAGACAAATGACTCTCTGCCATGAACCCTTATAAGGATATATTGACAAACAGGTCTACTGCATGACTCATTGTGTCACACTACAGCTTCAACGACTACATTTTTTCCTTCTTTTTATCTTTTTTATTTTCTCTTAAATTTTATTTTATCTTGTTGAGGGAGGTTGCAAAGGCAGAGGGTGGATATGAAGAGACAGGGAGGTACATGGGATCAATACGTGGAAAACACAAAGAAAAAAATGAAAAGTTTTGCAAAAAAAGAGAGCGAAAGCAATCCTGAGCTAAGAGAACACTGGTGGGGATATCACAATGCCTGATTCAAGTCTATACAACAGAGATACAGTAACAAAAGCATCAGGACAGGAAAAGTCAAGGCAAGCAATAGAATCCAATGGAGCCTCTCAGGACAGGACCTCACAGTTAGAGCCGTCTGATTGTTTGGAAAGATGTCAAGAATCTATACTGGAGGGGCTGGAGAGGAGGCTCAGAGGTTAAGAGCACTGACTGCTCTTCTGGAGGTCCTGAGTTCAATTCCCAGCAACCACATGGTGGCTCACAACCATCTGTAATGAGACCTAGTGCCCTCTTCTGGCATACATGGAGGCTGAACACTGTGTACATAAATAAACAAATCTTTAAAAAAAAAAAAAAGAATCTATACTGGAGAAGACAACCTCTTCAGTAAATGCTGCTGGAACCCCACACAGAGAATGGAGCTGGACTCTTACATCTCAACCTGTATAAAAAATATTAGAAAGAGACCGGAGATCTTACTGAGAGTGTGAGGGGAAAACACTCTAAGGTAAAGGCAAGAACTCTGTGAAAACGACTCCACCGACTCAAGAAGTCATACCAAGAACTGACAGATGATGGGACTGCCTGAAATCAAGCCTTCTCCATAGCAACTCAGTGAAAAAACCTGCACAACTGAGGAGACTCTTCACTAGCTCGATATCTGGCGAAGGATTAAAGTCTAGAGCGTATAAGGAACTCCAAAACCTTAACACCAAAATCCAACAATCAACAACAGGATAATGAAAGGGATACACAATAGTCAAGCAATGAAACACAAATGAACAATGAACATATGAGGAAGGGCAAGTGAGATACACCTATAAACCAGTAGTTAGGAGGCAGAGACAGGAATCGGGAATCAAGGACAGCCTCAATTATATAGCAAGTTTGAGACCAGTCTGGCCTATGAGACCTAGTTTCAAAAAAAATATTCAACATCCTTAGGTATAAAGAGAACACAAATTAAAACTACATGCAGCATCTACCTCACTCCAGTCAAATTAATTATCAAGAAAATAACAAATGTTATTAAAAATCTGGGAAGGGGGGGAGGCTGTTATGCATTGATGGGGGGGATGTGAATTAGTCCAGTCAGGATAGAGATTCCTCAAAAAACTAAAAACTTGAAGTATTATATGACCCAGCTCTATCACTTCTTGGTACATACCCAGAGAACTCGAGGCAGCATACACCACAATAGATCCTCATGGTTACTGTGGCACTATTCACAACAGCCAAGCTGAGGAATCGACCTGACTGCCTATCAAAGATGAATAAAGGAAACAGTGCATATACACAGTGGAGATTTATTCATACCATCTTGGTTATATTTCTATTGCTGGGAGAAGACACCATGACCAAAGCAACTTCCAAAAGAAGACACTGAATCTGTGGTTCACAGTTGCAGAGGGTAAGAGTCTACAGCCATCACGACATGGTGCTGAGCAGCAGAACTGAGAACTTGCACCTTGAGCCATAAGCAGGAGGCAGAGGAAGAGACACTAGGCATCACGTCTACTCGCACTAACACATCTCATCACATCTCTTAATCCTTTCCAGGTAGTTCTACCAACTGGGGACAAGTATTCAAACAGATAAGCCTTCAGGGCCATTCTCATTCAAACCACCATACAGACATAAAGAAGAAGTGTAAGTTACTAGCAGTAGAAAAATAGATATAACCGTAGATCACCATATTATGTGAAAGTCAGACACAAGCAAATATTAGATATTTCTCTCATTTGGAAATCTCGGGATTCTTTATAAAGAATACTTATAACTCAGTTTTAGAATAAGACAATCCGATTAAATTTAGGAAGAAAATATAAATAGGCATTTCTCCAAAGTACACACAACACCATTAGCTATTAGGGGCATGCAACCAATGGTAAGAAAGCCCTTATTACCCACAGGCTTCGACCAATCAAAATGACAGCAAGATACAAATATTGGCCAAAACCTTGGGGGAGAGGGGACAAACCTTCCAAACACTGTTGGTTCATTATAAAATGATCCAGCTGCTTTGGTAAGTAGCATAGGAGGCTTAAAAGTTTCTAAACATACTGTAAGTTACTATGTGATCCACTTATATGAGTGTGTATATGTCTGTATATATGTGTACTTGTGTATGCATGTGCATGTCCAAGAGAGTTAGGAACACATTTCCATATAAAAACTTAAACACAAATAGTCACATATTATATTATACTGTATTATATCCAAATATTTTCACCATAATCTAAAAAGCATAAGCAACCCAAATGTTCATTAATTGATGACTAGAAAAACAAAGTGTGGTAAATTCATATAACAGAATGTGAAAGAATGAAGTTGGCAAATTCTATAATTTATATTTTATAAAACTTTATATAAAACATAAAGTTATATTTAATATAACTTTAAGAAAACATTTTGTTAAGCGAAAGAAGCCAATCAGAGAGGCCCACATGCTGTACACACTCCTTCATGTGAAATATCCAAAATGAGCAGACCTCTGCTCACTGGGCAAGGTGGCACATTCCTGTAACCCCAGTTCTTCGGAGACAGAGAAAGGAGTTTGAGGACAGTCTGGGCTCTGGGATGGAGAAACTGACATTTGTATTTGATAGGACAGTAAAAAGGGCATAGGAAGTTAACTGCTAGCAGGTGTAGAATTTCTTTTTGTGGCATTGAAAATGTTCTAATTGATCAAATGATCTAATTGATTGCTGTAACAAAATCTACTTAATGTTTACAAAAACCAAAAAAATCATATCATTCAGAAAAACCATGTCTATAATATAAAATTTTGAGGATTTTGTTGTTGTTGTTGGTGGTGGTGGTGGTGGTTTTAGAGACAATGTCTTAGGTGGTCCAGGCTAGCCTCAAGCTAGATATATTATCAAAGTTAACCTTGAACTCCTGATTCTCTTTCCTCTGCCTTTCAAGCACTAAGGTTAAAGTCAAGTGCCACCACATCTGGCTTCACATCTATACTGAGAAAATATTTATAACAAAAAAATGATTCAAGGTAGATGTGATGGGTGGGAGATGGCCCAGTGAGTGAAGGCACAGAAGCCCAATGACCTGAGTTCCATCTCAAGAGCTCACAATGAAAGGAGAGAACCAGCTCACCAACGCAGTCCTCTGTCTCGGGCACACGTGGCACACTCATCCCCGTATTCACATCTACGTGTGCACACATACACAAAATAACAATAATAAAATTTAAAATGTAAAGGTTATTGTGATGACATAGGCCTATAATCCCAGGACCCTGGATAGTGGAGACAGGTGGGAGTTCAAGGCCAGTCTAGACTACATAGCAAGATTATTTCTCTAAAAGCCAAACAAACAACAACTAAATCATGAACAAAATTTCACCCTAGAGTTTCCCTAAATTTAAATATTGATGAAACACAGAAATAGCACACTTCAGAAGCAGCAGAATCCTGTACCTGGGAATTAATATGAGTCTTTCTTTTCTCTCTTAAGTACCTACTTTCTAAAATTTCTGCAACAGCTCCGGGATCTATTGCATTTTCAAATACCTACAGAAAAACAAGGAAGAGACATTTTCAAGGTTTTAGTAAAAGGTATTTCTAGAAACCATAGTTTATGTTCTTTCAAGTAATTAGCATATAGAGATCCAAGCCATATAATATTTTATGTTTCAACAGGAACATTTTTGGGAGATGTGTGGTAAAAGTACAACAAATGGTTGTAGCATAGGAGAATTAAAATTATCTGAATGGCAAATACAAAGACATTTGAGTTAGCTAACTCTATCACATGCTTAGAGTGCCATCAGTTTGACCTACAGTACAAACAAACACATCTTGTATAAACCTGAGTCTTGAGTGCATAGAAAAGCATCCTGCATGCAGCAGGTACCCATCTAGTGTTAGCTAGGTGACTCCTCTGCCCATGCAACTGGTTACACTAAACGGGAAGGCAAATAGAAATTTTAACCATACATCACATCAAAGACAAGTAGTGATCGGGGGTGAGGGAACCCCAGGAAAATGTTACTATATCACCTTAACACTGTCAGATCTGCATATTTCATTCTTGAAATAAAAGGTTAGGAAGCATCACTGGAACAGAACAAGGACTGCAAACAAGAGGTTTTCTGTAGCTTTTCAGTAGTACATTTAGCCTTTAGACTTCTGACTTAAATGATGTTTAAAGATAAGCCCGTTTAAAATTCTGCCCGAGGTTTCAAAGTCAGTTCTCTTTAAGGGCAAATGAAGATGCTGTTTTGCTGCTTGCATTTATTAAGTAAATGTGGACAACATTATTTTTGCCTAAACTATTTCAATAATTGCATCTTTTCATTTCAACTGCTGTCAGTTGAATTGTGTCCCTTGTTTCCAGGACCTCAGGATATGACCTTATTTCCAAAGACAGCCAATATAGATATGCTTACTTTAAATCTGAATGATGTCATATTGGCATAGGTTGAGCATCTAACATATGATTTTTTTATTTAAGTATTTGAGCACAAAAAATCACTATTTTAAAGTTAAAAATAAAAATAAACAAATTCATGAATGTACTTGAGCAGAGAGAAATTCATGAACCAGACAGTGCTCAGAGGAGCCACTATTACAAACGGGCACAAAGTTTTCTACTCGGGCATGCAAAAGCAGAGAAAGCAAATGCAGTTGATTGGTTAGAACAGACAGACCAAGCCTAGATCACCTGACATTTCTCATCCATGAAGACACTGCTATTATTTTACTATTCACACATATATTGTTTTGACTTAAAGAACTGGAGTCTCTCTGGTCTAATGCTCAGAATGTTTTTTTTTTTAACTCTGTGCACAATAGGGAAGAAATGGTTACATGGTATATACTGAAGCTGTGGTGCTATAAATCAGGGGAATGTCCTTCCCTTATGTCTCTGGAAGTACCATGGGTCCACCAACATTCTGCTCTGACTTCTAGACCCCAATACTGCCACAGTAAGTTTGCTGCCCACAGGTTACTTCAGTATGCCAGCTCTAAGGGTCTAATATGTCTCATGAAAGGGTTTTCTCACGTGTGATCATGGGGCTTATAAATTTTTATGAAAAATTTGTTTACCCAGATGCTTTTAAATATTCAAATCTGAGTCATGCAAAGAGGCTGTGGGGAAAGAAAATGCTTTTGCTACTTGCTATAAAAGTATTTTCAGCTAAAGAATGAAACATTGCAAGAAACCTGGAACTAGAAGAAACTAGAATATGAACCTAAACAACTTGGTTTCAGAAAATGAAAAAAAATGGTCCTGAGGTATGCCTCACTAGTAATCTCAAGACAACAGCGTTTCTATACAGCAGCAGAGAAGCATCGAAAGCCTGAGCCTCAGACATTCTCCTTTTAAAAAACAAATGAGATTGGACTAGGTGAGTCCCCAGGGTGATTGAAGGATGTATCATTCTGTGCTTTCACAATTTTATATCTATGAGATACTTACTGCTATACCTTAGAAATCTTCTACGGGTCTACTGAAACTGGTAAGTGGAGAAAATGTTGGGAAAGAAAACACTTCTCACCACCTACTTCTACAGCATGCCCATTGCCCACATGTGGCCAGAAGGACTGTCTGGGTTCCGACTGCATTTCCCAGGATAATAACCATTTGCTCTTTTACCCAACCAGCTTGACATATTTTTAAGTGAATAGGCTTTACGTTTTAAAAAAAATGCTCAAATAATCTTCATATTTTCTCCCATCTTTGGGTCAAAAGAGATAGGCAGGTTTCTGAACACCATCTTACAGACCTTTGAAGGTGACGCGATGCAGTCTTCCCTGGGCCCCCAACCCCTCCCCCCTCAGTGACACTGTTGGGGCAAAATCATTAGGCTTACTAAAAATAACTCCAATTTCATCTCCAAATCCAAAACCTTAGGGGACAGCTGGTGGTTACAGATTAATGAAATGGAATGAATATTCTCCAGCATAGTGTAATGAGAAGCCCTGACTAGTGTTTGGCTGTATTTTTTGAATCATGATGGCATTCATTGGAGTGGAATCTAGCCCTTACTACGTACTGCTACATAACACACTTAAGGTAACTCAGAACATATGAACAGCTTTCTTGTATTTAGTTACAAGATTTCAGCCACAAGATTTAACTGATTTAGTTAGAATTTTAAATTAGTTTTCTGGGTTTCAGAAAGTTTTTCTTAAGGTCTGTGGTTTATTAATAGCCCCTTTCATAAATGTGATGCAACTGTCTCTAACACCTCAGAGAACATTCAGAAACACTCCCTGCTCCAGTTAGAAAATGCCAAGGGAGCGCCAAGAATAGAAAGCATCTACCAGAGTGTTCAGCACTCGATTGATAGAACTTGGCTCGGGCCTGCAGAGCAAAAGCAATCTTCTAAACCTATGGTTTTGCCCCAAGGCCGCCTGTACTTTTAATCTATACTGAATTGCCTTAGGGTCACTTTTTTAAAAAGGAAAAAAAAAATGTACAAAACCACTATTCTTTATGATAAATATTCAGCTGACTTCAGACAGCCAAACTCACTGAGAAGTCAAGATCACCTTTTCAAATATCATGTTCTGTTGAATCGCAATAGGGAACACAGAAGGAAAGCAGTGTGTCTCCAGGTACTGATTCAGGAGGTAGACTCCAAGGTACACACCTTCCTTGTACGGCAGGAACACTCCCGGGCAAGAAATCTTAAAAAGAAGAGGAAGGCAATCAGTATTTGTTTTTGTGCAACGGCGCCGTGTATCTCCTAAATTCCCACAGCCTCTGAAATGACTCCATCATTGCATCCTTCACCTGTACCTCCCAGCCTCAGCATCCTCCCGGCTCTTCCTCTAGCTGGATAACCCGGTCCCCTCCCGCGTCTCCGCCAGGTGTCACAATCGCGCTCTGCTGCTCCTCGGCCCGCCCTCCAGGATGGCAGTGCGGAAGCGGAAGAGGCTGCGGGGCCGGGAAGCCTCTCTCTGGTCTGGCCGGGTCCCGGGACCAGCCGCCCGCCGCGATGCCGAGCCCCCGGAGAACCATCGAGGGACGGCCGCTGGGCTCCTCCGGCGGGAGCAGCGTCCCGGGCAGCCCGGCCCACGGAGCAAGCGGTGGCAGATTCGAATTCCAGTCGCTGCTGAGCTGCCGCACGGGCGCGGATCCTGCCTGCGCCCGGCTGCGCGCGTCCGATAGCCCGGTGCAACGGCGCGGCTCCTTCCCGCTGGCTTCCGCGGGCCCCGCACAAGCAGCCCCATCCCTGCCGCCCGAGGAGGACCGCATCAACTTGAACCCGTCCTTTCTGGGCATCGCCCTGCGCTCCCTGCTGGCCATCGACCTGTGGCTGTCCAAGAAGCTGGGAGTGTGTGCCGGGGAGAGCTCGGCCTGGGGCAGCGTGCGGCCCCTGATGAAGCTGCTGGAGATCTCGGGGCACGGCATCCCCTGGCTGCTGGGCACCCTTTACTGCATGCTTAGGAGCGACAGCTGGGCCGGGCGCGAAGTGCTGATGAACCTGTTCTTCGCCCTGCTGTTGGACCTGCTGCTGGTGGCTGTGATTAAAGGACTGGTCCGCAGGCGCCGACCAGCGCACAATCAGATGGACATGTTTTTCACCGTCTCAGTGGACAAGTACTCCTTTCCCTCGGGCCACGCCACGAGGGCCGCCCTGGTGTCGCGATTCATCCTGAAGCACCTGGTACTGGCCATTCCACTGCGGGTGCTGGTGGTACTCTGGGCCTTCGTCTTGGGGCTCTCCAGGGTCATGCTTGGGCGGCACAATGTCACTGATGTAGCTTTTGGCTTTTTTCTGGGCTACATGCTGTACAGCATTGTTGATTATTGCTGGCTGTCACCCCACAATGTTCCTGTTCTCTTCGTACTATGGAATCATCAGTGACACCATCTCATTAATTGTTGGCACCAGGAAGTCCAAAGGTTTCCACCTTCGAAGAATCTGACCTTAACCAGAGCCATCCAGTTGTCCCCTCAGCCATTTCAAACACCTTTGGGAATTCTGGGATCACACTGTCTTGACCTGTTCCTAGGCGGGAGCACGTGCTGGCTATTACTGAACACAGGCATACTAGAGAAAGAAAGTCTATTGTGTATGTATTGAACAGCTGTTTATCTCCAAGACAGATGCAAAGAAATCAAGCTGGCTGATTATACAATTGCTATTTATCTAAAGATGACAGATTAGTGTTAATTAGTAATCCCCCAAAAACCAATGTTACCACTTGTAAATTGAACATTAAGAGACATGAGCTCCCAGATAAACCATGTGCTTATTCCCATCCCTTTCCCTGTAGTAGATTTTAAGCAGTATTTTTTAAGTTGAAGGCAGATTTTCCTAGTTTATTCTCTGAACGTCTGTTGCCACAATCGGAGCTTTTTCTGTATCCTGATTGCTTAAGAAGCTCTCCCACCTTTGTGGATTAGGTAATCAGAAGGGGTTACACACAGCACTTGTCTTTCTTCCTATTGCTCTCAAAAGGTCTTTTGATATTTACTTTCCACTGCTCTATAATAGTGTCTTTTAGCATTCATAGAACAAGCCAAGATGTTAAAGAAGACATACTGAAAAAAAAATGGGCTTGTCTAAGGGTCCCACAGAAATGTAAGTATGAGACTCCTGTTCATTTCTGATGACAATCAGTAGCCATGCATATCAGGGGGCCAAGAAGCTGAGCTGCCGGGGAGACTGGGGATCTGGAAACAGACAGAGCACAGATGTCAATGACCAGGGACAGGAGATGAAGCTCTGTTCCCCATCATCTCTAAGGAATGGAGCATAGGGTTCTCTATTAAGGGGGAAAAAAGGAAAAGAGGTGTGGTGTTCAGCGTGCTGCATAGCTTCCTTGTGTATATCACAGAGATGACTGTATGCTATTCATTTTCATATCAGTTCCACTTTGCTGTACCCAGCACATTTTCGATAACAGTACTTAACTTGAAATTCTTCGGGAGAGCCTGTTGCCCTACATGAGCGCCTGGTATAACTCCTAAATTTCTGTTTACACGGAAAACTGTTTGTCCCCGGGCCTCCCCCAATCATTAGACCAAAGATGACCAAATAATGTGGTAGGTTTCTGATTCCTGTCTGACCTGGAAAGACCAAATGGAGTATGTGCTATATAAATCTGTAAACGCTGCTCTGACGGGAAAGGGAACCTTTAGTCATCCGTGGCAGTGGGGTCGTCAGATAATCTTAGTGACCAATTGTTCTGGCATTTATTTATAAATAGAATGGATTGTTGGGTGTGATCCAACATGCAAGGATATGGACCAGACTGTGCAGAATGGCTGTGCTGAACAGTTCTCACTGGGAGGAGGCAGGACCATAGGGAGTGGGGGCTAGGCACACCAATAGGATCAGCTCTTTCTCTGAATAAAACAGTCATTGCATTTCCACAACACCCTGAACACTAACTACCTCGTTGATTACTGACTCTGCCAAGCTGTGAGGTTCTAAGTGGTCTGAGTGTGTGGTTTAAGTTTTCAGATTTTGGTTTGGTTTGGTTTGGTTTTCAGGACAGGGTTTTTTTGTGTGGCTCTGGTTGTCCTAGAACTCACTCTGTAGACCAACGAGGCTGGCCTTGAACTCACAGAGATCTGTCTGCCTCTGCCTCCCAAGTGCTGGGATTAAAAGTGTGCGCTACCACCACCCACCTTCAGAGATCATTCTTAATTGTAACATATAGGCCAGGCATTTGAAGGACAGTGTTTTCTCTTACTGTGTTCCCAGGTTTGATTACTGAGGGCCTATCTTCTGGTTTCTAGTTACACTTCTGGAATTTCATGTTTTGTTTGCCGGAGCCTGAATTTGCCAGCTTTCTAAAGCACAGAACGGATCAAGTTACCTGACTTCATGGATCATTCTAAATTCTCTCGAGCAAAAAAAAACTGATTTTTTTTTTTTGTTAATTACTTGCACACTGAAGGAAGACTTTTTAAAAACAAAATAAATTAACCAGTAATGTTGAATGACATGGGATGAAATCTTAATTTGTCTTGCTGTAAGAGAGATCTCTCGGCCTTGTAGGGAAGGATTCCTTCCTCTTCCTGAGCACTTGAAACTGATACATCACAACTGATGATGTCAGTAAAATGGAACCAAACCAGGGCCCTTTAAGGTCAACAAGCTCCATGAAACCCTAGAGTTTGCCGTTGTATGGCATCTAGCTGAATTTCCATGCAGGGTCCTGTTAGCATCCACTGTAACTATAGCCAGTAGTGAAGCCTCTTATAATTAGGGGGCCAAGCTCCATGCTAGTCTTGTTGCTCTAGATGGGAGAATGATACAAAAGGACTGACTGGCTCCAAAACAGGAACATCCTCTCCGGGCTCTAGCTTGAGGAGTTGGTGGGTAATTACCAAGTGTTTATTGTTAGACCGGGTGTCCTGTTGAAATTAACAACCCAAAGCCAAGGGAACTCGCTTTGCCTCTTGGAGGTGGCACATTGGTCAAGAGTGGAGCTTTTAAAATTCTATGTTGATTACTTAAAGAAACAGTTAAATCCTTTATCTTTGGAACAAAAGTCCTTCGTTTTAAAGAAACCAAGAAACACGTTGGTCTTGCAAAGAAAAATAAAACTCGGGACAGATTGAGCTGAATGAAAGCCTAAGAGGTCCACGGATGACAAATGTGCAGAATCCTAGGGACCGAAGTGCAGTGTGTCCCAAAAGCGATGTGTGTGGAGTCAGTGGAGGGGAATTTGGGGTTAGCAGCGCAGGCTCGCTGATCTCTTACCGCCCGGATTTGGAGTTCCACCACCACCTCCAGAGGCATCCTTCCCTGTGTGGGCGAAAGCACCGGAAAGACAAGATCCTTTTGTGCTGAGCCTTGAACCAATTATTTCTTAGTTTACATCAAGGCAAATGTTTCCCAGAAGCTTCCCTAGCCCCCACCCCCAACCCCTTTGTTCCCCCATCAGTCCCCCAGCCCAGGTCCCTCCCACCAGGACGGGTATCTCACAAGCTATAGATTGTAAACTTCCAGAAGGCTGAAGCGTCGGGTTGCCATGGACACTCTAACGCTCAACCTTCTCCCCTGGAACACTAGCAGGTTTAGGCGCATGCGCGCTAATGCTCTGCAAGGAACCGGAATTCTTGTCAGCCTCCTTGCGACTGCCTAAGGGCTTGGGAACCTGTCTGCAGAAGCTAGGAACTTCTGCGGTCTTTCCCTGGACACTCTTTGACCCCAGTTATTGTGTTCAAATGTTTACCAGTTTCCATCCCAAAAGTGGAATGAGATCATAGCTCTGTTGTGTAATCATATTTTTAGTGGCTGTGAGACCTCAGACGCTGAGATCCCTGTGACAATTTCTATTTAGCGTAGTTGCCTGTTCCCTAGGGGACTCCTTCATTAAATGTCTTGTGTCCTTCTTTTGCCTCAGAAAACACGCTCACTGACGATAAGAAATCAAACAATGTACTAACTGGAAATAGGTCACTTCTAAAGAGGCAAGTTAGGAATCTCGTGTCTAGAAACAACACTGTGACTTCCCTCTTCACTGCACAGTTCAGCCTTTCCGAGTAATGTAAGACAGTCTTTGACTTGCATCATCTCCCAGAGGAGATCCGTCAGGTGGCAAGGGCAGGCAGAGTATGACTTCTCAAACAGCAACGAAATGACATTTTTTCCCATTTTATGTAATTTTTAAAACAGCAGTGGACAGGAGGAGAATATGGCTGTTTTTAGCAGATCCAAAATTTCACTGAAGGCCAACGTCTCAAAAAGTTAAACAAGTAAATACATAATATCCTTAAAAATTAGGACTGGGCCATGTGGTTCGGTTAGTAGTGTTTGCCTAGTCTAGTGTTCACCAGAACTACATAAATCTGTCTTTAATCGATGTTTTACTTTTAGCACGGTTAAGAGAATCAGAAATTCATAATTAGCCTGGAATAGCTAATGAGTGTGAGGTCAGCCTGGACTCCATGAGACCCTGCCTCAATAAGACAAAATTTAAAGACATTATCTTGTAATTTATTATTAATACTTTACATTGAGATCTATGCAGTTGGAAGCGGTGCAAGAGGATATACCTAGAAAGATACCGCTGAAGATATAATTCACTTCAGTAGCTATAGTAGTTCATATCTCTGAAAGGAAAAAACTCAGTGGTGAAGAATGAAGCCTTATGTCTATACCCAGGGCGCTCTCTCTCTCTCTCTCTCTCTCTCTCTCTCTCTCTCTCTCTCTCTCTCTCTCCTCTCTCTCTCTCTCTCTCTCTCTCTCTCTCTCTCTCTCTCTCTCTCTCTCTCCTCTCTCCTCTCTCCTCTCCCCAAATAGAGATGGGTGCCCAGCTCTCTGATGCCCAGAGCACAGATATGTCATGACAGCTAACTGGCACAGGACCTGTGATGTCACAGGGGTACCACCAACTGATAACACTAACACTGTGCCAAACAAATTTACAGTTAAGTTTCCAGAGGTAAAACAAAAGGGGGGACCAGTTCTTAGCGAAGATCTACAGAAAGGTGGGCATGCTGCATGCCGCCATTTCATCGGCACAGCAAGTCCTCGAGGGCAATGTCATCTGTGTATCACAGCTTCAGACTGGGGGCCAAACGGCCTTTCTTCTCACGGCTACATAACCAATAACAACAATCATGTTTGATTCCAGGCCCCTACCCCCTCACTGCCTCCACAACCCAGAGATCTTATTAATCCCTGGAGACGGTGTCCTATCCACGTGCTCTTTGTTTCCTAGCCTTTCTACCTCTTGCTGTTATTAGACTCCCTTCACTTTCTAACACTTGATATTACTAGGCTCACCTGAATGGGATGGTAGAGCCCTGAATTCTATGGATTTCCCTTTGGCTATTTGGCCATTCCTTTGGCTGCGTTTTCTCTCCTTTACCTGGCCAACTAGTAGTTTTAGAGTTCTTTGTTTGACTCGCTGCCCCTTACTGAGGCGACACTCAGTACAGATACTGGTTAACACGCACACAAGTTTGCATACGCCACCCAGATCTCGATTTAGCTCCTCCCAGTCAGGTTACTTGTTTTCTCCACCATGGTTATCTCAAGACGCCCAGATACCACAGAAATGTGGAAGTTGCTACAGATATAATGTCTCAAGCCCCTCTTGCAAACCATTTAATCAGTGGTGCTGCCCATCTTGGCTGGAGACCAAGTAAAGCCATTCAAGGATTGGACTGTCACCATATCAAGTCAAAGGAAAGGCTTCATCTCCTGTACTGGGTTGATTTTTGTCAACTTGACACAAGCCTAGACATTTCTGGGAAGGACTTTTCATTGAGAAAATGCCTTCATAAGACCGGCCTGTAAGCAAGTGGTGGAGATTGTCTTGATTAATGATTCATGTGAAAGAGCCCATCCCACAGAATGATGCTGTCCCTGGGTCCTGAGTTGCATAAGAAAGCAAACAGAGCAAGCTAGGAAGCAGTGTTCCCCCATGGCTCCTGCTTCAGTTCTGCCCATGATTCTGCCTTGAGTTCCTGCTCTGACTGGCCTCAGGGATGGAGTGTGACCTGAGAGCTGGAAGAGGAAATAAACACCTTCCTCCCCGTGTTGATTGTGCTCATGGTGTTGTATTACAATAGAAACCTTGAGACAGCAGGTTTTGTGGAAATCAACAGATGCTGGTGAGCAGCTTCTACTCCCAGAGCAGTGCAGCTTGATGGCCTCAGCGTTGCAGAAATGCCACCTCCCCCGTCCTGGCCACGTTCTGGCCACAGAAGAGAAAAAGAAAGCTTCCCGCTTCCAAAAAGTGAGTTAACCAGGAGGAAGAACGTGACAACTGGACCCTTATGATCAAGATGTTCCTTTTAACTTAAAACAAGGAATTGTTAACCTAACATTATCAATACTTCTTTTCAAATAACAGAAACAGCATCCATATGAGGGGAGAAACCAATTTTTCTAAGGAACAAAAGGAAAGAGTGTAAGGAAACATATTGTTGGTGGGAATGAAAAAGAATTTAATGTATGAGTATTCTTTGACTAACAAATTTCTGTATTCTCAGAATCTTAAAATTTTTATTATCTTCCAGTTTTTTGGAACAACAGTTTAACTTGGCATCTTACCGGTCAAAAATGTAAGTGGCAGGAGGGCTGTACCCCATCACCTTTTAGTTCTCTTGAATTTCCAGCTGCTAAAGGTTGCTGGTACTCCTCGGCTTAAAGCTCCCTTCTTCCATCTTCAGACTAGCAACATCAAGTCTTGCTCATGCTGCCTTTATTTTGATTCTATTCTTCACTCTTTATGGTCTTTGTGATTGGGCTGAATCACGGTTTAAAAGCACTTACTGCTCTTGCAGAAGACCCAAGTTCGGGTCCCACCTATGCTGAAGGACTCACTTGAAGTTTGACTCTAAGTAAGTCAAGCTCCAGAAGATCTGATGAGTCTGGCCTCTCCTGGCCCCTGAACTCATGTGCACATACCCACACACAGACAGACAAACAGACATACAGATAATTTAAAAATCAGATAATCTTTTAAAAAAAATCTTTGTGACTACATCAGGACCACTCAGAGAATCTGAGATAATTCCCCTACTTTAAAATTGGTTGGCTAATAACCTTATGTTCACCTGAAACCTAATATCTTCTTTATTATGTAAAAATAACATAACATACTTTCAGTCTCCATGATTAGGATATGGACATCTTTGGGGACAATTATCCTGCTTACAATAGACAACTTCTCTAGAAAATGATTTGATAATGTCTCTCAAAAATTTTAATGTGGCTCAGTATTTCTGCTGCTAGGAATTTATTCTGCGGATATACTTTCACAAAGAAACCATGGAGATATATGCCTCATCATTAAGATTAAAAAAATAAGAATCAAGCAAAGTTCACTAAGTAGAGTCACATTAAAGCTGATGGCTATTAAGGAGCATGAGGGAAGAATGAAGCAGAGCTGTGAATTTCAACAGTAAAGAATCTCTAAGAGGAAAATAAATGCACGACACAAAAAATACATCTAGTACACTGCTATTTCAAATAGAAGGCAATACAATGTATAATTATGCTTAAAGTGTTTCTGGGGCAGGAGGGCAGGGAATCACTACAGACTTAATAAAGCTACACATTCAGAAAGTGATGTGAGATTCCCTTCTGTTTGTGTTGCTTTTATTGTTTAATGAATAAAGAAGCTGCCTTGACCTGTGATAGGGCAGAGTAGAGCTGTTGGGGGGGGGGGGGAACTGTACTAAACTGAATGCTGGGAAAAAGAAAGTGGAGTCAGGAGAAGCCATGGAGCCTCCAGTGGAGAAAGACACGAGCTGCCAGCCTGAACCTTGCTGGTAGGCCATGAGCCATGTAGTAAAATATAAAATAATAGAAATGGGTTAATTTAAGATATAAGAGTAAGCTAGCAATACTTGTGATTGGCCAAGCAGTGATTTAAATAATATAGTTTCTCTGTGATTATTTCAGGAGTCTGGGCAGCTGGGAAATGAACAAGTGGCTTCACACAACAGGAAAGAACCTCAGATAGAGTGATTGAAGGGAAACTTGCTTTTCATTTAATGCCCTTTGGTGCTGTTAAAGGATATTATTCCCAACAACCTCTATTACTGAATTCAAAAATGAAAAAATTAAACAATTAAAAAACATAAAACAACAGAAAAAAGAGAAGCCTAAAAACATAGGAAAGAGCAAGAGCCCACTCTTCTTCAATGGTGGGAGCCAAAGCCTGCATATCAAGTGTCACAAAACCACCCATGAGAAGGTATTTCCCACTTTTACTTCCAGGGAAAGGGATTGTATTCTCTAATCCACAGGTGTTTCAGGAATCCCACACCCTGAACTAGTAGGAGACATTTCCTGCATGCTTAGACATAGATTGTTCTAGAAGAAACAGAGTTTTAAAGGACTGCTGGTCACATCAGGTCAAAGGATGGCTGCTGATTGCTTGCCGAGCTCTCGTGGAGTGGAGAGGTCACCTGGGTTATCTGACACAGTGCCCATTAGGAGAGAGGCCGCCTCTTCGTCACCCTTATACCGTCTTATTACAGCTAGTGTCTCTCTGAAGGCAGCCGTGCTCCATAATACATGACTGAAAGGCCTTTAAAGTCCTGTACTAATGCATTTATTTAGGTCTCCACTCGGTGAGCTGATTTGCTAGGCTCTCCAGTCTTCCATGCCAGAGAACGGTCCTTCAGCAGGCATGAATAACACCAGAAGATTGATTTCCAAAGTGAGTTATTTGTGAGAAATGCCTGCTGAAAAAACAATAACCAAGTTCATGGACAGTCCGGATTATCTCAGCAACAACACATTCCCAGGGCACTAATTTTGTTCCTGTGCACGAACGAAGCCTTCCGATAGAAAAACCTATCTCTTACTTATATCCATCCTTCCCCCAAAGTCTTTCTTTAAGATGTTCTTTAACAATTTAGCTTTCTCAACATGTCAAGAAGAAATTTTACCTTTCCTTTACTATGAACAAATGGACTGCACTTGGCTCTTTCCAGTTTTAACAAACAGTAAAGCAGAAGTTTATATGTAAAAAAATTATTTGAACTGCATCCTTTAGGGAACTCTCCAAGAAGGGTCAGGCTGTTCCTAATTCTGTCACTATGGTAACACTACATACCTACCTGTTTTATTCAAAGGGTGAATCTATAGAAAGCATTTTGACTGAGAAAATGTGCACTAAGTTGAATCAGGCTGCTAGTGACACATTATCAATATGGTGGTGACATATAACTAAGTTAGCTAAAACAAAATGACGCCGAGTTCCTCAGTGGCACCAGTCACATTTCCAGGGACGGCGCAAAGAGATTGCTTCCATCATCAAAGACTGTTCTAGTGCGCAGCATTCTTCTAGACTTAAGTGCTCTTAAAGGAGATGTGGAGGGGAAATATTTTCTTATTTTGTTTTACAGTGTCAGGGGTAAAACCTAAGTCTTTGTGCACAGCAGGCAAGTACTCCACCACTGAGTAACATGGCCAACTAAAAAACACATTAATGACCTCACAAAGAAGCCATCCTATAAGTCACATGTAGAATGCTGAGCTGTCTCCTCGACAACTGAAACAGTCAATGGCATTGTTAGAGCAAAGGACATGTTGGCAGTAAGGGGTATAGATTTTCAAACCCTCAACAACCAAATATTGTATGTGGGCCCATTTTTGCACCCTGAATTTTAACAAACCAACTCAAACGGTGTTTGAGAATTCCAGGTGATGTTGATTATATTTGGAGTTATACAATACCCAGTGATTAACTTTCATAGGTATGGTAAAGCCTTTGTGTCTTTGCACAGACGCATTAACTTGGTTTAGAGTCACATATTAAGGGAGTGCATTGTCGTTTTGTTACTCTGCAAACATGCCTGACAAAGCAATTCAAGGGAGGCTTTCTTTTGGCTTGGAGCTGGAGAGTGCAGTCCATCATGGTGGGTATGGTGCGGCCGCAGGAGACTGAAGCGGCTGTTCACTTCGCTTGGGTCCACAGTCAAGGAGGTGAGTTAGACAGATGCTGCCTCTCCACTTGCTCCAGAACCTGTCAAGCTCCACTGGCAGCCTGCTTGCCTTGCCAGCATGAAACTTGTAGATTCATCCCCAGCAGTCCATGGGATGGGGTCACCCATCTTCAAGTGTGGGTCAACAGAGACTGATCATCATAGGCACGTAGCGGTAAAATTACGGAAAGCTGAGAGTTTTCCTTTCAAGTATTCCAGGAAATGAAGAAAAGGAATAAAGCAAATGTATCAAAATCCTGACAATGGCTGAGTGGTGGGATGGTGACATGAGCTTTCTATAGTCTAAACATTTGTGTGTTTAAAATATATGCCTTTCAATCTGTAATATGTGCTTAAATAGGAAAAACTACCACCTGCTTACATGGGCCTCCCGTTCTACGCTAGCCCATTAAAAGGACTGTGGGCATCAGCCTTACATCTCCTTTCATAGCCAGATCATATGCATATAAAAGGAAAATATGATAGTAAATTCAATGAAAATGCAGACAAGATAAGTGCAATACAGTATAATTAATATCTTGCAATTATTTCAGAAGGAACACCATGGAAAGAAGACTGCAGCCCTGTACTTTAAGAGCAGTGGCCTTAATACCAAGCACAAACTGGCAGTTTTAATATTTCTTAATGAATACATAGCTCTCAGCCAGGGCTATGAGAGAGACCTGTCTCAAAAAAACAAAATAAAACCAACTAACCAAACAAACAAAGAAAAAACAAATACTCTGTGCTGCAGAATTTTCCCTTAGTTTTGGGAATGTTTGCAAATAAAAAGCAAATTAGAACCAAAAGGCCTGTAACAGTCTTGAAGTTGTCGTGGATCTGAGCCTACACATGGGATCTATTTTTGTATAATGGCATTAGCATGTATGAGCCAGACTAGTGCTACACCCTGGCTTGAGCTGGACTCACTGGCATTTGTGGGCTCAATGGTGACAATGATGGCACACAAACCCTTCCTAGGGGACGGACGGCTTCTAGGAATTTGTCCTGTAGACTCTGCAGTTGGAAAGTCGTTTCCTTGAGAAAGGTGAGCTTTCTGATTAGTAGGCATATTACAATATTAATCAATTTCTAAAAACATAAGAAGATAAAGGGGTATGATGAAGTTCCAAAATTTGTTTTATTACTGATGTTATTTTAAGTATTAGGAGTAGTGAGATGAATCGCTGGTCAAGGCTCTTGCTAAGTGAACCTAGCAGCCTGAGTTCAATCAATGGAACCTCCCTGGAAAGGTGGAAGGAGAGCACACATTCTACCTTTGACCACCATGCTTGCACACCTTGGCAAGCACACACACACACACACACACACACACACACACACACACACACACACCACAGTGTAATAATGAAAAAAATGACTGTGCCTAGGCACAGGCTTTATGCCCAGAAGTTAACAGTGGCTCACACTGAGGCTTCTCATACTGTCATATTCACCTCCCTTTATCATTTATGATTTGAATATGAGATGTCCCCTGACAGGTCCACGTGTCTAAACACCTGAAATACCATTTGGTCCCAGTGTTTTGAAAGGCTGTGGAACCTTTGGACCATATGGACTAGCTAAGAGAACTGGATTTCTGGGAGTAGCCCCTGAAGGTTATGTGGGTGTCTGTTCCCAGGCCAAGCCATATGCTTCCTGATATGCCAAGATGCGAGCAACTGAAACCACCTGTGCCCACCACCGCGGTGCTGGTCCAACATGATGGGCTTGTTGCCTCTGAAACTGTGAGCCAAAATAAACCCCTTCTTCCTTGAGATGCTTCTGTTGAGTATCTTATAACAGATCAGAAAAGTAATAAAGTCATCTGTCAAAAAATAAACGTCTTCATGTCCCTCATCTGCCCTCTTTTGCCTTGATTTAATCCCGTTTCCATCCATCCTTTGTCATTTCCCATTCATCTAGTCATCGTGTATGTAGTGAGCATCACTATGCAGGTGGCACAGTTCAGAGTATTGCAAGTGTGAATGAGATGCAACCTGCAACCATGCGGTGCTTACATTCTAGTGAGGGAAGAAATAACAAATAAGAACCGGAAAAGATAGTGCCATGAACAGCAAGAAAAACTATAGGAAGTGGTAAGATGGAGGGTTACAGGCTAGAAAGGGAGTAAGAACCCGATTAGGCTTAGTGACGAGGCTAGCCTCATAAGAGAAGCAGAGAGGCGGGGTGGGGGAGAGAACAGAGGGTGGCTTTTCTCAGTGTTTCCTGCTTTTATAACTTTGGAAGCCTGGACTTGTGAATTGTGTAACTTTCTGGGTCTTAGAACAGCCCTCATTTTGCGGGGAGAGAGGAATGTTTAAATGATAAGAAAGAGCTCATATTTGGACATGTTAAATTTTAAATGTGCATACTCCATTTCAATGGGGATGTCCAAACTGCAGATACACAACATGAGGCTGAAGCGCCAGGCGAAAGTCAAGGCTTAGATTCCAGTTTGGGAACGATCGATACCCAGACGTTATTTAAAGCTACGGTCATTGAGATCCTCCCCCACATAAAAATCTGAGGAGTTCTAAAATTAGAGGTCAGGCAGAGGAGAAGGGAATTGAGGAGAGCAACTTAGAATTTAGTGACTCTGCATCGACAGAGAGCTGGTTTCTTTGCCAGGCACCAATCAAAGCACTTTGCAGTTTCAAATGAAGAGGGAAAAAAGGTTTTTTTTCCTTTTCTCTCGCCTGTCACACTTTCCCCTGTGGCTTTTTAAGCTTGACCTCAATAGAGGTCGAGTAAAATGCTTTTCAACTTTTATTTATGATTATAAAGTTATATACTTGTAGGAAGATCAATCAGCACAATACAGAAATGCTAACAGTGGAAGTACAATCCCCAGAAACTTGATTCCTGGCCTCATCCACCAAGGAAACCATTACATTTCTTCTATACTGTCCAAGAATTTTATACACACACACACACACACACTTTTAAAAATAAGTACGCTCTCATTCTCCATAGATTTCCTTAACCCAGCACCCTGTCTGCATAGCCTGAGGTGGTGGTGAACTTGCTACTCCTCATGCCCCAGCCTTTCCCAGGATTACAGACATGCACCACCACATTAGTTCACTGCAGAGATATTTCCATATCAGCACACAAGATCTACTTGACTCTTCACTTGTGAGCAACTCCACTGCTTTAGTTATTTTTAGCGCTCTTTTATCACCCCAAAACATCTTTGTGGATAAATCTTTGGCTACTGCCGTAAGAATATTGTTGGGTATTTTCCTGGTCACGAAAGAGCAGAAAAGAAGCACACAGGCCTCTCATATTAGTCTTTTCCCCTAGAGGTCATCACACAGGATTTCTGACTGCATTTTTCTCATGCAGTGGCCAACTATTAGAATTAACCAACCTTAAGAGTTTGTCCATCAACCCTGCGAGGTGCAGATGGCTCCGTGGGTAAGAACGCTAGCTATGCAAGCAGGAGGACCTGAGTTCGAATCCCCAACAATCGTGTAAAAAGCCTCTGTAAGAGGCCTGTGACACGGATCATGGGGCTTGCCTGGGAGTTCCCCAAGCTCAGTGAGAGACTTTACCTGGCCTATTCCTGTGAAAGTTTGCCAACCAAAGACTCAACTACTGATGTTCTGTTGTCTAGTCTGACTGTGAGTAGGCAACAGGCCTGGTTGTTAAACACGCAGGTTGTGAAGTTAGACTCCCTGAATCCTAGCTGTCTCTTTCTCTCTCTGGTCCTAGAAGCTGAGATTAGGGCCTTGCCTGTGCTAGGCAAGGACCTTACCACCGAGTTACATTCCCTGGCCTTTCCCTGGGTCTCAGTCTCTTCCCTCCTCTCCCCCCACCTCCGCCCTCTGTGTTTTGCTTTGCAAGACAGTTTCTCTGTGCTATCACACTGAAGACCGGGCTGACCTCAGATTCACAGAGATCCACCTGCCTCTGCCTCTATCTCTGGAGTGCTAAGGTTAAAGGCGTGCACCACCACTGCTGGCCTCTGAATCTTTCTCTTAAATTATGTTCCTGGGCAATTTGGGAACATTTCACCCCTAAAAAGAAGAGAGAAAGCAGCACACGGATCTTCACGATTCTACAAGATACGAAGGGCAAGAAGCCCTCCGATATGTCTACTGCTTGTCTCAAGTCTTCACAAACGTGTTTGCTCCAGTGTTTTATTTTTAGTGTCCTTCCCGCGGTACCAGGGTTTGCAGAACTGTCTTGTCATGGGTAACTCGAAGTTAAGGCAAAGTTGGCTCTGCCTCCTAAAACGCTCCCCCTCCGACGCCTACTTAGACTGCTGTACACGAAAGAGCTGCAGTTTTGAAACACGAGAGGAGGAGCAAACCAAAACGCCCTTTGATAACCGGGATCCGAACCCTTAAAAGCCCCAGCCTCCCTGGACGTCGGCAGCAGAGCTCACCCCTCCGCTCAGGCGAGGCCACGCCCCGTCTCGCCCACCGGAAATGACGTCCAGGCCGGCTACTACTTCTTCCGCAGTCGGCCGGCGGCACGACCCAGGCCTTCTCCCGGCGTGCGTCGGCTCTGCCGGCGACAGAGGAATTCTGGGTAACGACCGTGGCCAGCCGGGCGGCTGGCTCCGCCCAGCAGGTTCTACTCACGCCGGAGCAGTTGGCGGTGGCGGTTGTCGGGCCCGGAGCAGCGGGACATGGAGCAGCCGTGGCCGCCGCCGGGCCCCTGGAGCTTCCCGAGGACTGACGGGCAGGCCGAGGAGGAGAGCGACTTGGACGTGTCCCCCTCTTCGACCCACTACCCGCCGGTGCCTGGCGGCGGCGCCCAGGTGAGAGCAGCCTGCATTCTTGGGGGGGGGAGGGGAGGAGGAGAACCGTCCACGGGCATCACGAGGGGCCCGATGGCAACCCCCAGCTGTGGCAGCATCTTCCGCGGGAGAGGTGGTGGCCACGCGCTCATCCCCGACCCCCAAGTCCACGCACACTCGTCCCCTCACCTTTGCAAGAAGTTCCTCCTCTCGCTCGCACGTCGGTGCGGAGATAGGGGGGCGGCTCCGGCTGTAGAACATTGACCCTTTGTCCCCTCGTGCGTGCTTCCATCCGAGCCTTTATTACCAGCTCCAGCGACTTTGTGCAGTTGATGGGGACAGTGAGTGATTGTACTTCTATGAGAGTACACCGAGTCCCGACATAAACATCTCACGTGCTCTTTCCCACGCTGGCATCTCCGCAGATTCTGTAAACCTCACTTTGGACGCTGGCACACACCTCCCTTTCGCTCAATCATTGGTCCCCCTACTGTAAAAATAGTTTCACTCCTCCTCAGTCTCCAGTGAAAACATAACAGCCAGTTGGCTCTTCTTTCAGACTTCTATCCCAGGTTCCTGATGTTCCTTGTGGTTTTCAGCCCTGCTTTTCTGCCTTAGAAAACATGTCATTTATAGTTTTTCTGGGAGTGCTTACATCCATCACCATGCCCTGACGTCTCTCCTCACCTGGGTGTGTTTTGAACTAGATTTTGAGAGCACAGACAAAACACGAATCTGTTCAATGAAATTGATTGTAGAATGTCTTTTTCCCCCCCTAGGCGTTTTTTGCAAAAACGCAATGCAGTATCGTAACAGAATTAATAGCGGTTTTGAAAGATGACCGGTTTTAAACTGTCTGCCAGCAAGTGTAGGATACTGACGTTATGTCAGCCAGCTGAGTTAACGGGGCTCGCGCAACAATATGCTGTTTCATAACCGCAGACTATGTTCATCCAGCTGGCCACAGGGAAAGTGAGGCAAAATGAGTGATGGGTCAGTAGTCACCTACTAATTATGGCTCGCTGGTGTCATCTGTGTATACATAGTATGACAGAGGGAGAAAGCGAACAATTGCTAGTGTCGGTTTGAACAGATGTGGCGAGGGAAAATGATCTCAGGAATTTCAGCGCACTGTGGTTGGATCAAAGAAGTAACCCAAGACATGCAATATTTTAAAAACACATTTTACCAGTGCATTTGTCTAGGTGGTGGGGGCTTAAAAGTAAGGAGGCTTTTATTTCCCTCATTAAAAGAGATCCCTGAGGTCTTCTGGTTAGTTAGTGGCAGACTCCCCATTAGAACTCCTAACTCCTAGTCCAGTGTATTTTTCCAACCTACTTCTGCACATCCTGTCTGGAGAAATACTGTGAAATTTTATTTGTATGAGAAGGCCTTTAAATGGTGACAAAATCTGTCAAGTCATTATTCCTAAGGACATATAGTAATTACAAGCCTACTTATGCTGTTTGTTAGCTTTAGGACTTAAATATGGGAGTTAGAATATCTAAAAACAAAATGTTTAATCAACAGGCTTTTAAAACCCATATGAAATGACTGGCTTAGTTTTTTTTTTTTTTATCAAATATGAGAGAGAGAGCGGGCTAACTCAATATAACAAGTGTTATGTGAAAAGGCAAACCAGAATTTGGAAGTCCTATTTGAGAACTTTAAAAAAAAAATTGTATCTTTTTACTGAATTCATACACTGTTTTGATCATGTTTTTCCACTTCTCCCAGATCCTCCCCACCTCACTATCCACCCACCTTTATGTTCTTTCTCTTAAGAACAAAAACAAAACCACCACCCAAGTGAAAATTAAAATAAACAAAAGACCAGTAAGAATAAATAAATACATAGAATTATTTGAAAATGCTAAAATGAAACAAAATGTCCACAAAACCCCACTAAGCTTGTTTTGTAGGTTAGCCACTCCTTAGCATAGGGCCTGCCCTGAAGTATGGTTGGTGGTACCCAGTAACATTCCATTTAAGAATAGTGATTTTCTCTTCTCCAGTAGTTACCAGTTGTACATTCTTCTTGGTTAGGGTGGAGCCCGTGCCCACTTTACTCCTCTCAGTGCCGGGACCCTGTCTGACATGCGATCTGAGAACTTTTGATGTAAAGATGCACCAGTAGACTCTAATAATAACAGTCCTCTTGCAGAGTTTTTGTTCATTAAAATTATGTCCTCCTAAAATTTTATTTGATAACTGATTAAAATAAGACCTAATATGGGCTGGGAATGTAGCTCAGCAGAGAGTTCTTGACCTAACTTGGGTTAAATTTTCTGAATTGCATTCTCTTTTAAATACTCTATATTATACTTAGTCATCTCAATGCATGTTGGATAGTATGACCAAATGATATATGGGTAGTCTATGATAATTTAAATATAAATCGTTCTTGTGTTTGGTTTGATTTGAGAAATATTTGTTTCTGTATAATTAGAAAGTGAAGATACCCCATTTATTCATAATTGCTTTTATTTGTATAACTTTGTCTTTATAGTTAAGTTTTACAGCTTCATTTTCCTCCTTTTTTGGGCTCCATGTTAAAGTATAGTTTTATATATATATATATATATATATATATATATATATATATATATATATATATATATATATTCTTTTAAAAAATCATTTTATTATTTCATGTATGTAAGTGTTTTTGCTTGCATGAATGTGTGTGTACCCAATGCATTCCAAATGCCTGCCAAGGTCAGAAGAGGGTATAGGATGCTCTGGAGTTAGATAGTTGCAAGTAATAGTGGGAGAATCGAACCCAGGTCCTGTGCAAGAGCAGCAAGTGCTCTTAACCACCAAGCCAGCTCTCCAACCCCATAATTTTTCTAGTGAATCAAAAAGTAAAAATAAGTGTTTTACTTGGTTGTTTAGAGACATGCTGTTATCTGGGCTTTAGGCCCTCATGACTAAATAAGAAACCAGGATAACAAGTATCCACATAAACAGCCACAGTCCACATAAACGTACGTTAGAAATCGTGACTGTGCCTGAAAACTCAGAAAGTAGGACAGCCTCGTTTCTACCTGCCTCAGAACAGTTTGTCCAAGAAATAAAGATTAGATAATTCATCCAGTAGTTATTAAATTCTGACTCCTTAACTGGTAATCAGAGAGAAGAATTAAGTATATATCATGTTTAAAAATAAAATTAATACCACTGCTGGGCAGTGGTGACGCACGCCTTTAATTCCAGCACTCGGGAGGCAGAGGCTGTTGGATCTCTGTGAGTTTGAGACCAGCCTCAAGGTGAGTTTCATCATAGTCAGGGCTACACAGAGAAACCCTGTCTCAAAAAAGCCAAAGCCAAACCAAAACAAAAAAACCTACTATGGGAATGTTTATACTTTGGGTTTGGAGAGAATGGCTAAGAAATGACTTAAGGATTGGGCAGGTGCTGGAAAGAGGACAGAGGGTTGTTAGTGGAAAGGGAAAACAGGGTCCTGAGGGTGGGAAGAAAAGGCCAGGAGGTAAAGGTAACTGGAACTGAGGAGTCTTTAATTAATAATAATAATAGCTCTTAAATAATGGACTCTGGTAAATAACCTGAGGGCCCCCGCCCCTGCTTTGAAGGATCATTCTAGTAGAGAATGGCCAATGAAGACTTAAAGAGTAGGATTATGTTTGCACAGTTGAAATGTAAAGTTATAAAGGCTTGAATACTGAAACAAGTGTGGGAACAGATTGAGAACAGTGGTTTTCAGTAATATAAAATTGTTTTTAGCCTAGAAATCCTAAAAGAAAAAAAAAGAGCCCTCATCTTTTGTTGTTGAAATAAGGGATATAAACACCTATTGCATTTACATAAGTGATTATGCAAATATTAAAAGTAATTATTCCTGAGTAGATCAGAGTTAGCAGGATAAATTAGTTGCACTTCCTAATATACTCTTTACCTTTTTGGTTTGGATTAAGTTAATGTATGTCTATATGATATAATCATTTATAAGTAGAATTTTCTATTACAAACTCTTACATCACCACAAATTGTGATAACACAGAACTAAAGTAGTGATTGCTTTGAAGTAGAAGGATGCTCATTGCAGCAAGAACCTGCAGGTTAAAGCTCTAAAGGTCTGGTTTTCAAGATGAGGAGTCATAAGTAACTGATGAACTTGGATGTAAGCTTTGCTTTCCTTCTGGTGAAGGATTCTGGAGCCTGCACATCTGATGCTTGCTGTGGGCCAGCTGTATGCAAGTTACTGACAGTTGCCAGGCTTTGTGTTGTTAGTTGTCAGGGGAGGGGCGTAGATGAACAAAGAAGCTCAGAGTCTAATTGATGAATGTAAAATGTAATTGTAGACAAAGCATACAGATATGCTGTGCTCCAGAAACACCGTACAGAGATCCTTTGAGTTGAAAAATCATGAACTGTGTCGTTGCTGCCACCTTCACTCCTCACTAATACTGCTGTTGTTACTTTTTATTTAGATGTATAGCGATGGGATTGAGCTGGCTTGCCAAAGGCAGAAGGAATTTGTGAAGAGCTCTGTGGCGTGCAAATGGAATCTTGCTGAAGCCCAGCAGAAACTTGGCAGCTTGGCACTGCATAACTCTGAGTCCTTGGATCAGGAACACGCCAAAGCTCAGACTGCAGTGTCGGAGCTGAGGCAGCGGGAGGAAGAGTGGCGGCAGAAGGAGGCGGCGCTGGTCCGGAGAGAGGGCACGTGTCTGCGCAACACGGATGCTGTTAGCAAAGACGTTTTTAATAAGGTAGGGACTTGTGTTGGACCAAAAAAAAAAAAAAAAAAAAAAAAAAAAAAAGAAAAGGAACTGGGTATGTGGCTCATAGGTAGCGCATGTAAGAGGCCCTGGGTTCTGTTCCCAGCTCCACAGATAAAAACGCAGAAGGAAAAGCAGATAGTTCTGTAAATAACTGTTAGCAAAACAGCAGAGTTCATGAAGCAGCAAACATCTCCAAGCCTTGCTTTCTTCAACATGTAGGGTAGCTGGGCCTGTGCACTGCAGCTAACGTGAGCACTCCTGCTGTTGCTGTGCTGTCAGCTTCCATCAGTTCTGTAACACACATAGTTCCTGGACTTAGAAATAAAGCCATTCAGCTTACCAGCACAGGTTTAGTAAGATCGAGTAATCTCTCTCTTTTTTTTTTAAATTAAATTTCATTATGCTGAGTTACATAAAGCTATTTTCATGCAGGTATACAATGCACTTTGGCATACCCAACACTATACCCTTCCGTTCTCCCTTTTCTCACCCAGTCCCATTCCTGTAGTTGCCTTTGTGCCCCTAGATGGTTTCACATTGTTTGTACTTTAGGGATTTTGTGCATTTATATAAAATGTAGGACCCACACAGGAGAGAAAACAGGCGATATGATTATATCCAGGTGCAATATATTTTCCTGCAAATCATATAACCTCATTCTTTTTCTATGGCTATAAAGTAATGTGTTTATATGTGTGTGTGTGCGTTTGTTCTATTGTATGTTTAATCTCATTTATTCAGCTGTTGGACACCCATGTTAGTCCCATCCTTAGCTATTGTCCTTACTAATAAAATAGAGCTGCAGCAAAGTTTGATGTGCAAGTATCTCTGGTATGTTGACAGTTTTTCAGGTACAAGAGTAATATAGCTGTGTCGTATGGCAGATGTATTTTTAGTTTCTTGAGAAGCCTCCTTTCTAACTTCCATAGTAGCTGGGCTCTCATACATTCCTATTGTGTGTAAATGCTCCTTTTTGTCTATAACCTTGCCAGCATTTGTTGTTACTTGCTTTTGTAATGACTACTATTTTGGTTGGGGTGAGACAGACTCTCAATATAGTTTTGATTGGCATTTCTTGGATGACTGGTGGTGTCGAAATTTTTTCATATATTAGCCATTTTTGTTTTATCTTTTGAGAATTGTGTACTCATTTCATTAGCCCATTAATTGGTTGGGTTGTTTGATTTCTTGTTATTTAGTATTTTGGTTCTTTGTCTACTATAGCAAAAGATAGTAGAGGCGGTGAGATGGTCCAGCAGGTAAACATACTTGCCGCCAAGTCTAGTGACCCGAGTTTGATCCTTAGAACCCACATGGCGAAGGGAGAAACACTTGGAAATTGTCTTATGATGGCCCTACATACTCTGTCGTGAGGCACCATGTGGTCATTGGGAATTGAACTTAGGACCTCTGGATGAGCAGCAGTCCTCTTTGGTGCTGAGCCATTTCTCCAGTTCCCGCTTTGTTTTTCCTCATAGAGACTCAATAAGTCTCTGGTTAATTGCTGGTGTTATTTCTTGAGTGACTGAATTCCTATTCAGAGTCTTGCCTGATCTGTTATCTTAAACTTTCTGGTCTCACATTAAGGTCTTTGATCCATTTGGATGAGAGAGAAGGATCTAGATTCTTCCATGTGGATATCCATCCCATTTTGCCATTATCACTTGAAGAGTCTGCCTTTTCTCTGATACGTTAATTTATTTTTGAAATCCCCAGCTGTGGCTACACAGTAGCATGCTGATTTGTTCCCATGGCTCTAGTACAGTTGAAGTCAAGCACAGTGACACTTTAGCACAGTGTTTGGGCTGTCTGTGGTCTTTTATGCTTTCATTTGAATTTTTTTTTTTTGGATTTTTTCCCCCTCTTACTGAAGAAACACATTGAGATTTTGATGGAGATTGCATTGAATCTGTAAATGCTTTTGGTATGATAGCCATTTTCGTAATATTAAATCTTCTAATCCATCAAAATAGGAGACCTTTCCATTTTTCTTTAATTTCTTTCCTCAGTGTTTTAGGTTTTCATCATAGATGACTTCTTTTACTTCCTTGGTAGGATTAGATTTATTCCAAGCTCTTTTGTTTTGGTCAGTATCTAATGCAACTGTGAATACGATTTTTTTCTGATTTATTTCTTAGCATGTTATTAGTCTATAAACTACTGATTTTTATGTTAGTTTTGTATCCTACCATTTGAAAGTATCAAATTAAAGACATTTCTGATGCAGTCACTAGGGTCTCTGACCAATAGAAGTACATTATTTACAAATAAGAGCACATTCACTTCTTCCTCCCCTGGTCTCATCTCACTACTGTGAGTCATCAGCACCATATGAATAAGAGTTGAAGAATTAGGCACCCTGGTCTTGTTTTAGGTGGCAGTGCTGACTTATCTTAAGTATTAGTATTGACACATTGAAACAGTCCTTTAAAATTAATACAGTTTAGTCTCTTAAATAGAATAGTACTTTCGCTAAATTAGGTTTTTTGTTTTGTGTTTTAGACATAATCAGTTTGTTTTGTTTAGTATTACTTTGTTTTTTAGGCAGGGACTCATTTTCAGACCCTAGCCCGTCTGAAACTTGCTCTGTACCCCAGGCAGGCCTTAAACTCAGAGATCTGCCTGCCTCGGCTTCTCCCTACCCTCCAGAAAGACATGTGGCACTATACCCCCAGTCTTGAGACTAGATCTTGCCATGTATCTGTGTCTCACTCCAAACTCAATCAGCAGGGCATTGTGCTACATGCCTTCAAACCCCAGCCAGAGGCAGGTGGGCGTCTATAATTTGCGGCCAGTGTGGTTCACAGCTTCCAGAATAGTTTTGTCTACATAGAGAGATCCTGTCTCAAAAAACAAAGCAAAATAAAAAAACAGCATAACAAAACAAACAACCCCTCTTTCTTAGCTTGTGAGTGATGGGGCCACTAACTGGCAAAGTTAGTAGTTTTTGTTTCATTTTTAGGTTGCTTTTTTTTTTTGTTTTGTGTTGGGGGGGGATGGGGAGAGAACAGGTGTGTGCACAGGAGCAGGCTTACCGGGGGATGTGTGTGAGGGTCAGAGGATAAGTTACTGGAGTTGATCTTCTCTTTCCATAATGTGAAGTTAGTCCCTTGACCTGCCTGGCCACCTCACCAGCTCTAAGTTACTTGTTTTTTTCAGGACATTATTCTGTTTCTCATTAGTGTGTAGAAACCTTAGCTTTTCCTTGTGAGTCTGAAGAAGAAATGGGTTTAAATTGTAGAATCAGAGAGCTTGTTGTTGGGGGAATGTGGAAAATCCAGTTTAAGCAGATTGTAAAAACATTTGTGCTATCCACCCAGCATTTTTAACTTCAAATAAAATGGGGGGAAAAAAAAATCACAGTTCATCCTACTTAATGAAGGTCACCATTGTGTTACAGAATTCATGTTTGGGGAATATGTATTCATATAAGGACGTAAATAGAATCTAAATTCTATTTAAAAGTTTGAAAGCTCTTATAGGTACAGATTACCTGCAATTTTTTTTTCCTTTTTTTTTTTTTTTTTTTTTTTTTTTGGTTTTTCGAGACAGGGTTTCTCTGCAGCTTTTTTAGAGCCTGTCCTGGAACTAGCTCTTGTAGACCAGGCTGGCCTCGAACTCACAGAGATCTGCCTGCCTCTGCCTCCCGAGTGCTGGGATTAAAGGCGTGAGCCACCACCGCCCGGCTATTACCTGCAATTTTTTGTTTGTTTGTTTGTTTCAGGGTTTTTTTTTTTAATGTTGCTAGAAGACAAACCCAGGCATTGTACTGCTGAGCCGATATTCTTAACCTCTGTGGGCATTTTTCATTTACAGTCTAAAATATTGTTTACATACATGTAAAACTGAGCAAATATGTGGAAAGTGTTCAGAGCTTTTAAGGGTAGAGGCGTATGTACTGATGAGAGCAGCTAAATCAAAGTTAAGAACACTTTGCTCACAGCCCTCATTTTGTGCTTCCTAATGCAGTCACTGCTTCAGAGAATTTTAATTGAGCTACCTTATTTTATTAATGAAGAAGCTGAAAATTAAGTACCCAGTCAAGTACTGGATTAAATTTATGGAAGAAATGCTAAACTATGGGATTAAAAGATTAGGTAAAAATTTGTAGGATGTCTTTAAGAATGAGGGGCTAGAGAGATGGCTCAGCAGTTAAGAGCACTGTCTGCTCTTCTGGAGGACCTCAAATTTGCGGTCCATCATCCGTGTGGTGGCTCATAACTGTCTGTAACTCTAGTTCCAGGGCATCCAATGCCATCTTCTGGCCCCTGTTGGCACAAGCATACATGTGGTGCACATATGTGTAAGGCCAAACACTCATACACATTTAATTTAAAATGGAAAAAGAAAAAAAAGATGACTTTAAGATTGAAAAAAATTCATACTTGGCCTGATGGTACAAGCTTGTAATCCAGCCTACTGGGGAGGCTGAGGCAGACAATCTACAAGTTTTATAAGGTAAGCCTGGGCAATTTAGTGAAACCCTTTCTCAGAAAGAAGGGGAAAGAGGACTGAGGCTGTAGCACAGGGTAGAACACCTGCCTAGCATCCTCAAGACCGAGGCTCAATTCTTAGAACCACACACACACCCTCAAAATAACAAGGAAAGAAAGAAAATGATGTCCTTATAATGATGTCTGCTGTACTTGCTAACAAGTGCTAACAAAGGCCACCAGCCTTGAACTATCAAAATTCCATTCTTCTCAAAGTACTCTTGGTTTATAGATTTGTTTTCTATTTGGAAAGTAGAGTTTATGAAGATTGGCTTCAAAGTGCATGAAAAGGAGGAGAAAGGGAATTAACTCAAAAACTTATGACCACGTTTTAATACAGAATAAAATGTGAGGAGATAGTAAGGAATAGTAGCTTATAAAGCATTACTTGGAGAAATGTAACTGTGAATATACAGATGGGTAGAAATACTTTGATTCTCTCTCTTCGTCAGAATGGCTAAGGAAAACAGTTCCTAGATGCTAAAAGCTTTATTTTTATGACAAAGGTAGGTTTTGTATGTCCTGTTGGCGTCTTCTGAGTCTGAGACAGAGTACTGTGCGTCTAAACAGAATTTAGAGCGGCGAGGCGGTTAAATATTGGCTGTGGTAGTCTGTGAGGCTGCATCATCTCAGCCAGTTGCCTTGAAGCTGTTCTGGATGTTAGATCACCTGGGTCATCACTCCCATGGGAGATCTGTCAGGGGGTCTTACGTGATCAAACCGTAATAGCTGGAAGGAGTCCATAGCTTTTCATCTTCTGTGGAAACAAAAGCAGAACCTCTTTTCCATAGCAGAATATCCTTAGACCCAAATTTTGAAGTCAAGATACCTTTATGTTAGTTTAGCTTAGCCTCATCCACAATCAAATGTCTCTCTGCAGTTAATTAACAGTCAAAAAATTCAAAGAAAATACAATAGTACATGTAATCCAGACTCTGTATATTTTCCATCTTTATGTGGCTTATATTTTTTATTACTCTATTTCCTTTTTAAGAACCTCAGTTTACTATCTTTAAATTATTCTTTTAATCTATGACTGTTCTTTCTCCTTTCTCCCAAGCCTATGCATATTTATCAAACACACGTTTAGAGGCCTTTTTTCTGAATGTGTCTTTAATGTGTATCTGTAATCATTTTTTGATCAGGAGAGTTTTTAAAATGCTAAGCAGGTGTGACTAGGACAAAAGTGGGGGCTTTGTTTTTTATTTTATTTTATTTGTTTTTATTGTGCATAGTGTTCTGCCTGCATGTATGCCTGCAGGCCAGAAGAGGGCACCAGATCTCATTATGGATGGTTGTTAGCCACCATGTGGTTGCTGGGAATTCAACTCAAGACATCTGGAAAAGCAGCCAGTGCTATTAACCACTGAGCCCTCATTCGGCTTTTCAACATGGCATAGGTACCCAGGCAAGTCTTGCTTACCTCTCCAACTCTGGGAAGCAGTACCACGTAGCATGAAGCCAGGCTCTTAGGCCTGCAGCCATGCTCTCAAGTCCTCAGGCAGTGACTGGGAGAAGCCTCTTTGTACTGTGTTGGTGAGAGACCATGCGAGTCTGCCTTGCTGCTCAGCTTATGGCAGTCAGCTGCTGGCTCTGTCTTGGCATGCGGCTGTCTGGAGGGGTGACTGTCCAGAAACACGTCTCTGTACTGTGTCTGGCATGAGACTAGGGAGCCCAGTGTGACTCTGTTTCTGTGCATTTAGAACTTTTTTTTAACGCCTTCTCAGACCCTGTGGAAATACAAGAGCCTCAAGTTGGTACGCCATTTGTAATTGGAGGTTTTCTCGTGCCTGCCAGTTCCTGAATAACCATTCTGAGGCTTAATATAATTAAAAACTGTTTGGTCAATGGCTCAGGGTTCTTACTGGCTAGTTCTACGTATAAATTAACACATTGCTAATAATCTGTGTATTGCCATGTATCCCATGGCTTATCAGTAATGCTCTGGCATCTTACTCTTCAAACAACTGCTGCTGTCTTCCTGAGTTCACTTTCTTTTTCCCTTTATCTTTGCTTGGATTTCCTGCCTGACTCTGTTCTGCCAGGCTATTGGCCAAATCAGCTTCTTTATTAACCAATGGTAATAAAATATATTCATAGCATACAGAGGGGCATCCCACAACAAATAAGTATATAATGGACTTTAGTTATATGCTTCCCTACACCTTCCCATGTCTTCCTTGACTCCTTCCTCTTAGTCCTTTTTTTTTCCTTAGACAGTTTAGCTTTTATTTCCATGCCATATATACATACATATGTATACATACATATATACATACATAATTTTATGTATCTGTACAAAATGTGGTACCCACATATAAGAGAAAATGTGAGATACTTGCCTTTCTGAGATTGGCTTAATTTGCTTAATATGATTATGCACAGTTTAAGAAATATAGAACAGGGCTAGCAAGATGACTCATTACTTAAGAGCACTTGTTGCTCTTGCAGAGGACCCATGTTCAGTTCCCAGCACCTGGATGGCAACTTAACAACCCACTGTACCTTCAGTTCAGGGACTCTAACACTCTTCTGACCTTTCTGGTCACTGGGCATGCATATGGTACACATACATGCAGACAGGCAAAATGCTCAATCACATGAAATAAAACTAATATATACTATATATATGTATATATGTGTATATATATGTGTGTGTATGTATATATATATGTATATGTATATATTTTTTTTGCACTGCCTGCTTTTCCTAAAGGTCCTGAGTTCAATTCCCAGCAACCACATGGTGACTTATGGCCATCTGTAATGAGATCTGGTCAGTTGTCCTCATCAGCTTATAGAGCATGAAACCCAATATGGACAAGTTCAGTAGAACCACCTTTATAGGCTGCCCATGCATGCTTCAGCACTGCCAGGGCATAAATTTAATGTGTGTGTGTGTGTGTGTGTGTGTGTGTGTGTGTGTAATATATTTAAGTGTAGGATGCTTCATAATTTTGCATGTTATCCTCAGGCCATGCCAATCAATACTATACAAGCCTCTGAGCATTTGAAATGTGGTTCATCCAAATTGGGATGTGCTCTAATTGTAAAATATACACCAGATTCCATTACTAAATACCAAAACACCAGAAGTGAAATACTTTAATTTTTTGTTGTTTCTTCCGTGTTGAAATGATAATATGTTGAGTACATTAGGATATGAACTTTGTTTATTTCTGCTTTTTAATGGAGCTAGTAGAAAATTTTAAGGTGTATTTGTGACTAGGACAGTATTGGTCTAGATAACAAAACATTAAAAAGGTGCTTTTATTTTGAAATACAAGCTGGCAGGGGGCTAACTTGGGCTTTTCAATTTGCAGTGGTAATATCAGGGCATAAGGTGTATCACAGAATACTCTGGGAAACTGTTGTGCTAGTCTTGCTGGTAAGATGAGGAACGTGTTCTGTTCCGTGACTTAATTAACAAATATAAATGCTTCCTCAGCAGAAGTGTGTACTTAGTTTTAAGAGTTAAACTGTTTAGCTTCCCAAGAGAGAGTTTAGAAATGCAGTCAAGGTTTATCTTTTATTCTGTCTTCTCTCAGAGAATTTATAGTAAGTATCTTTGACTCTTTGCACTTTGGATTGCTGAGTTTGCCTCTAGCAAGAAACCCAAAGATTGGACTGGAGTTGCAAATATTTATTGGAAATGAATAACACACATAAAGAATCTTTCCTGTCTTTGATAGGGTAATCTGCATAATGAGAAGACTCACTCAACTTTTCTACTGTGTGATCGCTGGATAAATTTATAATTTAAAACAAAGCAAATGGAACTACCATATGAGGATGTTTAACTTTTGAATGACAAGTTTAACAGATTAGTTTAATGATGTATAGTACTATGCCATATTTTTATTACATCATGTCTTTACGAAAGTTTGCTAAGCATTTAGCATCTGAAGAGATTCAGTTACAATACTGATTTTAATTACTAATTTTTCAGAGTTTTATTAATCAAGATAAAAGAAAAACAGAAGATGAAGATAAATCACAATCATTTATGCAGAAATATGAACAAAAAATTCGACATTTTGGTGAGTCTACTACTTAAGTGTCCTTTATTGTGTTTGATATCATTGGTGTGTGTATAAAATTGAACCTCTGAAATAAGGTCTGAAAAACATATGGCCAAGTCCATTCGTGTTGTTGCTTATGACAGGGTCATCAGAGCTGCTTCACCTGGCTTGTGTCTTAAACTGTTATAGAGAAGCCCAGCTCAGTCCGCTAACGCTGCTCTCTGTGATGGTGTGTGTCACTGCTTTGCATTTCTTGACTGCTAGGATGTTTTGCTTCTTCTTTTTTCTTTTGATATTTTTCTTAACATTAAAAGATTAGCATTCATTTAAACATTTTATGTGTTTTTTTCATAGACAGTAGGGAGGGGTCAGGGCATGCCACAGCACATGTGAAGAGGTCAGAGTCCAACTTAACAGAATCAGTTCTTTCCTTTTCCACTGTGTGAGTTCTAGGGATTGACCTTTGGTCATTAGGTTTGGTGGCAAGTACTCTTCCTCACTGAGTCATCCCACCAGCTCCAACACTCACTTTTTTTTTCTTCATGTTTGGATATGATGTTATGTAAGTCATAGTTCCTTGACATGTTGCTCAGATAATAGAATAAAAATGCATTCATGTATGCACGCGCGCGCACACACACACATACACACACACACAGATTTAGGATACAACTCTTGCCATTTTTTTAAGGTTTATTTTTTTATCTTTAATTATGTGTATGTGTTTGTGTCTATGTAAGTATATACCACGTGTCAGGAGCCGATGGAGACTGCAAGAGGACATCGGGTCCCCTGGAGCAGAAGTTACGGGTGGTTGTGAGCCACCAACATGGGTGCTGGCATCTGAACTCAGGTTCTAGAAAAGCAGGAATCACTCCTAATGGTTGAAGTTTCTCTGGTCCCAGAACTGGCATTTTCTATTGCAGTTGGGGGTGACGTTGAAGTAAATGAAGGATTCCTGGAGGAAGGTATCATTTGGGTTTCTTTAGGAAGAGGCAGATAAGGATTTCCCATGGAGATTAGGCCACGGCGTTAGAAATACAGAAAATAAGTGTGGTGTGCTCTGAGACTTACGAGCAGTGCGATGATGCTAGCCTGAAAATGCGGCTGGGAAATGTGAGGAGTTGAATTTCAGACTATATTTTTTCACTAAGTATTGTGTGAATTAACAGACATGGTTCTTGTTTGTGTTTTGGCATGTGTTGAAATCTTTTTTCATTTGTACCCCCTTAAAGTATTGCTTTTGCTTCAGAAGAAAAAACTGCGTTAATATAAGAATAGTTAGTACCTGAAGACAGCTGGGCATGGTGACACAGGCCTGTAATCCCAGACTGAAGAGGCTGGGGTGGGGCGATAACAAGGGCAGGGCTAGCCCAGACTATGAGACTGTCACAAATAGCCAAAGCAAACAAACAAGAAAGAAAAGGCTAGTGTCTGAGGAGCTAAACACAAGTTCACTTTCTACATATATTATTGTGCCATTTCATTTAATAGAAATAACAGGAATAAGCAGCCCTCTCTCGGATAAATATTAACATCTTTAAACCAACAGGGTCTTGAATCACAGGGACAGAAGACAATAACTTGCAAACGAGTTCTGTGTTGTTGTTGCCATTCCTACCTACAGTCCTTGCTACCAGGACCCGTGTGCTCTGCTGCAGGAAAATATGTGCTTCCTTCGGGAAGCACATGGCTGGCTGCTTTAAAGCCATGTCACCTAGTAAGTGAGAGATAGTGTCTTCTTTGTTGTAGATTGAGTGCCTCAGTTCAGTGCAGTTCTGTGTGGGAAAACAACCAGTTTCACGAGGTATTGTAATCACCTGACACTGAGACTCCATCTTCAGTAGACCCTTTCCTTCCTGTGTAAAACCGCTGTTTCTGACTAGTCCATGCTAAGACCAGTGAACTTCATGAGTCCATGGTCATCATTTATTTTGACAGAAAATGAATAAAAAATAATGTGGTGCAGTAACCAGTCCATCTAGCACACTCCAAAATGTAATTCTGGTTGAAGTATAAAAAGAGAGAGGATATTTCCAGTTCTAGAACAGGCTTATTCATATGAGGGATTATTGATCCCTCCAAGAAGAAATTGGATCAAAAACTCAAGCTCCTACTTAATACTGGATAATTAATTCTGTAGAATATGGTGCCATATTGTGGGTTTTGTATGAGTTTTTGCTCCTGAAAAGTTTGGTGTTCATTGATTCTACTGGGCTGGGTTACTGAAACATCCTTGATGAGAAGAATCGTGCTCTCAAGTCTCTGCATTACCTCGCCCTATGCCCACCTGAGACATGACCCCCACCCCCCTTAGCTTATGAAACTACTGTGTGTTTAATAAGAGGGACAGGAAAAAAGGCTGGCTTGGCCTCCTCAGATGATTAATAAGCATTTGTTTTACCATTGCATGTTGTGAGCTTCCAGCATCTTATCTTGTAATACTAACCAGACCCTTGCTGTCTTCAAATCCAACCAGACTGATAGCCACTCCCAGATTCACACTGTACCTGTTTCTTAGTGGAAATGCACATTGGCTTTTCACTTGGAGGAGATATCCTACTTGCTGCAGCACATTGGATCCACAGAAATGTTCCTAAGGTAGTAGGCTCCCAAACTTTCCATGTGTTTAACTGTCCACTCCCTGGCATCTGTGTATCCTTATATATAAATAGGCATCTTGGGCATCTGCTACTTCTGCTCACCAAGTTCCATCAACATAGAGTGGATTAAATTTACAGTTACATAAGGTGATGAGATAACAAAATCTGCATTTACAAAGTGATAGCACAGTTGATAGAGGCCTGAGACAAGAGTTTGAGGGCTTGATGCTGTTCACCCTGAGAAAGTGATACTTCTGCTAGTGCATGCTTATTAGTAAAGAAAAAAGCATGTGCCTGGCTGATAGTCAGGTGTGGTGATTGTGCTTTAACATAGATAAACTTGCCTGAAGATCAGAGTTCAGAGCTAGCCACACTAGTTAGCTAAGACAAAGGTAGATGAATCTCTGTGAGATTAAAAGCACACTGGTCTACACAAGACTGAATCAGTGAATCCGGGAGTTTAAAGAGAAACAGCCAAGTGGTGGCAGCTCACACCTTTAATCCCAGCACTAGGGAGGTGGAGATGAGGAGTGATATAGCCAGGCAGGCAGAGTAATATAAGGTGGGAAGAGACAGGAGTTCAAGATTGATTTCGCAGAGACAGCATTCAGTATGAGGATTCGTAGAGACAGGTTCTTGCCCCCTTGGTTCTGAGGTTTTCATAGAGGTAAGAACTAGGGGCTGCTCTGCTTCTCTGATCTTTCAGCTTTCACCCCCTTATATCTGACTCCAGGTTTTTATTATTAAGACCAGTTAGATTTGTGCTACAGATAAGTATATTGATGAACTCCTTAAAAAAAGAAAGATAGATAGAACAAAAAAGAAAAAAGAAAAAAGCCATTTGGAATGGTAGCTGTAATTAAAGCTTCCAAGTGAAGACTTTCCAAAGTTGGATTCCAATGTAGACTCTTGAAAGAGGGTCTGGTGAATCCGGGAGCTGTCTATGTGGGGCAGCAGGGACTTCACACCAATACTTTTCTCATTTGTGCTCTGTTATTCAGAATTCTTCCTGATTCTCCTTTATGCTGTTTGATGATTCTGGTTCTCCTGTTGCTTTTACCCTTATACTTAAGTACAATTTACCAAGTAATGGTAAATGGTACCATTATTGTAGTGTCAGATTATTGAAATCTGATTTTCCTTTACATTTTTTTTTATTGGTTGGCTTGTGCTTTAGAAATACAAAATGCTGACATAGATACAGAGCTCTTCTACTCTTCAAATTCACAGCAGTTTCCAGTAGTTTGCACCTTTAACTTCACTGCCTTTGTGGTCCTCAGAGACGCTTTTTGGATTGTGCAGTGTTTTTTCAGAGCACATTATTTCCCTTTCAGGCATAGTTAGCTTCAATTCAGCGTTTTCTGAATCTGTGTAGGATGTGGTCACTGGAAATTTTTATCAAAAATCATAAATATTTATATAAAACCTTTTTTCATTTATAATATCTTTATTGTATTTACTTGTGATTTACTTTAAAAAATATTAATATCCTGTTTTTGAAAAACATGCTATGAGGTACTTGAATAAAATATAAAGTAAAATGAATTAAAATCATAATTTTTATAGGATTTAAGTTGTCTCTGTAATACAATTGCATATAATTTTTTTAATTTGGGGACTTTTCAAACTTTACAACAAATATACTTCATTTTTATTGTCTGAAAAATATTTTACGGTTTTATTCTAAAATTTTGGTATGGCTTAATATTTTAAAAAAATGTATTGAGGGCTGGAGAGATGGCTCAGCGGTTAAGGGCATTGCCTGCTTTTCCAAAGGTCCTGAGTTCAATTCCTGGCAACCAAATGGTGGCTCACAACCATCTGTAATGAGGTCTGGTGCCCTCTTCTGACCTGAAGGCACACACACAGACAGAACATTGTATACATAATAAATAAATAAATAAATAAATAAATAAATAAATAAATAAATAAATAAATATTTAAAAATTTAAGTGTATTGAGCATCTAATAGTATAACTGTTGATCTTCATGGTCAGTTTGATGCTAGAGAAATTAAAAGTCAGAGGAGTTTGTAGAATACCTGAGGGGTAACCTGGTGCCTCAGAGTATTGTAGGGTGGTAGAGCGAAGGATGGGTTTGGTTTAACTGCCATGACTGTGCATAGGCATGGAAGTGGAGAACAGTTGTCTGGTGATGGATGATGGGAAACACAGGGAGGGCTCGGGCAGTAAAAGTAGTCATAATCTCAAGGGTCTTGCCTCTTAGCTAGGAGAGTTTATCAAGCAGTTAGGATAAATGGCATAAAGTGTTAAGTGTATTCTATAAATAGAATGCAGGGTATCTCTACTGGGAGCAGTTTTAAGAATCAAATGACTGTTGAGAACTGATGACATTTAGATGTTCATCAGGAAGACATACGGTTTGAAATGTGTAATTAACTTGTTTTAATTTGCCAAAGTAAGCTATTCTAAGAATTCAGAGAAATTGATGTTAGTTTGAGTGGCTAGCTTATCCTTAACCAAAAGATTGTCTTAATCCTATATGAGTGAATTAGGCACTATTGTGTTAATACTTCCTATTGAGTATTTACAATCTGAGGCACTGTTCTAAATGCTTTTTATGAATTAACAGCTTTAATTCATAAAACTCCTTCATGTCAGGTACTATTTTAGCCCCAGTCTACATGGGAAGATACAGAGGTGTGTGTATAAAGGAACTTGCCCAAGGTGAAGCTGAGGTTCAAAACAAAGGTTGTTTAGCTCTAACATCTGTTTCCTTGTTCATCATCCTAGACTCTGTTACTGTTCACAGATTTCAAATAACAGTAATTTTAGATATGTTCTGTTCCTGTAACTATGGGTTCTCTTTAAATTGTTATAAATTCCACACCTTTTTTCTTTAAGACCTATATGGACTACTTGTAACATCTCAATTTCATACTAATTCAAGTTCTAATTTACTTACATACAGAAAATCTTTGTTCAGTCTCAATTGTCTTGGGTATTAAAAAAATAAAAACTTAAGCATGTAACAGATTGGTAACAAGTGTTGCCAGTCCTTTTCATACTGTCTTTCAGAATCCAAACAGACAGGGTTTTGTTAATAAAGTCATAATGCTGCCATGTTGAGGAAATTGAAGGTGATTGATTGTAGATAAAATAGAAAGTATTACTTCTGTAGCAGTATAAGCAGGCTAGTAGAGGGACTGGGAATTTGCTCATTTGGTAGAGTGCATGACTGATATGTCTGGAGCCCTAGGTTTCACCTCTAAAACTGCAAAAATCAGGCATGGTGGAGCAAAGTCCTACAATCCCAGCACTGGAGAGAGGAAGAGAAGCACGGTGGCAAGTTCAGAGTCAGCTGGGTCCCATGAGGCTCTCGAGAGAGTATGGGGAAAGGGAAGGGGCAGACACTGCCATAGGATCCCATTATGTCTTTGGGTATAAGAAATAAGGATTGTGCTTTCGCCAGCTCAGCATTATTTCCTGGGGAAGTGGTTTTAAGTAAATTTGCAGATTCATTCTGTGTCTAAGAATTGTAAATGACCCTATTGTCAGTAATCCTGGCACTGGGGGCAGAGGCAGAAAGCTTAGAGGTTGAGGGATTCTTGGGTTATGTAGAAGACCCTGATCTTCCTCCCCCCCTTTTCCTTCAGCCAACCAAACAAAATACTGAAACCACCCTAACTTGGTTCTAAAGATAGTGTAGTTCAGTTGGTTCTCCACATGTTGCTGTGTAAGGTGTTTGCCTTTTGGTTTCAATCTTACGTTCTCATGTGAAATTTAGTATGTAGGAATTCATTCTGTTGAGAGCAAAGGTTCGTTGTCATACTCTCAAGACAATCCTATGAAACTTCGATGATAGCTTAGTAATAGCCACACTGTTTTTGCTGCTGTGTGTGGATCTCAAGTCTACGGTTTCTGACATTGTGATACTCAGTTCGTTCAAGTGTAACCCTAACTAGCACATTCCAGGTTCCGTGTTATTTGGTCATAGTGACTTTGTTAAGTTAGGTAAAGATGCAGGTGCATGCTAAGTACTACTTTGGATTCGTTTAATATATTGAAATGAAATGTTAGCCTTTTATGTTAGTTTTTTAACAATTATTTAAAAAATAATTGTTTTCTGTATACACTGAACAGACAGCTTTAGTAATTGCCTAATGTGACTAAAATAATTGTAATATATTAGTTACTGCTATACTGACTTATTTGTTAACCAGTTGATAAAGTTTCCTAAATTGATAAATGTCTACATTTTACTATATCTTGGACACTCTAAAAATAAATTAGAGATAATAGAGTATTCTGAATTTTTAGTAAGTCCTTAAATTTGCTAAGTATAGCTTTTTTTGAAGTCTTGGTTTTTGAAAAATTTTTGGACTAGAAATTGAGCCTCGGGCCTCATGCATCATAATAGTCAAATACTTTCGTCATTGAACCATGCCACCCCACCTCTCTTTTTTGAGACAAGGTCTTGCAAAGTTGCTCAGGCTGTCCTTGAACAGGTTCTGTGACCATTTGTCGCAGCTACTCAGTAACAAATTTTTAGCCATCTTTCTAAGAAAAAGTATTCTGTTCTCTTAGTAAATGATACTGAGTATCTCAATCATTTGCTCTCTCTTTAACCTTAAGGGAAGACCAAGTGTTGCGAGTGTATGTGGGATTTCAGGCATTCCCATAAGCAGGGGCCTTCAACTGGTCTGGTCACTCTTCATAAATCTGAAATGAAACTTGCTGAGATTCCAGCCTATTAGATATTATTGAGGGGTATTGGGGCTCTTGGCTTGCCCTATCACATAACACATTGCTCTGGTACTGGGAACTGTCTTTAAAGAGAAACATTTAAAATCCACTTCTCGCCTCACAGGAAGAAAGGAGATCATTGACATCTGTGGTTCAATTCTCTTTTACAGGGATGTTGAGTCGGTGGGACGATAGTCAGAGATTTCTGTCTGACCACCCATACCTTGTATGCGAAGAAACTGCTAAATATCTTATTTTATGGTGTTTTCACCTGGAAGCTGAACAGGTATTTATGAACCTTCAGTGGCTAGAAACCTTACTAGAATTATAAGTTTTTACTTTTCTTTTTTTCATTATTTACTTTAAATGAAAGCAGGGGATTGGGCAGTGGTAGGCTCACACCTTTAATCCTAGCACTCCAGAGGCAAAGGCCGGTAGATCTCTGAGTTCAAGGCCAGCCTGGTCTACAAAGTGAGTTCCAGAACAGCCAGGGCTGTACAGAGAAACCCTATCTGGAAGAAGAAAAGAAAGCAGGAAGGTTATTCAAAGGGATTGTAAAGTGTTGTTGCCGTTGTTCCCAGTGCGTGGCTCTGCTGCCTTCTGCTCATCCCGTGCACTGCAGTCGCTCCTCCTTTTCTGCTGAGTGGAAAGTCCTCTTCATGGGACCTGGGCAGACGCATGTAGTTATTCTGGCCCACATAACAGCAGGAAGACGTTCAGTTTATGTTTAAGTAGTGCTTTATTTAACCATAAGGAGTAAAATCAAAAGTACTCTCAAATTCAAAATTTGCCTCGTACCAGTTCAGTCTCTTTCCAGAAGTATTTTCTTTAACCCAGGTGTATGTCTTTTTCAGAAAGGTGCTTTAATGGAACAAATAGCACATCAAGCTGTGGTAATGCAATTTATCATGGAAATGGCCAAAAACTGTAATGTGGATCCAAGAGGCTGTTTTCGTTTGTTTTTCCAGAAAGCCAAAGTAAGTAGTTATTGGTATTGTTAAATAAGTAGATTGGACTGTAGCTGAGCTCTCTTTGTTCTGTGCAGATCAGGAAGCTATCTAGGCAGTAGATACAGCTGCTAAGTGCTGTAGGTTTTCTAGTGGAAAGAAATGTACGGTATCTGTACTTAGTATATATAAACTAGTATAGTGATTATATAGTATAAGTTAGCGTTTATAGTACAATACAGTATTTCAGTTTTTGTGCTGATTGAGACTTAAAAAGTAAGAGGCTGCACTAGACCGTATATTTAAAACTCATTTTTGAAACCCATGCAAATTAATGTGACTCTCTTCACAGCATTTACCCATTTAGTATATAGAGTATTTACTAATGGGAAGCAAAGCCTTTTCAAATGCAGTGTTAAGCAAAAAAGATACAGCATCCTCCACATGTAGAACTCACTGTTTAAGAAACCAAATTTATAATGAAAAAAATCTACACTTGGGAAGCTGAGGCAAGAGTTCGCAGTCAGCACAGGCTGCACTAGTTAGATCCTGTTGAGAAAGAGTAGAGGAGACAGGAAAGGGAGGAAGAAGAAAGCAGGCAAGCCACCTAAGCACGTCACATTTAAGAATAACTTTCAGAAAGTATGGTGTACGTAGAATATTAGGCAGTTATTACATATTTATGGAACATTGTTAATAATCTAAGAAAATGTTTAAAGAGTTGGTTTATGGAAACAGAATGTTGGCCCTACTAAAGAAAATAGGCCTTTACAGAAAGATTACTGGTTTGTGTTTACTGGATCGGTAATTAAAAGTCTCCTAAGAAGCAAAGCAGTAAGGACTGAATTCACTGCTAGTAGCAATAGGAAGTATACATTAGAACAGCCCCTTTGGAAGTACGTCTGGTGGAACTGAGCAGGGGCACATCTGAATAGCAAAGCCATTTTGAGGAGTGCACCATCGAGAGCAGGCTCTCAGCATGTGCTCAGGGGCCCTGAAGGTCAGGAGGCCCCAGGGATCAGTGGTTTCCATAAATGCTGCTGTGGTGTTAGTGACTGCTTTCACTCTCGTTCACTCATGAGTGTGTACTTGGTGCTGAAGCAGATGATAGAGCCTGTTATCGTGTTAAGCCAGACATGAGCGACTTGAGAAGATGAAAAGCAGATTTTACTGTTCTCACTGTGAGAGGAGGGTGCTTTGCAGACAGTTTTTGTCTTTAGCTATCACATGTTGGGTGTGTGTCGGGGCCGGAGTCACAATATGTTGTCTTCCTCTGTCAGTTCCATCCCATTTTCTAAGAAAGGGACTCTCGGTTAACTCGAAGTTTGCCATTTTGGCTAGGCCAGCAAATCCCCAGGATCTGCTTGCCTTTGTCAGCTCCCCTTCCCCCTCCTCAGTGCTGGGGTTCCAAATGTGTACCATCATGCCGGGATTTTGCATGGGAGTTGAGGATCCAAACTTTAGTTCCCATGCTTTAGATTAGATGTCACCGCTGTCTAAACTTGTCACCCTTTCCTAGTCTCAAGTAGAAATACATGGTCATCATCATACATTTAGCTCTGGAAAACACAGTTGTATAAAATAAAAGCGCACTGCTAGTGGCAGCTGCGATAAGTTTGTTCCTGGGTCTTCTAAGTGTGAACACAGGAAATACTGACTGGTGTAAACACAAGGAGAAGTCCTGCGTTTTTAGTGTAGGAGAGCTGTGAGGTTGAGAATGACTGTCCCAGGCAGCTCTTCATCTCTGCACCCGGTGCTGTGCTGCTTCTAGATCTGCTTATAATAACCCTAAGAATAAACTGCGTGTATTGATTAATATAATTCATTATCAGTATAGATGGAAAAGACACACAAACAATAGGGATGAATGAAACAAGCTAGTTGTGTAGCCAGTATCAGTTTTGAAGATATATTTTGTAAAGCTGGTAGTTTTAAGTATTTTATACAGCATTTATAAAGGTAGAACTAAACAGTATGTTTTTGAGAGCCATATGTATGAGCAGGAAAAGTAAAGCAAAGGAATGACGGGGGAGGAGAAAAGCCTTGGGAACTGCTTTCTGAGGTACTGCTGATGATCTGGTTCCGAATTTCTGTGGGTACATGTGGGATTTTTGCCCAGTAAACTGCACATACGTGTTTTGTGAGCACCACATGTATGTTTATATGGTTTTTTGCATATTTCATCATCTGTAATTAGAAGTTAAAAGGAAATATACCAGAAGTTTAACTTTGATTATGCTTAAGAGATAGAACTATTATTTTCATTTTCTTTATGATCTACTGCTATGAACACTTCCTGTTAGAAACAAACAACAAAACTAATTGTATTTTTAAATGTGAAAAAAAAACCTACCAAATGACAGTGGTCCTAGCTTAAGTGCTGTAGACTGAAGTGCAGTGTACGCCTGCAGTTTCCTGTGACCTTCAGGCGTTCACAGTGACTTACTGAACAGATGACAGCTAGGTTGGAATTTAGCTAGGCTTATGGTAAATAATTTTTTTTTTTTTTTGATTTTTCGAGACAGGGTTTCTCTGTGGTTTTGGAGCCTGTCCTGGAACTAGCTCTTGTAGACCAGGCTGGTCTCGAACTCACAGAGATCCGCCTGCCTCTGCCTCCCGAGTACTGGGATTAAAGGCGTGCACCACCACCGCCCGGCTGGTAAATAAATTTTTACTTGACTCATAGAAGAAGCAATAAAAGCCATACTTTTTGGTGATACTTTAATGTGTTCCAACCGATACCTAATTTCGTCATGGGACATTACCACACTACTTATAAATTTTCTTCTTTGATAAAACAGAACTGAAAACTCAATAAAATCTTCAGCCTTAACAGTTTTAATATTAAAAATTAGGCAGTAAGTACTTACAAAGTGAGTCATGACAGTCATGACAGGCACTGTTTTAAGCATTTTGTCTGTGTTAACTTATATCCTTCTGCATTTCATGAAGATTCTTACTCATATTTTGTAAGGGAGGAAACTGGCATAAGAAAATAAAAAATGTCTTGTAGCTTACTTCATTAAACAGAGTTGGGTTTCTTGATTTAAGCTCTTAGCCTTAGGATTACAGGAGAGTCAGCAGTCATTCCATTTGCCTCTGATAGCAATTACCTTTGGATTCAAGCATTGGACAGTAGCGCATAGGTCTGCTCAAGTTCTGTCTAGCTGTTACTACAGTAAGATGTTAAGCTTAACTAAGGAAATTATTTAAAAAGACAGGATATCCTCCCAGAACATTATTTCCATTATTTAACCCAGAACTAATGTACAATCTCAACCAAATTCTGCAATCTAAATTCCATTGACAAAGTCTTTCTACCCCTTGAACTTACAGGCAGCATGTTGTTAACCTGGGGCACACACCCTGCCAGGTACACATAGAAGAAATGTTTAAAAAGAGGCGTCTGTCAGTAGAGAGGGGCTTTTCATGGAGAACGCTTGTATCATTGGATGCCACAGTGAATCCCTTCCCTCAGCCTAAGTTACCATGCTTGTTTATTTCCAGATGCCAAACAGACGCTTGCTAAGCTAGAACACTTAAAATATTCTTATAATAATTAAGTTGAATGCTGAGTCTGTCTTCTGTAACTTTTTTTTTTCTTTTCTTTTCTTTTCTTTTTTTTCGAGACAGGGTTTCCCTGTAGTTTCTAGAGCCTGTCCTGGAGCTAGCTCTTGTAGACCAGGCTGGCCTCGAACTCAGAGATCCGCCTGCCTCTGCCTCCCGAATGCTGGGATTAAAGGCGTGCGCCACCACCGCCCGGCCTGTCTTCTGTAACTTTTACAGATAGAGACTTACCAGGTTAGAGATGGACTGGAGAGGTTACGGTCTCCCCAGTGAAGTGGGGATAAAGCGAACACGAGAGGTTAATACAGTTTGCAGTTGTAAGGATTGAGCCTAGGGCTTTGTGCATGCCAAGCAAGTGCCCCTCCCTATCTCAAAATAAAAGTGATAAAAAATAACTTGTTTTTGCTCTTTTTTTCGAGACAGGGTTTCTCTGTGTAGCTCTGGCTGTAGACCAGGCTGGCCTTGAACTCACAGAGATCCGCCTGAGGTTCTTACTACGTTGCCCTGTTCATGGTAAATTCACTCTTTTGCCTACCAGACCTTGAACTTGCCATCCTTCTGCCTTAGCCTCCTGAGGAGCTGGTGTTAAAAGCTATACCACCAGGCCACTCCTACTCCGTGTATATGTGTGGGAGTGTTGTCTGCTATTAGTTAATTTTGCTGATGCAGAATTAAACATAAAGCAGACCAACTATTTGTAAATGTGCCTGTAAAAGAAGCTGCTCAAAATCTGCCAGGAGACTGCTGGTTTCTGCATTTTGACCTTACATTTTCCTTTACTGCCTCTACTCTAACTATTACGTGCTTTTGAAATCTACTCTGTCTTTTTGTTTGTTTGTGTTTATGTTCTAGGCAGAGGAAGAAGGTTATTTTGAAGCATTCAAAAATGAACTTGAAGCTTTCAAGTCAAGAGTAAGACTTTATGCCCAATCACAGAGCTTTCAGCCTGCGACAGTTCAGAATCATGTTCCCCATTCTAGTGTTGGATGCGTAGGCTCCTTAGACTCCTTATCACAGGTAAGCGGGGTAAGGAAACACTCATTTCATAATGTCAATAATTTTGTTCTTTAGCACACTCATGCATATGTATGTATGACCACTTAAATTTTTCTTGCCTCAAAAACTAACCCTTAGTGTTGATGTAGTAGCTCCTGCCTTTAATGGAAGCCCTCAGGAAGCAGAGGCAGATGTATCTCTCTGTGAGTGTGAGGCCTGATGGTCATGTTGAGCACAAGGCCAATGAGGGGTATGTTGAGAGACCTTGTCTCCGAAATAAATGAATGAATGAATGACAACCCCTATTCTTATTTCATTCCATGCTTTGGCATTGAGTTTCTTCTACCTCTTAGAGATACCAATTTCTGTCTCATTTTAATGTGGAAAAGATGAGCTGTAGCTAAACATTTTAATGCCAATTGTCACTGCCTATTGGTTATCTCAGTCATAAACTCAGGTAGCTCCTCACAACGTCTTCTGAGTAAAATACGCTGTTAGCAATTTTTTAAAGGATGAAATTAGCTTGAAAGCAGACATGTGAGTGGTAGCTACAGCGATCTTTTGCATGGCTTTATGTAATTAATACCTTGTTGAGTAGCACTTTTTGTATGTTAAATATTCAGTAATAGTATACGAACTGTTTGACCCTTCTCAGAGTCTGATGTTAGATAAAAATAAAAGCTATGCTATCAACATGACAAAATGTCATCAGTGGAAAGGGAGAGCAGATCACTAGTTGATAGAGCCTTAAGATATTGTCAGACAGTCCCTACCCATTGTGATTTTAGAGTTAGCAGCTTAATAGAGCCCAGTTGTCTCTCATTTCCAGGCTCCAAGATTTTAAGACCAGCTTTAGCCAGTTTATTCTGTTGTCTACATTGGGAGATGGAAAGTGTCATTCAGAAGACAATATGAGGAGAGTCCTGTATTTATCTTTAAGCCTCATAAAATGGTAAAAATTGAGATTTTCCGTTTCTTGACCTTATGGCACTATAATTTTACCATTTTAGTACCATGTATTTAAAACAGCTGTTAAATCTCACATTAGCACTTCAGCCTAATGTAGGATCTAAAATAGTAAGGAAAGCAGTTGCTCATACTTATCTCAACCAAAACCATTTTCAAAGATGTAAATATTCGCATTCTGACTTTGAATAATCACTAGTGTTCTCCTTTAATTAAACATGTCAGGAATAGGCCCCTAAAGGATGCCTCCAGATCATTTCTTTATTTTTAATTTTTTAAGATTTGCTTTATCTGTATGAAAATATTTTACCTGCTTGTTCATATGTGTACAACACGTGTGCCTGGTGTCCGAAGAGGGAGGCCAAAGAGGGCTTTGACTCTCTTTGAACTGTTTGTTACACATGGTTGTGGGCCACTTTGTGGGTACTGGGAAGTGAACCCTGAACCTCTGCAAGGGAGCAAGTGCTCTAAACTGCTGAGCCATCTCTAGCCCCAGATCACTTCTTTAATGTTATTTACAATATTGAGAAGTAGCATGTAAGAAAGCAGTTTTTTTCCAAGGAGTTTTATGATGATGTCAAAGGCAGTAGATAGACTTAGTCACCTAATGCATGCAGAGGAAAAAGAGACTTAAAGGATGTCGTCAGTTCTTTACACACTAAAATCTAAGCAACCTGCATTATCAAGAAGACGTGTCCAGGTGGAGAAAAGTCATTCTCATACACAGCAGTTACAGCTGACACCAGTGGTTAGGCCTCCACTGTCACTTGTGTAGAAAAGGCTGCAGCCATGTAATTTTATCATTTGAATTGTTACAGGAGCCTTCATACTTAAGTACTCTGGGTTAATGGACTAGTTGCTCCTTACAGGGTGAGAATTTAGGCACCCTGACCTAGACAGCCTCCGGGAGAGGAGTACTGTCCAGATTGCTGTTGGTCGCCTAAGAGTAGTGGCTAGAAGAAGGAAATGGAAGGAGGAGGCACCCAAGGGACCAGGCTGACAGTCTTGAAGTCTGAAAAGAATCTTACTGTAATAATGGTATACCATTTTTAATATCACTTCATGGGTTGTACAATGTGTTCAAATGTATTATTTAATCTTAAAAACGCTGTGATTATTTAAAACCATTTTGCACATAAGTAAATTGAAAATTACAGAGGTTAATTAGTTTGCCTAAAGTCAGCAGAGTAAGTGGTGGGGCTGATGCGTCCTTCCCCAGTTAGGAGTCCTACAGTACACGGAGTCCTGTGCTCGTGGGGAGAAGGTGTACTGCAACAAGTGGCAGTGCTGACAGGCCGACCCATGGGCCACCAGCGGGATTTCAGTGTCGCTTAGGTTAGGGAGATTGATGGATGGCTTTTAGTTCTGAGTATCAACCTAGAGTTACTGTAAGTTTGGTCTTGAAGGGCTCTGGAATCTGAAGTGGATGTCTGCAAAAACCTAGCACTACTTTGTGGAAATACGGTAATATAACAAGAATATCGACTTATATTAAAGGCATGTGCCACCACTTCCTGACTTAACTTTATTTTAACAGAATAAATTTTTTTATTATTTTATATATATGGATGTTTTCCCTAAATACACGTGTGTGCACCATGTGTGTGCAGTCCACAGAGTCAGAAAAGGGCATTGGAGCCTCTGGAACTAGAGCTTCAAGTGGTTGTGAGCTACCATGTAGGTGCTGGGAACCAAACCCTGGTCCTGTGGAAGAACAGGCGCTCTTAACTGTTGAGTTAAGACCCCCAGAAGCCATATTTATGAAAATATATACTTATGGGGAAATTTGTCCTTGTATGGTTAAAGAATTACGCTTAGTTTTGTTGAAAGGACTAAAAAGGTAGTATTACATTTTGCTCACATGTCCACTCTGTCTTTATCACATCTCTTTGGATTAAATGATATTATCCTACCCTTAGTTCTTTGGGTTTCAGCCCAAGTAGACTAAAAATATCCATTTTCTTTCCTATCTGCTGAGCTACAGCAGACTAGAAAATATGAACCCAAATGCACAGGGGATGCGCTGGTGTGGAGTTGCTTACCAGGCGTCTTCCTTCTCCCCTCTCTCCCCAGAATCCAGACTATCTTCAGTGTTCTGTCAGCACAGCCCTCTGCAGTTTAAACTCAGAGGCACAGAAAGAAGACGAGGACAAAATGATGGACACTGTGTGACTCAGTTAAGACTGCTGAGGCCAAGGACTATTTTGTTACAAGAAAGGAAGAGCTTGGCTATTTTCTTGACACTTTTATGGGTGCTGCACTTTATTTTTGTTCGATTTTTGATGGGAGGGAAAAGAGTACTGAAGTGTTTTGCAACTTTTTTTATGTGCTGCTAGGGTTTTTGTTGTTTTGTTTTGTTTCTGAAGGGAGGAGCGGTACTATATGTTGCAGGAAGTCAAACTGGACTCTTCCCCCACCCCTCAGTTACTAAATTTGCCTTTAACTGTTCTTAATTTTGGAATCAAAGTATGAAAATCTGCACAATGCAATGTTTACAAGACTGGTTGACTGAGGAGGCATCTGCTACAGAGTTGTAATGTGGATACGTACATGTCCCGCTTCACGGAGAGAATTAAAGAGAAAAGTGTGCTTGTGTTCCACTGCAAAGTTCAGCTGTCACATCTGGTGTTCATCACATTAAAAGCAATAAATCGGTAGTGGTAACCTACTTTACTAATCAGTAAACTGGATGACACAAATTATTGTTTTAAGGTAATATTTACATTTGTATTTTCGACACCACCAGTTAACTCCTTGACTATAAATTTGATATTAAAAACATGACATTTATCCCTCAAGTAGTTTCAAAACTGGTCAGAAGTGAGTTGACTTTGTCCTGATGACTGTTAAATATTAAGGAGTGTAGCACGTGTAGAGAGCGATACAGTTTTCTGTTTTCCAATAAGATGAACTGCAGGCTTACTCTGACTTCTTCACTTGACATAGTCTGGGACCTCTCAGGGAGTAAGTTTTGAAGAATAGTAACGGCCTGTGAGAACAAACAGGAGGAGTAAGATCATTGTTAAGTCACCGTTATTGTATGTTTCCCTCTGGTGAAGCCTCGAGAAATGTAGAGCTGCCAACCATGTCTAAGAATTTGGTAACAGTCACCCTCGGTGGTGACGGGTTTCACTCCAGCTGTTACTCGCTTCTAGCTCAGTTCCGATGCTTCTGAGCTTTAGTTCTTCCTATGTAACACTGCAGATCCACCAGGATGTTTGATGATTCTTTTTATTTAGAATTAGATGACAGTGCCAATTATGATATCCTTATTATTTGAGGATTAATCTTCCGACTTACAGGAGCATTATAGTTGAGTGTAATCTTTGGCTCAGTACCCACTTCAATCGTAGCAAATATTTGGAAAGTGGGTGTTTGGGGTTGAGAATGCAGGTCTCAGTTTGAGTAAGGAAATCATGCTGAGCTGCTGCATGGTTCACAGATGTGACCTCAGCTCCATCTGTCTTTTCAGCCAGTGGGGCTGACTTAGGTGATGGGGCGCCCAGTTTTATGGAAATGGACTGGAATCGTTGAATCATATTCCTGTAATGTCAATCTTCCTGGTTCCCAGAATAAAAGTCTTTTTGTGCTTTTGATATAAAAATATATACTCTATAATAAAATGTTTGACTAATTTATATGGTAGTGCTCACTGGCTTGTAATTTTTTTTAATCAGTGACCTAATCATTGAAGATTTTTTGTTTGTTTCTGTTGTATTTTGTTGTTGTATTCTCTTCTTTTTTCTTCTTGTCTGAGCATGGTCTCGGTTACCCTCTTCACACCAAATGGACAGACAGACAGAACAAATCCAAGTGCTACTGGGCTGACAGGTTTCCACGCCAACTTCACTTCTGCCCACACTTGTCTGCCTCTCTGTGTTCAGTCAAATGGTTGTGACTTTCATTTTTGCCTTCTATGATTTAAACTCTTAATGCCCAAAAACTAGTGACAAAAAGTAGTAGCAAAGTGAGTACATAAAGTTTATTTTGGATTTGTTTTCTAAGACAAAAATTGATTAAGGAAAAAAAAACTTTTGACATATGACTAGAATTTTTTTTTCCCCCAAAGGAAAAAAGTGTGATTGATTTGTTTGAGGGAACCACTAATGAATTTCATTAATTTTCACTTAAGGATGGTAACTTAATCATTGGCAGGTCTTTAGTATTACAGCAGTATATTGGGCTGCGTGTGGTAACACATGTCTTTAATCCCAGCACTTGGGGGGCAGAGGGGAGTGGATCTCTGAGTTAGAGGACAGTCTAGTCTACATAGAGAGTCCCTATCCCAAAAAAACAAAACAAAAAAAAAATGACAGTATATTTGAGTCCTTTTATTTCCTTCATTTTGAAAATGTCCTTAGTATTGAGAGCTGGCTATCTCCTACCAAAATAATTGGTACAAATTTGTACAAAAAATACAAATCCCTCTCGTTTCCTTAAGAAGTAGTAAAGAATGTAATATTTAGCAAATAGATAATTCATATTTAGGTTAAAAAAATTTTCCCTAATCTATGGGAGTTCAAACTGAGCAGTGAAAAATACTTGACATCAAAATATTCAACAAAAACTGTTGTTTTACTTGGTAAATTTTATGTGTTATTTAATAAAATACTTTTTTTAAAAAATGAAACAGCTGGGACTTAAGATACAATTCAGTTGGTAGAGTTCTTGCCCAGGGTGCACGAAGCCCTCGATTGTATCCCCAGCACCACATAAACTGGGCATGGTGTCACATACCTGTGGCCCTCCGCCCTTGTGCTGGGAGGTGAGGACAGGAGGGCTTACTGCTCTTCCTCAGCTGTATTGCAAGTTCAAGGCCTGCCTGTGCTACATGAGACTCTGTCTTAGGAGAGCGAGGAAGAAACAGCTGTAACTCCCTTTACCCTGTGAACTGTCATCCCATTGCTGGTAATGGAGCAAACACTGGTTGGCATTACTGCTCTTGAGAGTCTCTTAATTATACCATCTGTGGTTCTTTCAAAATTTTGCCCAAGGAGCTTATAATATCCTACAATTTCTCTTCAGAAATATTAGGCTTTTTTCAGACGAGCATTCATATTATCATTTTAAAGTGAGTGAGGCCTGTTGAAATGGCTCACTTGAGTAAAGGTTTTTGCTGCCAAGCCTGAGTACCTGAGTATCTGAGACTAAATGGTGGCAGGAGAACCAACTCCTTAGTTTCATCAGACCGTCATACATACACAGGAGAACACATACGCACACAAATATTGTAAATTTTAAGTTTATTTTTAAAACATTTTTTTAAATTTTTAAGTGAATCAACATGCTTCCCAATGAGCACACATATCTCTGTTACTAAGTGGTTTTCATGACAGTATAGAAGTATAGGCAAGGGGCTGGAGAGACGGCTCAGAGGTTAAGAGCATTGTCTGCTCTGCCAGAAGTCCTGAGTTCAATTCCCAGCAACCACATGGTGGCTCACAACCATCTGTAATGAGGTCTGCTGCCCTCTTCTGGCCTGCAGACATACACACAGACAGAATATTGTATACATAATAAATAAATTTAAAAAAAAGTATAGGCAAGGTGATTCTCAAGTTAATCCTGGGGTATTTCAGAGAAAAAAAAAACACCTTACTATTCTCAGATTTCAGTTCTTAAATTGATGTGGGGAAAGGTGGTACTTGTCTGGGTTGGGGTTGGGTTTCCCATTTCCATTTTCCGGCATACCATTCATTTAGCCAGAAGACCCTTAGATCCTTAGTTAAAGTGTGTGGGTATGTTTGTACTGTTTCATAGGTTGTCCAGGAAGCCGATTCACCTGGTATGGGTTTGTGACACTTGGAATCCCTTGGGAAATAGGAAGCTGCTGGGCCAGTCTATACTTGGCATGACACGACACTATTTGGTGCTGTATATAGAAAACTTACGGTTTTTAGAGACCTTTAAAAACTAGGGCTATAGGGATGAGTTTTTGGTTATGAGCACTTGCTTTGCAGAGGGCCAGTTTGACTTCCAACACCCATGTCTGGTGGCCCACAAGCTCCTGTGACTCCAGCTCGAGATCTGACGTCCTCTTGTAGCCTCCGCAGGTACCCGCACACATGTGCACACACACACTAAATGAAACCTTTAAGAAAATATTGCAGGGGAATGCCACAGATTCAGAAACCTTACTGGTTTTTTTTTTTTTTTTTTTTTTTTTTTTTTTGGTTTTTCGAGACAGGGTTTCTCTGCAGCTTTTTTTAGAGCCTGTCCTGGAACTAGCTCTTGTAGACCAGGCTGGCCTCGAACTCACAGAGATCCGCCTGCCTCTGCCTCCCGAGTGCTGGGATTAAAGGCGTGCGCCACCACCGCCCGGCTCCTTACTGGCTTTTACCAGCGCTTTTGAGCCCAGTTAGGCTATTCTGTTAAAAAAAAAAAAAAAAAAATTAATCCTAACTTACAGATTGAAAATCTTTAGGTGCTAGCTGTAGTTAATGAAGAGATTTTGAAAATGAGAAGACACAGTGCTCCATGCCTGTTCCATGTGGCACAAAAATAAAATAAAGGCTCTTGCACTGGTAATCACAGCATTTTCAGCGGGATGCATTCAGTAATGATTTTTTATGTGTATGGATGTTTACCTGTATGTATGTTTGTGTAACGTGTGTGCATGATGCCCTTGCAGGCCAGAAGAGGGCATTGGATGCCCTGGAACTGGAGTTACAGATGTTATGATCTGCCATGTGGATGCTGGGAATCAAACTCAGGTCCTCTGGTAGAGTAGCCGTTGCACCTAACTGCTGAGCCATTTGTCCAGTCCCAGCAATGATAGCTTTATCAGTTGTCTGACATCAACCTATCCAGCAGAAAACTGATCTTTGCCTGTTCTAATAGAAGACACGCAGTTCCCAAATGGATGTACATACAAAATCTTGGTTGTTCTGGTCAAAAGAAGAAAAAGTTCGTCACTTCATGTTCTCCAACCTCTTGACCTCAGCATCTCCAGTGTCATGGAAGCTAGTGTGACTGCATTGATACAGCAGGAGATGATGTCATAAAATGCATTATGTGAAGACCAGTTTATTAGAAAGAAGCCAGTGAGAAGCCACAGCAGCAGACAGGAAGGGTTTGGGGGTCGAGCAGCCAAGGGCAACATCACAGTGCTGAAATCACCACGTGTAACAGAACCTGCTGATCATTCCTAAGTTACAGAAGTTCACAACATTGTTAGAACACAGTTAACCACCATTCAGATAAGGCATATAGAAACACAAAAGATGTTCGTTGTAATCCTATTTAAAGGCGTGTCCATTTTGAAAGTTCAACAATGAAATTTAGAAATCAAAAGATTCCTTCCCTGCTCCCAGATATATAAGAACCACTTGCTGGCATTTGTACTTAAGTTTCTGAAATAAGATAGGCCAAAGTTTCAAAGGCTTGTACAAGGGCTTGATTCTTTGATTTAGCACCAAGTAAAATACAGAGTCCATCGTCCTCGAAGGTAGAGTTGTTTTCTCTTCCATTTCTCATACTTTCTTACATTTGGCCACGATATGTAAGGATATGTCCTTGCTCCACTAAGGAATCGAAAGTGGCTGAAGTTTTAAAATGGTTTCCCAGGCTTGGTTTAGTGGTATATACCTGTAATTTAAGCACTCAGGAGGTTGAAACAAGAGGATCATGAACATGAGGCCAGCTTGGACTACATCATTTCAAGCTAGCCTGTGCTACATAGTGAGACCCTATCTCAAAAAGTAAGGGCTGGGGCCAGGTGTCCATACCTTTAATCCCAACACTTGGAAGGCAGAAGCAGGCGGATCTCTGTGAGTTTGAAGCCAGTCTTGTCTACATAGTTCTGCGACAGCCAGAACTACATAATGAGATCCTGTCTCAGAAAAAAAAGAAGACTAAGAGCTAGGGATGCGGCAGTGGTGGGGTGCTCACCCAGCACACAAGGCTGTTGGAGCCACAGTGCTTCAGGTGGAAGAGGAGGCTGCTTAGATGGAACCAGAAGAGTTGTTCCCAGTGAAGTCGGGTGACAACTGGTAGCACTTGAGAGGCTGAGGCAAGAGGCTCTTGAAATCAAGGGCTTTGATAGCAATATACACGTCCTTGAGGGAACTCAGTTCCGGTGCCTTTTAACCCCTGCTGCCAATGCCTTTTGTTGCTGTACGTGTTGGCTACTTAGTTGATTGATTGGTCTTTCTGTCAAGGGGCTGTCCCCTGCATACCACATTTACTTAAGTGGCAAACTGCCCTGGGTGTTCTCTTACCCCTCTCTTTATATCACTGCTCATCCAGGTAGACAGTCCATTTGTATGAAAGAAAGAAACCGACAGGTAGGCCCTAAAACAGCCTGAGTGATGTGCGAGATTGTCGCTTGCCAGTGCTCCTTTGAGAACTTCGTCAACACATATCATATCCCTCGGTACATGCAAGTTTGGAAAAGAAAACAAGCCATATCAAGGTCGCATGTTCTTAACTGTCATGGCTGCTGCTTTACAGCAAATTGGAGGACATTGCAGGGTAGCCTATGCCTTTGCTTTTCCTGCAAAGGCAGCAGAGTTTGCATCTGGCAACATCTGTAAATAAAGCCAGTTGCTTTATTTCTGGAATCTATAAACAGCCCCTCACCCCCAAATACCACATCCCATGGGGCTAGAAGGTATTTTGGGGGGTTGACTTATGCAAAAGCCTTTAATGAGATATTTATCTGCCTCAAGTGATGTGTAATTTTTTTAACTTTTCCAGAAAAACATGAAAATGATCAGCCACTGACTTAACGGGGGGTGGGCAATTACCAGTTGCTCTTTTTTTGATTTTCTCTTTTGAGTTTCAGCATCTCTGATGTTTTCTAATTGCACATCCACAGAAGACAACTAGATTAAACACACGAGGTTATTTTTAACAGATCAGCCTTAGTGTCTGACTCATTTGGCACGGCCTTAGTAACATCCAAAAGAAAGCCATTAGGAGTAAGTCATAATTTTCAGAGAAGTCTTAGGAAAAGGGCTTCGAAAAACAGGCGAGGCCAGGAAGCTCCGCTTCACCCTGCTAATTAACTGCCCTCCTCAGGGAGTAACGGAGGCCTTCTGGGTAGTTTCTGGAACTTTCGTCCGTAGGAAAGAATATACATGGGGCCATATCTTGTTGGTTTCCGTTCCAGAGAATGTTTCCAGGACCCCCTTTTTCCTAAAGATGAAAAACAAAATAAATAGGCAGGTAGATAGGTAATGAGCTTTTTCAGAGGAATTTGTAAAATTCATGTGAGTTTAGAAGTTTGTGAGGTTAGGTCTCTGACCCGGGGGAAGGAACTTGGCTGGGCATAGCAAAATCTAGATTCTAGTTTGGGTTTTGTCCTCTGGCATAAGAGAAGGGGCTCTTTAAAGAGATGTCAGCCGTCAGACTGAGCCTGGATGGCTGGCTAAGTCTATACTTGTGCTCCACTGTTGTGAAGCCCAGACTACGCTACTTACAGATGCCTTCTGGGAAGGGACTCAGCCTCAGTCCTCGGGTAGGCAGGTTAGAAACGGCCCATCGGCCACCAGGACACCATCCCAGCGTTCAGTACCACTTTGCCCACTGAAGTCTGAAACTTTCCCAACAGTCCTTCTCCCTCCTTTCTACCAAGTTCCTTTCCCTTCTTTCTCCCTTCCTGAATCTTCCTCTTGGCAGAGATCCCTGTTTATCCCTGCAGGTTGTCTGGCTTGTCATGATGACACGCCGGCCATCAGAGTGACTTTACTCCAGTGTTGAGTAGGGGACAGAGAGGATGAAGTGCGGGCTCAGAATCCTGGGGTTTGCTTTTCACACCACACGGACCACCGTAAGCTTCTGAACTCCCTGACCCACACACGTTTCTTGGGTGTGCACACTGGTTTGCAGGTTACCCAAGAGCAGATAAATAACTTTGTCTGTTACTTTCCAGAAACAGGCTGCCATAGCTCTGCAGCTGATCTCACTAGGCTGTCACTGGGACGAAAGGACCCTTTGTTGACAACTCACATTTGTCGTGGTTAACTTAAATAATGGCAGTTGTTTTCTGGGTGAAAGCGTCTGCTACGGAGAAACTGATGCAAAGGGAGTATCTGTACAGGAGAAGCCCTTAAGAGTCTATATCCTCAGGCAGGTAGAGCACTCAGGAGAGCAAGCTTTGAACGGGAAAGCTTCCTGGAGACACATCAGTATCAGCTACGGTGACCAGGAGTGACGTATTACTGGGGCAGAACTACAGGCACCCATCCCTCCTACGCTGTACTGTGTGTGAACATTTGCCATTGTAATTCTCTGTAATAAGATGGTTCCAGCTACAAAAATCAGTCTTCCGAGGAGTAAGAACACTGCGTTTCTAGACAGATGAGCATTCCCCGGAAATAAGGAGAGTGTAAGCCATAAGTCTGCGCTTTGATCTTAGGCAGAAAAGCGTGAATTTATGTCAAGAAGCATTAGCAGCCCAGAAAGAAAGACCCCCAAGTCGCTAATTTCTGTAGTGTTCCCCAACCTCCACCTTGTATCAGAACTAATCCTTCTAGGCATTCCTCCACCCGGCCTCTGGGAGTATTACTGTCTGCCCAGGCACAAGGCCTTCTTTCTCTGTTGTGAGTCCTATGGACACTCAAGTGGCGCACACTCAGTACGCGAGGCTCACGTGAGACTGCCCCACCCTCTCTTCAACAATGCATGGCTGAAGCTAATCACCATCAATCATATGACTTTAGCTGGGGTGGGGGGGGGGGGAGATGGTTCTTTTTACTGAGTTAGCAGAGCTGGCAGGAACTGAGCTAAAGTCAGAAGACACTGCAGCCACCTGGACTAAAGCCAGCACAGGGAATGAAGCTGGAAGGGCCAAGTTTTGATGACATTCCTTAAGCCCCTGGGCCGGCCATCTGTATCGGGACTTCTTGGGTATAGGACTAACACCCCACCCCCACCCTGGTTTGCTTAAGACAGGGTAATTTCTGATGATAAGCCGTGTTGTATTTCATTGCACAATACATGGTGTTTGCACACTTTTCCTGTCTTTCCATACAAGGTGACTTTCTAGGAGGCTTGTAGGAACTGAGTCTAATTGTCTGCTTAGACAAGGGCCGGGCACAGTGCCAGCAGAGTCATCAACAGTGACTGATTCCATAGCTGAGGACCGCTCTAAGCCTCTGAAACAGTTCTCTTGTTCCAGGCCCCTTTATAAGAGTTCTATAAAGCGGGTATTTAATACTGGCTGACGGTAAACATGGAGTCAGTGGCACAGAGGAGAAACGCCTTACCAGGGTTATAGAGCCAGGCTCAGTATACAAACACAAGCTTAAAGTAATGGCTGCTGTAAAAAGGGAATCACCAACTCTCGTAATTTCGCCCTCCGGAAATTAGCTATCAGAAATCCTGAGACTGGTTCCGGTTTCCCTGCATACTTCTGTGGCACTAACGTAACAGCAGTGGCCACCACAGTAGCAGCTAATGTATGTCCGGCGCTTCCTGTGCATCCGGGACAGTGTGATGAGGTCTACATGTTAACTCATTTTCAAGCCTCTAACCTTATCCACATTTTGCGGAAGAGAAACCAGACAGAACTTAAGCAAGAGGTGAGGGTGAATAGCGAGCTGGGCTTTGAACTTGGGCCTTCTGACTCTGGGGTCTATGCTCTTACTGCAACAGCATGTACTGCTTTAGCCCCGGATCATTAGCAGGATGCAGTGAAAGCAAAGAGCAGCACTCATCCCCGGAAGAAGGAAGGAAGGGCTGGGGAAGGAAGCCAGACTGCTTCTTGGCCTGCGACGGGTAATTCTCATATTCCGTGTATGATACAGATTTCCTCGAAGAACAGATAAAAACGTCTGAGCAAGAGCTTTCAAATACTGTTGACCACATATGATTCTGACAGTTGGCGGCCATTTGATATGCTATGCTTAAGTGGCCTCTCTTGGCACACTTGGTGGGTTCTGCTGGGCTCATTGCCCCAGCACGGGTTCCAGCCCTCCACTACACGTCAGAATGTGAACTGAAATGAGCCTCCAAACCTTGGGTGTGGACTAGCCTGTGTCAATCCTCAGAAGCCCCATTACTGATTCTGGAGCTGGCAGTAACCTAGGCATACCACAGTAAGGATGAGGTTTCCTGACCAGTGGCTGTGGTGTTTCATCTGAGTGATCCGTGGAGCTTTTGTTCACTAAATAAAGGTTTACTCCTCAGCCCTTCAGGAAAGAGGAAGGCGTGGCCTTTCTGGTAAATACCAGCAACCATGCAGGAGGGACAAAGCAAAATCAGTACACAGAAGCCAGTGTAACTAAGAGAAAGGCAAAACAGAGGAAAGCTGGAAGCTGAGGCCCTGCCCACTCTGTGACAGCCGCCTAGAAATCTCTTTATTGCTTAAACCAGCTGGGATTGGGGCTTCAGCTGTAACATATGGAAAATCAAAACTGACTGAGAGAAGTTGAGAAGAGCAAGAACTCACTGGTAATACTGCAGGACTGGCTCTGTCTGGGCTTCATACGCCTTTAGTCTCTTGATCACCGTCTCTGGTTTGTCATCCTCGCGCTGAATCAGAGGCTCTCCCGTCAGGTCATCGATGCCCTAAGACAGCGTTGGAAGGACGTCAGCTCAGCAATACGGTATCTGTGAGCAGACAGCCTCTGTATTCTAGCACCAATCACAAAAATGGGCTAACGCTTTAGTAAACAGGATTCAAACTAGAGGCAAATGGTCACAGCTGTGAGAAGCCTAGGGTGCAGTACAGTTTGGGTTTGGAAGCCCTTCTCTATCCTTAGGCCCAGGTCCTCAAGTGTTGGTTCCCTGGTGTGGGCTACTCAGAGGTGGGAGAAATTCCAGCTGTAAGCCAGCATTGCAAATCCCCACTGCCTCTGCCCTTCACTCACACCCTGGCACGGAGTAAGAAAATCCATAGTTTTTTTCAGTGTCAGGTTTCTCATTGCTGTAACTAACACCTGGGAAAAACAAGCAGAAGGGATGGACTGTTTATTTGGGCACATAGTTTCACAGGGTTCAGATCTGGGCTGCTTGGACTTCAGAACATCACGGTGTGTGTGTGTGTGTGTGTGTGTATGTGTGTGTGTGTCTGTGTCTTTGTGACTATATGTGTATATGTCTGCATATAAGTGTGTGCATGTGTGTGTGTCTATGTGTCTGCATATATGTGTGTGTATGTGTCTGTGTGTGTGTCTATGTCTCTGTGTGTCTATGTGTGTGTGTCTGCATTTACATGTGTGCATGTGTCTGTGTCTCTCTATGTCCATATGTGGGGGGCTTCCTTCATAGGATGCACAAGAAGCAGAGAGGGGGAAGGGACATGGATCAGGCATGATCTGCGAGGCACTGCCCCAGTGACCTACTTCTTCCGGGTGTGCTCCAACTCAAAACTTACACCACCAGTTGGGGACCAAGCAGTCAACACAGTAAGGCTATGCCGACCTGCTGCTGAGGAAGGCGGCTTTACTACCAGGCTTGAGTGGACTAGACTCATCTGGTAATACCCTGCAGTAGTCCTGGTCAGTCCAGGTTTACAGAGCTATGCCTGCTAGGGTAGGAGAACTCGGGGACAGTCTGCTGTGCGTCAGCCCCCGCTGCAGTTACTCACCACAGTTTTGGGAGGGTTGAATTCAATGTTGTACACTCGGCCACTGGCAGGATGAATCCAGCGAGCAGTGAGGCGTTGTTTAATGACCTCAAAGGGCACGTTGAGGTTGATCACTGTGTCTATCTGGTAAGCTTTATCCAGGGCTTCTGCCTGTGGAAGCGTCCTTGGAAAACCTTTAGATGAGAAGGGAGGAGGGGAAGACAAGAAAGAAAAAGCATTAGTTTTAGGCAAATTGAATCCAAGCAAGGAAACCAGGCGGGTGGACCAGAACTGTAACACAACTGTGATTGAATTTTGTTGTGTCTGCTTGACTGTAGCGTGCACGTTCTGAGTGTGCCTGTGAGGGTGTTTCTGTGTAACACACAGCGCATTGCCCTTCCGGGGTGGGTAAGCCTCAGTGAAACAGCTGGAAGCCGGTGCAGAGAAAAGTAATGGAGAACTGGCTGCCTGCCACTGTGCTCACCAGTGATCCTGGACCCGTTAGGTGTGACGGCATGCCTGTGATCCCAGCTCTTGGGGAGCGGAGGCAAGAGGATCTGGAGATCAAAGTCTTGGCTATATGGACTCTGTCTTAAAGCAAACAAGGGACTGGAGAGGTGGCTCAGTGGTTTAAAGCACTTGCTGCTGTTGTGCAGGACCCAGGTTCAGTCCCCAGCACCCACATGGCAGCTCAAAACCATCCATGACTCCAGCCGTAGGGGTTCGGATTTTAGTTTCTGGCCTCCATGGGCACCCGGCATGCACATGGTACACAAACATAACATGCGAGCAGAACACTCTCAAATGATCTTAAATGGAACAAGTGTAAGTCACCATGGTTCTCTAAACTAAACAAGACAGAACAGAAATTTTTAAAAAAAAGACACCAAAGCAAAAGACCTCCAAAATAAAAAACAAAACAAAACAAAAAACAAAACCCAGCCAAACACAAAGTACTCTCATCCAGTGGCTCACACCACCTTATAACTCCAGCTCCAAAGAATCTGACCGCTTCAGGCTAACACCACACACACACACACACACACACACACACACACTTACTTTTAAAAATAAGACAGAAATGGAGAGAGGAAGGCAGAGAGCTGAATTCTGAATTCAGGGCTAGCCTGGTCTACATAATGAACTCCAAGCTAACCAGGGCTACACTGTGAGAGACTCTATCTTGAGAGAGAGAGAGAGAGGATTTATCTGGAGGATATCATCATCTTCACTCAAAATCCCAGAAAGCTGTGTTTGGAATATGACAGAAAGCAAAACAGAGGAGCAAACCTGACATAAAAAAACATTTTTGTAGTCTGACCCTCCCTGTTGCAGAACTCTAGATCCAGTGACGTCAGAACGTGTCCAGGTTGGGACTTAGGGTGTTAGGAATGCTCCGCTGTAGTCTACTCAGCTGAAAGCACACAACTCTGAAATAGGAAACATGTGGCCTCAGGCATTTGAAAAATGGGCTATGCAGCCAGTGCAGCTAAAATAGTTTAAACAATGTGGTCCAAAAATACGGAGAAAGCAACTAGAACTGATTATTGAGTCCCAGAACAGACAAGAACACGCTGGGGAATTTGAAATAGTATTCTGATCCCAAGTGTTTTACTTTACAATATTACGACGAGGAACATTTTGTCCAGAACACATGGGGAAGCTAAAATTGATGGAAATAATAAATTTCCCAAAGGTGACAAAGGCTAAAATGCATATGCAATGATTTGCTAGAGCTAAAAACACAGCTTGCTAATGCTGAGATATGGAAAATTTTGCCTATGACTTAGTCCTTCCTTACACTGTGATAAAGTAACTATTGAGGAACCTGGAGCGAGGGAAAACAGCCTCCAAAGAAAGCGAATGGCAAAAAGTTCAACCCGTAACACTTTGTAAAGCCCCAAGCTGAAAAAAAAAAATAACAAGAATTTACTATAAAATTTATAATGAAGAAAGTCATCCTGAGAGAAGCAATTGTAATATCTTTAATGAGACAAATAGAGTATAACAGCTCGTTCCACAGGCTTTCAGATGCCGACATCCGACATCCAGTATGTTAAAGGTTTTATAGGGACCATTTCTCTCAGCTGCCCTAATGCCCCTAAGAGAGATGCTGTTGTTATCTCCACTTTACAGAGGAGGAAGCTGTTAGGCAGTGGCAGTCATGTGTGAACACAAGCAGTCTATCTGAGGTACCACCTGTACCTCTAACCAAGGAGCAGACACTGAAGAGAGTCTCAACAAGAATACCCTCCATGGACCTGACTTTTATTTCAGTGTCCACGCTGCTGCTCTGGTGAAGGGCCCAGGATCGCGTCCCATCACCCACACGGCGCCCACAGCCATCTGTAACTCACACTTCAAATGAATTAAGAAAAAAAAATTCCTCACAGGTGTACCCAGCCACTTGGGTTGTAGTTCATTCCAGGTGTCATCAAGTTGACAACCAAGAACAACCATCACAAGGCTACCCCTTGTCAACGTGACACAAAATTGTTATCTCTATTTCATGCTTGATTTCCAAATGAAAACAACCAGTCATAATAATGCCTACCTATCCCATGTACAGTCACAAACACATTATATATTTAACGAGGGCATAACCACGCCTAACATAACTCTCCCTTGTACAACTGCAAATGTATTATACATGTACTATAGGTGGCAAGAGGGGACACACTCTTTTAGTATCTCAAAACTTAAATATGATAACCACTGATACTCTCTTAATTGATATGACATGAGAAAGAAATGGAGGGACGAGAACACAAGTCTCTGTACAATCGCATTCTTAATAAAATATGACAGAAACATTTATGTCCATTATAATTCTCATGTCTGCAACTTAGTTGGTATTCATAACTACCTTTCTCTACCACCCATTCTGCATTTCCTCTGCCCTCAGCATGCACTTCAGTGGGTCTTGGTTCTTTCCCTACAGGAGTGACCCATACCTTCCTTGCTGAAGTGTCTGTGCCTTTTATCACAAGACATGGTAGCACCAAGAGACGCCCTAAAGGATCTCCTGCACCTACACATAATCCTTCTCACTTTCATTGTTCAGAGACAATCCAATTTCTCCTCAGTAATCTGGATCAATCACTCTTCCTAACACTGTTATTCCTTTCTTAATCTGTTGGCTTAAGGGCATCAGAAGCCCAGAGTGGCCACAGGGAAGCCTGAGCTTCCAGCACAATGGAAAGTTTGTTGTATCTCCTCGCAGAAGTACCCCCAACCCCCTCTGGATCCAAAACTTCTAGGTCATCAGAACTTAAGGTCATGGGAACAGGAAGCAAAATTTTCCTAGTGGGTCACAGGGGTGACAGTAAGTGGAACTATTCCCTGTTCCTGTCTTAGTTTCTATTGCTGTGAGGAGACACCATGACCACAGCAACTCTTATAAAGGAAAGCAGTTAATGGCGTGGTTTACGGTTCAAAGCTTTAGTCCATTATCATGGTGGGACATGGCAGCATACAGGCAAACATGGTGCTGGAGAAGGAGCTGAGAATTTTATATCGTGATCTAAAGATAACAGGAAGTGATCTGTCTCATTGGGCATGGCTTGAGCATATATGAAACCTCAGAGCCCACCTCCACAGTGACACACTTTCTCCAGCAAGGCCACACCTAATAGTACCACTCCCTTTGGGGGCCATATTTTTTCACCCCTTGATTCCTGGGCCCGTGGATCCTGGCTATGGGAGAAACAGTACCATAGATTGGGCACTGATTCAAAGCATACACTGCCTTCTGGAGAACCCTGCCCCAGCCCTCCAGGCTGCTGTCACCTAACTGGTGCAGTAACTATGTCTGCAAAAGGCTATTCCATCTTTCTGTCAGGCCAGCTGATTCAATATGGTGGGGAACATGGGAAGGCCAGTGGATTCCATGATTGTGGGCCTGCTGTCACACTTTTCTGTGAATGAGTTCCTTGGTCAGAAGCAACACTGTGTGCAATACCATGACAGTGGATCAGGCATTCTGGAAGTCCATGGATGGTGTTTTGACAGAAGCATCACATGCAGGAAAGGCAAGTCTATAACCAGAACAAGTACCTGCTCCAGTAAGAACAAAATGTTGTCCTTTCTACAAGGAAGTGGTTCAATGTAGTCAACCTGTCACCAGGTCTGGTCACCCCTGGGAATGGTGCCATATCTGGGACTCTGTCGGTCTCTGCTGCTGGCAGATCTGGCCCTCAGTACCAGTTGTAGCCAGGGCAGTCTTGGTGAGTAGCAGTCCATGTGTGGAACCCAAGCATAACCTTCATCTCTGCCACCATGGCCACTTTATGTGTCATTGGGCAATGACAGGGAAGGTGTGGCAAAGAGGCTGAGTGTCCACAGAATGGGTCATCCTACACATTAGGTTACTGAGCTCCTCCTCTGATGAACATTTACATGAGACACCAGTATCTTCACATCCTTCCGCCACTGGCAGAGATCTCTCTATATACATCTTCCCCCAGACATCTTTCTCATCAATCTTCCAATCATGCTCTTTCCGGGTCCCTGACCATCCAGCCAACCCATTGGCTACAGCCCATAAATCAGTGAATGGTCACATGTTTGGCTACACCTTCCAAATAAATGTTATGACCATGTGCACTGCCCAGGGTTGTCCCAGAAAGGGGTTGAAAGAAGTGGTGCCGGGCATACTGTGCAGAACCATCAGGAAACCAGGCCCTAGTCTTCTCTTCCTTCCTTACCCAACCAATCACAGGGAGCACCACATGAGGCTGCAGGTGCATGCTTGGCGGCAGATGGCATTGTAATGGGAGTAGAAACCATAGGCAACTTCTCCACATAACTTGCTTGTGCCTTCGGGACCTACTCAGGCCTGGTCACGTATATACCACTTCCATCAGATAAAGGATCGCTGCTATGCACCCCTTACTTTCTGACTTGCTGGATCAGATAACACCCAGCTCATGTTGGGCAGCTCAGGTCAAATGGTAACTTGGTAGCCCAGTATCAAATGTTTAATTTCCACTAAAGCCCAATAGCAGGCCAAGAGCTGTCTCTTAAAGGGAGAAGAGTTGTCTGCAAATGATGGTAGAACCTTGCTTCAAAATCCCGAAGGTATCTTCTGTGATTCACCTATAGGGGCACCTGCCAAAGGCTCCAAAAAGCATCCTTATCTGCCACTGATACCTCAAGTACCATCAGGTCTGCTGGATCATATGATAAACCAGCCTGCACAGCAGCCTGGACTTGTTGAAGAGCCTTCTCCGGCTCTAGGGCCCACATAAATCTAGCAGCTTTCTGAGTCACTTGGGATATGGGCCAGAGTAACACACCCAAGTAGGGAATGTTCTGTCTCCTGAATCCAAATGGGCCCACTAAATGTTGTGCTTCATTCTTGGTGGTGGGAGGGGCCAGGTGCAATAACTTATCCTTCACCTTAGAAGGAATATCTCTGCGTGCCTCACACCACTGGACTCATAAGAATTTCACTGAGGTAGAAGACCCTGAATCTTTATTGGATTTATTTCCCATCCCCTGGCATACACATGTTACCAATGAGTTCAAAGTGGTTGCTACCTTCTGCTCACTTGGTCCAATCCGCATAATGTCATCACTATATTGTACCAGTGTGATATTTTATGGAAGAGTCATATGATCAAGATACCTTCTACGTTATATTACAGGGCTGGAGAGTTAACACACCCTTGAGGTAAAACTGTAAAGGCGTACTGCTGGCCTCAGTAAATTCCTTCTAGGAGCCTCTAGGAACAGGTACCAGGGAAAAGGCATTTGCTAGATCAATAGATGCATACCGTGTACCAAAAGATGTGTTGATCTGCTTAGGTAAGCACACCACATCTGGAGTCACTGTTTGGCTGAGTTTTTGATAGTCCACTGTAATTCTCCATGTCCATCTTCTTCCGCACTGGCCAGACAGAAGGCTTAAAGGGAGATGTGGTAGGAGCCTCCACCCCTGCATCCTTCAAGTCCCTGGTGGTGGCACTAATGTCTGCAGTTCCTCCAGGGATGTGATGCTGTTTTTGGTTCACTATTTCCCCTGGCAGAGGCAACTCGAAAGACTTCGTTTACCCTTTCCAACCAGAATATTCCTCAGTCCACAGGTGGGAACCAGTGTGAGAATTCTGTTACCTTCTAAGTACGCGTGTCCCAATTATATATCCTGGAACCGGGGAAAATAACCACACGGTGAATTCAGGAACACACTGGACCTACTGTGAGTTGGACATCAACTCCATTAATCACCTCACCTCCATAAGCCCCTACTTTAACTGGAGGGCCACATGTTATTTGGGATCCAGCATTAATTCAGAACCAGTATCCAATAACCCGGGAAAGCCTGACTGTTTCTTTTCTCCCAGTATACAGTTAACCTTGTAACAGGCCTCAGGTCCCTTGGGGGGGGAAAGAACTGGAGAAAGGCTAACAATAATACTCTTATGTGTTTTATCAAGGTCCTTCCTCAGGGGAGCCTGGCCCATCCTTTCATTTAAGTGGTTCTGAGTCTGCAAACTGCCTAAGGTCTGGAAATTGGTTCATGGGCCAAGATTCCCTTTTCCCACAATCTAATGTAGCCTTTCTTTCATTTGCTTGAGGATTTTTCCACTTATGCAGGTCAAACAAAAAGGCAGTAGGCTTCTTATCTATTTCATGCCTGGAAACACTGTGACTGATTAGCCAGTACCAAAGGTCCGTATGAGTTGTGCCACCAGAAAAATCACTTTGCCTGTGCTGCCCACGAAGGTCAGGTCATCATGGGCATTGCTTTGCCTATGCTTCCCATTACAATAACTGCTGTCGCCGTGCCTTTGGTAATTCAGTACTGCCACCTGGGCCCAATTAAACCCACTACATTAATCCATCCAAGTGAAAAGCAGCGTCTCCAGCCCTAAGGTCTGACACAAGGAAAGGGTGACAACAAGGATCTTCAAATGTGCTGGTGCCCCCTCACCATTTTGTGTCCTAGAGGATTAATAATGACGTATTCCGGGCCTTCCCATTGTGGATTAGGTTTTACACAGTGTACCCACTCTTAACACTGCAACTTCCCTGAGCCCTAAAATCCATTCATCAACACTAAGCCAAGGGACACCAAGCATCTCTAACTCCTTTTAGTAGGCCATCTTTTCATACACTTCGGCCAACCATTTAAACAAACTTTTGGGACCCTTTTCAACTGTGTGACCGTCCATATTTAACCTAGAATCTCCACACAGAGGGCCTATATCAATAAAAGCAGTCAGTTCCTTCCGCCATTATCCCTTAAAATCCATTCCCACACATATTCCCCAGACTTCTGCTTGAACAAACGAGCAGGCTCATTAAGCTCCTTAGTAGTGTAGTGTACCTCCTCATGGGCTCCACTTTCTATCTCCAGGAGCCTGCTTAGCCTTGAGTCTGGCTATCCGTCTAGAAGCAACTATTGGCAGGCCCTGAGGTACTATTGTCTTTCCTGGCATTTCCTTCAGAGAAAGTCGCTGCTGCTTTAACAGACAGTGAAAGATTAATTTCCTCAGTGAACAGCAGAAAAAGCAGTATTTCAGGGGGTGAGGGGCACTTCTTCTGCTGAGTCAAAATAGAGACTACTCCCTCAGGTAACATTAAACCCTTGAGAATCTGCGGGTCCAAAGTTCTCAGCCCCAATGGTCCTCCCACACATCCCCATGCCAAGTTACAGGATCCCATTCTTTGCCAAGTAATGCCCTTTCTTTAACTGCTGACCCCCTCCATGGCTGAGACATGAATTTTTGCAGTAATTCAGCCTTATGAGGGCTTGGTTTGATTTTCTAAAACTTGAGCTCTGTGGCTCAAGAGAGGAGATTCTCTTCCAGGAAGCGTAGACACCTTCGGGCTGTTTATACGCATCTTGAGCTGATTTTATCGCTGAGTTCCTTGTCCTTCACCATATTCTGGGCTGCTAGAAGTTGGCTAATTTAATCATGGAGCTCATCCTTCTCCTTTGTCAGTTTATCCAGAGATTCCAGGAACAACCAACCAGCCTCATCATTTTCCTTAGTCTTCCACAAATTGTCGTAAGATTAATACAGAGTCGCCAAATCCATTGTCTCTCGCAGGTGGTGAACCAGGATAATCGAATGCATTTGTCTCCTTCAATTTGTTTGGTTTGGTTTGTTTTGAGACAGGGTTTCTTTGTGTAGCCCTGGTTGCCCTGGAACTCGCTTTGTAGACCAGGCTGGTCCCAAACTCATGGAGATCTGCCTGCTTCTGCCTCCTAAGTGCTGGGATTAAAGGCGTGCACCATCACCACCAAGCTAGTTTGTAAAATATGGGCTTTCAGTGCTCTGAGAACTTCTAGGAGAATTTTCAGGAACTGGAAAGGCTTCAGTGGCAAATTGGAAAGGCTATTCAAGATATTTAAGAAAAATCATCCTTATATTTCTATTGCTCTCAAACCACTTCTAGTACCACTGTCTATATCTGTATTAGTCAAGGTCCTCTAAAGGAACGGAACTTACAGAAAATATATTTATGGGATTTATTAGGATGGTTTATAGGCTGTGGTCCAGCTAGTCCGACAATGGCTGTCTACCAGCAGAAGGTCCAAGAATCTGCTATTGCTCAGTTGATGAGGCTGGAGGCCTCAGCTCGTTTTCAGCATACACCAGAATTGCAATGAAATCGGCTCTAATGCTAGGGACGGAGCGGACTTGCCGGCAGGAGAGTGAGAGCAAGCAGGCGAGGAGCCAAAGCTTCCTTCTTCCATGTCTTTTACACGGGCTGCCAGCAGAAGACACGGCCCAGACTAAAGGTGGATCTTCCAACCACGAAAGATCTGGTGGGTCTTCCCACATTAAATGACTTAAGGAAAAAAAAATCCCTCCCAGGTGTACACAGCTGCTTGGGTTTCAGCTAATGCCAAATGTAGTCAAGCTGACAACCAAGAACAGCTACCACAATGCGTATCCCTGTGCGGATGCTACAGTTTGATAATAAGTTGTATGCCCCAAAAGCCTATGTGTTGAAGTCTTGGTCCCCAGTTGGCAGGTGCAATCACTGGGAGATGGCTGTGCTCCATTGATGAATGAATCCATAAGTACAGCCAATGACGCCATGAAGAGCACAGCCTCAATTCAGTCACGCTTTCCACACGGCCCCAAAACAGCGTGGCCAGCAGCATGGACTGAGACCTCCAAAACCAGAAGCCCAAATAAATGTGGATTATTATTATTATTATTATTTTATTATTATTGGACAGAATGGAATGCCTGTTTGAATTAAAGAGAGGCAATTAAATGTAGTTGCTGTGTGTGTGTGGTGGGGTGATCACTGAGGATTCTGTTCCTCTTATACATTTTTATCTGCTTTAGTTTTTCTAAAGGAAAAGGCATTGCTACAGGACAACAGTAAAGAAATAGAAAACAAACATTCCACATCCCAGGCCCTTCTGCTGTTGCCCTGTCTTGAGCCTAATCCCAAAATGTACTCCACTGACAACCACGGGCAGGTCTCTTGAGAAATGTGCCACTTCCCTGTGCGGGGCAGCATCTACACACAACCTTCATGTACCCCATTCTGTCAGCTAAAGAGACCTGCATAGGCTGCCTGTCGACAGGACTTCTAAATCCCAGCATCTCACAGAAGCAAGACGTCGTGAAACCTGGGAATAAGACGTCGACTCAAGTGTCCATATTTTCTGTCAGAAAAGGAAGCATCTGCCTGCTCTTCACATGGCTCTCTACTCACAGCAGCACAGAATCTGGGCTCATCCAAACTTTTCTACGAGAAGGCAAGGATTCTGTTCTTCTTTAGGTTCGGTGCCTAGAACAGCTTTGTGTACCTAGGAGGCACTCAGTCAACATTTATGTCATTAATAAATATACGCAGCCTGATATACGCAGCCACTGGTCTTCAGCATGGTAGCTACACACCAAAGCCCTTCTATACATGTTTCAAAAAAATTTTAAGTCCTCAAGATTCTGTGCCCACATTGACAGACTTATAGGCAAGCATAAGTTGTTTTTTTTTTTTTTTCTTGATACTAGCTCTGATAAAACAGAGTAAGGAATTCTACCCCGCCTCTCCCTTTGTTCATTCTCTACCTCACCGTCTGAGTCTTCTAGAACCTTTTTACAGTTAGGGATTAGGACACTTTCTCTGGCTGCTAGCAACCTGGGCGACAGCAAGCCAGGAAACAGCAAGCTGGATGACAGCAAGCTGGGCTGCAGGGCTCAGTGAGCAGCACTGAGGACCTGGGTGCAAAGGTGGAGCACGGGGCTAAGTAGACGAGAAGTTAGCATATCCTTTCCAAGATGGCACTAGAACTTGGATCTTGAAGGCAAGGTTTAAAGGCCTGTCTTGTGTGTCGTGTCCCGTAAGCAGAGTATACAAGCCACCCTGCCCTGAGACTCTGCCAGGGCTCTGGCTGGGAGAAGTCTATGGTATCATAGAAGTCGCTCTTCAGTCTAACTAGCTTTCACACAGATCCTTATCACAAAATATTCTCAGCTGGGTATGGTGCTGCATGCCTGGAATTGTGAGGCAAGAGGTTCACAAGTTCAAGGCCAGCCTAGGGTACATCATAAGACCTTGTCTCAAAAAGCCAAACAACAGAAGTTTAAAAAGTCAAAGGATATTCTTTAGCGTGGGGAAGGAACTAAAGTTGCATCAAAAGCAGACTAGAAACCATGCTGCCCACACCCGCTTTCCTTTCAAATAAAGAACTAGACCCCCGGGCTTGGGATATAGCTCAGCTGGTAGCATGCCTGCCTAGCATGCTGGCAGCCCTGAGTTTGATCACCCTTGACCACCCATTCCTATAACCCTAGCAACTGGGAGGCAAAGACAAGAAGATCAAAAGTTGTAGTTCATCCTTAGCTACATAGAAAATTGGAGGCCAAGCCGGGCGGTGGTGGCGCACGCCTTTAATGCCAGCACTCAGGAGGCAGAGGCAAGCGGATCTCTGAGTTCGAGGCCAGCCTGGTCTACAAGAGCTAGTTCCAGGACAGGCTCTAGAAACTACAGGGAAACCCTGTCTCGAAAAACCAAAAAAAGAAAAAAAGAAAACTGGAGGCCAGTAAAAGGAATACATAAGACCTTGTCTCAAAACAAGTTAATCAGTTCACTAATTAAATTTTAAAATTAGACTCAAAGGTGACTGGCTGCCCTCCTGATGATGGTCCCTAGTCCCAGATGCTCATTCTGCCGGAACTCATTACTTCAGGAGGCAGAGATACTCTGGGCCCTGCGTATTTGCACTTACCATCCAACAGCCAGCTACACTGGGTGAGGTTTTTCAGCTCGTGGAGGGCCAGCCGCGTCATGACATCATCTGGGATGAGCTTCCCTTGGTCAATGAAAGTCTTGGCCAACACACCAATTTCTACAGCAGAGGGAAAAGCCGGTAAGTATATTTGCTTTATTCCTATTCCTATTCCAGATCTCAGAAATTCGTTCTACAGGATACTTCCAGATGTCAGGCCCGTGAGACAGTGCGTTATCAACACCTTCTCTGCTACAAGCAGAGGTTATGCTTTACATTGGCACACACCTGTAGTGCCAACAGGAAGGAGGATGCCAAGTTCAAGGCCAGCCCCAGGTACGTATGTGGGCTTAAAGCCAGTTTGTGCTACAGAGTGCCCTGTCTCAAAACAAGCAAACCAAAGGGAAGCGAAGACATTGGGATTGCCCCAAGTTCAGCCCCAACACAGTCGGCCAAAGAGAATGGTAGCTCAGTCAGTAAATGTTCCCTTGGAAGCGTGAGGACCTCGGTTCAGTCACCAGAATGTGCATAAAACACAAAGCTGCTGTGGGCTTGGAATATGGCAGGGAGGCGGCAGAAACAGGTGGCTCCCTGGGTCTGCCAGCCAGAGAGCCTATGGTACTTGACAGTTCCAGGCTAGTGAGTCCTTGTCCCACAGGAAAAGATGGATGATGCCTAACCATGAATTCTGACCAAGAGATTATCGATACTAAACAAGCTGCCATCAGACAAGCAAACCACTGATGTGGGAGGGTCTTCTGTTTTAATAAAGAAACTGCCTTGGCCAGCCCTTAGGTGGGTGGAGTAGACAGAACAGGAAGAAGGAAGTGAGGTAGATGGCTCAGTCAGATGCCACGCCTCTCCTAAGTTAGACAGACCGCCATGCCTCTCCTCAGAGAGAGAGATGCCATGAAGCCAGCCACCAGGCCAGACGTGCTGAATCTTTCCCGGTAAGACACCACTCGTGGTGTTACACAGATTATTCGATATGGGTTAGTCAAGATGTGAGTAAGAGGCTGAAACTTATGGGCCAGGCAGGATTTAAAAGAATACAGTTTCCGTGTAATTATTTTGGGGCATAAGATAGCCAGGCGGCCGAAAGCTGGGTGGCGGGAACACAGCCCGCAGCTCCTCACTACAAACCACCAAGTTTACAATATCCAGGAGAAGACCTGGGTTCTGCGAGAGTGTTTGCCAAACACATTAAAGTAGTTTTTAGAGGGGCTGGAGGTGTGGATCTGCTGTTCAGAGCACCTACTGCTCTTTCAGAGTACCTGAGTTTAGTTCCCAGCACCCACACTGAGTGGCAAAAAAAAAACCCCTCTAACTCCAGCTCCAGGGGATCCAACGCCCTCTTCTGGCCTCCACTGGCACTGCAAGAGCATGTACATGTACACACACACACACACACACTCTCTCTCTCTCACTCTAATAAAAAAGAATGTTTAAAAGTACCTAAATAAAATAGCCGTTGGAAAGTCCCATGTACTTAATATATGTAGACTTCATTTGTTTCTTTTGATCACTTTTTAAAAAACGATGTGTGAGGGTGTGTTTGTCTATATGTATGTCTGGTTCACAAAGAGGCCAGAAGAAGGCATCAGATCCCCTAGGAGTGGAGTTAAAGATGGTTGTGAGTTGCCACGTGGGTGCTGGGAATCAAACCTGGTCCTCTGGTACACTGCAGTCCTCTTACCGACTGAGCTGTCTCTCCAGCCCCTGAACGGTCTTTTCATTCTTCTTTTACCCTACAGAGTTAAAACTTTCAGGTACTGAATATTTCACAAGAACGACATTTTAAAACAAAACATTGAACACCAAAATCTCCCTCAGCCATCGTTCCTCCCTGCAGCTACTCTGTGCCCTCGCCCCTCTCCAGCGAAACAGCTTGAAAGGCTTCCTCTTCCAGACCTGTCTCCTGCTCCCTCCTCATCGTGGGACGGAATTTCAGTCCAGTTCCACAGGTCTGGCAGTGGCACATCTTTGTGGCCTGCCTTCACCCTTCCTCTTCCCTTCCTCACTTGCCCTTTTCCCTCCGGGCACACCCCTACCAGGAGAGTAACAAATCCTAGCCCTCCTCGCTTCGGCAGAAGCTTCTCTCTCCTTCTTTTGATAGATCGTCAGACACACCACCAGGTTTTAGATGTGGCTTATCCAAAATAAGCAAATCAGAAGATACAGATGCGTGTTAGGGTGGCCAGACATTCATGAGCCAGAACTCGTTATCAAGTCTGCCCAGAGAAACACTGTTGAGAGGACACAGAATCCCTGAGAGGCACTTGGGTCCGGAGTCCACCCTCATGAAGAGATGGCAGTGCTGAGTTCTCTTGGAGTGGGTCCTGGGCAAGTGCTCACTGTGGTTCCCCTCTTCTTCAGGCACCCGCTCGCTCTTCCACTCACCTGCATGGGATAACCCAGCACAGCCCTTGCCAGCTGCAGCCGCCGGATCTTGGCACCTCCGATCCAGTAACTGAAGCCACCTGTCTAATCCTGCTATGGACTGAGCAGTCCCAAGTCCATATACTGAAACCCCAACCTAAACCCTACTGTGACGATATTTACACTGTATTTACCTTTAAGATGGTAATTGTGGTTGAACTGAGGTTGAATGAGGTCATAGGGGTTGGCCTCAATCTGACAGGAACTGTAAACACTGATGGGGAGACAGTGGGAGTGCCTGAGCACAGAAGAAAGGCCACAAAGCGAGAAGGCTGGTTACCTCCCAGAAAGTCAAGCCTCACCGGAAACCAACTCTTTTAGAGTCTTGATTTTGGACCTCTATGCTCCAAGAACAGTTCTGCCATCCGAGCCACCAGTCTGTGGTGTGCTATTACGGCAGCCTCTGTGACTAATACACACATCTGTGTGCCCGCCTGACCCCAAACCCACACCCTGGCTGTGAGCACCTTCAGTGACATAAATCCCCACACTCCGTACACATGCCTAATGGACCTGCAGCTCACTGGGTAGATGGATTGGCATGTGGGCACAGACGAGGGTGAGGATTCTTCCTAGTTCCTAGCTATGGTGTTTTATTAAATAATATCTATGAATTCAGGCAGAAGAACGAATGAGAACAAAATACAACACATATGCATGAGAGCATCAACAGAAAACCCTTTGTTTTGTATACAAAAAATGAAAAAAAACAATTGAGCAGTTTATAATCCTAACCAATGTCTCTTTTTTAAGATTGATCTGAATTACTTAGATACAAAATAATGGGGAAAAGGAAGCTAATTCAAATATCAACTAAACAAAACGTAAAACATCCATATAATACAATAAAAAGTAACCAAGTCCTAATATTATGAGGGGATCTTTAAAAGCCCAAGTCAAGCTGAGCAGTGGTGGCGCATACCTTTGATCCCAGCACTCGGGAGGCAGAGGCAAGCAGATCTCTGTGAGTTCAAGGCCAGCCTGGAGCTTGGACTACAAGAGCTAGTTCCAGGACAGGCTCCAAAGCTACACAGAGGAAAAAAAAGCCCAGGTCAAGCTAGGTACAGTGTACCCAGAGTTTCAGCTACCCAGGAGGCTGAGATAAGAAGGTCACTTGAGCACAGAGTTCATACATCTAGCCTGGGCAACACAGTGAGAATCTCAAAACAGCAGGCACAGCTAAGAGGTCAAAGAAGCTTGCCACTGAGCCTTACACCCTGAGCTGGATTCCTGGACCCACATGCCAGCGAGTGACAGTCCACCCACTCCCCTGTTGTCCTCTGACCTCCACATACACACCATGTCACACATATACACAAGTACACTACACTCTAAGTAAAATAAATACAATTGAGAAAAATAATACGCTAAGTGAAAGAAGCCATAAAGAAAAGCCCACAGACACCATTTCACTTCTGGGACGTGTCCCAAACATGAGATTTGAAAGATATAGTCGTGTTGCCAGAAGCTTGGGTGGGGTGGGTGCGGATGGGAGTGACTCATAGGTATAAGGGTGTTTTTTTGTGGGTAATAAAAATGTTCTGAAACCTGTTGTGGTGACAGCCAACTCTATGACATACTAAGGGCACTGGATTTTACATGCACACGTTTTAAATGTTGAAGTTACATGGCAGTGGTACATACATACACTTTAAATGCTGAAGTTGGGTGGCAGTAAATCAGCTCAATGAGGCAATGCTGGGGAGGGGTAATGAAACACTCCTGGAAAGCTCACTGTTGACTGATGAAGGCCCTATACGTTATGGACCCGTGCTCCCACTCACAGAAAACAAAAACACTAACGAAGACAAGTTAACGTCAAGTCATGTATGCATGAAATACCTTACAAGGCTCTCATCACAAAATATTCGTTCAGATGTTTTTTGTTTTGTTTTGGAATGCCAAACCATGTAAATGTATTGACTATTCCAAATTACCATTATAAAGGTAGCCTGTTCTACCATCAATCTAAGTCTCGTTATACACAGTATGCTTCATGGGTCTACACAATAATGCTTGGCCATGTAGACACTTGGGGGCCTGAGATTATCTACTGAGTTAGAGTCTCCCAACATACAGATGATAGCAGATGAGGTTTCAAGGGTAAGCCCTCTAGCCTGGCACCACAGATGAAGGACCCATCACTGAGCCAGGCCAGACTCTGCCACTCACATACTCAATGTCTTACCTTACAATGCCTGCCACATCTGAATCATTACTGTTTCCTTTAAGCCACACACATTTTAAATCAGCTGAAATATTCACAGTAATAAGTTCTTTTTTGCAAATACACCTTGAAATATATACATACATACATACATACATGCATACATACATACATACATAAATAAATAAATAAGCCTGTCTAAAATGACTTCATGAACCTCAATTTGGAAAGGACTGCATTGTGGGTCTGGATTTCCACCCTGGAACCCCAGAAAAGGCTGCTTATTTTCATTTGAGGTTAGTTCATGAATGGGAATCTCACCCTTGTCTTGGCCCTGTACTAATGGATTCTGTATCCTAGCAACCTGGATACGTGGTGTTGCCCAGGTGAGTACAGAAAGGCTGTTTATCACTGAGGGAATTCTCCAACCTCTGTGGCACTCAGTTTTCTCAGGAAAAGAATGAGAGGATTACAGCAATGGTGTAAGTCTCAGCCTCAAACCTTCCGAGTTCGCTGTCCTGGCTGGTGCACTAGGGTCTCACCAGGTCACCTCGTGTTTCCAGAGCCATTACTGTCTTTCTTGAGCTGTTTTTTCCTCACATGCACCTTTTGTTTTAAGGAATGCTATCCCCAGCATGCATTTAAATCAAACAGAGCCAAGGAAGGTGTCTAGGTCCGAAAATGGGGAAGGGTGAAGCGATTACTGCTGGACGAACCAGATCCTCCCACCGCCACCAAGCGCATTTCAGAGTATATAGTCAGATGTTACAAAGCAGCACTTCCGTGAAATGATGGCGAGTTCCTAGAAATGCCACCCTGGGAATTTACTCAAAGGAAAGTAAGCAAAGCTGCAGCCAGCTGTTCAGGTACCCAGCGATATTTGTGACATCAGAAATGGGCTAACAACACAGATGTCCAGTCAACAGGGGTCTGGAGACCCCGCTCCAGGGCACAGTGCGCGCTTAGCATGCAGATAAAAGTTTCTGGCACCGAAAAAAATCAATAGCTAATAACAGGGCAAAGGTTAAATTAATTGTGCAATCTTCCTGAAATTAAGTCTGAGACTTGATACTGTATAAACATGCTCACAACAAATGAGACTATGAAGCATCCGATAACAACTGTCCAGCTGCACACAAATGCAACAAGAAAAGAAGGAGAACACAAGAACACACCACAGGGCTCATCAATCACATCTCCTGGGGAGGCCAACTCACAGGATGTCAGGTTCCTCTTCTGAATTCTCAGGCCCTTTCTTACACTTATTCTTTTAAAGATTACTTCTCCTTTGGTTGTTTCTGTGGGAAATGTTCAATCCTTTCATAGTCCTGACCTACGGAACCTGCTGGACACCATTCGGTGAAAAATGCTCTGTATAACCAAGTATTAACTATTAACATCTGTGAGAACAATCTCATGACACCTCCCGAGCTCCATCTTCTATTCTTGCTATGGAGTTACCCATACTTCTTTGAAGAGCATGACCCAGCCATCTCAGAACCTGCGAGTTCTGGATTTCAGGAATCAGCTAGATGAGTCAGACTCCGGGAAACCATCCGAGGGGCCTGGCCCGGGCTTCCCTCTGAGATCTGTAACTTTTCCCAGCTGAACAGAGACCAACCCTGTGTGTACCTTGAACTTTGACCTGCAAAGACTTCTCTCACAAACCTTAGTTCTTCCAGCTGAGTCTGGTGAGTCCGCAATCCCCACACTCATGAAATTGAAGCAGGAGGATTGCTACAAGTTCAAGACCAGCCAGAGCTACTGTATGGGACCCTGTCAAAAAACAAAACAAAACAAAACAAAAAAACCAACCAAAAAAACCCTACTTCTGATAATGAATCTTCAAGGTTTTAAGAAAGTATTTGTCCTTCTGTGTCTTTAAAAAGAAAAAAAAAAGTGCCCATTAAAACTACAGAATGAGTTGCTGAACATCTCTGTGCCCTCCTCCCATGGTACAGAGTTTTGATGCCTGACTCTTACAGGTATCAAAGTGAAGCAAGGAGTGTTGTTTCTTTATTCAAATACCCTTTCATATTATATGTGTGTGTGTCTGTGTGTGTATAGATATATATACTACAAAAATAGATATGCATTATATACGTATATTATATATTATTATAATGTATGTATATATTTTTACTTATTTTTATTTTATGTGCATTGGTGTTCTGCCTGCATGTATGTCTCTGTGACGGTGTCAGATCTTGGAGTTAGACAGTTGTGGGCTGTCATGTGGGTGTAGTATGGAGCTGCGGGCAGGCCTGCTTTTCATCCTGCCCGGCTCCCACACAGCTAGCTTAGCCCCAGAAATAACAACACACAAACTGTATTCTTTTAAACACTGTCTGGCTCATTAGTTTCAGCCTCTTATTGGCTAATTCTCACATCTTGCTTTAACCCATATTTAATAATCTGTGTAACATCACGAGTGGTGTCTTACCGGGAAAGATTCAGCATGTCTGACCTGGCGGCTAGCTCTATCACGTCTGTCTCAGAGAGGAGAGGCATGGCAATTGACTAACTTCCCAGCATTCTGTTCTGTCTACTCCACCTATCTAAATCCTGCCCTATCAAAAAGCCAAGGCAGTTTCTTTATTAACCAATGAGAGTCCTCTATCAATGTAGGTGCTGGGAACTAAACCCAGGTCCACTGGGAGAACATCCAGTGTTCTTAACTGCTGAGCCATCTCTCCAACCCTCAATTTCCTTCCATTTACCCTTAAAATGGTCTGTGTTTTCCTAGTCGGTGAGCTCTCTTTGCCACCCAGTCAGGTGAGCGCCGAGTCAGCCCGCAGATCATTCCCAAAGCCTTCGGCTGTACTCTGGATAGCAGCAAACCAAAGAACTCAGGACGGTTTGCCCTAAATAAAACTGCAATCTGTAGCACTAAGAACATTTAGCAAGAGTCAAACAACCATTTGATAAAGTTTAATTCACTGCAACCTTTATTATTTCTTAAGGTCAACATGAGAAGAGAGTGAAATCACGCTCCGGGGGTGCTGGGGAGTCAACCAAAGAAACCGAAACAGTGGGGTGATTTTTTTTTCTCTCCCCTCGTTGAATGTCAGAGTCTTTTAAACAACAACAACAAAAAGCCGCCTTTCCAGGAAATTATAGACCCATCAGGGGGGAGGGGTGAGCTTAAGTAAATCGTGGTAGATTCAGCAAATCTACCATGGCTAACAAATGTGGAGAAACAAACAGGGTCATGGACATATGGGGCGTTAGACTAGATCAGAGTGTGAAGCCACGGAGGCTGATTAAAACTATGGTAACATGATACACAGAGGGTACACACATGCGCTTGTGCAGAAAGAGACACTTCCAGAAGGAAATGCATTGTTTCTCTCTGAAGAATAGGGTAGGGGCAGGACTAAGAAAATTTTTTACTTTCTTCCTTTCTGTCTCCCCCTTCTCTCCAGAAGCTTTACTTACTTCTTCCATTTTCTTTTTCTTTCACCTTGAACAAGTACTATTTCTATGTAAATAAATTCAAATGAATTTCAAAATAGGCACTAGTTTGGAATTGAAGGTCAGCGCTGAAAGTCTGGAGTTAACTTTTAAAAACAGCCTGCAGCAGTTAGTTGGCTGGAATTTGTAATCCCAGCACTCACTAGAGAGGCTGAGGCAGAAGGATCTCAAATTTAAGCTAAAATTGACCTTGGCTACGTCAAATGACGTCTCAAAAATTTAAAATGCGTTCTTAAAATAGAATTTACCACAAAGCCATCCATTGTAAAGAGTGGTTTGTTGACTAGATTTGTGCTGAGTTAGAAGAATTTGGCAAGAGAAACACAACAATTGTTTATGTAATCGTACACCGGGATAACTTTCGTGCCTAAGAAATGTCTGGGGGCATCAAAATCTAAGCCAATTTTGTGACTGCCAAGAGAATAAGTAATACTTGACCTTGAAGAGAGAAAGGTCAGAACTACAAGATCCCACGGAGTTTACCAAGGGCGGGAGGGTAGAAAAGAAAGCTAACGCTGACAGAGGGAGGCGAAGCCTGTCTTCCGTGTACAGGGACACGTGGAGAGCGGGGTACAGTTCCTCAGGCTGGACCCCTGCAGTTGCTGCCTGCCGGGTCGGAGTGTGCCTCGAACAAAGCCAAGGGCTTTCCTTAGGTCTTTGAACTTCCTAGTCCCACCCCCCACCCCCGCAATGTACTCGAAGCTCTCCCTTGAGGCCAGAGGCTCTTTCCCCAGGCGAGGTCGGGGGCGCTGCACCCGCATCGCAGGACCCTCGACCCCCGCCCGCAAAGCCCTCCGGGACGATCGCACGCTGCCAGCCCTCGGTCTCAGCTCCCACCTGTGCCCTGCAGCATGTTCTGGCGGAGCAGGTCCCCGCTGGAGAGGTGCTTCAGCTCGAAGTGTTTGGTAATGCGCGACGACACGGTGCCCTTGCCGGAGCCCGGGGCCCCCATGATCACGGCGCGCAGCAGCCTCCCCGATGCCCCCATGGTGACGGACGGTGGACCGAGCTGCGCAGACGCCGAGCAGCGGCCTAGCCTGCGCGCTCACAGGCTCAGCGGCCCCAGCGAGCTGGCAGCTGCAAGCGGGCGGTGACCAGGGCGCCCGGCTCTCCCGGAAGTGAGCGCTGGCCACCGGGGCCGCCCCGCCTGCCGCTGCACCGCCCCTTACGCCCCTGCACCCCACTCCCCTCGACTCCACCCCACGCCTCTCGGGCCAGACCCCTCTTGCCTTGTGCTGCCTGGTCCCAACTTGTAGGCTGCGCCTGACTGCATTTTCCCCAATGGGCAACTTCTGAGCGCCCTTCCCCGCCCGCTCCACTTCTAATTCTAGTCTCCCCTTGGCACCTCTGGGTGGCTGGATTTCATTTTCTCTGTGTGCATTTTTTTAACCCTTAGTCAGGCCGTGCCCTGCTCAGTCCCAACAGGAAGCAAGGTGTCCCGTTTTGTATCTCCTCGGCTCCCCTGGCTTCCAAGGACCACCCCCCCCCCTTTTTCATGACAGTCCTCCCTCACCTCCTCCCTCTCTTCACCCTACTTCTTCCTCCTCCCAGAGGTGACCTTGAACCTTTGTCCTCAGCAAGCAAAGAACGGGTGGTGAAAGGTGTGTCTTATCTTCCAGAACCACTTTCAGAACCAAAAGTAACTGCTACGCTGGTTACTTCGCAGAGGTCAAAAGTCCTAGTTCCTTCAGAAGTGGAGTATTTACCCAGTACCTATTGTTTGCCACCGCTCTTAAGGGCCTCCCAGAAAGCTGTGCTGAACAAAACTGAGTTTCTGCTGCTGGTGTTTTTAATACCCCAGTGGCCAAGCAAATGAGTGAGACCATTGAAAACAGGGTTGTGGAGGCAAAACAAATCACACACACACACACACACACACACACACACACACGCCAGCAGGTGGTGGTGGCATTCGTCTTTAATCCCTAGGGAGGCAGATGCAGAGGCAGGCAGATCTCTGTGAGTTCAAGGCCAGCTTGGTCTACAGCGGTCCGGGACAGCCAGAACAACACAATGAAACCCTGTCATGAAACCAACAGCAAAAAAAAAAAAAAAAAAAAAAAAAAAAAAAACAAAGAACAACAACAAAAAATGAGCAGAAGGTGTAGGTGGGCAGGAGAGGGGAGGGAGCTGTTTCTGAACAAGTTGCTGCAATGCTGTGAGGCACTAGCCTTGGCTGAATATACAAAACCAGATTCAATTGCACGGGGAGAGTGACACAGGCCTGGAAAGGCCCAACGGCTCAGTCTGGCATGCTCCAGGCAGAGGCAGAAGAGAAGGAACTGAGTAGTATTCCATCTGTAAAATGGACACAGATTAGTGTGGAGTGGTTAAAATGTGTCTGAGTTGCCTGTGCTATGCCCGGTACCCAGCAAGTGCTCAGTGAAGGTTGCCCACTGTCCATGTGGTATGGTTTCTTCCTGCTGGGCACAAGGCAGACAAAAAGGAGTCTCTAAAAGGAAACTGTGTGTCCCCCTCAGAGGCTGCCAAAGGACTGGTTCAGAACTACTTGCAGTTTCCAAGTAGAAATTACTTCTGGGGAGGAAAAAAGTGGCAAGGAAGGTTTACTTGCTCAGAGAGAGGACAGGGTCTGGGGGCAAGGGGAGGCAGTCAGCCCTGTACTTTAAAAGAGAATGAGTAGCTCTTCCCCAGTTATTACTGCAGAGAAAGAACAAAGATAAACAAACAGCCAATGCCTGTGGGTGGGGTTAGGAAAGGAGCTTGTGCGCAGCCCAAGGAAAGCAAAGGGAGTGGGGAATAACAAGAACAGAAAGGTCTGGGCAAGAGCAGGTTATGCAACACCAGACCCAGGAAACCTGATGATGGAGAAAAGCGTTTCTAAATCTCCAAAGTTGGGAACATTTGTGGTTTCAGCCCCTGGAGACACTTGAAAATTAATCTTTGGAAATTTGGGTTATAAGGGGGAAAATATTCAAACAAACAGGGGGTGGAACAGCCAAGGGTCACCCAGCACAGCGAACACACAAACCTGAACAAAAGTCATATGTTACTTCTTCTCTTGGAGCTAGCATTCTACTGGGGGTATAAGACGGAAGCAAACACGGGACGATATAAAATGTCAGGTGTTTGGAGGTGTAGAACAGAGTCTGCGCTCACATTAACAGGCCCACAGAAGCCTGCCAGTTTGGGCTTCGCTCAAGGCTGTTGATTACAGGGGAGTAAGAGGCTGCCAAACTGGGAAGTCTCCTGGCAACCAGGCACAGGGTAGTCATTTCGCCACACACAGGTATTTATTTATGTGAGGCTTTGTCTCCCTGTCTAACTCGTACCACTGGTAATGAAGGAATTAAGAATTAATATGGGTCCTAATTTAAATTTTAAATCTAGCAAGGGTGCCCAAACCACAAGTGGCCAAATGATTATACAGATTCGTTTGTATCGAAGAAAGCTCAGGTGAACGCCTTGTGTGTCGTAGGCATTCAATACATGTCTGCTGATGAAATGCTAAGGATGATTGCTTTGTCCCATCAAGGACTGGGAGATTTTTAAAGCTCTAGAATGTACAGAGTGGAGCAGGGACTACAGGTATGTGTCATAGGCTCAACTCCATGCCCCCAAATGTGGAAGTGTGGTTGGTACTGAGTCCCAGTACCTTAGAATGTGACCTGTTTGGATAAGAGCTGTAAGGGACTAGCTAGGGAGATCACATCGGGTGCTCAGTCATTTCCTTTACCAGACAGCATGGGGTAACAGGCAGGAGACTAGAGTTAAGAGCTGCAAGCCAAGGAACGCCAAAGAGCACTGGCGACGTGGGTGTCTAGAGGAAGACGTGGAACTGTTTTCTTAGGCCTTGCGAGAACTCCCAACCCCTGCAATACTTTGCTTTTGGCTCAAAAAAAACCTCCCAAACTGTGAGAGAAAGCATCGCTTTCCTTTAAACTCCACAGTTCCCGGCAATTTGCTACGGCAGACCTAGGAAATGGATCTGCTTGTTCCAGAAATATGAGCGCATTGTCCCAGCATGAGTTAGGTGAGGGACAATGGAGGGAAGACAGGTTCAGTGTCTGGGAAGCCACAACTGAGATGGAAAAGAAGCTGGAAGAGACGGGTGTGTCTGGCACCTATTGTGGCGGAACCCACCCCAGCCTTCGCAGGCTTAGCACAGCGTGGCTCCTCGTGACTTTCCCACTGGACTGGAAAAGCCTGAAGAGATGGGTGTTTGTCCATCTGCTGATTGGTTTCCTGGTCTGCAGAGCCTATGGAGTCTGGGTTCCTGGCAGGGGAGTGTGAAATCTTCTTAAATCTCTTGCTGCCTCAGTCTTGGGATACCTCATTGGCCAAAGTAAGTCCCATGGCCAAGTCAGTTTGTGTGTGTGTGTCTCTGTGTCTCTGTGTGTGTGTGTGTGTGTGTGTGTGTGTGAGTGAGTGCGCATGTGCAGAACAGTGCATGAGAAAATAATCTGGCTCAGAGACTCTTTAATTATCTATTACAACTTAACCAATTATCCCAAAATTCAGTAACTTAAAACTTAGTATCTTAAAACAATAATAGCTGGCTGGGTAGTTGTGGTACATGCCTATAATCCCAGCACTTGGGAGGTAGAGTCAGGAGATCTCTAAGTTTGAGGCCAGCCTGGTCTACTGAGCGAGTTCCATGACAGCCAGGACTATACAGAGAAACTCTGTCTCGGAAAAACTAAACAAAACAAAACAGAAAACAAATAAATATCAACAAAAAAACAATGATAACGATTGTCTTATAGTTGCCACACATCAGGAATGCTAACACTGCTCAGGCGCCTCTGGCTCAGGGTCTCATAAAATGCTAGAACAAAGATATTGACTGGGGCTACCATCTTCTTCAATCACAACCTAGCCTCCAAGCCCCCTGATGTTGCTATTGGTAAATCTCAGGTTCTGGGTGACCAATGGCCAGAGAGAGGAGTTTCCATGCTGTAAAAGGGGGTGGGGATATAGCTCAGTGATAGAGAGCTTCCCCAGTGAGGATAAGGACCTGGCCATGGCTCCCAGCAACGCGACAAACAAACATACAAACCTGAGGAAGGGAAGTACATTTCCTTGTTCTCTTGAGCTAACATTCCACTTGGGAGAGCAGATGGACCCAAACCCCAAAATATATACAGTGGCAGGTGTTTTAAGATGCCACAAAGAAGAATATAGAAGGAAAGGGAGAGTGGAGTTAGGATAGAGCTGCAGCTGCTATATAAAGAGAACAGGGCTGGGCAGCTGTGGCACATGCCTTTAATCCCAGTTGTTGGGAGACAGAGGCTGGCAGATCTCTGTGAGTTCCAGCCCAGCCAGGACTACACAATGAGATCCTGCCAGACAAGATGCACTCATGGGACAATAATGGAATGATTGTTATGGGAGTAACCAACTACTTCCTGCTTGGGTTTGAGACCAACTCCATAAGAAGTGATTCATGCAGCCGGGCGGTGGTGGCACACGCCTTTAATCCCAGCACTCGGGAGGCAGAGGCAGGCGGATCTCTGTGAGTTCGAGGCCAGCCTGGTCTACAAGAGCTAGTTCCAGGACAGGCTCTAAAAAAGCTGCAGAGAAACCCTGTCTCGAAAAAAACAACAACAACAACAAAAAAAAAAAACAAAAAAAAAACAAAAAAAAAAGAAGTGATTCATGCATGGTACTATAAACCCAGTGAAAAGCCTCTGGCTGGGGAGGTTATAGGCCCTATTGGAGAGGAAGCTACTGCTGTTGTGCTGATAAATGGACATGTCCTCAAACTGCCTTCTAAGTATGTTTGCCCTCACAGATCAATGGTGCTCTCGACCTTGATCAAAGAGGCTTCTTTGTGCCGTGAGCAACAGTTCATGCTGAGACTCACAACTACTTAACAGTGCTTGAGGAAAGGTGAGTCGTGTGTTCAGCTCTAAATGGGACGTCTCTACCAGCCTCCCCAAGTCTCAAGAAACATGGTGGAAGAGGGGGAAGAAAAAATATCAAGCTGGAGGATGGGGAGGGGTGCTATGAAGTGTCCTCTGGACATGAAATGACCACTGTATTCAAGAACTCATAGAAGCTATGGTGATTTGCACAAGACCTACGCAAGAATAAGCCAGTCAATGAGCATGAGCTGGGAGGAGGGATCATAAATCTCCAACACAACTAAGAAGCTATGGAAAGTTAGTGGCATCTGAGGGAAGGAGGAGTGTACTGGGCAAGGGTGAAGGGTATTCTAGTAGGTTGTCTATACTCTAGTGGATGACCCAACACCCAGGTACATTTTGGCAGCACTGATGAGACTTATTAGGTTATTTTGTTTTTTTAAAGAAGACATAAAAGTAGGAAGGGAACACGGATAAATAAGGAAAAATATATAGGCAATCCTAAACTATAAAAATGTAAAAGGGAGTTATGAACATTAGAAATTCTATAAAATGAGGCAATATTGACACATCTGGCTCCATTTTGTGCTGCTATAACATACTGCTTGAAACTAGGTTGTTTATAATGAGAAGGTGTTGTTGTCTCACAGTTCTGAAGTTTGGGAGCTTTAAAAGCAGGCTGTTAGCGTCTGGCAAGTGCCTTCCTTTTATGCCTTGCTCTGGTAGAGGACTGCTGGCCCACACACCACCTGCTCTTTTGTAAGGCTTTAAATTCGCCTAGAGAGGGGAGTCCCACAGCCGAATCAATTCCCAGCACCATCACAGTGGAAATTAAATTTCAACATGAGTTTGGGAGAACCGTTCAAACCGTAGAACTCTGCCCCTGCGCCCTTTTGAAAATTCCTGTCTTTCTTAAATGCAAAACACATTCATCCCACCTAAGTAGCTTCAAAAGTCTTAATTCATTTCCACTTTGACTTTCCTCCATCGTCAAACCTGTGAAATCAGACAAGTTACATGCTTTCAAAGTGATGTGTTGAGACGGGGGTGAGTTAGATATTCTCATTTCAGAAGAAAAAACAGAAAACAAGAAAGGGGTAACAGGTCCCAAGCAAACCCAAAGCCCCCCAGGGCAAGCCACATGAGATCTCAAAGCCTAAGAATAAACTTTGACTCTAGGCCCACTGTCCCACCATGGGACAGTGCTGTTTGGGGTACAGCTCACCTCAAACAGATGGAGTCCCGATTTGACTCTTTTAAGCAGTCCTTGCCCGTTGGTGGTTCTGTAGTTCTGGGGTCTCCGAGGTAGTCTAATTCCATGATCCCACTAAGAGTTCTCCTAATCGAGGCTCCAGTCAAAGAAGCTGAGGCAAGAAGGAAAAACAAAAAAGGAATTTTGGGGCTATGAGAAGGATCCAAAGCGCCTCCTTCTAGAATCTGATCTACTTTTCTCACGGGCTAAGAGTCAAGAACATCCACACAGCTGACAAAATCAGGGAAGATTGCCTACAGAGACATCCAGGCTTTTTCTCAGCGAAATCTCCAAGACCGGTCAGAAAAACAAACGCCTCATCATTGTCTAAAGCCTAGACTGTCTGTGACCTTGAAGTTTAACTTTATCAGCACTCCTCTCTGATCCTTAAACCTGAGAGTTCACCCCGTAAATCACCTTAGGAGTGTATGTAAATGAGGGATTCTTTAAAAATAAAAGAAATGCATAAGCCAGTTCATTTCCTACCTTAATTTTAAAGCTGCACTAAATTTCAATACAGCTAAATCTTTGAACCTTGTTGTAAACTGTTTATAAATTGCATCCTTTGAGCAATGTCACTTCAAGAGCCACAAGATCATATTCATGTGCATCTATACATACACTATACATACACATACTTGTTAAGACACCTAGACGTTTCTCACTAAATCCCGATACTTTAAAGGGTATACGATCATTGCTTAAGAAATCCAACTCTGCTTCATGCTGACTCATTTTGAAATTCTTCTTTTTTTGGGGGGGGGGGAGGTCGGGCAGCAAGGTGGCTCAGCAGGTAAAGGTTCTTACTGCCAAGGTTGACAAGCTGAGTTCAGTCCCTGAGACCCACGTGGTGGAAGGCGAGAAACAAGTTCCACTCTTGAACCTCTGCTGTGGGAAATGGGAGAAAGCCTTCACAGCTTTTGAAACCTGTGAGTTTGCAGGAGTGGCGCCAAGTGGCCACAGAAGTTTGTCATGTGCACCTTCCTCAGTTGTGGCTAGGGCTACATGAGCCCAGCTGATCCAGGAGACCCAGAGCAGAATCCTGGCACTGCCTTCTGCTGAGAACTGGTCATTCTGCCCTCAAGAGCTTGGGCACAGTGAAGATAGGGCGCTGATCATCTCTCAGATACTGTGTGCGTGTTGGAGGTGTCAATTCTCCCAGTGCATGGGGCATAGTACCCGGCTTCCTTCTAGCCTTGGTAGAGCTCTCGGTCACCCTTGTAACAGGGCCCCAGATTTTAGTAGGCCCTTGGACCTTAGCACAACTGACTCCATGATGGAACTGCCATGTAGGCTGTAAAACTCAGCATGTAGACAGCACCACCTGCCAAAACTAAAACAAACGCCTAATCCATCAAAGTCCATATCATTCTGGGAAAGTTTCTAATGGGCTACCCTTACCTTTTAGATTCTGTAGCTCCCTTTCTGGCTAACTGTTCTTGTTCATTGGTGTATGTCAACTCAGAACATGGGTTTGGTGCTTAAAAGCTCATCCTGAAAAAGGCTTGGGGCTACAGTGGGGTCCCAGGCACCTGGTGTAGTTGCCAGCTGACTAACAAAACCTTTCTATTGGCTTACACCTGTGTCCGTGCCATCGTCGTCACTGGTGAATATCGCACAACATACTTCAGCCAGCCCCTCTTTGTTCTTCAGCTTCCTTTTCCATTCTTCATTTGACTAGGCTGGTGGTTTTCCACATCTTTATGGCCTGTCTCTTTCTAGAAGATAAGTTCGGTAGGGTGATGGTGGTACACACCTTTAATCCCAGTATTAGAGGGGCAGCAAAATCCAAGATCAAAGTAGACATAGTGATATTACAGATAGCAGAGGGACAAGGTAGAAGCTGTGCTGTGCAAAGGGAGAGGAGAGAACACAGCCCCCTCCCCCGGCACTCAAACAGGCTGTAAGGCCACCCAGGAGGGAGGGCCGAATGTCCAAGGCTCAGCAGCTTGCCAGATGTCTCCTTTCCCAAAGTCTAATCTTAGCACAGAGGGGCTGATGTAGGATGATCACAGGGCAGCCTGTGCTACGTGGCAAGACTCTGCCTCAAAATAAAATTAAATAAAGATAATTATAAGTTTAATCCCAATACTCAGGAGGTAGAGGCAGAGGCAGATGGATCTCTGTGAGTTCAAGGTCAGCCTGGTCTACAGAGTAAGTTCCAGGACAGCTAGGACTATGTAGAGAGACTGTCAAACAAAAAGAAAATGTTCACATAGAGTTTTTTTTTCTAGGCCAAACATTCAAAGCACATGTTTAAAAGCATAGGAAAATCTTTTTAAATAAAGTAAACTTAATTTAATCTAGAAATTTAAAACGTAATAACAGTGGTGACATCTCATATCAATAGGATAAAAGGCCTTAATAAAGATCCTCAGTGTGAAGGGGTAGCTAACAGAGAAAGAGCAATCTTATTTTGAGGGGAGGAAGGTGTTTTCCAGACAGGGTTTCACTGTGTAGCCCTAGCTGTCCCAGAATTTGCTTTATAGACCAGGCTGGCCTCAATTCAGAGTGCTGGGACCCAATGAATCAAACACCACACATTCGTTCTTTCTTTCTTCCGTTTGTCGGTTTGCTGTGCTGGGTACCAAACCCAGTGCTGTTTACATGCTTGGCCAACATCCGATTCTGGAATCTCTTAATTGATGTGGTTGGAGAGTTGGGTGGGGTGTGTATCTGTGTACCTGGTGGGACCCAGGCATTTGCACATTAGGTAAGTGCTCTACTGCTGAGTTAAATCCTCTGTTCCTTAGCCGTGTGTGTGTGTGTGTGTGTGTGTGAATGTGCTGTGCACAGGAATGTGTAAGGAGGGGAACATGGGGTGTCATGCTCTATACTTTTACATGTTCCTCTGGGCAAGGATCACTCACTGGACTTGGAGCTAGGCTGGCCCCCTCCGTGCTCTGACAACAGTCATCTCCAGCCACTCCGGCTCTGGGGCTGCTGCTCCTTTCCGTGTGCCCCGTTCTTTATGTGTGCGCCAGAAATTAGAACTCACGTCCTGAAGCTCGCACAATGAGTGTGTTTGCTAACTGAGCCATATCCTGAGGCCCCTTAAAATTTTTTTTAAGAAATGAAATTACATAAGTAATAGAAGAAAATGGGATAAAATTCCAAAGAAATTTGTAAGGGATGGGGGGAAATGGGGAAAAAGTCAAAATTTGAAGTATGAAACCCAACAGAACAATATAGTTCTGTATAGCAAAGCACACCATAAACAAACAAAAATTGGAGGCGACTTTTCCAGTTTCTGTTGTAGAAAAGGGGTTAGGTGGATGGTGGTGGTGCACGCCTTTAATCACAGCACTCGGGTGGCAGAGGCAGGTAGATCTCTGTGAGTTCCAGGCCAGCCTGGTCTATAAGACTTAATTCCAGGACAACTAACTGTTACACAGAGAAACCCTGCCTCAAAATACAAAGCAATAGATAGATAGATAGATAGATAGATAGATAGATAGATAGATAGATAGATAGTGTGTGTGGGGGGGGGTGTTAAATATCCAGTCATGAGTTCCTGGTAAGGGCAGTTCATAGCTTCCCAACTTCTGTGGAGGAAATAGTTCTCCCGCAGCCAACCGTAATGGCATAACTACACTAGTGCTGTATTGTTGGGAGCAGTGAGACCCCAGATCCTGAATTTCTTGTAATCCCCTGATCTGAGTGCCAACAGCTGCTCTGAGCAGGAGACCTTCAGGAGTTCCTGATGGCAGAGTGGTTTCTGGTGGGTTTGGCTGGGGCGTGGCTATCTCTACATAATCTGCCCCTGAACACAATAAAGGGGACATTCTTGGGGAATTCAAGGATGACCCGTGTCTCTGTCTCTCTGTCTGTGTGTGTCTGTGTATTTTAACCTCCAGCCCCGAAGCTCGTGAACTGGGTGCCAGCGCACAGAGCACAGACACGGGGGTGGGGGTGGAGGACACGGTGCTCGGCAATTGGAGGTTTCCACCGAGATATCGGCACTGTATGAGCAAGAGTAAAATTACTGAAAAGGTAATAAGCAGCCCCTGTGCGCTGACAGGGGCAGGTTCATCAGGCTGCTGCTAATGTCTCTGAAAGAGGGCCTTTAAGACCAAAAGAGAAGGGAAAGCAGCTGTGGACACAGGCCAGAGATGCGGAGTTCACAGTCTAGAAGAAGAAAAGGAGGAGGAGGTGAAGTGGGGAGGAAGAGAATGGGGGAGGAGAAGGGGAAGGAAGGAAGGAAGGAAGGAAGGAAGGAAGGAAGAAGGAGGGAGGGAAGGAGGGAGGGAGGGAGGGAAGGAAGAAAGGAAGGAAGAAGGAAGGAAGGAAGGAAGGAGGGAAGAAAGGAAGGAAGGAAGGAAGGAAGGAAGGAGGGAAGGAAGGAAGAAGGAAGGAAGGAAGGAGGGAAGGAAGGAAGGAAGGAGGGAGGGAAGGAAGGAAGGAAGGAAGGAAGGAGGGAAGGAAGGAAGAAGGAAGGAAGGAAGGAGGGAAGGAGGGAAGGAAGGAAGGAGGGAAGGAAGGAAGGAAGGAAGGAAGGAAGGAGGGAGGGAAGGAAGGAAGAAGGAAGGAAGGAGGGAAGGAAGGAGGGAAGGAAGGAAGGAGGGAGGGAAGGAAGGAAGGAGGGAAGCAAGGAAGGAAGGAGGGAAGGAAGGAAGAAGGAAGGAAGGAGGGAAGGAAGGAGGGAAGGAAGGAAGGAGGGAGGGAAGGAAGGAAGGAGGGAAGCAAGGAAGGAAGGAGGGAAGGAAGGAAGAAGGAAGGAAGGAGGGAAGGAAGGAGGGAAGGAAGGAAGGAAGGAAGGAGGGAAGGAAGGAAGGAGGGAAGCAAGGAAGGAAGGAGGGAAGGAAGGAAGGAAGAAGGAGGGAAGGAAGGAGGGAAGGAAGGAAGGAGGGAAGCAAGGAAGGAAGGAGGGAAGGAAGGAAGGAAGGAAGGAGGAAGGAAGGAGGGAAGGAAGGAAGGAGGAAGGAAGGAAGGAAGAAGGAAGGAAGGAGGGAAGGAAGGAAGGAAGAAGGAAGGAAGGAGGGAAGGAAGGAAGGAAGAAGGAAGAGTAAAAGAATGAGTTTGTGGGGCTAGGCTGTAGCTCGACTGTCACAGTGCTTTCCTAGTGTACCTGAAGCCCTGGGTTCAATGCCCTGTGCCACATAAAAACTGGACATGGTAGCACACGGAAGTAAAGGGGGTCAAAAATTCAAGGGTTGCAGCTAGAAAGAGGAAGGCTCTGTGGTTAAGAGCACTCCCTGTTCTTCCAGAGAAAGAGGATCTAGGTTCCCAGCACCCACATGGTGGCTTACAACCATCTAATTCCAGTCCCAGGGAACCCCAATCCCTCTTCTGGGCTCCTCAGCACTGCGAGCAGAAGGTACACAGGCGAAAGACCCATATACATAAAATAGGAATAAAAAGGAAAAACTGTAAACAATAATCTTCAACTACAAAGAAAGAAAGAAATGAAGGAAAGAAGGGAGGGAAAGAAAAAATAAGGGAATATTAAAAATAAACTTATATAGATATGTAGATTTAGATATGGACCTGGACAGATGGTTCAGTGGTTAAGAGCACTGGCTACTCTTTCAGAGAGCCTGAGTTTGTTTCCTAGCACATACATTAATGGCCTCAATTCCAGCTTTAAGGGATATGATACCCTCTTCTGGCCTCCAAGGGTACCTGCACTCATTGTGCACATACACATATACATGCGTAAGTAAAAATAGTAGTAGTATTTTTAAAAGATGCTCAGTTATGTTCATAATGGAATAAATGCTAATAAAAACTGTGGCTGAATACGGATAGAAAAACAGGGGAAATGAAGGAGACATGGGAAAAAATAAACCCCCCATTGTGGAGTCTGGTTGAAGTCTCCTACCAGCTAAGAATCAATAATTCCAGCACCATTAACATTTGTGTGAAGGCTGCCATGCAAATGGACTATTCCTTGTATACAGAGGTATTTTTAAATAAGACTGTTAAAATAGTAATGAACTCATGTAGGGTATGAGCCTTTGTGAACTGCAAAACTGACCTAATCCTTTCCCATGCTTTCTGGAAATCTCACAAATAAGACAATTCATTGCATTACAGTGAACTTCCCAAGCAACTCTTTTGATCCAGGCTTTTATCTTAACAGCTGCAGTCTTGACTGGAGCATCTGGGGACCCACCCTGTGATCACATTCAAATTCCCTGCAACACTTTCAGTATATAATAACGTTAAAAGTCACCCAAACCTGGCTAGTGAGATGACTCTACAGGTGAAGGGGTTCAGTTTGAGCCCCAAAAATCCACATGGTGGAAGGAGAGAACTGAATCATTCTAGTTGTACCCTGTTTTCCATACATACTGTGGTGACATACAGCCCACGCCAACCCCCCACAATAAATAATGTAACTTACTTTTTAATCATCAAACTCCTACACATATATAGCTGTTACAAAGACAACGACTCCTTTGAGAAGGGAACACCCACACTCTTGGTCTTTCTTTCCCTGAGCTCTTCTCTGTTGCCCCTCTGCACATTTTTAATCTATACTGAAAATCTCTTTTAGGTCCGAGGATGTAGGTCAGTAGTGGAATGATCGCCTGGCATGTGTGAGGCCTGAGGTTTACTCTCCAGGATGCTTGGACGGGGGAGGCTCTTTTAATAAACCGCAGGCAGCTCTTAGGAACAGGCTCATCCTGATATTGTTCCCCGCAGCGAAGTCACAGCTCAGCTGTACCTGGGAGGAAGGCGGGGGGGGGGGGGCCTGAAAACAGTTGCTCAGGCCACCACAAGTAGCAGTGTGGTGCTGTGTCTCAGTTTAAGACCTGCCACGGCGGACCTTAAGTTACTGTCTCAGCTGTCAGGCCAGCACAGACCTGAAAGTGAAGCACACTGTGTGCAGCGACATCATTGGAGAACAGGCACTTATATTTTATTAACAGAAATGAAAAATGGTACAATATGGCAAGAGAGAAATTTGATGATATTTAGCAAAATTTCATAGATTCTTAACCTGTTAATTCCCAAACCCCCCTCTGAGGGCTCTCATCTCAAAGATATTCTAGCACACTGGGCATGTTGGTACAGGTTTGTAATCCTAGCACTTAGGTGACTTAACGCAAGGAGACTGAGACATCAAGGCTAGCCTGGGCTGTTGTAAGAGGAGCTGCTTGTTTGTTTCCTGGCTGCCCGGCAGCTCAGACCTGAAATAATCACACAGAAACTATATTATTTAAATCACTGCTTGGCCCATTAGCTCTAGCTTCTTATTGGCTAACTCTTACATTTTAATTTAACCCATTTTCATTATTTTATATTTTACCACAAAGCTTGTGGCCTACCGGCGAGGTTCCAACTGGCAGCTTGTGTCTTTCTCCTCTTGCGGCTCCATGGCTCTCTCTCACTCTGCCCTCTTTCTCCCAGCATTCAGCCTAGCTTTCCCCACCTAACTAAGTTCTGCCCTGCTATATAGGTCCAAAGCAGTTTCTTTATTCATTAATGGTAATCACAGCATACACAGGGGAATCCCACATCACTGGGCTACATAGAGAGCCCCGTCTCCAAAGGAAAAGAAGAGTCGTGGCAAAAACACACACACACACACAAAGCATCCTTAAAGCCATTCAATGAACATTGATTGAAATAATAGGAGACTTGGAATCCCCAAATCTCTTCATCATCGATGGCTGTGAATGGTCCATTCATAGACTGGAATATTATGCACTTGTGAAAACAAAGTGAGAAACATCTCTGTACACAGCTATGTGTATCTTATATATTTAAAGTAGGGAAACTGAAGTTCCCAGAGAAACTGAGGGCCATACCTATGTTAAGGATTCTAGAAGGCAGCTAGGTGGTGGTGGTGCACCTTTAATCCCCTCGTTTGGGAAACAAGAGCAGGAGGACAGCCTGGTCTACAAAGCAAGGGTCAGGACACCTAGAACTATACAATGAAACCCTTGTCTCAAAAACCAAAAAGCTGGGTGGTGGTGACGTACGCTTTTAATCCCAGCACTCGGGAGGCAGAGACAGGTGGATCTCTGTGTGTTCAAGGCCAGCCTGGTCTACAGAATGAGTTCAAGGATAGCCTCCAAACTACAGGGAAACCCTGTCTTGAAAAACCAAAAACCAAACAAAACAACAAAAAGATAAGGAAAAAGAAAAAAGATTCTAGACGGCTACTGACTGAACTCCATGACTTTGGAGAGTGAGACTGTTGAAGACCAGGCACGGGAGAGATGTCTCAGTGAGTAAGAGCACTTGATGTCCACACATGAGGATCTGAGTTCGGATCCCCAGCACCCATGTGAAAAGCCAGGCATGACCACAGGTGCCTATAACACCAGCATTGAGGAGGTGGGAGTGGGGTGTGGAGACAGGCTCAGCCAGCCTAGTAAAAACCAGTGAGTTTCAGGTTCATGTTCCTTTGTCTCAAGAGAATAAGGCAGAGAGCAATAGAGGAAGATACCTGAGATCCCCAGCTGGCCTCCAAGCACACATACACGCATGCCTGCCCCACACATATGTATCCATGCACACCCATGTACACATCCTCACACGCAGAGAACTTTACAGACCAGAGCAAAATATCTTAGGCTATTTTTAGTCCCTTTGAAAGTCATTTCCTGCCCACCCCTGTGTCTGACTGCAGTATGTGCTACTTAATGGACCACTAGTTGCTACTAATGCAGAAGTTAAGACTTTGTATCAGACCCCATCTGAGACCTATAATAGAGGCTTCCCTGCTTTGCTGTAGCCTGCCTACCTGTTGTTCCCACCAGTGTGTTTGGCTATTGTCTCAACATATGACTTTGTTCCATAGCTAATGAATCTTATGTAACCCTTTGCAACGCAATGTTTCTTTCTGGGCAACCTGGACCCATGTTCCTGGACTGTGGTTACTCCCATTTGGCTCCAGAATAAACTATATATTCTGTATGTAACAAGAACTGTGTTTTATAACAACAGGAGCGTGAGGAGGGAAGTTTCTCCATGCTGCTTCGGAACTAACAGCGGACATCCAGAAGAAGTCTGTTCATTACCCCAAACAGTAGCCAGGGACATACATCTGTGGAGACCATCACACAGAAGGAAAAGCAATTCCAGATCAGATGTGGGCAGAGTAAGGTCCCACAAAGAAAGGCTGGGGCTGGGGCTCAGTGGGAGAGCTCTTGCTTAGTGTAGGTGCATTCCCAGCAGTACAAAACCAAATACAAAAGGAAAGGACTTAGAGGGCCAGAGACGTGACGAGTGGACTAAGGAGCTTGAGGCCAGCACTGGTGACCTGGGCTCAATCCCCAGGACCCACTGGTAGGAGAGAACTGACTACACACAGGCTATGGTACTCTCCACCCCAATAAGTAAATAGGCAAATGTAATTTTAAAAAGTATTAAAAGCAGTTAGCGATTGCTTGAATTGATGCTCCGTGTAGCACAGAAGTTTGGGATAATTTGCGTTTGGGTTTACCCTTTGGTTCTCATTGCAGTTAGCTTATTTATAAACATGATTAGGTGCACAATCACACTTTAACGCATTTTCATAACCTAGGTATCTGCTATTACTTTATAAGAATATTTAGAGGGTTCGAGGCCAGCCTGGTCTACAAGAGCTAGTTCCAGGACAGGCTCTAAAGAAACTACAGAGAAACCCTGTCTCGAAAAACCAAAAACAGAAAAAAAAAAGAAGAATATTTAGAGGGATGGGATCATATTCCTAGGATCCTGGCACTTGGGAAACTGAGAAAGGAGCATCATTATGAATTTTAGGTCATCCTGGAATACAGAATGAGACCTTGTATCAAAAAAGGAAAGTGGTTTTTGGGTTATTTGGGTGGGGGGTTGCTGTGGGAACTCCTTCAGCCAATGACTTTTGAGATGCTGGACCACGTTGGGTGTGGTCTTGGGTACTATAAAAACAGATGTAGAAACATGAGCACCCTTTCTTGGCTGCTGGATTCTGTTCCTGTTCCCTGGTCATGTAGAGGACTGTTGATCTGTGAGTCTACCCCTAAATAAAGAACCCTTTATTATACTCCATTCTGAGCTAGTGTGGGACTACTTTATTGAAATCCTTTACATCTGGTCCCCAAGGTGGGTGAAACAGGGTGAAGCACGAATCACGTGGGGTGGAGCAGGTATGCCTGCCTGCTTGGCTGGGAAACTCTCTGCAGATAAGCTACATCTGGGGGTTGTTGGTTTGTTTTGTGTTTTGGTGTGGGTGTGTGTGTGTGTGTGTGTGTGTGTGTGTGAGATGTGCATATGGTGCATGTCCAAGAGGGAGCACATGCACTTGTGTGTGGAGGCCAGAATTACTCGAGGGTTCTTTGGAATCCATCCACTTTGTTCTTTGAAACAGGGTTCTCAATGGCCTGGAGCTAACCTGGAGGGTTAGTCGGCTGGGCTCAACCTGTCTGGTGCTCGGATTACAGTGCTTGCCACCACACCCTGCTTTTTAAAATGTGGGTTCTGGGTGTGAACTCAGGTCTTCATGCCCCAACAGCAGCACTTAATAAACTGAGCTATCCCTTCAACGTCTGTAAATTATCATTTTAAAAGTAGGGCTAGCTGGTGGGGACAGAGCTCAAGAACAGAGCAAATGCCTAGCATGTGTGAGGCCCTAGGTTCAATCCCTGGAACCAAAAATTAAAGTGCAATAGGGGCTGGATAGATAGGGGACAGAACAGAGAGCACCGGCTGCTCTCTTGGGTTCAATTCCCAGCACCCAAATGGTGGCTCAAAGACAAATGTAACTCCAGTTCCAGGGGTCTTTGGCCCCCGGGCACACAAGTAGAATACAGACATACATGCATGCAAAGCACTTATACACATAAGATAAAAATAAACAAATCTTTCAAAATAAAAATAGGACAAAATTAGAGCTTGCTGCCTGGGAGAGTGTGGGGACCCACAGATGTGAGCCTGTTCCACCTTGACTGGAGGTCAGAGACTTTGAGCTTGTTTTTGCTCTCTGGAAGTTGCTGACAATAGGGGTGTGGCTAAAACTAGAAACCCTGACCTAGGGTGTGGTGACTTGGTGATTTGGACATTAAGATGGCCACAGAGGTGGATCCACTCTATTCCTGCGCCTTCTTTTAAGATAGGTTTGACATAGGGAGTGGCTGCCTACAGGGCACTTGGTCTAGGGTGTGTTCGCTGCATATTGCTACCCCCAACATCAAATACCTTTACTCAGGAAACGATGGCTTGGTGTCTCAAGTACTGAAGCAAGGAACTGTTCTGATTGTCCTTTGTGTCACGTTAAAGCAGCCTTTTGCCTTCTGACCCCCTTTTGTATTGGGGTATAGAAGCGTATGGAAATTAAACACAGGTGAATTCAGTATTCAGTATACACTGAGTTGCCCTCCTGGTGCTATCCTTTGTCTCTGCGTTTCTTTCATGTCTCTGTTTCTCCTAACTAACGTTTCTAATCCTCATGCTCCTACCCTGGAACGTATGAACCTGTCGTGGCTGGACCATGACAGAAGTCACCCCCGAAACATGGCTTAGGACAGGAGAGGAGAGAATGGAGATGAGACACAGGTTTGAACCTAACTTCCTTGATCTCTTTGCCTGAGTGTGTGTGCATGCATGCGTGCGTGCATGTGTGCGTATGCGTGTGCGTGTGTATGTGTGTGTGTGTGTTTCTGAGGAAGAGTATGTTTACATGAAGGCCAGAAGACAACCTCAGGTGTTCTTCAGGAACTACCCAGGTTTTGGAGGGAGGGGCAGGGTCTCTCGCTGGTCTGAAATCCCTAAGTTGGCAGCCAGCAGACCCCAGGGATCCACCCATCTCCACTTTCCCAGCACTGGCACTGGGATTGCAACCACACACCACCATGGACAATTTCTTACATGGGTTGTGGGGATAGAACTAGGGTCTTTACACTGATTGACGGAATCATCTTGCCAGCCCCGTGTTTTTATCTTTAAGTTAGTTTGGTTAATCGTACAGTTTTTTATATCTTAAAATGTTCCAAACATAACCTCAAGGTCCTGATTCCCAAGAGGGGATCCCATGTATTCCTCTGAGGGAATGTTCTCTGAAATTCTCGTTCCTAGATCATTGAGAACAAGCCGGGAGGCCTGGAGCAGGACAATGCCGCTCTTTGAGCTTCAGTCTTCAGGTCTATGCAGTGATGTGGGGTAACGCCTGATGGGGCCATTGGGGACTTGCACAGATTTCATATGTAAAATGTTAAACATATACCAGGCATCCCTTCTGTCCTATTTCCTGGAGTCCTTCTCTTCCCTCCCTTTCCTTACCTACTTCTTTCTCCTTCAGTGAAATAATAAGGGCTATGAAAAAGGAAATGGGAGGTGAGATGGAAAATAAACTCTGTGGACAGGTATTTCAAATACCAGCAACTCTTTTAAGCCCCATAACTCCAGCCTCCACTGCATCCAAGATTCCCTCAAGCTACACGAGGTGCAAAGACACAGTGCAAAATGGAAAGGCTGAGTCTGGCAAGTCCTGGTTCAATAAATAACTTGTTTGTCCGGCGGGGCAAGCACTGACCACATCTGCGCCTCCCTTCTCTCAACAGTAAGTCAGAGACCATGGCTGTCCAGCCGCATCACACTTCTGCCGCTCTGTGACTGGGGGACTGCTCAGACGGATAGTCACCTTAGGCAAATGGTGCAATCCACTGAGAATTCTTCCCCCTCCGCCCTCCATCCCGCTCTCAACCTTTGAATCAGGGGTTGAAGGTGATCATTTAGAGAACTCTCTGTCAGCACTTTCAGAGATTAACACCTCGAGATAACCTGGTAGGGTTGGTTAGTCTAATTAGCTCCAGCAGCAAAATCTGAACACTTGGAGTAATAAATAGGGAGTTCGGAATGAAATGAGACAGAAGAGGGGCCAGTTTCAGGCTAGCCTAGAGTACATAAAGAGTTCTGAATGAGCCGAGGCTACAAAGTGAGACCCTATCCCAAATACACAAAGCAAACCAACAGCAGAAAGCAAATCCCTGCTCAGGAGGGAGGTAGAGAACCACTGCCCTGGGCGCACAGAGGACCTAAGTGGGAACCTTCTGGAGATCTCTTCGCGCTTTAGCTGCTGTTCTTCAGGAAGCCACTCCCTGACTTGGGGAGGGCTGTGTCTCCCACCTAGATGCCCTAATAAGAACACCTCGTTTGGCCCTGGGGCTAGGCTCCCGTTGGTGTTTCTGGGCCTGAACACCGGACTCCAGCAATTGGCGTGAGCGCAGTGCAGCCGAACCCTTATCTCAGCAGCACACAACCGAACGTTTGTTTCCCCGGCGGCCGAGCCTAGCCGTCGGAGGGGCCTCTCTGCACCCAGGCCGCAGGTCCATCCAGCTAGGCTTGCTTTGCAGACCTGTTCAGTCTAGGCCTAGACAAGGGCATCACTGATGAACGTCACGCACAAAAGCAAGTTAGCCAAGCTTTCTTGGCACGCTCAAGGTCTCATTTCACGTCACCTCCACTAACATGATACTGGCCAACAGCAGCCATGGACTGTTCCTATGTTAAGGAAGGTATTCTGGCTGTACTAGGGCAAGGCTTGGGAGAGGGCCGTGGGAGCAACAGTCCAAAACACATAGGGGGTGAAAGAGTTGGATTGTGACATATATGGCTAATGAAAGAAACGTCAATTAATAGCTTTATAAATAATGTATTATAATGGTAGGTCCTATAATTATAGATCATGTAATATATAGTGTGCGGTTATATAATCATTACATTATGCCTAATTATTCAGAGTTTATATTTCTAATTTATTGTAAATAATATAACGAAGTAATGAAATGGTAACTAATATTTATGTGCTAGGCTCTTTAAAAACGTACTTGGAATAAATGAACTCATTTAATTCTCAGAGCAATACTGTGAGGGGGATAATATTACAATTTGATGATAACCAAGACACAGCAGGTGAAAGGAAAAATCCAGATCACACAGTAAATGACCCAGGACAGCAGTGGCAATTATAAAGACGCATTATGGGCTTTCACTTTTCCTTTTTGTTCCTCCTCCTCCTGTCCTGTCCCCTCCCACTGTCCTCTAACCGCACAAGCCAGGTCACCTGTAGCCCTGCCGAGGTCCCTGTCTCTGACCCATTTACCCATCACTGACTTCTGTCAGTGGCTCCTTCTCTCAGCTCTGCTTGCTTCTCTCACAGGTCGCCCTCACTCCACTCAGGACTCTGACCCTTCTTTCTCCGATATCTGCTGTCAGCCTTGCTGCCCATGGAATCTTGGTTAAGTCACTCTCTTGTGTAAAAAGTTTCTATGGGCCGGGCGGTGGTGGCGCACGCCTTTAATCCCAGCACTCGGGAGGCAGAGGCAGGCGGATCTCTGAGTTCGAGGCCAGCCTGGTCTACAAGAGCTAGTTCCAGAACAGGCTCTAGAAACTACAGGGAAACCCTGTCTCGAAAAACCAAAAAAAAAAAAAAAAAAAAAAAAAGTTTCTATGATCACCGGTGCTTTGGAGACAGAGTACTAATCTTAGTATCTTAGTATTCCGGGCCCTCTGTCTTCTGACAAGAAAATTCGAGAGTGGGTACCCCTGCGTCCTCACGCTAGCGGCAGATGCAATGCTGGCCCAGTCCCCGTCGCCTTTGCAGCTTTTCCTGCTTTTCTTCGCTTTTACTTTCCCCCTCAAGCTGTCCCTCGTGGACTTTCTGTTTCCCGGAATCACCTAGCTCCCAGGACCCTACTCTAATCCATTAACTACAGGCTTTGCAGAGCAGAGCCTGGAAGTCTGAATTTCATCCCGAGATGGCCCCAACTTGTGCCGAGTCTAAAAAGTACCGCAGTAGACAGGGTAGTGATATTTCTTCTACGGCACCGAGGACAGTGCCTGGCACTTGATCAACGCATTCAGAATGAATGGGTGAAATGAGCTGCCCCGCCCCCACCCCACCCCACCCCATCCTGGTGGCGGCGCCAGGCCAAGGAACATTCAGTTGCTAGGATTCCGATGGCCGGCAGATGGCGCTGAGTAGATGTAAATGCTTTCCCAGGAACCGCTTTGCTGGAATTTAAGTCTCAAACGCAGCACGATAGAATTCTATTTTTTTCGTACTTATTTTGAATACGACTCTCACTCGTATGAATAAAATTGGTTTCTGAGAGGCCTGAGCAGGTAAGGAAGGGGCTGACAGACATTCCTAATTGTCCCCGCTTCCATCGTCTGTGAGCAAACACTGCCTGTTGTGAAATTACTCAAAGACACAAATGAATCTGCCATTTCAACAAGAGAGGGCAGCTAGCCTGTAATTTCTGTTAGTCATCTACTGTTTCTTTTAAGGGCGTTAAATTTGACTACCCTTTAAAAAATCATTTTCGTCACAAAGCTTCTGAAGGCCTGTCTTGGCTGAGCGCTCTCTTTGGAGATGTTGTAAGTCACCGCAGAGTGAAGGGCTGGGGCCTCAAGCCAACGCCTCCTTCCCTTCCCCCAAAGGGCATCTGCGTGCAATGGACTGATAGGGCCGCTCTGGGCCAACAGCCGACTATCAGGCAAGGCCATGGCCGCAGCTGAACGTTTTCTTCTGCAAGCAAACCTTCAGCCCGGGCCCAGAAGGAGGAACCATCCTGAGGCACTTGCGGTCTTCCCAGGCTCCAAGCCAAAGGCAGAAATAGCGATGACTTTAAGGTGGAAGCCAGGAGTCTAAAGCACAGAGCCAGCGTAGGGCACAGTTCAAGGGGGTCAACAGTTCATGGGTCACAAGTGGCAGAAATAACTATCAACTTCGGGATGGTCAGGAATAAACGGACAGGGGAGTTTAGAAGAGACTAGTAAGGGACTTACAAGGGAGGACCAGGACTAGCATTTTGTTGGGGGAGAGGAGAGGAAAAAAGGAAAGGGGAGGGGAGGGGAAGATAGGGGAAGGGAAGGGATAAAAGAAGCTACTAAAACACACTTTGTTTTTTTAAAAAAATGCTGTAATGATAGGGCGGTGGTGGTGCACGCCTTTAATCCCAGCACTCAAGAGGCTGAAGCAGGCAGATCTCTGTGAGTTGGAAGCCAGCCTGGTCTACAAAGTGAGTTTCAGGATGCCAGGATTATTACACAGAGAAACCCTGTCTAAAAAAAAAAAAACAAAACAAGAACAAACCCCCCCCCCAAAAAAAACAAAAAAACAAAAAGAAATCCATAATGACTACTACCTTGTATGCTAATTTTAAAAATAAATAATTTTAAATAACAGGAGAGTAGCTGCAGTTACTCTTTTCCTCCCTTGAATAATCTGATGTAGTTAGGCAGGGGTCAAGCAAGACAGGCAGTTCAGCCAGGAGCCAGTGTGACTGTCCAAACTGATTCGTAGGGAGGCATACATTGTGGGGGAGTCTGGTCTTAGCATCAGAGCCAGGTGGGATAAGGGTGTCCCCACAGAGAAACAGTTTCATGTGAGGTTTTACAGTCTAAGTGGGGGAGAGAGGGACCGCTTTAAGGCCATGCATACAGATGTGTTTTTTTTTTTCCCCAAAAAGTTGTTGGATGTTGTTGTTTTTCCCCTTGAAACAGGTCTGTCTCTGTTTCAGGAGCAGGGGGATCTTGTACTCACAGAGATCCTTCTGGCTTGTGTTTCCCAACTACTTTTCTTTCTTTTTTTTTTCTTTTCCCCTTTTTAGGCTTCTCTTTTTCTTTTTAGTTTTTCCAAGATAGGGTTTCTCTGCATAGCCCTGGCTGTCCTGGAATTCATACTATAGACCAGGCTGGCCTCGAACTCACAAAGATCCACCTGTCTTTGTGTCGTCCTGAGGGCTGGGATTAAAGGTGTGCGGCACCATTGCCCAGTTCTTTTTACGTTTTTAAAACAGGCTCTTGCTATGTGACTCTAGTTAGCTTGGGACTCGCTATATACCTCAAAGTATCCTTGAATTTGTGGTAATTCCCCAGCCTCTTGAGCGTCAGGATTGCAGGTGTGCCACACCATACCAATTCTAAGTAATTTTCTATGATACCATACGTCATTGGAACACTTCAAAAACTAAACTCATTTTGTTGTGTAGTTCTGAGTGAATACCTTTGGGACAAATATGTTGCTTTATATACAGTAAACATATATAAGCACAGAAATTACCACTGTTCTCAGAAACCTTACACAGCCCCCCAACAAACATGTGTTTTAACATTTCCTGGAATTCACTACAGCTGTTTGCCCTTCAGACTGTCTTGGTTGGCTCCAAAATCACCCAGCTGGAAATCTTACAATAAACCAGCCCATTTTTCTAATACTCCCTAAAGGCAAATGTTGGTGATTTTTCCTTTGGTTATTGTTTCAGATCCAGGCTTAACTACTATTCTTTCTTCTGGGTTCTCATTTGACATGGAGGACTGTCACCTCGAAATGCCTTTTACAATCTCTGCATTACTTTGTCAGGGGTTCCCTCCCACCAAATCCCATCTTGGAAGGCAGTGGAGTTGGGAATAGGTGGTGGAGAATAAGGAATGCCTCATGCCAGCTTTTTGGTTATTAGAGGACCAGAGAGGATGCCTGGGGAAAGAGAGTGGTCTAGAAATACTTTCTCTGAGGGATTATAGAAAATATTTCACCTAGGAAAGAAGGTGGCAGGTCAGGATTTTGCAGAATGAGAGATTAAATTTACCCAAATACCTACTGTAGTAATAAGAGCAGGGAATATGTAAACTTGATATATAATGAAGCAACACACATATTTACATGATATATAATGATGGAACACACTGGCTTCTCTAACACGAGCTCCCTATCCACTGAGGCTATGCGAGGAACGTGGAGGACCATAGTGGGGATGTACACAGCGATGCTTAATGTTGGATAGAATATGAAAATCAGTCTACCCTAAAATCTGCAATTCTGAGTAAGTGGGATTCCATTTATAATTATTAATAAAACTCTAGACTGGTATCAATGCTGGAGGGAGTGGAAGAGATCCCGAGAGGGTGAAGTCCTGAGGGAATGTGTACGGTGAGACGGGCATGGCCTATTAAGAACGTCAAGGCCAATTGCCCCATGAAATTGGCAAAACCATTGCCCATATGGGCAAGGCTTGAGGAATGGCAAAGCTTTCCTTAGGAGGTCAAGTATGAGTTTATGAATGACTGGTCAGTGTGTGCAAAGACTAGCAGCTGCAGCTTCCTGGGTGTTTATAGCTCACCTACAGAGACCTCTGACAGAGACTAGCTAGCCCCTCCCCTGTGCTGTACCTAATAAAGACCCAGAATGTTCCAGGTTCAGCTGTAGCGGTAACCTTAAAGAACTCCACATGATCCCATCTTCACTAAATGTGTGTCTGTGTGTCTGTCTTTTCTTCATTCCTTCACCACCCTAGCCAGGGTTTCGGGCCCCAGGTCACAGGGATGCAACACTCCCTCCTTCCTCAGCTTCTTTCCTTTATTTTTTTTTTTAAAACAGGGTCTTATTATGAAGTCCAAGTTGGCCTTGAATTCTTGATTCTCATGCCTCAGCCTCTTCAAGGCTGAGATTCCAAGTTGCATGCCATTCTTCTGTTACAGAGTGATGGCCTGGTTTGTGCCCCCTGGCTACTTCACAGTTAGCAATCTTCCAGTGTCTTCAACCACACTGACACCTCAGGTCTCTCTTATACTACAGAGCTACATCAAGGACTCTATTGGGCTAAGCTGTGCTGTGTTGCAACCCCTACATGTCAGCAGTCTGAAACAGCCAAGATTCATTTCTCTCTCCGGCTCTATGTCTGTGGTGAATTGGTTGCTGCGCTGTGGTGGTTTTTACTCCAGGATCTAAGCTAATGGGACAGCTTCTAGGCAGAAAAATACCGATCACTGTGACCAAAAGGAAGTTTTTCTGCCTGCAAGTGACAGGGAAAACTTCTGCTCACATTTCACAGGTCAAAACAATGTGTGGTTACTGAGTTAGCCAAGGATCTTTAGAACAGAACTGATGGAGAAAAATTATATATAATAAAATGGGATTTGTTAGGGTGACCTGTAGGGTGTGGTCCAGCTAATTCGACCATGACTGCTGTCCGACAGAGAGTCAAGCAGTGTGATACCTGTCCAGTCCACAAGACCAGATTCTCCACTGGCCTTTAGTATAGGTTGGAATCCCTAAAAGTAGGTTCTAATACCGGCAAAGGAATGCCTCAGCAGCAGCACAGATGAACTTGCCGGCATGGGGAGGGCAAGCAGGCGTAAAGTCAGGGTTTCCTCATCTGTGTCCTTTCGTGGAAATTGCGATCAGAAGGTATGAATGTTGCCACCCCAGATTTATGGTGGGTCTTTGTTGTGAAATATTTAACCATGCAAAGACATGCTATATTTTTTATGCTGTGGAATATTAATGACTTTAACTGTGTAAAGGTGTGTTACATTGTTTTTGCTGCGTTTGTTTAATGATGTAAAGATGAGTTACATTTGCTTCTGCTACCTAATTATGAAAAGATGTGTGATGATGCATCCCCCTCTGTCTGCTATGAATATGTTTTGTTACCATTAGTTAACAAAGAAGCTGCTTTGCCCTACGGCAGGGCACGATATAAGCAGAAAGGAAAACCAAACTGATTGCAGGGAGAAAGAAGGTGGAGTCAGTCAGACGCCATGTAGCCACTGAAGGAGTAAGATGTCAGGACCTTCCTAGTAAACCATGAGCCTCGTGGTAAAATATAAAATAATAGACATGGATTAATTTGAGATGTACGAGCTAGCTAGAAACATTCCTGAGCCATTGGTCAAGCAGTGTTATAATTAATATAGCTTCTGTGTGATTATCCAGGTCTGAGCAGCTAGGAAATGAAAGTGTAGTCTCTGTTTACAGATGTGTTGCTGTTTCACCTTGCCTACCTAAGGCACCTGATTGGTCTAATAGAAAGCTGAACAGCCAATAGCTAGGCAAGGCAGGGATAGGTAGATAGGTGAGGCTGGGAAGTAGAGAGAATAAATATAAGAGGAATGAGAGAAGAAGGAAGAGTACAGAATGATGGAGTAAGAAGGTCCAAGGCAAGAAACTAGCCAGACACAAGAAACAGTGAAAGTAAAACATACAGAAGGAAAGAAAAGTAAAAAGCCCCGAGGCAAAAGGTATCAAAAGAGAAATGGGTTAAGTTAAAAGAGCTAGCCAGAATTGACCCTAAGGTAGGCCAAACATTCATAACTAATAAGAAATCTGAGTCATGATTTGAGATATACATACGATGCACACACAGAGATACAGAAGCAACACTCATACACATAAAATACACATACGATGCACATGCAGAGATGCAGAAGGAACACTCATACATATAAAATAAAAATAAAATTTCAAAACCTTATGAAAAGAACTTTTGAAAGAGTTCATTGGTCTTTGGAACAATTTGTCCTTTGTTCTCTCAAGTAATTTCAACATTATTTCAGTTGGTGGACAGGATGTTATAATCCCCGGGGAAGGTGGACTCTTAATATTTATGGCTAGGAAAAGGCAAACTTCAGAGGAGGAAACGAACAAGGAGCCATGTGTCCTAGATGGGGGATTTTTTTAAAATTTTACTTATTTTTAGATTTAGTTTGAGTAGTAGCTTGCCCATGTTTATGAACTCTTTGCAGTTTTTCCCTGTGCTGTCCAGCTGTGTTGGGCAATAAATGTCCCTTGCCTTGATTGCTGGTCTGTATGGCTGACTAGTGTGGCTAACTTAGCACTCTGATCTTCAAGCAAGCTTTATTTGTTAGATCATAAAATATTACATTTCCCCTTTCTGTCTAATATAAAAAGGTTACAACTAATATAAAAAACTATATACAATAAGTACAATAACTATATATAATATATATAGACAATAAATGTATCAACAATGTCTAGTCCATTTGCACCTTGACAAATTCAGAGAAAATACTCCATTATCTATCCTATCTTGGTGAGTTCGAAAGGTTGTACCTAATTCACTTTCTATTTTAAAAGGTTTCTTTATTTATTTCATTTGTATGTATTTTGCCTGGGTGTGTATCTGTGCACAGTGTATGAGCAGTGTTCAAGGAGGTGGGAAGAGATGATCAGATTCCCTGGAACTGTAGTTGAGATGGTTTGAACCACCATGTGGGTGCTGGGACCTGAACCTAGGTTCTCTACAAGAGCAAATGGAGCCATCTCTCCAGCTTCAAGTTTTAGCAAAATCTTGTACTATATAGTCTTGTTTAGAAAATAACCATGTGGGGAAAGTCACCACAACCCAGTCTGAGATCCCAGGGCTCTGTCCTCTGGCTCTGTACCTCACCTCCAGGACTCTCCCCCTCCCACTTTCCTCTCCTAATGAAACAAAACAAAAGTGTTGTGGGGGATCCATCGGAGAAGACCACTCAATATGGGTGTAAGCCAATACAAAGTCTTTATTAGCAAGCTGGCAACTACACTGGGTGTTTGGAAACCCAGTGTTGCCTTGAGCCTTTCTCAGGGTGAAACACAAAAACCATGTTCTAGGTTGACACACTTCAGTTAACAAGAATGGTTAGCCAGAAGCAGAACTACAGAAGAAAAAAAAAGGTAGAACATTTTGAGACTTTACCAGAACTAAGGACTTTGATGGATTAGGTTTTTGTTTTGGTTTGGCAGGTGGTGCTGCCTGCATGCTGAGTTTTATAGCCTGAATGGCAGTTCCGTCATGGAGTCAGTTGTGCTAAGGTCTGGGGCTGGGTTACATTCCCCACTGGTCTTAGTGAGTGAGTCAAATCATGGGCTCATCCTGCTTTAGTTTAAGGCATAGGGTCTTGCTGTTAATCCAATCAGAATGAGAAAGGCCTAGTCAGCATTGACAGCAGATCAGTTAGCCAGGGGGACCAAGAGACCAGGGACAGGTATCAATTTTTTTAAGCATGACATGATTTTTTTCTAATTACTCCTGATTAATTAGCATAGAAACAACAGGTTTCTCTCAAAGCCAAGTTTCCTTTATCTCATGAGAAGCAAGTCTAAGCCTCTCTAATTTTGAAGGGTCATTTTTGCAAGGAAATCTGTCGTCCTAATTTGGAAATGGAAATTTTTAATACCTCTATGTCCTGATCAACCTGTCTACTTAGTTTGCAAAACATCAGAACCATTAGTACATGCCCCCCAAGTAGTCTTAGGGGCTCAGTAATATTGCTGTTATCCAGATGAATTAACCCATAAGGCAGACTTGCAGACATCAAGTAAGAAGTTAAAGGTTTTGGATATTAGACAACTTTTAGCTCCTTACAAAATCTCTAACGTTAATTTGGGCTGCCCCCAGTTACAGTGAGTTTTGTCAGTCCGTCAGCTAACAGACTGGTTGGCTTATATCCCTATGTAGGATGTGGGCCAGGTGGCTAAGCACAACCAGCATTCTGGCTGACTTTTGGCTGAGAATGATTAACTTTATCCCCCGGGTCCCTTCCTGTGGTGTAGAGTCTGATTCCCCCGGTTTTTCTTGTTTCCCAAGGCCAGAATCTTTTTCAAGGAATTTTTCTGGAAGCCTCAATTTTACAACCCCAATTTTTGTAAGGGAAACTCCCTTGTGTCTGACAACTAGGGGGCCTAGCCACAAGGCATGCATAGAATTGTAAACTCTGTATTTCTATCTCAAAGGATAGATTTCCATATTTTTTCTTTTTTTTCTATGTAAAAAACACTTAAAGTTGGTATCAAAAAGTAAAGGGCAGATGGAATAGGGGCTGCTGGTCTGTAGTCACATTAGCTAACACCTTCCCTGTATCTGTGTTCTTTTTCTAGTCCAGGTCTGAGGGTGGTGGGGGCTGCACCGTAACACTGTATTCATACCAAACACAAGTCTCAGGAGGTTGGAGAAGGGCAGAAAGAGAAAGGGCCTGAGGCCCAACGAAACCTTAATTTCAATGGGTCCATAGTCAGGAGATCATCCAGTTGCCGGCCACATCTGTGGCTTCCGCTCTCTTGACCTGGGTGTGGCGGATCCATTGTGTAATGCCAGCTACCTTCACAGCCATGGGAGTGGAAAGAATCACCATGTAGAGTGTTTCCCAGGTTGGTTTCAGTGCCCCTGTGGCTACCTGCCTGACCCAGACAGTGTCATTGGACCAGAGCAAGGGGAAACTGGTGGTGGACTCTGGTGTCAGCTGGGTCTCTCAGATCGTTGGATGAATAGCCTTTCTGGAGGACTGGAAGGGCTGTAGTGACTTGAGAAAGGAACGGTTGGTTAGAGAGCTCTGCCAACTGCTGGCTTCTGAGCCTGGGAAGCAGTGAGGGAGGTCTTCCAAAATGAGGTCTATCAATCCTTTGTTGGAGGCCGATGAGAGTTTTGTTAGAGGTTTTTTGTTTTTGTTTTGCTTGACCAGAGCTTTGAGTTCTGCACAATAGTGTTCTTAATCTACGTCTAAAGCTTTAGCTATTAATTGAGAGGTTTTTGGTCATGAAAGCCAGGCCATTGTTGGACCCCATTGCTAGGGGGAGACCAGTTCCTGGAGGAGCTTTTTAGCTATTATTTGAGCAGTTTCAGTGGGAATGCTTCTTTCCACCCAGAAAGGGAATCTATAAAATCTACCAAAGCACTTTCGTCATACCACAACAAGCCAGATCTCTGGGAAGCCAGTTTTTGCAGAGTTTGCTGGGATGTTGGTCTCTCATTTTGACCCCTTTCTGAGTAAGGGCTCTCTGAATTCACTTGAGCACAAACCTGGCATCTGGTTGAGACATACCATGCTAGATTGTCCAGTCTAGGGGTAGCATACTTTGGTCTGAGCAACTCAGGAAGTTTTGTGGACCCCAGATGAGGGGCCTGGTGAAGGTCAGTTCCCAGAGTCCTGCCAGGTGTTTCTGGGAGCAAGATCATTCTCTTTGGTGTCCTCTATCAACCTGTGGATTTGAGTTGTCCATTTTTTTTTTTTTATCATGGAGTCTCAGGTAGCACTGGGTCAGGGTGTGCTATCAGAATATCAGAATGTCGCCGGGCGGTGGTGGCGCACGCCTTTAATCCCAGCACTCGGGAGGCAGAGGCAGGCGGATCTCTGTGAGTTCGAGACCAGCCTGGTCTACAAGAGCTAGTTCCAGGACAGGCTCCAAAGCCACAGAGAAACCCTGTCTCGAAAAACCAAAAAAAAAAAAAAAAAAAAAAAAAAAAAAGAATATCAGAATGTCAATAGACGGCATTGATCTTAGGGCCATTTGTCCAGCAGCTAGGTCAGAAGCCCAGCAGCGGAGGACAGTAATTTGTAGGAAAAGCCAAATAGCTTCTAGGAGGGAGGGTCAAGGTTTTTTTTAAATGTCCTTTTGCCGGGTGATGAGAAGTCCTCTTTCTCTATAGATCACGCTGTGGACACGCCCCGTAGTAAAAGAATAGCAACTGTCTGTGTATATGGTGGTGGACTTGCCTCTTCCCCATCTGAAAGCCTCGGTCAGCTCAGGCTGACTTCTGGGCTGAGGTACCTGGTTCAGGCCCAAATGGTTTCGGTTAAAGCAATTATTGCAGCTCCCACGTAGCTGGTTTCAGTTTTCATTTCCTGACAGTCATGCTGGAGCACCTGAGTCATCGGGCAAGAGGGCAGCTGAATGGATGGCAGAGGGTTTCTCAAGCTGGACTCGAGTAGGGCCTGGTGCTGGGTTGTGCAGTCATTGGACAGCCAGTGTAAGGGTGCTCTTCGGAGGGTGTTCGGAGTATGAGATCTTGATCCAGAGTCAGCTTGTTTCTTTTCTTTTATTAAACTAGCAGCAGTCACCACAGCTCTTAGACAGTGGGTCATCCTGTGGTTACAGGGTCCGGTAGTTTGGTCAGGTATGTCACGGGTTGTTTCCATGGCCCCAAAGTTTGTTTAAAGCCCCTTTTGTCTTTTGTTTCCTTCGCAAATGGTTGAAAAGGTTTGGAGACATTTGGAAATTCTAGGGGTGGAGCAGAAGTCAGAGCTGCTTTTAAAGCCTCAAATGCCTTCTTTAGGTCCCAGTCCAGAGCAGGGGTCTAGTGCCCCCTTTTGTGATTACGTATTAGAGGCATTTCTATTTCCACAAACTCTGGCCTCCAGAGGCAGCAATATCCAACTGCACCTAGGTACTCTCGACCCCATCTCTTAGCCTTTGGAGTTGGAATATGAAGGACAGCAGCAATCCTACTCTGAGACAGGCTCCTTGTGCCTCCCCTCAGCAGGCTGGCAAGGTAGGTAGCCTCTGACGTACAAAACTGTACTTTCTTAGCTGACATTTTAGAGCCCAAGGTCTGTAACTCTTGAAGCATTTCCCAGTGGCCCTTTTATAATTTATTTTCCAGGAAACCTCTGAAGGAAGGGCAGAAAGTCTGCACTTAGCATTTTTAACTCCTGGGGCAACCTGGTCCGGGTATGTTGTTTGCCATAACCTCCTACTGGGTCTTTCCATTTAAAAGAAAAGATGGGTTGTCTCACCTCTGCCCATGGAGGCTGAAGAATGGGTCTTTCATGTCCAGGAGAGTGCACATCTGCTTCTCTGGAATAATCAGACTCATGAGAATCAGGCAAGAGAGGAGTATTCCGGGGTGATTGACTGGGCATTAGGATGCCTGTGTCTTCAAGTCAGGCAATATGGACTGCAAATTTCTCCTTTTGTTTCCAGGGTCATTGGGTATTGTTTAATATGGATGGGGGTAGCTAACAATTATAGGAGCGTGGTGTTGGGCCAGTCCTGGGTAGGTTGGTTCCTTCTGACAGAGGCTATGACACCAAAATTTTGCCAGGTATCTGTAAATCTAACTGCATCTCATCACCAGAGAATCTGATGGTGACTTTAACTTTTATAACTTTTTCTCTAAAATCTGGGGCTAACTGGGTGGCAAAGGAAATATTTTAGAAGATGTCTTTAATCCTTTAAAAAAAAAAAGCCTAGTGAAAATTGTTTATATTCTCTTTGGTCAGTGTTAGACAGAAGGGAAAATGGGTTCTGCCCAGGCTATGTTGTCTGGCTATAATCCCCCACCCCCCCATCCCTCCACCCCCCCACCTCTAACCTCCCCTTCCCCCCTCCCCCCCTCCCCGCCGCCTTGCCCAGCCCAGGGGCGTTTGTTTTGTTTTGCTTTTTTCTTTTTTATTTCTTTCAGAGAGTGGCAAGTTTTATGGACTACCTGTTTGTACATCATGCAAGAAAAAAGAGTGGAGCTCTCTCCTTTTCTTTGGGCTCAGCCCAGAGGAACATTTTCCCTTTCCTGGTGTTTCTTAGAGTAGGCATGGAGCAGAGCAGAGAGTGCTCACCTGGGGAACCATTCCCCTATACCACCCCATGTGCATCCCCTTTAGACGGTAGGGGCCCTGAATGAGAGGCCAGACCTCTCCCCACCTTCATATGGGACCAACCTTGACCATGGGCAGGAGGCAAGCAACCACACCAACAAGTGCTCCTGCTTTGGAGATGTTCAGGTGGTGGATTTGGAGTTTTGCTGGGTGCCCTGGAAGAGTCAAAAGGATTTGGGTCCCTAACAGAAGAGGACACAGGTTTTAAGCTGGGTGTGGGGAGGGTCTCACACTAGAGAGATGGAAATACATAGAAAGACACACAGAGACACACAGAGAAACACAGTAAAGGCAGCCAGTGATGACCACCACACATTCATACACCTGAACAGACAGAAGGAACCCATGATGTCTCACATGGATCCCAGACACTGATCAGCAGCCACATCTGGCCTCTCTTACGTGTCCAAACAGAGGACACCTTAATCAGACTTACACCCAGAGGTGCCAGATGAGGCAACTTCCTAATTTCCTTCCTTTTGGGGGTGGAGGTGTAGACCCTTCAAATCACTGGACAGTGATTGATTCAGAGGGAACCCTGGGAACCTGGGACATCTCAGGTTGAACGATTCCTAAGAGTTCCCTGACCACCAACCACACTCTTCCTTGATCCAAGGGGCTCTGAGATCCCCAGTGTCTTGAGGTTTGGTCTCTGAATCTCACTGGGGTTTCTAGGAATGGCGTGGCATATTCATCTCAGACATGGGTTTAAGCCAATAGAAAATTATTTTCTAGTGAGCTGGCAACTAAACTGGGTGCTTAGGATCCCAGTGTAGCCCAGAGCCTTTCTCAGGATCAATGTTTAAGCCCAAAAATCATGTTCTGGATCGACGTATTTCAGTTAACAAGAAGAGTTAGTCAGAATTGGAACTAGGGAAGCTAAAAGGCAAGGTTAGTACATTTTGACACTTTTCCAGAACTATATGGGCTTTGATGAATAAAACCTTTGTTTTAGTTTTGGCAGGTGGTGCTGTCTACATGCCGAGTTTTACAGCCTGACTGGCATTTCCATCATGGAGTCAGTTGTGCTAGGGTCTAAGGGACTACCGAGGTCTGGGGCCCTGTTAGAAAAACACAGTTTCATGTTTGTGAAAGTAAATATGATAGTTGTAGTGATTAGAAAGAAAATGGCTCCCATAGGGAGGAACACCATTAGGAGGTGTGGCCTTGTTAGATTAGGAGCAACCTTAATGGAGAAAGTATGTCACCATGGGGGTGGGTTTTACGTTCTCCTATGCTCAGCTACTCCAGTGCCACAGTTCACTTCCTGCTACCTGTGAATTCAGACGTAGAACTCCTAGCTTCTTCTCCAGCACCGTGTCTGCCAGCACTGCACCATGTCCCACCAGGATGATAATGAACTGAACCTCTGAAACAGTTAGCCACCCCAATTAAATGTTTTCCTTATAAGAGTTGCCATGGTCACAGTGTCTCTTCATAGTAATAGAAACCCTAAGTAAAGCAATAGGTAATCACTTGAGAGAGTAACCTCAACCGTAATTGTTGAAACAGCCAAAATGAGACCCCTTCTTAGCTGAGGGCTGCCATTTGTGGTATTTGCTAAGAGCAGAGGACTTTTGTACAAATGACCAATTTGTATCTGAGAAGATGGGAGCTCTTGTGTCGTTTGTGCTGGACACAGAAAATCTCGAGGTAAAGAGAAATAGGGTAGGGATCAGCTTTGTAAATAAAATACCTGTGGCAGGATGGTCTCATGCCTGATGTTCATTATCTCTGGCCAAGGGCAGTTTTTTTGGGACACTGCATTTCGACTTTGGGAGAATTAGGGAAGCCACATGTTAAAGAGACGAGTCTCTAATTGTTCTCAGGTTTTACCTGTAGCACCCAGCAGATAAAATTTTACAAAGTCCATTAAGAGCATATTAACGTCAGAATTATGAATAAGTGGGAGCTTTGCAAGTGTAATAATGGTGAATCCTACTCAACATTTTCTGTCATATGTTTTCTTAGAATTTCCTCTAAATTCAATGACGTGCTTTGTAGAGCTTTAGTTATTTATCTCCTAACCTTTTCTTTTCCTTTCTGTCTTAGTTAGGGATTCTATTGCTCTGATGAGACATCATGACCACGACAACTCTTAGGAAGGAAACGTTTAATTAGGGGTGGTTTAATGCATTATCGTCATGAGGTTTAGTCAATTATTGTCGTGGCAGGAAGTGTGGTGGCTCAGAGGCAGACATGGTGCTGGAGAGGTAGCTGAGAGTTCTATATTTGGATGGACAGGTATTAGGAACAGATAGTGAGCCACTGACCTGGTTTGAACATCTGAGACCTCAAGGCCTGCTCCCAGTGACACACTTCCTCTAACAATGTCACACCTCCTAATAGTGTGACTCCTTCCGGGGAAACAGTTGTATTCAAACCACCACACATTCTTCTCTCTCTCGCTCTCTCTCTCTCTCTCTCTCTCTCTCTCTCTCTCTCTCTCTCTCTCTCTTTGGTGTTTTTGAAACAAGGGTTGCTTTGAGTAGAACTACATCTATAGACCAGGCTGGCCTCAAACTTAGAAATCCACCTGCCCCTGCCTACCTAGTAGTGTGTTTTGATTTTCATTTTGTTTTGTTTTTGAGACAAGATCTTACTATGCAACTCTGGATGGAATTCTCTATTTTGACCAGGCTGCCCTCAAACACAGAGACCCACCCGCCTGTGCCTCTTGAGTGCTGTGGCCAAGGCTGAGTTAAACCTTTCCCCATAGACTGGCCTGACCTTGAATTCACAGCAATCCTCCTATTGCAACCTCTCAAATTCCAAAATTACAGATGTGAGCTACCACATCCAGCTGATTTGGGCTATGTTTAATTAAGAAATAATGTTATGTATTAGGGTAAGATCTGATGAATGACTATATGAATACATAACAGTCATAGTCTAAATATTTTGCATCTCTTATCAAGCCAACTCACAAATATTTAAATTGTGTTGCACTTCTGATTGGCAATCTAATAAAAAGATACTTCAGTAAAAAAGGAAAATAAGGCTGTGTACAAAAGAAGAGCCATAGACAATTTCTTTTCTTTCAAATTTATGTGTATGTGTGAGTGTATGTCACATGTATGTGGATGCCCTGGAGATCTCCTAGAGTTGGAATTACAGGTAGCTGTGTGCCATCTAACTTGGGTGCTGGGAACTGAACCCAGGTCCTCTGCAGGAGCAGTAAGCACCTTAAACCACTGAGCCACCTCTCCAGCCATGTCCATGGACAGCTTTAGTAGTGGTTGCTCTCTCTGTCATTGGGAGTGTGTTAGCACCTTCTGATCTTGTGACATCTGTGCCTTTCTCTCCCTCCCTCCCTCCCTCTCTCCCTCCCTCCCTCCCTCCCTCCCTCCCTCCCTCCCTCCCTCCCTCCCTTCCTTCCTTTCCTTTTTACTTTCATTTGCGTTTATTTTATGATGAATTTATTCCCATTTTTGTGTCTTCAGGGATACCTTTTTCACAGCCTCCTCTTCTAGCTTCGGAACAATGTGTTCTTTTCTGCGAGGATCACCTCAATATGGCTCATGTGTGGGTTAATCCAGTCATGAGCTCTGGAAGTTCAATGACACCTTTTGGATGATTTGTTCACCTGGCTACTTTCAATGACTGGAGAATCTACATCTCTGAATTTTAAAGCAGGTGTAACAGAAATTCAGTGCTCTTTTGGGTCACCAACCCTGCATCCAGCCCCACAGTTTAGCATGGACACACCTACCAACTCCACCATCATATTGCCAGCACACATTAAAGAGACGTTTTTTGGGGCTGGAAAGACGACTCAGTGGTTAAGAGCACTGACTGCTCTTCTAGAGTTCTGTTCCAGCACCTACGTGACAGCCCCTTGCCTGCTTCTGGCCTCTGAAGGCACCAGGAGCTCGTATGGTGCGCACACATGTACAGGCAAGCACTCATACACATAAGATAAAAAACAAATCTTTTAGTTGGTCAGTGGTGGCACACACCTTTAATCCCAGCACTCAGAGGCAGAGGCACTTGGATCTCTGAGTTTGAAGCCAGCCTGGTCTACAGAGCGAATGCTACACAGAAAAACCTTGTCTTGGAAAAAACAAAACAAAACAATGCTCGGTGAGTTTTTAGATATGCATGTGCTTGATGGCTCGAGCAGTTTCTCGGGTTTCTTAAAGTGAAGACAAAGATTTGAATGTCCTTATCTGCATGATTTTATAGGGTTTTCTGGGTCAAGAGAGTAGCGAGAACAGTCTTCGGTCGTCTCAGGCCACTTACAGGAAGAAATGTTCTTCTTCTTTTCATTTTTATCATAATACAGTAATAAACATGGCCTAATTAATGTGACTCAACACCACATAAATACTAGCAGAGTCCAGGATGTCTGTGTCAATACCAAATGTAGCAGCTTCTGGAGAATGACTGCCCTCGGCAATGACAATGTGCTTTAGGCCTTACTGACTTAATCAGCAAGGTTGTTGTGCCAGTTGTCAGGTTTCTGCTTAGACTATGGTTGTCATTATTTTCTTTATTTCTAACTCACAAGTCACACACTTTATTGAGATAAAAGCCACATCATATACAACTCCCGGTTTTTAAAATTTCAAAGTACACATGTGGTCTATGGCTTTAAAATGTATATTCCCATTATTGTATCACATTTATAATTTTTTAATTCCAGAACATTCTGTCACCCCAGATAGAAACCCCACACCTCCCATCTTTCTCAGCTTTCATCCCCTGTGAACTGCTACTACTACTTTACTTTCTTTCCGTATTTTTTCTGTTTTGTACCTTTCATATACAGGGAATCATAAATCTTGTGACCTTTTGTGTCTTGCTTCTTTCGTTTAGCCTAATGTTTTCTAGATTCGTACCTATTGTACATATTCCTTTCTCATTATATGGAAACACCATTTTGTCTGTTCACTAGCCAATGGACATTTGAGCTGCTTCTAAGTTTTGGTTTTTACAAATGAGAGTGTGGTAATAATGGAGGTTGAACCTAGGCCCTTGCATATCAGGTGTATGTTAGGGACAGGGGGAGGGGGATGAAGAGAGAGAGTATGGGGAGAGACAACTGGAACTGGCTTTTGGGGGGTGGTGTGGGAACCTAGCAGTATAAACTCCCAGGATTCTACAAGGGTGACCCTAGTGAGGATTTCTAGTAAGGGACAGTACTGGAGCCTGAACGGCCATCTTCTGTAACCAGGCGACTTCCAGTAGTAGGATCGGGACATCAACCCAAACACAAAACCTTCAACCTAGACTCTATCTTGCCTAAAAGATGTGCTGGGGCAATGTAGGAGTGGAACTTGGGAGTGGCCAACCAATGACTGGTTTAATTCGAGGTCTATGCTGTGAGAGGGAGCCCATTGGAGAGCTTCTTCAGGTTCCTCCCCCTCAAGCTCTGGGAACCCCAGTGGAAGAAGGGAGGAAGATTTGTAGGAACCAAAGGACACCGGGAGAACATGGTCTACAGACATTGACTAAGTAGGACTCATAGAGACTGAACTGGTGATCATGGAGCCTGCATGGCTCTGTACTAGATCCTCTGCATATATGTTAAGGTTGTGTAGCTTGTTGTTTTTGTGGTACTTCTTACATTGGGAGTAGGGGTGTCTCTGACTCTTTTGCCTGCTCTCAGGACCCCTTTCCTCTTAGTGGGTTGCCTCGTCCAGCCCTGATATGAGGGTTTGTGTCTAGTCTTATTGTATCTTGTTATGCGGTGTTTGGTTGAAATCCCTGGGTGGCTTGCTCTTTTTCTAAAGGGAAAAGGATGAGGCATGGACCTGGAGGAGAGGAGAGGAGAGGTGGGGGAGGAGCAGGAGGAGCAGGAAGAGCTGGAGGAGCAGAGGGAGGGGAAGTTTCAGCTGAATGTATTGCATGAGAGTAGAATAAATTTTAAAAAAGAGGAAACAAAACAAAAACCAAACATCAGAAAGACACCAAATGAGCGTGTGTGTGGTGTTGGAGATTGAACCCAGGGCCTGGCATGTTCCACACAGTTGCTCTTCCAATGAGCCAAGACCCAGCTCTTGGTTTTTTGAGACAGTGTCTCACACTGTAGCTCAGGCTAGCTTTCAACTCATGATCCTCCTGCCTCAGTCTTCTAAGTACTGGATGATGAACATATACCACTGTATCCTGCTGTATGTGGTTTTGTTTTGTTTTTGGTGTTTTGTTTGTTTGTTTTACAAAGTCTCTATTATGTAACTCTGGATGTCCTGGAGCTTGCTATATAGATCAGGCTGGCCCTGAATTTACAGAGATCCACCTGCCTCTGCCCCCATATTCTGAAATTAAAGGCATGTACTACATCATCTGGCCGTGTTTAACTTCTTAAAGAAGCACCAGACTAATTCCTACAGTGACCATACTATTTTAGACTTCTTTCAGCAATGTTGCACCATCTCTCCAGTCCTGAATATAAATTATTGACATTTTTTTCCTCTAAGCACTTTGAAAGCTTTCCCCTTTGTGTTTGCCCTTGATGGTTCCGGTAAGAAATCAGCCGTTCATTCCACTGAAGGCCACCTGTGAGCAGTGAGTATCTTCTCTTTTGCCACCCTCAAGGTTCTTTCTCTTTCCATAGTTTGGTGATATTACATCTTGACACACACCTCTGAGTATATTCTACTTGAAATTGGCTGAGCTTCTTAGATTCGTGTATTTAATCAAAGTTGGAAGCCATTGCCCATGATTTCTTTATACATTTGCTATTCCATTTTCCCCGACTTCCCTCTCCCAACTTCGTTTATGTGTAAGTTGGAACATTTAGAATTTTAAGACGCCTAATAGATCCTGATTTCTTTTACACTTCTCAAAGCATAGTCCAGAGGCCAGAAACATCAACATCTCCTGGGAAATAGTCGGAAATACAAATTTTCAGGCCCCACCTAGACATCCTGAAGATCCACTGTTTATGAGACAACCTGTTTTGTTTTTTACGCGAAACTCCTTAAGCAAATTTTAGGCATATATTTTTTTGTGTGTGTCTGTGTGTGTATGTGTGTGCATGATATATGTGTCATAGGCACAAATGCTGCAGCATGCATGAGGAAGTCGGAGGACAATTTTGAGTTGTTTCTCTCCTTCCACCTTTAGATGGGTTCCAGGGATTAAGTACACTCAGGTCACTAGACTTTCCTGGTGAGCCATCTTACCAGCTCTCCCTTCAAGGCAAATTGAAGGCCAAAGTTTAAGAATCAATGATTTTGATGCTTTCTATTTTACTGATTTACCTTTCTTTAAATCAACTGATTAGATTATAATTCCAGTCAAGTTATACTTCCATTAAACTACACTAGGTGATAAGCTTTGCAAATACAATGAAAATATTGACCTTCTTCTTGTCATGGTAAACTGTCTCATCATAAGAAACTCTAGGACCTGCCTTCCCTGGCTGCAAAGTGTGTTAGAGAGACAGGCATGACCAAGTGATAAAGGTCTAAAGAGTATATGCTCAAACAGAGTTTAAATAGTCATTGTAAGGGCTTGAGGAGGACTGGACACAGAAACTCACCCTAACACTGGAGTAGAATTAAGCATTTGTTCCAGACTGAGGCAGAGGAAAAAGTCCTGAGATTCATGATGACTTGAGGAAAGATGACGAAATAGCAGATTATTAAACTGTACATGACAATGTAAATAGAGGCAAAATTCAGCAGAGTTCTGTCATAAGCGTCTAGCTATACATAGTCCAACTTGTGAGCTAGCTTGGTGTGAAGACAAAATCAGATCCCATATGCAAGACTCATCTTGTGGAAACTGACTGCAGGCATGCACTCAGCAATATCATAGGAGTATTTGTTGTGGCTTGCTAACCCCTTAATGCTCAGGGATGTGTAGTTAATTATAGCTTATCTAAATCGAAACAACACATCTGTACCACAGTAAATCATTTTCAGTCATTTGTTATTGTGTAACAAACCTTCCCAAGCCCATAGCCTAAAACAGTGGCAATACTTCGTTTGTGGCTATGCAATTTAGGCAGGGCTCAGTGGAATAGCTCATCTGTGCCCCAGATGGCATTAGTTAGGGTGGCTCCAAAGACCAGTCAGAGGGTAGGTGACAAATGAAATCATCTGAGGACTTACTTGAGACCCTGTCTGGCAACAGGGGCAGCTAGCAATCTTCTCTCCATGTGACTTTGGTTGTAGTTTCCAACTGTGTTGAAGCCAGCTCCTCCTCCTCCTCCTCCCTTCTCCCTCCTCCTCCTCCCCCCTCCCCCCCCTCCTCCTCTTCTTCTTCTTTCTTACAGAAGGCTCAGAAATCCAAAAGACTAGATAGATAAGTGGAGTTTCCATTTTGACTTTGCTATTTACTGTGTTGTTCACAACAAGCCCCTTCTCCCCATTCTGAATCTCAGATCTCAAATTTTATGTCTGGACTTAGTCTCAATTGCCCAGAAGAAGATGCTGAGGCAGATCTTAGAGAGGACATAATTTATTTGAGAGTTAATTCCAACACATATCAGAAGGAAGTTGGGAAGAGATACAGGGAAAGAAGCCAGGAAATGATGCTTAACCAAGAAAATACTACAGACAGTAACAGGAGCTTAAAGGACAGCACAGAGTTACCTCACTTAAGGGTAAAGGGCGCCTGGGTATAATTTCCCTGTCGACTCTAGTCAGTCATTGCTTAAAGACAGCAAATTCGAGGTGGACTTGAGAAAATCTGGAAGCAGAGATGAGGCGCTAATGGACCAAAACTGAGCAGGTTTGCAAGGAAAGTAGTGAGGTTTGAACGAATGTAAACATTCTTCATTGAATAATAATAATGGTTTTCTTAAGATTATTGAGTAATTAAATGAGATAGCATAAAAAAAGAAAGAAAAACCTCCATTCCTAGTGCGAACGCTCTCCCGGTGCTTTATTAGTCCACACAACAGCATTTAGAGGAGCCCCGGAAGGTCCTGGAGCTTTTCCAACGCTGCCCACCAAACCGTTCATCTGCCTAAGGCAGTCTCACAGAATGGCATTACCATAAGCCGGTCAGCCACCAAGGCGGACTTCAGGTCTGATCCCTAAACTCAGTGCCTTTGCTCTCATGGCCACCCTTCAGAGGCTCCTCCGGGGTTTCCTCGTCACTCTCACCCGCTTAGGATGGTCACTCTTTCTTCAGCTCCCTTTCCCATCCTCCACTGTGCTTTCTGGGACTCGAGTTCTGGTGTTACCGCTCACAAACGGTTGCAAACCCAACAGGGTTCCGAAATTGTTCGTCATTTGGTAGTTTTTAATAGAGGAGTGAAAATAACCCAGTATTTAGGAAGGTTTTGGAGCGCAGGCTTGGAAGACAGGAAAGATGGAAAAAGCAAGACCACCCCTCCCCCCACGTATGCATGCGCATGTATGTCTTGAAGTTGCCTCAACTGTCCATTTTGAGACGTGCGAGGTGAAGGATCAGTCTTGACACCAAACTCGAAGACTGTTAAACGAGTGGGCAGATAAGAAAGGGACAAAGCGAGGCACCTTATTACAAAATAAGCAGTGACCTCTGGTCTAAAGGCTTGGGTCCTAGTTCAGGCAGCCTCTGACAGCTTTGCCTTTTCCCAGGCGTAAAAAAGATTGTAGGCTGCACCTTCGGTGATTACTGCTCAGACCCAGACTGCGAGAACAACAGGGTAAGCGCGCCAACCCTGTTCTCTTATTGGGAAAACGCGGGAGCAGCTAGCATCCTCGCCAAGCGGCTGTAGCAGATGCGATGCTAAGTACCAGGCAGCTGCGGGCACCCAAGCGGAGTCATTGCTTTTTCTAGCTCTCAGGCCCTCTCGGGAAGCCGCACACAGACAGACAGACCCCACCGCCGTCTGGGCGCCGGGCTTTCCCGCAGCGCTACGCGTCCTGCTGCCGCGCGCTGTTGCTGGGGCCCGGGCGCCGCCCTCTTTCACTATCGACCAATGGCGGAGGGGCCAGAGCAACGCCCAACTACAGAGCGGACCAATGGCGGCGCAGAAGGGGCAACGCCCTGCTCCCCCACGGACCAATGGCAGTGTGCCCCGGCGCCCGGGCCGCCCCAGCCAGGCGAGGAGGCGGGCAGGCGGCCGCTAGCTCCGCCCCGCTCCCCTCTGACCCGGTGTCTAGTCGCTCTGTCTTCCTGTTCCAAACCACGTGGACGCGTCGGGGGCCGCCGTGGTCCCTGTCGCGTTCCCAGCTCCCGGCCCTCCGCGGACTGCACGCACATGGCGACCCAGGCGCACTCCCTCAGCTACGCGGGGTGCAACTTCTTGCGTCAGCGGCTGGTCCTGTCCACCCTTAGCGGGCGCCCGGTCAAGATCCGGAGGATTCGGGCCAGGGACGACAACCCGGGCCTTCGAGGTGATTGGAGAGGGGGGCGTGGAGGGCGGGGATCCGAGGTCGCCGTCTCGAGCCGTCGCGGGGCGCGTGGGAGGGCTGGGGGTCGGGCGGAGCGAGAGGCGGGTCTGGTCGGAGCTGCGCCACGCGTGGAACGATTCCCTGCGGCTCCCGGGCGCGGGTAGTAAACAGCTACACGTTTTCCTGGCTGGCGTGTTGCTACGAGTAGGCGTCACCCACGCACTTCCCTCTCTTGAGACTCTTGCTTTCGCCATAAACCTCTCAAAGGAGAAAAAAATAGTTTATTGGACCGACATGTAGTAGTGAGTGAGTGGACGGACAGATGTTTGGAGAGGAAAGTATCCCTGGCTGGTTCCCCGTTCTCGTCCAAAGCAGGTCTCTGAAACCGCTGCCCCCCCATTGGACACCAGTTCTTGTCGCCATTGTTTCTCGGTCCCCTACATCTCTTAGGCAGTGGATTACAAGATTTTATTTTTAAATGATGTGCTTGTTTCTATTGGTGACTGATGTGCGCAGTAGAGGAGCTTTGAGATGGGTTTTTGTTTTGTTTTTAAAACGGGGTCTCATGCTGCCCAGGCTGGGCTCAAACTTGTGTAGTTGAGGTTGACCTTCAACTCCTATTCCTTCTGCCTCCACCTCCTGAGTATTGGGATTATAGGCCTCCTACATTTCAGCTGAGAAAATTTTAATTCATAGATCTAATTGTCTTGACTTCAGGAAAAGGAACACCAAACAGTAAGCTATAGGCTTCAAGCTCTTTTATTTATTTATTTGCTCCACAAAGGCAGATGGGTTAAACCTCTCATTTGAACCCACATCTCATTAAATGGCTTTGGTTTTCATCTGTTCCCCTAGAATTTAGGTACATGTTCAGAAGTGGCTCTTTAATCTTAAGAGACACAATAAGACAGTTGAATCAAAACCTTCCTGTAGCCTGAAGGTAGAGAGGGCCTGGAGTTGGTTCAGGGAGGGTCAGGCTGATGTGTTTAACTTTGCAGAGCCTCTTGTAATAGATGGCTAGACCAATTTCATCATCTGTCTGAATATGTTTTTTTGATAGTTTTGTTTCTGTCACTCTTGAAGTTTTGTGATGGAAACAGAAGGCTAGAAAGGAAGACCCTAGAAGGCTTGGTAAGGTCAAGGTTAAGTTCCTGTCCTCCCTATATTGCTGGAGAAAACACTGGGTTTGGAGACCCACATCTATAATCCCAGCACTCAGGAGGCTGAGGCAGGAGGATCACAAGTTCAAGGCCAGCCTGAGCTGTGCAGCGGAGGTGAGTTTTTTTTCTCCAAACAAAAACTGGAAGGCAGAGGCAAGTGGGTCTCTGTGAGTTAAGAGGCTAGCCTGGTCTACACAGTGAGTTTCAGGCTAACCAGGTTTACATAGGCCCTGTTTAAAGAAAAAAAAAAAAGCCGAACAACAAAAAACAGATGAACAAACAAAAACTGAAAGCAAACAATCAAAAAAAACCCTCAAAGTTGAGGCGGAGGCACTGGTTAGTGCTCTTTCCCTCCAGTCTCTCCCCACCCCCAGTTTTAAATCTGGTCCTAAAGAAGAGTTATTGCTTGGTCTGCTTTGCTGTGTTTTCAACCCCAGATTAGCCTGGAGACCTTGTTTCTGCTATGACCACTAGGCACAGGATTTAGCCCAGGTGGGCTTTCTTTCACAAATATAATGCTCATAAGATACAATTCAGAGTTGACTCTTGATTGGTGCCCCAGTACAGTGTTCATGTTTCCATGAACTTGACCCTGGCATTTTTCTGAAAGGGTAGGGGATCTGGTACCTGGGGAGGTGGTTATTTTATGGGATGCGCCACTGTAGACTGTTCTCCTTACCTCATGTCTTAGGGTTCTGTTGTTGTAATAAAAGACTATGTCTGAAAGGAACACAGGGAGGAAAGGGTTTATTACAACTTAAGTTGTAGTCTGTCAGGAGGGGAAGCCAGGGCAGGAACTCGAACCAGAGACCAAGGAAGAATGCTGCTTACTGGCTTGCCCAGTTTGCTTTCTTACACACCACAAGACTACCAACCCCACAGTGGGGTTGCCACCCACATTTATCATCAATCAAGTAGATGTCCCACCGGCTTACTGATAGGCTAGTTGATGTGTTGGGTGCACTTCTCAGGTGACAAGTGACACTGGTTTGTGTCGAATTAACAGAAAAACCTAACTAGCCACCTCCTCAATGTACTAGTATAATAGAGACCGCCACCTTGTGCTGATTTAAAGGCTTAGGAACCTTCTAGCTAGATGCTTGTCTGTTGGGGAATATTATTTTCAGGTGTGAGACTTTTGTTTACACTGCATTTGTTTAACTCTGTGAAGCTGTGTTACTGTGCCTTCCTAAAACTGATGGTCTAATAAAGAGATAAACGGCCAGTAGCGAGGCAGGAACAAGGATAGGTGGGACTGGCAAGCAGAGAGTATAAATAGAAGGAGAACTCTGGGAGAAGAAAGAGCAAGGAGCAAATGAGAGAACAAGGAGAGGAGGACACCAGGGGCCAGCCGCCTAGCTACCCAGCAAGCCACGGAGAAAGAAGTAAAGAAAGGTAAACAGAAATAGAGAAAGATAAAAGCCTAGACAGACGCAAAAGATAGTCAGGATACTTTAAGTTAAGAAAAGTTGACAAGAAACAAGCCAAGCCAAGCAAAGGCCGGGCATTCCCAATTAAGAATAAGCCTCAATATGTGATTTATTTGGGAGCTGGGTGGTGCCCACCCCCCAAAAAAGCCAAAAGAGTAAAACATCCTATAACAATCTGTCTGATTGCTTACAGAGAGACCCAGATACATATCTCTACTTTTATTTGTAGGCGTAAAATGAATGTTAGTATGTAAACAGGTTAAGTGTGCATAATATACACATAAACATAAACACATGTATGTAGCCTCAGACACATGATTTGGGTAGTCAAATCCAAATCCATGGGAGCTTCATCTATCTCTGTCTGCCTCTTCTTGACTTGGATTATGGAATTTGGAAAATAACTTGAGAATAACCAATATAGTCTCCAGCTGAAATACAAAAATCAATCATATCCCCCAAAGGTGCTTAAACATTTCAAAGAGAGTGCATTTTGGAGGAGGCATGACTCGGAACCATTCGGAAGGTTATTTGAGCCTCATGTGCACGGCTTTGCGGTAGCAGAGTATAGATATAGGTAAAAGTTGGTCGCTCAGGGAGCTTGTTCTCTACAGGAGGAACTTGAGTGGAATAGCATGAAGTAGCAAGGGTCTAGTGTGGTGGAGGAACTCATTGGAGCCCAGGTTGTAAGGAAGACAGACATTCTGGATGTCCTTCTATTGTGATAGTGGAAACGGTAGCTGTGGGGATCATTATAGGTGAAAGAAACAGTTCTCTTAAGCAGTTTACTTTTATTTTTTTAACATGCTGTATATGTCTGTGTCTAAGAGTGTGCCACAGTACTCTCTCCGGTTGTCCTCTGACCTCTATTAGCATGTGGTCATATATACATACCCACCCCGTACACACATAAAACAAATGTTAAAGCAAGATCCATTTCTGAGCCTTAAGTTTTTTATCGGTAAAGTGGACTCAAATAGTCCTGCTTTGTGGGATTCTTATGGGGACTAACTAATACTTGGTTGTCATGAGCAGGGCCCAGTGAGCAGGAGGAACAGGTGCTGATTGGTTTACTGTGCTGATTCTACTGAACAGTGGGTAAAGTTGTGCTGTCTGTACCAAGCCTTTCTCTCACCATTGGAAACTCCGAATACTTCAAAAGTATGTTGTTCCTTTGAAGTTCCCTTTTAGGTGATCAGTTCTACATATCTGCAGATTGTTGGTAGCTTTACCCTCTGCGATGTTGACAGTATTTAGAGACATTTTTGGGTATCACTAGGGGAATTACCAAATAGGAGAGCCCAAGAAACTGCTAATACCCTACAATAATGTACAGGATGGACCTCACAGTCAAGAATTATTCTGTATATTAGTAGTAATTTTATTGAAATGTCAGTACTGGGGTTTAAAAACTCTGAGACATTAATAATTTAAGCTTTTGCGTTATATTGCAAATTCTTAGGAGTAACAGCAGGTATTATTAGAACTGCCTAAGGAATTAGACATGGCAGTATTTATCTCTGTAACCTATCATAGAGAAGAAGGCTGCAGAGGAAGACCCTGGATTTCAGAAGTAGATGAGACTTGGGTCATGCCCAAACCCTGGGACTTCAGACGGAGAAGTTGATATGTTAAATAAAAGTGCCCTTTTTCTGTGCATAGAGGTTTAAATAATGAGAAGAAATTGGTCTCCAAAGAAAGGTGGTTCTGGAATGGTTCCAGTTAACTCTTCATATATACCTGGTATGGTGGCACACAGCTGCTGTAACCCCAGCACTCAGAAATGGAGCCAGGAGGTTAGTGGGGTCAAAGGCCAGCCTGGGTTTCTTGGTGAATTTTAGGTCAGCTAGGCCAACGTTTCTCACACTGTAGATGGAAACTTCATGGGGGTAGGGGTCAAACGTCCCTTTCGCAGGGGTTGCCTAAAACTATTGGAAAACACAGATATTTACATTACGGTTCATAACTAGCAAAATAACTGCCATGAAGTAGCAACGAAAATAATTTTATGGTTGGGGTCACCACAACATGTGGAGCTGTACAGGGTCGCAGCATTAGGAAGGTTGAGAACCACTGAGTTAAGTGAAGTAGCCGGAACTTGTCTTAAAATACCAAAAAAGCAAAAGCAATGAAAGTATAACTATATGCAACTTATATTTCACTTTTGAACACAACCAGTTATACTGTCTCATTGTATTATTCGTGTCAAAGAGGAAGTAATATTTCTGTTGTTTCTGTCATTTTATTGAAAGTAAGATAGCCAGGATAGTTAAGTGAGGTGATGGGTTTAAGTGTTCAGCCAGCTCCAGCCAGACTGAGAGGCTTCTTTTCCTGTTATACACTTGGATGTTCTTCATTGGCATGATACAGTACCTGTTCCAGCTAACTTTCATTTTCCCTGAGACAGCGTTTCTCTGTATAGCCCTGGCTGTCCTGTCAGTCACTGTGTAGACCAGGATGGGCTCGAACTCAGGGAGATCTAGAGATCTGCCTGCCTCTGCCTCTGAACGCTGGACTTACTATGTATACCATTACATCCGGTTTTCCAGGGGTCTTTACCTCTGGATTTCACAAGGGCTTCAGGAGTTGGTCTAATGAGTTCTGTGTGACGTGGGGGCTAAGTAGAGAAAGCCACATGAAAGGTAATTGTCGAATCTCCCAAACGAGGCACTTGATTTGGGTAAAGTTGATAAGTGTAGGTCTGATAAGATTGCTGTTACCAGGCTGCTCATATGTTCGGCTTCGGAGTCCTCTTCTGGAAAGTTAAAAGAGTTACTTGGGCTGGTGGGAATGCTATACATGGCTTGAGTAGACATTCTGAAGTGGGAAGGTTAAACAGTTTTAATCAAAAGAACCCTTTAAGATGTGGTTCTCTGAGAAGGAAAACAGTTTTTGATTAGCCGACACATTTAGGGGATAAACCTAGCTGCTCGTAAATGAGCTCTTCTAAAAGGAGGGCGAACCTATAAATTTCTTTTCCTTGTGATTTGATAATTGGAATTGTTAATAGACAGCAGGACTGGAGTGAGCTGGATGACAGGTAATGACATGTAGAGGTTGCATATTGTCCTGTTAATTAATTAGTGCTTCTGTTGGTTGTTAATATGTACTCCCAGGTGATGATCTTTGGCTGCCCCAAACAAGACATACCAAACATGTCAAGAATCTGAACGGCCTGTTTTCTGTTCTTGCTTAGATGCTATAAGAACTGTATTTGGTTGGGAGTATGCGCCATCTTTTTTTTTTTAAACTAAATCTTTCTTTTTGAGATCATTGTAGGTTCATTAACAATTGTAATAAATAGAAGATTCTTGTACTACTTTCCTAATGAGACCATCTGTTCAAACCGTCATACTGATAGTATCACAACCAGGGTATGCACACTTGACATGGGGAGCTAGAGAATGTCTTCACGACTGTAAAACTTCCCCATATTACCTGGTTTCCATGTGTCCATACAGACCACCCCAGAGCTCTTGGCCTGGTATGAGAATGACACCTCTTCATATGAACCAGGGTCTGAATTTGGTACCAGAGCTTGTGGGACAAGCCGGTCATTCACACAGTAGCTACTTTGTGGACCTCAAGAGTGTGAGATTCTCTACTACCACCAATTAAAAAAGGGTGGAGGGAGTTATGAGAACCCTTAATGGGTGAGAGCTAGAGGGGGCTTCCTCCTACCCAGCCCCTACCCCTGCACGGTTCATGAGGTGGGGTTTCTGAGGCACATAAACCAAGATCTGAGGTGTATTTGACTGGTCTAGGAACCCCATCAGTCTTGCCAGCTGAGACCCATCAAGGATCTAATAATGCCCCAGTTTTTAAAAGACTTAGATTCCTTCGTGCCGATTACATGGTTCACTGAGACTTGGAACCAAAGAACATAGTGACAAGTGGTGGGACAGTCAAACTGGATGGCTTTGGTTTGGTCAGAAGCTGCCCAGTGGCCGTCACACCTGTGGTTCATGATGGCAGCTAGCTGAACTTCTGCTGTCTGCCTGGGCAGCACCTGGGCAGGCAGCACCTCCTGTACAAAGTGAAGCTGACATGTCACACAGAAGCTTTGATCTCAGCAGACTGTCTGCAGAAGATGACCGGCCTTGAGATGTTTCTCTGCCCCAGGGGGCCCTTGCCAGTGTAGTGGTTGGTATAGATGGAAGGGTCTGAGGCCTAGCTGGCTGTGCAGTACCTGGTAACAAACCTCTGCCTCCCTAGCCCTGCCTCACTGACATAATCTACATGAGGTAGGCAATTCCCAGTCAGTGGAATGGCTACCATTCTCCCTTCTCCACACTTGAGTGCTGCGAAACCGTTTGAGAAGACAGTCCTGCCTTCCCCTGAAGCCACTGAGACTCCTTCGGCTTCTTACAAAGAATATTTTACTGCCTTGAATGACACCCACATCCTTCCTCGTGAGATTTATCCTCCTGGCTCCCAGTTCACTATACTGTACTCTTGAGAATATATTCTTCTCCTTACCTACCTGACCTGTCATCATGCTGCCCCTCCCCCAGGAACTAACAAATCAAAGGGAAAGGGGAAGGTTGGTGGTATTGTTCCTTTGTGCTCACATCTATTTGTCTCCCTTCTCTCATTCCTTCTACTCTATTCTGTTCCTAGTTTCGTCGATCAGAAATGTTATATAAACTGGGTATGGTGATGTAAGCCTTTAATCCCAAAACTCAGGAGGTAGGACTCTGTGAGTTCAAGACCAGCCTGGTCTACAAAGCGAATTCCAGGACAGCCAGAGCTGTTACAGAGAAAGTCTGTCTTGAAAAACCAAAAAAATAAAATATATAAAAAAGTTTATGAATGAAATTATAGAGTATACAGGGTACATACTTCATTCAGCAACAAACCTCTCAGGGGTTTCTTTTTGATACAACAATGTTATATGCAAAGTTCATACCTTAGAATCTTTATTAGAATTGAGTTACTAAAAACAAAAATCATGATGCTTATGAGTTTGTTGGGTTGTATTCATTATCCTTGGCAGCATACAGCTTGTGGATTGTAGCGTGACCATTAAGTTTTTAAATCAAGTTTGATACTTTAAAAAAAATCCTAAAATGGACAGTGGTGGGGGCACGCCTTTAATCCCAGCACTTCAGGAGCAGGCAGATATCTGAGTTCAAGGCCAAGCCTGGTCTACAAGAGCTAGTTCCAGGATAGCTGGACTGTTATACAGAGAAACCCTGTCTTGAAAAACAACCAGACAAAAATTCCTGAGTACAAAAATGAAATGAAAGTATTTCTCTCTTGTTCTCATTTTAAAATTACTTTTGAAGTATATCTGGCTCACTCCTAATTTTGAACTATTCTACACAGTTGAAAGATGGTAGGGTTTTTTTTTTGTTGTTGTTGTTGTTCTAACATGTGGGCATTTTTTTTCTGCATGTATGTCTGTGTGTTGCATGCATGCCTGATGCCCTCAGAGGGCAGAAGAGGGCATCAGATCTGGAACTGGAGTTACAAATGGTTGTGAATATTTATGTGGGTGCTAGGATTTGAACCAAAGTCCCCAGAAGAGCAGCCAGCTCTCTTAACCACTGAGCCATCTCTCCAGCCCCATGTAGACTAGATTTTATGAGGACTCAGTCTTTTTTTTTTTTTTTTCTGGTTGCATGCTAGTTGCTTCTTTCATTCTTAAGGCGGTGCCAGGTTCTCTCAGTCTGGGCACCATTTTATATTCTCATCAGCAATGTACAAGTGCTGTGGTTTCTCACCAGCAATTGAAATGCTTTTATTTAGTCATTATGGCCCATGCTTATTAGGTAGTCATTTTTCATTGTATTAATTTGCATATGCCACCACATATCTAATGTTTTCTGTGAAATGTCTTTTCATGCCGTTGCCCATTTTAAAATATAATTATTTGTGTGTATTCTTGAGATTTCTGGATATAGCTCAGTGGTAGAGCATTTGCCCTGAATATCTGAGGTTCTGGTCTTCAACACACCCCATCCATGGTTGTAGAAACGGGGGAGGTGTGGACTAGGTCTCAGTTTCAGGGAGTTTCTCTTGTTTTAATTTAATTTCTGCTTGTATTTTTATTTCATTCTCCAGTTTTGGGTTTATTTTGCTTTTTTGCCACTAGCTTCTTGAGGTGGAGTTTTGAGAAAGATGTCTTTTTTTTCTAATAAAAGCATGTAGTACACAAAAAAATGTACCATACTATAGTGCTTTAGCTGGATCCCGCACATTTTGGTATGTTGTATTTTTGTTTTCTTTCAGTTTAGTGTGATTTAAAATTTTTCCTTTGAGACTTCCTTTGACCCGTGGATTATTCATTAGCATGTTTGATTTCCTAGTGTTTGGATTATTTCTTGCTTTCTTTGTGATACTGATTTTACTTTAGTATGGTGTGAGGATATCGCTATGATTTCACCTCTTAAATTTGTTGAATTTTAAGTCTATTTTGGTATTACTTTTGTGGTCACTTAGAGCAAATGTATATTCTGCTGTTGTTGGTAGACTTTCTGTTGATCAGAGCCTAGACAGCGTAGGTCAGTGTTCTTTGGGACACACCTTGGCCAGGAATGCTTAGCTGTGCATAGCCTTGGCCATCTAAATTTTGATCTCATTTTACCCCCTTTTCCAATGTGGCCACATGAATAAATCTCCTTTTCTGCTGTCCCTTTTAATTTGACTCTTTTTGCTCTGTTTTTTTGAGGCAGGGTTTCTCTGTGTAGCCCTGGCTGTGCTGAAACTCACTTTAGAAAGGGTTGGCCTCGATCTCATAGAGATCCACCTGCCTCTGCCTCCAAGTGCTGGCATTAAAGGTGTGCACTACAACCACCTGGCTAATTTGGCTCTTTTAAGTGGGTGGACTTGACTTGGGTAACAACTGTGACCCCGCTCCCACATTTAATGACAGAGGTATCATAATACTTGTGTCCAGGTACCCCTTCCAGCCCAGACCTGTGCCACTCCACGGCCATACCACGTGAGCTCTGCACCGTCAGAAAGGGAAGGGTACAGGAAAACATTTTGAGAGACAGCACATTCATGGAACTTTCAGTATTTTCTTGAAATCGTTGTTTTATGAGTCATTATTGTTGGTCTTTTACTTAATTTGCAAACTAAATATAGATATATAATATGTAGAGGAAAAATCTATTGCATTCAGAACTCAGCACTGCCTATGTGTTTTTACACTGATTTCCCCATGGCTGTGGAAGATTTCTCTGTTCTTGAACTAAGGCTTCTATTTTAGAAATAACCCTTTTGTTAAAATTAGTAAACTCACCATACCTTTCAAAATGGAATGAATAGACCTGAATTTTGTCAGGTTCTTTTCACACTAGGCCATTTGTGTGATCAGTGCTGTGGTGACCTAGACGTTCTTGTGTTTCATGGACAACATTTCTTTCTTACTAGAAAAGAGACATTTCCCACCAAGCTGACTAAGATGCATCCTTAGTCCCAATAGGTAATTAAAAAAATACACGATTGTAGTGAGGAGCTGTGGGCAGGCCTGCTTTTCGTCCCGCCCGGCTCCCGGCTGCCTGGCTAGCTTATGCCCCGAAATAACAACACACAAACTGTATTCACTTAAACACTGTCTGGCCCATTAGTTCTAGCCTCTTACTCACATCTTGACTAACCCATATCTAATAATCTGTGTAACACCACGAGTGTTGTCTTACCAGGAAAGATTCAGCGTGTCTGATCTGGCTGCTGGCTCTATCACATCTGACTCAGGTCAGAGAATCATGGCGACTGCCCAGAGAGGAGAGGCATGACATCTGACCACACTTCCCTTCTTCCCAGCATTCTGTTCTGTCTACTCCACCTATCTAAATCCTGCCCTATCAAAAGGCCAAGGCAGTTTGTTTATTAACCAATCACACGATGATGTTTGTGCATCTCTTAGGTGTTATTTGGGGGTTTTGATCTGCTTTCATTAAATGAGATTAGCTTGTACTTTAACTTATTTTTGGAAATTAATGTTCGTTATTTTCTTTCTGGAGCCCTCTTTATATGTTCTTTTTTGTACTTTGGAAGATGCAGTTTGTCAATAATTTTATTTTTCTTTGAATGTTGAAAAGTATCCACGGCCTTCACCACTGTTCTTCAGTATTGGTTCCTTTTCTCCTTCCCTTTGCCTTGTATCTTTTTATATCTTCTGTTTTGTTTTGGGTGCTAGCTTCATTAGAAGTGTAGTAGTGGAGACTGGTTTGTTGTAAAAGCTCTCAGTCCTCGGGGTGGGGGGGGGGCTTGGCTCTAGCTTCCTGGTGAAGTGAGTTTGATCCCCAGCATCCAAAACCAGGGCTGTTGGTTTTAGTTCTTTCATTTTATCTTATTTTATTTATCTGGCTTTTCTTTATTTTATTTCTTTGGTTTTCATATAAGAAAACCAAAATACGCACAAAATTTGCATGTGTGAGACAAAAGTTGTGGTTTCATCTTTATGTTATAAAAGTAATAGTACTTTGGGGAAATTATTCTTATTGGTCAAAATGTAAATAATTGGTGTAGATTGCACCCCTTAATTCGTAGACCACAGAACGTTCCCCCATTTCCCAGATTTTTCATTACTGCAGTATTTTCTTTACCATTTCTTTTTGTTGTTGATGATGAAAATGTTTCTTTTTTTTCTGAGTTTATTATGGTTGTTTTGTATGCATGCCTACTACCTAGGGAGGCCAGAAGAGGGCATTGATCCCCTGGAACTGGAGTCACAGACAGTTGTGAGCTGCCAGGTGGGGTTGGGGATTGAACCCAGGTCCTCTGTGGGAGCAATCTGTGCTCTTAACTGTTGAGCCATTTCTCCAGCTCTTCTTTCCCATTTCTAAGCTCTCAGTTCATCTTGTTTCTTGCTTTTCCTTCTTCTAATTTATAAAATTTTCAAGTGGTAACTTTTGCTTTAGTAAACCCTCCATATACTTTTCCTGATTTGTGTATCTGTTGAAGATATTCTATTCTGTTCCTTTGTCTGTTTACAATCTAGGAAAAATGTCATTTCCTTTAAGAATTTTGTAGGTCAAAAAATTATAAAATATTATCTCATATATAAAGGAAATATTTTTTCTAAGTAATTATACATCTCTTAACTGAGAATTGAGTGTGTGTTTGTAGTTTCTTCCTAACTTTACTTAACCATTTATTGTCTTGTTTTCCCGTTGTTTTCTAAAGAACTTGAAATCACATTGAACATGTTTCTTTTAACCCTTCTTTTAATATAGTTTGAACATTTCTTTGTGCAATTGAATATTCCTTTAAACCTTATTTTCTTATCTTCTCTTTTTTTTTTTTTTTTTTTGTTTTGTTTTTGTTTTTGTTTTTCGAGACAGGGTTTCCCTGTAGTTTCTAGAGCCTGTCCTGGAACTAGCTCTTGTAGACCAGGCTGGCCTCGAACTCAGAGATCCGCCTGCCTCTGCCTCCTGAGTGCTGGGATTAAAGGTGTGTGCTACCTCCGCCCAGCTATCTTCTCATTTTAAAAAGAAATGTCTTTATCGTGTAGCCCAGGCTGATTTGGAACTCTTCTTCCTGCCTCAGCCTCCTGAGTTCTGAGATTATAATCACATTTTGCAGGTGAGGCTTTAAAACATTCTTCATAACTGAAAAATTGGATGAAATCATTTTTTAAATTATGTGAAAAGGTATTTGGATTGAATGTGAAATTTTATGCATTTAAAAAAACATGCACATGGTTCAAAGTTTAGAGAGAAGAAAGGAACAGAGTCTGTCTCCTAGTCTCCGCTCTGAAACAGCCGTCTCAATAATTTCTTTCCCAGCCCCCCGCCCAACACTGTTTCTACATAGTCATCTGCATGGTTTTAGGGCTTTTCTTGTTGTACCTTGGAGGTGACTCATACTAGTTGAGTATATCAGAGGTGTCATTGATTTCAAGGCTGCATTGTGCTGTGAACATGCTGTGAGCTAGCCAGCCTGCTGTCTGCAGACACTTAAGTTTGAATACCTTTGAATTGAAGCTGTTGAGTACAGTTCATTGAAATGTGCTCCTTTCAGGTGGATCTCTGAGTTTGAGGCCAGCCTGGTCTACACAGCAAATTCCATAGTAACTAGGGTCTGTGTGTATATGTATGTTGAGTCACTGTCTGGAGAAAAACAGAAAGGGACTGGGGGAATTAGCTCCTTCTTTTTACCTTTTGTTTATTTTATTTTTTGAGACAAGGGTTGTCCGTGTATCATATCAGATTGGCCTTAAGTCCTAGTCCTTCAGCCGCAGATGAGGATGTGCATGACCCTTGTTTATAAAGTGTAAATCTGGGTCTTCAAGATGGCTCAGTGGGCAGAGCTGTTTGTGGAGCAAGCCTGGCGACCCAAGCCTTCTCCCTAGAATACTCATAAAGGTATGGAAAGACCTGACTCCTCTGATCTTCACACACCATGGCATACATGCACACATGCACACACACATGTGGTAAATTTAAAACATTTAAAAGAACCTGAGAAATACTTTAAGACATAAAAGAGTGCTTAAGAGATTGTACCATGGACCGTGTGACCCCCACCCAGGTAAAGAAATAGAACCTAGTCAGTATCTGTGCACTGGTGTCTCTGATGGTGGCCACATCTTGCCCTGAGTTATGCTGTGTATTCCCACACAGTGCAGTGGCATTGTGCTTGGGTTTGAAATGTTTCCCCTAAGGTTTTCAGCCACCTGAAGTTTTAGACACCAAGGAGTGGAGTGATCCAAAGGGAAGATTGCAGGCAGGGAGGTGAATGGGGAACACTCCTGGGTGCCTCTGCTTATGTGCCTGGGGAATTGACTCCACTGTAAGGGAATTTGATCTTCTGCACCAGATGATGGAGCTGTACCTTCACTGCTGGGAAGACTGGAACTAGCTCGAGTCTGGCTTTCTGAAGTGTGTTTGCAGTGACCTGGGATGATCCTGCCTGGACGTCTTTTGAGGTGCCATTCTCTTCCTACTCATGTTCCTGCCAAGTGATCGCTTCTGATTGAGGTCATGATTAAGGGCACCTGTGGATTGCAAAACAAAATGGTTTTCAAGTCCCTCCCTTCCTCCCCCTCCCCTGCCGCTCTATTTTTTTTCCTTCTCTTCCTTCTTTTTCTTAATCTATAAGATCTAAGGAAGCTTTAATTTTAGGCTTCATTCGTGAAAGCCTCTTCTCTAGAAAGCTTGGGCAATCAAACACTTACTTATTTTCGAAGTACTTTGCATTTACTATAAACCTAACTAGGAAGTGGCATTGTAATACAAATTGTGCCTGTTTTTAGAAATAGAATGTTCTATAGAAGTAACCAATTCCATCCTTCACTTTGAAGTTTTTGTGATGCTACCTATAGAAGAACTTATTGCATATACATGTAAAACTGAAGCTAAAGATTCTTGAATACCCTTACCATACCCTTTCTCCTTGAGACATTTGTTCTAAGATATGCCCCATCCCCCGCCAAACCCCCCATCCTGGTTGATGCCTGACCCACACACGTAGTATTGAGTTCGAGTTTTGCATAGTTTTGTTCTTATTTTAGACAGGGTCTCACTGTGTAGCTCAGGGTGTTGTGTATTCTACACTGAACTCGAACTCTTGATCCTCCTGCCCCAATTTCTCTAGTTCTAGGATTGCCAGCACACACCACTGTTCCTTGCTAAATATTTTTTCCTCTATGCATGATTTCTGTAGTATGCATGTGCTTCCCCTAGGCATAACCACATTGCTAGCATCGCTATCCTTGTGCTTCAGGGTCATCATTGGTTAAGATAGAGATGCCTTGAACAAAGTGCTATAGTACTGCAGCTGTGGATCTAATAGCTGAAGTGACTTACTATACCAATGGGTAGGTAGAAAAGATGACTTCATATGCTAGATAAATGTAGGATTCATATCCTGTAAGAACAGAAGAGAATTGTTTATTTCTAGACCTTTCCATTTAATATTTTCACTGTCATTGACTGGTAGTAATTTTTTAAAAACTTAAATATTTATTTTGTATGTGCATGTGGCGGTCAGAGGACAACTTGTTGGTCCTCTCCTTCCACCATGTGGGTGGGGCCCAGGGATCAAACTTAAGTCATCAGCCTTGGTGGCATTGCCTTTATCTTCTGAGATTTCACAGGCCTGACTGGAAATAATTAAAACTAAAAAATGAAGCTGGCGTGGTGGCACACACCTTTAATCCCAGCACTTGGAAGTTCCAGTTCAAGGCCAGCCTGCTCTACAGAGCGAGTTTCAGGACAGCTAGCGTCACACAAAGAAACCCTGTCTTGAAAAACAAAAACTGGAAACTTAAACCACTGGTTGGTTGGGGTCTACTGTAGTCCATTCTGTTATTAAAAGGGAGTGCTGACTGAGACCGTTCAACTGCTTGCAGAATCCTTCCTTCTGAAGTACAAGTTCAGGTTTCCTGGGGGAAAGGCTTGGTTGTGAGGTGTTAAGTGGAGAGGCAACCTCGTCATGATGTGGTTAAGGACATAGTCTTTAGCAGAAGGCAGGCTCAAATCCTGGCTCTGTGGTTGCTGTCATTTGAACAGGTTAGGCTAGTTGGCAGTCCGGGTTCAGCCTCTTTTTTCTTTGAAGTGGTAATGACGCCATTGCATTGTGATAATGAAGATTAAAGGGTGATGTGTGGCTGAAAGTAAACCTCTGGTAACACCAGTAAGTTGTGTTCACCATTTCTGTCTGTTTTAAGATTTAATGGTGTCTTTCTGACTTTTGGCTTGGTGCTCTTTATATAGATTGGAGAACCTGCTGTGTGAGGAGCTGTGGGGCCACATGGAGTAGCAGGGCAGGACGATGGGAGCCGCTGAGACCCATGACCTGCTCTCCCTTTGGGGTCAGTTCATGTGACTTCTGGGATGCTGGTTCGTTATAGGGGTGGAGTCTGTCTAGGAGGTTAAAATTAGAGGAGAGGCAGGGAGAAAGTTCTTCCTGTCTTCCACTCTGCTGGTGGCTTTGTTTGGTCTCACTGAGGAGTTGGCTGTCCTAGAACTCACTCTGCACCTAGGCTGACTCCAACCTCACAGCAGTCCTCCTGCCTCAGTCTCCCAAGTGCTGTAATTGCACTCGTGAACTCGCTGTGCCTGGCTTTTGACAAGTTATTTGGTTTTAGATAATATCTATTAAAGCAAAATTGAGAGGCTAGGCTGACTGGTCAGCAGCTAAGGGGACTTGCTGCTCTTGCAGAGAACGGTGTTTGGTTCTGAGCACCCACATGGCGGCTCACACTGTCTTTAACTCTAGTTCCAGGTGATCTGACATCCTCTTCTGGCTCCACGGGAATGCAACACAAACCAGGTTCATGTACATACATGGTGCAAAAGCCACACATACACATAAAAATAAATGCTTAGAAAGAAATTAAAGAAAATTTGAGCATAAAATGTAAACATTTTATATAAAATTAAATTCTACCCACTCTTATCAATATAAATCCATTCATTAACATTCTTTTTATGTATTTAAAAATAGATGGTAGTAATACTTTATGTTCAAGTACAATTTTAAAATATTTAGTTTTGCAATGTGTGGGTAGGTTTGTGTGCATGTGAAGGCTGATGGTTGACATTAGGAGTCTTCCTGGCTCACTCTTCCCCTTACATATAGTTAGAGGCAGAGCTCTTAGCTGAATCCAGAGCTCACTGCTTTGGCTATTCTAGCTTGCTTGCTCTGGTGACCTGTTTCCATCTTGCACACTCTGGGATTACAGGTGGGTTCTCACCATTTGCACAAACAGACCTGAACCTGGTGCTTGCTAGAGCAAGCACTTCACCTACTGAGCCACCTCCCCAGACCCTCAAATATCTTCAGTAAAAAACAAAACAACAACCCCCTCTCCCGAACTGAACTTTCCAGATAGCTGTAGATCAGAAAGGGAGAGAGGGGGAAAAAGGGAATTCCTCATCTGTGAAACGGAAGGTGGCCTCTACTTAATCTCTTCCTAGACATTCTGTATAAAGAACAACGTTGGTTTTAAGACGTTCTGTGCTTTCTGCCCTTTCTTCTTTGGCACACTAATTACTTTTCAACCGTCATGATAAAGCAGCGTGGCCAAAGCAATTCAGAGTATTTGGGCTTAACAGTTCCAGAGGGGTGAGAGTCTTGTCATGGGAGGCATGGCAGCATGCAGCAGACATGGTGGCTAGGGCCGAGCGCTGAGAGCTCACAAGTTGAACTGAGCTGGAAGCAGAGAGCATGAACTAGAAATGGCACAAGTATTTGAGCCCTTAAAGCCCTTCTCCAGTGATGTATTTCCTCCAACAAGGCCGCACCTCTTAAACCTTGCCAAAAAGGGCCATAAGTGTCCAAATGTCCAAATGCCCAAGAGTATGGATATGAGGGACATTTCTCATTCAAACCACCACATTTGGTGTGCCCCCTTGAGGTTCTTTATAGGTTGGGTAGTTTTGAGGCAGAGTCTCATTATATTGCCTTGGAGCTCACTGTGTGGATAAAGCTGGCCTTGAACTCTGATCCTCTTAGCCTCTCAAGTACAGGAGTTAAAGTTGCGTGCTGTCATACCAGGCTTTTTTAATAGGTTCTATGTGGGTAAAGTGAGCATCCTATTAGATTGATAGAGTGCTGGGTGTGTGTGTGTGTGTGTACATGTACACACACACACACACTTGCTGTTGGACGTGAGAGCTGAATTGCTCTCGTCAGTGCCCTTTCACTGCCTCGGGTCCCTCAACCCATGATTGATCTGTCAGCCAGTTCCAGAAGGAACCTCAGATGTGACGCCAGAAGCAAAGGCTCCTCTTCTCAGGACCTGGATGAGACCTGTTCTCTAGAAATGGTGCCTGACGGAAGATTTTATCTTTTTTCCCCCTCACAGATTTTGAAGCAAGCTTTATAAGACTGTTGGACAAATTAACTAATGGTTCTCGAATTGAAATCAACCAAACAGGTAAGCGTCTTCCCTCTGTTCCTAAAAGCCATTACATGTACTACATAGGCATTCCTCTGCTTCTCATTTGAATGGTATAAATGCTGGATTATGTTGAAACCACTTTACTAACCATTTTCTGTTATCTAAACTATCATCTGAATGTTTAGAGAGGACCTTTTGAAACTAACCTAAGAGAGTGCTAAGTGGAGATTGTAAGAAAAGTTCATTATCCTGAATCATTAATATATTAGTTTCAAATGGAAAGACCCAGCTTGTTTATGGTATACACATATACATACATATATATATATATATATATACACACAATTATACCATAAGTACAAGCATAAATGTATGAAATCTCCCAATTCTTAAGAGGCATAATAGAACTAAGGCTGTAGGTTAGTGGTATAGTGCATGCCTACCTTGCTTAAGGTCTTAGGTTCAATCCTTAACACTGGAAGAAAAGAAATAAGGGAAATACACTTGATTTAGAGAAATGGACAAGTAGCCATTTCAGACAAAAGCGAGCATTTAGTTCTTCATATACTTGCCATATATGTAAGCATTCTGAATTTAGTATGTACAATCATGTTGAATTCTTACAGCAAACTCCCAGATATTCTGTATTTTAGGTACTGAAGTCTTTATTTTAAAAATTTGATTCAAATTTATATAAATAAATTTCAAGAAATTTGACAATCCCTTTGTTAGAGCCCGTGTCGCTCCAACACAAAAAACTATCTTCCCTAACTGGACTGGTACGGAGACGCAAGGAATAATCAGACACAACTTACATGGTCATCATTGAAGGGCATCTCAGGGTCTTTTCTCCTGACGATCTCCCGTGTTTATTTTCTAATCAACTTTTATACCAACACAAACTGAGCAGGAAAATCATTAGGCTGTCTCCTAGGTAACCAGGTGAATGGCCTTTTGTCACGTCCACATCTACCTGTTTGCTGAGTATGCTAGCTGTCACATAGGCCTGAATTAGCATCTCTATAAGATATCCTCCAAATTACAAAGGAAGGAGCACCAAACATCCTGTTAGGCAGAGACGGCTTGTCTGCAGAGCTGCTACGCAACCCCCGGCGCCTGGGTGCCACACCATACAGAAATATGGGCATACACCCCTTCAGCTCCTTCCTCTTCTAGACTTTTCCTTTAGGTAGTCTGTAAATGAATTATGCATATTTGTTTCCCAGTCGCTCAGATCCGAATAATCACACAAAACTATATTAATTATAATACTGTTTGGCCAATAACTCAGGTGTATTCCTAGCTAGCTCTTACATCTTAAAATAACCCATTTCTGTTAATCTATATATCACTATGAGGCTGTGGCCTATGGTAGGTTCTAGTATCCCTCTTTGGCAGCTACATGGCATCTGCGTGACTCCGCCTACTCTCTATATCTCTGTTCGGATTTCCTACCTGGCTTTCCTCTGCTAACTCATTGGCTGAAACAGCTTTATTCATTATCCAATAAAAGCAACACAAATACAGAAGACACTCCGCATCAGCAGTCCTGTCACGGTTCGGCGGGACTGTGCTCTGCTGTTGTGCTGTCCTGTGCTGGGCTCCCTGTATTATTGTGGGTTATGGTTTAGTACTTTATTGTGTAGATGGGGAGTCATTATTAACCACCCCCTCTTGATTACATTTGAGTTCCTTGATGGTTTTTCCTTTTTTGTTTCTAGAACCATTATCCACATTGAGTAGGAAGTAGGGCAGACACTGGTTGACACCATGAACTATCCACCTACATTCCACAAAGGCTTCTTAACCTTTCCTGGATGCTGACTCTCTTAAGGAAGAAGGCAAATTTGGAGTCACAGGTGTCACTGTACCATGTAGATGTGTTGACCTCTGTCTGCATTAAGCCACACCTAATGGAGAACTGTCCTCAAATGATATGTCCACCTGCCCCTTTCTAGCTGTGCTCCCCTTGATAAATGCTGTATGAATATTTTTTTGATTGCATGAATATGTGAAAAACTGAACTAGGGTAATGATGAGGGTCCACTGACAGAATAAGTTGAGATATTTCACTAACTAATATCAAATTAAAATAGCTACCTATTTATTATACTGATGGTATTCAATATTTCAAGAACCTGGGTTATGTGCGTATTGTGTTTGGTAACTGGGGTGAGTGACAGACCTCATTTGAGGGGCATGTGTAGGATGTAGGCCACTGGTGCGCTGAGACATTGGTTCACAGATGGATGCAGGCAGCATCTGAGTGTACTGGAAGCTTGGTGTCTGTCAGGAGCTTTCTGTGCTCCCCTGTGACTATGGCAGCTTACATGGCGCAGGGAGAAGTTTATATATTACTGGTATTAAAGTATACCCACAGTTCATTATTGTTCAGAGCCTAGGTGGTGGTGAGTCAGCTTTGATATAAGTTGTGGCCTCTCAGGAATGACATTGGAGGTTCCTGGAGGTCTTGATCAGATTCCCCTTAGAAGTCACTGTGTTTGTTGATGATTAATTTTGTTTCTGCTCCATCGTTTGTTCTTTTGTTCCTCTCGGTTTAAGGAACAACCTTGTATTACCAGCCTGGCCTCCTGTATGGTGGCTCTGTGGAGCATGACTGCAGTGTTCTCCGTGGCATTGGCTATTACCTCGAGGCTCTGCTTTGCCTGGCTCCATTTATGAAGCACCCATTAAAAATCGTCCTGCGAGGAGTAACCAATGACCAGGTTGACCCTTCGGTGAGTATTGATGTCAATGCAGAGTGTGATTTTGTTTTGTCCGTTGTCACAGCCCAGTTTCTAAGAAAGTCTCTTGTAAGTACAGTTTTGTTTTCGTGGGGATTTCTCTTGCTGCTTGACTTGAGATGCAGAGTTGGTTAACTTATTCCAAGACACAGCTGGGTTAAGACCTGTGATCATCAAGGTGGAGATGATGGCTAACATTCACGTGCCTTTCTCTGTTGTGTCTGTGGACCTGCAAAACAGATGCTTGACATGAAACACGGCCCCGCTTGCTGCAGTGTGGGAGTCTGGGAAGGTCGTGTGAGCACCTGAGGCTATAGGGCAGGACATGACATCTGGGCTCTAGAGGCCACTGTATAACCCTGTAACATCTAGGCCTCTACCATTAACTCAAGGGCTTTTCACATAAGTTTCAGGCCGAGTGGACATGAGGGTGGCAGAGGGATGTGCGAGTGTTGGCAGTTGTGGGAAATAGCTTCTCCCCAAGCATGCTAATTTTCCCATAGATAGGAGGAAAATGGTTTAATACCTAACAAAAATTTTTATTTTGCTGACCACGGTTGTCACACAGTTTGTGTTAATGTCTTGTGGGGAGGGAAGGCGTCCACACTTTAGGACCCCTTGCTGTCTGGAAGAGGCTTCATACGGCGGACGGCATGCAGTCGTCACCGAGGAGGCGTCTGTTGTCTCCGTAGATACAGGCCACGCGGTCTTCTGAGGGCAGCTGCAGGGTGCTGTGAGCCTCCTGACTGGAAAGGAACAGTTAGTTAATGGTGACTGCTCATGCTTACCCAAGTTCCCACTATGGTCCCATTATGTAATGTGTTTCTGGGCAGTTGAGGACTTACTTATTCCTCAGTTCCTGGAAACTCAGCTACGTGGACTTCACAGGACGCTGACTACAGAGCAAGATCCGCCGTTTTCAGCTGTGAGTGAGAGTGCTCTGTCACCGTGTAGACTTCATAGTCAGTGCTTCTTGCCAGTCTCCCACATTGTCCGGAGAGTCTAGGAAATGGTTCCCTTGGCTAAAATAGGACAGGAGGCACCGGCACTGTTAGAGTGTAGGTAGGTAAAGCGTCTCAAATAATGGTAAATGCCGGCCTGGGACTCCAGCACTGTGCCCTCCCTCGGTTTCATACCCATTCTATAATTGCTAATGCTCATATACACTGATCTATATAAGATTTAAAAAGCACTTCATGTATTAGTAAGAACGATCAGTTGATGAATTAATTTCTCTAGAAACAGTGCTTTAACCTTTACACAGCCTGCTGAAGCAGATCTGTTCTCATAGGGGATGCTTTATTTTTGCCAGCTATAATGATAATGACCTTGTTACCTGACTAGACTAAAACAGAGGTGCCTGCTTTGGGGAAAGAGTAACTTCTTCAGCCTGCGGGCCCCAGGCTCCTTTTCTGCTCTCTTCGCCTGTGGCACTGCTCTCTGCACAAAGAATGGATTTCATGACTAATTAATTCTTCCTCATTCTCTTGGGGTATGTAGCTGGAAACTGGAGGGCAGAAGCTGGCCCTGACAGATGTGCAGCGTGGAGAGTCTGTCTCATTCCAATGGGCTTTGCTACTACAAAGTACCTGGGACTAGGTAGCCGGTAAATTAAAACTCTTCTCTCTAGAAGCTGGGAAGTTCAGGAGATGGTGCACTTTGTGATGTGGTGGAGGGACATGTGAGGAATTGCACCAAACCTAACCTTGTATAACAACTTTGTTTCAAAGAGAAATAAGCCACTTTCCTGATACTGGCCATTGTCTGTTAATGAAGGCTACATCTGATTTACTAAATCGCGTCTAAAAGGGCCTATAAGTGTTACAATGGTTAAGTTTTGGAGGAGACTGTCAAGATAGGTCAATTAGGGAGAGTTACTACAGGAAGGGAAAACAGTCACAAGGTTTTAGGGAAACTCTGGAATAGACTAATGTTTAGGTGTGCATAAGGGCACTATATAGTTTCCTACAAGGACACGTTTCTTAGGATGTCTCCGATTGTTAAGTGATGCGTGCCTCTTACATTTGTGGATGTGTTTACCATTAACATTTAATTAAATTAGCTAACCTTTAATAGTTTTGCTGGATTCTGCCCCTGCAAACCCCATTCATTCTAAATGTGTTCCTAGGCCTTCTACAGCTTTCTACTTCTGACCACCTGTCTTCTGCTCTTGCAGCTTCATTGGAGGATAACTGTATTGAATCAGCCTGTTAGACTGTGGCATCATGGAGATAGCAAGGCCTGACACCTGTCTTAGGAAAGGGAATTTAAACTGCTGTGATATTTTTGACTGGGATCATGTAGCTCATCAGAGGCTGAGCTTGGGACCAGGACTAGTGCTTCTTCTGGTTTCTTCTGCTACCACCCTTGCCTCCTCTCGTAGTGCAGCCTCCCCAGGCCCTTTGGATATGGATCAGATAACAATAATTAGCAAAATCCTGCTGTGAACTGTCAGTGCTTTTGTAATTAGGCTTCATATTCCGCCTAAGCCCTCACCATGTGAGGTGAGCACCTGTATCAGAATTCTTAGGTCCCAACATTGAGGAATTCATTTCGTTTACTCTGACCTGGAGAGACAACGGCTCTAAGTGTTAAAAAGAGTATGCATATATATTGGGAAAACATTAATATATTGATGTTAAGATAATATTTATTAATAAACTAGTAAATAATGCCATGTGATACCTATGAAAATGAACAGAGATCCCAGTTTGTTTTCTGTGAGTCACAGCTGTCTCTTGAGTTTTGTTTGCTTCTTGAATTCTTATGTACACATTCAAAATTTAATTAAAAATTCTTCTTTGAAATAACTTGTAGGTTGATGTTCTTAAAGCAACAGCACTCCCTTTATTGAAACAGTTTGGGATAGATGGAGAGTCATTTGAGCTAAAGGTAAGAATGTGTGAGCTGCTGGCTGTATATACCTAAGATTTTTTTTTTATTTAACTATTTGGAAGAAACATGTCACATTTCAGATCATCATATATCATGATGATTTACAGGAGTGATGCTTCGAACCTTGAACTGAAAGAGACCCTTTAGTAAATAATGGCACCCTTTAATAATGACCATGGCACCAGTAGCCAGTGGTCACATGATACTTACTCTGGAGTAGGTGTGTTATAAACACTTTACTGTACTGAGCTCTTCACACCACATCGCAGCTCTTGGTTAGCCGAGGACTAGAACTACATGGAGTCTTTCCCTTGGACTCTTTTGTCTGAGTCACCCTGGCATAATTTGTGACCCGGAGGTCCTAAAAATCCTTGGTGTCTTCAAAGCACAGTGGGAATGATTTAACCTTCCTGGGTTTGGTGTCGGGAAGCCACGTTTTCTGTGTCTACACTGTCCCGTGTCTCCCTCATTGTTTTGTGCAGATCTTGCGACGGGGAATGCCTCCTGGCGGAGGAGGCGAAGTGCTTTTCTCATGCCCTGTAAGGAAGGTCCTGAAGCCCGTTCAGCTCACAGACCCAGGGAAAATCAAGCGAATCAGAGGGATGGCGTATCCTTTGCGTTGGATCCTAAGTCTTTCTTGCCTCGTGGAGTGAACAACTCCACTTGTTTCCACTATTTGCATCTTAGACAACAATCTCATAAAAGCTGGTGATCCGGGACAATGGAGGATTTTGGGGAGGCTGGGACCATAGAGCTCTGTTGTGTTGTGAACGCTTCTTCTGTGTCCTATGGGGAAGATCACTTTATGCACCTCAGTGTTAAACTTCAGAATATTTCAGTTAACTATATCCTGCTTTGCAGATAAGGGAAACTGTGGTATAAAAGCACTGTTTTGCTAATAATGTCACTTAGCTAATTGGCACATCTGGGATTTAAACCTTGTCAGTAACCCCAGGCTTTTAACCTCTACATTTTTTTCCTGGAGAAAGGCAGGGACATTTGAAAGAGTCGTAGAGGCTTGTGAAGTAGGTAGAGCAAGATAGGGGCTGCTTCAGTGAGAAAAGGAGCCTTTGAGAGGAAGCGGCACTCTGGGGCATGGCTAGCAATGCGGGCCAGCAGGACTTGGGTGGTCAGTGGCCGTTGATGCACACAGTGGGGTAGGAATTGAGCAGGAGCCGGTGAAGAACTGAGGGCCATTTTCAGCAGTTGGTCTTTATTTAAGTGATTTTCATCTGGAGAACAAATTTGCATATTAGGAGAACAACTTCAGTGGTCATGTAAGAGCTTCGGTGGAATATTTGGAGAGTATGGTTGTGGAGGAAAATCACCTAATGGCAGCCACTTAGTGGTAGTGGTGACAGAAGTATTGTGCCCTCCAGCAGGGATGGGCGAGAGCTGCTACTGAGAGAGAGGCTGTAGAGGGAGAGCACATGGCACACACGGAAGAGGATTGAAACATTGGGAAGGGCTTTGATGCTTCTCACTGAGGCTTACGGGTAGAGGTGTTTGCTTTGACAGTAGCTACAGCAGGATGTAAGGGGGCGAGGGTGAGTTCCGGGTTACACATGCTGAATTTGATAGCTCCAGTGAAGTGAGTCTAGAAAGGACATTGGAATTGAGGATCTGTAGCTCTGGGGCAAGATGAGGGCTAGAAGTGAATGCTTTGAAGTCAGTTGTCATGAAGAAGGCAGAGAGGAGACTGGAACCCCAGGAGGCTGGCAGAACTAGAAAGTAAAGACTGGACCTCCTGGAAGCCCAAGCCAGCACCTGCTAAGGTGCTGAGGAGTCAGTCTTGGCAGGGGAAAACTGAGGCCTGGAAAGAGCTTTCTTTAGAAGTGATGGAAGCGGAGGACACACGACCTGTTCTGGGTTGTGGGGGGACGGAAGCAGCTGTGTTAGAGTTGTTCTGTGCAGTATCTCCACAGGAAGGATGAGGGGAGGGCTCCGTGAAGAGAGCATGCAGAATACTCTCCCTTTTGAAGACAGGTTGTACCTAGGCAAATGGCTTGCCTTGCAAACATGACCTGAGTTTGGGTCCGCAGCTATTGTAGTGGCCTGTGTATAGCTCTGCTACTGGGAAAGCAGATACGGGATCACTGGGTGTAGTTGGTTATTTCACTTTTTTGGCTCATTGCTCTTTCGGGAGGCCCACCACCCAGCTCCCAAAATAAATACATTGATTCTTACTCTGTGACTTGCTCTGTAGCTGGTGACTGGTCCCTGAAGTCTCCTCCTTTTCTCACTCCTAGATCTCTCTTCCTTGATATCTCCTTCTTTTTATTCTCTCTGCCTGCCAGCCCCACCCATCCTTTCTCTGGCCTAGGTACTGGCCCTTCAGCTGTTAGAGAGGGCAACCTGGTGTTTTAGATAGGAAAGTAATACAGCTTCACAGAGTTGGACCAGTGCAACATAATGCAGCACGTCTTTGCTTCACTAAAACAAATGTTCCACAGCATGAACAAATGTAACACATCTTAAAATAATATTCCACAATACCCAGGGCTTGCTAGCCAGCCAGCCTGTCCTAATTAAGGAGCCCGGGGTTAATGAGTCTGGTCAGCGCCTGGTATGGATGGGATTGGAAGGGAGTTTTGGATAAGTTTCAGGTTAAGGTAAAAGGGGGATGTGGTAGTGTTCCTGGGGTTGTCTCTGGCCTCCACATGTGAGTACACACGCGAGCACTGCTGCAGAAACAAACTAGAAAGGTTGTTCGTGATTTGAGCGTTCTGTAAGCTGGAAAAAGTGAATTTAGGTGAGGGGAGTCTGGGACAGAGTGACAAGATGATTCGGATCCCAGGGGCGGGACTTAGTGGTTCTGCTCGCTGCTGCTCACCCATTCGTTGGTTGACTCATGCACCAGGCCTGTTCTGTCTACCGCATGGACTGTCATGAAGTTACCCGAGGTAGGGATGTGCAGTGTAAGGACTGCAGGTGTAGGTATGCCGTCGGTAGGTGGTGGCTTCTCTTGTTCATAGGGTGCATGTTCACATTGACGAGCATACAGCAGGGTTTGTTCAAGGTAGAACTTCGTGGAGGTGGGTAGGAAGGGTTGGGATGAGTTTTCAAACTGAGATGTGCTGAATTGAGGCCAAAGACGGGACGGGGCGGGGTTGGAATAAAGGTGTGACAGGAATGGCAGAGGTGTGCTGTCACAGTGTGGGGCAGTGACTGACGATGATTAGAAGACGCGGGGAACAGCTGCAAGGGTTCAGATGAAGTGGAAATTTTTTCATGATGGCAACCTGGCAGGAGATGCCGATGAGCAAGAGAGCCTGTTTTCTCCAGGGATGGAGCACCTGGCAGAGGCGGGGTGGAGAGGCAGGGTAAAGCACTTGCTAGGATGGGCATCACTTAGTGAGGTGGCAGAACCCACACTTTCTGGAGAAGGCAGAGGTCAAGGGATTGGAAGCCTGAGATTGAAGGTCAGGCCCGGCGGACATAAGTGTGTGTGCTTTAAAGAACAAGGGATCGAATGGAAGAAAACTGTTGGTGTTATGTCTCGGGAAGTGGTAAAGGTGGAACTTTGTCCTCCCTGACTTTCCCTTGCTCCTGGTGCCCTGGGTCACATTCCTGTCTAGACCAAACTCTCTAGCCCCCAGTTATCCAAACTGTCATTTACCAGGCCGCTCAAAGCAATGCCGGCTTGCTTCTCTACCTTGCCTGTTTCAGAACCTGAGGAAAAGCTGTAGTTAATTCTGTGGGTTTTGCTACTGTGGGCTGGTTTGGCTTGGACTGAGTGCCTCCTTGTTCTTGCATTGGGAGATCTGTGGTTTTAACTGGTACCTCCTCATCCCCCTACCCCTAACCCCCAGTGCTGCTTTTCCCTCTTTGAGGTCCGTGATTAAGTAGACAGGTCCTGGGAAGGAGCTGCTGGTGGCCCGCAGCTGTGACTACAGAGTAGTCCCCTTTTAGTGACTGCCTTCTGCCCACTCGCGTTCTCTCTGTTTCATGCTGCTGATCCAGAGCTCATGGTTCCGTGTGGAGGAGTTAGGTACAGAAGCTTGGGGACGGGCAGGAGAGCCTGGTGGGTTGGGAGGACAGGCAGAGCTGGGGAGGTTGGGATTTGTGGCACAATCTGACTGTTTCTCCTATCAGTAGAGAAGCTAGTTTGAGTCTTTTGGTCTTTTTCTTTTTCATGTGCCACACATGTATGTACGTGCAGTACACCTCAGACACAGCCTCCGCTTGTCCTCTGTTTTCCCTGTCTTGGGAGGGGTAAGAGGAAGCTGGCTTGTTTTTGTTTTTTTGTAGTCAGATCTCTTTAGCTCTGAGCAAGGGTCTCTCTTGGTTCTACATCCCAAGGGCTTACCCTGTAGTAAGCGCAAGAGCTAGGACTTAAGGCCCCATCACAGGGTTGACTTGAGCATACAATAAGGAGATATGTATGTGAAAGAGCTTTGGGATCCATGAGTACTGTGGGGTTGTCTCGGGGTGGGGACATCTTCTGAGCTGTCCTAGGGAGAGTGGTTAGGCTCCGATTCCAAAAAGATGGCACCCTCTTAGTCCAGAGACTGTGACAGCTAAAGTGTTTGTCTAAACTGTCCAAAGTGCATTCTGGACAGAGACATGGTGATGAAACTGGGCTCTTTGTGTACTGAAAAATCCCTTTTTCTGCTCTTTCTCCATTTTGATTTGTCCTTTGAGTCAAGTCAAATATTTATCGGATGTTTCTGAGTACAAAAGTGGAACTGGAGAGTTGTGTGGGACACGGCAGTAAAGCCCCTGCCCGCATGCAGCAAGGGCAAGATGTGTCTGAAGGGAAACGTGGTACGTTCAAGTCGGGTGCTGGCTGGAGGGCTGCACGCAGGAGGTATCTGTAGACTGAAGAGTGACGGACGGCAGCTGAGGTGAAGACTGGGTGGATGGAGATAGGCGGCAATTCCAGTTTGGGGTGAGCAGGCTGGACAGCAGGATCCAGGAGGGTGCTCTTTAGCAGTGTTCGGACCCAGACGGAGAGGAGCTGGTCAGGCCAGGCCCCGTGCCAGCATTTGTTTCTTAGTTCTAATGAAAATTGTCTTATTAATAGTAATTATTGAACAGCTTTGTGGGAATGGGCAGATCACACTGGAGTCCATATGGATTATCATGGTGGTGGGAAGACAGCATGTTTTTGTTCTCATTGCTTAGTCCTGCATCTGTATCTGTATATCAGCTCTAGAGAGGATACACCGCACCTTGGAAGCAGGGTCAGGGAGAGTCTGTCTCTGTTACAAAGTTTTAATTTGGGGTTATGGGTCCACATCCTCAAGCACTGACCCTTTCTGCTAATTTCTTCCTCCATTTCTGGGGTTCCTTGTAGGAAGCAGGGTAGTAGTTTTCTCCAGAGAGCAGCAAGTAGAGGCCCCTATGTCCTCAGAGATGCAGTAACTAACTCTTAAATAATAGAAAATTTTATTGGAAAACCTATGGTCTTTCAAACAGCAGACTTCTTGGTCTTTCACTCTCTGCTTCTCTGTCCCCTCTGTTGACATCCTGGGCAGTGGGCTGGGATTGACCCAGGGCCACCCCAGTCTGGTATCTGGCCTGACCTTATGTTCCTAGAGAGGCTTCTTATAGCAGTCTGGCTACACAAAGATACCAGAGTGTCCTCTGGTCTCCACAGGGAGCCTGGCTGTGGTTTGAAGAAGCAGACATCGTCACACTGTAGAGTGGAACAATTACAGAGAAAGGGTTGTTCAGAAGTTAGGGTTGGGCTGTAGAAGCTGACTTTTACCAAATAGATATATTTGGTTTTTCAAGACAGGATTCTCTGTGTAGTCCTAGCTGTCCTGGAGCTCATTCTATAGACCAGACTGACTTTCAACTCAAGAGATCCGCTTGCCTCTGCCTCCCTAGTGCTGGGATCAAAGGTGTGCACTACCACCATCTGACTTGACTTTACACTTTTCATTATAGGAGTCTAGATTCTTTTTTCATCATGGCTTTTAACTATTTTTTTATAATAATGAAAAATTAAGTGATGGAACTATTAAGCTAAATAATAATAGTTGGACGACAATGGGATTTGTAAATCCCAGCATGACACAAACTAGCTAGCCTTCTAACCTGCTTCCCTCTGCTCTGTCATCCAAATATCATGACTTCCTTGACCCTGGGCTGCAGGTACTCGGTGCGCGTATCCCCTCAGATGGCAAACCGGATTGTGGACTCTGCCAGGAGCATCCTCAACAAGTTCATTCCCGACATCTATATTTACACAGACCACATGAAAGGCGTTAACTCTGGGAAGTGAGTGCATTTTAAAACAGGTTGCCAAGGGAGAAAACTGCACCACTCCTTTCTGGTTTTTATTTATGTATTTTTTTCACCTCTCATTTTATTGGTTTGAATCTAAAGTTTTCAGGTTTCTCTTTCGAAAATAAAAACACTTGTTTTTTTGTTTTGTTTTGTTTTTTCTACTTGGGTTAAGATGTCGCTTTTCTTCTAAGGGGCAGCATGGCTGGTCCTCAGAGCTGTCTGAGGTGAAGAAGCGGGGATGAGTGTGAGTGAGCAGTCTGGCCTTCACACAGCCCAGTGGAAAGTGATGGTGTCAGAGGTTAGGGCTGGAAGGATGTGTACACAGAGCTGGCCCTTCCCCCGGGGGTGGAAAGGTCATTGACACTTCCGTACCTTTTGTTACTCAACCACCAGAACATTCTTCATTTACACATTGAGTGTAATGATGTATCCTAGGATAACTGTAAACATTACATTTAAAGAGAGTGTATGTGTTCTATCAATGTGTCTAGCACTCAGTGCATACGACAGAAGTGGTAACTCCTAATGTTGGCCTTTTCTTCCTGCCTTCTACCTTAGCTGTAGGTCTGGAATCGATGGGTCAGTTCTGTTTTGGAAGGGATTGGGAGGGCTGGGGAAAGATTCGTGGTAGTGAAGCTGTCTGAGTGTTCCAGGATAGTCGGTTCTGGGATCTCTTGCTTTACTAGAGTGGGCAGGAGGGAAACAGTGCAGGCCTGGAGGCTGTGCTGCCTGCCACCAGCTATAGTTTAGTTTTTTCTAGTGTCATTGACCTACCTGTCCTGGTATAGTGTCAGTTTCTGTGAGTAGCAGCCATACATATAGATCAGGGTATGGACATGATGTTCATTAGCTTCAAAGTCCATTTAGAAAGTTATGTATAAAAGCAATATGTGACTTTCATTTATGTTTAGTCTTTAAATCCCAAGTTACTGGTCATAAATCATTGTTAACTCATGTCTGGATTGCCCCAATCTGATCAAGTGGTGGAGCCACACAAGGAGGAAGGGTCATTACAATGTGGTGTTCGAGACCTGGAGCCCTGGGAACCAGCACCTCTTAGTATCATCTGTTAGTACTTAGACCATCATGCACATTAGCCCAGTGTGGTACATTTTGACTTACACAGTCATTACTTTTTTAAAAAAAAGAGGTAATAAATTATTTTTTTCTGTGTTGGGAAGCTGAGCTTTGCAAACTGCCAGTGCGATCCTCAGTGACGCCATGCGTGTACTGCCTCCATGCTAGGTGTGCAGTTCTGCCTTGAGACTCAAAGGCATCTTGTATGCTGCACTAGAATTTTATATGTGTCTCTAGTGATGAGTGATGTTTGTTAAATATGAGTCAGATGTTCTGGAACCTTGGCTTTGGTAGGTGGTACAAACCTCTGACTTAGTAGATAATTGTTTTCAAGAAGTTAAAAACTGGGCAATAGAATTCTTCCACATAGGAAGACAGTATCGTGCATGCAAACCATCATTAGCCAGCTTTGGTGGTGCATGTCTATAATCCTAGTCCTCCTTGCAGGCTGAGACAACAGGCTTGTGAGTTTGAGGCCTGCTGGGGGCTACATAGTGAAATACTGTCTCTAAAAAGAAAAATGAAATAAACATAATTATCCTTCTAGTTTTTCTGGAATCATTTTGGCCAGTGTTCTGAATATAGAGAACATTTTGAGAACAGCGTTGAGCAGTGTTAAAAAGAGGCAGCACTGTTGCAATTGTGTATGGACTGTGCCATTGAGAAAGCTTTTTGAGGGGTGTATTTACTTTGCAATGGACAAAGTTCATCTGAGCATCAAATCTGGCAGTTTTGTGGAGAGGTGCTTCTTTTTCTTGTTTATGGACTGGTTATTTATTTTCCTCTCTTCTGGCTAAATTGGTTGTCATTGTTTTGTGAGGTCAGACTCTTAGGCGCTTACCCAGCTTCCTTCCAGTTCCTGGCTGTGGAAGCTTCCCTCAGGTGCTTGCTTGTTGGATGCATGAGTAATTCAGCTGTGGTCCTGGACAAGATGATTAGGTTTTAGCTGTTATATTGTAGGAACCATGGCAGAGACCACAATGCCAGCTCGTTGACTATAGTTAGGTACATTCTCATTTTAGTGCTGTCTCCAGACAAAAGAGCAAAGGTGGAACTCCTTTGCCTTTTCTGGTTTCATTCTTATCATTATGGAAGCATCTGGTATTTCTCAGGCTTGAAGGCAGATGGTAGTAGTAAGTTCTGAATGGGCTCTCTAGTTCAGGGTCGAATGGACACTGGAGAACTTCCTTAGACTATGGAATCTGTAGGGCCTGCATTTGAGACTTACCTTTGTCACTTTTGAACAGAGTGGACCTGGTTCAGGTTGCTTATTCCCAGCATATTCTCATTTGTAAAATGAAGGCAGTGGTAACTTCTCAACAAGACTGAAATAGCCTGGTGCATGCTCGGTACCTAGAAGCCTGTTGACATTATATTCTGTGATTGTTATGAACACATTGAGAGTCTTTGCAAAGGGCAGGGAGGGAGAAAGTACGAGAATAGAAGACTAACTGGAAATGCAAACTTGCCTCTTGCCTTGGTTCTGTTTTGTGCGCCCCAGTAGTCTTTAATGAAGAAGGCATGCCCGTTGCTGTATGCTGCCATGTGTGCCTTTACTTACTCAGTGTCTGCCTTTGAATCACTAGGTCTCCAGGCTTTGGGCTGTCGCTGGTGGCAGAGACTACCAACGGTACCTTCCTGAGCGCTGAACTGGCCTCTAATCCCCAGGGCCAGGGAGCAGCCGTTCTTCCTGAGGACCTCGGCAGGAACTGTGCGAAGCTGCTGCTTGAAGAAATCTACAGGGTATGCCCCTGCCTCACAGATGCGGGGAAAGGAGCAATCTGAAGAAGGGAGCGGATGTCTTTATAGCCTTCTTTATTCCTTCTAAGCACGTACACTAGCGAGCTGTCCTGTGCTTGTGCACTAGGTGTTTAGAATGAACTAGTTTGATGGGTTCATCGAATTAGTCCATGAGCAGAGATTTGTTGAGACATAGAACAAATAGGTTTTAATGGAGACAGGAGAGAAATGGAGCAGTCAGAAAAGGGAGTGAAGTTCAGTAGGACACAGAGCAGGTGAAGTGAGATGGAGACTGGCACACTGACTTCTCATTCCCTCTTTCCCTCTCTCTATCCTCATCTGCTTTTATTTTATGTGCATGAGTGTCCTGCTGTATGTGTATGTGTGTACCACATGCATACCTGTGCCTGCAGAGGCCAGAAGAGGTGGTCAGATCCCCTGCAACACACGACTCTGAGCCACTGTATGTTGGTATTGTGGTTAATATTGGTTCTCTGCAAGAGTAGCAAGTATTCTTAACCACATGCCACCTCTTTAGCCCTGGGGGTATTCTTTTTATGCCCCCCCTTCCCCTGCACATGCACCAAACATTCTTATGGGCTCACCTTCAGATTTATCAAGGTGGAAATCTGGATTTGTACGTGGATAATTTGCAGTATCTCTAGAGTACTGAAGACCATCTAGAGAAAACCCAGGCTGTCACAGCATGGAGGAGGCTGTGTGAGAACTGGGCAGTGGGAAAGAGAGACTTCAGCTGGTTACCATTTTGCATCTGCAGTTCTCCGGGTAGGATGTAGCACTGTTGATCACAGGCACAATAAACACAATCATAAGTGAGCACACATTTCACTCTGCCATGTCTAAGGTGACTGAAAGTAAGGAGGAGGTTGTGGGGGAAGAGGAGATGCTGGAAAAGGAAAATATGTTTCTAAGGGAGCACATTATGGGTACAGTCCCCAGAATGACCACACAGTAGAGGATTGTTTAACATTGCAGTTGCTCACCTGTGCCAAGCCTGGCATTGAAACCGGCTCAGTGGTCATGTGACAGAATGTCGGCATTCTCACAGTGGCATCAGGGAGACTGAATTGTTTCAGAATTAAGTAAGCACTGGTCCTCAGTGGCTGTTTCTAACCTAATTAAAGCTGGGAGTGTCTCCTGATGTGCCTGAAGAGCATGGCATAGCCTTGTGCTTGCTGCTGGGAGCAGGGGAGGCAGGAAGTGAGGGCCTCCTCAAGACATGGCCTGTCAGGAATCTTGTGTAGCCAGGTCTGGTTCAGGCTTGTGTGTGTGTGTGTGTGTGTGTGTGTGTGTGTGTGTGTGTGTGTGTGGGCGCGCGCGCCACATCAGCTCATTTTTGATGACAGATTTAGCATTGGTTTTGAAAGACAAGTGATGATTAGATGTTTGTGGGTAAGTAATGGAGCCATCGATTCACCAGTTACTTAATCATGGTTTTATTAAATGTTCTGTCTGTACGTTGGGTTGGGTAAAGGTATGGGGATAGCTGTCTCTGTCTTGTCTCTAAAGTACTTGTTGGCTTGTATAGGTCTTCATTTCCTGACCTCGTGGTTGCTTTATCCTCTCTGACTGTGGGGACACTTCTGTTCCTTTCTAGTAGACCATGGGAGAATGAAAAACCTTGTGTTCCAGAGAAGTTCAGCAGGTGCCCATGGGCACAGCTGGAGTTTGGGTTTCATATCTCATTAATAGCAGACTCGAGCCCTGGGGTAAAAACATGGCCCACCAATTCCAGGAGGAAAATATACATCCTGGATTAGCTATTGGATTCTTATCTTTAATTGAGATCTTTTAAAAGCTATTATTGTTCCTCAGCCAAATTTGCTTTGTTTTAGTCACTAAGAAAACTTTGTGTGACTGTCTCTAGTCTTTAGTAAAAGGATGAAAATACTGCTTTTTTGACTAATTCTCTGTGTGTCTGTGGTGTGACATTTAGGTGATAAAAACCCATCTGAAGATGCTCTTTTTTTTTTAAATCAGAATTGTGAGCCTCTGACCCAGCTCCTTCTGCCTGTGGGTTACCATGCCCTGCTGGTTCTGTCCTGTTCTGTCCACTGCCCTGCTTTCTTTCCGCTTCACCTCACTTCGCACTCCCATGAGAGCTGCTCTTGTCTTCAGAGGGGCAGTCTTTCCCACATCCTCCTCAGCCTCCCTCTCTGAGTCTATGTTTCTCCCTCCAAACTTGGGCTTGGTCTCTTTCTGTCTGTGAGCAGAGTCTCTACTCTGACTGCTTACCTTCCCGGAATACAATGGTATTTGTGAGCAGTTAGAAAAGCCCCACCTCAGGTACTACTCACCTCTCTTAATCCTGAGAGTACACGTGTCTCTGTAGAGCCTGGCCGCTTCCCATTGGCTGTGAAACATTCTACCATGCTGCTCTTCTTTTCTTTCCAAGGCCTGCCTATCCCTCCAGGCCGTTTCAAATGCCTGCTCCCCAAAGCCTGCTTCTGTTGTTGGGCAAATAGTACCCATATCTGTGCCCTCACATCTTGTAAGCCTGCCATCACCCCTCATTCCATGGTATCCTGTACATGGACCCTGACATATTTACTGTATTAAGATCTCTTCAGTACCTAATCCAAGTCAGCTGAGGATGGTGCAATAGCAGCTCAGTCTAGGAAGCAGACGGAAGAGAAAAGTTTAATTTTAGTCAGGCTCAGGAAAATGGAACAAGAGCCGTGAACCAACTAGTTCTGTTCATCAGATTTCCTGTTTTGCATGGAAAAGGAGCTATTGTCCTAAAAGTTCACTGAATGAAATGAAAAATGATTCTTGTTCTTTATTAACTTGAGCAGGATGGGTTTTCAAAAGGCCTACTAACCTACGAGTGTTTGAACTTTAATCCGCTGTTCTGGAACCTCTAGTATTCTGAGTGTCTCTGCCTTCCTCTCTCTCTACCTGTTGGGTCCCCTTTTCTGGTTTGTACTATGATTAATCATTAGAATGTTTGTGTTTACAGGGCGGATGTGTGGACTCGACCAACCAAAGTCTAGTTCTGCTGCTCATGACCCTTGGACAGCAGGACGTTTCCAAAGTGCTGCTGGGACCACTCTCCCCCTACACGTAAGCTGTTTTCATTTGGCCTCATTGTTCTGTTCAGTTTGTTTTTCTGACCAACAAACTGACCAAAGCAGTGTGCCTGCTCGTATTGATTTTTAACCAGCCACACTTGTGACTGCTTGCCCGCTGGTGTCTATTTAGTCACACATGGGTTTGGGCCTGCCCTTCTTCCGTGACAGCTGTATCAGATATATATTGGGCAGATCTTGTGTCTGTGCTTGATGTTTTGTTAATATTCTCGAGATAAACTTTTATGTAGCTTGAAGTTTTTCCAGTCCCATCTTTCCAATAGCGTTCTTACTGTGGCAAATGGGCTATTTTTCCAGTGATATAACGTATTAGCTGGCTGGGAGAGATAAATTCATAGGAATGTTACCAAACCAGTTGGGAAGTTACAGAGGTGAGTTCAGGCAGTATCAGGTGGATATTAGCAGAAATTAACTGCTAAGGTATAAAAATTTGCACACTCCGAGAATAGTAGCTAGCCAGAAGACTCAACTTACAGAGCTCAAAGCGAAAGAAGCGTTTCTAGTCAGGAATAAATGATCAGGTATAGAAACAGGTTTGTGTGTGTGTCTGTGTGTGTGTGTGTGTGTGTACGTGTGTACATGCACATGTACTTACATGCTTACAGACTTAAAGATAGCTGTGGTCAGCTAGGGTGGTAAATTGGGGGGGGGGGGTGCAGGTAGATCTGAGACTGAACTGTCCTTTTTCGGTTATCATGGTACCGATGCTGTATATCTGAAAGGTACAGTACTGTGATAACTGAAGAATGGTGGTGCCATCACGTTGGGGGCGGGGATTTGGGACCTGGGAGCTTGAAAGAGATTCTTTTACTTTTCGAGTTGGCAGTGTAAGTTTTTTGGAACAGAAGATGAGAGAGAATACACTGTTTTAGCAGCAGGGGAGACTGTTAAGCAGGACCTGAAAAGCCGCACGTTATCTCTTGATAATGTGTGTAAAGTATTTCACAGGCCAGGAAACCTAGAGTTGAGCAATCTGAGTGGCACGCTAACTTTTAGTAGTCAGCATTGCTCAAAGAGAATGGTGCTGGGGCATTCAGAGAGGAGATGGGAGGTGAGCACAGCACCCCAGGTGCAGGATTCGCCTCCCATCAGGGTTGCCTGAAGCAGCTGGCGGTTGTGTGAGCATCCTGAGGCTGTCAGCTTCTTAGCTGGTCAGTGCTGTGTTCAGCTTCTGCCCCAGGGCAGTGGAGGCCTTGTGGCTCTCCTGGCGACAGCAAGAGGCACTGTCTCCAAATGTATGTGGTCCAGGGCTGGGGCCTTGGCAGAACATCATGTGAACATGGAATATATGTTTTTATCTTTTTGTTTTATTAAAGGTTTTTTAAGAAGTTGTTTCTGGGCAGTGATTCGGTTTGGCTCTGGGGTCTTGTGTAATGTTTTACTGTCTGTAGCCTCCCTGGAGACGGCTAGGATGTGACTGTTCCCCTCCTCACTATGTCCTTCACCACATAATCCTTCAGATTTCCTTCCTTCTTTCAGAAACCTAAACTTACTGCAGCTCCTGGGAAAACAGCAGTCTGCTCTGAGTGGAGCTTTAAAAGAGTAGACCAGATGGGAACATTCTGGGCTTGAAGATTTGGGCCTGAGGCTTGGCCACATGCTCCTCCCAGGGGCTTTTCACAGGCTGGGAACATGCACCACAAACCCTCCCCCGACACGCATACCCCACCTGCCCCAAGCACTTTAGTTGTAAGCAAACACAGAGGAAGGAAAGGGAGTTGTGTTCAGAAAAGACATTCTGTGCTTGGGATCCTTTTGTCCTTAATCTTGTGGGAAGCTCCAGCATCTCAGAAAGATGAAGGTGAGCATGGGCCCGCACAGGCATAATTGCCTATATCTGTTGATGAGACAGGCTCCATGACTCATCATGGGGATGAGGAGTATCATGTGCATTTTATTGTGCCATTAAAGTCATAGTAATACGGTTTTTGAACCTCGCTTTCCTCAAGGAAAGCAGAAAGAAGAGAATTCTTTTGGGAAAAAAAAATGTGTATTTCTTCTGGCAGTTTGTGTGTGTTTGATTTACAGTAGTAGTGTCTTAAGTGACATCTTTTTTTTTTCTTGAGAAATATTGATTTTATTGAGCTATACATTTTTCTCTGCTCCCCTCCCTTCCTCTGCCCTCCCCTTCAACCGTCTCCCATGGCCCCCATGCTCCCAGTTTACTCAGGAGATTTTGTCTTTTTCTACTTCACATGTAGATTAGAGCTGTGTATGTCTCTTTTAGGGTCCTCATTGTTGTCTAGGTTCTCTGGGATTGTGTTGTTTCTTTGCTTTATGTTTAAAAACCACTTATGAATGAGTGCATGTGATATTTGTCTTTCTGGTTCTGGGTTACCTCACTCAATATGATGTTTCCTAGCTCCATCCATTTGCCTGCAAAATTCAAGACATTTTTTTCTGGTGTGTAGTACTCCATTGTGTAAATATGCCACATTTTCCTTATCTATTCTTTGGTTGAAGGGCATTTAGGTTGTTACCAGATTCTGGCTATGACAAACAATGCTGCTATGAACATAGTTGAGCACATGTCCTTATGGCACGATTGAGCATCCTTTGGATATATACCCAAAAGTATTATTACTGGGTCTTGAGGAAGGTTGTTTCCTAATTCTCTGAGAAATCGCCACACTGACATCCAAAGGAGCTATAACAGCTTGCACTCCTACCAGCAATGCAGAAGTGTTCCCTTTTCCCCACAACCTCTCCAGCATAAGTTGTCATCAGTGTTTTTGATCTTGGCCATTCTTACAGGTGTAAAATGGAATCTCAGAGTAGTTTTGATTTGCTTTTCTCTGATGGCTAAGGATGTTGAGCATTTCCTTAAGTGTCTTTCAGCCATTTTAGAATCCTCTGTTGAGAGTTTTCTGAGCACCAGGACAAGAATGTTTTCTCTCTGTGTTCAGGCCCTTGTTGTGAAGTCAGGGGAGCTGTGTCCCTCCCTGCCCTGCTCTCCCTATTGCTAGAGAAGGTTGCTATTTCCATCCCTCTGTACTATTTGAGAAAATAGTCTACATGTTTGAAAAGTCTAAGATGTTTGAACTTTTTGAGACCAGACAGTTTTTCTCAGTAGAATAAATATTATTGGATATAATAGACTTGTGAAGGAAATCTCTCTTTTGAATTTGAATGTTGTTGGCTTCCAGTTGGTGACAGTATTTCTACCCTGTACCCACAAGCTTAATTTATAGTTTAGGGAGAAATTATACTTTATCTAAAAGTTGAAGTAACATCAACAAATATATATATATATATATATATATATATATATATTCATATGAGATCAATCAATCATCAGGTGTCTTAGAACGCTCAGAAATCGAGACAGACGGTCAGAGCTGGGCTTCGGCAGTCTGTGCATAGGCCTTGGAGTCCGACCTGTCTGGACTTAAGTTCTGTCTGTGCCACGCAACCCCTAGGGAGGCCGATGTTGAGCATCTCCCAACCTCTGTCGATAAGGTGGATGGTCAGGTGTTAGCAGCATTCATGGTACCACCTGACGAGCTCATCCTGCCTGGACGCCCCCATGTCTTATTCAGTTCGTTCCCCCATCATGGCACTTTGGGCACCAGGAGGTAAAATCAGCTGTCCATTAGCTACCGAGCTGTCTCTAAATCATTTACTTTTAAGATTGCAATTAACTCCTAGTCATAGTCCTTCACAAACTGTACATTCTTATTTATTCCTCCCCAGAATCGTGCAGGTAATGTTTGCTTAACAGACATAGTGTTTACTGTGAGCAGAGCACTTGTTTGATTGGTTTTTATTTTTATTCTTTTATGTTTCTGGTACTAGAGAGCAAACCCGGTACTATATGCTATTCAGCCAAGCAAGTGCTCTGCCACTCAGCCAGAGAGCCTCAACCTCCCGATAATTTTTTAAAAACTACTTCTTTATTTCCTTTATTTTTTTGAGATTGTAATAGAATTACATCATTTCCCTTTCCTGCCTCCAAACTCTCCCATATACCCTTCTTTGCTCTCTTTATTCATGGCCTCTTTTTCTATTAATTGTTACATACATGAATGTGCACACACTATTCCTAAATACATAAATGTAGTCTGTTCAGTCTGTATAATGTTACTTGTATATCTGTCTTCAGGGCTGACCATTGGTATTGGATTGGATGCACCCTTCCCTGGGGAAGACTATTTCCTGTTCTCAGTGTTCTGTAGTTGCCTCTAGCCTTTGTACAGGGCTGAGGCCTTAGGGGCCTCCCCACGCTCTTCCTCGTTACCATGTCTGTTCTTCTCCTTGTTCAGCTCATGCTTTAAGCAGTCATGTTGGTGAGACTATGGGTGTCGCTTCTGACATTTCTAGAAGGTAGAATCTCCTTTGGCTCATAAAATCTTTACACTCCCAACTCCCCTCTAAAACGTTTCCCAAGCGTTGGGTACTAGAATTTTAGTCATCTATCAGCTGGAACTGGGCTCCACAGCTCTGCTTTTTGATTCGTCATGGTTTTCTGTGATGGTCTCCATCTGCTGCAAAGAGAAATTTCTTTGATATGTGAGGACTCTGTTTCTCTCTGTGTATAGGACAGATATTTAGAATGTCGTTAGGAATTAATGCTGCTTTAGAAAAGTGGTGGTTATCAGCTCTCCTCCAAGACCCACAGCTTCATTAGCCCTGCATAGTTGAGTGGGTTTCCAGGTCCAAGCATGGTTTCTCTTGTGTTAGACAGAAAGATGTCCTTTTACATCTTTTAACTCATGTAGTTTTCAGCCTAACCCTGTGTGAGTGACAAGAAAGGTGCCATCGTGAGCATCATCTTAGATGATAAGACATGTCACTTGCCGAGGTCACACAGAAAGCAAGTGGGGTTCTGACTGGGACAGTTCTATTGGGGGTGCTGCTTCTCTTACCACTGTTAGCTCATGTAAGCTGGGATCCTGTCCACTGTCTCCAGCTTCTGCCACACCCTTTAAACTGTAATAATGACTTCTTTCCTTTAGGTATGGGAGTGCTGAGGTGCAAAAGCCTTTTTAAACCTCAGCTGCTCAGGGCTCCTTGCGCACGTGGCTAAGCACACCTGTGTGACAGTCTCCTGATTATTGGCTTTGCTGCCTGCTGGGAGCCCCTGCACCGTCCTGTCGCACTTCTTATATCTCAGCCTTAGGATGTGTTTGCATGACAGAAAAATGAAATGGCACCTGCTTGTGCAGCGTGGTTGGCTAAACTCAGCCTGGCTCCCTGTGTGCCAGCAGTGCAGCCAGCCTGGTTCTGTTTCCTGTTGCCTCTAACTGAGCTTAATAACGTCATTCTTTGAGTAGAGCTTAAATGTTGTTGGCATCAAACACACCACTGATCGCAAAAGCTTCCGTGTACTGACTGCAGGGGACCATGGGAAGCAGTCTTTCTTCCTCTCAGATCTTGTCCCTCAGGCTCTAGGGAGAACCCTTACACCTAGCATGTTGCTGAAGCTAACCCCCATCCAGGCTTGAGAAACCTCCTGGATTGGTGGAGCGGGAGTCTCTAGCGAGTGGCCAACCTGTTACTGCTCCCTCTCCTTGTGCTTCCTGGAGCACTTGGAGGGGCTGTGTCTGAACCTGTCCAGTTCTGCTTGTTGGGATTCTCTGGGCAGATGGTCCTTACCTGTTGACAGTGGCAGTGGGAACAACCAACCTTTGGAAATCTACAGAGACAATTATCTCTGCTTCCAGAATTCTGAAACTTGCTTGTCAGATAGACTGGAGTCTTTCATAGAAAAATCTTGTTTGTTTTGACAGTGAATCACTTAGTTCTGGGGGAAAAATAACATTGCAAGTCATAGATCCAGTTGTCAAGTGAAGAGTTAAGATTCTTTATTTAAAAGTTGTATAAAACTACAGTTGCCTGGATTGGCTTACCTATAAGAAAAGCTGCTCCTTGCTCTAAGGTCAGTTTTTTCCTTTGCTAAAGAAGCTGTTTGGATTTAATGCCATCCCTGGTTGTCTTTCAACTTCATTTTTGCTTTTGAATACCCCAGCTACAGATGTGGGGAGGAGGCTGGAGATGAGAGAAGGACATTCTTATACATACCTCAGCCCCATCTGGTGCAGCCTTCCTCAGACAGCTTCAACAGTTGGCAGAAGACCATGTAGAAAGCCCAAACAGCCTTTGCTTTTCTTTACTGTTCCAAACGCTACAAATCCCTCAGGGCTGCACACACACACAGGCCCACACACTCAGTTCTGCATCCCGCCCACCCTCCAAGACACCAAACAGGCTGAAGTCCTCAGGAGTTCTGCCAGCTTGTGAGGGCGTCTGGTTTTTTGAGCACAGTTGAATGATTCAGAGTGAGGTAGCTGGGAGAGACCCAGAGGGATGCTTGCCTCAGGCCCGTGTTAGTATACCACAGCAGTGAGGGACAAGTTGTTTCCCCTTGGCATGCAGAAGGGGGGAGGGCCTGGTGTTTTCTGTGCTGTTGCCAGCTGGAAGTTTGGCCACAGATGGGGCTTATTTATCTGTGGGGGTCATGTCTTTGTTGTCTTTTTCCTCTAAGACGAGAGGAAGGTGGTGCGATGGGTAGAGAAATAGGATGGAAAAAGAAAAACAGGAAAATGCTCCCATGGTTAGTAAGACCAGAAAGCCAGCCGGGGAGAACTGACTTCCTTTAATGACCAAGAATGTTGAAGTCATTTCTGTTACCTAACTCCTCTGTTCTCTTTGGTACTTCGTTATTCAATCCCTTCAGTAGCACAGAGAGAACGTCATGTATGCACCGTAGACGCATAGATGATGTGTGCAGGGGTTGGCACAGTTGTGGCAATAACTTAAGTAGTTCGTAAGCAGGGAACACTGAAGTCCATATGGAGGGAAAAATCACACGGATGGGTGTTTGTGCTGAGAAAGGCTCCATGGAAGAGTTAACAGTGGGCTTGGATTATGAAGATGACGCCTGTGTGTTTAGATGGAGGGACAGCAAAGTAGATTTCCCCTGAGCTCTGGTTCTACCAAGTAGCTTAGTGATTGGTTCCTTTTTTGTGACATGCCAGGTAGCTCAGACAGGGTGAGTTGCTCAGCCACCCTTTAGTCTCTTGGTATCTTTCCCCTCCTGTGACTGGATCAGAAGCACAGGGGAGGCTCATTACTCGCCACAGCAGGCTTTATCCTTACTTTCTCATACATAACTGATGAGAGGTAAGATCCGGGATCAGTACGCTTTTTAAAAACTCATAAATTAGTATTTATTTAAACAGCCATATCTCAGTATAATTCACATGGCCATACAGTGTACCCATTTAAAGTGTACAGTTTAACAGTTTCTAGTATGCTCATAGAGTTGAATAACCACAGTCTAATTTTAGAACATTTTTATCACCCGGAAAGAAACCCTGTACACATTTGTGGTCTCTACCCACTCTGCCCACTCTTCCAGCTCTCTGCCTCAGTAATGGAGGTTTGTTGTTGTTGTTGTTTTGCTTTCTCAAGACTGTGTTTTTCTGTTTAGCCCTCGCTATCCTGGAGCTCTGTTTGTAGACCAGGGTGGCCTCAAACTCATATAGATCCACCTACCGCTGCCTCCTAAGTTCTGGAATTAAAGACATGTACCACTAAACCCTGCAGAAATAAGGTTTTTGTTTTGATCATTTCATGGAAAACAAGTCATATAATGTGTGGTACTTAGTGACCACCTTTGACTTAGCACGGTTTACAAATCTTGTCCATGTTGTAGCATCTCTGTAACATGCACTTCACTTAGAAAGCTGGGTAGCACCCATTGAATTTGACACATTTATTCTCTCAGCAGTGGGTGGCCATTTGGGTTGTTCCTGCTTTCGGCTTTTATGAACAGCGCTGTTACAAATGTTTGTGTGTGCGGCTGTTTTCCTGGGCTGTGCGCTTCACTCTCTCAGGCATGTTTCTAGGTGGTGGACCATACTTAACTCCTCTCCTGCTTCAGTTTGAGGGGCTGGTGTTTCCCAAGCAGTGGTGCTTTACATTGCTCTCAGAGCCTGTGAAGTACTTTGTTCCCGCTCCACCACGCTTGTGACTGTGTGGCTTTCTTAGTGCTGCCGTCCCGCTGAGCATGGAGTGGTTTCTTCTAGCGGTTTTGCCTTTTCATTTCCCGAATGGCAGAAGATCCAGAGCCTCATCTCACATGCTTGCTACTTACTTTTCTTTAAGGGGATTCTGCTTGGATCTCTTACCTGGCGTTTTAATTGCCTTCCTCAATTGTAGTAAGAATTCTTTATATTTTCTCTGACTGCTGTGATTTTGGTGTTTCTGGTTCAGCGGTTGTCAGGAAACTGCTCAGTATCTAACAGTAGTGAGGTTTACCCTAGAATTTCAACTCTTACCGAGGCCTTTGAAGTGCTTGAGTTCATTTTTGTGTGTAATGGGAGGAAGAGGTAGGTCCAGTTCTCTGCTTGTGAATAATCAGTTATTCCCATATCATTTGTGTAATTTTTTCCTGATCAAGCTGTTAGCTTGGCCTTAAATTTGAGGGTTTGTTTCTTGACCCTCAGTTCTGTTCCACTGATGTGCACATCCGGAATCAGTATTTTTAAGTTCCTTGGGCAATCCATGTGCACCTAGAACTGTGTGGCTGCTAGGGAGGTTGGCTGGGTCAGGAAGCAGCACCCCACAGGCAGCGTCTTGGTGACGCTTTATTGCAGATGAACAGGTATTTCACTTAGCGCTGTTTCTTCAGCTTGCTTGATGAGACCCAGCAGGGATGCTTGCAATAGTAGATTCCTGGCCCTTTGCTCTGACAGCACAGAGTAAAGGAAGGAGGAGAGCATGCGTTTGCATGTGCTGTGAGTCTAGGCTTTTCCAGGAGGACACTTCCTCCAACTCCTAGGAACCTCGTATGTATTTGGTGAATGTTCCAGGTGAGCCAGGTCATTCTGAACTTAGTAGGGCTGTGCTTGAGGCCCTGCAGCCCACCTGAAAAACTGCTGCCTCAGGTCCCCTTGACAGGAATGCTGTTCTTTCTCTTACAGGAAATGGTAAGAAACAGCCTCATGAATCTTTGACAGTGTTCACTGTGAGCTCCTCCCTGGTGCCTTATTTACCATTTGTCTCCTGCTAACTGTGCACAAATGCAGCTCTTCCCCTCTGCTAGGCAAGGGCTCTTCCACAAGCCACATCCGCAACCTCCCTTCTCCTCTGTTGCTTTATTTAAAATTTTGTAACTGTTCTTAAAACTGAACTTACTTATCTAGTTTGTGCCAGCAGATGGAAATTGTCAGGGGGAAGCATTTCTTTGTTCATCCTTTCATTTGACTGCAGGAACCTAGTACAGTGCCTGAGCTAACAGAGACACTTGGGAAATATCGTTGAGACAGTGGAAGGCAGTTGCTGGAGTTCAGTCTCAGAAATAGCCTCTGTTCATCTTTTTTACCCCATGAGGCTGTGACTCATGGAGGTAAATGTTGTACGGACCACTCAAAGTTACCTCCATATTTATGTCTCCTCTAACAAGCGTGTGGGACCAAGCGGCTGGGTGTCTGCACTAACCTCTAGCCTCTGTTTCCAGCCAACTTAACCTTGCTGCAGTCGTGTGTGTCTCTGCAGGCTGCTCTAATCCTCTTGAGAAGCTGGCAGCCTTTGAATATTATTTAAGCGGTTTTGATTAGATATTTTTAGTTTCAGTCTTCTTAGTCTCAAAAATTAAAGTCTTAGCTTTTAAGAGGGCAGAGATTCTTTTAAAATGAATGTTTTCATCATTTTCTTTTAGGATAGAATTTTTGCGGCACTTGAAGAGCTTTTTCCAGGTTATGTTTAAAATTGAAACCAAGCCGTGCGGTGAAGAACTCAAGGGTGGGGACAAAGTGCTGATGACCTGCGTTGGTATTGGCTTCTCTAACCTCAGCAAGACTCTCAAGTGACACTGTCGCAACATAAGGCTCCATTGTGTACCGATGAAGCAGAAGCTGCGAAGGACCAAAGGGACAAGTCCATATGTGTCCATCCTGGACAGGACAGCCTCGTAACACTGAGGGCTTAATAACTAATTTACCACTGAAAATACTGATGTGCAAATAAAAGACTTCTCTACCATGTGACCTCCAGCTGCTTCTCCAGTGACAGTGGCATTCCTTAGAGGCCCACGCTGTAAGCCTCCCAACTCACCTGGAGGAGGGGCCCTCAGGAAGTGGTCATGCTGCCAGAACACTCCTGTGTCTTTGGACTGTGGTTTTGTGGGGGACTAATGCTGCAGTGAGTGTGGAAGCCCTCTGTTGATCATGACAAACTTTGAGAATGCCAGGGGCTGAGACATTTGTTTTATCCCTTGTCTTGTGAACAAGTTGTGTGGGCACATGCTGAACTTCATCTGGTATGCTGTGTTTGCAAGGTTGGGATAGGGGAGGGCAGTTATGGGGTGTCTTTAGAGGTTTTCTGTATCCTAGGTATGGCATAAATTTTGTTTTTATTCTTCTAATATCACTAGAGTGTAAATTATTTCCATAAGAAAATTTGAAAGGATTTTTTGTTTGATGTTTATAATGCAAAAACTGTAGATCTGGTTTAAAGCCATCACAAGCAGGGTCTAGGACTTTCCTACTTGTAAGCTAATATTCCTGTTTCATGGAAGCCAGCAGAGTCCTAGCTATCAAAGTCCTGGGTCAGAGATAGAACTTTATAGCATAACAGGCAGCATAAATATATTTCAACGGATGTTTCCTACTGCCAAATCCTGCTGTAGAAGGAAGGGCTTGGTTGGGCAGCTGTGTGTGTAGTAAAATTTGCATCACAGGCAAGGCACGGGATGCTGAGGACTCTTCTTTTTCTTAGCAAGTCTGTTCTTTATTTTACTGAAAAGACTTTTCACCCCTCAGAACTGCTTACTGCAAGCACAGTTTTGAAAAGGGACTTAGGCAGAGACCGATGAGAATGTGGAGGGGTCCCAGGACCATGGCAGATCTCCCCCCCCCATCAGTAGATTCTATATGTGACGTGTACACCGTATGGGACCAGTTGCGTTCTCCCTGTTGGGACAGGCTTCGGAAGTCAGGGTGGCCTTGGCCTCGCTCTTCTTTCTTAGGACCCTTTCCTTTTCATTGAAAGGGCAGTGTCCTTTGCTGCTGACTGAAGAGCAGAGCTGGAGATCTGACCTTGAGCCCAGAGATTTCCATGTTATAGTCGTGTTCTGTTGGTGCATAACGGTTTAAAACAATACTCGCTCACCCTTCCAGAGTTGGTAGGTCAGCAGTGTGGCAGGTGTGGCTAAAGTCCCCACACGACATCTCACAAGGTGGTTGTCAGGGTGTCAGCACCTCGGGCTCTCATTTGAAGGCTCTGGGGAAAAGTGCAGAACCTGTGAGCTCTGCCAGCATTCCCTTTCTCCTGACCCCTTGTTTCGAGCCTGCAAGGCTGTGTGTCAAATCCTTGACATTTAAGCTGCATCTGACCTCCTCTCGGGACACCAGCTGGAGAGAACGTTAGCTTGAAACAGTCTGTGGTACAGCAGCCCCACCCGGGCACCCCTCATGTCTATGGTTAGGCAGTCGTGACACTCTGAATTAGTGTTTGGTCATCTTAGAATCGCGTCTACCGTATATTTTGAGACCACTGTTTTAAATCAGACCCGCTCAACCAGAACAAAGTGGCCATGTTGCTTTGAACTGCCGGGTTTTCTCCAATGGGGACTGTTATTCTTTTGGTTCCCGCCCCTTTCCACGCCCACTCCCAGCGACCTCTGGTCTCTCGGAGTCATCCTGAATCTTTTCTCTTCCCTCTCCCTCTTCTCACTGCCCCCTTTTGCATGTGCACACGCGCCTGTCTCTCCCCCCTTCTCTGTTCCCCCCCCTCTCTTCCTCTCCCCTTTAATAAAGCTTTATGTCTATTTTTTGGGTCTGTGCGAGTTAACCCGCCGCCCTGGTCACACGTGTTCCGCGAGTCTCCGCGCAGCTACACGCAGCTGCCCAGCTACTATCTTTTTAAGAACAAAAGGGACCTCCGGTTCTTTCATATTGCTTTGGGAATGATACTGTTGCTCAGTATCAGGGAGCGGGTAGGAGCCCAAGCAGATCGTCGCAAGCAGCAGGGAGGACATGTCTGTCTGTGTCTGATTTAAACACTGGAGTGTCTGGTGCGTTCCAGCCCTCTGCGACAGCTACTTCTGGAATTGGAACATCTGGGAGCAGGGGTGAATATTACTGAAAAGCGAGGTCTCCCCCACCCCCCAGTTTGGACAGGGTCTTAGTAAATAGTCCAGACTTGCAGTGCCTCAGCTTCCGGAGTACGATGATCACAGGGCTGCATCCCCACAAACACAAACACAGCCATTCTTGGTCCTTTTTCAGTTTCTCAAAGCAGCGCCCTTTGGTAGGCAGGAGTCTTCTGCCGGCTGCTGTCTGGAGACTGCTCGGCTCTTTCTGTCCACTCTGGTCTTGGTCTAGCTCTACGCACCAGGAGTTGTTCTGGAAGTGCTTAGTTCTGTGTTTGAATTCTGTTTGGCAGATCTGATGTGGGAATTTGGCTTCCTGTCTTGGCCTATCCTGTTTGGTTTCTATTGCTGTGATAAAAGTGACCAAAAACAGCTTGGGGAGGAAAGGGTTTTTGTTAGTCATAGACGGGGCAGGAACTCAAGCAGGAACCTGGAGGCAGACACTGAAGGATAGACCACAGGGAATGCTGCTTACTGGCTCGCTCAGCTCAGCCTGCTCTCTTACAGGACTCCAAACTACCTTGCCTGTGGCTGGCCCCACTCACAGTGAACTGGACCTTCCTACGGTTGAGTCCTTAGTCTAGAAAGTGCCCCCCCACCCCGCCCACTTGCCTTCAGGCTAATCAATCCAAGAGATTTTCTTACTCGGAGTTGGAGTTTCCTCTTCTTAGATTACCCTGACCTTGGTTAAGTTGACACAAAGCTCTGCTGCAGTTTATCTTTTTTTTTCTTAAATGTTTTATTTATTTATCATGTATACAATATTCTGTCTGTGTGTATGCCTGTAGGCCAGAAGAGGGCACCAGACCCCATTACAGATGGTTCTGAGCCACCATGTAGTTGCTGGGAATCGAACTCAGGACCTTTGGAAGAGCAGGCAGTGCTCTTAACCTCTGAGCCATCTCTCCAGCCCCCTGCAGTTTATCTTTTGAGATTATAGGCCACTCTTAAGTACAGAAGGTCACTGAACTCCATTGGAGAAAGGGACTCTGAAGTTTTGGTGATGTAGTAGGAATGACTTACCTGGCTGAGAAGGGAGCAGGGTAGGCTGAATACGTGGATTTACTGGGCTTTAATCAAGGATGTGAGAAGAGTTGCCTCTGCGTTGGATGGAGACTTACGAATTTAGCATGTGGTTGTAGCGGGTCTGAGGAATGGGGATTCAGCTCTACGGTCTTTGTGCCCAGCCTGTGTCTCCGTTTTCCACTCATCCAGGCAAAGACAAGAGGCCAGGACTTAGTCAGAACCTCACACTCAGGTGACCCCAGCCTGTTCTTTAGAAGTGACTAACAGTGGCAGTGTCAGGAAGCAGGCCAGGTCTTTATGTGCTTTTGTTGGCCACAACTAAGAAGTCATTTGAGCGGAATGATTTATCGGTATTTGACATCTGTCGGATGAAGCCACATCATTCCTTTACTCAAACAGAAGTTGTCATTTTGTCAGGGTGCTGGGTGTAGGACTGCTCTAGGTCCTTGTCATATTTGGCTTTTGCTTGTCGAGACAGTCTGACCCAACCTGGAGGACAGGTCCTGACTGTACTTGTTGGAAAACATCCTAGGTGATTCTGACATTGGGTTCCCGGAGGGCTCAGGATAGGTTTTAGTCCTCTCTCCACAATCTCCGATGCTTCAAAGAACCTCACATTCAAAAACTATTAAGATTGGTTAGGTTGTGAGTTTTTCTCTGCTACAGTTTGGGAGGAAATGGTGCACTTGTTAAACATGAAAGTACCCAGCCCAGTGACAGCACATGGTGCTCTTACCTGTCCCCTTGATGGACCTGGCTAGGACAGGGTGGCTGCTGGTCTTGAAGTAAGGGCAGTCGTGTTTCCTGCTGCTGTGTCTGGGTGTGCCCGGTCATCCTGAAGCTCTCAGTCTTCACGAAAGGATGTTAGAGGCCGTGGATTTTGCAGTGTCTAGCTGTCTTGCTATGTGAAGGGATCCAGCTTCAGTTATGACAAGCAACTTGAGGGTGTTTAGTTCCTAGAACTCCCTCCCCAGACACATGCTTCCCTCTGTCTAGAGCTCTGTGGGTCACTGCTATTTTACCCGCTGGGGAATGAAGGCATCATGTCTAAGATTTATAACTATGAGAATATTGGCAGGAAATGGTGGTTGGGGGGGGAGTAATACTGGTGGCAAATTGCAAAGAGCAAAAATATTTAAATACCCAGAAAGCAGAATAAATGCTTTCCAGCTTAATTGTAAAAATCTATGGAAACCAGCCTGGAGAGATGGCTTGGTGCTTAAGAGCACTGTCTGTTCTTCCAGAAGACCTGGGTTCAATTCGCAACATCCACATGACAGCTCACAACCATCTGTAAATCCAGTTCCAGGGTTTCTCACACCTTCACACCAATGCACATAAAATAAAGTTAAGTAAATCATAAAAATTTCTTTAAAAATTAAAATACAATAAAAAATACCCTTGGAAACCACGGTCACAGGATTTGTAAGGACACTGATTGTCAGGGAATTAAATGTCTGGCCCCCAGTCAATTTTCAAAGGGAAAACTATGAAGTTGTAGAGGTTTGGAGTAAGGCTGCATTTTAGTGTGTTGTTTGATGATGCTCAGAAGACCTAGGAATTTAAACCAAGCCCTTCCCTCTTCTCTCTGAGCCTCCTCAGTTTTAGCAGTTCCTGGGAGAGGCCCTGGCTCCTCTCCACCTTCTCCCTGTTTTCACAGGTGCCCTCGACCCCTTACATGGCATCCATCATACGGGTAATTGCCTTTCCATGTTTAACTCACAGTGTTAAGCGCTGGGTATGTCTTCTAATATTTGGGGTGACTAGTAACCTGATGGTTTTTAAGCCTTTTTTAAAGGTCATTTTGAGGGAAGCCTTTGGCTTCTGAGATTGGGTTGCCTCGCCATCCTTCAGACCCTTAGTTTCTTCTGATACTACAGAGCATCTGCCTCACCCCACACCAGTGTTAAAAGCATTTATTAAGCAATAATCTGAGATTGGGATAATTTTTTGGCTGTTCAGTCCTTGGTGTATATTCCAAGTAGTTTTTCATCTAACAGGTTAATGTCAACATGAGTCATAGGGCTTATCTTTACATCTAGTCCTTGGAGGTGCTCAGCTAACAGACCGGATATAAGCTATGGCACCTGCATGCAACTTGAGGTCAAACTGCCCCATAACAAGGTGACAGAGTTAAAAAGGAGGCCTACAGGCATCCCAGGGAAGTTCTATGTGTTCCAGCCAGTAAGGCAGAATGAAAGCCCTGGCTGGCTCAGAACTGCCAGGTAGATCTAAAGCTCCCTCTTCATTTTGCCAGACAGCGGTAAGGAACAACCATTTCCACCCAGAAAGAAAACAATGTGTGCAGTTCTCAGACTGCATAAGCCAGTATGTTTTTTCTGAGCCAGTCTGGTGCCTCATGAAACATCATGTAGTAGAAAAGGTCAGCCAAATCCAAGAGTCAGGTTGGATCTAATAGCCGAGGCCTACGTTTGAGCAATTTACAGTCTTTTTGAGCCTCGGTTTTCCCATTAAGATATGAACAAACCCTACTATGAAAGGAAGTGAAGTTCAAGCACTTATTTCATGAGCCTTTGTAGTGATATTTTGTTTATGGAGTATGGAACTAAATCACTACCCTTAGAGGCCAGGTAGTGGTGGCACACACCTTTAATCCCAGCACTCAGGAGTCAGAAGCAGACTTAATCTCTATGAATTCAAGGCCACCTTGGGCTACAGGAGATTGATCCAGTCTAAAAGAAACAGAACCAGGCAGAGGTGGCTCACACCTTTAATCCCAGTATTTGGGAAGTGCAGACAGGAAGGGATCTGACTGGGTGGAGAGAGGAATATAAGGCTAAGGCGTGAGAGGAGACAGGAGCTTAGTGCATTCAGTCAGGATTCCTGGAGCCCACTTTTATTAAGACCAATTAGAATTCGTGCTACATCTGGTATGCAAGTTTTGGGACACAAATTCACAAAAAAGCCACCGGCGTAGGTCAGAGCTACAAGAGACCAGAGTCACTGCTCTGCTGGCTGGGTTTTCCTTCTCTCCCAGTGGACTGTGGTTCCTGCCAGACTAGTTAGCTGCCTTAAAACCCACTCAGGCTTCTACTGTTCTATGTAGTAGCAATTAGCCTCACATCTAGTACTACACTAGAGTCATTGGCCAAGCGGTGTTGGAGTTAATATAGTTTCAGTGTAATTATTGTGGGTCTATACAGCCGGGAAACGAACAAGTGGCCTCTGGCTACAAGAGAGGAACAGCCTAAGGTTTTCAGACAACCAACCTTAATATGTCCAATCACCTTACAGGAACTGCCAAATGGCAAATATCCCCAAGGCTGTTTAAGTGCTCACTGGAATCCTGTGGAAATGTTATATTTAAGGAGATTCATGGAAGTGATAGTCTCGTATGGCATACATTCACCTTTTGTGAAGCAGATGTTAAACTTATGGTCAACTTGTGATACAATTTTCCCTCAAAACTAGAGAGATGGCTCGGTGGTTAAGAGCATTGCCTGCTCTTCCAAAGGTCCTGAGTTCAATTCCCAGCAACCACATGGTGGCTCACAACTATCTGTAATGAGGTCTGGTGCCCTCTTCTGGCCTGCAGGCGTACATGTAGGCAGAATATTGTATACATAATAAATAATTAATTTTAAAAAAAGACTGGAGAGACTTGGTTATAGCAGTCTTAGAGCCTGGTCCTCAACTACAATGGATGACCTGGTGGAAAGATGAGGCTAAAACCATTGAACAACAAAATGGGGCTAGAGGTATGGAAATCTCCCAAGACCAACTTCTTGGAGGGGGAGATTATGCAAATGTACAAATACAGTCTCTATATGATGACCACACCTGGGCTTTATGCCATATAGCAGCTTTGAATGCTTGGGACAGAATTTGACAAGTGGGGAAGAAAATTGAGTCACTTACTAAAGTTTATACAGGGCCCAAAGGAAACCTTCATAGATTTCTTACAAAGATTTACTTCAACAGTAAATAGAATGATACCAAATTCAGAAGTTAGACAAATAATTGAGTCTCTGGCTTTTGAAAATGCTATAGGTGATAATTACTGATTGGTCAGTAGCCAGGCAGAAAGTATAGGCAGGGCAGCCAGACTAGGAGAATTCTGGGTAGAGGAAAGACAGTGAGTCAGTTGCCACCCATAGAGGGAGCAAGATGAGAATGCCTTACTGAGAAAAGGTACCAAGCCACATGGCTAAACATAGATGAAAATTATGGGTTAATTTAAGTTGTAAGAACTAGTTAGTAATAAACCTGAGCAATAGGCCAGCCAGTTTATAACTGATATATAAGCCTCTGGGTTTATTTGGGACTGAATGGCTATGGGACTGGGTGGGATAGAAACTTCCATCTACATCAAAGAGTCATAAACAACCGACAACAGTACTTCCTGCTGACCCTTGTCCTCATCCAGAATCTTCTAGAACTATAGTAAGGAAGGCTAATGCCCAGATAGATACTAAAGAAATTTGTGACCATTTTAGCCAGTAGTATTCTTGGGCTAGAAAGAGGAACAGCAGTGTGGTTGGTGACCTACACCAAGAAGTGTCCATGACCAGTTCATGATATGGGAGCATCATGTGGAGAGTGTACCAGGAGGAGGTAGGACCTGGCTAGGGTAAAGAGAGCATCCTCATACAGATGTCAGCTCATGCTCTCCATGGCGGCTCTGCCTTAAAAAGTGCCCTATAGACTTACCTACAGCCGAATCTTATGGAAGCAATTTCTCAGTTGAGGTTCCCTCCTTTCAGATGACTCTAGCTTATGTCAAGTTGATATTAAAAACTAGGCAGCAATTAAGAATTTAAAGTCCCCTTTGCCCCATCTTCAAAGAAACAAAACAAAACAAAATCTGTGCATCCATCTTGATGTAGGATTCCCCTCTGTATGCTGTGAATACCATAGGCTATAAAACAAAAAAGCTTCTTCTTTGGGTCTATTGCAGTGCAGAATAGGGCAAGGCAGGAATTCCAAGCAGATAGATGCAGAGAGAGAGAGAGAGAGAGAGAGAGAGAGAGAGAGAGAGAGAGAGAGAGAGAGGGTAGAGTCAACAAGAAACCATGTAGCTGCTGAAGGAGAAGGATGCTTGCTGGAGTCTGTTTAACCCTGCCAGTAGGTCATGACCTTGTGGTGATGCACAGACTAATAGGGATGGGTTGATTTAAGATGTAAGAGTTAACTAGAAATATGCATAAGCTAATAGGCTAAGCAGTGTTGTAATTAATATAGTTTGTGTGATTATTTCGGGTCAGGGCAGCTGGGAACGAACAAGCAGTCTCCGCCATAGCACCTTATTTAGGAAGTGGCTGTAGCCTGGAAAAGAGACTTCATGGATGCTGATGCAGTGATGGTGGCCAAAGGGCTTGCCCTGCTGGTTTGCTTTCTCTCGCTGGTGGCAGTGTTCTAGACTAGAAGACTGGGCTTGACGTGGGGTCTCTGGTATTCCCAAGAGGTACAGTGATGTTTATGTTTTAATAAATTAAGATTGCCTAATGATCAGAAGGGCAAAACTAAGTCACTTTGAGGTCAGGCAGTGTTGGCACACACTGTTAATCCCAGGATTTGGGAGACAAAGGCAGATAGATCTCTGTGAGTTCAAGGCTACCCTGAGCTACACAAGACCATTGCAGGAAAAAGTCCAGTTAGTTATGGCTCACGCCTTAATCCCAGTACTAGGGAGTCATATGCCTTTAATCCCAGTGCTAGAGGGAATATAAAATGGGAGGAGAGAGAGGCTTAGTCTGCTTAGTCTGCAGTCATCCAGCCTTGATAGAGGTAAGACTTCTCTATTGGCTTGGCTGCTTTGCTTTTCTGGTTTTCAGGTTGAACCCCGATATCTGTCTCTGAGTTTTTATTATTCATGCTACAAAGAAGGCATTCCGTGGAGACATGTTGGGCTTTCCCCGGAATGGGCTTATTATATAGGCAGACCTGGAACACTTTGCAGCCCCCACCCCGGAAGTGAGTACATTAACATTGTGAAAATTTATAGTCATGCAATTGAAATGTTCTGTGTAACTTGCCACCTCGAACTGCTTGAACCTGTCCCCGTTCTGAAAAGAGAACTGTTAATGTCTGTGCTGGCTAGTTTCATCAGCTGGACACAAACTAGTTACCTGAGAGGAGGGAGCCTCAATTGAGAAAATGCCTCCATAAGGTGGGGCTGCAAGCAGTAGGGCATTTCCTTAATTAGTGGTTGGAGAGGGAGGATCCAGCCCCTTGTGGGTGGGGTCATCCCTGTGTAGTGATATTTTCTTTGCATTCTGACAAATAAGCTGGCCTGGAGGTCAGAGAGTGGAGCTAGCCCCCAGTTAACCATGGAGGTCTGGAGGACTGCACAGACCGGAAGTGATAAGGCTGGGCCAAAAGAGGAAGTGAGAAAGCAAGGCAGAGACGGGAGCTCAGCCCTTCTGGGTCTGAGGAGTTGGAAAAGTAAGAGGTGGCTAGCTGGTCCTTTACTTCCCTGATCTTTCAGCTTTTACCCCAATATCTGACTCCAGGTTTTTATTATTAAGACTAATTAGGGTAGCATTTCATTTCATCCCTGGGCTGGTGGTCCTGGGTTCTGTAAGAAAGTAAGCTGAGCAAGCCAGTCAGCAGCACCATTCCATGACCTGCCTCCAGTTTCAAACCCTGTTTGAGTTCCTGTCCTCCCTTCCTCCAATAAGGGGCTACAATGTGGAAGTGTAAGCCAAATAAGCACTTCCCTCTGCAACTTGATTTTGGTCATGGTGTTTCATCACAGCATTAGAAACTATAACTAGACAATGCCACATAATGTTTTATTCTGAAGGTGGAAATTTAGGTGTTCCTGGCACAGTAGTATTGTTTTAGAAAAAGTAATCTTACATTTTCTTTTTTTCTTCCTTCCTTCCTTCCTTCCTTCCTTCCTTCCTTCCTTCCTTCCTTCCTTCCTTTCTTTTCTTTTCTTTTCTTTTTTTAGACAAGGCTTTACTACGCAGCCCCGGCTGGCCTTGAACTCACAATCTTCATGCTTCAGACTCTCTAGTGCTCGATTTACAGGTATGTGTCACCACAATAAGTTCTTGACTGAAATTTTTTTGAGAAGCTGAGCAACCTAAGGGACTTGAGGTGGAAAAGCCAGGCTTTATCCCCTCCCTACCTATAACATTGACAATCCACGTATCTGAGTTTCAAACCAATAGTTACTTATCCCATCAGGCCCCAAGCTATATCTCCTTGTCTGGGCTTTCAGGAATTAGAAAATTCAGATGTGTGGCTAGAATGGAACTTTCCTTTTTCCAATTGTGTGATTGTTACAAAGACCCCAGTTTTCTGAGAATCGCATTGACTATTCATCAGTGTGCCCCTAGAGCCCACTTTGAGTCCTTGGCAAGCTGAGGTCAAAAGAAGTTAGGGAGAAATACTTGGGGAAAGGGACCCCGGAGAAATGAGGACCTGCTGTATGTCTGTGGTTGACCCGAGTCACATCTGAGTCCTCAGATGCCTGTGTTTTAGAGAAATCTTGACTTGGGTGTTCCATGCTAGCATGTCACTGAGATACAAAGCTGAGCATGCTGGGCAAGTGCTCTACTACTGAACTCCATCTCTAGTCCTGTGTGTGTGTGTGTGTGTGTGTGTGTGTGTGTGTGTGCGCGCGCGCGTGTGTGTGTGTGTGTATATGTGTGTATGTGTGAGGGGTTGTGGGTGTGGGTGTATGTCTGACAGGGACTTCTTAAGCTCAGGCTCTTTGAGCCTACTCTGTAACCCAGGAAGGCTCTGAACATGTCTCGGCATCCTAAGTAGCTGGGGTGACAGATCTGCACCACCAAACTTGGAAAAAATATGGCTTTTCAGGGCAAAAAGCCTGGTTTCTGGGAATGGGAAAGAGTGCTTGGGCCTTGTGAGTGGGTTTCTGGAAAGATGCTTTTGTACGTAAAATGAGCTCTTGTCATGAATGCTGTTAGCCTGTTCTCTGGATGGGCTCTCCAGCAAAGAGCCTGGGTAGTTACTCTGAGTTCTCAAAAATGGAGAGTTCACACGGGTGCTTCTTGAAGCAGTCACTCCTGTGTGTGTGTACACTCTAGGAGCGCTTTCCTGCCTAAGTGGATGCTATTTTCAGTCCTGAATTTTGTCTCTTGAGCGTGTATGATTCAGCCCACCCCTGTACAACTCAGGCTAGGATAACTGAATCACTGCGGGCCCTATCCCTTTCCCTGAGAAGAGAGAAAGAACACATGGCAAATACCTTTGGGTAGAAGGGATGGCGTAGCAGGTGTAGAAGGAACGGTGGAGGGCCGCTTCCTGCCACACCTGTTTTACCCAAAATAATTACATGAAAACTGTATTCATTTAAACACTGTCTGGCCCATTAGTTTTAGCCTCTTATTGGTTAATTTTTACATCTTGCTTTAACCCATATTTAGTAATCTGTGTAGCACCACGAGGTGGTGGCTTACCAGGAGAGATCTTAACCTGCATCCATCTCGGAGAGGAGAAGCATGGCCACTGCCTATGGCGACTGCCTGAAGCGTCTGTCTTCTCTCTCCCAGAATCCTGTTCTGTCTATCCCACCCACCTATGTTCTGACCTATTGGGCCAAGCAGTTTCTTTATTAATTAACCAATGAAAGTCCTCCATCAAGCAGGCACTTTCATTACAATATGAAAAATAGCTTTGGCAAAAGGAGGATGACTCAGGTGAACAGGAGAGGGCCAGCCAATCTAGTCCTCTGATTTGTCCGTTCTGTTTGCCAGAATTCTGAGTGCCAGAGTGCAGGATAGGCCATGTGTATTTTGTGGAATTTTTTATCCAAATGCCAAGAACCACTGCTATTGTGAATAGTGTGCAAATCCATGTTATGCCTGAAATCCTAGCACCAGGTGACTGAGGCAGGGGGATTGCAAACACAAGGCCAATTTGGGTGTGGTAGTTTGAATGTAATTGGCTCCCATATAGAGTGGCAGTATTAGGAGGTGTAGCTTTGTTGGTGTTGGTATGGCCTTGATAGAGGAAGTGTGTCACCAGTGGGGGCGGGCTTTGAGGTTTCCTATATTTGAGATACCTCCCAGTGTCTCAGTTGACTTCCTTTTGCCTGCAAGATGTAGGACTCTCAGCCATTCCTTCAGCACCATGCCTGCCTACATCTGCCATGCTCCCCACCATAATGATAATGGACTAGACCTCTGAAACTGTAAGCTGTCGTCTCAATTAAATGTTTTCCTTTACAAGAATTGCTGTGGTCATGGTGTCTCTACACAGCAATAAAATCCTTAGACACTGAGCTATATATCAAGACTGTCTCAAAAAAAAATCAAAAACAACCCACGAATAAAATACTATGGAACTGTTCGTTCTTCCCTCATGTAGTGTTTACTTGGGCAGCGGATTCTGTCAGGTAAAAACAAGTCTAAGATTTGGGGGAATTGAAAAGAGGTGCTCCTGCATCCTTGAAAAGGTTAGAGCGAGGCGCCCAGGTGATTGTCGCTCCAGCGCTGCTTTAGTTAACCTGCCTCCTCCTCCTTGGAGTATTGTTCTCAGAGCAGCTGCCTGCCAACGGGTCCCTTGTCTGCTTTGACTTGAACGTATTGCTGCCTTACAGATGTCGTCCTCACAGACATGCGTTGTGTTTAGAAAAGCCAGGAGGCTCCAGGTTGCACAGCCCATGGTGAACCTGGAGCATGAACCCAAGTGAGATCTGGAAGTGCCTCCACAGGGCTTGGGTGTCACCAGCACATCTACCTTGGTGCCTGTCTGTGTAGAGATGGCAGGACGAACACTGTGAGGGAAGGGTGGGAAGGCAACCCCTGATTTTTTCCTATTTTTAAAAGAAAACTAAAGCCTTTCTGTTCACTGTAGTGTTCTCACTGTCCAGATGTCACAGTCTGGTGTCAGCTGGGAAGAGGAAACATCTGGTGAGGAGCCGCCTCCATCAGATCATCCTGGGGCCATGTCTGTGGGGGCATTCGCTTGATTAATGATAGATGTGGGTGTGCACAGCCCCCTGTGAATAGTGCCACCTTTGGGCAAGTAGGTCTGCGTTATATAAGAGAACAAGTAACCAGGCTTGTGAAGCATGCCTTTAACATTTGGGAGGCAGAAGCAGGCAGATCTCTGTGAGTTCAAGGCAAGCCTATTCTACAGAGTATAGACAGAAGTATCTGTCCTGCCCAGTCCTGCAACTGTTAAGTCCCAAAGAAACACACAGAGGCTTATATTAATTATAAACTGTTTGGTCCATAAGCTCAGGCTTATTGTTAACTAGCTCTTACAACTTAAATTACCCATAATTCTCATCTATGTTTAGCCACATGGCTTAGTACCTTTTCTCAATGACAACCTCATTTGTGTCTGGCAGGTGACTCTCTCTCAGCCTTTCCTCTTCCCAGAATTCTTTTAGTCTGGTTGTCCTATACTTCCTCTCTGGCTACTGGCCAAACAGCATTTTATTAAACCAATGCAAGTGACAAATATTTACAGTATGCAAAAGCATTATCCCACAGCAACAGAGCAAGTTTCAGGATTGCATAGAGAAACCCTACCTCAAAAAAAAAAAAACAAAAAACAAAAAACAAAAAACCCAGGCTGAACAAGCCATGAAAGACAGCCAGTAGGTAGCAGTCCTCCAGGGTTCCTGCCTCTGCTCCAACTTGAGTCCTGCCCTGACTTTCCTTAATGTAATCAGAATAAACCCTTTCCTCTCCAAGTTGCTGCTGGTCACAGCAAAGGCAAATCAATTATCTTTTGTTACCCAAACCCATGAAAACTATACTTATGGTTAAAATTATTCAGTGTAGTTTCTTTCTTTCTTTCTTTCTTTCTTTCTTTCTTTCTTTCTTTCTTTCTTTCTTCCTTTTTTTGTATAAGTGACTGAAAACAGTTCAGACACGCTCAGGTAAAAATGGGCTTTGTCTGTCAGCATCCTGTTTAGTCCATCTAAATCATGATGCAATAAGAATGTGAGATGGCTCAGTGGTTAAGAGCATTGCCTGCTCTTCTAAAGGTCCTGAGTTCAATTCCCAGCAACCACGTGGTGGCTCACAACCATCTGTAATGGGGTGTGGTGCCCTCTTCCGGCCTTCAGGCATACAGCAGACATAATATTGTATATATAATAAAATATTTTAAAAAAAGAATGTGAGACTTTGTGGGAGACCAGCTTGGACCAGGTGATGCACTCTGGTAACCTCCTCCCCCATCTCTCAGAGCTTCTTCCTGGAGCTTTCATGTGGAATTATACAATACAGAAGGAGAAATGGTCTGCTTATCTCTTTAACTTCCAGGGTCTGGAACAGTAAAGTGTACTTGAGGGTGTTCTAGCTTCAAGATTGTTTTCATTTAATTTAATTTTACTTTTAATTATTTTACTATAATTATTTTTTTAAAAAATCAATCCTATTTTAGATACCAATTTCAGTTTCCTCTCCCTCCCATCCTTCCATTTACCCCATCTTCTCCCCACCCCATCTCCCATCCACTCCTCAGAGAGAGTGAGGCCTCCCATGAGGAGTCAACAAAGTCTGTCACATCACTTGAGGCAGGACCTAGGCCCTCTTGCCTGTATCTAGGCTTAGCAAGGTATCCCTCCAAAGAGAATGGACTCCAAAGAGCCCGTTTATGCACTAGGGATAAATACTGGTTCCACTGCTAGTGGCCCCACAAACTGCCCAAGCCACACAACTGTCACCCACATTCGGAGGGCCTAGTTTGGTCTTATGCAGGTTCCCCCATTGCCAGTCTTGAATCAGTGAGCTCCCCCTGGCCCAGGTCAGTTGTGTCTGTGGGTTTTCCATCATAGTCTTGGCCCCTTTTCTCATAATGTCATTCTTCCCTTTTAATGACTGAACTCCAGGAGTTCGGCCCAGTGCTTAGCTGTGGATCTCTGCATCTGCTCCTTTCAGTTACTGAATCAAGTTCTATGATGACAATTAAGGTAGCCATCAATCTGATTAGCCTACAGTCTACAACCACAGAGAAGACAGGAAACAAGGAGAACCCTGAGACTCGAGACATGTGGATCCCCTTGGGAAGAGGAAGAAGACAAGATCTTAGTATTTTGGGGGGAGGGTAGTAGGGGAAGGGAGAAGGGGAGGGGGGAGGGGGAGAACATGGGGGATTGGGAAGGTTGAGTTGGGTGAAGGACAGAGAGGGAGACTAAGGAAAGAGATACTTTGAAAGAAGGAGCCATCATGGGGTTAGCGAGAAACCAGGCACTAGGGAAAGTCCCAGGAAATACAAGAATGACCCCAGCTAAGAATCTAAGTCATAGTGGAGAGGGTACTTTTGATTATTTTTTTTAAATTAGTGTATAGAGTAAGGAGCTTCAATATGATATTTTATATGCACTTTAGCTATCCTTTCTCACTCCGCACCCCTCTTCTCTTCGCCCCCTTTTTCAGACACTCCTTGCCCTCCATTTCTGCTTTTTTGGTCTTATATATTCTATTACCTACTATTGTTTGGTGTGTTCCCACCAGATCGGTTCCTCCCTACTCTTGGTCACCTTTCTAGTTTCATGACCTGTCCTCCTTCTATACACATACACACACACACACACACACAGAAAGAGTGAGAGAGAAAGAGAGAGAGAGAGAGAGAGAGAGAGAGAGAGAGAGAGATAGGAGCTCAGATCTATACCTAGAGATCTATATCTAGAGAAAACAAAAAGCATGTGTCTTTCTAAATCTGAGCTATGTCACTTAATACAGCACTTTTTAATTCTGTCCATTTTCCTGTAAAGCGCTTCTCTTTTTCTGTAAGTCTGGATGAGATACTGTTGGGTGTATGTACCATTTTTTCTTCATCCTTCCATTGGTGGTCATCTAGGCCTTTCCTAGACACTGTGAATAGCATGGTAAAAACATGAATGTGCATGGATCTCTGTGGCGCGACTTTGAGTTCTTTGGGTCTATGCTCAGAAGTGTATAATGGGTCGTATGGTAGTTCTTTTCAGTTCTGTTTAGAGGGAAGTTGACTGAAATTGCAGACTGAACAATTTGGCACCAGTCCTGGTGTCAACCTTCAGTAGAAGCTATTTGTAGACTGAACTGGTGTCCCAGTCATGATCCAGAGCCAGTGGCACCAGGGTACTGATGGGATATGTAGTCCATAACCCTTGAGAGCGAAGGGTGTCAGTAATTATCTAGTGAAATGAGGAGGAAATGGGAGGAGGTGAAAATGGCGAGTAAAGTGTGAGCCGGAGGAAAAGGTATGGGTTGGGGATCAGAAATAAGGGAGAAATCCTTGTACAGAAGGTACTAGACCAGTCATGGAGTGTACTCAGGGGAGATAGAAATGTAAGCACAGTGACAGAATAATTACAGTTATTAAAATAAGATTAAAAAATGCAGTAGGAATCAGAGAGGCTTAGTCCTTCCTTCCTAGTTGAGAGGGCGTGGTTGCTCCTCCCTACATCGTCTTTCGTGTCAGTCTCAGCAGGTGAGGATGGGTGGGCTGCTCCTTTCAGTAGTTCAAGCAAGTTAAGTCTCTGTGTATCCGTCCTTCCTGATGACAAGGATTTCCTTTTTCTTTGTTTTGCATTCGTGTGTGTTATATGCATGGGCAGGGTCTGGGAGTGGAGTATGCATGCCTGTGCTTGTGTGTATGGAGGCCAGAGGGCAAACACCTGATGTCTTCCTGTTCTGCACTCCACCTTATTTTCCAAGTGTCCTGGTTACGTTTCTGTTGCTGAGAAGACACACCCTGGATGTGGGATTCCCCTCTGCATGCTGTGAATACTACTGGTTAAAAAGAAGCTGTTTTGGGCCTGTGATAGGGTAGATCAGAGCTAGGTGGGGAAAACTAAACTGAATCCTGGGAGAAAGGAGGCGGAGTCAGTGAGAAGCCATGTAACCCTGTCAGAGACAGATGCCAGATGGAATCTTGCCGGTAAGCTATAGCCACATGGTGATACACATATCAATAGAAATGGGTTAAATTAAGATGTAAAAGTTAGCCAATAGGAATCTAGAGCTAATGGGTCAAGCAGTGATTTAAATAATATAGTTTCTGTGTGGTTATTTTGGTTCTGGGCGGCTGGGATGAACAAGCAGCCTCCTACAACAAGAAAATAAATAAATACAGTTTCTGTGTGATTATTTCGGGTCTGAGCTGCTGGACGGTCAGGAAATGAACTAGTGGTCTCTTACTACACACCCTGACCAAGGAAACTTAAAGAAGAATTTCTTGCGGGGGGGGGGGGGCTACAGTTTTAAAGGGTTAGAGTCCATGACCATCGTGGTGGGGAGTATGGCAGAAGGCAAGCAGGCATGGCAACGAAGCAGTATCTGGGAGCTTATAGCTTGGTCCACAAGCACAAGGCAGAGAGAATGACCTGGTAATGACATGGGCTTTTGAAACCTCAAAGTCTACTCCCAGTGTCCAAGACTACACCCCTAATCCTTCCAAACAGGTCACTGACTGGGACTAGTATTCAAATATGCGAGGCTATGGGGACTGGTTTGAATAAAAATGGCCCCCATAAACTCATGTATTTGAAGGCTTAGGGAGTGGCATTAGGAAGTGTGGCCTTGTTGGAGGAAGTGTGTCATTTGGGAGTGGGCTTTGGGATTAAAATGTCCAAGCTAGGCTCTGTGGCTCTCTCTCTCTTTCTGCTATCTACCAATCCAGATGTAGAACTCTTTGTTCTTCTCTGGTACCCTGTCTGCCTGTGTGCCCCAATGCTTCCCACCATAGCAATAATAGTCTAGACTCTGAAGGTCATGGTATTTCTTCACAGCCATAGAAACCCTAACTAAGACATCATCGTTCAAGCCACCACACAGAGACTCTCACTGAATCTGGCTCTCTTGATTTGGGTTAGACTGGCTGGCCAGAAAGCCCATAGGATCCCCTCTCTTCCTGCCAGTGGAAGGCCCTGCCTACTGTGCCTACCTTTGTCACCAGGAGTGCCGGGCTCAGCAGTGCACTTCCCACATTGTGTGTAGTTGTCCCAGGCAGTGGCGGGGTGATGTCTGTCAAGTGCCCAGAGTGCCTGTGGTGAACCTCGACTTCTGCCTCCATCTATCTCTTCAGGCTGCTTTGCTCTAGCCATTTCCACGCACCCGGTAGCTAGCCAGCCCGTGGTCGCGTCTCCTCAGCCTGGGCAGTTTTTCTCCAGCTTGTTCTCATGGGGTCCATGCTCAAGAGAAGTGAGTGCCTTTCCGGCAGCTACTGCTGACCCTCTTCCATTGTGACAGGTATGGTATGGATGGGCACGGGTACGGCTGCTGCCTTACCCACAACAGGTTTTGCATACCCTTCAGTGGTGTATTCAAAACTGAAAGCAATGGTTCCCCCATGCCAAATATCACAGACCCAGAATTTTATGTCTTTCCCGTCGCAGGGAGGACTCTCCGGTGGCCTCGGAGCTCCTGAATGGTCTGAAGTTATAGAACGTGGTGCGTTATGAGCCTGTGGGGTAGCGTTCTCATCTTTCCCACATCCAGTTCTTAAACACCAATGGCTTAGAGTGAAGAGAGTGGGGGATGGATTGGACTGGGTGAGAGGATTGGGGCAGCGGGAGAATGGTGGCTGCTGGTCCCCGGTGGCCTATATGAGCCTGCTGGAGCACAGAGCAGCCTGCCCCACTCAGTGGTGCCTGTGCAGTCTCAGTCATCCGAACCCGGCTCTCCTAAAGGCGGGCACCGCATTTTGATGCTCTCCTTGATGCTGGCCTCACTTGAACAGTAATCCCAACCCCACCAGAACACTGGGAAACCCGGAGTGCCAAGCATCTGCAGAAGGAGGCTGCTTGGTTGTTCTGACGTGCCCTCGGGTTACTTCTTGGAGGAAGGGACTCCTACTCCCTCCCCTCTGCACACTAAATGCAACCAGCAGCTGCTCTCACTGAGTCAGAGGCTGCGTCCCAGATCCTCCCCATCCTCTCGGCAGGGGGCTGGAGGGATTAGTGAGGAGGCCGTGCGCGCACGCGCGCCGCGCGGTCTCACCAAAGGGAAGCTCTGCAGGGCGGCTGGGGAACAATTGCCAGCTCATCGTCCGGACCTCTCCTGCAGCTCGCAGAGACTCTATTTCCAGCTGGACAGCACTGGTCTCAGCATGGGCGCCTCTTATCCCCTGTGGGTAGTGCGCCAATCATCTCTGTCTTCTATTAGCTTGTTGGCAAGGCCAGACAGCCTTGCTGGGGGTTTGTCTTGTGTGCAGCTCTCTGGGGGACCAAAAAACAAAAACAACCCCCCACCCCCGGAAAAATTTGTATGTTTGTTTGCTGCCCTTCCCGAATGTCCTCCACTCTTCCACTTTCTGTGCTCTGGGCTGGCCCTCCCAGGTCCTGTAGATGGGTGAAAGAAAGACAATCCCTGTGTTCTCAGCACGGCTGTCACACGCTGCCCAGACACCGTAGAAATGTTGGGCGCCTGCCTTGCTGCAGGCTCTGCCATAGTGTGTGGCTGTCATTGTGTCCTTTCTCCTTTCTCACAGCTAGTCACAAATGGCATCTTCTTCAGATGTCCGAGTCCCTTGGAAACTGGGCTCCGAACTCAGTTCCACAGGGGTTGACTGTGGGCTGGTCTATCGGGAGTTTCCACCCAGGCCTTCAGTTTCCTTAGAGCAAAATGAAAACAAATTGTGCGAGTGTAGGGGTGGAGTGGAAAGTGGCTAGAGATAGCTGCTCTGACCCAAATAAAACCACAACCCTGACAGGATGTGAGTGTAGTCCCCACTGTGCCCAGGAGGCCTTCATGGTATGGGGATGTCTCTGTTTACTAACAAAGCACCCCTCATTGATGCCTTAAAACTACAGAACTTGATTGCCTTCCAGGTTTGGAAGTCAAAAGTTCAAACGAGGGAAGATCTGTTTTGTTCCTGTTTCTTAGCATCTAACAATGCTAAACATATATACCAAATATAATACATATGTATATAATATGTATAATATATATACACATTACTTATGATATGTGTGTTTACACACACACACACACACACACACACACACACACTCCTGTCTCCTGTCTTTCACTGGATCACATAAAGACAGCTTGTAATCTGCCACATCCAAGAAGCTGATTGTCTTAATTTCAACCAGATTCCCACCAGGAATTCCCACGGGTCAGTCAGTGGTTTAGGGGGCGGGAAACACTCCAGAATCATGGCATATCCAGAAAAATCTGGCAAGCATCCAGCATATGTCAATTAATCTTACAAAAGTTTAGGAGATTCTTAAAGTCACCCTAAAGGTAAGTGTCTCCTAATTTTATAGATGAAGAATTGGAAGCTATTCAAAGTTAAAGATCTGTTTAAGATCTTGTGTGTAGGCCAGTGTGGGGGTACACAGCCTTAATCCCAGCTCTCAGGAAGTAGCGGCAGGAGGCTCTCTTTACGTCTTCACATTTGAGGTCAGCTTGAGTTCCAGGCCAGCAAGAGCTACATAGTGAGAATCTATCAGGGCGTTCCTAGGAGAAACATTCTAACAGCCACCCCGCCCCCATGATCCTCTGTTTTGTTTTTTTTTTTTTAACACTCTCTCTTCCACAACAGTCCCCAAGCCTTACATTGTAGGTGGATCTATCTATTGGGACTGGGCTCCACAACTCTGCCTTTTGATTGATGGTGGTTTTCTGTAACGGTCTCCATCTATTGCAAAGAGAAGTTTCCTTCATGCAGGGAGGATTACACTTATCTGTAGGTATAAGGACAAATATTTAGAATGTAATTAGAGATGATGCTGGTTTAGTAAAGTGATGGTTGTGGGTTCTCCTCCAAGAGCCGTGACTTCACTAGCCCTGGGTAGTGGCCAGGCATGGTTTCCCTCTTGTTGAGCAGGCCTTAAGTCCAGGTAGAGACCTGTTGGTTGCTGCCAAGGCATGAGTGCCACTGCTGCACCCTTAGGGTTATGGTGCCATGTTTGTTGCTGTGGGTCACAGGCATCCTGGCTGGGCAGGACCACCATCTGCTTCCCTTCTTCAGAAGCTGTGGTCGCTTGTACAGGAGACAGAAGTGCAGGAGTATGTGATGGAGGAGGCTCTTCCTTCATCGCATGGTGAACGGGAAGGGAAGAGGTGGGTGCCTTCCTCCCTTCGGATACCTCCAGTATGACCTTCAGAAGTACCCCCTTCCCTTCCAGTGCCCTACTTCTTCCGGTCAGGCCTCATCTAACATTCTGTAACCTCCCAAAACAGTGCCACCAGCTAGCCACCCAGCATCCAGCACATGAGCTTATGGAAGATATTTCGTAATAGTCTACCCCTGGCCTCCAAAGACCTGTGGCCATTTCTTCTGTTGTTTATGTGACAGAGTCTTATGTAATCTAGGCTGGTCTCTAATCTTGCCACGTACTTGAGGATGGCCTTGAACTCCTGGTCTCTTACCTCTGTCTCCTAAATTTGGAATAACAGACATGTGCCACCGTCTGCTGCCTCATGGCCATCCCATAATGCAAAATGCAATTAGTCTATTTCTAAGTGTTCAGTCTTAATAGTTGTGAAGTTGTTCAAAGGCTGGAATCTTACTTCCAGGGTAATATAACAGATTAGAAACTTCGTCTGCATGATTCCATGAATGAAGAGTCAGGGTGACAATATGCATGATACTTGGATGAGAGAAAGAGAACACTAAGATCAACAGACTTCAGCTCTAAACCAGGTCTCCTGTTAGGGAAGGGAAGCTGAAGTCACAATACCAGGTGAGCCCTGGTGACAACAGGCAGCCAGTCTAGATCCAGAAGAAATGCACACAGTTCTTGCATGTCTTAAATCCAATGGAAGGGTTTGGGGTGGCAATGATGCCCTGTGTGGCAGGCCAGCTCTTGGTATCTCAGAGTGCTTTAGCTAGGCTATAGAGGGCAAATGGGCTTCTGGGACCACCTTCTGGTGGGGTTATTAAGCCTCTGGTACTACAGAGACCGGAAGATCCAAATCTGTGGCTAGCAGATTGTATGGCCTCTGGAAGGCCCTCCTTTTCAAATACGATTTGTTGCTGGGTGGGCTTTAGAGCACAGAACCCAGGTCTAATGGGTCACTCCATTTGCACAGCTTCATACTTCCAGCAAGCAGGGTCTGAAAGCGCGAGAGTAGCAGGCGGAGTGCCTGTGGCCCTCCCCTCCAGTGTAGCGCTCAGTGAGCTACATGTTTTTCTGTTATGATTTTCTCAGGACATTTGACTTGGACATTTGCTACTCCTGGGTGCATAGATGGAGGTGGGGGTACTCATCAGTGAATGGTAACCCTCTTGGCCTGCAGGTGCTAAAGCTCCTTAAGGTCCGCAGTAGCTCCTGGTTTGCAAGGAAGAGAAGCTTCTAAAGTGAATAGAGCCCTGACAACATAACCTAGACCTAGCCCTCAGCCTATATACAGGCCCAGTCTGTACAGTGGGGACAGAGAAGAATACAGTAGACTCCAGCTGCAACGGACTATATCCCCGATATGGTAGAACAGAATGTTAGAGGACACAAAAAAGATGCTTCTCTTAAATCGTTAAAAAAAAAAAACAAACCTAAAATATTTATTTACCTTTAAGGTGTATGTGTATGCCTTCATGAGTTTATGTGTACCATGTGCAGGTAGGAGCCAATTGAAACCAGAAGAGGGCACCAGATCCCTGGGAACTGGAGTTGCAGGCGGTTGTGAGCCACCATGTGGGTCCTGGTAGTCAAACCTGAGTCCTCCACAAGAGCAGACTTGGTCTCAACCACTGAGCCATCTCTCCAGCCCCTAATTTTTTTTTAAAAAAAATATGTTTTAGTATTAATAATTTTCCTCCTCTATTTTTATTTACATATTTTTCATTATTTTGTAATTTGATTTTTTAAATGTGTTCTTCTCATTCCTTTTCTTCTTATTTAACACCACGGCTTCTTTCTCTTACTGGCCCCACCTTTACTCTGTTTCTCTGCTCTTCTTTCACCTTTGTTAACTTCCATGTCACGATTTATTCTACATTCTACTCCCGCCCCCACTGGTGGTTAATTGGCTGCATTGTAATTGTGTTTCTAAATCCAGTTTGATTTGGTGGTGTTATTCTGGTTGTCTGCTTTTACTATGAGCAATACTGAGACTGATCCCACAAGAGACTAGTCAGTGACCCCAGAGATTCATTAAGAAGATGAATATAATAAAATTGTCAATTCAAGATTTTGGTGAGTAATTTCAGCTGCTTGGGTGAGAAAGTTAACAGGTCCAATGAGAACTCCAGCCAAAAATAATTGAAAAAAAAAAAAGAAAAGAAATGTAAACCTTATAAAATAAAATAAAAGTAAATAAAATAAAAGTTTAATGCCAAGAACCAATGATAAGTAGACCAGGTTAAAGAAAGAATAGCACAGATTGAAAATAAAATTGAGGAATTACTATATTCAGATAACAATTAAGAATAAAATTAAGTGCCAGGTGTGGTGACACACACCTTTAATCCCAGCACTTGGGAGGCAGAGGCAGGTGAATCTCTTTGAGTTCGAGGCCAGCCTGGTTTACAGAGTGAGTTCCAGGATAGCCAGGGCTATGCAGAGAAACCCTGTCAAAAAAACAAAAAACAAAACAAAGCAAAGCAAAACAAAACAAAACAAAAAAAACCAACCAACCAACCAAACAAACAAACAAACAAAAAAGAGTAAAACTGAGCAATCATGGCTACAACATCTAAGATGCCTGGAACAAAACCAAGGTGTCAACCCTGTGAATCTGCAATGTTGGAGAGGAAACCAAGATGTGAACAAAAGGTGTAGAAATGTTTTGGTTAAATTAAGGCAGAACTTTTCCAAAATAAAAGAAAAGAATGTACATTCAAGTGCTGGAGGCATTTGGAACTTCAAATAGGCATGACCGGAAAATAAATTCTCCATGTCTTATTGTAGTTAAAATGCCCAGAGTACAAGACAAAGAGCAAATGTGGAAATCAGGAAGCAAGAAATTCCAATTCACACACAAAAACCAACCTATCAGAGTAACAGCAGACTTTTCAGTATAAACGCTGAAGTGTTGAGGGATATTCAATCACACTGAACCCAGAGTTTGTTTTGCATTGATTTAAATAGAATTAACCTTGGGTCAGGAGGCTAAGTTAGCAACTAGTTGACAGAAAGTAATCATAGTGCATAGCAGGGAATCGAGGAGCGATGGACACAGGAAGTAGTAGGGTAGGGTTTGGCGTGGCTTAGCTTTTTCTGGTATGGCTGAGCAGAAGCATGGATCTTTCAGAGATGTCCCCAAGGAGAGAAAGTTAGTTAGTTGAGATCCAGGCTCTCTGAGCCAGCAGGTTTTCACTCCAGCCTTTGAATCTTGAGTTTTATTTAGAAACAGAATGATAGAGATTTAATTAAATTACCGTATGGGCAGCAACAGAATTGGTGCCTGAAGGAATAGAATTCCACCAAGCCCCCACCTGAGCGGCCAGGCTGCTCCAAGAGAAGCAGGCCAGCAACTACAGAGTTGCCACCGCTGGCAGAACTAGCAGTAGATTAAGGCGCAGTCATTGAAGTTTAAAACAACACCGAGGACCAGGACAAATGGGGTCTGACCTGGTGTATTTTAAATCCTGGAGCAAATCACTGCTAACTGAGACTACCACATCCAGCAGTGTTGTCCTTTGAAGTAGAAGGGGGCTGGGTGGGATAGCACAGGCCTTTAATCCCAGCACCCTGGGGTAGAGGCCAATGGATCTCTCTGAGTTTGAGGTCAGTCTACACGGTGAGTTGCAGGTCAGCCAGCACTATATAATAAAAATTCTTCCTTAAACAATAATAATAAACTAAAATCGAAGGGGAAAGAACTCTCATGATAAGCATACACTAAAGCAACCCATGACCTCTATGCTTGTATTGCAGAAGACCCTTCAAATAACACTATAGAGAGAAGAGAAATATCAGTAAACATTAGAGCTTTGAGAAAGAATACATTTTAGTAGAAAAATGGGTTAAAAAAATGAGAAGTGGGACAGAATTAAACATTATTAAACCAGGAAACACAGAAATAGGATGAAGTAAGAAAAAGTTTGACCATGATTTTTAATCTAGTTAGTCATCTTACATTTCAAAGTAGAAAATTACAACCTGCAGTAGAAGCCCACTTGTTCTTCCTGGCTGCCCAGAACCGAAATAACCACACAGTATTATTTGCAGTACTGTTTGGCCAATAGCTTAAGCGTATTTTTGGCTAACTCATATCTTAAATTAACCCATTCTTATTCGTTTGTATTTTACCACAAGTCTCGTGGCCTACTGGCAAGGTTTTAGCTGGCAGCTCACGTCTTTTCCCTCTGGTGGCTACATGGCATCTCTCAACTCGGCCTTTTTTCTCTCTGCATTTAATTTAGTTTTCCCTGCCTAGCTCTCTCTACTCTACCCTATCACAGGCTAAGACAGATTTTTATTTATTAACCAATGGCAATAAAACATATTCACAGCATACATCACCTCCTACATCAACAACCATCTAAATTTTGGGTTATTATTGGAAGATATTTCTAACTACTTTCTGTCTGGGAGAAACTTGCCTCCCTGAGAAAGACACACACTGAAAGTGAAGAGATCCAAATAATATTCTAAGCACAGAGAATTTGGAGGAAGCACTGCTGCTCCGGAGCCAAGAAGTCTTTACCATCAGAAGCTGAACTGAAGGACCCGTGTGCTGTCCACTAGCAGAATGGACCAACTGAGAACCTTAAAAAGAATGCTTGTTTCATTGTCTCTATACAGGAAAACAACCAGTGACCTCAGCAACAACTATGCTGAGTGATTCTGTAGCCCCAGATGGACTGTTGTTTTGGTCTGTCTCCCAATCACAGCTACATTCAGCAGGTATATCCACCTACTGTCTGGGTCATCCCAGACAGAGTAAGATATCTGTTTCCATGACCAGCCTCCCACAGCAGTGCGACATTCCATGAGAAAAAGCTACGGTGTGTGTGTGTGTGTGTGTGTGTGTGAGAGAGAGAGAGAGAGAGAGAGAGAGAGAGAGAGAGAGAGAGAGAGAGAGAGAGAGAGAGAGAGAGAGAAAGATGGGTATTCAACCTCAACTGGTTTATATCAGGTTGGCAGTGTCCACTGGCAAAGAAAGTTTATGATCATACTTGGGTCCAATATAGAAAAGTACAACCCTAGGGTTCACTGGGAGTTTCATTTGGAGCCCTCACAAATGTAACAATCTACATATCTAGAAAATGTGTGTCTCAGAAGGTTCTAAGTGGGGTAGCAGAGAAAAGAAATTAATAAGAAGATTAAGGAAAGTTCCAGTGACATCAGAAAGGGTCCGTAGATCTTTTTGAAGGAAAGGTACAAGTTAGTTATCTGTGTGGACTCCACAACTCTCAGGGGGCTTTACATATAGTTGGTTACTAGGTGCTCAGTAAATATTTGCTCAATTGAACCACTTATCAGCAACACACTGAGGTGTGAACAATGGGACCTAAGATGATATCATACTTAAAGAAAATAAAGCCCCTCAACTGGCAGTGCAAGTGCTAATAGAAAAAAAAATATAAAACAAAAAAGACACAACAGAACACATTGCCATATAAGCAGAAGTTTCTGTCCCACAAACTACTCCCAAATAACCATACATAGGCTTAATATTAATTATAAATGCTCGGCCAATAGCTCAGGCTTGTTATTAGCTAACTCTTAGATTTTCAACTAACCAATAATTTTCTTTTATCTACACTTTGCCACATGGCTTGGGACACTTTCTCAGTACCTCATATCATTCTTGCTTCTCTATGCATCTGCCTGCTCCTCCTCTGACTCCACCCTTCTTCTTCCCAGCACTCTCTGTTGGGTTCTCCCCCTAACCTTATCCTGTCCAGCTATTGGCCGGTCACCTTCTTTATTAAACCAATCACAGTGTAATTTATGCAGAAGGATTATCCCACAGCGTCACTGCATGCTTGTTCTACAAACTATGTGTCCACCCTTCCAGCCAGTGTTTGTTGTTTGGTAGACACTATACGATGCACTGTATAGAGCTGTGTTTCTCAGAACATAGATCACCAGAGCCATGGGGAATACTTAGCAGAGCCACATGGATTATTTAGGTAGGTGATTAGAAATGGCTTACAGAGAACCTAGCTGGGGGCATCTTCCTGGACACCTGGGAACCCCTCTAGAGTCAAGCCTCTGCCAACCCTAGAATGGCTCCCTTAAGTAAGATATATAATTCCTTGTTCCCATATCCACCCTTCCTATATCCCAACCATCCTATTCCCCCAAGCTCTTCCCATCCTCCACTTCACACTTTTCTCGCCCCATCCCCCCTCCCCCCATCCCACCCCACCCCTATGTTCCCATTTTTTGTCCGGCAATCTTGTCTACTTCCAGTATCCAGGACGATAACTATATGTTTTTCTTTGGGTTCACCTTCTTATATAGCTTCTCTAGGATTTTTTATGAATTATAGGCTCGATGTCCTTTATTTATGGCTAGAACCCAATTATGAGTGAGTACATCCCATGTTCATCTTTTTGGGCCTGGGTTACCTCACTCAGGATGGTGTTTTCTATTTCCCTCCATTTGCATGCAAAATTCAAGATGTCATTGTTTTTTACCGCTGAGTAGTATTCTAGCATGTATATATTCCACACTTTCTTCAACCATTCTTCCACTGAAGGGCATCTAGGTTGTTTCCAGGTTCTGGCTATTACAAATAATGCTGCTATAAACATAGTTGAACAGATGCTTTTGTAATATGATTGGGCATCTCTTGGGTAAATTCCCAAGAGTGGGATTGCTGGGTCCTGGGGTAGGTGGATCCCAAATTTCCTGAGAAACCTCCACACTGCTTTCCAAAGCGGTTGCACAAGTTTGCATTCCCACCAGCAAAGGATGAGTGTACCCCTTACTCCACATCCTCTCCAGCAAAGGCTATCATTGGTGTTTTTGATTTTAGCCATTCTGACAGGTGTCCTTGGGCAGCTGAGGAGAGGGTGCCAGAAATGTCCAGATCCTATTGCCATACTCATGAATATCTTGCATATCACCATAGAACCTTCACCTGGCATTGGATGGAGAAAATGACAGAGCCCCACATAGGAGCACCGGACTGAGCTCCCAAAGTTCTGATGAGGAGCGGATGGAGAGAGATCATGAGAAAGAAAGTCAGAACCATGAGGGATGCGTTCACCCACTGAGACGGCAGGACAGAACTAATGGGAGACCACCAAGTCCACTTGGAATGGGACTGATGGAACATGCGACCAAATTGGACTCTCTGAGGGTGGCTGATAGTGGAGTCTGACTGAGGAGCCAAGGACAATGGCGATGGGCTTGGTCTCTACGACATGGACGGGCTCTGTGTGAGCCTTGTCAGTTTGGTTGCTCACCTTCCTGGACCTGGGGGGAGTTGGGAGGACCTTGGACTCAACATAGGGTAGAGAACCCTGATGGCTATTTGGCCTCAAGAGGGAGGGAGTAGGGGTGTGGGTGGAGGGGAGGGGAGGGAAGGGGGAGGAGGAGGGGAGGAGATGGCAATTTTTAATAAAAAATAAATAAACTGGAAAAAAAAAAGAAATGGCTTACAGAGAGGCCTGGAGGACGGGCTGGAGACAACAACACACACTTCCTGTTTTCTAGGGGATACGGAAGTCAGTGGAGATCATGGATAAGATCTGCATCCTAGCCAGATCCTCTTGCTTTATTACACCAGTGCGGTGCAGAGTATCCACCAATTCCTGATACCCGAGTGTTCTGCATAGGGACTTTCACTAGCCATCCTCATTGAGAGAGTTATCCTCAAACAAAGTCTGGCAACTCATGTATTCCCTTCTGAGTCATAATTAAGATGCAAATATTGGCTTTATGCTTTGTGTAGGTAGAGATTGTTCTTGGGCACCTAGTAGGCACTCAGTAAGTATTTGCCAACTGCATACTGAGGAAAACTCCCAGCTCATGAGTAGGTTAGAGCCCCAAATTTCTCATGTAAAGAGGCCTTTGGAGATTTGTACTGCTTTTGGCCATCATAATGATAGACAATTTTTAACTTGTTGGTCTAACTTAGAGGAATTAAGTTTGCTCATAATAGAGCCTGACCCCAGTCTCAGCCTTCTGGGATCTTCCAAAAGAAAACAAGGTGAGGAAGAGTAAAAGGAAGACAGCTAAGCTGCAAGAGCCATGGGATTGGGCAGTGTGCAGTAAACATCCTTTTATAACCTTTCCACATTTGCACTTCTCTGTTGCTACCTGAGAGCACCCCCACTTTGTTGTCAGCAGAAAGAAACACACACTGTACCCAAGAACACTCCGACCTTTGGCACATTAAGGCATAGTATCTTTGTGTGCGGTTGTATTTGATCAAAACTCAGCACTGGAGACACTCTGGATTTTTAGAGCTCCTTCCATCCTCTTTGGGTCCCCTGTGTCCCCTGTTGAAAGTTCACATTGTGGAAACTGACTCTTTTGTAGGGGACTGAGTTCTGTTCTCTCTGGCAAGTGGCATCCAAACAAAGACATTGATTGGTGAGTCACTCAGTTCACCAGATTGTGGCTTGATGGGGGATTTTTCAAGGTTGGGTAACAATGGGATAGAATCATCTTCACATCATTATTTGGCTCTTTAGTGCTGTCTGCTTAAACAAGCAGAGGCTGCGGTTAGTCCTGGGGCTTTACAGGAACTGTCAGTGAGTAATGCTGGCATGCCCGTGGTTTCCAAAAGCAGATGTGCTGGCTGTGGAAACATGGGGCCAGATTGGTGAGGTTCTGAAGAAAGCAGTGTGCACGTATTTAAATTCCTATTGCTACTTTAAACATGAACCCTGGTAAAGACCACCTTGGAAACATTTTGGGAGTGTTTAGTGCAAGCTGTTGTAAGATGTCCGGCTAGCTTACACCCAAAATAATCACACAAAAACTGTATTCATTAAAACACTGCTTGGCCCATTAGCTCTAGTTTCTTATTGGCTAATTCTTACATCTTAATTTAACTCATTTCTAATAATCTGTGTATTGCCATGTGCCAGTGGCTTACCGGGAAAGATTCAGCATGTCTGACCTGGCAGCTCAATGGCAGCTCTCCGACTCTTTCTTCCTCCCAGAATTCAGTTCTGTCTTCTCCGCTTACCTAAGTTCTGCCCTATCAGGCCCAAAGCAGCTTTTTTATTCATTAACCAATGAAAGCAACACATGAACAGAAGAACCTCCTACACCAGCAAGCTGTTCTGGTTCCAAGGGCACAGGAAAGCAAATGTCAGTATGAGACATCTGTGCATTTCCTCCTCAGATTCCTCAGCTGGAGCATCCCTTTGAAACAAGATACAGAAAATGAAAGTAATTTGCCGCCATTTCAACACTAACTTGTCTATCTGCCACAAACTTATGGACAGATGTCTTTTGCTGTCTGGTGACTGTGGCACCAAATCTGTCTGAGCCTAGGGAGCCAACCCAGATTTTATAAGGACATTACAGGACCTTTCAGAATCTTTTGATGACTTTCTTGCTCACCTTACTAAAGCAGTCAGAAGATAAGTGGTTGGTGCTCAAGGTAACATGTGTATTAACCAGATGATTGGCTTTTAACGCATTAGCATGGATGCACAAAGGATTTTGGCTCCTAGCTTACAAAAGCACACTATTAGTGATTACATCAGAGTAGCCCAAAATGTTGAAATGCAGAATCCTTAAAATATTGTTTTTGCTGCAGCATTTATTTATGGTGAGTACTTAGACCAGCTAAGCCAGTTTGCTTTCAGTGTGGGAGCCAGGGACTGGAGGTGCTCTGTGATACCTTGACAGGTTAATTGGTGTGGGAGGACCTTCTGTCTATGTGTTTCTCTTATTGGTTAATGAATAAAGAACTGCTTTGAGCCTATGGCAGGGAAGAACAGAACTAGGCAGGGAAGATGGAACTGAATGCTGGGAAGAAGAAGGCATAGTCAGAGAGATGCCATGGAGCCACCAGAGTCAGACATGTCGAATCTTTGCCATGAGACTCATCTGCTCCTGGCAACACCAAGCTACTTCAAGAGAAAGATGGGCATCAAAGAGGCTCCTTATGGAGCTGGTTAGCCATTTGGGCAAGAAACCGTTTTTGCCTGGACTGCTTAACTGGCACACAGGATCCACAGAGAATGGACTTATGAACTTGCCTAAAGGTGAGACGATCCTTCAAGGTTCCTGCTTCATGAGAGTCTGCCAGACATTCTGCAGGATACAGAAGAAAGTGACTAGTAAACTGCCAATATAGGCAGACCTGTCTTTGAAATTTCCTGCTTCATGGAAAAATGTACTGGATACTATGGGCCTGTAGGCTGAAGGTGGATGCTCCAATGGTACAGAAAAACTTTGGGTGACTGTCTAGGCAGCGAGAGGTCTTTGTCAGTTCTAGAGTTTTGGAAGTTGCTTACAATGCACTTCCAGTTTACTTAGGTAATATTATATCCTTCTGGAGTGTTTGATGGGGTTGAAGAATAGATAGATAATAAAATTTCCTTAGTTATGATAAAAGATAAAGTAGATATAAATATTGTAGCTATAATTCTTGCTTGATAACTGTTTTGTTATATGTAATTTTACTATGTTAAAGTTAAAAACCTTCCTTTTTATTTAAACAGAAAAGGGGAGGTGATGTGGGAGACTCCTCTGTGTGCTGTGATTACCATTAATGAATAAAGAAACTGCCTTGGCCTGTTGATAGGACAGAACTTAGGTAGGTGGAGAAAACTGGACTGAATGCTGGGAGGAAGAAAGCAGAGTCAGAGAGAAGCCATGGAGCTGCTGGAGACAGACATGCTGGAACTTTGCTGGAAGGCCATGACCTCACGGTGATGCACAGATTAATGGAGATGGGTTAAATTAAGATGTAAGAGTTAGCCAATAAGAAGCTAGAGCTAACGGGCAAAGTAGTGATTTAATTAATACAGTTTCTGTGTAGTTATTTTGGTTCTGGGCAGCTGGGATGAATAAGTGGCCTCATTGCAACAGTTAATGATAATTTTGACATGACAACTTCTACACATCCTCTACCAGGCATGTGTCCCAGGTGTTCTAATGGGACAGATTAGGATAATCAATGTATATCCAAATTTGCCTCTCTACCCATGGTATCGGGAAAACATCCATGGGGGTCCCCTCTGGGAATCTATCAGCAGTTTAGGTAGCATATCTAGTAAACAAAAGAGTGTTCCATTTCTCAGCAGCAACCTAAGGGAGCACAGGATTAGATAGACCTGCCAGGAGCTAGGAATATGGTTCTTGCATGCAACAGGCATACAAACCACATCTACAGAATCTGGGGGTGCATACAAGCCATGCCTACAGTAATCTGGAGGCATACAAGCCATGTCTACAGAATCTGGAGGCATACAGACCATGCCTATGGGAATCTGGGGACATATAAACCACATCTATGGTAATCTGGGGGCATATAAACCTATGCCTATGGTAATCTGAGGGGGCATACAAACCATGCCTGTGGTAATCTGGGGGCATACAAACCATGCCTATGGAAATGTGGGGGCATACAAGTCATGCTTATGGGAATCTGGGGATCCATTCTCCCAGATACAGTGGGATTAATTTTAAGAGAAAGTAGGATAAATTTGAAGGGTGTTACTGTTGCTTTCCTGGTATAGTCGATAAAGATTATTCTAGAAAAATTAAGTCACTAATGTCTTCAAGAGAAACATATTAGTAAACAATGTTCTCTCACTCAATCGCTGTTACTACCTTATGACCTCATGAACTGAAGAAGTTTAGAAAGAAGAAACCAGAGGGTTGGAAGCACAAAAATATCACATCGTGTGGTCACAACACTTTTCAAGGGAATGACCCTGTTTAACTCCTTACCTAAATGGTAAGGGCTTTCTGGTTTTATTGATACTGGCACTGGTGTTGCTATCGTTGCTTATAGTTTAAGCCATGAAAATAGCCTACGTGGTCACCTTCCTCTGCTTTGATTTGTTGTGGAGCCCAGGTAAGACAAAGTTCTGAGCGACTAAGATGAAGAGATCATGAAGGGTACACAGCATCAGCATGGCCACTGTGTTTGCTGGTCCCCATACAAACATGGGGTTGGGATTGCTTGTCTCAAGCAGACGTTAGTAGCCCTTATAATGGTATTAAGGTGCCCATGCCCCTAAAATAGGAAGAAATAAAGATGGTTTAGAGTCACCACTTGAAACTTTTCCTAAAAAAAAAATCAATTTGGTTTAGGATATCCAAATTTATAGGAATGGTTGCTGATAATGCATCAATCCAGACACATGGTATTTCTATGATAGAGCTGACAGATTCCCCCATTGGGGTTGATTAGTGGCCTATAAAAGGAACAGAAATCTTCTGCTACCTTTCTCAATTTATTTCTTCAATGTCTTAAACTTTTTATCATACTAGTCTTTTACTTGCTTGATTAGAGTTACCCCAAGATATTTTATATTACGTGAGGCTATTGTTAAAGGTGTTGTTTCTGTGATATCTTTCTCATACCAGTTGTCATTGGAGTAGATGAGGGATACTTATTTTTGTGAGACAATTTTGTATTCGGCTACTTTGCTGAGAGTGTTTATCAACTGTAGGATTTTCCCAATGGAATTTTTAGGGTCGCTTGTGTATGTTATTATATCATCTACAAATAAAGATAATTGGACTTCTTTCTTTCCTGTTTGTATCATTTCCTTCATTTGTCTTATTGATCTAGCTGAGGCTTCAAGTACTGTATTGAACAGGTTGGAGAGAGTGGACAGCCTTGCCTTGTTCCTGATTTTAGTAGAACTACTTTAATTTTTCTCCATTTAACTTGATGCTGGCTATGGTCTTCCTGTAAACTGCCTTTATTATGTTGAGATATGTCTCATGTATTACTTATCTCTCCAGGAGTTTTATCTTGAAATGGTATTGGATTTTGTCAAAGGCCTTTTCTGCATCTAATGAGATGATCATGTGGTTTTTGTCTTTCAGTTTGTTTATATGGTGGATTACATTTACTGAGATTCATATTTGAACCAACCCTGCATTTCTGGGATGAAGCTTATTTGATCATGGTGGATGATCTTGTTGATATGTTTTTAGATTTAGTTTGCAAGTGTTTTATTGAGTACTTTTGTATGTATGTTCAGAAGGGAAACTGGTCATTTGTTGGGTCTGGCCCAATGGGTCAGTACTTTCCAGAGGAGGGGAGTGTGAACTGAGGAAAGAAATAGATGAGAGACAGAAGAGAGACTTGGGAGGACATTCAGTGAATACTGAGATCGGCCTCAAGTTTATTGTTCAAAGTTCTTATATATCCTAATCCAAAAGGGAGGGGCAAAAGATGTCTTTACCATGATACAAAGAACAAAGTAATTTCCTCAATAACTTGAAACATTAAGTAACCACACCCTAGGTCAAAATACCCTTTTGTCTAGGTCAAGCATCCTTGATGTGGAATTCCCCTCTGTATGCTGTGAATACCATTGGTTAATAAAGATACTATCTTGGGCCTACACAGGGAAAAGAGGTAGGCAGGAGAAACTAAACTGAATGCTGGGAGAAAGAAGAAGGAGTTAGAGAGAAGTCATGTAGCCCTGCCAGAGACAGATGCTGGAACTTTACCCAGTAAGCCACTGCCACGTGGTGATACACAATTTAATGGAGATGGTTAAATTAATATGTAAGAGTTAGCCAATAAGAAGGTAGAGCTAATGGGCCATGCAATGATTTAAATAATGTAGTTTCTGTGTGATTATTTCAGGGCTGAGCGGCCCGGAACCAACAAGTGGTTTTATTACAACACATCCTTTTGTATAACCTTGAAGAAGCAAGAATAGATCTGAATTCTCTGACCTTTAGTCAAGGTGGAATGGATTCATTTCTGAGGGCTCCTTCAGTGATTTTCTTTGTTGAGTCTTTATGTGGTTTGGGTTCATTTTGTTGTTGTGATGTGTGTATGTTTTCCCTCTTTAGATTTGGGATTCAAATTCTGAACTTGTTTATTCCTTGTATTTTCATTGTGTGATTAATCTCATTAGTTTGGTGGTTTCCTTCTAGTGCCTTCTGTAGGCTGGATTTGTAGGTAGATATTGCTTAAATTTGGTTTTATCATAGAATATCTGATTTTCTCCTCCTATTGTGTTTGAAAGTTGTCGCGCACCACGCCCCCATGTCTGTGTTCAGTGCGCTGGCACCCAGTTCGCGAGATTCGGGCAAGGGGCAGGGGGTTAAAATACACAGACACACACACAGACAGAGAGACAGCGACACGGGTCATCCTTGAATTCCCCAAGAATGCCCCCTTTATTGTGTTCAGGGGCAGATTATATAGAGATAGCCATGCCCCAGCCAAACCCACCAGAAACCACTCTCCTGCCATCAGGAACTCCTGAAGGTCTTGTGCTCAGAGCAGCTGTAGGCACTCAGATCAGGGGATTACAAGAAATTCAGGATCTGGGATCTCACTGCTCCCAACAGAAAGTATTGGTGAGTAGAGTAGTCTGGAGTGACATCTGAGGTCTCTTAGAGTATGTAGAACATCTGTCCAGGTCCTTCTGGCTTTTAGAATTCACAATGACAAGACAGAAGGAGCAAAATACGTTAGGAGGTATTTGAGGCGGGCACACCCCATCAAGTTTTTAGCAGTCCTCCTTTTGTTGTTTGTTCTTTCCCTCAGAGCTAATCATCTAGATTATTTCAGATTTGTATTACTCTTTCCTTACAGCTATTCCCATAGGCCTGACTAATAGGGAACATTTGAGTGAACACAGCCACAGGCAAGACCAGATCCTTCCTCCCTGACTTTGTGGCTGGTTTCATCCCTTCTGACTTTACCCCACTTCCTCTCCAGGACTCTTGCCCTAAGTAAGTGTGAGCCTTTAACATTCTGCCTTTGAGGACACTTAAACCGAACTGTGGTCAAATACTTAAAAAGCAAGAAGCAGAAAAATTGGAGGGAATTTCTAACTGGGCAGCGTGGGAATTTCCATTTGTATTTGAAATTCTGTCTTGCTCTGTGTTTTTAAGATACGTTTATATTTGACTCCCACCACAGGGAGCTCTGACCAGGGGATTTCTGCTATTGCTACTGGAAGAAAGAAATCAAACTTAAAAGATTGAGTGGTCCTTACTCAAGGTCACAACAGCCAGTTAAGAGGGCAACTATCCCTGGCTTCTTGCCCTGTGTTCTTTTGATTAAAAGGATGCTTGGGGTCACTGAAAAAAATAAGGTCTTCCCCCATAAGGATAAGGACTAAGTTTTTCCTCTAGAATTATATAATATATATATATATATAATATAACATAAACATATAATATAAAATACAACTATATATTTATTTGTTTACATTTCTCCCTTGTCCTGAGATAGTTTTGAAAGCATATTGTTTCACTGGACACTGGTTAATTTACAAAAGGTTTCAAATGCAAACCCGCCATCTTTGTGTACTTACAACCCCCAATTTCTTCCCCTCTTCCCTTTTCATGAAACACGACTCCCGAGTCATATATTTTGGAAAATACTGAGGTGAGCAGAAATGAACATAAATTTCCAGCAGGCCATTTGTTTTCTTCCGAGAGCAAGAATTTCCTTAATGTTTGCCTTTGTCCTTGGCTATGGAGAACATCACCAAACATGAACATATGTCTAGTCAGTTTGCATCTTCTGTAAGGTGTTTGACCTGGCTGTTCCCTTGATGACTCTGTCACTGTATGAAAGGTAATTTGGTGAGAGGGGAGCAGGCATGGAGATCTCAGGGTCCCGGCAGGAAACTGACAGGTGGGCCTGTTTGTGTTATTGGAGAGTTAAGTCTTGGAATTCAGGAACTAAAGTCCTCCACCTTCTTCTTTTCCTTTTCATAATTTTGTTGGCTTTTCCAGAATCTTTTCACTTGCATATACATTTTAAAATTGGATTACCAGCTTTTGCAAAACCTAGATTGCCACAGTTTTCATTTGATTAGAATAAATCTGCTGTTAAATTTGAAGAGAATTGAACGTATTAAAAATATCGAGCCTTCCATGAACGTGGTGCATTTTCCCATACATTTGAGCTTTTAACGTTTTCTATTATTTTTGTCATTCTAACATAAAAGACTGTTTTTCATCATTTAAACTCAGATGTTTGAGCCTTAGGACTTCAGTTTCCTTCTTTCCGCATTTCTTAGACTCCTGTTTGCTTCCCTTCTTTTCCCACAGCACTTGCAGCTCTAAACACATTAGATAACCTTACAGCTTATTTTTGTAATCAAACCATATTTTATTGTTAGGCTTATTGCGGATGTTCTGTTTGATTCTGCAGCGATCTAGGCTCCCTGAGAGCACAGTCATCTGCTTTGTTCATAGATGTAGCCAACCTCTCGAGACAGCATCTGGCATATTGGCTTCCAACAAATATTAAATACAGGTAATGAATACAGCTCGGTAAGGGAAGCCAAAAGGCATTTTTTTAATTGATTTTATTGAGCTATACATTTTTCTCTGCTCCCCTCCCTGCTTCTCCCCTCCCCCTTCAACTCCCCTCCAAGGTCCCCGTGCTCCCAATTTACTCAGGAGATCTTGCTTTTTTCTACTTCCCATGTAGATTATATCTATGTAAGTCTCTCTTAGTGTCTACATTGTTGTCTAAGTTCTCTGGGATTGTGGTTTGTAGGCTGGTTTTCTTTGCTTTATGTTTAAAAACCACCTATGAGTGGGTACATGTGATAATTGTCTTTCTGTGTCTGGGTTACCTCACTCAAAATAATGTTTTCTAGCTCCATCCATTTTCCTGCAAAATTCAAGATGTCATTATTTTTTTTCTGCTGTGTAGTACTCCATTGTGTAAATGTACCACATTTTCCTTATCCATTCTTTGATCGAGGGGCATTTAGGTTGTTTCCAGGTTCTGGATATGACAAACAATGCTGCTATGAACATAGTTGAGCACATGTCCTTGTGGCATGATTGAGCATCCTTTGGATATATACCCAAAAGTGGTATTACTGGGTCTTGAGGAAGGGTGTTTCCTAATTTTCTAAGAAATTGCCACACTGACATCCAAAGGGGTTGTACCAGCTTGCATTCCCACCAGCAATGCAGAAGTGTTTCCTTTTCCCCCCACAACCTCTCCAGCATAAGTTGTCATTGTTGTTTTTGATCTAGCCAAAAGGCATTTTTAAAGTCAGGATTTAATGAGGTGAACCAAAACAAATGCCACAACAATGCCTGACATAGTTCCTATTATGTTTTCTCAGTTTCCAAACCCAGTGTTCTCTCTCTCTCTCTCTCTCCCTCTCTCTCTCTCTCTCTCTCTCTCTCTCTCTCTCGCTGCTCAGTAGACCTCAGCCAGATTTTTATTGTTTTTTTTTTTTTTTTTGGTTTTTCGAGACAGGGTTTTCCTGTAGTTTCTAGAGCCTGTCCTGGAACTAGCTCTTGTAGACCAAGCTGGCCTCGAACTCAGAGATCCGCCTGCCTCTGCCTCCCGAGTGCTGGGATTAAAGGCGTGCGCCACCACTGCCCAGCTCAGCCAGATTTTTATTTCCATCATGGCATCATAATGGTTCTCATCAAGACCATAGTATTTTTCCTTGCACTAGGTCCACCGGATAGCTTTGAATCTTACCACGTTGGCGCTCACAGTAGCATTTAGCACTGTTGACTATGACACCTTGGAACCTATTCTCAGAAGAGTTTCCCGAGCGCCTTCATATTTCTACGATGCATTTTCAGGTCTCTTTCAGTGGCCCTTCTTCCACTTCCTGATCCCCAACTGCTAGAGTTCTTTGGATCTCTATCTATTTATTTAATGTATTTGTATTTGTGTGTGTGTGTGTGTGTGTGTGTGTGCGCGCGCGTGTGTGTGTGTGCGCATGTACATGCATGCAGAGGCCACAGCTTGCATGTAGAAGTCAGAGGACAACTTTGGGTAATTTCTCTCTCTCTCTCTCTCTCTCTCCCTCTCTTTCTCTCTCTTGAGATAGGGTCTCACTATGTAGCTCTGACTGTCCTGAAACTCTCTCTGTAGACCAGACTGGCCTCAAACTCACAGAGATCTGCCTGCCTCAGCCTCCCAAGTGCTGGGATTAAAGGTGTGCGCCCCCACTGCCTGGCTGGAAGTTGTTTCTTTCTCTCCCTCTAACAGGGGTTCTGGTGACAGAACTCAGCTTGTCAGGTTCACGCCAGGTGCTTTTCCTCACTGAGTCATCTCACTTCCTTGCGTGGGCTGTGCTGTGCCATGCATGCCATCCCCCACCCCAGGCCTCTGCTCCCACAATGCATTGGCATCCTAAACCCTATAATCTCAGCTGTGACTGTATTGGAGGGTGGGATCTTTAAAATGTGAATTATGTTGAAAAGAGTTGACTGGTGCCGTGGGCGATGTCTTGGTCTCAAATGACTGTGTCCTTATGAGATAAGAAAACCCAGATGCAGCTGCATACAGAGGGAAGAGTGTGCAAGGACCTAGAAGGCCACCTTCTACAAGTCAAGCCAAGAGGCTTCAGAAGAGACCAATTTTCCTGACACCTTGGTCTTAGATTCCTAGCCTCCAGATTCCCGAGGAAGTCAGTTTCTGTCCTTTGAACCGCCCAGTCTATGGTACCCAGCCCAGAAAACCAGCATTTTCTCCTTTCTTCTTACTTAGTCCTTAGTGGTTTTACCTGTGCTGATGGATGTATCTACAGTTTTTAGGTTGGTTTTACCTACGCTGATGGATGTATCTTCCATCTTTATGTTGGTTTTACCTGTGCCTATAGTTGTATATACTGTCTTTATGTTGGTTCTTCATAATATTGCATATCCAGTTCAAATATCTCTCCTGAGCATCAAGCCCCTGTATTCGGCACACTACAGCCTACTAACTGGTTAACATCTTTATCTGAAGCAGACTGCAAGCTGCCCAGATGAGTCTAGAAATACTTACCCAAAACTTCGGCAGTCACCGCTGCAAGGGAGACGGTTTAGACTCCGAGCTCAGGCAATGTATTATTAGGTAATGAAATAAATAAGCAAAAAACTAGCACTCTTTCGAGGAACACATCAACAGCCACTACAATGTATTGTTTTTTTTTTTTTTTTTTTTTTTTTTGGTTTTTCGAGACAGGGTTTCTCTGCAGCTTTAGAGCCTGTCCTGGAACTAGCTCTTGTAGACCAGGCTGGTCTCGAACTCACAGAGATCCGCCTGCCTCTGCCTCCCGAGTGCTGGGATTAAAGGCGTGCGCCACCACCGCCCGGCTTACAATGTATTGTTTACAGTGCCAACATAGAGTATGTGATGGTTAGCCATCCTGATTTTCGATTGGATTGAGAACTGCCTGCAAAAACAGCAAGGCACACCTCTGGGCATCGGCGAGGGCATCTCAAATCATGGTGACGTCTATAATCCCAGCACTCAGGAGGCAAAGGTAAGCCAGCTACAGCTACAGAGAGAGGCACTGCCTTTAAAAGATAATATAAATGTAGCCTGGCATAGTAGTGCACGCCTTTAATCCCAGCACTCAGGAGGCAGAGGCAGGTGGATTTCTTCATCGATGAAGAAAAGGAGCTAACTAGTCACGGGCACAGTTCAGAAGAGCAAAGGAAAGAAAGACCTGTCTCAGGAACAGCCTTGGGCAAGGCCTGATGGGAAATTCCAGAAGAAGGCCTTGCTCTCACAGATGATACGGATGATAGCTGCATGAAGGTTACTGCCCCTGAAGACAGTCCAGGAGGATAAGATATGGAGTGGAAATCAGGGGTGACAGACGAGGATGGCCCTGTGGAAGCCTAGGTGTGTGTGTGCATGTGTGCGTGTGTGCATGTGTGTGTGTGTGTGTGTGTGTGTGTGTGTGTGTGTGTCTAGAGAAAGAAGCCCTGGCTGAATGCCCATTGTTGCCACATGGCCATGTTAAGCACTAATGCCTCAGGCCAATGGAAGTGTCAGAGACCTCCTCCGGTCAGGCTCAGGATGGCAATACCTTTCCCTGTTCCAAGGATGCGTTTTTGTAAACAACTGACCAATGTATGCAAAACTAGCAACTCCACCTTCCTCCTCCTGGCTGTTTCTAGCCCAGACTTGTTTGCCTACAGAGACTAGCGAACTCTTCCTGCTGTGCTGTACATAATAAACACACTGAGATTCTGTGTTGTGTATTATGTCATTTATTAAAAAAAAAGTTAGATCTCCTCCTTATGCGCATATCCAAACAGATTCCAGGAACACAAAAAGACTGAAATGTAGAACTCAAGACCCTAAAGGAGATATGGGTGAACACATAACCTTAGGGACACAGAACTTTTCATGCTACATCATTAGTTTTTCCCTAGCAGAAACAACATTCCAGGGAAAAGGCTTGTGGTGGCTCATGGTTTCAGATGGATTTCAGTTGCCCTTCTGCAGAAGACAGGCACAGCGGCTTCAGTTGTAGCACCAGGAGAATGATACAGTGAAGCTGTCTGTACCATGGTGACCCAGGAAGAACCTTCAAATGACTTTGTTAGTGATCGACTGCCAGCCAGATCCCTCCCCTAAAGGTCCCACAGATAGCACCAGAAGCCTATGTGCTGAAAGCATCAGCCTACGGAGGACATTCCAGGCTCAAACTATGACATGTGATGTGGTACCATATACAGAAACCACATAAGCAAATTCCGAACACAAATAATAGCTAATGTCTTCTTATGAATTATTATGTTGGAGGACTTATATGGAGGCCTTGGGTTACCTCATTTTTTGTCTTCACAGCAGTTCTGTGAGGTAGGGAATTTTATTATCATCACTGTTCTATGAACAAGACAGATGAAGCACAGAGAAGTTAATGACTTACGGTTACACCGGAGCTAGGTGTGGTAGCTTATGTAATCTCGGCAGCTGAGAGGCTGAAGCAGGAGAATTTCTATGAGTTCCATGCTGACCAGAGCTACAGACTGAGACCGTATCTCAGAAAGGGTCAGGGGAGGATCATACTAGCAAGAAGTGATTGCAGTGGTCAAGATTTGAACCCTTGTAGTATGACTTCAAAGCCTGAAAACTTAATTAGACATGACACTAGATACACACCTGATGTTTCTTCCCCAAGGGTGCTGAGATAGCCCAATAAGTTACTAGATGTATGGACTGTGTGGTAAACTGTGAAGGAAGACACAGTACTTGTCAACAGGGGTTCATCCCCACTTGCTAGAGTAGGGAAGGGAGGGAAGCCAACATCCTCTGTCTCCTCTTTGACTCTTTATATTGTTGCTATTCATTTGCCCTCCTGGAACCCCTTCTAGCTAATCTAGCTAATATATATGTTCACATATATGGATACACATATACAACTATATATTATAGTTATGCATATAACTATATATAAAATGTGTGTATGTATATATGTATATATATATAGTTTTTATTCTCTGAACTTCAAAGTGTATAGATTACATCCTTGAAAACAAGAGAATTTCATCTAAAGTGAACAGTAGCAGATGTGGGAGAAGGCTCAGCAGGTAAAAACGATTGCTGCTGAGCCCAGTGACCTGCGTTCCATTCCCAGTTGCCATGAGAGAGAAACAAATCCCTTAAGTTGTCCTCTGACCTCCACATACACACCAGGGCATATGCAACCCACCCTTCAAATTAAGAGAAAAGATTGACAATAGACAGGAGCTATCAATCATCTGGCCGTTGGCTGTGTTCTTTCTTCCCAGTGTCTCAGAGCCGTTAATAAATGTGATTAACCTTCAAGGCTTGTGAGGAGTTCCACATAAACAACCAACCAATAGTTAAAACTTTGGGGAAATAGTTTGTGTAATGCCATATTTAGTTGTGTGATACTGGACACTCCACAAATCTTGCTCCACCGTAATTCTCGGTGTTTACTTTGGAATGTAATCACTATTACAGATGTGAAGGAAAAGGAGCCCTGCCTGTTTCTGGAACTAGTTATAGGCATAGATTTTTGCCATGGAATCTCCAAATCTGCTACTTCCTGGTGGATTCATGAGCAACCAGAAATCTTGAGTGGCTCCCCAACGGGAAGAAAAGGTTGGGATTACTAACCACAAAACGTAATCTTCAAACATTTCCACTATTTATTACCTCAAATTGTGTTTCATCTCAGAGAAATTCACTCTTACCAGCATCAAGGGCAGTTTCCAAGGAAAAATGGAGAGGAAAAAAAAATCAGCCTTGGAGGACAGTATCTCTTCATCTCTCTAGTTGCGGCTCGAGGAATGTGCGGTGGCTTTCTTACTGGGGCATGTGGAGTGTCCTGTTTCTTCTTATGGGCCGGAACTCTCCTGGAAGCTGGGCAGACCACAGCCCATCTCCACAAGTTTGTTCAGGTGGAGCCTGAGGAAGAGCCAGGGCCTCCTCTGGGCATTTCCAGCTACGTTTCACCTCTGTGGCAGACTTTAAGTAGTGACGTTTCAGGCAATGTACCTTCTTACTCTTTAGACATTTGTACATAATGATTTTACAAAAACGGTAGGAAGTTTAGTTCATGACTATAATATACCTCTTTTGGATAAAATAGTTCCTTATTATTATATGGAACCTGATTGTTACTGGACTTGAGATTAAGACTGCATATGTAAGGTAGATTTGAGGAAAGAAAAATCTTTCACTCTAGGCTGTGGAAGTGGCTCATGGCTTAAAGGCATCTCTGGGTTCGATTCCCAGATCCCCAGCAAGGAGGGAGACTGGGTCTGGTGGGTTTGTGCCTGTAATCACTCAGGAGCAAGAGGCAGAGGGATCAAAAACATTGTTATTACCAACTCTGGGTAGTGGAACTTGTGAATTTGGACCAACATGAATGTCTCCTCCATGGTGGCGAAGAGAGGGAGGTTCTGTCTGGAATCCCTGAGCAGCTGGGCTGCAGCAGCCTCCTGTGAAGGTTGTGGCTCTGAAGGTTATCACCTAGTTTTCTTTTGGAACTGATTGTAATCATTAAAACAGTATCCAAACTCGACAGGCTCAGCAAATGCTTGTTAAATTGACTGTCTGTAGTGATGCCAACCTGTGACCTAAGAGATTTTTGTCCTGGACAGGCCTGAGGATATCTGGGGAGTGGTCTCCTTGAAGTGAGAAGCAATGGCTGTTTGGGATGGGTCAGTGTTTCCCTTTCTACCATCCTGTTTGGGGTGCCCTTCTGTAGCATAGCAAGGTAATGGAAAAATGCAGTGCCCGTCATCTGCTAATACAGGTAGAAAATTTAATCTGGTTCCCGTCCAACAGTTATCTGTTGATCGCCTGCCTGTGTACGACACTGTTTGATATGTGGGAGCAGTTGGAAGAAAGGCAACATGGCAACTACTTTCAAATCACGTTAGTTCAGTGGCAGCAGATTCGACAGAAAGAAAACACCATCCTATATACTCTAAGTGTCTGTCATCGGATTGGTGACAGGAATGAATAAACCGCTGATGTCATGACAAAATAGATTTCACACACAAAATACTAAGCAAAGAAAACGGAAACAGAAAAGTACAAATTGTATAATTCTTTTAACATGTAATTCGAAAACACAAACCCCAGGTTAGGCTGTTAGCATCCACAATGTTGGCCCCTGGGGGAGGAGGGCAGCATTTGGATTTAAAAAAAGGAAAGGATTTCTGGGTGTTTTGCCACATCTTGGTCTGATCAGTTTCCCGTTTGTGTCTCTTGATGCTGTTTCATTATGTGTTTACATTTTCTGTACGTTTGCTATCCATCCTTAAAATTAATGTCAAGGGCATGTAGATTTGAAAGCCTTACCCCAGACCCTCTAAACTGAAATATCTACCAAGAATTTACTTATGGGAATCTGTGTTTGGCAAACTTCCCAGGATTCTGGCAAATTTAGACACAAGTATTTGATTTCCAACTGCTGCTTTTAGAAACTCAATCAGATTTTATTTGATTTTTCTGCCCAAGGCCTCCTCGTTTTTCTTTCTGTCAGGGAAGGCTCCCTGGAGATCGATTGATGTGTTTATCATTTCACCTTAGTGCTCACCATGGTGCTATTAGTGAAAGCCATTGCTCCCCTAACCACTGACTCTCACAGTCCCTGTAATTTTAGCAGGTACCATCTCAAAAAAAAAAAAAAAAAAAAAAAAAGAAAGAAAAAGAAAGAAAAAGTTTTTCCTCAAATCAGCATGAAGAGTTGGATAAGCAAAGTGGCGGGTGTGGCAGTTTACTCCAGAAAATACATTCCACTCTAGTCTTTAAAGAGAACTTTGTATTGGAGCCAACAAGGGTATAACTTCTAGTTAGCAGCCTCTGAAGAGCATGTAAATCATGCATTTCCAGAGGATTTTGCCTAAATACTGAGAAGTCAGGACAAGCTGAGATGGTCACGAGATTATAGCTTAGATAGATTTCTTCTCAGATGGATTTCTTGTTCACAGAATTATGTTGAGCAAAGCTGCTTTTGTGAAATATTAAAAGGCAGATGACAATCTCCGAGAATCAAAGAGTAAAGCATGTTCTGAGAGACTGTGGGATGATAAGAGTTGACTATGTACAAAAAATAAAACCTTTTGGCTGCTGAGACAGAAGAATGAAAAACAGACAGAAAAAGAATCGTTCCTGTTTTCCCAAATTGGTTAATTTTAAACAAAGATTTAAAAAACTGGCTTGTGTGCGAGTTTAACTAAGTCCAAAGATGCACAAACTTCCTTTTTCAGGAGTCAGTGATAAGCGTTACATTCTTTTTCTGTCCCAAATCACACGTCACCGCGCCTGATAGCAATGCTGACCCTCTTCACACTGCCCACATCCCAGAACTGGCTTCTGCAGAATCGTAGGCCTGGGTCTCTCAGAGACTCCTTCCCATTTCCTGAGAAGCAGGTTGCACATCCCTATTCTACAAATGCAGTGGGTGAGTGGTCTTCCGGGAACAGAAGTTACCAAAAACCCCAACTCCAGACTGATACCCTCAAGGAGGCAGGAAGCCTTGGGCCTGAGGCTTATAGGGTAGCCTTTTACAGCTAAACGTCTTGGGCTCCCTTAATCTAAAATTTTCTGTCTCCAGGCTAGAGGTAGTGATAGCACCTACATTAAAGCCTGTTGGGATCATGTGACACAGGTACGTAAACTCCGTGAAATGGTAACGTCTCCCGCTCCACCTTCTCAGCTCCTCGTCGCTTTGGGAACTGAATTGTGGCTGGATTGCTACACTGAGACGTTAAGATCCCGCAGGTAGACCCTTTCCACTCTACTGCTGCTTGCTTCCAGCCCTAGGCCCGTAATAATCTGACATAAAATATTATAAACTGTTTGACATGAAAAGTGGGGAGGCATGCCTTCAGTCCTTGCACTCCTTTCTCTGAGACTTCCAGGCAAGCCTGTCTATAAGGCAAGTTCCAGGATAGCCAGGGCTCTGTCACACAGAGAAACCCTGTCTCTAAAAACAAAACAAGCCGGGCGGTGGTGGCACAGGCCTTTAATCCTAGCACTCGGGAGGCAGAGGCAGGCAGATTTCTGTGAGTTTGAGACCAACCTGGTCTACAAGAGCTAGTTCCAGAACAGGCTCCAAAGCTACAGAGATACCAGGTCTTAAAAAAACCAAAAAAAAAAAAAAATAGTTGTCTGTAAATAAATTTTTTTTGGCCGGGCGGTGGTGGCGCACGCCTTTAATCCCAGCACTTGGGAGGCAGAGGCAGGCGGATCTCTGTGAGTTCGAGACCATCCTGGTCTACAAGAGCTAGCTCCAGGACAGGCTCTAAAGCTGCAGAGAAACCCTGTCTCGAAAAACCAAATAAATAAATAAATAGATAAGTAAATAAGTAAATAAATTTATTTTGTAGACAATGTGATTTTTTTCTCTCGTTAAGTTTCATTAAGGAGACTTCTTATCATACATATCACCCTTGCTTGGGAAACTGACAAGAGAAATTACTAATTTGTCCTAAGAATGCTTCCTCTCCCATTGTCAGCATGCCTACTATATTATTTGTCTGTCCTTTAACACTTAGCGGGTTGGTAGAACAGAGCATCTTGGCTGGGTTGGGGCTGGGCTTGGGCAAGTCAGATGAGACCGTCAGGCCCTGGTTTGCAAGGGCTAAGGAGCCCCTACAACAAGAGGCTTGGATCTGGCCTATCAGTGAGTTCAGACAACACACCTCTTGTGTTCCAAAGTCATGATGGGATGGATGGATAGTCATCACCAAGAGGATGTTGTAACCCCTGGATGCACTGTTAGTGCATACGTACTAAAGCTGCCAATGGAAAGACTGTTCTAAGCACGTCACACTCTGAGGCTGGATCAAGTGGGTTCAGCATCTCACATCCATGGCTCCTTTCATGGGTATTCACAGGCTCTTTGGAAGGCTCCAGGAAACAGCTTTGAAGGAGAGATTCTGAGAGACTAGACTGCCTGTGGTCAAGCAAATTAAGAGGCTTACGGCTGATGAAACTTGAAAATATTAATGCTAATGTCATTTATCTTTGCTCTAAAGGCAAATGAAAGCTGAGCTATTTTGGATTGCTTTCCCCCCCCCCCCCTAAAGTCTCCATATCAGAGGACTTATAAAAAGAATGCTGATTTCTTTATAAAGAAAACAACATGTTAAACACTTAAGGGTCAGTCATTACGTCCTGTACATAATGTGTATATATGTAGATATATACATATACATATATATCCATAAAACCAGGGCAATGCAGGGACATGGCAGATGCTAAAGAAGAATTAATAATGAGATGTATTGCTGATTGTTGTTCTGGGCACGGAGGTTTAGGGAGCTCATTAGTGGATTGTGGTTTCTTCTTGCAAGCGTTGGATTCTCTGCCATGACTCACAGTAACAGGAAGGCAGATGAAATAGCTCTAGCGGTAACTGGAATGCGCTCTCTTTATGACTTACAGTGAGATTCACTCACATCCGAGTTAGATATGATCAGGGCTGAACAGCAGCCAAAACAATGAAGCTTGTTTGTGCTAAAATGATATTTTACCCTTTTGAGCCCCCACCCACCCCAAATCAGAGAATGATTCAGCACACAGCACCCGTGCAGATGACTGAGACCCCGAAAGGGGCTCTCCTTCCTTTGAAGCCACGTTCCAGGGAGGCACAGCTCCTTACCACTGGGATGGGTATCCAGGCATTTCTGTTTCTATATTTTATGGAACAGATAGAAGATATCTGGAAATTTGACTAATTAGGTAAAACTCTTCTTGTGCCTTTTTTCTACAGAACTCCTGTGAGTTTGGGGAGTCTGTTGTATTTACTTATTGTCTGAGAGAAACAAGAGCCTCTGTTATTTTCTGGGACCCTGGAAATCCCTTGTCACTGGGGCCAGGAGAGAAATGGCATTACCAGGTTTCTGCTTCTCTTTGAAAGCGAATGAGCAGTCTGAGTGGGTCAGCTTCAGTTGAGATTTTTTCCCTGAACACTTTCTCTTTGAGGTTCCCTCCCACCCGCCAAATTCAGTGTTACTGCTTAGATAATTTCTGTAATAAATTATAAAATTGGCCATCTGCAATAAAAGCTGTCATGTCTCTGAGTCCTTGAATTTTTTGTAAGAGGGTCTAGCTATATAGTCCAAGCTCACCTTGAACTGTCTCAGCCTTTCTAGTGCTGGGATTACGTGGCCAAGTAAGCTCTGCATTGTCCTTGATTTTTAACTTGGTAGTTGCGGTGGTTGGAAAGAAAATGCCCCCAAAGGGTAAGGCACTATTAGGAGGTGTGGCCTTGTGTAGTAAATGTGTCCTTGTTGGAGGAGGTACATTATGATGGAGGTTGGCTTTGAAGTCTCATGTATGCTCAACATACCACACAGTGTCTCACACCATTTCCCGTTGCTTATATATCAAGATGTAGCCAGCACCCTGTCTGCCTGCCTGTGGCCGTGCTCCCCGCCATGATTATAATGGACTGAATCTCTGAAAATCTAAGCAACCCCATTGAAATGTTACAAAAGTTGTCGTGGTCATAGCATGTCTTCACAGCAATAGAAACCCTAAGACAGAGCAGGGTTTGTATCTCAGTGGCACAATGCTTGCTAACATGTGTGAGGCCCTATGTTAAATCCCAAGGGCCACAGAATAAAGTAAAAAACAGTTGAAATCATAGTGTTGCTTTGCTCATATGACCTGTCTCTTCTCCCCTCCACCTCCACTCGATTGTAAAATGGGGGTGGGGGTGAGGAGGGACTGGAAAGGGAAGCTGGACTAGGCCTTACTAATCCTTCCCATGTTTCTCGTAGTTCCCCAATGAGTGTTATTTGCCAAGTGTCTATCGTGAACCAGGCAAGTTGTCAGCAGAATCTTATTTAATCCACACAAGAACCCTCTGCGGGAGCTGGTACTGCTGTCCTGGTCCTTGTCATGACTACATGGAACTACTTTGGAAGCCAATTTACCCTCCCCCCCCCCCCCCCCCCCCGCAGTTCTGTTTTTACTCCTGCACCACAGAGGACAAGACTGAATCAGACACACAGTCGAAGGCCTTCTCAGCCCCCTGGCTTCTGGCTGAGCCATCTAGTTTTAGGGGAGGAAAACAGAAGACAAGAAAGGCCAACATAGGGATCTGAGCAAAGAAAGAGCAAGAAGTCTTTAGGAAATGTAGGGAAAAAATGTTTTAATTTCATTTCTGTTGCTGCGATAAAATACCCAGACTCAGAACCATGTCAGAGAGAAAATGGTTTGTTCGGCTTACAATGACAAGATACAGCCCATTGTTTTAAGGAAGTCAAGACAGGAACTCTAGAAGCCAGTCACATCACATCTACAGTCAAGAGCAAACAGAGAACAAATGCATCTTTGCTTGCACTAAGTGAGCTTTCTCCTCTCATACTCTGCAGGACCACTGCCACACCTAGGGAAAGGTGTCACAATGAGCTGGGTCTTCCCACATCAAGTAACAATCAAGATAATCCTCCTTAGGCATGCTCACAGGCTAACCCGTTCTAGATTGTCAACTAAATTGGCAGTTAAAACTAACCAGCACAATGGGGGAAAGAAAAGTCCAATCAAAATTACATAAAGCACCAGAAATAGACCCCACGGTTTGGCTATTTTGTAAGGGGGGATATTTTCTGGTCTTCACTGGAAGTTAGCCAGATATTAATATGTAGAACTCTGCTCTAATGGTGTTGCTTTCTCAACGACTTCGAAATACAAGCTTTTTGGATATGGAGGCTTTCCCAGGAAAGGAGAGGGTAAGACTCTTGTTCTTGTCTCCACCAGGTTGCTAGGGGAACAGTCCCTTTTTTCCCTCCTCAATCTCCAACCCCTTACCTGTTCCACAGTCTCTTTGTTGTGACAGAGTGGATGACCACACTGTACCTAATGTGTGCAAGATAATGTGGTGTGTAATACAAAGAGAACATTGCTTTTTCTGTAGTGCCATGGCTCTCAACCTTCCTAGTGCTGTGACCCTTTAATACAGTTCTTCATGTTGAGGTGACCTCCAACCATAAAATTATTTTCATTGCCTCTCCATAACTGTAATTTTCCTACGTTTATGAATTGTAATGTAATTATCTGATATTTTCGATGATCTTAGGTGACTCCCATGAAAGGGTTGTCTGATTTCCAGATTGAGAGTCGTGACCCACAGGTTGAGAACCAGTGTTCTGGAGGACTTGCAATGAATACAAAATACAGGTTTGCTGTAAAGGATTAAGGGTGCAAATGGATTTCATTAGAGAATCTCTCTCTCTCCAAAGAGAAGAAACTTTAAGAAAGAAATCGCATGTGTGGCAGGTGGGGAATGACATTTGTAGTCAAAATAAAGGCTTTTATACCTCCACCTCAAATATTAATTTTTCATAAAAATATTACTTCCATATTGTATTTTCATGTTGCAATCTTGACTCTTAAGAATTGGTGCCCTTTGGGATTCTGAGTGGTTGTAAGAAACTCTTTCTTTCTGTCATGTCATTCTTGAATCTTTGGTGTTTGTCACTTCCCACCTCCCCTGCCTTCTGTAGGCATTGCACCCACACAGCACCCACACAGCACCCACACTACACCCACACTGCACCCACACAGCACCCACACTGCACCCATACATGCGCACAAACCCTCATCCACAGAAAATAAAAATAGATAAGCCTCTTTTAAAATTAAAAAGTAGAACTATGATGAAATCTCTTGACACAACTAAATGGTTTTTTTCTCACCTAATCTGTCAAGAGTGGTAAAATGTATCCATAATCTCTTAGGATAAATATTACTGGGTTGAGCTAAGTTAGTCTGCTCTAGGCTTTTTCATACCTTATCGGACTCGACTTTGTAGAGTCTCTGTAAGAACTTTTGTGACTACAATCACACGTGAGATTTGCCTGTAATCTTCTCCCTTCATGCTATTCTTCTCTGGCGCTGGCGAGAGCTCAGCATGGGTTTTGTTCGGTAGCATACTCTTTCTCTCTCTATGGAGATGGAATGACTTACACAACTCAGAGGTGACTGGCTCTTTGTCAGTTTTATGAACCAGCCTAGAATTGTGCCTTCTTTCCCCTGGTTTTTCGAGACAAGGTTTCTCTGTGTAGCCCTGAAACTCGCTCTGTAGACCAGGCTGGCCTCAGACTCAGAGATCTACCTGTCTCTGCCTCCCAAGTGCTGGAATTAAAGGCGTAAGCCACTAGGCCTGGCTTTGAACTGTAGTTCTTAAAACTGCAATACTTTTTGCAGTAGATAATAGATAACTTCTTCTAATTTAATTTGGGGTTGGCAGCATATTCAGATTTTTTTTTAGCCCGTTTTGATAAATCACATTTTGGTCATAGTGGACATCGGTGATTTTGACCAGCCTTAGACTTTCATGCTCTATGGGAGGTGGCTTCCATTCTCAGTGGTCCTAGAGAGCAATTGGTCAAGATGCTGTACAGCCTGCTTACCACAGGCATGGGTACTAGACCCACCTCGGGACAACTAGGGTCCTTCCTTGGATCAATGTGAAGCTATTAGAAGGGGACACTTTACAGTTTTTCCTTTGATTAAACTTGCAAGATGTAGTTGTACAAGATGGGAACTGTGGGTGGCCATTTTCCCTTGGCACATGAAGAGAATGTGTTTAAGCTGAGAGAAAAGCTGGGTTGAGGAAGATGTAGTGGGAAAAGAGGAGGGAGGTTGAAGAGAGAAAGGGGGAAAGAAGAAGAAAATTGAGGGGGAGGTAGAGGAGGAAGAGGATGAAGAGGAAGAAGAGGAGAGAGTGTTTTCATGATGTCATACTACTGAGTTCTTGGGCCCAGGCCAAAACAATGGACTCATGTGATCACAGACTGGGATCTCTAAACTGTGAGCTACTAACCTTTTCTCTCTCTAAGCAAATTGCCTCAGGTGCTTTGATAACGTGGCAGAAAACTGATTAACACAGGTGTGATGTGAAATGTAGAGTTATTGGCTTTTTCTGGAGATGTTTATAAAGTTATGGAAATTCTCTTATTTCTTGTTTGTTCCATTTCCATCATAAAAATTAGTTTTTTATGTCAAATACTGATTCTAATTCATTGATATGACCATGCAACTTTTCTTTTTCAGCTCACTAGTGTGGTAGATTATAGCCATTGAATTTCATAAACTTAAGTAGATATATTCTGAGAAATAATTTCTGAAAGACTGAAGTGTGTTACTGTTTCTTACAAATAAATGTTATGTAACATTCTGTTAAAGATACCAAACATTCTGCCACCAGGAATGTTCCTTCTTGTTTCCATCTCCTTCATCTCTCTCTCCACAGACAACTACAGTTCTTCTGGTTTCTGTTGTTTAAAGTTGTGTGTGTGTGGGGGGGTGCATGTGCTCATGTATTGTTTAGTATCTGGATTTTAGTTGTTCAACAATGCTTTTGAAATTTAATAACATTGTTTTCTATGTTAGTATTTTGTCATTTTTATGGCTGATCAGTAACTCACCGTATACATACACTATATTTTATTTATTCTATGCAACCCTGACCTAGAACTCATGATGTATAGACTAGGCTGGCCTAGAACTAACTCACAGAGATTCACTTGCCTCTGCCTCCCTTAATACTGGGATTAAAGACATGTGCCGCCACTCCCAGCTGCTTCACTGCTTTGGAAGCTGAGTGATCGCACAGTTTGCATGCACCATATTTTGTTAGTTTATCTATCACCAATAGATTTTTAAATTTTTTGCTTGTCATAAATAATGCTTTTAGAAGCTTTTGCATAAGCTTTTTTATATAGAGACATATGTTTTTATGTCTTTGGGGTATGCATTTATTTTAGAGACTCCCCAGTTGTAGAGAGTTAGTGTGTCCTAACTCTTGAGGTCAGGGCAGCAGGTTGGAGATGTAAGAAGAATTATAGTTGGAGCCTAAGTAGAGTCAGCTGGCAATAGTTCTCTTGCTCAAAAAAGATCTGTCTTCCTTCTGTTAAGGTCAACTGATTAGCTGAGACCCAGCCACACTGTGGCAAGCACTCTGCTTCCCTCAAATTCTACTAACTTAATTTTATCCATGAAATGCCTCTACGGATATGCCTAGGATAATTTTTAACCATGTGTCTCAGCACCGTGACCTAGCCAACCTGACACATGAAATTAATTATCACAGCTCCGGAGTGTGGAGTTGCTGTCCTCTGGTCATTTAGTTTGGTTTCATATTTTGAGGAAATATCAAACTATTTTCCATAAGACTGGTCTGTTTATATTTCCACCAATAATGTCTTCAGGTTGTAGTTTTTAAATCTTTGCCAATGCATATTATCTGTTTCTGTTATTACAGCTGTTTTGTCCTGTGTATTCACACATGCCCATGTGTGTATTTATTACAGAGGTTAGAGGTTGACATCAAGTGCCTTCTTCAGTCACTCTCTACCTGACTTGTTGAGACACGGTCTCCCAGTGAACCTGGAACTCACATATTTAGCCAGGCCAGCAGCCACTAAGCTCCAGAGATCCCTCTGTATCCAGCTCTCCACCTCTGGTGTTACAGACCTGTGCTATCATCCATAGCTTGTTCAGAGAAGACAAAGCCTTGAGCACTCCCAGGACACACAGACAGGGACACTTACACTCTGTCATTTGCAGCACCAGTCACAAGAATGAAGTTATGGAACCAACCTAGATGTCCAACAATGGAGGAATGGATAAAGAAAACGTGGCATCGATAAACAATGGATATTTTTCAGCCATAAGCAAGATTATTTGTAGGGAAATGGATGCAGCTGGAGATGATCATATGAAAGGAGCCAAGCCAGTCTCAGAAAGACGAACATCACATTTTTCTCTTATTGCTGATCCTAGATTTATATAGAATATGCCAATAGACATGAAAGCAGAAATGGAATGGTCTAGGGGACTAATGGGAGGGGCAAAGAAAGGGAGGGTGGTAGAGCCTGGAGAGGTGCTTAATGTACAGCCTATAGTTGTTTGTAAATGGCCTATGGATCTCAAGACCACACCCAATGATACACAGTGAAAATAGATAAGTCTGTGAGAACAAAGTTGAGGAGTTCGGTTTTTATTGCGAGTCTAAATCTTTAAAAGACTCTAGCTGATAACTTCCATACCCTGAAGTTTACTTTAATAAAATCTCTCTTAACCATGCAGTTATATTAGACAGCGAGAAAGATTTCTGTACATTATATGGACTTACTGTTGATATATTTTAAGTATAAAAGGTAAGATTCAGAGGCTGGAGAGATGGCTCAGCAGTTAAGAGCACTTACTGCTCTTGCAAAGAACCCATTTGGTCTCAGTGCCCTTGTGAGTTGGCTCACAACTGCCCACAGTTCCTGCTGTAGCAGATCTGCAGGTACCTGTGCATGCCTGCGCACACACACACAAATACATAAAAATTAAACGAGTTTCTAAAAAAAAGATACAAAGCATGACTTACACAACTGCATCTTTATGTGGCAGGATGGTGCACAGGTGTGTGCTTTTTTACTTTTACAGAAGCAGAGATAACAGATCAAGCCTAATGAAATTGGATGCCTGTATCAAGGAGCAAAGTTGGAGAAGGGGCAGGGACATTCTGAATAGAGCACCAACAGCACAGGAACTAGCCCCGAGAATCCGCAAATTGGACTACATGAAACAAAAATATGTCTGCACAGCAAAGGAACCATGAATGGAGCAAACAGCCCACAGAACAGGGAAAGTCTTTACCTCTTATCCTCCCGACAGCAGCTAACATCCAGAATTTATAGAGAATTACAGAAGTTAAATTGGTGATGAATAAACAGAATAACGAAATGAATAGACACTTTCAAAAGAAGAAACACAAATGGACAGTAACTATTTTATAAAGTGTTTAACATTCCTGTCTTCAGGAAATTGCAAATTAAAACATCTTTGAGATTCAACCTCATCCTGTTCTGAATGGCTACCATCCCCAAGTCTGACAATAAATACTGGAGAGGTTGTGGGGAAAGAGAAAAACTTATTCACTGCTGATGGGAGTGTAAATTAATGCGGTTATTATGGAGATCCCTTTGGAAGATCCTCAAAGAAATTGAAACTAAAACTGTCCGGCTATTCCACTCCTGGGCAAATGCCCAGAGAACTCCTTACCCTACTTTAGAACTATTTACACACACATGTTTATTTCTGCTATGTGGTAAGAGCCAACTTATCTGTCCACCAACAGAGGAATAGATAAGGGAAATGTGGTGTTGGGACTGGCTGACTTGTCCTTACGTGGGTTGAGGAAAGAGATAGACAAGAGACAGAAGATAGAGGTGGGAAGACTTCCAGTGAAGACTGTAGCCCTTATATACCCCAATCAAAAGGGGAGGGCACAGACATCTATGATAAAAGAACAAGCCAGTGTAACTACCTCCTTATATCTCAAAACTCCTAGTAATCACACCCAAAGGCAAACATCCTGTTGTCTAGCCTTTGAGGAACAAAGTATCCAGTCACCACACCTTTGGTCAAGCATCCTGTTGTTCGTCCTTGAGGAGCAAGAATAGGTTTGAACTCTCTGACCTTTAGTCAAGATGGAAGGGATTCAAAACTGTGAGCTCTTACAATGTGGTAAATATGAAAATGGGATATTATTCAGCTATAAAGAAAAATTAATCCATGAAAATTGCATGCATGTGGGGGCCAGCCATGATAATTTAAGCCTGGGCAGGTCACCCAAAGGAAGTTCTTTACTTCCAACCATTATCACCTGGGACTCTGGCCATGAATAAATTTAAACAAGAGGCCCTAGTCTCAGTAGTTTACCCTGAAGCAATACCTGGTAGCAGGAAAACACCATAAGCTGAGAGTACCTGACCCCCAACCAAGAGCAGACCATTCAAAGGAAATGCCTGACATTCCAACCGCTGTAGATAGGATCACCTGCCAGAGCACCTCACCAGGACACCCCTAGACAAATGTCAGCCAATCAGGGGTCCTGAACCTCAGAGACCTCTCACCCCCACCTTTACTACTATAAAAACCCAATTCTAATTGATCTCGGGGCTCTCTGGTTATTCCAATACGTTGGACATGCGAAGAGACTGAGTTTACAAACTTGATTAAAATAAAGGTTCTTTGCTTTTACATATGGGACCCTTTGCTTTTACATATGGGACCCTTGGTTTTCTTGTCGGCTTGCGGGGATTGCGGATTTGGACATAACATGAAGATAGATAGGCTGCAAAAGTGTAATACTGAGCAAGGTTACAAAAACTTAGAAAGGCAAAAACAAAAACACATGTTCTCCCTTATCTGCAGATCCTAACCTTAAGGTAGATATGGAGGTGAAGCTGTATAACATTTAGAAAGGAAGGCTAATTTAGGTGATGAGGAAGGCTGGGTTGTAGAGTCATGATGTATAAAGCTAATTGTTTTTCTAGTTTTAACTCTGCCACAGTTTTCCCATTATTTTGTTACATTACATTATTGGATAGTGTATAAAGATGTAGCCGATAACGAGCTGGGCAGTGGTGACACACACCTTTCATCCCAGCACTTGGGAGGCAGAGGCAGCCAGATCTCTGTGAGTTTGAGGCCAGCTTGGTTAGCGAGTTCCAGAACATCTAAAGCACAGAGAAACCCTGTCTCAAAAAAGTAAAACAAAATGAAAATGTAGTTGATAATGGGAGATTAAAACCCTAAGATAAGTTCCCTGGCTTCAGAATGACTGTCCTAATTGTGTATTCATTGAGATACACAGTGTTTGGGGTGGGACAAGTGTTTGAGTGGCTGCCTTAAACTAGCTGTGTGATATTTTTATTTATGATGCAATTATAATAAAGTGAATTTATTATTTAATATAAATAAGCCTTAAAGGGGAAATATCACTATAGTTTTGCCGCCCAGCTGTCAGTGTGCCCTTTCTTCTTGTGCCTACTTAGCAGTGAACACCCTAGTGTTCGTCTCATAGTTTCCATTTCCAGCTAAAGGGAACCTGAGTTCCTTAGGGAAATAGTAGATCATAGTTTCCAGGTAGGGTGTGCTTGGGCTAAACCTGGAGCATTGTCTCATACTGAAAACAGGAAAGCCATTAAACACTAATGAGGAAAGTACGGGCAGCAGAAAAGGGACCATTAATTGTAATGTATTGACTCATGTCATACGTGGAAAACATGATTAACCTCATTAGGCACCACTGATGATAACTGATGTACATGCATGCATGCTTGCATACTTGCATATGTACATACATACATAATTCATATACACCTAGTGTATGTGTGTGTGTGTGTGGTGTGTATGTGTGTGTGTAGTGTGCATGCCTGGGTAGGTGCTTGTGTGCTATGGCTCACACTTGGAGATCAGAGGATAATTTGCAGGAATCTGTTCTTCCTTATTGTTATGGAAAAATTAAAAATGCTGCAGGATCCCTGGCGGCAGTAGGCAGCAGAAATGCTGTAGGTCCCCAAGCGGTGTTAGCTGGCCATTTGGCGGCAGGCAGCAGGCCCTGAGAGCAGCCAGTCCCAGGCACAGTTGTCTGCTCGGGCTACCTGTCCCCAAGTGGTGGCTGGTCCCAAGCAGGGAGACATGTGGTAGGTGGGCAAGAGACAGAGACATGGATAGACAAGCCATGCAGAGTGAGGTTGAATATTTATTCAAGGGGTTATGGAGGGGAAGAAAAAGGGGAGAAAGGGGGGAGAGAGAGAGAGGAGGAGAGAGAGAAAGAAAGAGAGAAGAGAAAAGGGGGGGAGGGGAGAAGTGGGGAAAGAGGCAGAAGCTGCCTCTCTGAGAGAGGGGATAGGAAAGAAAGAGAGAGAGCTCAGGCTACCTCAGTGGATGGGGGAGGGAGTGGGTGTGGCTTGTCTCTTAAAGAGACAGAACAATCATTACACCTACCATGTGAGTCCCAGAATAGAACAGAGAACATCAGGTTTGGTGGCAGGCACATTCATCTGCTGCTCTATCACCAGGCACAATTTATCTTTAATAAGTGAAGAAGTTTTAGGCACGGTGGTACTCACCTGTAATGCCAGCGTTGAAGGTAGAGACAGGAATTTAAGGCCAACATCAGCTACAGAGGGAATTGGAGGCTAATTTGGTCTATGTGAGATACTGTCTCAAATGAAAAGAGTAGAGCAAGAAAGAAGGGAGTGAGAGAGAGAGAGAGAGAGAGAGAGAGAGAGAGAGAGAGGCCATGTAGCCTGCCTTTTCAATTCAAACTGAATTTAGGGTAACCAAACAATTGGTTGTTAAAGCTTTTTTTTTTATAGTTTTTGTTTTGTTTTGTTCTTTTATGAAATGGTCCCATTAGTAAATGCAGGGGGAGTGACAGACACAGAAAGCCACACATTTGTAGTTCCGTGTCACCAAGCAGCATGCTCATCGATCAACATCAAAGCTACCAAGTGAGGGTTTTGTGGTACAGAATTTATTTTGGGGGTGGTGATGGAAATGTTCTAAAATGGTGGTGGTTGCGTAACTATGAATATAGTGAAAACCACTGAATTACACATGTAAACACAAAGAATAACAGTCAGGGCAAGCAGTTACTGAGAAAAGAAACAGAATAATCAGATGCCATGTAAGTGACTTGACTTTTTTAAAAAGCCCAGGCTAGTCTCAAACTTTGATTCTTTGCCTCCATCTCTGAAACCCTAGTGCTGAGGGCTGTGTAGTGTATGTGGTGTATGCACACTCCACATGTACATACATACAAGCATGCATACAACGCACACAAATACCCCTTTGATTGTTATTATGATGATTTTTTTCTTGTATTTTGCTTAGTTGTTTTCAATTTACAGGTAAACTGGAATGTTTATTATTTAAATAGTTACACATTTAAGTTCCATAAATAAAGCCATATCCAACTGCAGGCAGCATTTAGACATGTCTAACACATTAATAGTAAGCTTGCAAATGGGAAGCAGTCCTTTTTTTCACATTTAAAATTCGTTGTCTCAAATTCTCTTAATTTTTCTTGTCATTCTCTATTATTTCCATCTTCAGAATTGTGCATTCTGGAAGAGAAGTATCATGGTTTGAAGGAGAATTTCCTGCATGCTTAGTCCCTAGCTGATTAACTGTTTGGAAAAGAATGGGAGGTGTGGCCTTGTTGGGGGAGGTATGTCACTAGGAATGGACTTTAAGCTTTCAAAAGCTCATGTCAGACCCAGACTCTCTCTTCCTGGGTCCCCTCCCTCCCTTCCTCTTTTTCTCTACCTGCTGCCCGTGGATCAGGATATAAAGCTCTCAGCCATGGCTTCAGCACCATGCCTGCCTACTTCCCACCTTAATGATCATGAACTGACCTTCTGAAACTGTAAGACCCCAATTAAATGCTTTCTTTTACAGGAATTGCCTTGGTCACGTGCTTCTTCACAGCAATAGAACAGGAACTAAGACAAGAAGTTTGGGCTCCATGTCTTCCTCAGATAGCTATGTGTTGGCTGAAAACCATCCAAAGAAAGTTATGTCCCCAAGTTAACTCCCAATGAGGCCATGTCTGATGGCCTAAGGCTGAGGGCGCCACTCTTGAGAGGACCCAGGGGCTAAACCCTAAGTCCTTCTTTTTCTTAAGAGGTGCCTACATTGGGCTTTTCAAGTATGCTACCAACAATGACTTACAAGTAACTAACACATTTATAAATTATTTTTGCATTCTTTTTCTTCTTGTTTGCAGGTAATTATTTTAGCCAAAGTTCAGAATGTTAACTTTTCAAAGCCCTAATTGTCTAAACATGGTTTAATTTTGCCCACAGGCTTAAATGATGGCTTGCTAAATATAGAATTATGGGCTCAAAATTATTTTTCTCAGCACTGTCAAAATGTTCCATTGTCCTCTGTCATCCATCTAAGATGAAACTTCTGGTGTTAACTTCACCCTCATGCCTTTAAAAGTATTCCTTTCCCAGTCCCTTGCTGCAGACTTTCAAATTTCTCTTTTTCTTAGAATTCAGACCTCTTTCCTCCAACCTGGGTCTAACTGTATTTTTCCCCATGAGTGATACTCTATGTGCCCTCCTTTTAACTCAAAGACTGGAGTCTCCCCTCAGGGAAAATGACCCCTGTAATTCCCTTGATAACATCTCCCTGTCCTCTATTCTACCCCTTTTATACCAACAGCATAGCTTGTAGATGCTTCTGTCATGGCTTGAGTCTTTCCCATTATACCTCTGCCTCTTGCCTTTTTCCATTGAATCCTGGGAAAATCCTTCTGCTTGATCTGTCAGCTCACTGGTTCACTATTCAGCTATCTTCACGTAGCTCTTCCGACCAATAGTGGGCTTTTAATTTTGTCAATAATGTGTTTGATTTCCATGTACTCATTTGCATTTTATTCCATTTGGTTCTTTGATAGCAACCAATGTTGGAAGCTAATAATTAAATTTACATTTTCTCTGTGGTACCTACATTGGTAACTATAGTGTTTTCTCTTATTCTGTCAGGAATCCCTCTTGCGCTGACAGTGGCTGCAAGACTTTTGCTCCAGTATCTGCTTGCTTGCTTATTTGTTTCTTTTAATGTGGTTAAAAAGTTATCATTTAAAGTGTATAATGAATTGACAATACGTATAATCGCTATGCCGTGTGATTATCACCAATATCTATCTCATATCCTGTACTCATTGGACTATAATATCCTCCAGCCACTGGTATCCTCTATTATATTTCTGGGTCTATATAATTTATCTGTTCACTGAGTACCTGCTCTCTATTCAAAAGTATAATATTTGTCCTTTGTGTCTGGTTTAGTTCATAAATTATAATAGTTTTGTTGTTAATCCATGTTGTTAATTTTGTAGCACGTATCAAAATTTCATTCCTTTTAAAAGCTGAATCTCAATCTGGATGTTGCACACCTGTGATCCAGCACTCATGAGGATGAGGCAAGAGAGTTGAGAGTTCAAGGCCTCACTAGGCTATACAGTAAGACCCTGTAGCAATTAATAAATGAATGAATGATATTTCACTATGCATGCACACATTTTACTTATTTGTTCATCTGTTGATGGACTTTGGGTGGATTCCATGTTTTGGCTCTTATGATAAATCTTACTATAAACATTTATGTGCAGATGTCTGTTTAAGTCCAGCTATCATTTCTTTTGGACAAAGACTCAGTGTTTTATTGTTACACGAGTAATTCTGTGTTTAGACCTTTTAGGAACTGCCTTTCTGTGTTCCAATGAGACCATGGAAGGCAGAGTGAGAGAGAAATTTGATAACTTGTATTTGTCCTCACACCTTTATAACTTTCAGGTCTTGTATTTGTGTTTTACTGTATTTGTTTGATGAGGTTGTCCTTTTAAACTGACAAAACCTCTCAGCTGTCAAACTGCATCAGAGACCTTTGAAAAGGATAAAATTTTATTTGAGTTATTGATTAAAAACTAACAAATACTTGGTTGGCACCTAGAGCCACTCCTCAGGGTCCTCTATGGTCACTGAAGGTCGTATTTGCCTTTTGCTGCTTAGCGCAGGGCCTGCCAGGCTCCAGAAGATCCTGTGGACTAAGAAATCTATAGGAAGACAAGCCTACCTGGACCTGAGCAGCTAGGTTGTCAATTCCAGCGATTCTGTCCACTGTCTGGTGATCTTCACTTTAGATGAAAAGCAGTTTTTCCCAGTGGTCAGCATTTGGCAGTTGAAGCAAATTGCAGATGGACGTTGTTCTGTGTCCATTTGTCTTCTGTCTTCTTTGGAGGAAGTAGTGTGCTGCTGTTAGAAGTCAACCTGTCTCTTTTGCTATGAAAAAAATTTTAATAATTAAATATTTAAATGCCATATTCCCCAGATCTCTGAGCAGTTGAGAGCTGTTTATCAGGTGTAACTACAGTATAGAATCTGCCTGGAGAGCTGGGTTTGAGCTTGACTGTACTGGCTCTTGACTAACAGGTAAGATTTACACTCATAAAAAGAAAGAAGAAAAAACTGCTTGCAATAGGTTAACGGCAGAACTGACAATAGTAGAGAACACCTTAATATATTTTAAATGAGGGTTGGATTAAATATAAAGTATTTTTGTAAGAGACTTAAAAGTACCTACCAGTTTAAAACATGAGACTTACTGTTTTGTAGTCTGAAATGAGATGCAATGAACAGACAATTATAACATTTAACAGTAACATGGGTGCGTTTAAGTTACGTGTATAAACACATATACACAGAGTCAACAGAAATTGGGTGAAGTGGATGCTCTTGGTAGGCCCTACCAAAGGCATGCCACTGCACAAAACACACATGCAACAGAATCAACAAGAGGAATTTAGAGACAAAAACATAAGTAAACCAGGAGACCAGGAAGAGTATACTTCAGTAAAGATGGCGGGACTTGGTCACCTGACCTAGCTCTCAGTTAAGATGGTGGTAAAGTCACGTGACCTCAGTTAAGATGGCAGTAAGGTCACCCATGTTACAGAGTTAACACTGGGGAACCAGGCAGGGAATACCTCAGTAAAGACAGTGGAACTTGGTCACTTGACCTGGGTCTCAGTCAAAATGGCAGCGAATACACACTGTTGTGATGCTAATGAAATGAACCTCTGAAACTGTAAATGAGCCACTGCAATGAAGTGTTTTCTTTATAAGAGTCATGGTGTCTTTTCGCAGCAACAGAAACCCAGCCTAAGGCAATCACTATGCTGTCATCCTGTTACTGTTGCTGGTTTCTGATAGTGGCTTCCTTACGAGCATCTGGAACTTTATATTGACTTCTTGCTGTGGATGTCTGAGTTCTGGGTTTGAAGAGTTTCTAAGAAGCAATCAACCAAATATCAGCAGCAAAACAGGTGTTCCTGAGAATGAATTTCAAGGAGAAACTTGCTTCAGTTTCTGTGCAGGCACACTCAGTGTGCATTTCCCTAGATGCCACGTTGAGTTAGTTTAGGGTTGTTTGTGATCTTAGAGTTAGCCGTTCTATTCATCTTGACCGGATTCTGCGCAATTCATGGAATTTGGTTGACTTCACCCATTGTAAAACACTTGGTCATCCTGATGAAACTGCCCAGGGTGCTTCATTTCCTTTTCTGAGTGAATTCCAGTTGGGTTGTTATTTAATTCTCTCAGTTTAGTTCTCATGGGGTGGATTCACAGATATCTCATAATCTTTTAATAAAGCGTTCCTCTGTGTCTCTCTCAGATTCTATAATATCCCCCTTGTGTCTTCTTTTGGCTTGTTCCCATTGTTGGAGATCTCCCCTGGAGCTGCCCTCCAGGAGCCACAACTATAGTACACCAAGCAGTGGCCCCTCCTGAAGTACACCTGAAGCTGTCCTCTTCAGACCTTGCCCAAAGAAAACCCACAAAGCAGTGGCTCCACCCCCTGAGGGTATTTAAGGTCTGGCCCATGGATTTCCCCTTGTGGTTTCTCCTCTTCCCCTGAGATCATCTGGAAATGCTTTGCCCAAATTAAAACCTGGACTTTAATTCGGCTTGATTGGTTTATTGCATTGATGGAGAGACAATATCAGGGTACAAAAATCTACCACCCATAACTTGTTTAAAGTGTTTTATGTCCTCAGTATCTTTTTTTAAAGTCTTGTAGACGTAACTAATCTACTATCAAGCATGATTGTATTCTGTACCATTCTTACAAAAAATAGTGATTTAAGGAAAACTTGATGTTTTTCAAAGCATTACGTCTTGTATGGTCATTAGTCTTAGTCATGACTATGGAAAATAATGTTAGGTCAAAGGTGACCATTGTCTTCTTCACCTCAAGAGGTAGAATCAACAGCATTCAAATACAGGCCAATTTTACGTCAAAGTGTCCAAAGTTTGTAATTTACCAAAGACTGCCATCTATGAAAACAAATGACATTAATAAATTAGTATAAAAGTGTATAGAATTAAGATTGCTTTAAAAGGGGTTGTAGGACCAATCTGCCTGTGTTTTCTCTAGAGTGAAGGGTCTGAGAATAATAATATAAAAATGTAGATTCCAGAAATAGAAATTTAGAAATAAAAAAATAAAGTTATAAGTCTAGGAGAATGAGAGCAGAATGTCAGCAGCTTTCTCAGTAGCTTAAGGATTAACTATTAACAGTGGGTTATTTCGCTTTACAACCCGTAGCTCTATTTATAAGGCCAAAGCATCTCTCTGCAAACTGAGAGCTAGCCTATGGATATGAGCTGAGTCAACTGTTAGGAAATAGATATATGACCCCTGGGTTATGCATCATCCCTGCTATGTGAAACTGGCAGTATCAAAGGGGAGACCACAGGGCTTCAGTAAACACCACTCAAAAGTACCAGGGAAGACAATAGAATAAGTACAAACACTGGTTTAACTGAAAAACTCTGTTAATGGAGATTATAAAGTAAGACAATCTGTATCTGAGTTTTACCTTGAGATTGTAAAACTTCTTTTGTTCAGACCTAATGCTTGGTGCCCCTACTATAAAAAGGTGGGTTCAAAAACTGGCCTTTTGCCACAGCCTTACAAAAACCATCTCTGGCTGTGGTATCAGCTAGCTGATAAGCTTTTTGTGCCCCATGGAGGTTTTTTTTTTTAATTTTTTTCCTGGATTCTGGTTTATTATTTATTAGACTTTGGTGGTCTGTCCCCATCTTTGCGTGACCCCCCCCCGCCCCAGACCCAACATAGAGTGTAGGTAGAAGTTTTGTGATCCCAGGCTAGAATCAGCCATCTTTTTTAGGGGTATTTATACTGAGTTAAATATGTTTTGAAAGTTACAAGTAGATATACTTCAAAGACCATAATAAACAATATGAATTTTGGCTTTTGAAAATCTCAGTCTGTGTTCAAAAGATGCCATTACAAAGTTGCAGATACAAATATACTTAATGCACAATACACTGTGGCAGTTATAATTTGAGATATGGTGGCAGCTGCAACGTGGTATTTTGGGCTCCTGGACAAGGTCGGGGCAGAGGGGAGGAGTCTAAAGTCCTATTCAGAGAGGGTTGTTTTATTTCGAGCAGTGCCAGGAGTAGATGAAGAGTCTTACAAGTTCTTTGCCTTCGAGCTACATCCTACAGCCTTTGAGCTACACCCTACAGCCTTTGGGCTACACCCTACAGCCTTTGAGCTACACCCTACAGCCTTTTTGTTGTTACTTTTTGGTTGGTTGGTTTGTTTTCTGTTTGTGTTTTCTGTGCCACTGCCTCCCTATCCAGACCAGGCTCACCTTGTGCTCGTAGTCCTCCTGCCTCGACCTCCTAGGAGAACAAGAGTGCATGGCTCCATCTGTTAATGCTTAATTTGGTTGGTTAGGTCACATGAAAGGAAAAAGAATTTTAAATGTCATTGCACACTCCTTCCTGGCCTTTCCAGGAAACTGGAAGTGACCTAAGTTCTCCCATTAACTAGGATCCTTCTCAGTTTCTAGAACTAATTTCTAATCCAGTGGTCCACATCCTTCACCACCGGGCCTGCCAGTTCCCCAGATCTCTTATCTTTAGGCACACTCCTGTCTTCTGGCCCACACTCCCCTACTCTAATACACAGGGCTTTGGGGTCAAGCAGCTAGCTAACCCTTGCCCTTATCTTATCATTATCCCCAGGGGCTCAGAAGAAACTGGAACTAACAGTTGGGGTTTAGAGGTGCCCTCTGCTGGCTGTTGAGGACTGAACCTTAATTTATTTAATATAAGGGTGGGGTGGAGGTACGGGAGAATGGGATGAAACACACAAGCTTGTACCACTCTGATTCTGAAGAGGCTTTGGCGGTCCTAAACCTAAACAGTTAGATCCTTTGACCTAAACTGTGTTTGGGTCACTGGCTTGTGAAAAACAGGATTCTTAGTGAGCTGGGGGTGTCTCCTACCAGAGGACATTTGGCAATATCTAGAGATTCTTTGGTTATCTGATAACCAGAAGGTTCGAGGGAGATGGCCCCTGGCCCCAAAGGATTTGGGACAAGAGAAACTGCCTAACAATCATAGGAGGATCCCTCCCACCTCTGCCCCACAACAGGGATTCTGCAGCTTCTATAGAGTGAACCTGACTTACACTTGAGGGACTAGACATGAATAGAAAATTGAGGTCACAGCCAGGCACTGTAGTGTGTGAGCCAGCTGAGTCTGGGCTATGGTAGGAGGACCACTTGAGTTGAGACATTTAAAGCCTGCCTAGTCAACAAGGAGATAGCATCTCTTTAAAAGTAGTAAGAAGCACAAAAGGGAAGCAGGAGTTGGAATTGGATGCTATTAGACATCTGTCCAGTGATGCTCACACTTGAAAGTATAAAGAAAGTTTTTTTTAAAATTTCTATGTTACATGTCAGAATTTTATACTAATACTTAGCTTCCTTTGAGAGTCTGATTAGGATTTTGTTTTAGGATATAAGCTGTCGGGAGTTTTAAATCTTCCTAGGTAATTTTAAATTTCAACTAAGTTTGAGAAAAGTTAAGCCTGTTCAAACCTTCATGTTTGAGAACCAGATTCTCTTGAAGAAAAGAAGGTGCATGTCTCTCAGGTACAACACACTCCAAAAGAAAAAAAAACTGTAAAAGGAAACAAAAAACCCCTTTTTTTATGTCTTTTAATCTCCCAAATTTTATGGTAGTGTGGTTTTGTTGTTATTGCAAAGAATTGAATTTAGGACCTCATGTTAGGCAAAGTGCTCTCTGCAAATGAGCCTTGTCTCCAGCTGAGGTGTTTTCTATTTTTTAACCTCTTATGTATTTATTTACGTGTGTGTGTGCGCGCGCGCATCTGTGTGTGCGCTCACGTGTGTGTATGTGTGTGTATGTGTGTGCATGTGTGTGCCTGCAGAGGCCAGAAGAGGGCTTTAGATCCTCAGAGATAGAGGCAGTTGTGAGCCTTTCCTATGTCCATGCTGGGAACAGAGCCTGAGTCCTCCTGAAAAGCAGCAAGCATCCTTAACCACTGAGCCATCCCTCCAGTCTCTGTCTCGTTTTTTGGAGACAGGTCCCACGTGGTGCTTTGGCCCTGAACTTACTGTGCAGCTGAGGGAACTTGAACCTCTGCTCTGCCTGTCTCCATCCCTGAGGATTTCAGATGTGCGCTACAGTGAGTAATTGTATGTACCCCTGAGCATGGGATCCAGGTCTCCACGCATCCTGGGCAGGAATTCTGCCAAGTTACACTACTGAGCCCGAAAGACTATTTCTGAAAGCATTTCTTGGCAAGATTTCAGATGCCTCCTAGAGAGCAGTTTCTTAGAAATAACTCTTTTTTTTTTCTTGGAGTGTTCAACATTCCTGAGATTTCCAGTTCTCCTGTCTTTGTTAACTTTCTTCCATGGAAATGTTTGCTGTCTTTAAAGAGTAAAGCTTTCTTATCTTGCAGCAAGAGCCCCTTGAGGTCCAAATGTGTGACCTGAGGCCAGTTATCTTTATGAAGGATTTTTTTCTTTGTTCTCTGTATCCTCCTTCCTCTTAGTAGCCTTAGCATATATATATTTATCCCCTGTGTCATCTCTCTCATTTTCTGCCACACTAACCATCCAACTTGCTGTTGTCTCCACCTTCCCTGGGAGTTGTTCATCCATTCTCATTTGGCCTCTGTTAATGGTAAAATGCTACTTGTCTCCCCATTTTTCTGCAAACCAGCTTGGCTAGGAGAGGAGAGACAGGCAGAGCTGAGTCCAGGCTGTATCTGGGCTCCGCTGTGTTTGCTGAGGTTTTTGTAGCACCTCAGAAGAGTAAGATTTGAGTTCTCTTCCCTCAGGCAATGGAGTACGTCAGGTCTCCCTTCTCTTCTCCAGTTCTGCAAGTCAGCACAGGATCACGGAAAGTGAGAGTCCTTCCTGTCCCTGCAGACTGTACCGAGCCCCCCAGCCCTGCTGACCCATCTCCTTTCGTGCACAGATTCTGGCAGCTAAGTCACTGCTAACTCACCCGTCCTCCACACTGCTGCTGCCGGTGTCCCCTCCATTGCTAATCAGTTCCTGAAGTGCAGAAAAGATTGGTATTGCCAGGTTCGGGTGGGTATTTAGTAGGTTTACATTTTTTCTCTTGTTTTTGTTTATTTTAATAGTATCAAGAGTAGAAATTCTGTGACTTGTGCCTTTACCTGAAGTCTGTTTCCACCTGTAAAGATAGGAGTACAGCCAGCAAGATGGCTCAGTGGGTAAAGGTGCTTGCCTTGGAGACCTGCAGTCCATCCCTGAATCCTGGGGAAAGGCGGATGGAGAGAACTTACCCACACGGTTGTCCTCTGACTGCCACATGCACGGTGAGGCATACTCATCGGCCCTGCCCTTGACCCCCCCCCCTCACACACACACACACACACACACACACACACACACATGCGCATACACACGGTATAAAACCTCTCATCAGCAGGAGCAGGATTTAATGAGCCCTCCTGCAGTACACTCTGACTCCATCTCTAGATCCCTTGGAACCTAGAGTTCTAAGAGTGGCCGCTGTGATGGAACTCTGTTGCTCAGGTGTGTGATTTCAAGGGAGTTATAGGTTTGTTGTCAATCATTAGTACATTCTGGATGTTGACAAACCTTTCTGTAATGGGCCACTGGGTATATATTTTAGACTTTGAAAAGTAATAGTTCCTGTTGTAACTATGTCCCTTTGTCATTGTCATAGGAAAGTATTTATAGACAAGTAAATGAATGGGTATAGCTGTGTCCCAATAAAACTTTATTTGAAATTTCAATTTCACGTAATTTTTACATATGAAAAAAATATACCCCCACCACTTAACCTCTACCCTTGCCGTGGTGCTTACAGTTGAACCTGGGTGCCTTGCACATGCTGGGCAAAGTCTCTACCCCTGAAATGTATCCCCAGCCCTTCATTTGACTTTTTCAACCATTTAAAAAAACATAAAAAATTTTACCCTGTGAGCAACAGAGAAATAGGAAGTGGATGCCAGTTGCTAACTCTTGTCGTACATTGCCAGCAAGAATAAGCTAAGCCTTCACAGATCCTATTTAAAATCTTTGTTGAGAGAAACAAATTGAGGAAATAGAAAGGAACATGCTGTCTGTGTGCTTTCCCCTTAATTTTAGGTCTTTATCTGCAGATCAAGTCAAACTGCTGGACGACTCTTAACTTGATCCACTGATGTCAAGTCAGCTCTGGCCACATCCTTCCTCACTGAATTCATTTAAAACATTACTCTACTCTCTGCTTTTATAGATGGCCACTACATAATCAAATAATTTCATTTCCATTTTGGTACATGCAAAACAAGTGTGATTGAGAACATTTTCTAGGGGGCTGGGAGGGGATGGCTCAGGGGATAAGTGCTCCGGCTGCTCTTGCAGAGGATCCAGGTTCAATGCCCAGCACCCACACAACTTGCAACCCTCTGTAACCCCAGCTCCAGGGAGATCTGACGCCCACTTCTGGCCTCTGAGGGCAGCGCATGACACAGTGCACAGATATCCGTGCGGGCAAAGCGCCCATAGCATAAACTAAAAGTAAATAGATAAATAAACTCTTTCAAGCAAGAAAACATTTTCTAACAAACTGCTCTGTGCCTGAATTAGGTGACCCGCAAGGACTGCCCTTCAGAATTCACTTTTGAGGTGAAACTCCGTTTTGCCAGCTCTCCAGGCAGTGCCGCGGACCTTTTTTTTTTTTTTTTCTCTGCTAATGACAAACAATTACCAGACATCCCCACCTTGTCTTCTGGATTTCCTCTTGACCCCACCGATGCTTGCCAGGGCCAATAACATAACACAGCCCTAGAGGTTCCAGGATAGGAGCTGCAAGCATTTAGCTGGGAAAATTGATCACAGTAATTAAGAGGCCTTTTTGTAAACCTGAGTTTGCCCCCCCCCCCCCCCCCCCGGCCCTGGTCTGTTTAGGAGCCTGTGCTTTTTGGAAGAGGGCTCTTTCACAACTTGGAAAGGATGGTTGCCTGTTCTCCCAAGGGAAGACAGCAAAGGTCTCTTTTTCTGACAAAGTGAATGTCCGAAGGGTCTTTCCATAAACTTGGCTTAAAGGACTTTCTCTGTTCAGTTAGCTGCACCCTAAGATGAAAACAAGCACACTCAGCAGGTCGTCGTTATGCTTTCCTGATGCCAAATCTAAGTGACAACAGACCCGTGACTTGCCCTGGAGGCTGCGAAATTGCGCACGCCCGTCCCACCCTGCCTAGCCCACAGGTGCATGACTGAGCCTGTGCCAGATCAGATATTTATTTACTCGGAGATGTTCTGCAAATTTCCTGGGAAGGTTTACTCATTGACTTCAAAGACTTCAGTCATCTGGATCTTCTACCAAAAGAGGCGTGGTTTGCCGTGGTGCGTGGACAAGAGGGCCCGTTCAGAAGGTGATCGTGCGCGCGCAGAGTGGTAAAGAGGACCCCTCGTGCACTCTGAGCTTACACTTGATCTTCGTGTCTCTGCAGCAGTCTATAGCTTTGCTTTTCTTCTTCCACCCCGAAGCACCCTGTCGTCTCTCCTGAGCCCTTTCCTACGGGCCTCAAGTTAGTGGCACTGAGATAGGGATTGGTCTTGTTGTCCTAGCTGTCACGGTTGGCTGTTCGGTGTTAGGTGGAACTATGAGTTAACTTCACCAGCTTTAAGGTTTCTGAAGAATCAATTCCTTTCTGGTCTTCATAAAATTTTTTTATTTTTACTATTTTGTAATTTCGTGTGTATGTTGGGGTGGGGCATGGATGCACCTAAGTACAGGTGTCCTCAAAATCCGAACTGGGCATTGAAGCCTCTGGAGCTGAAGTTCCAGGCAGCTGTGAGGCGCCTGATGAGGGTTCTGGGAATCAGCCTCAGGTCCTCTGCCCTCGGGTCCTCTGCCCGCCACACTCATAACCCTGGCCATCTCTGCAGCACCTTGATTGTTTGGGTTTTATTGTTTTGAGACATCATCCTTCCTCTTAGTGAGTTGCGATCCCAGGGGAATTAGGCCGAGAAGATAGCTTTGCTCTCAGTCGTTCACCGTGCTCCCAACCTAAGCAAGTGAAGGGAAGCAAGGCTGTGGCATGTGGTCCAGGTCTCCAAACACAGGGGTGTAATAGCAACTGATCCCACGCTAGTGAGAAAGGGCAAACATAAGTTTAGTCGGGGCAATTGTTATCTCCAGCATCGACAATCCAGGGAGTCGTCAATACTCCCAGACCACCAGTCTTCGGTCCTTCCACCTCTGCCCCCTCTCCTCTCCCGTTCTTTTCTTTCTCCCTATCCCTTGGAAGCATAACTAATCCTACGGCCATATTCCCCTCTGATGATGATTCTCCTCCTGTGTTGTCTGTCTTGGGGAATGGTACCATCCTGTCCAAACCCGGCACCCACGTGTCTTCTATTCTTCCCTTTCTTGTCTTACTGCTTAGCTATCCATTTCTTCAGTTTCATGTCCTCTTTAGCTCGGCCACCCACCCATTAGTTTCATCCCTCCTGCCCCTAGGCAGGAGGCCATCATTCCCCTCCCTTTCTTCCTAACAGCTTGCAGTCATGCCCCTCCCTATGTTACTCATTCTTCAGGAGTCACTTTCCTGGGGGATTTAGTTCATTCCTGTAGCACAATTAGGGGACTGGTCTACGCTTCTACAACACCCTTTATCTACACGGAATATTTATTTTTGTCACTATGAAAGTAACCTCTTTCTTAGCTCTGCTCTTGTGTCTTCATTGTAAAACACAGGCCTAATATATGATCAGTAAATGGTTTTTTTTTTTTTTTGGTTTGGTTTTTCGAAACAGGGTTTCTCTGCAGCTTTTTTAGAGCCTGTCCTGGAACTAGCTCTTGTAGACCAGGCTGGCCTTGAACTCACAGAGATCTGCCTGCCTCTGCCTCCCGAGTGCTGGGATTAAAGGCGTGCGCCACCACCGCCCGGCTAGTAAATGGGTTTTGAGACTGAGTATTCCTGTGTAGCCCAGGATGGCTTCAAATTTGTGATTCTCCTTCCTCGGCCTCCCTAGTGCTGGACTCAATAAATGCTCAAATCAATGAACTATATGCTCATTCTTTACAAAAGAAAGTTAAAAATTCGAGCTTGTAATTTGGATGAGATAGCAGGCTAAGAAATATTTTCTTTGTATAGATTTTTAAGGTTATCAGTAGCATTTTCATGTGTCTTAGTTATTTCCCAGTTTATATCACTAGCAAATAGAATTGATCCTCTCTTATAATTGCAAAGTGATTTCTACATGTCATTCTATAATCTGCATTGCTTGGAAAGGAAGCACGTGTTTTGAGTTCCCATGGTGCTCTTGTGATGCTCACGGGGCTAGGCTCAAAGCCGACGTTGTTAGGTCTGCTAACAGAGGAAAGGCAGCCCTTCCAGTCAGCTTGTCGAATTCTGGAGGTGAGAACAGTTCCTCTTGGGTATGCTGGGAAGGCTTGCAGAGGGCTCAGGGGGAAGTGGAGACCAGTGGGTGAAGAACCAGGAAGGAGCCGCAGCTGCACATGCAAGGACTGAGCGTCAAGCCAATATCACACCGACCCCATGAGCTGCTTCACCGGAGAAGCTCACATCTGGACCATCTCAGCTGGGCATTTTAGGGCTGGCTTGTGCAAATGATGGAAAAAATGACAAAAGAGATAAATTCATACTATGTAGGTCAAGCTAGCCTCAGCCTAATCGTTCCTCCTGCCTCAGCCTCCATAGTGTTGGAATTATATACATGTGCCACCATATTCAGCTGCTCTTTGAAAGCCGCGGGAGACAAGGATGCTTGCCTTGTACTCTCATCCAGTTCTTGTAAGAGCTGATTCTGAGGACAGTCCGGGGTGTATAATATATCTGAACAGCTTGCTCTGTTTATTAGATGCTGTGCCCAGATGTGTATTTCTATTGATTTATCCCCAAGATACAGTCAAGTAATCATGCAGAACGAAAGGCAAAATTTTTGCCAAACAAGAGAAACTAATGTTCTGCTTGTAGAGAGTGTCTTCATTAAGATTGAAGCTGGAACTGAGCTTTACAAAAACCTTGACCAAGCAGGGTTTATAATCTTGAATTTCTATGAAGTAGTTCTGTAGTCTTGTGTAGATATTTTAATAGTGTGTTTTATAAGTAGGAGAGAGAATTGTGTTTTGCCTGTGGACTCAGGAGGATTCTCCATGAAGAAGTTACTCAAAGAAACTGTAAGCAATATAATAAACTACTTAGGTGTGTAGTGTTCTTAAAAAGACTTTATCTTTTTGATACATGGTGTTCCAGAAGCACAGGTTTAGAATTTTTTGATCTTGCCTATATTTATACTTTATTTCTTCTAATTCTTTATTGTCATAATCAGGACCCCTAGAGAAATAGTGCTTTTCACATTATTTCTTAGGACTTCCACCAATTGTGTCTTTATTTATTAAGCTAAATGTTTTTTACCAATAGCTTTTCTATTAAAATTGAGATTATCTGATACTATAAATTAACCCTTAAATTGTCATCATCAGTTTGCTTAAATTAGCTATATTTTGAGTGATTGTTATGATGTGTACTTTACTCTCTTGCTTTGAGTCTCTTCTCATCCTTTCTGTGAGTTTATAGCCCATTCTGTAAACAGTGGTTTCTCTGTTTCACCGCATCCCACAGTTGTTTCCAAATAATCACTCAGTGATTTACATTAATTATTAATACTTGACTAATAGCTTAGGCTTATTACTAGCTAACTCTTACATTTACATTAAACCATATTTCTATCAATGTTTTGCCACATCGCTCAAGGCTTGTTACCTCATTTTCTACATGTCCTGTTTGTTCAGTGGCCGGCTGGCATCTCTCTCCACTCTGCCCCTCCTTATCTGAGTTTTCAATTTGATTGTTCTGCCTAACTCTATCCTGCCTGCCTATTGGTCAAACAGCTTTTATTATTAACCAATGAGAGGAATACATATTCACAGTATGCAGAAAGATTATCCCACACACCATCCTGCTTTCCACTTCCTCTGATGTCCATGTGCAGACAAAATGTGATCAGCTAGCTCCCCTCCCCTGCTGCTGAGCTGTCCCCACCATTGTGGACTCTAACTCCCTGGAGTTATAGGTCAGAATGAAGATTTTTAAGTTGCTTCTGGTTATAGTGTTTTAATCATAGCATCAGAAAACTAGCTATTACTGGTTTTCATATTACTGCCAAAATTGTTGAGATCTTATTATTTATTCTTAGATAATCTGCCACAGAGACTTACTTGTAGGACTTGTAGACTTACTTGTTGTAGGAAGCTGCTTGTTTGTTTTCCCAGCTGCCCAGACTCCTGAAATAATCACACAGAAACTATATTATTTAAATCACTGCTTGGCTACTCACTTAAGTGTATTGCTAGCTAGCTCTTACATTTAGTATTAACCCATTTGTAGTATTTTATATTTTACCATGAAGCTTGTGGCCTATTGGCAAGGTTCCAGTATATCTGTCTCTGGCAGTGGCTCCACAGCTTCTCTCTTACTCCACATTCTTCCTCCCAGCATTCAGTTTAGTTTCCCCTGCCTATCTCTGTTCTACCTTATCTGGCCAAGCCAGTTTTCTTTATTCATTAATGGTAATCACAAAGGGGAATCCCACATCACTCACTAACATATTAAAAGTTATGGGTTTTTTTCTGTAATGCAACAGAAAAATGAAAGTAACCTCAGCTCACGAAGGGATGTTTTTAGATTGATACTTTTAGCTACAAGAATATATGATACTCAACAATGAATTCACTAAAAGAAGAAGTCAATAAAATGATCCCATTTGTAATAATTAAAAAAATCTCACAACAAACAAACAAAATCCTAAGCATGAAACTTAACTAAATATGGTAAAGATCTCTACAATGTAAACAATAAAGCACTTCAAAAACTAAAGAAATAGAATCCGAGAAGTCTGTCTATTGTTTATGGTTCAGTCTAATTAATACTGTGAAAACAGCCATATCATCAAAAATGATTTATAGATCCAACCCAATCCCCAACAAATCTCAATGTCATTCTCCACAGAAATTGAAGAGCAACCCTAAAATGCCTGTGGAAGTAAACAAAACAAGACAAAAAAGAAAACAAAGAAACAAACAAACAAACCCGAGGAGCAAAAGTAACACTAAGGAAGAAGAACAAGGTTGCAGGTATCACAGCACCACCTGACTTGAAATTATACTGTATAAAGTGTAGTGGCAAAATAAGCACAGTATTGAAAGAAAATCAGGCATGTAGATTTCTAGGTGCTAGGAAGCTCAGAGTCGATCCACACACTATAGTCATCTAATTTTTGACAAAGGTTCAAAAGCATGTTTTGAGCCCGGCGGTGGTGGCGTACGCCTTTAATCCCAGCACTCGGGAGCCAGAGGCAGGCGGATCTCTGTGAGTTCGAGACCAGCCTGGTCTACAAGAGCTAGTTCCAGGACAGGCTCTAAAGCCACAGAGAAACCCTGTCTCGAAAAAACAAAAAAAACAAAAAAAACAAAAACAAAAACAAAAACAAAAAAGCATGTTTTGGAGAAAACACTGACTTTAACAAGAGGCGACAAGAAAACTGAATATCTGTATACAGACAAGCAAAACTAGATCTGAATCTCTCACCGTGCACAGTACTTATTAAGACTGGCTCAATGACCTTAGTGTAAAACCCGAAACTTGGAAACTACTAGGTGAGGCCTGGTGTGGTGATGGGAGGCAGAGGTAGGCAGATCTCTGTGAGTTTTGTCCAGCCTTGTCTACATAGTGAGTATCAAAATGGCCAAGGCATTTTCTTGGCCTGTCCCCCCCCAAAACAACCAAACAACCAAACAATAACAACAATAAAACTACTAGATAAAAGCACAGGGGAAATACTAAAAAATCTAGGCTCAAGTAGTGACTTTATGAATAGGAAATAACAGCAAGAACTGACAAATTGGATTTCATTAAATTGGAAGGTTTCTGTCAGCAGACAGGAGGAGACAATCAGAGGATAGAGCAGACAGCCTACAGAAAGAAAGAATATCTTTTCTAGTTATCCATGTCAGAGATACTGATATTCAGAATATTTTTAGAAATTAAAAAGAAACACCCCAAACTAAATAATTCAATCAGAAGACAATTCTCAATAGAAAAATTATAAATGGCTGAAAAAAAGATTTAAAAAAATCATTTGTGTCAACGGTGCAGGAAAGAAGACTATTTCAATGTCATTTATCCAAGAGTGGGCCTGATGTATTCAGAAGAGTTCTCCTGTCTCTTGTTTGAATCTGAGTCCTGAACAAAGGCCATCTTCTCCATGTATTGAACAGCACAGCAAATATGGTGGCAGAAAGGAATGAAGGACTTCTGTCTTCATCTTTAACAGGAGTCTCACAAAGGAGAAGATTGCTGTTCTGGTCCTATTAATTCAGAACAACATATCAAGATAATCTCTATTTGAACATGTTTAGCCACACCCATTCCAATAAGGCCACACCTCCTAATCTTCCCAAAGAGTCCACCGATTTGGGACTAAGCATGCAAACATATGAGATGATTGGGGGCCATTCTCATCCAAACCACCACACCACAGTTCTCCCCTCTTTTCTTTTATGGGAAGAAGGTAAGATACCACTCTAGGTGGTCCCAGTTGGCAGGTTAAAGAGGTAACACCGTGAAGAAGGCAAAGAAGATGGCTGGACTGAAGCTCAGGAGAGGATCCTTCTTCTGCCAGGTTGTTATCTTCTGGCACCAGGTTAAGGGAACAGCTTTATTGATACCCAGAGGGGAAAAATAACACTGAGGGGAAGCCTTGGCTCCGATCAGTGAGTGGAATAGCATCCTCCCACGGCTGGGCCTTTGGGGGAGTTTATATAACACCATCGGGTTTGGTAAAACATGTCTTATGATGTTTCCCCACAGGTGTTAGTGAGGGAAACCGAGAGGGATGATGTTACAGATTTAAAGTATAAGCTGTGCCATCAGTGTGTTGCTGGGTAGTTAATCCCTTGATCCTTAGCTATTCAGAGCAAAGCAGATCAAAACTACATTGAGGGTCTATCTCGTGAGCTCAGAATGAGCATCACCAAGAACCTGAAACAGCAGACGTTGGCAAGGACATGTGTGTTTGGGGGTGTTGGGGGAAACAGTGTACACAGTGATGGTGAGAACGTGTCTGGTACTGTGGCGATCATATAAGAGAGGTTCTTCCAAAAATTAAAAAATAGAACTAATGTATGATCCAGCTTAAATATATAGCATCCCTCCCCTCAAAAAATATGAACACCTGCATATTTGTGTAATTGATGCAGTATATACGACATCCAAGATACAGAATCATTCTGGGTGCTTACTAATGGACGAGGGAGGAAAATGTGGCCTATGGGCACAGTGGAGCTTGATTTAAAGAGAATGAAATTATTTGTAGGGAGATTGACGAAACTGGAAATCATCATGTTAAGTGAAACAAGCCAGCCTCAGAAAGACAAATATGACACCTTTTCCCTCATATGTAATATGTAGAGGAAAGGAGGGGAAGAGATAGGATAAAAAAGAGTAATATAGGGGCTGAATATGATCAAAATACATTCTCTTTTATGTGGGACTGTCATGACGAAACCCCTCACTGAGTCTTTGGGGGAAAGGCATGGAGGGATATTTCAACAGGCTGAAGAAATACACAAAGTAGAGAGGTAGCTGTGAGGCTGGAGTTAAGCCTTGAGGAGTAAGTTTGTGAGCCCAGCACTTGGGAAGCCAAGTCAGAGGGGACTGTGGTGAGCTCAAACCCAGCCTGGGCCACCAGGAAGACCTTGTTTCAAAAACAATTTTGGGGTGGGGTTAACAGCTTAGCTCGCAAAGTGATTGCTTTACAGGCATGAAGATCTGGGTCACATTTAACAGCCAGGCATGGTAGCATGCATCTGTAGTCCCTGCTCCAGGGAGGTGGGCACAGGTGGCTCCCTGGAGCCCACTGGCCAGCCAGCCTAGCCTACATGGCAAGTTTCAAAAAACAAGAGTAAGGGAATTTGGGAGATAGTTCAGTTGGTAAAGTGCTGGCTTTTTGGGTGGAATCTCTCAGAACCCACATTTAAAAAACAAATAGGTTTAGTGGTGTGTAATCCTAGCGCTAGGGAGGTGAGGACAGGTGGATCCTTGGGGCTCACTGGCCAGCCAGTTAATTTTATCAGTGTTCTCTAGGTCAATGAGAGAGCCTGTCCAAAAAACAAGGTAAGAAGGGCCTTGAGGAATGACACCCAAGGTTGACCTCCTCATGCACGCTCATGTGCACGCGTGTGTGGTTGCATACACACACTGTTGTGTGACAGACTTCCTAGAGAGACGTGGACAAGTGTCTGTTCACCCTGAGAGGAAGCAGGTTGTCCCGATCTGGTACTAGGGTCCTATAGGATTCCTGGGGAGCTGCTAACCGTCTCTCCATACTGGAATCCTGAAGACACTTTAACACCTGTTGCCACGAGAGAGGAACGTCCAGTGAGAGTGAGGGTGAGCCAGCAGAAAGCAAAACTTCCTTCTTTCATATCCTTTTCTGTGGGCTGCCACCAGAAGGTGTGGCCCACATTTAGGGTGGGTCTTCTGACCTCAAATAACCTAAGAAAATCTACGACAATGGGCCCAGCAGCTCGGATTTTCATTGGTTCCAAACGTCATCAGGTTCACAACCAAGATTAAACATAACAGTTAGCCTTGAATTTGAGTTTCTTCTGCACTAGCCTCCGAATGCTGGGTTATATTTACATGCCGCCTTAGGGTTTCTATTGCGGTGAAGCGACACCATGACCACAGCATCCCTTATAAAGGAAAATATTTACCTGGGTCTGGTTTACAGCTCAGAGGTTCAGCCCATTATCATCATGGCGAGAAGCATGGCTGTGCACAGGCAGACATGGTGTTGGAGAAAGAGCTGAGAGCTCTCCATCGGGACTGGCAGGAAGAGAAAGTAAGTCAACTGGGCCTGGCTTGAGCTTCTAAAACCTCGAAAGCTCGCCCCCAGTGACACACTTTCTCTAACAAAGCCACACATACTTCAACAGGGCCACATCTAATAGTGCCACTCTCTATGAGCCTATGGGGGTGGGCACAGTCAAACCACCACAGTCTCTGACACAAATTCCCATCAACGGGCAGTGGTGGCGCATGCCTTTAATCCCAGCACTTGGGAGGCAGAGGCAGGCGAATCTCTGTGAGTTCGAGGCCAGCCTGGTCTACAAGAGCTAGTTCCAGGACAGGCTCCAAAGCTACAGAGAAACCCTGTCTCAGGAAAAAAAAAAAACCCAAAACAAAACAAAAACAAATTCCCATCAGTTACCTCTCATTCCTGCCTAATTCTAACCCTCAGGACCCAAATCTTCTGTCTCATTAGGTTTACTAGTTGTAACTGTTTCCTATACATGGAATCATAGTAGCATAAGTGACCTTTTGTGATTGGTTTACTTTGCTTAGACTAAATAAGATATTGTTTAGTCTATATGGTTTTATATTTACCAGAATCCTACTTTTTTAATTACTGACCATGGTTAAATAGAAGATATATCAGTTATTTCCATTATAACCTTTAGCTATTATAATTTATGCAATTTATGCTGCTTATGATAATTAATCTATTTGATGATCTGTTTTCCATGTTTGGGGGCCTCTACACAGGGGTAGGATTGCTGGGTTTTATTGTAATTCTGTGTTTAACTCCTCCTATCCCCACAACCCTGTGCACTGAACCCAGGACCTTGCACCCCTGCTTGGCAACTTCCTCACTACTAAATAAATGCTCAACTGTATGTTGAACATTTTGAGGACCAATCAAACTGTTTTTCATAGTGGCTCTACTATTTTATATTCCAACAACCAATAAAGAAATGAAAGCCCCAACTTTCCCACACTTCCAAAACTCACTTTCTTTTCCCTCTTTTTAAAGACATGTTTATTTTTACTTTATGTGTATGAATATTTGCCTACATTTATGTGTGTGCGTCGCATGCATGCCTGCTGTCTGAAGGGGCCAGATGAGGATATCAGATCCCTTGGAACTGGAGGTACAGATAGTCATGAGTAACCAACCATGTGAGTGCTGGGAATGAAACCTCAGTCCCCTGCAAGAGCAGCAACTCCTCTTAACTGCTGAGTCATCTTTCCAGCTCCTTCCTATTTTAAAGGCAAAGCTAATCCTCAGATGAGTTACAAAGGTCTGAGACGTGAGGAATGATCTACAACCGAGGCATTACGACTTTTCCTGCATTCATATGATCATGTGACTCAAGCATGTCTACAACTGCAGCTGCTGGGCCTTTACTATGATTTCCGGCCACTTTATCAAATGGCGTCCTTCGATTGAGCAATGATAAGGTACTTTATCACAGGGACTATTTACAATGGTTTGAGGAGCATGTAAGAATCAGGGGCTCACCGTGACCCAAGACAAGGAAGGCATGGTTCCCTTATTCGGACCTGATGGGGATTTGAATAGAGCAACTTCGCAGGCCTTTCGGTGCATTGGCAAGTGGGGGAAATTGAGAACATATATCTCGCCTTCTGCCTCCATGCTGCTTCTGGGGCTCCCAGGTAACCAAACCCAACCAAATCATCAGACTGTTAAACTAAAAAGCCATCCCACTGAGTCGCTCTAACAAGACATCTTTTTCATTGCTCTCCTACCCTGCTTCTCTCCCAACTTGACCACTCCGTTCCTGACATTCTTCTCCCCATCCTCCCTTTTACTGACTCCCCCCCTCCCCCCCGGCCAGTTTACCTAGAAGATCTCATCTATTTCCTCTTCCCAGGGTGATCCATGCATCCCTCTTAGGGTTCTCCTTGTTACTAACTTCTCTGCAGCTGTGGGTTGTAGTCTGGTTATCCTTTGGTTTACATCTAGTATCCACTTATGAGTAAGTACGTACCGTGTTTGTCTTTCTTGGTCTGGGTTACCTCACTCAGGATGATTTTTATCTAGGTCCATCCATTTGCCTGCAAATTTCATGATGTCATTGTTTTTTCACAGCTGAGTAAACGTACCACATTTTCTTTATCCATTCTTTGGTTGAGGGCATCTTAGGTTGTTTCCAGGTTCTGGCTAATACGAGTAATGCTGCCTGCACCAATTGGAGAAAGAGATGGATAAACGCCAGTGCAAAGATACATTCAGCAACATAAAAGAGAAATAGGGCACCCTCGGAACCTAGTGGCTCTACGACAAGACCTGGACATCCCAACCCAGAAGAAACGACCTTAGGGAGAAACCTGGGAATTCCCAGGAATCCACAAGGATCACCCCCCAGCCCTGCCCCCCCAAGAATCCTAGCAATAGTGGGGAGGGTGCCTGAACTGGCCTTCCCCTGAATGAGATTGGTGGCAACCCTAATAATCATCCTAGAATCTTTATCCACTAACTGATGGAAGCAGATGCAGAGATCCACAGCAAGGCACCAGGCAGAGCTCTGAGAGTCCAGTCAAAGAGAGGGAGGAAGGATTATAAGGCAAGGTCGAGTCAATATCATGACAGGGAAACCCACAGAGACAGGGGACCTCAGCTTGTGGGAGCTCACAGACTCTGGACTGACAGCTGGGGAGCCTGCATGGGACCGAACTAGGCACGTGTTGAAATTGAAAGTCTGCATGTGAGAGACAGCTGTGTAGGTTGGTCTGTTTGGGGGGCCCTTGACATTGGGACCAGGTGCTATCCCTGATGCATGAGCTAGTTTTTTTGAACCCCATCCCCTGTGGTGGGATGCCTTGCTCAGCCTTGATACATGAGGGAGCCCTTTGGTCCTGCCTCAGCTTGATGTTCCAGGCCTTGTTGACTCCCCATGGGAGTCCTTACCCTTTCAGAGGAGCGGGTGGTGGATGGGTTGGGGAGAGCCAGAGAAGGGGAGGGGGAGAACTGTGGTTGGTATGTAAAATGAATAAAAAATTAAAAAAGAAAAGGAGGATTGAACAAACTGAGCCACCAAGATGGGATGCTCTTTCACATGTAGATGTGCAATATTCTTTAGATGTCCACTTTTCTTGAGCCATATCAATGCGGGTTTCATAATAGGAACTTTGAGTCTGTTGTCCATATTCCTTTAAGTATCTCCCGTAAACCTCATTGGTTCACCAAAACAAAACAAAACAAGCCATTCCATTAAGTTAAAAAGCAAGTAAACAAAAAATGTATCTATTCACTTGGGTTTTTTTTTTTAATGTGTAGCCCAGGCTGGCCTCGAACTCGTGATCCTCCTGCCTCTGCCTCCTTCAGCAAATCCTACTGGCGTGCACCACCACAACCAGCTATCTGTTCACTTGTAACATTAAACAATATTTTCTATTGACCAGTTGACATCTTTTGATTCTTATCCTTTGTGGTTTTTCTTTTCAAACTTCCATGGTAGTTCCAGATTTCATTTTTATATACCACATTGGCAACTATTGGAAAGTCTCCCATAGTCTAGCAGCTTGTGTTTAAAGTTACCCACTCAGTGTCCATTTTCTGCTTCATTTCTGGGTTGGGTTGGCAGCAGTTGCAGGGAGCCCAGGCTTAGCTACTGTAGAGCGGTAGAAGACACCATTTACAATGCAGCGTTTCCCCAGGAGAGGGACAGCCCATCAAGACAGGGACCACGAAATTGCCCCAAAGTAATTTTAATTAATAGCGTATAGGATCTTAACTTGGAAGGAAATCCATATGTCACCTACACGCTTTACATAGTTGTGATCTTCTCTACCATTCTGTTGTTACGTACAGTTGCCCTGCACCCAGACACTCTAAGAGCAGGGCCCTAAGTCTAACCCTGCACCCAGACACTCCAAGAGCAGGACCCTAAGTCTAACCTTTGAGTGATTCCTTTCATGGCTTCAGAATTTCACTTCCTCGGAATTTTGATAGTAGGTTTGCCTGCTGGTATCAGGGACGCAAGTAATGGAGGAATGGTAATGAGAGATTTACAACAGTCGCTATTCCCTTGGATTCTTGTGGTGCTTTCTAAAGGAAGGGACCAGTGTGCTATTGAAATAAGGAGGAGCCATAGAAGGAACCAAGACCGAGTACTACGTTGGATTCTGATATGGAAAAGTCTGAAGGGAAATGCGGGTCGGATGCTTTCGGTGTGGGGCAAAGCATGAAGGATGATTCACTTAGTGTGTGATTTAATTTGGAAAGTAGAAATAATGGGATGGAAACAGTTTTTATTTCTGGGAAAATGAAACAGAAAGAGATAAAAGCTGGGTGAATTCAACAGCAGCGTCAACAACAGCAGCCACAAGAAAGCTGACCCATCACCCACAGGAGCCGAAGCCTTCTTTTATTTGGGTTTTGGAATCATTACTATCCCAGAAAAAGAAGAGAAAAAAAAAAGCTTTTTAATTGAGTTTGAGTTTGTGGTTCCCTTAGAATTGCATAAATCACACTTAATTGACTTAATTTTTAGTTATTTTAATGTTATATGTAAGTTAACTAACTACATGACATATATAGCATAATATGTGACTAAGATAAGCTCCCGAGCCTTATGCTTAGAGCTTTTCATTTTAAAAGAAGATAATTTTGCATTCAAAACAGAGTTTTTCAGGGAGATGGCAGTTGGTGAAGGGATATTTTGCTTTTCAGCCGTGAGTTTCTCTCAGCCTCTTTCAAAAGTACAGGGGTTAGGGGTTTAGCTGCGGTACTTTCCTGAAGGCCCTGGATCCCCTTCTGTTGCCATGACATTTTTGCATGAGATAAACATAAGCTTGACCTAATGTGTATGTCTATCAAGGCAGCAACTCTGTCAATGTTAGGGATGAACCTAATTCCCACTTTACACTTTAACGTAAACACATTTATGACTTCTCGTTTTGAGAATGGTTTGCTATGGAATTGGGGAGAGTGGGAATGAAGATATGTGTGGCCTAAAGGAGCGTGTGTATGCACGCACGTGTGTGTGTGTGTGTGTTTGTGTGTGTGTGAGTGTATGTGCATGCTTGTGTGTGTGTGAATCAGGAGGAGGGTAGAAGATGGGAGGAAACTCCAAAGCCCTCTTCTTTTTCAGACTTGGGCTTTTTAAGAAGGTTTTCTGCAGAGGTCGTCTGAATAATCAATGTGTAATTCTGGTAATGGCTACCAGAATTAAGGGTAAGTGTTTAAGTAAGGGCAGAAATAGGGCAGTGTTTAAGGCATGTTCTAGATAAGGATGGACCAGGGGTGGCAGAACATATAGACTGGCAGAGGATAATGCTACCAGCGTCTGAGAAATTTGAGTGACAGAAGAGTCTTCTAGTGCTTTTTAAACCACACTCAGTCAATGACATTTGCTTAGTCTGGCAGCATATTAGATAGGCCCTAAATGCTGCTGGAACTTGTTAGAACTTTTTTTTTTTTTTTTTTTTTTGGTTTTTCGAGACAGGGTTTCTCTGCGGCTTTAAAGCCTGTCCTGGAGTTAGCTCTTGTAGACCAGGCTGGTCTCGAACTCACAGAGATTTGCCTGCCTCTGCCTCCCGAGTGCTGGGATTAAAGGCGTGCGCCACCACCGCCCGGCCCCTTGTTAGAACTTTTGAAAAGCAATAGAGACCAGAGTGGCCAGAGCTGGTCGTTCATGCCTGTAAACACAATTGAAACACAACAGTAGACACAAGTTCAAGATCAGCCCAAGATACACAGTGAATTCAAGCCTGGACACAGAAGAAGAATTTATCATAAACAAACAAACAAATAAATAGAAACAAAAATAAAATCTCAATGAAATGAGATGCTTTTATGAAGAAGCAAGACAATAGCAAAAAGGAAAAAGAAGATACCACAGTTCAAATCACAGGAATTCAAAAGATTATTAAAGACTATTTTGAACAATGATCTGCAAACACATTTTCTTTTTTTTTTATTTTATTGAGCTTTACATTTTTCTCTGCTCCCCTCCTTTCCTCTCCCTTTCCCTTCAACTCTCTCCCATGGTCCCCATGCTCCCAATTTACTCAGGGGATCTTGTCTTTTTCTACTTCCCATGTAGAGTAGATCTATGTTTGTCTCTTTTACGGTCCTCATTGTTATCTAGGTTCTCTGGGATTGTGATTTGTAGGCTGGTTTTCTTTGCTGTATGTCTAAAAACCACTTATGTGTGAGTACATATGATAATTGTATTTCTGGGTCTGGGTTACCTCACTCAATATGATGTTTTATAGCTCCATCCATTTGCCTGCAAATTTTAAGATAACATTATTTTTTTCTGCTGTGTAGTACTCCATTGTGTAAATGTACCACATTTTCCTTATCCATTCTTTAGTAGAGGGACATTTAGGTTGTTTCCAGGTTCTGGCTATGACAAGCAAAGCTGCTATGAACATAGTTGAACACATGTCCTTGTGGCACGATTGAGCATCCTTTGGATATATACCCAAAAGTGGTATTGCTGGGTCTTGAGGAAGGGTGTTTCCTAATTTTCTGAGAAATCGCCATACTGATATCCAAAGGGGCTGTACCAGCTTGCACTCCCACCAACAATGCAGGAGTGTTCCCTTTACTCCACATGCTCTCCAGCATAAGTTGTCATCAGTGTTTTTGATCTTGGTCATTCTTACAGGTATAAGATGGAATCTCAGAGTTGTTTTGATTTGCATTTCTCTGATGACTAAGGATGTTGAACATTTCCTTAAGTGTCTTTCAGCCATTTTGAATTCCTCTGTTGAGAGTTCTCTGTTTAGGTTGGTACTCCATTTTATTGGATTATTTGTTATTTTGATGACCAATTTCTTGAGTTCTTTGTATACTTTGGAGATCAGTCTGATGTGGGGTTGGTGAAGATCTTTTCCCATTCTGTAGGCTGTCATTTTGTCTTGTTGACCATGTCCTTTGCTTTACAGAAACTTCTCAGTTTCAGGAGGTACCATTTATTAATTAATTAATAATTTATTAATTTATTAATTCTCTCAGTGTCTGTGCTACTGGGGTTATATTTAGGAAGTGGTCTCCTGTGCCAATGCATTCAAGTATACTTCCCATTTTCTCTTCTACGAGGTTCAGTATGACTGGTTCATTTTGAGATCTTTGATCCAATCAGAGTTGAGTTTTGTGCATGGTGATAGATATGAATCTATTTTAATTCTTCTATATGTTGATATCTAGTTATGACAGCACCATTTGTTAAATATGCTTTCTTTTTACATTTTATATTTTTTGCTTCTTTGTCAAAAATCAGGTGTTCGTAGGTGTATGGATTGATATCCGGGTCTTCTATTCGGTTCCATTGGTCTTCCTGTCTGTTTTTATGCCAACACCAGGCTGTTTTCAGTACTGTAGCTCTGTAATAGAGTTTGAAGTCAAGGATTATGATGCCTCCAGAAGTTGTTTAATTGTACAGGGTTGTTTTGGCTATCCTGACTTTTTGCTTTTTCATATGAAGTTGAGTACCATTCTTTCAAGGCTGTGAAGAATTTCGCTGGGCTTTTGCTGGGCATTGCATTGAATCTGGAGATTGCTTTTAGGAATATTGCCATTTTTACTATGTTAATTCTACCTATCCAAGAGCATGGGAGGTCTTTCTACTTTCTGATGTCTTCTTCAATTTCTTTCTTCAAAGATTTAAAGTTCTTGTCATACAAGTCTTCCACTTGTTTGATTAGAGTTACTCCAAGATATTTTATGCTGTTGTGGCTATTGTGAAGGGTGTTGTTTCTCTGATTTCTTTATCGAACCATTTATCATTTGTAAAGGAGGGCTACTGATTTTTTTTTTGAGTTAATCTTGTATCCTGCTTCATTACTGAAAGTAGTTAGGAGTTGTAGAAGTTCTTTGGTAGAATTTTGGGGGTCGCTTATGTAAACTATCATATTATCAGCAGATAGTGAGAGTTTGACTTTTTCTTTCCGATTTGTATCCCCTTGATCACCTTTTGTTGTCTTATTGCTCTAGCTAGGACCTTAAGAATTATATTGAATAGATATGGAGAGAATGGAAAACCTTGTCTTGTTCTTTATTTCAGTGGGATTGCTGTGAGTTTCTTTCCATTTAGTTTGATGTTGGCTGTTAGCTTGCTTTATATTGCCTTTCTTATGTTTAGGTATGTTCCTTGTATCCCTGCTCTCTCCAAGACCATTATCATGAAGGGATGTTGTATTTTATTGAGAGTTCTTTCAGCATCTAATGAGATGATCATATGGTGTTTATTTTTCAGTTTGTTTATGTGGTGGATTATGTTGACAGATTTTCATATGCTGTACCATCCCTGCATGCAAACCCATTTTCTAACCCACATGAAATGGAAAGATTCCTGGAGACATACACTATACTAAGATTTGTGAAGAAATAGAAAATCAGAACAAAACTGTGTCAAGTAATGAGAATGGATCAATAATAAAAATGTCCCAGCTATCTTCATTGCTGACCTACCAGACATTTCAGGAACAACTCAGATTTTCTCAAATTGTTCTCGTGGTGTAGGAGGTCCTTCTGTATTTGTGTTGCTTTCATTGGTTAATAAAGAAACTGCTTTGGGCTTGCCTGGTGGTAGGGCAGAACTTAGGTAGGCAGAGAGACAGAACTGAATTCTGGGAGGAAGAAAGCAGAGTCAGAGAGCTGCCATGGAGCCACCAAGTCAGACATACTGAATTTTTCCCTGTAAGCCGTGACCTTGTGGTGACACAGATTAATAGAAATGGGTTAAATGGGGGCTGGAGAGATAGCTCAAAGGTTAAGAGCATTGGCTGTTCTTCCAGAGGTCCTGAGTTCAATTCCCAGCAACCACATGGTGGTTCACAACCATCTATAATGAGATCTAGTGCCTTCTTCTGGCCTGCAAACATATGTGCAGGCAGAACATTGTATACATAATAAATAAATAAATCTTTAAAAAAAAAAGAAAAGAAATGGGTTAAATCAAGATTGAGAGTTAGCCAATAAGAGGCTAGTGCTAATGGGTCAAGCAGTAATTTAATTAATACAGTTTCTATGTGGCTATTTCGGGTGTAAGCTAGCCGGGTGGCCAGGACAAACAAAGGGCCACCCTCCTCGTGCAACACTCCCAAAAACCAAAGCAAAGAATTTTTCCAAACTTGTTCTAAAAGTTGAAAGTTATCCTAATACCAAACCAGACACAGGCACAACAACAACAGCAAAAAGCCACAGCCCAGTGTATGTGATATGCATAGATAGAAAAACGGGCTAATAATACCAAATTTGTCTTCTGCACAGATGCCCGAGTTCACTCCTAGCTGCATGAATGTGGAAGCTTGGGGACAGTACTACACTCTTAACCACCCAGGTTACTGGATGAACAGATGTTCATCTCTTTGACCAGGATTGGGGGTTTTCTGAGGTGTAGAACCTTTAGTAGTAACATGGGATCGTGTTACTATACAGGAGTATGGCTGTCTCTTTGATGAGCTGACTTCATTTTCTTTAAAAAAAAAAAAACCTAGTGGTAGGATTATTGGGTCAATATAATATTTCTAGTTTCAGGTTTGTTCATGGGTCTTCTCGGTGTTTTTCACAAATGGCTGTACTAATTTACATCCCAGTCAACAGTGCACAAGGGTTCCTTTTTGTCCACATCCTCCACAGCCTTTAGTGCCTTTTGTCGTCGATAATCATCATTCTTATTAGAGTGAGTTGATAATTTTTGTGGTCTTAGCTTGTAATTCTCTAGGGGCCTCCCCCATATACGTGTTGATCATTTCTGTGTGTTCTTTTGAGTAATGTCTATTTCCCGTGTTTAAATCGTATTGGGGGAGACTGCTATTGACTTGTGTGGTTTCTAATATATTTTGGATCTGAACCTCTTTAAATAAGTAAACAACTAGCCGTGTTGGGTGCTGGTCTATTATCTCCCGAAGATAAGGCAGTGCTGTCATCATCAGAAAACCCTCAAATGTAGTTATCAAAGTGACAGTCACCTAACTAAACTTCCCCAGCTAAACCACTAGTAAGATGTTGCCAAATTGTAGCCTAGCATGTGATGATAAGTATTTTATACTGGCAAATACCTCTCATTAAACACCCCCTTTTTCCCCCCTTTGTGTGTTACTAGAGCAGAGAGAAAGCCGGAAATCATGCTAGGCTTCTGTGGAGGGCTGTAGAGGAAAGAACCAAGAGCTGCATTAACTAATATCTGCCGTGTCAAGTGTTCTAGACAGGTTATTTAAATTTTTTGGTCATTGTGTAACTTCCGCATTACCACTGGAGCACAATGCCTCAAGATCTATGAGCTGACTTTTAGTTTTACCGCATGCTTTTAAGGCTGCCGTCATTTTCTAGGCTTCTGCCTGGGAAGCTTGTGGGGCCGTCAGCCATTCACAGACTTTCAAACAAACGGCCTGTCTAGCAGAAGTTTGTTGTTTTTGAAGACTGGGAGTGAAGAGGTTCCTAAAAACTATGGGATAGGGCTTGGGGAGTAGGGGGCACTGCATGGAGGTTGAGCCTCTGAGATCTGGAGGGGATGGTAGGCAACAGGGCAGAAAGAGAAGTGGGGAGATCCTACCATTACCTCTATTTCAAAATTCTGAGGACAGTCAGCTCCAACCCTCTGAGAGACAGTCGCTTCTTCCTCTTTTGTCTGTGGCAAGGTATGCAGTTCCCTATTCTCAGAATCCAGACTCTCAGGTTCAAGGGGAGCTGCTCAAGGGAAAATGAGGTTGGACTGACTTTAGAAACATGCCAGCAGCCCACTCTGTCTGGCCTGCCTCTGCTTGGTCGCTGGTTCCCCACAACTGCTCTACAGGACAGCTTGTGTGAATGTGGAACTCTACATTCAAAGTCCTGTTTCTGTTTTTGTTTTTTTTTTGGGGGGGGGGGTTGTTTTTTGTTTTTCTTGAGACAGGGTTTCTCTGTGTAGCTTTGGTTGTCCTGGAAACTCACTCTGTAGACCAGGCTGGCCTCGAACTCAGAGATCCACCTGCCTCTGCCTCCTGAGTACTGGGATTAAGGCATACGCTGCCACCACCACCTGGCTCAAAGTCCTTTTAAAAGCACGTCTCCCAGGTAGGCAGAGGCAGGTGGATCTCTGTGAGTTCAAGGCCAGTATAGTCTATAGAGTGAGTTCTTTGACAGATAAGGCTATACAGAGAAACCCTGTCTCTCAAAACCAAAAACCAAAGTGGAGGTGGTGGTGGGAGAGCAAATCTCCTTTCACCACCCCTATAGGTCTTGCTTCTGACCTGGAGTTACTTGAATTACCCAGCCTGTATGTTCAAATGGAGTTTGATCTGCCATGTACTATTGTTTTTGGCTGACTTGCTAAGTCTATTCCTTCAATGCTTATGGATCAAGCTAAATGAATGCAGGTAAAATGTTTTTGAGGATTTTTTTTTTATTTTGCAGTTACTCTGACTTTATTTTTGTAAAACAAAAAATTCAAAGTAACAGACCGTATCTTGTGGGGTAGTCATATGCAAATCCATAGGTCAATCCTCATAAATACCCACATAACAACCAGAGGCTGTTTTTTTTTGTTATTGTTTGTTTGTTTGTTTTTAATGGTTTTCTGAGACAAGGTTTCTCTGTGTAGCTTTGGAACTTGTCCTGGAACTCGCTTTGTAGACCAGGCTGGCCTTGAACTCACAGATATCCAACTGCCTCTGCTTCCCAAGGGCTGGGATTAAAGGTGTTTGTCACCACTGCTGGACGACAGCTGTATTTTTTAATAAATCAGTTCTTATGAAATGCTATTTTGTAAACATCATAGTGTGATAAGAAGACAAGGTATTGAAAAATGGGTCATCTATTTAACCTACACTGGCAAATGTTCCATATCACCCTTAACATTTAAAGAGTAAAAATTAAAATGAGTTACATTTTTTTCTTTCACTCACTCACCTACAAATAAGCAGCACTCACACGACATTCAAATTTGTTGGCAATTCTCACACATTAACGGTAGAATTAAAGATATCTTTCAGTCAGTTAGCAGTATTAAGCAAGAGTTTTTAAAGTATATCATACCCCTTTGTCTGATAGAATCTTCTGAGAATTTATACTAAGGAAATAATCTAGAGATTAAACAATATCTGATGAAAATGTGTACTCTGTTACAAGAGAGTTGTTTGTAATATTGAGAAATTAGTCACACCCTAAAATTCCACAACAGAAAATGTTAATTAAATCATGGCTCAGCTGCTCAGTGGGAGATTGTTCAGCCATGGCAAATAATGATTGGGAGAAAGTACCTAATCTAGACAGTCCTAATGGTAACATCATAGATAAATTGTGCTGTCAAAGAACAAAAAAGAAAAGAAAGAAGAGAAAAATTGAGACTCACAAGTTGGTAGTCATATTAAAAAAAAATCTTACATTGTATGGAAGTCAATGCATGCAAAGGCATGTATAGAATTATTCTTTTGATAGGGAATGGAAGAATTTTATAATTAAGATAGCAATCTGATGTTTCATTTTTAACCTAAACATAGTGTGGTAGTTTGAAACAAATGGTCCCCAAAGGGAGTGGCGCTATTGGGAGATGTGACCTTGTTGAAGTAGGTGTGGTGTTGTTGGAGGAAATGTGTCACTGTGGGCCCTGAAGTCTCTTCTTCTGCAAGCTTCCATCAGTGTGACACTCAGTCTACTTCCTGTTGCCTGCACATTAACATGTAGCAGCTCCTTCTCCAGCACCCTGTCTGCCTGCATGCTACCATGCTCTCCGCCATGATGATAATGGACTGAACCTCTGAAACTGTAAGCTGCCACTGCGGTTAAATGTTTCCTCTATAGAGTTGCCGTGGTCATGGTGTCTCTTCCCAGCAATAGAAACCCCTAACTAAGACACATCGTATGTAAGTTATTTCCTTACCATAGGACTATTGCCTAAACTCCCCAAACTAACCTAGACTAACAGAAATACAAAATTATTCCTATACTACTGTTGAGCAGGGCTTCAAAGATGTAAATATATGGGGCTAGGACGATAATGAATTGCTCAAGAGCCACCCTGCAAACCCAAAGACCTGAGCTCAATCCCCAGTACCCAGGTTAAAAGAAAAAGAGGAGGAGGAAGAGGATAAAGGAGCAAAAGGAGAAGGAAGAGAAGGACGAAAGAGGAGGAGGGGGAAAAAGGAAGAGTAGAAAGAAGAGGAAAGGAGAAAGAGAAGGAGGAGAAGGAAAAGAAGGAAGAAGAGAAAGGGGGAGGAGGAGGGAATTAGTAATTCAGCCATCACTGGCCCACCATCAATCTGGTATAGTAACATGTGGATCTTAATCCCAGTGCCGGGAAGGAGACCTCTCTGGGATTCCCTAGGGGACCCTACCTCCTTGGCCAACCAGCCCTAGTCTTAAAGTTCTGGCCTTCCAAAAATAATTGTCTCCCAGGTGATAATTCAAAATTTAATTTTTCTCCCAGCCGGAAAAATTTTAATTTTTCGCACGCCTTAATCCCAGCCCTACGGGAGGCAGAGGCATGCCGGATCCTCGGTGACTTCGAGGCCAGTCCTGGGCTAAAAAGAGCTAGTTGCCTGGATAGGTTCCAGAGCTACAGAGAACAGCCTGTCTTCCAAAAGCAAATCAAAAATATTATTATTATTATTATTATTATTATTATTATTATTATTATTATTATTATTCCCCTGTTCTACTCCTCTCAAAAACAGTAGAGAGAAACCATGGAGGAAAGTTTCACCAGAAACAGAATTTTGAAGGTTCTGTGTGCTAACAGGAAACTTCTTTACTTCTCTGGGATACTCTGCCCACTTCATCAGGCCTGAGAGGCAGGGCAGCATCAACATCAATAGTTTCAATAGAAAAAAACCAGAGCATTTGATTACAGAGCCAAACACTGCAGGCTCTGAGAGCTGGCAGAGCCTACACTCCAGCATCTACTGAGGTAGACTGCTTGGTTTGATACAAGCCTTCTTCCTCACTCTACCTATTTGTCACGATATTACAGCTTTAGAATTTAATTATGTTTTGGTTGAGGCCTTTATTTCACAGTTCCCCCAGCTTCATTATGGAGTATTGTCTAGTATTTTAGTCTAGTAACACTGGCTATTCGAATGTATTTGATTATTTGAGCCGGCAAAGCACCTACATTACATATTGTAAAAAAATAACAGTTAATATATGAATTATATTAAAACTACCAGTTAATTTTCACACTGTTGTACATCAATTAAAAGAAAAGAAAAAAAACCTAACTTGGTAGTGGTGGCTCAGACCTTTAATCCTATCACTCAGGAGGCAGGGGCAGGTGGATCTCTATGAGTTCAAGGCAAATCTGGTGTACAGAATGAGTTCCAGGACATCCAAGGCTACTCTATCTCCAAAAAAAGGAAACAAACAAACAAATGAAAAAGCAAGCAATAACAAAAAAAGGAAAGAAAAACATAAATTAGTCAGCTGTTGTTAGCATTAATACCGAGCAAGCAACCAACAACTTCAAAATTGGCTCAAGAAATACGCATTTAATTTTCCTAGTTTGTGGCTTTGTGGGCGAGCTAGAACTTCTCTGTCTTGCAAGACAGATTGGCTGGTGCTGGTGCTTCTGGTCAGACTTACTTCACATGGTCTACTTCAGAATCCCACTAGATAACAAAGGCACATTCTTCTCTCAGCTGAACACCAAACTCAAGAGGTCAAGTTGCATTCCTCACCTGGACCCATGATTGACCATGGCATTGGTCAAACAATGTCATGCAAATAATCATGTCCAGCATCAGTTGCATAGAGAACTAGCCCTGATGAGAAGTTCACAGGACAGCTGGGTGTGGTGGAATGCTCCTGTAATCTCAGTACTTGGGAGGCAGAGGCAAGATGATCCAGGGTAGCCTGGGATATGTAGTGAGACTCGGAACCAACGAACAAAACCCCACAAACAAAAATAGAAAAAGGAGTTTACATGACAGACAGGAAATTGAGAACAATGACCTAATCTACCAGACAATAAGCAATCAAATCATCTCAAATAATTAAAAGAAATACCTGTTGACTTGTAAAGAGATTAATATTATTTGCACATTGGAATACTGTCTTGAAGTTATTTCTATCCCATTTACCTTCTCATCATACTGTGAACTGAAGATTGATGGTTAAACCACAGCAGAGTTCTTGATTTTTTTAACATGAAACCAAGTTTGAAAATCCTACTTTTAAAATAAATGCCACCCCAAAAGAACTCCCTCCTCCTCACCCCCCAAAAGGGAAGTAAAACTGGATCTAATGCCTGAGGTTTTGTGGGGGGAAAGAAATTAGAAACAAAAAAAACCCTAACCCTAAAAACACCCAAACCACCACCATCAACAACAAAAAAACCAGCCTCAGAGCCCATCTCTCTAAGGGGTGCATTAAATCTTAAGTTCCAGTAACAAGTTAATGTGAAATAACCATTCCTCTAAGAAGGCAGCATGCCATGTAGATGTGTAGGTCTCTGATACAGATGTGCAGATGTCTCTGTAAAATACCATATGACATACAAGTGTGTCTAAGAATGACTTTTATATGTTAAATGGATGTTTATCAATACTTTCATTTTTCACTAGACCCATTTAAAGATTGTTATTCTGGATAAATACAGTCTGGATTGTATTTGATCAAGGCACTGGCTAATTGGTAAGTGGTTGGTATCTTCAAAATATGGAATAAAATAGGATGAAAATATATTTTATGTTTCCATGACTGGATAATTTATGTGCACATTACTGTCACTGATTTAATAGAGGAATTTCCCTTTTTTGTCTTCCAGGGACTAGAAAAGTGAGATGAAAGAATTGTCCTTCCTTGTCAAGAGCTGGGGCTGCCACATGGGCTCACTGTATCTCAAGTCAACTTAATAATTATTTATTGAGGGAACAGTTATTGTTCTAGGCATTTTGAGAACTAACTTAGTGTGTTCCAAATTATTTGGCCTATCATATAATCTTGTCTAGAAACATAGCATACAAACAATGCTTCTGTTTGAGACATACGAAGCATTAAGGAATAAAGGAAGAACACTCAATGTTATTACTATTTTCTAGATTTTTAAAAATTGATTCCACAATGGCTGTCTTCAGACGCCCCACAGTGTAAGCAGAATTAACAGATGCTCCAGTCCCAGTTCCCAGCCTGTAATTTTCATGTTTTTTTTTTTTTTACAAAACATAAGACACACAAATAAATACACAAAAAAATGTAATTTAAAAATTATGTCCTAGTTAAAACACAGGTGAATTTTATACTTAGTCTTAGATACTGTCGCCAAGATATGTCATTATGTACAGGCAAATATTCCCAAATCGGCAACAATTCCAATCCCCACGCATTTTGGGCATGGATATTTAACCTGTAGTGGTCCCTTGCGTGCACTCTCAACTTTTGCCCCGGTTTCACTTCCTCTTTCACACCTGGGAAAGTTCCAACCCTGCTTGAGTTGAACTTTTTATTCTGAACTTTGAGTTGTCGAACCCCGTGTGGGTGGAGGAAAACCCACAACAATGCTGTTGCTAGCTTCGTGCTAATTTTCTGCTGTCTGGTCGATTTTTATTCTGCCTCGTAAACAGCTTAGAGTCCCTGGTCCTTCTACCCCCAGCCCCCAGATAACTGCTTCGTGCCTCTCTTTTATCTTTAAGCCAACATTTTCTACGTACCGCCCACCCCGGTTCTCTGTCAGTTGACAATGATCTTCTTCTCTATGTATGGGGGTGGGGATGGACCAGAAAATTAAAACGAATCAGCAGTCAGTTTTGTGCCCTTCTAATGTCTTCTCTCCCTTTGCCTTCTGCGGAGTTCTGTGCTCAGGAGAAACTACTCTGAGTTGTAGTGTCGGGTCCCTGGCTGCGGTGACGCTTGCTAGATCTGCGGCAGCATCTGCGCTGAAAGCCTTCTCCCCCTCCTCCCACAGCCCTGCCAGGCTCTTCATAGCCAATGACTGAGCATGATGAGGACACAGAGCTATTTTTGTTCGTTTTATAAATAGATATAAATCCTTTAAACAATACCCAGCATACTGTATGCACTTTGCTATTATATAACTGTTTTTATCAGAATTTTTTTCTGAATGTTTTCTATATGCTTACTAAATATCTGTTGCACTACCAGAATGCATGTGATTAGGATTAAAATTATCTCAAACTAAAGATTCATACTATCCAGAGTTGACGTGATTATAGTTGGAAGGACATTGACATACTATGATGAAATTTTAAATGTCAGTCTCGCTTATAGTCAGTAAAATTTAAATACATATTTCCTTTAGTCCAGAGAGCCTAATGTGTATTTTTGGGAAATATTTTTGTGCTTTGAAATGTATGAACAATACTAACCAAATTTATTTTGGTAATTGTGAAAACTTAGAAAGCTAAATGCCCATAAATAGAACTTTCGGCAAATTATGAGCCACCTGTTTCCTGGAGACCGGGTAAGGTAAGAGTTTAAACAAAAAACAAACAAAAAAGACAAACTATATAGATTGAAACGAAAGTTCACCAGGTATGCAGCGTGAAGAGCTGGTTACAGAAAGTGCTACGTAGGATGTCACTTTTGTTTACGGGACTCCAAACTCCAGCTGTTGGTGAGGTGGATGGAAAGGCAGCCCAGCAAGTTTGAGAGGCTAGACCTCCACTCAGTGGTGGGTGGAGACAGGCGGGGTGGGAAAGGTCAAGAGAAGTTCGTACCTAGCCTGCCATCTATCTTCCCAACTGTTTCAATTTCTCCACTAGTGGTATGTCTTAACATTTACTTACAAATTTAAAGCAGGAGAGTAGTTTTCTCAACGAATATACATTAAAACACTTTAATATCAACAGTAGATATGAAGATATACAACAGTAAATTTTCATAAGGCTTAAAACATGTCTATTTCAGGAATTCATAAATTGTCTTACGGTGGTGTTCTCCAGTCATCCTCCTTACCAAAGCTGATTTTGCTGTAACGAAGTTGGTTCCCAGCACGCTTCCTGTGTGTCATGAAAGAGCTGACTTGGCAACTGGGCGGGACACATGTGATACCAACAGTCCCGCAGTCAAAGTTGGTCTTAGGACCGTCACATCGTTTACAATTGTCCTGTAACAAGTGAAGGCGACAGCAAGCCAAGAGAAGCGACCGTACGGAAACTGACTTTTCTCTCTCCAGCAGATCACTCTGACAGTCCCAAGGCAGCACTTAGTATGCCAGACAATAGGAGAAAGACGTCCAAGATTTGTCCGAACTTCAGTTTGAGGAGTGCCGTGGAGAATATTACTTCACCAGACTGCCCTAGAAGGTACCACACCTTGACTGACTAAAATCAGAAGAACTTGATTATTTCAGAGTTCTAAACGCTGGGCCACCTAAGAGGTCAGCAAGGGTCACAAGCTTCCTGTGAAGTCCCTGGGGGTGTTCCATCCTTGTTTCTTCCCGCCTCTGACGGCCCCAAGGTATTCTTTAGTGTAGAAGTGTCATGCTGATGTGTCTCCCTCCTCCGTTTCTCATAGTCTGTGTTCCTGCAGATTCCTAGGAATTCTCGTCCTTCTCGGGCAGGGTCCATCCTGGTGTCTTCATCTGTTAATTGATTACATCTGCAGAAACAATATTTTTCAAATAAGCATTTCCAAATTTACAGGAACAAGTGGTTAGGACTTCAACATATTTTATTGGGAAACCTAATTCAGTTCATACTAGACTGGCTGAAGTTTGGTCTGTTTTGGATAATGGCTATTAACATATGTAACTCTTGTGTAAGACAGAGTCAATGGACTTTAAAATGCTTCACAGAAATTTATTATACTAATCTCATAAAAGCCCCAAATGATGAAGGTTTTTTTGTTGTTGTTGTTTTGTTTTGTTTTTTAAGAATACGACTTTCAGGTAAACAAATTCAGGTATGTGCCATTATAATGGATCTCAGAATTAGACCAGTGAGGACAGAATCAATGTAAAGTAAGCACCCCGAGAAAGTGCTTCCTCAACACCCGCTGCCTCTCCTAAGAGACCCACATCTGCCTTCCATTATCAGCTCTCAGGATGTGAAGGTGTAGAGGGGCACAGTCTCAAGACTTCAGAGAGAGAGGAGGCACCCAAGGCAAATTGAGAGAGAAAGAAAGAGGTCTGAAGACGAACGGGCATTTGCTTTAAGGATGGTGATTTGGGAAGAAGTTTCTCGGACACCACTGTAAAAGGGACAGAGTTGGCATGAAGCTACTATATGAAATAAGTGTTTTACAAGCATTAAAGGGAAGAGAAGATAAACTGAAGAGATCTGGGGTTCCAGAGCCAGTGTTCTCTTGGGGCTGCCCCCCACCCCTGCCCCAGCTTCTCCCTCGGCCAGTCAGCTCCTGTGCATAAGATCAAAACAACACTCACTTCAGAGTATAGGGGACCTCACTGTGGGTGAATAGGAAAGGGACTCTCAATTCCAAATTCCCTGGAAGGGAACCCACTACGGTCCAATCAAGGGAAGCAGAGGCTCACAAACATAGACAATAGAGGCTAGCTATTCTGGATGAAAAGGCCAGGTTTCAGTCTGGGCTTGGTGGCACAGATCTTTAATCCCAGTACTTGGGCTTATTTCTACGAGTTCAGGGCCAGTGTGGTCTAGAGAGCAAGTTTCAGGACAGCTAGGGGTACAGAGAGAAACCCTGTCTCAAACAGAGGAGGATGGGGATTGATTAATAAATAAAATAAACCCTATATTTAGTAGCCTTGCAACAATAAGGAAGCTGAAGAACTTGGAGAAATGGCTCTGCAGTTAAGAGCATTTGTTGTTCTGCAAAGGACCCAGGTTCAATTCCCAGCACCCGGATGGTGCTTCACAACCGTCGGTGACTCTGGTCCTGGGAGCTCAGACAGCCTTTTCTGTGCTCTGTGGGCACTGCATGCACGTGCCGGCCAAAATTTTCGTACACAAAATAAAATTAAAAGAGCCAGGTGTGCTGGTGCATGCTTTTAGTTCCAGCATTCAGGAGGCAGAGGCCAGGTGGATCTCTGTGAGTTCAGAGATCTGCCTGGTCAACAAAACTGTTACATAGAGAGACTCCATCTGAAAAACAATACACAACTACACACACACACACAAGAACAGGTTTTGGAGAAAACATGTGCAATTAAGTCTCAAAAATCAACACTCTGCAATATCAACGAAACAGGAAAATTTCTATTTTTATGTTGTTAGTTATTATGTATATATGGATTTACTTATTTATGGCACATAATGCATATACATATATATGCAACGTGAGTTGCATTCCCTTGCATTGTAAGAGATGTGGAGGTCAGAGGACAACCTTGGAAGGATTCAGTACTCTCTACCATCGAGGTTCCAGTGGTCAGACTTGGGGACAAGTACCTTTACATACTGAATATTTGCCCAATTTCTGTTTTGAACAGTGATGCTTGGAAGGAATTGTTTTTAAAAGAAATGCCTATTGTGAACAGGCAACTCTCTCACCATTTGAACCAATTTTGTTGTGTGGTTGACACTGTCTATGATCCCAGCTACGTGGGGGTAATTGGTGGGGTTCATGAGTTCTAGCCCAGCTTGTTGTACTAGTAAAACTGAATTAAAGAAATCTGTGTAGTTGTCGAAAGTAGAACAAACTTGTAATTGCTATTTGTCAAATAACTAGCTTGCCTTGAAAGAGCTTACAGTGTGGAAATTGATTCTAATGCACTCTGTTCGTGTCAAGGCAAAAGAAAAGTTTACGCTGGGCAGGTCGTCATTTCTTTGTGATGTAAAGATGAAACGCTTTGAGGACAAGTCAGAAGGAGGTGGTTACTGAAGAGGAGCTATTTGGCTGATTTAAAGTTAAGAAAATGTGGTTTGCTTGTCTGTTTGCCTGATTCCGACACCCTGCTTCATAATCTTAGGTCTGAAATAAATTAGCCTCTTTCCATAGCTCTAGTTTATTTTTTTCTATTTGGGAAAGAAACGAAATACTTTTTGGACCTCTCCTCAGACCTTTGCGTGAGTCGTTTGCCAGCCAGAGACGTCTCAATCTTTGTCTTGAAAATGTATGCTACCTTTAAGAGTGATGTTTCCTCTGGGTGTGGTGCTCCACCCCTGTGACCGTCAGCACTCTTGAGGCAGAGCAAGTTCCAACCCAGCTATACAGGAAGACTCTGCCTCACAAACACACACACACACATACCCACACACACACACACACACACACACACCACACACACACACCAATACAACACAACCAACTAAAATAATAAACACGGCCAAAATACAAAACAAGCACACAAACAAAAACCCAAAGACATTGTCATTATCAGTGTGCTCTCTCTCTGTCTCTCTCTCCTCTCTCCTTCTCTTCTCTTTCTCTTCCGAGACAGGGTCTTACTATGTAGTTGAGGCTTGCCTCAAAGTTGCTATAAAGTCCAGGCTAACTCAAGTTCATGATTATTCTGCCTCAGTCTTCCATGTGGCCACGATTATAAGCTTGTAATATTGTAACTAGCTATGATACAGTTGGTTTTTTTTACATTTTAAAAATCAAAGTGTTGGGAGTTATGTATGGTAAGCTCATGGAATAGATGTCTCCATGAGATATACTGAAAGGGAAGAGTTAGCATAAGGGGGAAAAATAGACTACTCCAAACAGAATAGAAAGGGGGCCTGAAAACCCACGAAAGCAGTGTAGGGTACAGAAAAGAAGCACCAATAGAGACCTCAGCTAGGTGGCTATGCTTGGTGGGGGAAGGAAATGAAGCCTCATCCAAAAGTTTGAATGAGGTCTCCCTGTTTGGAAAGAGATCCATAGCTCATAGCCCTCACAGACAGATGTGGGCTTTTGGTGGCCGACTCAGCAGTCGAGACACTATCATTCTGTGTGACTCAAAGGACGGGGACCGGGAACTACTACCCCATGAAGGAAACGATTGCTTAACATTGAGTTTCCCTACCTGAGTATAGAGACCCAGAAGAGGAGACTAACTAACCAGTACGGCTCTGGGTGTGAGGCAGTCTCTTGGGTAGTTGTGGAGAAAGAGACACTGCTTCCTGAGAAGCCAAGGGTGAAGGTGGCAGGAGGTTTGGCTCAGGGAGGAGGAAGGGCATGTTGAGAGAGAGAGAGAGAGGAGGAGAGAGAGAGAGAGAGAGGAGAAGAGACGAGAGGAGAGAGAGAGAGAGAGAGAGAGAGAGAGAGAGTTCTGTTGATTGAAAAGGAGAATAACCCTGGAGTCTGATAGTCCCACGACCGTGTGTGCATCATGCTTCCAGTCACCTGTCTGCCACTCACCCGGGTAGAGGAAGAGAGCTCAAGCTCCAGGGGCGATCTTGACACTCAAGCTGCACCCCTGCAGCAGATATCAGTACTAGGGGGCCCTGACTGGCCCTGACTGGCCCTGAGCTTGTATGGATCTCTGTGATTTCATCTTCTTCCACTTCCGGGAGACACCCTCTGCTGTAACACTAGCCACTGAGGGCATACAGTCTGGGGAGTCCTGGGAGGGTGGGATTCTCTGTGAAACCAAATGTGACCAACAGAGGCCTCCACATGCGGAGAAGGGAGCTACTGTGGCGGGCATTGGACACTTGCCTGTCCAGGTGCAACCACAGCATGAACTATAGGAATGGACCCACCCCCCACACACCAGGCACATAAGTGGCCAGCCTCCAGTCTCCAAGGACAAAGAAGGACACCGACTCCGCACCGGCCCTGTTTCCCTCCTTTTCTTTCACTTTCTGCAGTATTTTTTTTTTTTCCTCATGGTTTATTTTTTTTTTATATTAAAAAATTTCCATCTCCTTCCCATCCTCCTCCCCCTCTCCTCCCCTCCTTCTCCCCTTTCTCTCCCCTCCTTCTCCCCCTTCCCTCCCCTCCCCTCCACCCATACCTCCCCTCCTCCCTCTCAAGGCCAAGGAGCCATCAGGGTTCCCCACTCTAGCTAAGACCAAGGTCCTCCCAACTCCCCCCAGGTCCAGGAAGGTGATCGACCAAGCTGAAGAACAATTCAGAGCCCAGAGCCATTGTCCTTTGCTTCTCAGTCAGCCCCCGCTGTTGGCCACACTCAGAGAGACGGGTTTGGTCGCATGATCATCAGTCCCATTCCAACTGGAGTTGGTGATCTCCCATAGTGAGCAGAAGGAGCGGAGAACATGAGGGAGAAAGTCTGCAGTATTTTTAAAATAAATTTTACAAAAAATTGGTTTTGTTTCTAATTACTTTTGTGTGTTCACATGATGCTGTTTACAGATTTTTTTTCCACTACTGGGAAACACTCTCTCTGTTTTGTGCTATCTATAAAGTTCTTTCTTTCTTATGCTCCGCCTTCCATTCCTCTCCGTGTTCCCTTTCTGTTGTACATTTAATGGTCATTTATCTTTCTCATTTTGTTTTTTAAAAACTTCATTTTTAGTCCCTTTCTTTCATTTATCTAGTTGTGGTTTTTAACTTTTTCATTATGTGTTTAATACTGAGCCTTTGTGGTCTGTATTTTACTTTACTTTCTCTGATCCCTTGCTCTTTTCTCTTTCCCTCCATACGCTCCTCCCCCTTCTTCTTTTACTTTTATTCATTTAGTTTTGTGTCAGTTTTTTTTTGCTCTTTGCCTGACTTTCCCTCTTTGTTTCTGTTAACTCATCCATTCACCATTTTTGCATTAGTTTTTGCCATTTTTGTTTGTTTTATGGACACTGGTGATATATTAATTGGTTTTAATTAGTTTTGAGCATTGTCTTACTCTGTGTGGTTTGATGTTCCTTATATTATAGCAGTTTGTTTTATTTTCTATAAATGGCATTAGGGAGCTTGAGACTTCAAAGGACAGGTTGCTGAATAAGAAGACCCTTAAATAAAACTAAAAGAAATATCAAACCAAAGACATGAAAGTCACAATGTAGAAACATAAATGAAGAATCAAGCAACAGGACTTTTCCTCAACCACTGAACGCAAACATACTGTGGCAGATAAAATGTCAGGTGCATTTTTCAAAGATTCCAAAAGCAATGGATTCCATAAAAGATGATACAGTCAAGCAAAGGAATTCAATTAGGACCTGAAGAGGAAAACACACACCACAGAGGAAATGATCAGCAAATGTAAAAAACAACAAAACAAACAAACAAACAAAAACCACCCCAACAATATTGATGGAAAACTGAACAACACAGTGAAAGATAAGCAAGGGAATGGAGATTTGGATAAAACCAAACAGGAAACAAACAAATCAAAGTGGAAAGTATCATTAGAGGACTTAGCCAAGCAGAGAAAAGAGCGTCTGCGATGGATGGAGCACAAGGTCAAGGACGCGCCACAACCAAATATCAATCAGGAAAAATATGAGCATGGCACAATGTGCAAGAACCCTGGATAATATCAGTGGTCTAAACCCAAGAATTCATGAAGTAGAAAAGGAAAATGAGATATAAAACTAAAGACATGGAGAATCTAGTTGATTAAATTATAACATAACCTCCCTCCCCCCCCAACAAAAAATCTAGAGAAAGTGATGGACATCCAAATGCAAGAGGAATTTCAGAATTCCAAGTAGATATACCAGAGAAAAGCCATTCTGTCCACATCGTCAAGATGTTAGGACTACAAAGAAAAGAAATAATATTGAAGGTTTTAGGGAAAATGCCAAGTCATCTACAAAGACAAACATGTTTAATAACATCAGATCCCTTAGCAACAATCTGAAGACAAGCAAGTATGGACAGTATTATGTCAAGCTCTGAAAGCAAGCGACTGCCAACCAAGATTGCTATCTGCAATGACGCTCTCTTAGCTTTGATAGAGAAGTGGACTTGTAAGACAAGCACAAGTCAAACATATGACTAGCAAGTCAAAATGCAAAGCAAAACAGAAGCAAAGCTAAAAACACCCCCAAGAAATATTATAGACAGAGGAGGGGGGGGAAAGTCTTAATCAGGAGAGCACAGGAAGGAATACATTTACTGAGAGGAATGAACAAGAGCGAGCCAGACAGGAATCCAGCACACCTGCCCAAGGCACTAAACCAACTATCAGCAGAGGAGGAGCAGAATTGGCAACACAACCCAAAGCTGCAAGGATTAATACACATCTCTCAGTAATCACCAATTACAGATTATCCCAGATTACCAATAAAGAGATGCAGACTTAATGACTGGGTTTTAAAACATTAGCTCCAAACATCTGCCTGTCCCCCCAAAACATCACTCGCCAGCAAAAGACGCCCACAGACCGAGAGTCTGAGGATGGGAATCAATCAGTCAAGTGAATAGAAACTGAAAACAAGCTGTCCATAGCTTTTTCTGATGTCTGAGTCCCAAACCAACTTGGTCCGAAGAGATACAGAAGGAAATACTTCATCAAGAAGATATAGAAGTATACAAACATATATATATATATACTGAATGTAGGCATGCTCAATTTTTTTTTTTGATTTTTCGAGACAGGGTTTCTCTGTGGTTTTGGAGCCTGTCCTGGAACTAGCTCTTGTAGACCAGGCTGGTCTCGAACTCACAGAGATCCGCCTGCCTCTGCCTCCCGAGTGCTGGGATTAAAGGCGTGCGCCACCACTGCCCAGCTCAATTTTTTTTAAACAAGCACTAGTTAACATAAAAGTTTAGGTAAATCCTGACACAGTACGAGGGGTGATTTCAGTGACCCAATTACATATTCACAGAGGTCATTTGAAAGAAAAGCTAATAAAGAAAGGTCAGAGTTAAACTCTGACTTTTGATTGAAGGACTTAAGAGATATATAAACTATTCTATCCAACAGATACAGAATATACATCAGCAGCCCTTGAAACCTTCTCAAAAACAGACCTCATTCTAGACCAGAGAGCATGTCCTTTTTAAAAAAATAATTTACTTTAATTTTATGTTCAATGGTGTTTTCCTGGATGTATGTCTAAGTGAGAGTGTTGGATCCCTTGGATCTAGAGTTACAAACAGACGCGAACTGCCATGAACCCGAGTCTTCTGGAAGATCAGCCAGTACTCTTAACCACTGAGCCATTCTTCTCCAGCCTCAAGAGAAGCAAGTCTTAGCAAAATAGAAGAGAAATCAAAACTATTTCCCATATCTTATCAGATTCATACTGGCAGTGAAACTGGAAATCAGTAGGCAGAAGAAACCACAGAACGGCAGAAATACTTGAGGCTGAATGCCATCTTCATGAAGAACCAGTGGGTCATTCAAGAAATCGGGAGGGAAATATTTAAAAATTCTTAAATCAAGCAAAAATGAAAGCAACCACTTATCAGTATCTTTGAGATAGAGTTAGGGCAGTTTCTCAGAGGAGAGTTATCGCTCTGGGTATTTACATAAGAAAAACCAGTGTGACAGTAGACACAGGACCAAATGATGGATCTGAAGGGTGCTAAAACAAATAAGAGACGCCAAACCCCAAAGCAGTGAACAGCAAGAAATAATAAAGATCTGAGCGGAAATTAATGACGTGGGGACTAAAAGAACAGTACATAAAATCAGTCAGACAAAGAGTTGCTTCTCTGGAAAAACAAACAAAGTTGTCAAATCCATAGCCAAGTTGACCAAAAAAAAAAAAAATGCAAGAGAATACTCAAATTAATGACATTAGAGATGAAAAACTGAATGTTACAACAGAATCCAGTAAAAATCCAGAGGGATCATTAAAAAATACTTTGAACATTTGAATATCAAGAACCAGAAAATCCAGAAAAGGGATAAATTCTTAGGCATATATGACATACTAAAATTAAATCAAGACTATATAACCAACTCTAGAGATCTATAATAAGCAACAAGATTAATGCAAAAATTAAGTCTCTAATGAAAGAAAACTCAGGGATGGAAGGATTAACTAATGAAGTCTGTCAAGAAAAGCCAGTGCCGAATATCCTCAAATCGGTTGTTCTATAATAAGAAAGAAAAGAAAAAACAACACTATGAAACAAGTATTACTCTGGTATCTAAAACGGGAGAGGGCACAAGAACAAACAAGGAAACTATAATTTTCATGATGAACACACATGTAAAAATCCTCAATAAAGCCGGGCGGTGGTGGCGCACGCCTTTAATTCCAGCACTCGGGAGGCAGAGGCAGGCGGATCTCTGTGAGTTCGAGACCAGCCTGGTCTACAAGAGCTAGCTCCAGGACAGGCTCTAAAGCTGCAGAGAAACCCTGTCTCGAAAAACCAAAAAAAAAAAAATCCTCAATAAAATTCTTGAGGACTTAAAGCTAGAGAAATAGCTCAGGCAGGCCTGCCTATAATTATACTTCCAGGGGCCGGGCGGTGGTGGTGCAAGCCTTTAATCCCAGCACTTGGGAGACAGAGGCAGGCGGATCTCTGAGTTCGAGGCCAGCCTGGTCTACAAGAGCTAGCTCCAGGACAGGCTCTAGAAACTACAGGGAAACCCTGTCTCGAAAAAAAAAAATTATACTTCCAGGGGAACATAATGCCCCTATCTTGTCTTAGGCATACATATACACATGAATAAACATAATAAGAAACATTTTTACATTCTTGAGAACTAATTTTATAAATACACATTAGGATTATTCCGTATGATCAAATTTGTTTCATTCCAGGAATGCAAGGTTGGTTCAATACACACAAATCAGTAAAGATAATGCAGAACATAAATATTATCATTTTATTAGATGTAGAAAAATCCTTTGATGAAGTTTCATATCCCTTCATGAAGCATAGCCCCCCAAGAAACTAATAATTGAAGGAACACAGCTCAACATACTGAAGGCTATATGTACAAGAAACCTTTAGCCAACACTAAATGGAAAGACTGATGTCTTTGCCTCTAAAACCAGGAAGAAGACAAGGGTGCTGCCCTCGTGAGCCCTACTCCAAGCAGTATTCGAAGTCTCAGCTAGAGCAAAAGACAAGATAGAGGAGTAAAGCAGATGTGAAGAAGAAGGAAGAAGGCACGTTTTGCCTTTTTGCAGACAACATGAGCCTAGACCTAAAAGACCCAATGACTCCACCAGAAAACACTTAGAGCTGATAAATACTTTCATCAGTGAGGCAAGATACAAAATAAACACACGGAAATGAGGAGCTATTCTATATCCCAATATTGAGCTTGCCAAGGTTATTAAATCAAGGGGAAAATCCTATTCACAAAGCCTAAAAAAACAAATGCAGAAATAAACCTAACCACCCAGCCAAAAGAAACTAAAGACTAAGGACCTTAATGCTTTAGAGTCCAAAGAAAGAAACTGAAGAATACACCAGAAGTAAGAAAGACCTCTCACATTCTCAGGGATTGTCAGAATTCATACAGAGGAAATGGTTATATTACTGCAAGGTATATACAAATGCAACACAACTCCCATCAAAATTCTGATTAGCATTCTTTTGTTTTGTTTTGTATTGTTTTGTTTTTCGAGACAGGGTTACTCTGTGTAGCTTTGAAGCCTGTCCTGGCACTAGCTCTGTAGACCAGACTGGTCTTGACTCACAGAAATCCACCAGCTCTGCCTCCTGAGTGCTGGGATTAAAGGCAGTATCACCACAGCCCGGCAACTACAATAAACTCCAAAATCCCACATCAGATTAGGAGTTTACATCTAAAATATATGCAAAACTGAAAAAAAAAATCAAAATAACTCAGCCAAACAATTGGCTAATGAACTGAGTATACAATTTTCAAATTTTCAATTATAATCGTCCACTGAATAGTTGAAAACCTGTTGACCATCCTTAACCATGAGGGAAATGCAAGTTAAAATTGCTTGGAGACCTCATCTCACCTCAGTCAGAAAGGCTGTCATCAGGAGAACAAACAAGAACAAACACTGGTGAGGTGTGGGCAGGGTGAACTCCTGTACACGGCTAGCAGGAGTATAAACTCACGTAGCCACCGTGGAAATCGGTGTGACCCACAGTCCCTTAAAAAACTAAAAAGAAAACTACCATATAACCCAGCTGTACCTCTCCTGGGTACATACCACAGAAATACTTGCACATCCGTGTTTTTGTTTTGCTGCACTATTATTTATAATAGCTAGGAAGTGAACCAGACCAAATGCCCATCAACAGGTAGGTGGACAATGGGAACACGGTACACACACAGAGAGAGATGAAACCATGACATTTGCAGGAAAATGGGCGAAACCGAAAAGCATTCTGTTACATGAAGTAAGCGAGACTATGAATGACAAATACCCTATATGTCGTCTCATCTGACGTGTGTGTGTGTGTGTGTGTGTGTGTGTGTGTGAGAGAGAGAGAGAGAGAGAGAGAGAGAGAGGAAAGGAGAATGGACACCAGAGGGGAAGAAAGGGGAAAGGGTAATAGGATAAATATGACGTGAAAACAGAAGCAGGCACTATTTAAGGGGAAGGAAAGGACTGGGATGAGGGGTTGAGAGAGGAGAGTGGGAGGAGAAAATGTCAGAAGAAAGTGGCAACTTGCCGGGCGGTGGTGGCACACGCTTTTAATCCCAGCACTCGGGAGGCAGAGGCAGGCGGATCTCTGAGAGTTCGAGGCCAGCCTGGTCTACAAGAACTAGTTCCAGGACAGGCTTCAAAGCTACAGAGAAAACCCTGTCTTTTTGAAAAACAAACAAACAAACGAAAGTTATAATGAAATCCATTACTTTATATTCTGTTTAAAAATTAATAAAAAATACAGCAAGAATGCAGATCCCTGAATCTGTCTCCATTTATAACTCTGCTTTTAGCATGGTCTGCAATACAGTTCCTTCAGGTACAATTGCAATCAAAAAGAGTTAGATTACTCATAAAATGTAGCACTTTGTATAGGTCTGGGCTTGATGGTGTATGTAAATTGGCCCTTCCCTGGCCACAACAGGCATTTAATAGCTGTGCTTAAGGACTTTGAAATACTTTCCCTCCAATCTACAAAATGTCTCTTTAAGTATGATGATCCTATTATACTTAATCCTCGTATTCTGATGAGAAAAATATATTCTTCATTATATGGATAAACAGGAAGTTTAGGAAATTGAAATGACTGTCTTGGTAAAAGCCTTGATTGAAATCTGGGCCACCTGGTCGCTATTGCAAAACTTCTTCCTTAGATTCATTATGTGTCTGAGTGTTTTGTCTGGATGTATGTGCACCACGTGTATGCCTGATATCCAAGGAGGTCAGTAGACGCCTTGGATTCAGTTTCAGAGAATCCCAAGTTACGGATGGTTGTGAGGTTGTGAGCTACTACGTGGGTGCTGGGAACCGTTGGTCATAGATTTTTCAACCTAGGTTTGCTTTGTTTGTTTGAACCAAGTTTTGCTACGCAGTTCAAGCTGACCTTGAACTCAGAATTTTCTTGTCCCAGCCTCCCTCTTGGTTATAGAAAGATTGAACTCAGGGACACATGACCGACTCAGTCTCGTTACTGTTTGGGTGTGGAAGGCAGCTCTGCTTCCACGCTCCAGAGCAGTGAAAGAACAGAATCTTGCCCCCTGGATCTACACCCAGTGCCACAGTGGACAGCTGGTTTCCAAGTTTTACTTTTAGTTTGGCCACGCAAAAAGGTTTCAACCTAAATGTCTTATCATCTACCTCAGATTTGTTTCTCCACGGGGTTCTGACTGCCATAAAAGATTTTGTCCAGTTCCTCGGAACTCTCCCTTATCGTTATCAGAATGGGGGGAACTTTGTGAAAAGATTATCTGGCGGAGCCCATCTCTAGCTGCGGCACTACTAGTAATCATACCAAGAGCTGGAAAGATCGCTGGTACAGAGAGTAAAAAGAGCGCAACATCAAGACTGGTACCGGCTCAGCCCTGCTTTCCTGAGAGCAGCTTTCACTCTGAGGACAGACAAATTTCTTAGTTTTTCTGTGTGGGTTGATAGAGGACCTGAACCCTATAAGCTTATTGATTGACAATCATCTGTCTTTCCTTGTCCACCTTCTCTTTTTGTTATGGTGACGTTTATTTAAAGCCCAGTATTCCCCAGGCAGAGGCAGGAGGATTTCTGTGAGTTCGAGGCCAGCAAGTGCTACCCACATACTGAGACCTTGACTCAAAAATGAAGGAAAAAGAAAATAGACCACTATATGTAAGATGTGAATAACAGCATGGTGTATGTAAGGTAACATAGGCATTATGAATGCTGCATCGACAAACCCAGGGCTAGGAGTAAAAAAGGTCCTATACTAAATGGCCCCAGCTACTTCCTTGTCCTCTTACTTTTACTGACAATTCTTTTTTAGTCTTTAAAAGTGCCAAACACATTCCCTTCTAATTGCTAGTTCTTGTCATTGCTAGTTCCTTTCTTGTAACTAGATAGTTCCAGGACGGGGCCAATCTCATCCTTCAAATTGCTGCTCAAATGTCACTCTAGGAGGTCCTTCCTGGTCATCCCAAAATAACATCTCTACTCACTTTCCTGTGTGTGTACATGTGACGGGCAATCACACGCCCAGCGCGGCGAAGATTTAAAGCATGTATTGTGGCTTTTACGAGACTACAAGCTTCAGCAGGACACAGAATGGAAGTTGCTTTCGTCTCCAATCCTTGGGCGTCTGATGCCTCGCAGGTGGTCAGTAAATTCTTGAATGAATGAACGTGGCTCTTTGGGACCTGGCGAGCCTTTTCTTCTTCCACCCCCTCCCCTTCCCAGAAGTGGTAGCTGCCCGAAGTCAAGCGCTCGGGTCTCAAGGGTCCGGCGTAGGGTGGCGCGTTCCCTTGGGCCAAGCGATTATGGCAGGGAGCTGCAGGCGCGTGGAAGCGAAAGGAGAAAGGGTGCGGCGAGATCCGGAGAGGAAAGTCTCTGCGGAGGCAGCGGCCGCCTACACTATCAGTCCGGGTGCACCGGGGCCTTCCCGGCCTGGCTGACTCATTCCCAGCCGCCTCCTCGGCCTGCGGAGCGGAGGCCGCATGCTCGCCCAAGGCAGCACCAACCCGCACCCATCCCGCTCCTCCTCCTCCTCTCGCGCTCAGGCCCGGGGCTGCCCCGGGAATCTCCACGCGCTCCTCCGCTTCCCGGGAGCCCGTAGCCTCGGCCCTCCCCCTCCCCACCCTCCGCCCGGGCCCAGCCGGGAAGAGCGGCCCCGCGGGTGGCGCAGGCGCAGTGGGGCGTATCCTCCGCCCCCCCCCGCCCCCCCCCCCCCCTGGCTCGCCGGCTCCCGGGTCCGCAGCGCTAGGCCGCCCGCCCGAGGCAGCACCGGCAACGGAGCCCGCCGCACAGGGACGGCTGAGCCCGCGTCGCGAGCCGAGCTGAGGGGGCGTGCGGCCCCGGGAGGGCGGGGACGGGCTCGGCGGCCGCGCGCGGTGGGCGTGGCGTGGGCTGCAGGAAGCAGAGGCAGAGCAGAAACGGGGCAGCCGCGGCCGCCGACGGCCTCCCGCCGCGCTGACGGGCTGGGCGGGCCCCGGCTCTGGGCGAGCTCGCGCGGCTTCGGCGTCTCGGCCGCGGCCCCGGCTCCGGAGGCGCCCGTCGGGGCGAGGGTTGCTGGCGGCTGTCGGGACCGCCGCTGCGGGATGTGAGTGCGGGCCGAGCCCGCGCGGGAGGGCCCCCGAGGGCCCAGCCTGGCGGCCGCTCGCCCCTACACCCGGCCCGGGGGCTCCCTAGACCTCGGCCCGCCCGACGCGTCGCGGAGGAGTAGCCCCTGCGCGCTTCGGGGCGCTCCTGTGTGGCTCAACCCGTGTCGCCGGTGGGTTCAGACCCTGGCTACTGAATGGGGTGGAAGCGGGGGGGGGGGGGGGGAGCGGTTCTCCCTGCGATCCCTCTTCCTGCTCCCCACTTCGCCCCTGTTACTGGCAGGGAACTTTAAAGCGGGTTTCCAAGCAGCCTAGGAAGGAGTGTCTGGCTGCCGATAAATGTATGCATCGTCTTGTGTCCTAGAACCCGATCCTTATCCTTCCTTATCCTCCTGTAAATTTTTCTAGGCATCTAAACAGTTCGGGGGTGGGGTGAGGGAGAGCATCTATTTGCCTTGGGTTTCTGAGGTTGTGACTGCGGCTTCTGTTTTTAGGTTCCAGAAGCAGGCTGCGGGAACAAGATGTGAACTGTTTTTCCTCCCCAAAAGAAGAGGCCCTTCCTTTCCCTCCCGCGACGGTGGGTGTGCGAGCCCGGGGCTGTGTGGTCGCTGCAGTTAAAAACAAGGGTGTCTGCGATCTGCGAGCCAGTGCCTGCTGGGGCGGCTGGATGCTTAGGTAGAACAGCAGAGTTAATTGTTGCTTACTCCGAAAATGGAAGTGCCGAACTTTTCCTGTTGCCGTGGGAGAGTAATTGGTATTTATTGTGTCTCTTGGATCCTTTAAGAAACATTCCTTGTTGGGTTAACAGTGTGGCTTTGCGGAGAAAATAATTTTGCTTGGGTGTCTGCTGCCACATTGAATGCTTCCTGTATTCACCTGCCTCAGCTTGCTATGTTGCTTGAATGTTACGCAGTCTGCTTTCCGGTTATTAATCTGTCAGGGGAAACTCCTTTTCTCTGAATGAAAGGATAGGAGCCACTGAGTGTGTCACAGAGGGAAGGGAAACACAGTGGGAAGAAGGGAGTCGGAGGTTGCTTTTGGTTTCATAATAGGTTTGTATAAGTGAGCTGTTGGCTTACTACAAATATTCTGATACAATTCCCAGCAGATTTGAAAATGAATCATCAATTCTTGGTCCAGTTTCTCCATGTTCTTCACCTGTTTACCACCCATTCCAAGTGTCAGGATCATTTGGTTGTGTGTGAATGTGCTCGGCTGTGCTACATCTGCAGACTGGATGTGTCCAGGACTTACTATCTTGAGAGTACTACTTAATAGTTCTACGAAGCATTTACCTGTGCAGGAAGGCTGCAGGATGTGTTGGCTAGATGAGCACTTAGCTTTATTTTTGCTTTTACGGAGTGTTGTGGAACTAGTTCTGTAGACCAGGCTGATTTTAACCCAGGAGACCTGCCTGTCTCTGCCTCCCCTGTGCTGGGATGAAAGGGGTGGGCAGCCGCGAACCACCACCTGGCTTGGATTTGTTTCTTTCCGTGTCATTTCCTTTGCGATTTGAAGGTGCCTTGACCATGGAAAGCAAACGTGATGTTTTTCTCTACTTCACCCCAGTAGGCTATTCTGGAAAGCTGGGTTCCATTCCTGGCAAAGTAGGAAAGAGCCCCGACTTCCGAGTTAGGTCTGAATGTGTGGACTTATTTTAGAATAATGGTGTGTTCAGTACCTTTAAGAGCTGTATTACTGACAGTTTACTTCCTTAGGTGATGGTGTGAAGATTGATACGATACGCACAGTAGTAAATGGTTTGGCCACTTTTTGAAAGGCAGGTAAAGGAGCTGGATGGTGCATTGGTGGTCTGCCAGTGGCAATTCTTCCTTACAGTAAGGGGAAACTACATCTGATGTATTTACAGCCTATGTATGGAAGGGTTTGCCACCTAAGCCCCATTTTGCTGCCCTCTTGTGGATAACTGCAAAGAATTTTCTTTCGCTCCTCCTCCACAACGTTGTTTTCCCTTTTTAGGCTCCTTCCTTTAGTTCTCAGTTTCCCGAACTGCGAACCAGGTGCCTAGAGCAGCAGGTATTTTCAGGGTACGGAAGCTCCCGTCCATTCCTACAATGCTGTGTCTTTGTAGAGCTGTATTTCAGAGTTTACTATGTGAACAGCAGCAACTTAGTGTGTGACAGTTAGTGTGGAAAAAGAACCGGCAGTGTGGCAGTGCTTAGATGTCGGTGCCCCAAGCAACACGAAGCCCTAAGACTATTAATGCGAACTTGTTTGAGCCTACATTACTATTTCTTTGGCTTAAAAACTTCATGAAGAAATTGCAGTCTTTCATGAGTCCCCAAATAGTTTGGGAACTTCTTCACTTGATTCCAGTAGGCTTTTCTGATAAAATTTTTGATTCAAAGCTAGTAGCAGTTCATAATGGCTTAACAGTACTTCTCATAATGCCGGTATGACTTCTGCTAGTTTCTCACGTTATAATTATTCCTCTTGTGTACGTGTTACTATACTCGTTTTATAGCTTTTTAAAAAATTTTGCATAGGTCTCTTACCACTATGTTTTTAATTAATCTTTTTGTCCCAAACGAAAACTATTATACTACTGCTATAATTTGAGTGTCCCTCAAAGGTTTTTGTGTTAAAACCTTTATTACTAGGCTTTGGCTTGCCGGAGATCATAGACTAATGGATGGAGGGGAGATGCTGAGATGCCGACATCTCTGATTGCCTCCCTGCTGCCATGGTGGCAACCAGGCCTCTACTTTTCTCATTTTAATAATACTTTGTTGGTCAAAAAGACAGTTTTTGAGCACTCTGTATTTTCCTACAACTACATAGAACAATCGCCTTATGTTTGTATGGTCTGTTTCGTTGTAGATGAGACTTGTCAGTATTACCTAAGAAGAATCTCCTTTCATAGTGTTCAGTGACATTTTTCCTCATTTTGGGCTAAGTCCGTTCTGACGGTCTCCTTGAGGCTTTATTAGGTCTTTATTCGATTTCAAGACAGATTTTACGTGGATCTTCATCTCTTCCCAGTTACTGTAGAAATGTTCCTTAATTACATACAGGACACATTGGAATATATACTGTTGGGCTCTGTCTCCAGAGTTTCTGTCTCAGTAGGTGTGGAGTGGAACTCTTGCCTTTTTTTTACATGTTTCCAGGTGAGACTGTAATTTTGATCCTGGAACCACAACATTTCCAGAATCACTGATTCAATTTAGGTTGGCAAAGTTTTTCTGTTAAAGACCAGATAGTATTTAAACTGTGTTGGCAAGATTGCCTCTTTTGCCACTCCACAGTGGTGCCTTTGTAATGGCAGAAGCAGTCCTAGGCAGTCCATAAATAACTGGCCTGCTGTGTTCCAGTAAAGGTTTATTACAAAAAGAGTAACTGGCCGAATTTGGCATGTAAACTAAAATACAAAAATTCCCAATGTACATTATTGCATAACACCACATTCTCCGTGAGTTATTGCTGTTCTTTTCATTCATTTAGTTTAGAGCAAAACTTATTGAAAGAGCTGTTTGTCTTTTTTAAATTATCTCTTAAAATTTATTTTCTTGAGCAAGTAACCCATTTAATTTTTATGATTCAAAGTAGTATTTTTGTTCTTGTGTTATTTTGCTTGTGAAACAGAAGAGGGATTTTGTTGGATTAAAAATGGTGTGTGTTCCTGATTGCAACACACACATATGCCAAGTTAGTGTAGAAACACTAAATGCTCTTTATATCTCTACTATAGTGTTTTTAAGTGCTCTGATTCTAGCCAGCTAGAGACATAAAAATCAAAAGCTGATCATTTAACAAGCTTTCAATTCCGATTTGAAACCTGTATGTTCTAGGACCATGTTATACACATTCTTTCTATATTTTTTTACACTCCAGTTCCTGTGAATAATGATGTGCTTTTTGTTGGTTAAATTTTCCTTTATTCAGTCTTTACTGTGTGTGTGTGTGTGTGTGTGTGTGTGTGCGCGCTACAGGTATACAGGTAGGTGCCCTGGAAGGCCATAAGAGGGCCTCAGATCCCTTGAAGCTGGACTACAGCTGCAGCAGACAGGGCAGGTAGAAATCAAACTTGGGTTGACTGGAAGAACAGGAAGCTCTTTAACTCTGAGCCGTGTCTCTTCAAACTCTTCCACGGAAAGGTCTAGTCCACGCTTTAACTGTGTATGACACACCTAGAAGCTTTCTCTATTTTAATTGTCATGATCATCCTTTCCTTGTCACTTCTGCTGCACTTCAACTAAGAATTTAGTATTAGATTATACCTTAACTAAATGAAAAGTACAGGCTTTTAGGAATTTTAGATTTATTAATTACTGAAACGAGGATGGTAAGATTCCCTTATCAAACATAATTAGTTTGCAATAAGAATGGATTAGAAGTTATTTTTAGTTCTCTTGGCTTCTAGTTTCATACTTTTGCCAATCTATTATGTTATTTTCTCATTGTCATTTGTTTGAAAAGTCAAGTGTTTTAGAATTCTATAATGTAGGAGTGATTTGGATGATATTAGATTCTAAAATGATTGTATTGGAGGCTTTTACATGTATGTGTGTATGTACATACATAATTAAAATTCATAATCTCTCCTATTTAATTTTCATTTATTTGACATAATTTTGGTGCCAGGGACCATGAATGAAATAATTAATGAAACATTGTGCTTCTCACCTTCAAAAATCTTTCAGTCTAGTGATGAAAGAAAAATCAGTAAACAAAACCAGAAACCTCTGAGAAGTCTGAATTGATGGCTGCTGGGTAGGGGCAGGACAGCTGGAGAGGGCGGCTGAGAACTTTGGGAGAGATGATGATTTCTAAAGGGTTCTGGGTGACATATATGAGCGTGGTCCAGACCATGACTACATTGTTCATTTCATTTATATGAGGAGGAAATCCTATAAATATAGATCAGAAATAACTTAAATGCAAGTTCAGAATTAAGTACTTGAAACTACATGCATTTTAAGAACTAAAGAATTTGCAGTTAGTAACTTAGAGCTACCTATCTTCTCCCACTAGTGTATTTTGAGTTTGCCTTGCTTTTAGTGTTCTTTTTGGTTTCATATATGTACATATGCCTTAATTCAGTTTTGTCCAGCTTATTTAAAGTGGTTATCTCAAAGCTTACAGTTTTCTACAACTTACCATTCTGTTGTTAATGTTTGTTTCCTGCAGAGTGACTGCACCCCAGTATTTACTCATTTTCTCCATAATTCGATTATTTGAAGGTTTGTGTGCTTTGTTGTGACTTTGGAAGTGGAGGTGCAGTGTGTATGTGTTTGTGTGTGTGTGTTTTAGTTTCTCTAGGGTTTGTGACTACAATAATTGATCCCCAAAAGCCATTCGAGAAGGTTAAATAACAATGCTGAGATGTGGTTTACATGGTGCTGACGTGTACAGATGCTACAGCAGCGCTGTCAGATAAAACTAGCACAGCAGGGCACAGCAGGGCATGGGCAGTGGCACCCGCCACAGTGTGTGTGTGTGTGTGTGTGTGTGTGTGTGTGGTGGGGCGTGTTGAAGTGTGCTAAGGATTAAGGTGAGGTGGAGAATGGTGAAATGTACTTGCAAACTACATTTCAAGAAAGATAGTTACGTTAAAATTTAAAACAGTTCATTTGATTTCAGGAAACTTTTTTTTTTTTTTTTTTGAGATGTCTGCCTCTGTAGCCCCAGTTGGCCAGGAATTCAACAGGTAACCTAAACTGACCTCAGACTCATGGTGATCTTCTTGCCTCCGCCTCTTAAGTGCTAGGATCACAAGCATGAGACACCACACCTGGCTTTAAAGTGTTTTAAAGTGAACTTTTATTTGAAGTAGCCCCACTCTGAGTTACAGCCTGACCAATGTCAGAAACAAGCTCATCCGTATCCGTCACCAGTCACAGCCAAGCGGTCTACAGCCCAGTGGCCTGTATGGCCCCTGCTCATTTTCTCCTCCCTCCTGCCACAGTCCTGCCGTGCTAACCATGGTCCTAACTGTCACCATAAGCAAGAACAGCTGAGAGGAGAGATGCGGAAGTGGCTCGAGAGGCTCCTATAGTAAACAAAGATCTCTGCTGCTAGAAATCAGAGAGAATGACAAAATGGTAGCTTTTGAATGCCTGGTTGCTTAGATTTGCCTGGAATAGAAAGTAGGGACTTGAAGCTTTTGATTAAAAGCATACTGAAAATTTTTTAGCAGGATATATAAAAATAAGCTAGCACCATTACCAAGAAACTGTCAAACTTTGCTGCATTAAACAGAACCACAAGTCTTAAATTGCTCGGTGGAAAGACATGGTGGCTCAGTTGGCAGCGGACCGCAACTGCCCAACCTGCAGTCGACACAGAGCGTGCAGAGAGGTGTTTCAGAGTGTGCAGAGAGGTGTTTCAGAGTAAGGGGAATTTTTTTTCAAAGACATTGAAAAAAACACATGGAGACTAACTACTAAAAGATATATTTCAACAGGAAGAAATGAATCCAGAAGGAAGTCATAAGATCACAGACACTGTGAACACAGACAGACACACTCTTTGGTTCTAACAGTCTGCTTTAATTGACATTGTAGCTGCTCAAAAATCAACTCTTATCTTTGTTATCTTTTCCATTGTTTTTAAAGTTTGTTTCATTTGTTTTTGTTTGCTCTTAATTATTTCCTTCCTTCCTTCCAACTTTGAGCTTAAATTGTTTTTTTTTTTTCCTCATTCCTGAGGAGCAATGTTGGTTTGTTTGAGATCTTCCTTTATGTAAGCACTTACTGTTAACTTTCTTTATAGAACTGCTTTTGGGTGTGTTTGATTGACTTGTAGAACTAACAAAGACTACATAACAAATTACTAAAATATTTTTTAATCATATAAATTTGAACAAATTTAAATTCTTTTGAGGTTTTGCATATTTACTCAGTTAATCTTCAGAAAGCTTGTGACTTTTTATCTAACAATTGCCAGTTAGGGTTTTTTGTTTGTTTGTTTTGGTTATACAGTTTCATTGGGTGTACATTTTTATAACTAAAGACTAGTTCTAATTTTTTCCTTATAGTTGTATATAGAAATATGTTTCAAATTGTAATTATTTCTCTTTTTTTTGAGTCAGGGTCTCACTACTTGCTGTCCGTGAACTTGATATATAATATATATCAATCTGGCTTCAAACTTGCAGAGATCTTCCTGCCTCTGCCTCCCAAATGCTGGCATTAAAGGTGTGTGCTATGGCCAAATTATAGTCCATGTTCAGAGGGAGAGGGAGTCTCTGCCATCCCCATGTAGACCAGGCGTGTTATTCTCTTAGTTATTTTTTCCTTCTATCTGTAGTATTTAGAGCAGTGCTTTGTGTATAGCACATGCTTTACAGTTTTGTTGCAGGTTACTTTCACTTATTTTCTTTTCTAATATACTCTCACTGTGTGGCCGTCCTTCTGTCTCTATGCACCACCACTACTAGTTTATTGTTTGCTGTTATAACCAATATTTTCCATGATAACATATATTGGTAAAGTTGTCACATTTTTAACCCCAGTCATGAAAGAGTCCAAACAGGCAATCTCATATTTTAGCTGCCAGGCAGATTCTGGTATAATTGTCTAACTACAATGTCAATGAAAAATAAAATTGCATAAAACAGTACTTAGTTCTTCATCTTCCAGTATCAAAGGGCAACATCCTATTTATGTTAGTGGTTTTACAGATCTCCTAAGCTTGAACTCTGCACACACTTCTTTCACTCCCTGGCTTCTTCCACATTCAGTTAGTCGCTGGGTAGCACTAAGTCTTGTGTTTATACTGCCTATCATTATCTACCCATGCTGTTTGCATTTGTGATCTCCGGTTGCCTATACTGCGGCAGCAGCAGCTTTCTAACTTCGTGACTTATCTTTCTGATTTGTTGTCTGTGGTATAAAGTTTAAATTCTTTGGTGTAGCATTTGCTTCTTTCCTTAACCTTGTGCTGTATCAGCCAACATTGTATTCTTTGTAAACAACTAGATGTCTTGTGGGAGGTAGACAGTTCCTGACACTGATTCAGCTGCTAATCATGTCCAAGTATGTTATCTCTTGGCCTTTCTTTCATGATTGCCTCATGATTTTTTAGGTGAGTACTCTCCTAAAATTCTTGCACAAATTCAGGTAGAAAGAAGGTAAGAGGAAAAAGAATAAAGATCATGCTGACAGTAACTTCTTGAATCTTGTTTTCTGAAACTTATTTACATAGTTATCTGTTAGTAGGGAAGTAGTGTTTTGTTAGGCACTCAGTGATGCCCAACAAAATTGCGCTTCTCTTTCAAAGGAAGAGGAAATGCTAGCAATCTTGCCGCAGTTGTCCATCCTACTGGGGTGTAACCTCTTACTGTTTTAATTTAGCCTGATGAGTTGTTGCGCTCGTAGTACACTCTTCAGCACAGTGCACTTCCCTGGACTGTGTCTAAATCTGATGCATTTTCAAAATCAGTTTTAAATATGACTGTCTCTGATAAAGCTCATCATTCCCACCTGAAATGTAATTTCCCCTCCACTAAAACAATTCTCAGGGTAATTGTAAATAATGTTTATATGTGTGAACTTTTCTGTTGTCTGTAACTTATTCTAATGCTTTTTTAAAAGATTATTTTATGTGTGTGTTTGCCTGCGTGTGTGTGTGTATGTATGTATATGTATGTATGCATTCATGCACCTCATGCATGCTTGATGTCAGCAGAGGGCAGAGGAGGGTGCTGGAGTCCTAGAGTTACAGAGGATTGGGAGCCACCTGTGACATGGGTGCTGGGAATCACACTGGGTCCTCTGGAAGAGCAGTAAGTTCTTTTTATGGCTGAGCCATCTCTGTTTCATGGTTGTTTAGTTAGTGATACACATTTATATCCCCTGTTAGGTTTACAGCTGGAATTTTAGAATTGTCCACTTGAAGCTCTGTATATTGTGCTGTGCTTTCTGTGTAGTAGTATACAGTGTTTAGTCAGCTAATCACTTTGACAGAGTCATGGCTGTCAATAAGACTTCTTTGTGTATGAGGGATGTCTTTATTAATATCACTTTTTGGGGTAACTGTATTGTTTTGTCTTTACTAAAATCACATTTTGCGGTAACTATTGTTTTCTCTAATAGGCCAATGTTCTGAGAAAGACTCTAGATGGGAATGGCTTGCCTTACAGTGACAGAGATGGAGGCAACCTCCACATCCCCTGTACATCAGAATGGTGATATTCCTGGAAGTGCTAATTCTGTGACGCACATAGATCCAGTCCTTCAAGTGTATTTGTACCATTCTCTTGGGAAAGCTGAAGGAGACTATCTGAAGTTTCCAACTGGAGAGTATGTTGCAGAAGAAATTTGTGTGGCTGCTTCTAAAGCTTGTGGTAGGTATTAAAAATCACCTTTTCTTATTTATAGGTTAATTTTTAATTGTTACTCTAATACAATTTACATCTGTAATTTATTATGGCTACTAGCTGTGTGTTCTTATGCATAACAGAATAACATTATAGAATTTAAAGTGATTGCCATAGAGTGCCTGCAAATGTTTTGAGATCATAGTAGGTAACTAAAGAATCTTGTCATGAAATATTTCATAAGTCAGTCTTTTTTTTCTTTTTCTTTCTTTTTTTTTTTTTTTAAAGTGATGTAGGGTTTGCTGTGTAGCCCAGGCTGGTCTGGGACTGACTGTTATATAGCCCAGTCTGGCCTTGAACCTACCTGTTGTTTCAGTCTTAAAATCTGGGATTACAGATATGAGTTGTCATCTCCAGCTTCATATGTAAATCCTGAAAGTACATCCTGAGCAAAGTGTGGAAGTAGACTATCAGTTTGTTGACATATGTATTTGGGTAAAATTCTTATTTATTTACTTTTATTTTGTGTGTGTGTGTGTATTTTGCCTGCATGTATGTCTGTGTACCCTTTGTGTGCCTAGAGCCTGTGGAGGCCAGAAGAGGGTGTGGTACAGATGGTTGTACACTGCCACCCAGGTCCTTCTCAAGGGCATTCAATACTCTTAATAGCTAAGCCATCTCTGGATATAATTATTGATTAAATATTTTACAGCTTTAGGCATCAGGTCATTTTCTTTTCAACTCCTGAAGTTCTCTACCAATCCCATATATACCCCTCCCCTTCTCTGTTTTTTCCAGTGTGCCTTGAAATCATTTTTATCTTGAAACTTAATAAAACATTTATCTTAGTCAGTGTTCTGTTGCTGTGAAGAGACACCATGACCACAGCAACTTTTAATTAGCATTTAATTAGGGCTTGCTTATAGTTTCAGAGGTTTAGTCCAAGCCGGGCGGTGGTGGCACACGCCTTTAGTCCCAGCACTCGGGAGGCAGAGGCAGGCAGATCTCTGTGAGTTTGAGACCAGCCTGGTCTACAAGAGCTAGCTCCAGGACAGGCTCTAAAGCTACAGAGAAACCCTGTCTCGAAAAACCAAAAAAAAAAAAAAAAAAAAAAACCCCAAAAACAGAGGTTTAGTCCACTGTCATCAAGATATCAAAGAGGGAGCATGGCAGCACCCAGACAGACATGGAGTTTGAGAAGTAGCTGAGAATTCTACATCCAGATCTGCAGGAAACAAGAGCTCTGGGCCTGGCATGGGTTTTTTTGAAATTTCGAAGTCCACCCCCCAGTGACATACTTTTCCAACAGGGCCACACCTCCTGATCCTTTCAAATAGTGCCACTCTGTTGCACTATATTACTGAAGTTTATTTACTGATGGGTTTTGCTACACATTTTATCCTTATTCACTGGTATCTAAAATTTTAAATGCTATAGATAAAATAGAATGGTAGTTACATTTCAGGTGTTCCATCTCTTCAGCATTCAAATCTGTGAGCCTATAGGAGCCATTCTTACTTAGACTACTGAAACAGTTCACCTTTTTATGGCCTGTCCAAAACTGTAGAAATAATAAATTTTACAAGACTACTAAGATTATTTAAGAAACATTATGGTTTTTTAATTAAATGTTCTTTTAATAAAAGACTAGTTGATGTTTTATTTTTAAGTAATAGTAATATGATTGTAATGTTACAGGTAAATTAAATATCTAATAATCATAAAATGCTAATACTAATTTGTTTGTATGTATTAATGTTATGTAGCATTAACAGTAGTTTATTAACTTAGTTAACAATATAAATGAGGTTATCTGTTTAGTCATAGTAGCCATTAAATGGAGAGGAAATCCCAATTTTCACTGAGCCTGGAGCCAGATTGTTGTCCAGCAAACCCCACCTATCCTCCCATTTCCATCTCCCATAGTGCTAGGGTTATAAGCAAGCAGGCAGCCACCCCAGCTTTTTCTATGAGTTCTGGGAATTTGAACTCAAGTCCTGTGACTATGAAGGAAGTATCTTTACCCATGAGCCATCTCTTCAGCTCTCTAAGAAAGTTATATTAGGAATTTAAAAATAGCTGTGTTCTTTTTAAACTATTTCTTTTAAAGATCTTTTTACACAGGGCTGTGACTGCAGCTCAGTTGTAAAACTCCAGGGCCCTGAGTTGAAGACTAGCAACACTCATATAAATACACACATTTAAATATAAAATTTTGTATTTGATTTTGGTGACAGTTTTACCTCAGTCCATATTAAAGGTCAGATAAAATGCTTGGCCTGTTCAGTATCACAGATAATTTATTGTTTATCAGATTCAGGATATAAGTGAAAAAGCATAAGACCTGAAATGTAACTACCATTCTATTTTATCTATAGCATTTAAAATTTTAGATACCAGTGAATAAGGATAAAATGTGTGGCAAAACCCATCCTACTTCAGTAATATAGTGCCATTAAATGAGTGGAGACTGGGAACAATAGAACAATGAAGAAGAAAAGAATTATATAGGTATAAGACTAGATTACATAGGCCGTCTCAGAGACTAAACCTTTTGTCTTTGATGAACCCTTTTTTCTTTCTTGACACAAATTTAAAGGTAAGTTAATAGAATTTTTATACTTTCCTCATAGCTTTGTTTTAGAGGAAGTAGGTTGCTTCCCCTTTTCATGTTTAACACCTACCCATCCTCCCAAAGCTACTGATATTTAAAAATAAACATATTGATCTGGAGAGATGGCTCAGTGGTTAAGAGCACTTGTTGCCCTTGCAGAGGATCTAGGTTTGGTGCCAAGCACCCACAACAACCCATAGTTCCAGTTCCCTGTAAGCCACTGCCCTCTTCTGACCTTCAAGAGCACCAGGCGCACTTGGTGGCACGCAAACATACATGAAAACAAAACACTCATGCACACACAAGTTCCTTTAAAATCTAAAAAAGCGATATAAAGACTACATAATAAAATAATTAAAATGTTTAATTTTAGTTTAAATTTGTAAGTATTCTATGAAAATATGCTTTAGTTGGGTTTAGTGGTACACGCCTTTAATCCCAGTACTGGGGAGACAGACGCAGTAGGATCTCTGTGAGTTCCAGGACACTCAGAGCCAGAGCTCTGTAATGATACCCTGACTTGGACTTAAAGCAGATATACATATGCATATGTGTATAAATACACAGATACACATCTATAGACACAAACACGTGTGATGTGTGTGCGTGCTTTAAGTTCAACACAATCTTGTTTTACTTTGTTGAAATGCAGTGTAGTTAGATGTTTGTTGTCCTGATGCCATTGCTATACAGCTTGGGTTACTGTGACTTGGTAGTTAAGTTACCGTGTATTATTTGCAGTGTTGGAGATTGAACCCAGTGCCTGGCATATGCTACTCAGGGGCTCCTAACACTGAACTGTTGATAGCCCTGTAGCATGTTTTGTAAATAGGAAGTATGGGTTATTAAACTTTGCTGTTCTTTTTTATAAGATTATTTGGCACTTTTAACCCCTTTGTTTTTTCCCCATGAATTTTGTGATTAATTTGTTGTTTCTACATAAAGGATAGCTGAGATTTCAGTAGTGATTGCATCATATGTATAGATTGAGGGAACATTGCTATCTTTTTTAATGTTACAATTTTATTTTACAAAATTATCTTTAATTAAAAATTTACACAATTTATTTTAATCATTCTTTCCCCTCCCCAGTTCCTCCCAACTTCATACTCTCCCTCCCTGTGCTGGGATTTGGTCTAGTTTCAGTTGTAGAGCAAGTGTTGCAGCTCTTATGCGCTCATAGGAAGTTGGTGTTTCTTAGCCCTTAACAGCAACTAGAGTTGAAGATCCCAGACAGGCTTAGGTGTTGGGATTCTGTGGCCCTTGACATTGGCCAGTAATACAGCTTTGAGGCTGGGGTATCTGAGACCTTGTCCTAATGGTTTGACAGGTCTCCAGAAGGTGCCCAGGGTCATGGGCCTGCAGTTTCTCTTCTCTGACTCTCTACAGAATTCGTTTATCTTGAGCCTCAGGCTCTTTATTCTCTGTGTACTTCCACTGTCTCCTTTGCCATGTTTGTTCTCTTGCGCTGTTCTTCTGCCTCTTCCTCAGCTCTCAAGCATTTGGTATGTGTTGGTTTCTACTGCTGTCGCCAATGCTGCTCTGCTGTCCTTGCCGTTGCTGATGCTCTTTTGCCTCTGTCACTTCTTGTTGCCAGCTCAGCCCACAGGCAATAAAGGGCCATTCAAGAGAGTCTTTCATCAGACCTAATGTTAAAATATAGGGGAGGCTGAACAGGACTAGTCTCTTAGCTGGTCCTTTTGGTACAGCTGGGAGTGTTTGAACCAATCACAGAAAACCTTGCATGTAACCGAGGGTCTGTCCTTTCACCAGCCACAGCACTGTCCCTTTAGTACCGGCCACAGCAGTCCTTTGTCAGACCACCAAGGGAAGTGTTTGCTCTGGCCTGGTGGGGATGGTTGCACGATCATCCTCAGTGCACCAGGGCTTATGATAGGAAAAGTCCAGCACAGCCTTCTGAAATAGTGCTGGCTGAGACCACACGTCAAGAGCTGGAACAAGTAGCTGTGTAGTTTTCTTAAGGAATCCATGGAGTGCTCAGCATGGCCAGTGTTGGCCAAGGGTAGTTCAGATGGTTGTTTGTCTGACTTTTTGTTAAAGGCAGCCAGGGCAGGAAGAGAAAGTCTAACGGCTGCCAATTAGGAAGTCAGATTGCCCTATTCTCCAATATGTACTCATTTACAGGAAAAGGAGTGTGAGAGGAAAAGCGTATGGTAAGAACTCAAAGGCCTTATCCTTGACACAGCTAGTGAGTTTAACAGTGCTTAACATATTCTCAGTACCTCAGAGGTGGGTGGCCTCTCATCTGCCTTGAGTGATTAATTCTAACATATTTGTGAAACTAAATTTTCCTTTTAATGTTCTACTTATTATACTGTAGACAGAGAAGATAACTTTGGATGATTTTAACTTTATGGATTTATTGATGGTAGTTTTGAGACTGTATAAACGCGAAGGGTATTTCACATGCACTTAAAGACGTGTGTTCTGTGTGGGCACAGCTTTTTCTATGTCTGCTCCAGCTAGTTGATCTGTAGTGTCATTTAAGGTCTTCCTTTTTGTTCTTCGTAGCTATCCTGTCCATTAGTGAGAAGAGTATATTGAATTTGCCAACTACCATTATTGAGTTGTCTATTTTCCCCTTTACATCTGGCCTCCAAACATGCAGGCAAGCACATCCATGCACCCAAACATACATGTAAAAACCCACCAAAAGCATACTGCACACAGTCTTACAGATCAGTGAATATGAATTAGCTTTTTGCATTTTGTGTAAGTGCCCTGTCTGAAAAAAACATGGCATTGTCTTATTCTTCAACATCTCATAATGTAAGAATAGTGATTAAAATCGTATTCAGATGTTTACATTTAAAACCAGTGCTAGTTTTTAAGTTAAGGTTCTCTTCTCAGTGTTTTTCTGTGTAAAATGTCAGGTGTTTTATGGCCTCTTCTGGGACAGCTTCACCTCCTGTTTGGCCATGTGTGCCCTGAACTCTAAGTTCACAGAACATGGTTAGCGGATGAAGGAGGCATGCACTTTCTCTCATGAGCCATATGGATTCAGAGGTGTGTGTTGTGGCTCATTCGAATTTGAATATTGGAGTTCAAATTCAAATATTGATATTTGAATTTCCAACTTTAAAGCATTTCTTAATCTAAAATCAACACTCAAAATAGTTTTTTTGCGTAACAACTTTGTCAGAGTATTTGAATGGCATTATTTCCTGCTCCATTGTGCCCTTGTGCTAGTTTATATAGTTTATTGTAGCTTAAAGTTCATTTACAGAGCGAACCCTTTCCCTCCTCTTAGCTGTAAAGTTTTCCTAATCCCCACACCAACTCTCCCATTTTTACGCAGGATTTTTTTCTTTTTTTTTTTTTTTTTTTTTTTGGTTTTTCGAGACAGGGTTTCTCTGCAGCTTTTTTAGAGCCTGTCCTGGAACTAGCTCTTGTAGACCAGGCTGGCCTCGAACTCACAGAGATCCGCCTGCCTCTGCCTCCCAAGTGCTGGGATTAAAGGCGTGCGCCACCACCGCCCGGCTACGCAGGATTTTTTATTTAATGAATCCCTTTTGGTTTTGTTTTAAAGATAGGATCTTACCAGGTAGCTCTGACTGGTCTGGAACTTGGTCTGTAAACCAAGATGGCTTTGCTTGCAGAGATCTGTCTGCCTCTACCTCCTCAGTGCTGGGATTTAAAGATGCATACCACCATACCAGGCCTTAAGGAATCCTTTTAAACAACACGGTTTCTTCTGCTTTGTTTGTCTCTTAGTCCCATCCTGGTAAGCAGGGAAATAATCTCTTGTGAATGTTCAGAGTTTTTTATGTTGTTACATACTACTTATATATTCTGTACAACTTTAGGATTTTTGTTTGTTTGTTTCTGGTTTTGTGAGACAAGGTTTCTCTGTAGCTTTGAGGCCTGTCCTGGAACTAACTCTTGTAGACCAGGCTGGCTTTGAACTCACAGAGAGATCCACCAGCCTCAGCTTCCCGAGCCGTGCGCCACCACCGCCCGGCTCACAACTTTAGGATTTTGAGGTAATTTTAGGAAATTGATACTCTAATGTGCACCTTGTTTTTCCTTAAAAAAAATTGAGAAAAAGCTACTTAGCCAGTGAATTTTATTTCCATTGTTGTGTCGAACTTCATAACAGTCCAAAGCATGGACCATAGGTTTCCTTCTGCCTACAATTTCTGTCTTAACTTTGTTACTACCATGCTGCTCCTTTAAGAGTACCACAGGAGAAAGTTCTAGGTTGCAGTGTTTTAAACATTTTATAAATTCCTTAAATTAGGACTCCTTTCTCAAAAGCTATACCAGTTTGTATTTCCAGCAAAATGGTAACAGCTACAATTCACAGTGCTGCTCACCGCAGAAGTCTCGATTTTGCCGAAGGTGTAAAGTGCTGGCACGTAGGATTCATTCGTGTTTCCATCAACATTAGGAATTGCCTCTTGTTGGTCATGTGAATTTGCTTGACTAGGAATAATTAATGTATTCATTTTTTAAATCATGAGTAGTTCAAGTAATATTTTATGTATAAGAATAAAGTATAAACCAGTGTACTTTTAGAATTTATTATTTTGCCATTTTACTTTAGATTCCTATAATGATATTTTAATATATTACATTAATACAATTTTCTTTGTTTCCTTTACTTGTTTTTTATTTTGTTTGTTTTTTGAGACAGGGTTTCTCTATGTCACCCTGGCTGGCCTAGAACTTATAGATCCACCTGTATCTGCTGGGTTTTAAAGGCATATGCCACCATTGCCTAGCTGATAGAATTTTCTAATTTAGCTTTATCTGGAATCTTGTGATAAATGAACAGTGAACTTTGTTGTGATTTTTTGACGAGATATTTATAGATTAGGTTTGTTAGTACTCTGCTGAGAGTATGACCTCTCAGCAGGTCAGAGAAACTGGAGAAGGAGGTGTGGCGTCGGCGAAACTGCACATACAAAGGAGACTTACTGTTCATTTTATCATTCTTTCTGCTGCTTGTTCTGTTTCTTTATTTTTTCTTTATCCCTTTTATACCACCTAAGACAGAGATTTCTATGCAAGAAAAGATTACCTCACAATTACAGGTTACGTATTTTCCAAGAACAAATTAAAATCTTTACCTAAGAAGAAATCACATTAAGAGTTTCTCCTTAGAAGCCTACAAGTAGTTAAACATTTTTCTTTGTATTAATTTTCCCACCATGACATTTTTATTCTTTTATAATTGATTAACACAGTTTTAAGCAAGCCAAGGATATTGCAGCCGGTTTCTTTGTACTGGCAGGCAACTGTTCTTGTGGTTTCAGTGTAGCAGATTCCTGCTCTATTTCTATTCTACAGAATTTTATAAACAAGTAGTCAGCTAACCATCTATTTTTCTTTACACACAATTGAGTCATTTAATTTTCTTTCACAGTTTTGTTTTTTCCAATGTGCATACCAAAACCTGTGATTAATTCTGCAAGCTGCTTGACCAAGGGCCCAGGCCTAACCGTGGGTGTGATTGCTCTTTGATCACCAGTCTGTTTTCCCACAGGTGATGCTGTTGTTTGCTGTTTATCTTTACTCTTTGAGGTCCTGCCACCAGCTTCCAAATAAGTCATATGGAGACTAATTCTTACTTATTAAATGCCTTGTCTTAGCTTGACTTGTTTCTTGCCAGCTTTTCTTAACTTTAAAGTATCCTTAATACCTTTTGCCTCTGGGCATTTTCTTTCTTCTGTATTTCTTACTTTCACTCTTTCTCCGTGGCTCCCTGTGTCCTTCTCTCCTTGGTCTTTTACTCCTCTTCCTCGTTTCTCCTTCTATTTATACTCTCTGTCTGCCAGTCCTGACTATCCTTGCTCTTTCCTCACTATTGGCCGTTCAGCTCTTTATTAGACCATCAGGTGTTTTAGACAAGTAAAGAATCACAGCTTCACAGAGTTAAACAAATGGCAGCATAAACAAAAGTCACACATGTTAAAACAATACTCCCCAACAGTAGAATTCCTGGGTCTGTAATGCATGAAACTTCCTTGTTCTTATTTTTCATCTTGTGCAAATATCATATCTAACAAAGGAGAAAGTAACTTTTTACCTGTTTTTGTCTTTTTTTGTGTATCTTGTTGGAGCAATTGGCAGAATAACCTAACACCATTTCCCTAATCATCTTTACTACCTGTATCTTTTAGGCTGACCCAGAAAGTTCAGTTGAATCATTGGTTTTCATCTAAGATCTTATAAAAAATCATCTTCATTGTGATCTGCAAGTAAATTGCCCAGTGAGGAGTGGGATCTTCCCAGGAAACAGTCACAATATCCTAGGTACAGTGGGATCCTTTCACATAGGAATCAGACCGTGCCACGTAGAGCAGGAACACGACTGTTTAAGCAGGAGGAAGCGCAGCAGAAGCAAGGTGACATTCTGGAGACAGTCTCCCCAGGGCCTAGTCTCTCCAGGGTTCGCTCACCTATAGCTTTGCTGTTAGCTGAATTGAACTCCATAAGCTCCATTGCTGACTACATCTCCTCTGATATGGCCCCCGACAGTACTGCCAAACTATCACTTTAATATGTCTATCTGTAAGCATAATCTAAACGTAAAACGTGCCACTTCTCTGTCGTACCGGATGGCATTGCTTTTGATTTTACGTTGCACTTACATGTAACTTTTGAGCGGGATTTGTTTTCTTTCTTTCCCTAATTTTCTTTTTATTCTCATCCACCTTTATTTTCCATTGAAAAATGTATGTGGGGCTGGAGAGATGGCTCAGTTATTAAGAACACTGACTGCTCTTCCAGAAGACCCGGGTTCAACTCCCAGGACCCACATGCATCTCACAACTGTCTGCAGCTCCAGTTCCAGAGGTTCTAATCCCTCATACATACACATGCAGGAAAACACCAATGCTCAGAAAATAAAAATAAATAAAAAAGAAAATTAGGTAGATTATATATCTTTAGTATTTAATTTTTTGTTTATTTAATATTTTTACATCTTTTTAAGAGTTACAATTTTCTGCAAATTACGCATCTTTTCAAATTTATTAGTGTAATGTTCATCTAACACTGTCTTGTGATTAGATTTTAATTATGCTGTTTATAAATTGCTTGTGCCTATTTTTATTCTTCGTCAGATTGACAATGGCTTGTTAATTTTGTTAATCATTAAAGAAAATAAACATCTGTTATTTTTATTTAATCTGCTTTATTAACTTTCACTTTTAAGGTGTGTGTGTGTGTGTGTGTGTGTGTGTGTGTGTAGGCGTGCTCACGCACTCGCGTGTGTACTTATGTTTGCAGGTGCTTGAGAGGGTCAGAGACATCAGATCTTGCTGGAGCTAGAGTTAAGGTGGTTTTGAGCTGCCCAGTGTGAGTGCTGGCACGTATCTTGGGTCCTTTGCAAGCACGGTATGCACTCATCCTCCTCATCGTCAACATTGGGTTTCGAGACAGAGTTTCTCTGTGTATTCCTGGCTGTCCAAGAACTCACTTTGTAGATCAGACTGGCCTTGAACTAAGACATCCACCTGCCTCTGCCCCCCCAAGTGCTGGGATTAAAGTGTGCACCGCCACCACCACCTACAGTATATACTCTCAACTGATGAACTGTCTCTCTAGCTTTCCTTCAGCCTTTTGTGTTCTTAACAAATCTGCCCCCTAGTGTTTTTTACTTTTCTGATGCACTCATCCTAGACATGCTTCTGTCATTGAGCTATGGCACTACTTTGTACACTATCTGAAAAGGAGATGGCAGCAGGCTTAAAAGGGGCTCAAGGTTAGCTTCAGCTCATGAGGACTACATGAGGCTCTGATGAAAAAAGAAAAAAAGGCAGAAAAAGTATTTGGGTCTGGTGAGATGGTTCAGTTGTCATTTAACTTTATTGGGCCCAGTGAGATGGCTCAGTTGGCTTTTAATATTTTTGTAAGCTTAAATAGTGCAATAGATATAATTATTATCATATTGTATAACCCTTTTTATTTTAATATAAAAATGTTTTATTCCTTTAAAAGTATCCAGTGGCTTGTTATTATCTCAGTGTTTGATAATCACTATCAATGAAAACATACACATGTTCATATTCATACAATGTATTTTTTCCAGGAGGAACTTGGAAACTCTTTAGAAGACAATTAAAAGTTGAATAAAGTATATATATTTTTTAATCTCCATGCAATATAGTGAAAGAGGTATTTGATTTAAAAATTAGTTTTAAGGTGTTTTCCCACAGTAGCTCACCTGCTACTGAAGTTCCTGCCGACTGAGAGCTGTCGCCAAGCCTCCATGACAGATTATGTGTTATGTGAATGCTGTTAGCTATCTGCGGTCAGTCCCTTATGCTTCAGTTCTGTGTGTCACATCATGACAGATTACGCGTGTTATGTAAATGTTATCAGTCCCTTTTTGCTTCATTTCTAGGCATTACACCTGTGTATCATAATATGTTTGCTTTAATGAGTGAGACAGAAAGAGTCTGGTACCCGCCCAACCATGTCTTCCACATAGATGAGTCAACCAGGCATAATATACTCTACAGAATAAGGTACTTTATTATAGTAAGTGATTTGTATGTTAATAAAAAGTCAAAATGGGAGAAATTGTTAGCTATGTAATGTGATAGCTATGATGTTCTCTTCTGTTGGGATGCCATTTTATTACTTGATTATAATTAAAGATAAAAAAGAACAGATTGTGTTTGGAATATTGCTAGTTTCCCAGGAAAGGTAATGTGTGTGCAATAAAATACAAACTTACATCTCTTCTTTACAAGTAAGTTTTTAAAGTTCAAAGTTTTTTGTTTGTAAGATAATTTATTTAGTGTTTTATGGCAATGTGCAATATCAATGTTCAGAAAAGTAAATATCCAGATTTTTCTATATAAAAAGGGGTAACAGAAATAAATTTGATCTTACACACAGCTACAGTTCTTTAAGTACTTACATGTTACTTAATTTTCTTATGACTTAATGAAATATTAAGAAGTTCCTGTAAAATATAAAGAATCTGATACATATTACTCATCCTTAGTCTTATAGCTTGTGAAAAGCGTCAGAGTTCAAACTCAGACCTCGTTTGCTTCACGAACTGTTTTCTGACTGTTACCTTGCATGCCCCTCATTAAAGAGATAATATAAGTCAAACCCAGGCTGCATGTGAGGCGGTGTAGCAACATCATTAGTACTTGATTAACTCTTGATAAATGAGTTCATAAGTTCTTAATAAATTTTCATATTTTATTACTTATTTTCTTCTCCTGTATAAAATAGTGAGCACAGAGCAGTGGCGTGGGCTGCTCTTTCCAGAGGACCCAGATTCCATTTACAGCACCCACATGGCAGCTCACAATGTCTGTAACTCCAGTTCCAGGGGATCTCATGCCCTCTTCTGGCCCATACACAAAATAAATATTAATAAGTCATTAAAAAGAAAAAAAGAAAAAAAGCAGTGGTACTCTTACATACAAGTGGCCAGTTGTAACAGAATAACAAAGCTTTTATAAAATAATTTTAAAGCTTTAACTTTAGAATACTCTAAATGAGAAAAAATAAGAAACAATATGGGTATCATAGTTTGCTTTCCCAGTGCTATGATATATACACCATGACCAAAAGAAACCTGGGTAAAGGGTTTATTTCGTCCTACAGCTTACAGTCCATCATGAAAGGAAGTAAGGGAAGAAACTCAAAGGAGGAACCTGAAGTCAGGAACTGATGCAGAGGTCATGGAGAAAGTCTCCTTACTGGCTTGATTCCCTTTGGCTTGGTCAGCTATGTTTTTTAGACAACCTAGGCCCCACCTGCCCAAGGGTGGTACCATCCACAGTGGGCTGAGCCCTCTCACATCAATCATTAATCAGAAATTATTTAACTACAAACCAATCTTATGGAGGCAATTCCTTAATTGACATTTCCTTTCCCGGATGACTAGCTTGTGTCAAGTTGACAAAAACAAAAAAACAAAAACATAACCACGGTAAATTAATTAGACACTTAACTTGAAAAATATGGAGAATGAGACTATAACCATTCTTCAGTATCCATGGTGCACTGAACCATCTTGGATATCAAAATTTATGTATGTTCAAGGCAAAGGACTTGAGTAAACATTTCAAATAGACAGTAGGTGTTTGAAAAGATATTCAACATCATTAGCCCCTTGAGAAATGTAAATAGAATACACAGTGTTTTAACAATTTATCCACTAAGATGGCAAAAGCAGAAAGGGCACAAAATAATAAATGTTGGAAATTATTTGTACTAATTAGAATGCTCCTCTAGTGTTGGCCAGAATAGGAAATGGTGTTGTCACTTTGGAAAAAGATTGGCCATTTCCCCTACAGATAATACAGAGTTACTAACATGCACCTACAAAAACACTGTTCACAGAGTGTTAGTTACATTACCATAAAACAGGAACAACTTAAATACTTTTCAAGTGATGAAGGGATAAATAAAATATGATAAATTACACAATCCAGTATTAAGTCATTCAAAGAAAGTAATGAAGTACCTATATGCTATAAAATGGATGAAACTTAAAAATATTACACTAAGTAAATTAAGTCAGATTAAAAAAGACAACATATCAAATCATTATTTTGAATATAAAATGAGTAGAATAGAATTTGTATAAAAGGTATCTTAGATGTTATTGCTAATGGCTGTGGAGATATAATCAAAACATAAAATTAAATTGTGGTGATGTTGGTACTACATTGAATACTACAAATAACTAGGCACTTTAAATGGCCAAGCTTTATATAGATGAATCACATCTCAAGGCTTTTACTTTCTTTTTTATATATTTTATTTATTATTTCATGTGCATTAGTGTTTTGCCTGCATGCATGTCTATGTGAGAGTGTCAGACTTAGGAGTTATAGAGAGTTGTGAGCTGTCATGTGGGTGCTGGGATTTGAACCCAGAACTTTTGGAAGAGCAATCAGTGTTCTTAACTGCTGAGCCATCTCTCCAGATCCTCCAGAGCTTCCTTTCAAAGTAAACATCTTTCTTTGAAGGAAAAATTTTAATATTCAGTTGCCTAAAAGAAGGACAAATTGTTTACACAGAAAATTGCATTTTCGGATGTGTCTATTAATGTTACTGAACTTCAGTTTTTGCTGATTTTTATGTCTATATTTCTCTTGCTTCCTTTAATTGCTGCTGCTTCTATATTATTGTATATTGCACCAAAGTAGGCTGTATGTTGGTTTTATAGTTACTGTGTTTCATTTGCTGCTGCTCCTGTTGATTGGTGTTTTGTTTGTTCATGGAAGCAGTATTATTCGAGGTTACCCAGGTGCTCTTCTTGCCTTAGCTTCCTGGGATTACAGATGTGCTCCACCGTGCTTCACTGTGTTTCCTGTATTTTCTGCTTACTTTATTCTCATGCTGTTGTTCAGAAATCCTTGTGCTCACAACCTGTATACAACACTGCTATTTGTGGTTTTTAACAGTGTATTAAAAACTTAGAATGTTGAGGGTAGGTAAATGCCTGTGGTTAGTGCTTGAACTCTGGAAGCTGACAGAATGTTTCGATTGTCTTACAGATTCTACTTTCCTCACTGGTATTGCAGTGGCAGCAATAGAACCTATAGATACGGAGTATCTCGTGGGGCTGAAGCTCCTCTTCTTGATGACTTTGTCATGTCTTACCTTTTTGCTCAGGTATAATTATATTAATCTTTTTTGTGTATTAATGTGGAAATACCTTCCTGTGTAGTATATCTTAAGTAGGGTAAGTGTCACGTGGGAAGACTATAATTCTAATATGCTCCATGTATAGAGAGATAAACGGGTATTTTATTTAATAATAATTTTTGATTTCATTATTTATAAATATATTTTATAATGATTTCTTAAGTTGACTCCCTTGGAATAACTTTCTTTTTCTTTTAAGATTTAAGTCATTTTAAGGATTTTGGGAAAAAATGTAGAATAAATTTGACAACATGATTCATATGGTCATTATTAGATGGTAAAATTTCTTTAGAGCTTTTAAAAAATAGTTTCAGGTTTAAATAGTAGGCAGTAAAATGTAACAGGAGAAAGTAACATGCTGGGTGATAGTGGCACACATCTTTAATCCCAGCACTCAGGAGGCAGGGCAGGCAGATCTCAGTGAACTTGAGGCCAGCCTGTTCTACAGAATGAGTTCCAGGACAGCCAGAGCTGTTACACAGAGAAACCAAGTTTTGAAAAATCAAAAAGGATAGAAAGAAAGGGAGCTGTCATAGTTGGTAGGCTCTTCTAGTTGAGAAGATGTCCACATGTTGATTCTTAGAGAGTGAGTTTAGCTATCTGTCAGTCAGTACTCTAACTGTATACACTCTTGTAATGTGATTTGAACATTTCATAATGGCATTTTCTATTACTATTACCTTAAATTCAACAGCAGTTGAAATATTTTCTTGTCTCTCTCTCTCTCTCTCTCTCTCTCTCTCTCTCTCTCTCTCTCTCTCTCTCTCTCTCTCTCTCTTTCTTTCTTTCATTTTGGTTTTTCGAGACAGTGTTTCTCTGTGGCTTTGGAGCCTGTCCTGGAACTAGCTCTTGTAGACCAGGCTGGCCTTGAACTCACAGAGATCCGCCTGCCTCTGCCTCCTGAGTGCTGGGATTAAAGACGTGCTCCACTGCTGCCTGGCTTGAAATATTTTCTTATTAAGTCACTTTATTTTCCTGGGTTGCTAGAATAGCATGAACAGAAGTTAAAGAAAGCAGAGAAGTGGTGTCTAGTTCCTTTAGTCTGTTCCCAGTGTGTCAGGCTAAGGACTTCCAGTGAGACTTGATAGCAACAGAGCAAAGAGCACAGCTTCATGGCTCCCATTTCCAGTCTTGTAAAATCTGTTAAGGCTATAAACAAAAAACTGAAAAATAATTCTCTTTGTGGATGTGGGATCATCAAGTTTTTTTTCGTCATGGTAAAAATGTATATAACACAATTTTTAAAGCGTGCTGTTTTTAGTTCAGATCATTAATCACATTCACTACCTCCCAACCATAACTACCATCCCAGAACAGAGTTCATCTTCATACCCTTAAATGATAATCTCCACTTCTCCCCCCCCCCAACAGTTCACCATTCCTGTGGGGTCAAAAGGTTTGTTCATCTTAGTACTTGTGTATACAGATGGCATTATACAGTATTTGCCTTGTTTGTGTGTCTGGCTTATTTTACTTAGCACAGTATTTTCAAGGTTGGCATTCCACTGTGGTGGCAGCTTTTTTATTTGTCTGGCCAATGCAGGTACAGAATTTCTTGGGTAAAATGCAGTTTTTCAAAAGGGGGAAGAACTTTTACATTAATGAATTTGATGAAATATAATTTTGGTAGGCACATAATGTGATTTTAAATAATGCTGGCTTAAGTCGTTTTGACATTTGAAAGTGATTTGTAACTTTTTTCCAATGGTTATTTGTTGGTTAATTCATTAGTAGTTATTCCCACTAGTTTTCCATAAATTTATTTTCTTTTGGTTATGATTGTCACAGAATTTCCTGATGAGCAGAACTTAGTTACCTATTGGTTTTATGTGGTAACAGAACAAGCACATGCTCTTACAGAGTAAATAGTTAGTTCTTCACAGACATTAGTTAAGGAGAATAACTTGCCAGTTTCAAGTGTAAGGAAATATGTTTAAAATTGAGCAAAAATAGGACTGGTGAGATGGCTCTGTTTGGAAAGGCACTTGCTGCCAAGTTGATGATCTGAATTTGATCCTCAGTTCTCCATGGGGGAAGGTGGGAGCCAGTCCTGAAAGCTTTTATCTGCCCTGCACACGCATGTCTCAGCACTCGGACATGCGTTCATTCTTCATCTTCCCCTGCTTCCTTCTCCTCCATGTGTGTACATATGCATGTAGAGATCTGATCTTCTCAGTCATTTTCACCCTCTACCTTGAGGTGTGTGTCTATCATTGCATCTGGAACTTGCCAGTTGGCTAGAATGGCTGCTGTTGGGCTCCAGAGATGATCCTTCTCTTTCTGCTCGGCACGAGCGTGAGGGCAGGTGCCCCTGCACTTGGCTTTCCATGTGGGTCCTGGGCTTGTACAGCAGGCACTTACGGCGCCCAGTCATCTTCCACCCTCTTAGCTTTCTCATTTCTTTACTTCTTATATGTTGACTTGTAATGTCATCATTTCTTGTAGCAGATCTTTGTTGTCATCTGTCTGAGCCGCATATTCTGAGTACAGCTTATTTTCTTCGGGCACATCTACTGTTTTTACTCTCCTAGCAGGGAAAGAGACGTGGTGAGACAAGTGCTTTGGAAAATGAAACTAATTAAGACAAAAAATTTCCACTGCCTCTAGTATCAAGTCATTCAAGCCTGGTCCCAGGCAAACTACTCGTTCAAATCTTTCTTTCTTTCTTTCTTTCTTTCTTTCTTTCTTTCTTTCTTTCTTTCTTTCTTTCTTTCTTTCTTTCTCTTTTTTTAGATTTATTTATTTATTATGTACACAGTGTTCAGCCTCCATGCCTGTAGGCCAGAAGAGGGCACCAGATCTCATTTCAGATGATTGTGAGCCATCATGTGGTTGCTGGGAATTGAACTCAGGACCTCTGGGAAAAGCAGGCAATGCTCTTAACCGCTGAGCCATCTCTCTAGTCCCTTGTTTAAATTTCTGAGTGTCCCCTGTGCTTTCTTTTTGTCTCATTCTTTCTATGACTTTGTTCTGGTTTTTGTTCATAACAATGTCTTTATCATTTTAAAGAAAATCACTTGAAGTTTTAGTTATTCCACAAAACTACTAATTAATTATACTAACCATATACAATATTAACTGTCTCTAAGGTTCCTAAAGTAGGTTGTTCATATTATATCACCTGGCATTGTAATGATCTGCTTTTCAGGAAAATTTTGGTTTTTTTTCTTTTGATGGCTTGAGACCAAATGCTTTATATTCCACAAAAACTCTAGTACAATGTCTTCAGGATGAATTAATATCAGTGTACATTTGATTAATATATTTATTTTAGTTTAGGTATTTTTATGTTCTTGAGGTAAAACTTTAAAATATAAACTGAGATAGGCTGTGAACCCAACTTAAGTCAGTTTCTGTTTGTACATGAACCTTTCCCAATATTTTGTGGTGAAATGATTTACCATAAATAAAAGTAGAAGTTGATTTATGACTAAATGCATATTTTAGAAGTTAATTTATAGGATATAACATAATTAAATGTGATAGTGAAACTTGAGACACTTCCTTACCATTTTTTTCAGTGGCGGCATGATTTTGTGCATGGGTGGATAAAAGTGCCTGTGACCCACGAAACTCAGGAAGAGTGTCTTGGAATGGCAGTGCTAGACATGATGAGAATAGCCAAAGAAAATGACCAGACTCCACTGGCTGTCTATAACTCTATCAGGTAGTTTTCTTTTTTATATTCATACATAACAAGTGTAACGTCTTAGATATTTTATATAATTTACTTGTATTTTCAGTGTTTACCCATACATTTTGGGTACATAATAAGAAATAGTGAGGCTTGGCCAGGGCTCAGTGGGTAGAAGTACTTACTGCACAACCACAGCTACCTGAGTGCACATCTCCAGAGCCACGTGATGTTCTGATGTGACGATGCGCATCTGTAACTGCAGTGTTGGGCAGGTGGAGACAGATCTCAGGGCTGCAGTCAACACAGTGAGACAGGTCCAGGTTCAGTAAGGGACCATGTCTCCTAAAATAAGGTAGATGCGGTAGAGAGATGGCTTTCGGGTAAAGATGCTTGCCACACCAGGCTGGTGACCTGAGTTTGATCCTGAAGCCCACATAAAGGTAGAAGGGAAAAAACTGACTCCACAGAGCTGTCCTCTGACCTCCAAGCAAGTGCTGTGGCAGCAGGCCCCCACAAAACATTCTTACCAAAGTGTGTTCGAGCAAAGATCCAAGACTATCATATTTTAACCTGGAAGCGAATAAGGTACAAACCCACAATAATGTTAAATAAAATTTTAATTAGGGCCTGGATAGATGGCTCGGCAATTACCAGCACTAGCTGCTTTTCCAGAGGACCCAGTTTGATTACTGGCACCCACATAATGGTTCACGACCAGTTGTAACCCCGGTCCAAGGGTATCTAATGCTTTCCTCTGGCCTCTGTAGGCACTGCATGAAGGTGAAGTACATGCAGGCAAAATACCAGTGCATAAGAATAATAAAATATTTTTTTAAATTGAAACTAAATGAGAGGGGAGTGATAAAGACACGCACCTTGACTTCTGATCCGTACTTGAGGATTCACACAGCAAGTGCACCAGCTCACATAGGTGTCCTCCCTGCACATACTGCGCATACTCAGAAGTTTCAATAAAAAGTGTGCAGGTGTTCTTTCCTTAGCATAGCCTCAGTAGGAAGAAATGGAGTTGTTGTACAGAATACCACAGGTATTCATTATTTGTTTTACTTGTTTTGAAAAGACTAAGTTTAGAATATTGGAAGAAATATTTGAAGGGATAATTATAAAATTAATATGTTCTATTCTAAACTCTGTTGTCACTCAGGATATTTGAGTATCAAATGAAGGGTTTTCGTATATGTATCAGATGGTGGTTACATCAGCCTGTTTCACTTGACTGTAGAACATGCTTATTGTGGGAAAAGGTAGGAATTGATCTCAGTTTTGTTTTGCGTGTGCTCGTTATTTCTAGCTACAAAACATTCTTACCAAAGTGTGTTCGAGCAAAGATCCAAGACTATCATATTTTAACCCGGAAGCGAATAAGGTACAGATTTCGCAGATTCATTCAGCAGTTCAGTCAATGCAAAGCCACTGCCAGAAACCTGAAACTTAAGTATCTTATAAACTTGGAAACCCTACAGTCTGCCTTCTACACAGAGCAATTTGAAGTAAAAGAATCTGCAAGAGGTCCTTCAGGTGAGGAGATTTTTGCAACCATTATAATAACTGGAAACGGTGGAATTCAGTGGTCAAGAGGGAGACATAAAGAAAGTGAGACACTGGCAGAACAGGTAATCCTTAATGATACGTTCTTGTTCTTTTATGTTAAGTACAATGGCTGTAAGCAAACTAAATTTAATTATTTGAATATATACTTGATTTTTTTCTGCTGATAAAAATTTTATTTGTGTAAAGTCATCAAAGTTGTAACTAGTTCTTAAATGTTTTATTTAATTTTGTGACAAAATAATTAGTAATGACTTTATTACAGTTTCTGAAAAGGATTGAATTGTCTAAGTGATTTTAAGTTAACTTTGTTTCCTTTGTTCTTTCACTATCATTGACATTTAAGCACAATCATAAAGCTAAATGAAAACTTTAACTGATTTTGATAATATAATTAGTCTTATATTTTCTTTGCAACATTTAAGTTTTTCGTGTGTTCAGTCATATATATTGTTTGAGAGATTTAGTATTATCATATTTTTTTAACCACAGTTGATAATTCTCCAGTTTTCTGACAGTTTTTCTTTTTACTATTAAGTGGGTAAAGTTCTATATCACATGAAGTTCCTGTCATACTTTAATGTTCTCATTTTTAAGTCAAAGCAAGATAAACAGTTGTAGAATTCAGTTTTTAGGGCATGTAATCACATTTAATGTCTATACAGTGCTATCAGATCTCTAAAGAATTGTATTTCACCTTTTAATCCTTGTTTGAAATGGCACTGTAACTGTTTAAATGCTCTTGATTGCAGGATTTACAGTTATATTGTGATTTTCCTGATATTATTGATGTCAGTATTAAGCAAGCAAACCAAGAATGCTCAAATGAAAGTAGAATTGTAACTGTCCATAAACAAGATGGTAAAATTTTGGTAAGTTTGTATTATGCATAAGAAGTGGTTACATTTTAGAATTTTTCAGAAGTATTTTAGAGCTACTTATGTATTCTAGTTATAGTATGATGAAAAAATACCAGCCCAGCAAACATCTTATTTTGTGCAGATTTTTGTATGTATATCAACAGTCTTATTACAAATATTTATGAATACTATAATAGAAAGACCCAGTTACTTATTATCTTTTGCCAGTTCTGGGTTGCACTTAATTCCCTTGTATTCAGACTTCCGCAGTCTGTGAAATTAGGTGAGAGGCGGGAGGCAGGTTGAAACCTTCCTATTACTTTTGGAATCATCATTTTCTTATGTTGAATCTGTTGATGTTTTGAATACCATATTTGTCTTGTTTTCTTTTATATCTATCACCTGTAGTACCTGCTGGCATTATCCTTGAGATTGTGGCAATTTAGAAATTTATTTAGGATTTTTGTTGTTTTATTTTGTTTTTATTTTTTCTGAGATAGGGTCTTACTATGTAGTTTTGGCTGTTCTGGAGCTTATAGAGATCCAACTGCCTCTGCCTCCCAAGTGCTGAAATTAAAGGTGTGAGCCACTGTGCCCAGTTAGGATATATATTTATATTTATATGATTTTGAATTTCCTTATCCAAGAACATAGTTCATTTTCTGTGTATTTAGAAAATATGTTGCGTTGTACAAGAATATTTTGAAACTTTTGATGATCAAGTTTTTAGTTAAGTTTAACTCAACATACTGCATTTTTCTTACTGCTATAAGTTGACCTTTATTTTTATATTATTCAATTATATTGACTATTTTGATATATGAAAATACTTTTAAAATATGTGGTTTACTATTAGGTAAAGTGTCACATTTTTGACTGATTGAATGTTCATAAATATGTACTTTAATAAAAATTACAGCATAGTTCCATATCCTAACATTTTAGTTTCTAGTATATGTATGTTAACCTGAGAAGTACATAAAAATAAATGTTCATAATTATAATTAATTTTAACCTTTATATAGATTACATTTCTAATTGAGTCTAGCAGGGTCATTGAGGATTATAGTTAAATTATAGATGTTGAGTGACTGTAACTGAGAAGATGTGTTAAGCTCATATTTGGGAGGGTCCTAAGGATCAGACGTAAGAATTTGTTAGATCAGGCTGGGTAATTGGAAGTTATAAAAGATTTGAAAAATTAGAACTTGATTTATTTTTAATGATGTAGTTTCTTTTCTAATTAGGAAATAGAGCTTAGCTCGTTAAGAGAAGCCCTGTCATTTGTGTCCTTGATTGACGGCTATTACCGACTCACTGCAGACGCGCACCATTACCTCTGTAAGGAGGTGGCCCCTCCGTCTGTGCTGGAGAACATGCACAGCAACTGCCATGGCCCCATCTCGTGAGTAATCATGTTCAAAAGGACGTTTTGGGAGCTGGCTTGGTGGGTAAGACCACTTGCTTTGCAAGCAGAAGGACCTGAGTTTGAATTCCAGGCATAGCTCTATGTGCCTGTGATTCTAACATTAAGGAGCAGAGACAGGCACAGCCTGAGAGCTTTCGGGCCAGCCAGCCAGCTGAAAGCACCTGGTTCCAGTGAGAGACTTTCTCTCATGGCAGGAAGACAGAGAATATAAAGGAAGAATTCTGTGTATACAGGAAAGCATTTGATATGTCCTGGTCTCCAGAGCGAGATGAATTTTTCTGAAGTAAATGTACAGTCCTCCTGCTCTGAAGATTCCACATTCTTGGTGTGATAAGCTGTTCATCTGAAATGGTATTTAAGAAATGGTGTCTAGGGCAGAAGCTCAGTATTCAATCATTCTCCAGCACTGAAAGCAAACAAATTAAACCATTCTCCCATAATGTTGTACTGACTTTGAGAGTCTGTGAAGGACTACAGTGCTAAATTTGGAAGTTGACATTCTTGTTGAGTAGTCAACCTCTGTTGAAGCTTAAACACAGAGTGTGCGCTATACCCATATTTCAGGGTTAGCACTGTGCAGTGGGACTCCACAGTGCTGAATAGGTTTGAATTTTATATTTACTTAGGTTTTAGTTTCTTCACTTTATACACCTACACATGGCTAAGAATTCTGTTCTAGTTTGCTTTCTGTTGCTGAGCAGAAGCAACTTGCGGAGAAAAAGGCTAATTACTTACACTTCCAGGTCATCACCTGTAGATGGATTTTTCTGCGGGCACCAGCTCACAAATGACTACGGAAACTTATTAGTAATTATGTAAGCTCAGTCTTTGCTCAGGTTTTTTTTGAACTAGTTTTAATGATTTAATTAAGCCGTATTTTAATCTACTTCCTTCCAAGAGGCTCGTACCTCTGTTCTGTGCTGCTTGCCCTGTTTTTCTTCTTCCTCCCAATTCCCAAGTGACTCTTGTTGTTTCAGCTTGGTAATAAAAACGTCAGGACAACTACTCCATGACCCACACCTTTGCAGACTTTCTTATTTTTATATAAATTACATCTTGCTTTCAAATTCTGCATCTTCAAATTTTGTGCAAATAGCAAGGTTTTTTTGTTGTTTTGTTTTTGCATATGGCAATTTTTTTTTTCAAGACAGGGTTTCTCTAACAGCTGTGATTGTCCTGGAATTCCCTTTGTAGACCAGGGTGACCTCAAACTCACAGAGATTTGCCTACCTCTGACTCCCTAGTGCTGGAATTAAAGGTGGGCGCCACCATGCCCTGCTCCTACATAACAAATTTTAAGATTAGTATTTTCAGTCACTGCAAGTTAGAGCTGATACTGTTTTAAATATAGAGAGATAATTTTTGTAGTAGTACTTCTGTGATAGAAGAGACATGAGAAATAATTTATAATGTACTGTCATCACTGTTATATGAATTTTTATGGGAGTATTTTTCTTAATTTCTAATCAGAAAGCATAACATTAAATGAACAAATTTTTGTGGTTTTACTGTGTTTGTCATGTCTTATAATATAGTTGTCCATTGAATTGGTTTGAACTCATTGCAAAATAACTCAATAATTGGTTTCTTTCCCTTGAAAAATAATTTATAAATATACATAATAGGGGAGTGTTCTGAAAACGTTTTTATTTTATTTGATTATTGTGGCCTTTTGTCATGGTTACATTGTGCATGCTGCTATTCACATTATTTCTTCTTAACTTTTAGAATGGATTTTGCCATTAGTAAACTAAAGAAGGCAGGGAACCAGACGGGACTGTATGTACTTCGGTGTAGCCCTAAGGACTTTAACAAATACTTTCTGACCTTTGCTGTTGAGGTTAGTGTGTCATATTTATTAATAGTAACATGTTGTGTGATCTGTATTTATCTATCATGAAGTAGTTCATTTTTAATACTTAGAATTATAGTTCTTGATATAGAAACTGGCACATTAATGCTCAGTATACCTTCATATACTATAAAATAATCTATAGCATTTATGTAAATATGTAAATGACATATAGTGTCTTTTTATTTAATATTGTATTTTTTATATTTGAGTATTATGTGTCAAGTGGTATTTCATTAAGTATACTTAAGTCTACTCACATAATAAAAAACCAACCAAAATATTTACCAAATCATAGAAGAAAAAAAGTGAAAAGAACATTTTCTGATGACTAGCAGTGGTTAATAGCTGGAACAGCATAGAGCAGCAGAAACATGATAGTACTTTCAGCTTGCTAATTCTAATATATGTTTTAGATGTAAGAGTGCAATGAAACCTTGCTCTTAAATGCTTATGAACTTGGATCTCATGGAAGACTGTTTACTGTCTAGTTATCTTTAAAAATATATTAGTCAGTTATGAGGTCTAAATCTTGAGAATATTTGTAGCAAAATCCAGATTTATTTTACTTTCTGAAAATACAGAAAGTAGCTGGCAGTGGTGGTGAATGCCTTTAATCCCAGCACTTGGGAGGCAGAGGTTGGTGGATCTCTGTGAGTTCAAGGCCAGCCTTATCTACAGAGCTAGTTCCAGGATAGCCAGGGCTACACAGAGAAACCTTGTAAGAGAGGAAGGAAGGAAGGAAGGGAGGAAGGAAGGAAGGAAGGAAGGAAAAAAGGTGTTGCTATTATCACTCAATTATTTTCATAAAGCAACTACCTTGTATTCAGCACACGTAGTGAAGGAACTATCTACAAAGCAGGAGGTGTATCTCGTCAGTTTACCAGTATATAAACCAGCAGGTATTAAGGATCATATGAAACAAGCCTATGTTTCAGAAACTTATCTGAAAAACAAAAATAAAAAAAAAAAAACTTATCTGGAAAACAAAAATAAAAAAAAAACTTATCTGGAAAACAAAAATTTTAAACTATACTGAAAATTAAAAATACTCAATTAAGCATTGTGATTAGCATAGGCAATATTGGGGAAGGTCTTATTTATTCAGAAAGATCCTTTAGAATCCGAAAGACAGATTGCCCTGCAGGACAAACAGTTGTTTAATCAATGGCTCAAAGTAGGAAGAATACAGTAACAAAAAAATACGTCAAATTGTTAATATGAGTGAAGTATTTCATAGTTTATAAGACAAATGTTTTCAGATAAAAAAGTAAAAATGAGCCTGGCGATGGTGACACATGCCTTTAATCCCAACATTCAGGAGGCAGAGGCAGGCGGATCTCTTTGAGTTTGAGACCATAAGAGCTAGTTACAGGACAGCTAGGGCTACACAGAGAAACCCTGACTTAAAAAGCCAAAACAAAACAAACAAACAAAAACTAAAAATGCCATATTAGAGATAATTTAAAAAGAAGAATAGTATACAGTGGAATATGCATCTTTGCTTGTGGAAAGGAGTTAGTCCTTTTAGGGAGGGCCTTAGCAATAAAATACTAATAATCAAACCAGACTGTGCGACCATGCACAGAATGGAGGAGAAGGAGGCAGGAGCTGTTGAAAGGCATGTGCTGCATCAGTGTGAGACGGGGAGGCCGCCACAGATGAGGTGTTGTTACTCAGCGTTTCTTCTAATGAATCACATATGTTATCTTCTGGAGGACATGGCTCTGTGATTCAGTGCCTTCTTGGGCACTGCTTTAGGGTTTACTGTTTAAATGTCTAAATACTCTGTTCGTTATTTTTATGATATCCCCTTTGGGCAAATAACCTACATGATTACCAATGTGATTTTCCCTCTTTCTTTTTTTAAACTTACATAGCGAGAAAATGTTATTGAATATAAACACTGTTTGATTATGAAGAATGAAAATAGAGAGTACAACCTCAGTGGGACTAAGAAGAACTTCAGTAACCTTAAGGACCTTTTGAATTGCTACCAGATGGAAACTGTGCGCTCAGACAGTATCATCTTCCAGTTTACTAAATGCTGTCCCCCTAAGCCAAAAGGTAATATAACTCCCCAGTTATTTCAGAGAGGCTAGCCTTAGATTGCTTGTGGTGGGTGGTGATTTGAAAAGAAGTAGCAGAAGACAGTGTTGTATGAAAACAAGTTGATTTTTCTGGTGTGCCTTGGTACGTATAGCATGTGAGTGACCAGAAGCTCCGTTCTACGATGGCGTCTTAAAGACAAATACTTGCAGCCTGTAAGCCGCTCACTTATGGAACTGAACAGTCTCACTACCAAATCCCTGTGTGCCTTAAGTTAATACTTCATATGTGTTTAGGATTTTAGTTTCTTGTTTTTAAAATGAAATAGTAAGATTGGAAATCTCTTAAAATAATTTCTTTAAAATTCTCAGAAAAAAAATTGTTAAGAAGTGGTTGTAAGTTTGAGTGTGCTTCTCCTGTCAGTCAGAGTGGAATAAAAGTTCTAAAGAAAGTAAGCATCTGTTGAGAGTTCACAGACCCAGCACCCATGCCACAGCTTTGGAGCAGCTTGTACTCTGGTACGCTTTGATTATATACAGATTCCCACACACGACACCTAGATATCGGTGTTTTGTTTTCTTTTACAGACAAATCAAACCTTCTTGTCTTCAGAACCAATGGCATTTCCGATGTGCAGGTCTCACCAGCGTTACAGAGGCACAATAATGTGAACCAGATGGTGTTCCACAAAATCAGAAATGAAGACTTGGTATTTGTAAGTGGCCAGATATTAGTAATTGTTTTTGTCTTTTTTAAAGTAATTTCTTTTATTTCTTACCTGCTATTATACTCCTGTGATATTTTATATATTTTGTTATAAGCTTACATAATAAAATTTTATGTGAGGGGCTGGGGAGACAGTTCAGTGGTTAGAGCACTGGCTATTCTTCCAGAGGACCCAGGTTCAATTCCCAACGCCCACAGGCAGCTCACAACTGTCTGTAACTCCAGTTCCAGGGAATCTACACCTTTAAACCAATGTACATCAAATATAGTTAAATAGATTACTTTATAAAAAATTTAACTTGAATTTCAAGATTCATATCATTTATACAATTCATAAAATTCATAAATCCTAGAAATATGCCGGTCTTGCAGGAGCAGTTAGCAAAGTTAATAATGGAGTTATATTCTCTTTTCAGAAACTTAAAAATATTTTTTAAATTTTAAATTGTAAATTTTAAAAGTTAAAGATCTTCTACAAAAGACATCTGTCTTGGCTCCCTCATATGCAAGCAAGCAAGAGGAATTTAGCAGGTTATCTTTAAGGAACTGAAAGCAAAGTAGTGTGTAGAGGCGATGACTTGACTATTACGTGGTCTATGCGAGGGGCTAGTTTAGTATTTATTATGGAGGTTACAATGAAAAGCATTATAAAGAAAGAGGGCTGATCCTAGGTTTGTTCAGGGCAGGAATTAAAAGTGATACTTACCTCTGAATAGAGCCGGGACCTGAAGAATATACATTCATTCTATAGAATGTGAAAATTTTACCTCCTAGCCAGAGGAGAAGAAAATTAATATTGTCTGTTTTAATTGACTTGGAAAAAAGAGGAGTTCATGAGTTTTTGAGTTAGGCTTTACTGTATTACCTACATTATATTCATTACCTACATGATCTGAAAAACACTAAGCTAGAAAGTTAAAGACGGTACCAAATATGCTGGGGAGAAACACATGAGGACTTTTTGAAAAATATACTCTGAGTCAGAAATATAATCCCAGCACTTGGGGGGAGACAGGCGGGCATATCTGGAGTTCCAGGCCGTCCTTAGCTACATAAAAAGCTGAAGGCTATACGAGGCTATATGACACCTTGTCTTAAAAAAACACAAACAACCAAAAAAGAATGAAAGAAAGAGAAATGTTCTTTCAATGTAGGCTTCCAGATTCCTATAGATAAAACCAACTCCAAGCATGAACTTTATATTAAAAGATTGAAGCATATGGGTAAATTATCCAGGATTAAGTAGGCGTCATCAAACCAAACAGACATCAAACTTAGACTTCTAATAACTTTATGTAAAATGCAGGTATCTTTAAAAAGGAATTGAAAACAGTAAGATGAAAAGATTTAAAATGTATTATTTAAAAGACAAGATTTCAGGGGAAAAGGCATAGAGATGAAAAAAATCTACTCTTGCACTTGCCACTTAATTAATAGATCATTTAGGAAGCACATTATTCACTGTGAGTGAACTAGAAGACAGCCCAGAGGTAGCTCAGTGGCAGGGTGTTTGTCTAGAATGCACGCAGTCATGACTTCCCTCGCAACACCTCAACAAACCTCGGGTTTCTAAACTTAAGTATCTTGGCTTATGCCTGTCATGCCTGTACTCAGGAGACTGAGGTAGGAAAATTGTAAGTTTGAGGCCAACTCGTGGTGCAGTAGTGAATTCCTGGCCAGCCTCAGCCTCAGAAACAGTAAGAGACCAGACAGGGTTGGAGGGAGGGAAGAGGCAGAGGAAGAGGGACAGAGAGTGAAGAGCAGAGGAATTCCAGAATGTAAAGGCTTTGGTTTTCATTCATGACAGAAAATGCAGGAGCTATAAAGTAAAGTACTAAGTATAGAGCTTGTATTTGACCACAGTCAGCCTTGCTTAGAGTGCAGGCCTTCAGCAGTCATTCTGGAAAGATATGTAATGAATGTTAGAACTAGAGGCAGTGGTAGTAGCTATAGCTTGATGTGTATCTAGGTTATTTCATGCTTTGGTGTTTTCATGTATTTATTCATTTGTTAATAAAAGCAGTTTTACAGGAAAAAGTATTATTCTTTATATGAAGAGTCCAAGGCATACTGAGTTCAAGGCTAGCCTGTGCTACCTAGTGACAAAAGAGAAGCAGAAGTGGGAGGGGTGGGGAGAGCACCCAGGACAACAGCTCAGGGCTGCCCCACACCATGCTGTGCTACCTTTGTATTGTACTAGAAGGAAAGATAAAGGAAAAGGATCATTTGTAAACAAGTTTAGGCAAATACTAGCTCTTTAAAAGTGTAATTGTAGCTTTTGCAGATGTGAAAATAAGATAGAGTCAAAATATACTTTATTAATCCTTGTTTTCCATTTTTAATTACCATTTAAGGGAGAAGAATAGAGAATTAATTTCAAACCTCAAATTTAGGTTCAGTTTATAAAGGAAATGTTTACCATTTTTAAAAGTTTTGTTAATTGAATGTACTTCCTGATTCCTTTACTTCATCTGACTTTATTCACTTTCCCCTTATTTTTTTTCTTTTAAAGAATGAAAGTCTTGGCCAAGGTACTTTTACAAAAATTTTTAAAGGTGTAAGAAGAGAAGTTGGAGACTATGGTCAACTGCATGAAACAGAAGTTCTTTTGAAAGTTCTGGATAAAGCACATAGGAATTATTCAGAGGTGTGTATGTTTATTAGATCCTTTTTATATCTCCTTATACTGTATAAAGAAGTATGTTCACAAGCACATTAAATGCATGTGTGAGACTTGATAAAATTTATGCTTTTATTACATACATTAACTATGTATAATAATAAGTTTCATTATGAAATATTTATAACTTATAGACTATTGCAGATGTTCAGTTCCTGTTAGCTCTCTTGCTCTCCACTTAATGATCCTCTTTTTCTTCCCACCTAACCCTGTTCTACTTTTATGTATGTGTGTGTGGGACCTATTGAGTTTCATCAGGGCTCTTTTTTTTTTTTTTTTTTTTTTTTTTTTTTTTTGGTTTTTCGAGACAGGGTTTCTCTGTGGCTTTAAAGCCTGTCCTGAAACTAGCTCTTGTAGACCAGGCTGGCCTCGAACTCACGGAGATCCGCCTGCCTCTGCCTCCCGAGTGCTGGGATTAAAGGCGTGCGCCACCACCGCCCGGCTCATCAGGGCTCTTAAAGGCTCATGAGGATTTGTTTACAGAAATATAGTCACCTTACCTGTGGCTCCACCATTAAGGAAACTCTCCCCTGTCAACCAGTAAAATCCTTAGGGAATGGTGAATCTTGAGCTCCTCCTCCCTGAACAAGTACCGAGGTGCCTCATCTTGTGTATATCTGGTCAGATAAACATAGCTGCTTTGAGTTCACGAGGGCAGTCAGGAATGAGTCAGTGTTCATACCCCTTCCTCGTGCTTCCCCAGTCTTTCTCCTACAGTGGTCCTTGGGCCTTGTAGGGCATGGTAGTTAGCTTTCCATTGCTTCAATTAGCTCCATGACCAAAAGCAACTTATTTATAAAAAGAGTTTAGTTTATTTTCACTTGTAATTCCAAAAGGATAAGAGTCCATCATAAAAGAGGAGGCGTGGTGTGGCGTCAGGAGAAGGAGGTTGACTGATGTTCCATCCTCATACAGGAGGGTGGGACAAACCTAGAGGTTCCCTAACCTTCCCAGACAGCACCACCAACTAGAGACCAAGTGTTCAGATACAGAACCATACAGGAGACATTTCTTATTCAAACAATCACAGAGGGGTGATATAGAAGTCCTATTTATGGCTGAGAACTCGAGAGTCACTTATTTTCAGTATTAGTTGCTGTGGTCACTGCTGACCACTGCAAAAAGCAGCTTCACAGCAGCACTAATCTGTGGGTAGAAACAGTTATTTTCAGGGCAATTTGCTGGGGATATCATGTTCATTTAGCAAAACAGCGTAACTTCACCACTTGGGCCTCTGACCTCCCCAGTCACAAACTTTTGGCCAGGTTTAAAGTACCAGACATGAATTTCTCCAATGAAGCCAGTCTCAACTCTAATCAGAAAGCAGTTGCACCATTTGATATTATTATCTGATTGATCAGTATTGTTGCATACAGGATCCATAGTTGAGTAAGACTGTTGATAACAAATTTGCCCTAAGAGCCAGCACTGTGAGGGGTAGTATCAGGAGGGAACATGCAGCACGATTTACCCATGTCCTGTGACTAAGGCTTGTAGCATCTTCGTCAATGGGCTCTTACAGTATAGTTTGGTGCACAATCAATAGCAGTGGTAATTGCCTTTATTATTCTGAGGGCCTCAGCTCTCACTGAACAACCATGTGTAGGGAGCTTGCCCCCTGGCACTGGGATATTTGTCTAACAACCTACACAGAGAAGATCCCTTTGTTCAAATTCTTGGGGTTTTTGTTTTATTTTTCTTTTATTAGCTTACAGATTATCTGATTTATGTGTGGCATCTCACATATGGTTAGTTTTTATTGACTACCTCCCCACATCTCTACTCTCCTCAATCTTTTCATCTCTAGCATATCCCTTTCTACACATTGTTATTCCCCTTCCTCTTGCAGACTCATCTTTCCCTCTCTTGAGCTCTTTGCTAGTATCTTGAACTCTGTACTTCCATGTAAATTCACATGCGTGAAAAATAGAAGGTAGGATTAAAGAGAACATGTGATATTTGTCTTCTGAGCCCCAGTTAGTACACTTAGTACTATTCCCCAGTTCCGTTCATTTACCTTCTCTTTAGTTTCACTTCTCTTTATGACCAAATGATATCTCATTGTGTATATGTATTAACATTTTCATTATCCATTCATCAGTCGATGGGCATCTAGGCTATTTCCATTTCCTTGCTATTGTGAATATAGCAACAATGTGTATAGATGTGTAGCTATTGCTAGTAGGACATAGAGTCCTTTGAACTTATTCTTAGATGCAGTATAGCTGGGTCATATGAAAGTTCTGTTTTTAGGGGTTGTGTGGAGGGGCATATATATACATGTATGTAAGGGTGTGTTTGGAGATCAGAGATCAGCATTGGGTATCTTTATCTGTTGCTCCCCACCTTACTTGTTTTAGAATGTATTTACTCTTTTATGATTTCATTCATATATAATGTTCTTAGCTAGACTGATGTTCAGGGTACCAGGCTCTAGGCTCAGTTTTTTCCTATGTGTAGAACATTGTCCTCAGCAATAGTCACTATCCAGGAATAGACCCACTGTGAACATAGAGTAATAGTTGAACTATAAAACAGTCTCCCTTAATCACTAATCATTTTAGGAAATAATGGGACATTGATAGTACTGTATGTATGAAATGTGAGTTCCTATGAGTAGGAATGAAAAGAAAAAGAAAATGAGCCACTCTAAGACTACTGGATGGCGCTGGGAGAGAAAGAAGAGGAGGGAGGCTGGAAGTGAAAGGAGGGGTGAGGGCTTTTTGGCAAAGGTAGATTGCAAAGAGTGTAGTGTAGTGTAGAAGGTCTTGTCTCCATGAGACTGAGGCACACAGATCTTACAAACCAAAGCAGACTAGGTTCTTTGAGAGAAGAAAAGGTAATAGTAAGGGAAAAAATCAGCGCAGAGCAGGAACAAGCTAGCCTGACAAATGACATTGTATAGTAAACAAAAATGATTAGCAGGGATGGAAATATATAGTATGAAAGCCGACTAGCCGCATGTTAATTCCTTCTGTACCCTAGAGATCCTTTACTAGCTCCTCGAGTTCTACCAAAATTGTGATTTTCTTTTAATTTTTAATTTTTTTATGATTTATTTAACTTTATTTTATGTGCATTGGTATAAAGGTGTTAAATCCCCCGGAACTAGATTTTCAGACAGTGTGAGCTGCCATGTGGGTGCTGGGAATTGAACCCAGGTCCTCTGGAAGAACAGTCAATCTCTCCAGCCCCCTTATTTTTTTTTTTAAGGAACATCTGTGACTGCATGATGAGACTGTAGAAGATTCTAGGATTTTATTTTTTTCTGTAAAATTTATCCTTAGGGTTTATTTTTTAATTAATTAATTAATTAATTAATTTTTACTTTATATGCATAGGTGTTTGCCTGCATGCATGTCTGTGCACCATGTGTGTACCTAGTGCCTGTGGATGTCAGAAAGGGGCATAGGATCCCTTGAAGCTGGAATTACACATGGTTGTTAGTGGCTTTGTGGATGCTGGGAACAAACCTAGGTCCTCTGGAAGAGCAGCCAGTGCTCTTAACCATGGGGCCATCATCCCAGCCTAAATTAATAGAATTTTAAAATACTTACTAATGCACTAATTATTTTCAGTGTTGTGTTCTAGGTATTATTAAATCTTAACATATAGAGGCTGTTCCCTTTAAACATAACTACTCAGAGCTTTATAGATTCCTCCTCATTTCTTTTTATTGATTTTATTGAGCTCTACATTTTTCTCTGCTCCCCTCCCTTCTTTTCCTCTCCCCTTCAACCCTCTCCCGTGGTCCCCACGCTCCCACTTTACTTAGGAGATCTTGTCTTTTTCTCCTTCCCATGTAGATTAGATCCATGTATATCTCTCTTAGGGTCTTCATTGTTGTCTACGTTCTCTGGGATTGTGATTTGTTAGCTGATTTTCTTTGCTTTATGTTTAAAAAACACTTATGAGTGAGTACTGGATATTAATACACACACCTACAAACACCTGATTTTTTACAAAGAAGCAAAAAATATAAAATGGAAAAAAGAAAGCATGTTTAACAAATAGTGCTGGCATAACTGGATATCAACATGTAGAAGAATTAAAATAGATCCATATCTATCACCATGCACAAAACTCAAGTCCAAGTGGATCAAAGACCTCAACATAAAGCCAGCCACACTGAACCTCATAGAAGAGAAAGTAGGACGTATACTTGAACACATTGGCACAGGAGACCACTTCCTAAATATAACCCCAGTAGCACAAACACTGAGAGAAACAATAAATGGGACCTCCTGAAACTGAGAAACTTCTGTAAAACAAAGGACATGGTCAACAAGACGAAACAGCAGCCTACAGAATGGGAAAAGATTCTCTCCACAATTTTCTCCACAATTTTAAGAATAAGTTTGAAGCTGGGTATAGGGCACTTCTTTAATCCTAGTACTTGGGAGGCAGAGGCAGGCAGATCTCTGTAAGTTCAAAGTCAGCCTGGTCTACAGAGTGAGTTCCAGGACAGCCAGGGCCACACAGAGAAACCCTGTGTCAATAAGTAAATATTTAAAAAGAATACGTTTGAAAGGCACTGTACTAAAAAATGTAATGTCCAACTGAGAGTAAGACATAGGATATTTCTCTTAAGTCAGTATCCTTTTGAATTATGCATACTACGGACATCACTGAACACATTCTTCACATTTCTTGTTTCCTCTTCCCCCTTAGTCTTTCTTTGAAGCAGCAAGCATGATGAGCCAGCTTTCTCACAAGCACTTGGTTTTGAATTATGGAGTATGTGTCTGTGGAGAGGAGAGTAAGTAAAGCCACTGGCTTTCCTTTGTTAATGCTGTGCCTATCTCAGACAGTCGTTATTTAGGACTAACTACTGGAGGTACCAGTACAACCATGGAATTACAATACTGTGGAACTTGAAAGCATTGTGGTCTGTTCAGTTATATTTGTGAAAAAGGAAACTGGCGTTTAAAGCTAAAATGCCAAATATAGTTAATATGTCTTGTTATAATAGCATATAATATAATGATGGATGGAGTATTACAGCTTTTGTGTGCAGAAAACAAATACAAGCTTTTGTGTGCACATAACAGTACAGATTATGGGTAACTCATGTAACCCTGGAGCAACTGGCCCTTTTCAGTACAAGCTTATTTATAATTATGAGAACAAAGCATATAAATGAGACTGAATTATTAATGAAACTGGTTGAAGTGACTATTGGCACTAGGTAGGTTCTTCAGTTATGCTGGAGTATGTATATTTGCACTGTATAAAATATACTATGATATATATACAATTTTGTGTTAGGTATAAATTGTTTAGAGTCCTACGTCTTACTGTTTGGAATAAACTAAATATACAGAAGTATAATGATGTGTATCCACTAAGTTTCCTTGAAATTAGTACAGTTTACTTCATTTATTTACAGATTGTATCCACAAATAACACAAGTATTTTGAAATTTTGAATTACACATTTTTAATAGGATGTATATGTGAACTTTATTATTACTTATATTTTAATGCAGACATTCTGGTTCAAGAGTTTGTAAAATTTGGGTCACTGGATACATACCTGAAAAAAAACAAAAATTCCATAAATATATTATGGAAACTTGGAGTGGCTAAACAGTTGGCATGGGCCATGCATTTTCTAGTAAGTAATTGCTGTATTCTTTTTTTAAAAACTAAAATGCTGTTTTATTTCATAAAAGTAACATAGTTATTTTAACTTGGCAACCAGAAGTAAATCTTGGAATGAATGCTAAGTCATTCGAAATAATGTTACTTGTTGAAAGGTATTATTACAGACATATGTAGATAGTAAATCAGCTTTGAAGACAGTGCTATTATTCCACCAATCTCTTGGAACTACCATAGACACCCATATTTTATATCACTTCTGTTGTTTTGCATTCACTGCAGTGGCTGTACCTTAAGCAACTGCTGTCCCATCTGGCAGTTGTAACCCCTCAGCTACCAGCAGCAGTTCAGCCCCGCAAGGGCCACAGCCAGGCGGGAATTCTGTTCTCTCAGGCACAGCTCTAAAGAAAACTTTATCTAGATCTCTTCCCTCTGTAGAAGTCAGGATGCAAAGGTTGAGGTGAAATCCTGCTTGCTCAGAGAGGCTGAATAACAAGTAGCTAATCTTCTCTCCTTCTTGCAACTTGCAAAACCAGGAGTCCTGCTCAGCCCTCTAGAACCCTTGCTACACTTAGTTCCTCCCTACCATTTCCTGTCAGCTAACTTAGCGCACTGACCCCAGGTTAATTTTATTTAAACAAATGTAACATGTCTTTGCATTGTTAACAAAAGCAGCAGAAACTAATGTAACACACCTTTACACAGTTAAAATAATATTCCACAACACATCAGGGTTTAGAAATTTTAACCAGAAATTTGTAGAAGCAAACCATGCTGCTGGGATGTCTGTAGACAGTGTTCCCGAGGGAGCAGTGCTGACAGCAGAATGGTGCCAGGCTCCCCCATTCCTAATGCGTGTCACCACCAGGAAGTGCTTTTCATTTGGAATCTCTCCTTTAAACAGTAGTGCTCATTTCAGTGTGGGTGTAAATATCGCATCAGTTAAAGTAGAAACCGAAGACTTCCTTTTATTGTCTCAAAGTATGTCTCCAAGTATTTTACTACGCTGTCTTCTTTCTTTAAATCTATGTTGTAGCTTTGGGCATGTTTTATGCACACGTATTTATTTATTGCTATTTGAATGTATGTGCATTTAACTTTAATAGGAAGAAAAATCCCTTATTCATGGGAATGTGTGTGCCAAAAATATCCTGCTAATCAGAGAAGAAGACAGGAAAACAGGGAATCCACCTTTCATCAAACTCAGTGATCCCGGCATTAGCATCACAGTTCTACCAAAGGACAGTAAGTTCTGTACTCACCACATTGGCTTTCTTCAGTTTTATTAGGGTGGTACCATAAAAATTGTACTTCTATTTTCCTTTAATTCTAGTTTATTAATGTTCTTACTTACTAATGACATTTAGCTACTACTTGTAGTATTTTAAATTAAGTTATAGCCAAATTGTGACCATTTCCAGTTATTCTTTTGTTTAAGCATGTCACCATAGACTGTGAAATTATTATTGTGTGTATATGTGTGTATGGGGGGCATTCATGTGCCAGAACACATGTCTGGAAATCAGAAGGTAACTTAGTGGGAGTTGGTCCTCTCCTACCACGTGAGTTCTCAGAATTGAACTCTGGCCTTTGAACTTGGCTGCAGGCACATTTATTTACTTAAGCCATATTGCTTGCTGTATCTTACCTGGTTTTCTACCTTAATTTGTACACTGCTATACAATATTCTGGTGTAGCCAAGGCTACTTAACTTTAATGGCTGACTTTGCAGTAAGGACAATGATAATAGGATAGTAATGTTGAGAGGAAAATCTTCCTGGGTTTTTAGATCTTGGATTTATTTTTTGGAATGAGAAGTTAAAATAGAAAAAAAAATGTATTTGGTAAAGGAGAGAGGAACTAATGAACTCTTTAATCTCCATGCTATGTGGAAAGCTATTCCATATTGTTTTACCAAAAGGTGTAATGTCCTCATTCCCTGTGTCTGAATTCCATAAAGGAGAATTACCCCACAGCTTCCTTCCTTAGATATGTTCTTTGTTGTGGAGTCAAGAACTGCAGAAGCTTTATTTGGGGAACTCCGTGAATGAATCTTACCTAGTCTGTCAGTTCCATACTGAGAATATCGTGGTATAATTTAATCATTGTCTGCTGTAAAGATGTCTGTTGGGCTTTGTCATAATGGCCTCTGACCACCAGTGATGTGACAGTGTTTGTATCACTTACATGCTGTGAATAGTTTTTAAATATTGAGAGCCAATTTTAAGGCAAATTTTGTATATTTCTTTCTGTGAGGGAGAAACAGGACTAATGGAAGGTAGTGAAAATGGCATGCCAGGTGAGACATTTCAGTTTAATGGAGAGAAGTTTAGTTGATCCAAAATTCATTGCACATGATCCTAATTCCAACAACTATTAAAAATGGTATAACTGTGGGGGAATTACTCAATCTTTGTGGATCTTAATTGTTAAAGCTGGTTACTGAAGTAAGATTTCAAGGATCATTCAACTCTTAAACTTAGCAAGCATGAACCAGACCAGTCCTCTACAACCATAAAAGACTTAATCATTCAAATAAGTTTGCAAACTGTTCACATAGGAAATAATGGTTTGCGGAGCTTATTTAACTATAGTTGTTCCTGTTTAAAGTTCTTCAGGAGAGAATTCCATGGGTACCACCTGAATGCATTGAAAATCCTAAAAATCTAAATCTGGCAACAGACAAGTGGAGTTTTGGTACCACTCTGTGGGAAATCTGCAGTGGAGGAGACAAGCCCCTGAGTGCTCTGGACTCTCAAAGGGTAAGTGCGCCCAGACTGGAGGGACAGGCTGATTCTTTAGGTTCTTTCACATGGTGTGGTATTTCATAGCCCATCTGATTGTGAAAAGAAGGTAAATAAAAGTGCTCTAGAATTCATTCTTAGCATTCGAGTTTTTCATTGCAGAAGTTGCAGTTTTATGAAGATAAGCATCAGCTTCCTGCACCTAAGTGGACAGAATTAGCGAACCTTATAAACAATTGCATGGATTATGAGCCAGATTTCAGGCCTGCCTTCAGAGCTGTCATCCGTGATCTTAATAGCCTGTTTACTCCAGGTGAGTACCGATGGGGCCACCTCCTTGATCACTGGCTTTCTCTCTCTGTTGTTTTCTTATTTTGCAATCCTGTCTAAGAAAGTCTTTCATTTCTTCCATTCATGTGAATGCGGTACATGTTGTGCTTGACTGGACGGTATTTTTAAATAGATCTTTTCTCCTTCCAAAACCTAATTTTATTTACTTGTTTATTTGTCTGAACAAGAAAACTTAATCACAGAAATGCAACATGAATTCTAATTGAAAACTGCCATGTCAGAGAAGCAGTCTAGCCAGCCACTAGAGAGACCTTTTCCCTCTACTGACTCCTCAGACTGAAGGGGTGATCCTGTCTCTACAAATCCTCACTCAGACTGCAAATCCAGACTGCATCTGAGCTCTTGTGTCTTCCCACCTTATATTCCTCTTATGCCCCGCCATATCCCTTTCTGTCTCCACCTCCCTAGTACTGGGATCAAAGATGTGGGATTCCCAAATCCTGGGATTAAAGGTGTGAACTACTACTGCCTGGTCCCTAGTGACTTAGCTCTGCACTCTGATCTTCAGGTAATCTTTATTTGTTAAAACACAAAATATCACTACAACAAAATGTATTGTCTGTGTATGCCACGAGAGTTTTAGAATCCAATATACATTTAGTTTGTCAGTTAATGAGAAGCATGTTTATTTGATTACATTTGTTAATTTGGCTGCATGGAGTTTTTAACATCACCCCTTTTGATTTTTCTAGTTATCTATTTTATAATTGACTTATTTTTTTTAAAATATGAGATAGACTTATTTTTGTCTGTCCCTACGTCCTTTAGAATGCTGAGGTAAGTGTATGCCCGTCCCATAGTTAGTCAGCAACACACCTTTCTCACCCGCAGGAATTGGAATAGAACCTTACTTCATGAATACCGAAACTACCTATTTTGGAGTAATTTACCCCTTGAACATCTATCTTGAAAGTCTGGGTAATAATTAAAGGCTTCTATTAATATAATCTAAATAGTTTTGAGTTTCCCTGTGTGGGGGGCAATATTATACAGGCCACATATTTCTGCATTGTATTGGCAGCAAAACTCTCAAGCCACAATAGCAGCTGAGGTGCTAAAAGCATCTTCAGACTGGCTGTCTCCTGAGGTCAGGATATGCTGATGTTGTTCTGCTCCTTCTTTGTAATTATGGCGACCGCCTGGGAAGAGGTGTTAATCCAAGCTAGTGACAGAGCTGCAGACATGACTTTAGTCCTGCTACCCCAGAAACAGAATGCTAATGAATTTCCCCCTCAGTTTACCTTGGAAGGTAAAAGCTGTTTGGAGAATAAACACAGGTGACCTTCAGGACTTAAATGAACCCTGAGACTCCTTTATAAAATTGCTGTGTGAACTGTGTCTCAATTATTCCCGTGTCTCTATGCTGGTCCAGAGAGATAGTTTATGCTGGGGTTGGACCCCAACACCTTGTTATTTAGTATTCCAAACTCATTCTGCTTCTTAGCTTGAATATCTGTCAGTTTTACCCTGAGAATATATTTGCCAACTTAGTATGGTGCCTTTCTTTGTTTTTATAGATTATGAACTACTAACAGAAAATGACATGCTACCAAATATGAGAATAGGTGCCTTAGGATTTTCTGGTGCTTTTGAAGACAGAGACCCTACACAATTTGAAGAGAGACACTTGAAATTTCTACAGCAACTTGGCAAGGTAAACTGTATATAAGTGTTCAAATAAAATTTAATCATGCATCATTTTATTTGGGAATAAGGCGGCTTTGGACTAGAGCTGATCAATCTACTTTCCACAAAAATTTTAAGGGGTATTTGTAGAAAGAAAAGCTTAATTGTTGGATATTAGAGAACTTTTCTGTTAAATAAACACTTTACTGGAAAATACTCCAGGTCCTTGGTAACATGCAGTGCACAGTCAGCATCTCCTATGAGGACGGCGATAAACCAGAGTCCTTCCCAACTGATTGATTCTGAGTCTCTTGTTTTGAAGGGGGAGTTTGTAGTTCATAGTAGGTTAGTGCAGTAGAGAAGGGAGCACATAGTGTTCTGTCTGCCTTTCTGACTTTGTCTTGGGAGATATAATCTAATTGCTTATAGCGTAGGACCTTGAATTATCATGTTCCTCAAAAGAAGCTCCATTAAAAGGTTACACAGTCACACACAGTCTATATAACAATCAAGATGAAAAGAGACCCAGTGCTTAGCAGGCCCAATTATAGTGGCAAGCTCTCTCTTTTGTTTATTTATAGAGATCTAAACCATAGCTCATTATAAATTAAATTTTGGCACAGATACAACATGAAGGCCTCACTGAGACTTGGACCTATATTTGAAGTTCCAATTCAGCTTTCTTAAAACTAAACATTGATGGTTAGATTAAAATTAGCTTAACTGTATTAATAACTTGTTCCTTTTTATGTAAAACTCTTGGGAATATTTGAAGGGATATAGCAATTGAGAAAAAGAAGTCTTTGTAGTGGAAAAATTTATTACCTATTGCTGTGCAGCAGGTTACTCTAAAACTTGCCAGTTTCTTTGAGTTGGGGTCTGGGGACAGTTTATCTGGGTTGCTTTGGATCAAGGTATCAACAGGCCTTAAAGTTCCTTTTGAAGGCTTCTTAAGAGGTCTCTTCCTACCTCACTAACGGGATTATTGCCAGGCCTCCTTCCAAGCTTACATGGATCTTTCTACAGGGCTGACTCACAGAGTGGCAGCTGAGAGCATATACCCAAGGTGGAAGCTGTGTTTTTATACCATAATCCCATATAATGTGTCATTACTCTTGGTAATATTACAGTACACATTCAAAATTTCATAGATCATAGAGGCCGTTTCATTCCCTCTTCCTTTATTACCTATTCACATATCATACTATTCTAAGTTAGGAAATTATACTGTAAATATGAAAGTCATATTTTTATTTTTCAATGAAAAAACAAGTATAGGAAATTTAAAGCCCTTGTTGGTAGTCACACAGCAAGATGGAAACAGTTCTGAGACAAAAGCTTGACTCCATGCTCTTCCTACTGTCACATGTGTTTGCTCTTGTGTGAACGTGCTTCAGTTACAGCATCTTCTATAGTCTTTCTTTTTTCAAATCATATGGCATGACGTTTAAAAAGTATACCTTTTATTCCCAGAAGTTTAACTGTGGTCACATAGCCAAGACCCATTTATGAGAAAGGGAAAGTCAGCCTGACTCATTCCTGCACTGCTGTCAAAGCCATTTCAGTTTGTTATTTGGTATATACAATATTATGACCATATCAACTAGTCATTGAATTATTGAGTATAATTAGTGAGAACAGAATAATGAAAATCTTAAAATGATTTTACCTGTGATTCTGTATACACTGACTTTTTCGGTGTTTAGATATAGTTTTTAAGAGATACTATAATTTCCCTTAAAGAATTCTCTTGGTAATATCTAAGACTTTAGGGGTGGGGAATCCAATTTATTTAAAGTTAAATCTAGTAAAATTTTATTAGCTTCAGTTGCTAATGATATCTTCAGCTAACATCTGTCCTCCCTCCCTCCCTCCCTCCCTTTCTCCCTCCCTCCCTCCCTCCCTCTATTTTACTATCCTGGGGATTAAAACTCAGGGTCTCACGTGTGCTAGTAAACTATTCTACCACCAAGTTATACCCCCAACTCCTTTTTATTTTGAGACAGGTCCTGCTTGGTTGTTTGTGCTGGTCTCGAACCTTAGATCCTCCTTCCTCTGAAGTCTAAGAATCTGTGATAAGAGATATTCAGCACCTCGCTGAACTTGACTTCCTTTTATACTTCCATCTCTCCTGAGCTTATGAAGAGCATGGTTGTGTGAGCATTTGTGTGATTAAGACCTTTTGTGTTAATTAGTTTGATTGTAGTGAAGATTTATAACTGTGTATATGTATATATTTAATCATCATTTTGAAATTCACATGTAAAACCATAGTTAGCTACTAAGGTCAGACCCTTTCAAGCCTGTGAAAGCAAGTTTAAAGGGCACATTAGGGATCGGGCAGCCTTGGAAGGGTCTCAGTTACTTCACAACTGGAGTTTCTCTGAAACCGTGCGGTTGATATCACACAAATATCAGAGCTTCTCTTGCATGCCCTGTGCTGCACTGGCACTCAGAGTAGTGAGAAGAAGTGGGGATGAGTGTATATCCATTTCAGCCTCCGCAGTGATCACAGGCTCTACCACTTTTATAGGACTCAAGTTGGAACAGATGTCATTATTTATGTTTGTGATTTGTTTAATTATTTTTGGGATGTCAGCTGGTGTTGAAATTGTTCAGAACTTGTTTGGGTGGCCATATGGTTGAGATTTCATGGGTGTCTAGCTTCCCTGTCATCGCTAGAAGTTACCTTCTCAGAGCAGACTTGCTGCTCTTCTGGCTCTCAGGTGCCCCTCCCCCATGTTCTCTGGGCTGCCTCGTGTTATGGATGTGTCAGTTAGGGACGGGCACCACAGTAAGTTGTTGGGCGTTCTGTAGTGGTCTCCTGAGAAGACTGACCAGGGGTGAGAACTGTGCTGAGAGCTGAGCTGGAGCACAGGATATGCCAGCTGGGCCGGGCCTTGGGATGGTGATGGCATGGCGAGCAGTGGGATACGCTGTGATGTATCCTAAATAAGGAGTTCAATTTATTTTGATGTACGAATTTCTTTAGAGACGCCAATTTTTTTTGATGTAGGAATATCACCTGTGGCCATTCTTTCTTTTAAAAAACTTATTTAACTTTATTTTGTGTGTATTACCATCAGATTCCCTAGAACTGGAGGTATAGACAGTTATGAGCTAGCTGCCTATGGTCCTCTGGAAGAGCAGCCAGTGCTCTTAACTGTTGAGCCATCTCTCCAGCCCTGCTTGTAGCCATTCTTGAGTCAAGCAGACTCTCTATTAGTTTGTATTTGTCTGTATAATGAAATACCATGTTATGGCTGGATGAACAAAACAAGTTCTGGGGGCTGAAAAGTCCAAGGGCAGGGTTTGGTTTCTAGTGAGGGCTCTCTGTCTGACCTCAGATGGAAGCTTTTGGAGAGGGAAACTTCTGGAGTTAATTCTTGTTCTTTCTGTATAAGGCTACTCCAAATACAATCATATTAGGGATTAGGCTTCCATTGTGTAAATTTGAGGTCACACATACCCAGTCAATAACAATCCTTATTCACTGGTAGCATTATGAAGGTACATTGAGATAAAGGAAACGTCTTAATTCAGTCTATAATTTTTCAGTCTATAATTCATCTCAGAGAAGTTGTTTATAGGTTTACTACCCAGTTTTTAAAATAACACTTCCATTCCTTGCTCTGAAATTTGTCTAACATAAGCTGAGAATTCTTTCTACTAATTCTAGCTGCCAAGTACTTCTTGTATATTTAGAAGCCAATAGTAAGTTGTCTTGGGGACTTTTGGCTTCCATTCTAATGTCATGTGTTGTTCAGGGTAATTTTGGGAGTGTGGAGATGTGCCGCTACGATCCTCTACAGGACAACACTGGGGAGGTGGTGGCTGTTAAAAAACTCCAGCACAGCACTGAAGAGCATCTCAGAGACTTTGAAAGGGAGATTGAAATCCTGAAATCCTTGCAGCATGACAACATTGTAAAATACAAAGGAGTGTGCTACAGTGCTGGTATGTTGCCCATTGAAGCCTGTCTTAACTTCACAGTATGTCTTTGGCATCCAGGGTAATAGAAATATACAGTTGTCTAAGGATTTGTCAGTGTGCAGAGAGAGATATGCTTGGAGAGCATGCGGGAGACCATGGACTTATAGCTACACCAGTTTTTTGACTGGTTGCCTAATCATCCTTCTCACCACTTCCTTCAAAATGTGTTAACTTTTTTAAAAACAAAATTAATTTCCTTATGTGGTCTATTAAAATGTTTTTATTAGATACTTGTTATAATTGAAAAAGAGTCATTATTAATTTATTTGGATTTTCACAAATAATTAAAAGTGGCTAAAGAATAAATATTTCTCATGCATCTTTCAAAATAATTTGAATTGAAAAGCCTGTATTCTTAAATGCTATATTACCTTTAATTCGTAATAAAGTTTTATCATCGTGGACCCAGATTTTATGTATACTTAAATCATTTACAAATAGCTTTTTTTCTAGTATTTAATCAGTAAGATATAGCACGGTAAAACATTATGTTCTTTTTGTATATTAAAAGGTCGGCGCAACCTAAGATTAATTATGGAATATTTGCCATATGGAAGTTTACGAGACTATCTTCAAAAACATAAAGAACGAATAGATCACAAAAAACTTCTGCAGTACACATCTCAGATATGCAAGGTATCGAACATCCTAAATATCTGCTGTGGGTGAACTACATGGTGAACTAACTCAAAAGTCATGCAGACTACTCCTTAACTATAAAGAGAACTTGTAGAATACAGTCATTTAAATTATGTTCATACAACTACTTAAAGAAAAAATGTATTTTATCCATAGGGCATGGAATATCTTGGCACAAAAAGGTATATCCATAGGGATTTGGCAACAAGAAATATATTGGTGGAAAATGAGAACAGAGTTAAAATAGGAGATTTTGGATTAACCAAAGTCTTGCCACAGGACAAAGAATACTACAAAGTAAAAGAACCAGGCGAAAGTCCCATATTCTGGTAAGTAGGCATTTTTCAGTATAATAAAGTTAAATTTTAGATAACTTTCTTCAAACTTTATTTTACTGTTACTATATATATATATATAATATTTAATAACATTCAGTTTAGTACTACTTCCAGTAACAGCAATATTTATCATATGCTTTGTATTGAGCTAAATACCTTTCATGTAGTATCTCACATTATCTTTTCAAAAAAACAGCAGGTAGTTGCGAGCTGCCTGCTGTGGGTGCTGGGAACTGAGCTTGGGTCATCTGCAAGAGCTAGTCAACTGCTTAGTTAGCCACCTCCAACCTCTCAGGAAACTTTATGTCAGTGCATGGAGAATATATATTATTATGATTATTGTAGATCCAACCGTCCAAACCTGAAAACCCAAAGTCAGATGCACTGAAGCGTGAAACCTGTGTTTGAAAGGAAGAGTTTTTCCTGTATTTTAGAAATACGGCAGTGCATTCTGCAGAGGTTGTGATTAAAACATGATCATGTCAGGGAATCTCTTCACTGCAGGGTGTGTGCACGTAGGCGAGGGCTTTCTAAATAGCACTCTAGTTACTCAGGAAACAAGACCGTTAATTGACAAGTGATACTTGATATTAAAAAGCTTCTTTATGGGCAAGGAAATAATCAAGTGAAAAGGCAGCCTACAGACTAGAGGAGAATCTTTGTCAGCTGTACATCTGACAGAGAACTGATGTCTAGAATATACAGAAGATGAGTACACCAGACACCAAGAAAACAACCCTTCCTAGTCCTTAGGGATAGCAAGTGACTGACAGGGGAGCAGACTAGGTGGAGTAGTGAAGCTAGAAAGACAGAGAGAGCTCTCCCCGACTTGTATGTGTCCTGGGGTTGGGGGTGTTTATGAAATGATTAGGTAGGGTTGGGGACTTAGCTCAGTGGTAGGTCAGCCCTGGGTTCTTCTGTGGTTCCCCTACCCCTAAAAAACACTGGGATATGATTATGCCTTCCTTGGGAATGAGATTAAGGGTTATAAAATACCAGAGGTCTCGTGTTGTGTTAGAGAGTAAATGTGAGCTGAGAAACCCCATGCTGTATTCAGTAGGTACTGTGTAAGGTCGGAAATGAAAGACTTTATTATAGTGGGTTCTTATTTAAGACAGCACTTCTGATCCAGAAGAGCTGTTCTGTATGGAGTTCCTACTATCTTTTTAAGGCAAAATATTTCATAGTAATATTAAAATTATGTGCCTGTTAGCTCTCATTTTTTAAAGGATCTAACAGAATTTTCCAAGGATACAAAGCATTTTTCTATCTAACCAGTCATTAAAGAATCCTGAAAATATTTAAACTTGCCAGGTTGCTCAGCAAGCCCCCCTGATCTGCTTGTCTTTACTGCTCAGCACTTGGATTATAGGCTGCTCTCTCTGGTGTTTTACATGAGTGCTGGGGATCTGAACTCAGGTCCTCATGCCTTTCACAGGAACCAGTTTATCCACCAAGTTACACCTGCAACCCCAAGAAGTATACTAATGTTGTAAAGTATTATCTTCACAATCTGGCAGTGGTGAACCAGCAAGATGGTGCAGCTGGTGACGGTGCCTGATGATCTAAGCTCAATACCCAAAGTCCATGTAAAAGTGGAGGAGAGAGCTGAGTCTTCAGAGCTGTCTTCTGACCTCTGTAGGCACGCCGTGGTACATATCCCCACCCATCATGCACACCTACACAGTGATAGATTAAAATATACTGGTGTAGTATGCATGAGGCCCTCTGTTTCATCCATAGCACAAAATCCAAAACAGCAGAGAACTAAATGGCTGAACACGCACTTCTGTAGTCATGTGACACCAGTGGACACGCTACAAAGCCCTTCCTGCCAAACACTCACTTTCATGCCTGGTTTTTCTTCCAGTCACACTAAAAGCCACCAAGCTTTTAAAAAGGTTTCCTGGGTGTGTGGAAAGATAATGAAGCAGTCAAGATAAGCCTAAGATAATATGTGTCTTATATAACTAATTTTCTATAAAAATAAGATATATTACTCATCATTACATGTTATTAACTGTTCTTACACGGAGGAAGGTAGAAGGGCAGGAAACTCACAAAGCCAATTCCATAGTACCTGAATCTCTTCTTCAGGAAGGGTCCCCCATGGCTCCACTATCTCTTAAAAGCCCCCCTCTTACTGATAGCACATTGGTGTTAAGTTTTAACACCTGAAGTTTGGAGAGGACACAGTCAAATCCTAGCAAGCCAAACCTGGATCTGAAAGAAATCACATGCAGTTTTGTCCATAGGAGTTAGTTGTAATTTTTAAAACAAAGCTTGGTTTTATTTAAAAGAAATCTTTGTCCTCCCTAATGCTTTATTTATCAAAATTTTGTTCTGCTTTAATTTTTGGGCATGTTCCAACATGTTTTAGGGGTCAATATGAAGAAGAACTAGAGGAAAAATGATTCTACTTCAATTTTTTTTAAAAGGAGAAAGCTTATGCTGTTCTTACTGTAGACATCATCTGGCCAGTCTTTGTGCATCCTGGGTTACTCTGCACGACCTCATGCTGTAATGAAGGAGAGAGAGTAGACGGGGCTATTCTGAAAAGACATGGTGGCCCAGCCAAAGGCTCAACAGTGAGTGTGAGTGAGGCTCCCGGACCTGAATGCTGGAAGGAGGAGACCTAAACCCGTGGGTTGTCTCTGACCTCCGCATACATACAGATAAACACATGTCTACATAGCGCATAAAATATAAATATCCAAAAATAACTCCTAAAATCCTTTTTTGGGGGTAGTTAGACAGATCGTGATGCCATTTACTGCATAATCAAAATGAAATAATCAGCAGGATCTGGGAGAATGAAGATAGGGTTCTGTGGCCTATAGGTATTTAATCTGGAAATGGTGGATCCATCTAGAACAGTCAAAGCAGACTATGAATTTAGAAGACTTAAACATAAAAGTGGGTAAAATTATCTAAAGAAAACATTTTAGCAGCAGAGGAAGGCATTGAATGATAGAACTTTTGGAAACCTTAAATTTAGAAGAGAGAAAAGAAGTGTTGGCAGAAATTTAATTAAAACCAACCCTTTCTCTCAACTCAAAATCTTCCTATGGAAGCAGGAGATTGAAAAGTTCTATTGATGAATAAGCATTACATGTGGGTGTGTTGTTATCAGCACATCTCTAAGATCTCCAAGATGGAAGAAACCGAACATCTCTATGTAGTCAGGCAGAAACAGCCCGAAGCATACAAGTTTTCTGTACCGACTTTAGTTCTCAGGGGAAAGGACTTAACCATTTGTCACACATAGTTCATCCTAAACACCCTTGACCATCGTGCGACTACCTGTGATGGCTAATGGCCTCTATTCTACTGTGATATGGGCTAGCTTTGCACTTTGGAAAGATGCTATGGCCAGTTTAGGTTCCTCCCTGCTCAGGGAAACCAGGAGAAAGTAGTTCCTAGGCACTTTCTTAATACATTTCTAGATCATAAAGCTGACATTGACTTTTAAGCAAGGACATTTCAAAGGGACAGAAAATACATAAATTCCCTTAATGCTCCATGAAAAAAGGGAAGGTAAGACCTAGAGAGAAGTAACTCTTTCCTGATTTGGCTTACCTTTGTATAAGTAAAGGGAGTTATAGAATAAATCTAGCTGGGGTTGGCAATATGTAATTAAGAAATTAATTACAAAGAGTGCTATGCTAAAAAACAAAACACAAACAATAACAACAAAAACCATAAGAACAGCATGGTTGTAATCCTGGTACTTGAAATGCTAATGCTGGAGGGTCCTAAATTTGAACCTAAGCTGGGCTACACAGAGGAAAATGTATTTTAGGATATAGGAGAGTAGCATTGTTTGAAGGAGATTATATCTTGCTGATAGAATAAAACTGATATTTAAAAATAATAAAAAGTAAAAATTTTAAGCTAAATATAGAGATTACATACCTATTTATTGTGTGTTTGTGTAGTCCAGACTGTAAGTCTAGACATGTAATGAGCAGGAGTCATTGAGACTCCTGTAGCTAGAGAAGGACCTGTGTAAGTGAAACTTGCATTGGATCTTGAGAAAAAGGTTAAGGAGAGCGCACCAAGGCCAGCGGGACGGGGACTGAACGAGCATGGGATCAAACCCGACTCTCTGAATGTGGCTGACAATGAGGGCTGACTGAGAAGCCAATGATAATGACACTGGGTTTCGATTCTGCATGTACTGGCTTTTTGGGAGCCTAGTTCTGTTTGGATGCACACCTTCCTAGACCTGGATGGAGGGGGCAGGGCCTTGGATTTCCCACAGGGGAGGGCACCCTGACTTCTCTTAGGACTGGAGAGCAAGGGGGAGTGGGAAGGAAATGGGAGGTTGGGAGGAGGTGGCAATTTTTAATAAATAAATAAATAAATAAATAAATAAATAAATAAATAAAATACATGCTAATATTTTCCATCTGTCTAGTCAAGCAGGTCTCTGTAGCCATCTCTATAGTAAAAACAGGCTTTACCATGGGACTAATATTCCTAGTCCACTGGCAACCCCTTGGGCTGTGACACCATTTTCCTTTACTTTGTATATTCTTTGTTCTTTCATAATTACCCCCTTCCAGATTCGATTCTTTTTTTTTCCATAAAATAACAAAATGTTTTATTTTATTTTTTTTTTCTCATGGTTTATTTTTTTTTTTTATTACGTTCCCAGCTAGAAGCTACATTTCTCTCCTATTTGTAATCTGGATTCATCTAAAAGAACAGCTTAGGAAGAGCAGCTCATTCTTCAGTTCTTAGAAAAACTTCTCAGTTAACACCCAGTACTGCCAATAGAAACAAAAATTAATGTGCTTAGAATTTTCTATGTCAGAGGGTCTAAGGACCAGGTTTTCTGATTCATTAGAAATACCCACCACTCAACATTTCACTGTGCTCATTGCGGGGGAGAGCAAATGGAAAGTTGTGTAAGTCAGATCACAAGCTTGCAAAGACCCCATCCCCCAGCAGTGGAGACAGCAGTGCATATCCATGTCTGTCAGGAGAACCTCAGTGCCAGTGTTTATGGTGACTAGTTTCATAGGCACCATCTGCCTGGTGTGTAACAAAATCCCAGACTCCAGGAAGAAAGCACATACCAAATGAGTCATATTGTGTGTGTAAACAGCCATAAGCCACACCCACACCCCCACACCTCACACATACACAGCCCCTGAAGTTTAAGTTCCCAGTTCCAGCCAAGAGTCAGCATTGCACTGGAGCCCTTCTGAGGATGACCTCAGCCTGCTGCGCCGATGCCTTCTGTTCCCCTGGGAGAGTTTGTCATTGTTTGTTTGTTGTCCCCTTCAGTATGATGAGTTGTCACATCAAATAACTCATCTTTTAAATGATTTCTGTATATTGCAGGTATGCTCCAGAATCCCTGACAGAGAGCAAGTTTTCTGTGGCCTCGGATGTATGGAGCTTTGGCGTGGTTCTCTATGAACTGTTCACATACATTGAGAAGAGTAAGAGCCCTCCGGTGGTCAGTTTTCTTCTTAATTGCTTAATTCCCCCTCCAACCCCCCCACCTCCATTGCTCTTGTTTTAAGCACAAGAAAGGCATTATACAAAAAAGAATAAGATGCCCAGGACCTATTTTAGAATTCCTTGTTTATCTGGAGACAATATTCAACAATACCCAACAAAATACCATAAACTTACTAAATTCAGTATTCTCTTGGCCATGTGTCTGTGACTGTAACAAAATACATGACACCGAGGACTTCATAAAGAAAAGGCTTACTTAGCTCGCAGTTGATTAAAAGGCCAGTATCACGCAAGGACCCTTTGGATTCATGACAACATGGCAAATGAGCAGAAAGGGACTGACCGCAAAAAGATCGCATGTCAAGTCTTCAGACCAAGAGCCATGAGGGCCAAGGTTCCACTTCCTGTGAAGCAGCTTGTTCTCACAGGAACTAAAACACTCAGGGAGACCAGCAGTGATCTCTTAAAAAGCCCAGAATTCCAGCAGTGCCAGGGACCAGGCCTTCAGGACGCCTCTTAAATGGCATTTAAAGTGCATTGAGTATGCACATTTACTCTGGAGCATCATACACCTAAAATGAACTTTCGGAAGTAATTTACACTGTTCATATAGGTTTCTTTCAGTATATGGGATATGAAAACAATAAAAATCATTTTAATGAAATTACTCAGATAATCATTTTAATACTGTGGCACTTTCTTTTTTAATATTTATTTATTATGTATACAATATTCTGTCTGCGTGTGTGCCTGCCGTCCTGAAGAAAGCACCAGACCTCATTACAGGTTGTAAGCCACCATATGGTTGCTGGGAATTGAACTCAGGGCCTTTAGAGGAGCAGCAATGCTGTTAACCGCTGAGCCACCTCTCCAGCCCAATATACTGTGGCATTTTCTTTCAGACTTATTTTATATAAAATGTGAAAGTTTACAAAGAAATAACTATTGCTCTCTAAAATTGAGTTTTATAAGCTTCCTGTGTTTGCTGCCCCGTTAATTATTACATTGTGTGTATTTATTTTACTTTATCTGTAATTACTTACTGCAAGTATGATTTTAATTGCCCAATAGCATTCTGTTATAAGTTGTATATTTCTAGGTAATCACTTACAGTTTTTATACATAAATGTGTAGTTTTACTTTTGACTGTCATGTTAGAAGAAAAGTGTAGCTGTTAGAGGTTATGAGTTAGTAAGTCACTTTTGATTGTTTCAAAAGCAAAGCTCTATCAGGTTATGTCTTCGCAGCAGTGATAGGCATGAATAGTTTGCTGTACTCACCATTAGAATATTAATGAAATTTTACCAACTTAATATAAAAATGGGTATATCTGTTTTAATTTGCATTTCTGTTGTTAGTGTAATATATTTATGAAGTCATTTAAAACGAGTTTACATTTCAGGAATTTATGCGAATGATTGGAAATGATAAACAAGGACAGATGATTGTGTTCCATTTGATAGAACTTCTGAAGAATAATGGAAGACTACCAAGACCAGAAGGGTGCCCAGATGAGGTGACAGTTTTTAATTAATTTCTCGTGTATATGTGTGTGATGTGAATGTGAGTGTGGTCTGTGTCTCTGTGTGTCAGAAAGAGGTATGTGTGTATATGTATGGTATGTGTGTTTGAGTGCATGTGTTTGTGTGTAGGTGGTATGTGTGTGAGAGAGCACATGTGTGTACAGGTATACAAGCCACAGTGCCCATTGGAATCAGAGGAAAACTGTCGAGGATTGGTTCTTGCCTTCCACCTTGCTGAGGAAGTCTCTGTTGTTTCTCCTGCTGCACTGTGCTCTCCAGGCTGATTGGTCCTCACTATTTTTCACATGATTTTCTTGTCTGTCTCTTGTTCTGTGTTAGGAGTGCTGTTGTGCCTGGCTCTTGTGGGCCCCAGGGATTGATTCTTGTCATCGGGCTTTAATATCTGGTTCTTTTTATCCACTGAGCCATCTCCCTGATCAGCAGTTTTTTAATCCACAATAATTATCTGTTTTCTCTTGTTTTATTAAAAACACATACAGATGTTGTATTTCAAAGCATAGCCATAGCATTATTACTGGCTTAGGCAAATTAGCTGAGATTTCCAAATTTATATCATCCTTTAATTAGCATGAAACTTAGTGTTCATTCTAATTTTGTTTTAATTTTTTCCTTTTATAGATTTATGTGATCATGACAGAATGCTGGAACAACAATGTAAATCAGCGTCCCTCTTTCAGGGACCTAGCACTCCGGGTGGATCAGATCCGGGACAGTCTGGCTGCGTGAATGCGATGGTCTTTACTCAGAGACTAAGTTGACTTCCAGAATCAAAGCAAAGCTCTGTAGCCACATTGTTGTGGACCTTATCCACACATCCTTATCATAATGCTAGCCAGAAGAAAAGGTCAGGCTGTCTGCTCAGAACTGCGGGAATTTTGTGAATTTTTCATACACCATCTGTAAAAGACACTGCTAAAAAGTCTTGCAGGAAGCTTGTAGAGAGCTGCATGGAGCTCCCTGCACAGTCCGTACATCTCCTCCTCCGGCACAGGGAGAAAGCAGACATTTTCAACTCAGCGTTTCAAAAAATGAAACAATTATAATGTAAATTTTGCAGTGTTAGAGATACACACAACATACATGTACAGTTTTTACCACATGGAGTGTACAATACTTTGGCATCTTGTGTGATTACACAAGGGCTGGTGTTTATTAATGTTTTTCTAATTTTTCCATAGTTGATCTATAGTAACTTCATGATACAAATTAAAATGCTCAGAAAATTGAATAAATACCTTTTTTTCTTGCGTCTGTGCTGCTGTGTCAGGGCTTGTAGTTCCATGTCACTGTAAATATTTTTCAAAGCAAAAGAAACAAAAGTATAGTTTTATTTGTATAGTAAATCTAACCCTAAAGACTTTTGAAATGGAACAATCTTACAAAGACATAGCACAATCTATTTTCTTATTTGTTGTCCTGTGTCTGTTTTATGGTAATTGTGTTTTTACATAGAACTGTCTCCACCTTTTCTATGACTATAGTGACTAGTACTCTTTTATATTTTTTGAGGTTTAAAGTGCCAGAAATACTTTGCTCCCTTGAAACTGTTAACTGCCAATAAGACATTTCAGTCCCTGAGACCTGTTACTATATATTGAAGTATAAGCCATAAATAATTTGTAAAATGTATAAGCTCTTTAAGATGCATAGTGGGTTAGAATATGAACAAAGACTGCGTGCGGGTCCCCAAGCTCGCTGTTGCAGTGGTAGGAGAAATGTGCCTTCACCAGAGTCTCCCACGTGGACAGGAAGTGAGAGCCTGTCCAAGAATGCCAGAAATCTGTAATGTACATCGTTAGAGGAAGGAGGAGAGAGAGCGTACATATTTTCAAAGTATGAGTAATGGTTATCTACTTTAGTGCTGCTCCGTTTAGACATGTCATGTCAGGAAAATAAAACAAGATTTTTGTGTGTTATTTATACAAGATTTTAAATATTTTGGTATTTGTTTTTAGAAATTCTCTATTTTCAGTGGTGTATCCTATGTTTACCTTGTGCTTAAGAGCTTTGATTTTGCTGAAGAAGGGATAGCAAAGAAATGCTCCTCACATTCTTTGCGGACATTCTCGTAGATAGCAGATACCGAGACCAGCTGGGGGAGTGAGACTAGTGGGTATTGTTTATAAAAATTGTAATATTTGAATGGAAGTTAGATATATTTTTATCCAATTTCTGAATCAAATACAGTTGATACTAATTCTACAGCATTTCAGATGAAAGTCATGTGTCATATAATGTGATCATGATTTAGGATTTTTAGAAAGGTCCATAATATTTTGCCTATTTTTAAAAATAGTGGTGTAAACTACATTTTGTTACGCTTTTTAAAATACTTGAATTTTTACTTTTAAAGATCCCACATATTCTTAATATTTAGGAGTGCAATGACAATCTTACTTGAAATTTTAAGTAGTTAAGAGACTTCATTTTCATTGAGAGTCCATAATTTTTGAAATCTTGATTTGAACAATACATATAAGAAATTACTCCCAGACTTAGCTGCTTGGTTCCACATGAGGACCAGGTGTCAGGTACAATAAAATGTTTCTTCAAGTTTACTATTTCTTAAAATTAAAAAAGTTTCTCCAGAGTTCTATAGTTTGTTGTAATGTTTTGATGGGGCTGTTTGATAATCATTAGTCAATAATCCCATGTTATCATGGTACTCGTTGTAGAAAATACTTTTTTTTTGATGCTTATATATATGCTGCCAGTAGCACCACAAATTTACCTGGAGGAGTAGCCTTCTTCCAGCCGTTTTCTTGCCTAAAGTTAGTGAGCTTTCTTAATAGTTTGTCACTTCTGATATGTAAGTTTTACTAAACAGCTGATTATGTAGTGAGGAGAGGGCGGCTGGCATTCCCTCCTGGCTCCTGGCTGGGGTTAGCGCGCTTGCTGGGTTAGCGCGCTTGCTCCGGCTGAGTCACGGGCGCGCGTCCCTGTGCTCTTGTACAAGCAGGGCTGGGATGGGCTAGTCTGGGAAACTGCGCTGAGATCAAGTGCAGGAGCGTGCAGGCGCTGCAGGGCAAAATTGCGCGTGGGGCGACCCGGCTGAAGCAATCAAAAGCCCAAGGCCGAATCCCTGCCACGCAGCGCGGGAAACCAGAGCTAAAAGGCTCCCAAATGCCCCCGAGTTGATTGCCAGTATTAAGTAATAGCGATAAGGAAATACCTGGATTTCCTGTATCTAGGGAGCCGTCTTCCCTGGGGTCGCCTGTGTGCTCCACATGTTGGCTACTTCATTGGACCATTGAGTGTTCCCACAAAACAGGAAGGCTGCTATAATAGTACAATCACAGTTGTACATATAGATGAAAGTGTTTTTCACCAAAGAATAAGAGAATGATATTTTTGTTTAATTTACCTTTTTATCGGGCAGTGGTGTATCTCAGTGATGGAGCCCTGTTTTGAATTGCATCACCCTTATGATTTAAAGTGTCAATGTTTTTCCAGTGTATACCTTTGACCATTTATACTTTGTTTTGGAGAACTATTTGGTTAATTTACCTGGATAATTATTGACTGAATAATTTGTTTTCTGGTGTTTATTTTTTTAGTTGCTTGGATATTAATCCCATCAAATAGCTGACAAAGATTTTCTCCTACTCTGTAGACTGTCTCTGATTTATTTTAAATGGACTTGTGCAATTTACAAAAAGGGATTCATCTTCCTAGGTTTAGCTCCTGGGTATCTAGTTTTATCAGCAATTGCCTTGAGGAATCTATCTCCCCAGAGTGTGCATTTGGTACCTTTCGTAAAGATCAGGTCGCTGCTACTGTCTCTGGTATCATCTGGAATTAGGTCATTTGGTGAGGACTGCATTGAATCTGTAGATCACATTTGCTAATCTGTCGGTTGCACAATAATTCTTAAGCTCCACAAACATGGGAGGCCCTGCTGTTTTCCTAACTTCTTCAGGGAGTGTAGTTATAATTGTAGAGGACTTGGACATCTTTGGTCAGTTTGGTTTTGAGGGTGTTATAAGGAGATTGGCTGCTGAATTATTTTTAAGTCAGTTTCTTACTGGTGTGTGAAAAAACCACTGAGTTTTATGTGTTTTACGTCTTGCTGCTTTGCTGAATTGTTTGCTAGAGATAAGGTTCTTGGTGAAATCTTTAGAATTTCAGATCATGTACTCTGCCAATGGGGGTATTTTTATATCTATGCCTGTTGCTATCATTTTATTTCTATCTATTGCTCTGGCTAAGCATTTGAGAATTATAAGCTCTGCTCTTGAATAAGACTGAGAACTGATACCTTTGTGCTATTTCTGATTTAGAGGAAATGCCGTTAGGTTTTTCACCGTTAAGTAGAAACCACAAATGCCTTGCCTTTCATATTAAGGCATAATATTTCTGTTTCTTGGGACTTATGTTATAAAAAGATGTTGAATTTTGTCAAAGATTTTTTTCTCCATCTAGTCTTCTAAGCTTGTTTTTATGAGTATTTACCTGCATTTAATATATATGCACCATATGTCCCTGGTGCTCCCAGGGGCTAGAAGAGGGTTGTCATATCCTCTAGAACTAGAGTTACGGACAGTTGTGTGCCGCCATGTGGGAACTGGGAACTGAACCCGGATTTCTCTGTAAGGGCAGCAGATGTCTTATCCACTGAAAATCTCTCCAGACCCTATGTTGTGATTTTAAAAAAATATATTTTATTGGGAATTTTATACAGTGTATTTTGATCATCTTCACCCAAGCCTCCTTTGACCAGCCTCACCTCCTTGCCCCTCCTCTCCTCCATCAAGTCCAGTTTGTGTTGCCCAGCCACATTTGGGAATATATGGTGAAACTGATGGCTTTCTTTTTTCTTCAGGTAGCATAAATACCACCTCCCAGAGCTAGGAAGCTGAGTAGGGATAGATCTTCTGGGTGAGTGCCTGCTTGGCTCCTCAGTGTTCTGTCAGTCCAGTAGGTAGGGCCTTACTGTCAACTTCTGGGGTTTACCAAGAGTGTTGGCAGTAGCCTGTCATGTTAGAGGGAGGACTATATATGGGATCCCATCTGCTAATAACTAACAAAGAAGTAACCTACTCCTGGTACTGGGTTTTCTTGGTATTGGTTTTTTGTTTTGTTTGTTTTTTGCTGATATGCTAGTTTGGGTATTATCCTTGTAGTATGGCTCTTTAAAACTTTTTAAAATGTGTATATATTTAAGAGCTTCTACGTAGGCTTTCATATAGCTTTTCAAAAGGTTTTTAGTTTTCTTTCTGCATATTCCTTCCCCTAGCCTGCCCTTTAAGATCTTGGGTGTGTGCTTGCCTACCTGCCTGCCTTGTTTGCCTGTCTACTTTTTATCTGGTTTTGGTGGTCAGAGTAATAGTGGATTCTTAGAATGTAGTTAGAAGGATTCTTACATCCCTGATATATAAAAGTCTCACCATATAGTCACTGGCTGGCCTACAGCTTGCATATAGAAACAAGCTGGCCTCAAACTCACAAAGATCCACCTGGCTTTGCCTACCAAGTGCTGGGATTAAAGACTGTGCCACCATACCTGACCCCTACATGCCATAGGCAAGTTCAAAGGACAATTGTAGAAATAAGTTCTCTCCTTCCACCATATTGTCTCCAGGGATCAAACTCAAGTGGCCAGCCTTAACAGCAAAGTATCCTCACCCACAGAGCCGCCTCACGGGAGAGCTCATGTGAAATAAAACAACAAAAAAGGCAGAAAAGGAGAAGCTAAAAGATAGAAGAAATATCCAACCTAACGGATTTGGCAAATCATAGCAACAACCAAAAAGTAAACACACAAGAAGACTCAACAATCATGACAGCACTTTCTTAAGCTCACAATGCCGCCACAGTGGAACTCATAGCTAACGGAATAGATGCCAAAAAAGAGATTCAGAATCATACTTTTTTCTTTAGAAAGATCAGTGACCATATACAGACTAATGGAAGAAGTAAGGAAATCAATTCAGAATCTAACCAAGGTGGGACAATGGGCAATACTTAGAAGCAGAAATTGAAAAACATGGCAGAAAATTTAAATGAGGAATTAGGGACTCTGAACAAGAACCAAACAGGATTTCTATAAATGAAGGAATCGGTGAAATAAAAGCACAATGGAAATAAAGCATCAACAGACAAAACCAAGCAGAAGCACAAGTTGTCGAGATAAACATGGCATAAAGAGAATGGTAAATGTAAATATAAAGCACAGCAGCTAGTCAGTGGAATCACACCAGCAAGTTTTCCTAAAACAGAAGAGGACATCCAAATACAAGAAGCATTTGTTTTTGTTTCTTGAGACACGATCTCACTCTCTAACACTGGCTGGCCTGGAACTCAACTATGTAACCAGGCTGCATTGAATTCAGTGCAGTCTGCCTGCCTCTGCATCTATAGTGCTGGAATTAAAAGCACGTATCACTATACACAGCACAAGAGGCAATCTGAATACCCAGTAGGCATGAACAGAAGAACCTCTCTCCAACATAGTCAAATCAAGATGCAAAAAGATAGTAAATCTTTAAAAGTACAAACTCACAAGAGTAACATCAAATAACACCAGATCTCATTAGTAGCATAAATCAAGAAGGCACAGAATGACATATTTTGATCCTGAGAGTAACCGCTAGCCAAGATTTTTATACCTCTCAAATTTATCTCTTAAAATTGATGTAAAAATACTAACATTTGGCCGGGTGGTGGTGGCACACGCCTTTAATCCCAGCACTCGGGAGGCAGAGGCAGGCGGATCTCTGAGTTCGAGGCCAGCCTGGTCTACAAGAGCTAGTTCCAGGGACAGGCTCTAGAAAACCACAGGGAAACCCTGTCTCGAAAAACAAAACAACAACAAAAAAAAAACCCCTAACATTTTGAGATACAGATTAAGGCAGTTCATGACAACCCTGCCAGCACTGCAGAAAATACTTAAGAAATGAAATGCTATACAAAAAGACAAAAGTCAGTCTCATCCATGAGGAAGCAGGAAAAAACACAATTCATGAGAGGAATAGATAATCAGAGAGCTGGAAGGAACTCATTCATTTCCACACACAAACAGTAAATTTCAATACTAATAAGATAGGAAGGGAAGAATTATCAATAATCCAACCAAATAGAACAACAACCAACAAAACCATAGGAAATAGTAAACCTTTTTTAAAATAACATTAAATGCAAATGACTTCAACTTACCAACTAAAAAATGAAAACATGCCACATTAGAAGACAAGATCCAAACTATGTGTTGTCTCAATACATTTCATTGTCAAAGATATTCAAACACTAGGAATATGGAGAACAGTATACAAAGCAAACAGAAGCCATAAGCAAGTTAATATAACAATTCTCATATCTGATAAAGTAGATGTTGAACTAAAACTAATTAGAAGAGAGAATATCAATATACATTTTAAAGAAAGGAACAAGTAACCAAGAAGATACAAGAATGTGTATTTATGTACCAAATCTTGGAGCTCCTAGTTTCCTAAAACAAACACTTAAAAGGCATAAAAAAATCAGACATGACCAGATACAATACAATATTTTGGTTGCCATACTCACCTTTGGATAGATCTTCTAAACTAAAATCTGACAAAGATTTAAACTATACCACAAATCAACTAAATTTAACAGATTTATAGAATATTTCATAGATAGGACCTGTATGTTCTCCGTAGTAATAAAGCTTCTTTAAAATCAATCATGACTTCTATATAGCCAGCCTTAACAGATGCAAAGCAATTAAAAATAATTCCTTGTATGTTAACATATAATGATAGAATAAAACTAGGTATTAACAGCAAGAGAAAGAAACTACAGAATACTTGAATATCAAATATACTTTTGTATGAACAGTGGAAATTTTTTAATTCTTAGATTTGAATATAAATGATAGCACAATCCACCAGAACCTCCGCTAGTCTAGTATCTGATAAATGCTGTCAGGCAAAGTTACATGATTCAAAACCATAATATATAGATCAGATCAGTACACCAATAAACTGGCCAAGAAAGAAATGAAAAATATCTATTCATAGTAGCTTCACAAAAATAATAATAGCCATAAATAAATCTAATGAAGGGGGTTATCTCTGCAATAAAATCCTTAAGATACTAAAAATGGGAATTGACAACACGGGATGACGGAGATATCTCCTGTACTTCTAGTTCGACAGCATATTGTGAAGGTGGCTACAGTGTCTAAAGTAATCGCTGAATCAATGCAATTACCATCAAAATCTCAGAAACATTCCTCACAGAACTAGGAAGAAATACATTCATAAGGAAACACAAAGTTAAAAGAACACTGTTGGCCTGGGGAGGCAGAGGCAGATGGATCTCTCTGAGTTGGAGGCCAGCCTGGTCTACAGAGCAAGTTCCAGGACAACTAGGGCAACAGAGAAACCATGTCTCAAACAAAAACAAACAATGAACAAAAAGAATACTGTTGGATAGCACAGTGCCTAATCTCAAAGCATACTAATCTCAAAGAGCAATGGTGACAAGCCAGCATGGCGCTGACACAAACCAGATGCACACACCAAGGAACAGAGTGACAGGACCCAGAAACCAATCCACACAGGTGTACGCACTGTTTTCAACAAGGGAGCAAAACCATACACTGGGGGGAAAAACACAGCTTTTGTCAACAAATGGCACTGAGAAAACTGGATATGTGTATGCAGAAGAATGAGTTAGATCCATATATCTCACTCTGCACAAGTCTCAATTCCAAATGGATCAAGGATTTGACCATAAAACTTTAATCACTACAATTGCTAGAGAAAACACGTCAAGATTCAGGCATAGGCAAAAGGGTAGAGGTGCTACAGTGATACATAAGGTGGTGCACGCCTTCAATCCCAGCACTGGAGAGGCAGAGGCAGGCGGATCTCTGAGTTTGAAACTAGCTTGTTGTACATGGTAAGTTCCAGGACAGCCAGGACTCCATAGTGAGACCCTGTCTGGAAAACAACCATATGACCTAGCAATACCACTGCTAGGTGTATATATATATATATATATATATATATATATATATATATATGTGACTCAGAGTCAATAGTCAATATATGGGAGAATCTTGCACGCCCATGCTTAAATCTGCACTGTTCACAGTGGCTAACCTAGGTAGTCATGGACAAGTGAACGGATAAATAAATGTGGTTCATATACACAACAGAATTTTATTCAACTCGAAAGAAAAATAAAATTATGACATTTCAAGAAAATATATTAGACTGTGAATTGTTATATTAAACAAAGTAACCCAGACTCAGAAATACAAACACTACGTTTCTTCTCGTACAGTGGTTGTAGACTTTGACATTTACATATGTAAGTGTAACTGGGGAAGGGAAGAGTTGGGGAGAGAAGGCTTAGGAGGGAAAGGAGTATGGAATAACTCAAGGTAGAACCTGGGGGGCTACTCGAGCAAGAAGGGGGATGGGTAGGGCGGGGAGCAATGGGATGAGGGAGCAGCAATGTGGGAGGAGGCTCAACAGAAACAGAATGTGTTTAAAAGAAGCATAAATGAGACACACATTTCTATGTTGGATGCTTACTTAGTCCTGGCTGTCATTTTAACTGGGCCTGCATTCAACCAAGAGGCAAACATCTGGCCACAACTGTGAAGGACTTTCTCAAGTGGGAAAATCTATTCGAATGTGGGTTACACCTTCTGGTGCAAACCGAGATATAAGAGGGCCTAAGGGAAAAGGCTTAGCCTTTGCCCCATTTGCCTTTCTGACAGTTCTACCTTGTTAGTATGTTCATCTACACGCTGCCACCACCACCGCCGCCACTATATTCCTTTGCTGATGTCAGAACCAACTTCTTCAGCTTCCAATGGAGAGTAATTTGGACCTGAAGACCAGTGGCTCTTCTATGAATCCTCCAGGCCTTCAGTACCAGACGGGACTGCTGAAGCATCCAGCTTTATGATCTCAGCGTCCTCCAGTGTGACGACAGCCACTGCTGGACTTCCCTGACTGAAACTATGTAAGTCAATCCAATGAATCCTCATATATATATATATATATATATATAATATATATATATATATATATATCCCGTTCTATTGGTTCTGTTTCCCTATAGAACCATGACTGTATGTATACTTGCTACTTTTAAAAACAAAAATTATTTTTTTGAAAAACAGCAGGAACTTCTGCTTCCTCCTGCTAAAGGCTTGACAATAAGATCTCTTTTAAAATCAATCTCCATCCACCCAGGGGCCAGTGAGCAGGCCGGCAGGTGCAGGGTCCTTCTCCAGCACCTGCTCCCTTGGTGAACCATGCACCTCTCTTCTTTAACTTTAAACCATGCCCAGCCTGTGAACCTCTGCAGTCTGGTGAAGCCCATTTTCTTTACTCTTTGGCTGAAAGTTTTGCTAGGGGTAGAGGCCACTGTACCTACTGTAGGGTGGGGGCCACTCTCTGTCCCCTCCCTACTGGAATGCCTAGGTCTGATGTTAGGGTTCCATTTCCTTAACGAATCTGGTTTTTGTCCAAATCGAAAGGTAATTTTCTAAATCTAAAGCCTTGCGGACCTACTCAAGCCTGACTATAGACGTAAATTCCTGTCCAGATTTGGTAGTTCTCTCCGTTTTACAAAGTAACTAACTGCAGACTAGACTTCGAAAACAGCAGGAAAAACAGTTTACAAATGCACAGGAAATAGATGTTTGCGTGGAGAAGAAGTTTTGTTCCAAGACATAATGCAGCCAAAAAGGAATAGAAACGTCCACTTGAGCAGAAGTTATAATTATACGGCACAATTGGGAAGAAATCTAGAGACAGCTTGGCTGACGCTGTACCCATCAATGAGTGGGTAAGAAAATTTCTACTCTGGAACCTCAGATTAATGATTTGTTCAAGCCCCCCCCCCTTTATATTATTAAAAATTATTTCATCCACGGGGCTGGGAAAATGGCTCAGCAGGGAAAGGGGCATGAAAATAAACTCAGGACCTAAAATGTGCCTCCGCCTATTGCAGGAGTCATCAGCGGCTTTAAAGTTGCTGTGACAAAACTGGCTTCCGGAAATGAGCTTAGTAGTTATGGACCGTGTGATAATGTATAATTATGTAGAAAGAATGTGAATAATGTTGCCCATATTCCACTTAGAATGCAGCTTAAGAAAGTTTCAACCACAAAGTGCACCAAACCAAATAGGTAATTTCTAAATGTCTACATGAACTGTGGCACTTATAGTAACATCACCTTTAAAATACATATGACAGGGGCTGGAGAGATGGCTCAGTGGTTAAGAGCATTGCCTGCTCTTCCAGAGGTCCTGAGTTTAATTCCCAGCAACCACATGGTGGCTCACAGCCATCTGTAATGAGGTCTGGTGCCCTCTTCTGGGCTGCAGACATACACACAGACAGAATATTGTATACATAATAAATAAATAAATAAATAAATAAATAAATTAATTAATTAAAAAATATGTATGACAAAAAGGAGCCACTAAATACCTAGATGCCTGGCACCACCACGAGACACTGTCAGGTGCTCATGAGTGTTCTCCCGTTCAGTTCACAGAGGCATAGCCTACAAGCATACTTCAAGAACTAATAAGTGGTAAATTAGACACAGAAAGTATTTATTAAGCTAGCATGGTTTCTACGATGGCTCGTACATCTCAGTCACCAGTGATGCTTGTGTTATCATTAAGTTTTAAAAATCAACATAACGGGAGACATGCGACGGCCAGCTCTTCTTTTGTGCACCCTTTAAGACAGGCATTTATCTGAGAAACCTCTGCGTTTCCTCGGGGATGGATCCCCCAAAATAAACTGCTGAAGGCATTGATTTGTTTGTTCTTTTTCTCCTGAAGTTTCACACGCTCAACATTGGGATGGACAATCACGGGGATGAGAACTCTTCTGTCTTTTCAAAACTGATAGTCAGGTGGGACCTGGGGTCCCAAGTGTTTATTGCTTTCTCCTGAGAGGCAGATATGGGGACTGTTGAGAGAGAAGGAAAAAAATTCTATTTATTCAAATCTTCTATTAGATGTGACTTTACATTAGAATACTAAAATCAGCTAATTATTAAAAAATCATTTGAAATGAAGTTCAGAAAGTACAGTTGTCCAGAGGCAACACAACTTTACTAAAATAGGAGAAGACTGAGCAACCTTTGACTATTTTGTGATATTTTTTTATTACAATACCACTCACGTGGTGTAGAATTCAGCATTTCACAACAGTGAAACCCGTGGTTCCTAGCAGATCTACAAGCTTGTGCAACCATCAGCGCTAGCTCACCTGGGAACATTTCTTTCACCTCTCAAACACAGTAACAAACAAGCAAACAAGCCAGCAGCCCCCACCAACAGTTCCTCCCATGCGCTCTCCCTCTAGCGCGGGGCCGACCTTCGTCTGTTCTCTTTTCCATGAATTTCTCTATTCTGTACATTTCACACAAGGGTAGCTTCTGCTGTGTGGTCATTTTTGTCTGTCTTTCAATTATCAATTATCGTAATATTCCCCATGTTTATCCAGGATGTTATACATGCTCCTCCTTTGTTCCTGTCATGGCGAAATAACTCCCCATTGTGTGGCTTTCCCATATTACATTCCACCCATCCATCTATTGGGTCCTGGATATTCTGGTTGTCTTCAGGTTTTAGCTATTATGAATAACACTGCCATGGATATTCATGCCCACATTTTTATGTGTTCATGTTTTCAGTCCTTTTGGGAATAAAACCTAGGAGTGGAACATTTAGGTTCTGTGGTGGTGCTTCTATGGCATCCCCACAACACTGGTATTTCTGAACATCTTCGGCATGGGCTTCTCTGTGTCGTTTTTAGAGAAATACCCATTAAATCTCATGTTCATTCTTATTTGTTCTTGGTTGCCTTTGTTAATTCCCAGTCAGACTGTCTTTTATGTATAGGTTTATAACTAAGCAGTAGAAGCAAATAGGAAAATGTGGAGAAAGCTGAGATGTACAGATTTATTATCAGATTGTTTCTGTAAACTCAATCGACATTGGATCTGGATGATAGAAACTAAAATAACTCCTGAATATAATTATGCAGAGGCTTTGTGGATGTTCACAGTGGCCATATTCAGTTCTTCCTAAGAGGACATTTTTTTCCAAGGCCTTAACCTCAGATCCAGCTTCGTGAGCCATGCAATGCATTACGCAACTCCATTGTAAGCTCAAAGAAAGAAACCTAACATGGTGGGTGATGATTCATGGCATATGGGAAAATTAATCGGCCCAGTCAGATTCCTGCATTTTAAAATTAGAAGTAAGTAATAAGAAAAAGAAGAGTTAGTGCGATTCAAGACTGAAAAGATTTTATGAGGCTCGTCATAGGATAAAGGACATAGTACAAATGAGCAAAAAGAGAGAGAGGGGGACGAGGAGGAGGAAGAAAGGGAAAAGGAGGGGATAGAGGTGCAAGGAGCTGGGCCTTCTGAATTCATTGCTGGGTTTTCATTTCCCTTCTTCTTTTATTGTGAGGTTTTGCCAGGGACACTTTGTCCCTGAAGCTAGGGCACTACCCCTTTCGGCTGCTATTGTGATTAATAAAACAGAATTCTAACTACACTAAACAAGAAAACAAAGATCCAAGGGAGCAGATTACAGTGAGAAGAGAAGGAAAAGGATGGGGAGAAGCAAGATTCCGGAGAAACGGTCATTAGACATTTGGAATCAAGATGAAATAGATTCCTATGAGCAACTAAACCTACAGAGAGACAACACAAAACCTAAGTCCTTTAAGGACAAAGAAAGTCAGAGCATAACCAGTCACCCCCTAGAAGACACACACAGATGGTCCTTTGAGGTGGAGGCCCCCTATTCCCTAAAATACAGTAATTTACCCAACAGTTCCATGGTCATTTAAGGAAGCGCAATTAATAATCCCTAATTCCAAGCCAGGTTAAGAAGACTGAGGGTTTTTGTTTTTGTTGTTGTTGTTTGTTTTTTAGGTTCGTATGAAGCAAATTTCCTCTTACAAACAGAAGTTTTAAAAAAGAAACTATGAAATTACATTGAGTTAAATCCTAAAAATACGAGTTTACAACATAGGAGAAAAGCTTATATCAGAAAGGCCTGGTCTACAAGAGCTAGTTCCAGGACAGGCTCCAAAGCTACAGAGAAACCCTGTCTCGAAAAAAAAAAAAAAAAAAAACAAAAAAAAACAAAAAAAAAAACCCAAAAAAACAGAAAGGTAAGGGCAGGTCAAAGTCACAAAATGTGTCAACGCTAATTCACGGTCAGCCAGCAACTGTTGCAATCAACAGAATTTTCACCACTTTGAGCTCATTTCTTAACATCCTTCCCCATATAATCTCCCTTCCCACCTCTCTGCATAGATGAATCAGCCACCAGGATTCGGCTCATCTGCTCTTGCCCACTCTGGTCCTTCCCTGTGTCCTTTATTGGTTTCCATTCCACACGAATTGCTCTTTGGTTTTGCGTTCTTTCCACTATCAGCCATTTGGAATGAACCCTACTGACCTTCGCTGATTCTTTCGCTTCCTGTACAGGCCACCCAGACCTCCTTGCTGTTCCCAGTAGAATTAAGATAGAGCCGTCTTTCCCTGCTGTTTCCTCTAAACAAACACCCTCGCCCCTGGATCCATTTTCTACTGTCACGACGCGATGCCTGGCGGTGGCTAATTTCCAATGAAAAAAACTGAACTTAATTCATGATTTGTAGATGGCACAGTGCCCAAGGACCTTCCTGTAACATCATCCCCTAGTGGAGATGCAAGACAAGAACGTGGGAACAAGAGGCGACAGGAGGACGAAGTTGATTTTGCAACAGATTCATTCAGGATAATCCACGTCTGTGATGATGGCCCGAATCCACTTCAAAGGTATTTAGTTCCCTTTCACTGGACTTCACCTCCCAACACTGCGGCTGGGGGATTTAGCTTCTAACACATGGAATTTGCACACACGTTCAAATCACTGCAACCTTTTTTGTCAAATGTTATCTTTTTAATAAGGCCTACTCTGGCCACATTATTTCTTCTAGATATTCATATTAGATTGTATGTTTTTAAAATTGTCTTTACACGTATTCTAGGCACAGATTTCTATCTCCTGCAGAAACTCACGGGCAGAGCAAAGTAGAGTCTAAGAAATGCTCACTGACGAGCAAACGCACACCCTCCCTTCAGAGTTTTACCTGGGCTTGTGAATCTTCCCCAGGCTGAAGAAGGGATTTGGTCAGGGCTGAAGGTTTTGACGTCAGTCTGTAAGGAGTGGTGAGCGAGATGGGTCAGAGGAGTTTGGTCGTCCATCTCGAACTGGCTCCAGTCGGTTTGGCCACACAGTTTTGTAATTTCTATCAGCAGGTGCCTGCCGCACAGCTTCCTAGGTTTGCCCTCTTGCTCCTGGGAGAAAGCAGCCAGTAGGAGTCCAAGCCACAACACACGCCGGGAACAGCAACAGCTGCTTCATTCCCTGGGCTCCGCCGCAGAGCCAGGCGCTGCAACGGCCGGTCGCCCCCGCCCCGCCGGACCCCGCCTCCTCCCCACCACGCCACGCCCCTCGCCACGCCCCTCTCACGCAAGCCCTGGCTATCTTTTCCAGAACACTGAGGTTAGGTGTGTGGTGTTCTAGGCCTGCTTGGACTTCCGGCTTGCAGGGAATTGAGAAAACAGGATCTTTTCCGCCCAGAAATCAGAAAGGAATGTCCTCCATTCCCTGGCTTTTACTCATTTTCTTTTTCTTCCTGGCCAAGAGACTGCCATTAAAATATGAGAAACATAGACCCCGAGTAACCAAAAATGTTCTAATGGAGATGCTGCAAACTACACCTGGAATGTGAACTCCTGTTTGCCGAGTGGGTAATGAGATCTCTTTTCCCTTCGGAAGACATCCTCTCATCTCCTTCATTATATTTTTTACTTTAAGAAATCATTGCTGGAGCTAGAGAGATGGCTCTGCACTTAGGAGCATTTGCTGCTCTTGCAGAGGAAATGGGTTCCTTTGTAGCACCCACATGGCATCTCACAACAGTCTGTCACTCCAGTTCTGACCTCCATCAGTACCAGGCATACACGCGGTGCATATACAGACATGCAGGCAAACACACATACACATCAAATAAAATAAATAGACCTTTTAAAAAGCATTAATTTTTTTAAGGTTAGCATGCGAAATAATGGGCCTAATCATGGTATCTTCTCACATCGATGGCATTACATTTGCTTTCGTTTATTCCGTGCCCTTATTGTACTCGACCATACCCCCACCGGTTCGGTTTCTTTCTTTAGTAATTCTCCCTTTCACTTTTTTTTTAAACATGGATCTTATTACTTAATTTCCTCTAGTTTCCTTAAGCACTCATCTCTCTTGGGGTCCCCTTTGTAGTTTCATATCCTACAAACACAAGCATATACATATATACATGCACAAATATGTAGTTTTAAATCTAGATTCCATGTGTAAGTGAAAACGTCATTTAGTATTCTGCTCCTGGTAAAAATTTGCCTTAGTTTATTTGTATGAACACATTCTACTTACAATAAATCTTTTTTATTGTTTTATTATACTTATTTACTGTGGGGGGAGGGTGCCACAATGTGTGTGCATGGGGGTTGGAACCAGTTCTCTCCATGCACCATGTGGGTCTCAGGAACTGATGTCACTTTCTCCAGCTTGGTGACAAATGGTTTAACCTGCTAGGGTATCTCACTGCCCAGGAAGGAATACGTTCTTAACTGCTACACATTATCATGACCAGTATAAGAGCTAAATAGATTAATAGATTTCTTTTTTGTTGTTGCTTTTGTTTTTTGAGACAGGGTTTCTCTGTAGCTTTGGAGCTTTGGAGCCTCTCCTGAAGCTAGCTCTTGTAGACCAGGCTGGCCTCGAACTCACAGAGATCCGCCTGCCTCTGAATCCCGAGTGCTGGGATTAAAGGCGTGAGCCACCACTGCCCAACTTTAAATAGATTTCTTTAGCTGAAAACTTTATTATTTAAATGAAGAATTTTGAGTGAATAAGTTCTAATATTATAAAATTAATCTCAGGCTTATTTATTAGTATCCTGTGCAATTAACTATTCTAGAACATTATTCTAAATATGTAAAGTATTTGTCTATCTGAGTCAAACATACTTTATTTAACATGATTTACAATTGCATCCATTTTCCTACAAAGGTAATAACTTCATTTTTTCTTTATGAACCTATAAAAATTCCATTGTGCATATTTACCATATTTTTTTAATGTAGTTTTTATATTTAAATATGTGTGTGGGTGCTGAGGTCAAAAGTAGTGTCAGATCACCTAGAGCTGGAGGTACAAGTGGTTATGAACTTCCTGACGTGGGGGATGGGAACCAAACCCAGGTCCCCTGGAAAAGCAGCAAGTGCTCTTAACCACTGGGCCCCGGGCCAGCACGTTATCACTGGGCAATCATCAGCTGAAGGGCACCTGGGCTGGTCCCACTCCCTAGCTATCTTGAGTGGTGCCTCAATGAACAAGTGCGCGTCTCTCTGATAAGGTACTGTAATACTTCCAGCTCTGCTCTTCCTGGTAAGCATTTCTTCAGCTATTCAGGGTCTTCTGTGCTTCCATGGGAATTCTGGGGTTATCTTTTCCAGTGCTGCCAAGAATGGCAGCGGGATTTTGATGAGTGTGGTACTGAATCTGTAGACATCTTTTGCTGGTAATAGTCATTTTTTGCAGATTAACTCTGCCTCTTCTTGAGCATGGGAGGGCAATCTAGTTCTATTATCTTTTCCAATTTATTCAGTGTCTTAACGTTTTCACTGTAGAAAATTTCATCTCCTTCATTTGGTTTAGTTCTAACTAGTGTTAGGTATCCAGAAGTTCAGGGAATAAGAACTCCCTCCCTCAGCGAATTCATTGCTGATCTGTATTAAGGCTGCTGATTCTCATGTGTGATTCTGTCCTGTTACCCTGTTGAGATATTAATCAGTTCCTGGAGTTTTCTGACAGCATCTTATGCTGTTATCTACTCATCGGTTTAGTATTTTTACACTTACCCTAAATAATTTTTACTTCATAATAATGTAAGGATGCTTATATATTCATAATACATTCTATAGAAGTTTTCAGTTTTAGTGATCATTGGTGATATATTAGTGATATTGTACAAATATATTTGCATATCTCGTATGGTTTGGGTGTCATTGCTGATACAGCATTTAGTTTTTCTTGCCAAGTGGTGCTGGAGATTGAGCCCTCAGAGTAGGCTGCTTAATAGGATATTGACCACTAAATCCAGAAGTGGTAATCAAACAAACAGATGTACAGATTGCAACACAGAATTCAAGAAACATGGAAAAGCAAGGCAACTTCTGAACCCAAAGACCTATCCTGAAATAAGTCAAATGCCAGGTGAAGAACTTCAAATGTTTCTGATAAAATGACCAGTGGTCTGAAAGAGACTATGAACAAGTAGCATGACATCAATCCAGAATCTAGAAAGGAAAATCAGCACACAGAGGCGAACATCATCCATATAGATTTAAAAAACAACAAAATTGGAAGAAAATTCAGCAAAGAATTGAAATTTTGAAAGAAAAAGGAATATTGTAAATGAAAACATTAATGAGTCAAATATCAAAACGAAACAAACAAAAAAAAGAGAAAAATTTGACTAATAAACTTCAACCAGGCAGAAGGAAGAAAATGAGAGAAGGTAGTGAAGGCTGATGAGATGCAGTAACATTCAAAACACAAGGAGATTTAAAAAGCATGACCACAGCATCCAGCAACTCAGGGACACAATCAAGAGACCAAACCACAGAATCCAAGAATGGAAGACGGGTCCGCAGAGAAACACTAGAGGGCACAGAGAATATAGTCAACATAATTGTAGCATTAATTCCCCCAAATCTAGAGAAAAAGACATCCAAACATGAGGCATTTGAACCCCAAGTGCACAGAACTAGAAAAGAACCCCTCCGTGGCATATTATAGTCAAGGTATCAAAAACAGGAAGTGAAAAACAATATTAAAGGCATGACAATCAAAACTAACACCATCATCACACAAAGATAGAAACAGTAAACATCAGCTCTCTTATAAGCAAGAATCTTAAGAAGGAAAGCATGGAGGATACATTTCAAGACTGAAATTAAATAACTGCTGACCAAGATTGCTGTGTCTAACAAAACTATCTTGGAAACTGATGGAGAAATTAGACTGTCTTTAGTATCTCTTAGTATAAGATGATTGCCAGCAGCAAGTAGGATACTTTGACTTCATGCATTCATATGTGTATCTCTTGTATTTCTTTTTCTTGTTGCTCCTAAGAATTTAAGCATTATAGTCAGTCAAAAGGAATGACCTTGTTTTGTTTTCATATTTTTGAGTAAATGCTTTCAGTTTTTTCTCATTTAGTGTATATTGTCTTATAGATGTGTTAGGTTGAGACATGTTCATTTTATTCCTAGTATCTGCAGGATTTTTATCATGAAATGATGTGGGATTTCCCTCTGTATGCTGTGAATACCATGGGTTAATAATGGAACTGCTTTGGGCCTATAGCAGAGCTATAGGGGAACAGAGGTAGGTAGGGAAAACTAAACCAAATGCTGGAAGAAAGGTGAGTCAGGGAGAAGCCATGTAGCCCTGCTGGAGACAGACACGGGAACTTTTCCTGGGTAAGCCACAGCCTTGTGGCAATACACAAGTTATAGAAATGGGGTAAATTAATTTGTAAGAGTTAGCCCATAAGAAGCTAGAGCTAATGGGCCAAGCAGTGATTTCATTAATATGGTTTCTGTGTGGTTATTTCGGTTCTGGGCAGCCGGGAAACAAAACTAGCAGCCTTCTCCAACAATGAAAGGAATGCTGAACTTGTAGAAGCCCTGGTTTTTTTTAATGTCAACTGAGATGGTCTTGTGGTTTCTGTTCCTGAAGGTCATTTATGTGTTGAATTACACATAAATTTGCATATGTTGAATCAGTCTCTTCTTTTGACTCACTGAGTGGCTTGAATGAGCGTGGGTTAAGTTACTTCCTATAGCATGGGCAAACTTACCATCAACTACACCACAGAAGAAACTGACCCTTCTCAGGGAGGGATAAAATCTCAAAGCACTCCACCCATTTCCTGATCCATGATGGATGCTGAAGGCCCCAATTTTTGTGCAGTCCGTGTCCAGAAGACAGCATTTCAGAGCCTGCTTCCACATTCTCTAACACTTTACATGTATTACCACTTCACATCCTCCCAACATTTCATGGGCTTTCATGGGGTTGCTATAGATGTCCAGTTTAGGGCTAACCACTCAATAGTCACTTAGTCTCCCATACTTTGGCCCATTTGTGAGTCTCTGCATTAATAACTGCCTTCTTTCATTTTCAATGAAATGTGGAGTTATTAAAGGATTATATAATACAGATTAGGACAATCTCAGCACTTTTCTTGAAAACAACCAATATCCCAACTGTACTAAGCCACAATGTTCTAGTCAGAAACTCTTTCAGGGAAATGCTGTAAGAGAAGAACATACCAAGCATATATAGATGGAGACATAAAGGACTCAAACTTTATGTGTCAGACAATCTTATCTATGCGATTCTGTGCTATACCAGTTCTGGCTAGTTTAATGTCAACACAACCACAAGCTAGAGAAGCCTTCAGTTGAGGAAATGCCTCCATATGATTGGGCTGTGGGCAAGCCTGTTGGGCATTTTCTTAATTAGTGATTGATGGGGAGAGCCCCACCCACTGTGGGTAGTGCTGCTTCTGAGCTTGTAGTCATGGGTTCTAAGAAAGCAGGCTGATCAAGTCATGAGGAGCAAGCCAGTAAGCAGCACTCCTCCACGGCCTCTGCATCAGCTCCTGCCTCCAGGTTCCTGCCTTGTTTGAGCTTTTGCTGTGGGACAATGGTCTTTTATCCTGTCACTTGTATTATTTTTAATAAATGCTGATTGGCCAGTAGCCAGGCAGGAAGTATAGGTGGGATGACTAGGCAGGAAGTAGAGGCAGGACAATGAGAATTCTGGGAAGAGGAAAATTGCAGTCTGCAGTTGTCACCCAGACAGAGAGGAAGTCAGACACAGAGCAAGCAAGCTGTGATTGCCTCACTGAAAAAGATACCAAGCCATGTGGCTACCACAGACAAGAATTATGGGGTAATATAAGTCAAAAGAGTTAATAAGAAGCCTGAGCGAATAGGCCAATCAGTTTACAATTAATGTAGGCCTCGGTGTGTTTACTTGGGACTAACTGGCTGCGGAAACGGGGCAGGGACAGAAACTTAAGACAACAAGCTTTGTCCCGACTGTCCTTCAGTGATGAAGAGTGAGATGGAAACAGAAATCAACCATAAACCCTTTTCTCCCCAAGTTGCCTTGGACGTGGTGTTTCAATCATAGCAGTAGTGGACAACCCTATTGCTTGGCTTTGTATTTTCCCATGCACACCCCTTATAAGCCGACATGCGGTAAATGGAACGTCTTTGTTTACTCCATCTGAACAGAATGTGGTCCTCCAGGCAGTTAAGAATCTTCATCTGATTTGTTACCTGATACCTTCCTTGCCTTGAACGTGTCCAGAATACAGTAGGTTCTTAACTAACCCTTAGTGTAATAAATACAAAGAATGATGCTATCAACAAAATAATGAATTAAGTGACAGTAAGTTTATAGTATTTGGTAAATCAATGAATAAGTGAGTAAATGAGATTTATGAGTTCTTTTGTACTGTTCCCTAACTTCTGTCATCATTTTAGTTTATTACTATGCTGCTTAGAGTTTAAAATCTTTTCTTAAAAGCTTATCAGTGATATAGTCACCTTTTATTCGTATTTATTATCTAGTGCCTCCTAAATTAGACATAATGAGTATCTGTTGTGGTGAAAAGACATTTTAACTGCGATTTATCATTAGCCAGCTGAATGAATTTATTAAATTATATTAAATTAATGATATTTAAATTTATTTATCTTATTAACTTTTTAATTTTATATATATGAGTGTCCTGCCTGCGTGTATTGTCTGTGCAAAGCCACTTGTATTGTGGTGCCTGCAGAGGCCAGAGGAGGGCCCAGGACTTCCTACGAGGGCATTTATATTGAGGTTAGCTCTTATATGTGCTTAAGTGGGTAAGATTTCATAGCCTTCAAAAGCAATAAGATTGTTAAAAAGGCAAAATGAGTTTTGCATTAGAAGTATTATTAACAGAACAACAATAATGGAAAAAACATTTCTTTCATTCAAATGGAAATCCCAAATGTAAATAACAATTTCTCAGATTCTTATAATCGAAGGGAACAAAAGAGGCATCAAGCAGGTGCAAGGATGCACACATCTGGTTCCCATCAGCAGTACTGAGCGATAGCTCTTCTGGGACAACCAAAGTGGCAACATTGATAACTCAGCCATACACGGGACTGCCCTCTTCCTCCGTGCAGAGTATCCAAGGGCAAAGGCGTTGGTTTCTGGAGGACCGCTGGCTTCTGCTTCACCTTGTGTCTTATTGGAACCTTTCTCAAGCCTTCCAGGCTGCCAGCTGAATTGTTCAGTGGTGGTGGCATGCTGCTGCAGCTCTGGTAAGGGCAGACGCGCCCCGCAGTGCATTGTACCTTGAGCTCCTGTGACCAATTTGTGAGGGTCTTTAAGCATCGTATCCGAAGGCGCCGCATCTTTGTTGATGGATGGCACAGTTTTCTGTGATGTTTAAAAGAAAGTGGGTGGGGGAGAAAGATATTCTGTCAAAGAGCATTCGTGAACTAAGACACTTGAATAGCAACAAACTATTTTTGCCAGGATATATTAAACACTGAAACAGAATCAGCAAGTACGGAATATCTAAATGGTTTTGCTTGCTGGACAGGTCAGAGTGCTATGATTCTTACCAGGGTTCTCTTTACGCATGGCCTTCCAATATCTTTCTTCATCACACCTGCCTTGCTTTTTATCACAGTAGTTTTTCACCCTTTGACATAGAATGCTTACTTTTCTGAAATCGTGTTGGCCATTGAAACATTAGTGTTCACATTGCTAGGCGAGGCGTGGTGGCACACGCCTTTAATCCCAGCCTTTGGGGGACAGAGCAGAGGCTCTGTGGGGTCTACAGAGTGAGTGTCAGGCAGCCAGGACTAGGTAGAGAGACCCTGTCTCAAAACAAAACCCCACTAATATGCATGTTTTCTAGCCTGAGTAATTTCTTCATTGCTTTTGAGCCATGAAAGGAATCCTTGAAAAATATTTTCATAATTTTAAGAGCTTAAGTGTCCCATAGTATGAGGTATGCTTCAGGATAGCTTTTAAAAGACAGAGTTTCCAACAGTTTCAGCTCTGACCAGGAGGATGGATGTCTCTAAACATTTATTGTAATCTTTTCCTCCAGATGTTTTGCTCCAAGTCAATGGTATTGTATATTCAAGAGAGAAACAGCTTAAAACAATGGTTCTCTCCACCTTCGTAACACTGTGACACTTTAACACACTTCCCCATCTTGTGGTGACCCCAACCGTAAAATTATTTTCATTGCTACTTCATAACTGTAATTTTCTACTGTTGTAAATCGTAATGCAAATATCTAATATGCAGGCTATCTGATATGTGGCCCCCCACCCCCCAAAGGGGTCTCAACCCACAGGTTGGGAACTGCTTGCTTAAAAGAACGCCATGTGCTTCTCAAAGAGATTAGTGTCTCCCACAGTACATGTGCCAAAGTGTTAAATGTGCGGTTTGCCCAGTAGGAAATGCTGCTAGACCCACCTGGCCCCTGCCTTCTTTATACCTATCTATAGTTCAGCATGCCCTGACTGTTCCATGTGGCAATGCCAGTTAGGAGTTTAAAAAGAAAACATTTTCTGCCAAAAAAAAAACCCACACAAAACACAACAAACAAACAAACAAAGATCCCTTACAGTAACACAAACCCTTCCGACTTTTACCTATTCCAAATGCACAAATTAAGAGTTTTAGCAAACAAAGAAACTGGAAATGTTGGTTATGTTCAAAGTTTAGAACAATGACTCAGTCTGGCTGCTGTTCTTCTTCAGCTTACCAGGAATAGGAAAACCCAGGAATCCAAAAGACACAGTAAGCGTGGAAGGGAGATGCCTGGGTAGCCATGGACGCTTACCCTTCAGAGAAAGCCAAGCCCTTCACCTATACAGGGGTGCGCTAGGACAAAGCTCCTTCCTGTGAGTCCTGCCATTCCCTGAGCCAACAATATACTTCAGCAGCTGGAATTTGGCAGAGGGAAAGCAATAGCACTGTGGCTACTTTACCTTCTCACTGCTCCCTGCTAGCTCTAAGTCGGCCATGCAGGTGACATTCTGGGCGAATATATATATATATATCAGAAGTTTTAGCTCTTTTCTGAAGTAAGACTCTTGAACTTTAACGTACCTTATTGGTCCCTCTTTGCTCTAAAACTTTGTCCAGATAGAGCTTTCTTGGTGGCCAAGCAAAGCTGATGATAACTTTCTATGAACTTAGAACTAGTGAGCAAAGGCCAGTTATAGTTTGGGTCAGAGTTAATTTACAGGTTTTTGTGCCTTGAAATTCTTTATTTAAATAATTTTTAGGTTATTTTGAAATCCATATTTTTAGTTTGTAGGTACTAGACTCAAATATTACATTTTAATCTAACTGAATTCATACAGGTACATGCTTTTTAATCACTGAAGTTTTATATAGCACCAAAGAGTGTTCGGCCACGGTAGTCTGAAGGCTAGCCTCCCTTCTTGCTGGTCCCCTTCACTTTCCTCTAGGGTTTCTCTTGCACTCCCCTACCCTTTAGATTGAACTGCAAGACCTAATTCGAAAGGATGCAGGTCAAGGCTGGCTGGCTGATATGCCTAAAGCGGGGAGCAGGAGTTCTCGCAGGCATAATCCACAGCCCAGATTTGGGCTCCCCTAGGATCAAGCACTACTCTAGCATGAAGCTGCTGGCGGCTGCTTGCATGCCTACCTCCCTCTGATGGGTTCTCATTGAAATTCTTTAATCCAAGCAAGTTACAAAGACCAAACCTGAGGCTGGAGAATCATAAGCCATAGAGGGCTGGGTCTTTCCCACTAGGGCAGCCGGTGGGAAGCACAGCACCGGAAAGCTGGGGAGAGTTTCAAGGATGCTCACCTGTTATTGACCTTTGTCGCCGAGCTGGCTCCTTCCGGTCCACTATCAGTGAGGTCCCACAGATTTCGATTACGGTTCGGACATATGTACGGTCACACACCTTAATGACTTCGTTCAGCCACTCTTCCGAGACCCGTGCCCTGCAAGGCTGGTTTAACAGCAGCCAGAACCCCAGGAGCGGGAGCAAGAACTTGCTGGACATCATGGTCTGGGCAGCTTCTGGAAAGCTCAGCCTTGGCGGGACTAGGCTCTGCAGCTTTCCTAGTGCTGGAGCCGGCTTTTATGTCCCTTGGGCGCTCTTAGCGCCTAGGTAGATGGTTCCAGCTCCACCCTCTTTCCACCCACCCGAGGCAAGGCCTTCTGGGATTGATCTTGATCACCTTGCTGACCTTCCTTCTCTGCGTCACCTTCTGTCCTTATCCCTCTCACTGCACTTTTCCTCTCTGCTCTTTGCCCTCAAACCATTCTGCATTCCGAAATTACTCTGGATTCGAGACTTTTCCTTGGTTCCAGAATGAACCATGGCCCCTGCTCATATGGAGACCACCTCCTTACAAACAAAGGCTTGCCAGCACGAACATGTGCCCCTACCTTCCAACCCCAGTAAGAGTTGTAGTTGTCCAACCCCAGACAGCCTGTCAGTCCGGAGAAACTATAACAGGAACGGACTAAGCGGACGATTTTTTCACCCGAAACCTGGTAGAAAACATTGAAACTTGTTTTTTGTTTTGTTTTGCTGATGTGAACGGGGCTGCTTTTGTGATTTCTTTTCGGCAAATTCCTTCTTGATGTTTTAAAATGCTGCTGAGTTTTGTACGTTGGTTTTAGACTCTAGAGTGGAGATTCTGCTAGTCATAATGGAGTACATTTTTTCTCTGTATAGAATCATGTAATCTGCACCATTTGACTTCCTCCCCTTGTAATTGTTTTCTGCGTTCTTTATTGAGTTATCGTTCATCCTAAACTCTTCGGGACTATCTTGAACAAGAACATGGCCCTTCTCTTGTTTTAAATATCAGATGAAATGCTTTTAGCTTCTCTGCCAATATGATGCAGGCTGTGGCTTATCATATACTCTTATGTTAGATATGAACTTTCTATCATTTGTTTTAAATCATGAAGCAATGCTGGATTTTATCCAATGTTTCTCCTACTTCTATTTTTATGATTTTTGTAATTAATTTACATGATTATATTACAGTTATTGATTTGCAAATGGGAAACCATCCATACATCTATTTTTAGGATGCAGCCACCATGGTTCATGAAACATTTTTTTGATGTTTTACTATTTTGTTGAGTGTTTTTGTGTCTGTATTTATCAATGACATAGGTTTATAGCTTTGTTCATCGTATCTTTGTCTCCTTTTGGTACGGGGTGATGCTTCCCTGGCAGGATGAATTTTGACTCTTTAGAATAGTTTGAGAATAAGTGATACTTCTTTAAGAATTTGGTAAGATTTTGCTGCAGAGCCAGCTAAGGTCAGGCTGTCCTTTGTTGGGAGACTTCTTGGTTGCTCAGTCTCATTACTTATACTGTTCTATTCTGGCTTTCTATGTCCTCATGGTTCAATTTTGGTAAATTATCTGTATCTAGAAATTCATCATTTTTTCTTTTATTTTAAAATTTTAAATGAGATTGATTTATTAGATATTGTACATAGCATATAAGGCCTTTTCAGATTTTTTACATTATCCTCAGTGATGTAGCTCTAATATTTAGTAGCAGACATATAATCAAAAGACCAAACTACCTCAGTTTGTGGTAATTCAGTCTGGAGGTCTAATCAGACTAAAGATCCAAAAACCTGTGATGTGCTTTTTAAAAAAAATGAACCTGGAAATTAAGCAAACTAGAGGATTTTTTAATTAAAACCGCTTCAATGCTAATAATAATAATAATAATAATAATAATAATAATGATAGCCACACTCTCTTTACATATAGTTTTTTAGTTACAAAAGAGAATTTGGGGACATATAGCCAGACTGCTAATGTTTTCAAAGCCATGTGTATGTTTTGGTTTAATCAGAAAACTCAAAATATCTTTTTCATTAGACATGTGTAGGAATGTTTAGCATATGAAAATACTGGTAACAGAAAACTAAGCTGCTGACAGCATTATTCCAACCCCCACAGCAAGTTTTATTTTTATATAGCATCAAGTCACACAGCCCACGGGAGGTCAGCTCCCAGTCTGCTCCAGCATAGTAAGAGAAAACCTCAGAGTAGTGAGGGCTTAGGAAATTTTTTTTTTTTTTATGTTGAAAAGGTGTATATTTAGAATTAGCCGGCTGGGCTCAGTTTAGATGATTCCAATTTTGTTGGCAACATCCAGAGCATCATAATCAGGAGCCAACCGGACATACGCCTTCTTCTCTCCGTCGGGTCTTATGAGGGTGTTGACTTTGGCCACATCGATGTCGTAGAGTTTCTTCACAGCCTGTTTGATCTGGTGGTTGTTGGCCTTGACGTCCACAATGAACACAAGTGTGTTGTTGTCTTCTATCTTCTTCATGGCTGACTCGGTGGTCAGGGGGAATTTGATGATGGCACAGTGGTCAAGCTTGTTCCTCCTGGGCGCGCTCTTCCGGGGGTATTTAGGCTGCCTTCATAGCCGCAGGGTCTTGGGCCACCGAAAGGTGGGCGATGTGCGAATCTTCTTCTTTTTGTGGCCGTGGATGCCTTTCAGCACTGCCTTCTTGGCTTTCAAGGCCTTCGCTTTAGCTTCCGCTTTGGGAGGGGCAGGAGCTTCCTTCTTCGCTTTGGGCGCCATCTTGACCTTAGGAAAAATTCTTATCTGAGGGTTGCTCTTAACCTAAGAAAAAAGGAACAAGCACATGCTTTCCTGATGGTACTTTTCTCTTTTACTTCATCTTTAAAATGCTCTCTGAGAATCTCTCTGTCCCCACACAGCTACAGAGTCATTTACAGCTTCCTAATTAGGTCTCTGCAGTCCCTTCTCACAGCTCTACCCAGTTCTTCCTCTCAGTTCTTTCATTTCCAGCCAAACGCTGGAAAATTATGAGTTACATTTTCAGGACCTGACCCATTCTCTTAATACAAGATACATCACATAGTTTCTCTTAGGCTGGGGCTGTCATGAATAATGCCTGGTCCAGCACGTAGGTTTCAGCTGATGAGGGTCCCCAGACACTAAGCAATTGGCTGAACCTTGAGGAGCAGGAGTACGTGCTGAAAGTGACATTATAGTTACTAAATTCCTTCAAGCTATGACCTTCGATCAGCAAAATAACATCTGGGACGATGACTTCGTATGTTTGTCCCTAAGGCCAACCAGATATTTGTCTCCAGGGACAACAAACCTACGTAGAATTTGTTCTGTAGTCAAAAGTTAGCTGTCCATGTAAAAGGTTGTCTTTGTGACTGAGAATCCTGTGTCAGTCTGAGGGATGTAAAATACCCTAGTCTTCGTTCTATTCATCAAAATTATACAGCAAAAATCATCTTCCTAATCATCCGCAGCTATATGTGTGCCCAATAAGTGTAAAACACACCACCAAAGAACTGTGGAAAGGACAGCTGTTCTTATCGGGGAGGCACAGCAGGGGCGCTTGAGAAAGCTAAGAGCAGAAAACAACCCGTCCATTACAGTCCGTAACCCACAGCTTTGCCAAGGGGGAAGGGACACCCAACAGGGAATCATGTGTCTGGTGGGTCGACCTGTTGAACATTAGTGCCATTGCTGTACACGGACCCTGAATTATGACCACCGCAAGCTTTGTTTTCATAAAGTACCAAGACATTTTGTTTTTTTTTTTAAAGACATACACAATGAACTTGATTCTTTAATCCAGCATAAAGTATGCCCTTGTCTCTGCTACATGAGAACGGGTGGCATTGCTGCTGGCGTCTGAAAGAAGAGGCTCCCAGGGACCATGATGGCAGCTGCCCTGAAGCCATGTTCTGAGGTTTTCAGTTTGTTGGTGCATTGGTGCTCACCAGTCCCTAGGGATCCTTCGTGTTCCTCACATACTGGTTTTATTGCACCCCTCTTTGTTTGTAATTTTAATTAATTGCATCTCCTTTATTCTCTCTCAGTTGTTCTAACTAAAATTTCTTGATTTTTGTCTACTCAAAACCCAGCTCTTCATTTCATTTATGTTTTCAGCTATATTTTATTCTCTATTTATTCTTGTGGTCATTGTTATTTTGGATTTGGACCTGTCCTGTTGCTTTTCCTGGACTTTGAAATGCACACTTAAGCTGTGTTTTTTTTTTTGAAATCTTATTCTTCTTCTGAAGCATTTCTTGCTATTATTTTTTAATCCATAACATTTGATTCTATCTTCATAAGTTTTAAAACTTTTCTTATTTTAGGCTAAAAGTTTATGTTTTCCATTGCATGTTTAAGGATGTACAAGAAAAGAGAGATGCAATATGGCCAATATAACATAGTATAATTTTTTATTATTTTTTGTACTAGGAGTATATAGACATGGATTAAAAACAATTTTAATTTTCTTCATTACTTCTTCAATGACTTAGTGTTTACTCAGTATCATTTGTAGTCTTCTACATATATTCATATATTATATAATTTCTGAAGTTTCTTTTACTCTTTTGTTGTTGTTGTTATTTTTCCAGACAGGTTCTCTGTGCAACTGCCCTGGCTTGTCCTGGAACTCTCTCTGTAGACCGGGCTGTCATTACAAGGAACTCACAGAGATCCAACGGCTCTGTCCTCTAAGTGCCGGATTAAAGTGTGCACCACCACTGCCCAGCTAGTTTCTTTTATCTTGATTTCCAGTTTTATTTTATTATGACAGAAAAAGTACTAATATGATTTTGATTCTTTTAAAATCTGTTATTTGTTTTGCCTTATGTAGAGAATGCTCCTCGTGCTGAATGAAATGAGTGTGTATGTGGCAGAGCTGCGGGGTTGAGAGTTTCCATTAGTATCTCCCCTCGTGTGTTAATGTCGGGGTGTTTCTTTTTATCTAGATGTCTGTTCCGTGTTGAAAGAAGGAAGCTGAAGTCCCCATTCTTATTGTATTGGAGATTATCTCCCCCTTTAGTGTTTTATGATTACATTCTTTAGTATGGGTGAATTTACTCTATAATTGTTATGTCTTCTTGTTGAATTGATCTCGTTCTTGTCTCTCTTTTATAGTTTTATTCAAATGTATTTTATTTGATGTAAGTATAGGTATTCCTCTCTGCGACTGTTTTGTTAAAGATCTATCTATCTATCTATCTATCTATCTATCTATTTAATGTGTACTGTCTTTTGCCTATATATACTCTGTATGAGGATATTGGATCCCCTGGAATGGGAACTACAGACAGTTGTGAGCTTCCATGTGGGGTGCTGGGAATTGAAACCTGGGTCCTTTGGAAGAGCAGCTAGTGCTCTTAACTGCCTGAGCCATCTCTCCAGGCCCTGCCTACTGGTTTTCATTAGCGTGGAATGTCTCTTTTCTGTCTACACAGTGTGTCTGTAGTGGTGAAGAGAATTTCCTGTGGGCAGCATAGTGTTAGATTGGGTGACTTACTGAGTTATTTATTTCTAAGATCATTTGGATCTTCATCTTTAATCCACTCAGGCTATATCTTATTAGTTTTTTCAAAGAAATAATTTTTTTCCTTTTCCTTTTGATAACACGTTAATGTTATGTATTAACGTGTCTCTGTGTGACATTTCAGGTCCATGTGGATAGCATGCACTCGTTGAATCCAGCCTCTCTTTGTCCAGCCCTGCCCACCTTCCCAACCTCTAATTTTCTTTTTTTTCTTTAAAGTATTTACTTGTTTGTTTGTTTATTTATTTATTTATTTATTTATTTATTTGTATACAATGTTCTGTCTGTGTGTATGCCTGCAGGCCAGAAGAGGGCACCAGACCCCATTACACATGGTTGTGAGCCACCATGTGGTTGCTGGGAATTGAACTCAGGACCTTTGGAAGAGCAGACAATGCTCTTAACCTCTGAGCCATCTGTCCAGCCCCCACAACCTCTAGTTTTCTACACACAGATCTTGTTTTGTGTTTTACAGAATTATACACTGCTTGGCAAGAAAAAGTATGGAAGCAACCAACAACTAAAAGTCTTGTTCTGTTGATATTTGGGAAGGAAGAATAAAGCTAACTCCTTTCGGGGTGTATAACCCGGAGCAATAGAATTGCCATACCAGAGAGACACCCGTGCGCCAGTGTGCACAGTTCACATTACTCAAGATACAGACTCGATGTAGTAAAGATACACAAGGGAATCTTATTCAGCCACCAGGAGGATGAAAGCCTATCGTTCTGTAGCAGTAGACAGAACTGGAAGATGTGTTACGTGAGATAGCCAGTGCACAGGAAAAGAAACACCAGCTTTTCTTCTCTGTCAGGGAGTCAGTGTTTTTTTAACCCGAGGGGTTTACTTACATTTAATTTATGTTATTAATAGCTAAGACTTACTCCTGTTAATTTGCTTATTTTTTTGATTTATGTTTTTCTGTGTTATTCTGTTTGTTTTGTTTAATATATTGTTAAAGTGCACTTTATCCACTTCTCTTTGAGCTTATTCTTTCAGCAATCTCATGGTTCTTCCTCCCTACCATCCCTCTCCCTCCTCCCCCTCCCTCCCTCCCTCCGTCCCTCCATCTTCCTTCCTCCCCCCTCCCCTCCCTCCTCGTCCTTCCTTCCTTCCTCCTCCCTCCCTCCCTCCCTCCTTCCTTCCCTTCCTCCCTCCCTCCCTCCCTCTGTCCTTCCTTTCCTTCCTTCCTTCCCTCCCTCCCCCTCCCTCCCTCCCTCCCTTCCCTCCTCCCTCCCTTCTCCTCCCTCCCTTTCCTTCTTCCGTCCTCTCTTTTTCTTTCTTCCTGCTTAAACACTCGCCAAGCGCCTGATGAGAATTTTCTCTAGTGGGTGATTAACTCTCTCTTGATTTTGCTTCTTCAGGGTCTTCATTTTTCTCCTTCATTTTTGAATAACAGCGTTGTCAAAAGCAATTTGTCTAGGTTGTCAAGTGTGTTGTTTCAGAACTTGGAGTCAGTCGTTCCCTTCCTTCCCGCTCTGAAGGTCTCTGTTGTAAAGCTGTTGTTGGACTGATGGACCACGAATGGAACTTTGTACCTTTCCACTCTTTCTTTTAAAGATTTAAATAATTTTTTAAAGTGTGTTGTGTGTGTGGTGTGGTGTGTGGCACGCATGAGGAGCTCAGAAGACCATATCTAGTCCCCCAGAGCTGGAATTACCTTGTATTTTCACAGTGTGACTAAATATGCCACAGGAGGGTCAACTCCGACCATTCTACTTGAGGATCCACGTGTCTTCTATATGTGCATGTCTATCTTTGAGATTGGGGCATTTTCTAACTATTTCCAACCTATTATTTAATAGGCTTTGCTTGCTTCTTTGTTTTTAATACTTGTCTCTATTTCTTAGGCTTCTGGTGGCCAAATGTACTTATTCCTTAAGAATGTCTCAGAGAGTCAGGCGGTGGTGGCGCACACCTTCAATTCCAGTACTTGGGAGGCAGAGGCAGGCGGATCTCTGTGAGTTCGAGGCCAGCCTGGCCTACAAGAGCTACTTCCAGGACAGACTCCAAAGTTACAGAGAAACTAGGTCTCAAAAACAAAAAACAACAAACAAACAAACAAACAACAACAACAAAGAATGTCTCAGAGACACTATTTTCTTTTCTCTCCCCTTCTTTTAAATTTTCTTTCATTTTTATATTGCGATCATTGGTGCTTTGTCTGCATGTGTGAGGGTGCTGGATACTCTGCAGCTGGAGTTACAGACAGGTGTGAGCTGCCATGTGGGTGCTGGGAACTGAACCCTGGTCCTCTGGAGGAACAGCCAGTGCTCTTAACTACTGAGCCACTTCTCCAGCCCTTCCTCCTTTTCTTTTCTGCCTGAGATATTTTAAGATCTGTCTTCAGCCTCAGGTTTATCTTCCTGTTGAGCTAGCCTGTAAACATTCAACCTCAATTTTCAGCAACTTTTCGAGCTCTTTGTTTAGAATTATCTGCTTGGTTCTTTCCCAAGATCTCAAGCACCACGCTTAATTGCTCTTTCATGGCAGTTTGTTTTCCTAACTTGCCTCTCGCTGTGCTGTCTTTAGTGCTGTTTGGTTTTCCTGTACTCATTCTCTGAAGTTGGATGCTTTACCGGGCATTTTGCCAGTGCCCTTTGTGCTCAGGTCTGTTGTTCGTGTGTTCCTTTAGAGGCATCATGTCTTTTTCATATGTCTTGGATCCAGAGCTGATATTTGCACACTGATGGGTCACTGTGGCTTTTGGAGTACCTTGTGTGTGGTATCAGTTTACTAAGACATGTTGCCTTTTGCTCCGGGTGGGCCCTGTGGTACAGGTACTCCACAGCTTCAGTTGTGAGTGATGGCTGCGGATACGTATGACGTGTGTGGTTAGAAGAGTTGGAGACCCGTTCTGTCTCCCGGCTCATGATGAGCTCAAGATCCTCCAACGGCCCAGTGGCTGTGGCCCTACAGCTGTGGGGTGAGGCGTTTGTGTGGGAAGATCTTTGACAGGGGGATGGTGTGGAGCATAGCCACCCCAACCTGGGGCAGCTCAGTTGAGTAGCGGCTATGCATGGCAGCAGTTTTGGGGGTAGGACACTGTTGGGAGCTGTGAACCTCCAGATCCTGAATTTCTTGTAAACAACTTGTTTTCCTCTGCTCTGAGCAGCCTGTAGCTGCTTTGAGCATGAGACCCTCAGGAGTTCCTGATGGCAGGAAAGTGGTTTCTGGTGGGTTTGGCTGGGGCGTGGCTATCAGTTAAGGATCCTTCTATAAGCTGCTCCTGGACACAATAAGGGAGACATTCTTGGGGCATTCCTGTTTCAAGGATGACCCGTGTCTCTGTCTGTGTGTCCCTGTGTGTTTAAATCTCCAGGCCCTTGCCTGGATCGTGAATGGTCCTGTAGTACAGGCACCCCAATACAGGAGTAGTACCATATGTCATGTAGTTACAGTGGGTGGTATAGGAAGCATGGACCCGCATCTGCATCCAGAGGTAGCTCAGGCTAAATATACGGTTTGAGCCAACTTTGGTGCTAACACCAGCACTGATATTCTGTCAGGCCCAGGGCCAGCACAAGACTGTGTCGGAAGTCCCCATCTGCTGGACTCCCCCATTCACCCTCTCTCCTGTTGTATGGTATCCCTCCCCACCAGGAAAACTGAGGTTCAGGTTCCCGCACTCTATTCCACTCTCTGATCTTTGTGTCCTCCAGGGTTCCTGTTTCTCCTTTCCTGTGTCCAGCACCGCTCTCTTCAAAACACAGCTATGTATTTGTTATTCTGGTTCTTCCTATTGGACCAGGAGCTGAGTGTTAGATACCTTTAGTCAGCCATTCTTGCTCTTGCTCCAAATACATTTTTTTAAAATAAAAACATCAAGTCGAGCATACACTGGTTGTTTCTCACAAGGGTTTTGGGCACTCTCGAATAGTACATGTATTAGTTATGATAATATTTGAAGACTGAAGTAATTGTCTTTCTTCCAAATGGTTCACCATGGGTCTTCTTGACAGCACATAAAACCCAGTCCTGTAAGTGAATGCTTATTCTGAGGCTGTGAGCTCTGTCTAAAGCTCTGTTTTTGGAGAGGAAGCGGGAGGTAGGCAGGGTTGAATCTGCAGGGCCACTTCTGTGTCAGGATGTCACCTGTGTCCCATTGTCCTGGCTCTTTTGTATTGACGTCACTGTTCTATAGAGCACAGGTCTCATCTATGCCTAGAGCCTCTGCGTTCCCTTGGCTGACCTCAGTTCCTCTCCTGGAGGCCTTCTTCCTGAACTAGCTTCTGACCTTCATCGTCACCAGTCAGGAGCCTCAGGCTTGGTCAGAGACTCTAAGGGAAAAGGGAGACACAGTTTTTAAAAGATGGGCTTCCTACTCTTCTAAAGCTGGCTGCTAATAACTCCCCAGGGCCTTGTGTTTTCTGGTCAGTTCTTGCTGTTTCCCCAGTCTGCCCACCACAGACAGTCTGTACCTGAGCCCGGTGATGATGTCACAGAACCTGGATCTTGTATTTAGTTTTATGAAGGTCTATTACTAGTAACTAAGTAGAGCCTGGTAGTGGTGGCACATGCCTTTAATCCCAGTGCTCAGGAAGCAGAGGCAGGTGGATCTCTGAGTTCGAGGCCAGCCTGGTCTACAGAGTGAGTTCAAGGACAGTCAGAGCTATAGAGAATAACCGTGTCTCAAAAAACCAAAAGCAAAAAATCAAAAAACAAGAAAAAGAAAAGAAAAAAAATGAAAAGAAAGATGGCGACAAGTGCCTGTAAGCAGGGCCCCAGACGATGAGCTGTGCTTCTGACCCCAGACGATGAGCTGTGCTTCTGACCCCAGATGATGCACTGTGCTTCTGACCCCAGACGATGTGCTGTGCTTCTGACCCCAGACGATACGCTGTGCTTCTGACCCCAGACGTTGTCCCCACAAGCCCTTCTTGCTTCTCATCCAGTAGGACTCTCAGGAGCCATACTGAGAGCCACTGATGTCGTACCAAGCAGCACTGACTGAGAGCCATACCCCCAAAACCTGCCAGCCATACGCCTCATGAGTGTTAGCCTCAATGCTGCATGTTGGGTAATTGGTTGGTCCCTGAAGTGGAAGCGTTTCATTTCCAAAGAACTAAACAAGATTGTGTGTGGCTCACCAGTATTGGACAAGGACAACGGCACTTCACTTGAATAAAAACATGTTTTATACCAAGAATCCTGGAAACCACAGATGGTTTCCCTTGGCTGTCCCTGAAGAAGTGGAGTCAGTTGCTGTCCCCTGAAATAGTCCTTATAACAATTGTGATCTTGTCATTCTTTGAATCAAATGTCTGTTTTACTTTCTTGTGAGGCAGTGGGTTTTTTTGTTTGTTTGTTTTGGGTTTTTTTCCCGTGAGAGTATGAGTCATTACCACAGTTTAAGTTGATGTCAAGTCTCATTAAGGGGTCAACTGGGGTCTAAGGCCTAAAATGAATGGCCAGCAATATCACATGCTACCCCGATACCAGGTAAATCTGGAAGGGCCTCAGCTGGCCTGCCTATAAGTTTCTCCTCCTCTGTACTAGTGCTGCTGAAGTCTGGCAGCTAAACAGCCCTCCTTATAGAGAGAGCTCAGCGCCATTCTTGCTTGTCCCAGCGTAGTGAGTTTTAACCCTCTGCTAGCTTGCTGGAATACTCAGATAAGCCAATCACGTGCTGTCATGGGAACCGCTTCACCATCTCAATAGGACAAATACCTGTCTCACACACAGACCTTGCCTAGTCAGTCTTTCCACGCTTTCCACTCCTGTGTGGCCTAGAACAGCAAACAAGGCCCGCGTTCCAGACCTGGAACTGTATGCTTAATGTCTGCTGTTTCTCCAATCTGCCCACTACCAGTAGGCATGTTTGGTCACCTTCATAACCCTAAAAGGAGAAGCCCATCTTCTCCAGCAAAGTGATCAGAAGACAATTCAAACAGCCTACTCCTACAATCTACCCAACTCCTCCTCTTTCTTTTTTCCCTATGGGTTGAGGTAGTTCGAAAGAAAACCACCCCCAAAGGGAGGGGCACTATTAGGAGGTGTGGCCTTATTGGAGTAGGCATGGCCTTGTTGGAGGAAGGGTGTCATTATGGGGTCAGCTCAAGCCATGCTCAGTGTCTCAGATCATTTCCTGTTGCCTGCCTACTACATCCGCCTTCACGCTGCCACGTCCCACCATGATAACAATGGACCGAACCTCTGAAACAGTAAACCACCCCATTCAATGTTTCCCTAAGAGTTGCCATGGGCATGGTATGTCATCACAGCAAGAGAAACCCTAAGACAGAAGTATAGGTCTTGCTTTAGACTTCCTAATGCAGTCTAAGATCCCTGCGACCTTTCCCATATCCGTTCCCAAGAGAAAACTGCCCACTTGTCTTCCAAAGCCCAAAGCGGGCTGCAGCCCCTCCTGCTGGGAACTGGATGAGGTTCCCATTGCTGTACTCCCCACCAGTACTCCTCCTCTGTCCCTTTCTTCTGGTTGGAGTCTTTTCTTTCTTTCTTTCTTTCTTTCTTTCTTTCTTTCTTTCTTTCTTTCTTTCTTGTGAGTTTTTAAATTTTTATTTATTTTTATTTTATGTGCATTAGTGTTTTGCCATGGGTGTTGGGTCCCCTGGAACTGGAATTACAGGCAGTTGTGAGCTGCCGTGTGGGTACTGGGAATCAAACCAGGGTCCTCTGGGAGAACAGTCAGCGCTCTTAACCATCGAGCCATCCAGCTCTCCAGTCCCAGGCTGAAGCCTTTCTAACTAAAGTATTGTATTATAGCTTTGACCTGCAGCCAGAACTTCTGGTTCTTAGAGAGTTGTCTGAGGTTTCCAAGTGCAGCTTCCAGGTTGTTTGCACGCAGGGCTCTGGGGCTCCCCAGCATCCGGGATGCTGTTCCTGTTGTGACCGCTCTGCTGCAGCGGCTCACTGTTTGTCACTGCGGCTGGAGTTTTTCACCAGCCGGAAGCCCTACAGCAGGCTGGCAAGCTCCACATCAGGCATCCCTCCTACCCTACTGGTTGTAGGACCTTTGGGCATGGAACTCTGCTGGCAGATGTAGGGCCACGAAGGCAGACCTAACAGTTAGAGGCCAATCCCCTTCCAGACTGAGCTTTCAAATGAAATGCCAACCACACCATCCCAGCACTGTCATAGCTGCGGTGCCTTCTCCGCCATGCTGGACTGTACCCTGTCAGACCACGAGTCCATACATCCTTCCTCCCCGATGTTGCTTCTTGTTAGATATTTGGTCACAGTGATAAGTAGCTGAAACACCTGTGTTGTAGTAAGAGGGCTGCTTGTTCATCAGGCCACCCAGAACCGAAATAATCACACAGAAAACTATATTATTTAAATCACTGCTTGGCCCATTAGCTCTAGCTTCTTAATGGCTAACTCTTGCATCTTAATTTAACCCATTTCCATTAATCTGCGCATCACCATGGGGTCGTGGCCTACCAGCAAAGTTTTAGTGCGGCTGTCTTCAGCGGCAACTCCATGGCTTCTCTCTGACTCCGCCCTTTTTTCTCCCAGCGTTCAGTTTAGTTTTCCCTTCCTACCTCTATTCTTTTGCCCTATTAGGCCAAGCCAGTTTTCTTTATTAATTAGCCAGTTGTATTCACAGCATACAAAGGGGAAATCCCACATCACTGTGTTAGCTGTGGGTTTGTTGTATATGGACTTGAATGGACAGAGGTACATTCCTTCTATGCTTAATTTGTTGAGAATTCTCACTATGGATGAGCATTGTATTTTATTGAATGCTGTTCCTGCATCTGTTGAAATGATTGTGTGCTCCGTCTTTTATATTATTAATGTGCTGTGCTAATTCAGTCTGCTTACTCATCATTGACCTGTTCAGGTTTTCTGTTTCTTCATGATTCAGTGTTCACAGGAATCTACCTGTTCCTTCAAGGTTATCTAGTTTGTCCGCGGTAATGATTTATAGCCGTCTCTCTTTTGATTTTTAAGATTTATTTCATTTTTGACTCTGTGTACATGTGTCTGGAGGGAGGAATGTGCACATGAGTGCAGGTATATGGGGAAGTCAGAAGGCCTCAGATTCCCTGGAACCGGAGTTTCAGGTACTTGTGAGTCACTTTACATGGATGTTGGGAACTGAACTGTGGCCCTCTGTAAGACATCTGTTGCAATAAATGTCTCTCTAATAAATGCTTTTGCAACATCTGTAAATTTGAAACATTGTACTTCTATTTTAATTTTTCATGTTTTTTAAAAGTTTCTTTTCAGGTACAATTGTAGGACAGGAACATACTGTTTAATTTCTACAAGTTTCTTAATATCCCATGATTCATCTTATTGCTTTCTAGTTTCAAACTATGATGGTCAAAAATGTGTTTGATATGAATTTAATCTTCTGAAAAAAATTAAGATGTGTTTTGTGACTTACCACATGATCTCCCATGCAGAACGTTCCTGAACAGTTCTTAGGGTTGTGTTTTTGGCAGCTGAGGGAGGAATGGAGGTCTGCTTGTTCTGAAATGTAATTCAGCTTCCTTGCTTTTTATGTAGGGTTTCTGTCACCTGACAGATGATATTTAGTGTTGGCCACCTTGCCGAGAGCCTCAGCAGCCTAGGCTGAGGCTGTCCACAGTCATGATGGTAGCTGTTGGAGTCTTCAGTGGCAATGTCCCCAACATTCTCCCAATTTTTCTTCCACTGTAGAAATTGTGGCTGAAGGCATCCCTTTGGGCACTGTGTCTGGCTTGCTCTCTGTTTGCTAACGATGACTCTATGGAATTCCATAGAGCTTAGTCCTGAAGCACATGACAGTTCTGGGGTCTGGGACAATGACAGTATTAGTTACTATCAAACTTTCAATAATGATGTACAAGATTTAGATATTGGTGAGCCTGCCAAGCAGTCCAGAATAAACACATAGGTGGACACCAAGTTAGAGGTTCAGTGACCCCAGGGTCAGTGTAGAAAAACTGATACCCAGAGCATAGGTATGCACAGAGAAATTTTGGTGTTCAAGTATGTAACAGGAAGTGCCTGCTTGTTCATCCTGGCTGCAAGGCTAACTTAGCCCCGAAATAACCACACAGAAATTGTATACATTAAATAATTGCTTGGCCCATTAGCTCTAGTTTCTTATTGGCTAATTCTTACATCTTAATTTAACCCATTTCTATTAATCTGTGTATCATCATGTGGCAGTGGCTTACTGGGTAAAATTCTCAGTTTCTGTCTCCAGGGGATCCATGGTGTCTCTCCGACTCTGCCCTTCTTTCTCTCAGTTCTGTCTTCCCTGCCTACCTAAGTTCTGCCCTATCAACAGGCCCAAAGCAGTTTCTTTATTGACCAACGAAAGCAACACAAAGAAAGAAGGATCTCCTATACCACAAGTACAAGTTAGTTCTGGATAGCAATGAGTCTGGTGTCTGAGAGGTGAGCCAGGCAATGTAGCCAAGGAGTGTAGATCTAGAATGTGGACATTTCTGGAGCAGTGTGGGTTGGGGTTTCCCAAGGCTGGGGGAGGTGGTGGGGAATAGGCAGTCAGTCTCCCTCTCTATGGTTTCTAGGAAGGAATGACTGCTGAGTACTCTGGGACAAAGAATCTGGCATCCTGTGAGGAACAAGCCTCTTGGGAGCATAGTGGATGCTGAAGGTCCCCCAGCCTTTCTTTGCTATTGGCCAATCTGGTGTCTCAGATGTGCATCAATGGGCCTGTCTATGTAGATGCTCCATTTTATTCTGCCCTGCTGTGTTGCAGATTTTTGATGGGCCCTCTAAGGTTATTTTGTTTTATAAATGTTTTGTTCATTTGTTTGCTTTTTGTTTTTTGGGAGGATGAAGGCTTCTACCTCCTACTTCATCATCTTGGTAACGTCACCTCTTTGACCCAGGTTGTATTTCAGGATATTTTTTTAAACCACGTTGAATAAATTCCTCTGAATATTAGGGTTTTTTTTTCTGCTCAACATTATACTTTTGTTTTCTAATGCGTGTAGTTTCAAAAGTTCAGAAAAATCAAATCTGACAGATTTAAGAAATGCCTTGGTTTTTAAAGATGAAAATGGGCATTATATGGATATATATGTGTCATATAGAGAATTCCCACTTATGGGTCTCAATGACTATTATTCTACCATTCTTAAGGTCAAAGGGTATCTTCTACTCTTGTGTCTACAATTCTCTCTCTCCCCCCTCTTTCTGTGCATGCATACATACATGCACATACATACACAGACACTATTTATTACTTTATATAGTCTCTTACTCATTCAATTATGACAGTGAAAATTATGGCAAGATTTACTATAATTTTAGATAATATACCTTGAAATGCACAAATATTAGGCATGCAATTTTGACAAATGGACACAATGGTGTATGCCAAATCTTTATCATGACACAACAGTTCTATTTTGCCTCATAGCCCTTTCTAGTCAATCCTCAGCTTTCCAGGAAAATGCTGCTATTTCCAGGAAATGCTTAGGTTTCATAAATGGAATCACAATGAACGGGCTTTAATTTCTAGGGGAATTTCCCAGAATGAATCTCTCATTAAGAAACGAGAACAAAAGATGACAGAGAGGAATGAGAGTTTGGGAGTGGATAACAATTGAAGCAATTTAAGTAATGGGTACCAAATGGGCTCAGGAAACGCTGGTCTGACTGACGCTATCCCTGCCCAGTGCTCCCAATAGAAAGGAGTAAGAATTGCCACAGACAGAACTGAGTTCATAGCGAAGACTTCTGACAGCATCTAATGTTCCATTTCAACACCAGAATTTGGCAGAAAAATTTATAGTAGAACTCTTTCTGAAGTTCCTCTTTGACCCTAGGTGATAACTTAGACTGATAGAAAACATGAAAACCACGCAGATTTTCTGAAGTATAGTTCTGCTACTTAGGTGGGTTCTGTACTTCGAGCAGCAGAGTCACAGCAGTGGGGACACTTTTCTTGCCTGTATAAAAAATGAACCAGCCTGTGAGAGGACCCCACTCCCTACACTGGTTTTGGGAGTAACTTAACTCAGGCAGTCCTTCATGGCCTGTCTACTGGTGGAAGCTTTCAAGTCAGCCCCCTTGAGTCACAGATCATCCCCTTCTGGGCCTTGTGTCCTGCCTGTACATAACCCAAGAACTGCTCTAGTCTTCATAAGACTGACCAAAGTAAGCATTAAAAACAATCAGACACTGCTCTCTGCAGTTTGGTGGTACGCACTGTCTTCCTGGAGTTTCCTGCGGGTGCCCACAAGGCCAAACCCAAGGGAACATCTTCAGTTGTCCCACAGAACAGACCCCCCCAAAAGCAAGACATACCACAGTGGTTGAGTAACACCAGGCTGTGTTGATAATGATTTCTCAGCAGGAGCCTCTGCCTTTCTCAGAATGGCAGCACAGAAAAAAAAAACTAGGTTCTGACTAGAATCTCTAGAATATCACGTTTGGACATTCATACACTGGAATTGTTGAAATATATATAACACCTCAATTTCAGATGGTTTATATTTAGATCACATTGGTTGCAGAATTTTTGAAATTTGATATGTGTATATACACACAAATACATATATATGCACACTATATTACTATATATAATATCTTTAATATAATATCTTTCTGTCTGGGTGTGATGCTGTTATCTTTTATCTAGGAACTGAACCCTGGACCTCACACCTGCTAGCCAAGCACTCTACCACTGAACTTCATACCTCACCCAATATTCATAATCCGAGTCTGGCCCTTCCCCGTTCTCTTCTAATCCAAGCAGAGACAGGGTTTCCCTGTAGTTTCTAGAGCCTGTCCTGGAGCTAGCTCTGTAGACCAGGCTGGCCTCGAACTCAGAGGCCTGCCTCTGCCTCCCGAGTGCTGGGATTAAAGGCGTGTGCCACCACCGCCCGGCTCCAAGCAGCTTTTGTGGTTTTTTTGAGATAGGGTCTCATGTAGCCCAGGCTTTCCTTGAACTCACTGTGTAGCTCTGGGTGGTGGGCTAACCCATGCACTTTTGACCCATTTTCAAACACTTTATATGGTTGTAAGACAAAGCAGATGAGGCTTTTTAAAAAAGTATCTTATTTGTGACTTCTTTTGGTTTCATTTGTGATTCTAAGGATGGAGCCCAGGGCTCACACACACCAGGTGTAGACTCTATCACTGAGCTGCCCACCAACTTTGTCTCCCACCATTGACAAAGACAGGGGGCGAAGTTACTATGAATCTCTAACTCTTTGTTTCTTAAAGATACTTCCGTCTCTTCTCTCTCTTAATATGTTTCCCCATTCTTGAAGCCACACAAAGTCTGGGAGCTAACTGAGGAGAGACCACAGCTGTTTCAGTCCTTGGAAACTCACTAAAAGGTGCAATTAAGAGGTAGTAAATATTTAATTAATGATAACAGCTGAGATAACACAGGAGTGACAGATGAAGTGGTTGTCAGTTCTGTAAAAGGATGATGTGATAGAAGTTTTGAACAATCAGCGATGCTAAGGCCAGCTGAACTGGGGTTTAACCCAGCTGTGCTTAGGAACAGTTGCTCAGCACAGTGGCTTTAGCTTTGCTGCTCTGTGCACTTGGGAAAACTATGGCAGGGAGTGGACGTGTAGATGTGAGTCACCAATGAACTCCGCGCCTGCATCAGGACAAGGAGCTCAAAGGTCAGATAGGCAAAGGCGGCCAAGGGTCCTGTTAGACTGCACAGCAGCTAAGCCTTCTGTGAGTCTTTCGCACCACCTGAAGGGGCCTTAAACTACAGCTGGTGAGCAGTGACATTGGCAAAGCTGGCACAGCAAATCTAATTCTAAAGTTTAAACTCTTGACGAGCCATTTTGGGCACCCATAGCTCACCACTATTATGCAGATTGTGTGTGTGTGTGTGTGTGTGTGTGTCTTGCTATGTTGCTCAGCCTGGCCTCAAATTTAATAACCTCTTGCCTCAGACTCCAGAATAGCTGATATTATGGTAGTATTCTATTATGCGTGGGTCCGTTAAAGGAAATCTCCATCTCTTCCCTCTATAATTTCTTTTTTCTATTTAGTTATTTGTTCATCATTTACCCTGCTGTTTGAGCGTATCATATATGTATACAATGAGATAAGGACATATCACCCATGTTCCTCCGCACACTCCCTGCTGACTCCCACTTATACCTCTCGACTTCATCATCTCTTCCTCCTCTTCAACCCTGAATGCTGTAATTAATTTTGCGTTAGTCACCAGGGTTCTTTTGTGTGGGACAGGACACAATAGTAGATGCCTATGAGAGTTGATATCGAGTGGAAAGTCTGTATGAAAAAAACTCAAGCAGTAGGACATGGGTGTCAAATTCAGAACAATATAATTTATTAATTTTGCACTTGGATAACTGTAAAACACACACACAGGAAGTTTGATTCTTATTTAGAATACTGCCATGATTTGGTTGAGCATTAGAAATTTTATTTTAAAATAGATCAACAAATTTATTTTGAATTTTAATATTCTAAAATAAAAATGCATTGTATCAAAATCATGATCATTTAAAAAACTGTAAACACCGTGATTCAAGTCAACATTTCTGTGTTTTGAGTTGTAGCATGTACTTTGAGGGTACACGTGACTTCACTTGTCCATGACGAATCGACTCTGCTCCTTTCTGATTTTTTCAAGGCTTTCAAAGGTGATCATTCCTTTTGGCAGCTCCAACTTAGCCTTTTCTGTGTCTAATATGTCTTCGGCTTCCCCTTAAATAAAATGCAGAAGTGTGTAAGACCGCGGAGGGGTCATCAGCATTTTGGGAGAAGGCCTGATTGTTGTTACAGGGGCACACGGTGTGTGACACTCTGTGTCCGCGACCTTACATCCCAGAGGTAAGCATTGCATCTAGTTCACTCGGGAGAAGGAATGCACCACTTGGGGTTAACACAATGACGGATTCTGGAAACCCAGCTGCAGCTGCGTGTTGTGGCACACACCTATAACTGCAGCCCTCAGGAGGTAAGACAAGAGGATGGTGAGTTCAAGGGCAGCCTGAGCATCATGGGGAGACCATGCCTCAGAAACAACGAAGGAGAAATGATAAAGCACGGAGGGGGTAGACAGAACTACCTGGGCTTAACCAACACACAAAACATACATACACATAATTGCAAGTTAACACTAACAATAAATAAGCTGTCTGCAAGATGAAAAACAGTTTTAGAAATTATTAGAATTCTTTCCCAAAGATTTAAAACGTCCACATCTTCCAGCTCCTGGTCTAGGTCAGGGTAAGCCTTGATTTGGTGTTTGCCAGTTTCCACCATGACGCTCCCACTACGACCAACTTCAAGCCACCAACGGGATGCTGCTGAGGCTGAAGCTGTGCCTGCACTTTGTTGCATCTGCATGCTGCTTCTGCAGTTGCAGAATGCAGATGCAATTGATATAAGTAATCTATAATTCTCTAGAATAGAAAAATAATTAGAAACAGACAAGTTCTGGGTGCTTAATACCCTGTTTTAAATGTAATTTAGTATTTATTAGAATTTAATTATAAGTCTGTATACTCCTATTTAATTTAATTTTAGTAAACAACTATGCCTCTCATCCACCATGCAAAATTTGTCAAGTCAGTTCTTATGAGCTGGTAGGAGCTGACTTTATGCCACCCTGCTGGAGGGAGCAGAGATGTTCGTCATTAGCGTCTTCGGAAAAAGATCCTATCAGAATCTACGTAAGTCAAGGGTTTGTAAGGAGGGGATGCATGTGCGCATGTGTGTTCATGTGTGTACGCTTGCATGGAGAGGCCAGAGGTTAACACCAGTGTCCTCAGGCATTCTCTACTCTGTTATATTTTGTTTTGAGACAGTGTCTCAGACTGGCCTGGAGTTTGCCAAGTAGGCGAGGCTGATTAGTCACGGAGCCCAAGAGATCTGCCTGTCTCTGCCTCCCTGGTACTGAGATTACAAACTTGCACCACCACGCCCAGCTTTTCCACACGGGTGTTGGGGATTGAGCTCAGACCCTCGTGCTTGCTCAGCAAGCACCTTACCGACTGAGCCATCTCCCAGCCTTGAGAGGAGATCTTGAATCAGAAGATTAAGTAGGAAGCAAACTAGTTTAGGAAGCCTTACTTTTCATTCTTTGCAGAAGGGTTCCGTAGCCCATGTCATACTGGTAGGTGAAGATAAAGCTGAGAGGAACGATAGGAATAAGCAAGGCTGGCTTCTTCCGCTTTATTGCGCTGTTTCAGAAACAAAAAGATGGGTGTCAATGGTAACCAGCATACAAATATCTTGTCCTTGTAAGAAAAAGCACCTGCTTTCTGGAAGAATGTATTCCACTCATAAGTTATTTCATTAATCTGAGGCTTCTATAGCAATTAAATTTCCTTGCCCAGCATACCTCACCAGAGTCTCTGCTAATCTTTCTTTGACTTCAAGGCTTTGATTCCTCCTTTTAAAGAACATAAGGACACAGAGATACCATTCTGGGCCTCTGGGGAGCCCTCTTTAACTTATAGACTAGAGAAAGACAGAAGGAACCGAAGGAGCTAAAGGCAGAAGGAACTGTTACTTCTCTTGTTCTGCAGAGGAGAAAGCTAAGAGAAAGCTACGGGAGGTTTCTTTGTTTACATGAATAGTGTTGGGTTCAAAGTCCTACCTCAGCCAACCTAACAGTGCTATGATCATGGCAAAGACTGAATTATTTCAGAAAGATATTCAAGTAAAACGTAAACATACCCAGATGTTAAAGAGATGGTGGCAATGCCAAAAAACGTCCCGAAATATTTGAGGAATTCTCGAGACCAGGCGATCTGCATAGCCATTTGTCGTTCCCTCATCTCATTCTGCATGGTCAGCTGCCTTTCCAGCTACGCAAAAAGACAAAGGGGGAGAGTTATTCACCTTTCAGCTTAGTATGGTTCGACCATCTGCTCTTCCTTCTTCATTCGTCTGGACGTGTGTTTTATCATTAGATCACAACAGATTTTGACTAAGTCACTCTGAACAGCTCTGAGCAACTGTCCCTTTGCAGTGACAGCTCCTTCAACTGGGCACAGAACAGACAGTGCTCCTGCTCGCTGAGGTCTTGACTGCATTTTTGGTGGACCCCAGCCTCATGATGTGAGAGAATCTTCTGTTTGAGTTGATTTCATTGGTTAATAAAGAAACTGCCTTGGCCCATTTGATAGGCCAGCCCTTAGGTGGGTGGAGTAGACAGAACAGGATGCTGGGAGTAAGGCAGACGCCTCGGGCAATCGCCATGCCTCTCCTCTCTGGGTCAGACGTGATGGAGCCAGCCGCCAGGTCAGACATGCTGAATCTTTCCCGGTAAGACACCACTCGTGGTGTTACACAGATTATTAAATATGGGTTAATCAAGATGTGAGAATTAGACAATAAGAGGCTGGAACTAATGGGCCAGGCAGTGTTTAAATGAATACAGTCTGCGTGTTGTTATTTCAGGTATAAAGCTAGCCGAGTGGGAGCCGGGCAAGACGAAAAGCAGGCCTGCTCGCCTCATCACTACAGCCTCAGATATGTTTCCAGCCTTTTCTGTTTCATGTGAGGAAAGATCTATGGACCACTACACGCACCCACCTTGCCTGCCTCTGTTGTTAGTATTTGCTTGGAAATCATTTTGCCTCCTATCCATGCTGCCTTCCAGATACACCCAACCACAAGTTGAAATGCCAGGTCCTCATCATACAGTGTGGGTGGGAGAGTTGCTTTGAGGGGTCAATAGATCAATAGAGATCTTCACTTGTCACCGCCTGTGCCTTGTGCCGCTTTAGTCAATGCCCAGAACACAGGGCACAATACCTGACTGGCTTTTCAAAGAAACGCATGGAAGCAGCAGCGGTAGCAAAATGAAAACCCAAGGCTGTGATTTGAAGAGTCTGAGTCTTCAGAGGGAAACCTGCTTTCTTCTTAGCCTCTTAATTCTAAACACCTGACAGTACAGTTCACCAGCAAAGTTCAGAAACAAAGCGAGAGTTCATGATGGAAGAAAAAAAAAAACAACGTGATTTGGTTTCTAGCCGTGTCCTCCTCGTTCTGGGATGGCAGGAACTGAGAGGAGGATGGTGTGAGGATAAGGCCTGGCAACCTCCCCTTTCTCTCCCTCCCCCCACAACCCAGGAGAGTGTCAGCCAAACTCCAGATGGGCCAGAAAGCCTCCAAACAAGGAGGATTCTGGGAGGAGGAAACCAAAGCAGAGAGACAATGGTTGCAGGGCAGGCCTGGGTTCAGAGCAGGCCTGAGAGAGTTGGGTTAATCTCAGCTTCCCAGGTGTCTGCATGGTTTCCATATCACCTGGAAAGGTTCCCAGGAGGTCACTAAAAATTAGAAGCAGGTGGCATACCAGAGGGTCACTAAATCATAGAGCCAGGAGAACTCACAGCAGACACTTGGGTAATAAGCCAGAGGTGGTGGGAGAAGGTTTGGATCTCAAGGGTCCACAGCATTGAAAAGTGTAGGTCATGACCAGACTCACCTGGAGCATGATCAATGCCCTCAGAACAAATCACTTCGTTTCCCAGGTGGTTGTGAACAACAGCAGAGAGGTTTCCCTCAACTAGAGATGCCTCCTCTAATGGACGTGCCACCTGAGGTCACCTAGGCCAAACCAAGATTGTTCCAAGGAAAAGTAAACAGAGAAGGAGAAAGAGCAAGGACCAATTAAGCCACTTCGCCTTGCCAAAATTTGCCTTTATCGGTTTGAGTTCCATTAAAGATTAAAAATATGCCTTTGTATGCATGAATATTGAGTGTGCAACCTCCATCCTTGCTAGATCACTTATTTCCCAAACTCATATAATAATGCAGATCTCCCAACATGATATAAATACAGCAATTAATAATTTGCATGCATATAAAAAGGTATCTAGATTAAAAAAAAAAAAGGCACAGAAAAGCCCAACATCAGTGTTCCGAGTTATAAACATCTGTGGAGTTCTTCAAAGTTCCAGTTCCTATCCCAGCACCCAGAGCAGTTAGTCCATGTGTAAGGTCAGCATAAGTTTCGTTTAAGTTTATTTTACTTTATTTCATTTTGCTGGCGGTCTAGGTAGCTGTGGTGTGCAGTTAGGATAGAGAACTACTGCCTAAAGGAGCTATCACAGGACAGTTTTTTGTTTATTTACTCGCAGTAAACATTAAGCAGATAAAAGTCTGAGACTGATGGCTGGGAGCTTTGGAAAGATTGTGGGACTAAACACTACGATGTTGTGGTGAACACCGAACACCCTCTCCTTGTCGTATGCATCAAGCTTATGGTAGAGAGTAAACCCAATGTATCAAAATTTTATAAACCAGGCAAGAAGTTAGAGGACGCCCAAGATGGGATGTGACTCTGGCGAGATCCCGTGACTGCATGAGAAACGCGTGATGGAGGAAGGGGAAAGGGACTATCTAAGCAGGCAGAAATGGTACCGTAGCATGAAGAATAAAAACCCAGAGACAGATATTGGGGTTCAACCTGAGAAACAGAAAAGGAAAGCAGCCAACCACTAGCTCTTATCTCTACCTCAGACCAAAAATGGGTGAGATCCTGTCTCCACGAATCCTGAAGACTCCACACCTCACACTCCACACCTCACACTCCACACTCCACTGAGCCCCTGTCTCTCTGCCCAGCCATATCACTCCTGTCTCCACCTCCCTAGTGCTGGGGTTAAAGGCGTGGGAGCCCAAGTTCTGGGATCACCTTTGTGTGAGCAGTTTTTCTTTTAGACAGATTCAATCTCCTGTAGCTCAGGGTGGCCTTGAACTCATAAAGAGCTGTCTGCCTCTGTCTGGATTAAAGGTGTGTGCCACCACTGCCTGGCCTGTATGACAGCTAGTACGGCTGCTTTGCCCTCTGATCTTTCTCTGTGGGAGGCTGCCGTTTCCATCCCGCCTCACTAACATCTGGATGCTGTAAAGTTGTTTATGTGCGCCACCTAGTGGTACTGTGGAAAAATGCTCAGCAACAGGGGTTGAAAGGTAGTTTCTCTCCTTACCCCTCAAGCTTCTTTTTCTTTTCTCTCCTCCCCCATTCTCTTCCCTCCGCTCTTCCCCTCCCTCCCCCTTCGCTTCCCCCCCCCCCGTCTCTCTCTAACTGTGTCTTTTTGCTTGTTGTACTGCACCTCGTGCCTGCTAGGCAAACGCTCTACCACTGAACCATAGCCTCCAGCCCTAGTACATTGTATGAAATTCTCAAAAACTAATTTTTATATATTAAAAAGTCCTCTTTTTTTCTGGTTCCTGAGGGGGAAAAACAAAGACCTTGTGCCTACCAGTCCCCGGCCATTTATACAACCGTATAATCTCCTGAACCCATGCAGGGACCCTACAATACTTAACGTTACGTTCTCTGAATGGGAAGATGGACTGAATTCAACTGGTGTAGTCTGAACAAAGTTTGCAGTGAGGAAGGGAGGTTGATCCAGTTCAAGACGCTGCCAGCGATAGTGAAATAATGTGTCATGTTTGTATGGAGAACTCAAGGTGACCAAATCTCTCCCATTCACGAACTCTGACCCTCGGGGGAGGGGGGGGGTGGGTTATAGAAACAGGAAGCTGGAGAGGAAGGTGGGAGGTTGCAGTTGAGCTTCAGGGAGTCCCCTGCCCAGTACACCAGCACCCACTTCTGGACACGGCTTCCAAGTCCTCCCTGCTTTGGTCTGCTAAAGCTGCCTCTACCCCAAGAGGGCCACAGCCAGGCTAGTTCATGCAATAGAATTTTTTTTTTTGTCTCAGTTCTAGGATCTAGAAATCCAAAATCAATGGAGTCGAATCCTTGACAAGCTATGAGGAGACCTCTGCTCCTGGCTTGGAGATGACTGTGTCCATATTTGGGGTACATGACCAAATTTCCTCTTAAAAATTACCAATGTATCAGATTAAGGTCCACCCTAAGGATTTATTTTAACTTGATTACATCTGTGAAGACCCTATCTCCAAATGAAGTCATACGAGGGTTAGGATTCCAGCATACAAATTTTGAGGGGACTTAATTCAGACAGTAACTGAAGGGTCCGAGAGGCTAGACAATCATGGCTTTTTTTTTTTTTTTTTTTTTTTTTTTTTTTTTTTTTTTTTTGCTGAGCTTTTGTTTAAAATAAGTTTTGTTCAGTGGAAGCCTTATGATCTTGCGGTGTGACATCTCCACTGTGGGCTGGGGAGTCCCAGACAGGGACAGGGACAAGGGAGGAGGGGCCTGATGGCTGGTCAACTGAAGATGGTGTATTTGAAGGTGCAGCGGGTCAGGTCCTACCTCACCTTCCCTCCGCTGTGTGCCAGTGAAGGAGTCATTGCTCTAGGGAAATTTTCACCCTGTCTTCTTCCAAATGAGAGAAAGCTGCTGGCTCAAGAGGGGCTGGGTTCCTAGGCTGGGCTCCCCCTTGGTTTAGATAAACTGGAAACGGATGACCTCGAGGCCGCATCTGGAAAATCTGCTCACTGGGATTGATTCCCTTGCCTCTGGTCAGTCAGGTGACTAACAGGGACCACAAATACCCCTGCACATCCTTGACGGGTAGATCAAAAAAGTCAGGCCCTCACTACTGGAGCCATCTTGGCTGTGTGTCAGTGAACAGCCCCACACAATGAAACAAAGCCAAGGCCTCCACGCGTCTCTTGCTCCTGGTTCATGGTAAAAGCCGTGGATTCCCCTCCACTTGGGGTTCCCCATGCGTGACCTACATCCACAGAGTGCGGCACACCCACTTACGCCCATGCCCACGGCTGTCACCTCTGTGAACTTTGAGCAGCATGAGGAAGTGACACCAGCATTACATTACGCTCATGCAGCTTCGGAGCAGTGACGAAGTCCTCTGACGTAGGACTCTGTAACTTCCAAGAGGAATAAACTCCCCAAGTCTTCACAGAGCCTGAGGTCATGTGGGCCGATTAAGAATGAAACTCCCGTAGTTTCCACACACAGGTGGCTCCAAGTTCCTGACATACTGGGCTGATTCCTATACTGTGGTCACTTCTGGTCATTGCTCTGTTACAGTAACCTCCCTCTCCACCCCCCCCCCCAAAAAAAAACCAAACAAAAAACCACTTGCCCATTCTTTCAATTTTTCCATTTCCCCCCAAGAAATCATTGTCCTACACAGAGACTCTTACAAGTCTTTAACAGCAACGGGGTATAGTGGCAGATACCTATAACCCTAGCACCGAGGAGACAGAGGCAGGAGGACCAGAAGTTCAAAGCCATCCTAGTCTACATCACCAGTTTGAAGCTGGCCTGTGCTATATGAGACCCTAACTTTAAAAAAAAAGATTTTAATAGCAATGACAGCAACACCCAATCTAAGCAAGAGGCATTATATTATACACTCTACATGGCGTACATTCTATTTGCTGTGTATCATTTTTCCAACACCCAGTCTAAGCAAGAGGCATTATATTATACACTATGTGCTGTGTATAATTTTTCCTTCCTGGAGCTTCTCTGGAGGGCGCATTGGCTATAGGGTACAGACCGGGACACTGAGGACAGACTGTGCAGGCCATCAGGTTGATATGGATTCAATGGCAGTCTGGTTTACCTCTGATTTGCTCTGCCCAAGAGTAGTGCTGTCTGCTCTTAGAGCCATAACAGACCACGGGACCTACGTGATCTTTGTCTAAAATCTTAGCAAAACAATTTGGGACTAATTTCTCAACTTTCAGCTGTGAGTTACAAAATTTTAAAATTACTTTGACAACTCACATTAGGCAATTCGGCAATCTCTTTGATTTTCTTCTAAACATCTACTGTATAACCCAAGGTCAACTGTAGAGTCTATAGCAGTTTCCCAATGCCACTTCAACAAATTATTAACTGAGAGTAAAGGGAATGGGCTGGCAAGGCTCTGTCTTTCTGGAGGTGGCAGGGGAGAGTCTGCTTCTTTGTCTTTTTCAACTTATTGAGGCTGCCTGCCTCTTTTGGCCCTGACTCCCATCTTCAAAGCCAGTAGAGGGCTGCTCAGTGTGGGTTTGTGGTTAAGATTTCTATGTGTAGCGCAATATGACATCTTTGAATTCTTTCTCCCCCCTCACGCACCACACACACACACACCCACGCACACACGCATACACATACACACACACACACACACACACACACACACACATGCATACACCTAGTCTCCATAAAAAGGCTCTGGGAATACAATCAACCCATATGGATAAACCAGAATCACACCTCTTTATAGGAATACACAGTAAAGCCCCTTTCCGTGTAAGGTGTCATAGTCCTAATATAGCCACAGGTTCTAGGAATTCCAGATACCTTGGGTATATTCCGTTCATAATATACTCTAAACAATTAGGTGTGGTGTGGAAATTTTGAAACAAGTATCTGGATTGGAGGTGGGCCATTCACCAACTAGGCAATCGTCCACTTTGTCTTTGAGGATGGTGCCCAAGAGCGTTTTAGTTAGGGGTCAAGGGTAGTCCAAGAGAACACACCTCTAGAACACCATTCTAGAAATTCTATGTGATTGGAGCATGACATCTTAACGAACACGTTACCTGAAGTTGACTGTGCATGACTGTGAACTCCCTTTGGTTTTTCATGTTCTCATTCATAGATTTGGAGAATATAAACCCCATCTTGACCTAAAGCAGGAAAAGACGAGGCAACTTTAAATAACTGACTCTGTGCATCCTTATACAGGCCCTAAGTTATGCTCAACAAGATAAAAGGAGAGGAAAAAAAATGGCTTAGAGACTCGTGCAACTACTTACTGGCTGTTTAACCTCAGGCATACTTACCCAGCCTGGCCTCATTACTTAGCCAAGACCAGTCGATGGAAATAATTTCCCATCTCTGTCAATCCACAGTGCCATGTTTCCTCATGTTTCTCCCCACTACAAATCTAAGGCTATCCACCTTCTTACCATCTGTGCAGTAGACAGGGAGGCCTTGCACCTGAGGATGCGCGTGCAGAAGTACCTTGGTCTGTCTCGCTGGTACTTGTGCTGTCGGGATGACGTGTCTCACGGTCAGTGTGTCAGTGTTCTTCCCGAGGTCTCACGTTCCTATCCCTCTTCGACACACATCTCATTCCCAGCGTCTGGCAGCTGGTGTCCCTTAGCTCTCCTCTCCCAGCATCGCCTTCCTTCCCTCCACGTCACCGAGGCTCTCAAATGGAGGGAAGTGAAGATGCTTACACGCTCTTGCAGGTACCACGGCCCATGATAACCCCGGGTGTTGGTCTTCACTTTCTTTCCACCTCGTTTGAGACAGTCTATTCCACTTGCTGCTCATCTGTGTACAGCAGGCTAGCTGGCTGGGAGCCTTCTATGGATCCTCATGTCTCACCTCTGGGACTGCAGATTTTCATTGATTCGGGAGCTTCCACCACAGGTCTTCATGATTATATGTCAAGAGCCATCTCCTCTGCCCGGAAATGTGTTTTTAAAATGACCACACTGTAGAATTTCTCCTCTCCTTCCAACGGAAGTTACAGCCCAACCAACTCATTGTAAGTTGGAGATATCATGGAGAAAAATGCATTTACTACACCTAATATACTGAACATCGTGGTTTATCTTAGCCTGCCTTAAATGTATTCACAATACTTACATTAGCCTACAGCTAAGTACAGACATCTTTTTATAATAAAGTGCTCAGTATAATTTATTTAGTATTACCCCAAAGCTGAAAACAGAATGGTTAATCTGTTTTACTAGCCCAGAAATGATTAAAATTTGAAGTTCGTTTTCTAATGAATGCACGTTGCCTTTGTCTCATTGATACCTGAAAAACAGTGACCCAGCCACACAGGCACACCCACACCAACCACCTGCAGTTCGCATCTTATTATCAGTAACAACCACCTAAGAGGGCTATAAACTGTAGGTGAGTCAGAACGCCTAATTGAGTTCTAAATCCAAGTGAGTCTGTGCAGCAAACATTTTCGTTAGTTATCGGTTTTCCTCTCAGAAGACTAGAAGGCACAGGGGAATACCACGACTTCTCCACTTTCTTCAATGTCGTTTCCGTCGGCTGTTGAATACACCATAATCTCAATGCTTTCCAGTCAGGATTTATGTCTATTCTGATCCCAGACAACAGCTATTTCCACATCTTTCCTCATCAGGAAATCCGGGGTCTAGAGTAATGCAGGAAATGAGCCGGAGGAGGACAGGGGGGGTTCACATCAGCTGGAATGGTTACCCTATTAGGAGTGGGAGCTGAGGGTCAGGCTTCAGTGACTTCCGTGTATTCCGAGAAAGAACACACCCTGGAATTACGTGGCCTTGAACCAATGAGCTGCAGAGCTGGGCAGAGGCTGAACTACGTACTAGGAAGAAAGAGCAGAGCCCTAAGTAGGCCTGGGAGGTCTTGAGGATTCCTTCCCATCGGCCATTGTCCCACTCGGCACCCTATGAGCAGACAGAGGACACTTGTGGGTACAGGGGACCTAGCAGGTTACTCTGCTATCTCAGTATTGACAGCCCAAGGGAGTCATTTCCAGCTGAGCTTGCAGGGGAAAGACTGTCAGTCATCTTGATGGTCTCTGTGGCTTCTACTTGACAAACACTTGCACAAAATAGGAATGATTCAACCCAAGAAAACCTTTGGCTCAGGCTACCCGGCATCCCTTGTCTGTCTTCCGCATGTAGGAGAGGAAGGTGGAATTTTTATACCTGCTGCAAACATCTTCAAAGAAATCAACTATTCTCTGGTTTACACACGCACGTGCGCGCACACACACACAGATCCCAGTCCCTTGGCACACTCATCTTTATAAGGGGCGAGCTCTCCCTTGAAGTGGTGAGACAATCCTCATGCCAATCTTCTAGAGAAGAGAAACTCTTCGGAAAGCTGGGGTTCAGGCTTACCTCTTTCCAGGCCTTGGACTCTTGGACTTTGGATGTGTCGGGGAAATCTCAGGTAGCAGGGCTAAAGACAGAGGGAAACCAGAAACAGTGTTCAAATGAGTGCACCAGCCTTGTAACTTCACCTTGAAGAGTGTTTCCAATTCCTTCTCCCCTATACCAATCAAAGTCATTGGCACCCCTTCCTTAGGGTGTTCCAAATACCCTCAAATTTTCTCTCTCCTAGAGACAAAATACTATCAACAAATGAATAAGAGTGACCTCGAATCGACACTATTACTGGTAACACAGGAAACAGGAGTGTAGTGTGGGGGGTGGCTTTTGGGGGGCATATTATTGCTCCAGCTTGCCAGCCATGATTCAAATTACTGTGGAAAGATGCGTTTCTGGGAGGAATGTTGATTGCAAAAATCCCAGACAGATTTTCTCTGGTCGCCCTGGGAACCAAGATTTGATTTGGAAAGAGAAAGAATTCGTGACTTCTGTCGTCCAGATTTCTGCCCTGCTTTATTAATTAAATGGGTCACAACATCACAATCATTCTCAAATCTTCCAAACTATATTCCCTAGTAAACTTAAGCAAGAAGCATGTAGCCTCTGGGGGTATTTTCCTGTCATTGTTTCCACTCTGGCTCTGAGGAGCCAGTTTCCTGTCATTTAGGTATTTCGCCTAGAGTTATGCCATGTCCCTGCCCAAGGCACTCTGCAGACTTTTCCCAACTTGGTGACAATGCTACTGAGAGCTCACTCTCGCTCACGGGGCCGGGTTGGCAATATCTGTCAGCCTCGGTGAGAGGGGGTGGGCATTAGCAGAACCCAGAGCCCAGGCCTTCCCTGCCCCAGCAGGAGCTGCAGCTGTCCGGGGGGGGGGGGGGGGATGCCTGCGGCCGAAACAACCCTCCCTCCCTGAGGCCGGATGCAGATGCACTCACGCGACTCGGTGCTGGGACGGTGACCTCAGCGGAGGACCCTAGCCAATGCCCCTGATCGATCAGGGCAGGACTGTGCTTTGCTTGGCAGAGCCTAGGGATTGGCTGGTTATGACAGCGGGTTGCGCTCTTCAACCAATCAGCGTGGCCTTTGGATCTTTTAAGGGCTCCTGTTCCCGAGGCCTGGGTTGTTCTTCCGGTGCCGGCGCCGGCGCCCGCGCCCTGAGCTGGGAGGAGGGTCAGAGCGGCAAATTGCGTCCACACTTATTGGGTGGCTTTGAGGGAAAGTCGAGGAAGCAGCATGGAAATGCCATTTCAAGTCCTCCGAGTCCCGACCCTGTAAAAATGCCGCCATCAAATGGCTTAAAGGTAAACAAGAAACAAAAGCAAAACAGTGATCAGAATTTCCATGTAACCTTTTGCCCTTCCCATATTACGTACTCCTGCTAGCAGTGTGTGTCTGGAGTAAGGCTCTCCAACCTCTGAAGAAACACCCGAGGACCCATTAGCACTCTTACCCTTGCTACCCAGGGGTTTGCCACACCGTAGAGAAGGCGTCTACCTCTTCCAGACCCAGACCTCCCAGGCTTGTGTAGATGCCCTCGACTTCAGTTCTCTGTATTCTGACTTCTAGATTCTTCATTTCAAACATGATTTGTTCAGTAGCCGGATGGGAAAATTGCAACAATATTTTTCTTTCTGTTTGTGAGAGCAGGTGTGCTACCAAGAGTAAAAGCTTTTAACGGGAGCTGAGCAGCAGATCCCTGATAACGTTTATGCGTGTAGACAAACCATGCCTCAATTCCGTTCGGTCTGCAGTAGGACTGAAGCCATCTGATTATCGAGTAGTGAGAGCTAAATGAGAAAACAGACTTAGATGCAGACACGGTGTTCAGCCCTTGGATAGCATTCTTCAGTAGCTCATAGCTGGCAACAGTGGGAGCTTCTGCTACCTGTCCTCTTGAAGGGCCCAGGAAGAGAGGGTGGTTACTAAAGCCAGAAGAGAGCTGGCCCTTAGGCAAGAATGCCTGACAGGAATGTTCAGCAGAGGAAGCCGTGCCCACCTTTGGGCAGAGAAGGTGAGAAAGGCAACCTTAGGAGGCATAACTGTTCTTGTGTCCACAGATAAGCACTAGCGGAACCAGAAATGTTAAACAGGCAGGGTTGTATCTTCAAAGGGAGAGATGTATAAGTCGTTTTTCTGCCCAGAGGCTGGGAGCGGAGGTAGTAAATAGCCTGGCGACCTTTGCTTTATCTGTGTCACTGAGACCACATCAGATTCTCCCCTAGACCTCTGTTATGAATCTGTTCTTCTCAGTCAATCTATACAACCCATCTTTATGGATCATGTCGCATGCAGGTAATCTACAGAACCCATCTTAATTTATTTTCCACCTTTTCAAAGATTTGATTTGTAGATGGAGCAGCGGGGCTGCGTTCCGCCACCTGGCTAGCTTTACACCCGAAATAATTACATGGAAACTGTATTTATTTAAACACTGCTTGGCCCATTAGTTTCAGCCTCTTATTGGCTAATTCTCACATCTTGCTTTAACCCATATTTAGTAATCTGTGTAGCACCACGAGGTGGTCGCTTACCAGGAGAGATCTTAACCTGCGTCTGTCTTGGAGAGGAGAAGCATGGCGACTGACTATGGCGACTTCCTGAAGGGTCTGCCTTCTCTCTCCCAGAATTCTGTTCTGTCTACTCTGCCTACCCAATTTTCTCTCCTATTAAAGGGCCAAGGCAGTTTCTTTATTAACCAATGAAAGTAACACAGAGACAGATGACTCTCCTCCATCATTGATTATTCTGGACTGTTCCTATAAACAAAATGGCTTTTACTGACTTCTTTTACTTTGACACTATTTTTTGTGTTCATCTAAGTTATAGCACAGGGACTGGTGAGATGGGTCAGTGGGGTGATGGACTTACCACCCTGGGACCCAGTTCTACCTCTGGGATTCACATGTGGAAGAAAGAACCCATCACTGCAAATTGTCCTTTGACATTCATAGGTGTTCCATTCATGAGTGTTCACTTGTACACATGCACACTAAATAAATTAGAAGCAAAAATTAAACAAATAAATTACAGCATGAATCATTGCTCCATTTCTTGCTGAGGCTAAATAATATCCCAATACATTTTGTGTGTTCACTCAGAATCAATGGACTTATGGATGGTTCTATTTTGGCCTATTATGAATAACATTGTTAGTTTTATGAACATATTTTAAGTTATCTTGGGTGTATTTGTAGGGGTAGAATTGCTGGGGCATACAGTAAATCAGAGTTTAACTGAGTGGGCTGTAGAAGCATCCAATGTGCTTACAGCTTGATGGCAGTAGATAAGGACACTCGTTTCACTGGTATTCGCTGGGTAGCAGACACCAGAGCCAGAGTTCCGGGTTCGAATCCCACTTGTATCATTTCCTGTCATGTAAGCTTTGACAAGGTACATGAACTGTAGGTCTCCATTTTAGCACCTGTACAAGAGAGCCAACTTCAGGAACTAAAGCTCCCAAGACTGTTCTCCAAGTTGGGTAGTCTCGTAGGTAGACGAGAGTCTGACACTTTTAAATACTACCTGTTTTACGATCACTGATACTTCTAATCATGTGATTGTGACATCTTACTAGTCTCATCTCATCTTATTAATCTGATAGCTTTTTTTTTTTAGATGATGCTCAGCTTGTCAAGGTGAGTCACTGAAATGCAGTAACTGAAGATGACAGAAGTGGAAGAGGGGGCAGAACGTGGAGGAAAGCTGTTCTGAGCAGGGGCCGTTACAGCTCAGAGTGTAACCTGAGTTGGAGGAGGCTTCACATGTTCCACTCGAAGCATTGCATAGCATCCCAAGAGTCATAAGCCTGACTGGGGACGCGCGAGGGAAGATTGATATGGGCGTGAACTCTCTTCTCTCTAGCTGTATGTAAATACTCTGCACAAAGGACGAGCAGGAAGCTCATAGATGATTCTCCTTTGGGTGCTTTTCAGCTGTGACGTCACAGTACCATTTGACTAAACCCCTGCTAACTTCCTCCTTCTGGAACCCGTGCAATTCACATGACCCTGTTCTCAACCTGTCCATTTCAGCCTCCTGTCCCAAGACCTGCAGCCTGGTCCCCTCCTCTGATAACCACCTCCTTCTCCTCCTCTTTTTTTCTCCTTCTCCCCCAGAAAATAGTCTCTGAACTCTAAGAACTGCAGCTCGAGAGAGAGCTCATCCAGTTAAGGGCCCTGGTTGCTCTTCCAAAGGACCAAGGTTTGGTTCCTAGCTCCCATATGGCAACCTATAACTCTCTGTAACTCCGCTCCCAGAAGGCCTGACAGCCTTCTGCAGCACAGACATATATGCAGACCAAACACCCATGCATATAAAGTCAACAAAATTTAAAAAGTAAAATAAAATGGTCTGCCCTATTACATGTGATATCCCGAGACACACACATATATACATACCTATATATGTGTGTGTGTGTATACATACCTATTATATATGTGTGTATACATACCTATATATATATGTGTGTGTATATACATACCTATATATGTGTGTGTGTATACATACCTATATATATATGTGTGTGTATACATACCTATATATGTGTGTGTGTATACATACCTATATATATATGTGTGTGTGTATACATACCTATATATATGTGTGTGTGTATACATACCTATATATGTGTGTATGTGTATACATACCTATATATGTGTGTGTGTGTGTGTGTGTGTGTGTGTATACCCTTTTGGTTTCCATTCCACTTTCTGGCATACAATTCTTAGAAACCTGTTATAATTGTCTGATTAATAAGGGTGCTTGGTAGTCTTTTGTTCTGATATATGACCACATAGCTACAAATTCTTTGGAATTTCCTGAGAGATGAACATGCCCTTCGTTCCAGTGAAGTCACTCTTGGCGAGTTCCTGGTTTTGACCTTGTCATTAGAATGACCAGACTGTGGGCAGAGAGAGCTTGACACTTTCACCCCCAACACCTGTCCTCCGCAGTAGGGAGAAGGGCTGGGAAGCTGAACTGATTGCTGATGAAGTCTCTATGAAAATTCTCTGAGCTAGAGCTTCAAGCAGCTGGGCTGCAGACCATCTAAAGGGTCCTAGAAGGTAGTGAACCCAAAGAGAAGCACGGAAGCTCCCTCCAGCTCCCACCTGACCATACTTTGCCCTGTGTATTCTTTCATCTGCATCAGTGGTGATGTCCTTTATAATAAACTAATTCTCATAGGTAAACTGTTTCTCCCAGTTTGTAAGTTACTTTAATTAAACAAGCCAGAGGGAGTCATGAAAATCCTAATTCATCGCGAGACCATCAGAAGCTCTAGATGCCTAGACTTAAGATTGGTATCTGTCATGGGATCTATCCTGTGGGGCTTTCCCTTTGACATGTGGGGTGTGACTTTACCTCTCCACGGATAGTTTTGGAATTGAATTGAAGTATAATGCCATCTTCTCAAAGCTCCTGGCTTCCATGAACACATGCTCCTCAGCCTGCCTTCTTCAGCTGGCTAGCATGCTGTCTGTAGAACACCATTATAGACTCCTCTGGCTGAAGCTATACTATGGATATGCATACAACGAGAATCCAACCTTCCTCCTCAACCTTCCAGACCCTTTCAGTTTAGACTCCAGCCACAGCAATGCTGGCTCCCAGAATCCACCAGGCTTCTCACCTTCACAGTGCACACCAGTTCCTCCTGTTGAGCCTGCTCCTCCTGCAGATGGCTCATGGTTCTCTCCAGAATTCACTTTGTGCATTTCCTCCCCATTGGTGGTTAGTCTTCATCGTCAACTAAGCGGAACATGAGCGGTAAGGAGGTTTTTGTCTGCCCCAGACGAATAGGGTAGGTGAGATAGGACAGGAAATGGAGATGTTAGAGATGACCAGCATGTTCTACTATTCAGTCTTAGCTAGCCACTGGTTTTCTCTTGTCTGAATGTTTCTCTTTATTTTGTCCAAATCAGAAAACTCAATTCATTTTCAGGGCTGCTTCTCCCTTATTTAGGTTATTTGGGCTTATTTGATAGATTTTTGGAACGATAAAATAATTTTTTAAAAAATTAAACCACGTCCTATTTTTCTCCTTCTGGAGGATACCAAATTTATTAAGGAGCGTGATTGACTTCATGGGAAAATGAGCATCTGAGGTGTAGGGCAGGTGGAGAGGTGAGGGTATTTTTCGGAGGACTCACATGCAAATCATTGCGAGCAGCAGGTTGAGCCTTCTGCAGTTCCCAGGGGCAGAACTGGGGGAGGGTGAGTTTCAGTTATCTCCGGCCTTCTCTGTTGACTCTGCACGTTGACCCTCGTCAATGCTTTTGTAAAAACAAAAACAAAACACCTTCTCCTCCCCCCCCCCTTGTAGTTTTAAAAATGATTCACGTGGTAAGAAACTACTCAGGGGCTATGACTTAATTCTCACTTGTCAAAGCATCATTTAGCTAAAGAACTCAGCTAAACAGTGAGTTTCTAGAGTGAATTGTTTATAAACCTGAGTTTTTATACGACCACGCTAACGTATCATAAATGTGCCTTGGGACTTGGCTATGGTTTATAGAGAAGAGAACTGTTGACTAGAAATGTGTTTGTCTGAGCTTGTGTACGTACACATACATATGTTTAAATTGGATTTCGACATATGAAGTCTAACTTTTATTTTTAGTCACTAAAATTGAGAAAACTACTTTATCCCATTATTAGGGTTCAAAAGACATTTGGAAGAGGGAGTAGCTCAGCTGAGCCTTCAAAGTCTATTCCAATTTTATTAATGATACCGAGAGATCCACATTCTCTAGAGATCCTCCAACAGAGACTAGAGATGCTTTGAGAACCTGAAAATCCGGTTACAGCCAAGCCAGTGGGCAGCCCAAGTCTCTCAGAGCACTGCTCTAGAACAATCCGGTTACAGCCAAGCCAGAGGGCAGCCTGATAGTCTCTCAGAGCACTGCTGTAGAACTGTAGTTTTAGTGAATAATTGGGAAAAGCAAAGCATGAAGAAGGCCCTTGAGGTCCAACAGTGAGATGCTTAAATGACACAATACTCCTTGGAGTTCCCATTGCTTCCTCTTGGAAAAAGCCCACATTTCCAGTTCCCAGAAGAGCTTTCTCGACTTTACCTAGACTAGACTTCCCCCACCTGGATCCTGAGAGGGCAGTCAAGTAGATTCATAAAGGGCATGGCTCGACATGGGAACTTCTTGAATGGCAAGGCAACTCGAGTTTCATTATGTCGAGGAACTTTGAGGAAGTTACCAAATCCACGATTTAAAAATATGTTTCCTATTATAGAGATAGACACACCTACTTTCTAGAATTAAAACCCAAGATTCGTTCTGTTGTTAACTCTTTATGCTGTGTAACTCTGTATGTAAAGTTACATCAAGATGGTCACAAATCCAGAAAGGGCTTGAAAGAGGTGGGGAATCGGACAGTAATTAAGGTATTTGGATTTTGAAGATAATATTGAAGTCTGAGATCGTATGACTTGAGATGTTTTGTTTTTTAAAGCGCTTACTGCTCAAGAACGGAAGATTTAAAGTCGGGTCCCCAGCACACACAAATAAGAGACTGAACCCCGGAGTGACATGGTATGGGGAGAGGGGAAGGGGCGGAGATCCCTGGAGCACACTGGCCGGTGAGTCTAGTCAACTGCAAACGCGAAGTTGGGGCAAAGAGACCCTCTCTCAAAGAGCAAGGTGGGGAGATGTAGAGAGACAACCTAAGGTGGATCTCTGACTTTCACAGGTATTCTCCCCTCCTCCTATCCCAACCCTCCCCTCCCACCGCCACCCAAATAACAGCTCATAGTTGTTGATTCAGAAGCGGTTCTTTTAGGAAACCTGATTTACAAGAAAGCGAAGGCAAGTTTCACTTTCACTTTTAGTTTCGTTTTTTTAAAAAATAGTTTTCTGTTTGTTTGTTTTTTCTTTCTCACGACAGGGTCTCACTATTGTAGCTCTGCTTGCCCTGGAGCTCTCTGTGTAGACCAGGACGACCTCCAATTGATAGAGATCCACCTGCCTCTGTCTCTGGAGTCCTGGGATTTAAGGCGTTCGTCACCACGCCGGACCCTAGTTCGTGTTTTCGGTAAATTCAGGTTCTTATCACAAAGTGGACCCTGAAGCCTTCAGCAGGAATTCCAATGGGACAGGTTCGCGCAGGGCTCGGATTTTCGGTTTCAGGGCGGAGGTGCTCAGGGTTCCCGCCCCGCCCTGAGCAGGGCGGGAACCCAGAGTGGGCGGGCCCTGCGCTATAAGGTTGGGGGGACTCGCTAGCGTCTGGCCACACAAGTCACACTGCACCTGCAGGTCGCCGCCTGTTTCCCCGCCTACAGGTAGGGAGCGTCTTCACGCCGAGTCCCGAGACCGCGGCTGGCAGGGCACATTAGAGCCAGAGTCCTAGATCCTTTGAGGATGGAGAGAGAAGAAGGCAACAGGGAAACACAATGGGTTAATAGGCAGCAGAGCCCTGCATGGCTAAGACCTCAGAATCTGTCTGGTGATAAGGCACCGTTAGTGTTAATGTGTGTGTTTATGAATCCGGTCTTGGGGTAGGTAGCTGGGTCAGAAGAGTTGGTCCTAGCGCGGCTTTGATTGTTCATTAGCAATGACTGGGTAAGTCGTCCTACTTGAAGCATCTCCTGAGGTCCCTTCCTCTGCTAAGATCCAGGGCGCTGGAGCCTAAGACTTTTACTCTATCTGCCCAGAGGACCTAAAGGAGTCTTGGAAGAGGAGCAGAAGAATTTAACATAAAAAGAATTTAACATAAATTTCTTAGACACATTGACCTTGGTTGGCTATATCAAGGTTTAGCTTGGGGTTATCGTAAGTACGGTGTTCTATCTTACCTACTTTTAATCTGAATAAATGATTGTGGATGCTCTCCTATGAGTTAAATAGCCAGTTTTTTATTGCTGTATTCCATTGTGCTGGATAATTAAGGGCATCACTCTCCCACTGATAGATGCCCAGGTTATTTATAGTGGGTTACTAGCTCAGTTATTCACTGGCCATCACTATGTGCAGTTGCCTGGAACATAGCTGGGTATTTCCTTGAGATAAACTCTTAAAGCTACCTAGTTATGTCTGGGTATCTGAAAGACCTTTATATGGAAAAAATAAACTGAAGATGGGTTCCAGAAAGTATATGCAGCTGACAATGGCAGTGACTGGCAGTATTTAGGAAGAACTTTATACTCTGAAAATATTAGCCTTTTCCAGCTGAATAGCGTAGACAGGAGGTCGTGGCAGCAGTCACAGTCCTGAAGGTGGGGATGAGAGGGAAGGAGTTCAGGTTTTAGGATCATTTGATAGAATTAGAAACTCGGGTAAATCTTCACTCTTACTTGTGAGAAAGGAAGCTTGTGGCTGCTCCCCTCCTGCCTTCTGTGGGAAGACAGAGAAGCTGTGCTCCAGGGTGCTCTTCTGGACTTCCCGGGGACAAGCTTATTTCCCCATCTTGAACGAGCTGTCATTTCTTCCACTGTTCATACTTTGGTGCCCTGTCTCTGCTCTCGGCTGGGAATTCATCAAAGAGTACAGTTTCTTGCCCGAGGAAGAAGTTGATCCTGTGCTCTTAGACCAACTAAGAGGTGCTGGCTCAGAGGTCAAGACCACGCTTATTTACGAGGTCCCTGGGCTTCCTCTTTTCCCCTCCCTCTACCAACAGCTGACAGCTGCACTCTGAGAGCCAGGGAAGGGAGGGTACGGTACTGAATTAGGTGAATATCAGACCTAGCTCAGCGTCCTTTGGTATGCCATCCTGTCTCATCTCCTTGGGCAGATGATGGGAGAGAAAGGTTTTAAATATGTGCCCAGTGTTAGGAAGAGGATAATGAATCACTCTATTTTGTTCTTCTGATAAATGTCCCCCCCACCTTTTTAAAGATAGTGTCTCACTATGTAGCTCAGGCTGACCTCAAACTCAAGATCCTCCTGCCTCAGCCTCTCAGCTGCTGTTACATCCTGCCCTTTTCTAACTTCAAGGGTTTATAATAGTCAATAAGAAGCCTATGACCTTAAGAGACAAAATAATTGATCAGATAATTATCATGAACTAAGCATTTCTTCAAAAAAAATTCAAGCTGCATTTGTCAAGAATTGAATTAGAAAAAAAAGTAAAAAAAATAATGTTGGCACAGTGGGAAGATGCAATGATATCAATTTTCAGAATGTGTCACGGATTGGGAAAGTACTTTCTCCTTTGACCAGCAATTCTCGTTAGGGAAATCTATCTTCCAGGCCTAGCCTTGGACCTGGCACACAATAGGTACTCACCAAACATTGCCTAAATACACACATACTTATGATTTTGAAAAAAAAGGGTCAAAACCCTCAACACCTAGCAATAAAGGGCCCATTAGATACAAGACTTACAGAAATTATGTCACAATCTTACACTTTTTTTTTTTTTTTTACAATTTTACACTTTAAAATGGCTAGTAAATGTATAGAAGAACTGGGACTAGAGAGATGGCTCAGGGGTTTAAAGCACTTACTGCTCTTCTTGGGGGACCCACAGCCCTCTGTAACTCCCACTCCAGGGTCTCTGATGTCCTCTTTTGGTCTCGGTGGGCACCGGGCACACATGTGGTACGCATACATACAAGCAGGCCAAACATTCCTACATATGAAATGAATAAATCTTAAACATGTAGAGAAAAGCTGTTTCATTGTTGGGGGAAAGGAAACTATCTACAGACACGCTCAGAGTGGCCACAGTTTCTCCATCTTTCACCGGTGGCTCTGTGGGCCAGCTCTGTTTCTGCCGTCAGGCGCTGTCCTATGTCTGAGAGGTCTTGGCAGCCTTCGGGCCTCTATATCATCACAGCAGAAGTGGCTCTCCTCCTTCCCAAGCAAACTTTGGCAACCAAATCTGTTAGCCAGTATTACCAAATACTCCCTGAAGGGAGTGTATGTGATGCACGCACAGTCGTTTCTGTAACAACGGCAGAACATTAAAATAAACTCATGGTCATTTCACCTCACTGAAGATGTCTAGACTCCATTTCCAGGGTCCTTGACATTCCATCACTTCATCCGCCAAACACTCGGAAGTTTGGTAGGTGAAATCATTCATTTTATTCTAACAATAAAAGTAAAACATGCGTTTATTCACTCATTTGAAAGTTGGGTGCACACATGAAAGACAAAGAGACCATTCATGGTTCCATCTCTCCTTTTCTGTCTTTCTTCCTTTAAAATTACGAACAGGTGAGGACTCACCTGTGGTCCCTGTAGAAGTCACGTTTCACTGAAGATAATCTGCAGATAACCATGGTCAGGCAGTATCTTCAGATGGGCTTGAGGGTTTCTTTAAACCACAAGTATATTTTTGCATTATGCGCTGCCCTCCAAGTTCCTTCCTACGACTTGGCAAACTCATTCCCTATGCATGTACTAAATTCTGCCCCTCATGGTCTTCGGAGTACATCCAGGTTTATTCGCCTTGAGGCTACATAGGGTGTTTCAAGTCTGGGGCTGTTGTTAGCCATGTTATCCCTGCTATATCTGTGTTCATTTGTTTTCCTACGGTGGATTTCTAAGACAGGGAAAAAGAGATCATATGACATACACAGTTAAAGTTTTAACAGAGCTTACCACACCGATCTTTAAAAAGCCATACAAACAGTTTCACATCCTTAGCAATGAAAGTCCAGAAATCCTGTCTACCTGTATTTCACTAACACTAACTATGAGGAAGCTATAATTTTGGAAGAGCAAAAGGTCAAGAATGTTATCATAAATCTTCAATATACTTTCTTAGAAAGAGTGTCCTTTCCTATGTCTATATTTATTATTCTCTGAACTATGTGGGGCTCTTGTTTATTTTCCTCCCAACCCGTGTATAGTTTTCTTACTGAGTTGTAGAGAGTGAATGCCCACAGCCCTAGTCTTCCACTTTATATGCCTGTCAAATAGATTGTGAGTAGGCACAAAGGCCAAGGAGACGCTAGGAAGGAGGACTGACTTTCCTATGACAGTTGTAAACGTGAGTAACACAGAAGAGAGAAGATGTTAAGGAATTGGCTGGGGTGTAGTACTAACTGTCTTTGACCACCCTTTTTGGACATCAGTTCCAAGGAAGAGTGCCTTCTGTTTCTTGCTCCCTGCTCCTCCAGTGCCCCAAACAGTGCCAGACTCAAGAAGAGATATTCAGTGTTCCCTGAGTGAATTAGAAAAATGTCGGCAGAATAGAGACCAGATCTGACAGCTACATCTCAGAGAGTGGTCCTGAGGCATCCAGACCTTAGTAAATGGGCCAAATCAAATTCTCCTCCCTTCCCACTCCTGTTATTGGTATACTTACTCTCTTTATTGGGAAGAAGAATTATAATTTGGAGTAGGTAAGAGGCAGAGGGGAGATTTTAATGTTTTTTTTTTTAAGATTTCAAACTCAATTTAAGCATTGAAAAATGAAAGTGAAAATCAGATTTTTCTTTGCTTTGAAGCTTTGCCTAAGGCAGGCTTCACAGTTAATTCTCAATGTTGAAAAGCATGGTGCAGAGGGAGGAGTTGGGGGGGGTATTCCCTTGGCTTATTTTGAATGTACGTTATCGATTTGGAGGGCTTATAACCCAATGTGAAGATGTTCGTCTCACCAGACTAATTTCTCCTCACTTGGTTCTGTAGAGCCTTGAGTTAGGAAAGGAAAGTACCGGCCTTTCAGCTTTGTCTCTGTCTCCACATTCACAGAGCGTGCTTGGTTCCGGCTGGCTTATCTGTGCATCCCGTCCTGGCTCTTGGGGGTTATTTCTATATGAGAAGGACAGATCATTTAGTGATGGCACACTGTTTGGCTATTTGAGTTAAGCAGTACCCCCTCTGTGTTTCCCGTTTCTAGATAATTCCAGAAGCATGAGGATATTTACCCTCGCTACGTTCACAGTCTGCTGCCACTTGCTAAGAGGTAAGTCTCCAAATCTTTTCAGTGGGTTCTGTATTTTCGGTATTGTAACCCTGAGTTGAAAATAGAAGTAATTTGTGTGTGTATGCATATGAAGTGTGTGTGGTGGTGGTGGTGGGGCGAATGCACACATGCATTTTCTAGGCACACATGTGGAGGTCAAAGGGCAACCTTGAGTGTTGGGCCTCATCTTCTACCTTGTTTGAGACAAGTTCTCTTATTTGTTGTTCATTGCCAAGGACTGCAGGCAGCTGGCCCCAAACCTCCTGGGGATTCTCCTGTCTCTACCTCCCACCCCACTGTAGGAGAACTGAAATTAGGATCGCAGGTACATTCTGTTGTAGCTGGTTTTTAACATAGCTTTTGGGATGAACTCAGGTCCTCATGTTGCATAGCAAGTAGCTTACTATGCAACAAAATAATTTAAAAGTCCCTAAAATAATCTAAGGGAGTTGTATTTTGCTTATTAAAAGCACACTCTAGTTTTCCTTCTTCGTAAATAAGTTACTTGTATCATTGTAAAAGATGAAGGAAAATACAGGGGCTGTAGGTAGATTTAGTAGTGGAACTCTTGCCCAGCATGAACAAAGCTCTGGATTCCATATCCCAGCACTGGAAACAAACAAAAGCAAACATAAAAAATTAAAAAAAAATTACAAAGACCTGTGGGGGTGGGGGGGGCTTACTATAAAACTATAGTTACTACAAAACAAAAAGATTGTCCATTTCCCATGCACAACTCCTAAAGATCTCTGGGAAATGGCGCACTGGTAAGATATTTGTATTTATTGATTTCTTATAAACAAGGCTGGGAATATACTATCTAAGTTGCTTGTGTTCTTCCCAGTGAAGATATTTTAAAGAAGAGTTTTGGTGTTCATGCAGTTCAACAAATAAAATGATTGTAACCTTTTACCCATTTTCCAAATGTGTTTGGAGGACTTTTCTGTCTTCTGAAGGCCGGTCCACTTTCTTTTCAGCCTTCACCATCACGGCTCCCAAGGACCTGTACGTGGTGGAGCACGGCAGCAATGTCACGATTGAATGCAGATTCCCGGTAGAACACCAGCTGGACCTGCCCGCCTTAGTTGTCTACTGGGAGAAGGACAACCATCAAGTTATTCAATTCGTAGATGGAAAGACAGATCGGCAAGACAGTAGCTTCAAGGGGAGAGCCTCGTTGCCAAAGGAACAGATTTTAAAGGGAAATGCTGGGCTTCACATCACGAACGTGAAGCTGCGGGACACCGGTGTTTACTGTTGCATGATCAGCTACGGTGGCGCAGACTACAAGCGGATCACACTGAAAGTCAATGGTAAGAATCCATCCGGATAAGAAAGTCTTGACCTGTGTTTAAGACATCTCTGTAATGCAGAGAGCTTTTCATTGTTGGAAGTCCACACCTACTTTTCACACAATCGCAGCCTGTTCGTCCATTCATTGGTTGGCTGATTCATTCATACTCTTCACCAATGAATACTCCTAGCATCTCGTGTTTGACAGTAAAGTGAGATCCAGTATCAGATAATGCACAGCCGTGCTCTGCAGCACTGTGAGCTTTCAAAGATTAAGTGCCAGGTGTTTGCTTCTTATCATTGTAAATGCAATATATACACTTAAAAATAATTTGGATATCATGGAAAGGAATAGAATCATAAAAATGTCCTTCCTCCCTGCAATACCATCATCCATGGCATGCATATGCTATTTGTGTATCCCTCCAGAACCTTTTTACTGGATTGGTTTTTTAAAAAATTCTATCAGGCTTAGCATATTTTCCTTCCCTTGAGTATCTCCATACAAAATCCAATATATGTGTATGTATGTAAGTACATACGTACGTACATACACACACACACACAGCCTGCTGTACGATTCACATTAAAAAAGAAAAGATCAATCTATGAAGGATGAAAACTGGTGATGTTAAGTACAGAAGAAGCCATTCTTCCACAGAGATGGTACAAGCCACGCCCACCAGACATATGTTTTGTCTCCAGGACTTTTATTAGGGTCACTTGGGAGTACATTGAGGAGGCACTAGTGGTATAAGTTCCTGAAAAAGGACTCCCAGAAAATATCAGCAGGTCACTTGAGTTTAAGGTTCTGGATTGGAACTAGCTAAGGGAAGGAAATTACCTTACTAACCACCCCTGCTTTCGCTGTTGGGTTTCATAGAACTGAGAGTTGTACCTCTCCCAAGCGTTCACACAGGCAATCCAAACGCCTGCCAGGACCAGAATTTCCCCAAGGCTCCTTGCTTCATATACTTCCCAAAGTGGCGTCCTTTCAATTTGGAACCCCCTTCCATGGTCTGCCAAAACTTCTCCCTGATTGACAGTGAGCTGAACTTTGTCTTCCCCAGGCGTATGTTTGAGATGATCTGCCTGCTTCTTTGGGTTTTCATAATAATCTGTTAAACATTTGACTCGAATTAGATAATCTCCTGTAATCTTTTTATTCCTAAACTAGTGTGAAGGTCAGTATTATGAAAAAAATAGGAAAAGTTCACACTTCTTATAAGGCATCAAGATAACTAGTACCTAAAACATTACGTAGAAGTTAGGATAATGTGTCCATTTGATGGCATATGAATGGGTCTCTGATGCTGGATCTCTTAAAGCTACCATTGTTATAAAAATATCACTTGTCTTTATTTTCATTGTCTTTTGTGACATCCATGAATGAAGGGATGTGGTTGTTCATATCTTGAGCACGTGTTAGCTCATCAGCAAGTATGAGGTGTCTATTTTGTTCCAAGACATTTAAAGGCATTATGAAGCCTGAAGGTCATGATCAGTCAAGGTTGCTGAACCTGAGGTAGGGGGAAAGAACAATCTTATCAGTCAGGAAGAAGGAATCATAGAGTTTAAGTCTCTGTGTCCAGACATCCCTGGTGACTTGTTGGGAGTAGCTGACTTTGTGGTGAGGAAGACTGTCTTCTAGATTATCTGCTCCACAATATCTCTGATGCTAAAGGCAACCTTCTGGAACTGATGACTTCTCCGTGGAGGGAGATTTGATGAGGCAAAGCTGATGGCAAGCAGACTTGAAGGTCTGCTTGTGTGAACGTTTCATCTTCTCTCAGACATCGCTACCTTGGCGTTCTACTCCCATCTCATCTTGTCATTTGCAGCCAGTGGTTTGGGAGCTTAGATGAGCTAGACCAAGGATTTGAGCCTGGGCTTTGTGGCTTTGGGGGGTGTCTGGGCTCAAATCCAGCTATTTGAGAGGCTGAGACAGGAGAATCACAAAATAGGGCAAAATAGGGCCTTGTCTGGGATATATGGGATATATACCCCTTGTCTGGGATACACACACACACACACACACACACACACACACACACATCATGTTCAAGGTCAGCCTGAGCAACTTAGCAAGACCCTTTCTCAAACAAACAAACAAACAAACAAACAAAAAGATTAAGAATAGGAACAGGACTGAGGACATAGGACACAGCTCAGCGGTAGAATACTTGCCCAGCATGTGTGGAACCCTGGGTTCCATCTCTAGCACCTTGGTGGCTGGCATGTAGGAGCTTTGCATGCAGAGGAAGTAGAACTCCTGAGTCATCTCCCATGCAAATGATTTCACAGTAATGCTGCTGCCCCCTTTCTCTTCCCATCACTGCAAGTGTGTGGCAGTAAAGCTCCCTGGGAGGGTGGACACTCACCCTGGGATTTTAAAGGTGAAGCATTTCAAAACTGAAATGTGAAAGGCTGTAGTTTTGTATTAACTCAATTGCCATGATCTCTTCGGGTGCTATTATACTTTCAAAAGGTTACACAAGACCCCAGGTATCCGGCTTTCAATTGAAATCTTTAGTTTTAATCACTGAAATTAGTATCACAAAAATGAAATGTTCATTTAATGTTTCTGGGACCTTAAATGATATTAAGCAGCTGTAGGAAACATTTTAATCATATGGATAGATGATTAAGGCCCACCAGATCCCCAAGTCCTGTTTAAATCTTTTCTGTGTTATCTGTCTCCATCTAATATGTCTCAGAATATCATTTTTATTCTCTCTTTCGTCTAGAACACAAACCGGAGGGGCAGTGGCTGGGTCTGTTTTATTCATTGTTGGGCCTCTATGCCTTGGCATATGATCATGTTCCTGTGCAAGAAGAAAAGAGAATAATATTTGTTGAAGGAAGGAATGGTTGTTTCAAAAACCATTAGCTTAAGATGTTTGTTCTCTGAACACACTTGAATATGGGAAAGTTGATTGCCAAAACTGTTTGCCAAGAGCTGTAAGAACTTTCTGAAGACCCACTGAAGCAGAGATTAAAAAGGGAGGAACACTGTGCTCCTGGTCCTACTCGTTCAGCTGGTGGTAGCAGGAGAAGTTGCATAACGCTTATGTGACTCCTAATACATGTTAGGCCACGAGCCTGGGCTTTTTGCTCGTATGAATTCATCTAATCTTTAACAGGACTCTGTGGAGGAGACCCTTGATCATGGCCATGCTGTTTTTTTTCCTACTTACTATCTTTCAAATCTGAATGTGTCTTTCAATGGATGGCATCTTAGATTCAATGATATGTGGCATTATTCTTCTCATTTGAAGGTTTTAAAAATTGAGGTCCAAAGAAATAATGCAGTTTACCCGAATTCCACCCATCTAAAACTATAAAACCAGGTCCTAAACCTAACTAGCTCGTTTCTGAAATCTGTGCCCTTGCTAATTGGGCTTTGCTGCCTAGCTTTGGGCTGCTGGAGTGCGCATCAAGCTGTACAATGACTTTAAACTAAACTGAACTTTGTTTGGTCTTGATCAGCCAGCTAGGTAGCAGAGTATTAGAGATCTGAGCCAGAGTTTTCAAAACAAGCAAAACAAAACTTGCTTGTCTAGCCTTTCCGTAAAGCGCCATAAACTTGTATGTGATTATAAAATATAAAATTGGCACCAACACATAGTTTATATCATAAGAAATTGTCATTTTGAAGATCAAAAGAAGATAACTGTCATCGATTTCATATAGTTGACTCAACATAATGCATGATCTATTCTTGAAATGGACAAAAATAGACATCCCAAAGGAGAAATAATTGGAATAAACAATATGTGTAATGTCTTACCAATTGTGACAGCATCGGTGTATATTATGATGAAATTCACCATTAAGAAATGGAGATGGTCTCAAGAATCTTGAAGCTTATTTTAGCCAATGCTTTATAATTTCCAACTCAGTATTTGCTTTTAACTTCAGAAAGTGGTTGATGAAGTCACTTCTGACATTTTGTTTTGCTTTGTGTGGAATTTTTTGCTTTGTGTGGAATTGTTAGCATTATCTTCAAATCTCTGTTTCTATAAGGAGACTTTTGAATGAGCTCATTAAAAAAAGGTTAATTCAGTTAAAAGTAGACACAGGGAATGGGTCTGTAGTTCAGCTGGTAGAGTGTTTGCCTGCCTTTCATGAAGTTCTACTTTAAAACCAGATGTCGTGGCAACACTTGCCTGTAATTCCTGCACTCAGGAGGTATAGAGTTATCTTTTGCTACTTAGCAAGTTCAAGAGGCTAGCCTGATCTACACAAAACTCTCAGCCGGGAGGTGGTGGTGTGCGCCTTTAATCCTAGCAGAGGCAGGTGAATCTCTGAGTTCAAGGCCAGCCTGCTCTACAAGAGCTAGTTCTAGGACATCTAGGGCTGTTACACAGAGAAACCCTGTCTTGGAAAACAAAACAAAACAAAACAAAACAAAACAAAACAAAACAAAAAAAAGAAAGAAACTCTTTCTCAAAACCAAACAAACAAAAAGGAGAATTTGAAAAATCCACAGTAACCCTCCTCCTTCCTGTGGCTGACAGTGACGTACAGTGACTACCATCAATGGTATGAGGCATAAATAATTTAACAGGTACTATAGCAAACACATAAGTAGAAGTTCTTACATTTTAACGTTGCGTCTTCGTGCATGTGCCCATCTTCTTATCTTAGAGATAAAAGCTGTGGGGGTTCAATCTGTGTGGATGAATCAACCCTTTGGTTCACCATGTTCTTCTTCAACTAACGCCCAGGAAGAGTGAGACTAGAAAGCAACTGTTTCACTCCAAATGTTCTATCATTGACAGTGATTTTAAATGTAAACCTATAATTCCCAGAAAAATTAAATCTTGGGCAGTGTGGGATAGACGCTATTGTGGTGACATTATTTCACGAAGTGCCTATTTAATAAGGTATAATCAGTGGTTTCATTTTTAATTGTTATTAAATATGACAAGTACAAGACTTAGGGCTCAAGTGTTCATAAAAGCCCTTTTGTGTTTTGAAATCATAATTATACCTATTTTATTGGTGGTCATTTTATTGATTCAAGGGCAACAAAACATCATGTCATTATTTCAGTTTGCCTTATACTAGCTGCTCTGTGTCAAATTTCTGTGAAAATATGTTGCAACACTCTTATTATGTCTTTGGCTGCGAGTAGGTAGTAAAGTCTCTCTCCTAGGTTCTAAATGGCTCACTAAAACATTGAGGGCAGAACAATGATTATTGATTTAATAGATATAATTTATATTTAGATAGAAAGACCTTTGGTTTCAAGATGACAATTTGCTTTATTTATTTGAGACATTTAGTTTGAGCCCAATAAGCTCACCGGTGTGATTATTCCTGTAATGTGATTATTTAAGCCCAAACATGGCCCAGATTTGAACAGAAAACCTGAGGTAGACTAGCACGCACTCCCTGAGCTGAGCTGGAGACATAGTTCCCCAAGAACTGGCCCAAGTTGATAGTATTTGTAAGCAGACAGCACCTGCAATGGGAGAGAGCCCTGACCTCTTTTTGCTTATGATCTAGCCCCGTACCACAAAATCAACCACAGAATTTTCATGGATCCAGCCACGTCTGAGCACGAACTAACATGTCAGGCTGAGGGCTACCCAGAAGCTGAAGTGATCTGGACAAACAGAGACAACCAATCCCTGAGTGGCAAGACCACTGTCACCACTTCCCAGACAGAAGAGAAGTTTTTCAATGTGACCAGCACTCTGAGGATCAACGCAACAGCTAATGATGTTTTCTACTGTACATTTTGGAGATCACAGTCAGGGGAAAACTACACAGCTGAGTTGATCATCCCAGGTAAACTGCCCAATTCTGTCCCTTCTCCCCTAGCATGACAGCTGTCTGTCATAATCACTCAGTGCCAGCTGACTGAGTGCATGGATAAACAACACTTATGTTTATTAAATGTATGCTATTTCCTCATTTTCTTGCACACAAGCTATAGTGCTACTTAAAAAATATTCAGCAAGTGTTTATTGAGTATTTGCTCATGGCAAACTGTATGTTAGGCACTGAGTGTTGGCAGATGAGTAGGACAAAAGTCACTGTGCTCCAGGAGAACAGGGGACAGCTGCAATGTAGGAAAAACTGTCGCAGCTGGGGCACCATGGGAGCATGAGATAAGGACTCAACTTTCATAGCGGAGCTGCTGTCTTCTCTCTAGGGCTTCTGTAGTAGGAAACAAATGCTTTGTCCTTTCGTCTTAGTCTCAGTATGAAGGATCCTTTCCCCCTGTGTTGCTCTGATGTTTCAACTCCAGGAAGTCTGTCTTGTGCATAGAACATGAGGCTGATGTCTTTTGGCAACCTACTAGATTTCTGTGTAGTTCACGTGCCCTGTAAGGGTTGTAACTTGCCTGGCAAAGCTGTCGTACAGATAAAATGAGCTGTAGTGTGTGGAAATCCTTTGAGAACCTTCCCTCTATAAGTTCAGCTGTTTTTTTAAGCTTGTTACCTTACAGAAATAGATGGGATGGGGGACAGCCAGGTGAGAGGCTCAGAGCATTAGGAGGACTTAAATCCAGGGTATTCTGAAGAGAGTTGCTTGTGCTTCACCTCCTCTCCAATGTCCACCAGCAGTAGTGCTCTAGAGAGCTTAGAAAAAAGAAAGAAAACTACACAGAAAAGTCAACTAATATGAAAACACAGCCCAGGATGGACTTGGAACCAGAAAGAGCAAACAAATGTAGAAAACCAGGAAGACAGCCTAACTGAATTGGGCTCCCTCATAAAAGCTGTCTTACTGGGTTCCTGCCATTCGATGCTTTTTTATGAGGCTGGAGATGTAGCTCAGTTGGGAAAGTACTTGCCTGGCATCCACAAAGAGCTGACACCCAATACCAGATAAACCTGGTGATATAGGGTTCACCTGTAATCCAAACACTTCGGTGGTGGAGGCAAGAGGCGCAGAAGTTCAAGGTCATCTTCAACTACTTAGCAAGTTCAAAGCCAGCATGGATCACAAGAGACTCTGCTTCAGAAACAAAACAAGCGAACATCATCACAATAAAACAACAAAAGCTGTTTGATGGCAATTTATTTTTGGGGCATCCTGGAGTAACTTTCTTAGCCCCTCTGTCTTCTTGCCTGTAACTTGGGTTTGTTTGGTTTTATAAGAAATAGTTGGTAGGTTTAACATCTGTTACTTTGAAATGCAAGTACAATATTTGTGAACAGGCTTTATAAACCATGTAGTTAAGTATTGTGGATCTCAGTTGATTCATAGTGGGGACAAACAGGAACTGACTTACAACAAGAGATAGGAGTTGGCAATCCCAAAGCGTCCTCGTGCCCTGGGACCTACCTTTCCCAAAGCTTCAGATAGAGACACTGGCATGAGAAGCCAATGACTAGAATGTCAAGAGAGTTTCAAACATGGGAGGATAAAAACACATATTGGTCCGCAATCATGACCACAGGTGTGGAAGGCAGAAGCTGCTTAACAGTGCCCAGTGGTCTTCCATGTTCTAGAGTGGGCCTTCCATGCCATGTTGGCTGTTAGTGTCTATATTAAAGAGTGCACAAGAAACTTACTTCGTCGAGGTCCCCATTTAATATTGCAGTCACTTTCTGTGGCATTATGCTAAACATGTCACAGATAGCCACACAAGACATCCCTAGCATTTCTGTTTGATAGGCTGAAACCTTTGGAGGTTTCAAAGTCAATCCGCAGTGGTAGAATTCAGTCTTGGAGGTTTCTAAAGCCATTTGCGGGAGAAGCGTTCAGTCTGTTTCACGTGTGCAAGCCCTGACTGGCTATTGACTTTTAGTAATTAAGATTACCCTAGAGCCAAACTAGATTTCAGGAATGACCTTTCTCCTGACTATTTCCAAGCAAAACCTTATCTTTAGTCGGCATCTTTCAATTCTGTTTTTCAGAACCACCTGCAGAATTTCTCCCAAGTAATAGGACTCACTGGGTACTTCTGGGATCGCTTCTACTGGTGGTCTTTGTTGTAGGCCTGGTCTTCTGCCTAAGAAAACAAGGTATTTCCTTCACCGCTGTGGTTTCTCTGTTGCCTGGGGAAAGTCCATGAAGGTCTTCTTACCGCGATATTGAGTAGGCAGTGTCAGAGACAGTACCTACCCTAACTTGATAAGGGCAGCCCCGTACCACAGGGAGCTGCCTGACCCAACAGGCTAGCAGAGCCTTCCTGGGAAACACTTGACCTTGAAGGTTGTGCCCTTCACTTTCACTTAGACAAAGTAAGTTTGAGCTGTGACTCCGGGGCCCGAGTCTTCCTTCAGCCCTGCTCACGTAGCTGTTCCGCAGCCTCTCCTACCTGGGAGTGTGCCGTTGGACCGTGTTGTACTTTGGAGGGGTGTGAGTTGGACAGGGAAGCTAAAGGACTCAGCTTTCAAGGCAGCACTGCGGCGTCCTCCGTTCAGTCGTTCACAGGAGAGCCGGGCGGCACCCCTGTGTGCAGAGGTGAGGTGTAGGTGTAGGGGTAGGACGGGTAGCATTGGAGGCTGAAGAAGACAGCTGTAAGGTTCCTTTTAACAAGCAAATAACCACAGACTTTGAAGAGACCCATTGTGCCTACTGGTCTCAGTTGAATTCAAGTTGAATTCCTTGCGACATCCTATTGAGCTGGATTCTGGGTACCCTAAGTAGGGAAACATTTCTGTCTAAAACTGCTATCTTTACCACAAAGCATTTTTTTTGCAGACTTTCTGGAATCAATATGACATAGTGTTTTAAATAATTTCTGTATATTGATTTCAGCATTTACCCATAAGAATGATTTAAATCTAGGAAAATGAGTGCATTCAAATAATGTCATCCCCTTGTAAGATGACTTAGAGAAAACCTTTTCCCCAGTACTTTGAAGTGTATACCCAGAGAGCCAGTGATGTATGGACTTGCCTGAAGCCAAATAGGGAAGTAAAATGTGGAAATGAACTTCAGTCTTCTGAAAGGAATTCCCCTTTAATCCTTCAGAGGATGAGTGTGTGAGGAAAGCCATATAACTGTGGGGGTAGCAACCAGCTGTGTCCAAAGTACAGGCCCTGACCAGAACCAAGAGGGTGGCCAAGGTGTGACATTAGGTTTCAGTGACACATCTGGACTAGGACTAGACTTGGGCTTGTGCAAGGAAGGGGTTGTTGCCAAACTGAGTCTGGAAAGGACTGATGGAGAATGAGTGTAGTAGAGATTCAGTAGGTAATAGAATAGTTCAGGATGTTGGCCAGCTCTGAGGGTAGGACGGGAAACAAAGTAGACAACCCTAGAGAGAGACAAAGAGGAGAGAGAGGGTGAGAGGAAAGGAGGGAGGGAGGTGAAAGAGAGAGGGGGGAGAGAGAGAGAGAAAGAGAGAGAGAGAGAGAGAGAGAGAGAGAGAGAGAGAGAGAGAGAGAGAGAGAGAGAGAGAGAGAGAGAATGTGTACTAAGTTGTTGAATAATTAGCTTTGGGGTTTTGGACCTGGAATAAGGAAGCTTGTGGACTAAAAGTCTGGTGATTAAGATTGAGTAATGCCTTATAAAAACCTTGAGTTGAAACTTGAGTCACTGTGGGTCATAGTGTTGTGCTCAACGGAATTAAGATCGATTTCTCTTCATTCAGTGAAAACTCTAGATGTGGAGAAATGTGGCTTCGAAGACACAAAGTCAAAAAACCAAAACAGTAAGTGCAACAGAAGGGATGGGTAAACGGAAAGACAATGCAGTTTGGTCCTGCAGGGCTGCGGTTCCAGCGCTCTGTAGGCTGAGGCAGGGGGATATTGCGTTGCAAGCCTCCTGAACCACATAGCAAAAAACATAAACAGGAAGAAGAAAAGACTATTATAACAAGAGAAATTGACTAGTCGTGACCTCCCCTCCTTCCAAAGGAGGACCAGGGGCTCCTCTGCCTCACAACTCCCACAGCTGAGAAAATTCTGGGATGGTCCTGCATAGTAAAACCCAGCTCAGGGCTGCAAAGAGTTGGGAGCAGGAGGGGAGGGGCACTTTTGTCTAAGCTGCTGATACCTTGGTAGCCCCGCAACCAGAGAGAGTGCTGAGTCAGATGAATGTGTAATTAAACAAAAGGTTCTGCTGTGCGGTCAGCTGTTAACTCATTATAAATATGAGAATCATCTCCATTTTACAGTAGAGAACGCAGAGCCAAGACTATAAAATAAGGTGGCAGGAACACTCAGCCTCACCATGAACTTTCGTTCCCATGCTATGTGCTCCATTTCATTCTGCTGCTAATGTCTATGTTTATAGAAGTAGAAAACCCTCACTGCCCTAAATTTTTAAATAAGCTATATTAAGTTTTCTAATTCACTTTACTGTGGTTAGAACCCAAGGGTACCACTGAGCCCAGGCAGCTGGCTCATGAATTTGAGCAGACTTGGGCAGGTTCCCTCGTGTGCACTACCATTTATGCTGCTGAGTTACCCGAGGAACCAGCCTAGCTTGCTCAGCTTGAGGGTTTCTCAGTCCAGCAGGTTTTCCATTTTAAAAACCAGGGCAGTCCCGGACAAACAAGGGTGTTCAGTCATCTGTCAGCATGCAAGTGTTGTCAGATTTGTCTCTGTCTTATTGCAACCTTATCATATGATCTAGCAACATCCAACTTGTTTGTCTTGCACGTCTTCATGCATTTCCCTGCACACTCCTTGCCCCTGTGAGATTATTATACTATTGTCCCTTCTAGATACACAGTTCGAGGAGACGTAAGCATCACGGAAACCTCTGATCTTCGAGGTGGGTTTGGCAGTCTGTGGTCTGTGAATGAAGGGACCCTTGGGATGTGGGCCCAAGGACTCAAAATGGAACCTGGGAAGACAAGAGAAGAGAGAAAAAAGGCGAGCCTGGGACAAAGGACATTTCTGCAGGAGACACCAATAAGCAAGTTACCCGTTAATCATCTTGGAAAAGTGGGCTGAGAACCCCTGGCTCAACATCTGGCCCTTGCAGAAGTGCCCTTTCCCTCCACTCGGTGCCTGGATGGGCGGCGGAGAGTCACGAGTGTTGAAGTATGAGTGTTCCTATTTATTTTGAGTTTGTGTGTGTTGTCGAGGGAGTGTGGTTGTGCCTGCTGCGTTCTAAAACATAATAGATGCTAACATACGGTCACCAAACTCTACTGCTGCTTACCAACTTGTCCACAGGCAGAAAAGCAAGTGCACTTGTGAGGTGCTTGATGTCCTCTGTGACTACTAGTGTAAGCGGGACACGTGGAGAACACACGCTTGGTTCGACAGTGCTCTTGCTATTCGACTTGAATAATCTTTATTCTCAGTCCTTGAGGCTCTGTGGTAGTAATTGTTCCATTGAAGTGTCAGCTTTACAAGTGTACTACATGCCACAGTCTCATTTCATCTCCATAGCAACAACCCTCAGGGTACTCACTTCTCCACTAGCCCAAGAAGCTGAGCAATTAAGTAACTTGCCCACAGAATAACAGCTATCAGATTTCTGTCCTTTCAGGATACAGTTTATAGCTAAGAAATGAATTTAAAAACTGCTTAAGTAGCATTGATTTCACACAGCCTTGTATACCATGCTGGCCCTGAGCATAGAGATGCAAGCCAGGGTACTGGCTGGATATGCGTATGCATATGCTTAAATTCAATACTCAAAGCAATGTTCATTGACAAGGAGTCTATATTTAAAAGACTCTGGAAGTAACTCTTGAGTTCCTTGTCTAGCATTGGATTTACATCTGATTGGTTACCTTCGCCATACAGTCTCACATCCTCCTTGTGATATCTGGCATTGCTTAAAAGTTCTTTTTTATTTTTCTATCTAAATGATATTGAGGGTTGGGGAGATAGCTCAGCTGTAAAACACTTTCCTCACAAGGTATAAATCCCCAAATTTGTTCCCCAGAACCCACATACAAAAACAGCTGGGTATATCTGCATGTGTTTGATCCCAGCACCAGGGAGGCAGAGACAGGCAGATCCCTAACTCTCATTGGCTGGCCAGGCTTATGAGAGCTGATACCTCAAAAAATAATGTAGACAGTGCCTGAGAAATGATGCCTGCACACACACATGCACTACACATGCACATGGACACACATGCAATCCAAATACATATCAACAGGGTGCTGACTCAGAACGGTCCCAAAGACAAAATAAAACTCTATTCCATTGCCCTAGCCTTGCTAGCCCCTTCCCAGAAGCAACTGGTGTTGTTTTTTTGCACATATATTTTCCCAAAGACGATTAATAGGTAGAAATATATGTTAAAGTACCTATATCTATATTTTAATTCCCAAATAGTAGCTCACTGTGTATTTTCTATATTTGCCCTTTTTATTTAATGTTCTGATCTTTATGCAGCTGCTGGACCCTATTTAAAGATCCAAGAAGGGAACTGCCTCCTTTCTAGGGTTTTCCTTCCCATACCTCCAGATGTTTCTCATACTGCCTAGGCCAGGCATTGTGTCTGCTATCCCTACCTGTAAGATACCATTTATAGAGCACTTACTTACTCGCTCACTGAATTTGTGTTTGGTTTATTTTATGTCTGCTCAAAGGGAGACCATGAGTCCCCAGGGTGCACTGAGTCAACCGAACACCAAGGAGTTGGTAGCCTTCTGGGTCACTCAGCACACCAAGGAGTCGGTAGCCTTCTCTGTGACTCAGCACACCAAGGAGTCGGTAGCCTTCTGGGTCACTCAGCGAGACACAGTGCTGGTACTGCTGTTTTCCCTCTGCTTCTTTTCTTAAACACAGATGCTCCGCTTGCTTATTATAGGTTCTCCCTGGAAATCCCAGCATTGCTCCTCCTGCTGGTTGCCCTGGACCTGCCCCTTAGCTCTGCCTGAACCCTTGAAGGTCACTGCCTCTCATTGCCACAGGGGCCTCAAAGATAATGTTTTCTTGGGGGGAGGAGGGGAGAAAGAGCCCAGAGCTTTCTTTCAGTCCTCTTTGTCTGGTCCCATGTCAGGGCTGAAGAAACAGGCCAGGTATGGTGGTGCATACATGTCTCTAATCCCAGCCTTCAGGAGGAGGGGCAGGTAGATCTCTATGAGTTGAGGCCAGCCTGGCCTACATAGAGTCCAAGTCAGCCAGGGCAACACAGTGAAATCCTGTCTCAGAGGTAAGACTGATAAATCAGAACCCCCAAGGGAACCCTTCTGTTACCCGTTCACACGTTTATTTGCGGGATGATTCTCATGGCAATGTCCTGTTTGTATGAAGTTTAAGAAAATATATAGTCGAGCGAGACTCCACTTACTTACTTTATTTGAAATCTTAACACCGTCTCACGGCGTTGGATTGTAATGGCACTTTATACTTTTGTGTTGTGGATCGCCCTAAATGTAAATTTTATTTTGCATCTAATTGTCATTGTATTGCATTAATTTAATAAAATATTCTTATTTATTAAACATTTTTGTTTCTTAAACCATTTCCAGTCTAACCTCCAGCGGGACGAAGTCACTTTGAATACCTGAGATCGCTGTCTTTATTCTCCCCCCAAAACACATAGCTTTTATGCTTAGATGGCATGTTATCAGTCAAAAGTCTTCCATCCAAATTGGAGATCTGGGGATGGGGTGGGAGGATAAAGCAGAATCCCCAGAACCAGGGATGTGAAGGGGCTTTGCTTGGAGAGCATGCTCAGGTATGCATTGGCATCACACCGCAAAGCTGCACGCCCCTCAGTCTTCAGGTTCTGAAAAGGAAGCGAGAAACCTAGAACTAAGTTCAGGACTAGGACCCAAGACTTCCCTGGAACCATAAGGAAGTCTACAGTCCTTTTAGACAAACACCATCACACGCACCACTAGAGAAAGTGTGGCTCTTTGAATGTCTTGGCCACTTCCTCACAATTCAGCTTGAAGAAGCTTTGGATCCTTGGATAATTTCTTGAAATCAGATGCTCTCAACACATGGTAACTGCTCCTAATGACAGATGACAGACTCCGGATGTTTTTAGAGGAAGAGCTATATCTTTATAGTAATAATGACACACTGTCTATGTCAGTTCCTGGACAATCGACAGGTTTACCAGCAGAAGGCTCCATGACAGGATCGGATTATGTGCCAACACCATGTGGATTAATGTCTTTTCTCTGAATGGTTCCTTCCACCTCCAGTTCCTGTTTTGGCAGTCTCAAAGTAGAGTTATACAAAGTAACATTTAGCTTCAGAAATCAATCTTCCACTTCCTCTGCTAGTATCTCAGTGACTCACACTTACATCTTACTGGGAATTGTGAAGAAACACTCCACGGCTTCAAGGGGCTTTCAGTCTTACTGAAGACACAATGTAAACAGTTGTTTAAAATGCTGGTGAGAGTTTGGTGCTGCCTGGGGCCAGCCAGAAGATAAGATGGTGAGTCCTGAACAGAGGAGTGTGACTTGGATCTGGGTTGTCCCTCAGACAGTCATCAGCTGGAAGCTTGGTCTCCAAGGCAGTGGTAAGGCGGGGATGACTTTAAGAGCTGATGACTGGTCCTGAAGAGGCATTAATGGTTTTCTGTGGAAAGTGAATCAGGCCCATATGGTTACTGCAGGAAGCTGACTTCTTTCTTGGATGGTTTGGATGGGATTAATTCATATCACGGCTGTTCTCATGAGATCTCAGTTTTCCTTCACGGGCTCTCCCTTTTCATCTCTTCCTCTCCAATTCCCTTTGCACACTGCTCACTGCTCTCACCTGTGTTCCTGACACACGATGCTACTCCACCATGCTTGGACGCTCTCAGAGGCCTCTACCAGGTGTGCAGCGCCAGCTTGGGCTGTGACACCCCTGAAAACGTTAGCCAAAGAGACTTCTTTTCCTTGTCAAACAGCCACTCTCAAATTTAAACTCAGAGTGAATCCTAAGGCCTGGGGTTCTTTTCAGAGGACAGCTGAGTCGTCATGGCCACCCTTGATGGCTCGAAAAGTGACTTCTTCCAGACAGTGTAAATGGGACAAAGAACCTTGGTGCTTACTTACGCAGATGGTGGGGAGGTCAGGAGGCACTGCCTGTGGTAGCTAAGCTGCAGTTTCTGTCAGATTACACATGATCTATCATTTCCACTTCTACAGCTTCCCATGTGTGATAGGTCACATACTCATAAACTTAGCCATTGTACCTTTATTCAGAATGACCAAATGTTTAACACTGTTAACAAGGAATGGATCAAACAGATGCAGGTACCGCTCAACAATAGAATACTTTAGTAGACAGCTACGAAAACAAAGAAGGAATCCTTTTTGGACTGATATGGGAACAATCTCCAAGATGGTTCTATTGTTAACGGTAAATTATGCTGCACTTGGGGCATTATATTAATTATATATAGAATATGCAGCCTATGAATATTCATTCACATGCTAAGTGCTAAGTATGGCTAGATAACCCATGCTCTTAATCTATACATTATGAGCTCTATGTGTCTGTCCAGAAAATACAAATTTTGCACTTTTGGAAAAGAAAAAAATGTGCATTTTGCATGTATTTGCAACAAGTACATGTTTAGAAAGAGGAATGAGAACTTGATAGAAGATGCCTTATGTCGAAAATTGGGACTATAGTAGGTAAATTTAAATTATAGAAGGAAGCCTGCTATCTCTTGTATCTTTTTTGAATCATCTTTTTCTCCTTTTCTTTCTTTTTCTTTTCTTTTCTTTTCTTTTCTTTTCTCTCTCTTCTTTCTCTCTCTCTTTTTTTGTTTCTCAAGACAGGGTATCCCTGGCTGTCCTGGAACTCTGTATATCAGAATGGCTTCAAACTCACAGAGATCTGCCTACCTCTACCTCCCAAGTGCTGGGCTTCCAGCTGTACACCACCACTGTTTGGCTGCTTTTGAACGTTGTAACTATATTGTCATTTCAGATAACTAAATTGTAACTAACTAAAAGTCTGAGTTCAATTATTTACCTTCCAGGGTCTTTCCTTCACTTTGAAGATAAACTTTCCTTCACTGTTAATATATAAAGATAATACAAAAATCAGCAGCTAGAGAATTTAAAAGCTTAATCAACTGTCACTTGAATTTCAGTGTGACCCTGAGCTCAACTGAATCGATTCATTTTTCTTTCATATTTTTTTCTGTTTTTGACAAGCCTTCCCAACACAGGCTCTGACCCATGAACACCCAAGCAGATTGTTTATTTAGAGATCTGATTATGTAGCTGTAGGGTTGGATCTGCATGATAAGGATCCTTACAGAAGAATAAGGCACCATACCTGCCCACTGTTTATGTTCCCATGGATGGAATGATTGAGAGATCTAGATCACAGCCAGCATGCAGGAATGGTCCTCACTTCTGTTGGTGCAGTATGAGAAGTGAGTTTTCACACACTCTTGCAAGTGAATTTTAGCAAAACATAGGTGGGGCTTTTTTGATCAGTAATTTGGGGCCTTTGTTGAATCTTGAAATCCCCTAGGACTAGGCTTTCCCTCTCACTTAATATCTGGGTTTCTTCCAGGCAAATTCATCTGTCTGCTTTGAGATTAGGTATCCAACCTTCAAAAGACACAAACATTTGTTATGCGGAGAGAAAGGAAAAGAGAAAGTCTCTGAGACGTTACTCTATGGATAGCGATATAGACAAAGCTGAAAGTCCTTGGGAGCTCTTCTGCTGCGGTGCTGGAAACTGAAGAAAATGCCAGGACACATCTATAACAGAACAAAACAAACAAACAAACAAACAAGCAAGCTAGCAACAGTAGCTGTCAATCAACCAAACAAAATCCTTCCTGCCGCGGCACCCAATAGAGAGCAAGCCTTTCCTGTCAGTCATCTCTTCTTTCTGAATACAGTTTAGTAAGCATGAGCTAAGTTATTAATGTGAATGTATATGAAACCAAATAATGTTCTCTTTCTAGGACATTGAAGGTGTTGACAACTTCAAAGCGATTTTAATAAACCAGGCATCTAGGGAAAAACTGGACAAAACAAAAGGATGAACAAACAAAAAAAACCAAAACCAAACCGAAACAAAACAAAAACTTTTTTGTACAGGTCAGGACTCTTACTTCTGATTGTGAAAGGGAAGCACGGGTCTGTACCCAGAAACCTCTGTGTGGTTGGGAAGAACAGGTGTTTAATGCCTTAAAAACCCGAGCCGCTCCTGACCTTAGGTGTGTCTCGAGACAGGGTTTCTCTGCAGCTTTTTTAGAGCCTGTCCTGGAACTAGCTCTTGTAGACCAGGCTGGCCTCGAACTCACAGAGATCTGCCTGCCTCTGCCTCCCGAGTGCTGGGATTAAAGGCGTGCGCCACCACCGCCCGGCTGATTAATTTCTTATAAGCAGTGAAATAAGTATTCATTTCTTATAAGTGCCTTCATTTCTGTTCATGGCTGAAACCATGGTATAAATGAGCTCCCTCCCAAGGAACTCTGCCACTCTGAACCAAGCTGCTGATTTGACTTTCCGAAGGCATGGATGAAGCACCAGATGAAGAAAGAAAGAAAGAGAGAGAAAGAGAGAAAGAAAGAAAGAAAGAAAGAAAGAAAGAAAGAAAGAAAGAAAGAAAGGAAGGAAGAAAGAAAGAAAGGGAGGACATGACAGTTCCTCAGGGATTCAGATTTTTATTAGAGACTTAAGGGAGAGCACAGGCAGAGGCAGAGACATTTGGGAGAGTCCAGAGTGAACAGGACCAGCAAACAGAACCTGGCCATGTGAGGAGAGGGGAGTGCCAGAAGCCAAGAGGCCAGGAGAGCAGGAACTAAGATATTAAAATGGCAAGAGACAAAAAAAGAAAAGAAAGGAATAAAAGGACCTCCGTAGTCAAAATGGTTGGGTTATATAGGGAAGAGCAGCTGGGGGAAGAGCAATCCAGCCCAGTTCCTGGGCTGGAGAAGTTTAGGGTAAGGGGGTGGGGTTGCCATCCAGGAGGACCCTGTAATAGGTAGGGACTGAGGGATGCTGGGAGAACCTGGCAACCAGCATCAGCTTTGATATGATTCTAGGGATAAGTAAGGATTTACCCTGTAGCCAGAATGAGACCATCTTCCACTGAGCTTCATGGAGAAGGACATCTGAATGAAGTCTTGCTTTTGTCACCGTGGGCAATGGGGTCTGAGTGTTCTCTATGACAATGGTGCCCTCTCCAGATCCTAACAGCCTTGCATAGACTAATTGTAGCCAGCTTCTAACTAATTTCTGCTTCCTGGTTTTAGTTCCATTTTTTTCAATACTTATGCAAAGGTCAGCAACATCCTTAAGCACACTTTGGTCTTCCTGGCTTCTTCTTGGTCAGGAAACCTAGGTGGTTTTGTTGACTGAGAGACAAGCGTGAATACTGTCCCCCACATTCAGACTCCTACCTATCCTTTAGGCTTCTTTCTTTCTTTTCTTTTCTTTCTCTTCTTTGCCTTTTCTTTTCTTTCTTTCTTTTTTCTTTTCTTTTTTTCTTTTGTATTTTCGAGAAAGGGTTTCTCTCTAGCCCAGGCTGTCCTGGAACTTGCTCCATAGACTAGGCTGGCCTTGAACTCAGAGATCTGCCTGCCTCTGCCCCCTGAGTGATGGGACTTAAGATATGAACCACACTGCACAGCTTGGTCTTCCTTCTAACACAGGTGGCAGACATTTTCTGTTGATGGCCAGACCTGGAATATTCAGTCTTGCGGGTCTTGATTGCTCAATTCTGTCCTGGTAGTGCAAAGCATCCATGTATATCATGAAAGTCAGCTTTGGGTCACTGTAACACAATAGCTGAGAAAAAAATCAACATAAGGAAATATCTTCTTTGTTTCACAGTGTCAGAGAATTTGGTCCATGAGTAATTGGCTCATTGTTTCTGGGCTTGTAGTGAGAAGAGCATCCTGGCAGAAGGCCTGGCGTGGGAAAGCTGCTCATTCTATGCTGGCCAGGAGGGAAAGGAAAAAAAGGAAGGATAAACTATACCCTTTGAAAAATCGTTCATACTTCCTCCAAATAGGCCTCCACTTTCTGTGTTTTTATTAATAGCCCAGCAAGCATAGACAAAGCTTTCAACACATGAGCCTTTCGGGGACTAAAGAGGATTTCCTTCTTGTTGAGTGGGTTTTAAGTCTAATTAGAGAGCTGTTGGTTACCACTAAAGTATGTGTGTTATTACTGCATCCTTAGGGGTTTTCTCGTGATGGCCATTGTGGTTTATAGGACATATTAGTCTTTGTAAGGTTATCCATTAGATCCATCAACTGATTCATATATGGGGATTTTCTCTAGGGCTCGCTCTTAACATTTCTAGGCTACATCTCTGCTAACTAAGATAAAAGGCTTGTTTCCTCCCCACCTAATCATGTAAATCACGAACCTGGGTTCTTCACTCTTGTGCCCAGGTGCCCACCCTACTCACAAAATGCTATCTCTGATCTTCTCACTTCTAAAATGTGACACCAAAAGACAAGAGTCACAGGTAGCAATGCGAATAAGATTATAGATATGAGGATCTACAGATGCCAAAAGACTGCTCGAGAATTGGATGGATTAAAGGCCATAAACCCTCTGTGCCAAATGTCAAAGGATTTCCCAAGGTCTTTGGAAACCCAAACCTGTTAGTAAGACTACAGTTGGATTCATTATTTATTTTGCTCATTTAAAAAATTTATATCATCAAAGAATGTAACAAAACTCTAAAACATTAACAGTGGAATGATCATGAACCAGAGTTAGATCTGGTTTGAATTTCAGCTACGCTTCTGCCTGTGTATCTGAACTTGGATAGGTTATTTAGCGTGTATCTTGATTTCCTCATCTATATATTGGAGCCAGTGATAGCATCTGGCTAGAAGAGTTACTAGAGCAATTGCAGGAGTTAAACACATGTGAAAACATTGTTTAGAGCATATATAAACTGGTCAAAAGCATATGTATGTTCAGTCTTAGACATGCAATAAAGTTCACATCGGCAAACAGAGTCAATACACCCGCCTTGGCAGGCCATGTAGTTATTCAAGGACACAGGTGAAAAACTACTCAAGTCCCTTTAAGATAGGGTTTTGAGTTCTCCTTGGAAGACTACACACACAGAAGATTTTCACAAGTGCACACGGAATTTCCTCACATCGCTTTGATTGACAATACACAATGTGTACTGGACTATCTTCTGTGTCGTAATCTTCGTGAGTCCAGCTGTGCCTGCTTGCACAAGTTCCCTGCAACTGGGTTTGTTGACTGTTGACATTCCCCATAGAAGGAGGGGGAGGGAAGGAGGGTCGTGGGACTCTCACCTGGGTCTCTAGCCTCACCCTCCACCAAGCTGTGTGCAATTCTGCCCTAATTGCTCATGGCCCTGGGAAAGAACTAGAGGACTGTGGCTGGGTAAGGAGGTGAGGGGCTCCATCAGTCATGGGGTGGTCATCTACGCTGAGCTCACAAGCTCCAGTGTGACCATGTGTCCCCTTGCAGGCCCTTAACTACTCACTTACTGTCAGTGGGTGAGAGTAATACACACATTGCTTCCTCCAGAGTGAACTAATGACATCCCACCTCTGTCACGGGGGCTTAGAAAGATGACATCCTACCTCTGTCATGAGGACTTAGAAAGATGACATCCCACCTCTGTCATGGGGACTTAGAAATATGACATCCTACCTCTGTCACGGGGAACTTAGAAAGATGACATCCCACCTCTGTCGTGGGGACATAGAAAGATGACATCCTACCTCTGTCACGGGGAACTTAGAAATATGACATCCTACCTCTGTCACGGGGAACTTAGAAAGATGATATCCCATCTCTGTCGTGGGGACTTAGAAAGATGACATCCTACCTCTGTCGTGGGGACTTAGAAAGAAGAGTAGATGTTTATGTCTCCTTGCGAAGGAATTTTAGCCACACCCGGCAGAGCCTGATAACAAAGGAAGCTGAAAGCTAGCTTAGTTGCCCAGGAGAAACTGGTGCATGGCCACAGTAAAATGTGATCTTTTATAGAATTTAGGCTCTACTGAGTCCTTTTAGTTGTTCAATAACAGTTTTTAAACAGTTTTGAAAGTTTTATTTATTATTTTATGTTATGAGTATTTCCAGAATGTATTTATGTTGTAGTTTGTGTGTGTGCAGTGCCTATTGGATCCCCTGGGATTGGAATCAGAGAAGGTTGTGAGTCATATTGTGGGCGTTGGGAAATTGACTCTGAGTCCCCTGGAAGAGCAGTCAGTGTTCTTGACTGCTAAGTCATCTCTCCAACCTCAAAACATTTTTTGAAATTATTTTATCTATAGTCTAGGCCTATGAATGAAGAATTCTTCATTTTTTTATTTCATTAGTTTTAGGATTTACTAGAAAAATTTTACTTTTTGGGTTTAAAAGCAAAAATACTGGTAATTGATTGGTTTGCTTTGGCCCAAAATCTTAGAAATATTGTCAGGTTTGGCTCAGAAAAACCAGAAGTAGTTTCATTCTTTCAGCCAAGTAACATTTATGGGACATTTACTAGATGTCAGGCTTTCAACCCGATACTGAGAACAAAGGAAGGAATGTCTGGAAGGATCAAAGAGCAAAGCTCCTGCTCTCTGGGAAACTCACATTCCAGGTGAGACATGAATGTGCAGATAAATAACGCAAAAATTAAGCAGCCACATCAGTGCAACATTCTAACCAATAAGGGGCCGTGCTGATGGGTAGCAGAATTGGGAGCCAACTTTAAATAGGATTGGCAGGCCAGGGGCTTCTTGTAAACAGTACATTTATATGAATGCCCTATTCATAACCGATGAAGCCCTAGAAGCACAATATTTACCAAAGCGCTAATAAAGGGTAGTTGAATTTACCAAGATCATGGGAAGCCAGAGAGTGATGGGCAAGGGTGTGGAGGGCGCAAGGTGAGAGTCCAAAGCTTGGGCACAAGGTGGGAGCCCAAAGCTTGGGCGCAAGGCGAGAGTCCAAAGCTTGCCATTCTGGTCCCCAAGGTACATAGTAAAGTTCGATTCTGTTCTAAATGCAATGAGAAACATTTGGAGGTTTTTATGTAGGTGCATTATCAACAGCGCTGCGTGACTGGCTCTGCTACGGAAACAAAGTTGCGGGGCCATGGAAGCAGGGGCTGTGGTGTTCAGGTCAAAGCTTGGGGAAAGCAGGCAATAGGGAGGCCACCTTGTGAAGCCCATGGATCCTGACGTCGAGTTTGTCCTTCTGGTGTATCCCCAGAGAGCGATTTGCCTCAGACTTGGTATTTCTCTCTCTGCTCTAGCCCTACTTCTGGTCTATGTCCCTTGTTAGATGGTATGGACCCTTGTAATGGTTTAAGTCCTTTCCCATCCTAGAACATGTATTCTTTATTTCTTCCAAAAGTAAGAATTTCACAACACAGCCTAGAAAGACATGGCCATGTTTCTGGGTGGATGGACCCAAAGATTTAAACTGTAAAGACAATGGGAACTGTAAGAAAATGGTTCTATAAAACCTACCTTGCTCTTTGCTTTTACATACGGGACTCCATCTCCTTGTTGGCTTTTGCGGGGACTTGCGGATTTGGGCATAACAGCCACAAAATATGGTTAAATGTAGATCGTGTAGCCAAGAAGGTTATTTGATACTTACCTAGATTGTGCGAAAGGGAGACCTTGGGAAATTCTGTGGAATTTGAGGGTTGGGAAAACTCAAGTTTGATTATGAAACCATCGACACAGGGTGAGTGTGGAGAGGTGAGGTACAGGAGGAGGCTACTTCCTCAAATGTCAGGACGATTCTGAGAATCACTCTGGTTTGAACTTCAGGTTACTGGAAATGGGAATTGCATGCACATGCTTGTGCACGCAGCATCCATACCTCTCAGAAAGAGGTAGTGTTGGTGGTAGCGGCACACACCTTTAATCCCAGCACTTGGGAGGCAGAGGCAGGTGAATCTCTGTGAGTCTGAGGCCAACTTGGTCTACAAAGTGAGTTCCAGGATAGCCGGGGCTGTTGCACAAAGAAACTGTGTCTACAAACACCAAAAGACAAAAACAAACAAACAACAAACAAACACACAAAAAACCCAAACCAAAACCAACAACAAAAAGAGAAGAAGACATAGCAAACATCTTTTTTTTGTTTTGTTTTGTTAAAATACCACGTCTTGCCAATAAAAATCTCTTGCTGGGAGAAAGGGGCTAGAAGGGGGCTGTTGGCTAGCAGTGTGCGCAGGGTCAGGGAATGAACCCACTGTATCCATAAGAGAAGGGTGCTATGCCCTCTCTCTAGAGTAAGCGTCCCTCAAATTGTGCCGCTCTTCTCCCCATCCATTGCATGATGGTTTTCTGACCTTCCTGTCTTTTCATTCTGTTTTTATGAAATAATAGTTTTATACATTTATACATGTATTTTGATCATGTATGGTGATCTGTCCATCACTTCATCTCTCTGACTCCCCTATGAGCCCTGCTCTATCTCCTCTCCAATTTTGTTGTTGTTGTTATTAATCTTGAGTCCATTTCGTCCTCTCCATATAGATGTGATGTGAAGCCATCATCCTTGGGTGTGGACTCTATATGTGACCTAAGCAGAGTGACTCTTCTTCCCTTAGCAGTTATCAGTTACCAGTAGCTCCTCCACCAAGGGCGATGTTTTCATAGGTGTAGGTCTTATACAGGCAAACACGTGTGAGATGATGCATTGTGTTTATATTTAAAGCAAGATCTTGCATGGTAGTTGAGGCTTGCCTAAAACTTAATATATATTGCAGGCAGGGCTTGAACTATCAACCATCCTCCAGTCTCAGTCTCCAAAGTACCGAGATTACAAACACGAGCCATCATAACATAAGAGAAGCCATAACTGCCTTGGTGGATCCCATGGCAGGAGGGAGACTATGGCGGGTAAGGGACAGACAGATACGCCATACAGACAGAGCTTGAGCATGGAGAGTTTATTCAGTGGATATTGGGAGGGAATAAGGGTAGGAAGGGTATGAGGGGGAAGAGACAGAAAAAGAGAGAAATAGAGGAACGGAGAGAAAGAGAGGCAAGAAGAGAGAGAAGAGGAAAGGGGGAGAGAGACAGAAAGCTGCCTCTTTAGAAGAACAGCAGACAGAGAGAGAAGGGAAGAGGGCAGAGATCATCTTGCCTCTGCAGGAAAGGGGAGATTGGGAGTGGATGGAGTTTCTCTCTTAAAGGGACAGTACACCCAGACAGGGAAGACCATCATAACAATCATAACAATAGTGTCTCTTCATTCTTAGTACATCACACCAAGGGGCTTCTTAGAGGACCCTGGCTCATTTGACCCAGTTGTTTTCCTGAGTATTGAGGTCGTAATATGAACTTGAATGTGTGTTTTAAAATGCAGAGTAAACTGGGTTACTTTCTCTCACTTCTAGGAAATTACATTTGTGCAGACAAATAGTGTTTATGTGATACAGAGAACATGTACCTGCAGGAGAAATTGTGTGTGTGTGTGTGTGTGTGTGTGTCTATTGGCTGTGCAGGAGCTCACCTGTGAAAAGCAGCAGCAGAAACAAGCAGAGAGGAAAGGAGCTGGAGCTGAGGAGGAGTGGAAGCAAAGGTGTCTTTCCTGCAATCCCACTTCTCATGCAAAGCACCCGGATATCGGATAGATAGCGCCTCAATCCACTTGCTGGTCTATTCCCCCATTCCTCTCCCAGGCTTGGTGGGCTCCACTCAAGGCCCTTGTTTGAGTCGCTTTTGAAAATGCTGGTAGCTTTGGCTGTTGTTTGTTCTTATTTTCTGTTTGTTTTCTTTCTGTAGACCTTTGCCTGCTGAGGGCTGGGATTACCATGCACGACTATCCTGAGAGGTTTTTTCATCACTCTTGAGGTTTGACTTTGAGTTCAAGATTAGCTGTTCTAGAGATGCTGGGACTTCTCTGTTCTCGTAGGAGGGCTTGACAGAAGAGAGCACCACAATGAAGAGAAGCAATGATGAGCAAAAGATACTCAGAGCTAAATGACGCTCTCTGTGCAGCCTTCAATCGTCTGTTCACTGGGCCTCAGTTTCCCTACTTATCAATGGGAACGATGAGGCTGCCTCTGTCTTTGGGTTGTGATAGCAAAATGGCGGATGTATTCAAAGCAGTTGTCACTGTCTGGCAGTGTTTACACCTTGGCAGAGCTCAGCCTTTGTTTCTGCTGCTCTCATTAGGAAGGACTGCAGGTGACAAATTGTGATGTACAGTTCTGTGAAAGGACGTGCTACCCTAGCTCTCTATTGTCACATGCCCACAAGACTCTACAGTGAATGCAGCAGATCCACAGGAAGTGTATGCGTCCGCGTCCACATGGAGAAGCTGGTCTGCAGAACCACGGGAGCACTTGTCTTTTAGAAGGTCACTGTCAATTCTGTAGAAATTTCTGTAGAAATATGACTCTTCCCCATTTAAAAGGGGATTCACCCCCCCAAAAATACCTCGGTAGTATAACCTCTTCTGCATGGAATGACCTTTCTACATTCCCCCCACACCATGGGGCCTTAGAGCGATAATACCCACTCTTTGTTCTAACGGTCAAATTTACAACTACCCTTGCTAACAGACCACACAGAAATTTCTAAAGAAGACAGGCACTGAGCTGGAAGGTAGCACGCCCCACCCTGCAAACAAACAAACAAATCTGGGTGTCCCCCAAAGCTGGTCATCACAGAAGACATTGACCTCTCTGGTCAGAGGCCTGCTTCAACATCAACAGCCACAACTCTGGGTCTTTGGGTCGCTGCATCAGCTCACCTGCTCTGCTTCATGGGGCATGGAAGGCCTGAGCCCTGAGCGGGACCAAGAGGCATGGGGTGGGGAAAAGGCAGAAATGGAAGCCGTGGGTTCGAACCGCTGTTGCTGAGAGCTCTTAGGGTCCAGCTGGCCACCTGTTTCCTCAGTTTCTTCCAGTTTTGTTTCTTCTTTTGTTAGCTGAGGACCTCTTCTGAGGTATTCCATTTAGAAGTGACTAGTTGCTATAGGTGCCTACCTTGCAGCTACTCATGCTGGGCCACTTCACTCCCCTGCTGTCACCACTAACACCACTTTCAGGCCAAGATGTAGGGAGCAGAGGCAGCCCTGAATGTGTATTTCAACACGGGCACAGCCTGTCAAGGACTCCAAAACCAACTGGCCCACGGGAAACTGGCAAGGCTTTCCTCAGGAGCCCAAGTAGTATTTATTGACAACTGAGCAGTGTGTGCAAGGGACTAGCAACTGCAGCTTCCTCCTCCTGGATGTTTGCATCCTGAGACTGCTGGCTACAGAGACCTCCTACCCGACAACTAGCCCCGCCCCCTGTGCTGTACCTCATAAACTTGCTGAAGTTCCCTGTTGTGACCATAGTGGTAGATTAGATCCCAGCCTCGCTGTGTATGTGTGTGTGTGTGTGTGTGTGTCTGTCTGTCTGTCGTCTGTGTGTCTGTGTGTCTGTCCTTTCTTCATTCCCTGCTGTCCCTAGCCAGGGTTCTGGGACCCAAACAGAGCCGACTCCACACTGAGAGCCACAGATGCCAGGGTCTTCAGGTCAGCAAGTCCTCAGAGCAGGCTGGGAGCTAAACATTCTGTGTCCCTCACCACCCTGTGATGATTCTGTTCATCTGGGCACAGTTCCCTGAGGCAGACACAGTATCTCATGAACCTCTGTGGCCCCAGTCTCCGGGAAAGAACATTCAGTAAATGAGCATTCTCTGTTGAGCAAATAATTGGGAGTTAGCCACAAGAAGCCTCGAACTGTGGAACAGCAGATAAAGTGGCATTTGCAAATGAGCCTATCTGCCCTTTAAATTTTCTGTTTTCTGCATGCCTACTTCAGAGTTCTGACACTGAGAAACTGCTGACTTTTGTCAACCAGAGGGGACAGTAGACCCTACTTTACATGAGACACTCAAGGGAAGAAATTCTGTATACATTATGAGTGATCACACACAAAGCCATGTGTGGTGAGCCAGAGCTCTGAGCAGTCAGTCCACATGGCTGGGAGACTGGCTGGCTTTACGGGGACCCATCTGATTTCCACACTACCCCCTCCTCTAGAATTGCATCGCTTCAAAGAGCAGGCCTGCCATTAACTCTGCGGCCTATACCCAGGAGAGAGCAATCAGCATTTAAGTATCATTCCCCTCCTGCATGGCCGCGCGAGTCATCTTAGAGAGAAGGCACACACGAGCTGCGTCTCGGAATCTTGTGGCTTCACTTTTCTTTCCTCTTTTTGACTCAGTGATTGCTGCCCGTGGGCATCAGCCGCATGAATTCCCTAATACCGAGCCACCAAATCAGCTTCTCCAGAGACAGCTGTGAACTTTGGAGAACTACAGCGACTCCTGAGTGTCCGTCGGGGTGTCTAGGTGGTACCCGGGTACCTCTGTGCATTCCAAGTTCCCACCTGAGGGGATTCTGGCGAGCAACCAAAAGCCACTGACTTGAACCACTTAAGGAACCACCACTGACTTGACACTTACATATGAGTCGGCTGTCCCCTCTTCCACCTTTGACTTCATTTGAGGAGGTAAATCAATACTTCACTTTTTTTTTTTATCTGAACTGAAACCTTAGAGTCACTATGAGAACCCAATTCCATTTACCTGAGTCTAAGTCTAAGGGATTTCTCTGCTTGACCCCAGCCTTTATCCACTTCCGGGTCTAAAGGCTCAGGTAGCAGGAACTATACTCTCTTCTCAGTGTGGTCCCAGAACATGTCATAGCCGTGGTTAGCTCTCGTGAGGGATGCTCTGGAGAGATGGGCTGGCTCTAAGGGTCCTTCGGTCTCCAGACTGTCTCTAGTCCTGAAGTCTTTTTCTTCTTCCTCAAGCCCTACAAGCAAACTCAGGCCTGGCTCAGCGTGGTGCAGGAGGCCGGGGCGGGCGGTTCTTCTGGCTCTGTTTGATCTACTTGAATCAAAATTCATAAACACACATAGGCATCCACATAAAACTGTGGCTGCGAACACAACTCGGAGTGTGGAAGGGATTGGGATGAGGACCAGGGCTCTAGCCAAGGTAGTCTTTCTTTCCCAGATGCTATGCTTCAGTCTCTCAAATAGAGGCAGGTGAAGGAGAGAGAGATGGGGAGCAAGGAGGATGGGGGAGCTCACTATGAGAGGCACCAAGGAAAACAGTGGGTACAGGGGTTGCTTCCTGGTCCTTCTTACTCTCTAACCAACAATTTGAGGTGACACAGTTCATTGAAATGTTTTATTTTTAAAGGGGCCACTAGCAGTTGGTCAAATCCTCTTAAGGTGTTGAGTAGAGACCTTCATCGTATCCCACCCTGAGCCCATCATTCCCAGGGCACTTGTTACAGCCTAGTCTCATGTATTCTATCAGCTCTTGGGAATCTGCTTCACATACGCACGCAGTTCACCCATGTAAATGGCTCTACTGTTCCACGCAGGATAGTGGGACTGATACTGCAATCGAAGTGCAAGCATCTCATCCCAAAATGGAACCATGTGCCCTTTAGCAGTTCCCCGGACGCCTTCCTATATGAAGCCATCATTCAGTATTTTGTCTCTATGTGAATTTGTCTACTCCGGATGCTTCATAGCTGTGCAATTATATAACATGTGGTCCTTAGTACCCGGTTTCTTCGTCATAGCTTTCTTTAAAGGTTTACCCTACTATATCCATATCCATATCATATCATATCGTATCGTATCGTATCGTATCGTATCATATCATATCGTATCATCACACCATATGTCAGTGTGTCATTTATTCTGAGGACTGAGTTATGTCCCATTGTGGGGGGGGGCACTGTGTTTTAGGCCTGTTTCTGGATATTTAGGTTGTTTCCATTTGACTGTGATGAATAACGGTGCATTGACGTAGAATGTGCGGATACGTATTTTCACTTCTCTTGTTAGGTATACATTGCTGCGCATAGGTCAGACGTGAACCCTGCACTATGGTTTGAGGAACTGACAGAGTCAGTCTCATCTAAAGGCCCAATCCTATATCCTTCCAGCTCAACACTTACTCCCGAAGCAAGTTAAGCTTCTAGCTTTCCTGACTCGGAGCAGAAGAGTGACGGCCATCGTTCATTCCATCCACTGTTAGTGGCCTTGCAGCCCCATCTTCCTGTGCCGTGAGGGTTCCCCCATTCTGCACTGTCGCAGTAGGTATTGAGGCTTTATAGTTCCTGTGGTCCAGGCCTGGGAGCAAAGGTGTTCCCATTCCTTCATCCCCATGAACGGCCCTGTATTCCTTTACAAGCATGGACAGGGTCGGGGAACTCCCTGCTTTGGAAGCTTCAGGCAGCGAGTCTTTTCAGCTCTCTGTCAAACGTCAGGGTAGAGCATCCGGCATTCTCCCCTGTGTCCAGGAATGAGTGGAAGTAGGACGGCACCAGTCCTTTCTAGGCTCCCAGAAACTTCTATTTCGCGAGTCCTCTCATTTTCAGTCAACCATTTTTCGTGGTTGAAGGCCAGGAGACAAGTTCCATCTCCTCTCCCTTACTTCCTGCTTGACCTCTGACCCCTGCTCCTGAGACACCCTTCTGAAGGAAGCAGATTTGACCTACATTCGACAGGAGTTTTGTGACTTGCCTTTTAGCCAGGAGCCATCACCTTATTCTCGGCTCAGCATGCAGGTGCAGTGAAGTTGGGGCAGGAAAACACTGCACTGGTGCCTGGTACCAACCCGGCCATTTGTAATACCTTAATTCTCAGAGCCCTTGTCAGTGGATGAGCCAAACCTAGATTCTGGCTCTGAAGCGAACATCTCAGCTGCTTTGGACAGATCTTCAATCTGTGCTTATATCTCCCTCCCCTTGAGATCAGGCCTTCCTCAGTAGAGATCTGGTGGACTCCCAAGCCAGTGTGCATCCAGAAAGTGACTGGCCTCCAGTTCCTGGGCTGTAATCCAAGAGGCCAGTTTTCAGGTAGATTCCCAGGCATGAACCTCCATCTTCTCCCTGTCCCCAGCTGCTTATGACCGCCCCACCCACAAGTCCCCATTGTCTACAGGAGGCTAGCCTTGTGTGTCTACAGGAGGCTAGCCTTGCTCCCTTCTTTTGTGTTCCAGATACGGTTATGGACTTTGGGAACGTTGGGAAGACAATTCTAGCATAGGTGCTGGCTCCGCACAGGTCTGGTGGCTCCCCTAGCTCTTGCCCTTTGATTGCTTCCCCAAAGCCATTTTTCTCCTCATCCTCATGCTGTGTGTTTTCTCCCTTAGGCCAATCAGAGTGGGCAGGGTGGAATAGATTAATTCAGACCTGCAGGAACTGCAGCAGTGCAGACTGAGCCCCTGCTGTGTGACAGACACCATTCTGGGTGGCTGATGTAAACATTTCACGCTGTGTCGTGTTTGTTAGGTGGCTTCAGGTTCTATACATTGAACAGCATCTTCACGACAGTGCATTAGGATAAAATGTCTTAGGGAAGGGCAGAAACGGTTGTGACACAGCCTCTCTGTTCTGCACAGAGTGTAAAACTGTGCTAAGTTTTGAACACTGATGTGATCATTAACATTCAGATTATCATGGCATGTTTTCTGACCTAATTTGTCATTTTTCCATTACCAAATATCCATACAATGTTGGGGAGGTCTAATCCCAATCTGTCTGTCTCTGTCTGAGTTCCTCTCTGTCTGTCTGTCTGTCTGTCTGTCTTTTCTCTCTCTGCCTGCCTAAGACCTTTGTGAACGGAGCACAGCGCTTACAGGTGTTTCTAATTTAAGGGCTTCCACAGTTGTGTCTTCTTTTTTTTTTTGTTTTTGTTTTTGTTTTTGTTTTTCGAGACAGGGTTTCCCTGTAGTTTCTAGAGCCTGTCCTGGAACTAGCTCTTGTAGACCAGGCTGGCCTCGAACTCAGAGATCCACATGTCTCTGCCTCCCGAGTGCTGGGATTAAAGGTGTGCGCCACCACCGCCCGGCCCACAGTTGTGTCTTCTTTATTAAATAATTGAAAACACAGGAGCTGTTTGCTAAGTTCTTAATATGTCTCCCTGTTTTGGTTCAGCAATCGAACAGTACTCTCCATTATTCTTTTGTGTAAAAAGTTCTTTCTGTCTGTTTAAAAGAGTAATGCGTGCTCATAGCAGGCAGAGAATCCAATAGAACAGGATGAAGGAGCAACTGTAAACAGCAAACTGCAAAGCTGCCTCCTCTATGTGCCCCCCCCCCAGGTGCTCTGTGGGGCTTCAGTGTCTGCTCCCCCTGACATTTTTCTAGACATAGAGATTGCAGGCCAGGGTGCTAAGATGCCACCTTGAGTGGCTTTGGCTCTGCTGTGAAGAGACCCGGGCTCTCCCTGTTTCAGACTTACCCAGAAAAGTCTGAGAAGTGTTCAGGCAGCTAGAGGAAACTCAGAAGGAGGCCCGAAGAGTGATTGACATGCTTCACCCGGGGGCAGGGGGGGGGGGGTTCCATAGATGCTAAACTCCCAGTCACTCTGAGAGTGCTTCTTAGAGTCTGGATTGGGAGGCAGTGCTTAGAGGAAGGACTGAGAACTGCTTCCCAGACAGGCTCCCCCTTGTTACGTTTCCCCATTTCTGTAGTTGAGGCAACAGCTCTGTTTTGTAATCATTCCCTCTTACTCAAGGGAGAGAGTAGAATAAATGTTTTATTTAATATTTAAAAAGCATGCAGACAAGTATGAAAGAAGAGCCCGCCTTTTCAGAAGGAAAACCAGAGGTCAGAGAGGCAGGGAGGCTGGAGCAGAGTACAAGAAAATCCATGACCTGGCTGAGCCTGCAGACCTAAATCACTGACAGCCATCCCTCCCTCAGGGTGCAAAGAGAAGGCCACTGCCCCCACATTTGACTTACTCCACCTTTGCTTCTTATCACTTTCTTTGAATCTTGCTCTTTCCAACATTATAGAATAATGGGGCATGAGTTCAAATCCAGCCATGCACCTAAGAAACCATTGCTATATCTTGGCCATTCCCTCTTGTGTGAAATGGGTTCAATAGTTTCTAGGATGGAAGTGACTTTGTGAATGGGATAAGATACTGTGGTGAGTTAGCGCCCCCGGTCATACCCACCTAGACGCTGTACTGAGTTAGTGCCCCCCATACCACCTCCAGGTCATATCCTATAGGTCTAGAACTTCAGAATTTACTTGGAATTTGGGAATTTATAGATAAAATTATAATGGATGAAGGTGGGCACTAATGCAATAGTCGATGCCTTTGTAAAAACAGGAAACACGGGACACAGATGGGACAAAGGCTATGTGAAGACAGGATGAAGCTGCACATGGCAAGGGATGCTCAGGGTTGCCAAGGGGCTACTGGTGGGCAGTGCTCTCGTTTTATTTCTCTCTCTCCCCCACCCCCCGTGTATGTATGTGTGTACGTGAACATGTGTGCATGTATGTGGGCACACTTTTGTGTGGATGCACATGTACTTGTGCTATGAATGTGGAAACCTGAGGTTGATGCTGTTGATGGCTCTTTCACCTTATTCACTGAGGCAGGGTCTCTCATTCAGACCTGGAGCTTGTGACCAGGTTAGGCTAGTCTCGAAGCTATTCCCGCAGCTTGCTGTGGGGAGTCCCCTGTTGTCTGAGGACCAGGGTCACAGCTATATGGCAGCAGCTCCAGAGGGACTGACAGGGATGTGACTTGAGAGCCCTATAGACGAAGCAGTGGTGCAGAAAGCAAAACCTAAACTTGCTTGTAGGCAGTATCCTTCAGTTCCTCAGAAATCTTGAATGACAACCTGCCCAGCCCTCTTTTTTTTTTTTTTCTGTTTAACAGGAAAACAGAACTTCAAGGATTACAACGGCACATTTTCTTCCCTTGCTGAAAATATCTGAATATCAAATGTGGGCATGGTTTTACTGCACACCTTCCTGTCTTACAGCTAGAGAGAATCCACTTGCTATTCTCATTGCAGACAGTTTTGGTTGCTGGTGTCACTGACTTCAAGGGAATCGGAGGCAGAGAGCTGCTGTGTGACACTGTTTCTAGCGTCCCTCCTTGGGGAGCTGTGCTGAGGCCTGCTGGTGCTGGGAGGACCCAGGGCAGTGCCTTGAGAAAGTCTCCTACTGTGAGTCTGCCATGGTGGGGGGACGGTGAGTACATTTTTTTTTTTAAAAAAAATCATGTTCTGTCTGAGAAATTGTGTTTACAGGGAAATTTCTTCTCCATTCTCGGGGTTCTCCCACTCCTTCAGCGTTTGCTGTTCTTCTTGACCTCTTTATGTGGTAAAGATTTTTCTGCATTAAAAAAAAAGTTTCACTGTAGAGGAAACCATTCTTATTTTGGGTTTAGATTTTTTTATTAATGTTGTGCAGGGGCTAAGGGGTGTCATAGCCTGTGTGTTGAGATCAGAGGATGCTTGTGATGTCAGTTCTGTCTTCCTGCCTTTTCATCACAGGAAGGGAGCTCAGAAGACAAGTGCCTTTACTACCAAGCCATCCCATCAGCCTGAGAAACCTCCCTCAAGATTGTCTCCCTCACAGTATTTGAAGTGTTAGCAGTTTAAACATTTTCAAAATCTGTTTTTCTACAACTGACGTCTGTGGGTGATTACCCCTTTGGACAGCAGTCAATATTCCAAGCTGGTCTGTGTTTACAAAGCAGGAATCTAAGAGTACACTATTAGGGAGAGAAACTTTTTTAAAAAAATAATTATATTCCACGAATCTAAACACCCTTTCTTTAATTTTTAATGTGAATTTAGAATATAATTGTATCGCTCTCCCTTCTTTTTCCTTTCTCAAAATCCTTCATATATCTTTCCTTGTTCTCTTTCAAATTCAAGGCCTCTTTCTTCATTAGTTATTGTTACATTCATATATGCATATATGCGTGTGTGTGTTCCCAGGTACAGCCTGCTCAGTCTGTGTAACGTGATTCCTGTGTATGTTTTCAGAGCTGGCATTGGTATTGGGTAGCCGTTTGATGTGTCTTTCCCTGGGGAAGGCTATTTCTCATCATTCCCTTCTGGAGGGTTGAGGCCTTGTGGGTTTTCTCCTTTCTTTTTGTCATGTCTGTCATTGTTCTTATTCAGCTCCTGTTGAGGCAATCGTGTTGCTGAGCCTTTATGGGTATAGATTCTAACATTTCCAGAGGATACAATCTCACAACAAACTCCCTGACCCTCTGACCCTCTTTCTGTCCCCTTCTGCAGTGCTCCCTGAGCCTTAGATGCAGATTGTTTTGTAGATGTATCCTTTGGAACTGGTCTCCCCAACTCTACATTAACCACTATTTAATTAAAAACATAGATTGCAGCCTACTAAGTAGCTTATATTTTCATATAAGATAACCAGAGAAGAGATAGAAAAATTAAAGCTGCAGTAAGTGTTATTTATTGATATACCTAAGAGGAGAACTGTGGCAATGGATTCATGCAGAGTGAGTGAGAGAGTAGCAAAGCTTGAGAGAGATTCCCTGCTACTCAAGACTTCCAACCTTGAAATGATAGACAAAAATTGCCAAAATGCTGAGTAAAAATATTCAGTGGGAGTAGTAATCAGCTGTATCAAGCCGAGGTGCCATGAGCAGTGGTCAGTGATAGTATTCGGGCATCTGTACTGGGTTGCCCTTGGGGTTCTGACAGGATATGTCCTTAGCTACAGTCACTAAGAGCACCACTAACAGCCCTGTGCACATTTGCTATGTTCCCTTTAAAAGGTGGGCCTGTCCACCTCCTCTCTCTCTCTCTCTCTCTCTCTCTCTCTCTCTCCTCTCTCTACTCTCCTCTCTCCCTCCCTCGTCCTCCCCTCCTCATCCCCCTCTCAACACACTCTCTCTGCCCCTCTCGTCACCATACGCCACTTTACTTTATTTAATCGAAGAAGAGGAAAGAAATCTAAATCTCCACTCTCTCCTCTTCCCATCTCTCGCTCATCTCTCTCTCCCGCTCTCTCTCCTTCTCTCTCCCCTCCCTCTCTTTCTCCCCCCTCTCCTCTCTTTTCTCTCCCCTCTCTCTCCTCTCTCTCTCCCCTCTCTCCTCTCTCTCCCCCTCTCTCCTCTCTTTTCTCTCTCCTCTCTGTCCCCCTCCCCCCTCTCTCTTTCAGGCAGGAGGTCTGGCTACAGAGCATTTGAGTGTGGTTGTGAGCAGACTGCTGCAGCTTGCTTGCTGTCAGGGACCTTGAAATGCCATAGAGTTGTGGCAATAAACATGGCTACAGCTGGTACCTCTGCCATGAGGCTAGAATCTCAGCAAGCTAAGGAATGGGCTGGATCCAGCCGTCAAAGCCATGGCTTTAATCCTACCCATATTGCTTAGCAAATTAAAGACTCATGTGGTCAGAAAAAGAGAGAAATATACAGTAAAGATAGATTCAAAAATAAAAAAAAACCCTCTAAATGGTTTACTGTGTTTAAAAATATATGTAGGCTTGGGAGAAAAAAGTAAAGAAGAAAGTAGCTGGATGTGGTGGCGCACACCTTTAATCCCAGCACTTTGGAGGCAGAGACAGACAGACCTCTGTGAGCAGGACAGAAACCCTGACAACAATTTGCTGATGATATAATAGTATACATAAGTGACCCTAAAAATTCTACCAGAGAACTTCTACAACTGATAAACACCTTCAGTAACACAGCAGGATACAAGATTAAAAATAATCAGTATCTCTTCTATATACAGATGATAAGAAAAACATCACCCCCAACAATAGCCACAAATAGCATAAAATATCTTGGGGTAACTCTAACCAAAGAAGAAAGCCTTTGATCTTTGCCTGCTTTTCTCCACTCTCCTGAAAGTCCATTCCTTCACTTTTATTAGAGCTGACTTCTTCAGGATTCCAGTGTATACTGAAGACCAGCTGAGACATTCAGCCTCATGGACTGAGAAAATTCTGGATTCTTGGGCTTTCCGTTCATTGTCAGCTCTTGTTTGATTAGCTGAACTACAGCCTTTAAGTCATTCTAATAAATTCACATATATGGATTTATTATATATAACATATAACACACACACACACACACACACACACACACACACATATATATATTCAATTCTATAAGCTTTGCTACTTTAGAGAACCTTGACTCATACACTGGCTGTGGGGGGCTCCCTGAATGCTATTGGACAGCTGTTTATTCAATAGGATGGTAGGCAGACCACCAGAAATGAAATGGAATTTGCAAGGGGAAGTTCGATGGCGATTTGAAAAGAAGATACTGGGAGAATCCCCAGATAGTGCTTAGGTACCATGCTTCAGAGTTGATTAGCCTTAGAAGTTCGTAATGTGCTCTTTTACTAGGGCAGTTTTTTCCAGTCCCCAGTATTAGCTGACAGTTCCGTGTTGGAAATGACTTCTTTGTCCAGCTTTAAAACGTTCTGGCCTTAAGACCCCAGTCGTCTTGGTTGTTTCTCTTTTTCTCACCTGTATGGTTGATCAGTTACCAATCGTTTTCTCAGCTGTTCTCTCAAAGGTCTTACCTTTGTTTTGCTTCCCTTTTCTGACTCTAAACAAAGATTTTATGATCAAACATCTAGAAGAAGGCAATAAGCCTCTGACTGGCCAACCCTCCCTTAGTTCTGCCAAGGAGAGAGAGAGAGAGAGAGAGAGAGAGAGAGAGAGAGAGAGAGAGAGAGAGAGAGAGAGAGCACACGCAAGAAAGCATGAGCATACACATGCGCACAACACACCCACACCCCGATTTAATCTCTTCACGCTCCTTTGGCATCTTCACTATTTTTGGATGACGGGCACTACAACCTCATTATCACCTCTGTCTGGCACTAAGCGTATTATGGTTTCAGTTTAAATTTCAGAAATCACTTTCGTCTGTTGTGTCCCCTCTGTTTTGCCATGCGTGTGAGTCTCTGAGGCTTTGTGTCTGCACTTCCCAGGTCCGTACCCAAAGAACTTCCAGACCAAATTTCCCAGCGCCTTAAAGGCCACATCAAGGACCCCATCCCTAGAAAGTCTCCACATCTGCAGTCAGTTTACATGGAGCTCGCTCTGTTACCACTCCTTTTACACCAGCCTGCACTTGGGTGTGACTTTGGACCTTCTACACTGTGTAATAGTGTCTTTAGTTTGCAAGGGTCTTTTCTTTGTTTTCTTTTTTTTAAATTTATTTATTTATTTTTAATTAAAAATTTCCACCTCCTCCCCTCCTCCCATATCCCTCCCCCTCCCTCTCCAGTCCAAAGAGCAGTCAGGGTTCCCTGCCCTGTGGGAAGTCCAAGGTCCTCCCCCCTCCATCCAGGTCTAGGAAGGTGAGCACCCAAACAGACTAGGCTCCCACAAAGCCAGTACATGCAGTAGGATCAAAATCCAGTGCCATTGTCCTTGGCTTCTCAGTCAGCTCTCCTTGTCAGCCACGTTCAGAGAGTCCAGTTTGATCACATGCTCCATCAGTCCAGCTGGCCTTGGTGAGCTCCCATTAGATCAGCTCCACCGTCTCAATGGGTGGGCACACCCTTCACGGTCCTGACTTCCTTGCTCATGTTCTCCCTCCTTCTGCTCCTCATTTGGACCTTAGGAGCTCAGTCCAGTGCTCCAATGTGGGTCTCTGTCTCTAGCTTCATCCATCACCAGATGAAGGTTCTATGGTGATATGCAAGATATTCATCAGTATGGCTATAGGATAGGGCCATTTCAGGCTCCCTCTCCTTAGCTGCCCAAGGATCTAGCTGGGGACATCTCCATAGACACCTGGGAACACCTCTAGAGTCAAGTCTCTCGCCAACCCTAAAATGGCTCCCATAATTAAGATATATACTTCCTTACTCCCATATCCACCCTTCCTCCATCCCAACTGTCCCATTCACCCCAAGCTCTCCCCATCCTCCCCTTCTCACTTTTTTTCTCCCCATCTCCCCTTACCCCCACCCCATCCCCACCCCCAAGTTTCCAATTTATGCCTGGCAATCTTGTCTCCTTCCAATATCCAGGAGGATAACTATGTTTTTCTTTGGGTTAACCTTCTTATTTAACTTCTCTAGGATCATGTATTATAGGCTCAATGTCCTTTATTTATGGTTAGAATCCACTTATGAGTGAGTACATACCATATTCATCTTTTTGGGTCTGGGTTACCTCACTCAGGATGGTGTTTTCTATTTCCATCCATTTGCATGCAAAATTCAAGATGTCATTGTTTTTTACCGCTGAATAGTACTCTAATGCATACATATTCCACACTTTCTTTATCCATTCTTCCATTGAGGGGTATCTAGGTTGTTTCCCGGTTCTGGCTATTACAAATAATGCTGCTATGAACATAGTTGAACAAATGCTTTTGTAATATGATAGAGCATCTCTTGGGTATATTCCCAAGAGTGGTATTGCTGGATCCTGGGATAAGTTGATGCCGAATTTCCTGAGAAACCACCACACTGATTTCCAAAATGGTTGCACAAGTTTGCATTCCCACCAGCAATGGATGAGTGTTCCCCTTACTCCACATCCTCTCCAGCAAAGGCTATCATTGATGTTTTTGATTTTAGCCATTCTGACAGGTGTAAGATGGTATCTCAAAGTTGTTTTGATTTGCATTTCTCTGATCGCTAAAGAGGTTGAGCATGACCTTAAGTGTCTTTTGGCCATTTTAACTTCTTCTGTTGAGAATTCTCTGTTCAGTTCAGTGCCCCATTTTTAAATTGGGTTAATTAGCATTTTAAAGTCTAGTTTCTTGAGTTCTTTATATATTTTGGAAATCAGACCTTTGTCTGTTGCGGGGTTGGTGAAGATCTTCTCCCAGTCAGTAGGTTGCCTTTTTGTCTTAATGACAGTGTCCTTTGCTTTACAAAAGCTTCTGTTTTAGGAGGTCCCATTTATTCATTGTTGCCCTTATTGTCTGTGCTACTGGGGTTATACATAGGAAGTGGTCTCCTGTGCCCATGTGTTATAGAGTACTTCCCACTTTCTCTTCTATCAGGTTCAGTGTGTTCAGATTGATATTGAGGTCTTTAATCCATTTGAACTTGAGTTTTGTGCATGGTGATAGATATGGATCTATTTTCATTCTTCTACAGGTTGACATCCAGTTATGCCGGCACCATTTGTTGAAGATGTTTTCTTTCTTCCATTGTATACTTTTAGCTCCTTTGTCGAAAATCAGGTGTTCATAGGTTTGTGGGTTAAAATCCGGGACTTCTACTCGATTCCATTGGTCAACATCTCTGTTTTTGTGCCAATACCAAACTGTTTTCATTACTGTAGCTCTGTAATAGAGTTTGAAGTCAGGGATGGTAATGCCTCCGGAAGTACCTTTATTGTATAGAATTGTTTTTGCTATCCTGGGTTTTTTTTTTTTTTTGTTTTTTCCATATAAAGTTTATTATTGTTCTCTCAAGGTCTGTGAAGAATTTTGTTGGGATTTTGATGGGGATTGCATTGAATCTATAGATTGCTTTTGGTAGAATTACCATGTTTACTTTGTTGATCCTTCTAATCCAAGAGCAAGGGAGATCCTTCCATTTTCTGGTATCCTCTTCAATTTCTTTCTTCAAAGATTTAAAGTTCTTGTCAAATAGATCTTTCACTTTCTTGGTTAGACTGACCCCAAGATATTTTATGCTATTTGTGGCTATCGTGAAAGGTGATGCTTCTCTGATTTCTTTACCTTTCTGCTTCTTTATCCTTTGTGTATAGGGGGAAACTGATTTTTTGGAGTTGATCTTGTATCCTGCCACATTACTAAAGGTGTTTATCAGCTGTAGGAGTACTTTGGTAGAGTTTTTGGGGTCGCTCATGTACACTATCATATCATCTGCAAATAATGAAAGTTTGACTTCTTCCTTTCCAATTTGAATCCCCTTGATATCCTTATGCTGTCTTATTGCTATTGCTAGAACTTCAAGCACCATATTGAAGAGGTATGGAGAGAGTAGACAGTCTTGTCTTGTTCCTGATTTTAGTGGAATGTCTTTGAGTTTCTCTCCACTTAATTTAATGTTAGCTGTCGGCTTGCTGTATATTGCTCTTATACTTAAGAATGAACTTAGCCGGGCGGTGGTGGCGCACGCCTTTAATCCCAGCACTCGGGAGGCAGAGGCAGGCGGATCTCTGTGAGTTCGAGACCAGCCTGGTCTACAAGAGCTAGTTCCAGGACAGGCTCTAAAGCTGCAGAGAAACCCTGTCTCGAAAAACCAAAAAAAAAAAAAAAAAAAAAAAAAAGAATGAACTTTGTATCGCTAATCCAAGAGCTTTATCATAAAGGGGTGTTGAATTTTTTCAAATGCTTTTTCAGCATCTAATGAAATGATCATTTGGTTTTTTTCCTTCAGTTTATTTATATGATGGATTACATTGATAGATTTTCATATGTTGAACCAGCCCCGCCTCTCTGGGATGAAGCCTACTTGATCATAATGTATAATTTTTTGGATGTATTCTTGGATTCGGTTTGCCAGTATTTTATTGAGAATTTTTGTATCAATGTTCATGAGTGAGATTGGTCTGTAATTCTCTTTCTTGGTTAAGTCTTTGTGTGGTTTTGGTATCAGGGTGACTGTAGCTTCATAAAAGGAGTTTGGCAATGACTCTTCTGTTTCTATTTTGTGAAAAACATTAAGGAGTAAGGAGTATAGCTCTTCTTGGAAGTTCTGGTAGAATGCAATGAATTCTACATTGAAACCATCTGGTCCAGGGCTTTTTTTGGTAAGGAGGTTTCTGATCATGGCTTCTAATTCCTCGCGACTTACAGGTCTATTTAAACTGTTCACCTGGTCTTGATTTAATTTTGGCATATGGTACTTATCTTAAAAAGTGTCCATTTCTTTCACATTTTCCAATTTTGTGGCATACAGGCTTTTGTAGTAAGATACATTCTCTGAATTTCCTCTGTGTCTGTGGTTATGTCCCCCTTTTCATTTCTGATCTTATTAATTTGCGTGTTCTCTCTCTGGCGTTTGATTAGCTTGGATAGGGGTTTGTCAATCTTGTTGATTTTCTCCAAGAACCAGCTTTTTGTTTCATTGATTCTTTGGATTGTTTTCTGTGTTTCTATTTTGTTGATTTCTGCCCTCAGTTTGATTATTTCCAGTCTTCTACTCCTCCTAGGTGAATCTGCTTCCTTTTTTCTAGATCTTTCAGGTGTGCTGTTAAGTCTCCAATGTGTGTTTTCTCCATTTTCTTTATGTGGGCTCTTAGTGCTATGAACTTTCCTCTTAGCACTGCTTTCATAGTATCCCATAGGTTTGGGTATGATGTGTCTTTGTTTTCATTGAATTCAAGGAAAACTTTAATTTCTTTCTTTATTTCTTCCTTGACCATGGGTAGTTAGTAGTTGACTGTTCAGTTTCCATGAGTTTGTAGGCTTTCTGGGGTTAGAGTTGTTGCTGAATTCTAACTTTATTCCATGGTGATCCAATAGTACACAGGTGGTTACTACAATTTCTTTGTATCTATGGATGTTTGCTTTGTTACCAATTATAGGATCAATTTTTGGGAAGGTTCCATGTGCTGCTGAGAAGAAGGTATATTCTTTTCTGTTTGGTGGAATGTTCTATAGATGTCTGTTAAGTCCATTTGGTTCATTACATCTGATAGTTTTCTTATTTCTCTGTTAAGTTTCTGTCTGGTTGACCTGTCCATTGGTGAGAGCAGAGTGTTGAAATCTCCTACTATTAGAGTGTGGGGTTTGATGTATACTTTGAGTTCTAGTAACTTTTCTTTTACATATGTGGTTGCTTTTATATTAGGGGCATAGATATTCAGGATAGAGACTTCCTCCTGATGAATTGTTCCTGTTATGAGTATAAAGTGTCCATCTCCATCTCTTCTGATTGATTTTAGTTTGAAATCAATCTTGTTAGATATTGTTAGTATAGCCACACCCGCTTGTTTCTTTGGTCCATTTGATTGGAGAACCTTTTCCTATCCCTTTACTCTGAGGTAGTGTCTGTCTTTAAGTTTGAGGTGTGTTGCTTGTAAACAGCCGAATGTTGGATCCTGACTTCGTATCCATTCTCTTAACCTGTGCCTTTTTATAGGTGAATTGACTCCATTGATATTAAGTGATATTAATGACAAGTGGTTCTTAACTCTGGTTATTTTTTTGGTGGTAGAGTTTGTGTGTTTCCCTTCTTTGAGTTGTGCTGGTGGAGGGTTGTAAGATGCTTGTGTTATTATGGGTGTTGTTGGCTTCCTTGGTTTGTGATTTTCCTTCTAGTATTTTTTGTAAGGCTGGGTTTGTGGCAACATATTGTTTAAACTGTTTTTGTCCTGGAATATCTTGTTTTCTCCATCGATAGTGAATGCAAGCTTTGCTGGGTATAGTAGTCTGAGCTTGAATCCATGTTCTCTTAGTATCTGCAGCACATCTATCCAAGACCTTCTGGCTTTCGTGGTTTCCATTGGGAAGTCAGGTGTAATTCTGATAGGTTTCTCTTTATATGTTATTTGACCTTTTTCCTTTGCAGCTCTTTTTTTTTTTTTTTTTTTTGGTTTTTCTAGACAGGGTTTCCCTGTAGTTTCTAGAGCCTGTCCTGGAACTAGCTCTTGTAGATCAGGCTGGCCTCAAACTCAGAGATCCGCCTGCCTCTGCCTCCCAAGTGCTGGGATTAAAGGCGTATGCCACCACCGCCCGGCTCCTTTGCAGCTCTTAATATCTGCTCTTTATTCTGTATGTTTTGTGTTTTGATTATTATATGGTGTGGGGATGCTTTCTTTTGATCCAGTCTATTTGGTGTTCTGTATGCTTCTTGTACCTTCATAGGAATATCTTTCTTTAGGTTGGGAAATTTTTCTTCTATAATTTTGTTGAATATATTTTCTGGGCCTCTGAGCTGTAATTCGTCTCCTTCTGCTACCCCTATTATTCTTAGGTTTGGTCTTTTCACGGTGTCCCAGATTTCCTGGATGTTTTGTGTTAAGAATTTGTTGGATATGTTTTGTTCTTTAATCAGTGAGTTTATTTTCTCTATAGTATCTTCAGTGTCTGAGATTTTTTTTCTTCTATCTCATGTATTCTGTTTGTAATACTTGTCTCTATAGTTCCTGTTCGTTTACCCAGAATTTCCATATCCAGCCTTCCCTCAGTTTGTGTTTTCTTCATTACCTCCATTTCATTTTTCAAGTCTTGAACTGTTTCCCTTACCTGTTTTATGGCTTTTTCTTGTTTTGCTTGGTTTTCTTGGGTATCTTTGAGAGACTTTTTCATTTTCTCTACCTTTTTGTTTGTCATCTCTATTTCTTTATGGCAGTTTTTCACTTCCTGTTTAAGGTCCTCTATTATTTTCATAAAGTTCTGTTTAAAGTCGATTTCTTCGATTTCTTCCAGAGTAGGGTGTTCAATTCCTCTTGTTTCGGGATCCCTGGATTCTGGTGATGTCATTGTTGCCTTTCAGGTTGTTGGAGGAATTCTTGCATTGGTGCCTGCCCATCTCTTCCTTCAAATGGAGCCAGGAGAGTCTTGGTGTCTTGGTCCAGTCTTTGCTATGACTGACTCTCTGGGTGGATCTCAGTGCAGGGGCAAGAACTGTTCCTGTCTGGATGGAACTCCTCAGCACTGAAACAGGGATGCCTGGTAGCCCCCCTCTGGGTGGATGGCCTGAGTGCAGGAGCAGGATGCTGTTGCTGAGCCAAGGACCTTGCAGACAGTAGGGCAGGCTTGGGGGAGGCAGGGTCTTGTGTAACAAAGAAACCCCTGCAGCAGGAGCTGGGGGAGGGAGGCTGTGCTCTCTTCCAGGACAGGCCGCCCGGGATAGCACACACTCACCCGTCTGGATGGAACTCCTCGGCACTGAAACAGGGATGCCTGGTAGCCCAAGGACACATGGACAAAAGGGCGAACGTGGGGGCCACAAGGGTCTTTTCTTAAATGAGTCCTACTCTGAATTCTCCACTGTCTGATATAAAGGCTCACAAAAGCCAGCCTGTATATTAGGGGAGCTCAGTGTTTATTGAATGACAAATTGAGATGCAGTTTGAACCAAACATCCCATTAATTGAGATGGTTAACAATGTAAGACTATAAGTTGTCTATGATTTAAATACGACAGTTACACCCATGAGAACAGAGCACTGGCTAAGATCCCCTGTTATCTATGCAAACTGGCTATAAACAAAACACTTGAGTCCAGGTAGATATGACACAAGGATGTGTGACAGAATCTCGGGACCAAGTCTGCATTCTTTTGCTGAAAGGTACCAAATTCAAGTTATTTCCTAACATTGCTAACACCATTTTCAGTCTTAGATACTGGATCTCAGAATTGGTAGCTAAGCCAGACACATTAATCTAGTCTCTATGTCTATTTAATCTAGGTTTTCCTGGGAATGCTAGGCTGTGCCAGACACTTAGAAGATGTAAGGAACCAGATAAAACTGACAATGTTTAATAAAAAAAATGAAGTGGTACACAAACACGATCTGCTCTTCTCTTAGCCTTTCGGCTAAGATCAAGACATTCAGGATCTGTTCTGCGGGTTATCATTACCCCAATTCACAACTTAGGATTCTTGAAATATTTCCAGAGTGCCTTGCTTGGGTTGTTCAAAGATTGAGGATCTCAAACTTGGCTGTGTCTTATGTTCTGCAATAATAGCTTGACATCCAGTAAATATTTTGAATAAAAAATGAAAGCTTTTCCATATTTTCATAACACCACAAAGTAAGTTCTTTATAATTTGGTCAGGTGGCAGAAATGGCAAGAAACTAACCCTATCCAACCAAGAATTGAAACTACCAGCCCCACTGTGAGTTTTGAGCCTCTTACCACTTTTTCTTAGAAAAGTGTTTCTCAACTTACAGATGGGTTCTTGATTACTCTGGAAAAGGGTAACTTCCTAATGCAATTGAATAAGCTGATTTAAGTACATCTTCTGTAGAAACAATGAGAAAAGGAGTAAAAATCCTAATAGCTCATGCCTGTAATCCCAGCACTGCCCTAGTAAAGAAAGAAGATCAGAAGTTCAAGGCCAGCCTGGGCTACATAAAACTCCATCTTAAGAAAGCTGAGTAGTGATGATAATATTGTCAATAACTATACAGGGGAGAAAGGTGACTACAATCTATTGAAATAAGACAGGTAGGGAACACGCTAGAAGTGTTCCTCTGCAGATATGTGCTTAGAAAGCCCACGGGAAGGTCCTCAAAGGAGGTGGCCAAGTAAGTCAGATAAACTAGAGAAAGACTTCTGCTAGGTGAGCCCTTAGTGGTTTGGTGAAATAAATGGGTAGAAGGAAAGTTGTGCAGTTTCTAAGTCTAAGATTGCTTATCACCTCGGAAGTGATACTAGCAATCACTTCAGAGGATGGTTTATCATTTACAACATATTATCCAAGTCCCCACACGCATTTCTATTCACTTCCTGATGTTTGACCAAGAGATCCAGGTGTTGGTGAGCCTGAGGATTTCTAGTACCCACCACCTCACAGGATACTTACCATAAAAATGGATACACGACAAGAAGGGGTAGATGGTAGGGTACTGACCTACAAAACACAAGTGAGATTCAGAAGGGAGACTAGAAAGATGGACTGGTCACACAGAAATTTTGTTTATTTGTGTCATTATGTGTTTATGAAGCTGAATAAGATTCCCTGTAAATGATGAGTCCATTAATTTTGTCTGTGCATTCAATCCCTACATCCCGAGACTCTCCATTCAATCCCTACATCCCCAGACTCTCCATTTAATCCCTACATCCCCAGATTCTCCATTCAATCCCTACATCCCTGAGACTCTCCATTCATCCCTACATCCCCAGACTCTCCATTCAATCCCTACATCCCCCAGACTCCCAATTCAATCCCTACATCCCTGAGACTCTCCATTGAATCCCTACATCCCGAGACTCTCCATTCAATCCCTACATCCCCAGACTCTCCATTCAATTCACACATCCCAAGACTCTCCATTCAATCCCTACATCCCCAGACTCTCCATTCAATCCCTACATCCCCAGACTCTCCATTCAATCCCTACATCCCCCAGACTCTCCATTCAATCCCTACATCCCCCAGACTCTCCATTCAATCCCTACATCCCTGAGACTCTCCATTGAATCCCTACATCCCGAGACTCTCCATTCAATCCCTACATCCCGAGACTCTCCATTCAATCCCTACATCCCCAGACTCTCCATTCAATCCCTACAACCTGAGACTCTCCATTCAATCCCTACATCCCCAGACTCCCCATTCAATTCACACATCCCAAGACTCTCCATTCAATCCCTACATCCCCAGACTCTCCATTCAATCCACACACCCTACAGACTCTCCAGACCCTGCTTGTCTGTCTATAAAATAGCCCATGCTTCCTTTACCTCATTGTACTTGACTTTTGCTTGCTTAACTATACAGACTCTAAGGAGTGTTTGTTCACAAAATGTGGTTCTCACAAAGAACTCAGAAGACAAAGGTCTTATTTGCATTAAGTAGAGTTTTGAGACAAGCTGATAAGGGAGGGGCTTAAGAGACCTGTGCGGACTACTTTCCACCAGTGGAAACTCTTGCTTAAGATCTTTGTCTTAAGCAAGTCCTAGGGTGATGATTTCTGCCTGGTACTAGCTCATCCTATTGTGGCCTTTACTGATAGGAAGGTCTTCCTAAAGTTTCTGTTTATGTAATGGAGAAAGAATTCAAATGGGAGCCAGACTCCTGAAGGGATGATTATGCTCATTAGCAGTAAGTTACTGTCTACTCAACAAAATTCTGAGACCCCCAAACAAATGCAAAAGCTTTAGTTCTAGCAGGAAAGACTAAAGCATCATCACCTGACATGCCAGTGATGAGCTACATGCTAGAGGGTACACTAAAGAACAGGGAACTGCGTGTATCTTGAGTTAGGAAAGGATTGTGTTGAATGTAGTAGAATGCAAGGCCTTTTAACAAGGCATGTTTGATGCCATACCAATCTTTAAAAACTCATAAACTGAGATAGAGTAAAACAAAATAATATTACAAAGTAAAATGAGATTGGAATTCTCACAATCAACTTGAGGTTCCATTCGTGGAAAAGGCATGGGTTATTCAGTGACTGAGGAGGTAAAGAGGGCCAGGGCAGGAGAGGCATTACAGACTGTCCCAAGGTAACTTGTCTCTGTAAATGATACCACTTTGGTTTTAAAAGAATCACTTTTGGCTGCTGAATTGAGCATCAAATGTCAGATGTTGGGATTAGGATCTTAGAGTCCTATTATCAGAAAGTCACAGAAATCGTCACAAGAGATGGTACCGGCCCCAACTGTTATGGGACCTCTGGGGGTGGTGACAAGGGATTAAGTTCTGAATACATGTGAAGGGAGGGTTTACAGGATGAGCTGGTGGTCAGAAGTAGAAAGGGAGAAGAAGACTGAAGAATAATTCCAGGGTTGATGTCCCCTGCCTCAATAAGGCTGGTAGAGAGGAGCCGGGACACAGAGGAGGAACCGGCCGGGAGGCAGCTATGCTAGTGCGGCAAGAGATGGGAGTCTCAAGTAAGGTGATGCCAATGGACATCAGAAAGGTGAAGGATTGTCTAAGATGTGTGGCAGATGCATAAGGGAGGGTTAGAGGAAAACATGAGACGACTCCTGAGGTTCTGGCATGAGGTAGTTATTATTATTATTGTTGTTGTTGTTGTTGTTGTTATTAGAAAGAAAGTACAAAGCTTTTATAAGTTATCTAAAGTGTTAGAGGCTAATAATTTGTAACCTCCTGATTGGATTGCTTACATGCCTGGTTTTAGAGTCTGTGTTCTTATGCCTTGCACAGGTCTCATTTTCCCCAGAAGCAAAATTAATAGGACAGGAGCCTGCAAGCTGGAAAGCACCTTTAGAACACCCTGTCCCTGAGCTTTCCAAGGGGGCAATGCACCAGGAAAGTCCCGTGAATGGCTGAAGAAGAAAGGGAAGCTGAGCCGGGAGCCCTTTCTGTTACGCCGCTGCGTGCCATCCTTTCTGTTACGCCGCTGCGTGCCGCCCTTTCTGTTACGCCGCTGCGTGCCGTCCTTTCACAGGTCTAAAAATAAGGCGGCTGGCAAGTGCCAGGCCTGCTGTCATGCATGAAAACAGCAGCTTTCCAAGTTACGCTTGCATTTTGACAAAAGGAAGGCTATTATCAGGTTCAGCTAAGGTACATGGCAAGTAGTACGCCCTGAGTATTACCTGTGTTGTGTGGCCTTTCCTGAAACAAAGGCAAGGACCCAAGATCGTGGACTCATACATCTTTACTTGTAAGTGTTCGTTGTAATGAGTCATTGGTCTGGCACGAGGCCTCTGGTTTCTGCTATACCACAATAATGGGTTCTCTTTGGGACTCCTCTTGGCTGTCCTGTTGTTGCCCTGTGTCATGAAGATCCTGTAGCTTTGGATCTACAGGACCAGCCTTTTTTCATGCTCATAGATGGGGTGGATGTTGGATGGGCCAACTTATAGCCCTGGTTCTGGGCCTGGGTTGTGGCTGCTTTGGTTAGCTTGCTGGTTTTCCCTCAACCTCACCACCAGGGCGAACTCTCCAGCATTGCCCAAGCTAGCTTACCCAATGCAGCTGATGGCAAAGGGTGAGGCCAGTTCCCCGGCTCTTATACTCTGGGGAGGGGGCAGCTCTACCGTGTTGCCCAGGCCAGATGTGGGGTCCATTCTCCAGAGTGTTGCAGCTAGCGCAGAGTACCAGCTGTCTTGTTATCATGTCCATGAGACTGGCTCTACTGTGGCCCAGGCAAGGTGCAGGGCCTGCTCTCCCACTCTTGTGACCCCGGGGCCAGTTCTCCCACCTGCTGCAGATGGCGAGGGGCAAAGGGCAAGGAGGAGGCTTCTCTCTCACCCGTGCTGTTGCAGGGCAGGCCAGTAGTGGGGTCATATCTCTCACACTCATAACTTTGGACTGGCACACCCGTATCCCTGCTAACAGGGTCAGCTGTAGTGTTATTGCCCAGGGGAGGTACAGGGCCAGATCTCCAGAGTGCTGCAGCTGGTGAGGGGCATGCCCAGCTCTCCTACCTGCCACAGGCGATGGGGGTGGGGGAGCAGCTCTCCCATGCTCACATTCTCGAGCCAACTTGCCCCCACCTCACCTCTACCCCCATCAACAGGGTACAATGGGCATTTTTGAGATTTTGCTGACCTAATGTCTCCACCAGATGGTCTGGCTTCTTCCATGACTGTCCACTCTAGGAGCACCAGTTTCAAAGCCATCTCAAGTGGATTCTGAAGACATCTCTTGAAACCAGCCTAAGAACTTTGTTATTGAAAGAATGAATGCCCGGTGTGTCAAGCCTTAGTTTATTCTGCCCTGGAGAAAATTATCTGATATACTAACAAACCTCAAAGGAAAAAAAGCCTTGAGTCATAGGATCCCACATGGTGAAACATCAGGAGTCAGAAGGGAGACGTGTAGGCAGATGTCTGGATTAATTAACACAGTTTCTGCTGGCCTTCAGCAAGGGTCAGTCACTAGTTCCACAGGGTTTGGTTGTGAGGAGTAAAACAGACAGTGAACAAGAATGTCAAGTTCCCTAAAAAGCAGGCCATAGAACACAAAGGTTCTGAATTGCCTGGTTTACGTTAAAACAAAGTGTTCTTGGCCCATCGGTGCGACCTCTTTTAACTGGTGAATTTGGGGAGGGCAGTCTGTTTGGCATTGCATAGCTTTCTGTATACAAAAGATCAGAATACCCAGAGCAAAATAGATAGTTATTTATCAGCTATCAGTTATTATGCTATCAGCTGGACCTTCACGCTTGGTCTGCCTCTTTGCTGGTGCCTCTCCTCACAAAGGCCCAGACATGTGGGAAAACTCCAGGTCTGTTCTTTCACACTTTGTCTTTCCCATCTCTTGTGGTTGATGTCATGTGCACTGTGGCCTATGTTACTGCTATACACTGTCTTAACCATAACCTCCAACTCAGAACTGTCTGCCCTTCAGCCTCTTGAGCAGCTTCACTTGGAACTCTAGCAGGTACTTCTGATCTGATGGCTATTCTACCCCAATGACTCGATTCCCCAAGCCCGGGAGTTTTACTGTACATTTTAAACTACTTATCTATATTGTCAGCAATTCCCTATGAGTTTTTTTTTTTCAAAATATAAATCTAGGGAGATGGCCTAGTCAGAGACCACACAGATCAGATTCCTGGTGCTCACGCGCTTCCCTCCATTCCCTCCTCAACCTTGTCTGAATACTTGATGTGGCTGACATCCTGAAACTCAATAAGTGGAGGCCAAAGAACCCAGAAATGTAAGCGAGACTCTCTTCCTTTGAAAGAAAGAAGCAGACAGATGGGAGCTCATCAAATCCAGCTGGACCGGGTATGAATGAGCATGTGATCAAACCGGACTCTCTGATTGTGGCTGACAATGGGGGCTGACTGAGAAGCCATTGAAAAAGGCACTGGGACTTGTTTTTATGGCATGTTCTGGCTTTTTGGGACCCTAGTCTATTTGGATGCACAGCTCCCTAGGCCTGGATGTAGCGGGGAGGGCCTTGGACTTCCCACAGGGCAGGATTCCCTGTCCTCTCTCAAGCAGGGAGGGAGAGGGAGGAGTGGGTGTGGGGGAGTGGGAGGGGATTGGGAGGAGGAAAGGAATGTAAATATTTGAATGGAAAAATAAAATAAAATAAAAGAAGCAGACAGACACGAGAGGGCAGATGGGGGGTGGGAGCAAGCACTAGCAACATGCACTGAGCACCCCACAAGTATCGCCCTTCTGATTTTACTTCTTTATACTTAACTTTGTAATGTGAAGAGGTTGGACCAAGTTTAAACGACTGAGCTCTCCTTTCACATCACAGAAGCCATAACAACTGGTAACAAAGTCCTCTGCTTGCCTCTCCCGTCTTCAGTTCTGACTGGCAGGAAAAGGGAAAGAACTTACTGCCGGTGAGGGAAGAAATTGGGTGGGAGGAGGTGCAATCTTGAGTAAAATCCACAGTGGTCCATGGCGTCCTGTAGGCTGCAACATGCGGTTTTATCAGAGGGCCATTTATTTTGTTCAAATTGCTTTAATTATCAGAATGCATAACTTCTAAATATACAAATGGGAAGTTTTAGAAGCTTGGGATGTTGATATCACTCAATGGGTATAGGTGCTTATTGGGCAAGCTTGGAGACCCATGTGCCATTCCCAAAGCTCACAGAAAGGTGCAAGGAGAGAACCAACTTTATAAAGTTGACTTCCACATGCACATCAAAGCACACACACACACACACACACACACACACCCTGCCCATATCACCAATAATAATAATAAATAGAATTTTTAAACTTTCAGAAACTGGGAAAAAAGAAAAGAAATCAGAAAGACAGGCTTCTTTCAAGGGTTGGAAGACTTAATGATGAGATGATCATATTCCCTTTGGACAGAGCTGCAGAGTCAATGAAATTCTTACCAAAGTACAAAGTCAGTTTCTCTTGTGCAGAATAGACAAGTCTACCCTAAAATTCATACAGAAATTCAAGGGAGAGAAGCAAAGAAGCAGGAAGGGTGGAGCGAGGGAGAGAGAGGACTTGAGAAGGAACAAAGTTGAAGGTCTCACTTCCTGATTTCAAACTTGCCCCAAAGCTACAGTAATTCGCACTGTGTGATAGGGACATAGGACAGACATAGAGCTGAGCAAAATGGATGAAAAGTCCAGCAATACATCCCCCACATCAAGGAGGCTGAGATAATTCTACAGAGAAAGAATAGTTTAGTTTTTAAAATAAATTTTAGTGGAACATGTACAAAAGAACTTTCTTTATCCCCCCAAGGGTAACTCAAAACAGGTTAGAGACCCAGATATGAACAGAACATATTTTGTTTTTAGAAGAAAATGTTAGGAAGTGATAAACAAACTTGGCTTATTATACAGCGGAGTAACTTTATGAAAGGAATAAAGTATTGATCTGTGATGCACAACAGGTGAATCTTGACATTATGTTCACCGCAAGAGGCCTATCACAAAAGATCAAGAGCTGCTTGATGTCATTTATGTGAAATGTCCAGCACACAGAGTTGATCAAAACAGAAAGCAGATTTGTAACTGCTATGATTCCAGGAAAAGGAAGGGGAAATAGGAATTTCTCTAACTGGGTATAGTTCCTTTCTTGTGGTAATTAAATTGTCAGAAATATCAGAGTTAAGTAGTGGTGTTGGTCACGCAACTGTGTGTATACACTAAACACCCTGCTGAATTAATATTGTGCTTGTGAGACTCTGCATTAGGTTTATACAGCTTTCTTTTGTGTGTTAACTATATTTTAATGACTATTATTAAATAAATAAATTTAAAGAACACATAGATAGCAAAACCTTCAACAGATCACTTTCTTCTACGAGTCCCAGCATCCTAATGCAAGCTATCACACTGCCCTCTAAGACTGCATGGCCATGCAACTCATCCTCCCGCTAGTAGGCAATTCTCTAACCAAAGCAACATCCTCTTCTAAAAATGCAAGTGAAGTCCCCCAGGCTCCAGAGAGTATCCCTTCACCAACAGACTGTGTTCTCTGAACATCTCTGCTCTCCCAGGATTCAAATGCACAGCTTTCCTTGGAGAAATGGGTCCACAGCTAATAAAGCCTCAAGGTCTCCTCAAGAGAGAAGAGTTGACAACAGTGTGCCTTCCCGGCTGCTCTGTGGATGCAGAGAACCTGGAACAAGAAGCGAAACAGAAGGTGGAACCAGAGTGAGCTGGAGCAGGGCCAGTACACCTCCCACCCCCGCTAGACCCGCTCTGTCTAGAGCTCTCAGAAAACACTGGGGTTCCTTCCCCACCCCACAGTCAAAATGGCTGTCTTCAAGGAAACAGCAAAACACATCGGATGCTGGAGAAAGATGCAGGGAAAAATGAACTCTTGCACCCTGCCAATGGGAATGAGAATTAGTACAGTCACATGGAAATTAACATGGATATTCCTCAAAAAGGGAAAACTGATACCACCATATGACCCAGCTGGTCCCCTCCTAAGAACCCAATGGAATCTAAGTCATCCAGCAAAATACTTGTGTATCCATGCTTATTGCTGTACCATTCATAATAACCAAGTTATGACAGTGGCCCAGGTGCTTGCTGATGGATGAATGGATAAAAAATACACTGCATATGTATACAATAGAACATTATCAGCCGTAAGGAAGAAATCAATGTCATTTTTAGAAAAAAGATATGTGAAAATAGGAGAAATGCTAGTGAGAAAGGGAGCCGTGAGGAGATGGGAGGAACATATAAGGTAATGGGAGTAAATATGATCAAAGGACATGTATGAAGAGGCATGACGAAATCTATTGTTTTACACAACTAATAGTCAATAAAGAGTTTACAACACGAATGTAAATATTTTCAGCATATAGATATTAATCAGCTTCTTTGAGGTATGACTTAGAATAACTAATAAACTATCTCCATTTAATGTGTTCAAAGAAATTAAAATGTAGGGCAGGCATGGTGGCACTTGTGTACTCAGGAAGCAGGAGCAGGAGAATCAGGGGTTTAAAGCCAGTCTCTGCTATATAGAGAGAATCAGCCTGGATAGTATGAGACCCTGTTTCAAAAAATAATAATTAGAAAGCTCATTAAGAGGCAAGCCTCACAACGGGAGCAGTGGGTCGCAGCACTCAAGAGCTTGACGTTTTCCTCCTTGACCAACTAGGAAGTGATGATCACCAGCTCTGATCTCCTGAGTTGATGTCCTGTTCTTCAGGGTCCTCTCTAAGTTCTGGCCCAGCTAGAGAAGATGGCGTACCTTATTTATTTGGTAAGGAAGGCTAGCGTTCAAGATTTTGGTATTGACTAAATTTTAGAAAGTGACGGGGGAGACACGAAAGGATACGGATGATCACCACTGTGAGTGACGAGGTCCATCCTCTCCTCCAGAAAAGGCCGTGAAAGAAGGAAGAAGAGCGAGCGTCTCATTTGAATTCAGAAAGAGTGCCTTCTTCCTCCTTGTGTCTTGCCCTCTTCTGCAGAAAAGACATCTACCGCTTCTGTTCTTGCCTTGGCTGTCACCTGTGTCTCCCACAAGATTTGTATCTGGGCCATTACTATTCTCTTGGGAGTAGTTAAGCCAGCAGAGACTGAGAAAACTCACTAAGCTCTGAGACTCTCAATTGTCTATTTCAGATCGCTACAGACCATGTTCGTCCTGCCGCTGGTGCTGAGCCTGGGCTTGCAGCTTCATCAGATAGCGGGTAAGAAGGGATAATGGGGGGCCCGGGAACAATGGGCAGGAGGTGGCCCCTAGCCAAAGCTGGAAACAAGTGTGCTCCTCTGTCTGTAGACTTGCTTTGAGAGGAGTGTGGATATTTCAAGTAGCAAAGAAAAATGGTTCCCTGGGTGGCTGGTCCCGTTTTACAGAAACAGAGACTGGGAATATTAATCCATCTGTCCCCGTTATCCAATGCTTGCAATGAGACCGATTAGTCAGGACACACGCGTCTGAATGGATGTGAGAGAGTAGTGGTTTAGCTCCATTTAAGGTAAGGGGCAAACAGCTGCCTCCCCTCCATCAGGAACAGTGACCAGGGCAAACAGAAAGCACTGTTAGTCCTATGAGTTCTTTGTTTGTTTGTTGGTTGGTTGGTTGGTTTGAGACAAGGTTTCTCTGTAGTGTTGGGGCCTATCCTGGAACTGGCTCTTGTAGGCCAGGCTGACCTCCAACTCCAGAGATCCGCCTACCTCTGCCTCCCGAGTGCTGGGATTAAAGACGTGCGCCACCACCGCCCGGCTTCATATGAGTTCTTTTAACAAGCAATGGCGGCAGCTATTGGTCATTTAATGTCTTATTGTAGACTAAACTGAAAACTCAGGGTCCCCATAAAGTCGCAGTGGAAACCGAGTCTGAAGCCGATGGCTTTGAACTTGACGACGGGACATCTAGTGGAGGATGTGGTTGAGCCTGGAGAAAGCAGTTTCAGAATTGATTGTTTCCCTGGGGAAGGTATTTCAGATCACTGGTGTGTGCGATCAGGGTGGCAGTACACATTCAAGAGAACACTAGCTAAGAAAAGAGACAGGCGTGGAGGTTGGGAGTCCACATGCTCCACAGTAGAAGCCCGGGGCTTTCTTTGAGAGGAACCCTGGGGACAGCGATCCTTTGCCACTGGATAACCTCTGGATGAGAGGTCTCCCCATCTCACCCTGTCCAGGGGGTCGGCCCTCCACTTCTCTTCCAGCCGTGCTCCTTCCTTGGCTGTGGGCTGCTTAGACTGACCTGGCATTAAGGACACATATTTGGCACATTCTTCTTTAAAAAGACCTTAGTATTTTTCCTTCTTGCTGTTTCTCTCCATCCCAGCGATAGCCGAAGGAGTACATAATGATTCCTGCCCTTATTGGCCAAGAGCTTTTGTTCCCATAAAGCTGTATGGGCAAAAGCGGGGTCTGAAGTTGAAGTTCCCAGCCCTGACAGGATTGGGGATTTCAGGAGAAACTTAGAGAGTGTGTAACTTCTATAGATGAGGAACTGTAAAACCACCAGGGCTGAGACTTTGCTGGTTTTCTTATATATTTTCTCTTAGAAAAGGAAGGAGCTAGGGAAACTGGGTGGTGGGGTTTTTGTTTTGTTTGCCTGATTTTTTTATCTTTCTTCTTTTTATTTCATTTGTCTGTTTTTTAAATTTCATTTATTTATTTATTTAATATCCCAACTGCAGTTCCCCCTCCCTCCTCTTCTCCCATTCCCTCACCCAACTTCCCTCTGCCCCACCCCCCATCTACTGTTTCTGTTCAGGAAGGGGCAGGGCTCCCATGGAAGTCAGCAAAATATGGCTATCAAGTTGAGGTAAGATTAAGCTCCTCCCCTTGTCTTCAGGCTGGGCAAGGCAATTCAGAATAGGATCTCAAAAGCCAGTAAAAAGCCCTAGGGAACGGCCCCTACTCCCATTGTTAGGAGTCCCACAAGTAGACCAAGCTACACAGCTATCACATACTTCTAGAGGGCCTAGGCCAGTCCCATGCAGGCTCCCTGGCTGTTGGTTCAGACTCTGCGAGTTTCTATGAGCCCAGGTTAGTTGTTTCTGTGGCTTCTCTTGTAAAGTCCTTGATGTCTCAGACTCTTATAACCCTTCCCTCCTCTCTTCAGAAGGATTTCAAGAGCTCCGCCTAATGTTTGGCTGTGGGTCTCAGCATCTGCTTCCATCAGATAGTGGACAGAGGCTCTGTGATGACAATTGGGATAGTCACCAATCTGATCACAGTTCAGACTACGTATCCGCTATTGTTAGCCGTCTTGGATGGGGTCATCCTCGCAGGTTTGTGGGACTTTCCTTTGCATCAGGTTTCAACGTGATCCCCAAACGCCCCTTCCCTTCCAGTTATCTCTTCCAGTATTATCTCCTGCTACATCCAGCCCCCTACCTGCCCCTGGTTCACCCGTAAGATCTCTTCTATTTCCCATTCCCAGGGAGATCCATGCATCCCCTGCTTGAGTCCCCCTTGTCTCCTAGCCTCTCTGGGTCTGCGGATGGCAGCATGGTTATCCTTTGCTTTACATCTAATATCCACTTATGAGTGAGTACACACCATGTTTGTCTTTCTGGGTCTGGGTTACCTCACTCAGGATTTTTTTTCTAGTTTCGTTCATTTGCTTTTAAATTCACTCTTTCAGTCTTCACTGGATCTTTCCATAGAGGAAGGACTGTTCCCTTTAAGAAAAGCAGCACAGGGCAATCACAGTCATTATGAGCTCTGAGTTCAGTATTAAGAGAGCAGGAAGGACATGGGAGGCAGGTGTGTTTACATTCACAAGAGGGCTCATATATGCTGAATGTTGTATAAGGCAATTTACGTATCTCATTCAATCTTTACAACACTCGTTTGGCAGGTAGAGAAACTGAGGAGCGTTACTACTGTGCCCTAGATGAGAGTGTTACTAGGTGCCATACGAAAGATTTGCCTACACTGATGTCCTTTCTGCCCTATCCAGATGTGCATACCTTTTTCTACCATTACAGTAAGATGTAATGGTAGACAATCTCTAAATCTTCTAACTGGGGATGGAATTTTTACAGAAGTTTGAAAATGGATACATGTTTAATGCTTATTCTGAGCATTTCACAAATCAAAAAATTTATGTAATGAATTTTTTGATGAATTAATAAAAAGAAAAGCAAACCATCACATTTTGCTCTATCCAAAAACTTGGAATTCTTTTTCTGCTCTTTCTTTGCAGGTAATTTTAATTCAGATGAATGTTGAATTAGGATGCCCCCTTCTTCCTGTTTTTCTTTAAATCATTATGTGTCCTTTTAATTCAAGTATTTTGAGTTCAAACAAAGCTCTTGGTGGAAGCCCCTAGAAAACAAAGCTAAGGAATGGAGATGGTTTGAGCAAAGAAAAACGGCCTGGGATAGGGAGAAAAAGGAAAACTTCAGTATCCACACTTATTTATTTGTTTAGACGGTTCTTTCTAAGAATTGTGCATCTCAGTATTTTTTAATAAAACACAATTTTAAGAATATATAAAAGCTTTAAGAAGAACCTGAAGGCAGTTGGGCTGCAACCTTCATTGTTGGAGAGAATACCCTGGTTATCATAGTATTTAGATTGAAGATCCCACTTCCTTAAGTCCACTGTGTGTGGTACTAAGCCTGCATTCATCACAGAAAAAAGGAGTTCCTATACATGAGTGACATCAACGTGAGTCCTCGTTACCCTCTATGCACACATTCCTAATTTTAAATTCTAAAACTAATGCTTATTTCAACATTCAGTCATTATGGGTGGATAGAGACATCCCTAATTCTCTGTCTGAGAAACTGTAGTCTATTACCAGTGTGAAAGTAAATTAGTCACCAACAGGCTGCTGCATCTGTGAACGGAGCAGTGTCATGCTGGGTAAAAAGTCAAGCCCTGAAAGACGATATACAGCACAATGTCTTTTTCATCGTCTCTTACTCATACCCTTAAATGTATAAGGTCCAGCTGGGTGAGATAAGCAAAAGATTGAGACTCACACAATTCAATATCAGTTGCTCCTGGGAGGCAGTACACGTGTCAATAGTCACGTGTTGTGTTCAAGTTCTTGGATAAGGGGTAGCTTCCCAGATGCTTGCTTTTGTTGTTGTTTTGAGACAGGGCTTCTCTGTGTAGCCCTGGCTGTCCTGGAACTCGCTCTGTAGACCAGGCTGGCCTCACAGTCACAGAACTCTTGCCTACCTCTGCCTCCCAAGTGCTGGGATTAAAGGCATGTACCACCACCGCCAGGCAGATGCTCACTTTCCTACATGAATTGCTTTAATAACTCTTCTTTTTTAAACTTTATTTTATGGGCATTGATGTGAAGGTGTCAGATCCCCTGGAACTGGCATTACAGACAGTTGTGAGCTGCCAAGTGGGTGCTGGGAATTGAACCCGGGTCCTCTGGAAGAGCAGCCAGTGTTCTTAACCACTGAGCCATCTCTCCAGCCCTTAATAACTTTTCTTTACATCGTTCTGTTGTAAAATATACTAAAGACACTGAAAACCACATGAAGCCAGTGCAAACTTAACACAACTGGACACTTTGGAAACACCCCCAGATTGGTTAGGAGCTCCCCAGAAATTTACCTGCTGCAGCCCAAGTAAGCTCCTCCTTGGAACACTGCTCAAGGCATTCTTTCCGCCCTGAGCTTCATAAAAATAAATGGCTACAGATTAATAAGAAAAATCTTTTTTAAGCATTGAGACGGTATGCATTCTTTGTAGATTCCAAGACAGCAAATGGAAGTAGCCCTTTTTAAGTGACTATATATATTACACTGGGCATTCTGTTGTTTATTTCCCGAGGCCCCCCAATCATGGGCATTGCAGTTATTTCAATTTCTGGGTCAAGTGTATTTCTTCAAGACCGTAGAGAAACCTGGCTCATTCTGATTCCATGAGCCATTAATCAGTAGCTCTTTCCTTATATATATTCTGTAGATACCCCATCTATAAAAGTTGAATGGAGTGCTTAGGGATACAATTTCACGGTAAAAGTATTTAAGTTTACATAGAGTAAAATTCACCCTGTCACTAAAAGTCTGTGTATTTTGACAAATATATAGTCATAGAATGGCCTCGACAATCTAAATGGGATCAGATGCTCCTTATGTAATTATGTCTTTGTTATTAATAAACATATTAATTATATTGCATACGGAATTTACTGTGATATGCCCGCACGTGTATATAACATATATCGTGGATACTCTTTGCCATCTGGCTTCCTTCTCTTAGTGTAATGCGTTAGAGGTTCATCCGTGTTGCTGTCTGTATCAACAGTTTGTTCCCTTTTGCTATTGGATGGTGTCCTGTTGTAGGTGTGTGCTGCATTTTGCTGATCCATTTCCCAGCTAAAGGGCATCTGGGCTGTTTCCCATTTGTGACAATTTTAGATAAAGTTGCTATAAATGCCTGCAAGTAAGTTTCTGTGTGGACATACATTTTAATTTTACTGGTTAGCTATACTGAATTTCTAGACCCTGTGGCCACTGTAAATGAATGTATAGGAAACTTCCAGAGCTTTCTCCTGCAGTTGTGCCAACCTTACATCGCCACCAACAGTGTCTGAGATTCGGTTACTCCTGGTATTGACATTACTCTGTTATTCCGTGTCATCCCAACAGATGCATAGAAACACCTTGTTGTGGTTTTGGTTTGCTGTTTTCCAGTAACCAATGATGTTAAGCACATCTTAATATGCTTATCGGCCAGCCATTCTTTTGTTTTGTTTTCTGAAACAGAGCTTCTCTGTGTTAACAGCCCTAGCTGTCCTGGAACTAGCTCTGTAGACCAGGCTGGCCTTGAACTCACAGAGATCTGCCTGCCTCTGCCTCCCAAGTGCTGGCATTAAAGGTGTGCACCGCACCACCACCGCCCGGTTTGGCTAACCATTTATCTTCTTTGATAAACTGTATATGTAAATTATCTGAAAGTTTTTAATTGGGTTCTTTGTTTCCTGGCAAAGTTTTGGGTGTTCTTTATTTTATTCTAGATACAAGCCTGTTGTCAAGTATCTGGTTTGTAAATATTACCTCTCAGCTTGCTTTTCCATTTTTTATACATTTTTATTTATATTTATTGAGCTCTACATTTTTCTCTGCTCCCCTCCCTGCCTCTCCTTTATCCCCTTCAGTCCTCCCCCAAGGTCCCCATGCTCCCAATTTACTCAGGAGATCTTGTCTTTGTCTACTTTCTACTTCCCATGTAGATTAAATCTATGTAAGTCTCTCTCTTAGTGTCCTCATTGTTGTCTAAATTCTCTGGGATTGTGGTTTGTAGGCTGGCTTTCTTTGCTTTATGTTTAAAAACCACCTATGAGTGAGCACATGTGATAATTGTCTTTCTGGGTCTGGGTTACCTCACTCAAAATGATGTTTTCTAGCTCCATCCATTTTCCTGCAAAATTCAAGATGTCATTATTTTTTTCTGCTGTGTAGTACTCCATTGTGTAAATGTACCACATTTTCCTTATCCATTCTTCCGTTGAGGGGCATTTAGGTTGTTTCCAGGTTCTGGCTATAACAAACAAAGCTACTATGAACATAGTTGAACACATGTCTTTGTGGCATGATTGAGCATCCTTTGGATATATACCCAAAAGTGGTATTACTGGGTCTTAAGGAAGGTTGTTTCCTAATTTTCTGAGAAATCACCATACTGACATTTAAAGGGGTTGTACTAGATTGCATTCCCATCAACAATGCAGAAGTGTTCCCCTTTCCCCACAACCTGTCCAGCATAAGTTGTCATCAGTGTTTTTGATCTTGGCCATTCTTACAGTTGTAAGATGGAATCTCAGAGTTGTTTTGATTTGCATTTCTCTGATGACAAGGATGTCGAACATTTCCTTAAGTGTCTTTCAGCAATTTTAGATTCCTCTGTTGAGAGTTCTCTGTTTAGGTCTGTACTCCATTTTTTTATTAGATTATGTGATCTTTTGGTGTCCAATTTCTTGAGGGTTTTTTTTTGTATATTTTGGAGATCTGTCTGATGTGGGGTTGATGAAAGATCTTTTCCCATTCTGTAGGCTGTCATTTTGTCTTGTTGACCATGTCCTTTGCTTTACAGAAGCGTTTCAGTTTCAGGAGATCCCACTTATTAATTGTTTCTCTCAGTGTCTGTGCTACTGGGGTTATATTTAGGTAGTGGTTCCCTGTGCCAATGCATTCAAGTGTACTTCCCACATTCTCTTCTATAAAGTTCTGTGTGGCTGGCTTTATGTTGAGGTCTTTGATCCATTTGGACTTAAGTTTTGTGCATGGTGATAGATATGGGTCTATTTTCATTCTTCTACATGTTGATATCCAGTTATACCAGCCCACTTGTTAAATATGTTTTTCCATTTGATATTTTTTACTTCTTTATCAAATATCAGGTGTTTGAAGATGTGTGGATTGATATCCAGGTCTTCTATTTGGTTCCATTAGTCCTCCTGTCTATTCTTATGCCAATACCAGGCTGTTTTCAGAACTGTAACTCTGTAGTAGAGTTTGAAGTCAGGGATTGTGATGTCTCCAGAAGTTCTTTTATTGTACAGGATTGTTTTGGCTATCATGAGTTTTTTGCTTTTCCATATGAAGTTGAGTACTGTTCTTTCGAGGTCTTTAAAAAATTTTGCTGGGATTTTGATGGGCATTGCATTGAATCTATAGATTGTTTATGGTAAGATTACTATTTTTACTATTTTAATTCTGCCTACCCAAGAGCATGGGAGATCTTTCTACTTTCTGGTGTCTTTTTCAATTTCTTTCTTCAAAGATTTAAAGTTCTTGTCATACAAGTCTTCCACATGTTTAGTTAGAGTTACTCCGAGATATTTTATGCTATTTGTGGCTATTGTGAAGGGTTATGTTTCTCTGATTTCTTCCCCAGTCCTTTTATCGTCTGTGTACAGGGGGGCTACTGATTTTTTTTTGAGTTAATCTTGTATCCTGCTACATTGCTGAAAGTGTTTATGAGTTGTAGATGTTCCTTGGTAGAATTTTTGGGATCACTTATGTAAATTATTATATCATCAGCAAACAGTGAGTTTGACTTCTTTTCCAATTTGTATCCCCTTAATCTCCTCTTTGGTGTCTTATTGCTCTAGTGAGGACCTCAAGAACTATATTGAATAGATATGGAGAGAGTGGACAACCTTGTCTTGATTCTGATTTCAGTGGAATCGCTGGCAGTTTTTCTCCATTTAGTTTGATGTTGGCTATTGGCTTTCTGTATATTGCCTTTATTATGTTTAGGTATCTTCCTTGCATCCCTGCTCTCTCCAAGACCTTTATCATAAAAGGATGTTGTATTTTGTCAAATGCTTTTTTGACATCTAATGAGGTGATCATGTGGTTTTTATTTTTCAGCTTGTTTATATGGTGGATTACGTTGACAGATTTTCATATGTTGAACCATTCTGCATCTGTGGGATGAAGCTGACTTGATCATGGTGGATGTTGGTTCTGATGTGTTCTTGGATTCGATTTGCTAGTATTTTATTTAGTATTTTTGCATCAGTGTTTATGAGTGAGATTGTTCTATAATTCTCTTTCTTAGTAATTTTTTTGTGGTTTGGGTATCAGGATAATTGTAGCCTCATAAAAAGAGTTTGTCAATGTTCCCTCTGTTTCTATTGTGTGAAACAATTTGAGGAGTATTGGTATTAGTTCTTCTTTGAAAGTCTTGTGGAATTCTGAGCTGAAACGATCTGGTCCTGAGCTTTATTTGGTTGGGAGACTTTTGATGACTGTTTCTATTTTTTCAGCAGTTATAGGTCTGTTTAATTTGCTTATCTGGTCTTGATTTAATTTTGGTAAGTGATATTTATTCAGAAAGTTGTCCATTTCCTTTCAGTTTTCCAATTTTGTGGAGTCCAGGTTTTCAAAATATGACCTGATGATCCTCTGTATTTCCTCCGTGTCTGCTCTTATGTCCCCCTTTTCATTTCTGATTTTGTTAATTTGGATATTCTCTCTCTGCCTTTTGATTAGTTTGGATAAAGAGTTGTCTATTTTGTTGATTTTCTCGAAGAACCAACTCTTTGTCTCATTGATTCTTTGTATTGTTTTCTTTGTTTCTATTTTGTTGATTTCAGCTCTCAATTTGATTATTTCCTGCCATCTAATTCTCTTAGGTGAGTTTGCTTCTTTTTGTTCTAAAGTTTTCAAATGTTCTGTTAATTTACTAGTGTGGGATTTTTCTAGCTTCTTTATGTAGGTGTTTAGTGCTATGAACTTGCCTTTTAACACTGCTTTCATTGTGTCCCATAAATTTGGGTATGTTGTGTGGTCATTTTCATTGAATTTTAGGAAGTCTTTAATTTTCCCCTTTATTTCTTCCTTGACTCATTAATGATTCAGGTGAGCATTGTTTAATTTCCATGTGTTTGTGGGGGTTTTTTGGAATTAGTATTGCTGTTGACTTCTAGTTTTAAACCATGGTGATTTGATAAGGTACATTGGGTTATTCCAATTTTTTTTGTATTTGTTGAGGTTTGTTTTGTTACCAAGTATGTGGTCAATTTTTGAGAAGGTTCCATGAGCTGCTGAGAAGAAGGTATATTCTTTTCTGTTTGGATGGAATATTCTATAGATGTCTGGTAAGTCCATTTGAGTCATAACATCTGTTAGTTCTCTTATTTCTCTATTCATTTTTTGTCCGATTGACCTGTCCAGTGGTGAGAGGGGAGTGTTGAAGTCTCCCACTATTAGTGTGTGGGGTTTAATATATGATTTAAGCTTTAGAAGTGCTTCTTTGAGATAGGGTGCCCTTGTATTTGGGGAATAGGTGTTCAGTATTGAAATTTCCTCCTGATGGATTTTTCCTGTGACTAATATGAAATGACCTTCTTTGTCTCTTTTGACTGATTTTAGCTTGAAGTCTATTTTGTTAGATATTAGGATAGCTACACCTGCTTGTTTCTTAGGTCCATTTGATTGGTATTTTTCCCAACCTTTTACTCTGAGATGATGCCTGTCTTTGAGGTTAAGATGCATTTCTTGTATGCAGAAGAGGGATGGATTCTGTTTTCATATCCAATGTTAGCCTGTGCCTTTTTATAGGTGAGTTGAGTTCATTTACATTAAGGGATATTAATGAGCAGTGTTTGATATCTCCTGTTAATTTAGTTTTCATCATTGGTGATGTTAATTTGTGCATTTTTTTCTTCTTTGGGATTTGCTGTAATGAGATCATCAATTGTCTGTGTTTTTGTTGGTGCGGCCATCTTACTTGGGTTGGAGTTTTCCTTCTAGTATTTTGTGTAGGGCTGGGTTTGTGGCTAGGTATTGGTGAAATCTAGATTTGTAGTGGAATATCTTGTTTTGTCCTTTTATGGTGATTAACAGTTTTGCTGGGTGTAGTAATCTGGGTTGGCATCTGTGGTCTCTTAATGTCTGCATAATGCTTGACCATGACCTTCTGGCTTTCATTGTCTCTAATGAGAAGTCAGGTATAATTCTGATAGATCTACCTTTATATGTTACTTGGCCTTTTTCCTTTGCAGCTCTAATATTCTTTCTTTACTCTGTATGTTTTGTGTTTTGATTATTATGTATCGAGAGGATTTTTTTTTTTTTTTGGAGCCAGTCTATTTGGTGTTCTGTAAGCTTCTTGTATTTTCATAGGCATATCTTTCTTTAGGTAGGAAAAGTTTTCTTCTATGATTTTGTTAAGTAAATTTTCTGTACCTTTGAGTCAGACTTCTCCTTCTATACCTATTATCCTAAGATTTGGCCTTTTCATGGTATCCCATATTTCATGGATATTTTTGTTTAAGCTTTTGTTAGATTTAATGTTTTCTTTAACTGATAAGTCTATTTCCTCTATTGTATCTTCAGTGCTTGAGATTCTCTCTTCCATTTCTTGTATTCTGCTGTTCATGCTTGTGTTTGTGGTTCCTGATCTTTTCCCTCATGATTTCTGTTTCTATAATTCCTTCGGCTTGTGTTTTCTTTATTGTTACTATTTTAGTTTTCAAGTCCTGGAAAGTTTCTTTTATATCTTTGGTTTCTTTTTCTTGGTTTTCTTTAAGTGATTTGCTGATATCTTCCAATTTTTTGTTTGTTTTTTCCCTCCATTTCTTTAAGGAAATTTCTCATTTCATCTTTTAGAATTTCAAACATTCTCTTGAGGTTATATTTTAGATCATTTTCTTCTGGTTCATCCATATTTGGTTGTTCAGGTCTTGCTGTGTAAGGGTCTTTAGGTTTTACTGGTATTGTTTTGCTCTTTGTGATGTAGCGTGTGATCTTACCTTTTCTACTCATCTTTTCCTCTAATAGGTGTGGTTGGGGCTGTCTGAGATTTTGTTGAATAACCTTGTAGGTGCCAGTGAATCCAAAGCTCAGATGGTTGTTCCTCGTGGTATAGTCAGTGTCACAGTTCTAGTTACCCCATTGGCTACTCCTGTTCCTGGAGATAGCTCAGTGCTCCTGTGCTTTGCTTTGCTCCCTTGGAGTTTGCTGTCTCAGGCCTACTTTGGCCTAGGTTGCTGGCTTTGATCTGTTTCTGTAAATCTTGGTCTGGATCTCTTCCTAGAAGTCCCTAACTTAGAATTGGACCTGTTCTGGTGGAGATTGCTGACTCTGGGTGTGATTGCTGGCTCAGTCCTGATCCACCAGTGTCCTGGGACTGGTTTGGCTCCCAGGACTAGATTTGCTCCTGGCTTCTACTCCCAGTGGAGCTTGTTTCCTCAGGCCCTCTCTGTCCTAGGTCAATTTTCCATTTTTAAAATGATGTCTGTGTTGTGATGCTTCCTGTAGTCTAACTTAAGGGCGTCATCTTCGTGTCTCACACTCTGGCTCCACATCTAGGCTCTCGGCAACTTAAGTAGAAATGAACATTTTGTAGCTGTACATTTTACATTTATAATTATCATCCATTTTGAGTTGGTGTTTGTAAAGAACGTGGAGTACAAGTTGAGACTCAGTTAGATTTTGCATGCCAGTGCCCACTCACTCCAGCCCCGTTCTTTTTGGTCTTTCTCTTCTTTATATGGAAGCACCTTTGACTCTTTGACACAAACCAACAGTTTATATTTGTGTGGGTCCATTGATCATTGTGTCTAGCTCTTTGTCAGTATCTCCGTCTCTTGATTATTATAAATATGTATAGGTGATTTGATTGTTTTCATCTTTCATTGCAAAATCTAAAACTACCTTTAAATTAATGAGAGACACTTTAGAAACAGTGTTTACTTTTATACTTGTGTCTTAGACAGAAATAAAACAATTTTTTTTTTTTTTAGTTTTTTGAAACAGGGTTTCTTTGTAGCTTTGGAGCCTGCCCTGAAACTAGCTCTTGTAGACCAGGCAGGCCTCAAACTCACAGAGATCTGCCTGCCTCTGTTTCCTGAGTGCTGGGGCTAAAGGCGTGTGCCACCACCGCCCGTCTAAAAACAACCATTTTGCTATCATGGATGCTTTTCCTCTTTCATCATCCCCCATCCTCCAGATGTGGATGAAGACAGGGTGGCGTAAGGAGGGAGGACAAGACTGTGATGATGCCTGGGGTGCCCTGCTGAGGAGCACACCCCAGTCATTCCGATTTTCAACTTCCAATGACTCTTGATACATGCAGCGTGATGGCTAATCTTATCAACCTGAGGAGCTTTAGAACACCATGGACACACACCATTAGGTGTGTCTGTGAGGGCATTTACAGAAAGGTTTGACTGGGCAGGAGAGACTCACCCTGAATGGGCAGCACTATGCCATGGGCTGGAGTCTTAGACTGAATAAAGAGGAGAAAGTGAACTGAGCACCAGCACCCACCAAAGAGGAGAAGGTGACTGAGCACAAGCACCCATCAAAGAGGAGAAAATGACTGAGCACAAGTACCCATCAAAGAGGAAAAGAAGACTGAGCACAAGTACCCATCAAAGAGGAGAAGGAGACTGAGCACCAGCACCCTTTCCTCTCTGCTTCCTGACTGCAGATGCAGTGTGACCACTCTTGCTACCACACCTTGGCTGCCATGATGGAATGTACCCCTTCAAACTGTGAGCCAATGGAGGCCCTTTCTTTCTTACATGGCTTCTTGTTAGCTCTTCTGTCTCAGCAATGTGGAAAGTAAATGAAATAATATAACAAAGAAATGGGATCTGGCCAGGACAGTGTTTCTGAATTGAAGGGTGTTCCACGCAATGCTCACACAGAGGGCAGAACACGAGCCTTTTCCGAAGAACAGCGGCTATGTGAAAAAGCTTCTGACCCCATCTCACATTTCAAGTACACTATATAGGAAGCCAAAAAAAGTAAACTTTTGTTGTTCAATGGAAAAAGTTCAAAATTAGCCTAAAGAAGAAACTATCTTGGGAGCTCATGCAAATGATTTGTTTTGTATTTCCTGGAGAGGTGACAGGTGCGAGCTTGCTTGCAAATAAAATGCCAAGCTGACCGCAGAATCTTCAAAAAGATTCCAGAAGTATCCCGTTGGGTGTCCTCTGTCTGATAACTTCAAGAGTTCAGTTCTGGATCGGAGCCTAATTTAGTTACTGCATGGCACATGAAATACAAACAAAACACGTTTACCTTAACGCAAAGCCCAAAGTTCACCTCTCTCAATCACAGATGCTGTCCACTCATGCTGGTAGTAGCTGCTAGCGTCACAGCCGAGAGGCATCGCGAGCACACAGTGCGAAGTGTGGTGTGCATAGAGATGAACTTGAATTCCAGTTCCATGGCCACCCCTCATCGGCTTTACACAAACTGTGCCCTTTGTAGAGTCCCAGTTTCCCGACCTGTTACACACGGATTGTGTTTCCCAGTTTGGAGGGTTGGTGGAAGAACCAGTAAGATGGGAATATAAGGCTCCTTTAGTGCTGGGATCCTTAAGAAAGGTCAGTTGCCACTCTTTTTCCCAGCTACAGTCCAAATGCACCAATGCCGTAAGTCTGCCTCACAGATCCTGCTCTGGGTTTGGGACAAGCCTAGGCAAGTTGGAATTGGTGCTCAGGTGAAGCTGAAGGCCGTGTTTTGGATGGCAAGATGGTAAAAAGGTGTTTGCAACTGCAGATGTTCAATTTGCCTAACTAGAGTTGTTCAATACAGTCGGCACAGTAGAAACTCCCAGGAGAGTTGCCAAAGGGTGTCTGCTCTACCCCTATGAGTACTGCTTCGTAAGAAGCCAAATTGGGATTTGGGTGTTTTAAAAAGCCTTTGCTACGGTTTGGTTATGTGTTCCTCAAAGGTTCCTGTGCTGGCGCTTAGCCTCCAGGGCAGTGGCGTCGACTTGGTGGGGCCCAGAGGAAGGTAGTTAAAGCTGGAGATTCTGCATTATGGATGACATCTGTCATCCATATGGATGACAGTGCATGACATCTGTCTTCGAAGAGTGGGTAATTATGATGAGATGCCACCTCAAGTCAATGGCCTTCTTCACGCTGTTGGGAGACAGGTAGAACTGGAGGGTGGCACCGAGCTTCCTGGACCCTTCACCACCACAATGTTAAGCCTCACTGGAAGGTTCCCGTGTCAGGCAGGCTGAGGCCTTCTGCTTGGTTACCCTGCCGTGCAGACAGCCTTGAGGAGGGAGTCTTCACAGACTTGATGACGGGTGTTTTCATTTCCTCTGTGAAGTGAAAACAGCACAGAAAAGCCCAAGGCAAGAGTATCTCAAAGGCGTGCTGTACCTCCTAATCTACCCATTTTCTTTCCTTTTTTTAAAAAAAAAAGAAATGCGAATTTATTAATACGAAGAACAGGAAGAACAAAGGAGGAGGAAGGAGAGAATATAAAAACTATTACTCACATATGTGCCAAGACCGAGGAAAGCACTTTAAAATCTGTGATCTTTTCAGTTCGCACAAAAGGCCTTCAAGCATTTTCCATCATGGCAAAGTGAGGCGCAGACAAGTCAGTCAGTTCCTAAAATAACCTGTGATGTACAGAGCCAAATCATGCATGGCCTAACCAAAGTTTAGTTACAGCAATGAAGCCCAATGTGATGGCCAAAATAGCAAAATCTTGGCGTTTGGCTATGAAGTGCTGCTTTTCTTGGTGGCCTTGTTGCCGTTGTTTGGTTTGTTTGTTTGTTAACGAAAACAACGCTGTGGAAATTCCTATGACTTCTGCTAAACTGTGTCCACTGTACGGCTGCTCATCAAATGGCGTTCACGGAGGCGTGACACATTTCAGAAGAAAGCGTCCTCTCCCGGTGCAGTCTGAAACTCGTTCAAATGTCAGGAGCACACAGGAGTAGGAAGGAAATAGTACATCTGCACTGAACCAGTGGGAGCTACACGTGGAAGTGGCTTCAGTTTATATAAAAATCATCTTAACAGATTTTTCCTGGTGGCACGCATAGAAGACTGGCCATCCCGGTGCAGAGCTCAGTTCTCATGAGGGCTCCGTGTTCTCAGAGTCCAGGGGAGGCCCGACCATAGTTATAAAATGCTGTCTGGTTGTATGAGTAGACATGTTTCATGGAACTGTAACAGGCCACCTTGATTTGCAAAGAAGAATATAAAGAGTAGAGACCCAGATAATTCTAAGGCCATTTTCTAATGAGTACTCAAGCCCAAGACTTTGCACATCTTGGAAAGTAAAATTGAGTCAAAATTAGTCAAAATAACAACCCTCAGTATTTCTGAGGTATTCTGATACATGATTTATATTGATTAATTACCCTTGCCTCTTATGAATGCTGGTTTCCAAATGCCACTTGTCTGAAGGTAAAACATTTTCCTTCTAAAGCTGGAGGTATCTACTCTACAATGGAGGAGGGGAAGGTTGGAAAGAAAAGAGAAGCCACATGTTTATAAAACACAGGGCTGGCAGTGATGGGGGAAGTTCTGATGTGATGGGGAGTTCCAGAGGAAGTACAGACAGTCTGTCTCTCATGAGAAGAAAGTGCAGAGTGGCCTGGGGTGTTGCAGTTCCGTAGCTGTCAGGTCCCTAAATCTTGTGGTTTTAGCATGCAGTGGAGTCTCCAAAATGGAATCACACAGGAATTCCTGAATGACAGCATCCTTTTACATAGTACGCTCCTAGGGTCTTCTCGGCCTGATCCGGCAAGGGCATGTGTGAGTAGCAATGTTTGGCAAAGGAGCCCATACCTTAGAGCCTTTCTCCTGGCCTCATGCTGCACAAACAGATGCTGGTCATGTGTGCACTGTCTCTGTGCCACGGATCTCTATAGACAGCACATTCATGTGCTCACTGTAGTGAAGGCAGAGAACAGAGGAAATAAACTTGCCAGGCATTTCTGGTAAAGAGCATTTGTGCGTATCACTATCCAATATGCTGGATGCTAGCCAAGAATTGCTAGTTCGTGTGATCTCTTGCAAAATGCACCTTGGTGAGAAGTTAAATATTGCCGGGCTCGTAATCTTTTCCTTCACTACTCTCCCCTTTGCCTCCCCTGATTCTTTATAGCTGAGACTAAGGTGTTAGATACTAGAAAAAATACCAAAGCAAAGTTAATTTTATCATTAACTTCTAAGGTGTGAAGGATATCAGGAGGAAAAACTTGAACCAGAAGATACTTGCAAGCTGAGTATGGTACCACACCCTGGCCACCCCAGCACCCAGGAGGCTGAGGCAGGAAGGACTTGAGTCCAAAACCATATGGGGTTAGGCAGCAAGGCCCTGTCTCACAAGCAAAGACAATCTAAAGGAGACTGGCAGTGTGAATCACCAGCCAGCAGGAAACACAAATTCCTCATCCTATAGAGTCAGGGCAGGGAATGGACAACCATCCTGGTTAACTAATATCCTAGTTCACCACAGTTGTGCTGTGTGCCTAGCACCTGAGGACTTAGGAGGCTGAGGCAGGAGTCCAAGGTAACAGGCGGCCTGGGCTCCATAGTGAGACCCTGTCAGTGGAAGGAAGTAAAGAGGGAAAGGAGGGAGGAAAAGAGAGAAGGGAGGAAAAAAGGGAAAGAGGGAAGGAGGGACAGGATATCCTGGCTCATAAAGAATGTCTGCCCATCCCATAGATAGATTATTACTTTCCCAAGCATTAAACCATCGCCTGGAAGAACGTTTTCTGAGTGCCTGCTGACAGACAGGGGTGATACATGTGTTTCACCTTGTCCAAGTTTTCCCACAGAACCAAGAGATAGATACTAACCTCACTGAAAGAAAACGGACAGACTCTTGGAAGTTCAGTGACAGGCCCCACTCAAAGGCTCCTAACTGACCCGGACACTGTTGGGATTTGAGCCCAAGCTCACCTGTCACAACTATTTGATGATCAGATTATTTGATTGTATGAATGAATGAGAGATCTATTGAGTATAATTCGATCCAGTCTTGTGCACTGATTCAGAACTGATTTCAAGATCTTTCCATACCTCCATCATGAGGGTACCCATTCAGTACTGATGGATGCAGCATATAGTTTCCCACATCCTGTACACACAGATACTGCCTTCCCTGTCTGGGTTACAGGGCTATTTAAATTAGCTCGGCTTTTAAAATACAAGGTTTCTCTGTATAGGCAAAAATCTAGTAAAACACTAGTAAAACAGGGGCTAGGTGCAAAACCAAATACTTTTATTTATAATTTAAGTTCTCTGCAGGTGCTATTCCTCTTCCTGGGAGCTCCCTGCCTTAGGAAAAGAACCATCCATTCTAAAGAGTAAGCGTCTGTTTAGAAAACATAGCTGAAGGACTGAAATCAATTTCTCTAAATTCAGCTCCCTTTAGCCTTTGGTTCTCCCCCCATGAAATATCCTTGCATATCTCTGGTGAGATGTGTCTCACGCTCTGGGAAATGCTGGGAAGAGAAGCCACAGCTTTTCCAGTCCAGCACCAATGGGCTAACTCCAGGTTAACTCTACTCCTGCATTCCCTGGACAAAACTATAAAATCCTAATGACAGTACATCCAGGTCAAGATTACAGTATAAATATGGTTATAAAGTACCGTCCGTGAAACTTGGCCTGTAGTAGTTACACACAACTCCATTTTCTTCCTTTGACTTTATTGATTCAAAGTAGTGACCATCTATAGTGGGTTCGTATGACTTGGTGATTATCAGTCAAAGATGGAGACATACTGCAGTGGCCTTAGCTGTGCGCTCTTAGGCATGTAGGTTAACCTCTCTGTGCCTCATTGCATTTTCAAAAGGGCAGCAGCAATGTGCCCATCTCACTGGCTTCCGGGGGGACGAAATGAGGTGTTGCTGTATCTAAGAGCTCTGTAAGAGGTGGGTGTTGTTATTATCCCTGGTTGGAGGTGGCCCTCAATGGTAGGACAGCCTATGGTCTCACAAGAGGAATGCCCTGGACTGGCGGCAGGCTCTGAGGTGGGAGATGTTGGGGCGAGCAGGCCTGTCCATCAGAAGCTCCCGCTGGGGTGTTCAGGAGAAGGGGGACCAGCTGTGTGGCTGGGAATGTTCAGAGAAGAAAACTACCTCAGCGTACTGAGACAAGAACTCTACTGTCTCATTACGGGATGTGGGAAGGG